>NC_140590.1:810621274-813195441 GCF_964204655.1 Triturus cristatus
GGAGGCTAAACATTACGTTTGTATCTGCAGATTGTGGGTGCAGTGCAGGAGCATCAAACAGAATATAGGCTCATGTACCAAGAGGTTTTACCGATTCTGTGTGTATGTGTTAGTACATATGGGCCATAGTAAGGAGTATAGATGTTGAGTGGCCTTAGTTGAATTTAGAAACATTACAACCTTCCCATGAATGTTAAAACGTTTATTTTTTTTAAAATTTCTTTTTGGATTAAATTATTTGTTTGATAAATGCCAATTTCTGTATTATTTGTGTGTTAATTTGCGGTTCAAATAATTGCAAATTTTTATGCCGGTGTCCATGGATTCCAGTAATGACTCAGTGAATGTACTGTATTCCAATAATGAATCAGTAGGGGTCCCTGGGTTCCAGTAATGATTAAGCGGGGTTCCACAGAGGGAAAACGTTTAAGAACCACTAGACTAAGCTATGAGTCAAACATTCATGACTTGTTTTCTTTTCCTCTCATTGCAGGAAACCTGCAGGGATTCTTCTCGGTGGATCCACTCTCAGGGACAATCACCCTCTCCAAAACACTGGAGCAGCCGAGGCAGGAACGTTTTGTATTCACTGTCCAGGCGGCAGACCAGGGAGTGCCCCAGCTCCGGGACACCAGCACAGTCCACATCCACATCAAAGCTTCGGACAACTCCCCTCCAAAATTTTCATCTACTGAATATTTTCAGGAGCTCAAAGAAAACACAGCAGCTGGCACACCAGTTATGTTGGTCTCCGCAACCAGTTTGTCAGCCATCAGCTATGAAATAAGATCTGGGAACAAAGACAATGCCTTTTCCATAAATTCCTATTCAGGCCTCATTTCTACTCAGAGGAACTTGGATTTTGAGAAGGTCTCCTCTTATCAGCTGAAAATACATGGCACTAACATGGGGGGTGGCCTGGCAGATGTGGTTGTCCTACTTTATCTTCTTGATGAGAATGACAATGCCCCGATCTTCCGTGACTCTTCCTATGTTGGCCGGATTAGTGAGGCTTCTCGTATCAACAACATTGTTATGGATGAAGCCAACAAACCTCTGGTCATACAAGCTACAGATGCTGATAGAGGTTCCAATGCTTTGCTTGTATATGAAATTGTTGAGCCGGAGGTAAGGGAATATTTCAAAATAGATCCCAGTATGGGAACTCTCACAGTCGCCTCCAAACTTGACTATGAAGAGATCCCTATGTTCCACTTCCATATACAAGTTCACGATAGTGGGACACCAATGCTGTCTGCATCTAGACCTGCAAAAATCACCATACATCTCATTGATGTCAATGATTGCCCACCTGTTTTTCTACAAGACAACTATGAGGTCACCATCTGGCTGCCACCTTTCCAGGGTATGGAGATCTTGACGGTGCAGGCAAAGGATGCGGATTCAGAGGTGGCATACAGTATTTTGGAAGGCAACCTGAATACTGCCTTCTTTATCCATCCACTGACTGGTCTCATCTCTGTCATCAATTCTACAACTCTAGAACGCTATCATGAGCTCACAATACGGGCGTCTGATGGATTGTTTAAAAGTAGCAGCTTGGTAAAAATACATTTCTCAGAAGCACATGAAACAGATTTAAAATTTGATCAAGAAGAATACACAGCAGACTTAATGGAAAATTCTTTTACTGCTGAGACTCTGATGGTTCTTGGAGTTTCTGGTAGTCGACTAAATGAGCCTCTTTTCTTCTCTCTCTTGAATGGTAAAGATCATTTCCAAATTGTCCAGTCTTCAGGGTTGATTCGAACGAAAGGTGTGCCATTTGACAGGGAAGAGTATGACATCTATGATATTACTGTTGAGGTTAAGGATAACAGAAACCCCCCAAGGTTGGCTTGGAGCCATGTCAAGATCCACATTAAGGATGTCAATGACAATGTTCCAGAATTTGTGAATCTGCCATATCAGATATCAGTGCAGGAGGATATTGAACAAGGAAATGTCATTTTGCAGGTCTCTGCCACCGACAAAGACTTTGGAGATAATGGAGCAATAACCTACTCCTTGGAAGAGGACTATAAATACTTCTGGATCGATCCTAATCTAGGAAACATATCTATCAAGAAACCCTTAGATTACCTATCACTGAATAAATATATCCTGAAAGTTATTGCTAAAGATAGAGGAACACCTCCCCTGCAGAGAGAAGAACAGGTGTTAATCATTGTGAGAAATAAATCCAATCCAATATTTCAGAATCTTTATTACGTGGTAAAAGTGCCTGAAAATATTATTGCCAATACACCTATTCTTCACATACAGGCCCGTAGCCCAGAAGGCCTACGCTTGATCTACAACCTTGTAAGCAAAGATGCACTGAAACTGTTCAACATAGACTTCAAAACAGGTGTTCTGAGTGTCATAGGTTCTTTGGACTATGAGGACAAGACAAAGCATTTGTTAACTGTGAGGGCCACAGACACAGCGATAGGGTCCTTCTCAGAAGCTACAGTTGAAGTTCAAGTCGAGGACACTAATGATAATCCACCTATATTCTCTCAGATGGTTTACAATGCTGTTATCTCTGAAAACTTACCTGCTCACACTCCTGTTGTTTGTGTTAATGCTTCAGATGCGGACTCAGGGAAAAACAGAGTGCTTTCTTATCAAATCTTACCTAATGGCTTGGACGGTTCCTTGAAGTTCTTCCATATTGATCCAGAAACTGGAGAAATATCAACAACTCAGGAACTGGATTATGAAACACATCAGCAGTTTTATCTCAAAGTTCAAGCTAGAGATCATGGAATGAGGGCTCTGAGTGGTGAGGCCCTAGTGACTGTCAAGGTATCTGATGTCAACGACAACCCCCCTGAGTTTAGGCAGCCCCAGTACGAAGCCAGTGTGAATGAGCTAGCTACCTGTGGCCACACCATCATTAAGGTCCAGGCTCTTGATCCTGACAGTGGAGGATTTGCCAAACTGGAATATCTAATCCTGTCAGGCAATGACTGCAGGCATTTTGCAATCAACAACACATCTGGTATTATTTCAGTTGCCAACTTGTGCAAGAAGAACATGGACAATTTTTACAGCCTCAGAGTTTCTGCCTCGGATGGAGTTCATAGAACTGCAGTACCTGTCTATATAAATACCACCAGTGCCAATAAATACAGCCCAATTTTTCAACAGAACATATTTGAAGTGGAACTCACAGAAAATGCAGATGTGGGGACCACAGTGATAGATATTCTGGCAGTGGATCCAGATGACGGTCCTTATGGGTCCATTAATTATACCATTATCAACAAGTTGGCATATGACAAATTTTCCATTGACCAGACAGGACGCATTGCCACCCTGCAAAAACTGGACAGAGAAAACCCAACTGAGAAAGTCATTGACATCAAAGTCATGGCTAGAGATGGTGGGGGCAAGGTGGCTTTCTGCACAGTGAAAATAATCCTTACAGATGTAAATGATAATCCACCACAGTTTAAGGCACCCAAGTACACATTGACAGTTCAGTCTAATGTCAGCATGGGATCCCCTATCATTCAATTAATAGCTTATGATGCTGATGAAGGCCTGAATGCTGATATTACCTACTCTGTTGATACACTTGAAGGGGCCACAGAAGAGCTGATTGAGATCCACCCCTCCACTGGGATGATTACAACCAAAGAGAGTCTTGTAGGTCTGGAAAACAAAGTCTTTTATTTTAAAGTCAAAGCCCAAGATGGAGCTTCTCCCTACTGGGACTCATCAGTTCCTGTGCACCTACAAGTGGTGCCCAAAGATGTGTCCTTGCCGAGATTTTCAGAACCTCTGTACACTTTTGCCGCATCTGAGGACCTCCCTGCTGGAACTGAGTTAGGATTGGTGAAAGCATTAGCAGTTGAACCTATCATCTATAGCTTGGTCAAAGGAACGACTCCTGACAGCAACAAAGATGGAGTCTTCACTCTAGACCAGCAAACGGGGGCTATAAGGGTTGGCAAGAATGTGGATCATGAGACCACCAAGTGGTATCAAATCAATGTTTTGGCTCAGTGCTCACACCTTGAGACTGATCTGTTTGCACTGGCTTCTGTGAGTATTCAGGTGAAGGATGTCAATGACAACCATCCTTTATTTGAAGCCAATCCATATAAGGCTTTCCTCATGGAAAACATGCCAGCAGGAACCACTGTCATCCAGGTTACTGCCAATGATCAAGACGTTGGGAGCAATGGAGAAGTGACCTACAGCTTAAGTCCCAACTCTGATGATGTGCAAGGGCTTTTCACCATTGATGGAGAGACTGGATGGATCACAACACTGAGAGAGCTCGATTGTGAGACCCAGAGAATGCACAGGTTCCATGTGGTGGCATCTGACCATGGTCGGAAAGTGCAGTTATCTTCACAGACACTGGTGGAGGTGATGGTCACGGATGACAATGACAACCCACCTCAGTTCACCTTAGAAACCTACAGGGGGTCAGTGACTGAAAATGGCAAGCCTGGTGAATTCATCGCAGGTTTGAAAACCACTGATGCTGACATCTCGGAGCACAATCAACATATCGCCTGTTACATTACAGGTGAGCTATTCTGAACTAGTATTACAAGGCAAATATACAATTTCGTAACTTGGGGTAGTAAGACTAAAATAAGAAAAAGAGAAAAAACATTCTTCCAATTGAAATATGTGATTAGATTTGGACCAAATTCATTGTTTCCATTTTTAAGCCGAAATCATTAAAAATGGTGTATTAGCGATCTGTGGCGCTTTTATTTAGCTTGCGTCAAATGTCATGGAATATGGAGTTAGTGCCACTGTAAGACTATTTCCCAGTCCTATAGGACTGTAGAGGCAGTTGTCTATACATAGATGTCCACTGCTATGACTGCCTTTTGTAATCTCACGCATCCTACGACCTCCTCTTCCAAACGAGACACATTCTAGTTTTGAATGACTTTATTTTTTTGTCTGAAGAAGCCTATTTCTTTCCGTGTTGAATAACTACGTCATTCATGACCTTTAAATTGACATGATATATCCTGCAAAGAAAAAGCTGCCTTCCCAGCTTTAACCAATTCACTAAAATGTAGCAGTATAGGGCCAGATATACCTTGCTCTAGTCGCAAAATACTAGTAGCCCTAGACACGCCTCCTTAAATATAGAATCAGTATTTATTTTAAAACCCAATACGCCTTTTGGTAATATGTTACCAAATCACAATTTGGGTTTCACACATAATATTTTTAAAAATGGTCTATAAATCAGGCTGTTAGAGAATGCAAAAGGACTTCATAAATCTGGCCTATAGTCCCCATTTAATCATGGGTCACCTCTAGCATTTAAGAAACTTGTGCAATTAAAATGAAATATTGCCTAGAGTTATTGACAAGCATTTGCAATGCAATCGGTCTCCCCTTTGGGACCTTATATGTATATAGCTATGCAGCACATTAGCCTGGGTGCTGAAAAATCTAATGTTCTTTAACATGGAGGGAAAGTAAGCACCACTCTGCGTGACACGCCAGGTATGGGAACACATGGAGAGAAATATTGCCTTTCAGCGGGAAATGGTATAGTCCAAAGCTCTGTTTTTAATATAAAATCAGGGCCTTCGGGTGTCATATCACTGAGAAAACAAGATATGACAAAGAAATATTGTCTACGGGTGCTCGTGGAAGACAATTTCTATGGACTGAAATCTGGAGAATGCTAAAGTGATTCTGGTATTTTACTGACCTCTGCTGTTCGTTTTCTATCAAGAAAGTTAAATAGAGGCAGTTGCCAGAAAATTTTTAAAAAGAAAGTCCCTCAGCAGAAAGCAATTCTGGTATTTTACTGACCTCTACTGGTCGTTTTCTATCAGAACAGTTAAATAGAGGCAATTGGACAGAAAAAAGTCCCTATGCGGAAGCATACAAGAAACTAGGGCTGAGCTCTAGAGCCCACTAAGTACATACACATATAAGTATATACTAAAGTATAATCAAGAGGTCTCGAATGCTCGACCTAATAAGTATATCCTAAAGTATAAACAAGAGGTCTCGAATGCTCGACCTAAAAACAACCTCCCTGCAAATAACAACAAATTCTCTTTAATTCCGATCATATAGTTTTAGTCAATTGTAGTTCGTTGTTTTATTTTTAAAATATGCAAAATATCCAGTCTTTCTTCCTGCCAAATGCCAATAATAGCGAAGCAACATCAACATTTAAAGAGGCAGTGCTTGTTAAACAAGCATTTACAATACAATAGGTCTCTCAATAGCGAGTCTTCGAGCCATTGGCACTGCAAATGGCAATGCTGTTTATAAAAAATTAAAAGGCATTTTCATTTACAATACCAACAGCTCAAACCTTTGCAAAAGCAACACCTATTGCATTGCAGAGTGCAGTGTCCATGAAGCGGGCGCCGCGTTCATTACTAAAGTTACACACAAAAAAAATTAAACCGAGCGCGGTGTCCCTGAAGCGAGCGCCACACACAATATTAAAGTTTAAAAAAAAAAAATTTTTTTTAACCGAGCGCGGTGTCCATGACGAGGGCACCATGCTCAGTATTAAATTAAAAAGAAATAAATAAATAGAGCGCGTTGTCCATTATCAAAATAGTGCTCGCCCACTAGATAAAGCTGACCGTGTAACAAGCCAATTAAAAGGTCCAGTCCTTATGGGCGGTAACAAATCGAGACAAGGCGGTACTAAGGCGGGACTAACAAGCCTCATAATAATTCGGAAGCCAGCCTTTATGAAAGAGAATGATACAAAGCCAATGACAAATATGGGCGGAGAGTGGGCGGGGCTGCTAGTGCATACCCTAATACAGCATGCCTTGCAGAGCATGCGCTGCCACTAGGCCCAACCTAAAAAGCTGTTATTTGTATAACACCATGTAATGTAGGAGCTCTGTTCGCCCTGGGAATGCTGCAAAGGATGGTTAACTGAAAGTTCTGGGTTTCTGACAAGAACAAACTTTTATTTTAAATTCTGATTTGTTTTTAGAGGCACATGTACCATACAAATACAAATGTAATAAATACAATAACTTGAAAACTTTGTCAAGCAAGCCCTTATGTACTTAAGAGTGGCTATTTTTGATCCCTGAAAATTGTTCCAAATCTGTAAGTGCTGATTTGTATGCCAGGAAAAGGCTATTTTATAGACTGAAAGAAGCCATGAAAATCTGCCATTCTCTTAATTGAATGACGCATTAGCTAACTCAGAGCTTCTTTCCTCCAGAGGGGGATCCGCTGGGGCAGTTTGGCATTGATCTGGTAGGAGGTGAGTGGAGGATATCCTCCAAGGCTCCACTGGATAGAGAAGCAGTGGAGAAATACCTCCTGAAGGTGACAGCCTCGGACGGCAAGTTCCAAGTGACAACCGACGTCGAGGTCTCCGTTCTCGACATCAATGATAATGGCCCTGAATGCCAGGAGGTGAGTGTAATGTCGCGCTTCCGTGACATTCGTAGGCCAACTGTCTGGGATTAAAATGTAACCCCTATTTAAGCAGCGCTGAATGGTTGAGACCTGTGATGTTGGCTTGGTTAGTAAAACGTATGACTTGTGAGCCCAGAAGGGGTCTTTAATGTTTGACAGTAAACCAGCCATTGCACGAGTGTGGTCTGTTCTGCTATGTCCAGCCTCTGTCTAGGTCGGATCTTGCCGGGTCTGGTGACTTAGTGGACTAATGTGTCCACTGTAAGGGCCTGTGTTTGATCTCATGGTCACAGATAATAATCCAGACGGGTCCACTCAGGCTTTTATCCTTCTGGTCAATAAAAATGAGTACCATTGAGTTGGGTAACAATAAACTTCTTTTATTCAGCGCCAGGATACCCTTCTGGGTGAAGGCACGCTTTACAAATACACATGGTATGTAATGCGCCCACTCTTCAAGTGAGCACTGGGTTTTTGTTGGGGGCTTTGGAGAGCATGCCATTTAGGGAGCACAGGTTGTTTGTGGGTGGTGGCACAATATCAGCAGCATTAAATACTCCACCTGGCTGAATGTTAACCCACTAAAATTACTCCTCATGGATAAGTCATGGCGAAATAGAGCCTTGCTGAAAAGCATGCCAGAGGAGGTAGAAGTTTACGTTTATATTTGTGCCCTCCAGAGGAGGCATGCTGTGTGACCGAGGATTGCACATAGTGGGGATCATGAAGGTCAGGTTTGATGTAAGGCATTTGGGCTAAGACAATTGTACCCATGCAAAAAAGGAAAAGAAGTAAGTAAAGCAGGTGAACAATAGAAAGAGAACATTGCACAGGTGTGAAGGGTGCTAAATGACTTTCCATGTGAGCTTTAATGACCTGTTTGAGGGAAGTACCACAAGTAGATAAGACAAAGCAGGAAATAGTCAGGTGTAAGTACATTGGTGGAGTACAAAATGAGGCAAGATCACATGGGGCTTTGGGAGATGTATGGGAAGAGTAGAAGAAGCTGGTCTGCAGTAGACTGGAGAAGAAATTCATTCAGCGCCAATACGTTAGGCCAGTAAAAGTGAGGAGGAATAAACTGGCCAAGCAGCAGCAGTGACATAGAAACATTGGAATGTTTGTGGAGAGTGTGCAGGGGACAGGCACTGGATGAAAGCTGAGAAAATTAGATAGAGTCTAGAAGTAAAGGGAAACTAAATAGGTAACTAATTGTGGAGCTGTAATGTGGTTGCAGGATAACATGGTGTTTCTCCTCGTTCACAGATGTTCTACAAAGTGAGGGTTCTTGAAGATGCCCCAACTGCACGCTCTCTCCTTTATATATCTGCCAGTGACGCTGATGTAGGCAGCAACGCCCAGATTATGTACTCCCTCCATGGTGGTGGGGCTGAGAAGTTTCGTATGGACCCTCACACAGGTGATAATTCTAACGTGGTGCTAAGTTGACACGTCTTTCAGTGTTAAACAATCCAAATTCAGGATTTGTTCTCTTGACTAATATGGTGAAAAGGGGCTAGTCTTTAATTTATATAATGTATTTGTTTCCAAGTGAAATTTTCATAAATGTTTACTTATTAATCCTCGGGTTACACAGAGTCATAGCGAGGAAATTTGGTGTAATACTCTAAATATCAGGTAGATTTCGTACATTATTACTACAGTGAATTTAATATTTGGACAGACTTGTACATTTCAAGATTTCTTTGCATGATAGGAAATTAATTGTAATCTCCTTCTGTAGTGATAGGACTATATCTTTGTTAGAGTAATTGAGCACATTATGTATTTGATATGCATTTCCCTAGGAATTTCAATAACCACCTGTACTTTTAACTATGACTCCTGGGACTTTACAAAATAAATATTGTCTTCTGTTGGTCAATTATTGCAAAATGGCCTTCATGACTATCTTCTGCCCAATAGCCATTGTATTCTTTCTATTTGTTTCCTCTAGGAAAATTGACCACCTTCTTACAGCTGGATCGGGAGACAATGGAAGAATACCATTTTTTGGCCAAAGCGACTGATGGAGGAGGTCTTTCCTGTCACACCAATGTGACTGTGATCGTGGAAGATGTGAATGATAACGCACCTGTCTTCCTTACTAATCACTACACCGTTGCTGTCTTTGATAACACTACTCTTGGGACGCCCATTGCTGTGGTATTTTCCAAGGATCCAGATGAAGGCAAGTGTGTGTTTAGGGATGAAGGAGACTCTATATAATATTTATAAGCGTGGAAGTGGTGAAAATATGACACAGCATGTCAAATGTTCTATTGTACTCAATTTACCAGTCTTGGAAGCATGGATGTCTTACTCTGCCTTGTAGGGATTACATTTTATGGCCTTCAGAGCACGGCAGCAGTCAGCAACAAGTGTTCTGCACACTAACCTATCCTCCTGTTGGAGGTTCTGTCTGCATTTAAAGGCACAGTAATTATCATGACCTTGTTTAATGTCACACAAAGGCAGCTAATTGTTTAGGCTAGTGTGTAATAGAGAGGTTGCTGCAGGTTGTGATGGGCTTGGAACAGGTTGGGGGAAACAACCTTTTCAAGTGGTCGTTACCACATAATACCTTTACCATGCATCCATTATCATGCATGTGTCTTAATCATGCATGCCTTTATCATGCAAGTCTTTACCACACTTATGCCTTTACCTTGCTTGCCTTACAACAAAATAGTATGGATATTCCATGTGTCTTTACCATGCATGCCTTTATCACGCAAGTCTTTACCATACCTACGCCTTTACCATGCATGCCTTAACAACCAAAATAGTATGGATATGCCAGGTCAGTATATATATATATATATATATATATATATATATATATATATATATATATATATATATATATATATATATATATATATATATATGTATATATTATCTACTGGCAGAGATTCCATCCCCCGGGATAAGGCCTTTTTGAATGGTGGAGGGGGGCACCTGGCCCCCCTCCCTGTCCAATTTTTGGCCCTGGGGACCCTATCCCCCGGAGCCTGACCTTTTCTTAATTTTTTGGTTTTTAAATAAGGGAGTGGAGTTGATTTTGGCCGCCGGGGACGCCAGCCCCAGGGGCCTGGTCCTACTTGTAATAGAGGAGGAGGGTCGCTGCACCCTCCCATGGCTGATTCTGACCACAGAGACCCCATCTCCCAGGGCCTGCCCTTATAAAAAAAATTAAGTAGTAGGGGAGGGGGCCCAGCTATTTAGAGATGGGGTGGGGAGCTGCGTGCTCCCCTCCCCGGACAGAATTTGACCCCGAGAATCCCATCCCCTGGGGTCTAAGCATTTATTCTGGATGCCCTCAGGCACCCACTCTCCACTGGGACCACGGGGGGACCCTGAAGGCCCCCACTGTCTCTTCCGGACCCCCACCTCCTCTGGAAGCCATCATTGCTTTCAGATATAGGGAGCTGCTGGAATGGCAGCTCCCCATGTCTGAAAGCAATTGTGCTTCTCTTCCAGCAAACAAGAGTATTTTCAATGCTTTTGCTTGCTGGAAGCAGAGTATTTGCTGTGGCTTGGCGGGAGCAGTAAGGCTCTTCCCAAGCCATAGCAAATAGCTATGTCCCAGGCGTTGGCACCCAGGGACATAGCAGGTGCCGACCCTGGGGGATGGCGGTTCCAGGGTCATCAATGGCCCCCTCATTTTTGTTTGGAGGGCCTGCCCAGAGGAAGGTGGTGGTCCCCGTAGTTTGGGGGTCCATGAGGCCCCCCCATGTATCAGTACATAAGCCCTGGAGAAGTGGTGGTCCCCGGGGCATTCATAAGCCACAGGACTGGGGGCGTGCACCCCTTTATTTTGCACATGCCCTGGGAACTGGCCCACCCGGGGGCCGGTTACTAAAGAAACGTGGGCTTCTTTTAAAAAAAAAGAAATTTGGCAAGAGCTGCAGATCATATGAAGCTCCTACTGAAAATTAAACAAAAAACACTTTTTGGGCCCTGCGGCGTCCCTGTGGGACCTACCAAAGAGGCTTAGGTCAGGGTATTCCTACTCTGCCCCCTTTTATTATTTTTATGTTTTTTCCAGGACTCAACTCTAGCCAATTGCCAAGATGACTGCCAACACTTCCTGGTTTGAAGCGTTGGTAACCAATCAGATCTCAGCACGAGAACGGGAGGGGTTGTGGATCCCCTGCGTCCCTATATATACAATTGAAAATTTATTTTAATAACCCTACAACTACTGAACAGATTTAGACCAAATCACAAAAAGGCACTTCCCTGAACCAACATCTACCTTTCTGCCAAATTGTTTGAATTCCGTTCAGAAGTCTGGCTGTAGCAGTGTCTAAAGTTCTAATGGAAATGAAAATAAGGAAAACACATTTTGGGATCCTCTGTTTTCTTGGCTCCCGCTTCACTGTTTACCCTGAAACTTTCAAGACAGCAGCTAAAGTGAGTGGCAAAGTAGTTTTGAAGATTTCGCTAGGATTCATCAAACAACTCCGAATTTATTAGTAAATGAAAAAACTATTTTCCTATGGAAACAGGTCCTAACTATAACTACCTACTGGCGACTACCAGTAGGTAATTAGATAGATAGATAGATAGATAGATAGATAGATAGATAGATAGATAGATAGATAGATAGATAGATAGATAGATAGATAGATAGATAGATAGATAGATAGATAGATAGATAGATAGATAGATAGATAGATAGATAGATAGATAGATAGATAGATAGATAGATAGATAGATAGATAGATAGATAGATAGATTAGGGTAAGGGCTGTTTCAGGTTTTAGGGGTGGGTGAGGGTATTGGGCGGCAAGGGTATTTTTAGGGATAAGGGTGGGTAAGTGTATTTGGCTGTATGTGCTGTTCAAGAATGAGTTGGTGCTGGTCTCGAGTGAAATTGCAGCAGTCTGGAATAAAGTGGCAGTATAATTGGTGCAGATTGTACACGTATTGTAGGCGTCTGTCTGTGCAGGTACTGGTATGATTCTGCTGTTTTTGCCGGAAGTTGTGTGGGGGGGAGTTGACAGATGACAGATGATGACAAAGGAAAATAAAATACAATAAAAAGAAAACCACTTACCTTGATCTCACTGCATCGCTCAGTCGGCGATGCGGCGAGGTCAGTGGTTTTCTTTTGACTCCAACACCCCCCCGCCCCCGCTCTTACCTGCACCACCCATCACTGTTTGGGAGCTTGTACTAGACGGTTCTCTAGCCTTGTGGAACAATGCATTTGCGTTGTGGAGTTTGTTCTATTCTTTGAAGAAGATGCACTTTTATATCTTTTGGAGGAGTACTTTTATTATCTTTGGAGACTTGACTATAGTGTAAGTTGTTCTGATCTAGGTGGGGTGGGGGAGGTTACACGGATCATGGAGGATGGTTTGCTGATCTTGGTGAGATTGTTCTGGTCTTGATAGAGATTTTGTTGGTCTTCATAAAAATTATGTTGGTCTTATTGGGTGATGGTATGCCAATCTAGAGTGCTGGTGGTCTTGGAGAATTTGTGCTGGTTTTGATGAAGGCTGTACTGGCCCTGATGAAGGTTATGCTAGTCCTTGTGGTAATTTAGCTGAGTTTGGGACTATACAGAAGGTGGCAGTTATCTTGAGGGAGGTTGTGGTGGTCAAGCAGAAGATTGTGTTGAGCTTGTCTGAAATCATGCTTCTCTTAGCGGCTAGAGGCAGTTAGAATAGACCTGTTCAGAATTGTATTGGTCTACTAAAACACTGCACTGCTATTCACAGAGGTTGCACTAGTGTTGTGGGAGATTGTGCTGGTCGTTTGGTGGTGGCCCTAGCTGTATCCGAGGTTTCATTGGAGTTGACTTATGCTTGTATTTATTTTGGGGGCTATAGTGCGGTCCTTGTTGGAGATAACAATTTTTTTGTGGGTTATGCTGGTCTTCGGGAAATAATACTGATTTTAACATTAATCCAGAAAATGGTTCATCTGCTTTTGTGAGATATATTTTTGATCTTTGGTGGATGATGTTCTTGGCAAAATAATTGCTATTCTTGTGAAAGGCTACCCTGCTTTTGTGCAAATCTATGCTGCTCTTAGAGAGGTTGTACTGCTCATACTAGTTTTAGGGAATAGCACTCTGAAATGGATCTTTGCATTCATATAACAACTGGAATTATTTAGTGAATTGGCAAGATCTTTGCTGCAGAGAGACTGCTAGAGCTATATAGGATCAGAACATAACAAAGCAAAGATGCTGTGCCGTTGACATCAAAACAGTTGTAGAGGGATTAACTGCAAAATGTGTCACTGGATTAATGGTTGCCAATTATCGCTGTGTGCTTGAAGGGACAAGTGGTGAGAAACAGGGAAGGGTACATCTTGTCTCACTATAATAAACTCTGCACCTTGGTGCTGCCTGACTGCCAAATAATCTCCTTCTCCTTGTTGTCTTTCAGGCATCAATGCAGAAGTTAGTTATTCCCTGAGCACCTCTGCCAACGGCCACTTTTCCATTGAGGAAACCACTGGGGTTGTCCACCTTGAGAAGCCTCTCGAAGACATGCAGCTCTCGACTGTTGAGGTTACGGTGTGTGCCATGGACCAGGGTGTCCCAAACCCACTCTCATCTTTTGCCACCATCAGCATTTCCATCGTGGACCTGGGCACTTACCGGCCAGTGTTTTGCTGTGCAGAATACAGTGTTGCCGTACTGGAGAATGCACCCTTTGGGTCAGAGGTGCTGAACCTAGTGAACATCATGAGGGAAGGAACTGAGAGTGCAGAAATAAAATATGAGATTATCAGTGGGAATGAGCAGATGAAGTTCAGACTGGATACAAAGACAGGTAGAGTATCTAATTGTCTTGTTATGTCTCTGACTGAAACTGTGGAAGCAAACATGTATGATTCCTATCTCCTGACAACATCCAGCTTTCAATTAGCTCTCTTCAATGCCTTTTCTTTTCAAACTAAGTAACATATAACATTTTCGTGAATATAAACCAGGTCCCATTCTGGATACAGCGTGGTTATGTGTTTAAGAAAGTTTGAAAGAATGGGTTGTGCACAAGCATTTAAATGCCTGATAGATACTAGGTTTATCTCCATGGAATCAGTTAGGATGTCCTTTCTCAACCCCCAAGGTCTTAGCTCCATTTTAATTCCTTTGTCACTTTAGATATGTACTAACTGCATGGATGATACTTTGCATAACTTAACCAGTCTCAAGAAGAATTCCTATGGGCACCTGGATAGTTATTTGATCCTCAACCAGAGCCCCTACAAAGTTATCTTCTGACCCTATTACTACATAGAGAAATATAGACAGAGAAGAAATTACGGGCAAAAGGGAGACAAGGTAAGGAATGTCACCACAATACCCTATATAAACCTACCACTACCCATGTCCCTCGAATTCATTTCCTTCATTCACACAAATATTTCACATTTCCTCTCTTTAACCATCCCCTTTAGTTTTTTCCAGTCTTCCATCCTGTTTCTACTCATTTGCCTGCCCCATTTTATTTCCATTTGGTTCATCACCAATTGTTTCATGATTTACTGTCCCATGTCCATTATCATCCTATGCCCACCAATTGAACCAACAATCACCAACACCTAACAACTGATCAATCATTTCTTGTTATTGCACTTTCCTCTACGATTGCTTAGGATTCTATCCAGAACCTATTGTTGCACGATTTCAAGATTTGCCAATGTCATCGACCTCCTTGATTCATTATATTTCTGTCCAGTCGACTACTATTCACCATAATTCCTACATGGCTGCTCCTTACAACTCTTGCCTACCTTTCTATGCTAGTTATTTCCTGCCCTGAGCCCCAGCCCAATGCTCTGTGACCTCGAGATCCCTGGCCAATGCCCTTGATAACCAACATTAATCTTCATTGTTTGGAACATTCACTTCTATTGCTGAAAAGTTCAACTTTGATAATTTGGTGCTTTACGTGTCCAGCATAGTGGCAAAAGCGGTGATAAAGTCCTGTGATGCTCCCAGGCATTAAACATTTGTCACAAGCAGCATCCAAGATGATGTAGTATAGTATTTAGGCAGTCTTGGCAAGAAACATTGCAAACTCCACAGTTTCCATTTCAGCCTATGTTAGAGGCCGTATAATAAGAGGTGGTCCCAGTATTAATACATCAAATAGTGACAAAAAACATTCAATTGCGTACAAACAAAGTCAAGAAGTAAATGTATTCTTGCAACAGTGTTATTTAATCACACCGCACACATGTTTCAATGGAAAAACATTTTAAAACTTTTTCAAGTACCCAGCTAGAAAAGGGGAAACAAGAAATAGGGGAAAGTTGGTGACTTGAGTGAAAGTGGTGAGGTATATGAGGTTAGAATATAGTGCGAGTCACAATTTTACTGTTCATTTGGCATATCATTAAAAGCCAAAAAATCTGACAATTCAAATGATTCATACAGTATTGGCGACAATGAAGTGTCGACGTTTCGACCCCTGATTGAGTGTAGGTCCTTGTGAGCCTTACTACCGGGGTCTTCCTCAGGACTAAATTGAACGTGGAAGAGGTGGGGCACCGTGGCTGAGTGAAGAAGAATCTCACAAGATATTCGGTGAGGACGGGCGGGCTCAAGGGCTCCAAAAAAATGTGCAAGCGGGAGAGAGCGGAAACCACTCTGTGGCTGAGTCAAGTATCATTTATCCAATCCATAGCAGTCTTATTAATCCATACTGCTATTATTCCATATGCATACTTCCATACTTCTAGTATTTCAAAACGGAAACCCTGGTTGCCTCACACAGGTTGTTTCACGTAAGCCGGTAGAGTCGCGTAGGAGGTTATTTGTAGAACGGTGCTGAGTCGCTACTCGTTGGAAGTTCTCTGCGCATTAGGACAAAGAGAACTTCCAACGAGTAGCGATTCAGCGTTGTTCTACAAATCTCCTCCTACGCGGCTCTACCGGCTTACGCAAAACAACCCGTGTGAGGCAACCAGGGTTTCCGTTTTGAAATACTAGAAGTATGGAAGTATGCATATGGAATAATAGAAGTATTGATTAATATGACTGCTATGGACTGGATAAATGATACTTGACTCATCCACAGAGTGGTTTCCGCTTTCCCCTATTTTTTGTTTCCCCATTTCAACTGGCACTTGAATACATTTTTTAACGTTTTTCCAATTGAAACATGTGTGCAGTGTGATTAAATAACACTGTTGCAATAATACATTTACTTCTTGACTTTGTTTGTACGCAATTGTATGTTTTTTGTCACTATTTGATGTATTAATGCTGGGACCACCTCTTATTATACTGTCTTATACCCAGGTCCCAGTGATTTTGGGTCTACCCGTTTTATAACTATGTTAGAGGCCAGCAAAGTGGGTTGGAAGCTGGTTTGTCGAGACTAAGTGGTGATTGCTCCTTTGATGTGATTGAAGTTTGACATGGGGAAGTTAGACCTACATATTTGTTTGGATTACGCCATGTCCTCTCTATAATGGAATCTGACATAGAGGGGAAAGTGAGCACAAATATTGCCTGATAGGTTTTTCTAACATCACTTTGTATTTAGTGCTTGTTACTCTTTGGTTCCATACTGATCCCTTCTCTTTCTTTATACTTCATTTTTAGGTGTGCTCTACTTGAACGATAGTTTGGATTTTGAGGTTTGCCATCAGCACTCGTTGTCCGTGGAGGGCACACGAGGCAATGCAGTGTCACTCAGTGATGTCATTGTAGTGGTGATTAATGTCACAGACATCAATGACTGCAAACCTCAGTTTGTTGAGGAGTCATACAGCGTGGAGGTCAGCGAGGATGCCGCCATTGGAGATGTTGTTCTCTTGGTAAGCTAACAATGCGCACGCAGTGTCTGATATTGGCACAGGGGCAGCATGTAAGTTGTACATGCAAGTTCAATTTTACTATGGTGCATAATCGAGATCTGAGTTTGATGCACACGCAGTATCACTGTAACTCGAGCAGCATACGTCTTTGGCATGCAAACTTGATCTAAGATTAACATGCTTGCAGTGCTTAACATTGATATACAAACAGCATCTGACATTATCATATGGGGGTAACTAACAAGAAGGAATATAGTCATTGATAGACCCGGTAGCAAGCAGATCTCGCTGCCAGCAGATTGATCAGCACTGAACCACTTGGTAAGAACCTTACAGCAAACTGACTCAGCCAAGGCTGTTCTCCTTTGTCTGCAGTGTGGAGTGATGCGACACAATTACTACCGTTGGCCCTAGGTAAAAAACCAGAGGGGGACCATATAGAAAACATTTTTTTCTGAAGGTGTCTACAGAAGAATTCTCCTCTCATGATGCCTGATGAATGTAGTGTGGACAAGACAACTGGTCACCTTGACTTACATTAGTGGCAAGAAAACACTGTTCTCTTTTCATCCCAATGCAAAACTTTGTGTGATACCTACTGTCCTATACTTTTATGCTGCTCCCGTGTATGTTGTTTGGAGACAGAAAGTAGGATAATCCTTTTTAAATTAATATTGGCGGTCACTCACCAGGAATGTGATCACTTTGGATCTTTTAAAAAGAAATCTTTGTTTTGCCAGAATGACCGTCAACCTTTGATGGTTCCTCACCCTCGCGTTCTTAGGTGACATGAAATGTTTTTTTCTCTTCCTGAAGGTGTCGGCTGATGACCAGGATGGACCTACGAACAACCAAATCACGTACTCTATAGTCGGAGGGGACCCTTATGGTCACTTCACTGTCCATCCAAATACTGGTGAAATCCATGTTGCTAAGCACCTGGACAGGGAGGAGGTGAGCCATGGTCTTTTACTTAAACCACAGTCTATGGTCATAAGGGCTTTTCCAGTTCTAGTGATCGATAAATACTAGAAAACTGATAACTTCTGAATTCGGGTTTCAATACTCAAAACAAAAACATATATATCATATCTTCACCATATATAACACACACACATGCACAGTACTTGGATTTACATGCATGTTATGTCTGGTGATATCCCGTTTTTTTTCCTATTTCAGATTCCCAACTACTCCCTGACGGTGCGCGCTTCAGATGGAGGGAAGCCATCTCTGTTCAGTGACATCGCAGTCAGCATCCGAGTGTTGGACATCAATGACAACCCACCAATTTTCTTCCAGCTCAACTATAGTCTAATGCTGCAGGTGAGACTGACCAGCAATCTCCATCACCTCACTAGAGGGAATGGACCCAGTCTGCCAGGCATGTTGAAGGCAGGGAAAGAATTCCTTTTGTGCGCCCTTAAAGATGGCATGGAAGGGAGAGCAGGTCTCCTAAAAAGGAGTAAGGGCATTTTACCATGGCATGGATGTTAAACACCTCCTGGTGTATTTGTGTCGTTTTGAAATATCCACTAAGTGCCTCTGTGAAGCTCCCTATAGGGGAGATCTCTGCCCCATAAGGGTAGTACATCTGCTCAAAAGGCTCAGCCAGTCATCACACAGGGACTCCAAACGGCCAATCAGACACAACATTATTTAATATCTGGAGGGATCAGATAAACGTGTGCAGCATTGACACCAAGCAGACAATGATGGTATGGAATTCACTGTGTTACTGGAGAAAGCACCTAGACTCAAATGCAGCCGTGGCATTCAGAAGCCAATCATACTGTGGCAGTAGAAGAGCTCCAGAATGGAGCTGAGTCACAGACAACACCAGTTCTGCAGTTACCATCCAGTGGCAAACCATAGAATGGAATATCCTATGCTCTTTGAGAGATTTCAGAAGCTTACCACTGCTGTAACTAGAATATTTATTTGGATTTTGAGATATTTTAAATTTGCAGAAATCTCTTGGGGCCTGCCGTCCGCCTCTAAGTCCCGAGCCCACTTAAGCCGCACTGTTGGTTGAAGCTTAAGGAGGACTGAGGCTCATGATTATGTGCAAGGAAATTGAGAAGTTTCTTAATATTACAATGCCTCTCCGTGGCCTTCTGGTGAACGAGCCAGGACATTGCCACAGGACGAGTCTTGCTTGCGCTGCTAAACTAATCCCACTGGGGCTTAATTTTTAATCTTTCCCAATCTTAGGAGATTTTGCCAGTTGGCACAAGCGTCCTGGAGCTCGTCATGACTGACAGAGATTCCCCTGAGAATGGGCCTCCTTATCGCTTCAAGATCGTGGCAGGAAACGATGGTAATGCGTTCCATGTTGGCCCCAATGGGCTTCTGACGACGTCATCAACCCTAAGGAGGAAACTCAAGGAGAACTATCTACTGCAGATTCAGGTACAGCTTTATCTAGTGTTCAACAATCTGCAGGAGCAACTCCTAGGGTAGGATACAATCATCAAGATGCAAGCTAAAACATTAACACAGTGAAACGCGACACACAAACATGCAAGCACAAAAGCACACACAAAAAAGCATAGTAGAGGAAGCACAGAGGAAGCACGGATGCAAGACTATATCACACACACACAAACACAGAAGACACATACACACACACACACATACCCATAAGCACACACAGATAGAGAGAACGAGAGAGAGAGGGAGAGAACATGTCCACCATGGGCAGCAGGAATGCACCTTTCCTCATACAGAACAGTTCTGCACAAGTAGCAGTAGTGCAAGTTTTCCTCAGACAGTTAAAGATCAGGCATAGTACAGGGTGCAGCGGTGCAAGCAGCAGCAGTGCGAGTTTCCCTCACATACTCTGAACAGACATAGCAAAGGTGACAGCCGTGCAGTTTGTTTGTACAGTCACACAAATTGATAAAGGTATGTAAAAAAAACAAAGACATATACATGCACACATATCTAATAGGCAACAGCAGTGTAAACGTCCATCACACACAAAAAGGCAATGTCAGCTCACTATTATGCCTAGGAAGGTAGTGGAGTGTTTTTTCCAGTTTCATGACATGGTGATTTTAACTGTCAACTTATTTTGTATCCTGCTAGGTCTTCGATAGTGGGGTTCCTCCTCTCTCTTCCTTTGCATTTGTGAATATTCGTGTTACTGAACCCAGCCGCTACCCACCCTCAGCCCTGCCTCTGGAGATCTATATTACAACCAGTGAGAGAGTGTTCCGTGGTGGGGTATTGGGGAAAATCCATGCTACAGACCGTGACCCCCATGATGCTCTGGTGTACACTTTGGGGCCTGATCAACCACAGAAAGGACTCTTCTCTGTGGGCAGTGCGGACGGAAAGATCATCGCCAGTGAGGGACTCCCTCAAGGCCTATACAACTTAACAGTGACCATTAGCGATGGCACCTTTGCCACTTTGGCCACCGTCCAGGTCCAGGTCTGGTGCTTCAGCCAAGAGGCCCTAGATAGGTCCCTCCAGCTGCGATTTACCCATGTTTCCTCAGAGGAGTTTATTGGCGACCACTGGCGCAGCCTGCAGCGGTTCCTGGCAAATATCCTGACTGTACCGCGCCAGAAGGTCCACATGGTGAGTCTGCAGCAGGTGGAAGGTGCTCATGCTGTGGACCTCCTCCTGGTGGCGGGAGGCTCAGGCAGTTCTTTCCTGGAGCCTCACCTCCTGGCTGAGAAGATTTCTGCATCAGCTCACGCGCTGGAGCAGGCGGTGGGCCTGCGCGTTCGGAAGGTGGCTCACCTGCCTTGTAAAGGACTAGACTGTGCAAGAAGCTCCTGCAAAGAAAATGTGCAGCTGGACCCGTACACCCTGTCTACCTACAGCAACGCCCGGCTCAGCGTCATAACGCCACAGCACAGCCTGGAGCAGATCTGCACGTGTAACGGTGAGAAATCTGTCTACTATCTTTAAACTGCCAAAATAATTCGACCAATCAAATCCATTAGTCTTCTGATGTAAATTTTAGCCTTCGAGGCAGAGTTTAGATCACAAAAGCCATGAAATTATACTTTTATGCCAAGCTTTCTATAAGGTCTCACAGAAACTTAGCACCGGTGCAAAAATGTGGTTAAATGATTTTAACCATTTTTGCTGCATATGGAAAGTGAAAAGGAACATATGATAGATATTTCAAACAGAGCAAAATAAGGGCCATATCAATGTCATACTATTGTTCATGTTTAATATGTAAGAAATAGATGAAAATTAATTTCATCCAATTTTCAGATTAGAAATACCTGTCCCTAATTGTGGCAACATCAGTTTGTTCTGTTATGTACTGAAAAAATACCCAAAACAGTGAAAGATCAGTTTCCCATATTTTAAATAAATGTTTATTTATGAATTAGGATTTCGAAATTTAAATCCATGTGACTCACATTGAATGATTCCTAATAGAGTCATGTGCTGCAAATGGTTTCATAAGCCTTTTCTCCGTTTTTGCTCAGGTGCGAACCATGCCACTATGTCGTGGAACGAAATCTGTTTGCTCCATTCCATCTTACCCAAGCAGCATAGTGGAGCTTATATATTTGTCTTTATGTATATATTTTTTTATTTGCTACAATGTAAGATTTCTGCGGACTTAATGAGTATTTAATGAATATGTATGTGGTAGAAAAGGGAACCAGAGAGGTGTGATAAACAAAGAGTGTTTATGAATTGCTTTGCATATGTTGCTTGAGGGAACAGAATGTCTGTAAAATGCTGGGTGGTAAGGTGCAGTTACTTTCAATCTCAAGTTGCATGCGGTTGGGCGTGGTTTCATGGCAATGGATTTACCGGGAACACTTTGTGGTTATGGATGTTGAGTCACCAGGCAGAGGAAGGACTTGTGGTTTCCGTATAATACCCTTCAATCTGATGGTGAGGTGTGGCTTTCCATGCAGCAAGGTGGTGGAAATGTACAGCGATAGCTGCACAGAAGCCGTGCTATTTTAGAAAGTTGTGAGAGTAGGGCATTGCAGAAAGACAGCGGGAACGATGTACATGAAATATTAAGAACCAGAGCTGTCCTACACACAATGATTCCCCTAAGGAAGAATCACCTGACAACTGGGATTCCAGAATTCACTAAAGATAGATATCATGGTGCCTGGTTTGACCTTTCTTATGCTGATCCAGTCATCGAGTCAACCCCTATAGCAGATGCAGTTCACTTTAGTCCTATTTCAGTTGTTTTTTTGCAGTCACATACTGGGCATCTCCTGAAACATAGGTTCACGTTTTTTGAAAATTCTTCCATATCACAGCATGCTTTGAACTGTCAGTTGCCTGACATCCTCAGTTCGTTTTTCCGGCTCATGCTTAGAGAATCTCTTAACACTTAGGTGCCGATTCCAATTTCGGCTGGAAGGGCTCCGAACGATGGTCAGAGCCTTTCCGCCCGAATCGGAATGTGTCGGCCAGATTCCTTTCCGACCGAGCCATTCCGATGGGCCCAGTCGGAAAGGAATCTGACTAGGATTTCCAGCCGACAGGCTTGGAGAGCCGTCCGCCGTCCGTAAAACCCTCAGTACTCCCCCTGCCGCCTCTTTACGATCGAGGGAGTACGATGGCAGTTTTTCACTGCCTTTTCGTGCCGGTCTTTCCGGCACAAAAAGGCAGTCGGAAACTGTCTTTGGGGGCTACCAGTAGGGCCCCCATGGGTGCGAGGCTGCCGAATGGCGGCCTGGGGGCACCTATGGTGCCCCTCTGTGGATCCCTGCACCCGGTGGCAGGCACCTTGGGGTGCCGGCCACAGGGATGATCTGCACCCCTGCTTGTCACAATGCAAGCATGCATTCCGCTCTGAATGCATGCTCCCATCGTGAAGTATGCGAGTGCAACCGAACCCTGTTCGGTCGCATCGTACTTCCAGGGCCGTAACTGACGACAGCGGGTCGGTCGGTTATGGCTCCTGACCGATGTCGGACGGACCTGATTCCGTCCGACATCGGAATCGGCCCCTTAATGAGGTTTTCACCCATGTTATGAGGTTTTTTCTCAGAATGCACCTATTTCACCTATGTTGTGAGGTTTTTCCTCAGAATTCAAAATGTTTCATTTGATGTTTTTAAAATATGTAAAGCAGTTCCTCCTTCCTTTGATACTATTTGCAGAGGGGTTTTCTCCCAATGTCTTCACTTTTCATGAAGTGCCTCTCCTGTGAGAGGGTGAAGGCAGCTTCCGACCCACATGCTGTGTGTGGGATGTTTACCATCCTCACACTCTGTAAAGGATTGTGAATTTCACAAGATAAATGGCAAAGAAAGGACTGAGAAGTCATTCTTCTCTTAGGCAAGTTAGGATACGCCAATGCTGAAAAGGAACAAAACAACATTGCAAGATGGCCAGAGAAGGTCCCCCTTCCACCGTGACTAGATCTTCAACTCAAAAAGACTCCCACAGAGGGCGATTTAGAGAGGAAAAGAAGGGCAGTCACTGACGTCATGCACATCATTTTAGTGACCTCCGAACAATCAAGAGACTTATCCAGTTTAAGAACATCTAGATTAAGGGACATATTTACAACTTATGGCGCATCTCTGCAAATCAGCAGAGATGCGCCAGAACAGATGCGTCACGCAATCCCCCCTTGCACCACCATGGATGTGTTGCATATACAATGCGGCGCACCATGGTACAAGGAGGGGCAGATGCGTGACGCATCTTGTGGCGTACGGGCGGCGCATTGCTGGAGTCGCGTCGCAAATGCGATGCAACTCCTGCAATGCACAGGGGCCACCCATACTTAACGTGGTGCGTCACTCCGTGAAATCTTGTAGATTTCACTACATCAGTTTTACGGGGCTTTGCTGCGAGGGAACGCCCACCCTCTGACAGAAAGCCCACATGAAACCTGACGCAGATTTCATGTGGCGCAGGACTTTACAACGTGACGCATCTGCCTAGATGCGTCACGTTGTAAATAAGTCGCAACGTGGCGCATGGTTTACGCCACCGCTGCATCACAAAAGTGATGCAACAGCGGCGTAAAAGTGTTGCAAGGGGCTTGTAAATCTGCCCCAAAGTATTCTCTCAAAGGTAGGAGAGAAAGATGTCTTGTTCACTTCCTACTTATGTCTCACCCTCAGACACAAGCATCTATGCGTCTGATACCCCAACGTTACAATGCAACTCCCCATTGAGGTCATTATGAATAGATGATATAACCTCCTTACAAAATGTACTGGTTAGGGGAGCAATGAAACTTAACATTTCTGTGAAGGTCACAGGATCATCAATGCAGGAGATCATGGAGTAACATTTATCTTTGGATGTTAGACGCTTGATGAGTGTTGATTGGAGGAACACATACAAACAAGATAAATAGTTTGCAATAGACAACTAGGACAGCTTAGTAATAACAAGGTGAGAGATGCTTGGGAAACTACTGAGGGCCTCAAATGCTGCAGAAATGATATCCATCCATTGTTTAACAACCCTAATCTTTTAAGCAAAATATGTTTATTCAGGTGATAATGGCATAATTAGAAAATTACTACTTTGGATAGAGAGGTTGACACAGGCACAAAGTAAGAGGCATAGGTACGTGTCTGTAACGTCCAAATGATGACTTTGGATGCAGGAGAAGCAGGCTCTAGACCAGGCTCTCCCGGGGGTAAATCACTTCATCTCCTGCCACAATCTCCTGCAGATTGTTAAATACACTAAATGCATGAATGAGTACTAAATAAATAAATCATTATGTATCTGGTTGAATAGTGAGAGACAGTCCTTCTACAGGTACATGACTGTCTAAGCACATAAGAGAAAAGGGCTGTTTTGTAACGTATAATGTAAAGATGTGACTATTAACAATAGTTCATTTATTAAAGTGAATAAGAATAAGAAAATCCAACAGTTAACAGTGAAGAATTGTCTAACCTTGAAGAATGAGCTCTTCAGCTTGTCACTGAAGCAGAAGACAATGTGAAATGAGGAACAGCCTTAAGCTTTGGGCGTGAATCCAGAACTGCGGCACAGCAATGCGCCTCTTCGCAGGATGTCTTGCAATTATCTACAGAAAGCTTTCATATGTTTCCCTTCCTGAGGAGTCACCGGGTAGTCACACGCTGCCAAGTATGCAGCTCCAAACATGCCTTTTCAAACCTTCTTTCTGGTTTCATTTAAAGAAGAGTGATAATTAGGGGGAATACCACGGTTAAACAAAATAGCATTTTGTTTGTTTGCTGCAAAAAACGCATTAGTCGCTATGCGCTGCAGAGTCATGGAGGATGGGAGTGTTCAATCAGAAAATGTTTGTTTTCCTTCATGAGCGATGGGCTTGGACTTTAAACTGTGCAACAATTTTTCTAAAAAAACATTTTCTTTGACGTAGGCGTATTTGGGTGCGTGGATACAGATACGGGGTGGCCCAAGTTAATATTGCTGGCCGGTATCCCCATGCATAAATCTGGCTATTACGAGTTATGGTCTGAGGAATGGGAAAAGCATGCACACCCATAATTACTATGTCATTTCCCACATGTAGAAACCGCATTTTGGGGGACAATTACACTCCTATTTAGCACTTTCCCATAATAGGTGATAAATGAGAGCGCTGGACACATGCTGGTCGGTGTGGAGTGGGGAGACTCCTGGGGGCAGGGTAAGCTGTGGGCCAGTAAAAGAGATCATTGCATGTTCCCCAACGCGATTGTGGGAGGGGGTGTCAGGAGACTGCATCTGCATCCCCAGCACAATCTAAATGTGATTTTTCCTGACTGATTTCCCCTGACCATAAAATTGGGTCTCGTGTTCCTTTACCTGGAAGACCCATGTGCGGGAACACCTGAGCTCTCGTGGTCAGTAGGGAAGGATCCCACCCAGCATTACCACTCTGTCTGACTCACAATTGTACACTTACTGAATATTGTTTTATCTCCAGTCCCATTCTTTGGTGCATATCCTTGATAATGAGGTTGTCAAACCTTTGCATGTTGACATGTTGGTGTCAAGATTTGAATAGTAATATTTTTGTCTACTTTATGATTGAATGACATTACATCATCAGGACTGGGAATAGGAAAAGGTATCTGCAGTGTGCAGCCCTAGTGACTTTTCAGATCCACTTGGCTGTCAGAACAAAAATCACAATTATATCTCCCCTCTGAAGCCAGCACAAGGGTTTTCAGTTCTTGATTTTAGGAAGGATCTAGAACTCATAAAATAACACTTTAGAGTCAGCTTTGTTTTCGATTTTAGAACCACTGCTCTAAATTAATTGGCACTGAATAAAAACCAATTGCCATAGGTGCATGGACAAGACCTTTCAGGCTACATTAGTTAGACATGACAAGTACAGGTCCTTTGCATATTCCTTTCCAGTGGCATTGTGTGGTAGACATTTCATTGCCAAGGACTTCCTTCATCATGAGTGCCCCAAAAACATCAACCTCATTCAAAATAGAATACAAAATATCCCTTTGACAGCTCACTAATAATAATACGTAATGTAATAGTGCCAATTAGTACAGGAAATAGTGGATGTGTTTCTGGTGTGCAGGCTGAGGAAACACTGGGACCCAATTGGTTCCCAAATAAATATTATAAGGGATGCGCCTCCCTGCTAGCCCCACAGCTACTAAACATGTGCAGCAAAGCCGGGAGACCTCGGAATGGCTACAATATCTGTTCTGTTGAATCCTGATAGGCCTCTGGGTCGGTGCACTTCTAACCTCCTGATTTCAGTCATTAACATTGAAATTAAGATTTTCGCCAAGGCACTTGGGAGGAGGCTGGCCGAATGATCACATCATTGGTGCACTGATTAAAATGGCTTTATGCCGAGCTGAATCAATATGCGTTGCATCACGTGGGTGTAGATGGCTCCAGTCAATCACACACAATCTCCGGGCCCAGTGTGTTTATACTGGTGGATTTTGAAAAGTCCTTCTCAGGTGGCTGTTCCTGCAGCAGGTACTTACCCAGATGAAGTTTGGCCCCCATTTTCTAGCTACTTTAAAAATGATTTACTAAATTGTTTATGCCCGTATTAGATTCACCACCTTTCATAATCTCTAGAGGCACCAGGCTTGGGTACCCCTGTTGCCCCTCTTATTTGTCCTGACTTCTGAGCCACTTGCAACCTGGATCAGGCTTGCTGCTCCGGTTCAGGTCTTTCTTTGGAAAGGATATTGCAGACTGCCTGTCTCTGTACACAGCCAACATGCTCCTCTTTCTGCATTGCCATAGGTGCGCCTGTCTGGGCTAATAAAGATTCTTGAACTCTATGACGAGGACTTATTTTTGGGTATCAACTTGGAGAAATCAACACAAATAATCCATGTCAGAGAAGGGATGGATGCAGTCAGTAGGCAAGACAGACTGTGCATCCAAACAGAATGCCTGAAAAACCTTGGTTTCCATATCACCTGCGACCCAACTTCCTGTTGGTAATTTTAGCACTTCCTAAACTCTTTAATGCCTTTCAAAACTTTCCATATGAAATCCTTCGAATTTTTTTCTGCAAATGAGCATACGTACCTTCTTTTGAACAGGCAAATACCCCCGAATTTCCTTTGATGAATGTACCTAGTCAGTCTACGAAGCGGTACTGGGAATTCCAGATATTCACTTACACTACTGGGCTGTCCAATTGGTGAATTTAATTGATCGGCTTCAAGGGGACAGGATTTACCCGGCATCTCTCCTTGAAACATACTTATTTGAAGGGCGTTGTTGGTGTCTTGTGCAAAACCAGTACCCTAAATCCCTCTCTTCATTACAAGAGTAGTTACTGACTGCTGGTCCGGAGCCCTCCGTTGGAACAGATGGTGGAACATGTTGGCACAAGAGACCTCATTTTGTTGCGGCACATGCATGTTTCACCCGGCCAGACTATCTGGCTTTTCGCAATGGGGCCAAAAATGTGTCTCTAGGGGTGGGTGACCTATGGAAAGGGGACCACATAAATATTTTGCCAATCTGCAGGAAGAATTTTGCCCTCCAAATGTATCAGTTTTAAAATACAAATTGTGCATGCTCTAGAGAAGACGCGAACGACCTCAGGGAATACAAGCCATTGGAGGGAAAATTAATAGTATACATCCTAGACAGGAAATAAATTTCGGGGCTCTATCATGCCTTAATTTCTAATGCCTGCGATCTTTTTGCAAACCTCTGGTCTAAGCAGGGGGTAGCCTAGACCCAATGGAGGAGAAGTAATGGAAAATGGCACCAAATGATCCATATTGGCTATGTTGCACTTCATCCAATGTAATTGTTTACATAGGATCAATTACATTCCAAACAGGTTGTGTACATTGGGCAGAACCACTCTCACCTGACTGCACCAGATGTCACTCTGAAACAGTTGATTTCTTTCACGTTGTTTACAAATTTCAGGTGGTAAGAAATACTGGCATGCCATATTTCAGATGTTATCCAAGGTAGTTGGATGACCCATAGACCCTTCTCCCAGGCTTGCATTTTAGGCACATTGAAATGTACTGATGGTTCCCGGGGAAAGAGAATTTTGATATGCGTGGGTATAATATTAGCCAAAAGAGATATTTCTAAACATTGGAAATCTGACAAGCCCCTTCAATAGAGGCATGGACAAGGCACATGAATAGATGCTTCATACCAGATAAACAGATATACCGAGTCAATGGGTGTACAACAATGTAGGATATGGGAACGATAGTGGGACTACTTTCACATATCTGTTGTATAGTAAGTATTATTGTCTTATTATGGCTGAAGACTATCGGGTTTATTACTGAAGTCTTGAGATATATTATCTACCCTCTTTTTTGAATGATGTTTTAATACTGTGCACAACATGTTTGATGTTTCTACAAGCAAGAAAATAAAAATAAAAAATTGAAATGGTAATAACAGAATGCTACTAATAAGAACTTTTTTGTTTATAGTGCGTCATAACTCGCTTCTGTCATTTAAAAGCATTGTCAATGGCAGATGTTGCTTCTACCCAGCTTTTGGTGTTTTGCTGTGCACTGTTTGATGATTGGATGATGGGCCATTAGCCACCATTTAATTTTGGCTCCCTGGTAAATCTGGGAAAGGTGACTCACTAACCTTAGGTCCAAATGAAATAGCAGTGGTGTGCCCTTCACTTGCCAGAGTTTCACCACCCTGAGCAATATGGTGTTGGGATTGTGTTCCTCAGGTATTGTCACAAGAAATAAAATATACTATCCTTTACATTTTTTTTCTTTTGGTCTTTCCTCTCCCCAGATACCGGGGCGAGATTTAACGGTCACAGCTTTGTCCGGTACCATCCTCCCCCAGGGTCAGGAGACTGGATGATTCGCTTCCAGCTGAAGACCCATCAATCCCATGCAGTACTCATCTCAGCCAATGGGACAAATGCCGGGATACTGGAGGTAAGCATTCTCATATGTGCCTTTTGGTTGTTGTGTTATAGGAATTGGACACAGAGAAGAGTCAATAACAACTTGATGCATTTTGAGTGTTTATTGGGGATTGCTATATTCAGGTCTCATAGGCAAGAAATTGAAGGGCTTGTGGAGGGCAAACAAGGTATGAAAAAGGGAGACATAGGGCAAATGGAACAGTGAAATATGAAAATGTTTCACGATTCCCTCTGGAATACGGGTTTCGTCATCATAATGAAAACCCCTAAACCACTCTGCAAATCTCTACCATTGTCAAATATACTAGAATTATGTTACAAGGATTTCTAAATTATGCAGCAAAAAATCTAATTATGCAGCATATTCTCTGGTAGTATTAGTTAATCCATTAGTGTTGCAAAGAACATTATTGTTGCAAATTATGTGGCAAATTCAGTAAATCCATTATTATGCAGTAAACAATTCAACAATTCAGCAGCAGAATCCCATAAATACAGTAGCCCTCACTATTGCCCATTGCTCTATCAAAAATGTGTTCATGAAAGTTAAACAAAATAAACATTCTAATTTCAGTCAAATGCCAATTGTTAACTGCACTTTGAAAACAACATATTTTTCAACTTAAATCCCCCAAAACGTAGTACAAGAAATACATTACAGTTAACGTGTCATATAATATGGTCCGGTATTACCATTTGGGGTTCTTGTGATACCACAAACCACTTGGCCTTTGGCTTTGGGTTTAGTTCGTTATCAGAACCCCTCTATTTCAATATTGGGCCATTTTAGTCAGTTACCCTTTATGTACTCTCTCTCTCTCTCAAAAAACCCGCACGGTGAAAAACCTGAAAAAAAAAATATTAATAAATACATAACTTAGCATTTAAAAAACTGCGCGATTTTTAAAAACAAAAAATGTTTTTTTGCCCTTGGGGGTCCTTCTGTGACCCCCTGACCAAGGCTAGGGGGTCAGGAACTGTCCACTCTGCACCCTTTTCACGTTCTCCACCTTTTTTTTTCACCCCCTCAGACTGTTTTTCACCCCCTCAGACTGCGAGAGACAAAATGGCGGCCGACACTTCCTGGTTTCGACCGATTCGAATGTTTACCGACATCTAACAACCAATCAGAATTGCGCTCGCGCACGGCAGGGTGCGCGCACAGTGCGCGCACGGTGCGCGCGTATAGATATTGATATGCTTTTAAATGCTATTTTCTCAGGAAATACTGAACAGATTTACACCAGACCTGCAAAAGGCACTTCCTTGACCTTATGGCTACCTCTCTGTCAAATTTCACGTAATTCTGTTCAGCCGTTCGGGCTGTAGCTGCGACTAAAGGACCTATGGAAAAATGCATGGGGAAAACGCGTTTTGGGACCCCCCCTTTTTCTCGGCCCCCGCTTGACGAATCACCCCGAGACTTTCAGGGTAGGAGCTGAACGGAGCGCCCCATTAGTTTTGAACATTTCGCGAGGATTCGTCAACCGGCGCCAAAGTTATTCAAAATAGAATTTTGAGATTTCCTATGGAAACTAGGTTGTAACTATAACTATCTACTGGCGACCGCCAGTAGATAATATATATATATATATATGTATATATATATATATATATCCTGCTCAACTGCACCTGGGAAGCGCGGCACGCTGAAGGCGGGTGCTTCAAATGCGGAGGTGCACCGCAATCTCTATTCACGCTCCATGACTCCTTCAGGTTTCCAGGAAAGAATCGAGCACTCACGGGTAAGTAGTATGGCAGCTTCTTTTATTTCAGAGGAGTAAACAACAGACGCGTTTCGGAGCTAGTCCTTCCTCAGTGTTGTTACTAAGTTCATTGTAAGCTACATCTTATATACATCGTTCAAAATTAAACATAGAGGAGGTCAGAGGAAACAGCGGTCCGGGATATTTGGGCGCCATCTTTAAAGGGTCAAAAATTAATGGTTCAGATACAAACATAAATGGGTATATGATCATGGATTGGCTGTGAAATTTAAACAATTAATGTTTTTCGAAATACATAAAACATTTCATCAGTACACATGCAAAAAAATAAAATTATCACATTGGATATGTTTTCACAGTACAATCTCTTAGTTATAAAGCCGTGGATCGGCAGTCCGCCTATATCAGGCGATTTGTGACCCCGTAGCAGGTGCCAGACAAAAATGTCCATTTGACCATAATTATGCAGTTGTCTATATTTCGCCGTGTATCGGCATTACTGGCTAATAAGTCGAATGGTAAAGGACAGTCAATTTAGAGAAAGGAGGAATGGTGCAAGAAAAGAAAAAAGGTTAGGGAAAGGGAAAAATAGGAACAGAAGAAAGACAATGTGACACATATTTTTCGAGAGTCAATGCTAGACAGCATATTCAGGTAATACACATTGGGTCACAATCAAAATTACACTTGATGATTAGTAGGTCAAATATTTCTGAGTGGCAATGACTCCTGGAGTATCTATTATCTAGGTCCCTAGATGTACAATCAGTTCTTCTCCTGAGTTTAACCCATATGGGGTCTTAGTTTGGAGATCAATTATATACCTTGACTCCAGTCGCCTTAATCTTGCTACTCTGTCCCCTCCTCTGGCATGTGCCAAGACACAATCAATCGCAAAAAACTGCAACAGATCCCTGTTGCTGTTATGTTTTATTGCGAAGTGTCTAGCTACGGGATAGGTGAGATCTTTTTTCGCTATCGCCCGCATGTGTTCCAGAATTCTGAATTTAACACTGTTCACTGTACTTCCCACATACATGAGCCCGCATGGGCATTTTAAACAATATACCACATATGGTGTTTGGCAAGTCAGAAATTTCGAAATGACTCTTTCTTTAGGCAAGCCCTTAACATTGTAGTGAAATGCTCTTTTGCTAAAGGCGCAGGCTTTACACTTCCCACAGGGAAAAAAAGCCCTTCATTTCTTTTAAAGTGCCCTGTTTGCGGGAAATGGGGTCTAGATGGCTGTGTACCAGGTTATCTTTCAACGATCGAGCTTTTCTGTATGTGATTTGGGGAGTCATTGAAACATCAGACCCAATAATAGGGTCAGTTTTTAGTACATGCCAGTGTTTTCTGAGGATAGACCTCAACCTCAATGTGTCACTGGAGTAAGTTGTAATAAGCCGAAATTGGCCTTCCGTAACTTTCTCAGATTGTTTGGTTTGCAAAATTTGTTCCCTAGGTATTTTTCTGACTCGTTCAAGAGTGTTCTCTAAAAGATTCGTATTGTAACCTCTCATCTCGAATCGTTTGAGACTGCTCTCTGCTGCTCTTTCAAAATCACACTTTCTTGAGCAATTTCGTTTTAATCTAAGGAGCTCGCCATATGGAATGCTATTTTTCAGTTTTTCAGGATGAGCGCTAGAGGCATGAAGGATACTGTTCCCTGCTGTGGGTTTGCGATAAAGGTCAGTTGTTAATTTCCCTGATTTCACTTCTACCTTCAAATCTAGATAGTTTACTGCCACTAAACTAATCTCCCCTGAGAAGTGTAGATTCACGGTATTTTCATTAAGGTGTTGGATGAAATCATTTGCTTTGCCCGTGGAACCTCTCCAGATTATAAAAAGGTCATGGATGTATCGATGCCAAGATACAATCTCCTTTGTCCATTCTGAATTTTCAACGCTCCAGACCACCTGCTCCTCCCACCAGCCTATGAACAGATTTGCATAGCTGGGAGCGAAGCAGGTGCCCATCGCGGTTCCGGAGATCTGTCTAAAGTATTCTCCTTGAAAGAGAAAAATATTATTGTAAAGACAGAATTCAATAAGTTCCAATAACATTTTGTTATGGGTTGCAAATTTCAAAGCTCTCTTCCTGAGAAAATGTTCAATGGCCTTTAGTCCTTGGTTATGATTGATGCATGTATAAAGACTGGTAATGTCTAATACAATCATGCAGAATGATGAGTCCCATTCAATTTTTTCAAGTTGGTGAATGAAATCAGTCGTGTCTTTTATATAAGATGGCAATCTCAGTACAAATTCGAAGAGAAAGTGATCTAAAAATCTGGACAAATTTTCCGTTAGGCTTCCCATGGACGAGACGATTGGTCTTCCTGGTGGTAGTGTTGCATTCTTATGGATTTTGGGTAAATGGTAAAAGGTGGGCGTTACAGGATTTGTTCTTCTCAAGAACAGATATTCTTCCAAGTCCAACATTGTTGTGTCGTGCCATTTCTTAATGATAGAGTGCAATTTCTTAATACTCTCTAGGTAGTTTTCCTTTGTGGTTAATTCATAACAATTAACATCTTGTAATTGTCGTAAGGCTTAATTTACGTACTGGTCACGAGGTATTAAAACGATGTTGCCCCCTTTATCTGAGGGTTTAATAATCATGGTGGTGTCCTCTTGTAGATTTTTTACAGCTTCTTTCTGTTTAAGAGTCAGATTCTGTTCAGTTTTGCAATTTCCTGCTCTCGCTCTTAATTTGATTAGGTCTTTGATTACCCCTTCAGAGAAAACATCAATGGCGTCCATCGGCATTTGGGGTAAAAATTGGGAAGGTTGTTTGAAGCAGAGAGGCCAAAAGAAGACTCTCTGCTTACGAAACGAAGATCAAACAACGTACACAAGAGAAGTTTCAGCGAGACGAAAGAGACTACGCCTCAGGGAGAGTGTTAACTTTCGCAAAGAAATTTGATCAATCCAGAAAAGAAGTTCAAAAAAGGAAAACCATGCCTCCGGAAACAACAGTTCAAGTGGTAACCTCAGAATCGGATGTTACCGAAAATGAGTTCTCTGAGGATGAAACAGCCGGCTCCTCTGGTGAACATACTACTCCTTTTCAATTGGAGTTCAACATCATACGCCAGACGTGGCTAAGAGGAGGCAAAAGCAAGCCCCCCGAAAAAGAAAACAAACCAGAAGGGGCGGCTGGAAGAGGAAAAACCAGGAATCAAACCCCACGTACAACACGAGCCAAAAGGGGAGGCCGATGGTAGAAGAAACTGATCAACTAACCATAATCAACCTAACTTCTAGAATCTTGACTCCGACAGAAGAAACAGTTCTGAAACTAGGACTCTCTTTCTGTCCACGAACCCGTCTGGAATATACGCAAACCAGGATTGACATCTTTAAACTAGTGCGTAAGTTGAAATTACACAAATTCTTTAAGTTAAAACCGACAAAACAGGAAGCCAGATTTCAAAAATCCCAACATAAAGACACTGATCTACTGACGGTAAACGACCTAACCACCTTGGAAGTGTTAGAAAATCTAAGGAAAGAGGGAACCTTAGAAGAAACATCGATATATATGACTTCAACGCAAAGGATTGAAGCAAGCAATGTGACACAAGAAGCACCAACGAGTGGCCTCAAACAACCTTCCCAATTTTTACCCCAAATGCCGATGGACGCCATTGATGTTTTCTCTGAAGGGGTAATCAAAGACCTAATCAAATTAAGAGCGAGAGCAGGAAATTGCAAAACTGAACAGAATCTGACTCTTAAACAGAAAGAAGCTGTAAAAAATCTACAAGAGGACACCACCATGATTATTAAACCCTCAGATAAAGGGGGCAACATCGTTTTAATACCTCGTGACCAGTACGTAAATGAAGCCTTACGACAATTACAAGATGTTAATTGTTATGAATTAACCACAAAGGAAAACTACCTAGAGAGTATTAAGAAATTGCACTCTATCATTAAGAAATGGCACGACACAACAATGTTGGACTTGGAAGAATATCTGTTCTTGAGAAGAACAAATCCTGTAACGCCCACCTTTTACCATTTACCCAAAATCCATAAGAATGCAACACTACCACCAGGAAGACCAATCGTCTCGTCCATGGGAAGCCTAACGGAAAATTTGTCCAGATTTTTAGATCACTTTCTCTTCGAATTTGTACTGAGATTGCCATCTTATATAAAAGACACGACTGATTTCATTCACCAACTTGAAAAAATTGAATGGGACTCATCATTCTGCATGATTGTATTAGACATTACCAGTCTTTATACATGCATCAATCATAACCAAGGACTAAAGGCCATTGAACATTTTCTCAGGAAGAGAGCTTTGAAATTTGCAACCCATAACAAAATGTTATTGGAACTTATTGAATTCTGTCTTTACAATAATATTTTTCTCTTTCAAGGAGAATACTTTAGACAGATCTCCGGAACCGCGATGGGCACCTGCTTCGCTCCCAGCTATGCGAATCTGTTCGTAGGCTGGTGGGAGGAGCAGGTGGTCTGGAGCGTTGAAAATTCAGAATGGACAAAGGAGATTGTATCTTGGCATCGATACATCGATGACCTTTTTATAATCTGGAGAGGTTCCACGGGCAAAGCAAATGATTTCATCCAACACCTTAATGAAAATACCGTGAATCTACACTTCTCAGGGGAGATTAGTTTAGTGGCAGTAAACTATCTAGATTTGAAGGTAGAAGTGAAATCAGGGAAATTAACAACTGACCTTTATCGCAAACCCACAGCAGGGAACAGTATCCTTCATGCCTCTAGCGCTCATCCTGAAAAACTGAAAAATAGCATTCCATATGGCGAGCTCCTTAGATTAAAACGAAATTGCTCAAGAAAGTGTGATTTTGAAAGAGCAGCAGAGAGCAGTCTCAAACGATTCGAGATGAGAGGTTACAATACGAATCTTTTAGAGAACACTCTTGAACGAGTCAGAAAAATACCTAGGGAACAAATTTTGCAAACCAAACAATCTGAGAAAGTTACGGAAGGCCAATTTCGGCTTATTACAACTTACTCCAGTGACACATTGAGGTTGAGGTCTATCCTCAGAAAACACTGGCATGTACTAAAAAATGACCCTATTATTGGGTCTGATGTTTCAATGACTCCCCAAATCACATACAGAAAAGCTCGATCGTTGAAAGATAACCTGGTACACAGCCATCTAGACCCCATTTCCCGCAAACAGGGCACTTTAAAAGAAATGAAGGGCTTTTTTCCCTGTGGGAAGTGTAAAGCCTGCGCCTTTAGCAAAAGAGCATTTCACTACAATGTTAAGGGCTTGCCTAAAGAAAGAGTCATTTCGAAATTTCTGACTTGCCAAACACCATATGTGGTATATTGTTTAAAATGCCCATGCGGGCTCATGTATGTGGGAAGTACAGTGAACAGTGTTAAATTCAGAATTCTGGAACACATGCGGGCGATAGCGAAAAAAGATCTCACCTATCCCGTAGCTAGACACTTCGCAATAAAACATAACAGCAACAGGGATCTGTTGCAGTTTTTTGCGATTGATTGTGTCTTGGCACATGCCAGAGGAGGGGACAGAGTAGCAAGATTAAGGCGACTGGAGTCAAGGTATATAATTGATCTCCAAACTAAGACCCCATATGGGTTAAACTCAGGAGAAGAACTGATTGTACATCTAGGGACCTAGATAATAGATACTCCAGGAGTCATTGCCACTCAGAAATATTTGACCTACTAATCATCAAGTGTAATTTTGATTGTGACCCAATGTGTATTACCTGAATATGCTGTCTAGCATTGACTCTCGAAAAATATGTGTCACATTGTCTTTCTTCTGTTCCTATTTTTCCCTTTCCCTAACCTTTTTTCTTTTCTTGCACCATTCCTCCTTTCTCTAAATTGACTGTCCTTTACCATTCGACTTATTAGCCAGTAATGCCGATACACGGCGAAATATAGACAACTGCATAATTATGGTCAAATGGACATTTTTGTCTGGCACCTGCTACGGGGTCACAAATCGCCTGATATAGGCGGACTGCCGATCCACGGCTTTATAACTAAGAGATTGTACTGTGAAAACATATCCAATGTGATAATTTTATTTTTTGCATGTGTACTGATGAAATGTTTTATGTATTTCGAAAAACATTAATTGTTTAAATTTCACAGCCAATCCATGATCATATACCCATTTATGTTTGTATCTGAACCATTAATTTTTGACCCTTTAAAGATGGCGCCCAAATATCCCGGACCGCTGTTTCCTCTGACCTCCTCTATGTTTAATTTTGAACGATGTATATAAGATGTAGCTTACAATGAACTTAGTAACAACACTGAGGAAGGACTAGCTCCGAAACGCGTCTGTTGTTTACTCCTCTGAAATAAACGAAGCTCCCATACTACTTACCCGTGAGTGCTCGATTCTTTCCTGGAAACCTGAAGGAGTCATGGAGCGTGAATACATATATATATATCTATATATATATCTATATATATATATATATATATATATATATATATATATATATATATATATATATATATATATCCCGAGTCCTGCAGTGGCTACCAGCAACATTTTCTCATGTTGTTGAAAGCCATAAATAGAGCACCCGCTCCCACAGATGTCTGATGCCTGCGGGAGCCCAAGAGAACAAAACTCAGTGGGCCAGTCAGAACGCTGATATTTTTAAACCTTTATTTTTCAAAAACTAATGACCAGATTTAAACCAATCACAAAAATCATAATATGTAGAACAAGATCTAGCTTGCTGCCAAATTTGGCACGAGTTATAGCTATCTTAGGTCATGAGCTATAGCTACTTGAGATTACCATAACTATAACTGGAGGATTTCTGTGTTTTGTTTTTTGTTTAAAATGTTATACTGTTACTAAACATTCCACCAAACTTTGAACGTTACTCTAACTTTTGTTTTTTTTTGTGTGAATTTCTAGTTTTTTTTTAGCGTAAAGTAATATTTTATTACCAATCCGTGCACAGCGGGGGGGGGGGTTGGCCAGGGGCAGCCAACGTCAGTCTGCAAGGTTGTGGCCAGGCCCTCTAGCCTGTTACCCAGCAGGCAGCCAACCCCAGGCTGCATATGGACTTCGATTGTGTACAGCAGGGGGTGGCCACTGGGCCTGGCCTGTGAGGAGTAACGTGCCAGCAGGGGGTTGGTCTCGGGCCCTGCACACAACGTCATGCCATGCACTGCTGAAAGCCATGCACTGCATGGAAATAGGGCACCCATGGAGGTTTGGATGTAAGATCAGGCCGCAGGCCAGGCCCTCTGCCCAACCCCACTGGGCACTGACTTCGGGGATTTCAGCTCCCAACCCCATATGGCGCACAGCAATAGACACCTTACTCTACATTAAAAAAAAACACTGAAAACAATAATCTTTAAAGTGACGTGCTACTTAGGAATTGTTATAGTATGTTACTTGATGTTAAAAAACAGTCTTCAAAATTCACTGAAAAAAAGAAAACCAAAGATTAAAGGGCATTTATAATTAGATGAAATTGTCATTTAAAACATAGCATTTAATTTTTTTTTAAAACACTGAAATTCACCAGTTACAGGTTACTTAAGTATTTATTACTCGTGCCTTAACATACCTATAACTTGCACCCTTGCTAGAAACTGCTAATTACCTCCCATATTACATCACTCATGACTTTTTCTATGACATCATTGATAACATGCCGGCAACATGTGAAATGACATGATTGATGGTAGGAGTTATAGTTACTTTACGGCATGAGAATTATTTACTTGAGATAACTGTAACTGGTGAATTTGACTGATTTTGTTAACTTGAAACGGTAAGTGCAGCTGCCATTTTCACCTAATTATAGCACAATAATATCACTATGTCACTTTAACCCTTTTTTTAAGTGAATACGTATATCCAGATAGATAGATAGATAGATAGATAGATTGATAGATAGATAGATATTCACTAAAAACAAAGGTTAAAGTGATGGTATAGTTAGGCCTTGTAATAATATAAAAACTATTGTTTTAAAAAACACACTGAAACTTACTAGTTATAGTTTTCTGGACTAACTATAACTTGTGCCCCCGCCATTCACTACATTTGACTTAACGTATTACATCACTCCTGGCATGTTAAATGGCATCATTGATAACATCACTGATATCATCACCATCACCCTGACTGTCTTTTTCTATACATGTAGGGCCTGATTCACAAATATATGTTACGCTTTTGAGTAAGTTTACACTTGGTAGTGAGTTTACTACTTTCAGTATTCACAAACTCAGAATGTAAATTAACTACAAAAGTGTAAGTTACATGGCTCCCCCTAAAGTAAAGCAGTTGTCATACTCATGTATGGGTAGGTGATTCCCCACAACCCCTCCCTAAACCCCCTCTTACTCCTCCCTAATCCCATCCTCTTTAGTAGTAAGGCTGACCCTTTTCTCACCCACTTCCCTGTGTCCCTCCCACACTTGCCACTAAAATGTATACTTAGATGTGAGGAGACTCTGCAGTCCGAGTGGAGAACTCCGCACCTATAGGCATCTAACATGGGCTTCAATTGGAATTCCATAGAGCATATTATCAAGCCCATTATCGCTAAAACGGCGATAATTTTATCGCCTGTCTTGATAATATGCCCCTTAATTCTTACCACTGAAGTAACATGGCCCGCATCACTCCTCTAAACTCATTCTGAACTGTGCTGTGAAGAGTCCCAGCGCTCAGGGCAGAGGCATCTGATCTCTGCCTTCACAGGGACAGTAATTGCTCCTTCTCTGCCCCAGGCTGCCTGCGATGGAAGTCAGGATATGTCTGAGAGCGTCAGCCAGCACCATTATCCCCTCTGCTGGACTCGTGCTGACAGCTGTGTGATCCCTCCAGAAGACCTGGGGGACATTCCTGTACACAACACAACCTCCACTGCCTTATATTGAAGAGTAAATGTGCACCAATCACCGCTGAAGAAAATAGTCCAGCCACCCTGTCGCTGCCACTACACGACAAAAAGGGAATTTTATTGTGTTTAGATTAATTGAAATCATAACACACATTCTCAGCAAAAGATATCCATGTACCAAATGCTTCTTTCATGATTAAAACCTCTCTTTCTGCTTGCACCGACCCTCCTCACAGATTGTAAAAGAACCGAAGTCAATCGCGGTAAGAAAGCCAGTCTAATGTTATTTCCATTGCTAATATAGATATTTGTATACCACTTAGTGCACCTGTGCAAATCAATCTGCCTAAATATCACAACCAAATCACTGTCACTGTAACGCAAAGCAAGAAACGCGTAATGGCGACAAGCGAATAAAGAAAATTTGAGCACTTTACATGGGGTCCGGGTCCGTTGTTGGAAGGAGTCCACTGGAAAAACGGAAAAGCAGTGATATATATATATATATGTATATATAATTATATAGGAAATAAAAAGCTGAATAATTTAAAAATAATGAAGATTGTTTTTTGCAACGTCATTTCACTGGAGTCGAACAACTCTTGATCATACATCACAGTTAGAACAGTTAAAGACCAAATGCCAAATATGAGAAACTATGGTTTTAAATAAAATCTTCTCTCACAATCTAGTTGATTGCATGTGCTAAAACCATAATCCCCCACTGATATGTGTAGTACAGGATTGGTGTATCCAAAACACCTCCCAGACAGGAGCAGGACACTCACATCTGCACCCAACTACACTTTTAGTACCAACGCCTCTATGCAAACACATTGCTAGCCCATGGGCGAGTAATGATCCAGCAGACCTAGTCCATTCAGGATGACTTTACAAATAACCATACCACCACTTGAATAACGTACCGATAACCCGACCCGTTTTTGAATTTTTTTAGTATAATCCTGCCATTTAGAGTTAGAATGCGCCTTCGGCTCATGTGCTAATCTCTTTACCCAAATTGAATCACAGATCTATAGCTGTTCCCACAATTCCACCCATACATGTTTAATGTTCTGATACCTTTCCCCATGTATGATTATATGTACCCACTTCACATTTCTTGTATCAATGGATCTGCCCCCAAGATTACTGTACTTTTTACGCAAACCAAGACACGATTACATCCTCTATAATTTACCTGTGCACGATGAACGCCCTCCTTAATCTGGCTATGCAAGGTACACATGCACATGACACAACTGGCTTCCCTTCAGCCCATGACACACATATTGTACGCATGGCTGTGCTCAGGCCATATCAGGTGAATGTATCAGGGTCATGGCCTGTAGCATGTCGAGGAGTGCCAGATAGGTGTGCTTATTTAATTATTTTCACTATAATTTTTTAAATTGCATATCTCCGGTTCTACTGATTGGATTTTTATCATTTTGGCCTTAAATTATGTATTACATTTTACATTATGTTTGCACATTGGTGTGGAAGTTTTACTGTCTTGTGTTTCCCTTTAGTACTGTTTGAATTGCTGCATAAATACTTCGCACATTGCCTCTCAGTTAATGTTGACTGCTGTGTTCCACCTACCAGAGGGTTTAGCACAGGTTAATTTGGGATTTGCTTGTGACTTTGCCCCGAAAAAGAATTGTGATTACTGCTTTACTAGAGTTTTGCCCCCCTCAAACAGTAACCCAGTTGTTTCACCTAAGTTTTTTAAAACTCACTCCGGATCACAACCACCATGAATCTCTCAAACAGATACATATTAAATTAAATTAAATTAACAATTTAAAAAAGGAAATTCTACATAGAAGAGTTAGCACCTGAAGTAAAATTTATCCGCAAATCATATTTAGATGAATTTCAGTTCACCCAAATTTAAGTGACCTTATACCAAGATAACATGTTCACCATATGCAGCACTCGGATGGAGTGTGTCCCAGTGACTGAGTCTGATAGATGAGAATCTCAATATGGGGGAAGAATATGCATGAGCAAGTATGATCGTAAGATAAAATTGTTGTAGACGCAGTGCCAGAATAATAGTGTTCCCAACAACAATGCAGAGGGGTTTTTTTCTGTAAAAAAAAAAAAAGAAGCAGCAAAGTGCATTTCAGAAACAACACCAAGATGGATGCGTTGCAGCTGGATAACAATTTTTTATTTTTATTTATTTTATTTACTGCGATTTTATATAGCGTGAACATTACCCGAAGGTGTCAGTGCGCTTTACAAAAGAACCAGTTGCGTTACATAAGGACTTTGGATTACATAAGTTACATAAGAGATACAAACAGAAATAATTGCAAATGTACAAGTTGTAAAGTCACTCAAGGAAGAGATACAAACAGATAAACTTTAAAATCGCATTGGAATGGTAGAAAGTACAAAGGTCTACTACATATACTAGTGCTTAGAGTTATATATATATACAAATTGAAAATTCACTCAGGATTACATTTTAACAGTGATTAGGCTTGGACAATTATGTATTACATATTTACAGAGCAGGAAATTCTTGCCATCGTTCAGCCAGGTGTTCAGGTAGTGTTGCACTCAAGGGTGGTGGTCTTGGGTCTGGAGGGATCCCCGAGTTGGAGATGTTCGTAGGGGTAGAAGGCCGGATGGTGGTAGGGGAAGCAGCATGCTGGAGGTCAGGCAGCATACCCAAGGCACTTTCCTAGGACTTGTACTCTGCTGGCAGTGTTTGGCTGAGAGTCGGAGCGCAGCCGCCATGTAAGGGTCAGGCAGTTCATCGCTAGCTCGAGGCGGCACACTTAAGTCCCAAATTCACTAAAACGTTAACAGACTGTGGCAAAGCTAGCGTTTCCGAAACTGGACCCCACTAAGTAATGATCACGGAAACTGAATAAGTTCACCACCCACATATTTCTGCGTCTAGGCCTCAATCCGTCCACCAACTTCTTACTGTCCGGGGTGCGCCAGCTATACGCCCGAGGTCACTGCACCGGACCCGCTGGCCTCTCCTCTCCCCCGCGGCCCCTCCGAGCTCGGCACCAGTGTTCTCACAGGTTTCAGGCCTCGCGGCACAGTCCAGGGCCGTCGTTCACTTTTGAGGCGCCATCTTGAGGGTGCTCGACCTCTGCCGGATCCCGTGGCAGAGCTTGTCCCCGTCGTACCTGTGGGTGCTTGAGCCGACCAATGCAGCCCTGCTTCGTCAGTGGAGTTACTGGGCCCATTTCAGCCCGCTCCCCGGTCCTGGGCGCCAGTAATTCACGTTGATAGACTCGGGCAGGCGCGGAGCTCCGGGCTCACGTGTCCGCTCATCCTGAGGCCCCTCCGCCACTCCCTGGTAAAGTAAGGAATCAGTAACTTGGTGCTGCTTCTGTTTGAATTACAAGATGAGCCGGGCCGGCCACTGTTAGCCTGCAACTCCTAGCATGCACCATGTTGTTGGTTCAAAGGTCAGGACTGGATGGGTGTGTCACATGTCACTGTTGATCTCTCAGTGGCTTCCAGGAATATTGCTGCAATGGTTTTCATTCCGAAAGTCTTGGATGTAGCACCTCAGCTCGCCTCTGAGAGCTGTATTCACAGCCCCTCTGAAGGCACCTCGGCCCCCACCTCCTCACGCCACTTGGAGCCCCCGAGCCAACCTGAGGCCTATTTTTACCCCGCATTGGAAGGGACGTCGATGCAGCCGCAGTCCCATCGCCTGTCATGGGAAGCGCAGTAATTACAGCTCCGCTCCGGGGAACCTTTGTTGGGAGAGCGGCGGCGCGGGGAACATCGAACCGGTGGAAGCAGTAATTGTCTACAGCTACAGTGCCGGGAACAACTATCCCCAAACTTATAAGGATAAATATGTCAGCTATTGGTCCAGGTTAATACATATTCCAGCTATCATGCCATGATGAAGTATACATGGCCCTCTGTTCCCAGATTCCTCTACCTGAACTCCAAACATTGGTCCTGGGTGGCAGTGGAGCATTTGATTTTGGCCAGTGAATCCATGCGTATGTTTATACGGATACATGGCAAGATGGAAGGTCGTGTAACAAAAGCAAGACCAGGCAGTTGAAAATAAGCAATTCATTGATTCATTTACCTTCAATATTTTGAAGGTAAATGAATCAATTCCATTAGGAGATTATGTAAAAACCCTTTCATGAAGATCCACAGCAAGGCGTGCAATCTCAAGTGGATAAGCAACTCGTCATGAGGTTTGGGCATAGAAGGAGATGTCTGTATTAACTGTTTCGTCCTACATTAGTATCAAGTTCTCCAAGTGAAGGGACACCCCCTTTGGCCTTTCAGTTTTTGGGATCCATTCATATCTTTACACTCGGCGACGAGGGTACCCCTTTTTAGAGAGGCATGGAGGCTCATTGCCACTCCTGCCCGGAACCACTCATTGTGAGCTGGAAGGAGCTGCCCTTAACTTAATAAGGCAATTGCCAGATTTCTCATGGATGGCTTTTTTATAGCCTGTGATCAACGTAAATGCCTTTTTCCCCGCCAACCTTTGGCCAATCCTTGGCCTCCTTCAGCTGAGACAATAGAATATACTAATGACATAACACATTTATCTGTTAAGTACATGTTCCTCCTGAAAGTATCTTGCCACTAAAATAACTTATTTTTATTGTTGCCCAACTCAATGGAGCATATATATATTTTCTTTTTATTCATGCATTTATATATAGCGTGAACTTTGCCCACAGGTGTCAGAGCACTTTACAATAGAACCAGTTACATTACATAAGGACTTCAGAGTACATGAATTACATAAAAAATACAAAACAGATAAACTTTAAACTCAAAAAGAATGTTAGTAAGTACATATGTCTACTACAGATTCTAGCAGTTAGAAGTACATATATACAAGTTGCAAATTCACCCAAGATTACATTTTACCAAAAGTTGAAGCGATTATGGTTGGACAAATATATATTGCATATTTACAGAGCATGATCTCGCCATTGCTGGGGTTCTTGAGGTGCTTGTTCAGCCAGGCCTTCAGGGTGTTGTTGAACTCACGAGCAATGATCTTGGGCCTGGAGGGATCCCCGAGCTGGTGATAGCCAGATGTCCTCCACGCTTGTTGTCCCAGTTGCCTCAACATCTCCAAGGCAGCAGCAGAGATCCCCGGGGGCCTGTAGGGTGTTGATGAGGGTACGGGAGTTTGCTTTTGTGTTGCTGAACCCAGCACACTGACTGGGGGTTGAGATGGGCGTTGTGGGCGGCTTAGTGGGACAATCTGCGGGGATGTCCAATTTATCAACCACAGAATGTTGAAAGAAAGAGTGGATCCACTGGGATTCAAGCCTGGAGTGAACGCATTAGTCCACTAAGCCACCACACCCAGCATATGCTGGGAGTATGATAAATGCATTGCTGAACACACAAGTTTTGCACAGCATCCACAGTGACATAGTGCCGTACTAACACAGTCTTCTAGATGATCAATGAGACTAAAAGATATTCTTTACACTGCCAGACTGGTTGTATACAGTGGCATTCACAGTGTTACGGTTTAAGGTTTGCCTTCATCGCATCCTACCCAGGCTGCTGGTGGCATCCAAGTGCACCCTTCAGTTTCATGCTGGAAATAGCGCGACTGAGACACAGTTTCGTAAAGGAAAACATCTCGCCCTAAGGCGGTTGGCATTTTAGAGGTCTGTCTTGCCAAGTGCAATGACAAAACTTGACTGTTTTCAGAAACATGTCTTAAGGGGAGTAAAGAGGTTACTTAAAGAATCATGTTTGTTGAAAAATGTCCCATTCAGGCTCTCTTGAGCAAATGTTGAGTGGTGATGCAGACAAAATGTAAATGATGGAGTAGGAGGTGATTGGGAAGATAGTCTTGGATCAGGGAAACACGAATCAGAGAGGCATTTTTATCTGCAGAATTCAGGTTATAGGTATACTAGAGAAACAAGGTTTCGAATGTCTCCGAAAAGGAAAAGAATGGCAATCAAAAGTAACATAAAACTGTGCATGACAGAGAAATATATAGAAGGATGCAGAAAGAGTTGTCAGATATGTACATCCTATCCTCAGGCTACGTATCAATGCAATGAAAAAAACGTCGAGCACAATAAAATATATTGTGAGGTACAATATTAAAACGAAATATTGAAACCAAGTCAATGTGATGTGAGGATTTTCAAGAAAGTGTTCATGTATTAGATCCTGAAAGTACTTTTTGTGCACTATTGCATAAAATTGCAAACATGCCACAAGAATCGAGTTTACAATTTCCCAGTAATCAAAGGTATATTTCTCCACATTCACCTTGATCAACAGGTGCAAAAATATGATGCATTCAGTGGAATAGTTTGAATGTTACACTTTTGGCACATCAAAATTGCAAAGTTATGAACCTGTTGTTCAGTTATACTTTTAGAAAGTATTTATTTCTAAAACCCGTTTTTGTAGGATCTACTAGAAGTCAATGTGTGTGTTTTTTATCACCACTACAGGTAAAAAAAATAAAAAATCCTCTGGATGTTTCACTTCTTTTTCTGCAACTTTAGACTGAAAATTGTAATTTGCAGTGTTTATCTCACGCAAAACACATTTTTAAGTCCCTTTGGTGTGAATTAAAAAACTATTTACGAATTCCTGTTCAATCCACTCGGAATGTCTCAATTCATAAACTATACTCAAGAATTCTGCCCATCATTGTGATAGCATTTTGAGGGTAGGTTTGATTGGAACAAATTTGCAAGACATAAACTCTTCTCTTCTTCAAAATATCTCATAGCTACTTGAAATAGATGTAATATTGAAAAAAAGAAGCACATCCTTTTTTATTTCATTATGTGAAATAGGTGAACAAGCTAACTTTTTCATTAATGCTACAGACGTGTGCTGTCTGGAAACATTCATACCTTTATGCAGAAACACCAGAGTATACAGCTTTGGAGGAACGTGATATTCAAGAGATTAAATTGCACACTTATTGTTAGCATAGGAATCTGCAAGCAGAAACATATCGGAGCGTGATTCAATGTTAAACATCTGGATTTTATGAGAAACTTGAAAGAAAGATTGTAAGGAGTGATTTGTTCTTAATCTTTAGTGTTCCACCCTATGTCTTCATACCTGTTAACTGATCTCTTCTATAACAAGCATTTGCACCGCAATCATTCTCGCATTTGTGAAAGTTTAGAGCAATTGGTGTTGTAAATGATTTTGCTTTTTACTTATGTTTTTTGTTTGTAGTGGAGTGGATATATGTTCTTTGTAGTGGAATTATGTGGTTTAAATTGGAATTGTTAGTTGTGGAATTGTGTGGGGTGGAATTTTGTGGTGTGTAGTGTATTTGTGTATTGCAAATATGGGGTATGGTAATTCGATAGGGGTGAGAGCTGTATAAAATAGAATGTAAGATGGAGAGTGATAGGTAGTTTGTGTATGAAGTGGCGAATGAACTCTAGCTAGAGTAGTAGAAAGAGTGTGTGAGAAAGAGGGAATGAAGGGGAGAGAAGGTTTTAGGTGCATAAAGAGGCTGTGCTTGTGTATGCAGAAGACACCAAAAGAAGTAGAGGAGAGTGTGCGTTTGTGGTTAGGATTGTTTTAAAGTTATGGTAAAGGAACTGTGGTGAAAGACCTGAAGTGAACCAATATGAGAAATGCTGGATCAGTGCGTTTGTGTGCAATGGAATTATGTGGATAGTCATTATGTGGTATTAAGTGAAGTGAACTTATGTGTAGTGGTATTGTGTGATCGTGGAGTGGCATATATTGAGTGGAAATATGTGGTGTGGTGGTGAATTATGTGGCATTATGTGGCATTATGTGGAATTTTGTGAAGTGGATTGGATGTATGTGGTGTGTAGTGGAATTATGTGTTATAGAGTAGAATTATGAGCTGTGGAATGGAATATTGAGGAGTTGAATTGTGTTGCATGGAATATGTGGTATTAAATACAATTATGTTGAGTGGAATTATGTTGTACTGTGGGGAGTGTATTTATGTGTAGTGTTGCTATGTGGCATGGAGTAGATTTCTGTGCAGTGGAATTATGTGGTATGGAGTGTAGTGTAATTATGTTGTGTGGTATGGTATTGGGTGGCATTAAGTATAATTTTCCACCCTTTTAAAACATCTTTTCTAGCACTGTTATTGAAACTTATACCAGAGCTGACCATGCTGCACCTGTCCTTTCTGTAGGGAAAACTTGCACTGCTGCTTTGGTGTAGCAATTTTATGTGTAGGCAGCTGTAGTGCTGCACTGAAGCGGTTTTATATGCAGGAAGCTTGCTCTGCTGCTGAGCTGAATCGATATTTTGTGTCAGTAGCTGCACTGCTGTGCTGCATCTGTTTTATGTGCGGGAAGCTTGCACTGCTGCTGAGCTGTAGTGGTTTATGTGCGGGACGTTTTCACTACTGTTGAGCTACAGTGGTTTATGTGCAGGGTACCTGCACTTTCCTTGAGCTGTAGCAGCTTTATGTGCAGAGAACTTGCACTTCTGCTGCGCAGGAGTGGTTTTATGTGCAGGGAGCTTGCACTGCTGCTGAGCTGAAGTGGTTTTATTTGCAGGGAGTGAGTACTGCTGCTGAGCTGGAGTGGTTTTATTTGCAGGGAATGCGTACTGCTGCTGAGCTGGAGTGTTTTTTGTGCAGGGAGCTCGCACGGCAGCTGAGCTGCAGTGGTTTTATGTGCAGGGATCCTGCACTGTTGCTGAGCTGTAGTGGTTTTATTGTGGGAAGCTTGCACATCTGCTGTGCTGTCGCGGTTTTATGAATAGGGATCCTGCACTATACCACCTGTATATCTTGGAGGTTGCATTTTAAAACAAGAACCACCCATTAACCGGCAGGAACTATGGTAATAGTTTTTTAACGAATTAATAGTGGCTCGTTTCGGTATTATTCACAAAGTTTTAATTCACGTTACAGTAGCTTATCCAGCCACATCTCATTACACTGAAGCGCAGGAGCATTATGTGGTAATTATTTAATCCCTAGTCTAACAGCAGTGTCGTTGTTTTCAACCCTTTGGCTGAATTAATGTTGCATCATCAGGACGTGAAGAAATTAGTGCAAACGTTTTGCTATACAAAAGCAACAAAATATTGGTTTTGTTAATGTGTGTTTCATTTTAATTTCTTTGTCCCATTTCCACCACCGAGTTGAAGAGTGTCAAGAGTCCACACATAGTTTTCTGGGAATTGGCTCTGGGCCAGGTGTTAGCAACAGTTCATTAAAGTGTGTGGCTTAGTTTGTTCAGTTTAAAGTTTGCTCTGTTTTCTATAGGGTATCATGTTGTTTTAGTGGTAGCAGCGGGCCATAAAAACGTATACCATCAGTTGGCATAGAAAGGCAGAGTAAATTAATACTGCATCATTATTGGATAAATCAGGGCTTTTGGCCAAGAACCTTTCATGTGCAAGAATCTGTAAAAACATTTAAAAAAATACAAAACTCTTCACAAAGAAATATCAAAACGCAAGAATAGCACAGTGTGGAGAAAAGTGTCACAAGCATAGTAAAAATGGCAATGTAATTTCACATTGGTGCAACCATGAGAAAAAACCGCATGGTATTAATGTAAATGAAACTGACAATGAAACAGAACATACCAATAAAAGAAAGTGCATTGCTGTCATGGCTACATAGGAGAACAGGAGTTGCATGCAAGCAGTCAACCATAATAAGCTCGGAGCTCGAGCCCGAGCATCATGAGGCAGCCACGGCAATGAGACCCCGCTCCTCAACAAGTGCAGCTCCTGAGCATCTTCGACTGACGAAACCATGGCACCCCAGCAGCCACACCTACACAGAGCTCTGTGCCAATGTAGCCGCCTGAAGGAAAAGGGCGCAAATAAGCCCCTTGTTCCCCATGTGCATAAAGAGAGAGGCTGAGAAGGGGGTGGGACAAACCCTTACAACATAAAAAAAACTTGGCACGGCCACGAGAAAAAAACATGTGATATTAATGTAAAAATGAAACTGACAATGAAACAGAACATGGCAATAAAAGAAAGAGTGTTGCTGTCATGGCTCCACAAGAGAACAAGAGTGGCATGCAAGCAGGCAACAATAATAAGCTTGGAGCCCGAGCTTCATGTGGCAGCCGTGGCGCTGAGAACCTGCTCCTCAACAAGCGCAGCTTCCGAGCCAACTTGACTGGTGAAACGATGCACCCCAGCAGCCACATCTACACAGAGCACAGTGCCCATGCAGCCGCCTGAAGGAAAAGGGTGCAAATAAGCCACTCGTCCTCCATGCGCATAAAGAGAGAGACCAGGTAGGGGGTGGAACAAACCCCTGCAACATAAAAAAATCAATAAAGAAATGCCTATAAAAACAACATAAGCATAAACAAAATGATCAATAAAAGAAAGTGCGCTGCTGTCATGCCTCCAACAGGAGCTCCAAAAAAATCACTAAAAGAGTGCTCAGAAATGGTAAAAAAGAACATTGAGTAAGATCACATGTAACAGGAGCATTCCTTGTGGGAGGTCACAACAGTAGAAAAGGAGGGACTACAGAACAAATCAACCAAAGAAAAATAAGCATTTATAAAGAACAGTCAAAGGAGCCAATTATAAAGATGGGCAGAGCTTTAAGCCCATATTCTGAATACAGCATGTCTCGAAGAGACAGTGAATGCGCTGCCTATGCAAGACCTAAAAATGCCTTCTTCTCATCAGCTTTCAGAGAGAGGCGAGAAAACCTTCAAAATCTCTATAGACAAATAATATTCAACTCATCTACATTCTGGTGTGGTAGTGCCAGATTTCTCCTCCTTTCTCCATGACAAACAATATGTATCCTATTCCTGGCAAAACATATATATTTAAAATAAATTGGAGCAGCCACAAACAATTAACAAGCACTTCATTGTAAGTCATAGCCAGATGTGGAACTCCCCACATATTGAAAGCCTGCCAGCTACAGCAACGGGGATTCAAAAATAAATGTGTCCTAAGATAGCTTTTCCATAGAACTCTTGGCAGCTTACAATGAAGTCGGCTACATGGTGCACTTAAGCTGCCTCACTGCACAAGCTAAGATTAAGGGCGCAGTGCTTGTTTGGTTTGCTTCATTCCTGGAGAAGCAGGCCCAGCTGTTCAAGCTTGGCACTTCTCCCCTCAAAACTACTACCATCTCAAGTTCTATTTTCTTTGCAAAGAGAAGGTCCTTGTATATGTCTTTTGACATATTTCGTCTGCTACACCAGCAGATCAAATACCTAAAGTCAACATCACTGGTCATACTAACTATCTATCTAGCTAAATACTTCAAAACTCCTCCCTCAGGATTTTGCTCGAGCCACCATCTCAAACCTGAAAGTGATTATTAGGTTCCCTAAAGTTCCTGGTTGTCTGTGGCCTTGAATAACGAGAGTTCAATCTCAAAATTTGCCTTCAGCACTGTAGTTTCATCCGATTTGGTGACATGAAGCTGGTTGGGGTAACAGATCCAGTGGTGTGTCCCCCTGTTTGCAAATGAGGATAAATTTGGTGTCTCTTGTCCTTGGAAATGGGAAGCCCCTTACACATGAGGTCAGTAGTAGACAACGTGCCTGGACAAGTATTGGTAATTATGAGGGTTCAATCATATCCATATTCAGTTTCTGGCGTCGTTCTAGAACTAGTTAGAATAAGGTTGAAAACTCGTTGTTTCTCCAAGTTTTATTTGAAGTCTTTTGTGCTTATTACAAAACAATATTGTTTTGAGGTACAGCCAACACGTGTTTTGCCCCCTGCGGCACGCAAGCCGGGGCTTTTTCAAGGCGTTGGATCTAGGAGACTGTAAAACGAAATTCGTGTGGTGTCAATCATCCAGTATGGATCTATAGTAGTGACGATAATCATGCAGCCAGATCCAATTAAAGAAAGCGAGCAAGTAATAACTTACCATGCACAAACACGAATTACGTGCACATACATAAATGCGTTCAGTGTTTGGACACACATTAGGTACATACAGACACATTTATACCTTCAATATATCAAAATACAATCATTATGTGTTGACACTTTCAATTTGTTGACATGCATTAAGTATGTTATAACATATTCAACACATGAATGTATTCAGGGTAATTGTAATTGTATTTATATAGCGCCTACTACCCCTGATGATGCTTAGAAGCACTTTTCGGCGAATAGCATGCTACTCCGGAACCCAAAGAGTATTAGTGGTAAATTAGTATAGGGAGATATGAAATTACTTTGAGCGGTGGACATGTGAGTTTGTTATTTGGACTAAAAAAGGATGGTGAAACGATAGAAGGGAGAAGGGTTTGTATTAGCGCTTGCTACCCCTGATGAGGCGTCGCAGCACGCCTTTGCAGTATGTGAATACTCACACACACTTTTCAACAAGTATTTATTAGCTGGTTGAAACTGACACCGCCACAATGAAGCCAAAGTGTGCCCCTTCGCTGGTCCCAGCAGTCCACACCTGTTGCAGCTGTGTGCCAGTGCGGACAGATGCTGCCGGATGTCCTCTCCTGTTTTCGGTACACACAGCTCTCCCTCTATGCTTAATCTGAGAAGCCCACAGAGTGTTCCTTCCTGATTTATTTCTCCTAGAACATTCACTTTTTTTCTTACAGTAGTTGTCAGAGTTGGGCCACCCCCACTCAAGACAAGGCTCCGCACCTCTACACAATGGATACAACCCTTGCTGTGGCAGGGTCCGGGCATTTCAATGATTCCATTGTTTCTTTGCCAGCACCTGGCACAGCTGGAAAGCGTGGAACTACAGAATCTCTGAACAGTTTTGGCTTAAGTCCTGGGCTGTCTGTAAAATAATCCACATTTTAGCAGCCTTCCCTTTTGCTCTGTCTTCCCCCAACAATCCTTTTTCTCCCAGCCCTCTCCTGTTTATTCACCCTAGTTTCCCCGGCTGAGGTTTATATTTAAGCCTGTTCACTTCCCAGGACCTCCTACTGTAACCAATCTTTGTCCCCTGCATATCTTTAGGAACACATATTTCATTCTCCATCTAAAGCACATCCTCCCAGCCTGTGGTGCAGAGACATCCCCCAAGCAGATCTGGGCTTGAACTGTAGGTTGCCTCCATTCTGACCTAGTCTCTTGGCTAGCCTAACCACCTCTCCCCTATGGGTCTCTTTGTAGGCATACACACATGCCACTCCCGCTTACCATAGTCAGCCCCCCAGGCAGTCAACTTGGGCAACTTCTTGCAGAACAGCATTGACTTAAGCTAATGTTGCATACTAGAGCTGGCTGGTGAACTTTGAATTTGAAGGTTTGTAAATGAGTGTTGTATTGCAGAGAGAGTGAAAAAGGTGATCGCTCCTTGCAGAAAGGGAAACAAAGGCCCAATGCAGTGCATCTTAGAGCAAAAATATTCAACGAATTGGACAAAAAGCCACAGATTTTACAGGGAGTTATAACGGTCCCCCAGGGAGGAGTGGTGGCAATCTCTCTCTCCGCACAAGGCCATTGTGGAGGAGGTAGAAGTTGGATGTTCAGAGATAAAAGCCTCTGTTTTGTTCACTTGACTGAAAAGCAATTCCGATAGGGTCACCAGTATTATGACAGGGGATGGGAGGGGGCGTGGAGACAGAGGTGGGAGAGTTTAGACTGAAATTTATGTGTGAAGTTTTGTAGCTAGGGTGATGGGCAAAACAATCATCAGAAGGCTAGGAAACCCGGGTTATCTCTCAATTGAGATTCAATTAAGTTGTAGTTGATTTTAAGGTTGTCACAAAGGGTTCAAGTCATGACTACGCTGTTCACGGAGTAGCAAACCCGGTCATATTTCCAGAGAGAGAGAAAATGGTGGATCTGTGGAATATACAAGGGTGGCTGAGAGGCATCCAGTGGGGATAGAAGGTCTTGAAAAAGATATTACGCTGTAAGGCCGTATGAGGTGATCCAGGTATATGGAGGAGCATTAATACAAATGGGTGAGCTAATTTACTTTAGAGAGTGAGGTTAGATATAGCATTTTGATGAACAGGGTTTATTTAGTGTGAAGGCAATGCAGTCCAAGAATTTTCTAAACAGTGGCGGCTGGCATCTTCGGGGAGAAGGGGGCGGGAGCGCATGCTTAAAATAATATATATATATATATATAGATATATATATTACCTACTGGCGGTCGCCAGTAGGTAGTTATAGTTAGGACCCTGTTTCCATAGGAAATCCGCAACATTCTATTTTGAATAACTTTGGCGCCGGTCGACGAATCCTCGCGAATTTCTCAAAATAGGTGGGGCGCTACGCTCCGCTCCTACCCTGAAAGTCTCGGGGGGATTCGTCAAGCGGGGGCTGAGATAAAAGGGGGGTCCCAAAACGCGTTTTTCCCATGCATTTTTCCATAGGACCTTTAGACAGGGCTACAGCCCGAACGGCTGAACAGAATTACTAGAAATTTGGCAGAGAGGTAGTCCTCAGGTCAAGGAAGTGCCTTTTGTAGGTTTGGTGTAAATCTGTTCAGTAGATTCTGAGAAAATAGCCTTTAAATCAAAGAACTGTGCTCACATTTTTCTTGAACTATGCCACTGAAGAAGGGAGATGAAAACTCCTGAAACGCGTCTGGCTACATGAATTAAGATGCCTGTTACCTGTGTGTACCTACTTGCAAGCTGTCAATAAATTCGGCGTGCTACTCATCTTCCTGTGGATTCTTTCCTTTGGGGCTGACCTGCTAGTTTGGATATATATATATATATATATATATATATATATATTTATATATTTATACGTATATAACGTACCTGAACTCGGCAACGTCCTCACTCCGGACCTCTTTTTTCGACACAGGTACCGGATGCAGCAACTCCCTTAGCCAATCCTAGGGCTGCTCTCACCAGCATGAGAGCAGCCCTAGGATTGGTGGGTGCAGCCTCACTCTGCGATCCACTGTGCTCTGGAGACTTTGGCTCGCTCTAACCTAGCTGTCTTTAGACAGCTGGGTTAGAGCTGTTTAAAGTGCACATGTGAGGATGGCCGTTGTAAGACGGCCGGCCAAAACAAATGCGCACTTTAAACAGTGCCATACCAGACCACCCACCTCCCTGCTACTGTCGCGTAGCAGCGGCCTCGCCCCGTCCTGATACTCAGCTTGGGACAGGGGATGAAAAATAAAATGGTAATTAATTACCTTTTATTTTTTTAAGGATCTCTGGGGATTTTTAAAGTGGGACGATGCACCTCTGCTCAAACTGAGGAGCCGCCCCTGGTTCTAAATATGTTCTGCCCTAACTTAGTGTTAAAACAACACTTACACAATTAACTGTGAACTGTGTACACAAGGAATAATCATGAAATATTCCAATATTTTCATGGCGTGCAAAGCAAGGCCAAACCACATAGCTGTTTGTAACTTTCACCTCACACAAACATTTTTAAAACATTCCAGTAAAATAGTCTAAATTTCAGTAGAATTACCATAAAAATGTGTACATACGTTTCATGTGTAAAAACCAAATAAATAATGTAGCTTCCTAATGATTTTTGAACATGTGCATGCAGTGGTGTAGCGTGGGCAGGGCCACAGGGGTGGTTGCCCAGGGCGCAAAATTCTTAGGGTGCAACATTTTAAAACCCTAAGACTTCCAGGAAGAGTGCTCTGAAATTTACAGGGGTAGGCAATTATGAACTTCTTGCAGTGTCTCCCAAAATCTGGGCTAGTCTTCTGATAGTGTATGGTAATTTTGTCTAAAGTGTTTGAGACGCTATTGGGGGAATGTTAAATAATACACTTCAAATAAAATAATTATGGGAGACCGCACTCATTAAGGTCTTGAAAGAGACTGAGCTTACGAGAGACTGGCATGGTTCAGTGTGTTGGAAACTGATGCGGCTCGGTGCGAGGGGAGGAGCTCCACGTACTGCAGCAGGGGGAGTATGAAGCTCACTATGAAGCCACGCCAGAGGGCCCGTGGCATGGCTTGATGTTTTTTGGCCGGTAGGTGTTCGACTGCCAAAAGACTGCCCAGATTATTGTTGGCCCTGATGGTACGTTTTCCTCCCGCTCTTCGCTTACCCCTTGCCTGCTCCTTCTTCCATTCCTTGCCTGCCTTGTAGGAACAACAGCCATCGGGCAAGGAGTGGACGTGGCAGTGGCGGTGGAGCTCAAGGGACTGAAAGAGCTGGAATAGCTGCGATGGCAGCGTATAGCATTTGGCAGCTGGTAAGCACATTAGGCGTGGCGGTGGCCCCCTTGGGGTCCAGAGGTGGCCCTCCTATTACTATATATATTTACAACTCGCAACGGTCTCTATTTTCTAAGCTGGTAACCAAGCTCCAATCTCCTGAAAACTTACCCCAACGTCGCTCGCCCCTTGTGTTTGCCCTTTCCTGTACTGTTTTCTCTGGCTGCTTGAGGATTGGTTGGAGTTAGTAGCAATTTGAGGATACTTATGTATCTGACTTTGGAGAGGTCTAGTGAGGCCTAGTGGGGTCCTTGAGCAGAGAAATCAGGTATTGTCGAATTTAATCTTTGGCCTCTTCTTGATTAAGGGCTCGTTAAGGCTCTTTAGGACTTTAAAGACTCTCCTAATCTGCCAGGTCCGGATGTGCTAGATTGAACGCTGGTGGATTTGGGGGGACTGAGGGTACTTTGACGACGTTGCCGACTTTGCTGAGGTGACTCTGCTGCCATTTTCCAACATTTTTCCGGGCCATTGTCTTTCTGGTTCTGTGTGAACTGACTTAAAAGAAGAGTCTGGTCTTTGGAAACTAGGCTAATTTACATCTCTGGCATGGCTTCCAGGAAGCACAAGCATTGCTAATGGTCCACGGGTTAGGAGGCACAATGCTTGCCTTGCCACGGGCATTGACAAACCATGCTATGCCACTGTGACTCTCTTCTCTTCTTCTTTCATCTTCCTTTTACTTTTCATCCTGCTCTTACAAGTAGGTTCTCACTTGTGAATTAGTATGGGAGTCTATGTGGGATGAGTTTTAAAATTGAAAAGGTGTACAGAGCTCACAATCTGAGAGTTATACATAGTGTAAACAAATCTTAGGCTCAGCCCTTCAAGCTACTTCCTAGGTTGCATATAAACTCTACAATTTTTAGACAGCAAACATATCCTTGGGGTCCAACTATACAATCATAGAATTCAGGCAACAAATCAACTAACAATATAATATGCTGCATCAGTATAGATCAGGACTGTCCTGTGTAGTTCCAGGAAGGCCACAGCACATTTCCTACTGTTCCATAAGGAGGAAGTATGCCTTGCATGCGCAAGCATTATAATCACATACCAGTGTTGCCCAAAATAAGTCTGTGGTAGCCACCAGATGTCAGTGATGTCCTGCCTTATTCCATGGAACCCAATCAGAAGCCAGGGATAGCCACCAAATGCTAGCAGTGGCCACCTTTATACTTGAGACATTGTTATGCCAGAGATAACCATCACTAAATAGGGGTGCTGTCATTATGCCAAGAAATTATACAATAGTCAAGCCTCCTTGGCCACAATATGACAGTACTACCATTACTCCAATAATCACCACAAATATGTCAAGGAATAATCGCCACTATGCCTCGCATGATTATCATTATGCGATGGAGTGCCACAATAATGCCAAGGATGCTAAGAAAGTCCTCAATATAACAGGACCACCATTATGCATGGAAGACCACTTTGTCGGAGTAGAGTGGGGTATTTACCACTTGAGGTAAATACCATTACCCCACAGTGAGCTATTTACTGCATATGGTAAAACCTCTAATTCCAAGTTTTGCACATAAAACTAGGCATAACATGTGAAATCGGTTTTTATCACACTGAATTCCACCTTTGCCTTTTTTTCCGGGCCTTTTCCACCAATGCATTTGAACACGTTTGACCCACTGGAATTTATTAGTGGAAAATGGCATTGGTGGGATAATTATCCCACACTAGAATGTTGCCCCGATCTCCTAATGAGGGCCCAATGCTAGGTTGACCATCTTTAGGCCAGGGATTATCACCGTAATTCCAAGGACGACCGCAAAAATGCAAGTTCCATCATTCCTCCGGCAGTGGCCGCTATAATATCAATACGGGACACACATGCTTGATTCAGCCATCATAATGGCAAGGATGCCAAAACAAACTACAGACAACATTTCACCATGGGTGACCACCATTATGCTAACAACAGCCACCAGTGTTGATTGGTGGTCTTTATGCCCTGTGGATGGTTGCTATAATGCAGTGGTCCCCTTATGTTAGAGATGGGCCCACAAATGGATTTAAATCTTCACACAGTCTTCACAGTTGCACTTCCTGAAACACCTAAACACAAATTCAGAAATGCACAAGCATAAGCACTAGGGGGCATATTAACAAGCCAGGCGATAAAATTATCGCCGCGTTAGCGGCAGAAAACTGCCGCTAAAACGGCGATAATGGGCTTGATAATATGCTTTATGGAATTCCAATTGAAACCCATGTTAGTTGTGAAGGACATCTAACATGGGCTTCAATTGGAATTCCATAGAGCATATTATCAAGCCCATTATCGCCGTTTTAGCGGCAGTTTTCTGCCGCTAACGCGGCGATAATTTTATCGCCTGGCTTGTTAATATGCCCCAAAATTCCTTGCCCTGTACCCACTTACTTGAAAAACAGTAGCTGCTGCTATTGACTTTGTGGTGCTTCACCGGGGCATGAAAGCACCACCACGCATCTTTGAGTTTTACCAGAGGGGAGGAGACGGAAGGGCACATAGTGTGATGCTTGCCATCTAGCAGTTCATAAACAGAGCATTGGTGGTTTTATGATTTTGTTTCCACTCTTTGATTACATTAGTACCTCTTGTAATCTTAACCAAAGACTGAGAATCTACACCAATTAAAACTCTGCCCTTTGAGATTGTCACACCTGTTGGGCAACCCTTCCAGCATCTCCCCACCACAGCGAATCTTGAGGCCTGACTATACCATAGTTAATGTTTCACTATGTAACACAGAGATAACAAAAGCCAGTACCTCCGCCTTCAGTTAACTTGAAACCTCTCTCCGTGTATAACTGCTAGGATCAGACAGCCCCTTCAGGCAGACTTGTTGCTCTTATCACGGCAATCCCATTAACCCTTGCTATCTGTATTGAACAGACCGATCTTCATTGAACTAACACTGAGACACCAAATAAACAAATAGACCTCTATGACGTTGGTCGATGAAATTCACAAAACTATACAGATAAGACACCCACACACCACAAGAGCTGCAAGGCCATAGAAAGCGCAGACGTGCACACTACAAATACTGCCAGGATAGAGTAGCCTAGCATCGTTAAGCTCGAAACGGCCATCAGCACACCTCCCTGAACACCAAGAGGTGCATTGGCTTTGATTTGCTGACCCTGTCTAGTTTGAGGGACTGTGCATTTCCGACTCCGCCATTTTGAGCGAAGGCCCGCAATACCGGACCTGAATTTTCCAGGGATACAGCAATGCTGCTCTTTTAGGAGAGTTAGAAGCGTTGATGAGTTTGAGCGCAGCCTCTGAACGCTGATGGTGACACACAAACAGAGCAGAGAGCGAGGATGTGGGACAGACTGTCCTTAGAGTTGTGGGAGGAAGCAATATCTTCAAATTCTGGAAAAGGCTTGGAACAGAACTGTTGGTGAAGCTTGGTGTCTTCTGCATAAGCTTGCACTAAAAACAAAAACATGACGTAGCAGCCACATTCACAATAAAAGGTCCTATTACTTTCCACATTTTCACGAGGCAGCTTTTTCTGATCAAGCAGTACCTGCTCATTCCCCTTTCCAGTTAATGTCCCCCTGCATGTCCTCTCTCCCTACTGGCTCTCCAGACTCGGCAGAGCACAGGACACTGTGACGTAACTGGTTATTTTCCTTCAAGAGCGCGTCATGTGAATGGAACTTTCTTCGTGTACTGTATGTATCGTTTTGAAGGGCTTCCGCTGTAGCTTTCTGATGATGGGCCTGGTAGAACACACTAGTGTATGAACTATTGCTTGACTAATGTAGCTTCATGTTGTGCATCATCTCCGGACAGCAACAGCGTAGAAGCTGCTGGAGACTTCTGAAGAGGTGGGTTGATGCTAGTGAACATTATTTCTACCCAGCAATTTCTGATTTGTTCAGAATGTGTTCTCTCGAGTCAGAGCACTGTGAGTTTGCAGCTTTTGCTCATTGCTTATGTTAGAAATGTGTATACAAACCCTCCTGGTTTTGGGGTGAACCATGATTTTTTATTTTCCTCCTGGGAGGCTATCTGTTTCTCTGTTGGTTTTGATGTATTCCTAGGATTATTCTTATTTATGTGCTCCGCTTTTGTGTCTTCATGGCATTTAATAATTATTCCGTTCCACCTGCTTAATGAGATTTTTAATAAATCCTTTAACTTTTCTCTAATATCACACTCAGTTATTGAGCGGACCCTGTTAAGATTTACTCTGCTAATTGCTGATGGTGATGTTGAGGAGCGTGGTGATTCCTATCATAAGATAAGTGTATGCAGGAGCCGAGCTGCGTGAGGTACATTTTGGGGTGATCTAAATATTGGAGTGCAGTAGAATTTTGGAGTTTGGCTCTGACACAAGTAACACATCATCAGCACATGGTTCATGACCTTGTACATTGAGTCCCATTCAAGGCAAGGTACATCTCTAATATAAGGTGACAACAAGTAACAACAAATAAAGGTCCCCAAAACACCCTTTTAGTAAGTGGTTGGGGAGCGCACAGCTGGCAAAGTGCTATTTTGCCTGGAGAGCTTAGCATTCGTGTGCCATTCCTGAGCACAAGAAGAAAGCAAACGTGTCCTGTGATGGATATAGTGAGTCGTTTTGGCTCCTGACTAAAATGTTTTTCTACGTTAAACCATGAACGTGTACTACTTAGTCTATGTTGGGAGTCTGTGGGGAAAAACCACTAGAACATAAAATCAAGCAGGTATTGGTAGTATACAGATTACAATAGCAACAGTAATCACTTCCGTCACCACCTTAAACGAATAACTATATGTGCAAAGAGTTGTCAACATATTAGTGTAACTCATAGTTTAAATAACAGAGTGCAAATGCTGCTTTGCACCCTGTCAACCCAGGTGCACAAATCAAGAGTCTCATACCTTTCGCAAATTCCACATACTTAACACAGTTCCCAGCGCGAGAGAGATCCTTATAATCCAATACTGATTACCTTGAAAAAGTCCATTACTGTACTGGACGAAACACATGCTGGCTTGAGTTGAATCAAAATTGCCTTCTGAATGTAATACATTTGTATTTAAGTTTGTACTTGATGTCAGAATATGTTTGTTAATGCTTCTGATTGTCGCATGCTTATTCATGCATCTAATATTTTTCCTGAGTTTCATACTAGAGGTATGTGAAGAGAAGACGTTCACGGGCCCAATAGGGCACGCTGATAACCCTGCGTAACTGGTTGCCCCTAATATGTGTTCCTTTCTGCTTCACAGCTCGTCGATGGCATCCCCAACTTCAGGTTCAGGTGCCAAGACAACGTCAGTGAGGCAGTACTCCATCTGCCTGTTGTAAGTGATGGACGGTGGCACTCAGTGTTACTGGAGGTGGAGCGTTCGTCCTTCCGTCTACTTATCGATGGCTCAGGCAGTGTAACTTTCAGGCGCCTAGTGGAACCGTGCGAGGTCCCCTTCTCTGAGGCAGAGCTGATCATCGGGGGTCTTCTCCAACAGCAGCCCAGGAGGGTCTCTCAGGCATTCAGAGGTTGTCTTAATGCTGTCAGTATTGATGGGGAAGATATAGTGCTTGGTGCAAAGGAGAAGACTGGTGGCATTGTGGAGGAGGTGGGCATCAAGCCGTGCTGTACCCATGAAGGTTCCTGTGTGAGCGACCCTTGCCAACATGGCGGCATTTGTGCCGAGATTCACGGAGGAGGTATGTTCTGTGCGACAAAAACTAGTCACATTAGTTTTAGATGGCTGCTTTTCATGTTTACTAATCTTAAAACGTTCATTCATCAACCTCCTTAAAGAAGCATAGGAAAGACAGAGGCAAGATTTGGTGTTGGATCTGCAGATTCTGTCTGATTTGTGGATGTTAGATCTTAAGAACAAAGCAATTGGTTTAAGGATTGAACACCTTTGTAAATAACCACATTTTCTAGTGCATCGTGGCATTAACGATATATGCAGATGCCTGGAGTGTAATATGCTATTTGTTACCTTGATGGGGCAGGAGAAGAGCATCTGCTTCAGTGAGTCATGACCAGGGCCATAGGTTTGCGGTTGAATTCGTGACACAGAGACGGGTGCTCCTTAGCGTGTGCATACCCCTCGTGTCACCACTGCTCCTGAAGAAAGCCTTGCTAAATCTGCACATAGAGGCTGAAACATGTAGACCGTGATTACCCTCACCATATACACTGTGTGGATGTCACGGGCCAATTTAACCGTATAAGACATTCCCTGCTGCTGCTGCTGCTGGAAAGTTGTTCCATCATAAAAACTTAGGGAACAATAAAGACAATTTTAAATCACTTCTTGATTCCACGCACACTCACTCTTTTCACCTAAAAAACACCCGCTCCGCTGTAATCAAGCGTTGAAGCACACCCGAGTGGCATTCGACTGCTCGGGTGGGAACCCTATGATGAAGCATGTCACTAACTAGGTTAGTGAGTTAGGGTTCTTTTAAAAGTATTTTCTTTTTCTTACTTTCATCTAGTTATTTGGCTTAGCTTTTGTTTCTGGAATAACTCCTTCGTTGTTGTTAATATTGCTTACTAAAGGGGACCAGGAGTAGTTCCACTCTACCCTTTCTCTCTTTGTGTTTAATTGTTTACTACATTTGCCACATAATCCATCATTTTCTGCTGAGTGTTTGTGTTGCATGCAGGATTGTTTTTGTGCAGGAAGGGGCACCTTCATGACCAAAAATAATCCTGAGAGGCATTTTCCTCTTTCTATTTGTGCTGCAAGATACAGCACACATAGAAAGAGGAAGTATTGAGGATAAATAAAGATATTTCTCCTCATTACGCCTCTCCTGGAAAGGCATATCTTTTTCACGCATTCCCAGGTCTACCAGTTCTGGCAAGTCTGGCAATGCGCCAAACACCATGGGAGTTGCGTGGGAACACCCACGCAGCATCCATGGAATGCCTTTGCAAGGCAGAGTCAGGCAATGCAGCGATTTGTGGAGACACTCAGGCAAACGCAAAGTAGTTCAGCATGGCTTTGGTGCAAGAGTGATACAAACCATCTCATAAATAGGCCCCGAAATATATTCTACCATCTGGATATTGTGGCCTTTCATACCAACAACGTGAGTCTCACCCTTGAGCATAGACTCTCTCTTTTGATTGATTTTATTTTGATTTTATGTGGAACTTTGTAAAGTGCCAAATATCACTTTAAGGCGGCCTAAAAGTGCTTCAAAGAGCATGGCATTTCTTAGAACGCTGCCTTCCTCACCAAGTCTAAAGAATTGAAATACAGACTCTCTCATTGGGAGGGAACTTGGAGCAATGGGTGTAGTGTCTCACACTTTGGAGCACTCTCTCTCCCCTTGGAGCATTAGGTGTGGTATGTCACACTTTGGATCGCTCTCTCTAGCCGGGAAATAGTTAAGCATTGCCTTTTAGTCCAAACCCTATACATCCCTCCAGTGCGTTCTTTCATCTTAGTTGTTCCCTTTGCAAAAATCTACAAATGTATGCAGTTTCCTCCTGGGATGCAGAAGTAAAGAAGGTCAGGAGAAGAGTTGAATCCAGAGCCAGTCACTTAACGACAGAGGTCTCATTTCTACTTTGCAGACTAATGCAGTTGAGGATAACGTGTGTGTGTGTGAGGGTAAAAGGTTTTGTGTTTGTTTGGGAAGGGGGTATTATAAATAGGGACTATAGGTGCTATGAGAGCTCAGAAACCAGATGGCTTTTCTTAAAATGTCTCGCTTTTGTTTGGAGATTGCTGTTGACATGCCTGGGGCTCAGTGGCCCACACCCTGCTGGCTGAGTGGCAATTACAGGCTCTCAACCCCCTCAGGCCTCAAAAGGTCCCTGTCAGCAAAGTTAAATGGGTTCAAAAGGGATGTCTAATTACAGCTCCCTGACAGAAATTTATGTGAAGAGTGTTACTGTTGGTTTGCTGTGCGTGTGGGGTGAACAGGGACGGTGTGTGTAAGAGGGAACATGTCAAGGTGTGCAGACTTTGGCAGCATACGTGAGTACGTTTCGGTGCCTACGTGTGTGTTTTTCAGACCTGTGTCTATGTAGGTGTCTATATCCGCGGACCTGGGACATGATGCACTAAGATTCTTAAGAAATCGTAAATTGCATCCATAACTGTTTGCAATGTGTTATAGTTAGGAATCTTCTTACATGGATTTGGTACAGATGTGTGCAATTTGCACACTGATGTCTACCGAATGGATTGTTATTTAGTGAACCAACCTATGTAATAATAGCTTTGTGCACAAAATATCGATTCGTTATGGGTCTCAATTCGACCTACCTCATTAACATGGACGAGGTGTGTCACAAATTAAGACCCTGTACGATTGGCTAGAGTCACAGGCAAGGTGGCCTGCTGGGATCAGCAGACCACCATGTCTGTGATTACTTTTTAATAAAGCAGTATTTTTTTCTAGCGCATCTGTTTTTCCTAATGGGAAAACGGCATATGTTTAAAACAGAAAATTGATACTTTTGTAAAAAAAAATTCGGAGCAGGCAATGGTCCCAGAGACCACTGCCTGCTCCTATAAAAAGATTTTGTCGACATTCACAAAAGGTAGGGGGACACTTTCCAGTTTGCGAATGGTTACCATCCGTTTTGATTTGGTGATAAAATATTTATGTTTTGTTACAGGTTTTACATTGCAAAACATTAATAGATGAGCTAAAGAATCGGTATTTGGAAGGGATGCCTTTCACACGCTCCTTCCAAATACTGATTCTGTATTTATTCTAAAACCCAAAATGTGACTCGGTAACGTTACCGAATCCCAATTTGCGAATTGCAAATTTTAAAAAGCCATTCCGCAGTCACAAATACACAAATTTGACCTTTGCAACAATAAAATCACTACGGGGCATATTAGCAAGGGCTGGCGATATAATTATCGCCGCTTTAGCGTCCGTTTTCGGGATATAAGCAGCGATAATTATATCGCAATATCATCAAGGACATGCTAGCGAGTGTTTCTTTGATGTAGAGCCCGTTTTTTCACAGCCTCGTCTCGCTAATGAGATGCAAAAAAAGGCGTGGCTGTGAAAACAACACATGAAAATATCGCAAAGGCAGCTTTGCGATATTAACAAGGAGGTGCAGCGATAAAAAAAATCGCGCTACCTCGGCCTTAACGCTGGAATTTAACGTCTGTTAAATTCCAGACTAAGGCATACTAATAATGGTAGGTGGATTATGCTGATACGACCGCAGGTCGTATCAGCAATGTTATTGCTGTTTTCCATGGAACATCGCTGGAAAACCAGCGATGTTCCATGGTAAACACCACTATCGCTGAAATATTATCGCCATAGCGCTATGTATTGTTTATATAGCGTTATCATGGCGATCATTTTCAGCGATAGCCGGCGATAATATTTCTACCGCTATGTGGGGCCAGCAATAATTATCGCTGGCCCTTGTTAATATGCCCCTAGGTACATCAGGTCCCTGGAGTCTTGTGTGTGCGTGTGTACTTATGCACCAAAGTGTGCACATAGTATGCCACGTATGTGCGTATTATCGATGGATAGTATCACTGAATGTTTAATCTTCTACTTATTTGTGTCTGCTTACAAGTATAAGTACCTCACGTTGTGTTTGGGTATGACATTTTAAGAATCTGTTTGTGTGTTGGTAGGTTTATGAACGTTTATTCATATCTGGTATATATGTCTTGTGTACCTGTATTTGTTAGTGTTTGTCTCTCATTTTGTTTATCTTGTGTTGACATGTCTGTACATGACTGTGTATTAATTTCTATGGTTTCTCTACCTCCTAGTTCTATATTTGTGTGTGCGTGTGCATTTGTGCATACAGGTGTGTATGCATAAACTTTAGATGTCATGGGCCAGATGTACAAGTTTTTTTGGTTTATTTGTGAATTGAAAATGGTCTTTTTGAATGAACTATGGCCCAATTTTTCGGTAACCTATTACCGGTATTAGGAAGGGGCATGTTTAGGGCATCCCTTCCTAATTCCGAATTGCAGTGGAACGGGTCAATTTTTTGCGACCGAAATACGGTTGCAAAGCATTCGCCCTTTACCACAAACTTCAAGTAGGTGGTAGCCCATTCACAAATGGGAAAGGGACCCCTTCGTGAATTTTTGTAAAAACATTTTTTTAAGAGCAGGCAGTGGCCCCACGGACCACTGCCTACTCTCAAGAAAAGAAAAGAAAACATTTAATTTTTCTTTTTAAAATGCATCCCAAGAGGGCTGCATTTAAAAAAAAAAAATCACAAAAGCATTCACTGAGATTGTGGTCTGCTGACCCCAGCAGGCCACAATACCTGTGATTTTTTGCGATTCCCAATGGGTCGCAAACCGAGAGATCTCTCATGAATATTAATGAGGTAGGTCTATTTGCGACTCACCGAAAATCGCGAAATGTGTTAAAAACACAATTGTACATGAGTGTTTGCGATTACCAAACAACGAATGCCAAAAATTTACTATTTGGTAATTACAAACCATTCCCTACGTACATCTGGCCCAATGTGTTGTGTGTCGCTTTGTTCCATATATCAATTGTTGCATTTGTTCTAAATATCTTCGGTTTTCTAACTGTGTTTTTGTTTACCTGCACATTTGAGTATCACAATGAATATAATTTTGTGTGAGTAAATTAGTGTTTAATTTAACATTGTACCTAAACACTTTTACAGGGTATATGATCCGAGATGTTGCAGGTGCTCTGTTAAAAACTTTGAATTTGTTGGGTCCTGTGACTGAACTCATTTCTTGCTGTCTTTAATCGTATGTGAAATTAAACTTTTCGTGGTGGAGCTGGTAAAAAAATCATAGTTTTACAGTTTGTGAAACTGTGAAATTATTCACATTTTGCACATCTAGTGAAATTCTCAATTTGTGTGCATGAAAATCCGCCCAAAAAGTCAGCTAGTATGAATTTTTCTTTTTCAACTAAATAAGTATTTTCCTTATTTTGCTGGAGATGCTATGCAAAGTCAATTTTCAGACGTTTTTCCTACATCTCAATCTATTTTATTAACTTTTCCACAGAACTTCATGAACTTTGTGTGAAGTGCTGCAGTTGTACTGCTGATCTGAGCACATCAGAAAAGTTTGCTGGTGACCTATGACTACCAGCCGCGGCCCGTGGAGGGTGTTCCGTGGGGCGGTAAGGCGGGGCGGGGGAGGGGCAGGGTGAGGGGTTCTAAAAACCGGAATATGGATAATTACAGGTAAGTAAACAATTAAATAAATAAAACGAATTTCGTAGCGCGCGCTGCATCTCAAAATGCGATGCAGCGCGCGCTACGAAATTCGTTTTATTTATTTAATTGTTTACTTACCTGTAATTATCCATATTCCGGTTTTTAGAACCCCCCACCCTGTCCCTCCCCCGCCCCGCCTTACCGCCCCACGGAACTCCCTCCACGGGCCGCGGCTGATGACTACCCACTCCTTAGTCTCAAGTGTGCCTAGGATGGTGGACATTGACAGCATTCGGTTACCTCATGATCTGATGATGTGGGAGAGAATTCCCAGGCCAGGTCATCCAGGGACCTCCCACACATGTAGCGTAAGCATGGGTGCCTCATAGTCTGATGGTACATGGTAGCACGCCCAGGCTAGACCATCTAGGGATTTCCCAAACTGGTGTACATCTTGGTCTGATGGTGCTTGGAAGCATGTCCATGAAAGGTCATATAGGGACCTCTCACATCTGTATTGTAGTGCCTTTTCTGTAATGCTGCCTCATGCTATGCTTTTCCATGTGTACATTATTTAATTGGCCTCTTGGCATTGTTGTGCATGTGTGCAGATTGTTGCCTGTTTGTTTGCTGTTTTTTCTGTGGCTCCTTCACAAGAGTCAGTCTTACAACCATCCATGCAGCCATCCTAGTGTAATAAGAGGGTCATGGGTATCCTCTTGGATATGCATGTCATTTTTTCCTTATCTGAGTGTGCCTCGTGTGCATTCTTTGTCCCACTGTTAGTGTCCCCTGTCCCAGTTTGTCCCTGAACCCCCGCCTTGTTTATTCCTCATGCATGTGTCATTGTGTTCCCCAATTGTAATGTCATTGGACCATTCAAGTGGGCTGTCTGTCTCAATGCAATTATGTTCCCTTCAGCCATGGTATTGTGCTGCCTATGCTTCTATTATACATCATTTACCCTTAACATGTCTACTTGTTGATATCGGTATCTGATCTCTTCGGGTTGTAGGTTTCCCTATGGGGGTCACCACATCTACAGTGAAATTCCATGTGTGTATTTCCTTCTCAATATGCTTGTCTTTGTCTGTATGTCCCAGGTCGTGTATCCGAGCTTGTGTCTGCCTTCCCAGTGCGCCTTTCCGGCTGCCTTGTGCCTGCCTTGTGCCTGTCAAACTGCCCTTGTACTTGGTCTAGCCCTCACTGTCCTAGTGTTGGTGCCAATGTTTGCTAAAGTCCACACAGAGCCGTGACTTGTGTGAAATGACAGAAGTGTTCTTTTCTGCCAAACAAGTTTCACCCAGAGCCCTTTGGCTGTGCGTGTACGGGCGGGGCGAGGGGTTGGGGGGGGGGGGGGGGGGGGGCGTGGAGGCACAATGTCTCGGGTTTTATTAGATTGTTTGCTTTTAGTACATAAAAGGCTTCAGGACCGAAATTACGCAGCAACGCTAACATGTCCTGACAACTAAGAGAAGCTCATGTAGCTTGCTGAAAAATGCAGAAAGGCAGTATAGGGGCATAAAAAAGTACAAATAATGTGTTTACTTTTCCCCATAGTGGGGTTTGATTTATAATGTGTTTTAAATAATGCATATGGAACATCACAGAGAAATTGTAATCTAAGTTTATTTTATTTGTACCTAATATTACGCTTTTTTAAGCTTAACAATAAAATGGGGATTCAATTGGAAACTCTTGGTCTCGAGAACACAGTAAGAGTTGCGCCTGATGTGCGGGTCAAGTGGTTTAGGAGTTTCTGCTCTTCCCTTGCACGCGGGAAACAGTCTGCTGCCCAGCAACCCCTTGAAGAACATTAAAGATATCGACTTCTATCTTCTTCACGGGGAATGCGGCACTTAATTTGTGTCGGTGTTAGCAGGAAGTGGGTACAGGACTTAAAAAGACTTTCTACCACAGCACAAAGGAGGAAGGGAGAAAAGGAAAAAAGGAGGAAGAGAAAACTATAACAAGCATTAGCAATGCCAATAGGTCTATCCCATGAGAGCTGTTGGCTTTGGCAATGTTTTGAAGCTATGCTGCTCAGCAGTGCAGCTGCTTAGCAGTGTGTTGATTCAACTAATTAAAAAAAATTATCTTAAGCAGCCAGGATCAATGCACTTTTGTTTTTTAAAGTAATTTTCTGCCAGATGCATTATAGTCCTTTCTATTATTATTTTTCAGCCATGCTGCACAGTGGCCACACTCCTATACAGCATGGCTACAAATCAGTGCCAAAGTTGGCAATGACCATGCTGTACAGCATGAACAAAAGGCAATGACAGAGCCAATAGTGTCAGAGGCGATACTCATTGGCTTTGCCAATGCTTGTTAGGTCTTGACACAACACCCCTGTGATTTTGAGCAAATCAGTTACTCTACCCAGACATGAACAACAAATACAACTTTTGGCAAAAAATCCTGTCTCATAAAGAAAACAATTGCACCCATATTCATGCCTTAGTGAAAATTCATTTGTAGGGAGATAGCATCAGTAGTCACAATAAAAGCAGATAATTTCTGCTATCACAGAAAAACATCACTTTCAAAGGAGACAAGAGATTCTTTGAAGTGCATGTGTTATAGTAAAGCATATCTACAAATGGCAAGCTGTTCAACAAAGACAGAGAAGATGAAAAAATAAAATAAGTATTTCAATCATTGAGCGATCAACGGATGGACAGCAATCAAGCTGGAGCAATCAGTGATTGGTCCATGCTCCAGCTGAAAGAAGAGGAAGTGAAACCAGCTTGCGCTGGCCACTTAAAAAGCATTAAATAAGATTGACAGGGAAGCCAATGAATCTTAAGCAAGGGGGGGGTTGCCAGCTCCTTGTTGGATACAATATCTCTCGCAAGCGAGAGTTCATGCAGCGCTTGTGCTATTGCAGGCGATACCTAAAAACATTGACAACGGGAAAAAGGAAATGTTTTATATTTCCTAGCTCTAAATCCAATGCAGAACCAAAAATGGAATTCCTGGCAAACAAAATATCCAAAACATACAAATGTAAGTGAGACATGAAGCCAAGAATGGCAGCATAAAGTCGTAGATGTCATTACTTCCTAGAATAAAAGTCTTCCATGCGAAAGGTGGATCTGATGATCCAATAATTTGCTTTTGTCCTACCATACGTTAGAACATCTTGCTTATGGATTCTCCAATTTCTGTTCTTGTAAGTGCCCCGGAATGATAGAACAGATTTCTCTGAGTCATTTGCCTATTTAACTCACTAATCTCACTAAGGGCCAGATGTACAAACATTAGATATAGCGATTTCTTAATTGCAGTTCTCTCTGAATCACAATCAGTATGCCTAGTGTATGAAACTCATTGAGTTTCATTTAGGCATTCGTGTGAGTCGCAAAGTGACCAAACTCTTGAATATTAATGAGGAAGGTCACAGTTTGAGACCCACGAGGAATTGCAGCCATCACAGGGATGGTGGCCTGCTGAGGTCAGCAGACCACCATGTCTGTGATTGCTCCTTAATAAACCAAACTATGGGGCATATCAACAAGGGCTTTATCTCTGCTTTTTTGGCTTTAAAATCCAAAAAAGCAGAGATAAAACTAGCGCCCTATCAACAACAGGGTGCTAATACGCAAATTTGCATGTTAGCACCCTTTTACTCTACGCTTCCCCTTGCATCTCTAATGAGATGCAAAGGGGGCGTTCCTTAGTAAAATAATAGGAGAAATGTCGCTTAGCGACATTTCTCCTATTATCAAGAATGTCGCTAACCCTGTTAGAGACAAAAAAAGCAGCGCTAACCGCGGTTAACGCTGCTTTTTTACGTCTGCTAATTTTCAGACTAAGCCATGATATCCTATGGAAGGAGGATATCATGGCTAAGTTTGCCTGTCCCTATCAACAAGGTAACGTGTGATTATCGCTGGGTTTCCAGCGATAATCTCACGTTAGCCTGTTAGCGTGTAGATTTTTATCGATATTGAGATAAGCGTTGGTAATAGCACGCTATCTCAGCGATAAAAATTCACGCTAGCTGGCGATAATTATCCTCACGCTAAGAGCGCTGAGCGATAATTATCGCCGGTTGTTGTTGATATGCCCCTATTTTGTTTAATGCAACTCGTTTTCCCTAAAGAAAAACGGAATGTTTTTAAAAAGAAAAAATGAAACCTTGAAGTTTAATTTTTCAAGAGTAGTGCTCTTAAAAATATTATTTACATTCTCAAAGGGGAAGTGGGTCCTTTTGGGACCCCGTCCGCTTTACAAATGGGATACTATTCGTAACTCCACATCTACATACCTTGAAAAGATATACTTTTTCAAGGTACATATATGTGGGGTTAGGTATAAAAATCTATACTCACTTACCTTTCGATGTTTCAGTTTCAATATTTTGTCCTCAATATTTCCATGCCACAGTATTTGATATTCAGGGGGCACACCAAAGCAGACGAGCTCCCAGCAAGAGGGAGCCTCCATTGGGACACTGTTATAGAGGGGAAGGGAACAAGCCTAGAAGAGCAGAGAGAGTGTGTGCCACAGTGAAAACCAGAGAAGGATCACACCTATAGATGGCACAGTTTTACTTGGGATACCTGTCTCTTCAAAGGCCTCTAAAGGTGGTTGCCACATGAGTGTGTGGATGTGTGAGCTTGTTTGTGAATGGTCAGAGCACACTCTACACACTGAAACAAATGGGAAAGGATTCTGATGATGTGCTCTTTGGTTATTGAGGTTTAAAGATCAATTTTACCACCAATCCGACCTGTACGGTCCACCCAGGGAGTCGAATGTGTAAAAGGTCCCTCTTGGTACCTAGTATTGTCATACAGGGACTAGGGCATCCCTTTGCTGCATCCACGTTCAATTATCTGCTCAATGAGGTAAAGGTCACTGGAGGACCTCAATGACAATGGCTTTTAAGACCCACTCCATCCTCAGAAAGGCCCTCGAGGGAAGTTGCAGGGCATTAATTTCACTTGTGGCATCTGCCAGCCTCCGTGTTTTCGACAGTCTTTGTGCCTGGTCTTTCAATTCGCAGATGCCCAGAACAAACAAATGGAATATGGGGTGGTCTGAGGGCCTATGACCAATAGGGGCTAAACCCCGGCACCATATAGGGGACCTAGTTTAAAAAAAAAGAAGAGAGATGTTGAGGCTGATAGACACGAGTTCTGGCATTGGAAGGCAGACCTCCATCCACACTTATTCCTGGGTTTCCTGCAATCTCCATTTAGATTTCATAGATGGTAGAACAGGAGGCCAACAGTTTTTCTCTGGGACGCTACCAGCTGCCACTATACTGAAACCCACAGCTGCCTCTAGAGTGCACAGTAGATGTCATATCATCGCATAGCTTTCCTGGCAGCCTAAGATGGTGTGACCCCTGCTACTCACGGGTGCGAAGTGGTGCACCCCCAAGAATGCGAGGTTGAAGAAAACTGCCCATATAGAAGGGCATGGACACCCTCCCAATCCCAATGACATCCTTTATGTGGTGAAAAGTGTAGGTGCTGCTAAAGGCTCATATAAACATGTTAATTATTAACAGTATAAATGCCACATGGCACTTCATTCTTCCCCAGGTCCCAAGGAATCGCCCTTTTAGCGGGCATAGATCATGCAATTGTAATGAGTCATAGTATTCTTTCTTGCAACTGACTGGACACCAGTGAGTTGGATAACTCCATGGGTTCTCCATGACTCGATTATGTACCGTATTGATTACATTTTATATGTTACTTAAACTCCCTGCATTTTTGACCCATTCGTACCTCTCTCCCCAGGTTACAGCTGCATTTGCCCCCCGCCATTTACTGGTCAGCACTGCCAGCTGGACGGAGACAGCTGTGCTTCCCAGCCTTGCCTTCGAGGTGGTACCTGCACCCCAACTCCCAGCGGATACACCTGCAGATGCCTGAGCCAGCACCAAGGACCTAGGTGAGACCAGAAGGCTGGCTATAGTAGTTTTGGGGGCACCATTTATACTTTACACAATATTTGTGACTGGCAAACAGTGCAAAGATGTTTACGATCTTTAGTAGTCTTATTTTGCCATCCTCCTTTAGTAGGAATTAGACTATTTTTCTGCTTTTAGAACCAATTTGGTACCCCCTGCATAGCTGTGGGTTGCCAAGATTTTATGTTTTTGTCAACTGTTGCAGGGTACCATTGTTGCGCCCCCACAGGCTACTTATGGTACTGCTGGTAGTTCCATTGCTATGGCCAAAACCACCTCTGTCCTTACGTAGAGGACCCTGGCTACACCCAGATACTGCCTGAAGTATTAATAGCACAGTTGTGAGCCAGTACTGCTGCATTTAGAAGAGTTCTAGAAAAGCTGATGGACTCCCAGTTGTAGCACAATTGTTACCAATAAATTCCGCATATATTGTTTTCCGAAGGCCTTCAGTGAGCGATAAGGATTTCCAGTAACTTCTGTGAGGTACTAAATTCTTTACTGGCAAAGATTGAATACTGTGTGGTGCCTTAAATTTGCATTAGGCAGGTTATATCACATGCTTCCTGCTCCACCGGTTCCTTAAAAAAAGAAGGTCGACTGGTAACCTAGTTTCACTCAAGACGCTCTTCTCAAAAAATAAAAGAATGACTACCAGTCATACGCGCCTACGTTTGAATGACAAAACCAGTGAGATCCAGCTACCCGAAGAGCATGCGCTACATCACGCAAAACAGTGGAAACCATTGTCTTGTTGGGTTGGTGGTGAAAGTAAGATTTTAATCCTGAACATATAAAAACAAAAAACGTAAAGCTTGGATTAACAGGATGTGGTGGGGGGTCTGTAGTACCTCTTGTTCTAGGTCCCAGAAATCACACCAGCACAACATCCTGATGGCCTCCCAAAAAACATCTATACACCCTAAAAATCATTGAAATGTTACACTTTAGCTGACCACTTTATTGTAACATAGCATTTTCGAGACACTTCTAAATGGAATCAGAGTAGTTCTAATGCAAATAGATCTTGCAAAAAATGATGGAGACATCATTTTTTAACGTGCCTAAGCTTGCTACTGCTTAACTTAATTGCATTTTAGAACAAATAGTTTAGTCAACTTATAAAGTTCTAACTACCTCGAAATGTTCTTTTGAGCAATACATTTAGAGAATATTTTGCAGTTTTACAGCATATGCAGACATGTTCATTGATACAAATATGATATTGTTAGGCATGTTTAGAGGTTGGGCTTGCCTCCATATTTTATAAAGGAACTCAGTGGTACTGTCAACTCTCGCTCCTTCTTCTCCTCATTTTTTAAAAGTATCAGAAGTGCATCAAAAAGAACACAATTGTCACACAATATACCAAAACAATCAGCACCAGAAATGTTTTCCCGTATTAACCTGAAGCATCCCAAAATACCAACATCCAGACTCTTGCCAGTGGCACTGTTGAAAATGTGATAATTATCACACCTGTTAATACCAATAATCCAGGAACAGGAATTTAAAATGCGCAATCATTATTGAATATTACAAACTGTGCCCTTTAAAATGGGGCATAACATTTAGACTTGGTGCTCTGCACACCAAAATCTGCCTGTCCTACTGTTTGCCCTCAGTGAATTTCTGCAGGCTTGATTTGACAAAATTAATCTGGGAAACACTGCAGGGATGGGGTAATTACCTGAAAACGTGTGATTTCAATCCAACCACAAACCCACACTTGTGCAGGGATCAATAAAAATGCCCCACTCATAATGTGGACCCAAACAGCAAATCCTCAGCTAAAGCCCTTTACATCCCAGCATCAAATTTTAACAAAACTTCATGCTTCTAAAAATCCACCAAGACTCCTCAGATGTTCATGAACTTCCCCAAAATATCAACAGTAACATATCCAAAATCATTGTGAAACAGGCCAAAAGTATCAGCATCAACAAATCACCTTTCCACAATTGTACCTACAGACAATATTATGTGCCTCTTCTGTCATGGAGTCACCTATACCCTCTGCAGTGTCTGCACCTGTCGCTTCACTTTCCTCCGTAGCCACCTCCCTCTCAAAGGGTGCCTTCTCGGATGATGCACTCATCCTTCCCTGCATACGTTGTGCAGTAGTGTTAATTCACTTTGTAAAACACACACTCAACAAAAAGGTAATTGGGCCTGATTATGAGTGGGATGAAATTCTGTTTAACACACCCAATAATCACCTGGTGCATTAAATACCTAATTCCTCTCTACATTTCAACAGGTCAAGCCTGTCGAAATTGAACAGGGGCAAAGTGCACAGTATTTACTATACCTTGTGGATTTCAGTGTGTCAAGGACCAAATCCGCATGTTAGTCCCCAAAATCTCAGAATATCAAGTATGCTCGGTCAAGTAGCTGCATACGATGTGTGGGCCTCCTTGATAAGAGCCAAATAAACAGCTCTTCCATTAGCCGAGAAGCCCTTCTAGGAGACTGCAGGAATTCTTTATTTGGCTCTTATCAAGGAGGCCCACACATCCTATGCAGCTACTTGACTGCGCATACTTGATATCATCACAAACCAGGGTCCGGACCGGATTAGGCCCGCAGAACCTCTTTTTACAAGCATCATACTCGCCATACACATCGTCTGCTGAGTTTGCCCTGACGAAGTTCAACCTTTGAACGAAACGCGTTGGCTGATGTTTTGCACAAATCCAATGGATTGTTTAAAATAAAGATTGATATATTTTTGCAATGAAGACACTGATCAAGCTTCTTTATTGACGCTATACCAACTTGGGAGTGCACCGCTCCATTGTTCTCTAGACACTATTTATTGCACCCGATAAATAACATACCCTGGCCTATGGTTATTTATGAGGTGCGATAATTAGCATTGTGATTGCAACAAATTCAGTATGGGACTTGTATCCTCCTTCTGCTCACATTCAGGAAACTACTTTTTAGGTCTCGCCTAGGCAGCGCTTGCGTTGTCTCTTCGAGACATGCTGTATTCAGGATATGTTCATAAAGCTCTGCCTACTTCATGCCCATCTTTTTAATTGGCTCCTGTCCCTGTCCTTTTTACATGGTGGCTTTTCATTGGTCATTAGACTTTATAGTCCCTCCTTAGTACCGCCCTGTCTCATTTTGTAACCTCCCGTGAGAACACCCCCTATTACATGTGTTGTTACGCCCTAGGTTTTAATTATAGCCTCAAGGCACTATTTTCTTAAAGTCCTTCAGACAGGACACTCACTTAGTCCTAAACATGACAGGCAGTGGTTACTTTACTGGCTAGCACATCTCACATTTATAGTAGACCTTCTGTAAACTTACCTTCATCAGCTCTACATAGAGTACAACCTAATCCGCAATTAATGTAATCAGTCTTTTGTCATAGTTCAAAGCTACTAATTGCATATATTGAATGTAGTGTGGTACTGTCTTGCATGCAATGCATTATGGGTAAGGTGGATTTATCATCGCTTCAAAGTTTATGATGCTCACTAGGGTCCTCTAGGCGCAGCTTGCGGTACGGCACCTACTACATCTCACATTTATATTAGACCTTCTATAAATTTCCCTTCATCAGCCCCACATAGAGTACAACCTAACCTAATCCGGAGTTAATATAATTTTTTGGGCACATTTCAAAGCTACTAATTGTATATATGGACATAGCTATTTGAATGTACTCGTGGTACTGTCTTGCATGCAATTTGCTATCAAGCCGCTCAGAAGAAAAAAATGCTTTTGTGCATGCAAATATGCTTTTTTTTGTAATCTACCACTCCAAGTTGTGTCTGCCATCTTGATATGGTAGATTTAAAAAAAAAATTAAATGGCACCCACATCATTCTGCCATTGCATGCAAACATTTTTATGCAAGCATGCGTCATAATGTATACATGCACATAAGGAATTATGCAGCCACTAACAGCATCATGATGCATAAGCGTCATCGTGATTTTCTTTCCTTTTCTTCCTAATGCTGCACAGTATTGGCAAAGTAATTAGTTTAAATAATTAAGACCCAGTGCTGAATTTCTAAAAGAATAAGTGCTGTGGCCCAAAGTTTTGCTCAGAAGCCTACCGCCAGTGCTCTTGAATATTGAGTGAGACAAATATCAAGGTTGCATAGTCTTGATTCTAGTTCATGGCTCTTTCATCCACCACCAGACACTGCCTGCCCCTTTACCTCATTTATGCAGGCTTTTTTTGTCCCTGCTTTCTCCCTTTGTCACTTTTTTGTGCCTTTATCTTCCTATTTCTTACCTTTGAGTGTGTTTTCCTTTCTCTTGCTCTGGGTCAAAGTGTGATGAGTAAACAAATGGTGGCTCACAAAAACAAGTGGTGCTGAGCACCAGTTGCAACCCCTGCTCAAATTAAGCACTAGTGAGACCTATTGGCTTTGCTAATGCTTGTTTTGTCGTGCTACATGTATTTCTTGTCCTCCCTCGAACATTGCTCACAATCACCTTACAAGTTTCCTTTCTCGGTGCTGTTGGTATGAATTCTCTGTCTCACTGTCTTATGCTGGTTCTGCATTCCACCTATAAGAAGGAGAAGTTTATATGTGCTAAGACCAGCTTAAGGCTTTTTGCATTAGAAGTGTTTATTGCTGGAGGTCTCCAGTAATGTAGTGTCAGGATCCGTCAACCATTGCCCAGAAGATTCTAAGTATCTAGTTCAGGCTTCTGATTTGCTGCGTTATCATGAAAACTCTTCGCTACCCGCTAATTTGAGAATATTTATTGACGGAATGTAATTAACTGTATGTTGATGTCAGAAGGCTAATGTGTGCTCTCGCCTCTTTCTCTCTTCCTAAACTTTACTCTGCAGGTGTGAGGATGATGTCTTAGGGTGTCCAGAGTCTCCTTGCATGAACGGGGGCCACTGTGAGAACAGCGACAGTGATGCCTCCCCTCACTGTAACTGCACATATGGGTATGGAGGCCCGACCTGTGAGGTACAGCAGTTACCTGACACTGGAAGCTACAGCATGGTGACCGGGCCTCGCGAGATTGCAGAGATTGTGGCTGGTGTTCTGGGGCTTGGTATCCTGGTAGGAGCCTTCCTCATCCTGAAAAAGCACCTTCGTCGTCGGAAGATGGCCCATAAGCCTGTCCCCAAGGAGGACCCTGACGTTATCCTGAAGAACGAGTTCTCCAAAAATATTGGTGTTGATACGCAAGGTGCTGGACCACCCATTGAGTTGAATCTTATAAGGACTGGCTCACAGAACAACTTGGATGCAGCTGGCTCTCGTAAACAGCTGGACGCAACCGAATTTACATCCTTTGGCTCTGGAAACACTCAGAAAGCCCGCGGAACGGTGGTGTGCAGTGTCGCACCCAACCTCCCACCAGCTCCACCTTCGACCTCCGACAACGAGTCCATTGTGAAGAGCACTTGGGAAGGTGATGACTTCGGTGAGTGCCTCTATTCCCATTGGATTCAACATTTATAAGAGTGGGATGCACACAGAGTCTTCTTTCTTTATCTAAACTTATCCTTGCTTTTCAAAGAGCGCGTGCAGATTGGTAAAGTGCCCTGCCCACGTGGCACCTAGATAGACAAACTGTAAAAGATGGGGGCGTCATCTCGCTCGAGTCAATCGCACACCTAGTGGCGCCGACATGGCGATCATATATTTTTCCAATTTAAACCATACTTTCTTCATATTTCATCATTTTTAACCATCATTATAACCATCTTTTTTGTTTCAACTTCATATTTGAATCCACACTCGGAATTGTATGCCATTTTCCAAGTTTCTAATGTTCGTGCTGTGTCCATCCGGACCTCTTGCAAGAACAAGACTGATGCAGAATTCGTCCAAGACGGTATATTTATTAAAAGAACACCAATGCATTTCGGGCTACAAACGCCCTTCGTTAGGGGTCACTCTAAAAACCAACAATAAAAACAATAACTATTACTTTCCAGACCAGCATCATGTTTTTCATTCAAACATTCCCTGCGGGTTGATACCCATTTTTCCAAATATCGTATTACAGTGTAACCCTCTCATATGTCACCACAATAAATCCTTCCATCATTATAGCCACCATACTCAAAATAAACCAGTTTTTCAATGCTCTTTGTCTGTTAATCACTCTGGTTCTACAAAACATTATATTTTCCCTTCCTTCTCCCGACCTACATGCCCAAGGTTGAATCAACAGGTCACTCGAATCTTTACCCCTCCCCTAAACTCTTTCTTTCTTACTATTTCATCCTGCAACCATCTTCCTCCACCTCCATGGTTATTGCTACTAACCCCGTACCTGCCGTGAGTGTTAAAAACCATCGAGCCTGCTCATTCTTCCCAGAAATTAATTATTCACCCTTGATCCCTTCCCTATATAACCGTCATTAACCACCCGTCTACTTCCTGATTGGCCCTCTTTTCCCGCCATCAATGCTGCCTACGATATTCTGTGCAAATTAAAACACTGCATCTCCCATAATGCAATACATTTATCAGAGTTAAACTCAACCATCATTGTCACGTTACTCTGTGGCCCGCATTAAATGAATAATAATCATTTTCAATACAATACTAAAACTGATCGTCATATAGTCATGCTGTTTATTCCAATGGGTGGAATAAACAGCACAAATCAGGAAATTCAGTGAACTTTTGCTTGAGCCCACACGATCGGCAAAACAACTTGGATTCGTGATACAAGACGATGTAGGCATTAAATGGAAACAAACTTTAAAAACTTTAAGATTTACTTACTATATGACGATCAGTTTTAGTATTGTATTGAAAATGATTATTATTCATTTACTGCGGGCCGCAGAGTAACGTGACAATGATGGTTGAGTTTTAACTCTGATAAATGTATTGCATTATGGGAGATGCAGTGTTTTAATTTGCACAGAATATCGTAGGCAGCATTGATGGCGGGAAAAGAGGGCCAATCAGGAAGTTGACGGGTGGTTAATGACGGTTATATAGGGGAGGGATCAGGGGTGAATAATTACTTTCTGGGAAGATTGAGCAGGCTCAATGGTTTTTAACACTCACGGCAGGTACGGGGTTAGTAGCAATAACCATGGAGGTAGAGGGAGATGGTTGCAGGATGAAATAGTAAGAAAGAAAGAGTTATGGGGAGGGGTAAAGATTCGAGTGACCTGTTGATACAACCATGGGCATGTAGGTCGGGAGAAGGAAGGGAAAATAGAATGTTTTGTAGAACCAGAGTGATTAACAGTCAAAGAGCATTGAAAAACTGGTTTATTTTGAGTATGGTGGCTATAATGATGGAATGATTTATTGTGGTGACATATGACAGGGTTACACTGTAATACGATATTTGAAAAAATGGGTATCAACCCGCAGTGAATGTTTGAATGAAAAACATGATGCTGGTCTAGAAAGTAATAGTTATTGTTTTTATTGTTGTTTTTTAGAGTGACCCCTGAGGAAGGGTGTTTGTAGCCCGAAATGCATTGGGTGTTCTTTTAATAAATATACCGTCTTGAACGAATTCTGCATCAGTCTTGTTCTTGCAAGAGGTCCGGATGGACACAGCGCGAACATTAGAAACTTGGAAAATGGCATACAATTCCGAGTGTGGATTCAAGTATGAAGTTGAAACAAAAAAGATGGTTATAATGATGGTTAAAAATGAGGAAATATGAAGAAAGTATGGTTTAAATTGGAAAAATATATGATCGCCATGTCGGCGCCACTAGCTGTGCGATTGGCTGGAGCGAGATGACGCCCCCATCTTTTACAGTTTGTCTATTCTCATTGGGGCATTATCACTCTCTTACCACTGTATTTGTTTTTACATTATTTCAAATAAGGTTGAATTGGTCTACTGTTAACACAGCTTCATAAGAAATTAGCCCACTCCCAATAGAGCAAGTCAAGTAGATATGATTTAGTGCGAGGCTCAACATAAAATACTAAAGGCCCCTCCATTCCTCTGTCTTTTGCCAGTTCTTCCTGTGCAGCCAGAACACCGAGACATAAACCAGAAAGAAAAGAGGGAGGAGAAAGTGAAAGAGGTGAAATGTTAACTTGAAAATGAAATGGAAAGAAAAAAGAGAAGGGAAGGGAAGAGGAAATCAAAGTGAAAAAGGAAAGAGAAAGTGACAATGAAAAAAGAGCTTCTTTACATTTTGTTATGAGTCAGCATAGTCCCTGTCGCTTTTCTGATCTACATTTGCATTCAGAAACTGTTAACAGGGTGGTAAGCGGTATAAAGAGTTAAAATTGTACAGCTAATTATGGCCCGCGCCATATTAAACAGGAACAATATTGAAATTTGTGTATGAATCGCGGGAAAAAATTAAGATGAAATTACTAAACATCAACCTAAATGGGCCACAATAATAATGCTATTGTCTGTTGTTTTAATTCATGCTACAGGCTAATAAGATTTGTGAACTAGTAAAGAGTAAGCACGTTCAAAGATCCGAATTGCTTAAATAACACTGTGAGCTCGAGGCAGACACCATAAATCCGAACGGGCACTTCCGAAATTAATTTTCCATATTCCAGCTACTTGATTATTAAGGAGAATAAAATTGCCAATGAGACACTCCTTCATCCTACTGAAAGAGGATCTGCAACGGGCTGCCAGGCAAGACGTGCTGCACAAAAAGAAATAACCTGGAAAGCGCGATGCCTGGCTCAAACTGCGTGTTTACAGAGCATGGTTGTGTGACGTGTCCACCGAGGAAGGGCTGCAAGTCCCATGCTAAAGACAAGCATTGGCCGCACGGCCGTGAAATTAACGCCGTGCGGCCATGAAAGAGAAAGTGAGCCACACGGGTAACATGGAAGGGGGGGGGGGCGGTGAGTGCTAAAGCAACACAGGGAAGGCTGGCATATGGTGATCACTTTCGCGGCCGCTTTGATGTTCTCAGTGGCCGCGCGGCTCACTGAGAACATCAAAGCGGCCGCGAAAGTGATCAGCAGGCTGACAAATGTGCGCGCCCGGCGCACATGCACTGTATTTGGAGACCTGAAAAGCACTAGTTTGCACTTCCAAATCCCCCGTTTACTAAAGCTCTCGCCAGAGCAGCGCTAAAGCGCTGGCTCAGGCGAGACCTAAAAAACAGTCCCCTTCGTAGATATGACTATAATACGCAAACGTAGTAGGTTAAACCACTCGCGTACCATACCATAACACTAGCATCCTCCATGCATGGGAACCCCAGTACATACCGGTTCTCTTAAAATCAGTGGCTTTTAATGTTGCTCATAGTCAAAGTCTCAATTCAGAAATGACAGAGTCCAAAATATAATCCACAGATACCACAGGAGCTTATGAGTAGCACTCCTCACGTACATGAAAGTAGTCAGTATTAAACATGTTAATGCTGTTCCTTCCAAAAATAAACGAAAACTATACTGCGGGGAGGCAATTCTGCTCCTACCTCCAGAGAATGGAGTACGTTAGGGCGGAGCGGTTATCCTCACCGCCAACCTACACAGCTGATCCGGAGCACACTGCCTAGCTGGCAGAGTGGTCGATCTCTCTCTCTTTCGGCGTCTCTGCGGGCAAATCCAGCCCACGGCGGAACACCAACGGAATTCCTGAGCCCCCCAGCAGGACACGGTCGTGCTCAGCCGAGCACAGCAGAGCGGCGGCTCTCCTTTGCACAGAGCCTCCAATGTCGTGCACGGAGCTCTCCCCGCTCAAGTCCATTTCCTGCCTGAGCCAAAACCAAACAAATAAGAATCACGCACGCCGACGAGCACACGTCGCGTCTTCTTGTAGACGCTTGCTCCTCCTCCTCCTGACTTCTGGGAACTGTAGTTCTATCGGTTAGGTAGGCGCTAACCGACGAGTTTTCCTGACAATAAACCTACTTTGAATTCCATGTGACCGCTATCTACTTACTTACTTTTGTATGATTGCTTAGCCTCTACAGCCCTGTCCATAAAATTGACCTATTAGCCTAAATGCCTATGCTGAATTTTGCCCCCTTTGCTGCATTTTAAAAGTCATTGTCCATAAATTGTCACCCTGCGAGATTGTCACTCTTTATGACTGACCTCTTGTTCCACTCTCAAGCCCTCTATAGAATCCTATTCGTTGTAGTGGAGTAAGGTGCAGGCCAAGAGGTGAAAACTACAGATGATAAACAGGACTTTTAGAGTACTGATAACTTTTGAGTCTTGCTGCTGCCTTCATGAGCCCTGAGACCAGTGGTAGCCAGGGTAACGCCAGGGGTGCCAATAGACTGCCACATTCATCCTCATGACTTGTTTTTTTGTAAATGTGATAAACCCACATACTCCAAATTTAGAATTTCATCTCTTAAGTTTATTTAAATCTGAAAACGAACTAAGACTTTTCACAAATGTACACCTTGGCTCTTTTTTTAATAAAATAATATTTAGGAATACGGTACAACAACAAGCCAAACCAACCCCCAGAGAAAATATTGATAGGAAAATGTGTTTAACAACATTCGCCGAACATGCCCTAAAATGAACATTTCATGCTGCTTCCCTCAAGAACCTCTATGTTCATCCCACCCTCCCCTTGCAATTGTTTATTTGACTCTGTCGTTGTTGCCAAATATCTTAACCACAATCTTGCATGGAAGCACCAGGCATTAAGTTTAAGCCTGCCCATTTAAAATCCACTGAGACATTAGCTATCGGAGGGAAGACCGCTGCCTTCCCCAGGTTCTCAGATCCAGATGGGGCGGCAGTTGGAATCGCAGTCCCGACAAGTGCTGAGGCAGGCACCGCTGTCCGGATTACGATACCCCTTTCCTACAGACCTTTCATATCATTTCATTGCGTGCGCTGAAACGCCAAATGCGTTTCAGCGCACGCAATGAAATTTGTTTTTATTTATTTATTTATTTACATTACTCCCGGCGGTCATGAGCCGCAATTTCCAACTCCCCACCCTGCCACTCCCCCGCCCCGCGCGACTCCCTCCACGGGCCGCTACTGTGTGTACACCGTCCTTTGCTCTGGCCAGGCATCTGTCATTGCCCCACTCTGTCTGTCATGTGCTGTGTCTCACAGCTCGCCCTGACATTGGCCCATACTGCTTTGTGGCACACAGATAGTTTGCAGTATTTTTTCTGAACAGCTGCACATAAAAAACATGTTTACGAACAATTAAGTCGCACAAACTGAACAGAGCTTGTCTACCCTAAATCAAGCTTATTTCACATCTCTTTTACTGCCGTAAAAGTACAGTGATCATCAAATGCTGGAAACATTTGGAACTCGGAATATTTAACTTTACACAATGAAAAATTAAGTATCTGTAGGATTACGAAGGAGAAATCCAAGTAGTGGAGATACAGTGGGACGATTGACAGTCTGAAAATCATTTATGCCTAAGACTGAATAGTATATTCTTATTGCAATAATGTCTTCAGCAGCTGAAGTTCTGTATTTAGATTAAATTGCCTATAAGGTAGTCTCTGCCAGCGTAAAATATTCTTACAGAATGCCAGGGCCAAATCAAACTTGACCCAGCCTGGAGCCAGTTAAAGCAGGCATTGTATTGCTCTAGAAAAAGCAAAATCTAGTTGTTCTCACAAAAGAGTGAATTTCTAAATATTTTTGCCACCTCTGCTTACTGATAGGAGAGGATGCTCGTGGGCAAACCTACCAGACATTTTTCAGAAGAGTGAGCCAGTAGGGAGGAAGTGACGTTTGCTAACATTGGCCTGTCCCTGGTGTCTCGGTGACCTTTGAACTGTCAGCTACAAGCTCGTTTCTACAGTTCCCACACTGTTCTTGTCAGTGACTTGACACCAGGTCAACATCCACTGGTACCTAAGACGTGGTTTATTGAAGATGCAGAATGTACTTCTCAATATCTGAAGAGCAATCAATTATTCTCTCTCTGAAACTAATATTTTAGTAAAATGGGACTTTCATTGATCAGTGTGCTGCGGAGGGCGCCTCCTCTCACTCTGCTCTCGCGTTTTCTATTAAACATCGCTGAGGCTGCAGTATTCTCTGTGTCTGATTGCCACCTCACTGCTTGCACCATTCTCAGTCACCCCTCCCTGCCCAGCTAGCCTAGCCATTTCTGAATCTACAGCTAATACATATATATTCTCCTAAATAGCCATTCATGTCCTACGAGTACTTCTGCTCGCAGAGGACCATGGAGCAACTTTAAACTGTATAGAAAGCCTTTTCTTTTCTATCATCCTGCACTGTCTGAAAAACACATTTGACAATTCAACCTTCAGTGCCCTTACTATTGCCACCATTGGGACCAACACCAGACTTGCACATTACATCTTGATGCCATCCACAGACCCCTGCTTGAACCTGTGTTATATACGAATTTGGTGCAGGATAAGATCAAATGGATTTTATAGGAAAAGGTACCACTGAAGTAACTCTCTCCTTTGTTTTTCTTCCAGTGCATCCTGCTGAAACGACGTACTGGCCACCAAGTTACATACCTCCTGCACTTCAAGAGTATCAGCGCTATGAGATCACACACCGGCCCCTTCCTCCTCCACCCCTTCCTCCTCTTCCCAGGGACCCTGAACATGCGAACCTCTATGGCGGTTTCCCATTCCCACTGGAACAGGCCAACAAGCGGGCACCCCTTCCCACCCTCTACAGCAATAAAAACTTGGAAGATCTGATGATCCCTCGACCAGAGGAGGCGCCACCCTCCCAATGCCAGAACGAATACACTGCCATCAGTTACTACCCCTTACCAGAAGGGAAGCAGTATCAGCCCAGCCCCGGCTACAAGCGGGTCAGTGTGCGCCTGAGTGTGGCCCAGCCTTCTTATGCTGATGTTGAGGGTCCAGGCCCAACCCTCAGGGCCCTTTCCTTGGTGGTTCCTAACTATGAGGACTCTGACATGGTGGAGAGTGACTATGGTAGTTCGGAGGAAGTTATCTTCTGACCACTGGTCCCTGGATGAAACCTTTTCAACAAGGTAGTTCTGGAGTCAGGGTGCAACAGAAGCCCAAATCCACCTGTGGATTAAACTATGGGGGCAAAGTCAAGTATCTGGTCGAGTGTCATCATCCTTGATCCTTGTGTGCCCTAAAGGCTTAACGTTGGCACCCTGGTACTCTACCCAACACTCTTGCACATTCCCAAGCATTAGTACTGCCAAAGGAGAGAATTTGGTTCAATGCCTAGCATTGCAAGTAAAATGGACTTCTGGCTGTAGCTGGATCTGGACACAAAAGTGCCTTGCTGTGGTATGTTGTTACGATTGTTAACTGGTTGGCATGCCTATCCCCTTGTGAGATGTAAGTGTGGCAAATCTGCACCTTCGTATCAACACAGAACTCAGATGATGCTACAGATGTGCGTGCATGATGAAGACCAGACTTCAAACAAAAGGATACTGAAACAGTGTAATGCAAACTACATCTGCAAGCGTGCAGTAAAATCTGGTCACAGGTTACGGCAAGGGGCACTATTTGTTTACTGATTGTTAAGCATGTCTGTTACATAGACGGGATCAGGAGGTACGAAAGACTGTGCCAGATCCAATCTCTGCAGTTGGTCTCAGGACAAGGAACCTTTCAGCCTCAGGAGTCCAGGCATGACTGAAAGATTGGTTTCCAAATTGGAGTATCAAGTGGCCCTCCACCAGGCTGGCCCTGGAACCTTGGCTAAGCTCTAGAAAGGTTGTGCTAGGATAGCATCCTTGAGATTGGTGCGAGTGTGCCAGATATTGGCAGGGTGTGTGGAAACGTGATGTTCATACGGCAAAATAGATCAAGTCGAGATGTAAAGAACAGAAGCATGGTGGAGAGATGCTCACGAGCTGGAATCACAGGGCGAGAAGAGGAAAGAGCAAAGCTGCAGGAGATCAAATGCACATTGTAACTATCTGACAGTTGGAGAACCTCAACATAGAAGACACTACCACAGAGCACCCAAGGGTGAGATACACTGGCTGCGAGAGCGCTTCAGTGGTTTGTACGATGGCTCATTCAGTGAAAGCACTCCAGTGTTAGCTGTGCTGGCCGAGCAATTGTGAGGGAACTCTTGTTTTCTTGTAGAGACTATAACCTAGATATCACTCCAGTAGCACATACACCGCCGGCTTAATTGGAGAAAGGTCACGCAACAGGTCTATTTAAAGCGCAATAACCAGACCACATCAGTGACATGTATACCGACTTTCTAACAACCAGAGTGCTGCTGAATTACAGTGTTATAAAGACTGACTGTGTAAGTAATGAGAGCGCTGCGATACTAAGTATACTGAGTGTTCAAGAGCGACACTGCGGCAGTAACACAGAGCTCGATGCAGTTTACTTACAAGAACGTTCATAACATGACCACACTATGCAGTTAAGGGCCTGCTAGATGTTGCCTTGCCCACAGTACTTTGTGTAATTTTGACAATTTGTGTTTTTCTAATGGCCTTCAACGATTGTATTCTTTCTACTTGTTTTTCTAAAACAACCAATTGGCGAAGGCGTTCTGCCTGCACAGCTCCCACGCCATAATCTGTGCAGATAGCAGCAGGGACCTGACTTGTAGACCTGCCACACCCCCACTATCCCTTTCCTCTTAACCCTTGCCTGATCAGCTAAATAGAATCCACTTGGAGCTGCTTTTCCAATGTTTTTCCAGTGCTTTTCCAATTAAACTTCCTTTCCCACTCCCATGCCCTGAGGTATCATGCATGGCTGTGTTTGTGAGATCTACAAACCAGTCACTGGAGAATGTTTCGCGCGGGAGCTGGGCATACCCTCAGTCTGTGAAAGATGGCGCAAGCAGACTTGTTTCAGGTGTCCATGGAGCGAATCACACCACCCGTCAATTATTTAGCATTGACGCTTGGATGGACCGGAGGTAATTTCAAGATTATCATTCCTGCTGTTCCTCCAATCCATTATCATCCTACGGTGACACCAGCTCTCAAACCTGATCAGAAATTTATCCAAAAATATTTTTAACTCTAACTCTAAAATTCCTGAACAAGGGCAGTGTCCTTGCAGCTTGCATAGCTGGTCTCTGCAGCCTAGGGCCATTAACTAGAGATCCTGTATTCACCATTAGAGTTAGATTAATGTTGGAAACATTAAGGACACAGTTGAGTGGGATTTCCAAAATATAAAATACAAATATGCTCGATATCGGTATAAAAAAAGCTAAGTTCTATTTCACCTATCAGAATTAAGAATAATTCATCGAAATTCCGAATGCCCATTGGCAAGGGCCAGTTATTGGTGTCCAGAATGTATATAATTCCAAACTATAAATGTTGGCGTCAGGCCGCACCCAGGGTGCTAGATGCTTCCGCTCTCCCATCCCTGTCGCTGCAGCCCTCTGGTATTGTGGTCCTCAACACGCGTGTGTTGTCACATGTTATTCTGCACGGCATTAGAAGCACTGCCTGCTCATGTGTGTTCCTTCATTCCTGCCGGCACCCCACTTCCTCTGCATGGACGGCACATCCACCAATTGTATTTAATACGAGGAGTCTGTAATATCCTCGTATGTTGTAAAGTATTGTTTCTCTATGAGAGTCTAAACCATTTTGTAAAGCAATAAAGTATAATTTTTATTTTAACAGCCTGCGGCTCGTGAATTTTCTAAAGGCATGAGAGGTGTGACGAATGGAATACACTCCACGTAGGTAGTTTCTAGCAAATGACTAATACGTGGTTAAAACAAGATTAATGAAAACGTTTTTGAAGTAACAACAGAAGAGTGCATATGCCTCAGTATTTCAAGTTCGTTCATCTCATTAAAATACACCCACACGCGACTTTATTACGTGTGATACTGTCGAGTGTGCATTTGCATTCCAGCTTAGACATACTAATAGTTTTTGATCTGAATAATTTCTATAATTCGGCAGCTCCAGATATAAGGGGTATGAAGGCTGTGAACATACAATGACATGGCTTTTCCTCTCCACTTAAGTTAAGCTATTGTTTAAGTTCAGACTACATGAAAGAATATGTTTCTGAGCTTTCATTTTTCATGCAATTCTCGAACGAGCAACAGTTTATACAGGAATGCCACGCCCCTTTAACCCCCCCCCTACAATGTGTAACAACAGCGAATGCAGAAACAACTGAGCCCCTGTCCTTGTTGCGTAAAAGCAGTGATTACGCTACACAAATAATACTTAAGAAGTCAGTGTTTTTCCAATTCAATTGAACAAATATTATATCTGTATTAAGTGTATATGATGCAATATTTTACCAGTAAGAGTGTGGCCCTTTCCAAAGAAAGTGTGCTGTTTGACATGTTCCTTCTTCACTAACTTCATGAATTTGGTTCATTTTAAAAGAAAATAGTATGTGAAAAATTCTGCAAAGGGTAGCATTTAAAATAAAAATACCTACAATTTACATTAACCGCCTTCAATTCAACTGATTAATTAGATGCATTTAAGAGGAAGCCAACTTTTGCCCCTGATATAGAGTCCTAAAGGTGGGTCTGTCTCGTGGATATGTGTGACTTACAGGCAGAATGGGAGGAGTGAATTCAATTACCCCATTCATTTTGGCAAATTTACATTTCATATACACAGGTACATTTTATAGTTCTGTCACAAAGAAGTGATAGTTACAAATGGACCAGGACCACCAACTAGAGTTATGATATAAGCTCAAAAGTGCATTTTGTAAAATTGGTGATTAACGTGGATTCTGAGGGGCATATTTACAATGGAAGTGGCGGAGCGCGGCGGTAGCCTCCTTGGCCTAACGCAGCGCTCTGCCACTTCTGAAACACAGGGCTGCACCATATTTACAACAATATGTTGCAGCCCTGTGTTTCCCCCTTCACTGGCTCTAAATTTAGCTGCCCAGCGCCAACACAGGCACCCTTGCACCATGGTTCAAGGGTGTCTGCGTTGCAGGAAAAGATTGTTTATGTACAGGAAAGTGACCCTTCCTGCACATAAACAAAATTTAAAAGGCGTTTTGCAACTTCTATGTGTGCTGCTTAATGCAGCACACATAGAAGTTGCAAAACGTCATTTTTTTAAAATGATTGTTTATGTGCAGGAAGGGACACCTGCCTGCACATAAACAATCAATGGTGTTTTGCTGTCTCCGTGTGTGCTGCCCAATGCAGCACACATGGAAACAGCGAAAACGAGGAGAAATTAAACATTTCTCCTCGTTTTGCAAGGGTAAGACCAGATTTTCCTGGTCTTAATTCTGGCACTGTCGCATTGTAAATATGGGGCAGTGTAAAAATCAATGGAAGCTGTGGTGGAACACGCATCGCAACACCCATTGCCCTCCCCTTACACACTAAGTGTAGCGTGAAAGGGTGCCTTATTTACAAGGAAGCGTTATGCCACATTAAGGGGCTTAACACTGCCTTTTAAAAATTGATGTTGTGGTGGCGATAGGGGCTTGTAAATATGCTCCTGAAATTCTTAAAAGAAAGGCTATGTTAGCAGGCTACATCAAAGTAAATCTGGCAAGGTACCCATCACTCATCAACTGATGAAGCAGAACATAAAACAGAAGGTTTTACATTCCAAGAAAATATTGTGCATTAAAAGCTTGAGAACATTCTCCATTCTTCATCATATTATCATACTCCTGCACTAGAACATGACTCATGCTGGCAACCAAGATAAGCAAACTGGCTGCCACATTTTTCTATCCAGACACATAATAGACTTCTATGCAAAGCACCTGCAAATTGTAACTGCTCAATGTGCAATCTACACTACAGCTATCGTACTACTGCCTTGAGAAATAAGATTAACAAGCAGCATAAAATCAGTTTCAGAGTAAGCTTCCTACTCCAGACATAGGCGCCGACTTAGAGGTTGACAGATAGAGTTTACTCAGTTGGGTTGGTAGAGAATATTGGGGCAGATTTATAATAATTGGCGCATCCCTGCATATCAGCAGGGATGCGCCAGTTATTGTGCGCCACAGCTCCGCCACCATGGATGCGCCGCATTTACAATGCGGCGCACCATGGGGCAAAAATGGCACAGATGCATGATGCATCTGTGCCGTAAAAGTGGCGCATTGCTGGAGTTGCGTCGCAAGCGCGACGCAGCTCCAGCAATGCTTTGGGGGGACCTATCTTCACAATGCTGCGTCAATCCTTACGCCTGCTTCAAGCAGGCGCAGGGTTTTGACGCAGCATGGGCTCAAAAGTGACTGAGTGAAATCTTGGAGATTTCACTCAGCCACTTTTAGGAGGCGTTCCTGCGACGGAACGCCCCCCCCTGCACAGGTACGCCTACTGCTGGCGCAGGGCTTTACAACGTGACGCATCTCCCAGATGCGTCACATTGTAAATACCCCGCAGCATGGCGCAGGATTTGCGCCGCCGCTGCGTCACAAAAGTGACGCAACGGCGGCGTAAATGAGGCGCAAGGGCCTCATAAATCTGCCCATAAATCTCCACCATCCAGAGAGACCTCCCCGCCAAATTTAGAGATGTCTACTGGCCCCACAGTCAACGTTGACATTGACAGTAGCCACATTGACAGTAACCGCATTGACAGTAACCGCCATCACGGCAGTTCTGTTATGTAGAAAACGTTTGACAGATGGTACCATTAGCCATGATGACCAGCCATCACATTTTTCAAAGGCGTTTTGTCTTTCAAAAACAAACTCCCAAAGTGAGAGTCAGTTTTTGAGAAAACCAAACACTAATGACCCCATACCCTGAAAGTTTTGTCCCAGGGGTGGGGTCATTTTGGGGGTTTTCCGGTCCCAAAAAGCCAGGTTTTTTGTGTCATTGATAGACAGGGAAAAAAGCATTACACTTTCCACACTAAATTGGGCAGATGGTGTAATACCCTTACTCCAATGACCTCTACATCAGGCCGTTGAAAGAAGTATTCCATTTACGGAGCTAACGGTGTTGTATCAACAAACTACTTAAGGTCTACCAGTCTCTATATAAGGTGAGGGGCTGAGGGTTTGGTAGTCTGGGTACTCCAACGAATTTACAGCAAAGTATCCTGTCTACAAAATTCTTGATCAAGCCCATAGTAATTAAACTGGTGAAAACACAGATTAACAATTTGCCTACATGCCTGCAGTCAATCCCCTTAAGTGTTCTTGAAGCAAAAGTCACATTCCACCAATCACCCTAAAAAACGTGTGCTAAAACAGCTCCTAACCTATATGTACTTGCATCCTTGATAATTAAAGATATTTTGCCCTGATGAAAAGGTTCCATTGTGAGTGCAAAAATTAAATCCTTTTCAACTTTTCCAAAGGATGTCTGTTGATCTTCACCCTGCAGGAGGACCACACCCTTAGATCGTAAAACAGAATACACTAAGCAGTGTGTCGGAATGCACCACCACACTATGGGGGTCATTATTATAGCGGGCGAATCGCCACCGCCTGTATGGCGGTGGCGATCTGCCCGCCAAAATCTCCCGCCCGCATTACTTCCCCCGCCACATTATGATTGCGGGGGGGACCCCGGCGGACGGGAAGACCGTCCGCCAGTTTTCCGCCGGTAGGCAATCCGCCCGATTGCTTACCGGGCGGAAAAGGCCAGGAATATGGTGGCGGTGCCATCCATATTATCATCATGGCGGAGAATGGCCTTTCCATGGCGGAGACTCCGCCGTGGAAAGGCATGCGGTTTTGTCTTTGGGGGCCCGTTGCAGGCCCCCAGGGTGTTCGGGGGTGGGGGTTGCACATGTGCATTTGCATGCACAAGGTGGCAGGCACCGCGCGGTGCCTGTCACGTTGTGCATTCAAATGCACAACATGCATTTTACACATTGCGGCGGGTGCTGCTTGCAGCACCGCCCACCGCAATGTTTAAAATGCGGGATGCGTCCGCCAGTCTGGCGGGCGCATCCTAATGCCACTTGTGGGACCGCCACGACCATGGCGGGTGGTCCCATTTCCTGATACGGTGGCGGGCGGACTTTTAGGCCCCTATGTGTCACTAGTATCTCTATTTGATGATATCTCTATTTGATGGTGATTTAAGGGGTGCCGTAAGGCTCTTCCTTGAGTCCGACATTATTTAAAATTTATGTAACCTCCCTTGCACAGATTGTCACATCTTGTGGCTTTGATGCCATATCATATGCAGATGACACCCAGCTGATTATCTAGTTTGGGCAGGACTTTGACGGGGTAAAACACCAATTTATGGACTGTAGGAGATGGATCACTGCCGGGATAACAACAAACTGTCCTCAGCTCAACATCGAAAAGACAGAAGTCGTGCTATTTGGTAAAGCCCAGGACCTCTGTTCTCTGGACTGGTTGCCCTCGGAACTTGGGGCAGTCCCCTCGCCCAGGCCTGCGTGACAAATCTGAGTGTTAAAGTTGATCAGGCATTATCCATGAAGGATCATAACTCCGTTATCTGTAGTGCCTGCTTTGCAACCATGCGGCAATTGAGGAAAGTCTTCCCATGGTTACCATGTTCTGCAAATAAGACCCTGGTCCAGGCACTAGCGATAAGCTGCCTTGATTATGGCAATTCTTTGCTCGTGGCAGCAAATGGTAACTTATCTTTAAATTATTAGGGTTGTTCATCTGGTAACCTAGAAACATAGGATTCAACGGTTTCTTTCTTTTTTTTGGAGAGTTTTGTAATATGAATTTTATTGTGCTTTCATGCAAAGGTTTTTTTTATCAACTAAGCATATATGTAGCTAAATAAATAAATACCAGTAGTCCTTGTACCCTCCCACTGAACTCCTGTTTAATTTTTACTACTTCTCCCTAGCCTATTTCCATTATTTCCTTATACTGTACACCCTCTCCCTGTTACTTTCCTCCTTTCACGCCCTTCTGTCCTTTTACCTCACTCCCCATTCTTTAATACCCATATGTCTTCAACTTTCCTGCTTTACTCCTTTCGAAAAAAATAGTTGTACAACTTCCTCTTACCCATTGTACATGTTCCCATCCTATGCCCTCGCCTCCCCTTGCTACCTTTGCCCTTTTTCTTTACTTTGTATAATACTATATGCTCCCGCTTTTATCGTTTAAAAATTTTACTTTTACTATTCCCTCCTATCACGTCTATGTTTCCCCATCCTATACTCACTCCTCCTGCTACCTTCCCTCTTCAACCTTCCCCTTCCTTTTCTCTTTTTCACCTTTTGTCTTGCATCCTCCCAGTTTATTCCTTTTTTACATTTACTATTTCCCACACCCCTTCTGTCACCCCATCCAATACCTTCACCGCCTGCTTCCTTTCCCCTTTTTCTTCCACTTCTTATTCTTTAATACCCATATTACTTGTAGACTTCCGCTTTGCTTTTTAGGTCTCGCCTACGCAGTGCGCATGCACTGCCTAGGAGGACCTTTAGCCGGTGCTCTGCTCTTTTTGGAAGCACACACTTGTGCTTGTGGCGGCATGCACCTTTCGGGAGCGAGCAGCAGCGCCCATGCTAATTTGCCAATGCTCGCCCCCGCAAGGCGGATGCCGCCACAAGGACGAGTATGTGCTTGGAAACAGCTGCTGCTTGCGCGTGCGTTCGGAAGCATTCCATCCCAGAGCGTCTCTTCTATTCTGTGCACTCCACCCAACCCTCCCACTTGTTTATTTCGCTGGCCGGCCAAGAAGCAGCGCAAGCGATGCGGGTGTGCGTTTCCTGCAAACGGCTCATCAACTGCTGCGTCTGCAGCAGCTGCAGGAAACGGGACACCAGATCTGAAAGTTTAAGAAGTGCGAAGAGCTCAAGAAAAAGCCCGGCACGGCCCTCCGAGTTTTCAGAGGAGATGATTACTTCTTCCCCTGCCTGCCCCAGTCACTGCTCTCGGCCACTACAGCCTCCTCGACCGCCTCCTCCACCAACCCCCGCCCCCGCAGTGCTTCTTGTTTTATTTGCACACTACCTTGAAAACATGCTGCTTGACACCTACCTTGTTTGATATGGCTCCAGAACACACATTCAGAAACAGCAGTTTCTTTTTACGGGACATGATGTAAAGGCTGCTTTAATATTTACAATGTTCAGCGAAGGTCATCGCGATCAGAAACACAAATCTTTGATAAATTATTTGTTTTTTTTTAACCACTTGCAGAAGGCGCTGTTTCAACAACAACCCCCTCGCTAGCTGTCAGTGTGGCCTACTTGGACACAGTGTGTAGCTGTCAACGAGAAACACCTACAGAAATCTCACGGAAATAAAAAGCTGTACCCTACCACTAACTCACAGCCAATAGTGTTAACCACATTAGCGCCTCGAGGGGCTTGGAGGATCTAGATGAAGCGGACAGAGTTTTTATTAAGTGTGACAATTAGCAAAAGGCAGGCTCGGAGCACATACCAACAATAAACTGACTGGTTGAGAATTTATGTCAACATGTGTTTGTATAGCACACATGTGCCATTGGTAGGCCCTCGTAGCGTTTTGGTTGGGTTCGCTGATGTCTTTCCATGTTGACCGGACGTGTGGAAGCGCCAACCAAGACATATGATGTTTGTATGTTGAAAAGCAGCACGTCATATATCGGCATTCGTCTGTAGATAAAAGCATTCAGTAAAACCTCCTTCAGAGGGTCATGCTTTGTGGGGCGCGGTGGGGCTGGTGGGGCAAAGGGTGGTCTGAGGATGGCACGTAGGCCCTTCCCCCACCCCCGCTCCTTGGGTATCAGACATTAGACAATTTAAACTAAATGTGCTGGCTTTTGTCAACATTATCTTTATAGCTGAATAATAGCAGTACAATTGCAAGATAAAACCGAAAAGCACCAACTACAAAAAATATCTAATACAATGAATTTATAACAACCAATGAGTTTTCCACAAAGCACCTGTTCGAGTTACCTGCAATACAATTTTCATTTAATTTCAGAAGGTTAAAACTTCCAGAAACAGATAACACAGGACAGAATGGCATCCGATTTTCGAATTAGTAGAAAAGCCCTGATGTTGGGAAACAAACGATGTAAGTGGGGAGATGTCCTATTGAGTGGCGGGTTCCCTCCAGCATGGCCTCAGATAAGCCACAGCAGGAAAAGTTAATTATGTTCTGCTTATTTCCACTCTTCCCAAGGTTCTAATTCTATGGCAGCTTGATGTATAGTGGTTGCACCTGAACGACACATTCCTCTGGCTACTCTGAGATCTTGACATATCGTGTGCAAGGAGCCCCGGTTTCAAGCAGGCTTTCAATACACACTTATATAATAGGTACAGGATACACAGGGTTCTCTCATTTGAGTAGTAGAATCACAAAAGCATGCATATCTTCCTCTGCTCGTCATTCAATTGATCTTTAATGGAGGGTACTAAGATAATAAATAACATTCAGGTCCCATTCCGGAATTGCATACAGACACTCAGAAAGAATTCAGGAATTGAATACAGACACCGGAAACAATTCTGGAATTGGATACAGACACTCAGAAAGAATTTAGGAATTTCATACAGCCACTCTGAAAGAATTCAGGAATTGGATACAGACACCAGAAAAAACAAGCATTTGCAATGCAATAGGTCTCGCATTTACCTGAGTTTGAGCTATGGCATTGTAAATGACAATGCCTTTCATTTATGTTTTGGTTTTTAAAACATAAATAAAAGGCACTGTCATTTACAATGCCAATAGCTTAAACTCGCGTAAATGCGAGACCTATTGCATTGCAAATGCTTGTTGTTTTTTACTTTTACTACTTCCCCTGACCCATTTACGTTTTCTGTCACACATAAAGGAAGGCCAGAGGAGATTTAAAAACCAGCAGGAATTGACTCCCGAATACACTAATAACTAAGCACGAATAAAAAAAATTGGGTCTAAGCTTGAAAGAGAAGAGTTGTTTCAAAATAGCCTAGCTGGAGTGGAATATGCTTTAAAGGCCGATATCCCTTACCCACCATAGGTGACATGCTTCATCATCAGGAACCTCCTCGCACCATGATGCCTAGTCACGGTGCAGGCTACAACCTCCTCAATAAAAGGGAGCTGCATAGCGGATGTTTTTTAGAGGTACAGTAAGTAGGCTGGAATGAGCTATGAGTGGTGAGGTAAGCAGAGCATGTGTAAAAGGTAGTGGTACTTAAAGCTGTCTCCTGCATACGCAAATGGAAGTATCTGATCATCCTGACACAGTGAAGGGCTCTGAACTGTGCTTGATCTCTGGCGACTGTTATTTTTCTTGTTGGCTCCATTGGGGCTATATTGGGAGGTGCCAGGCTCACTTAGCATTTAATGCTCCAACATTAGGCTTGTATTGCCTTTTTACCTAGTTTATGGTTTCTATAATTTTCTCATCTGTATTTTAATTTGATTTTGGGTTACCAGTAGTCTGGATTTGCAGGAGAGCCTATATTTCCCAGAACGGGGTTGCTGGACCCCAGTTACACTTTATTTTGTCCAATTTATCTTGGTGGAAAGTGTCTGGAGGTGATTCCCCCGTTACCATGGCCTACTTCAGAGGGAAGACATGCTCAATGTGCGCGCCTCTGACACGCCTCTGGCAAGACCATCTGCACTTGTACCCGGCCGGCCAGCGCCTAGCACCAAACCCCCTGTTCGTTTTTCCCAGCATAGCTACACCACAGAGGCCCTGATGGAACTCAATGGACAATGTAAGCCCCCACAAGTCCCCACATAGATGTCAGGGAAGTAGGAAGGGGGTTTACATTAAGTAATAATTGCCAATATGGGTTCACAATGCCCCCCCTCACAAAATCGCATTAAAAAAAACTGAGGGGCAGATTTACAAGCCCCTTGCGCTGCAAGTACGTCAGCTTTTGTGACGCACTGGTAGCGCATTTCTCTGCCCCATATTTACAAGGACATGAAAAGCCACCCGGCGTGGCTTTTGCTGTCCTTGTAAATACGGCCCCTTTACACGCATCACTTTGCATGAAAGGGGGGTCCCATGGGTGTTGCTGTGGGTGTTCCCACGCAACACCCATGGAACCAGACACATTTCCGGATTTACGAGGAATCGTAAACCTGGAAATGCGTCAGTATGCTATGCCACCCTCGGGGTGGCGTAGCGAGGCACAACGAGGAGAAATGTTTTAATTTCTCCATTTTTTTTTCCTCTTTCAATGCGCGCTGCATTCTAAAGCACGCATTGAAAGCGGAAAATGCCTGTAGTGATGTTTTTCGTGCAGGAAAGTGCCCCTTCTTGCACAAAAGCAATCTCCCAGTGATGCAGGCATCCTTGCACCACGGTGCAAGGGTGCCTGCGCCGGCACATGGCAGCTGTTTGTGCACCAGCACAGGGGAGAGCACAGGAATGCGACATATCATTGTAAATATGTTGCATTCCTGTGCTCTGGAAGTGCTGCATCGTGGCGCAGCCAAAGGGCTAGCAGTGCCGCGCGTCAGCACTTTCTTGTAAATCTGCCCCTAGGACTATCACTCCGACCAAGAAATCCCCTTTTTATAAACATCAAAAAATCAACTGCTGGTTAATTAATACGTGCACCCTTATAAAACACACAATTGAGTTTGCCGATTTACTCGAACAAGTTGACACAGACATTGCCTTCTTAATGGAAACATGGGCAAATGATGCATCTGACCCTGCTGGATGGCAATGAGGTAGTTAGACACGATAGACATCATAAGAGGCGGCGGTCAAGCAACCGCTCCATAAAAATATTAGTTAAACCTCTATCGCATTTAAATTCAGAGACTTTGCTTTTCGGTCAAAAAAGTCAAAATACCTTCACTTTTAACGGCCTACTTATTTATTGCCCCCCAGGCCCAGGAAAGAACTTTATACAGTCCCTTTTGAATTTCATGGAAATCTGCATAGATCACCCCACATTCACCATTTTAGGTGATTTCAATTTCTACCTTGAACAATTGGATGACAATAATAGAAACTTATTATTAGATAATCTTCAAAACTTTGAGCTGCGGCAACTTGTTAGATAATCTACTCATACTGTAGACCACACACTTGACGGTGTACTTTCTAATGACCACAATTTAAAAATTGATAACATACTTCCACTTACCTGAACTGATCATAAAGTAATTATTTTTAAACTGGCCATACCTGAGAATAGAATGGACCTAACTGAGGGACTCAGGTTATGCAAATGCCTGGCTTGGAATAAAATTGACAATAATGAACTAGATGTATTATTAATGACGACTACTCCCCCACTAAGTGAAGAAATAGAACAGGCGTCTACATCATTTATTACCTTGATAAAAGGGGCTGTATCTCAGCATGCCCCATTAAAAACAGAAGTAACAATCAAAAAATGCCATCTGCGCTCTGGTTCTTGCCAGAACTTAGGGAGCTCAAGAAAAAGTGTGGACAGGTATGGAGAGCACAGTAGAGCAAACAGGAAAAACTAAAGTACACAATGCTATTAAAGGAATACAAAACAGATCAAAGAAACTAAAACTAAATTTTAAACAAGCAAAATAAAAGCAGCCAGTAATTCCTCTAAGGCACTATTTAAAACATTTAAAGCACTCACCACATTTGAAAACAAAAATAAGATCCCTGCCAGTCAAGACCTATGCGATAAATTTGCAAAATTATTTTTAACAAGGTCAATGATGTATTCTTAGATCTTAACAATCAAACTACTGACCTACTCTCCCTCACTAGACACAACATAACCCAGAAGAATCATCATCCTAATTCTTCTTCAATCTTAAGCACTTTCACACCTTTTACAAATGAACAAACGGCCTCCTGCTTAAAAACAGTAAAATTGGGATCTCATATGGATCCTTGTCTTACTAGGCTGTTTAGCCGGTCTCAAACATTATTGCTTTCTATCTCACATCCATAATGAATCCAATTGTGGAAACTGGATGTTTTTCCAATAGTCTGGAAAAAAGCTTCCATATTACCTTTAATTAAAACACCTTCCCTGACCCCCGTTGAAGAATAACACTATAGGCCTATCTCACGCCTACCTCTTCCGGCAAAAATACTGGAGGGAGCAATAAACCAGGAAATTACCTCCTTTCTGGACGCCAACAACTGTCTTGACCCAACTCAACACAGCTTTAGACCAAAACACAGCACAGAATCTGCTCTCTTGGCTGCCACCAAGGAGATCACATCCATTGCCGTTAGAGGAGATAGAGAGGTCCTAGTCCTACTGGGCTTATCGGCCGAGTTTGATGCGGTAGAGCATCCCACACTGGTCAAGCTCCTTGAAACAATTGGTATAATAGGACCAGCCCTAAAATAGATTAGATCATTTCTCACAAATAGGGAGCAAGTAGTTACCTTGGAGGGATACACTTCCACTCCTTTTTTATTTGCCATGTGGGGTTCCTCAGAGGTCATCCCTGAGTCCGACCCTCTTTAATGTCTATATTACCCCTCTTGCCCAGCTGATTAGATCTCATGGGTTCTCAGTATGTTCTTATGCTGATACCCAATTAGTTGTGTCTGTTTCATCAGATCCTGAAAATGTTGCCTCTCAATTCAGTGCTTGTATGAGTGATATTGCTCAATGGATGACTCAAAACTATTTAAAACTTAACTCTGACAAAACAGAGGTGCTGTTGTTAAACAACAAAATCACCTTCTGGAACACTGCGTGGTGGCCGCAAAGCTTAGGATCATTGCCAGCCCCTGTTCTGAAGGCTAGAAATCTGGGTGTGGTGTTCGACAACAAACTTAATTTTGTTGACCTTCCAAATCAAATAACTTCTGCATGCTCCCTTATGCTAAAAATTCTAAAAAGAATCTTACCGTATCTCCCACTTGAACTCAGAAAAACTGTTATCTCAGCACTTGTCATTTTGAAAATAGATTACTGCAATGCCTTATTAGTAGGAGCACAATCACGAGTCCTGAATAAACGTCAGACTCTTCAGAATGCGGCTGCCAGAGATTAAATCTTCCCAAATTCTGTTCAGTATCCAAATCAATCAGAGAATTGCACTGGCTCCCGATCAGGGCACGCATTTGATTTAAAGCACTCTGGAGCATATTGACAAGCCCCTATTGCCACAGGAATGTCACTTTTTATGACGTTCCTGTGGCGATAAACCCCTTCGCCTTATTTGCAAGGCAGTATTGAGCCACTTAACATGGCTTAACAACACCTTGCAAATATGGCCCCCTTTCACACTACACTTAGCGTGAAAGGGACAGGCAATGGGTGTTGCAGTAGGCGTTCCGCCGCAACACCCATTGATTTTGATGCTGCCCCCTATTTACAAGTGTGGCGTAATTAGGAGGCAGTGCCAAAATTAGTACCAGGGAAAACCTGTTCTTAACATGGCAAAAGAGGAGACATGCTTAATTTCTCCTTGTTTTGGTGTTTCTATGTGTGCTGCATTGTGAAGCACATATAGAAACAGCAAATCACCATGAATGATTGTTCATGTGCAGGAAGTTGTCCCTTCCTGCACATAAAGAATCATTTTAAAATATGACAATTTGCAACTTCTATGTGTGCTGCACAATGCAGCACATATAGCAGTTACAATTCGCCATTCTGGATGTTTATGTGCAGGAAGGGACACCTTCCTGCACATAAACAATCATTCCACCCAACACAGACACCCATGCAAGGGTGCCTGCATTGGCACTAGGCAGCTAGATTTAGTGCTATCGCTAGGGGAAACGCAGGGATGCGTTACATTCTTGTGAATACAGTGCATCCCTGCATTTTCAGAATGGCTGAGCGTGGCGTTAGCAATGGTTGCTTAATGTCACACTTTACCATTCCCTTGTGAATATGCCCCGCTGTTGGGTCCATAAGTGACAGCACTTATATGGTCCCTGCTTTCTTCAAGATATTTTTAAATGGCACTCTTCCGGAAGAAAATTTCCAATCTAGTGCAGCCAAAAAAGTACAAGTGGCGAGTATCAGAAGAGCACACTGGGGTGGAAATTGTTTTCCTACTCAGCCTCAAAATGGTAGCAAGAACTCTCAAACCATTTGAGATCTCAACCTAATCTTCTGAAATTCAGAAAAGATTTTAAAACCTGGCTCTTTAAAATCTAGTCACTATTTGCGGAAGGTATAACTCTTTTCTTGCATCTTTTTCTCTGTCCTCAGGTTTTAGGATTCTCTGGATACTAGCACCAAGATGCCATTTGGTATTAGTGCACTCTATAAAATCCTTATAACATAACATATTCATGCGTCTCTGGGTAATGATTAAAATAAGCAAGACATGGCAATGAAGGTGTCTTTTATTTATGTGTTTTGAAAACCTGCAAGCGGTGCGTAAACATGGACTTTGTACTTATAGTCTGTGCTTAGGAGAAGCAAGGCAGGCAGTAACTGCGCCTCTTTTACTGCCAGCCTTACTTCTCGTAAGCAAGGACTATAAGTACAAAGTGCGTGTTTACCCATCGCTTGCAGGTTTTAAAAACACATAAATAAAAGGCATTGTCATTTACAATGCCTATAGCTCAAACTCTCGCAAATGCGAGTCCTTCTGCGTTGCAAATGCTTGTTTTTGTCATAACTTGTTATAGTTATGCTTCGACTGCATGTTGATGTGTGTGTTGCAAATCTACGTTTCCACTTTCCAAGTGGAATGTTGTTCTAAAAATTAGTTAAACATTAGAAACAATACTACAAACTCTACTTCAAGACCATTGGCATTTGTGGTGCATTTATTCTTTGTTGCAGATTGCTAAGGGAAACATCGATGTAGTTTGTATAGTGAATGGGTTCTTGTTCAACAGGTTTAGGTATGGACAGATTAACATTCGAATAGAAACAAAAAAAAGAAAAAATCACCTGAAAAACTAACCACCTAATGTGTAAAAAAAATGGATGACTAAAAAATATAAGTGTTGAGCATTTGAAGGAAATCTGTCAAATTTAGGGATTATTCAGAGCATCTGTAACATTGAAAAATCACAACTGCAAAACTAATGACCCCTGAATACGGTGTTCTGTAATTGGTTACCGCTGGAGGTGTTTAGTAATAGCCAGTAGAGAGACTCCTGTCTTTAATTAACGGAGCGTTGATCGGCTTCGCAAATTGAATTCCCTATGGGGCATATTATCAAGCACGGTGTTAAAATTATCGCCGCTTTAGCGGCAGAAAACTGCCGCTAAAGCGGCGATAATGGGCTTGATAATATGCCGCAGAGAATTCCAGAACATGGGCTTCTATGGGAATTCTCAAGGGCATATTATCAAGCCCATTATCGCCGCTTTAGCGGCAGTTTTCTACCGCTAAAGCGGCAATAATTTTAACGCCGTTTCTTGATAATATGCCCCCATATGTTGTATTAGATTTAAAACTCGCAACTCTATCTTGAAGGTCAAGATGTTATATTTATAAAGCTTAATACTGCACGCGGGTAAGAAATAACTGTGATAAATAAATCATGTTGTATTTCCTCAGCACACATACAAATGTATTCGATCATGAATGTGCTTGTAAGTCAGCAGAAGTGTTTCCCTGAAAATTTGATAATGAAGTCCGATCTCGTGTTAAAATCTCACTGCCAGCTGTATAAACTACAACTCTTTATTGACCTCATTTATTGATTAGATGCTTGGTGAAAACATAGGTCAAAAATTGTAAGCAGCTGCTGAGCAGAGCCCTCCCCTCCATGTGTGCATTGGCACCCTGGACATGCACAGGAGTGTGAAGTGAACGGCGCGTGCTTTGAAGAATGCTCGGGGATGTTATATTATTCTTGGCGCTCGTGCACCTTGGAGTTCTCATCCTTGGTGAAGTGCAAAGTTTTTCTCGAGTCCGTGGAAGAGGGGTTTTAGCATTACAGTAAAGTACAAATCACCCCACTAACATGACGTGTGCAGGCCACTGATTAAACAAGCATTTGCAATGCAATAGGTCTCGCATTATTAAAGTTTGAGCTATTGGCATTGCTAAATAATGCAACACCAATAGCTCAAACTTTAATAATACGAGACCTATTGCATTGCAAATGCTTGTTTTTGTGTGTAGTGGCGTGCGATATATAGTGAATTGGATGATTTTCCATTAGAAGAATATATAAACCTCCCTCGCCTCTCAGGCGACCCTCTGGGTCCCTAGCCCCTAATATGAATTTTAACAACCTCAACGCGCCCCCTCCACTCCTAATGCGTGAAAGTGACACCTTGCCTGCCCACATTCAGCATCGTTTGTTTAAAGACCCAGGGTCACCATCTCTTCGAAGTCACCTGTGAATGAGGAGTGTTCGTGTGCGCAGAGCAGGCCGAGGTTTATAGCGAAAATAACTTGTTTTATACATCGCTTCAAATCAAAGACTTGATGTCTCCAAGCGCTGTAAACAATAGGTGTTCCTTAACTCCAACTGTATGGCAGCTTATAGCTTCCCTATATAAGGACGAGCGGCAGAGAAGACTTTTTGCGTGATTCGAAGTCGTTACCTCCAGGTAACAGTAGATGTTAGTGGTGAGCGTTTAAATCTGGATCATCCTGCTGATAGTCGGGTGGTTTATGGCCTTTGAAAACAGCGCACACCTGGAGCCCTTCACTTCCTTCTGGTTCATAAAATAGCACGGTCAATTATTGTCCGATAAAAGCCCGCAGTGTGATTTACAGCGCCTGTACCGTTAATCGAAGTGGGTTTGTCCGGTTGGTTCATTCAGACTGACTGTTCTTTTGGGGGTATTTATTCCCCTAGTCCCAGAAATAATCGACTATGTGGCGGAATCATTCGAAATGTTACTGAAACAAGAAGCCAGTGGATATGTTCTCATTTTTATAAGTAAACCAAGAATGGCGCCCGAAGGCTCTGTGCAGAAATAACTCATGATAAAGGCCCTATTGTCAAGAAAACATGAAGGAAATTTGGGGACAGCAATATAATTAACTTCCACTGCACGTGTGTGAATTTGTAGACGCAATTAAAAAAAAGTTGATTTTTTCGAAAGTTTGGAACTGCTTTGTGCTGTGTGACGTGCTGGAAAACGGGAAATTTTATTTCAGGCGGTTTTTAGTAAATGTGAAAATTACGGACGCACAGCTTCACACACCGAAATATATTTGGTTAATCTCCCACACCCTTACAAGTTGAATGCATGCCAGTTTTATAACTATTAACTATGTTATCGGTATGTTGAATGGCACCGGAGAGTGGCGCATGCCATTATATTAAAAGGTGGGCATCTTTTATTTTACCTGATAGGGCTCAATAAAACCCTAGCTAAAATATGGAAAAATGACAAAAAATTGGCTCCGGCGCCAGAGGAATGAGTACATGCTGGAGATTTTGGTTATATATCATTCACAATCAGTGTAGAGTCCGTTCGCGGACAGATTAATAATGCGAACCATTTTCGGAATGTGTAAATGGGCCACAGTGCGATAAAAACAAGCGGGACTAAAAGTGATCGCGAAAGTGAACGCTATTGAAAAAAAAACTGGGCCGCGAGTGGTGCGCGCGCGCGCCACAGCGAACATGTGTTTTCAATTATCGCGAGCGTATCTGGGCACGATAATTGAAACCACATGGCCTTTGGTGCACGTAATAGACACCAATAGGCCATGGGCGGAGCAATGTGTCCGCCTTTGGCCTATTGCGTGCCGTCTTTGGGAAATACACGCACTCAAAGGCCAATCGCAGAAGCCAAAAGGAAAAGCACACGCACGAGCGTGTGCGATTCCAGGTTCTGTTTTAAAACCCCCTACAAAAGGGCTCTCGCCTGCGCGAGCAGTGCTACACACTGCAACGCTAGGGCGCGAGCCCTAAAAATAAAAAGCTGCATACTAAAAATGTCGTAGCCAAAACACACTGTTGACCTAAAGCAGTACCTAAACCAAAAGTGCGCCATGCAGAGTCGTGTATAAACAAACAAAAGCGGACGGCAGCTACCTTCAGTAAAGTAAAAATGCGCAGTACCACACACGAACATTAAATTAAATAAACAAGTAGTCCCCAGATAACAAAAAACACTTACTAGTGTAAGGGACCTGTAATTGGCCGGTGCTCCACGCGAAAAAACGGAAATGATGTATCAGAGCACTAACGAATAACAAACAAGAAAACCAAAAATGACGCAGGTATTAACCAATTGCAAGAAGCATGCCAGAATGCCAAACTACACTCCGTAGAGTGATCAATGCAGGTCCTGCAGACAGCGCATGCGCTGATGCTCCACCTATAAAGACATACCTTGTAACAACCAAAGGAAAAGGGCCTGTCCTCATGGGAGGTTACAAATGAAGACAAGGCGGTACTAAGGAGGGACTGACAAGCCACTGAACGATTAAAAAAACAGCATTTACGAAGGGCAATGACCAATATGGGCGGAGAGTGGGAGGGACTTCTATTCCATACTCCAATACAGCATGCCGCAGAGCAGCGCATGCGCTGCACAGGCTCAACCTAAACATGCTTGCAGCATTTGATAAGTATTGTGTCTTCTTCACTTCAGACTGCAATAATGTATGTTTAGCGAATACGTATTGTGTGGAACATAGACCCCCAAGGCTACGGTCTCAATACTCATTCGCTCCACACAGATCAACACATCAGTGTAGCATACTGTGTAGCAGTCCAAACATGTTTTCATAGAAAATGCATACAAAGGTGACAATAACGTGACTCATGTATGGTCAAACCCCTCTTCATACAATTCAAAAGCAGCCATCGGGGTGATATCTATCACTTGTGCACAGCATTGGAATATCTATGTGTGAGCATCATTAACTGAATGCTAAACCCTTTCCATGGACGATCCCCTTAAATAGACACATTTTTTTAATCGGATGCTGGAGCAGGTACTGCACCATCACCAGGGACATGGTAAGGATTTTAGGGTCCCCAGGTCAAACGCATTTCGGGGTCCTTGTGCGGAATAGCTTTGAATTTATCATTCAATTTCAGCTGTTTCATGCCCTCTTTGGCCAGGTCACTGACAGCGCTTAGGCACACTTAGCCAAATTCTAAATGTCTTTTCTTCCAATATTCAGGGATAGTGATGTGTAATTTTAATGTTGTAACACAGCAGCAGCAGAGTAATATTAGTGCAAATAATCTCTGTGACACCCTCCCATTTCTCATATATGTAAAGAAACTTTATTTATAGATTTTCCATGAAAAATAAACAACATTTTTCTGCAAAATGTCTGTAATAGACTCTCACATATCACCCACATTAAAAATAAATTAAACGGAAACACAATCTGTTTAAGAATTATTCAAGGTCATCAGAACAAGATTATCGGCAGAACAGAGTTGGCTCTATCAGGGGCCCCCTGCAAAGCTGGGGCCCTGGGCCAGTGCCTACTTTGGCCATGCCTTAAAACGTCTCGGAATGGGGAAGTGCAGAGTTCTCGGTCCCTAATTTATTTTCTTTGTTTCATTTGTTGTTTCATTTGTTTGAACAGGACAGAATACCATCCTGGTTCTAACCCTGAGCCATCTGGATGCGAGCCAGATGTCCCCCCTTGAACCTTTTCCAAATAATAGGAAAAATATGATAATGCAGATAAGCACAATTCAAAATATGATTCTATATTAATCCACGCTAATATGTGATCCTTTGGTGCTATTGATTCAATAAAAACACAAAAAACTAATGCACAAATTGTAACTCTTCAATCAATATTAAAATCATTTGCCAAGTAACACTATGACAAATAAAATATTCCTCACTGGATGCCTCAAAAGCAAAAAACGTATCATATTCAGACCTATAGCCAAATTTAGATTTGGGTTGCGATACAACACCCTTCAATTTCTGTAGCAAGTGTTAAATCCCAAGTAGAAACCACTAGATACATTTTGTTCACCAATATATTCCTAAAGTCGAAGAAATTCGACTTGTGGTAAATCCTCCAGAGTTCTCTTAATGCGACGAATAAGATAATTTTCCATTTCCGCAAAACTCAAATTCAGGTCCCAAGTGTAAAGTTAAAACAAAACAACATTTAAAAATCCATTTGTAATATCAAATATTGTGGGGGTAAATATCCCGCCCTGGAATACTTCTGCAGATTAAGAAGCGTTTTAAAAAAAACATGTTTAAAAAAAAAAAAAAAATGAAAACAGTATTCATTAGATTCTCCAAGACTTGCTATTCACAGCATTCATTAATTTATAAAGATCTCAACATTCAAGACAAACACTTTTTGGATAGAAAATTCACATTAAACAACTACATTTTAAAATGAAAAACAAACAGCTATGAAAAGCCCAGGGAAAGCACGGAGCCAACAAACCAAATGTACCCTGACAAGATGAAGTCCAAACATACCAAAGCTAAAATTGAGGCAGTACAGGGGGCCATCAGACACCACAATTTGGTAAGTATGAATAGGAAAAAGATACACACAAGGATAAGCATGCAAAAAATGATATAAGAAGCTAATGATGTATATTTCTCTTCATGTTCATTTCTAGTCAAAGGTAACCACGAAGTGGAAAAAAACATCACAAAACAACAAACTCAAATTGAAAATCATATAAAGCAAGAATTTCAGAAAAGAAAAAACATTTCCATAAACACTGTACCACACACATGAATATTGCTGTGGATAATTTCATCACACAGAAAAAGCAAACCAAACAGACTCACCTATAAATTGCCATGACATGTCCAAAAGGTTAAAAACAAAACTCCCCTTATCCCCACTACCAACAGAATATAAGCAGACATCAACAATGTCAATTAACATGTCGCAAGTGATGTAATAATGTGTAAGGTCATAAGCACAGGGGCAGCTCCTCCGCTATGGCAGAGGAGCATCGCCCCACTGTCCGCAGAAGCAAACGAAAAATAAAATGATCTTAATGCAGATCATTTAATTTTTCATCCTGTGGCTGAGTCTTGGGGGGCACGGCTCCAGCACTGCAGGAGGGGAAGAGGAGCGGTAGGTCCTGCTATCAGTTCGCATGGCAAACCTTCAGGTGCACAGACATCTCTCCATCCCAGCTGTATTGCTGGGTGGAGAGATCAGAGGCACGGGCTCAAGCTCCCAATGGTGCGCAAAACCACTGCGCTCCACCCAATCCCTACACTGCTTTCATGCTGAGATCGGCTTATGTTATTGGCCGCAGGGGAAGCTGGGAGCCTGAGCCTGTGCCAAGAGGAAAAGCCCGGTAGCAGCGCGGCAAGCGAAAGACCGGCAGGTAAGTGTTCTTTAAAAAATAATTATTTTAGTTCCCAAGCGCTGCCCCCACATTCCCAGCGCAATTCCCTCCCCACGCTGCCCACTCCGCCCACCACATTTATCTTAGATCAGCCACTACTGCATAAGCAGTGAATGGCAGAGGCACATTTCATAGTTAGCTCAGTAATCTATAACTGAGTAATTTCTGTGATGTTTTGGTTTTTTGAAGTTTGTTTTTATCTCATTTAAACACCCAACTATAACATCATTTAAAACTGTGCTTATTTCAGTGAATTTCAGTTTTTTAATGTAAGGTAAGAACTTATTACCAGACCTAACTATAATGTCACTTTAACCTTTGTTTTTTTCAGTGAACTACTGTTTTTTTCATTATATTTATCTGATGCCCCAACTGCTCAAGGCCAGCCAATTCAAGTGTTGTGGACAGCTTTTAGACGTTTGCAGTGGGGTGTTGACTGCAGGACCTGGTCTTTAGCCATACCCTGCACCCAACTACCCAAGGGCGCCCAATCCCCCACTGGTGCCTAATCCTCACTTCGTTTTTTTAACATGTTTTCTGGGTACCACAACCACAGTACTCCTGTGATATCCGCTGCTCAAGCTTCCAACCCATGGTACCACAATACTGTGCAAGCTTCCACCATTCCCCTACATTTAGGCTATGTAGTAAGAGAGGAAAGAAAGAGTATGCACTCCCCCATGAGTGGAGAAAGGTTTAATTTTCTAAAGGTAGATTGTACTTTGGTTGGCTCTGTGTTTGAACCAGCGATATCAAAGTGGTTTAAAACTGCATACGAAATTCATCTTGACTTTGAAGTGACTTTTATGCAAAATCCCACAGAGAACATTTTCTAGGGCAGGATCTTACTGGTTATTGATTTCTCCTCCACGGAGCTGGTCTAGATGCTAGAAATGCCCTGCAGTTGTGAAATATTTAGAAGAAGGTGAAGCTGTATTGACCAAGAAGAAAACCAGCACCAGATCCAGTGGACTGAAGCCTTGCATGGAGAACACATTGAGAGAGGCATGATAAACCTCTAACCAAGATTACCATTGTTGACACAAGAGCAAATTCATGACCAGAGTTCAAGGAGCTACATAGATGTTTTCTAGGACTACAAAAAGTGGGGGCTAGGCACCTTTGCACATTAATATGGTAGCATCCATGACCAAGGGTTACATTTTCTCATATTCAGCCAAAAAGGACAAATCAATCTTCTTGGTGATCCAAGTTATTGCATGTGTGATCCTTTCACTTTGGCTGGCCATCCTAACTCTGGAACCTGTAGTCTTAAATGTTTCAGAGTTATGCACATTTATAGTTGCAGTTGGCTATTGATCCTGCATCTGGTGAAACTTGTGCCATCAGAGGATGTCCGAAAAACCCTGGTTGCACCCAATAACCAAAACTGTTGAGTAAAAAACACGAGTTTCAAGACAGGCATGTGAAATGTGGCCCCTTTTTGCAACATTGCAGTGGGTGTATTTTATTAGAGCCAGAAGAGGCTTAAAATGTAATTTGGATCAGTTGAGGCTTAGATTGGCCTCCTCTTCCAGTGACTGCAACCATTAAACTAGAACCCACTGACTACTGGATTCGCCAGGCCCCTGTACTTTAGAGTATTGTGTGCTTGTTTTGACACAGGTAACTAACATTTGGGGCATGGGAGGCATTATGGGTGGTGTTTTCAGAGCTTTTCAATTGTTGGCATTGTTTTGTGGAAGATTTAGCCACACTGGCTGAAACACATGTGAAACACACCTTGCACCCAAGGCAACCAAGAAACCAGGGACTACATCAGACAGATCAAGTTCAATGCTGATCTAGTCTATTTCTCTGTCTGGCATTCCCCCAGCAATTTACTGGGAATTTGTAAACAAACTGCATTAGAATAAAAGTTCCCAAAAGGCTGGTGAAAATTCCTAAATTTCCCCATGATTATAGGGCCCAATGCCACCATAGGGCCCAGTGTCATCGAAAAATGTTATGTTAACAAATTAATTAAAGTGTGACTGCTACACCACAGGGTGTTCTGGCTCTGTGCACTCTTGCAGATCAGAGAAAATCAGGGAGAGGGCAAAAACAGGCAGACCTAGACTACCTTGGAGATATATTAGCAAGTCCTAAGTGATATTACAGAGCCAACTCATCTTTGAAAAGCCAGATTTTTAAGGCCTTTCTGAATTTGAGAAGGGTGGGTGTAGCGAGCAACAACTAGCAAATTAGCTCCAGCTGATCATAAATTGCGAGCCAGAATATATTGATAGAACTTCTCCACCATATAATCAGGGGCATTGAGATGTATAGCCTTAAAGACTAGACTGAGTGATTTAAACATCATCATTTTGCCCACTGGCAGCCAAAGAGGAGTTTTGAGTGCTCCGGTCAAGGAAGAACATGAAGAAGAATCAAGTACTAACTTGGCAGATGTGTTCTGTATTCTTTGTAGTTTCTTCAAAGGCCTTCCATCAAGGTCTAAGAAGAAGGAGCTACAATAGTCCAGGTGACTCAAGACTGTCACCTGGATCATCACCCAATACACAGGCCAGGACAGGTGAGTCATGATCTTCTTCAGCTGTTTCAAAAGGAAGAAGCATCTGGATGCAAGGTGATTAATCTGACCCTGGAGAGAGAGCAGTGGGGTCAGGGGTCGTGTCCAAGATGACAACAGAATAAGAGCTTCTTCTCTCTGCTTTGAGCTGCGTGCAAGAAAGTCGCCCTCATATCTCCCTACCTGGGCCCCCAGACCTATCCTGGCAGACTCTCAGGTTGTAGACGTCAGACAAGCCCAGGCGCGAGCGATATTGCCCTATGCGGCGCTTGAAGCCAGCTTTGCATGAGTGTGAGGAGCGGTAACGGACAGCGGGGTAAACGCTGGTGCTGGGCTGAGGTCTGTAGTGGAAGAGCAGAGGCGCAGGGTCAAAGGTATGCCCCCAGCACTCTGAAGTTTGTTGGTCCGGTGCTAGGAACTCATCCACGGGCATGAAGAGAAGTGGCACTGTTGCAGTGGGGACTGCACAGCAAGATTCTGTGGCAAGGAGGGGCTGGGCCACGGCCCCAGAGAGCCCCAGTAATGCCTACACGTGTACATGCCATCTGGAGTGGAGGACCCGCGGCTTGGCTGGGAGGCACCGCGCAGCCTCATGGGTAAAGGTGGTGCAGCTACAATACCGACACACTAATGAGGACTGGAAAAGGGTTTTGTTTGTGCCACCGCCATTATGGGATTAGACAGCAGGGGTGCGGCCTGGGAGGACAAAGACACACATGATCACCCAGCCAAATGATGAGGGACACCACCGGGAGCGGACTTCCCTGGCAATTCGTCCCTGAGGTGTTCGCCCCCTCTGGGAGCAGAGGGCAGAGGATCACCCTGAGAAATTTGTTTGCTGGACTGGCACTTATTGAGTTTTCCTGACTTTGAGCAGACTGTGGTGGGGTAGGAGCAAGACAGGTCGCTGCCTCCCCTGGGAGACATGGGGCTATTGAGTCCTGCTTCAGGGTGGAGCAACTACGACCATACTGCCAGTCATGTGTGACAGGGCTGGAGGTCCTCGGTAATATGGAGGATGGTGTTAGCCAGGAACAAGAAAGAGTCAACTTGAAGGGCATGATTGTGAAAGGAGATGCGAAGAAGATGGAGGGTGGAAGGAATGTTAAGAGTGAGGGAGACAGCAGTCAGGACTCTTCTCCCACTATAGGCCGTCACAGGGGGCGGTGGAGGCACCACTCACCCATGCCTTTATAGAGGACTTATTCAGCAAGCATCCAATGACATTGCCACCCTGCGGGAGGACTTCTCTAAGGACCTAAAGGAGGTGAGGCACGTGTTAGGGGACAGCAAATCTGTACACTGGAAACCACAGGGGACTCCAGGGGAGAAGATATTTAAGTGCTCAGGCAGGAGGTACTCGAACTGCACAAAAAGAATTTAGACCTCCGATGCCACTTGGATGACCTAGAAAACAGATTCCACAAATCTAATGTTAGAATAAGGGGAGGTCCCCAGAAATATAGAAGCGTAGGCCCTTGAGGGCTATGTGAACTGGTTCTTCCACCATATCTTCCCTGGGCTTGCACAGGAGGACATCCAGCTTGATCGCAGTTGTAGGGCCAGCAGGCCATCAGAGCCGGTGAGAATCCCCCTAGATCAGAGATCTTCAATCTGTGGGGCGTGACCCCCAGGGGGGGCCTGGAGTCCTGGGAAGGGGGTCGCGCATTTCCAGGCCTAACTTCTGCCTGGAATGCAAAACGTGCTTTGGACAAACACAACCGCGCTCGTTAACCCCTTTGCTGCGGTGCGAATTCCGCCGCAGCGCTGGGGGGGTTTGGGGTGAGCGCGGCGCCGCCATGCTCATGACGGAACCACGCCATCATGAGTCACGGGCGAGCTGTGCTCATGACGGCGTGGTTCCGTCATGACTCCACCCACTTGCGCTGATCGCCCGCACAGGCGGGGAAACAGCGCCGCATGGGCGGAGCGGCCTCCAACGGCCGCAGCATGACGGAACCACTCCGTCATGAGCACACGGCGCCCGTGGCTCATGACGGAGTGGTTCCGTCATGAGCATACAAGGGGTTAAAATGCTTCAGCTGACATGAATTGAGTCTCATGTGCTGTAAAACTAAGAGGCCCAGCACACAGGTAAAACAATCCTTCAAACACGCCTTCATGCCAGGGTGCCTGTTTGCCTGAATGAAGTGCAAATGGACCCTAGGAGTCAATCTACAAATGTAAAGGATACTTGGGAGTGGTTCTGGCTTTAATTGCTCGAATCACTTCAAGCATTGTGATGGCAAAGATGTGTTTATTTTGCGTGGTGGTTAGCAACTGGGCTGTGAAGTGTGTACCTTTAATGATAACTGAATTTACACAGCGCTTAGTACCCCTGAAAAGGTGCTGAAGGGACAGTTATGCAAAAATAAATGCATTACTTACATTCTGATATTACACTAATCTACAATTTGGAAGCAAGTATAAAATAATGACTTACACATTCACAGTGCTTTCTGTCACAGGCTGTGACCTCAAAGCACTAAAAATACCCAAGTCACTATTCTCCACTGCACCAACCAATTTTAATTATGTGGCTCTCTGGTTACACACAGACCTATGCAGTGCATTAAATAATAGAGGTTGCATTTGCCACTGAGTAACAACTCTTTACATTTATTTTTCTTTTAAGCTACCCATTATTTTATATGTAGCTACCTGATTGTGAAAGACCTAAAAAGGAACAAAATATTTTAGGGCTGATTTATGAGAGGCTTGCGCCACTGAAGCGTCAATTTTTTGAGCTGCGGCGGCACAAGCATCTAAATCATATCTATGAGGTGAGGCGAAGTCACCCTGTGTGGCTTTGCATGGCCTCATAGATATGGAGTAAGACAAAACAGCGCAAGTCGCTGCGTTGCCTTACTCTATGCCAAGTAGGCATTCCATAGGAGTTGTGTTGGGTGTTCCCACACAACGCCCATGGATTTTGACGCTGCCCCAGATTTACAAAAGCATGTAAACCTGGGGCAGTGCCAATCCTTACGCTTCCCCACAGTAGGCGTAACGAGAGGAAATGTTTTCATTTCTCCTCGTTTTTTCATCTTTCCATGTGTGCTGCATTCTGCAGCACACATGGAAAGAGGAAAACCCCTCTCAGGATTGTTTTTGCGCAGAAAGGTGCCCCATTCCTGCACAAAAACCATCCAGCCCATGTTGGCGCTAGGCAGCAATTTGTGTGCCAACATAGGGGGAAATCTCATAAATAAGGTGCATTCCTGCCCTCACACATTGGCGTAGGGCAGCGCTGCAAGAAGACTTGCGGCGCTGCCCTACGTCAGTGCCTCATAAATGAGGCCCTTTGTTTTTAGCCACACCTTTGACCACGCAGCCAACCACTGACATTTGGTTTGCTAAATACAGTTTAATTTATTTCCCCAATGTATAAATGATTTGCTGTGGTAATTAGAGGCGTTTATGGTTGTCGATAGTTAGCAATAATGAGGAGGCTCAAGTTCTAGAGATTTTCATCAGGAGGGGGTCCTTACGCCTTAAAGTTTTTGACAGGGGGGTCTCGGCATCAGAAAGTTTGAAGGCCTCTTCCCTAGATGTTCTTACATGTGTACAGAGGCGAATATGACAGCAACCTGTGTAGCTGGAATGATCTCTTTTTAGGGGGGGCCACACTTCATCTTTACCAAGACATTTTGCGCAACACTTTCCAATGCCGGCAACAATTCTGCCCAGTTACGCCATACGTCACGGAGAAGGGTGTCATGGATCACTGGGGCCAGGGCCAGACTGACCATAGCATGTACCAGGTGTTTCACCGGTGGGCCGCCAGGGCGGAGGCCTGTTTTGGACCCCTGGGGGGTCCTTCTGTTGTCCGGGCCGGTTTTGCAGCATAGCTGCAATATCGGCCCCCTATAACAGAAGCAGTGCAGTATTTTCCACGCCCGCCCCTCCCCGCAGCTGCTCTGACTGAATTGCCAGGGCCAGTTTGCGTTCCCAGTTCAGCCCTGGCTGGGGCTTCCCGTTCAGCCTCTCCTTCCCCATCTCCAGCTCCACACATGCAGTCCATACCCTTGCTGAGGCACATTTGGTTCTGGCCCTTCCCGACACACTGGAGAATTTGCAGCCTGCTAACAATGCACAACGGTCAGAGGCACCAGAGTGGCAGGAATGGGGATGCTGGACCAAGGTTGAAACCAAGCCGTATGCCCATCGTCCATCCCAGGATGAAATACACAGGGAAAAGCAGGCAGTCCTGAATAAATTACTACCAGCTGCTGACATGATGGAAGCAGACTGAACTCAGTTACTGCTGCATAGAGGGGGAGAAGGCGCCACTGCCTGCCGGACAGCCTGCACATGCATTGAACTGCACCTGAGGGATTGTGGTAAGCTCACAGATATGGGTGGCGGGAAGAGGATGGGGGGCTGTCGGGTAAGTTGAAGAATGGGCCTGGACTCCGACACCTTGAGCCCCATAAGGAGGCCCCCTCAAAGAACTGGATGCTCCACCTGAGGGGGGGAGGGTGACATTTGTATACTTCTGTTATGTGGTTACTAGTGGGGGGAAGTTGGATCCATAAATATCACCAAATATACTCTTACCTGCTAACTATACATATACACGACTGGGCATACATTGCACTCTGAGACACTTAGGAAACATGGCTTTGTTTCTCCAAGGTTACATTGGTGAAGGTCCTCAGCTTTAATGTGAGAGGGCTAAATGCCCCGGCTAAGCACTTAGCATTGCTTTCCTTCCTGCAAGACACGGATTGCGATGTCTCTCTATTGCAGGAAACACACCTTATTCAACGGGACTGGCCAAGGCTCCGATCCCGCTGGTTTACTAGACAGCTATTTTCCTCAGGACCATAAAACTCAGGGAAAGTGGTGTTTATGTTTGCTAATAGGTTTCAACATAAACAAAAGAAAATTCATCTTTGGTCTACATGTACTTGCTTCCATTGTGCATCTATGTACCCTCCATGTACTTGGATGTGTGTTTGTTACTTTTCTCCTAAAAGAGCATATCCAATGCACTACCCTATTTTTCATCCTGCAACTCTATCAATATCTTTAATTATCTACTGGCGGTCGCCAGTAGATAGTTATAGTTAGGACCGAGTTCCCATAGGAAATCTGAAAATTCTATTTTGAATAACTTTGGCGCCGGTTGACGAATCCTCGCGAAGTTTTCAAAACTAATGGGGCGCTCCGCTCAGCTCCTACCCTGAAAGTCTCGGGGTGATTCGTCAAGCGGGGGCTGAGAAAAAAGGGGGGTCCCAAAACGCGTTTTCCCCATTTATTTTCCCATAGGACCTTTAGTCGAAGGTACAGCCCGAACGGCTGAACAGAATTACTTGAAATTTGGCAAAGAGGTAGTCCTCAGGTCAGGGATGTGCCTTTTGCATATATGGTGTCAATCTGTTCAGTAGTTTCGGAGAAAATTGCAGTTAAAAGTACATAAATATCTATAGGCGCGCACCGTGCGCGCACGGTGCCGTGCGCGAGCGTAATTCTGATTGGTGGTTAGATGTCAGTCAACATTCGAATCAGTCGAAATCAGGAAGTGTCGGACGCCATTTTGTGTGTGGCAGTGAAAAACAAAGGTGGAGAACGTGAAAAGGGGGCAGGGTAGAGAGTTCCTGACCCCCTAGCCTTTGTCAGGGGGTCCCTGAAGGACCCCGAAGGGTGAAAAAAACATTTTATTTTGTTTTCAAAAAATCGCGGGGTGTGCGCACCGTGAATAAAACTTTAAAAAAAAAAAAATGTTAAACTGCTTATAAGTTTATAGAAGATATTAACTATGCTGTTCAACTTTATCCAAATTCAAAAAAAAAGAGCTGAGCCATTCCATATTACAGGATACAGTCAATCTATAACTATATACATAGGTAGTTTATTGTAAAATAAATATATAAAAAATATAATAATACATACATAAATTAGCATTTAAAAAACCTTACAAATTCACTTAAAAAACCGTAGGTTTCACACACGTTATAGTTAGGAATTAGCATTTAAAAAACCTTGCAAATTCACTTAAAAAACCATAGGTTTCGCACATGTTATAGTTAGCTGGACATTTCACTCGTAAAAAACCATTGAAATTCCCCCGTTATAGTTAGTTCAGATAACTATAACTCGCGCGACCGCCACTCTATCATAAGGATGATGTCATCAGTGATGTCATCAGTGATGTCACTGACCATGTCATGAGTGATGTAATATGTGACGTCATCAGCAGTGGATTGCGGTCGCGCGAGTTATAGTTATCTGAACTAACTATAACGGGGGAATTTCAATGGTTTTTTACGAGTGAAATGTCCAGCTAACTATAACATGTGTGAAACCTATGGTTTTTTAAGTGAATATACATATACTTACCTCCTTTATGCATCTATATACTTTCAATGTACTAATGGATCTTTATATTTATCACTTTCTTCTAATTTAGCATTTCCAATGCACTACCCTATTTCTCAGCCTATACTTCTCACAATATATTTTCTAGCCCAACTTTCCGACTCATCTCAAACTTCTTTCTACTACTTTTTCCAATGCACTACCCTATCTCTCACCCTATACATCTATCAATATATCCTCTACATCCACTCTCTCATTTATCCCAAAGCCCATATCACTACTATGATCCCCAAAATAACCCTTTCTAGACTCTCCCCTACTCTACCCCTTCTTGCATCATCTGACACCTCTTTTACTATACCGATCCCGCAAAACAAACCTTTCTAAACTCTTCCCTCTGACACTTCCCCTCCAAAACTCCCTTTTACTCATCCAAAAGCCTCCTCCTACTGCTATGACCTCCAAAAAAAAATAATATCCAAATCCTTCTCTCTTTTATCTCTCCACTATCCTTTTTAATCAAAATACCAGACTAACATGTTCACTTCTCAAATACCATATTCCACTATACTAATTCACCACTAATCCTTTATGAGTTCCAGAGTAGCGTGCTACTCGCCAATAAAGCGTTTCAACACACCATCAGGTTTACAAGCGCTATATAAATGCAAACCTTTTTCCCTTTTCTACCCCTGCCCAACCCTTCTCAATCCAAATAACTAACTAACATATCCACCGCTCAAATTACTTTCATGTTTCACCATACTTATTCAACACTAATCCTTATTGGTTCCAAAGTAGCGTGCTACTCGACAAAAAGTGCTTCAAAACCCCATCAGGGATTGCAAGCGCTATATAAATACAAACCTCTTTCCCTCTTCTATCCCGCCACCTACCATTCTCTAACCCATGGGGGATAACTGGTATCACATATCCACCACTCAAATTACTTCATATTTCACTATACTAATTTTCAACACTAATCCTTTATGGGTTCCAGAGTAGCGTGCTGCTCTCCAGAAAAGCGCTTCAACACCCATCAGGGGTAACAGGTGCTATATGAATGCAAACCTTTCTTCCACTTCTATCCCTCCGCTAGCCTTCTCTCTCCAAATAACTGACTAATATCCACCACTCAAATTACTTTCATATTTCACCATACTAATTCACCACTAATCCTTTATGGGTTTCCAGAGTAGCTTGTTACTCGCCCCCCCCCCCCAAAAAAAAGCTTTAACACCCCATCAGGGGTAAGAAGCGCTATATAAATACAAACCTTTTTTCCTCTTCTATCCTTCTGCTATCCTTCCAAATCCAATTAACTGACTAACCTATCCACCACTTAAAATAACTTTAATGTTTCACTATACTAATTCAACACTAATCCTCTATGGGTACTCGAGTAGCATGCAGCTCACCGAAAAAGCGCTTTGACGCCTCATCAGGGATAGTAAGCACTATATAAATCCAATTACAATACAGTACAATACAATAGAAACACTGATAGATATACCCGGATAACTGTTGTTAAATGCATTTTGCCTGGACCCTCACATTAGGCTCACTATGTGCCCTGAATGAAAATCTGGAAACATTCCTCAAATCTGTTCTCACTCAAGTCATAACATCCCCAAACAGGAACATACTGATTGGAGGGGATATCAGAATGGTTATGGACTCAGACCTGGACAGATCCTTCTCAAGGATTGTTGTGGCCAGGAATCCTCAGGATCGTACGTTGCTTGTATGGTCCACTTCTCGACACCACCACGGTCTGAATGTATATATACACAGACTCCGTGGAGTAGTCAAGCGGGAAAAGGGAAGGAAGGGGACAGCAGGGAGGGAGACCTGTAAAGACAACAGAACAAGCATAAACAAGAGAGACACCTTACAGTTCTTCCTAACCTACCCTGACCCCCTTTTTGCAGGATATACCGTAAATCTATAAGGAGGTACCTGTAAAGTAAGAAAACCTTCTCTTCTTATTCCTTTTGGTTGAAGGTTCAGTCTGAGTTTTGCGGCTATATCTGGTGAGAGAATACCCTTATCAGTAATAGCTTGGGATCATGTACCTTTGAGTCTGAATTGTACACAGGATTTCTTTACCTACCCAACTACCAATCTTGTAGGCTTCAACAGGGGTGCGGAAGAGTCTTCCTCTTGCTCCTACTCAGTACCCCTGCTACTGCACATATAAAGAAACCAGCAGGATTCCAATCAGTATTAACCATACACCAGCAACAATCAGGACTATAAATCCAACCTTCAGACCCAATGCGACTTGGGAGATACTTGGCTTGTCTAGGCACCTTCTTAGAAACAAGGAACTTGCATGGGGGAGCAACTATCCTTTGACCATCAAAGATAGTTCTCCCTTGTACTATGCACTTAGCAATAAGATGTCACACCAAGCCACATTAAAGTAAACACCGCCAAATGCTCCTGGCGTGATATAACTTAATAGTACTGCCACCAAACAAAACAATAAGATGCCTTCCCTGCAAGAGCCGATGGCGGCTCGCCAACAGGGAAAGCGTGTGGGGCTTGCCTGCCCCTCATAGACCAAAAACACAATTTTCCCTGTAAGAGCCGAAGGGCTCGCCAACAGGGAAAGCGTGTGGCAGGAGGACTTGTCCCCTCCTACTCAGGGAATTACGGGCATAGTATTTGTTTTGCACAAGGAGAGACTCCGATGAACCGGCTCGGTTCTCGCCCTCAACTGGGCAAAAATGGGCTCCGCAGGAAAAGTTTGCTCCACATGGAACCGGCACAGGTTCCGCCAATGGAGCAAACACGAGAACAGTGCGGACCCCCACCTTTCGCCACCACAAGGAAACAAAGAGCGTGACACTGCGACCAAAGAGTGCCGGAACAAAGCCGGAGTACTGTATGCGAACTAAAGAAAAGAATACTTGAGCACGTTCGTGCCACAGTAAACAAAGATCGAAGCAATGCCATTGCGAAACATATGGAGATGAAACATGAAGGCGATTGGAAGTTACGTAACTTCTATGCCCTTGAGACAATCCCGCAAAATGAGAGAGGTGGAAATCGCGAAAAGAAACTGCGACAGAGGGAATCAAGGCAGATCCTGAACTTTAGAACTTTGATACCATATGGGTTAAATCAAAGTGAGGAGTTATATGTCCATTTATGAAACTGGTATTAGACTAACTGTCAGGGATTTTTGGTTTCAATATTGAAATTGTCTCCTACACATGTACACAGGAATATCAGATCACCGTACACAATCACAAATCCAATATCCTAAATGCGTTACATGAATTCTAATGATGAAATTAGGAAGGGAATGAGGACTAAGGAGGGGGAATGGAGGAATAAATAAATATTACAAATTTATGTATATATACATAAAAAATAAGGTAACATCGCAAGGGGCCCATTGGAGGGCATAATTGTGACTGCCAGACCCCTTAACCTCATACTAAATATAAAAAAAACACTCTATTACAGGAAGGTAATTTGGTGCTTCGCTGTGTACAGATATGTGAAGCCTCTTTTAGAAACATTGTAAAGGAAATAGAGAAATTGCCTTAGCAAAATCACACAAATGTTTTAATAACGGCAGTAAGGGACGGTTGGGTTGTGATTAGTAATATGGTGGGGCACGCACAAATTTTTTGTAGATAGGAGCACATTAAAATATAGACACAACATTAATTTTCATTTTCGCACATAAAAAAGAACATGTTTAGATAACAAATAGTGTTTATTAATTTGGTTAAACCACATATCCCAGAATACATCAATCGGTGTCATGATCTCGAGCAATGAGTCATGAATCACATGTCAATCTGAAAGTGATTTAATTGGTTGCTTTGAATTTGCCGTTGTAACCGTGACCAAGTTAACTGTGTTAACGAAACGCATGGGTTGTTCCTTCAATCTGGAGACCTTGCAATATGAACTATTTGGGAAAGTTAATTGCTGTGAGTGCGGTTTCATGATCTGAGAGGATCGTTGTGGATAATTAAAACTGTTGGAGTTTAAGAATATCAAATATACTATTCATACTCTAACATATGCAACAATGGGGAAAGTGTTGGACTCTGAAGGAGTAAAATTTACTATTCCCACTCGAGACTGTGCAACACTAGGGAAAGCATTGGTTTTTGGAGGAGTGAAATTTACTATTCCCACTCCAAACAGCACAATAGTAAGTAAAGTGTTGGACTTTGGAGGGGTAACATTTATTATTCCCACTCCAGTTTATGCAACAGTAGGGAAAGCCTTCGATTTCGGAGGGGAGAAATTTACTATTCTCACTCCAGTATGTGCAACATCAGGGAACACGTTGGATTTCGGAGGGGTAAAAATTACTATTCCCACTTCAAACAGCATAACAGTAAGGAAAGTATGGAATTTTAACCGGTTGAAATTAACTATTTCCGTTCCAAACGGCTCAACAGTGTTGGACTTTGGAGGGGCAAAATGTACTATTCTCACTCCAGTTAATGAAACAATAGGGTAAGATTTGAATTTCGGAGGGTTGAAATTTACTATTTCCACTCCAATAACTTCACTTCAAACACATCACGTATATAAGTAACACCATGAATGTTGAAAAAATATTGCTATTCAATTATTAATTCATTCACTTCCCACCCTATACCACAACAAACCTAACAGACCATACCTAAAATATAACTTACAAATAATGATTCCATGTTTTACAGATGTAAAATCAATTAAATAACTAATTGGCAATTAGTAATACAATTTTAATTAATTATTACCTAGTTGAATTCCCAGCCTAGAGCCCTACAAATCTAACAGCCCACAACTAAATTATAACTACACTAATTAAATATTCCATAATTTAAATATTTAAAATTCAATTAAATAATATATTTACAAACAGTAATTAATAAAAAAATTAGACATTAATTAAATAACTTCACACCCTATATCCCTACAAACCTAGCATCTCGCAACTAAAATATTAGTACAATAATTAAGTATTCCATTGTTTACATAATTAAAAGTAAATGTAATAATTAATTAACATTTATTATTAAAATATGAATCCATTATTAATTAACTTCCCACCCTAAACCTCCACATACATAGCAACTCGCAACAAAAATATAAGTAAAATAAATAAATATTCTATAAATTACATAATTGAAATCAATTACATATTTAACAATTAATAATTAATTTCTAATTATTACATAAATTACTACCCACCCTAACCCCCTACAAACCCAACAACCCACTACAACACTATAGAGTTACTGTAAACAATTAAATGCAAATTTCATAATCACTTAAAATTACAAACTATAAATTTAAAAAATGTGTTAACTTTATATATACGATAGTAACCCGTAAAATTAATATATCAACTAAGACATATTAAAATCCTAAAAAAACTATTGTAGTTGTAATTGCATTTGTATAGCGCTTACTACCCCAGATGAGGCATCAAAGTGCTTTTTTCAGTGAGTAGCACGCTACTCCGGGACCCATAGAGGATTAGTGTTGAATTAGTATAGTGAAACATGCAAGTAAATTTTAGGTGGCGGATAGGTTAGTCGGTTATTTGGATTCGGAAGGATAGCAGAAGGATAGAAGAGAAAAAAGGTTTGTATTTATATAGTGCTTGTTACCCCTGATGGGGTGTTGAAGCACGCTACTCCGGAAACCCATAAAGTATTAGTGGTGAATTAGTATGGTGAAATATGAACGTAATTTGAGTGGTGGATATTAGTCAGTTATTTGGAGTGAGAAGGATAGCGGAGGGATAGAAGGGGAAGAAAGGTTTGCATTCATATAGCACCTGTTACCCCTGATGGATGTTGAGGCGCTTTTCTGGCGAGTAGCACGCTACTCCGGAACCCATAAAGGATAAGTGTTGCAAATTAGTACAGGGAAATATGAAGTAATTTGAGTGATGGATATGTTATTCAGTTAGTTGGATAGAGAAGGGTAGGTGGTGGGATAGAGGAGGGAAAGAGGTTTGTATTTACATAAAGAAACTATATTTTTAACCACTATATTATTGAAAAAGATATTAAAACCTCGATATTATTAAAATGTATATTACCTACCAAGGAAAACCATATTCTTGTCAATGATATTTGTGCATCACGATATTTGTCTGTCACAATACTTATTTTCTGATATTTCTGCCTTCCTATATTTTTAATCCGATATTTTATCCAAACACAATTCCTGAATGGGGGGTGCAGTGACAACACTAAACTGCTCCTACACTTCCTTGGTAAAGTGAAGCGAGTAGGCCACCCCATGTTCCTACTCTCCATTGATGCCAAAAAGGCATTTGATCAAGTCCACTGCCCTTACCCAGCGACGACGCTAGAAAATGTGGGTCTGGGTCCTCGATTCCGGAAGTGGATTGGTGCGGCTACTTGGCTCCCACATCGAGAGTTAAGGTGAATGGCATTCTTTCAAGGCCATTTGCGGAGGGAGGTGGGACGAGGCAGGGCTGCTGCTATCTCCCCTTGAGTTAGCACTGTATATGAAGCCATTGACCGAAAGGATACGGCTTCATCAAAATCTAAAGGGGGTGCAGATTGGAGGGCAAAACAAATAGCTCTTCATGCCAATGATGTCATGGTGATGCTAATGGATCCCCTGTCCTTTATCCCGGCCCTATTTTCTGAACTGAAAAAGTTTACCAAAGCCTTTGGGTTTAAAATGAGCACCTTTAAATCCCTGATTATGGCCATTAATGGCACTCTCGCATAGAAGTACTCACTGCTCTGGACACAACACTATGTCCCATATTTAGGAATCAAAATCTGCCCCACTTTTGAAAAGACTGTCACTCTTAAATTACACAGAATCACTTGTGCCACAACTTACAGCTGGAGAAATTGGGGATTGACTTGGTTGTGCCGAATAGAGGTAATTAAAGATGGACTTACTCCCTAGAATAATGTATGCTATGCAAACAATCCAGATCTCCCCACCTACAAGTCTGTTTGAGAAAATGCAGAGATGCATACATCACTTCGTCTGGGAGGGCTAGAAACCCAGCATGAGGAAAGGCATGACTTACCAGGCTATAGAGAAGGGGGAGACTGGGAGTCCCCTACCTCCCTCACTACTATGCAGCGGTGCAACTCTGTTTCATGGTAAAGTGGCACTGCCCCACCTCTGAAAAACACTAGTGTTTTATGGATAAGGAGGTAGCAGGCATGCACATTTGGAAAGTTCACGGACTGGTGAAAAAGCACAGACCAGCTAGCTAGCATCTACACCTCCGCAGTTGTTAAGGTGACAACTCAGGGACCAATCACTATGCTATCACCCTTGACCCCATACTGACCAATACTGACTTCACGCCGGCAGCAACAGGTGTCACACACATGGCCTGGCAACAGGCCAATTGAAAGAGGGTGGGGAACCTTTTCAATGCAGAGGGTATAGCATCCTTTGAGCAATTGAAACATGATTATGACCTCCCAGAGACAGAACAACTACACTACTGGCAAACCCGACACTGGCTCCTGCAGCCCACCATGAAAAAGCAGCAAGTAGGGCTCTTACACCCTATGAACAGTGGCAAATCACAAAAGAGGTCGACAAACACATCTTATCAGATATCTATATATTTCTACATCACCAGACTGTCACTGACCTCTCGCCAGTGCAAAATAGATGGGAGACAGAACTAGAACAACAATTGACAGACAAGGAATGGAGGGACATATACACTAGAATACAGATCTCAACTAATAGCAGCTCAGGAAAGGGTGCTCTTCTGCATATGACTTTTTACTGGTCTATACATCGGAATATACACATAAATGGAGCCCGTCCACGCCTCACATATGTTGATGGAACTGGTAGTGTGACATTAATGCACATCCTGTGACATTGCCCGAAAGTGGATGCATCCTGGGAGGAAGTGATTTGTAGCATAGATGATATGTTTCATGCTTTGTAACATAGATGATATGTTTCGTACTGACCTGCCGCAATTCCCGACATACCTTATTGGGTCTGCCTGATCCACTGGCCTTGCCATTATGGTACCCTAGGGGTAGAGCCATAATGAAGGCCCTGTGTGCAGCTAGACTGGCGTTACTGGTACACTGGGGCACTGCGAGAGCACCAGATTATGGAGAGTGGCTTCAACAACTTTGGGGCCTTCTCGTAATGGAGTAAATCACACCAGGCATCGAGTACCAGAAGATATTCTTCCAAAAGACATGGGGGCCATTCATTGACTTCCTGTCCCAGGAGCTTTGAGAACTCACTTTCCCCAGCTACCTACAAATACTGCACCTGAGGAGACACCAACACATTTCTAGCTTTTGGCCAATCATTCAGCTCCAAGCTATCCCAAGTGAAACAATTTTACTTTAGTAGGCCCTTACTTACTGTGTATTTTCCACCAGATCTAGATCCAGGGGGAGGGAAGTTGGGGAGGTTGGAGAGGGGAATTGTAGTGTTGGCTTTCCAGCATGTTCACTGATGTCATCATTTGGAATGTGTTTATGCACATGACTGATTTAGAATGTTTGGTTCTGAGCTGGGGTCAGTTGGCAGCCTGGGACCGAGCTGGAAGGTGACAGCTCCTGGTGGGGTTCCTTTGTTACCTTGGATTTATCTTAATACTCATAATTACCACCTTGTACCATCTTACTCAATAAATACCTAATATTACAAGAACTTACGTGGACTTGATCATCTTTCACATTACTACAGGAATGCTTGCTGATCTGTATATTCTACATTATCTCTTTTTTCCATCTGCACTGATGCATCAATAGACGCGGCCTGCTGTTCACTGTTATGCATCTTCGCTGAGAGATACACAAGAGCCGTGTCTGCTTTGGACATTGGAGGATGTCAGAAATTTCAATAAAATAGATTTAAATCATAAAGAGAGCTCTGGGTCAAGGTGTATGCCTAGGTGTTTTAATACTTTTGAAGATGATGGAGAACAGGTCCAGGAGTTGGGTCAAAAGTTGGGTGGCAAAAGATCAGGCTTTAGGCATGTCCATTATCACCTCATGGTAATAATTTTACAGGGAAATATGTGCAAAGTGGAGTCCAAAGATTGAAAATGTAGGGATAAAAACCTAAATGAACATAAAATCTGGGAGGCTATTTTACTGAATTAGTTTTTGCCTGGAAGTCTAAATGATTTTCCCAGAGTGCACTTGGTTTATGTTTCCTGAAACATTATATTTACAGCCATACATGCTTTCAAAGGGAGAAAATGTTTCATTCAAGCGTATTGGTATGTATCTGACCTGAGAGATTAAAATCTTCTGCCCGGCTGCCATCATCACACACCCCTGTACAGACTTGCTGCAATGCCTTAATGCCTTGTGACTGGGTTTAGAAAATGACAAGATCAGTGTGATATTGTTGTCTAACTTTCTATTTGTCTATGCCATGTTCCAGGGTTACCTATGATGTTGAATTGGAGAATTGCAAACGTATGTTTTTTAGCCATGTGAGATAGTATCCGCAGTCCTACAAGGCGTAGATAAGTGTTTTTCAGAGAACATTTCAGTGCATCTCTCAACGTTGAGATGCGCTTCCTAAAAGAGTGTGGTGTGGGTTCTGATTAAAGCCATATTACTTAAGACAGGATAACTTGGATTGACAATATATAACTGTTTAAGGGCTTAAGAGTACTGTAAGCAATTGTTTGTTACATATTCGCATTAGACATATTTTCACTTATCACCAGAATTTGTATTTAATCTGTTTGTCCAAGGACATCTTTGCTGCTGAATTGCGCCAGTTGAGCAGTAGCGGCTGCACGCAGGGGAAATCGATGGGGCAGTGGAGGGAGAATAAAAAATAAAAACAAACAAAACTTACGTGCAGCCTGGCGTCCACCTCCTCGCCGCCTCCTCAGCTCCAATGCTCAAATAGGCTCTCAGACTCTCCTGCCCCTACCCAGACGCTACTCTCATGCTGGTAGGGATTGGGCGGAGCGGGCTGCTTCCACACTACAGCATAGGCTGGAAGCCTGTGCTCATGAGCCTGCCAATATCTCCAAGCCCGTAGGGGCATATTCTCAAGGACCTATCGCCGAGTTATCGGCACTTTATCGCAGCCAAAGTCATGATAAATTTATCAACCCATTCACAAACTGGTGCAAACAGCCAATATCACCAGTTTTCCGGTGATAGCATCCTCAAAAAACATCGCACCAGATGACCCCGGCAACTATCGCTAATGAGATGCAGAGTAGGCGTTCCTGAGCAAAAAGCCACAACAACACCACAAGTCAACATTCTCAACGACCAGCCAGAATGGCGATAAGATCACAAAACAGGCGATGAGGTGCGTTAGCAGCAAGAAATTAACACCTGCTCTGACCTGGTGCAAAGTCGGACGACAACCGGCACCAGAAAAGGGAGCCCAGATCACACCCACACCTGAAGACCAACATAGTCATGGAGACACTGATCATGCAGCTCGGAGCCCCAACAGGGCCACAACACCCACCGCCACCACACCCAGGACTACCACCCCCCCGTACCCCCCCCACCCCCAGACCACCACAGAGGCAGCGCAGACCAAGACAGCGGACCTTCAGAAAACGCACCAACCTCACAGACCCAACACCAGAGAATGTAATTGACCACTACAGGCTCAAGAGGACAACCATCCTACGCATCATGACCACCATTGCCCACAGGCTGATGGTACCAACACAGCGGACAACCCACATCCCTCCACAGACAAAGCTGCTGGCTGTGCTGCACATGTTGGCCTCTAGTACCTTCCAACCAAAAACCACCAGAGAAAGAGGAGTCTCACAGGCAGTCCTATCAAAGTTCATCACAACTGTCTTGGATGCCATCATCAGCTTGGTACCCCAGTACCTATACTCCCCCCCACACTGCCCAGGAACAGCTGGAGACCAAGCTAGGCATCTACGCCATAGCTGGCAACCCGCACGTGTTAGCGGGCAATTGACTGCACACATGTCCTACTTGGGCCCCTGGTGACACTGCACACAATTACCTCAACAGAAAGCACACACATTCCATCAATGTGCAGCTAACAGTGGACCACCTGGGAATCGCCATCAACGTTGTCACCAACTACCCAGGCAGTGTGCAGGATTCCTACTTCTACCGACAGTCTATCATCGGCCAGCACTAACAGAATGGCACCCATGGAAATGCACCGCTCGTTGGCAAGTACCACATGAACACACCACACCCCCCAACTCCACAATCATGCAACTCATAACTCTGGGAATGCACACGTCACAGACCCACATTCAACATGCCAAACAACATGCCCACCCACCAGACACAACAGCATAACTTACTGTGGCAACCTGGGCTAGCCATGTACATGAGCTATCAACGGCATGGCACCTCAGCCACACAATTGCGGAATGTGGGGAGAGGTGGGAACCAGACATGTGCGAAGGAGGCAAGTGACCCATGACTGAGAAGGTACACAATGCCAAGTGTGGTGGAGATGTGCTGGACAGACTGCAGTATGCAGACCAGAGACATATTCATGTCCACATGCACTGCTGGTGTATGGAGTGTAGTGGACAGTGGACACAACCATGTCACCCCAGCCAGTGGGGAAGATCCCGTAAATGTAGCTTGTGACTTCCTTCCCTGTAAGCGTGAGCGGAGTGGGTTCTCTTCCGGAATGCCCAACGTCTCTGCCAGGGCAGCACCTCCCAGCCCACCATGAGGCTGACATCGTCACCATGAGCGGTGTTGCCTGCGATCCTGTGCACCTGCTGCGCCTCAGCCCGCTTGTCCCCGAACCCGTCTTGCCTGCACCTGCGCACCCAGGCCTCACTGCTCACCTGCTGACACAGGCGTGTGTCAAGGAGGGCCCACCACGTGCCGGCGCAAGCCCCAAGTTCGGCCACAAGCTTAGCAGCCTCTTCAGACCATCACGGCCTCCGTGACACAGGCCCACAGTACTCCTTTCTCGTTGACATACTTGAAGTGACCTGGTTCCATAGGTTGATGTGACACAGCAGACGTAGCCAGGATAGATATTAAGCGTATTTATTACGTCAATTAAGTCCATAGAATAGCCCCACCAGGAGAAGCCTGCTAGCTGCTCAGCCCATCCTCTCAACTGTCTCACACCACACCAACCTTCAACATTCCAGTCACGTCAACATTCCACATGGAACTCTCACACTGGCTGAGCAGCTAGTTACAAGATACAGGAGAACATTAATGACCTTACATGAAGATACTACAATACTCCACTGGCCTACACAGCTGCCAAGTCGGTCACACATTTGGAACTGAATCTTGAATACGCAATGGCAGAGTACACACTTTATGGCAGAGTTTATAACACTTTACGTCCTTTGGTGTGGTGCCACCAACTCTGTGCATAGCATCCGCACGACACCTGTTTGTGGTCCCTTGCTGACTACTGCCTTCGGCCTACACTGTGGTCGAGTAGGTCACACAGTTGGAACTGAGTCTTGATTTGTGTATGGCAGAGTTCATAGCATTGAACGCATGGAGAGGAGTAAGAGGAAGACGTGGTGCAGTCCGGAGGAAAAAAGGATCCTCGTTACAGAGGTGATCGAACACTGCCAACAACTGCTCTGGTGTCACTAACTCTGTGTATTGCGAGCCAACGACACGTGGCTGTGGGCCTCTGCTGACCGCTGCCTCGGGCCTACACTGTGGTCGAGTGGGTCACACATTGGGAACTCAGTCTTGATTTATTTATGGCTGCTTTTATATCATTATACTGGCCTCATTGCAGACTACATACCCCTTCAGCTCCGGTGCCACTAAGTCTGTTCCCCAACAGCCATGGACACTTTCTGGTTGAACTTTGGTGGCGACTGAGTCTATGGACTGGGGGGTGTCTTCATCATCATGTCGGTGATACTGATTTTTTGGGGAAAACGAGGCTGTAGCATTCCACTCCTCCAATTGCCGCTTCCGGATGGCTTCTGCCCTCTGCATCATGCCCTGGAGGACACCTTCCACTGTCCCCCGCAACACTCCACCACATTCATCTTCGACAACGACGAGGACCCGCCCAGTCCGCATGGTCCTACCTCAGTGCACCGCAAGTCACCGTCCCGTGGCGGTGTGCCTGTGCCGGCCACAGTGCATGCAGGGCCACTAACTCAGTGCAGCTCAAGTCAGGGACCCTGTCCGGTGAGATATTGGATGGCCTCTGAGACGATGGCCTTGGGGTCATCAACGCCATGTGTTGGTGGCCCTGCGCTGTCCGCTACCTCCGGCCTCAACTGCGGTCCACCAGGGCTCACAAATCAAATCGAGTTCTGACCAGCCTGGATGTCACATCACCGCAGGAGGCACACGCTACCACCGTCAGAACCCCCTCCAAATGCCAACTGCCAGAGTCGAAACAGCTGTACTGGCAGACTAACACCTGTCGTGGATGCCATCATCTGCCTGATACCCTGCTCAGCACTCCAGGTGCCACTAACTCAGTGCACCACGACTCATGGACCATTTCTGAATGAGTTGTGTGCTGTGGTGAGCTCACACAGCAATGTCACCTCAGCTCTAGTGCCCCAAACTCAGTGCACTGCAACTCACGGACTCTTCTGTTTGCAGATTGGGTGACCTCTGTACTTGCTCCGGCTACCACCATGATGCTCCGCAGTTGTCTCTGTAATGCTGTTGTTTTCTGTTTCCGTTTTAATAGTGTTCACTGTTCAAGTTGTTGCCAGCACCAACCACTCCGTGCGGGCTGGCTTACACTCACCCCACACCCATCCAGCACAGGCGTTACTGTACATGTGACCCTGCCAATAAAGGGGCCGGGCGCACGTGCCCGTATCCAGTTCCACAAACTATCTGCGTGTGGTCATGATGTATGCATGAGGGCCCCAGGGCATACAGCATTACATTGTGCTGTGTACAGCATTACATTGTGCTGTGTAAAGCTGACGCAAACATGTCACTGTTGGCAGTGGGTAAGACCTTGGACATGTAGCTTTGTCATCACCCACTCAATACGTAAGAGGAGTGGACTGGGCCATCATACGGAGGCCCAGCGTGGGGGTGTGAATGATGATGCCGGGGGCTCTGGGCATGGTTCATTTCAGGAAATGTGCAAATGCTCCTGTGGCACAGGACTCCCACCTCATGTCGCCGTTGCTGCCTTCCTGTTGGCAGCGGGTTTGTGCTTGGTTTCGCTTTTCCCATCATGCCAGCGCCTCTTGTCTTCCTCCATAGACCTCCTTGACACTCCGACTGCATTCACGTTTGTCATATTGACGTTCAGTGGATGGTAGTGTTCTGTCACCTCCGTGACGCTGATCTGGTTTTCCTGCAGACTGCACCCCGTCTGCCTCTTCCTCTTCTCCTTGGCCTTCCCCGACCACGATGTTCCTTGCTGGTGGTCTGTGGGGCTTGTGGGGTTAGCGTTGGCCTCTGCACTCGGTCCGGGTGCATCCATGCTGCTAGGCAGTTTCTTTTTTTCCTCCCTTTTTTTGTTGCTTTTATAGTGCATTTTCCTGCATGACGCCTGGGAATTGCAGACCTGTTCTGGTTATCACTGATTTTTGTATCGCGATTGGCCTCATCGTAGCTTTTTTTGCATTCGTGTTTGGCATTTTTGCAGCGTCGCGTTGACTTTATCACGGACATTTGACGCGTTATCGTGAGCCTATCGCATGGTACCACCGGCTTGAGAATACCACGTTACCACGGTGTTATTTTCCCGTGATACACTGCGATGTGCAAAGTTGCATTAAGCTAATTTTGCGATGATTATCACATGTTCTTGAGAATATCTCCCATAGTACGGCCGCGGGCTGTCAGCAGCCCGGCAAGCCTTCCTTGGCGACCCACGGACGGCTGAAGTTTAAAGGGCCCTTGCTTAATGCCCGTGTGACATCACAGAGGCGGTCAGTAAACACTAAAGAGGGCCGCTGGCGCATGCGCTCAGGTTCACTACATATGCTCCAGCGGCCCTCTTCAGTGTTTACTGACCGCCTCTGTGATGTCACACGGGCATTAAGCAAGGGCCCTTTAAACTTCAGCTGTTGCGCAATAAATATTTATTGTTAGATTTCTTGCATTTTTGCTGTATTTACAATACTTTATAATTTAATATATACTCTATATATTAATATTTTCCTTTTGATTATAGTAGCTGAAATCTTGTTTACAATATCCTTCCTATTACAATAAAATTATTTAAATAAAAAGTATAGCAAACTTATACCTCTATATACTTACCTTCTCAATATTTTGCCCACAAGTATTTTGGTATATCATCCATTATATTCCAGTAGTATGTGTTGAGAGGTAGTGGTAGCCTATGAAGTCAGTGTCCAGCCACCTCCTACGTTAGTACACATGTGTGATGCACACACAAGACAGCCTCTCAAAAGATTTTGAATGCACGGTCATTGAGGGTTTAGGAATCACAGAGTCGGTGCTGCACCTGTTCAGATTGTTCACAGTTACTACTGCCCTTATCAGTGTGCAGGTAAAACGGTATGTACTTCAACTATTACCAGATACTACTGAACTATAACCAGCGGTCACTCCTTTGGCTTGTACGGGAGAGCAGTAGCAACAGTGGTTGGTGGAGCAATTTGCGTCTACCCCGTTTCTGCTTAAATGTGGAAGACCTCCAAAAGAACACACTGATCATTGGGTTTAACGGAGAATAAACCATGGCATGATAGAAAATAAACAGCACAGGCCACAACTTCTTTCCCCAGAGAAAGCCTTTGACTGTAGCTTTGTCATTTCTACTCATCATGTTCCTCTCTCACCCATTCTTACCCTATTCAACATTTTGGCTGTATTCAAAACACTGGTTAGGAAGTCTGAGAGGATATTTTTTCTATGAATGGCTATATTTGTCTGAAGGTAGATTTTTCAATAGGTTTGCCTATGATTGATAATCAAACAGTTGGAAAGACTGCTAGAATATAATGCTATGTATCCTCTTGGAGAAAGGCTCCATTCTGTGTACTGGCATTAGCTTTCCCACCGTCCCTTTAAAAAAATGCTCCATTTCTAAGAAACTGGTCTATGAAGTTTCAATTAGAATACATCTCATGTCCCTGTGACACACACATTTAGAGGAAATGGAGAGGATTTAGAGGCCAAGGCAAGCAAGCAGGTATGTTTTGTCAAGTTCCTCAAACGCTTCAGCCACGCCCCTAAACTCCTGATAGATTTTTCGTTATGAGGTTATTCTGTCCAAAATTCGATTCACTACTGCACAGCATTATGAAACAAGGTCTCATTATCCACCAAGAGTTTACTTCTCTTGCAAACTAACTACAACCTTTCAAATGCCTGGGTGCTACAAAGCTATAACTGATGCCTACTTTTCAATAAGCAACAAACTACACACTGATAATATACTCTGCTTTGGTGTCACAGCTACCCTCTAGTCCCGTGGTACTCATAGTAGCGGCACACAGACCTTGCTGGTAATTTACAGATATTAACTTATGTTTTGAAAAAAGAGAGTCAGTAAACACTAAAGAGGGCCGCTAGAGCATGCGCTCACATTCGCTACGTAGTCACTACATATGCTCCAGCGGCCCTCTTCAGTGTTTACTTTCATATTTGCTGGAAATTACATAGGTTATTGTGCACAGATTCCTTAAATGTCAAGAGCTGTTTAAATTTTCTGATTGTAATATTTTGGATAGTCCAATAAACCTACAATACACAGCAAAACAGTTTTGTCACTCAAGCCAGGTCTGATCTTATGCATGCCATTTATTTCAAATCTCTTTAGAGTGACACCTTTTTCTCATAAACCACTGGCTTTAGGAAAGCCTCATGTTTTGCGTTTGCATTTTTACACATTAATGTGTATGTTTAAACAAAACATTAATGTGGTGTTGCTTACAGAGATCTGTAGCAAGACGCGGTGTCAGTCCATCAGTCGAGAGGTGGTGTCAGTCCATCAGTCATGAGGCGGTGTCACTCCATCAGTCATGAGGTGGTTTCGGTCCATCGGTCGTGAGGCAGTGTCAGTCCATCGGTCGTGAGGTGTGTCGGTCCATCAGTCTTCAGGCAGAAAATCTGATTCCTGGTCCTTGTTACTTATTGCACAGTAACAAACAAGCTGGAGAGCTCCGCAATGGCCTACAGTCCAGTTGCCAAGCCTTGTAAATGACCCAGATTGATACAGAGCAAACACGGGGCAGCATGGGAAGAAGTGTACTTGTTTGTTGAATGCGCACAAGATAAAGGCACCTGTTTCTTTGTAAAGAGAAAGTAAATGTTCCTAAGAGGTATAACCTGAAAGGCACTACAAAACACGACACTCAGGATACACTGAGAACTTCCCATTGAACTCAAAACTTTGTTCTGCAAAAGTGGCATCGTTAAAGCAAGCACTTCTTTCCCAGCAGAAGATCTTCCTTAGCCAGATGAAGAAATCTGAGGCTGTTACAGAAGCATCATGCAAAATATGCAACTTGCTTGGCAAACATAATAATCCATTCACAGAGGCAGAGCTGGTGAAGAAATGTTTCCTTTCATCAGCAAACATTTCATTTGAAAACTACATTAATAAAGCCAGCATTTTGAAGGATATCGGCGCATTACAGTTATCACATTCCACATGTGCATGTAGATTAGAGGTTATGGAGCAAAACGTCTAAGAGCAGTTTATCAAAGCAGTCAGAGAGTCACCGTTCTTCAGCATTGCCATGGATGAGTCTACAGATATAGGCGATGCGGCCCAGTTATTCGTTTGGGAGTGGTATTTGGACCAATCGCTTCATCCCAGAGAAGAGATCCTGTGCCTTCTACCACTGCAAGTTGTCAAAAAAGGAGGGGTTTAGCCCAAAGGATTAGAGGGTAGGTAGGGCTAGTTATACTATATAAGATTTTTTTTTACCTATGCCTCTGGTGACTTCAACAGTTATTCGTATGAAGTAAGATAAACGAAAATTAATACGTTTATCCAAGCAATGATTTATGCCTTTTATTTATTTTATTTTTTAAATTAATATCTTTGATCACAAAAAGAACACATCATAAACATACACGAAATACCACATTGATATTTACACAATGAAAGTGAACAACGTGAAAAATGTGTTTTGACATACAATTATAAATAAACTCATAATAGTCAAACATTGAAACCATCAAATGCAATGTCACAAAAAACAATCATTATATAAACAATACGAAATGCAAAGTTGTCAAACAAATTGATAGATTGGACAACTAACACCCTTATATTTGGAATCAATCAAATCCCCTACATATCAGGGACACAAGGGAGTATATTTGTGATATTTAACCAAGAAGTTAGATTCCTTTGTCTGCCTTGTAATATTTAACCAAGGAGTTGAATTCCTTTATCTGCCGACGCGTTTTGAGTGCCGGTTAAATCAATTGCCGCACTCTCATCAGGGCTGGATTAATCTTTCTCACGAACAGACTGCATTATGCCGGTTGCATGTAACCATCAGCAATGTATAACACACAGTGGTTGCCAAACTGATTTTATTATGAGTTTATTTATAATTGTATGTCAAAACACATTTTTCACGTTGTTCACTTTCATTGTGTAAATATCAATGTGGTATTTCGTGTAGTTTATGATGTGTTCTTTTTGTGATCAAATATATTAATTTAAAAAATAAAATAAATAAAAGGCATAAATCATTGCTTGGATAAACGTATTAATTTTCGTTTATTTTACTTCATACGAATAACTGTTGAAGTCACCAGAGGCATAGGTAAATTCTACCACTGCAAGGGCACACAAATGAAAAGATATACTGGACAGCATGTGCAACTAATTTAAAACACATCACATACCACAGAACACTTCTGCCAGCATCACAACAGATAGGGCTCCTGCCATGGTAAGCCACAACAAAGGCTTCGTATCTCTGCTTTAAAAAAAAGCTAATTGGACAGGCTATGATAGACTACCTGTAACGAAAGCAGCGTGGAGACTGAAGGCAGGGACCCCGGAGGCGCTGGGAATGTGCACCCGAGTGTTTCTGCCATTTGGGAAACACCCCCTTTACTGCAGCTACAGCCACATAGGCTAGAGGGTGGGCCGTAAGAGGAAGAAAAGAGCGGGGTCACGGAGTCAGCTTTGCTGCAGCGAGGACGCAGACTGGTGAAGCAGAGTGCGGAGGAGAGGGATGAAGACACAGAGGGACGTGTCGGGACAAGAGAGGAGGCTGAACCTGAGCAGTTGCTCCAGTCATCGAATGGAGCTGAAAGGAATAATGAAGCTGGTAGTCCAGAAACCTCGTTGAAGGCGAGACGGGTGAGGCAGCCGTCACTCCGTTACTGGGTCACGGCTTCAGACAAGTGGCACGAGACAGAGCGCATTTTGTGAGTAGCTGGTTTCCAAAAGTGATTTAACTTGGAGAATAGAAGACGGCGAAGAGACAGGGAAAAAGAAGGAGGACTCCTGCTTTGTGGCTTTGAAAGAATCAGATTGGGTACCAATATAAAACCCTTACTTCAAACAGAACGCGGTTTGGTCACCCACTACTAATGCATTATTCACCAAAAAGTACTGTGTGCAAAATTAAAGCAAGTATAACTGAATAATGTCCTAAAAGAAGCAGTGAACATTTTTAATTTAAGCTGTGCCAAAGCTCTCAACCATAGACTTTTTAAAGCAATACTGCAGGATTCTGAAGCTAAATAAACAGACTCTTTATCCACACTGACGTGCAATGGCTAAGCAAAGGGAAAGTTCTGGAGTGGTTCATCGCATTGCTTCCTGAAATTGTACTCTTTGTAAACAGTAGAGGTCAATCATTCCCGGAACTAACAGATGTAAAATGGCTTATTATGCTCCATTTTCTTTAAGATCTATTCACACACTTCAATGCTCTCAATTTGACGCTGCAAGACAAACAACAGCTTGTGTGCTCCATGATGAATGGTATTTACTTATTTGAAAGTAAGCTTGTGCTATTCAAAGAACTGGATGATGCTGACTTCACCCACTTTCCAAAACTGTTGGCTGTGATGCAGAGGTCTCCAGATGCACAGGAAATTCTGTCAAAGCTATCCCATTGTGCATGTCTTGAAGACATTTCCAGGGAGAACAAACACCAATTTTCTCAATTCTGAGCCCTCACTCCTCTGTTCTTGCTTTTTGAAAACCTCTGGATGGGGAGTACATGAAATCTTGACGCTGTTGCCCTTATTGGCATGAAAAGGGCGCAAGCAGAAATAGTGCAGATTGACATGCAGCACAATTCAGCCCTCAAAGCATCTTTTTGGGGGCAGGCACTGGAAGAATTCTGGAAAATTGTGCCTTCTGACAAATTCCCTCATCTTTTTACAGTGGCCCTGAAAGTAATCTGTACATTTGGGTCAACATATGTTTGTGAAAGTGTGTTTTCCAAAATGGGACTGTTTAAGAGTAAACTCAGAAATAAGCTTACAGACTTACTTCTGGATCAACTCTTAAGGCTTGCCGTTTCAGGCATAGTACCAGATTAAAGGACACTAACAGGAAACATGAAATGTAAAATAAGTTCCTAGTATATCTGTCTTTAACGTATCTATTTTGTGGACTCAGTGAAACCTGTGCTGCGTTGCAATGCAATAGATCTCGCATTTTTGAGGCGTGTGTCACAGACTGTGCCAGTGACTCTACATCCTGCCATTTTTAAAACTTTTGATTATTTCCAGAAATATGGCAACGAAAATGTCATACGTCAAAAAGAGATGTAAGGGTTAAGGCACTGTGAAGAAGTTTTTAGGTAGAACCTATGACTCGTGGCAAACTGAACTGACAAGTAAACAATCCTAGACATGAGTGGCAGATATAAGGTGTCGGATGTGTGAGTAATTGGATGTGTGAATGGTTGGATGTGTAGGCAGATGGGTGAGTATATGGCTTAGGTGTTTAGATTAATGACTAACCATATGGGTGGACGAATGGGTAGGTAGATGGATAATTGAGTAGCTGGGTGTACAGGTAGATGGATGAGTTTGTAGGTTAGATGAATATGTGGTTAGATGGCCAGATGGGCAAGTAGTTGGATGGAATAGTTATGCTATGTTAATATATTTTATATAGCGCATCTGCATAAAATGGGGTGGCTGCTTGTAAAAAAGTTACAGGACGAAAAGCAAGAGGTCCAGCTCTGCTGAAACAGTGCAGTACTAGCAGAAGCAAAGACCAGTGACCACTGTGTAGAGTGCCACCCAGCCTTGGCGCCAGTGGTCCGTACCGGCTTGCTCATCTGCTTCCCCAGGATCACAGTGCCAGTCACCATGTTTTTGCTAGGCGACGAACACCACTGGTAAGGGGTCCTTGAGACCTACCTATGTCACACATATTCACAGGTTTTAGGATGAATGGAGCTTCCCAAGGGTGGGAGCCCCCTGAGCCAGAGGGGCTGAAGGCAACTGTGTTAAGCCCCTTCAATCTACCTAATATCATTCTGATACATCTAAGATCATATACTTGTATACAGCTTTTGCGTATAATACACTTCTTTAAAAAAACTTTAAATTGGAATACATTACATAAGCACCCAACGTTTAGGTCTTTAGTGTTTTGCTAAGACTGGAAAAGGGTCCTTATTACGAAACAGTTAATGGCCACTAAAGTGGGCTGAAAATGTTCTTGAAACTGGGTTGTGATGTAAAAATTGTGAAATGGATTATTTCTTTGTCACACACATTAAAAGACCCTCCAACATACCCTCGCAACACCGGCTAGAAGACCATGAAAAGGCCAGTTTCATTCTGAGAGGTCTTGTTCTTTTGCTCCAATATAGTATCAATGGATAGCCCAACACTGCTGGAGTGCTCCGCCGGCAGACTCTACTGCCAGGAGAGCACTCCACCCAATAACGCTACACTTTCCATACTGGGCAGCAAAATATCGCCTGGTGGTAAACGGAATTACTGCCCACAGTCTACTTCCACCCTTAACTAATGAGGGCCATGAGGCTTTGCAAGCATTTAATAGTCGGTCCTTCTTCTGGTTCTAGTACATAAGGCTCTATCTTTGATTGTATCTTCAGCTTTCCTGCCATCACCTGAACATAAAAACATCATGAGCCTTTTAGAGTTTTAGAGGCTAACTAATAGAAATTAACATTGCCAAACGAGCAGCAGTCAGATGTCCATCAGCTTTCTTTTGACGTGCACGCTGTATAACGAGAAAAAGGAAAGCGTTGGGGAGCTCGTTTAGCTGTCTGTGAACTGTAGGTTCACAGAGATGGAATATACCGAACAGCAGAATGTTTGGTAAAACGGCATGGGTTATGCCCACACTAAATGGGCAAAGTGCCTACCTCTCCTTTTTGTAAATGTACTAGACTATGAACTCCAGGGATGGGTGTGCCAGTATATGGCAGTCACCCGTACATGCCCGCTTGATAAAAGCCTATTCATCCGGGCAGGCAGATATTGTGAAAGAAGTGACATTTAACAGATGGCTCTTTTGCAAATACCAGTTTTTGACAAACACGAATCCAGTGAAATAAAAAAGTGAAGGCAGCAGCAGTCAAGGGTTATAGGCCCTGCCTCTTCTGAGGCAGTTGCAGAGTTGAGGGTTCAGTGCGTCACTGTAATGAAGCACACCCAGATAACAGGGTGGCTGCCTAGCATAGGAGGGGGTCTCAAGTTCTGAGACCGCGTCCAAGCAAATTGTAGCTCAAAAAAGGGCAGCTTCCACAGCAATGCACCTAAATGCACTGGGGTGGGTCCTCTGTATATCTGCTGGAGGTTGAGAGAAGCAACATTGCAAGCCGCAGAATGCAGCTTGTCTCTTTGCAAGTCCTAGAATGATGGGATACTTGGGCTCAGCTTCAGATCTCCATGATCTCTTTAACATCAGCAGCCGATAGATCTGCAACTCTAACTGCACAGTAACACTTACTATCAGCATGCGCCGTTACATCCAGTCCGCTGGTCTGAGCAGTGCCGGCGGTCCAGGACTCCTACTGCCTTAGACCAGGGCTATCCTCGGTGAGTAAGATGTCCCGTGACAGACTGTCCTGGGCAGCTGCTGCAAACGCTGGTCACTGGCTCCTTGATGTGAGGTTCGGCAATGATTGAATCCCGGTCGGGTCAGATAAGATTTTTGACTGCAGGCGGAAGCCCGGGCCGGTGCGAGCAGCAGGCAGACCTGTGAGTGCCATGATTGCGGTGCTTCCCGCTTTCTCCCACAACAAACTCCCTGCCTCCGGCAGCAGGATGCAACGCCTCCCACGGCACCTGACTTTTAATGTATCACTTGAATAAATCTGACTGGGCCCGGCCTGGCAGTTGTAGCCATTGGAAAGTCACAAAGTCAGGCTGTCTGAGAGCCGTTACATAGGAAACAAGCATGAATAAGCCCTCACAGGGTGGCGCGCAGTTGTCCCCCTGAAGTGAGATGTCAGGCCGGCCATCAGTGAGACAGGGAAGAGGCGCGAGAGACAGTCTGTGAAAAGTAGACACTTGGGAGAAGAAGGCAGGTGCGCAGAAACAGAACAGCAGAGAGAGAGAGAAAACGAGGCAACGAGAGTGGATGGCAACTAAAGCCAACTGCCTGAAAAACACAGTGCTTTACCCTAACGCCGCAAGTAAAAGATCCAGTCCACATGACCGGTCCCAAAAGGAGACAGGGCGGTAACAAGGAGGGACTAAGAAGCCTCATTATCAATCGGAAGTTAGCATTTACCATGGACGATGACGACAGCCAATGAAAAATATGGGCGGGGCATCCACGGCACTTCCACATCTGTCCCTACTACAATATGCCTCGCAGAGCGAGCAGCACATGCGCTGCAAAGCTAGGCTTGACCTAAAAAGGTATTATCAAAATGTGCTCCTTGAGTTACATCTGCTTTTGAAATACATCATTGTTTGGTAATGTTTTGAAAAGTTGGTGAATTTATTCACTCTAGCCCCGCCCTTACTGACCCTGCCCCCCACTGACCCCGCCCCCACCGTTGCGGCCCTCGGCCACAAACCACACTGTAATTTTGGCCCCTGAGAGAAAGTTTGTGAGTACCCATGCTCCAAGCAATAGCCTGACAATATCCAAGTGAGCATGTCGGTTTGACCAGCTGTGGACGGCTGGCCAAACCAACATGCGCACTGTCAGTGCGTGCCCTGATCCCATCACTCCTCCTGCTCCTGATGGCCCCACCCTCAAGACTCTGCTGCGGTAGTAAAATAAAATGATAATAAAGCAGTTTTATAACAGCTTTATTATCATTTTATTTTACATACGTCTGCTGGTTTTAGCAGTGGGGCGACGCTCCTCCACCATAACGGAGGAGTCGCCCCTGCAGTTGAGCCAGTTACAAACTTCACTCTGATAAAAAGGGGATGATTTTGTAACCTTGATTCAGCTGAGGAGTTGTGCGGTTAATGTACAGAGAATGTACCTCTTAATATAAACTGGGGATTCAGTCAAGCCCTTAATGAAAAAACACACAGACTCAATCACGGTTGTATTAGCTATACGGGCAAAAGGGGATTACCAAGAGTCTGTTGTAGGCAACTTTTACCCCCATGCAGGGACCTCCAAGCATCACACATGCATGCAATGAAGCTAAGGACGACTGCAGGAGATCTGCTTTGCCCATCCTTGTCATGTAAAACATGACAACAAGCCGGTCTGGGCAGAACCCAGCGCAGCCTTGATATACAGAAGCTCACGGCAAGGCCTTTACTTGGGAGAAGAGGCCTTGATGGAGGGCACATTTTCACCTTCTCTCCTAACTTAAGCCTGCTGGGAGCCACAGAGGGACAGGAGCCCTTTTTATTATCACCTACCTTATGACTTTCGGGGAACTCTCTACTTTAGTTTCTTGGTTGTGATTGGTCAGATGGACTGCATTATTTTAACAATCTTCTCCATTTTGCATGGAAAGGCTATTTCAATATGACATATCTTTTCAAGTTGTCTAAAAGCAAAAGACATCACATATTACTGAGGGGGTGCTTTGTAATGGACCTCCCCACTGCCGCACCGCCAAAACACGAGTAGGAACGGCATGCCAGATCAGACATTTTTTCCTGTCTGGTGGGCGGTTCCTTGGCTTTCCCATGGCGGTGCCTATGACATAGGCACCGCCATAGGAATGTCAAAGGCAGTACCTGTACCGCATGGACTGCTGCAGTCCATGCTGTGCAGGTAATGGTATGCATGCACGGCGGAGCTAGCCATGACGTAAGATGGTCGCTTCTTGAAGGAGCTCCTTCGGTCGCAGTAATATCCTGCAAGTATCCTGCAATTCTAGTGCATGTGGGGCAATACATCCTTGACACAAATGTATTGGAAGATCGGGGCTATCTGTGGACCCCTTTATCACCACTAATGCTGCTGTTAGAGTGATCCGGCGAAGCTGCGGAGGTGGGGCCTATGCCGAGAGGCCGAGACGAGAAGCAGCGGGCTTACGTGGTGGCTGGCCGGGAGGTAGAGCACGCAAGTCCTCGACGGCTGCCCTGCTGAGCCGATGGGTCTCGCCCCACTGGGGAAATGTGGGCGCACTGAAAATCAGCCGACTGCAGAAGGGGGCGGACTGCAGCTGAGACTGCTTAGAGAGCACACCGCATAGGGCGCTTGGCATCGGAGCTCCCGCTCCCTGCGAGGTGAGGGAGTGTCTACGTGGTGGCTTCCGGCCACGGCATCGGTGGATGCCGGGAGTACCCCGGGCTGGTGGGACAACCGCTGCGGGACGCGGAGGGCTTGGTGTGCAGCGCAAGGCCATCGTGCAGCCGCCCGCGAGGGGAACACAGCATTTACAGAATTGAGTTGCCTAACACGAAGGCGAGGCAGCGCCTAGAGCTCAATTTCAGGGCGAAGGACATATCCGAGTTCACCGTTGCCGGCACGGCGGCGGGTGACTGTAGGGTGGTGGCCTGAACATCAGAGGGCACAAATGAGCTCCTGACCGCTCCATCCTTGCTCGACCCTACCACGCGCCACTATTTGCACGGTGTCTCTGACGCCTGGCTGAAGAGGCTGGCTACTGAAGTCAACAAGATAAGGAGCTGAGACCTCGCAGGGACATATACGAAGGTGAGCGCCTGAGCGACTGCTGCGCACGGAGTTCAGGGCGACAGGACCGGGAGACAACTCCACCGCCATCACTGTGTAGCGCAACGTACCTGACAGCGCGGAGCCTGGTGCTAGCGGATTGAGGGTAAGAACTGTGGTCCCCCAGGCAACGTGTTACTGCCCAGGTCGCATCCCACACTGCCTGACCAGGAATAGCTAAATTTTAACACCAAGGGCAAAGAACAACTCTAGACCCTCTGAATCTTCACAGCACGCGCGAAAAACGGAGCTCGCTAGGAGAACGGCGCTGGGCATCATGGGCAAACCAGACAGAAATTAGCCCAAACTCAATTTTGAACAATCGAAAAAATCGGCTAAGAATGGTCCGGACGATCAGTAGCCTACACAACAGGTGGAGGGGGGCGCGAGAGGAGTGGCTACCAGAGATGTGCAGGCCATGTTCTCGTCCATATAAACTGTACTCTCTAGCATTGATGGGAAATAGACTCTCTAACGTACAGAGTGGACCGCATGTCCGAGCGCCTGGATAAGCACACAGAACGAATCGACATGGTGGAGCACCAAATCTCCAAAACAGAAGATGCCCACCAACAAATGGAAGCAAGGAAAGGGAAGATGGACAAAAGCTTAACTACATTAATGGCAAAGGCTGAGGACATCGAGGCGCGCTCCCGCCGCAACGACATACGCCTCATGGGAACAGCGGAGACAACCAACACAGGGCCAATGGAGCGTTATGTTGAACTATTTCTCATCTCTCTTTTGAGACGAGAGTCCTTCTCCGATGTCTTTATCATAGAAAGGGCACATAGATCTTTGGCTCCACCTCTGCCGCCCGGGGCCAGACCAAGGCCAATAATAGCTAAGCTATTAAATTATAGAGCTAGAGATGCGGTACTTCGTAGGGCGCAAGACCTGGGCAGCTTGACACATAAAGGGATGGACCTATCTATTTACCCCAATTTTACACCACTTGTCCAAGAGACAAGAAAGAAATTTGTGCCTGTCAAGAAGAAACTTCGGGATCAAAATATCCCATATGCAATGCTATACCCGGCCAGACTGCGGGTAACAGACGGCGGGAAGAACACAATCTATAATGATCCGAAGGATGTGCTCAAGTTCCTGCAACAGAAGGGACTCCAAGGCACAAGCAGGAGATCGCCGAGAGGCGGGACGGAAGAACAGGCCTCTGCATCAGATGGCGAATGAAGGGCCATCAATCACAGACCATGTGCTAGCCACGGAACTGCACTTTTGAAATACAGCGAGTGGTGCACAGTCCGTCACTGGGTGTTACCAGGTATGGGCCCTAGGGACTGAACTATGCGATCAACTAATAGAGACAATATGGAGAGGATAACACTATCCATAACCATACCACTATACAAAGACCGTGCACCAACGCTTACGAACTTTAATGGGGCAGTACATGTTGACCCACACACAGAACACAGATAAGTGAACTCGAGAGCTCAGTAACTTAGATGATATAACATCGCTTGAACGTTGTATGTCTGCACATGCATATTATGCTAAAGGATTGAGTGGACTATTAATGTGCATAGACCATCTTGACAAATGGCTGCTGCGCTGCAGGCTGCGGTGAGCAGCGAACTAAGTGCTTTTATAGCGATCACCCATGTGATTTCTTTCACAGGGAATCAGACTGGCAGCTCCCGCCACCTTGTGTACATCACATCCAGTTAATTTTTTGTTTGGGGGATGGGAGGAGGGGAGTTAGGTAAGTTACAAATTCACTGGGTTTGTCTTCGCTGTAATGGGAAAGGCAAAGTGGGAGGGGGGGATTGGATGTTATACTGAAAAGCCTGGTCTGCATTAGAATAGTAGATACCACTTGCCATGTTATAAACGCACACACAAGTTACTTTAAATTTCACAAAAAAGCGACACTGGGTACAGATTACAGAGGCAGACTGTTGTATCCTGGCCATCTTTCATTTATTGGATGTTACACTGGCAACGATTGGAGAAACGGAACTACGCGTGACATAACTACAGAGGAACTACTTCAGAAACTAAGAGGAACTGAATTGAGCCAATTGCTCAGTGCTTTCAATGCCCCACCGGTGTCTATAACATCAGACAGCCTACAGAAGTAAGTTGAGTGTTGGTATGTTGCTTGGGACATGTCAAAAGTCTGCCTTTGCATCGAATGTTTATTAAACTTCATACAGATTACAAACAGATTACTGATTTGAAGATTGGGGATTCAATATTACAAGTTTGGAGTTTTTGCGGTTTGCTGAAGTGTTTGATGCTTTTATTTGCCTTGTACCAAATTTTAAATGACTTAGCGTGAGATCGTTTTGTGCGTTGTATCTAGTCCGCTTGACCCAACTGTCCCAATTTTGAAGTATTTGGCAACTTTGAGTAGACTTTCTCCCACTGCTCCATCTGGTGGAGGCAGATAGCTATGTGGAGCAGAGTGGACGGCATTTCTGAGAGCTGTTCCTGGAGTATGTGTGAAGACTACAGGAAATTTGGGAGCACAGGAGGTCTGAGAGAGAGGATTTTATGAGGACAGTCCGAAGGAGCCCACAAGAACGTGAGAGGTGCCCAGGTGCTCCTGCGCGAGCAAATGTCACGAGATGTTCATCGCGCGCTGTTTTACCTGCCTCCTGTTGTTTTCCTCCGTGGGATCCTCAGTGACGTGTGGCTCATCGATGTCATGGACGTTTTTGAGCACGCTGATACCGGGAACCATCCAGCGCGGCCTCACCGGTGCGTGCCGCCATTTTGGGATTGGCATTTTGGATCTTCTTGGTTTACACGCTTTGCCAACCACGTTATTATATGCTTTTCAATAAAGTTGCCGGAAACATCGTTTTAACAGAGCAACAAGTGGTATCCTCCTTCATCCTGTTATTGAGTGTGCGTTGGAGCCATCGTGGATTTGGTTCTCTTCTTACTTAACTGTATGTACAGTCTTATTTTTGGCAAACATTTTGTCTCCACGTTCTCAAAGATTTATTAGTGTGGTGATTATCCTTCGTTCACACTTCGGTCAACAATTCAGGGAAGGAGCTGTCTCCCAAGATTTGACGACGGTGACTACTTTTATTATTTTAACTTGTTATCAATCAATCAATACATCAATCAATTAATTTGTAAAGCGCACTACTTACCCGTAAGGGTTTCAAGGCGCAGGTGGGGGTGCTGCTGCTTTTGGTCGAAGAGCCAGGTCTTGAGTTGTCTCCTGAAGGTCAGCAGGTCAGCAGGTCCTTGGTTTGTCGTAGGTAGAGGGGGAGGGTGTTCCAGGTCTTGGCGGCACGGTGGGAGAAGGACCTGCCTCCGGAAGTGGTTCTACGGATGCGCGGGACCGTGGCCAGGGCGTCGTCAGCAGAGCAGAGTTTCCTGTTGGGTACGTAGAAGGAGAGTCGACTGTTGAGATAGGCTGGTCCGGTCTTGTGGAGTGCCTTGTGTGCGTGGATCAGGAGCTTGAAGGAGATTCTCCTGTCGATGGGGAGCCAGTGCGGGTTCGTCAGGTGGGGGTGATGTGGTCGCGGCGAGGGACATCGAGGATCAGGCTTGCAGAGGCGTTCTGGATTCTTTGCAGTCTGTTGATGAGTTTGGACGAGGCTACGGCATAGAGGGCGTTCCCGTAGTCGAGTCTGCTGCTGACTAGGGCCTGGGTGACTGTTTTCCTCATGTTTGTCAGGATCCATCTGTAGATCTTGCGGAGCATGCGGAGGGTGTTGAAGCAGGTGGAGGAGACAGCGTTGACTTGTTTGGTCATGGTGAGTTTTGAGTCGAGGATGACTCCCAGGTTCCGTGCATGGTCGGTGGTGGTCCCCCAGTGATGCGGGTCACCATGAGTCATCCCATGCTGAGGGGTTGGACCCGAGGATGAGGATCTCCGTCTTGTCTGAGTTCAGCTTGAGTCGGCTTTCCTTCATCCAGTCGGCGACTGCCTTCATTCCCTGGTGGAGGTTGGTTTTGGCAGTGAGAGGGTCCTTGGTGAGGGAGAGGATCAGCTGAGTGTCGTCAGCGTAGGAGATTATATTGAGGTCGTGCTGTCGGGTGATGCGTGCTAGTGGTGCCATGTAGACGTTGAACAGCGTCGGGCTGAGGGAAGATCCTTGTGGGACGCCGCAGATGATCTCGGAGGCCTCGGACCGGAACGGAGGGAGGCGGACTCTCTGAGTTCTGCCCTGGAGAAAGCAGGTGGTCCAGTCCAGGGCCTTCTCCCAGATCCCTGCGTCTTGGAGTCGCGTGCGTAGTGTGCGGTGGCAGATGGTGTCGAAGGCGGCAGAGAGATCCAGGAGGATGAGGGCCACTGTCTCGCCATTGTCAAGAAGGATCCTGATGTCGTCCGTGGCGGCGATGAGGGCGGTCTCGGTGCTGTGGTTGCTGTGGAATCCTGATTGGGAGGGGTCCAGGATGTTGTTGTCTTCGAGGTGACGGGTGAGCTGGGTGTTAACTATCTTCTCGATGACCTTTGATGGGAACGGAAGCAGGGAGATGGGTCGGAAGTTCTTGAGGTCGCTCGGATCCGCCTTGGGTTTCTTCAGTAGGGCGTTGATCTCTGCATGCTTCCAGTTCTCAGGGAAGGTAGCGGTCTCGAAGGAGAGGTTGATGATTTTGTGCAGGTGGGGTGCGATGGAATTGCTGGCTTTGTTGAAGATGTGGTGTGGGAGAGGGTCGGACGGGGACCCGGAGTGGATTGTGCTCATGGTCTTGATTGTGTCCTCGATGCTCACGTTGGCCCAAGTTGTGAGGGTGTCGTGGGCGGTGGGGTGTGGTGGGTCCGGTGTGGCGAGGTCTGCAGGGGTCGTCCGGGGTTTGAAGCTGTCATGGATGTCGGTTATTTTCCGGTGAAAGAAGGTGGCGAGGGAGTCACATACGGCTTGCGATGGCGGGATGTCGTTGGCGCTGGAGCTGGGGTTGGAGAGTTCCTTCACAATGGTGAAGAGTTCCTTGCTGTTGTGTGCATTGTTGTCGAGGCGGTCTGTGAAGGAGGTCCTTTTGGTGGTCCTGATGAGGTGGTGGTGGTTGCGGATGGCGTCTTTGTGGGCGGCGCGGCTTTCCGGCGTCTTGTCATTGTGCCATGCGTTCTCCAATTTCCGGCAGGTGCGCTTTGAGTTGAGGAATTCCGGGGTGAACCAGCTGACTCTTTTGCTGGTGTCTCTTTTGGTGGGTTTTTTCAGCTGGGCTATGGTGTTGGCGCAGTCGTTCATCCAGCGTTCGAGGGTGAGTGCACCATTATCGGGGTTGGTGGGGTTGATCAGGGGGTTGAGTGCGAGGCTTGTCTGTAGTTGTTCTTCAGTGACTTTGCCCCAGCAGCGGCAGGGGGTCTGAAGGGCGCGGTGGTGTGTGAGGGGTTTTCAGAAGGAGAAGTGGATGCAGTGGTGGTCTGTCCTGGTGAGTTCGGCGGCGTGGCTGAAGGTGACGTGGGGGTTTGAGGAGAAGATGGCATCAAGCGTGTGACCGGCGATGTGGGTCGGCGTCGTGACGAGTTGTTTCAGTCCGAGGTTGGCGAGGTTGGCGATCACGGTGGAGGAGTTGTTGTCGTTGTTGTTCTCCAGATAATAGTTCAGGTCTCCGAGGAGGATGTAGTCGGTGGAGGTCAGCGCATGCGTGCTGATGAGGTCGGTGATGGAGTCACAGAATTGAGGCCGGGGTCCTGGCGGTCTGTAGACGAGGGTGCCTCTTAGGGTGGTCTTGGGGTCCGTGTGTGTTATGTTTAAACTTTTGTGATCTATTCTGTTGCATATTAACTAAGTTAAGCAGTGTGCTGTTTCTGCTACAATTTACAGTTTAGTACATGCATATGTTTGCGTGTGGGGATTTATTTTGGAATTTGGAACCACTTTTGTGCTCAAGATTTTTTAGGTATTTAATTATATTTATGATTCCTTTTAATTCTTTTGAGATGCTCCATTCTCTTTAATTTATTTGTACTGAACTGAACCCAAGTTATTTTTACTCTGAGGTGTTCATTTATATTTGAATTTATGGTGATGCATTTTTGAGTCATTTAATTTTATTAATGGCGTATTTTAAGCGGAGCCACTCTTGTGCTCAATTCATATTGAGGTACTCATATTTATTTATTCTTGCCATGATTTGTAGAAGTGTTCAATTCTGTTATGCTTGCTGGAGCCATTTATTTGCTCAACTTTTGTTGAGGTGCTCTATTGGTTATGCTTACAAGTGATGGGGCACAGGGTGCTCAGTGTAGATGAGCCATAGGTGTGCTTAGTTTTATTTCTTATTGCTACTGAGCCATTTGTTTGCTCGACTTTTGTTGAGGTGCTCAATTCGTGTTTTGCTTATTGGTGATGGGCCGAGAAGGTGCTCAGTTTTATTGGTGAAGAGCCGTAGAGGTGCTCAGTTTTATTGGTTAAGAGCCGTAGAGGTGCTCAGTTTTATTGGTGAGGAGCCGTAGAGGTGCTCAGTTTTATTGGTGATTATTTGTTGTGAACCACTTAGGTGCTCTACTTCGTTAGAGGTGTTCTATTCTTATTGAGATACTCAGTTCTATTTATATTTACTGGTGATGAGCCTAGGGCTCAGTTCTGTTGGTGCTTATGTATGCTGTACCACTTCGGTGCTCTAAATTGTTAGTGGTGTTCAAATTTTATCTATGATTGACGGTACTGAAACTTTATTGCTCTATATCTATTGAGGTGTTCAGTTCCATTTTTTTCCGGTGAAGAATGGGGTTTCCTCCCATTTTCATTCTAATGTGGTTTTTGTCAAGTGGTGTACCATAAACACTTTTAGTCATTCCATTTTGTGAATTTTACCATGTTTAGTCATGCTTGCATTCTTTTGTTAGCTCATGGTGTTGGTACAACCTACCACGTTTAGTCATGCTTGTATTCTTTTGTTAGCTCATGGTGTTGGTACAACCTTGGTACCCTCGCCCTTTGGTGTTTACCTTTTCTCTCCACCATTGTGAAGAGGGTATTTATTTTTGTGCGTTTTATGTTCTTTCTTTCTTCTGCTCTTCTGCTCTCAATTCTATTTTCTTCATCTCTTCGGTTAAAGGGGAAAGATGTGTTGCATCCTGCTTTACCTCCTCTTTGTCCTTTCTTAGTGTCTGGTTCTCTGCTGCTTAGGTTGTAGGGGCAGTTAGCGCCCCAGGTATTCTCCCTAGCATAAGAGTGTACCCTTTCACGGGGAGGTTGTGCGGACATCCCAAAGTCATGCTCTCGCTATTTTGTTCTTCCCCAAGGGAGGGGGATGGGGCATGCCTGGTTATTCTTTCAAGTAGTTATTCTTGGAAGTACTTATTCTTATATTTTTCATGATGTTTTACACCTATTGTCTTAGGCACTTTGAAGTGTTTCTTTTCATGCTTATGTTATTTTTTTTTATTATTTTGTTATTGCAGACACCCAACAGCGTGGTTTCTTTAAATCGTAAACGCAAAATAGTGATTCACACACCCTGGACAACATTCTATACAGTATAAGCATTTACTATGGAAGGTATTGTTGCACCGTTATCTTTCTTACCTAATCCATGTGATCCTGTGTTAGAATGGAAACAGTGGAAAGATGGTTTTGAAGCGTATTTAGAGGCTATTGGAGGAGAAGTATAAACTGAGAGCGTAAATTTGCTATACTTAAACATTGTTTAGGTGCAGAAGGGAGATGTGTTTTATGTCTTCTACCACCTATTCTTCTTGATGAAGATGATGATGATGATGATGATGTTGATGTATATGATATGGCAATTTCTCAATTAGATACATTGTATATCAAAAAAGTTAATGAAGTGGTTGCTAGACATACATTTTTAAGTAGAGCCCAATTACCCAATGAATCTTTTGATTCATTTGTTAATGGTTTAAGAATTCTTGCTACAAAATGTAAGTATGGAGATTTTCATGATCAAATGTTGCGTGATCAATTGGTACAAAAAATTGGGGACACTAGTTTACAAGAGAAGTTATTAGCTGTGAAAGACCTTACTTTAGAGAAAGCTATTGACATTAGTCATAGATTTGAAGATATGAAATTAGGTATGAAATAATTAGCCGCAAAACCTACTTCTGAAGTTCAAATTGTAAAGAAAAAGGTGAGTGATGATAAATTAGAAGACAAATCATCAAAAGAAGGTGGTAAGGAAAAAACAAAGATTAGTACTCAAAATGCGAAAAGAAACAATTACATTTGTTTCAAATGTGGGATACCTGGTCATTTAGCGAATGACATATCTTGTCCAGCTATTGGACAGATGTGTAGGTATTGTAAAAATAAAGGTCATTACTCCAGAATATGTAGGAATAAAAACAAATTTGTGAACAAACCTGCTCATATCAAGGAAATATGCCAAGAACCAGATGATTTAGATGAAGAATTTATGCTTTGCATTCATGAAGTCAACGATAAAAAAAAGATTCTCCATTCTGTGTAGTTAACATTGATGGTATGAAGTGATGGCTGACTCTGGAGCTCGCCATACTTTAATTGGTGATCAATTTCTAAAGAAATTTCCCAATACACAACTGTTACCATCTGACATAAAATTGGTTGGTTATGGCAATAGACCTATTGATGTTTTGGGGTATTTTGTTGCAAATATCAGTTTTAAAGGTAAACCCATTTCTGCTAATGTGTATTTAGCTAAAGAAGGATCTTGCTTAAAGGAATGTTCCTTTATCTATGAGACAAGCTCTAAAAGAAGAATTAGACAGATTATGTAAGCAAGACATAATTGAAGAAATTGAATCGTCTCAGTGGTTGTCTCCTGTTGTAGTGGTCCACAAGCCTAATGGGAAAATTAGACTATGTGTTGATTTGAGAGATTTAAACGAGTGTGTGTGGGTGGATCGGCACCCATTGCCGAATATAAATGAAATGTTATCAGCTTTAGATGGGGCTGCTGTATTTTCAACATTGGATCTATCCAATGCATATCACCAAATTGCTTTACATGAGGATAGCAAACCTTACACCTCCTTCATAACTCCTGAAGGGGCTTTTAGATACAAGAGGATGGCTTTTGGTTTGATATCAGCCTCTAAGGTATTTCAGAGAGTTATGCATAAACTATTTAAAGATGTTAAAAATACTTTATATTTTCAGGATGACATATTAGTGTTTGGGAACAATAAACAAGAACATGCAGAGACTTTGTGCAAGGTTCTTAATATTTTGCAAAACTATGAAATTACATTGACCAACGAAAAATGCAAATTTGAAATGAATTCTGTGGACTATTTAGGGCATAATATCAGTTGTAAAGGAATATCACCAAAACAAAATTTGGTAAAGGCAATTGAGGAAGCTCCAGACCCCCAATCTAAAGATCAGCTTAGATCTTTTCTTGGTCTGGCTGAATATTATGCCAAATGTATTCCTTTGTTTTCGGATAAGACCAATCACATGAGAAACTTAGTGAAAAAAAATCAACAATTTGTTTGGTGTAAGGAATGTGCCACAGAGTTTATAAACCTTAAAAAGGAATAATCTTCCACTTCTGCTTTGCCAACGTTTGACATGCGTTGTAATTCTGTCATTGTGACTGATGCCAGTAATGTTGGTATTGGTGCAGTTTTAATGCAGAATCAGAACGGAAAACTTGTCACCATTGCTTTTGCATCAAGACCACTTAGGGATGCTGAAGTTAAATATTCATTTTTGGAAAAAGAAACACTGGTATGTTGGTGGGGCGTAGAATACTTTCGTAAATATGTATATGATACCCCATTTAAAGTTAGGTCAGATCATCGTCCATTGGTGAAGCTATTTACTACCAAAGGATGTGGAAAAGCAACACCAAGGATTGCCAGATGGCATTACAAATTGCAAGATTTTCATTTTAGTGTGGAATACATTCCAGGTGCCAGGAACATTTTAGCAGATTGCCTATCTCGTTTACCAATTAAGGAGGCTTGTGACCAGTCTGTGATTGATGAGGACATGGAGAGAGTTGTATCCATTTGTAGTATCTAATGAATGCAGTAAACAAGATGAATGGAAGAATGCCTGCAATAATGATGAGGAAATCCAAGAAGTTATCAAATATAACCATTCTCAACGGCCGATTAAGAAAGATTTAGATACAGAATTGTTACCTTATTTCTATGTTGCAAATGAATTATCGGTCATAGATGATGTGTTATTTTGTGGTGTACAATTGGTGGTAGCTAAAGATTTGTGGGAACAAGTGTGAGACATGGCTCATGTGGGCCACCCTGGTATGTCCAGTATGAAAAACAGATTACGTTCTGAGTTTTGGTGGCCGGTCATTGACAGATGTATCAAGACTAAGGTTAGATCTTGTGTTGAGTGTGCCATCAGTGATAAATTACAAAAGGTTATCAACTATGAGAAAACTCCTGTTTCTAGACCAGAAAAAGTATGGGAGAGAATCTCTCTTGACATTGCCGGTCCAATGGGCTTATCCAAAAGTCAGGTGTAGGTTATTGTTCTTATTGATCAATTATCCCAGTGGCCAGAAATTAAATTAGTCCATCAAGTTGATTCACACACAGTAATTCAATTTTTAAATGAAGTATTTGAAAAGGAAGGAATTCCTAAATGTTTGGTTACTGATAATGGTGTGCAGTTACGGTCAACTGAGATGAAGGATTATTTGGATAAACATGCCATTAGCCATTTACGAACATCTGTATATTATCCACAAAGCAACAGCATGGTAGAAAGATGGATAAGAGTTATTAAGGAAGGTATACAGTTGGATTTAGCTAGTGGAAAGAATTGCTCTCAAGCACTCAAGGATCTAATGTGGAATTATAGAGTTACTCCCAGAACAGTAGGTGACATATCACCGTTTGAGAAAATGAGGGGAAGGAAGGCTGTGTGTGTAACTTGAACCAGATGTGGATGATGGAAATGAGAAACAGAGTTGATCGTTCCAAAGTGACTGGTGGTTCCAAAGTGTCAAAGTTTGATTGTCGATGGCTATCAAATGATAAACAAGTGTCTTCTCAGATGCATAGAGGTTCCATGCTTTAATTTCATATCGGTGAATGGGTTTGTGTGAAGAAGGGAAGATTGATTAAATCTGGAGAATCCAAATTTTCTGTTCCCATGAAAATAGTCAGAGTGGGGCACCAAGTAGTAGAGTTGTCTGATGGAAATGTGTGGAGCATGAGCAAGGTGGCTAAAGTGCCTAAGTGTTTACGACCTAATGTAGATACATTTTCTGGACCAAGAGATGTTGTGATTAAACAACAAAACAGTGATGAGTCAAATAAGACATCGGCTTCAAGGTTGACATCTAAACCAGCTTGGTGTAAAGATTATGTCATGTCATAGCCTATAAATGTAAGCCATGTCTTCACGCCTTCATGTTGAACACACCGTACCTGATTGTATTACTCAACTCTGACATTGTACATATGTTATTGTTTGCATAACATTTCACTCATGTCATTTCATTGTTTCTGAAATGTTGCTATCTTCTGAATTGTAGACCATTTGTGTAATCTTTTTACCATTTCTGTTTTAATTGTAAATCTGTTAACGATAGGGGATGTGTTGTATCCTGGCCAATGCTGACCGATGGAATCTTGGACTAGAACCCTTTGATAGCCCAGATTTCAGCTTAGGTCAGTTGGCCCAGGCTTTTGCTTGAAACGAGCTGTTTTCTCCTTGAGCTCAAATAAACATCTTTATTTTACACTCCACGCCTTGTCATCATCATTAAGGAGGAACATTATACAGTCACACAGGACCCCCGTCATTCATGACATGGAATGTACGTGGCCTACATTATCGGTAGAAAATACGTAAGGTCCTCGCATACTTAGACCGCCATATAGTGGATGTCTCACAGATCTCACAGAGGGCAGAATTGGCACGCGGTGGGCATCCTATCGTATGGCATCATCATACTCTACATACACCAGAGGAGTAATGCTTCTTATTAGACGTGGCACCCTCTTCCATCTCATTTGCTCCATCAAAGACGACCAAGGGAGGTATGTGATTGTTCATGGAAATTTCGGGGGCACCGCCTTAACTATTGTCACAACATAGGGTCCCAATACTGATGACCCGTCCTTTTTCGTGCAGATACTGGCCAAACTGCGCACTCTACCCCCTGCAGCAGTCTTATGGGGTGGGGATTTTCACACCTGCATAGATCCAGCTTTGGATAGGTCAACCGGAAACGAAAGGTACGGGAAACAAGCGGCTAGGGCGCTAAGAGACGGTATGGACGAGTGTGCCCTGCTAGATGTATGGCGCCTGAGACACCCAGGTCGGAAAGAGGGCACATGCACATCCACTGCTCATAACACGTGGTCTAGAATAGACTATTGGATGGCCACACAGGATATTTGTACATGGACAACTTCTGTAGAACACATGCCCAAAACCTGTCAGATCACGCAGCTGTTACGCTGACACTGGACATCCCTACACCCACCCCACGACAGTTTACATGGCGTCTACAGCAGGGCGCACTCAGGGACCAGGTATTCCAATCCAACCTGCGCCATGCAATAGTAGAGTACTTTGAACACAATGCAGGATCTGTGAGTAGTGCAAAGACACTGTGGGAGGCCTTTAAGGTGACTATTAGGGGCCACTGTATTGGTAAACATGCAGGTATCCTAAAAGACATCCAGCAGCAATTGGCATAGGTGGAAACAGAGGTACGGCAAATGGAGGTGGAATATGAGGCCACGCAGGATCCTAGGTTACTGGCAGAAATCAGGCTAAAAATAAACACTTATCATGACTTTGCAAATGATGAGATAAAATATATTTCGAGGAAATATAATGCACACAAATATGGAGAGGGAGGTAGACAGGGGCGGACACTTTCACACAGAATCCGTCCCACACACGCGGCAACCTATATAACACAGATCATGAACACGCATGACCAACCCACATTTGACACCCCTTCCATTCTGGATTGCTTATCAGAGTTTTACACTCGTCTATACTCCGCGCAATCGTATGCTACACCGCCTGAGATATGCCAATACTTGATGATATTGCCTTGGCATGGCTGTCGAATGAACACCGCGAGTATTTTTGCCATCACATCACTGAAGATGAGATAAGGGAAGCAATAAATTACCTCCCTAATAACAAGGCTTCAGGTATGGACGGACTCCCTGGGGAGTTTTATAAAGAATTTAGAGATTTACTGCTCCCCCACTTGACGGAGATGTATGAGGAAGCATACGATGACGGCATGTTACCAGCCTCTTTGCGTGAGGCGCTCCTGATTACTCTCCCCAAGCAAGACAAAGACCCCGTGAAGTGCGAATCGTACAGTCCATTATCTTTAATAAACATTGATGCCAAAATATTAGCTAAAATTATCGCATCATGTATTCAGCCTCTGCTACGTAATCTCATTCGGCCGGACCAAGCCGGCTTTATTCCGTCACGATCTACCACGCAAAACATAATTGACCATATTTGCAATGTTTCACCACTTGAATCCGGATTTTCCAGCTGCAGCGGCCTTGTTGGACGCGGCGACGGCTTTTGATTCAGTGGAATGGCCCTTCATGTTCACGGTATTGGGTAGCATGGGGTTCCCTAAACCGTTTTTACGCTGAATAGCATTACTATATACAGAGCCCAGCGCGCGCATCAGAGTTAATGGCTACACATCATATCAGATTAGGATAAACTGGGGAACGAGACAGGGTTTCTCGCTATAGCCGCTTCTTTTTATGATAGCGCTAGAACCTCTAGCATGTAAAATAAGGCAAAAGCATGCGGAATACGCCCTACAATTCCAGCTGCGCCCGGTTGCTATATCGCCATATGCTGACGATATAGTTCTTTATGCACAGTACCCAGATCGCAATTTAAACCCACTAATAAGAGAATATATTAGGTTTGAACAATACTCAGGTCTCAATATTAATTGGGACAAGTCCGTGGTAATACCACTTACGCCAGCTACAGTGCGGCCAATTCTGGACTACCCATTACAATGGCAAACTCAACAGTTAAAATATCTTGGCATATGGATACACCGCAACCCAGAGGTGGTAATTAGAGAGAATTACGGTGGAGCGCTGGCGAAACTGGAGGACCAGATAGACCGATGGATCAAATTACCGCTCTCATTGGCGGATAGGATTGCAATACAGAAGATGGTTGTACTGCCAAAATTTCTGTATTTATTTATGAATATACCGATTTGGCTCACACAAGTAGTTTTTGCAAAACTGCGAACAACCATGCTGCGGCTGACCGGGGTGGGGAAGCAGGCGAGAGTGGGCTTGAAAGTTCTGACCAGGCCATACCACCAAGGGGGTTTTGGAGTACCAGATCTTCAATTATACTTTTACTGCGCACAGGCACAGCACACTCACTACTGGCTACATCCACAATGTCATATACCGCACATAGCAGTAGAGCATGACATAGTGAAACCGACACCCCTGATTGCTTTTCTATCTGACCCAAGGAGGAGCTCCCAGAAAGAGGTAATACACCCAGTACACTGCACATCGCAGGCATGGCACACGTTGGCAAAAAGGGCACAGAAACTCCAAATATATGCCCCGGCACTGCCCATCTCTCATCATCCACAAATAACTGTGACACAAGAGAAGAATATGTTATCCCTACTTGGGGAAATAGGACTACGCACCATGGGCACTATGATCCCACATGGCCAATTTCTATCACAGGACGCTCCGTCCCTCAGCATACACCGCACGCCTTTAAAGGTATTTGCATACCTGCGACAGCGCATGGCAATTAGAGAATTATATTCCACTTATCCAGACGAAACAAATTTTCTTAACACGTTACAAATCTTATCGACAGCACCAACACATCAGGGCTTAGTAACGAGGTTATATGCTGCAACTCAGGGAGAACAGTGGCAACCCCCAAATAGGTCAATTCAAAGATGGAAGGAGGCAGTGGGAAGCCCTATCGCTACGGAGGACTGGGATTTCAGATGTGCGCTGCTGAAGCTGCTCACCCCAAACTGCAACTTGTGCATAATCCACTTTAAATTCTTACATCAAGTATATTATACACCAGCAAAACTATATAAATGTGGACTGCGAACAGAGGACAAGTGCCACAGGTGTGGCGCTCTGGGAGCAGACTTTTTGCACGAGGCATGGTCATGTCCAGAGCTCCAACCATACTGGCATGATGTAACTAGTACTCATACACTTAAGTTAGCAGAAAGAATACCTCATAATCCACTAGCATGCCTGTTAGGATTACACAAAATAAAACTGGCTAGAAGGCGAAAGTTTCTAGCTGTGGCATTATTGTTGGCCAAACGCCGCATTGCGCTACGCTGGGGTAGCAATCGCCCACCACGATTTAAAGACTGAATCACAGACATGACATGTTGCAAAGAGACATTGGAGACATACGCAAAAGAGATACCTCAGGCCTCCAGACCCAAGGATTTCTGGGAACCCTTTGTAGAATATCTTAGCTCTATACAAACCACTGACTGAAAATCTATATAGCATACTGCTAGAGTGCCGAGCAGTGGGGTCTCTCGAGAATAACTCTGACAACGAGACTAATGGAGTAGAGATTGCAGTGTGGACATGGAGACAGATGGTGCGCACTATGGTATTCAGGGGACACGCACCAGAGCTGGTCTGATAACATCTATATGGAAATGTTACTTAATTCCAGGCCATACATGTCAATGAATGTAAGATATCTGTACTTCGAAGATGTATGTTGCGATGGACTATTCCTGCTGTGTAACTAATAAATCCAAGCTGAAGTGATAGTTTACAGGAAGCTTTAATAACTTTAACCATCGACAGGTTCCTTAACAGGTCATCTCTCCAATGTCTCCTTTGCCAGAATGCCAATCTCATTCAGAACCATGAGATCCACATTCTGTCGCCAGGACAACTACTAAGTTCTAAGACAACACATTAGGCAAACAAGCAAATTACAACACATCCCCTTTACAACAAAACAAAAAACTTAAAACATACACAGAACAAATGATACAACTATATGCAGAAGAAACAACATACCCATAATCCCACACAATCCCAAGACTTAAGAAATTTGAGGTAGTAGATGTTAATATAAAACATAATCCTCAAACTTTGAAGGTATGAATCTCTGTCTACACGACCAAGCAACACTACCACCCCTTCCCTCCGGGACACAACTAGGAACATTGGCTGCACCCAGATTCTCACCATCGAACTTAACCAACCTAGACATACTCCAAGTACAACCATTATCCAAAGTTACAACATTTCTTTTTATCCTCGTGATGACAAAAGGACTAGAAAAATATGTCAACCCTTTATGGCAATGTTTCACTTTCTTCACCCAAACTTTATCACCTACATTCCACACCTTCTCCTTCACAGACCTTTTGTCATCATAACGCACTTTGTATCTCCTTTGATACTCAACAAGCTTAGACTTTTTCTCTTCCGCACACACACCCTTGCTCACAGATCATGAACACGCATGACCAACCCACATTTGACACCCCTTCCATTCTGGATTGCTTATCAGAGTTTTACACTCGTCTATACTCCGCGCAATCGTATGCTACACCGCCTGAGATATGCCAATACTTGATGATATTGCCTTGGCATGGCTGTCGAATGAACACCGCGAGTATTTTTGCCATCACATCACTGAAGATGAGATAAGGGAAGCAATAAATTACCTCCCTAATAACAAGGCTTCAGGTATGGACGGACTCCCTGGGGAGTTTTATAAAGAATTTAGAGATTTACTGCTCCCCCACTTGGCGGAGATGTATGAGGAAGCATACGATGACGGCATGTTACCAGCCTCTTTGCGTGAGGCGCTCCTGATTACTCTCCCCAAGCAAGACAAAGACCCCGTGAAGTGCGAATCGTACAGTCCATTATCTTTAATAAACATTGATGCCAAAATATTAGCTAAAATTATCGCATCATGTATTCAGCCTCTGCTACGTAATCTCATTCTGCCGGACCAAGCCGGCTTTATTCCGTCACGATCTACCACGCAAAACATAATTGACCATATTTGCAATGTTTCACCACTTGAATCCGGATTTTCCAGCTGCAGCGGCCTTGTTGGACGCGGCGACGGCTTTTGATTCAGTGGAATGGCCCTTCATGTTCACGGTATTGGGTAGCATGGGGTTCCCTAAACCGTTTTTACGCTGAATAGCATTACTATATACAGAGCCCAGCGCGCGCATCAGAGTTAATGGCTACACATCATATCAGATTAGGATAAACTGGGGAACGAGACAGGGTTTCTCGCTATAGCCGCTTCTTTTTATGATAGCGCTAGAACCTCTAGCATGTAAAATAAGGCAAAAGCATGCGGAATACGCCCTACAATTCCAGCTGCGCCCGGTTGCTATATCGCCATATGCTGACGATATAGTTCTTTATGCACAGTACCCAGATCGCAATTTAAACCCACTAATAAGAGAATATATTAGGTTTGAACAATACTCAGGTCTCAGTATTAATTGGGACAAGTCCGTGGTAATACCACTTACGCCAGCTACAGTGCGGCCAATTCTGGACTACCCATTACAATGGCAAACTCAACAGTTAAAATATCTTGGCATATGGATACACCGCAACCCAGAGGTGGTAATTAGAGAGAATTACGGTGGAGCGCTGGCGAAACTGGAGGACCAGATAGACCGATGGATCAAATTACCGCTCTCATTGGCGGATAGGATTGCAATACAGAAGATGGTTGTACTGCCAAAATTTCTGTATTTATTTATGAATATACCGATTTGGCTCACACAAGTAGTTTTTGCAAAACTGCGAACAACCATGCTGCGGCTGACCGGGGTGGGGAAGCAGGCGAGAGTGGGCTTGAAAGTTCTGACCAGGCCATACCACCAAGGGGGTTTTGGAGTACCAGATCTTCAATTATACTTTTACTGCGCACAGGCACAGCACACTCACTACTGGCTACATCCACAATGTCATATACCGCACATAGCAGTAGAGCATGACAGAGTGAAACCGACACCCCTGATTGCTTTTCTATCTGACCCAAGGAGGAGCTCCCAGAAAGAGGTAATACACCCAGTACACTGCACATCGCAGGCATGGCACACGTTGGCAAAAAGGGCACAGAAACTCCAAATATATGCCCCGGCACTGCCCATCTCTCATCATCCACAAATAACTGTGACACAAGAGAAGAATATGTTATCCCTACTTGGGGAAATAGGACTACGCACCATGGGCACTATGATCCCACATGGCCAATTTCTATCACAGGACGCTCCGTCCCTCAGCATACACCGCACGCCTTTAAAGGTATTTGCATACCTGCGACAGCGCATGGCAATTAGAGAATTATATTCCACTTATCCAGACGAAACAAATTTTCTTAACACGTTACAAATCTTATCGACAGCACCAACACATCAGGGCTTAGTAACGAGGTTATATGCTGCAACTCAGGGAGAACAGTGGCAACCCCCAAATAGGTCAATTCAAAGATGGAAGGAGGCAGTGGGAAGCCCTATCGCTACGGAGGACTGGGATTTCAGATGTGCGCTGCTGAAGCTGCTCACCCCAAACTGCAACTTGTGCATAATCCACTTTAAATTCTTACATCAAGTATATTATACACCAGCAAAACTATATAAATGTGGACTGCGAACAGAGGACAAGTGCCACAGGTGTGGCGCTCTGGGAGCAGACTTTTTGCACGAGGCATGGTCATGTCCAGAGCTCCAACCATACTGGCATGATGTAACTAGTACTCATACACTTAAGTTAGCAGAAAGAATACCTCATAATCCACTAGCATGCCTGTTAGGATTACACAAAATAAAACTGGCTAGAAGGCGAAAGTTTCTAGCTGTGGCATTATTGTTGGCCAAACGCCGCATTGCGCTACGCTGGGGTAGCAATCGCCCACCACGATTTAAAGACTGAATCACAGACATGACATGTTGCAAAGAGACATTGGAGACATACGCAAAAGAGATACCTCAGGCCTCCAGACCCAAGGATTTCTGGGAACCCTTTGTAGAATATCTTAGCTCTATACAAACCACTGACTGAAAATCTATATAGCATACTGCTAGAGTGCCGAGCAGTGGGGTCTCTCGAGAATAACTCTGACAACGAGACTAATGGAGTAGAGATTGCAGTGTGGACATGGAGACAGATGGTGCGCACTATGGTATTCAGGGGACACGCACCAGAGCTGGTCTGATAACATCTATATGGAAATGTTACTTAATTCCAGGCCATACATGTCAATGAATGTAAGATATCTGTACTTCGAAGATGTATGTTGCGATGGACTATTCCTGCTGTGTAACTAATAAATCCAAGCTGAAGTGATAGTTTACAGGAAGCTTTAATAACTTTAACCATCGACAGGTTCCTTAACAGGTCATCTCTCCAATGTCTCCTTTGCCAGAATGCCAATCTCATTCAGAACCATGAGATCCACATTCTGTCGCCAGGACAACTACTAAGTTCTAAGACAACACATTAGGCAAACAAGCAAATTACAACACATCCCCTTTACAACAAAACAAAAAACTTAAAACATACACAGAACAAATGATACAACTATATGCAGAAGAAACAACATACCCATAATCCCACACAATCCCAAGATTTAAGAAATTTGAGGTAGTAGATGTTAATATAAAACATAATCCTCAAACTTTGAAGGTATGAATCTCTGTCTACACGACCAAGCAACACTACCACCCCTTCCCTCCGGGACACAACTAGGAACATTGGCTGCACCCAGATTCTCACCATCGAACTTAACCAACCTAGACATACTCCAAGTACAACCATTATCCAAAGTTACAACATTTCTTTTTATCCTCGTGATGACAAAAGGACTAGAAAAATTTGTCAACCCTTTATGGCAATGTTTCACTTTCTTCACCCAAACTTTATCACCTACATTCCACACCTTCTCCTTCACAGACCTTTTGTCATCATAACGCACTTTGTATCTCCTTTGATACTCAACAAGCTTAGACTTTTTCTCTTCCGCACACACACCCTTGCTCACCCACCTTGGAAGCCAAACGGGGTTTAACTTAGAACTCGCCAATCTTCCTCTCAACGCCTCAAAAGGAGACTTTTGAGAAATCACATTGGGAACTGTACGATGTGCCCACCAGGTCTCCCTCAACACCTCTCCCAAAGGAACCTTAGTATCCAAAGCTCTCTGAACACAACTTTTGACCACCCTATTCATCCTTTCCGTGAGACCATTCGCTTGCGGGGAATACAACGCATTCTTTTGATGCACTATGCCTAAACCCTCAAGAAAATCTTGCATCTCCTGGGAGACAAATTGTACCCCATTGTCAGTCACTAGGAACCTGGGTACACCCTCTGAAACAAAAACATCCTTCAGAAACTCGATCACCGTCCTAGAATTCACTGTGCCCATGCACTTAGTGACCACCCACTTAGAGGTATAGTCCACCAACAATACAACAAACCTCTCCTGGAACGGCATCAACTCCAAAGGACCCATGATATCCAATCCCAACATAGTCCAAACTGCATCTGGAACTTCCACTGGCGACAGGGGAACTTGATTGGTCACATGAGACTTGTCATTGATAGCACACAAGTGACAATCCTTCACCACTGACTCCACCATCCTATCCATCCCTGGCCACCAGTACCTTTCCCTGACCCTTCCTTTCGTGAGACTCCTACCAAGATGCCCTTCATGAGCCAAATTGATTACTTTATCTCTGAGAGTAACAGGCGGAACCAACCTATCACCCCTCAACAACTTGTCTTCACAAAAAGTCAAATCATCCCTTACACACCAAAACGGCTTCAATACAGGATCAAGATCTTGAAAATTAGGCCAACCTTTAGCTACAACCCCTCTCAAAAGCAGAAATACCTCATCTTGAGCAGCACTTGACAACCACTCTTCCTCAGAAATCGTCTCCTCCACCACCCAATTCACACATGGTGGCTCCTCCCAAACCTCATTCCCACCTGCCGGTAACCTAGACAGACAATCAGCTGACTTGTTGTTCAAACCAGGAATATAATGAACACGAAAATTGAATTCCTGTAGCCCTTCACTCCACCTTTTAAGTCTGGGAGTCAAATGATCACTGTGGTGACTAGAGTATATTTGAACAAGAGGACGATGATCACACTTCACTTCAAACGGAATCCCCCACAAATAAAACTTAAAATGGTGTATCGCCCAATATACACTCAACGCCTCCCTTTCAATACACGAATAGTTAGCCTCCGCATCCCTAAGGGCTCTGGAAGCAAATGCTACAACCTTCTCCTCCCCATTCTCCACTTGCGAAAGCACCGCTCCCAAACCCTTAAGACTGGCATCAGTCGTAAGAATGGTTTTCAATCTTACATCAAAATGCCCCAAAGTTGGTATGGCTCCAATCTCTGACTTGACCAGCTCAAAAGACTTCTCACACTCCGGCGACCAAACGAAAGGCGCTCCTTTATTTAACAAAACCCTAATCGGTTCCACCACACTGGCAAACCCCTTCACAAACTTGGAGTAAAACTCCGCCATGCCAAGAAAAGATCTGACCTGTTCCTTGTTCTCTGGAGCAGGAGCTTTCATAATACTCTCAGCCAACTTAAACTTCGATTGTATCCCATCACCAGAAATGACATGACCTAGATATGTTATAGATTCCAATCAAACCCTGCACTTTTCCTTCTTGAGGGTGAGACCTATTTCTCTCAGCTTACCCAACACCAACCTCAACACTTTCTCATGCTCACTTCCACATTTCCCGTAGACCAGAATATCGTCTTGAAAAAACAAGACATTGGGAAGATCTCCTAGCACCATCTTCATAATCCTCTGAAAACATGCTGCTGCCGAAGCTAGCCCAAAAGGCATCCGCAGAAATCGGTAAGCCCTAAATGGGTAACAAAAGATGTTAGGTGTCTTGAACTTTCATGAAGCTTAACTTGATGGTACGCAGACGACAAGTCCAAGACACTAAAGATCTTAGCCCCCTTCAACAAACTAATACACTCAGAAATGTTTGGCAATGGCTGTCGATCCACCCAAATCCGTTCATTTAATCCACGCAAGTCCACACACATCCTCACAGCAGACCCACCATCCTTGGGTGCCAAAACTATCGGAGACAACCACTCTGATGCCTCAATCTCTTCAATCACTCCCAAATCCAGTAGCCTCTTCAACTCTAGTTTTAAGGGCTCCACCATCAGATTCGGTACTCTGCGCACCTTATGCACACAAGGTCTGGCCTCATTCTTCAAAATAATTCGGTGCTCAAAACCACTCAAACATCCTAAGGCATCAGAAAACACATCCAGAAAGTCTTTGACCAATTCCTCACTGACATCCCCACCATCAATTGACGAAATTTTCCCACATGAACACTCACACATCTCATCCATCAACATGACTTGGTTTCTTGGATTGGTGGCATTGGGATTCAAAATTATTCCCAAATCACGTTGATGCCTCCATCCAAGTAAATTATCTCCCCTCACAGCAATATACACTTTTCCTGTTATTTCTTTCTGTTTAAAAGTGATCTTAGCAGTTGTATAACCTACAATGTCCACTCGAGAACCCCCATAACTAAAAGAAGCAATATCTGGAGGTTGCAACATTACACTCTCCAACCCAACTACCTCATCCCAAATTTTGTTTCCAATCAGTGTGAATGGAGAACCAGAGTCAGCCATGACAGTGAAATTGTTATCATCCACCAAAATGTCACAAAAAGGCATAACCACCTTCCCGGAATCCACTTTGTCTTCCACCACTGAAATATTAGATATAACCAAAGTACGAATCACATCAGAAGAACTTTCCGCATTGTGACTTTTCCTTGCGGATTTACAAACCCTAGCATAATGTCCCTTGATTCCACAATTTAAACATACCGAGTCTCTGGCATAACAGTTAGGAAAATTTGAGGAATGTGAAAAGCTTCCACATCTGTAACAGCGTACTCTCTTAACATCATTGCTATTTTTCACCTCCCTATCAAAAGTACGCTGTTGACGAGGATCACGCTCACTCCGCACTTGAGTATCCTTCTCTCTATTGCCTGCGGTATGAGTATGAGTGTTCTTGAAGGTACCTTTATTCTTTGACCCTGATGACACTTTGGCAATACTATCAGAAAAATCACTCTCATCATCACACCCCGACATAGAGTGTACACTTCCTTGGGGTCTCTTCACATTCTCACTGTGAGTTTGATCAATGTTCTCTTTGTCTTTCCTGATCTCCTTCACCCACGAGGACGTATTTTCCACCCCTTCCACAATTGCGATTGCTTCAGTTAGTGAGGGGTTTTTAGACAGCAACTTCCCTTGTACCCTTGAACTATTGGTGCATCTGACGAGTTGATCCCTTACCAAGGAATCTGACAATTCTCCAAAGTCACACGTACGTGCTAATGTTTTTAAAGAAGCAACGTAAGTACCAACTTTTTCAGTAGGACCCTGAACCCTTGTGAAGAACCTATGACGTTCCAAAACCACATTAATCCGTGGTGCCATGGAGTCAGCAGCGCGTGTAGGTGCTCGCGAAGCTTTCAAACGAGTAAGTGAGCAACGGTTGTTCAACGTATGTCCACAAAATCCATGAATTCCAAATAATATTTCGGAAATCGCTGTAATATCCTTGCGATGAGCAGTAAATCCAGTGTAAATCCAATCCAGTAGCTGAACGTAGCCTCGTAGGTTAAAATCTTAGATCCATAGAGTCCATCAAATATGGGTTCGCAGGGGAATCGGTGGTTGTAGCTTGTCCCCAATCAAGCAACTCGTCGCCAGTAATAAATCCAAGCTGAAGTGATAGTTCACAGGAAGCTTTAATAACTTTAACCACCGACAGGTTCCTTAACAGGTCATCTCTCCAATGTCTCCTTTGCCAGAATGCCAATGTCATTCAGAACCATGAGATCCACATTCTGTCGCCAGGACAACTACTAAGTTCTAAGACAACACATTAGGCAAACAAGCAAATTACAACAGTAACCACGTAATTTCTTTATGCTGACCAGAATACATAAATTAAAAAAATTAAAAATGGTATGCATGCATACAGGGGCGGCTTTATGTTGGAGCCCCCCTGTGTGCATCCATATGGTGTGAGGCACCAGGGGCCCCTGTAGGGCTCCCTTAGTTTCCTCACAGCCACACTTTTCATGTGAGTTAAGTCGTAATATGCATATTGCTGCCTCAAGACCACCGCACACCTGCCAGGGATCTCCCATCCCTGGTGGTTGCATTCGCCCCAGGGCGGCCCGACCGCACTCATCCTAATGGGGAGGTCAGAAGACCGCCACCGCTTTGCCCCCACGTGTCTGGCGGTCCATGGACTGCCAGACTTGTAATAAACCCCTAAAACGCACACTGGCAAAGTCAATAGTTCCTGCCTATGCAAGATCTATTGGTTTTGTCAATGTTTTTTTAACCAAGTTGGTCAGCAACCTGGCTGCTGTGCAGCATGGCTTAAAGTGAAAGCAAAAATAGCACAAGAACACGGTCTATGCTGGCTGCTGGCTGTGTCCTAGCGCTTTTTTTGTTACTTTCAACCATGTTGTGCAGTAGCTGCTGTACAACATGGCTAAAAATTCATTGACAAGGTCAAATAGTAGAGCTATTTGTTCACTGCCACTGATTATGTTTTAGTCAGAACTGAAAATGCAAGCCAGCCCTAATTGCTTTGCCAAATGATTTTTCGTTACTAGATCTATTGAGTTAGGAGAGGTCATGTCCGCAGGGCTGGTCAAATATAATCTACGTTGCTGGAACACAATCCTTCTAGCAAAGGCACAGACATTATTCATAGATTTTACTGCATACTTCCAGTGGGGGAAGGGAGTAACTGCATTATCTGTAATATGCAGGGCCGGACTGGCCGTAGCGGCACCGGGCCATCCCCTGGTGCACCGCACGTGTGGGGGCCGGTTTTCGGCCCCTGGGCCTGGGCCTGGCAAAGAGCTCGGCGGTACCCCCAAGCCCTGTGAGGGGGCGGCAGAGAACTTTGCCAGGGCCGGTTTTGGTTCCCAGTCCGGCCCTGGTAAAATGAGGAACTGCGTAGGTTTTAACTGCAGTGAAACTTTACCCCGAGGACGGAGCAGAAAAGCTTGCATACCTATATTCACCAGTCAGGCAGTCCATTTACAGCAAGTCAAGGGAGACCCCTCTCACTGATACAGGTATTGCGGGACCCCTTTCTCTCCTTTTCGGCTTAGAGCTCAGCTAAGGAGCACAAGAGTTGGTACTGGGCGGCACCAAGAAACCAATAGGCATATTTATAAGCCCATTTTCGCCGCTTTAGCGGCCGATTTCGGCCGAAAAGCGGCAAAATAAACATTTCGCTATTTTCAAGGACACGCTAATGCATGTTTCCGTGATTCTGTTTCCGTTTTCTCTCCATTATGTATGTCAGCGATTATTATGGGCGTTCCTCACAATGTCTGCATGATTTACGTGACAGACCGACCTTCGCACTATTAACAATGCGGCCCCAGTGATGTAAAAAACCACGCTAACTGTGGTTCTCGCATGAAGTTTACATCTGCTTTTTCTTCTACTTAGCTATGTTGATAATGGGAGGTGGATCGCCATGTTAAGACCACCCTCCCCTATCAGCAAGCATATCCATAATCATTGCTGGATTTCAGGCGATGTTTCTGTTTCTCACCGTCTATCGCTGGAATTACATTGCCAGTTCGCAAAGCGTTGATAATACACCGCTAACACGGCGATGTAATTCAGCGATAGACGGCGATAAACAGAAATGCGCTAAGTGCGCTTAGCGATGTTTACCGCTCTTCCTCGATAATATGCCCCCAAAACAGTTAGATCATTGCAGGTGTGCAAAATTCTCATGAGAAATGCATAAATGGTCTTCAGAAAAGATACAAGAAATGTTAACTTGTAGATGCTGTGTAGACTTCATATGAACTCTCTCTTAGAAAAGACAAGCAAGGAAATGAGGCTAAAACATCAGCAGCAGCCCAGCGTGTACTACTATAGCTAACATAGATAAGAATGATGGCATTTGCTATTACAGTGATGCTTAGGCAGAGTGATGACATTTCTCAGGGTCTATAAAAATCCCATTCCATTTCAAACTTTGATAATAACCCACATAGCATAAACTATCTTTTGCAGACCTTGAGGGAGGGCAGAAGGCCGCTACATCATTAGGTATGGAAACAGCTTGAGCAAATATGTGAATCTGGCAGGCTTTTGAAAAACATTTGGAACACATACGGTTTCCCAGCAGTCAAGCTGGAGGTGAACAGGAAACACACAAAAAGCTAAATTGGACAAAAGTGTTAAATTCAATTTCATCAGATTAAACTATGACAGTTTGTCAGCTGCATAAATGGTTGAAGAAAATGACCTATGCATTAGGCTACTGGTGACCACTGGCCTCTTGCTCACCAAGAGAGACAAAGCCCAGCATTGGAGGGCTCAGCTGGCGCCCTCTGTGACAGACTGGTCTAACGGCATGGACTACTGTGCCAAGGCAGAAGAATACATGTATAAATCGAAAGGCTGCCCTCAAACACATGGCAAGGTTTGGGGGGCATGCATATCCTATTCCACAAATTTTGACATGGGAAAACCTAATAATTGTCACTTTTTCTGTATATATGACTAATGGGGGTGTGAGATGGGCTGCACCAAGAACAATGTCTGTGAACACTTTCTATGAAGTTAAACCAATAAAAAGAGTTGGAGAAAAGAATGAAAAAATTACCTAGGGCCTGATTTAGATCCCAGCGGATGGGTTGCTCTGTCACAATGGTGACGGATATCCCGTCCGCCGAAATATAAATCCCATAGGATACAATGAGATTTATATTTCGGTAGATGGTATCCGTCAACCTTTGTGACGGGGTAACCTGTCCACCGAAATCTGAATCAGGCCCTATGTCTTACTAGAGAAAAAGGATCTTTTACGAGATAGAGATTTATCAATTATTTGAGTATGCTCAAAGTGAAACTAGGGCCTGATGTACTATTTACTGGTCACAAATTTTGACTAATATGTTCATCAACAGTAAAGAATTGTTACAAACTGATTTATCAACAGTAAAGAATTTTTACAAACTGACCTATGTGCTAATCAGTCGGTTCATTACATTCCGATTCAGAGTGCGTTGCAATCCGACCTACCGAATCATTATTAATAAGGTGGATTGCAAATTGTGACTCATACCGATTCATGGACATCATAGGGATGGTGTCCTGCTAGGGTCAGCAGACAACCATGTCTGTAGTCGTTTTTCAATAAAATAAACTTTTCTTTATTAAATGAAGCCCATTTACTTTAAAGCCAACAGGGCTGCTTTTTAAAAACGTAGATTTTTTAAATTTTTTGAGAGTTGGTATTGTTCCTCTGGACCATTGCCTAATCCTTAACAAACTTTTTTTAACATTCACAAAGGAGAAGGGGCCCCAAGTTGTCCTATTCCCTTTTGTAAATGGGTTACCACTCCAACTCAGGAGGTAGTAATTTTTCAATGTTTTGCGACTGAATTTCGTTCTCAAAACGTTGATAATCACATACCAATTCAGTACTTTGAATAAATCCAATCGTATTTTAGGACTAGGAGTCGGTAAAAATGTACTGATTTCCAAAACGGGATTAGTACATTTAAAAAGCATTTCTGAGGTCGCACACTCCAAATGATAGTGTATGAGACCATAAAAATGCTTTGAATATCTTGCTCATTATTACATTTGGGAGATATCCTCGTAGCATGACATGCATGGTTCACAACATCCAAAAAAGCACATGCAAACCTGATGAACAAGTTTAAGACTTACAAATATATATGCATATACATTCACAATCTGCAGACAAGCAACAATGTGGAATTGACCATCACCCAGTCACTCCCGCACACATGAATACAATCCTTACTGCATCATCACAAGTGCTGCACTGAAAGGGGCTGCTCAGGGAAATATCTTTCCTGTCCAGTAACGGTATTACATGGATGTTTTCATCCAAATCCCAAGATTTTATATAAATTCCTGGAGAGAATTGTGACTTCAAAACCTTGGGTGAATGCAGAAATGGGTTAAGCCTGTGATTCCAAATACAGCGACTAATTTGAATGTTATCTCCTCACTCTTAGACCCCACTTACATGTAAGATTATCTATCTATCTATCTATCTATCTATCTATCTATCTATCTGTCTATCTATCTATCTATCTATCTATCTATCTATCTATCTATCTATCTATCTATCTATCTATCTATCTATCTATCTATCTATCTATCTATCTATCTATTATAGATATAAATATAAACAGAGATATATGTATAATGCAGAAATTCCTGGAGGCCGGAATTTAGTTTACAGCTTGGTATTTCGAAAAAATATATCCATCTACTAGGTGTAAGACCACATGGAATGGGAAATAGAAATACGGACACAGATTCAATGAGTTTTAACGCAGACATTTGCCACCTGCTCTAATCAGGTGGTAATGTATGTGAAGCTGCTGGGTCAGCGTGTGAGAGGGGAAGCACAGAGGGGTGTGGAGTGTGAATGAGTGAAGGAGAGGATGTTGCCTGGCAGAGAGGAGTATTATATGTCTTCCCTATGCTTTGATATAGGGTGAGAAGAGGGAGCAGGGACTACACTGCAGTTAATTCCCAATGCGATTTTAGCAGGTGGATTTTCCAGCTAGTAAAATCAGTTACGGTGTTCCTGTGGCCAGGATCAGGGGTGGGTAGAACGTTTCACTCCACCCTCACAGTTGGTGGAATTTGGCAATGCCAGTTTACTCTTGTTACGTGGACGTCTAGCCAAATTCCGACAATAGCCAAGTGGTGGAAATATTTTTTTGCAATACTCCAGAAATGCGAGCTGGCGAGCGTGAGTGAGATTTGGAATCCCCTAGCGTGATTTTCTAATGTGGGTGGTAGATGGTGGCTGTGGTTGGAGGGCTGCTTCTCAAGTAGGTTTGCTGCCGCTCAAGGAGATTTTCTAATCGAGTGCCAGCATAATCAACTCAAATGGTTGCATGCGTTCGCGCACCACATGGTGCCATTCGCGCTGATGTTTCAGTGCTGCTGCCAATAAGTTGCACTGCGAGCAGCGCAACGTGAAAATGTTCTGCCCGTTGGCGAAACTCTGCAGAAATTTGCTGAGTTTTTATGTAACTGCACTGAATTCACTCCCACCCCTACCCATGATGACTACGTACTGGAACACCATCTCATTTATAATTGAGTGATGCAGAATTTCTTGTAATTGGGGGCTCTAATGAGGCCCTTAGAAATAAATAATGTTGGACTAAATTTGAATAGTCCTCTATGCAACATTTGTACACTCCCTCTTACACGGTGGACTGAACAGGCATCAATGATACATTCAGACAATTACATTGAGCGCTGCAAGAGATAAGAAAGCACTTTAGACATATATCACTTCGCTAGCCAATAGGATGCACATTAGTCCTTGCTTACAAGACCTACATCAAAAACCCATGACAGATACACAACCATGAAAGATTCAGATATATATCTGCATTATTCCTTGAATACAATACATGCTCTATTAACCCATGCTAAACAAATGCACGCCCTTGAAGCATTCAGACTCTCACACACTTATCATTGCCCAAGTACAACACACACTCCAATAACCCAAAATTCATGAATACATATTTAAGCATTATTTGTAAACTCGTTCATATGCATCTCTCTCCAAAAATACCTCTTCAACCATTAACCTATACAGTACAATATACATGTTTACAGTATTTGACAAGTAATGTGTCTGCTTCACTGCAGACTACAATAATATATGTTGAACGAATATGCATTGTGTGGAGCATAGGCCCCCAAAGACCAAAGCTACAATACTCATCTGCTCCACACGTATGAAACACATGAAAATCGGATCCACTTATCAGTGTAATGCACCATTGATGGAGCACGTGCACCCAAACATGTTTTCACAGAAACGCATACAGAGGTGACAACAATGTAACACATGTGTGGTCAAACCCCTCTATATACAATGAAAACACAACCAACCATTATGAATTCTGTCACTTGTGTACAGCATTGGAAGGTTTATGCTTGACACCATTACCTGAATGCTAAACCCTTTCCATTGACCAATGCTATCAATAGTTTGAACAAGAAAGAATACCATCCTGGTTTTGACTAGTGTGCCATCTGGATGCAAGCCAGATGTACCACCTAGAAAATGTTCCAACTATTAAAAAATAATATAATGGAGATAAGCAACATTTTAAATATGATTGTATATTAAGCCATGCAAATATGTGCTCCTTTCTTGCTATTAATAAAATAAAAACATAAAAACTACTGCACAAAGAAAGCAACTATATCTGAGTCTAGTAACGCAATGATAGAAATAAAACATTGCCCACTGAATATGTCTAAAGCAAAATACATATCACATAGAGACTTAGAGCCAAACTTAGATTTGGGTTGTGATGCAACATCCTTCAGGTTTTGTAGCTTGTGCTAACTCCAAAGTAAAAACTACCAGATACATTTTGTTCACCATATTATTCCTAAAGTCAAAGAAATTCCACTTGTGGTTAATCCTCTGGAGTTGTCAATTTGCCAGGAATCAGAGGATTTTCAATTTCCACAAAACTCAAAATCAGGTCCTAAGTGTAAGTTAAAACAAAAGAACATTTAAAATAAATAAGTTTGTGATACTAAATATTGTAGGGCCAAATACCCCTCCCTTGAATACTTCTGCAGATTAATAAACGAAAACAGACGTGGGCAGAACACAATACAAACAGTATTCATTATATACTCCAAGACTGCCATTCACAATATTCGTAGATTTGCAATGATCTCAAGATTCAAGACAAACAATTCTTGGATAGAAAATTCACATTAAACAACTACATATTATATTGAAAACAAACAGCTATTCGAAATCCCAAGAACAACATGGATCCCACAAACTATATGTACCCCAAAAAGATGGAATCCAAACATACCAAGGCTAAAATGGGAAACAATACCGAAGGCTATCAGTTACCACAATTTGGTATGTGTGAATAGAAAAGATATACAACCAATGAAGAACATGCAAAAAAAATGATATAAGAACCTAATGATATACATTTCTATTCACATTCATTTCTATTTACAGGTAACTACAAAGTGAAACCAACAAACCACATTACAAACTCAATTGAAAACCCCATAAACAATGCATTCCAGAAAAGAAAGACATTTCCATAAACAATGCACTACACACATATATATTGCTGTAGATAATTTCATCCTAGAGAAAAATCAAACCATACAGACTCACCTATAAATTCCACAGCCAGATTGACAGCACCAATTGCCACCAAATGCTTATTTAGCAGCACCCAAAACTATACCATCGGCAAAAAAACATATTGACTGCCTCCTAAAAGGCCATGACATGTCCAAAAGGGACATAAAAATCCCCCTGAACCCCACTACCAAAAGAATATAAGCAGATATCAATTCTGTCAATTAAAATGCCATATGTAATGTTACATGTGAGGTCAGAAGCAGTGCATGATAGAGGTACAATTTTAGTTAGCTCACTAAACTATAACTGGTAAATGTGAGTGACTTTTTGTTTTTTAAACATTGCTTTTTATCTAATTTCAACACCTAACTATAGCATCACTTCAGCCTTTGTTTTTTCAGTGAATGTCTGTCTTTTGTTAAATTAAAGTATGAGCTGATTACTATAAATAACTATAACGTGACTTTAATCTTTGTTTTTTCAGTAAAGTTCATATATTTTTCAATATATTCATCCTACCCTCCCACTATATATGCACCCTAACGAGCCGTGGTAGGCCAATCCCCCCTCATTGTAAACGGCCTTTGACCATTTGCAGATGGGGTGTTGGCTGCAGGGCCTAGTCTTTAGTCAGACCCTGCACCCGACCTCCCATGGGTGCCCAATCACCCATGAGTACCCAATCCTCCACAAGTGCCCAATCCGCATATTCTTATGGCTTTGTTTTTTTTTGTTTTTTTCCCAAGGTACCACAGTATTCTTCTGGTACCTGCTACTCAAACTTCCAACCCATGGTACCACAATACTGTGCAGTCTTCCTAATTGCTCCTATATTTGAGGATTGTAGTAAGAGACACAAGCAAGAATAGGCACTCCCCCCGGAGTGGAGAAAGATTTCATTTTCTAAAGGTAGATTGTTCTTTGGTTGGATCTATATTTAAGCCAGCACTATGAAAACCGTATAAAAACTGCACCACTTAGGCCAAAAGCATGTAATTCCTCTTGACTGTTAAGAGGCTTTGTACAAAATCTCAGAGAGAATGTTTGCCAGGGCAGGATCTTACTGGTAACTGTTCTCTCCTCCAAAGAGCTGGTTTAGATGCTAGAGATGGCCTGCAGTTCTGAACTATTTAGAAGAAGGTGGAGCTCTGTTGACCAGGGAGAAAACCAGCACCAGATCCAGTGGACTTAATCCTTGCATGGAGGACGTAATGAGAGAGTGAGTCACCAAGAAGGCTTGATAAACTTCTATCCAAGATGGCCATTGTTGACACAAGAGAATTGGCATAAACAGAATTCAAGGAGTTGCAGAGATGCCTTCTAGGACTACAAAATGTGGGGATTATGCACCTTGCCTCACTAAAGTGGTAGAATCAATGACCAAGGGGTATATTTTCTCATATGCAGCTGAAAAGGACAATGCGATCTTCCTGTTGATCCCATTTATCCTATTTATTTGATGTGTGACTCTCTGACTTTGGCACTGAGTGCACATTTAAAGTTAGAGTTGGCTACTAATCCTACATCCAAGTTCCCAGTTCCAACTGTTGGACCTTGTGGCACCATTCAATGTCCCAAACCCCTGTGTTGCACCCATCAACTAAAATAGTCGACTAAAAAAGACCTGTTTTAAGACATGCACGTGAAATTTGACTCCTCTGTGCAACATTGCAGGGGATACCTTTTATGAGAACCATGTGCGGCCTAAATCAGATAGGATCAGATGAGGCTTTGATTGGCCTCCTCTTCCAGTGACTGCAACCCTTACATTGGAACCCATTGGCTACTCTATTCAAGCCATCAATCAATCAATCAATTCATTCTTTATTTGGGTAGAAAAGTATGCATAAAAGTCCATTTAAAAAGTACCACAATTAAACCACATTCAATATATAATATAACCAGCAATCCATAAAAATCAATATAGAGTTCAAAGTGTGGCAGCCGCAACCTGTCTTCATACAAAGGTGAAGCTATAAAACAATTCTAATTGGTATCCATTGTGAGGTGAGCTCGGACAGCAATTTTCAAAAACGAGCCAATATGAAAAATACACTCATCATCGTTAAGTTGAAGCAGCATTCTATATGCTACTCTAAAGTGAGCAATGTTATGCCTCTTGATTGGGGATAACAAAATACACTTTGTATATATGGAATAGAAACCGCAGAAGAATAAAACATTTAGCATAGATTGACCTGACTCCCATTACATGGGCAAGGTGAAGTATCCAGATTTGCCTGGAAGCCTAAAGGAAAATATAACAAATATGTAATGGTGCCAGCCCTGTAACGAAACAGTAGGCTGCGCTCCCAGCGCCCCAAAGGTTTTGTTACATACCTTGCGATCGATCTATATACTCCAGTATTCGTATAAGCCGACATACTCAGCTTTACAGTCTCAGTCGCCAATCTTTCAACTTACAAGGATTTAAACCAAATTGCTGCAGCTGTTTTTCAATGATGGTACATGAGCCATGGGATTCTCATACAACTGCTGGTATCCGATTTTGCGCAAACGAGATTCCACGGTCCCCAACCAAGGGATACTCCAACCTTTATCACAAGAGAGGCAATCTGAGACAATATCTCTAGTGAGACTTGCCTCTATGTTTCTCCATACTGCTAGCCATAATTACAAAGGACAAACGCTAATATAGTCTTTGATAAAGGGTATATTTAATTCACTGTGGCAAATAAAATGTTGGGTAGAAATGGGGGCTCCTGGAATTCTTCTGCAGAATCTGTTTTCCTCTGCCTGAATTGGATTACACTTAATAATACCCCATACCTCAGCCCCATATGTAGCTTTGGTGAGGCATTACATTCTGAAAATCTGCAGAAGTGTGAGAAGGGCTCCGCCTCTCCTAAGTTGTGCTAAACTGTACAGCGAGCTAATCACCCTGGAGAATTTATTCCTACATTTCACGACATGTGCTGTCCAAGATCCATTATCTGCACAGGCTAGTCCTAGGTAAAAAAAAAAGTGCTAGTACCTTTTAGGCTAGACTCGCCCACAAAAAGGGAGGCCAAATTATAGTTTTTTGGACCACAATTCATTATATGAGATTTATTAAAGTTAGTACGTAAGTCTAGTGAGGACATAACATTTACAAAGCCTTGCACTAGCAATCACAAAGCCCTAGGGGTGTGGGCCAGTAGTACGGCGTCATCGGCGTACAACAACAATGGTAATAGTGAGCCTTTAACTTCGGGGACATCAGGGGAGGCAGTTAATAAAAAAGGATGGAGATGATTAATATACAAAATAAATAAATACGGAGCTAAAACACATCCTTGTCTCACACCCCGAAAAATACCAATGTCTTGAGACACCTCCCCCTGAGTATTTGTTCTTATTCTGGCCTTCATACCCCCATGCAAATAAGCTAGAAAGTGCACCAGTGCTTTGTCCATCCCAAAAGCTAAAAGAATAGACCACAGCTTAAAGCGATTTACCCCATTGAACGCTGTTGTCAAATCCAAAATGCTAGGTATATTGGAGAGTTTTGGGCTGTAGTATATTTTCCAAATAGTAGATAAAGGTTTAGACACTGCTCTACTGGACCAATCTTAGATCTAAAACCATACTGGCATGGGTAAAGGATTGACTTCTCTACAGCCCATTCAATTATCTTGTTACATAAAACCCTGCCCAGGATTTTTAGGGTTGTGTCTATTAAAGAGATGGGCCTGTAGCAGCTAGGCTGCAAACAATCACCCTTATTGAAAATAGGGACTATAGTTGAGGTTGACCGTGTGCTGGGTAAAGGGAGTAGGCCAAACTCTTAAAAACATTCGGTGGTATCGGGCTTAGAAATCAGGTTGTGTTTAAGAAGATCTAGCGGTACCCCGTCCATGCCGGGGGCCTTGCCACCGATACTCTGATTTATTGCCTCCTCAACTTAATGCAAAGTCAGCTGCACTTACGCAAAATTTAGGGTGGGCTGATATTCACTGTTTATGGAGATAGGGCATAAATATTAGTGAAATGCAGTTCCCAGGGCTCACTAGGCATATTACAGCTAATTGTTGTCTCTAAGGGATTAAACAGTCTCATCTCTTTCACTGCTGTTGAAGTACTGGGAATTTTAAGCCCAGCGGTGCAGGGGAACACACCCTATGACTTCGGGTTCTTCCTGTCTCAGACCTACAGAAACACAGAGTCTTCTGGGTGAAGTCAAAGATCAGTTTATTGGCTGCAGACCAATTACAGGTATCCGAGAAGTACAACAGCATGTATGTTCTCAGGAGACTGCTTAAAGTTACAGAAACGGGCTTCTCCTTAAATACAAAATATCATGCTTCAGGCACACATTCCTTGTTTTACGGTATGGTCATTTACAGGTATACATTACAAACGAAAAGGCAGAGTCATGATGACCATCCCACATTCCAGTTAAGCCAGCCCACAATTATTTACCCAGCGAGGCTCAGATCCCACATCAGATATCAACAGGCCCCAATAAACACGGGCATCTCCTGTTTGGAAAACAAGCCATAAAGCAGGAAGAGTCAGGTGTGAAAGAGATTAGCCGGAGGCTTGTGTAGGATGAAAAGGCTTTATGGTGTGTCAAACCCTGATGCTAATCACAGGTGGCCGTAGGATGGGGAGCTTGTGAGACCGGACTGACCTGGGGCAGCGGAGCCAAGCTGCCCAGGTCACAGAGAAGTCAAAGGAAGGCACATGTGTTCTAAAGGCCCATATTTGCTCGTAATGTGTAGCCTATGTGAGGGCAACCATAAGATGGCCACCGCTCTAAGATGGAACCCACAAAGTCAATGTATAATAACGTATACACAGTGCATCTATAGCTAAAACGTTATACAAAGCACTTGTACATACCGCATTGACCATTCGCGGTTCGCTAATACCGGAATAGACAGGGGTAGGGCCCTGCCTCCTACGCGGTCCCAAATTTCAAAGTACGACAGACCCTCCTTTTGCCCTTACATAGGCAATAACTATACTCACATCAGTCCGAGTCTAGGTCAATATTCACGAAGTCATGGAGATGTTGCTGTAGCATCATCCTATTACTTAGCTCGTCCCTCGATACAGGTTTCCTTACACATAAGGTAGCACAGAGGCCACATATCGCAGGAGCACACTGTATGCACAGACAAAACAGGAAAAGAATGGCTAAGATCACTCCAATGACCATCAGAACTTTCCAACCCCAGGCAGATATCAGTTCCCAGAACCACCCCACCAGTGACCAATCTCCTTTATCCGCGTGTATGGATTCAGATATTCTATGCAGTTTGGAGATGGCTTGATAAACTGTTGGAGCGTTATCTGGTATGAAAATGCAACAACTAGATTGGATAACCTTACATACCCCACCGCGGTCTGCAAGTACAACGTCTAGAACCATACGGTTCTGCAAAGTCATGAGGCGATCCGCTTGGAGCTCAGCTGTCAAATTACCAAGGGCGTGTATCTCACAAAAAGTGACGAGATGCTTATGTCCTAAGAGGGAGACATGTGTGTATGAGGAAGGGAGGCCAAGAAAATAATTCTTTTAAAGACGAGAACCCTCACTCACCCGAGGGTGACATGCTTCATCATTGGGTCCCCTCTTGCACACTGTAACCGCAAGGTATACAGTGTGGGCTACAACTCTCAAAAAAGGGGGACAAGAGAGGAGCGTGAGGTGTTTTAATGGGGGTATCCAAAGTGACAGGGGGAGTAAGGGGCAGAGTGTGAAAAGAAACAGTGTGTAGGTAAGTAAAACTAGCTACAGGGTAACAAAATCAATTTTAATAGTAGTTCCCATCAGCTAGGATTAAAATGAGGTGATCTAGGATTAACCAAATATCCTAGTAATTGGTGGTCGACATGTTTCTGCCAGATGACTTAATTGTTCGCGGCATTCATCAGGACCTCTCAATATATCACTCTGCTCATATAATTAAAAATGAATTACAGACCATACTCGTTGGTAGGTAATAAATGACACAAGGACCAGCTGCAGTCCGGTGCAATGTCTCTGAAAAAAATTAACAGTTCATTGTCATTTATACCAACTTAAAAGGTCAACCTCCACATACCCAAAAGAAACACCACACACGTGATATGTGTTGCACACGTGATTAAAACACAAAACATTCTGGTGAGTAAGTATTTTCTAGGAACTCACCTATGGGTAATATTAATTTACCTCTACCTTGCGACGAATGGTGCTAAAGAGCACAGGTTGCTAAAAAGATAAAAGACTGGTTCAGAATGGTTTACACAAGTTGCACGAAGAAATATATAAACACTAATAGATAAGTGTTGCTCTCAATCGATGTAGTGTGGCGAGCACTATCTAGAATTCACCCAGACAGCAGTATTTCAAAAATAAAAATAGGCTTATTCTCATGTCCCAAAAGGAAGGAGAGGAGACGATGGAGAGGTGTGACACGCATTCACTTCATGCCACGTCTCACATGTAGATGTAAGGGACATATTGTGTGCCAAATCACAATCGTATGTGTCACGTCTCACATGTAGATGTACGTATTGTGTGCCAAATCACAATCATATGTAAGTAAAAACACATACAAATCAATCTTCCCAGCGAGTGGGTCCAGAGCGTCACTCGCCCGCTCCCAGCTCTTAGAATCATCAAGTTTGACACTACAGGTAAAGTTGGTAGAAACTGCGCTGACCCGTTTTGAAAAAACCTTTTATAACCCCAACATCCATGACCTAACTGGTTGTAGCCACTCACTCCAGGGCGTCACTCGCCCGCTGCCAGCTCTCAAAATTAAGGGGTTCCACAATGCACATAAAGTAAGTCACAAGGCACTCGGTACCTCCAACACCCTTAGCAATACCGATTTACAACAGTAACTCCTTGAATTACCTTTCGTTAGTCTGGCTCAGCCTAGTTGGGGCACCAAACCGCTGGGGAAAGGCTGCGCGTCTCGCAGTGGTAATGAGCGTTCCCGTTAATCATCGTGAGCGCGTGAACCCGGAAGTGCAACAAATAACTTCCGGGCAGCGCAGAATCATGGGACGTGTAGTTCGCTGTAAGGCGGAGGCGCCAGACGCGATTTGAATACAGCACAATGCGCCGTATTAAGGCTATAATGATGGTTATCACCAGCTAAACAAAAACGGGTCAAAGTACAACAGAATGACAGACACAGAACGTCTAGTGTTGCCTCCGTGTGATATGCCATAAAATCAGCAAAACGAGAGCTGGCGGAATTCTTTCGGAAAGTACGGCTGTGTTTTTTCTTTAGTGATGCAGAGACAGAAACACAGCATGAGAGTTCCAACACTGGACTGCGCAATAAATCTACTTTCTTGCCCACTTCACAACAGGTTCCACCTGAAGTCCTTACGTTTGAAAAAGCGGTTCTGAAGGACTATGAATTGGGCCTCAGTCACACCAAACAAGGTTTTTGCAACCTGTCCAATTTAGAGAGACAATGTGTCTCCAATTTGGGTAATGATCCCCTTATCACGATCAAGCCAGCTGATAAGGGGGGAGCGACGGTAATTATGGACACAGAGGTCTACAGACAAGAATGTCATAGACAGCTAGAGAACACTAATTTCTATACTCGTATTGCGCTAGATCCAACAAGGCGATTACAGTTGAAAATTAAGTCCTTGGTAGAGGAAGGGAGAGAGGCTGGCTGGATTACGAAAAATGAGGCCGATTTCCTGATCCAAAAAAATCCCAAAATACCAGCCTTCTATGCCCTCCCAAAAATCCACAAGAGTCAGCGACCCCCTCCTGGGAGGCCAATAGTATCTGGAATTGGGTCCCTTCTAGAACCTCTATCGAAATTTGTGGACCATTTCCTCCGTCCATTTGTATCTTTAATGCCATCGTATCTACAGGATACCAAACACGTCTTGCAACATCTTGAATCCCTCTCCTTTGACCCCAATAGTCAATTGATGGCCACATACGACGTGGAAGCGTTGTATACGAATATACCGCAGGATGCCACTTTAGAGACAATACGGGATCTATTAGAGAGTAACCCACGTGATGACCAAACACCCAATGATTTTGTTATGCAATGTGCGACACTGGCACTAAAAGAAAACTTTTTTAGTTTTGAAGGCCAATTGTACTGGCAAACAACTGGTACTTCCATGGGGAGTACCTGTGCACCCAGTATGGCCAATCTGTACATGCATAATTTTGAGACTCAACACATCTATCCTCTACACAATCCTTACCATGACCAACTGAAACTGTGGAAACGCTATATAGATGACATCCTGGTCATCTGGGAAGGTGACCAGGAGTCTCTAGAAGACTTTTCTATATGGCTCAATACACGGGATACCAACTTGAGGTTTACTGGTGAGAATAATAACTTCTCCATTCCCTTCTTGGACCTTCGACTATACCCCAAAGATGGGAGGATCCACACTGAGCTATATCAGAAACCGATGGCCCGTAACTCCCTACTGAGCTTTCATAGCTTCCACCCAAGGGCATTACTCACCAATCTTCCAGTCGGTCAATTTCTTAGACTGAGGAGAAACTGTTCAGAATTGGTGCAGTATTATAAACATGCAAAGAAACTAACTGATGAATTAACTACACGACACTATCCAGCACAATTGGTAAAAAGAGCGGCAAAAAGAGCACGCAACAATGACAGGGGGGCACTCCTGGAAACATACACCAAACCAAAATCAGACAAATTGGTATGTGTGACAACTTTCAGCAACTTAACTACAAATGTAAAAAGGGCAATCAACAAGAATTGGCACATACTCAATACAGGCAAGCTGACATTGGACCCACCTCTGTTTGCATTGAAACGGAGCAGTAACTTGCAGGACCTCATGGTACATACACGACCAAGAACCGTTGCACATCACAACAGCCAGACAACACTATGGAACACTAATCCTGTGGTTGGTCATTTTCCATGCGGATCCTGTTCGTGCTGCCCCTTCACCAGTCACACTACAGAGCTGGACATTTTACCGGGGAGACCATGGAAATTGAATAACCACACCAACTGCAACACCAGTGGGGTTATATATATGACTAAGTGCCCTTGTAATTTGATTTACATTGGAATGACATGTCGCAAGGTACGACAAAGAATTACTGAGCATCGTAGTACCATCCGATGCAGAAAATCGAATACACGAATGACTAGGCATTACCTTGAGAAGGGCCACACAGAAAATGACCTTCAGTGGGTCATTATTGACAAACCTCACTATGATACTAATATGGGACCATTGGAACAAGTTCTATTCCGCCGTGAACAACGGTGGGTGTTCCGTCTCAAAAGCCACTTGAGGGGTCTGAATGAAGATATTCCCTGGTGTTCTGTGTAACCTCATCCGGGTCTCCTGTATCAGCTTCTCCCATTTGTAGTTGCCGCACAACACCACACATTTATGTTGCGTTACTGGGCTGATTCCCTTTGGGATAGACAGCCTAATACATGCATTACATATGTAACTACCAATACTATGGGCTTCGGAATTGGTAACTGGCTCTGTATTTTGAAACTTTTTTATGGAGTGCTTCCATGTATTTAGCCACCATTTCTGCATGAGTATGACTGTGGCCATATAGCCCCCCCCCCCCCCCCCCCCCCCCCCCCCCCTTTTTGTATAGAGCTCTCGTTTTGCTGATTTTATGGCATATCACACGGAGGCAACACTAGACGTTCTGTGTCTGTCATTCTGTTGTACTTTGACCCGTTTTTGTTTAGCTGGTGATAACCATCATTATAGCCTTAATACGGCGCATTGTGCTGTATTCAAATCGCGTCTGGCGCCTCCGCCTTACAGCGAACTACACGTCCCATGATTCTGCGCTGCCCGGAAGTTATTTGTTGCACTTCCGGGTTCACGCGCTCACGATGATTAACGGGAACGCTCATTACCACTGCGAGACGCGCAGCCTTTCCCCAGCGGTTTGGTGCCCCAACTAGGCTGAGCCAGACTAACGAAAGGTAATTCAAGGAGTTACTGTTGTAAATCGGTATTGCTAAGGGTGTTGGAGGTACCGAGTGCCTTGTGACTTACTTTATGTGCATTGTGGAACCCCTTAATTTTGAGAGCTGGCAGCGGGCGAGTGACGCCCTGGAGTGAGTGGCTACAACCAGTTAGGTCATGGATGTTGGGGTTATAAAAGGTTTTTTCAAAACGGGTCAGCGCAGTTTCTACCAACTTTACCTGTAGTGTCAAACTTGATGATTCTAAGAGCTGGGAGCGGGCGAGTGACGCTCTGGACCCACTCGCTGGGAAGATTGATTTGTATGTGTTTTTACTTACATATGATTGTGATTTGGCACACAATACGTACATCTACATGTGAGACGTGACACATACGATTGTGATTTGGCACACAATATGTCCCTTACATCTACATGTGAGACGTGGCATGAAGTGAATGCGTGTCACACCTCTCCATCGTCTCCTCTCCTTCCTTTTGGGACATGAGAATAAGCCTATTTTTATTTTTGAAATACTGCTGTCTGGGTGAATTCTAGATAGTGCTCGCCACACTACATCGATTGAGAGCAACACTTATCTATTAGTGTTTATATATTTCTTCGTGCAACTTGTGTAAACCATTCTGAACCAGTCTTTTATCTTTTTAGCAACCTGTGCTCTTTAGCACCATTCGTCGCAAGGTAGAGGTAAATTAATATTACCCATAGGTGAGTTCCTAGAAAATACTTACTCACCAGAATGTTTTGTGTTTTAATCACGTGTGCAACACATATCACGTGTGTGGTGTTTCTTTTGGGTATGTGGAGGTTGACCTTTTAAGTTGGTATAAATGACAATGAACTGTTAATTTTTTTCAGAGACATTGCACCGGACTGCAGCTGGTCCTTGTGTCATTTATTACCTACCAACGAGTATGGTCTGTAATTCATTTTTAATTATATGAGCAGAGTGATATATTGAGAGGTCCTGATGAATGCCGCGAACAATTAAGTCATCTGGCAGAAACATGTCGACCACCAATTACTAGGATATTTGGTTAATCCTAGATCACCTCATTTTAATCCTAGCTGATGGGAACTACTATTAAAATTGATTTTGTTACCCTGTAGCTAGTTTTACTTACCTACACACTGTTTCTTTTCACACTCTGCCCCTTACTCCCCCTGTCACTTTGGATACCCCCATTAAAACACCTCACGCTCCTCTCTTGTCCCCCTTTTTTGAGAGTTGTAGCCCACACTGTATACCTTGCGGTTACAGTGTGCAAGAGGGGACCCAATGATGAAGCATGTCACCCTCGGGTGAGTGAGGGTTCTCGTCTTTAAAAGAATTATTTTCTTGGCCTCCCTTCCTCATACACACATGTCTCCCTCTTAGGACATAAGCATCTCGTCACTTTTTGTGAGATACATTCATTTGGAGTCAGTGATGTCTGATGCTTTATTTTTCTCCATTATTCGTACCCCTTAGTGTGATATAAATTACCAAGGGCACCAGCCGTAACGTTAACAGTGGATTCAACCACACGAGTCAGTTGTCTCAGGTTCCTACTATTAACCATAGGTCCCCAAAACGGCAGGAAACCCAAAAAGAAGTCTCCCGCTTCCTGACCGGCAGTATCCTCCTTACTAATCACGCCTCTCACAACTCTGGTCTTGTGATAGTCAGATGCAGCAGTAAATGTCGGCGGTAGCAAATTTGCAATATAACATGTGCCCGAGAAATCAGGGGGCAACCATGTATATGCTCGGTCATTGCAGACAAAATATGTACCCTTGGCAGCCAAAAACGCAGGGGAAAACTGTGATGGGAAAGTGTACGTTTCAGTACAGTCACTTTTCCCCAGTTGAGCTCTTGGATTCTGACCACTACCTTGTAAACAGAACCGACCTATGTGGGGTACGACCCAGATTGGGGATGAAATTTTCCGCTGTCTTTCACCCAGACTAATACTATACCCCGTCGCGTTCCACCCTACATAAGCTCTCAATTCATACTTGGGTATAGGTGAGTATGCGTCGATATCTCTGCTCATATCGGCAACTCCTTTCATTAAAGCTTTATTATTTGTGCTAGGTCTGATGGAACACGGTTGTCGCGGGGAGTAGGCATCTAGTGGAAAGAGAAACATGGTCTGGAATGCCCATGACGATCCATTGTAACTAAACGGCAGCACTAGATAAGGAATACCCTTATTAATGGTATGTGGCATTAAACCGCACACCCAGCAATTGGTTGTATTCATAACTAGTTGGTGCTGGTGCAGGAGCTGAATAAACGAGTTGTTCACAAACTCTGATCGTCTAGCTTGTTCATGTTCAGGCAGAGGGTGTAAAGAGTGCAAGGAGACAGTAGGAGGAGGTATAGGCTGTACAGTGGGTGCAAAGGGCTCTTGAGAGGAGAAGAATACAAATCCTACGGTAAACACTATCATACTACATAATATAAACAGACATAAAAATACAAAACGTTTGCTCTTCATTATTTTACATATTCTTGCTTTAAAGTTCATTTCCTCAGCGGGTCTCTCCATCTTGAAAAACTCCATCCTCTAATCGTGCCGCTCGCGGCGGGTGAGTATCTTCTGCTAAGGAGTACGCCTGTCAGTCCAGGGAATGCCCTAGACCAACCAGAACCGTTGACCTAACGTCTTCGGCCTGTACCCCAAAGTCTTGGCACCGCGACCCTGCGGCTGAACCCGGATGGTGGTTCGAAAAACAAAAAATCAAGAAAGTCCTTCAGATGGGAGAGCTATGATATCAAAAACAAAAAGGTAAGGGAAAGGAATATTTATTTGTCCATAGGCCTTGGTCTCAGATTATAGTGGAAACGGCCAGGTACTGTCTGATCTTGAAACAAGAGTTCAGGCTCTGTGGTGTCCAATCGAATTGACGGTGGCACAGCTTCTTGCAAAATATCGTCACTCTGTTGTGCTGAAGTTGTGCCTCTTACGCGTGCATCACTGAACGGCACAAAATGAGGTACAGTGTCTGTTTCAGAGTCAGCGATACCCTCCTGGACCCACTGGTCATATGGTAGAGGCCAAGGGATCCTCTTGATGTGGGCGCCGTGGATCCAATTCTTTTTCCCCTTTACTCGAACAGCTGATCTTGTAGACAGAAGTATGAGGTGAGGGCCAATCCAACGGGGCTCATCGTTGCTTTTGCGTTGGAAATTCTTGATGAACACCCATGTGCCAGGGTGGATAGGGTGTCCTGGAGCTTCAGAGGCCTGGGGGAGAGTATCATGCACCTATTGGTGTAAAACACGCAATTTAGCCGTCAATTCATATAAATAATCAAGCAGTACTGGATGTTCGATTTCGCTGAATTTCGTCGGTCTTGGCACACCCCATACATTGGCGGGGCGGCTAAAAACCCGCTCGTTTGGGCTAAGTCCCACTCGTGAGTGTACGGTCATTCTGGTGGACAGGAGTGCTAGAGGCAGAGCGTCAGGCCATTTAAGACCGGAGTTCGCCTGGATTTTGGCCAGCTTGAGTTTTAGAGCGCCATTGCAGCGCTCTACTAATCCAGCTGATTGGGGGTGATTTGCAGCGTGGAACTTCTGCTTAATCCCTAATCCCTCACACACATTCTTCATCACTCGACCCACAAATTCACTCCCATTATCACTCCACACCATTCTTGGCATTCCAAACCTAGGGAAAAATTCCTTCACAAGGGCTTTGGCTGTGGATAGAGCAGTGTTGTCTTTTAGGGGATACGCTTCTATCCATTTTGAAAAAGCGCAAACAACAACCAATACATATTTCAAGTTGTTGCACCTTTCCATGTGGATAAAATCTAGCTGCAAAACCTCAAATGGATATGATGGAGGCGCAAAATGACCAGCTGGAGTTGGGGTTCCTCTACCAGGGTTGTATTTCAAGCATACCATACAATTCTTGACCACATTCTCTGCACACTTGGGAATTCCAGCATTCTGCCATACTGGAGCCAACAACTTACAGATTCCTTTCATACTGATATGTGCCATTCCATGTGCCATAGTAACCACTGGAAGCACATATGCGTCAGGTAACAACCATCGCCTATGTTCTGACAGATCAATCCAACAACCATTCTCATCCAATTTACCCGTACTTTCTCTCCACTTGCTCAACTCTTTCTCTGTGGCTTCAGCTTGAAGGGACTTTACACTCTCTATTGTGTTTTCACACATTCCAACATCACCAATCCATCTGGCAGGGCCTGCAACATACATTCGAGTTTTCACATCTTTTGCTGTTTCTTTCGCGATTTCATCAGCAAATGCATTACCACGACCAACATCATCGGTGACTTTCTTGTGCGCACTGCATTTCATAATCGCAACTTGTAACGGTAGGGTCAGTGACTCAAGGAGATCATTCACCAACTTGCCATTCTGAATCTTAGCTCCATGCGAAGTCAGGAACCCACGTTCTTTCCACAATCGCCCAAAACTGTGCGCAACGCCAAAGGCGTACTGGCTGTCGGTATATATGTTCACTTTCATTCCTTCAGACAACACACATGCTCTTGTAAGGGCAATCAATTCTGCTGCTTGAGCCGAATTATGTGGCACACGTGCAGTTTCAACAATCGTGTGCAAAGTCGTGATAGCATATGCAGCAGTCGTATCACCATTTGGAAGCTTGAAACACGAACCATCCACCCATAAGGTACCATCACACTCAGTCAGGGGAGTATCTTTAAGATCTACTCTCCCTTTCGTCTCTTCTTCTGTTCTGAACAGACAATCATGTTGCTCAATCTCATCCAGGTCTGCTGGAATCGGCAATAATGTAGCTGGATTCAACGTGTTGCATCTCTTTATGTGTATATGATTTGCTAACAGTGTCAGCTCATATCCTGATAATCGCGCACTAGTTAAGTGCTGTGTCTTGGTCCTGTTTAACAATGTGTCCACAGCATGTGGTACCATAACAATCAATGTATTATCCATTACTAGTCCAGAAGACTGTCGAATAGACATAGCTGCGGCGGCTGTAGCTCTCAGACAACTTGGCAATGCCCTAGCTACCGGGTCCAAGGTTGATGAAAAATTTGCGCATGGACGCGGTCTGTCGCCAAAAGGCTGTGTCAGCACTGATAATGCGCAACCATCTTTTTCATGAACATACAATGTAAAAGGCTTGCTGTAGTCAGGGGTACCCAACACAGGAGCTGAACATAATGCATTGCGCAATTCCAAAAAACTTTTCTGACACTCTTCAGACCATGGAATAGGATTCGGTGTGTCTTTGCATGTTAATGCTAACAAAGGTTTTGCCAGCAAGGAAAAATTGGGAATCCAATGCCTACAATATGAAGTAATGCCCAAGAAAGCACGCACTTCTCTCTATGTTCTTGGCACACTTAATTGTGCAATGGCTTGAATTCTCTCTGGGGTCAGTTTCCTTCCCTCCTTCGATAAGAGATGACCTAAGTAGGTCACTTCTTGTCGACAATATTGCATCTTTGAGAGGGATACTTTGTGATGAAAGGCAGACAAATGACGCAACAATGACAGTGTAGCTTTCTTGCAAATCTCTTCAGTATCCGCGGCGATTAGTAAATCGTCAACATACTGAATAAGGATAGCGCCACTAGGTAAAACAAGTGCATCAAGCTGCGCTTTTAAAGCTTGACTGTATATTGATGGACTTTCACAGTAGCCCTGGGGAGCGCGTTTAAAGCGAAAGCTTCGACCTCCTAAACTAAAGCCAAAAATGTCTCTGCTCTCCTCTGCAATTGGGATGCTAAAGAAAGCATTCTTCAAATCGATCACTGAGAACCATGCAGCGGAAGCTGGAATCATAGTTAACAAGGCAGTTATATCAGGGACAACTGGAAACTGTGGCACAACAATCTTATTAACCTCTCTAAGGTCAATCACAAATCTGTAAACAGGTGGCTGTGAAGGGTCCGTTCGTTTTAAGACAGGTAAAACAGGACTATTGCAAACGTTGCCTCTTGTCTCTTCAATTACATCCTTTTTAACCAAATCGCTGACAATGGCTAACAACGCTTTCTGACCTTCATTGGAGATCTTGTACTGGGGAATGCGTGGCAATCTGATATTGGCCTTTAAAGTTACCACATATGGCGGTATTTCCAGAAGACCCACATCATTGGGACCAGTAGCCCAAAGGACATCCGGAAGGGATGACAATTCAGGTGGCATTGCATTCTTAGACAAATACACCGGGGAAATCACTTTCTTACCTAATGTAAGTTGTACTCCTGAGGGAGAACAATATAGCGTTGCATGCAATCTTTTTAACAGATCCAATCCTAGCAAATTTTCACCACAACCTGTCGTTAGGATGAGGGGTGCTTTTAGCTCACAAGGTCCAACAGAAAGTGACATAGGACTAGAAATCGGGTTCCTAACTGGGGCGCCAGAAAAACCTACTGAAACATTCATTTCGCCAGACAAAGGCACGCCAGGGAGTTTCGAATGCATGATTGAACTCTTTGCAGCACCAGTGTCCAGCAGAAAGGGCTCCGTTACATTTGCTGTAGTTACTTTAACATAAGGTCCGCTCTGATCCACTGGCACTGAAACAACTCCCTCTCTCTGTCTACGGCTGTCCTAGTAATCATTACCTTCCACGTTGTCGTCTTCTGCATAATAATCATTATTGTAGTACTGAGCTGTATTATCAGTCGCGTTGGCTTGCTGATCAAAGCTATTTATGGTATTTTGAGGCGGAAGAGGACGCGCGTTCTGGGGAGCATTTCCACGCCCCCTACCTCTAGGAGCTTGCTGACCACCTCTACCTCTTGCGCCATACGCATTACTGTTACGCTGCATTAATTTAGGGCAACTATACTTGAAATGACCTTCCTCTTTGCAATATGAACATTGGTTGGGACCTACAGGGATTCGTGGTTGATAATACCCATTCATTTGCTAATTATTCTGAAACTGTTGGGGCTGCTGATAGATACCTTGGGTTTGCCTATAATTATTCTGTCCTCCACGTGGCGGATAAGCCTGCTGTAAAAGGACCTTTGTTTTCAGTTCTTTCGTTTTCTTATCTGTTCTATCTTTCTCATCTTTATCTCTATTTTCGTAATACTGTGCAGTAGCCAGTATTTGCGCTGAAGAGGACACAGCCCAGGAACTTTCTGAATCTTTTAATTTCTTACACAGCTCGGGAAGTAGATTCTGTACAAATTTATCCACAAATAACCGTTGGCCACCTTCAGTGCTCATGTCTTGACCACTGTGGTCGATAAACGTTTCTTCAAACCTTGTAAAGAAATCGGACACTGTCTCATCTTTCTTCTGCTTACATGCGGATAGTTTATCCCAATTTACGCGCATCGCAGGCATTATAGTTTTCATGTAGGTAATAATTCTACCAGGGAGGTCTGCTACTAAAGGGTCAGGCTTTGCGCCACCAACTTGTCTAGCGTCTGCAGCAACGATATTAGCCCATGTACCCCCTAGTTCTGCCGCATGATCCGTATTACGGATGGATCCCCATAAAGGCTGTGGAACAACATTCCCAAATAACATATCTATGTCAGCCAGATTCATGACACATGATTCTGCAGTTTGTGATAACTCCTTGTAATATCCTGTAGCGTTTTTACGGGGGTCAGGCAATGTCTGCTTAAGCGCTATTACTTCAGATCGTTTCCAAGGGACATGCACCCAAACACGCTGAAAATGAGCTGGCATAGCAGCAATACCATTAGCGGCATCAGCCGCAACAGCTTCCTTCCATACCGGAGGGACTTCTCTCATAGGGTATTGTCGTGCTTTTCCCTTGCTCCCCACAGGGAATTCCTGTTCGAACAATGATTGCTGACAATCACCATTTCTGAGGGACAGTAAAGTCGCAACTGCTTTATCTACATTGGGACCCACAATTATACCTGTTTCAAATTCAAATCGCACTCGACACAATTCCTGTGGGTTTGGGTTTGAACCATTATCCTCCAATTCCTCACAGAGGAATTCACACATTTTATCAAAGACATACCGCTGTTTTGGGGCATCCCATTGATGGAAAACGTTAACAACTGATTCCACATTATAAAGTGAAGGGAAACCAATCCACCTACGCGCCAGATGATCTAACACCTCTTTCTCGTCAGGACCAGGCAGCTGACTACGCAATTGCTTACGTTGTAAACCAGGAGTCACACTAGATGACCCAAAGAGAGGTGACATTAAACTAGTAACTACATTAGCTAGTCGTTGTCGTGCTGAAGGAGAAGTTGAGGCGAAAACAGGGGGATAGACAGAGGGAAGAAAAACGGATTCAGATACAGGTACCAGGGTAGTGCAAGAAGGAGCGCCAGGGGAAGCCGCTGGCGTGCTAGGCAAAGTCGCAGGAAGCGCGGGGCAACAGGTAACAAAACTGGCGGCCCTTGAGAGGGCTGCACTGCAGGGATAGGAGCCAGCTGAGGAGGAGCTGGCGGCTGTGGGAAGGCTTGCGGCATATTAACTAGAGGCTGCACGTTTACAGGCTGTGGAGGCGCTGTGGCATTTTGCGCATACGGGGGTGGCGAACTTAGCAAATGGGACATTAGGGAATCTTTCTCGTTCTCTTTTGCTTCATGTTGCACAAGGGGTGACAAAACAGGATAACACTTATCAATCCCTAGTTTGCGCTGTCTGTGCAATTGCTCATTCATTTGTTCCTCCTCATTATCTTTAAATTGCACAGCTGCTTGCATCACTGACATACCTCTTTCTCTCTTATTCCTTTTCGCTAGCTTAATTTCCTTCTGTTTGGCTTCCTTTCGCCATAGGCGGAAAGAATCAAACATTGCCGGCCGGGCTTTCTTTTTAAACAATTTAACTTCCAAATTATCTAAGATATCTGTATCGAAACTACCATTTTGGGGCCATTTTAAAACACCATCCTTTCTGGTGTATCGGATCCATACTCCATTATATGCAATGGGGCCCACGCCATGTTTTACATAAAGCTCATAAGTTGGAGTTCCAATTGGAGGAACCGGACATGAATCCTCCAACTGGAAATCCCTTCTACAACTCAAACAAAACCAATTACCAAATACACTAGAACCAGGCATCTTCGCTCACTAGTCTAGTTTCAAAACGTCAAAGGATTATCGATTACGATAGTCTCGTGAATACACGAGTCCTCTGGCTTTGGGACTTGCAAGCTCCAAATCAAAGCGATCCTGAAGGATACCAAAAATCCCGAAGGATACCAAACAAACTGGGAGACGCTCCACTTATACTTAACTGAATATCGATGATCAATGGCGTCACCAGAAGACTCTCTCGGTTGTTTCGCTCTACCAAAATCGTCAAGGGTCCAAAACAGGGCGATTAATCAGGGCAGCAGTCCTTCGTAGCCGTCGGGACGCGGAGAACCTCGCAAAAAAGACTTTCGGACCACGTCGACATGCAGGGGTCGATGAAGTGGCGGCCTTCCTCCAGAATTTCCAAACGAAGCTCCTCACGAACCTCTGGCTTGGACCGGTACCGCTGAAATCGTCCCGAGTTGGGCGCCAACTGAAGTACTGGGAATTTTAAGCCCAGCGGTGCAGGGGAACACACCCTATGACTTCGGGTTCTGCCTGTCTCAGACCTACAGAAACACAGAGTCTTCTGGGTGAAGTCAAAGATCAGTTTATTGGCTGCAGACCAATTACAGGTATCCGAGAAGTACAACAGCATGTATGTTCTCAGGAGACTGCTTAAAGTTACAGAAACGGGCTTCTCCTTAAATACAAAATATCATGCTTCAGGCACACATTCCTTGTTTTACGGTATGGTCATTTACAGGTATACATTACAAACGAAAAGGCAGAGTCATGATGACCATCCCACATTCCAGTTAAGCCAGCCCACAATTATTTACCCAGCGAGGCTCAGATCCCACATCAGATATCAACAGGCCCCAATAAACACGGGCATCTCCTGTTTGGAAAACAAGCCATAAAGCAGGAAGAGTCAGGTGTGAAAGAGATTAGCCGGAGGCTTGTGTAGGATGAAAAGGCTTTATGGTGTGTCAAACGCTGCTTCTAATCACAGGTGGCCGTAGGATGGGGAGCTCGTGAGACCGGACTGACCTGGGGCAGCGGAGCCAAGCTGCCCAGGTCACAGAGAAGTCAAAGGAAGGCACATGTGTTCTAAAGGCCCGTATTTGCTCGTAATGTGTAGCCTATGTGAGGGCAACCATAAAATGGCCACCGCTCTAAGATGGAACCCACGAAGTCAATGTATAATAACGTATACACAGTGCATCTATAGCTAAAACGTTATACAAAGCACTTGTACATACCGCATTGACCATTCGCGGTTCGCTAATACCGGAATAGACAGGGGTAGGGCCCTGCCTCCTACGCGGTCCCAAATTTCAAAGTACGACACTGTCCAAAGAAATGTACTATTCTTCTTATTTTCCATTAAGGCTAAAGAGTCCCATTGCTGGTCTAATACTTCCTTTTTAGGTCTCGCCTGGCGGTAGCAGCGCGCATGCGCTGCCCTCACCATGCGTGTGCCTTTTGGAATCGATACGATTCCAGAAGTATACTTCAAGCCCCACCCCTCTTTCCATTGGCTTGCGTCATCGTTTATGTTAAATGATGGCACGTGATTGGAAAGCGGGCTTCTCGGTTACCGCCTTGTCCACTTTTTGGACATTCCAAGTGGACAGGCTGACGCCATCTTTGTTTCTGGCACAGCGCACACTGCCATACGCTCATGAAGACAGCCCTCCTTTCCTCTCCACGCCCACCCCGTGCCTCTCTGATCCTCCTCCACAGTCCCTCGCTCCGGTCTGTCACAGTGCACACTGCCATGCGCTCGTGAAGTCAGCACTCCCAGGACCGGCAGCCCCATGCACTACGGCGTTATTGTATGGCTACTGATAGTCTTATGTTGGCTTCTAATGGCTTTTATCACTCATTGCAGCTCATGGCCGGTGCATCTCTGGTGTTTCTGTTAAGGCTCTGGCTGTAACCCCATCTGGATCTCGCAGGTGCTCAGGTGGAGTACCCAGATATTTTAGCACCCATGAAACCTTGGACTGTATTCAGCTCTCACCTAATGCTATTTATTAGCTATTAAATGTATTCTTCTGCCTTTCTGTGATTGCTTGCATTGAACTTCACGTGCACTCTTATTTCTTACTGGCTTAGTCCCATATGTCTCACTGTAGCACTAGAACATTACACTCCGCCCTAGTAGCTTTACCAGTGCGTGTTTTAAAATGCCGGCGCAGAAACAATTTGTTCCTATGAACAACAAACCCCGGGAACCAAGTGGATGTCTAGTCCAGGTGTACTAGAAAACGTCATAGAAGTCAGTTCGGTCGTCATGAAGTGCGTGTGTTGTTACTTTCTCCACACAAGAGCGATAAGCACCACTGCGATGAATGTTCCAGGGGCCGCTTGTGACATTTTTGACTTTCCTGTCTGAGAAACCAAGCCGCGGTCCCCACCCTAGTAGCTTTACCAATGCGTGTTTTAAAATGTCGGTGCAGAAACAATTTGTTCCTATGAACAACAAACCCCGGGAACCAAGTGGATGTCTAGTCCAGTTGTACTAGAAAACGTCATAGAAGTCAGTTAGGTCGTCATGAAGTGTGTGTTGTTGCTTTCTCCACACAAGAGGGACAAGCACCACCGCGATGAATGTTACAGGGGCCACTTGTGAAATTTTTGACTTTCCTGTCTGAGAAACCGAGCCGCGGTCTCCACGCCTATCAGTCAATCAATCAATCACTCAATCAATCAATCATGGCATTTGTAAAGCGCACTACATACCTGCGAGGGTCTCAAGGTGCTAGGGGGGAGGGAGGAAGCTGCTACTGTTCGAAGAGCCAGGTCTTGAGAAGTCTTCTGAAGGTCAGAAGGTCTTCGGTCTGCCACAGGCGGATGGGGAGGGTGTTCCATGTCTTGGCGGCGAGGTGGGAGAATGATCTGCCGCCGGCGGTCACTCTTCGAATGCGGGGGACGGTGGCGAGGGCGTGGTCTGCGGAGCGGAGCTGGCGGGTGGGGGTGTAGAGGCTGAGTCGGCTGTTGAGGTACGTTGGTCCGGTGTTGTAGATTGCCTTGTGTGCGTGGGTGAGGAGTTTGAAGGTTATCCTCTTGTTTACAGGGAGCCAGTGTAGGTCTCTCAGGTGGGGTGTGATGTGGCTGCGGCGAGGGATGTCGAGTATTAGGCGTGCGGAGGCATTCTGGTTGCGTTGAAGCCGTTTCAGGAGTTTGGCCGGGGCTCCTGCATTGAGTGCGTTTCCGTAGTCCAGTCTACTGCTGACGAGGGCCTGGGTGACCGTCCTTCTTGTTTCGGTGGAGATCCACTTGAAGATCCTGCGAAGCATGTGGAGGGTGTTGAAGCAGGAGGAGGAGACGGCGTTGACCTGCTTTGTCTTGGAGAGGGTAGAGTCGAGGATGACCCCTAGGTTGCGTGCGTGGTCAGTGGGTGTTGGGGGTGTTCCTAGTGCAGTCGGCCACCAGTATGTATTACACTCTGCCCTAGTAGCTTTACCAGTGCGTGTTTTAAAATGTCGGCACAGAAACAATTTGTTCCTATGAACAACAAACCCCGGGAACCAAGTGGATGTCTAGTCCAGTTGTACTAGAAAACGTCATAGAAGTCAGTCAGGTCGTCATGAGTGTGTGTGTTGTTGCTTTCTCCACACAATAGCGACAAGCACCACTGCGATGAATGTTCCAGGGGGCGCTTGTGACATTTTTGACTTTCCTGTCTGAGAAACCGAGCCGCGGTCTCCACACCTATGTCTTGTGCTTTTCAACTTCCTGCTCTCATTGTTATCGCACAATGAGGCACCCTGAGCCGTGAGCACCGCTTCTACATCAGAGCCCTTACAAGCTGCTCCAAGCCTCTCTCTCTTGCACATAACCCACACCTCCGAATGTTACTAAGGGATGCATGACTGTGGTACACTTCAGGAATAAAATACGGATAAACGACACAGAACAAACACATAAAAATAGGGTAGACCATCTGTGACACCTTACCTGTGAGCTTGCTTCCCTCTCCTGGTTACAGACATTACTTTTATCCTCTCTCTACTCTGCCCATTTGTGTGTTCAATTCCATGTGTGCCAAGTGAAAGTGCTCCAAAGCTGCCATCTGAGACAAGCATAAAAAATGCAATAGGTCTCGCCTTTCATTAAGTTAAAGCCATTTGCTTTGCTATACAATACCATTAGCAAAGCAAATGGCTTTAACTTAATCAAAAGCGAGACCTATTGCATTTTCAATGCTTGTTTCTAGCTGCAGTGACCTGCTTCTATATCTGACGTGACTCGTCCTCCACTTGGGGCTCCCTTAGAGTGGTCATAGGTGCCTGTAGTAATTGATGATTAGTAATGGAGCACTCATGGCTGAACCATCTACGTTTATTAACGGATGATTTAATGAGTCTCATTAGCTCTTTCTTAATAAAATAACAGAGCTGGGTGAATGCCATGGCTGGTGAATCAGCAGTATCAGATTCGGGAAGACGTGCCATGACCACAGGCAGGTTCTTTTTAATCACTTTCTGAAATAGATAAGCAGGTGCGACTGCTCTCCATTTTAATCTTAATCCGTCCAATGAGGGTTCAAGGTTACTAGCTCCACTTTCCCTGGTGTAATGAGCCTTAGAGGACAGGGTAAAAACTACCTCGATTTGGATTATGGTCACCATGGTTAGAAGGGACAACTCTTCCCGATAACAACAAGCCCTCTAAATTAGACAATATGAAAAAGTAACCAATTAGGGATGTGCGGCCTCGACCCCTAAAGGTGGGTAGTGGTTCTGTACCATTACCTACAATGTCCATAACTTCACCTAGGTCGCAAAAAGCCAGTAATGGTAGCACCTCTGATCCTCTAATAACAGATATGTTCTGATCGCATGTGTTAGTATTGGGGGTGACATTGTTAAAAAGATATAGGGGAGTGCTTGAAAATTTTAGCCTGGCATTAAAATCACCACCTAGACAAAAGCCTGCTAACTATCCACTATCACCAGCAGGACTTTGTAAAGAAGAAATATATTCAAATAAAATTGGAAATTTGGTATTAGGCACATTAACAAAATCTTTATTGTAAAAATTAATTAAATATATTGCTGGGCCCCTTTTATACCTCACTACCTGGGAACTGCTGTCAACAATCTCCAATGCCTTCACACAGCCTTCTGCTTTGATGTTCACCCAAATGGCTGAACCGCCTACTGCACGACCTGAGCTAGAAGGGGTTGCTAAATTATGATAACAAGCAAACCCGTCTACAAATATTCTGTGTGTTGCCCGGGTCTCCTGGAACATTAAGATGTTACACTGTCTAATAAAGGGAAACCAGTATTAAGACAAACAACTTAGATTGCAACCCCGCTACGTTCCGGCTCGGAATGTTTAACGTGGAATTACCATGGCCCGATGTGATGCTCAAGCTTGTAGAGACTTTAGGGGGAGAATCTTTTACCACAGAACTGTTTGCCAATCTGGGCCTTTCTATGAATTCGGGTCTCAGTCAGTCTAGCCCCTCCAGGCCTTCTAAAACCTATTCCAACGTACAAAGGCTGGTGATGGGATTGAATACTTGGTACTACAGGCTTGTAGAAATAACCGAGTGGGAGGAAACACATTTGGGATTTAAAACTACTGATTTCCTCTGGCTGTTTTAGTGCATTACGCACTGTCATTGGTCTGCGAAGATTAACAACAATGCAGTCTCCCTCGATGTCTTTGTTTGATCGGCCTGCCCACCCCACTCTCCATACCATTAACATTTCAATACTACTTGAGGGACTAAAATGCTTGTGTTTGTGACCCAGTCAATACATTTAATCTGAAACTCCTCCCTGGTTTCGCTTTGGGAGTCCCTCAAATGAGGTACACGAGCTAAAACTAATTCATAGGGGCAAGCTGGAGGTGGCAAGTCTAGTAAGTCTTCACTGGGCATATACCTTATAATGCCCCTGGGGCGATGTATATGTTTTTGATCAGGAAGAGTTTTTGATCATGCGCCTCTGTTATTACTAGACGATGACTCCCTATTCGTACTGATTGGAACACCACTTGTTACACCGTCTCCTGTAGTGGTTTGCTTTACAGACTGAACCTGCCTTTGTTGCTCCTACTGAGCTACACCAATTGTCTCACCACTTGAAACTAGAAGTAAAGCTGTGGCTTGAGATAGAAGCGCCCACTGGGTAAGGGTTGCAGGGGAGTGTCATGGACCAGTTGGCCCCTCCCCCATTTATGACCATTGGCGGGGAGTGAGTATGAGCAGCACCCAAACATTTTCCAGGCTATCCAGATGCTCTAGCAACGGCCTGAGTTTTTAATCGCGAAAATTACTAAATCTGGCTCAAAATGATTCGAGGTTGACTGACAGCTCAAGGGTTGAGTATGAGGCGCATTGTCAAATATTAGTGGACCCCCGCCATTGATCATTATGTTTAAAGACAAGGCCTGGTGGGTGCCTGTCTCAAACACCATTACTCAGTGCACTACGCCGGGGCGGCGCCCCCCCCACAGATCAACAAGTCAGTCGATGTCCCCCCCGCAATGGGGGATTCTTGGAGAGGGGAGGGATAAGGTCCCTCACTGCTCTGGATCCCCAGCTATAACTCGTCCCTCTCGGTGTCTGGCCAATGTAATTAAGGTTGTGGCTTACACACGTAGGCTAAGAGTCTGTGCTTAGACTAGTGTGCCGCCCGACTTGTATAAGGCTGATTCATTGCATCTAGATTATGATATAACCAGTAACCTGCCCCAAGACAGGACGTTGGCTTTGTCGTTGGTTGCATAAGATTATAAGTAGCGCTTGGGATGGGCCGCAGTCCTGAGTCCAGCTAGAGCAGAACTGGGCTGGGATAGGAGCCCACATCCTGTGTCATCTGTAGGGGGGGGGGGGGGGCACAGGTGCGGCACACCACCCTACCCCTCCCTGCCATGTGGACACGACGTGTGCAGCTGAGGCCAAGGGCGACGTAACTAAAAAGTAATGCCCATCGGGATTCGCACCTACGACCTCACCATCTATTATCCCTCACTAACACTGTGTCAACCAGGAGGCGTGGGGCAGGGGCACGATATAACGCGCCTCGTGCCTACCACCACGGCCTCCGTGCAGTCCTGGAGGGCCAGACCGCCAAATTGAGTGCCAGTGGTTGCACCCGCAAACACCAGCTCAAATTAAGCAATGTCGACAAGTGCAGTTTGGGTATTTTCAAGAAAGTCGCCGCTTGTCGGAACAGTAACAACCAACTAAGGGCCGATGCCACCTGGCACTGATAAGACAGCCACGGGGGGTAACAATCTGCGGACAGACCCGAAACCGCAGCCGCCAATGTGTGATACGGTTCATCACACCTCGCTAAATACTTTGTGTTGACCAGATGGCGTGGAGCAGATGTGCAGTATTAAGCGCCCGTGCGGTGCCACCACGGCCTCCCATGCCATCCTGGAGGCCCAGGCGCAAACCCTAGCTGCCAGGTGTTAGTGGCCCGACTGGGCTCCAATACTAGGCCCTCGTGGTACATACAAATAATGGGAGACACCAGATCCGAACTTCAAATGTGGTGGCTCCCTCACTTACGGGCATTGTATAGCCTCGGTGCAGCCCGTGAGGGGCACCACCTCCCTCGTTGCTCGCCCCGCTCACGAACTCCCGCAGAGATGTGAGCGGGAGCCACCAAGATCAACAAGCCCGCGCTGACAGAGTCAGACTGGTTCCGGGCCGGCTGCTACCCAGCCTGCTGCAAGTGCTTCCCACCCGGCACAAGCATGTGGGAGGGGCTGTGACACAGGGCCATACCGCCATTGCGAGTAGCGCCAAATGACCCCCTCTCCTGAGAACCGCAAGACTTGGGGCTGGACGTATCCCAGTGATGTTCGTACCAACGGGGACAGGTAGGCACGTCCTCCAGGCCCAGATGTACCTTAGCCCGCATTGCGATTGCTTCGGGCGTCCGGTGCGCACCCCCAAGCGGCGAGCAATTGATCGGGCCCGCGCAGACCAGGCAGGCTGTGTGCCCCGGGACAGGAACCCTCAACAGGGTGAACCCTACATCCCCACGAGCCACACCGCCAGCCCTGGGCATCGGGGGTAAAGGTGGCCGTGGCACGTTCACGCCTCAGGACCAGTGCGGCCGGCCTGCAGGCAGAGATCTGATGCGGGCCCCCCTTCAGGGAGGGAGGCTCGCGCAACGAAAGGCAGGCCACGGGGAGGGGGACCCAATGGACAACAGCCCGCTCTCCCCGCTACCGGGCAGGGCAGCCCCCCACCCTCGCCATTCACCCCGGGTTCAGCACACGGGCCATCACCCAGAAAGCCCTGGGCCCCGCTCAGTCCAAGACGCCCAGCGGGGGGGCATTCCACCTGCCTCTGCTTTGTGCCCCCTCCCCGGTCAGCACCGCCTGGTCCGGACCGGGTGGGGTGGCGCTGTTGTAGCCCTCCAGGAGCTGGCGGTCCCCCCCTGGCGAGTCGCCACCCGACCGAAGCCGGTCACGCACTCACCCAGAGGGGGGTGGACTGGGGGGGGATTTAAACACTCACCACTATTGTAACAGCTCCCAGGGGATCAGAGATGACCGAGGGCAGACACACGACATCGACGGCATGTCTGGCGCAAAGAGGACGCCAGAGAGGTGGGGGGGAAGAATAAGTACCCTCCCCCGACCTCTGTCCGCCGGAAGTCCTTCCTGAGTCCAACCCTTGGCCAGTAGGGTGGCGTTTGTGCCCAAATGGCACTAAAGGGCCGCCCGTTGGATTGGCCCCCTGCGGGGGCCGCGGACAGCCGCATTCCTCTTTGCTGATGCCGGCGTGCCCGGAACTCTTTTTCTTTTTACAGCTGTAGCAATAGCAGGGGTAGGATACATCAGTTATGTTTTGGGGTGTAATGAGTTGGACTTATTACTAGCACCAGTTGCAATACTTATATTTGGGCAGCCTGTATTAAGCTGTGAAGGCGCCACCTCATTGGACTTAGCTTTGCTGGCTAGGTTTTCACCGTTAACCAGTGACACTGATAACATCCCAAAATCCAATGACAGTCTACGCTCTGTTGAGACAATTCCAACAACTCTTTCCAACATGGTGTCAATAGAAATAGAGGGCCATGAGGTAACGTCACTCCTTTCATTCTCACACTTTCCCATAACAGATAGACGTTAAGTTCTCACCTCACTAAATAGAACACCAGGTTCGGGGGAAGACTTTGGGATCAGGGAGGCAAGGGGTTTGCCCCAGCCCAGCCTCGCCCGGCCAGAGACTGGTGCAGACAGGTCCGCACTTGACCCGGTCTTCATCCGGTCCTTCTTGCCGTGAGCACGTCTGGGGCTTGTGTTCCTTGCCCCCTAGTCTCTGGTTAGTGCGTCCCGCCGAGCGGGTGACCGTGCTCAGTTTTCAGCTCCTCCTGGCATGGGAAATGCTATGCTGGCCCTCCTTGCTACAAGCACTGCTGGGGCTTGTAGTCCTCAGCCCCTGTACTCTGGTAAGCAGTTTCTGTACAGCGAGGACCATGCTCAGTTTTCATCACTTCCTGGCATGGGCAAGGTGGTGACGGCCCACCTTGCTGAGAGCACTGCTGGGGCATATGGCCCTCGCCCCCTGGTCTCCAGTTAGTGCATCCCATTTTTAACTGCCCTGTCGACCTGGCCAGTGCACCCAGTTACCAGGTCCTAGCCTTCCCTTTTCTTACATGTAATACACCCCTAGGGTAGGCCCAAGGTGCAACCATGGGCAGGATGAAGTGCATGGGAAAGGTAGGTCATTTACCGGTGTGTTTTAAATGTGCTGATTGTGAAAACTGCGCATTTTGTTTTCACTATTGAAAGGCTGTCTATCCCATAGGTTAACATGGGAGCTGCCTTGTAGCATCTTTCTTTTCCTTTGGGACAAGATAGAGACATGGAATTTAGGCTCTCTGAACTCAGACTTTAATAACACATCTTTTAGTAAACTGTGTGTTTGAAAATGCCAATTTTAGAAAGTGGGCATTTTCTTGCTTTACCATTCGGTGTGCCTCTGCCTGTTTGTGTATTCACCTTCTGGTTTTGGAGTGACAGGAGCTGGGGATGTGCATTCTCTCTAGACAGTCACAAGGGGGATTGAGGTGTGTCCTGCCTTTCCTGGGTGACATATTGCCAGGCAGAATAGACCTTTCTGCATTTAGAGTGGTGGGAGGGGTTTTCACTGGCACCTGAATAGGCTGTGCCTTCTCTGCACAATGCTGTCTCCACCCCCTGTGGTCAACCTGGACCAGGGAGGACAGAACTGGTTTGAAGTGAGCTCAAGGACTGTGAAACAAAGACTAGAATGAGAAAATGGGGTAGACGTATTAGACCTAAAACCCCAGAACTTTAGATCACTTCAAAAAACAAGAGGACCCTGTCAAGAAGAAGAGCTGAAGAGCTGTGTGAGCAGTGCTGCCTTTTTTCTGTGTAAGAGGTAGGTTCACCTGAAGTTGCTGCTTCTATCTGTGGGCAGAGGAAAAGGACTGACTCTTTTTGCCCTGCTGTGGTATCCTGCTTGAGAAGATCTCCAAGGGCTTGATACAGAGCTTGCCTCCTGTTAGAAGTCTAAGGGAAATCAAAGACCGCTCTGTATCTAAAGAAACCTACCTGGAAGAAGAGCTGGAAGAGCTGTATGAAGAGCACTGCACCTCATGTGTGTGGGGTGGGTTGGCCTGCAGTTGCTGCTTCTGTCTGGAGCAGAAGAAGGACGGGACTGTTCTTCGCCTTAAAGAAAGAGGGAAGCGTGTGGTGAGCGCTTTATTTCCTGGTGTGCAGGGAGGATCGCTGTAGCATTTTGTAAGGAATGCCCTGGTGCCTCTGACCTCGTGGGAAAGTTAGCGCATCCCATTGGGTGAAGCATGTGAAGACTGTTCGCTTTGCTGTATATCGGACGGAGGAGTGTTTTGTTTGCATACAGCACTCCTATTTTTATCCATTCATGTGCCATGAACAGCCCACGGGGAATCACCGCGTTGCCAAGGAGCCCTGGGGACACTGATGCCGTGGCAGCCCTCTTCACGTGGTTCTTTCCTGTGCTGCCGCTCTACTCATCATCAAAGCTTTTCCCACCATCAAGCACTCAGGTGCAGTTGCGTTCAACAAAGGAGAGTATTGGGCACATCACCGTGCTCATTCATTCTGTTGGGAATGTAAAACATGCTTTGACCGCAGGAAGTCACAGGGGTCAGCAGTTGCACAGCGCGTTCATGGACAGATGCCTTTTGATTGTTCCACATGCAGGGGTTACCTGCCGACAGGGAACGTGTGTGTGCCCTCCTCATGTGGCCTACCTTTGGAGGAGCATTGACAACTCAGCTGGTAGGATGGGAAGGAATTCTCAACAGATGTTCCAGTTCTGCTGAGTCCATCAGTTACCGTAATGTATGTTATAGGACCGCAGGTGTCCCTGTGCCCTATGTTCTGGCATTAATTACTGTATAGCGCCTGATAGGGGGTCGAGTGCCTTTGCACCCTGTTATTGAATAGGTGATTTGTGGATGCTTTCATGACCACTGCCTTTCATGCCCTGGGGCTTTTGATGTATGTTTTTTTCCCTGTGTTTTTGGTCTTTATCTTCTGCATTATATGACCTTGATATGTCATTTTAATCCTTGCACTGACAAGATAGTGAGCATTATCATAGGAATTACATATTACGTACAGTGATGGTGTTGATGCCTGCAACTTATAAGTATTTACCTTAGTGCACTCACTGTGATGTTCTGACAAATGAAAACACACAAAAGAGGACAGTGGACCAAACAAGTAACCAATCAGGCACCAATCCAATACAATCACCAAATCAAAATATTTAAATGCAAAAGTGTATTCTTGTGTGCAGAATCTCCAAAAGTGCCTCCTGTCCAAGAGCACTCCCCTGTTACCAGGGACAAACAAATCCAAACAAAATTTGGAGATGCACCACTTAGCAGCAATATTCAATAAAGTCCTTTGAATGATAATTCTCTAAGGATCCATACAGTCGTTGTACACTGGTCAAGTTATTTTCTTTTTTTTTATTTAGTTCTTAGTAAAAGACAGCCTACGCGTTTCGTCCTAGAAAAACAGGACTTCTTCAGGCCGATGTAGGAACTAAGTCGCGAATTGTGGCATGATAACCTTGACCAAAAGGTATGTTGTAACTAGGGTAGTATTCAGACCCTTGTGTTCCATTAAGCAATTTATGTAACTCTTCTATCTGAGCCGGTATGTAGTCCAATCAAAGCATAAGAACACTAGGTAATCTTTCATTTCATTAAGATCCTTCAGTAATTCTGTGGCCCGAAGTGCCACTTATGTGGTATGATAGCCACAGAAAACAATGTCACCATGTAGTTGTTATTCCCTAAGCCATTTCAAGAATGCAGCAATGGCTTATCTATCGGGTAATCCTGCACCACATCATAAGTGGCGTTTACCTGCCGCCAGGAGAACTCCACTTACGGTCTGGATACCACCCTAGTTACAACATACCTTTTGGTCAAGGTTATCATGCCAAAAGAAAATAACTTGACCAGTGTACAACAACTGTATGGATCCTTAGAGAATTATTATTCAACTGACTTTATTGAATATTGCTGCTAAGTGGTGCATCTCCAAATTTTGTTTGGTTTTTGTTATGACAAATGCCTAGTTGGTAAAGTGATTTATGTGAAGGTTGTCTATGTGTGATAGACAATATATAAGATATTTTTATATAATCCTATGTGGAGTCTCTTTTTTAGTGTATTTATTGTGTCATTGGTGTGTGTGTGTTGGGCAAACGCTTTACACATTGGCTCTGGGATAGTCCTAACTGCTCTGCCAAGATACCAAGGGGGTGAGCAGGGGTTATTTTGGGTGTGTAACACCCTTACTCCCATACCCTGACTAGAGTGGTGGGTTCTGCCTGGCTTAGGTACATACCCTGGCCAACCATAAACCCCATTTCTAACAGGCTCCCTCGATGATTCATCTTGAATCGGATTGTATGAGCCATCTCGAAGGCCTTGAGATGTGCTGGCCTCTGGATCATCCTTAACTACATTTGAAAAGACAACCTCAGTCATTGCCTCCATGAGAAAACAGTGTTTCACCATTCCAAAGACTTTGGAGTTTTTGGTGAAGTTGCGTGCCTTATCAATCACAACCCCTGTGGTTGATCAAGTTTGCAACGCCTGGTGCTTGCTCACTTTACTCAGGTTCTGGTGAGTAAATAACTGTTTTATTCTTTGTCATCTCTTTGCGTGCACTTTTTCTTCACCACTTTCAAATTGTAATGTTATCTTGCAACTTGTGATTATGAATAGCTGCTCTTTCAAAACCTGGTTGTAACTGCCGTTAGCATTAATGCTTTGAATTAGGTATGACTGTATATTGCGTAGCAGCGCAGTACCTTGATGTACTGTCTGACCAGCCAGTTCTCGGTCACCGATATGTAGATTTCTTTGCAATACTTTCTTTGTTTTCAACTTCTTTACAGCAATTGGAGTTGTGCTTTGCCTCCACATGCATTAAGCGTTGATTCCTCACTTCGAGTGCAACACACGTGGCACTCACGAACAGTTTGCTTGGACCACGGCAAACTCTCTGGGATAGCACTGTCAATCTCATCGCCAGCTGTAGCGTCCTCGCCAGCCTGGGTACCTGCCAGTGGCGGCTGGTGGAATTGGAAATTGTGTCGGCGAAAGAGCAATGAATAAAGTATAGCCTGTGTGAGCGTAGCATGCAAGCCAGAAATTTCGAGAAGAGGGTCCCAAGGAGTGTCTTCCCGAATAAATGTTGTATTTTGGAGCAATTTTCAGCACTATTCCTGTGCTAAATGGGCAAACAAATACAGTTCTTTTTCTGGCTTCGGCCTGCCACTCTCCCTCTACCTAGGATGTGGTGTTACAGCCAGAGCTGACAAGTTTGGAACTGGGGAACCATGAACCAGGTTCAATTCTCGTCATCAGCTTACCATCCTGTGATTCTGAAAGAATCACTTACTCTCCCATTTGCCAATAAAAAATGAATGTGACCTTGTGTAATGTAATTGGTGCTCATGAAAAGCACTTCAAAACCTTCGGGTCAAGTTTGCAATCAATAAAAACTGCAGAAAGATGTTAAAAACAAAGCCATAACGCAATGAAAGAAAAATAGATACCCATTCAGTGGTTGATTTGTACAAAGTGTCACCAGAATATCTGATAAAATCACTGCTTCACCACTTAAATTACTTGATCTTAAGCAAATATTGTATTTCACCAAAACTCAATTTTATTCATTATCACAAATGAAATAACTTTCAAATATGTGAGTTCAGAATGTCCGTTGTACAAAAACCTATTGTGTTTGATTTATTTAGACTATTATCTTCCTTAATAATCTGGGTCACGTACATAGTTTACATGACTTCACTAATGGCTAATGTTTAAAAACTATGAGACTGATTCACAAAAGTAATCTGAGACAAAAGACTCACTTTACGACTTTTGTTATTCACAGAGAATAATTACGAGTCGTATCTTAACGTCCACAGTCGGCCCGGAATCTCCGCACCCGGGCCGTACTCTCCGCATCCAGGCTGTACTCTCCGCTTGGGCCGTACTCTCCGGCTCGGGCCAGATGAAGTGTAATCAATGGGCCAGAATGCAAATTTTTACAAAAGGGAACATTAGGAACCTGTGATAAATGGTAGAGGAGGTCATGAAAACTGTTTGGACAGGGAAAAGTGTGTAGCCAGACACTACATCATATCCCAGAAAAGTTTGCTCCTTTGCATCATGGTACGATTTGCGCTCCCCTCAGGGGGTGTACTATGAGTTCCATCTACATCCTGCTTTGTTTAATATCCCTACGACCACAGTAGTACAATTTATCAGTGAGGAGTGGTGTTCTCATGAGGGTTGCCTCAGTGAGTTCACACTCAGGTGCATATTCTCAAGAACGTGTGATAACCATCGCAAAAGTTACTTAACGCAACCTACAACATCGCAGTCTATCGCGGGAAACTTACGCCTTGTTAACCAAGTATTCACAACACGGTGGTACCATGCGATAGTCACCAGATAACGCCTCAAATGGCTGCGATAAAATCAACGCCACACTGCAAAAATGTGAAACACGAATGCCAAAAAAGCTGCGATTAGGCCAAGTGTATTACAAAAAGCTGCAAAAACCAGCCACAGGCCTGCAAATCCCACGCGTCTGGTGGGAAAATGCACTAAAAAAGCAGAGCAAGAAAAACACACCAGAAACAATCCAAAGTACGTAGCAACATGGATGCACCCTGACCGAGCGCAGAGGTCAACGTGAACCCCACAAGCCCCACAGACCACCAGCAAGGTACAACGGGTTTGGGAAAGGCCAGGGAGAAGAGGGAGAGGAAGACGGGGTGCAGTCTGCAGGAAAACAAGACCAGCGTCACTGAGGTGACAGAACACTACCATCAACTGACCCACAATCAGACTACCTGGAATGCAGCCGGAGTGTCGAGGAGGCCAATGGAGGAGGAAAATGGAGGAGGCCAAGAGACGCTGGCATGACCTGAAATCCCAAACCAGGCACCAAGACGCCGCCAATAGGAAGGCAGCAACGGCGACGGGAGGTGGAAGTCCTGCGCCACAGGAGGAGCAGGAGGAAATGGAGGCCAGTCATCAGTGTGGAGACGGTGCAAGGAGGTGGGAGTACGGACACAGCCAAGAGGACCTGACAACAACAACAGGGTGAGTAAAGACCAGGGACTGGGGGGACGGGGGGAAATGAGCACAATGGCACACATGCACGACGATGTGTAGCACACTGCACAACCACAATGACCCTGGATCATGTTCCTGAACCCCGAGGCATACCGCAGCACACACACATAGCAATCACAGCACATCCTATGACAATTTGGCACCAAGTGCAACACCAACACTGCCAAACAGGGGACACAACTGGGTCAGCACATGCGCAGAAACAGGCCACTCACATTGAACAGAGCAGGAAACTGTAAGATGCATATGTACGGGTACAACCTCATATCCATCACGTAGTTCAAATGTCCAATCTCCCCCCACATATTGCCATCCCCGCCCAAACAGTCACAATGTACATTGTCACACAGTCTGCATGTCAACCAGAACAATGCGCCAACATACATGTCAACATGCATCTCCCCTTCACATTCCAGAGGGACAAAAAATACCTCCAGCAGGTCAGACCAGACAACCCAGCAGTGATGCCTGAGATGACCACCACACCTTCGACACCGACGCCCTACAACAGCTCATGGACATCACAGGAAAACCACCACCAGGAGCACGGTAGCCAAGCGACATTGAGAAGACCCCAGCCCCTGCACAGACCACACAGCAGGAAGCACCCGCCCCCACGGGTGGCTCCCAACACTCCACCTAGGCACACATTTAATTCCAATGCCAGGTGTCAGAATGCCAAAAGGAGTTGGCCGAACAGGTGCGGGTGGGCTCAGAACACATGGAAGCCGAAGTAGATCACATACGTGGGTGTTCAAGTCCCATCAGGGACCACCTACACCCCACAAATTAGACCCACACTGCGACAGAGACACATGCAGATGCTCATTCCCAGCACAGAACCAAGCCCAGGGGCACGCACATATCAGTCACACACCCACGTTGGCTCTGTGTACGATGGCCTAGCACACCCCTCTTACCGTATCGAGTGGCTGACAACATGTCCAAGCTCCGACCCGCTGCCTGCGGTGACATGTCTGCATCCGCTGTACACAGCACAATGCAATGTCGTAGGGCCCTCATGCATACAACAAGACCACAGGGACACACGCATATATCATGTAGAACTGGCTACGGGCATGTGCACCCAACCCCTTTATTGGCAGGGCCACATTTACAGTGACGCCTATGCTGAATGTGTGTGGGGTGAGTATAAGCCAGCCGGCACGGAGTGCTTGGTGCTGGCAACAACTTCAACAGTGGACACCAGTGCAATGGAAACAGAAAACACCTGCATAATAAGAGTCAACTGCTGAGCAACATGGAGGGAGCTGGAGTAAGGATAGAGGTCACCCAACATGCAAACAGAAGTGTCAGTGAGTTGCAGTGCACTAAGGTCGGGGCACCAGAGATGAGCGCACTCATGTGAAGAAACTGCCAGAATTGTGTCCCTTCGGGTTGGTCCTGTAGCAGCTGCAGGGGGGGGTGTTTCACACCTGCATCATCTTCCTTATTGTCGTCCCTGGTCTCCCACACTGCCTGAGGTGACATTGCTGCATGAACTCGCCACAGCACATAACCAAAACAGTAATGGAAGATGATTCGTGGTGCACTGAGTTAGTGGCACCTGGAGTGCTGAGCAGGGGAACAGGCAGGAGATGGCATCCACAACATGTGCGAGCCACTCCGTCAGTCTGCCAGTATGACCGTTTCGGCACTGGCAGTTGGCGTTTGGAGTTGGTCCTGGCGGTTGTGTCGTGTGCCTCCTGCGGTGAGGCGACGTCCGGGCCGGTCAGGACTCAATTTGACGTGTGGACCCTGGTGTGCCACAGTTGAGGCCGGAGGCAGCGGACAGCGCACGGCCACAGACACATGGCGTTGATGACCCCAAGGCAATCGCCTCAGAGGCCATCCAATATCTCAGAAAAAGGGGTCCCGGACCTGACCAGCACAGAGTTAGTGGCCCCGGATGCACAGCGGCTGGCACAGGCACCCCGCCATGGGATGGTGTCTTGCGGTGCAGTCAGATGGGCATGCGAGCTGAGCGGGTCCTCATCAATGTCGGTGGTGTATGTGGCGGAGGGTTGCGGGGGACAGTGGCAGGTGTCCTCCAGGGCATGATGCAGAGGTTTGATGTTATCCGGAAGCAGCAAATGGGGGAGTGGAAAGTGACAGCCTCGTTGCCAACACCAATTAGGCATCAGCCACATGAGGATAAAAACTAACCCCTAGGCCATGGACTCAGACGCCACCAAAGTTCAACAAGTGAGTGTCCATGAATGTCGGGGAACAGACTTAGTGGCACCGGTGCTGAGAGGGGATGCAGTCTGCGATGATGCCGCTACACTGATATGAACTCCGCCATTGCTAAATCAAGACTCTGTGACCTACTGGACCACAGTGAAGGCCGGAGGCAGCGGTCAGAAGTGGCCCACAGCCACGTGTCGTTGGCTCGCGATGCACAGAGTTAGTGACACCAGGGCAGTTGTCGGTAGTGTTCGATCACCTCCGTAATGATGATCCTATTCCCTCCGTACTGCAACGCATCATTCTCTTACGCCTCTCCTTGCATGCAATGATATGTATTCTGCCTTTGAATAATCGATGTTCAGTTCCAATTCTGTGACCTACTCGTGCGCAGCGTAGGCCGAGGGCAGTAGTCCGTGTAGGCCCACAGACACGTGTGGTTGTAATGCTATGCCCAGACTTGGTGGCATCGCATCGAAGGGAGTATAGTGACATAACCTCTGCCTTAAATAGTGTTCACTGCCATGGTGTAATCAAGACTCAGTTCCAAATGTGTGACCTACTTGTCCGTAGTGTAGGACGAAGGCAGTAGTCAGCAGGGGACAACATACATGTGGCGTAAGAATGCCATGCACAGAGTTGGTGGCACCACATCGAAGGGAGTACACTGACATAAGATCTGAAATGAACATATGTACTCTGCCATCGTGTAATCAAGACTCAGTTCCAAATGTGTGACCTACTTGACCGTAGTGTAGGCCGGGTGCAGCAGTAGATTACGTCAATGAGAAAGGAGTAAAGCGGGCCTGTGTCGTGGAGGTCGTGATGGTCTGAGAGACTGCCAGGGTCGTGGGCCTCGGGCTTGGAGCTTGCGCCGGCTCGTGGTGGGCTCTCCTTGCAACACGCCGGTGTTGGCAGGTGATCAGTGTGGCCCGGCTGCGCAGGGGCGGGCCAGATGGGTTTGGGGACCAGTGGGCCGGGGTACGGCAGGTGCACAGGATCGCAGGCAACTCCGCTCAGGAGGACAGCGTCGGCCTCGTGGCAGGGTGAGAGGTGCCGCCTGGCAGAGACGTTGGGCATTCCGGAAAAGGACCACGCCCAGGGATACGTGCTTTTTATTCACACACCTATGCTGGCCTGGCGTACGCTGGGCCATCCCACTCCACTCACGCTCACGTCCGGGGGGGACGTAACAGGCAACATTTCCGCTGGGGTGACATGGTTGCGTTCACTGTCCACTACACTCCATACACCAGCGGTGTATGTCGCCATGGATATGGGTGTGTTCTGCATACTGCGGTCTGTCCAGCACATCGCCGCCACTCTTGCCATTGTGTACTTTCCCAATCATGGTTCTCCTGCCTCCTTCGCACATGCCTGGTTCCCACCTCTGCTCACATTCCACTATTGTGTGGTTGGGGTGCCATGCCGTTGATGGCTCATGTTCACGGCATGCCCAGGTTAACATTGTAAGTTATTGTGTCGTGTCTGGTGGGTGGGCATGTTGTTTTGCATGTTGTATGTGATTTTGTGACGTGTGTATTGACAGATTTGTGAGGTGCATGATTGTGGAGTTGAGGTGTGTGGGGTATTCATTTGGAACTTGCCAAGGGGCTGTGCATTCCCCTTAGTGCCATCCTGGTAGCGCTGGTGCAGCTGTTGTTCTTCATGTTTGGCTTTGGGCTGTGCTCCCTTGTCTGGTGCCGGTTGTCGTCCGACTTTACACCAGGTCAGGGCAGGTGTTTCCTGGTGCTGCTGCGCCTTACCGCCTGTTTTGTGATCATATTGCCGATGTGGCTGGTTGTTGAGAATATTGTGGAGTGGTGTTGTCGTGACTTTTTGCTGGGGAACGCCTACTCTGCATCCCATTAGCGATAGTTGCCGGGGTCATCCTTGGCGATGTTTTTTGTGGCTCCTATTGCCGGAATACTGGGGATATGGGCTGTTTGCGCCAGCTTGTGAATGGGGTGGTAAGTTTATCCCAAATTTGGCTGTGTTAAGGTGCCGATAACTCGGCGATAGCTCCTTGAGAATATGGCCCTCAGGGTTTTAGACTCAGCAGCTTGGCAGTGAATGCTAACCCCAATCGGTGACAACTCAAAGAAAATTTCAAGTTTAACAAGAGTTGAGGGCTAGCTGGCTTCAACTGTGCAGTGCAAAACTGAAATCAACATATGTGGCCAAAGCAGAAGCTAGATCTCTTACCGCAACTAGTGCACCCAATTCTTTGCAAAGAGTGTGCTTTTAACGACAAAGTGAAAGATTTGAGGCCTTTGGTGGGCAAAGTTCTTTCTTTTAACTCACATACTCCTGTCACCTCGAAGACTGCACTCTCTCAACTGTATTGTCTAATGATAATCCCCTCATTACGAGCCCAAATAAGAAAGAGTTGTAGTTTCAAAGCTCTAGCCAACTCAGAGCTTTAAGTGTAATACCATCTTTTCCAGATTCCACAAGTCATGTTGCTACCCCGACGAGCAATGCTCTTTGTCCTGGAATACGCATATCCATTTCAACCCAGTGCTTCTTATATTTTGTTAAAGTGCAAACTATAATAAGACCGGCTTAGCTCTAGACTTGTTGACATTATTTTGTACAGTCCTATACAGTTGGGTTTTATTTTAAACATACATTCTTTTGAATTTAGGAAAAAAAGCCAAAGCATTTTAAGAGCAGTTGTAGTACACATCTTTAGCCACGAGACGGTAGTCTTGTATTAGAAATTGCAGCACCTGTAATGGTTTAATCCTTCAGTTGTTAACCTTTTGCGTTCTGTGGACCCCCACTGAATCAGTTGTGAAAGCTGGGAACTCCCGGCCTCATCAATTTCTGATTTGGACCTCATAACAATACACAAACATATAAAACCAAATGCTCAAATATTGAAATATTTTGTTTTATTCACAATGATAGAAAAAGTTTTCAAATGTCCCTTGTTCTTTCCTTATTTAAATACACTTTTAATTGATTGATTATAACATGATTTAATTTTATAAAACAGTTGTGAACTCCTTGAGTTCTCCTCATATTCTCAAGAACGTGTGATAACCATCGCAAAAGTTACTTAACGCAACCTACAACATCGCAGTCTATCGCGGGAAACTTACGCCTTGTTAACCAAGTATTCACAACACGGTGGTACCATGCGATAGTCACCAGATAACGCCTCAAATGGCTGCGATAAAATCAACGCCACGCTGCAAAAATGTGAAACACGAATGCCAAAAAAGCTGCGATTAGGCCAAGTGCATTACAAAAAGCTGCAAAAACCAGACACAGGCCTGCAAATCCCACGCGTCTGGCGGGAAAATGCACTAAAAAAGCAGACCAAGAAAAACACACCAGAAACTATCCAAAGTGCGTAGCAACATGGATGCACCCTGACCGAGCGCAGAGGTCAACGTGAACCCCACAAGCCCCACAGACCACCTGCAAGGTTTGGGAAAGGCCAGGGAGAAGAGGGAGAGGAAGACGGGGTGCAGGAAAACAAGACCAGCGTCACTGAGGTGACAGAACACTACCATCAACTGACCCACAATCAGACTACCTGGAATGCAGCCGGAGTGTCATGGAGGAGGCCAATGGAGGAGGCCAAGAAGCGCTGGCATGACCTGAAATCCCAAACCAGGCACCAAGACGCCGCCAATAGGAAGGCAGCAACGGCGACGTGAGGTGGACGTCCTGCGCCACAGGAGGAGCATGAGGAAATGGAGGCCAGTCATCAGTGTGGAGACGGTGCAAGGAGGTGGGAGTACGGACACAGCCAAGAGGACCTGACAACAACAACAGGGTGAGTAAAGACCAGGGACTGGGGGGACGGGGGGAGATGAGCACAACGGCACACATGCACGATGATGTGTAGCACACTGCACAACCACAATGACCCTGGATCATGTTCCTGAACCCCGTGGCACACCGCGGCACACACACATAGCAATCACAGCACATCCTATGACAATGTGGCACCAAGTGCAACACCGACACTGCCAAACAGGGGACACAACTGGGTCAGCACATGCGCAGAAACAGGCCACTCACATTGAACAGAGCAGGAAACTGTAAGATGCATATGTACGGGTACAACCTCACATCCATCACATGGTTCAAATGTGCACTCTCCCCCCACATATTGCCATCCCCGTCTAAACAGTCACAATGTACATTGTCACACAGTCTGCATGTCAACCAGAATAATGCGCCAACATACATGTCAACATGCATCTCCCCTTCACATTCCAGAGGGACAAAAAATACCTCCAGCAGGTCAGACCAGACAACCCAGCAGTGATGCCTGAGATGACCACCACACCTTCGACACCGACGCCCTACAACAGCTCATGGACATCACAGGAAAACCACCCCCAGGAGCACGGCAGCCAAGCGACATCGAGAAGACCCCAGCCCCTGCACAGACCACACAGCAGGAAGCACCCGCCCCCACGGCTGGCTCCCAACACTCCACCTAGGCACACATTTAATTCCAATGCCAGGTGTCAGAATGCCAAAAGGAGTTGGCCGAACAGGTGCGGGTGGGCTCAGAGCACATGGAAGCCGAAGTAGATCACGTACGTGGGTGTTCAAGACCCATCAGGGACCACCTACACCCCACAAATTAGACCCACACTGTGACAGAGACACATGCAGATGCTCATTCCCAGCACAGAACCACGCCCAGGGGCACGCACATATCAGTCACGCACCCACGTTGGCTCTGCGTACGACAGCCTAGCACACCCCTCTTATCGTATCGAATGGCTGACAACATGTCCAAGCTCCGACCCGCTGCCTGCGGTGACATGTCTGCATCCGCTGTACACAGCACAATGCAATGTCGTAGGGCCCTCATGCATACAACAAGACCACAGGGACACACGCATATATCATGTAGAACTGGCTACGGGCATGTGCACCCAACCCCTTTATTGGCAGGGCCACATTTACAGTGACGCCTATGCTGAATGTGTGTGGGGTGAGTATAAGCCAGCCGGCACGGAGTGCTTGGTGCTGGCAACAACTTCAACAGTGGACACCAGTGCAATGGAAACAGAAAACACCTGCATAATAAGAGTCAACTGCTGAGCAACATGGAGGGAGCTGGAGTAAGGATAGAGGTCACCCAACATGCAAACAGAAGTGTCAGTGAGTTGCAGTGCACTAAGGTCGGGGCACCAGAGATGAGCGCACTCATGTGAAGAAACTGCCAGAATTGTGTCCCTTCGGGTTGGTCCTGTAGCAGCTGCAGGGGGGGGTGTTTCACACCTGCATCATCTTCCTTATTGTCGTCCCTGGTCTCCCACACTGCCTGAGGTGACATTGCTGCATGAACTCGCCACAGCACATAACCAAAACAGTAATGGAAGATGATTCGTGGTGCACTGAGTTAGTGGCACCTGGAGTGCTGAGCAGGGGAACAGGCAGGAGATGGCATCCACAACATGTGCGAGCCACTCCGTCAGTCTGCCAGTATGACCGTTTCGGCACTGGCAGTTGGCGTTTGGAGTTGGTCCTGGCGGTTGTGTCGTGTGCCTCCTGCGGTGAGGCGACGTCCGGGCCGGTCAGGACTCAATTTGACGTGTGGACCCTGGTGTGCCACAGTTGAGGCCGGAGGCAGCGGACAGCGCACGGCCACAGACACATGGCGTTGATGACCCCAAGGCAATCGCCTCAGAGGCCATCCAATATCTCAGAAAAAGGGGTCCCGGACCTGACCAGCACAGAGTTAGTGGCCCCGGATGCACAGCGGCTGGCACAGGCACCCCGCCATGGGATGGTGTCTTGCGGTGCAGTCAGATGGGCATGCGAGCTGAGCGGGTCCTCATCAATGTCGGTGGTGTATGTGGCGGAGGGTTGCGGGGGACAGTGGCAGGTGTCCTCCAGGGCATGATGCAGAGGTTTGATGTTATCCGGAAGCAGCAAATGGGGGAGTGGAAAGTGACAGCCTCGTTGCCAACACCAATTAGGCATCAGCCACATGAGGATAAAAACTAACCTCTAGGCCATGGACTCAGACGCCACCAAAGTTCAACAAGTGAGTGTCCATGAATGTCGGGGAACAGACTTAGTGGCACCGGTGCTGAGAGGGGATGCAGTCTGCGATGATGCCGCTACACTGATATGAACTCCGCCATTGCTAAATCAAGACTCTGTGACCTACTGGACCACAGTGAAGGCCGGAGGCAGCGGTCAGAAGTGGCCCACAGCCACGTGTCATTGGCTCGCGATGCACAGAGTTAGTGACACCAGGGCAGTTGTCGGTAGTGTTCGATCACCTCCGTAATGATGATCCTATTCCCTCCGTACTGCAACGCATCATTCTCTTACGCCTCTCCTTGCATGCAATGATATGTATTCTGCCTTTGAATAATCGATGTTCAGTTCCAATTCTGTGACCTACTCGTGCGCAGCGTAGGCCGAGGGCAGTAGTCCGTGTAGGCCCACAGACACGTGTGGTTGTAATGCTATGCCCAGACTTGGTGGCATCGCATCGAAGGGAGTATAGTGACATAACCTCTGCCTTAAATAGTGTTCACTGCCATGGTGTAATCAAGACTCAGTTCCAAATGTGTGACCTACTTGTCCGTAGTGTAGGACGAAGGCAGTAGTCAGCAGGGGACAACATACATGTGGCGTAAGAATGCCATGCACAGAGTTGGTGGCACCACATCGAAGGGAGTACACTGACATAAGATCTGAAATGAACATATGTACTCTGCCATCGTGTAATCAAGACTCAGTTCCAAATGTGTGACCTACTTGACCGTAGTGTAGGCCGGGTGCAGCAGTAGATTACGTCAATGAGAAAGGAGTAAAGCGGGCCTGTGTCGTGGAGGTCGTGATGGTCTGAGAGACTGCCAGGGTCGTGGGCCTCGGGCTTGGAGCTTGCGCCGGCTCGTGGTGGGCTCTCCTTGCAACACGCCGGTGTTGGCAGGTGATCAGTGTGGCCCGGCTGCGCAGGGGCGGGCCAGACGGGTTTGGGGACCAGTGGGCCGGGGTACGGCAGGTGCACAGGATCGCAGGCAACTCCGCTCAGGAGGACAGCGTCGGCCTCGTGGCAGGGTGAGAGGTGCCGCCTGGCAGAGACGTTGGGCATTCCGGAAAAGGACCACGCCCAGGGATACGTGCTTTTTATTCACACACCTATGCTGGCCTGGCGTACGCTGGGCCATCCCACTCCACTCACGCTCACGTCCGGGGGGGACGTAACAGGCAACATTTCCGCTGGGGTGACATGGTTGCATTCACTGTCCACTACACTCCATACACCAGCGGTGTATGTCGCCATGGATATGGGTGTGTTCTGCATACTGCGGTCTGTCCAGCACATCGCCGCCACTCTTGCCATTGTGTACTTTCCCAATCATGGTTCTCCTGCCTCCTTCGCACATGCCTGGTTCCCACCTCTGCCCACATTCCACTATTGTGTGGTTGGGGTGCCATGCCGTTGATGGCTCATGTTCACGGCATGCCCAGGTTAACATTGTAAGTTATTGTGTCGTGTCTGGTGGGTGGGCATGTTGTTTTGCATGTTGTATGTGATTTTGTGACGTGTGTATTGACAGATTTGTGAGGTGCATGATTGTGGAGTTGAGGTGTGTGGGGTATTCATTTGGAACTTGCCAAGGGGCTGTGCATTCCCCTTAGTGCCATCCTGGTAGCGCTGGTGCAGCTGTTGTTCTTCATGTTTGGCTTTGGGCTGTGCTCCCTTGTCTGGTGCCGGTTGTCGTCCGACTTTACACCAGGTCAGGGCAGGTGTTTCCTGGTGCTGCTGCGCCTTACCGCCTGTTTTGTGATCATATTGCCGATGTGGCTGGTTGTTGAGAATATTGTGGAGTGGTGTTGTCGTGACTTTTTGCTGGGGAACGCCTACTCTGCATCCCATTAGCGATAGTTGCCGGGGTCATCCTTGGCGATGTTTTTTGTGGCTCCTATTGCCGGAATACTGGGGATATGGGCTGTTTGCGCCAGCTTGTGAATGGGGTGGTAAGTTTATCCCAAATTTGGCTGTGTTAAGGTGCCGATAACTCGGCGATAGCTCCTTGAGAATATGGCCCTCAGGGTTTTAGACTCAGCAGCTTGGCAGTGAATGCTAACCCCAATCGGTGACAACTCAAAGAAAATTTCAAGTTTAACAAGAGTTGAGGGCTAGCTGGCTTCAACTGTGCAGTGCAAAACTGAAATCAACATATGTGGCCAAAGCAGAAGCTAGATCTCTTACCGCAACTAGTGCACCCAATTCTTTGCAAAGAGTGTGCTTTTAACGACAAAGTGAAAGATTTGAGGCCTTTGGTGGGCAAAGTTCTTTCTTTTAACTCACATACTCCTGTCACCTCGAAGACTGCACTCTCTCAACTGTATTGTCTAATGATAATCCCCTCATTACGAGCCCAAATAAGAAAGAGTTGTAGTTTCAAAGCTCTAGCCAACTCAGAGCTTTAAGTGTAATACCATCTTTTCCAGATTCCACAAGTCATGTTGCTACCCCGACGAGCAATGCTCTTTGTCCTGGAATACGCATATCCATTTCAACCCAGTGCTTCTTATATTTTGTTAAAGTGCAAACTATAATAAGACCGGCTTAGCTCTAGACTTGTTGACATTATTTTGTACAGTCCTATACAGTTGGGTTTTATTTTAAACATACATTCTTTTGAATTTAGGAAAAAAAGCCAAAGCATTTTAAGAGCAGTTGTAGTACACATCTTTAGCCACGAGACGGTAGTCTTGTATTAGAAATTGCAGCACCTGTAATGGTTTAATCCTTCAGTTGTTAACCTTTTGCGTTCTGTGGACCCCCACTGAATCAGTTGTGAAAGCTGGGAACTCCCGGCCTCATCAATTTCTGATTTGGACCTCATAACAATACACAAACATATAAAACCAAATGCTCAAATATTGAAATATTTTGTTTTATTCACAATGATAGAAAAAGTTTTCAAATGTCCCTTGTTCTTTCCTTATTTAAATACACTTTTAATTGATTGATTATAACATGATTTAATTTTATAAAACAGTTGTGAACTCCTTGAGTTCTCCTCATATTCTCAAGAACGTGTGATAACCATCGCAAAAGTTACTTAACGCAACCTACAACATCGCAGTCTATCGCGGGAAACTTACGCCTTGTTAACCAAGTATTCACAACACGGTGGTACCATGCGATAGTCACCAGATAACGCCTCAAATGGCTGCGATAAAATCAACGCCACGCTGCAAAAATGTGAAACACGAATGCCAAAAAAGCTGCGATTAGGCCAAGTGCATTACAAAAAGCTGCAAAAACCAGACACAGGCCTGCAAATCCCACGCGTCTGGCGGGAAAATGCACTAAAAAAGCAGACCAAGAAAAACACACCAGAAACTATCCAAAGTGCGTAGCAACATGGATGCACCCTGACCGAGCGCAGAGGTCAACGTGAACCCCACAAGCCCCACAGACCACCTGCAAGGTTTGGGAAAGGCCAGGGAGAAGAGGGAGAGGAAGACGGGGTGCAGGAAAACAAGACCAGCGTCACTGAGGTGACAGAACACTACCATCAACTGACCCACAATCAGACTACCTGGAATGCAGCCGGAGTGTCATGGAGGAGGCCAATGGAGGAGGCCAAGAAGCGCTGGCATGACCTGAAATCCCAAACCAGGCACCAAGACGCCGCCAATAGGAAGGCAGCAACGGCGACGTGAGGTGGACGTCCTGCGCCACAGGAGGAGCATGAGGAAATGGAGGCCAGTCATCAGTGTGGAGACGGTGCAAGGAGGTGGGAGTACGGACACAGCCAAGAGGACCTGACAACAACAACAGGGTGAGTAAAGACCAGGGACTGGGGGGACGGGGGGAGATGAGCACAACGGCACACATGCACGATGATGTGTAGCACACTGCACAACCACAATGACCCTGAATCATGTTCCTGAACCCCGTGGCACACCGCGGCAAACACACATAGCAATCACAGCACATCCTATGACAATGTGGCACCAAGTGCAACACCGACACTGCCAAACAGGGGACACAACTGGGTCAGCACATGCGCAGAAACAGGCCACTCACATTGAACAGAGCAGGAAACTGTAAGATGCATATGTACGGGTACAACCTCACATCCATCACATGGTTCAAATGTGCACTCTCCCCCCACATATTGCCATCCCCGTCTAAACAGTCACAATGTACATTGTCACACAGTCTGCATGTCAACCAGAATAATGCGCCAACATACATGTCAACATGCATCTCCCCTTCACATTCCAGAGGGACAAAAAATACCTCCAGCAGGTCAGACCAGACAACCCAGCAGTGATGCCTGAGATGACCACCACACCTTCGACACCGACGCCCTACAACAGCTCATGGACATCACAGGAAAACCACCCCCAGGAGCACGGCAGCCAAGCGACATCGAGAAGACCCCAGCCCCTGCACAGACCACACAGCAGGAAGCACCCGCCCCCACGGCTGGCTCCCAACACTCCACCTAGGCACACATTTAATTCCAATGCCAGGTGTCAGAATGCCAAAAGGAGTTGGCCGAACAGGTGCGGGTGGGCTCAGAGCACATGGAAGCCGAAGTAGATCACGTACGTGGGTGTTCAAGACCCATCAGGGACCACCTACACCCCACAAATTAGACCCACACTGTGACAGAGACACATGCAGATGCTCATTCCCAGCACAGAACCACGCCCAGGGGCACGCACATATCAGTCACGCACCCACGTTGGCTCTGCGTACGACAGCCTAGCACACCCCTCTTATCGTATCGAATGGCTGACAACAAAGCGACATGTCCAAGCTCCGACCCGCTGCCTGCGGTGACATGTCTGCGTCCGCTGTACACAGCACAATGCAATGTCGTAGGGCCCTCATGCATACCACAAGACCACAGGGACACACGCATATATCATTTAGAACTGGCTATGGGCATGTGCGCCCAACCCCTTTATTGGCAGGGCCACATTTACAGTGACGCCTATGCTGGATGTGTGTGGAGTGAGTATAAGCCAGCCCGCACTGAGTGCTTGGCGCTGGCAACAACTTCAACAGTGGACACCAGTGCAATGGAAACAGAAAACACCTGCATAATAAGAGTCAACTGCTGAGCAACATGGAGGGAGCTGGAGTAAGGATAGAGGTCACCCAACATGCAAACAGAAGTGTCAGTGAGTTGCAGTGCACTAAGGTCGGGGCACCAGAGATGAGCGCACTCATGTGAAGAAATTGCCAGAATTGTGTCCCTTCGGGTTGGTCCTGTAGCAGCTGCAGGGGGGTTGTTTCACATCTGCATCATCTTCCTTATTGTCGTCCCTGGTCTCCCACACTGCCTGAGGTGACATTGCTGCATGAACTCGCCACAGCACATAACCAAAACAGTAATGGAAGATGATTCGTGGTGCACTGAGTTAGTGGCACCTGGAGTGCTGAGCAGGGGAACAGGCAGGAGATGGCATCCACAACATGTGCGAGCCACTCCGTCAGTCTGCCAGTATGACCGTTTCGGCACTGGCAGTTGGCGTTTGGAGTTGGTCCTGGCGGTTGTGGCGTGTGCCTCCTGCGGTGAGGCGACGTCCGGGTCGGTCAGGACTCAATTTGACGTGTGGACCCTGGTGTGCCACAGTTGAGGCCGGAGGCAGCGGACAGCGCAGGGCCACAGACACATGGCGTTGATGACCCCAAGGCAATCGCCTCGGAGGCCATCCAATATCTCAGAAGAAGGGGTCCCGGACCTGACCAGCACAGAGTTAGTGGCCCCGGATGCACAGCGGCTGGCACAGGCAGCCCACCATGGGATGGTGTCTTGCGGTGCAGTCAGATGGGCCATGCGAGCTGAGCGGGTCCTCATCAATGTCCGTGGTGTATGTGGTGGAGGGTTGCGGGGCACAGTGTCAGGTGTCCTCCAGGGCATGATGCAGAGGTTTGATGTTATCCGGAAGCAGCAAATGGGGGAGTGGAAAGTGACAGCCTCGTTGCCAACACCAATTAGGCATCAGCCACATGAGGATGAAAACTAACCCCTAGTCCATGGACTCAGACGCCACCAAAGTTCAACAAGTGAGTGTCCAAGAATGTCGGGGAACAGACTTAGTGGCACCGGTGCTGAGAGGGGATGCAGTCTGCGATGATGCCGCTACAATGATATGAACTCCGCCATTGCTAAATCAAGACTCTGTGACCTACTGGACCACAGTGAAGGCCGGAGGCAGCGGTCAGAAGTGGCCCACAGCCACGTGTCGTTGGCTCGCGATGCACAGAGTTAGTGACACCAGGGCAGTTGTCGGTAGTGTTCGATCACCTCCGTAATGATGATCCTATTCCCTCCGTACTGCAACGCATCATTCTCTTACGCCTCTCCTTGCATGCAATGATATGTATTCTGCCTTTGAATAATCGATGTTCAGTTCCAATTCTGTGACCTACTCGTGCGCAGCGTAGGCCGAGGGCAGTAGTCCGTGTAGGCCCACAGACACGTGTGGTTGTAATGCTATGCCCAGACTTGGTGGCATCGCATCGAAGGGAGTATAGTGACATAACCTCTGCCTTAAATAGTGTTCACTGCCATGGTGTAATCAAGACTCAGTTCCAAATGTGTGACCTACTTGTCCGTAGTGTAGGACGAAGGCAGTAGTCAGCAGGGGACAACAGACATGTGGCGTAGGAATGCCATGCACAGAGTTGGTGGCACCACATCGAAGGGAGTACACTGACATAAGATCTGAAATGAACATATGTACACTGCCATCGTGTAATTAAGACTCAGTTCCAAATGTGTGACCTACTTGACCGTAGTGTAGGCCGGGTGCAGCAGTAGATTACGTCAATGAGAAAGGAGTAAAGCGGGCCTGTGTCGTGGAGGCCGTGATGGTCTGAGAGGCTGCCAGGGTCGCGGGCCTCGGGCTTGGAGCTTGCGCCGGCACGTGGTGGGCCCTCCTTGCAACACGCCGGTGTTGGCAGGTGATCAGTGTGGCCCGGCTGCGCTGAGGCGGGCCTGACGGGTTTGGGGACCAGTGGGCCGGGGTACGGCAGGTGCACAGGATCGCAGGCAACTCCGCTCAGGAGGACAGCGTCGGCCTCGTGGCAGGGTGAGAGGTGCCGCCTGGCAGAGACGTTGGGCATTCTGGAAGAGGACCACGCCCAGGGATACGTGCTTTTTATTCACACACCTAAGCTGGCCTGGGGTACGCTGGGCCATCCCACTCCGCTCACGCTCATGTCCGGGGGGGGGACGTAACAGCAAACATTTCCGCTGGGGTGACATGGTTGCGTTCACTGTCCACTACACTCCATACACCAGCGGCGTATGTCGCCATGGATATGGGTGTGTTCTGCATACTGCGGTCTGTCCAGCACATCGCCGCCACTCTTGCCATTGTGTACTTTCCCAATCATGGTTCTCCTGCCTCCTTCGCACATGCCTTTTTCCCACCTCTGCTCACATTCCACTATTGTGTGGTTGGGGTGCCATGCCGTTGATGGCTCATGTTCACGGCATGCCCAGGTTAACATTGTAAGTTGTTGTGTTGTGTCTGGTGGGTGGGCATGTTGTTTTGCATGTTGTATGTGATTTTGTGACGTGTGTATTGACAGATTTGTGAGTTGCATGATTGTGGAGTTGAGGTGTGTGGGGTATTCATTTGGAACTTGCCAAGGGGCTGTGCATTCCCCTTGGTGCCATCCTGGTAGCGCTGGTGCAGCTGTTGTTCTTCATGTTTGGCTTTGGGCTGTGCTCCCTTGTCGGGTGCCGGTTGTCGTCCGACTTTACACCAGGTCAGAGCAGGTGTTTCCTGGTGCTGCTGCGCCTTACCGCCTGTTTTGTGATCATATTGCCGATGTGGCTGGTCGTTGAGAATATTGTGGAGTGGTGTTGACGCGACTTTTTGCTGGGGAACGCCTACTCTGCATCCCATTAGCGATCGTTGCCGGGGTCATCCTTGGCGATGTTTTTTGCGGCTCCTATTGTCGGAAAACTGCGGATATGGGCTGTTTGCGCCAGCTTGTGAATGGGGTGGTAAGTTTATCCCAAATTTGGCTGCGTTAACGTGCCGATAACTCGGCGATAGCTCCTTGAGAATATGGCCCTCAGGGTTTTCGACTCAGCAGCTTGGCAGTGAATGCTAACCCCAATCGGTGACAACTCAAAGAAAATTTCAAGTTTAACAAGAGTTGAGGGCTAGCTGGCTTCAACTGTGCAGGTGCAAAACTGAAATCAACATATGTCGCCAAAGCAGAAGCTAGATCTCTTACCGCAACTAGTGCACCCAATTCTTTGCAAAGAGTGTGCTTTTAACGACAAAGTGAAAGATTTGAGGCCTTTGGTGGGCAAAGTTCTTTCTTTTAACTCACATACTCCTGTCACCTCGAAGACTGCACTCTCTCAACTGCATTGTCTAAAGATAATCCCCTCATTACGAGCCCAAATAAGAAAGAGTTGTAGTTTCAAAGCTCTAGCCAACTCAGAGCTTTAAGTGTAATACCATCTTTTCCAGATTCCACAAGTCATGCTGCTACCCCGACGAGCAATGCTCTTTGTCCTGGAATACGCATATCCATTTCAACCCAGTGCTTCTTATATTTTGTTAAAGTGCAAACTATAATAAGACCGGCTTAGCTCTAGACTTGTTGATATTATTTTGTACAGTCCTATACAGTTTGGGTTTTATTTTAAACATACATTTTTTTGAATTTAGGAAAAAAAAGCCAAAGCATTTTAAAAGCTGTTGTAGTACACGTCTTTAGCCACGAGGTGGTAGTCTTGTATTAGAAATTGCAGCACCTGTAATGGTTTAATCCTTCTGTTGTTAACCTTTTGCTTTCTGTGGACCCCCACTGAATCAGTTGTGAAAGCCGGGGACTCCCGGCCTCATCAATTTCTGATTTAGACCTCATAACAATACACAAACATATAAAACCAAATGCTCAAATATTGAAATATTTTGTTTTATTCACAATCATAGAAAAAAATTTCAAATGTCCCTTGTTCTTTCCTTATTTAAATACACTTTTAATTGATTGATTATAACATGATTTAATTTTATAAAACAGTTGCGCACTCCTTGAGTACGCCTTACGGACCCCGAGGGGTCATAAAATCACATTTTAAGAACCACTAGTTTAATAGATTAAACATGATGTTTCCAGGAATATTTTTGCTCTGTGCTCAAAGAGTATTGTATATTGTAACATTTGCATAGCGCTTACTTGCCCCTTGGTGAGACTCTCATAGCGCAATTTGGGTGGTCGAGTAAGCAGCTAGTCTGTTTACTGTCCATGGTGCATGTAATATACCACTTCACCAAGTTGGTGGGGTGGCGGAGGCAAAGACACCTGCATAAATGGGGGCCATGGAAGGGTCCTGTGTGACGTAGGGACTGGTATAAATAAAACAGGGGCAGGGCTGCCTAGTAGTTACGAGTTAACCTCGCGACGGGAAACTGCTGTGTGTTGTAATCTTTATTCATAGGCCCCCAAATACGTATCAGTACCCACTCTGCACTTAGTGCCAACTCTACAGTGCAGAAGTTCGAAGTGCAAGGCATGAGAGGCATGTGTTCATGCCATGTTTGAGCCCTAGTGAAGGTGCTTCATCTGGATTTGCTGAAATTACCTTTATCTGCATTTTGCACACGATTGAATGCATGCAAAGGGCCTGTACTTGTATTTAACCATGTGTTGCAATACCAACATCTAAGACATATTGCATAATACCATCTCAGCAGTGGCGTAGCTAGATCTTTTAGTGCCCGTGATGGTCACTTTCTTTGCTGCCCCATGTACGGCTGCATTGAAGAACAGCGGGTGGGTTTGCTGGTGATTGCCACCCCCCGAGACGACATGTAAGAGCATATCGAAAGTTTCACCGCTCCGTACGTCATCTCCTTGTGTTTGCTTTGTTCACCCTAAGTTGGCAGGGAATGCCCAGACGTGGGTCCCTTGCTCACTTTGTCACTGGATTTAAGCTAGCCTGGCTGATGAGGGGTTAACCACGAAACCGGTCCCAGGATGCTTGTTTCCGGTCCAGGGAAGACATGACTTGGCAGTTCGGGCTGGACTGTTCCCATGAGGCACAGGGTCAAGATTGATTTGCATATGGCTGGGTCTGAACTGGGGTGGCGAAGTGAGCTAAAGAACAATGATGGATTCAACCCAGATGTATGACTGGGGGTGAGTGTCTGAAAAGTTTCAGCACTCCGTCCATCATCTCCTTGTCTTTGCTTTGTGCGTCCTAAATTGGCAGGTATGCCCAGACGTTGGTCCCTTGCTTGCTTTGCCAATGGATTCAGGCAGTTTGGGATGGACTGTTCCCATGCGGCACAGGGTCAAGACAGATTTGCTTATAGCTGGGTCTGACTGGGGTGGCGAAGTGAGCTAAAGAACGATGATGGATTTAACCCAGATCTGTGACTGGGTGTGAGTGTTTGAAAAGTTTCAGCGCTCCGTCCATCATCTCCTTGTGTTTTCAGTAATAGTTCAAGCATGAGAGCAGCATTGATCTGTGTGGGAAGAAAAAGGTCACCTCAAAATTGACATACAACAAAATGTACCTTAATGAATCTTCCCCACAATTTACTGGATCAGAGACACTTTTAACCTCAATTTTAAGAAGCAATGTGCCCCTGAGTGAAGGCAACCCCCAGAACATCAAAATCAGTCAAAATACAATTCATTCATTAATTTGGGCCCACTCAATAACTGAGTTCTAGTTTAATGAAAAGTTAAGGGGTTTTTATTAAAAATTCAAAAATAAGTGATAGAGAATCAATGCAATGAAGGCTGTCAAGTGTAGAGTTATAAAGATTACATAAAATTCAGAAAATATTCCAAGTCCCAATGTGCAGCAAAATAAGAAAAACATAGGACAGCATCCCTAGTAGAACAGGGAAGTCTTCTGGCTCCCTCCCAAAAGTGAAGTTTTTTTATACACAATTCTTGCATAGAAAAGAAGAACTTTTGCAGAATCAACTTGGTATAAGTGAATATGTAATTTCTTCAGAAAATCAGAGCACAAGAAAAATAAATATCATTACCATAACAGGTAAACAATAACCAATTATTTTCTTCAAAGTTGTTTTTATTTGAATAAGATCAAAAACCAAGGAAAGACACGAGGCAATCCCGCCACAATTCCCACGCAGGGGAGATGCACAAGGGGAGAGGGGCCGCTATGACTAGGAAAAGTCCTGTTGTCCGGCCCAGCAGGGTATCAACTTTAAAGATGGTGAAAAGGGACCAAGCCGAGGCCGCCAGTACGGATGCAATACAAGTGTGCGAAGTCCGCCCTTCGAGAATGTACACCCATAGGCAAGTCTCCAGGGCCGGACCAGCCCGGCCCATCATCTCAGGCCCTCCCCACTCATCGTTTAGGACTGTCACAATTATCTTTCCAAATGAAAAAATGAAACCGGTAAAACTCCTCCCCACCCTCCAATAACCACCCAACTCCCTCCCCAACCCTCCAGTGATGGCAGCACTCAATCACCCCATTGCAAGCTTCCAATGCTACTCACACTTGAAACAGATGTAGGGCTCGAATCGACGGTGGGCACACCGCAGCTGGTAGCCCCCGAGAAAGGAAACGCACTAAAGGCTCCCAGCGGAAAACAAAATTTTTGAAATCCCCCAGAAAGATGTCCGCCATTCGCTCCATGCTCAACAACTTCCAAAGCCTCGCATGCCATAGAGAGATCGCTGGGCCCTCCCTCTTTTTCCAGGCCGCTGCCAAGGTGATTTTAGCCGCCCCAATACAAAGCCAGAAGATTTTCTTGTCCGCTCGAGTCTGATGTTCTAAGAGCGAGTCCCTAAGACCCAACAACACATGTTCCAGGGAATCCACAATAGGATACCCCAGGATGTCTTTAATATGGGACAGAATCTCTTCCCAATAAGGGCGGATAACCGGGCAGTCCCACCAGATGTGGCGGAAGTCTCCCAACAAACCACAGCCCCTCCAACATCTGTCTGAGGTGTTAGGAAAAATGCGATGGAGCTTGGCAGGGGGGAGATACCAATCCATCATAGTTTTAGCGTGTGCCTCCCGCAGTTCCATCGAATGATTATGTCTGGCCATATCTCGCCATAGATGGGACCACTCCTCATTCGTGATGTCTCGCCCAACAAGGTTCTCCCAGTGACCCATATACCGTGGCCTGGGCGAGACCGCTGTGGTCAGGAGGTGACTATAGATGAAGGAGATAGCCCCACGCATGGTCGAGGTGCGGGAAAGAAAGGCTTCAAAGGGAGTAGGCGGTCGAGTCGCCGCCTCCCGAACCGACGGAGATAGGGCCCAGTGTAGCAACTGTCCGTGATGGAACCTTTCCTTTTCAGCAATCCCATAGTCCCGCCCACAGTTCGGGAAAGTCAGCGGGGCAGAGCCGTGGAACAAATGTGTAAGGGCCAGGCAGCCTCCCTCTCTCCAGGCGTCAAAGGGGCCCTCCCGCAGCGCAGGCGGAAAGGCCGGATTGAAGTGTATGGGAGTGAAGGGCGATGGAAAAGTGGTCCATCGCTCGTCTCCGGAGACTGCATCCCAAACCTTTAGGGTGGTGCCGGTAGGGGTGCTAAGATAAGCATTCTTGGGCCTGTCCCCCTTAGGCTTCCACACCAGGTCCCAGATCGTGCGACCCGTCACACTCCTATCCATGTGGAGCCAGTGTTTTTCCGAAAGGGGTTGGGTCCACTCCACCAGGACCCTCAGTTGCGCTGCTTGATAGTAGAGATGCATGTCAGGGAGGCCCACCCCTCCCTCCGCCCGCGACCGTCGAAGAGTGGTAAAGGAAAAATGAGCCCTGCCACACGAAGCGAAGCATGAGAGTCTTTATGCGGCGAAAAAAGTCCCCGTCTAAGACAATAGGAAGGGCCTGGAAGAGGTATAAAAGCTTCGGGAGGAGTGTCATCTTGATCGCGTGGATCCTGCCCAGCCAGGAGATAAAGAGCAGCTTCCAGCGCTGCAACTCAGTCTGGATAGATGCCAAGAGCGGGGGGAAATTAGCCGAGTACAGCTTGCCCACCGTGGGGGTCAAGCGGACCCCCAGGTATAACAGAGAGGAGTGAGACCACGATAGGGGCGTGAGCGGGCGAAGCCGCTCCACCTCCGCCGGCGAGAGCGTAAGATTAAGGATGTAAGATTTGCTATAATTGACCCGGAACCCTGCAACCTCCTCAAAGTGCGCCAGGGCGGCCTGCACATGGGGGAGAGAGTGCGCCGGATCCGCCAGGGAAAGGAGGGCATCGTCTGCGAACAGAGAGATCTTATGTTGCTCCCCCGTGAAGGGCAGTCCCCGGACGTCCGGATGTTCCCGAATCACCAGTGCAAGGGGCTCGATACTCAGGGCGAACAGCAGAGGGGAGAGAGGGCAACCCTGCCGCGTACCCCGCGAGTGCGAGAGGAAGGGGGACAAGTACCCATTTACCGCGACTCTAGATCGGGGGCTGCTATAGTTAGCTTTAAGCATGGTCACAAACCTGTCCGAAAAGCCAAAGGCCTGAAGAGTGCGGAACAGGAACTGCCAATCCACCCGATCAAACGCCTTCTCGGCATCCAGCCCAAGCAACACCACCGGAATACGAAACCGGTTGGCCTTCTCAATAAGGTGGACCACCCGTCTGATGTTGTCATGGGTCTGCCGCCCCTTAATGAAACCGGATTGGTCAGGATGAATCAATGCCGGCATCAAATCCTGCATGCGCGACGCCAAAATGGCAGAGTAGAGTTTAGCATCAAGGTTGAGAAGAGCTATCGGTCGGAACGACGAACAGACAGAGGGGTCCTTGCCAGGTTTGGGGATCACCGAGATGACCGTTTCTGCCATGGAGACGGAGGACATCCCCGAGTGGGCCATTTCATTAAACAGGCGAACTAGAAACCCACAGATTTCCACCGCAAACGTCTGGTAGAAAAGGGCCGTGAACCCGTCCGCGCCAGGCGCCTTGCGGGGCTTCAGAGACTTAATGGCGCCCAACACTTCCTCCCTAGTGATAGGGGCGGAGAGCTGGTCATTCCATTCGGGAGATACTCGAGGGAGCGGGAGAGCGCGCAAATAGGCCTCCTGGGCAGTGGGGTCCAGGGCGTCCCCTGAGTACAATGCAGCATAAAAGTCCCCGAAGAGTTCTGCCTTGGTCGTGTCGTCGTGCTGCAGCAAGCCGGCGGCATCCCTTATGCCCCCTATGTACTCCCTCTCCCCCTTGTGGCGTAGCTGACGGGCCAAGTGCCTCCCCACCTTATTCCCCTGGGAGTAGGAGAGATGACGAAGCTTCAGAAGGGTGAACTCAGCCCTGTTGGTATAGTGGGCCCGAAGTTTGCCCCTGATAGCCGTAAGAGAGTGCAACTTCTGCCTGGACGGGTTGGCTTTATGCGCCTGCTCCAGTGTTGAGAGCTCCCCCTCCAGTGCCTCCCGCTCCACCCTCCACAGCCGATTAAGCGCCGCATTGAGGGACAAGCAGCTACCCCGGATTGACGCCTTGAAGGCGTCCCAGGTAGTGAAGATCGATGTGTCCCGGACCGGGTTGAGCTGAAAGAATTCCCGGATCGCCTTGCGGAGGTCGTTGCAAGAAGACTCGTCACGCACCAGTGACGCCGGAAAATACCATCTGCGCGGCGCAGTCCCCTCCGGAGCCCACTGAAGGCCCAGCGCCAGTAAGCTATGATCAGAGACGGAGAGGGGAAATATCTTCGCGTCCCTCAGAGACCCCTGGAGGGACTAGCTATAAAAAACATGGTCAAGGCGGGAGTAAGAGTTGTGCATGTGAGAAAAGAAGGTGTAATCACGAGAGAGGGGGTGTAGAGAGCGCCACCCGTCCAGCAGACCAAGCTCCTCAAACCGCCGACGCGTCTCCTCAGAGAAGAGGCCGGCCTCGGCCCTCCACTGGTGAGAACAGTCCAAGTCTCTGTCCCAGACCAAATTGAAATCGCCCATTAAAAAGATGCCGCCCTCCACAAAGTCTTCCACCGAGCGCAACAGTTCCAGGTGGAACCGGTTTTGCCCAGCATTGGGAGCATACACCACAAGGAACGTGCAAGTCCTGCCGAGGAGCACTCCCTTAACAACGAGCCATCTGCCCTCCTTATCGCCACGCACCCCCAGAGGTTGAAACTGATGGGTCGAACGAAACATCAGGGCCACTCCCCTGTGCTTCGACGCCGCTGAAGATCTGTAAATAAGAGGGAAATGCCTATACTTGAGACGGAACTCGTCTCTTCGGGCCAAGTGCGTCTCCTGGAGTTCCACCACATCCAGGTGGTGATCTAGAATGTATTTCCAGACCTTCTGGCGTTTCTGTGGAGAGTTCAGCCCCTTCACATTCCAGGTACCTAAGGTAACAGGCATCCTACCGTGCTCCCCTCACCCCTCTCCACCAGATCTCCCCCTTCACTCCTCAGCACAGGCACACATCCTCCAGAGCGACCAAGACTCCCCCTCCAAATTAGGACCAGCAGCGCCCCTCGGAACCATTGCTCTTGAAGCACAGCATCGGGAGACTTCAGGTCATTTCCTAAGTTGTCATGCGTCCCATCGGACCTATCAGCCAGTAGTCGCCTCACCTCCTGACATGGCAAGTAGACCAAGGACCCCAGCCAATTCCACCTCCCACTCCCCCGTCTGCAGTTAAGACGTACACAGCCATTCACTCCAGAACCTCCCTCCTTGCCCCCCCAACAGACACCCCCCACACCGCTCGCACAAGCCACCCCTGGCCGCCACCACTGGACCCTCCCATCCCCCCACCCAACCCACCCCCCCACACCCTCTCCTGGAACCCCCCCAACCAGGGTCCCACCATAAAAAAATAACTTGGAACAAAAGGAAATCCAACAACCCCAAAGCCGGGACCACTGTAGTTATCCCCCAAGTCCAGGAGGCGGGCCCTCCGCCCTCACCCCTCCAGTGAACAGGTCCAGGGTGTCTCCTCGCAAAGTACATCAATACCCAGTGGTACCTGAAAGGAGGATGGCCCTCCGGCGCCGATCAAGCTAAGGCCTCCCGGGTGGCTAGGCAGCAGAAGAAGAGTCCTGCAAGGCTGCCTCCGTCACATTAACCACTGAGGCAACCGCGGCGTCTCGCTCCTGCACGCTGGTCTCAGGGTCCGGCCGACCCGGGGCAGCAGGGCGCCCCACTCGTTGCCAAGGGAAGGAGCGCCGACGTTGCCTCCCCGGCGAGCCCCCATCCCCCAGCGAGGGGGACCCGTCGTCCAAACCAAGGAGATCCCTGGCAGCCTGTAGAGAGCGGACCTGAACCAGCCTGTTCCGCCACCGGAAAATCAGCCGAAACGTGTGCCCCCATGAGTAGGAGATATTCTGGTCTCGCAAGAAAGACGTCACGGGGCGAAAGTCACGGCGCTTCTGCAGCGTCGACGCCGCCAGATCTTGGAACAGCTGGGGACGGTGGTCCCGGTAAAGCAGTGATGGAGCCCCTCTCTGCTTCCGAAGTATACGCTCTTTAAGCTGGTAGCCTTGCACGCAAACCAGGATGTCCGGGGGAGGAGCCCCTGTACCTCTTGGCAACCCCACGTGGTGCACCCTGTCCATCCGGACTTCGCGGACGTCGTCCTCTCCCAAAATCTGCAGAAACAGGCCCTCCACATAGCCCCGCAGGTCCCCAGCCTCTCCATCCCATGGCACCGAGCGAATGCGGATGTTGTTCCGTCTGGACCGATTTTCTAGGTCCTCTGCATGGGCCTGGAGATCCAAGTTCTGCTCCGTGAGCCGAAGAACATCTTGCTGGAGCTGATGGACGCCGCCAGCGAGCCCCAAGTCGTGCTCTTCCAGGGTTGCCACCCTCTCTCCAATACCATCCACGTCGCAACGCACCTCCCGGAGGTCAGAGGCCAGCTGGGAGCGGAGGCTGGTGATGTCCTCTTTGATAGCGTTGAACAGTTCCAGCATAAATGCCTTGGTGACAGGCGCATCATCATCAGGTGGCTTAGAAGAGGCACTAGCGCCAGGCGGCGTCGAAGGGGTGGCACCCCGCTGCGGACCGTCTCGTCCGGGTTTGCCCCCTCGGGTCTTGCCAGATATGGTGCCCTGTTCAACGACAACTGGGTGCCACCCACTGGCAGGCCACGCGTCACCACCACCGGCGCTGCTCCCCTATGTGTCCCTACAGTCGGGGGAAGCCGGTCGCCGGGCAAGTCCACTCCCCAGTTCATGCCAAGCGTGGGGGGTAGGCTGACACACGCCGGCCCCCAGCAGTTCAGATAGTCCAGCAAAGGGGCTGCACACCGGCCACAGGGTGACTCCTCGAACGACCCCGCTTCTTCAGGCCCCAGTCCACACTCCTCCGCCCGAGAGCCGGCCAGCCGCAAGGGTAGTGCGGCTATGGTTCCCCAAGCAACCACCAGCAGGAGCCCCCAAGGGGATCGCCGGGCTCCACAGTGTCAGCCCCACGTCGTAGGCGAGGTCCCGGCTCCTCCGCCAGCCGCTCCGCAGGCCGCAAACACTACGGGACAGCCAGCCCCACGGGCATATCTGCCGGCGATCTCAAACCGCCTCCGCTGCCACAGGACGCCAAGCGCTACCGCAGGCAGGTCCGAGAAGTCCTCGGGAGGCCGCTAATACAATGCTTTGCAAGTTCGGCACCGGAGGGCCCGAGGAGAGCGTCCTACGCCATCTTGACTCCGCCCCCCCTAACCAATTATTTTAATAATTATTCAGCACCCTCCCTGCTAATATCATCTGGAGATGTTCGAACAAAACAAGATACATTTGCAGTGTCACACTGTGTGAATATATAGATCTCTTTGAAAAAGCATAAGACATGGCAACTTGTTTCCAGTTACATCCGAGCTAGAAAAAGTTCAAAGTGAATAGAACAAAACAAAAGTGGAAATATCCTAAGATGTGGCAGCTTGACTGTGTTTTGCATAGCTTCCAGGGAGAGGATGGGTATGGAGGGGGTGGGGGGCATACAGTGTGAGTGACAGGAATCTTGTAAAAGATTATTTTTTACACAGAAATGTGGCCTAACTAAATGCGTTGGAACAAAAAATATACTCGTTATGGAAAACTTGTTTAATAAAGAATTGTATTAAATCAGTCTGTACATGTGAAATTTTGAGTGTAAATGCATACTGCACATTGATAATGATGCACAAAACAGTAAATTCATAAAATTCTCTTATATCTGTTCCACATGGTTACCAGTGTTTAGTAGGGGCATCCTGAACATATTTGAAAATCTTTCTATCTGTGCTGATTTCATCAGAAAAAGTCAGATGAAATGGGAATCTGCTGATTTCAGGAGAATGCAGTAAATCGGCCATTGCTAGGGTTATTGTCAGTGAGATTACCTTCATTATGCTGTAGTATGTGGAAGTTTCTGCCTAAAACAGTCCCAATGGTGGTGGTTTTACCGACCTTTCTACAAATTTGTGGATTTTACATTAATGGATTATCTGCATTAGGCCTTTATTGCCTCATTCAGACCTGGGTGGAGAAATAAACCCCTAACTAATCTCTAACTCAACACCATGGAAAAAATAGTTTCCTACCATAAATGCACACTTAGACCACACAATTATGCAAATAAATGTAAAGGTGTATTTAGAATGAGTTAATCCATTGGAAATGTGTGTGAATACCAGCAGAGTTCCAATTTCTTTATGGGTGTTTACAGCAATTCCAATGGCAAACAATCTGACCCTCTTATAAAGAAAACTCTCAATTATCACATCCTTTGATACCTAAGAAGGTAGAAAATCCATAATCTTTCGAATTTCCCACTGTTTTAAGTGGAAATTACATTCAAAAAATTTCAATAATCCTAATTCTGTTCATTCTGATTATAAAATACACGTTTATAGACCATAGGTGACGCTAATGATGAGAACATATTTGGTGAATCAAGTCCTTGTTCACTACAACTAGGGTTAAATCATGGTCGATTTGCTCTATGCACTCTTGGCATTAAATTGGGCTTTGCAAGTACATTCTAACATTAGTTTTAATTTTCGATCTCAAAGATTCTCAGAACTACAAAAGGAACTTGTTATAGTTAAAATGCACTAAGAAGTAGGCCTGGGCTAAAATTTCGTTCCGTTCGCGGAAATTGCGATAATTTGACATTTTCGCGTTCCGCGGAAAGCGCGAAAATGTCAAAATTTCCGCTTTCCGCAGCTTAGCGATAATTTGGTTCTTGCTCGCGCTGTAAAATAATACATTCTCGCGCGCGCGCGATCGCCTTACCTGAATCCCTGTGTTCGCCGACAAGTTTTCTTGATCCGGTCGCGTTCTCCATGAGATGTTGTATTGTTTTTAGCCATTTACGCTGTCTCGCGACAGTTCGCGCCCGCAGTGACGTCATGCGTCACGCGATCACGTCTTTCTTCTCGCGATCATGCACCGCGAGACAACTGAAAACAAGATGGCCGCGCCCGCGAGCAACCACATGGGTAAGTTGGCGAGCCGCAACCATGCAGAAAATCTCGCGAACATGCGGGAAAAAAACTTCTGCATCTTCGCGATATTTCGCGTGTTTGCGATAATTTTTAACATTTTCGCGATAATTTGCGAAAGTGGATTTCGCAAATTCCGCCCACCCCTACTAAGAAGGAGACATTTGAAGTATGGGTCACAACCCACTACTAAGCAGATATACTTGATTTAGGATCAGGCCTCTATAGGCTGATACATGTTGCTAAAATGAGCAGTGTATTTATTAAGCGTGCCTTTCTCACACTGATTTGTACTTTTTTGACATACAAATGGTCTTCAGTATTTCCAGTCTTTGTAATATCATGTATTTACCTTGATTATGTTTCATCTGGATTATACCATCTTTGTATTTATCAGAGACTGTACAGCGGCTGGGCAACTGCCTTTTTGGAACTACAAGTGGCGCCAAATGAAGATTGTGTTTTCCTGTAAAGAATAAATAAATATACTTAGAATAGAAGCTGCCATCGAGGTCCCCAACGGTAATTAGAAGAAGGAAAAGGACGCTTTATTCACTTTTTAAAGAACACTTTTGTCTCTTTCTGAAAACGTAATAAATATTGGTACATTTTCGACTTCCTTGAATATTTTTTTTAAATGGAAATGTTAGATAGATAATTCATTGTTCACATCCTGAGAAAAATCAAAACTAGTTCAAACAGCAGTATCTTGGATAATGACATCAGTTATTTCGTCAATGGCAGCATTTGCGATGATGTCATTAGTGATTTGATCTGTGGTATCATTTAACAGGTCCTGAGTGATGTAATATGTGAGGTCATAAGCAGTGCATGATGGGATGCAAGACTTGTTAGTTTATTGAACCCTAACTGAGGAATTTGCTTTTTAGGTTTTGTTTTGTAAAGAACTAAATTTAAACATCAATTTAATTTTTTTTAATATACGTTATGGTGTTATAAGCAATGCTAAGCATCACTTCACTTTAACCTTTGGTTTTCAACTTCTGCTTATTTTTATCATATTCCACATAAAGCTATTGTTTGGACCTTAACCTCTTTTCATGGCTAACTGTTACTGAGCGCAGACCTTGGCTGTGCATAGTAGGCACTGGTTGCAGGACCCTACACAACCTGTTGTGGGCAGTTTACCCTTACAGCACATGGCCTTTAGCCATGTGAAGCAGGAGTTGACTGCAGAGAATTATCTATGGCACGGCCCGGCACCCTACATGCACTGGGGTTATCCAGCCGGACCCTGCTCCCAAACTATCGGCCACAGCACATAGCTTCTGCTGGTCTTCTCCTAGGCCTCGTGCCCAAATCTCCACAGGTGGGCAAACCCATTTGCACATGGACTTGACCTCTGTCTCAGCCCGGTGCCCCACTCCTACTATGCACAGCCTTTAGCGTACTTTGGCATTCAGGGATGGGCTACTGGGACTAGCTTCCATCCAGGCAATTACCCCACCCCGTGGGTGTGTTGCATAGCCCTGCTATGAACAGTCCACAGTGTCTAAACCGGGTGGGACCACATGGTCCTGCCTCTGGCCAGGCCATTCGACCAGCCCAGTGCAGGCATCCAAGGCCCACAGTGCACAGAGCTTGTCCTGGACCTACAAGGCTTGTCGGCAGGCCCTGTGGCATCCCACCACATGCTGTTTAGCCCTGATGCATAAGGCCTTTTGCCGTATGCAATGAGGTTACCCACAGGACCTATCCCACTGTCATGTTCCACCCCAAATGTGGTGCAAGCAAGCAACCAACTCTATGTACGCCCACATGACTACACCACAGGGGTTGCCTAAAGTGCCCTGCCTGCAGCTAGGTTTCGCAGACAAACCACTGAAGATAGCTAACTTTTTTCTTTTGTTTGATTAGGTTCCTTTGTGGAAAACATTTTATTTGTTTCTTTAGTTAACTTTTCTGGGTAAAATCTTTTTCAAACTATTTTCTTCAATTTTTTTTGGCTCTTGACCTTTTACAGGAGTTTACGTTATGTTCATTTCCCAATAATAAATTACCTTCTTGTATTGATTACAGTATGTTGAGAACATCTGCAGGCAGCAATCTTTTTCCTCTTCTGCTTGACAGAGGACTTCTAATTGCAGGGTTTCCTCTTCCTCTTTCCTGTCCTCCTGTCACAGCCTCTGCATCTCTGCCCAGGACTTTTCATTCAGGTGCAAGGCCCTAATACGGTTAATAGTGCCACTAGTGCCTAAAAAGTACATCCCTGGGTCTCTGCTCTGCAGAACCTGGTCAAATAATGTGTACATGACCTTTCGGGCATTCAATTTCTTCTACACCCGAGATTCTCGTTCAGAGTGTGAAGGACAGGCAGCCCCTAATGTTGTAGCCACTTCCACAACATTGCCATCTTGCTGTCTTTGGGAAGAAGGCTCCTGGGTTTATCCAGTCTGCTAGGGTGCCATAATACGGACACTTCAAACTTCTTTCTGCAACTCTCTAGGAACAAAGAGAAAATGATGTCCACCAAATAGTGGCTCCTTGTTTCTGGATGCAGAAGACTCCTTTCTTTTTGTTGTTGTTCTCAGATTTGCAGATATTCTGCAGCTCCAATAGAAACAATGCTACAGTGCTGTGTCGTTGATCCTACATTTTAAGACTCACCTTCTAGACAGTGCATGCATTGTCTGTTTCGAGACATATTGTGGGCTTACTATTGCTTCCCCGCCCATGTGCTTCTCTCCCACCCTCTCAATGTTGCTTCTCCTCCCCCCCTCCATGTTACCTCTCCCCAGTTGCACTCTTCTCTCTCACCCATTGCTTCTTCTCTTCACCCCATACGCCCACAAAATCAAAACGAGAGTCGCAGATCCCACGTTTTAGGACTCGCCTACTAGACAGCGCATCTGCTGTCTGTTTCGAGACATACTGTGGGCTTACTATTGCGCTGTGGGCTTACTATTGCATCCTTGCCCGTGTACTTCTATCCCACTCTCTGTATGTTGCTTCTCCTACCCATGCCAACCATCCATGTTGCTTCCTCACAGGTACGAGCTTCTCTCTCACCCTTTGCTTCTTCTCTTCACCCCATATTTCCCGGTTGCCAGCTCGCCTGTGTGCTTCTCCCCTACCCACTCCACATTGATCTCTCATCTGTTGCTTCTCCTCTCCCCACCCATGCTCTCCATGTTGCTTCCAATCATCTAAAGGTTGCTTTCACTACTGAGGTTCCCTCACCCACTTAAAAAAAATATTTTGCTTATTTTGTCTTTTTTGGTCGAGCCTGGGCAGCACATGCGCTGCTCTGCGAGGCATGCTGTATTCAGGAAGGGACTTTAGGCTCCGCCCACTCTCCGCCCATAGTTTTCATTGGCATGTGTCATTGTCCACTGTAAACTGTGGCTGTTCATTGGTCAATAGGCTTAGTAGTCCCTCCTTAGTACCGACTTGTCTCATTTTGGAACCTACCATGACGACACCCCTGTTACGTGTGTTGTTACTCCGTAGGCTTTAATTACAGCCTCCGAGCACTATTTTCTCAAATAGTTTTGTACTGCCTGCTGTTGCAGGCAGGACATGCTCTCTCCTAAAGCATTTTTCCCCAAAAATTATAGCACGGGCACCGAACGCATTTGTGAGAGTTTAATCTATTGGCATTGTACATGACAATGCCTTTTATTTATCTGTTTTAAAAACAACACATAATTAAAAGCCATTGTCATTTACAATGCCAATGGCTCAAACTCTATTGCATTGTAAATGCGAGACCTATTGCATTGTAAATGCTTGTTTAGTTACTGATCCAGCTGGGATCAGTGAGGAAACAGAAAAGAAAGCCTGCCCGCATCATTTTCTGTGTGTGCATGCATGATGCATGTGCCTACAAAATGGCACGGGCATCCTCACCAAAGGTGTTTTTTTTATTATTGAGAAATGCTGCACAGCACTGAAAATCAGCATCTAGGATGCTGTGCTGCATAGCTAAAACGATTGACAAAGTCAATAGTAACCAATGGTGAGAACTTTTGGCCTTGCCAGTGCTTGTTTTAAAAGTTCATTTGATAAGAAAAAAACGGATTTTATTGTTTGGGACTAGAAGTCTCCCTAATGCAACTAAAAACTAAATTGTAGTGATACATTACAACATTACCATGTTTTAAGCATTTTGGGGGCTGTATAAATAAATATATGTTGTTTGTTTTCAGTCAGTAAGAGTGACAGTGATGGACAATAGGAGTGATAGGTCAGTGAAGCACTGAGAGAGTGAAAGGGAGCATGAAAGTGAGTAAGTGAGCGATAGACACTGTACAGGGGGGACTGGCTGCAGGCCATGAACCTCTGTAGGCAGCTGTCTTCCGATGCATGCGGCCTTCAGCTATATGCTGCAAGCATTGAGGGCTGGTCATGGTCTTTGGTCATAGTTTGCTGCCGACCTGCTGCAAAACACACACTCCCACTGTGAATGGTCTTCGGCCGTGCCCAATCTGCTGTGGATGACCATCCCCCATCCTTTGGATGCGCGCAGCGGGTATGGTCTGTATGCATACCACCAGGTCTCAAAGAAGCATCACTCAGGTCCCTTTGACTTCACACTCACTGAATAATCACACTATTAATGCCTTCTTTGAAAAGTGATTTCTCCGATATGTCTCAAACCCGTCGATCAGTTGTTCTGCCCCTTCCGTGTGCACTGCAATGCACCATTGTTTGCTGAATGAGGGACTACAACAGGGCCGGCTCAAGGAATTTTTATTTGGGTGGGCCAAGGGTGCATTCGGGTGGGCCACTGCTGGCCCGAGTTATCGCTTATATATCTAGCCAGGCCTGCTTCTGGGCCTTCCTTTATCTCTCCGTAGTATTACAAGGCCCAGTAAAACGCACTCTTTTCAAAGTCTCTTTCTAAATGTTATCACTTTCAAAAAGAGGTTTTTTCCATGTAATGTCCCTTTGATGGGAAGAGGAGGTTTCTAAGGTTGGAGTAACAGGCAAGTGACACTACTCGGGCTCCCTCTGTGCGAGCCTTCAGGGAGAAACCCTCTTCATTACTACCTCCACCTGACCCCTGATTCTGCAGGGCACTCCCCTATAGGCTTGATTATCTACTTTTCTACCACCCCTCTCCATTGCACATTATCTCACAGCTGACCTTGGGCCCCAGACCCATATCAGCCACCATTCGGTTCCACTTTCATTATTCCCAGTAAAAAACAATAGTAAAATCACCTTCAAACTTGAACATTGAATATAGCAGTGAATGTAATTAGCATGCACTTTAAAGTATGCTCCACAGTTGTCCTATCACCTGATTATTAATTAAATAAACGAAAACAGAAAGGCCATGACAGGGACATCTTTAGTGCTGGTGTGAAAGTGCCCCAACAATGACCTCTTTCTCTGTAGATAACTTAACTACCACCCTCCAACAGTGCCCTTCATCTCTCCGTAGCCCCTCCCCCTCATGGCCTCCTCCTCAGACTCCCTAACTACCACCCTCCACCAGTGCCCCTCATCTCTCCATAGCCTCACCACCCCATGACCCCTCACTGGATTCCCTCACTGCCACCCTCCACTAGTGCCCCTCATCTCTCTGTAGTTCCCCCCTCCCACCCCATGGCCTCCTCCTCGGCTTCCCTCACTGCCATCCTCCATCAGTGCCACTCATCTCTCTGTAGTTCCCTCCCCACCCCATGACCTCGGACTCCCTCACTGCCACCCTCCACTAGTGTTTCTCATCTCTCTGTAGTTCCCTCCACCCCGTGACTTTCTCCTCAGATTCCCTCACTACCACCCTCCACTAGTGCTCCTCATTTCTCTATAGTTCCCCCCCACCCTGTGACCTCCTCCTCGGATTCCCTCACTGCCACCCTCCACTAGTGCCCCTCATCTCTCTGTAGTGCCCACCTCCCACCCAATGACCTCCTCCTCGGCTTCCCTCACTGCCATCCTCCACCGTGCCCCTTATCTCTCTGTAGTCCCCCCCCCACCCATGACCTCCCCCTCAGAAGCCCTCACTGCCACCCTCCACCAGTGCCCCTCATCTCTCTGTAGTTCCCCCACCCCATGACCTCCTCCTCGGATTCCCTCACTGCCACCCTCCACCAGTTCCCCTCATCTCTCTGTTACCCCTCTCTCATATCCATTTCATTTGTTGTATAGCGCTACTCATATCAGTGTAGGGTGTCACAGTACTTTACATAACGGCACAGGTTATACAGAGACAATAAATCAGCCTACGGGGAATGTCACATAAGCCAATGAGGATTACAAGGTGCAGAAATCACATGTCATCCATACTGGTGGGCAATATATTTTACGAGGGTTTGGTCTGGAGAAGCACAAACTCAGGATTTAAAGAGTACTCCAGTGGTTTGGGGTTGGCTTTACTGATAACAAGCATTTACAATGCAATGGTCTCGGCATTGGTAAAGTTAGAGCTATTGGCATTGCTCATGACATTATTTTTGTTTATGTTTTTTGTTTTTAAAACATTTAAAGAAACGGCATTGTCATGAGCAATGGCAATAGCTCTAACTTTAACAATGCCGAGACCGTTGCATTGTAAATGCTTGTTGTACAGTTCTATTGCAGAGAGGGTTACTGTGCCCCTAATATTCTGTGCAGTGTGCCACAGTGATGCAACGCATCAGGTGTTAGTGGGGAAGGAGGGCTTCTGGGGACACAGTGAGGAGCGGCGGGTTATAGAGTCTCCAGAAGTGTGCCCCGGGTGGTACTGTCCCTCTCGTTCCTTAGTATGCAACAGGCTGAATACTCTACACAGGGTACCGCCTATAAATAATAAGGTACCCCATACATTGGCAGAACTGTTCCGATCTCAAACTCTAAAAAAAACAAGCCGTGAGTAAACAGGCACTTTGTACTTAGTGGTTGCTTACGAGAAGCAAGGATGACCGTAACTGCTCCTGTTTTACTGCCACCCTTGCTTCTCGTAAGTAAGGACTATAAATACAAAGGGCGTGTTTAAGCACCATTTGCAGGTTTTCAAATCACATAAATAAAAGGCATTGTCCTTTACAATGCCAATAGCTCATACTCTCACAAATGTGAGATATATTGCATTGCAAATGCTTATTTTAATTAGTTCAAAGAACTCATGGACAGCATTAGTGAACTTTGTAATCCGCCTGGGAAGGTTAACAGGCCGTGCCAGCCCAGAGGGATTGTCACCAGCAGCTCTCTGAAGACCAGGTGCATACCTGGCCATTTCTCCAGGGGTTAGTTCTGATTTGAGGGAAAGGAAGTGACCAAGTAAGCTTGCACTGATAAAGCCAAGAGGTCTAGAGTTTATGTATAGTATGGACACAGATGAACAATACACATGCAGATATACTGCTACATACACACACAGAAGATGTACGTAAGCAAAGATCAAAAGGCATACACGTGTATCCCCAAGCACACAGAACAGCAGCAAACTAATAACCTGTGTTCACTCACGCACATAAACAAAAACACATACACAGGCACCCGCATATACATAAACTCAAACAGTGACCACAGACACGCAAATGGAGGAACTGACTATCAGACCGAAGAGTGGACAGACAGACAGATAGATAAACCACTAAACTGATAAGTAACGGAATGCTACAAGCAGCTTTAAGGCAACGCTAAAATATATCTTACTTTGTAGTTCTCAAATTCATTTTAAAGCATTTGAAAAGAGCGGGTCAAATGAACAAAAGCTGTAACCAGAGAGGCCGGAAGTAAGACTGTTCCTGTTCCTCTTTTTCACTAGTGATAAAGGTCCCTTTGCAGGGATGGCTTGTGGGGGCATGAAACTAGGATAACTATTACCCTGCGATGTGGTGGCTATGTTTATGTAGTGAATGTGATTAAACCGACGTGATATAATGCATACAACAATATATATATATTTTTTCCACAGTTTTATATAGCGCGAGCTCGACCCAAAGGTATTAGAGTGCTTTACAGGAGCACCAGTTGCGTTACATGACACATTCATAGTGCGGGCTATCACCTTCTCTGGCAAAGCCGGCCCAGTCACATTCAGCACCATCCTGGGTGTCAAGCTGCGCCTTTCTGGCGCACTGTGAAGCAAGGGCTTGCTTCTTGCTTGAATCTACACCAGATGCGGTGTCTCGACCTCTTGTCACGCGAGAGTTGTGGGTGGGGGCCCGCGTGCACATTGGTGTCGACACACATAACCAGGGATACCAGAAACTGCAGAGCTCTGGTGCCAAGTAATCAACTGCCCCCTCCCCCAGAAAAGCATACCATCGCTACGGTGTGATCCCTGGCCACGCGCGAAGAAAAACCCACGTGTGCCACACCTACCGGAAGGGACGCCATTACCACAGAGGGTGGACAGCATAGGGAGATATTTATAGCAGCACAGTAATTAGTGTGGACAGAGGGAGAACACACGGAAATTATACTGTACAGAGCTCTGCAATGAGGACAGGGGAAGGCAAGTGGAATAGCTTAATATTGGGTCGGAGGCATTGGTGATGAAGCTGTGGGCAGCCACCAAGCCCTTGTTGTGTGGCCATCTTAAGGGGTACGTCCGCCAAGTCGAGGCCCAACGCCTACTGGGGGTGACTGAGCTCGAAGACCAAATACAACACCTGGAGGCTGTCTCGTGTCGTAATGTTACTGACGACGCTCAGCGCTCCTTGACCATAACCCACACGGAAGGGCAACAGGTATCCCGTGGCAATGCCCCCACCTCTGCCGACGACGACCGGCAACCTGGATGCTACAGGCGTAGCTGGGGGGGGGGGGGCGGTCCGCCCCAGGCGGCACTATTTTCGGGGCGGCACGGCGGCTGTAGTGCAGGCGCAATGCTTGCGAATGCTGCTGCACGCACGTGTCCAGGCCGGCCTGGAGTCTCCTGGAGAGTTGAGGCACGCTGCTTCCAGCAGACTTGGGGTTTTTCGTACTTCTGATTGCGGCCACAAGCGCCCGTTAAATTGCAGCAAAAAGTAAGCGCGAGCAGGGTATTCTCCGCTTTTGTTTTCTAAGTCATAATTTAAATAGGCAGCCGCCGGCCCGGTAACTGTTAGGCTATAAATAATTCTCGTTTATTGTCAGGGCAGGCTCTCGCGGCGTGGATCCGATCACAGGGGGCGAGGCAGTGGAAGTTGTGAGAGGGTGGATGTCCTGTTGTGTGTGGTTCCTCCTCGCCAATGCCCCGCCCACCGGCGGCAGAAGCACACTCAGCATTCCCTCGTTAATCTACCGCGCCCAGCAGTAAGTTTCGTTTCTCCGCTGCTCCTCGTCTGTTTCGTTTCACTGGTGCGTTGGAGGCTCGTTTACTTCTGTTCCTTTCTGAAGAAAGAAAAATCATCAAGTCACCTCAGCGGCCAAGCACAGAGCTCCTGCCGTACAGTAGGAGATCAGGTGAGGGAGCAACGCCGGGACACCACCGCCTTTCTCCGAGGCACAGCAGAAAATGCCTCGGAGAAAGGGAGTGTCCTTTTCGGATTGGGGGGCGTGTTTTGCTGTTGTCTCCTCCCTGAGACTTCTCGCAAAAACACGCCCCCCGATCCGAAAAGGACGGGGCATAATCGGAGTGACTGGACCTCTTCTCCAGTGGCTGGCCAGCATTTAAGAGGCCAGCCAATGGAGAACAGGAGAGAAAAGGGGCGGGTGCAAGCCCCTCTTCTCAAACTCATTAAATCTCACGAGCGAGACTGCGCAAGCGCAGCCTTCGCTAGCCGAGACCTAAAAATGTAGAACTGCCCAAACAAACTCTTTTTAGCAACATTAGAATAATGAAAGACTGGAGAAGTTCTAACTATATCACAACACAAAAAAGCGAAGTTTGTATGCAGCTCTTTGATGACAGTTTCATAGGTCACTGTCCTATGTTAGGATAGTAACTTCTGAACTGCAAGTAACACAAGGATATCTGTGACAGAGGTAGTAACCCACTGAGCTATTCCCATACAATTAAGTCTATAAGTATTTAAAAACTACCAGCAGACAAATGGTTGCTCTGCAGCAGGGTCGTAAATCACCAGTTATCAGATTTTTTTTTTTGCTGTTGGACATCGGTGGCAGATTCACTGCGAGTGCCAAGGGTCATGTTTGGGTGGGCCAGGCTCATGTTTGGGTGGGCCTGGCCCACCCGGCCCACCCGGCCCACCCTCTCGAACCGGGCCTGAACTACAACGAGCTGGTATTTGACTTGGTGTTTTCTGACACTGTGCGTGAAGTTATGTTGGCATGGTTAATGGCCCTGCAGAGGAGCTTGGCTCTCTTCGTACTTCTGTAAACCATCTGAGCAGATGCACCATTAGTCAAGGCCCTTTGACTTTCCAATAGCGGGGGAGGGGAAGGGGGGGGGACTGCCCTGTGAACATCTCCCTTTAAAATGTCTCTCTCTCTGGGATGTCTCAAATCTCTGGATCAGGTTTACTGTCGCTCCTGCATTCACTATACTGCAACGGAGTTGGTGGAATACACAACAGCAGGTGTTGCCTGAGTGTTGTCTGGCAATGTTTGCATGGTGAATGCAACTGCAGTGGAGTGTTGTCTCTTTCCACAGTTTTGAAAACCATTTCACCGGATAGTTGGGACTCAGAACCCCATAGTGTGAAGTGTTCCAGTTTTTAACGTCATCAGCATAGTATTTTTCCTTAAAACATAACTGAATTTCTCTTAACGTTTCACATATTTTTAATATTCTTTAGGGAAAATGTAAATATATGGTTAATTCACCTGCTGCACTACATCTCACTAACACAGTTTAACAATGCTCAGCATACAGTGATTGCTTTCATAAGACATTACCCACGCTACCTTTAATTACTCCTTCTTCAATTACTGTCTTGTTAATTTCTTACTTAAAGATCTCTTTTCTTAATACTACATCTTGCATCCCACACAATGATGTAAGAAAGTGAATCACTTGTACAAAATGTAAGTAATACTCAAAGTACATAATCTCTTAACCTTTGTAAAAAGTCTTGGGAGCACGCCAAAGAAAACCTTGAAAGGCACATCTAAACACAAACATCTCCACCTCCACCGTGTGAGCTGAATTTGTTGTTAGAAACAAAGGCACAGATTGAATTTAGCAAAACCTTGAGGTCTTTAAAACTATCAAAATGTGCAGCTCTAATATACACCAGCTTCCATGGTTACCTGATCAGAACATATTTCTAGTTTCTAATCAGCTCAAACAGTCACCATACATATATGTTCAGAAGACTGAAACTTTAAACTAATTGGTAGTTATTTTCAGCTTGAGCCAACAACTGCACAGACTATGCCTTGCACTGAATGGTAGAAAGCAAAAGACACACAATTGATGGACGGAATGCAGAACAAATCAAAACATTCACCCCCAGTCAAGAATGGTGTCCACTTGCAAAGTTGAGGATGCGAAGAGAGACATAATCTATTGGGTATCTTTCACCACGCCTCTATTTATACCATACCATTCTGTTCTTTTTCACAGACAGCAGCTAGTCATAATGCAATTACCTTAAAGCAATCATTTTTTCTATCCAAATCACTGCTTCTTGGTGAAGTCTTCACATTCTTCATCTCATTCCCTGAGATTCACAAGGACTCGATTATTACAGTTCGTGTCTGGTTAGTTAGTCATTCCTTCACCCACTTGGTTTGTGAGTCAGCTAGATCTTGTGGCGCTGACGAGGGTATGGGACTACCTCAGGTGGACATTCTATGGTTTGGCAACTGTGGAATGAAATGGCATCAAAATTGACCTTTGATGGAAAGCATTTTGACATTTGAGCATCATGAGGTAATGAATGTGCATTGTGGAGGAAACCACTTAGGCACAGTTACTGGTGTTGCTTTATCTTTCCCAATGAAAGAAACCTTTGTAGAGTCGGTGCATCTCTTCCTCAAACACAGGCTTTTGTATATTTTTACGCGTCAAAGGCAAAAGTAGAAATAATCTGACCGGTTTTATCCACAAACAGACATTTCACATGTCAACAAAGTGATTTCTGCATACCTCCAGAACCGTGACATGGGATCTATCTACAATAATAACATCCAATTCAACATGCCTGGAGTTTTCAAAAAAATGAAGTCCATTTGGCAACCGAAGGCTATGAGGATCTTCATAAGCAACCTGAAGGAATGCATCCAATTGTATCTCTAAGGGCCTTCTTTAGAGTTTCCGGGGGATGAGATACTCTGTTCAACCTCCGCTGTGCCGGGCATTCGGCTGTGTGCAGGAGGTTTTGGCCATATGCTACAAACCACTCGTTTTTAAACAACAAGGGGGACCCAAATAAAGTCTGTCTGGGACCTTGGGAATCAGTTATTCTAAGCAACAATGGTCCCTAGGAAAGGGTGAACAAAACAGATAAATACAGACCCAGTCAGTGCTGTATTAGTTAAACGTGTCCAGCCGGCCAGAGGTTCAATGTTTAATTAAGGCACCTATAATTCAGGCATGCTTATTTAATGTCCTGAAGATGATCCACACATTTGTCTCCTGGATCGAAACGCCGTCGACACCCTAAAACACCTCAAACATACACTATGATGTTACTATTTGTCATGTAGAGGTGTTCCTTGCGATTTGTTTACCTATAACTGTGAATTTTTCTCCTGAGGACAAACCGTGAGCGTTGCCTGAGCCTTGCTTAAATGTTTCGCCTCCGGGCCGGAAGCTCCACCTCCGGGCCGGAATTTCCGGCCCGAGTGCGGACGTAAAGTTAGTAGTCTGTAAATCCATTCTGTGAATACCAAAAGTAGTAAGTGCATTCTGTGAATACCAAAAGCAGTAAGTGCATTCTGTGAATACCAAAATGGTAGTAAGTTTAGGATTTTGTCTTAAGTTAGTTCTGTGAATCGGGCCCTATATGTTTTGTATGTTTCTATGTTTCTGTAGTGGAATGCAGGCTTGTGTCCCACTCTCAGTATATTGTCTGGTACATATCTCCAAGAATTGCTCAAAAATTAAACATTGAACCTCTGTCCGGCTGGACACGTTTAACTAATACAGCACTGACTGGGTCTGTATTTATCAGTTTTGTTCACCCTTTCCTAGGGAACGTTGTTGCTTAGAATATATGCTACAAACCAGCATACCCAACAACGCCTGCACTGCTTCTCAGAGAGGCTGGTGCTCATCCATTTGTAATGGGTTCTGGATGCAGGCCTTGCACCAGCCTCATGCCTCAGAACTAACTGAGTATGCCCTTTGACCATGCAGTGCATGCTCTGGGGGCAGAGTCTGTCATCCTACCGAGCTATGTATCAGACTCTCTGTGGCCGAAGCAGATGCACACAGACTTAGAGCATGCATAGAAGGCTCTGGGTGCCTGACCAGAAGCCAAGCCATGCACCGGCATTGGTGCCACTGATCCAGCTGTGGGCTATGTGAAAATGGATTGGCCTAAAGAGAGGCCCTGAGCCAACCTCACAGATTTTTTGCAGTACACAGTTCTGCTGTTGCTTCAACTATTTCTCAGGTACTGTAATAATTAAACATCATTGTTTTTACAGTGTGCCTCCTTCCTGTGAATTTGCAGGTCCATGGCCCTAATATTGAATCTGTGGACTCCCCACAAAAAGTATGTGTTTTCTACTTGTGGCAGCATGTGATGCTTTCTCAGTTCCTTTATACCCTATGTTGACAATCTGATCATCCGGATCTTTGAGGTCCTGTAAATCTTGTATTAGATGAAGGGACAAAATGCTCCCTCTTATATTTAAGGAGTTTTCAAAGAGTTGCAATGACCAGGCTTCAGTCTTTTTTCTGAGATACTGAAACCCATCTCCTGTTAGTCACAGGAAGGGCTGTTTCTAGACACTGAATTCCATGTGGTAACATGACGCATAGTTAACTCCGCATCAAAGAGACAAGAGACCATTGGCACATTTCCTCTGATGGGAACAGGGTCTGTGAAGTGGGATATGGCCAAGTTATCCTCGCTTTATGTGGCCTCCAAGTCACACTCCCATCATTTGCAATCATTCCACCTCTTTTTTATAATGCACACCTTCTGGAAATAGGTGGACTAGGCATCCACCTTGAGGATGATAGAATGCCACATCCTGGGTTGCAACTTACAGGTGTTCCTTGTAATATCATGGCAGCAGGGAACTGCCTATTCTTTGAACCGTTCCAATGCTGATAATACAAGCTACTTATCAGAGAGTTTGACCTTGTGTTAAATCTTGGTGGATGAGGCTACCATTGCTGGTGTGTAGCTAAGCATATGATGAAATCACTGTCCAGGGGCATGAGCGCCGTGCATGGCATTGTAGTGTGCTGGCTGGAACAGCATGTGCAGGAATTTGAAAATTCCCTCCTCTCTGGCTGGCTGGGTTTTGAAGGCTGCATCTAAACTCCGGGTGTGCCCTGAGGTGTTCTTTTTGGTGTACCTGGATTCTGGGGGCTTACCCAGTGCTTCTCAGAGTTGTAGAACACAAATATAGGATGTTTGCATATACACAGTGTAGGAAAGTATGATCTGCTTCTAATGGTTACCCCAACTTTTTGCTGAATGTAATACTGTTTCTGACTAGTGTGGCTGGGATCCTGCTAATCAGGACTCCAGCCTATCTGTTTTCTCCCTAAACTGTTATGCTATGTACTTAGTCGAGAGTCTAGAGGCGGCAGTGTGGCAGTTGTCTTTAAATCATGCTATACCTGCACACTTGTCAAGGAAACCATAGCAGGATGCGAGTGGGACGGTTCGGGATTTCCTTTAATTCCAACAATAACATGTCTGGCATACTGGTATACCGTCCCTCAGGCCCTTCGAAGGAATGCAGGGCTGCGCTGGTTGACATAGTGGGCTCTCTGGTCATGAGATACGCCAATTTTTCTGTCATTGGTGACTTAAATTTGCACCTTGATAATCCCCATGACTCAGAAGTGGCCAACTTTTCAACTGATTCAGCGGCCTGCCAGCTGTTCAAACTGGTCCATGGTTCTACTCACTATACTGGCCACCTACTTGATCCAGTTTTTCCCAACCTTTCATGTCTCTCTGTTTCAAACCCCATTCCACTATGTTGGACTGACCATTATCTGATCACTATGATGCTTTCTGGTGTTGTCCCCTCTCGAAAGTCAACTCAGAAACTCTCACTCCGCTGCCCCTGGCACAAATTAAACTTTGATTATCTTAGTACCATCCTCTCGTCGAGTGTGCCTAGCTGGCAGGATGATCCAGATGCCGCCAGTGAAGCACTATCTGATTGGCTAAGGCATCCTCTGGATGACCTGATTCCTGCCAAACAATCTAAGTGTCGGAGCACTATATCCAACCCGTGGTACAATAACAATCTTACCAATATGCGTAAAACTTGTAAGCGGATGGAGCGGGCGTGGAGGTGAGACTTTGATCCTATCTTGAAGGGATGCTATCAGTCAGCCATCAAGAAATACCACAGGGCAGTTCAGAAAGCACGGGCTTTTGCTGATGAGATCAGAAATAGCCATAATCCCTCCAAGAGAATTTTTTCCATTCTTAAATATCTCAAAAATGCTGGGGCACCTGTGGCGCCCGCCATCAAGTCATATGAACAATGTGAGGACCTTGCCACCTTTTTTATAAATAAGGTGGATAACATCTATAAGACCTTCCCTCAGGTGGCTACGGGCTCTGACTTTGGGGGCTCATCCCCCTCCGCCCATATACTGACCACCTTTCCGCCAATCACTGAAGATGCACTACGTGTACTCTGCAGGAAGGTTAAATCTGGCTCCCCAGCTGACCCCATGAAGCCTGACCATCTTATGAGACTGCTACCTGTGCTTCTTACACCTCTGGGCCAAGTTATTAACATGTCCTTGTCTATGGCCACGGTTCCCAGGTCATGGAAGCAGGCCAGGGTAATGCCTTTATTAAAGAAGCCCACCCTCGATCCAGCTAAACCGGAGAACTTTCGCCCTATCTCCCTGCTGCCTTGGACCTCTAAGATCGTCGAAGCCTATGTTAACTCCATCTTGTCAGGCTATCTGGAGGAGAATAATATACTGGACTCCTCCCAGTGCAGCTTCCGCCCGGGCCTCAGCACGGAGTCCGCCCTCCTAGCTCCGACTGAACATATGAGAGCAGCACTGGATGAGGGACGTACTTCGGCACTGATCCTATTGGATCGCAGTGCCGCATTTGATACGGTCTCTCACCAGATTTTGATACGGAGGCTAATGGAGGCTGGCATCGTGGGCCTCGCCCTGGATTGGTTTACCTCCTTTCTTTTGGGTAAGCCCTTCCAGGTGTCGGCCCCCCTTTCACATACAGGGTGTATTCCATCAAACAGGGAGTGCCGCAGGGCTCTGCGTTAAGTCCAACGCTTTTTAACCTATATATTCAGCCGCGGTAGCCAAGAGGAGAGGGCTGACTATTGTATCATATGCTGATGACACACAATTAGTTGTCGCCCTCTCCAATGACTGTCTGAATGATGCTGCTAAGTTTCGGAGCGGTCTTGCGGACGTTGCAGGGTGGATGACTGCCAACTGTCTCCAGCTTAATGGCAGCAAGTCTGAGGTCTTGCTGGTAGGGAAAGATCCTGAGTTATGGAGTGAACAGTGGTGGCCTACCACCCTGGGCCCTGCACCCGCCCCCAAACAGATGGTGAAAAACCTTGGTGTCTGGGTCGACTCGGTGCTTAGTTTTCAAACCCAAACTAAGAAGGTGGCGGCAACATGCTTTGGTATTCTGCGTGGGCTCAAACCTCTGCTGGTTTTTTTTTTACCCTTCCATCCGACAGATGATTGTCCCGGCATCTGTACTGTCGAGACTGGACTATGCCAGCTCGCTTTACCTGGGGGCCAACAAGACGGAGATTTCGAGATTGCAGCGAGTCCAGAATGTAGCCGCCAGAACTCTTCTTGGCATGCCTAGACACTGCCCCACCACCAGTGCCATTCGTCGACTACATTGGCTACTGGTGGAGAGATGGATGGAGTTCAAGTCTCTCAGCTTTGCGTTTAGGATCCTGAATTCCCCTGCCCATGGCATCTTAGCATGCCTGCTTTCCGCCTACACTCCCACTCGTCATCTCCGCTCAGTAGGTCAACACCTGGTAGTCATTCCCCGGGTAAGGAGGGCTTGCGCCGGTGGGCGCTCCTTTTGCACGCTGGCACCTAACCTTTTCAATGGCCTCCCTGTACATATCCGGAATATGGATAACTATCTGGCATTTCGGAAAGCACTGAAGACACATCTTTTCCCTTCTCTTTAGGTTTTTTTTTTGTAGTCCACGCCCTTCTGTCTGCCTCTACGGCTCTTAGTGGCCCTCGTCATGTTGGGTTCCTTGCTGCCAGCAGCTATTACTGCTCTTAGCGCCGGGACACCCCTTTGCTGGGGCAGCTGCACGCTCTACAAGACATCCTAACCTTAGGTACACTCCAGATTGGATACTGGGGTACCCTTGTCAGTTCCTAGTGTATGGTACCCATGTACCCAGGGCATAGGTACCCCAGAGGCCTCCCATGGGCTGACACATGTATTATGTCACCCATGAGAGGTCATGCAAAATTGAACTACATGCCTGCCATTGTAGCCTGTGTAAGTTGGTGCATGCACCACTCACTTAAGATATAGTTTTACTATTTCTAAGGGTCACTGTACTTAAAACCTAAAAGTCACCCCTATTGCAGGCCTTAACAATCCTAAAGGCAGGGTGTTTGGCTCTAAGTGAGAGGGTGTCCGAGCACAAGCAGGACACCTCTAAAAACCTACAGAGTCCGTTCACCCGGGTTTTCAGTGATACAGCCATATACTAAGTATAGAGGGGCATTATGCGACCGCGTACTGACCAACTCTAAAATGACTGAAACAAACCCTATCGTTTTTGGTAATAAACATGTTGGAATCATACCCCCATACCGCTAACTGGTGTAGGAGGTATGGTTCCACCCCTCAGAAGCGAGCTTTGTGGGGACCCTGGTGTATCTGGTTACCAGCCTTCTAGCTCTGGACAGCACAAAAGGGTTGCTGCTGACCAGAGACACATTTCTGCCCTCCTGCTGCTGAGCCAAGCTTGTTCAGGATAAGACAGAACAATAGGCATCCTGTCACGGGGAGGTGTGAGGCAAATACAGACAGAAACCTTTGATAAATGGTAAGGAGTCCATGGCATACGGGGACACAAGTGCAAGTATCACTATGGTGACAGAGAGTCTTGTGGCCCCTGACCGAATCATACGTGGAGAGATGTACCAAGTGACCAATGCAAACAATGTCAGGACTGGCCATTCCTTGGCAGTTGTTAATTTCAGCTGGGGAGGTGTAACTGGCCTTCAGAAAGTTGTGGTTAGCTCAGACCTTCCAGTGGAGTGTTTGTTGGGCAAAGATTTAGAGACTTCAGCCTGGGCTAAAGAGGACCTTAGGACTCATGCAGTAATGCTGGGCATCTCTGCAGATGTGTTTGCTGTGACCAGGTCACAGGCCAAACTGACAACCACTGAACAGGCCCTGGATCCTGGAACAATGGACCAGGGCCTTCAAAGAGAAAGAGCAGGAGAGGTAAGGCTGTGTCTTCCCCCCAGACTCAGAGTGAGGATCAGTCTCTTGAGTGAGATGATCCCAGTCCCTGTAAGGAACTGTCCCAGATGAGCTTGAACCTGATCAGGTTGAGTTCTTGTGGACAGGGGGCCCTTCCGGGGAAGACTTAAGTTTGGAGCACCAAACCTGCCCCTCTCTTGAACCCCTCAGACAGCAAGCTGCTGCTGAGACTGCCCGGAATGTCAGTGGATCCCACAGGATCTATTGGGATGAGGCACTCCTTTACTCCGAGGGTAGAGACCCCAGGCCTGGTGCCACCAGGAGGTTGGTCATACCTCTGAAGTTTAGGGGCTTCCTACTCACCTTGGCACCTGATATTCCCTTAGCAGGACACCTAGGCAAAAGCAAGACTTGGGACAGGCTTGTCCCTCACTTTCACTGGCCTCACATGTCAGAAGACAACAAGGAGTTTTGTTGCTCCTGTACCACCTGTCATGCCAGTGGTATCACAACGGCCCCCCTCATGCCACTACCTGTGGTGGGGGTTCCCTTTGAGAGGGTTGGGAGTGACATAATTGGTCCCATGAACCCTCCAACAGCATCTGGACACAGTTATATACTAGTGGTGGTGGACCATGCCACTAGGTATCTAGAGGCAATTCCCCTTAGGATCACTACAGCACCTGTGGTGGCAAGGGCCCTCCTGGGAAATTTCTCCAGGGTGGGCTTCCCTAAGGAGGTCTTAACTGACAGAGGTAAAAACTTCCTGTCAAGTTATATTACTGCAATGTGGAAGGAGTGTGGAGTGAACTACAAATTCACCACACCTTATCACCCACAATGCAATGGGCTAGTTGAAAGGTTCAACACAACCCTCAATGGCATGATCATGAGCCTCCCAGTAAAGCTTAGGCGAAAATAGGATGTCCTGTTGCCCTGCCTTCTCTTTGCCTACAGAGAGGTCCCACAGAAGGGGGTTGGCTACAACCATTTTGAACTTCTCTTTGGGCATCCAGTTACGGGTCCCCTGTGTTTGGTGAAGGAGGAATGGTAGTTACCTCTGAAACCACCTAAGCAAGGCATTTGTACTATGTACTTGGTCCCTGCTCCAGGATGGCTGAGTACATGAAGAAGGCCAGCAAAAACATTGAGGCAAGTGAGGAATTACAGAAACCTTGGCATGACCAAAAGGCTGTTCTGACAGTATACCAGTCCGAGCAGCAGGTATGGGTGTTGGATCCTGTGGCCCCAGCAGCTCTCCAAGACAAGTGGAGTGGACCCCATACCATAATTGAGCAAAAGGGTGAGGTCACCTATCTGGTAGACCTTGGTGCTCCATGTGAACAGGCTCAAACCTTACATAGACAGGGCTGACATGGGCTTGCTTGTGGCAACTGATGAGGGACAGGTAGAAGAGAGTGACCCTCTCCCTGATCTCCTCTCTCAGAACCCTGATGATGGGTAAGTGGATGGTTTAGCCTTGGAAGGCAGCCTCACTGCCCAACTGCAGGTTGACTGCAGGAGATGGGCAGTCAATATAGGCACATGTTTTCTCTGACTCCAAGTTAAACCACCTGGTGTACCCATGAGGTGGACACAGGTAACAGTCTACCTGTTAAAAATAGGATTTACAGGCAGTATGACCATGTCAGGGATTGCATTAGGACAGAGGTACAAAAGATGCTGGCGTTGGGCGTGATTGAACCCTCGGATAGCCCTTGGGCTAGTCCAGTGATCCTGGTACCAAAGTGTCACAACCAGGGTGGTAAGAGAGAGATGAGGTTCTGTGTGGACTACAGGGGGCTCAATGCAGTCTCTAGGACTGATGCTCACCCAATTCCCAGGGAAGATAAGCTTATTGATACTTTGGCCTCAGCCAAGTTCTTGAGCACATTTGACCTCACGGCTGGCTAATGACAAATCAGATTAGCTGAGGATGCCAAACCAAAAACAGAATTTTCAACTCCTAGTGGGCATTATCAATTTATTGTGATGCCCTTTGGTTTGAAGAATGCACCTGTCACGTTCCAAAGGCTGGTGAACAAAGTCCTTATAGGTCTGGAAGCCTATAATGCAGCATATCTTAATGATATAGCTGTCTTTAGCTCCACCTGGGAGGATCACCTGGTCCACTTGAAGAATGTTTTGGAGGCTCTGCAGAAATCAGGCCTCACTATCAAGGCTACTAAGTGTCAGATAGGGCAGCGCAAGATTGTGTAACTGGGCCACCTTGTAGGTGGAGGCCAGGTTCAACCCCTTCAGAGCAAAATCCAGACCATCATGAACTGGGTTGCTCCAACTATCCAGACTCAGGTCATAGCTTTCTTGGGCCTGACTGGGGATTACAGGAGGTTTGTCACGGAATATGGGTCTACAGTGACTCCCCTGAATGATCTCACCTCCAAGAAAATGCCCAAGATAGTTAAGTGGACAGTTAGCTGTCAGGAGCCATTTGATGATCTCAAGCAGGCTATGTGCACTGCTCCCAGTCCTGACTACTCCAAGCAATTTATTGTCCAAACAGATGTATCTGAGTTGGGAGTAGGGGCTGTGTTATCACAACTTAAAGCGGAGGGTCAGGATCAATCAGTAGCTTTTCTCAGCAGAAGGTTGACCCCCAGAGAGAAACTTTGGTCAGCTATAGAGAGAGAGACGCCTTTGCTGTGGTCTGGGCCCCGAAGAAGTTAAGGCCATACCTGTTTGGCACTCACTTCATTGTTCAGACACACCATAAGCCCCTCTCCTCTTATGGCTAAAACAGATGAAGGGGGAAAACCCCAAGCTTTTGATGTGGTCCATTTCCCTACAGGGGATGGACTACACAGTGGAACATAGACCTGGGAGTAACCATACCAATGCAGATGGACTCTCCAGATTTTTCCACTTAGAAAATGAAAACTCTACTGGGCAAGGTTAGTCTCATCTCCTTACGTTTCGGAGGGGGTGGGGGTTGTGTAGGAAAGTAGGATCTACTTCTTATGGTTACCCCCACTTTTTGCTAAATGTAATACTTTTTTTGAATAGCCTGGCTGGGATCCTGCTAATCAGGACCCCAGTCTATCTGCTTTCTCCCTAAACTGTTATGCTATGTACTTAGGTACACTCCTGATTCGATACCGGGGTACCCTTGTTAGTCCCTGGTATATGATACCCATGTACCCAGGGCATAGGTACCCCAGAGGTCTCCCATGTGCTGAAGCATGTATTATGCCACCCATGAGAGGTCATGCAAAATTGAACTACATGCCTGCCATTGCAGCCTGTGTAAGTTGGTGCGTGCACCACTTACTCGAGATATAGTTTTACTATTTCGAAGGGTCACTGTACTTAAAACCTATAAGTCACCCCTATAGCAGGCCTTAACAATCCTGAAGGCAGGGTGCTTGGCTCTAAATGAGAGGGTGTCCTAGCACGAGCAGGACACCCCTGCAGCCTACGGAGTCCATTCTACGGGGTTGTCAGTGATACAGGCATATACTAAGTTTAGAGGGGCATTATGAGACCGCGTACTGACCAACTCTAAAATGGCTGAATCAAACCCTATCGTGTTTGGTATCAAACATGTTGGAATCATACCCCCACACTGCTAACTGGTGTGGGAGGTATGGTTCCACCCCGCAGAAGGGAGCTTCCTGGGGACCCTGGTGTTCCTGGTACCAGCCTTGTAGCTCCAGACAGCACAAAATGGTTGCTGCTGACCAGAGACACATTTCTGCCCTCCTACTGCTGAGCAACGCTTATGCAGGGGAAGACAGAACAATAGGCATCCTGTCACGGGGAGGTGTGACCACCTCCCAGACAGGATTTAGTGTATTAGGGCTGGGTGGGTGTGCTTGCCAGTGACTGAAAGTCTGCATGAGGGGCACATTCGGCATTCCTGTGCATAGTCCAGTTCAATCCAGTCCTGGGAGCTGTTGGCTCCTGCTCTGGCGTGAAACTGGACAAAGGACATGGGAGTAACCTCCCCACTGTCCAGGGCCTCCCCTGGGAGGGTCCCCTGAATCTTTCCAACCCTCTCACGGGGGTACATAAGGGCTTACCTGGCTGTAGGACCTTAGATTCGTCGTGGACAAGATTCTGAAGAGAAACCACTATGCTTCGACCATCTGGGCACTCTGGACTTCGCTGGACTTTATTTGGGCCTGACTTCATCCCCTCTCAGTCTGCTGTATCGTCTGTGCCGGTGCACTGTACAGAATCAGTGTAGGACCTGTGGAGCATCCAAGACACCTGAAGATAATCTCCCTTGGAGTGAAGGAGTCACTCCCCTGCATTCGCAGGTACCACACCATGGCTGACCGGTCTGATGATCCTGAGCTCCTGCGGACTCCAAAGGTATCAGCAACACATGAGGTGGGTTTCTACGTCTCTCAAGGTCTGAGCTGCACTCTCACTAAGTTTAAGGTCAGAATCCCTCATGGGGGATGCAATATCCAAACCCCCATGCACTGCATACATTTGCAAGTGCAACTGCTTGTTAGCATTTATGCAACAAGTGCATTGGGCTCTGTGTAGCCACAACCTCTAGCAACTTCTCCTGCAAAGATCTTCATCCACCTCATACCGAGTGCTCCGTGGCCTGTTACTTTTTAGAGCTGCTCGAGGTCCTCTTGCGACTCCTGTGCCTCCGGCCTGTGAGTCCAGTTGAGGGTCAACTTTGCTTTCCATGGGCTCCCCTGCTTGCGTCTGGCCTACTCTGGCTCCCCTGTGTTTGGTGAGTCTCCTGGACCTTGCTGGTCTGAGCCCTAGACATCTTTGACCTTCTGACTGGTTTGCCATTGCCAAAGCTTGTTGGTGCTCCCGCCGGACACCGACCCCTCAGCACTCGACCTCCTTTGTGTGACAGCTTGCTTCCAGCTCCTGGCTGTACTTGACATCTCCTGGTCCCCGCAGCTGCAGAGTTAAGGACTCCATCAACCAACCTGAAGCACTCAACATCGGTGGGCATTCATCTACTGAGCCCCTGGTCACTCCTAGGTGACCCAGAATCTGTTCCCTCTGCTTTCAGGTACTCCTCAACAAGAATCCATGTTTGGATTCCAACGGACACTCATCACCCTCCTAGCAGCAGCTCTTCTTCAAATCCTCCATGGGTTCGGCAGCAGTTTCCGACACCCCTTCATCCCTATGTACCCGGCTTCCCTGGGATAGGTAACTTAGGTACTTTGTCATCCACGTGTAGGGTGGCTCTCCAACCTTCTGTCTTCCACTGGGTTGCTTCAAAGTCCACTGGGAAGGGTCTTTAAACTCTAAAACTGCAACTGCAACTTTTACATAGAATTGTACGGAGCCTGTGGTCATGTTCCTACACTGCACCCGTCCTCCTTGGGTGGTTATTTGGGGTCCCAGCAATTCTACGTCCTCTTGACACCGTCTTAACTCACGTTGTGGTTCCTATACCACTATTTTAGTATATAGTTTGGTTCCCTCCCTGGGTCCCACTGTGTAATAGTGCTATTTACTGTTGTTTCGTTGCTTAAGTATTGTGTGCTTCGTGATTATCTTCATGTAGAAGATACTGTGTCATACTAGTTCGTGTTATATTAATAAATACATATTTTTATAAGTACTGTGTAATTCTCCTTTCATTTAGCCAATGCTATAAGGTTACATTCTGGTACAAACAAGCTGCTTAACATTCCTTCAAGACGAAGCCCAAAGGCTGCTCTCCACAGCTACCACTTGGATAGCTTTCTAAGGTTATCTTTGACCTCTTAAATCACCATAAGGGTTGTTTGGACTGGTGCACGGTGCCCACTGTAATTAGTGGACAGCATATACCCGGCCAACTTCTCACACACAGTAATTGCACATGTGCTAAAATCATGTTAGATGTACTCGTAATAGATATAATTACTTACTAATATACCATACAGTTTCGTTTAAAACAAATAAAATGCTATCACGCGAAGTAGTTTTTTTCGTAATCACATTTTTTTATGCAGTTTTACTATGCTGTACTGGTATTTTCTGTCAGGTTTTCATATGCTTTTGTTGCAGAACCTTGCATGGACAGTATACAGTTAAAACAATGGCAGCAAATTTGTTTCCATTGAAAATAATATTTTTTTATAAAATAATTATCTTGATTTTCCAAAACTGCTTCTTACTACCAAAATGGTAAACTGTGCCACCAAACACAGCAGAACATTTCAATCAACGAAACATGATATATCAAATTATAGAGTACATTCAAAAGTATATTCTCCTGCTTGCAATCCAGTCGCGTCCGTGATCAAACACTCTCTCTATTGGTTTTCCAGTGACCCAGACCTCCTATTCGCGATCACATCCTCTTAGTTTATCAATCACCTTCCCTGTTCTTGGACAGTAGTCCATCCACATGACCACTCCTGCATAGTGGGAGGAGTTGGCTGTATCTGATGTTTGGAACAGTCTCCTTTTGCAAGTAAGAACCCAGTTCTAGTTCTGTCCAAAACCCCATTATGCCTTGCGGTTCAATTCTAAAGAAGTGAGAAAGATATCAGCCAGGGCCCTATACAACTCACACACATACTGTGCTGACAGGAGACTCCCAGATTATGTGGAAAAAAGTTACCTTTTGTGCATTGTACTGCATACATCCCGGATTGCCAGCCCTGCCCATTTTCCATAGCCCTTTGGGACTATAGCATATACTATAGAAGTATTTAAGCGTCAATTAGAGGGGATAGCTAGTACCCGGGCTGTCATTTTACCCTCTTGCCATTCCTAATCCTCCAACTCACCCACATCCCGCTCCCAACTGGCTTACACACCCTGCAATGGGTTGGGTCCGTTTTAGAGCAAGGATCTATATAGTTTCAAAACCCCATTTTTGTCCAGTGACTCCATGGTTATTTTGGCTACAAGCGCATTTTATTCAGATAAAGTCTCTAACTCTGCGTTCAAATGGCCAATGGTAACTGGAGGTACCTGAAGAATTGAGACTTATGCATTTAAAACTACCCTTACAGATATTCAAATAAGAGGATGCGGTCATAGTTCCATAAATCACCCAATCACAAAATGCCAATCAGGTCCCAACAGGAAAAGAATAGCTTTACAATCTCTTTGGTACCCTATACTCTATGCATATTCTTCTTGTTTAGCCCATCAGAAAAATATTGTCTCAGCTATTGTTGGAAGGTGGCTCTGTATATTCTATACCAAAGTAATATATGGTGCACACAGAGTCCAGTGGATCCCCAAAGGCTTACAGAGGTTAAAGTAGATAATACCTTACTCTCTATTTGTGGAAGTGTGGGCGAGCAGTAAGGCTTTATCAGAGGGTAGTGTTAACCATTTATTGCACAAACTCAGGCAAGAAATGATGTAACACACTCAAAGAGTGAACTCAGACCAACTGTTTTGTATAGAAATATTTCTTTGTTGTATTTTATTTTTGGAACCAAGCCAAACTTGGTGCAGGGAAGTAAAATAGTACTTTTCTGGTATAATAAAGTTGAATGCAGTTGAATACAATTGGCTTTGTTACAGGTAGGTCAAATGTTCAGAAACAGTTAAAATTATTTTTCAGTTACTTTGCAATTACTTTGCGATTACTGTTCAGATTACTTTTTATACTCACTGTGGTACTATACCTAGATACCCCACTGGGACATGTCCTAGATAAAAATGTAAGTAAGTCAGTTTTGGTAAAAAATACAGTTTCTCATGTTTTCATACAATTTCCAACTCCAGTCAATGCAATCCTATGGGAGTAAAGGAAGTTATTGGTTTAAAGGTAAGTCCTTGGTTGTGGGAGTTGGGTTTCTGGGGTTAGAGCCAGGGTTCCCCCAGGATCAAGGGTGCACTCAAAGAACACCCTCAGCAGCACTAGGGCGGTCGGGTGCAGAGTGCTGAGGCAAACGTCATCCAATGGGTGAAAAGGGGGCTTCCGGTTGGTGGCTGCTCATGGGCATGCCACTTGGTTGTGTGGGCAAAGCTTCTAGGTTTTAGCTCGAGGCTAAAGGGGATCCAAGATAGCACACAAAGTGCACCCACAGCGGCACTGGGGCGGCCAGGTACAGGGTGCTGGAATGATGGCTGGAGCCCTGTTGATTTCAATGGGAAAGCCACGGTCAGAACAAACACTGCAGGCTCGGGCACAAAGATTTTCTGGAGGCGACCACCGGTTGGAGAGGTAAGTTGGGATGTCGAGGGATGACGGGACACTGTCAGTTGAGCCACCCTAGGCCTGGGGCTTCGGGTGCAGGGGTGTCTTTTAAAATTGGGTTTTCCTCATGAGAGACAAGGTCTTGTTAGGGAAGGCAGGGGAGGTCCTCTGGGTTCTTGGGGGCTGCTGGCTGTAAGACACACCGGAATTTCGCTGGAGCATGTTGAGGTCTCGACAGGCCGGTAGGGCTGGGGCCAAGTCCATTGGTGTCCTCCTCTTCTTCCTTCAGCACGGTTCTTTGGTCCTTCTTCTTCTTCTTCTTCTTTCTTCTTCTCTGAGGAGGCAAGATTCAGGGTTGCCCTTAAATTCTAAATTTAGGGGTGTTTGAGGTACATACAGTTTGGAACGAATGGGTCCATTCCTTGGGGTGGGTACACCCCATATTATGCCACCCTCCAGTGGGAGTGGGCATAAGTCTCACTCTGGTTGGTGGGGTCCCCCCATCTTCAATATGCAGGACTGAGAGTTGTGCTTCGCCTCGCCTCCCCCACCTGAGGAGTGGGGTTGGCAAAGGTGGGCACATCTCGCCTCTTATCTTGGTTTTCCCGTCGATTCTACTGCCCAAGGTGGGGGTCAGAGCCAGTCAAGGGCAGTTGCTGGATCAGTTCACAAAGGTGGCAAGCCTGTGAAGCTTCCCCTTCAGAGACCCTGCCCATCCTGGGGGAGAAGGCTTGGCACCTCTGCCAAGGATGTGCTTTGTTTCAGGACCCTGAGAGCGATAAACTCTCGACCCAGGGGTCCAGAAACATGTCTGGTGGTGGCAGCTGGCGAGCAGCCAGTTAGCCAGTCAGTCAGGACACTAGGGTCAGGTCGTTTTTCAGGGGGCATCCCCAAGATGCCCTCTGAGTGCATTTTGCATTAAATCCCACACTGGAATCAGTGTGGGTTTAATATAAGGAAAAGTTTGATATCAAACTTCCCAGTTTTCAGTAAAGTTATTATGGTGCTGTGGAGTTCATCATGACAAACTCCCTGACCATATACTCTTTATGGCTTTACTGCACTTACAATGTCTAAGAATGTACTTGCACACTGTAGGTGTACAGGGCTCATGCACCTGTACCCTCACCAGGGGCATAGTGCACCCAGCTAGAGGGGTGGCTGACCTCTGTCATAGGCAATGGGTTGTAGGCATGGCACATGGGGCTGTGTGCCATGGCGCCTCTTCACTTTGTTTTGCACCTGCAATGGCTGTGTGTGTGTGTGTCAGGGTACAGGGCCCCTCAGGGTGGCACAATATGTGCTGCAGCCCTTAAAGGCCTTCCCTGGTCACAGGGCCCTTGGTACTCATGTTACCTTTTACAAGGTACTTATGTAAATTACATGTGGCCAGTGAATTGCCAAATGGGTGTGCAATAGTAGAGTTTTAGGGAAAGAACATAGGTCCTGGGTACCTGGTTGGCAGGAACCCAGGGCACACTTAGTCAAAAGAGCATCAACATCAGGAAAAAGTGGGAGGCAACCATGCAAAAAGGAGCACTTTCCTACAGCTATTCGACAGAAATATGCAATTTACCATCAATGTGCAACTAATTTGCGATTGTGACTTTTGCATCAAGATTAGCCACAAAACGCCTGAAAGCAGGGCAATAACATAGCCATGCCAGCTAATAGTTAGTGAAGCAAAATTGTGTGATAATGCTCCTGCCTCCAGTCAAGAGAATAAAAACGGACAGGCGTGTGTCTGGTCAGGAAATAGGCTTGGGCACCAAAATAAAAGTATGACTCAGTGAATGAATGAGGACTTCTTCTATAGTGCATGGCTATTCTGAAGAGTGTTCCGGCACTTTAGTCAGCTAGAGACGGAAAAGAAAAAGAGAACCGCAGGAGTCTTAGACCTCCATTAGCGAATCAGATAGCTAAACAAGTGGCCCACATTTCCAATAGGGCAGTTTTGAATTTGTAAAGGCACATAGGTGTTTTGCAATGTATGGGAGACTGCAAGCATTTGTGCTTGCTACACTTAATGTTTGTGGTAATATCAGAGAAACCAACAGAACACAACGGCCCACCAGACGATAGAACAGGCCCACAAACCTCTGAAAAACTGCCCCACACACTATTAGACAAGCCCCTCGAGCAGTGCTTTATTGCACTAAAGGCCTGCCCGACCCTAACTACAAGGCTCATGCGGTCCTTACAACTCATTTAACGTATTCAAATCAGCATACCTCAATGTGTACTGCACCTGTATTATTACATGACAGAAGTGAGCAGCATCCCCACGATAGGAGTGGCATCGATTGGTAAACATTTTTAGACCAATTACAAATTTTGGGGCACATAATTTCCTTTTGTGAAGCGCCTTTATTTTATTCACGTTCACTGCGATTGCACACTTGCCAGCATTAAAAAGATGTCATTCCATCCCTATGGACTTTCACATAGGCTGGTGAGAACAAAAACAAGATTGATCTATCACAAATAATTTTCAAAAGTCCAGACAAACCTGTCTCCTTGCACGCCCACAGTAATGCATCACTGCCTGCTTCCCTCCCTCCTTCCCATACCTTAAAAGAAGCTAGCATCCTGCCCCCGCATCACCACAACAAAACATTCCAAGCATTGTGCATACCAGCGAAAGAGGGCCTTACCAACCATCCTGCCGTACTCTACTTCCTACAGAGCCCCAAACCAGGTGATCCTGGCACATTTCCATCACACACTTGGCCCCCTACCTGATTGCCCTGACACATCTCACCCTCAGACTGCCCGATATCTTGTTGCACTCAGTCCTGCCACCCCCAAATTTCCAGTCACTTACCTTTTTGCCCTGCCAATCCACAGCCTCAAAAAGTCACATATCTTGTTATTTGATCACAAAGTCCCTGTACGTTGGCGTCCTACTCTACCTCCCAAACATCACTGTCCATTACCTGTTGTTACTCCACCGACCCTAAACACCACAACTTCATGACAGACACCATGCGAGACCAAGTACATACCCATACCTTGTGTCCTGCCATATCCTGGATACACAGATCCCCTTGTTTCAGCAAGGAGCTCTACTGAGGCACAGGTCTGTGTATTGAATCGAATATTAGTACTTTTAACATTTTTAAGGTCTCGCTTAGCAGTGCATATGCACTGCTCTGCGAGACTTATTGTAAGGGGGCTTCAAAAAGCTCACCTTACGCTCATGCATGTGTGGCCTATTGCTTGCGGTTACCCGCACGGGTGCCATATGTTTTGAATTATCGTGCCCAGACACGGGCGCGATAATTCAAAACAATTGGCCTGGTACTCGCTCTCGCGCGGACCACTCGCGGGACGCTGCAGCTGCTTTCATTTTTGCCACCGCGCACGCCACTCGCGGGCTTGGGCTTGTTTAACTTAATTTTGCGCGGGCTTGGGCTTGTTTAACTTAATTTTGGCCGGAACATTAGCGCTTGTGTTTTAAGTCACCTCGTGCTTCACACGTGCGACAGTGTTTTTGCGTGCCTTGCATGCAGGAGCATAGACTATCTCAGGCAGCTCCTTTACGCTATTGCAAAGGGATCAGCGCTGCACACCAGCATTCTTTTTTTTTAAAATTTCTGTTTTGCCGTTTCTTGTAGGCACTTTATCTTTAACAATAGATGCAACCTTTCTTTGGTTCAGCGGAGCTCGCACGCCCTCCTATTTACTTTAGCCACGGACAAACCGACCACCGTTTTGCTCCCTCAACCAGGTCTTCTTGGGCTGCGGTACGTACAAGGGAAGGGGGCAGTGGACTGCATATGAATTGATACTTCTGTCTTCGCAGATCGGTATTGTTTCATTTTATTTCTTCCGATCGCCGTGTTTTTTGCTTGCATGCAGGAGCATAGACACTCTCTGGGGGCTCCTTCACTGCCATTGCAAAGGGATCAGCGCCGCACCGTAGAAGGGCATGGCTGCCCTGCCCCTTGCTATCCTCGGCCATAGCAAGCAGCTATACATGTACAAGGTAACCACGTGGAAGATCCCTGTGACAAACATAGAAATTAATGAGCCATTCTTAATTATATATGTTATTATAAGTGAGCTTTCGGTGCATCCTGTTAATTTAATGTGGAATTCGTTTTGGTTAGTCATCTAATTGAAATGCTTTAAAGCTCGAAGACGTTGTACAAATTGCAACTATGAAATAAAAAAGTAAACACGGCTCGGAGAAGCATGCCCAGGTCTCGGTTCATTTGTCAAGAGAGGAAAGTTAAATAATTAATCTATCCGAGAAAACGCTTTGCTCTGCCTCGCTCCTCCAATGCCACGCCATTTGGTAAGACTGTTTTTAGTATGGACGCTAATATAGTCATAATAATTTTAAGCATTTACAAAGAGTACATTTTCGAAACATCTAAAATTACCCCATGTATAAATAGCAGGAACAAGAGATTTACACCTGCTTCAGCATTTTTTGTTGCTTTTCCTGCTCTCCTCTCCCCATTCTGCACCACCAAGCGACCTTCCCACTTTTTTCTCAGCACTGCAGTGCCACTTGCTTTCCCTGCTGCCCACTCCAGTCCCGCCCATTGCCTCCAGAACTCCTTCTCCGTCACGCTACTACTTAATTTCAGCTGCAGCGCTAACCAGCCATTAAGCAGAGACTACCTGGACCTGCCTGTCTCACTTACCTGTGCCCCATACTCCGACTATACCATGCAGACCCAGCCATAATACTGTTCCAGGCCCCCAGCCTCACGCACCTGCTTCCTACCTCCATTTAGAATATCTCTTTTACTCTCTTTAACTTCCTGTGACTCTTGCTCTCTCACTCTGCAATACTTTTCGTCGTGCTCTGTGACTGCTTTTCTAACACTTTAGTATAACTTTTCAATGTAGTGTACAGCAGTCACAATGATCTACAACATAGTTTAAAAACATTGGTAAAGCCAATAGCTCTGGCTAAACACTTACAAGGTCCCAAAGGCGAGACCTATTGGCTATGCCAATGCTTGTTGTGACAATGTATTTCATATATAGTACTTCATAGCTCAGTTTTGCCATCTCTACGTGCTGTAAATAGCAGCAAGAGATTTACCCACCATGGAAGGATGGAAGGCTGAGTTGGCTTAGCATTGATCCTGACCCATGAACTACACACTCCTGCTGCTGAGGGACTAGCAGTAGCATGGGGCCACAAAGTAGCAATCTCAGGGTGTTGCCCTCGTAGCTACTCCAATGTGAGTAAGTGGGAACATCAGGCGTAAGGATACCATATTTTCAGAAAGCAAATCTGGGCCACCCAAGTCTCTGGGAGCCATGAAACATTTTACTTTACATTTACGTTTTACTCTAAATGTAGCCATTAAACGATGTAGCACATTTTCTGATTGTGTCAGGCTGTACTACATCTCCTTTACTGCTTCCAAATGTTGGCTTGCATGGGCCATGACGACATGGCATAACGACCAGAGCTGCTGACCTTGGAACTTAGGAAGCAAGTTCGAGTATCCGTATCTGCTCAACATCCTGTGATTTTGGGCAAATCACTTGGGGCGATATGAACAAAAGAAAAGCTTTGCAATTTCCAAATGGCAAATTTGTAGAAATCGCTATTAGGGAATTGCAAAGTGAGATGTATGTGGGAGCGAAGTCCACTAATAGCAATTTCTACAAATTCACAATTGCAATTAGTAAATTGCAAAACTGTGTTTTCCAAATAAGAAATCCCAATTTACGAAAAGTTGCATTCTGAATGCAGAATAATGACCAGGAAGTTAAGAAAGGCAGGGTGTGGCCATAACCCAGAAACCTAGGAAGGTGCTGGAAGGAAGAGTGCTCCTGTCTCACTACTGGCAAGGGAATTCCAATTCCTGGAGAACACTGTGTCCAAGGAAAATGGGGACAAGGATTCTGGAAACAAGAAGCACAAAGTAATATTTACAGAAAAGGAGTTGAAACTGCTAACTGAAGAATATGTGGTACACATCAACCAGCTCTTTGGGAAGGCATCATTTACTGTTACTGAGGGCCAGAAGAACAAAATATGGAACAACATCCTGGAGAAAGTCAACTTCCTTGGTGTCCACCAGAGGATCATGTCAGAGATCAGAAAACACTGGTATGACTTAAGATCCCGTACCTAAGAGAAGGTGACCTGCAGGATGGCTGAGGCTCGTGGCACAGGTGGTGGACCCTCCAAATACCCCCCTCCCACTACAATGGAATTTCTGATTGAGGGGACACTTGAACCTGAAAGTGTGGTGAGAGTGTCAGGCTCCAGTCAGGGTAAGTCATCTCCCTTTTAATTACTTAACATAACATATTGTTTGCAATTCCTCAAGTACATTTCAGCTAAAAAAAAACTCTATTGGGATGTTTGATGTACCTTGGCAATGCATCGTGGGAGTTGTAGTACATGTAAGTAACATGGTGTACTGTGTGCTGATAAATACTGTACATTATATACATGTCACAAACACATAAATCACAGTTTGCAACAATATTGAGAATAAACATTAGCTATTTATTTACATTATATATATATATATATATATATATATATATATATATATATATATATTCACAGATCACACCCTGGACATGTCAGAAAAAATGGAGGCTGATAAAGCTACTAACACACACGTGGAATTCGAGGACAGCACAATCAACTCCTGTGCCCATTAATCCAACTCGAAGAGATAACATGGCACCCCTACCAGACTGTGTGGGAGGTGATGAGGAGCAATTCCAAAGCAGAAATGCAACTTCATCTGTGGGCAGGACATACATACACTGTAGAGTCCAACAAGCACAGTCCACCATGATAATGTGTCTGATGACATGGCAGACAGTTCTCCTTTGTTTGGTGGCCAGGAGAAATCTATCATCTCAGTACAGCGCCTGCAAGCCAATTAAGACTGTTGATAGGCATCTGCAAAGCATGTCAAGGTCAATGCTGCAACTGCAGAAAGGACAAGACCGTTGGTGTGCTGACATGGAGAAGAAGCCACACCTGCAAAGCCGCATGCACATGCATCATATGGCATGCTATGATGCCTTCACTCGGTCAATCACTTGATTGGCAGTTGCCACAACTACTCTTGCAAGGAGGACTGTCAATATACAAAGTGACATGGGGCACTGCTGCCAAGATGCGATACGTGGGCTAGTACAAGTATCCATAGCCCATGTAAACATACAGAGACACAACCTGTCTGTCCCTAACATTTTACCGCCTCCTGAGAGTGAAGACAGCTCTAGCATCAGTGCCACATCTGTGCAAGAAGGATGGTGTACCAGGTCAACACATCAGAAACTGACATGTCCCCTCCTCCACAGCCCAGCCCTGCTGGGAAGGCAACCAGCACCAGAGAACATAACAAGTAAACAATGTAGACACTTAGATTTATAAGGCTACTTTGTAATGTTTGTGTTTCTATACCTTGATGCCTTGTTGAAACAATATTACATCCCCAATGGATACAATTGAGGATGAAGATTTGCATTGGTGCAACCTGATTAAAACATTATCTTTCTGTCATGCATAAAACATTACTCTCATGTGTGTTGCCTGTTTCTCAGATGTGCTCATCATTCTTACCTTTAAATACTTTTTAGTGATCTCTGTACGTCAAACTTGACCCTCTGCTGGACGTGTCCCGTCCTGCTGAATTTGTAGTGGTGGTAATTCCTCATCTGAGTCTTAATCTGGCTCTATGTCGATGTTGTGCAGACCCCTCCTCATGGCTATGTTGTGAAGAATGACACATGTGGCAATAGTTTTGCAGCATGTCTCAGGTCTGTAAAGCAGTGCTTCACCAGTCTTGTGGACAGCCACGGCCCGTATAGGGCTTGCTACCGGGGCGGTGACGTGGGGAGGGGCAGGGTGGGGGTTGTAAAATGCGGCATACGGCCGATTTCAGGTAAGTTACGGGGAAAAAAACCGAATTTTGATGCGCGCGCTGCATCGCATTTGGCGATGCAGCGCGCTCAACGAAATTAGGTTTTTTTATTTTCGTAACTTACCTAAAATCGGCTGTATGCCGCTTTTTACAACCCCCCACCCTGCCCCTCCCCCGACCCACGTCACCGCCCCGGTAGCACGCCCTATACGGGTCGTGGCTGCTTGTGGAGACAGCTGAATCTAGACTTCTGTGTAGTAAAGGTACGTTCTATGATTGATCGTATTGTCCTATGTGCCCTGTTGTGCTGCCTTTCCCTTCTTGTCCTTGGAATCAAGTATGGTGTCAGTATCCAAGGGCGCAAGGCATTTGCACTGTCTCCTTAAATAGTATGAGAAGGAAAAACCATTAGGCCACAATACAAATACACTTATGTACACTGTATGAATTGAGTTTTCTATTCTCTTACCAAGTAAAAAGTATTCGCTCAAGTCGCCCTGAGTCAGAAAGTTATATATTCCACTGTGACGGAAAATAAAAGAGTCATGTGTGCTGCCTGGGAATCTGGCTACAAGGTCAGTTATGATGCATGAGCCATCACACACTGCCTGTACATTGAGTGAATGGGCGCTTTTCCTATTTCTATAAATGAATTAATTTGCAGAGGGGGGACATGTGGCAATATGTGTGCTATCAACGTAGCTAATTACATTGTGAAACTGTGTTACCCTGTAAAATAATAATTTGGTCTGTTGCAAATATTAGGAAATATTTTGCAAACATATATATTGGCTTACTTTGCTAACCATGCTGTCCAGAAACCTGTGGAAAAAAAACGAGAAAATGCACTTTGTGACACTCCCCTGCTACTGCTATGGCCCCCTGGTACCTGCCTGAAGCCAAAAGGTGTAGATAGGACAATACATACACATTTGGTGGGACTGAATTGCTTCTGCCTGTTGGGGACTGTAGCTGAGGTTGTAACTCTGCAATTAATTCCAGAATTTCCTCACTACTGAGTTTGTACTTCACATATATCTCCCCCTCAGTCTGTTCTAAAAGGGTGACCCTCACCCTAAATATCCTCTCCTGTCTCCTCCTCTTTTCTCCTTACCATCCAAAATCCTCATCCTCCTCGCCAGGACATACAAAGTCACTATTCTGAAAGAGCCAGGTGCATTTTGGGTGTCTTTTTATAGTTTGCACCTGGTTACCACCTAAAACACATTAATGGCAATTGCATTTCCTAAATGGCCATTTTGCGACTATTCGCAATTAGGAAATCCTTAGTACTTAGCGTTTGTGATTACTATTTGAAATAGTCAATTTGCGATTTCCTATTTAGGGAATCCCAAAATGTGATTTCTACATTATTGAAATCACATTTCGCACCACCACAAATGCCTTTCGTACATACCGAAATGGCATTTTGCATTTCCTCAGAGCTGCCCGTAGGGCAGCCGCAAACTCACGCTTCCCTTGAGTCAGCACATTCAAGTGAAATGCCGAGCAGCTGTTTAAAAGCTGCTCTGTGTTTCACAATGCAGGTGGCAGCCTGCCTGCACTTTCAAGAGGGGAGAGAGATCCTCTTGCAGGCGGGTGTAATGAGTGACTGCACCTGTCTGCAAGGGGATGTCTGGGGGGTCCTTGGGACCCTTTTTCTCTCCTCCAGAGGGCTGCCTTTCGGACACGCACTGTAAAGTGGAAGCTCTGAGTAAAACATGTTTGTGCTTTGTGCATGGTAATGCACTTACTTTGCGTGCATATTATCACCAATTCTTAGCTCTGGGTAAATGGAAGTGGAAGCATAAGTGAGAACAATATCTGCATATCTCCAAACATGTACAAGGGTAAAAATAAGTTCATGTTCTTTGCACTAGTTTTTCCACTATGTGCGAATCTCTAAATTAGGTCATGAGTCTCACACAACAAGTGCTAAGACACCCCATAAAAGGACTGCTAAACGGTAGGTGATCAAATAAAGCATATTAAAAACATGGAACAGACTATTTCCATGACCAAAATTAAATGTTTTAATAAGTTGTAAATGGAAAGCCTCAAGAATTCCTGAATTCCTTTAAAAGTCTGATTCATTTCTTTTCTTACTGCAAGCATTTTATTTCTTGACAATTATACTAACATGCAGAGGGTACAGTGAGTGCAGTCTTACATTACGTTACATTATGAACCCGAAACCGGTCCCAGGATGCTTGTTTCCGGTCCAGGGAAGACATGGCTTGGCAGTTCGGGCTGGACTGTTCCCATGAGGCACAGGGTCAGACTGATTTGCATATGGCCATGTCTGAACTGGGGTGGTGGAGTGAGCTAAAGAATGATGATGGATTAAACCCAGATCACTTGACTGGGGGTGAGAGTTTGATTTGCTCAAACGCTCCGTCCATCATCCCCTTTGGTATCGCTTTGTTCGCCCTAAGTTGGCAGGGTATGCCCAGACGTGGGTCCCTTGCTCACTTTGCCACTGGATTCAAGATAACCTGGCTGATCAGGGTTATGAATCCGAAACTGGTCCAGGATGCTTGTTTCCAGGCCAGGGAAGACATGGCATGGCAGTTCGGGCTGGACTGTTCCCATGAGGCACAGGGTCAGACTAATTTGCATATGGCCATGTCTGAACTGGGGTGGTGGAGTGAACTAAAGAATGATGATGGATTAAACCCAGATCAGTTGACTGGGTGTGAGTGTTTGATTTGCTCAAACGCTCCGTCCATCATCCCCTTTGGTATCGCTTTGTTCGCCCTAAGTTGGCAGGGTATGCCCAGACGTGGGTCCCTTGCCACTGGATTCAAGATTGCCTGGCTGATCAAGGTTATGAACCCGAAACCGGTCCCAGGATGCTTGTTTCTGGTCCAGGGAAGACATGGCTTGGCAGTTCGGGCCGGACTGTTCCCATGAGGCACAGGGTCAGACTGATTTGCATATGGCCATGTCTGAACTGGGGTGGTGGAGTGAGCTAAAGAATGATGATGGATTAAACCCAGATCAGTTGACTGGGGGTGAGTGTTTGATTTGCTCAAACGCTCCGTCCATCATCCCCTTTGGTATCGCTTTGTTCGCCCTAAGTTGGCAGGGTATGCCCAGACGTGGGTCCCTTGCTCACTTTGCCACTGGATTCAAGATAGCCTGGCTGATGAGGGTTATGAACCCGAAACCGGTCTCAGGATGCTTGTTTCCGGTCCAGGGAAGACATGGCTTGGCAGTTCGGGCTGGACTGTTCCCATGAGCCACAGGGTCAGACTGATTTGCATATGGCCATGTCTGAACTGGGGTGGTGGAGTGAGCTAAAGAATGATGATGGATTAAACACAGATCAGTTGACTGGGGGTGAGTGTTTGATTTGCTCAAACGCTCCGTCCATCATCCCCTTTGGTATCGCTTTACATTAGCATTGGGCAGTCCAATCATGAACTTGATGAGTATAAAGAAACAAGCATTGGCAAAGGCGATAGGTCTGGCCTATGCAAGAGCTATTGGATTTGTCAATACTTGTTAGCAATTTTGCACACCAGCGTGGGAGCTGTCCAGCATGGCTAAAAGTTAGTGGGGTAAAGGAGAGCTACTGAGAATGGAGTGTCATAAACTGGAGTAGGGTGGCGTGTTATGGAGCGGCATGGAGTGGTGTACAGTAGAATTGAGTGTCGTGGAGAGGGGAGGAGAGGAGTGAAGTGGAGTGGAGTGTCATGGAGTAGCGTACAGTGTTGTAGAGAGTCATGGAGGGAGTAGAGTTTTGTAGAATGGAAGGGCACAGAGTTGAGTAGTGTAGAACACAGTGTTAGAGTTGAGTAGAGTGGAGTGGCATAGAGTGAAGTGGAGAGATGTGGAGCACCATAGAGTGAGTGGAGTGTAGTAGAGTAGAATGGCATACAGTGGAGTGGATTGTCATAGAGTGGAGTGGCGTAGAGTGGAGCAGTGGAGTGGACACGTGTGTCATAAAATAGAGTAGAGTAAAATGGCATGGAGTGGCATAGGGGGAGTTGTGCAAGGCGCTGCAGAGTGGAGTAGTGTCACAGAATGACATAGAATGGAATAGAATGCTGTAGAGTGCAGTGGTATAGAGTGGATTAGAGTGTCAGTGAAGCAGAGTTTAATGGAGTAGAGCATTGTAGAGTGGAGTCTATTAGAGTGAAGGAGAGTGGCCTAGAGTGAAGTGGTGTAAAGTATAGTGGTGCAGAGTAGATTAACTTAGAGTGTAGTGCAATAGTCTGTTGGTTTTGAATGAAGTGGTGTAGAGTGCATTGGCATAGAGTACAGTGACGTAGAGTAGCTAGAGTGCAGTGGCATAGAATACAGCAGTGCAGAGTAGATTGCAGTGGCGTAGAATGCTATGCCATAGAGTAGAGTGGCGCAGAGTGGAATAGAGTGGCACAGAGTGGAGCAGAGGGGTGCAGAGTGAAGTGGTATAGAGTGGAGTGGAGCAGGGTAAAGTGATGTGGTGTAAAGTGCAGTGGCATAGAGTGCAGTGGTGTAAAGGGCAGTTGCATAGAGTGCAGTCATGCAGAGTAGAGTGTAAGACTGCAGGGTCATAGAGTGCAGGGTCGTAGAGGGCAGGGTCATAGAGTGATTCAGAGAGCAGTGATGTGTAGTACAGTGGTGCAGAGTAAAATAGAGTGGTGTAAAGTGTAGTGATGCAGAGTGCAGTGGTGTAGAGTGATGTAGAATTTAGTGGCATATAGTACATTGGAGTGGAGTCGAATGTTGTAGAGTATAGTGGCATAACGTGCAGTGGTGCAAAGTAGTTGGCGTTGATGCAGTGCCACAGGGTGTATTGGTTTTGAGTAAAGAGGTGTACAGTGCATTGGCATAGAGTGCAGTGGTTTAGAGTACAGTGGCATAGCGTAGACTGAAGTGGAGTAGAGTGGCATAGAGTGAAGTGGCATAGAATGCAATGGCATTGATTAGATTGTTTCAGAGTCGAGTGGAGTGGTGCAGGGTAGAGTATAGGAGTGCAGGGGAGAGCGCAGTGGTATAGAGTAGAGTGGTAAAGAGCACATAATTGATAGACGTGGAGTAGAGTAGAGTGCAGTGGCAGAGTGCACTGGTGTAGAGTAGACTGTTTCAGAGTAGAGTGAAGTGGTGTAGAGTAAGTGGTACAGGGTAGAGTGGAGTGGGCCATGGTAGAGTGGAGTGCTATATGGTAGTGGTGTGGAGTGCACATTGGCATAGCATGCAATGCAGCAGAGTGGAGTGGTGGGGAGTAGGCCAAAGTGAAGTGCATAGACTGAAGTGGTGTAGGGTGCAGTGGCATGGAGTGCAGTGGTGCACAGTAGATTGAAGTGGCACAGAGAGTAGTAGAGTGACATCAAGTGGTGCAGAGTAGAGTAAAGTAGTGCAGAGTAGAGTGCTGCAGAATAGAGTGTCATAGAGTGCAGTTGTGTAGAGTACAGTGGCATAGAGTGCATTGGTTTAGAACGCAGTGGTGCAGAGTAAAGTGACTGACTGCAATGGTGTAGAGTTGCGTAGAGTGCAGTATCATGAAGTTGATTATAGTGGCATACAGTGCAGTGGTGTGGAGTAGATTGGTATGGAGTGCAGTGGTATTAAGTAAAGTGGTGAAGAGAGCATTAGTGTAGAGTGCAGTGGTATAAAGTGCAGCGGTATAAAACTGAGTGGCGTAACGTGGAGTGGCGTAGCGTGCATTGGTCAGAGTGGAATAGATTGGCTTAGACTGCAGTGGCATAGAGTAGATTGTTTCAGAGTATAGTGAAGTGGTGAAGAGTACAGTGGTATAGAGTAGAGTGGCATAGAGTGTAGTGGTGCAGAGTAGATTAGAGTGGCATAGAGTGGATTGGTGTTGATTACAGTAGTGTAGAGTGGAGTGATACAGAGTAGAGTGGCATAGAGGTCAATGGTGAAAAGAGCAGTGTTGCAGAGTAGAGCGACGTAGAGTGAAGTGGCATAGATTGGAGTGGTGCCATGTAGAGTGGAGTCATGCAGGGTAGAGTGTAGTGGCATAAGCTTGGAGCGATGCAGAGTAGAATCCTGTAGAGTACATTGGCATAGAGTAGTGTGGTGCAGTGGCATAGACTGCAGTGGCATAGAGTGAAGTAGAGTGGCACAGAGTGAAGTAGAGTGGCGTAGAGTGCAGTAGAGTGGCATAGAGTGCAGTGGCATGGATTGCAGTGTTGTAGAGTGCAGAGTCATATATAGGTGCCAAGTAGACTCGTGCAGAGTAGACTGGTGCAGAGTAGAGTAGTGCAGAGAGCAATGATGTAGAGTACAGTGCTGCAGAGCAGAATAGAGTGGCATAGAGTGCAGTGGCGTAAAGCACAATGGTGTAGAGTGACAGAATGCAGAGGCATAGAGTAGAATATTGTAGAGTAAAGTGGCATAAAGTGCAGCAGTGAAAAGTACTTGGCATAGATACAGTGGCATAGGGTGCATTGGTTTTCAGTAAAGTGGTGTAGAGGGAATTGGCATAGAATTCAGAGTATTAGAATAGAGTGTAATAGCAAAGAGTGGAGTGGGGTAGAGTTGTGCAGAGTTCAGTGGCATAGAGTAGATTGTTTCAGGGTAGACTGGAGTGGGGTGAAGTGGTGTAGGGTAGAGTAGAGTATAGCAGTGCAGGATATAGCGCAATGGCATAGAGTAGTGTTGTAGAGTGCAGTGGTGTAGAGTAGATGGGTGTCGAGTACAGTGGAATGCATTGATTGTAGTGGCATAGAGTGGAGTGGTGCAGTATGGAGTAGAGTGGCATAAAGTGCAGTGGCATACCGTTTAATGGCATAGAGTAGATTGTTTCAAAGTAAAGTTAAGTGTCATAGAGTGGAGTGATGCAGGTAAAGTGGACTGGTATAGAGTAGTGGCATAGAGTGCATTGGCATAGAGTACCGTGTTGCAGAGTGGAGTGTCTCTGAAATACTCAAAGTAATTTTTGTCATACTGGCCACCTATGGTATTTGTGGCAACACTAGTGGCAAAAGTATGCTACTGTAATATTGCTTGTAATTATTGGGATAGGGGATACCCATTACAAAATCCTGGCATTGGCACAATAAAGATAAATATTAAAATATGGGTAACAGTCAAGACAAATTTAGAACAGGAATGGGGTGAACTCTACGAGAATTATGCCCTACTACTTTTAAAGATCACAAGCCGCGACTGCTGGGGAGCAGCCCTTGCTTATGATTGTGGCCGGGAACTTCTGCTGTCAATTCATTGGCCATAGGATGACGTATAGAAGCCAAGTTTTATTAGCTAACACCTACAGTCGCTGGCATCATTGCGTTATAAGAATCACAATCCTCACTGCATGAGACCTCAGAGAGATGGCGCTGACTGATTTACCACACTCCAGGGGCCTGAGATAATGTTACGGCAAAGTTGCAAACCCTATAAACTGGGAAGTCTGACTATCATCTGTACACACAGCTGGTTGCTGACCTTCCTGAGAAACCCACAAACTGCACAGGAGGCCATGCTCAATAAGGCTCACACGTGGATGGATATTATGCGTTGGCTCATGTAGAGGGCGTGCAGAGCTTCGGGAGCCCTATGGCCGACTCGGAATACAATTAGGCATATTGTACTACATTGTCTAAAACAAGGCCAGGGCTCCAGAGGGCACGGATGAACACGACCACATTCCCTCCTTGTGATGGTACAGCCAAGGGGATCGCAGGGGAAAGGGGCAGTGGCTCCCAGAGGCAGTGGGCAGCAAGTCCCACATTATCAGCCCTGTCCTCGCTTATTTCTCTGAGGACAGTAATGGCCTCCAGACAGTGGTGTAGCTAGGGTGGGCAGTGTGGGCGGTCCGCCCCAGGCGGCACTATTTTGGGGGAGGACAAAGGCATTCAGATAAGGCTCGGCTTGCTTTCGTGGACGTTCGGGGACGGGCAGAGAAGGAATAGGACTCGGGCAATGTCCTCTTCTTTTTTGTGCTGGCAGCTGTCCCCCCCTCTCTTCCTATTATTTTCTCTCTTTCTGCCTTGCTCCTCACTTACTGAAAACCGTGACTTGAAGAAAGGGTTCACAACCTCTCTTTCCTTCTTTCATTTAGTTGCTTCCCTGTGAAATGGATCCAAAAAAGAAAAACACTCTTGCGAGAAATGCCCTTTTTCTGACATTTTTCTATTCCAAAGTGCAGCGGGATGGAGACAAATAGAAGGTTTTAAAATGAAAAATAAATACATAACTAAATAAAGCAAGACAGAGTGGTTGCAAAGTGGCCAGATTGGTTTTATTTACATCCAAATACATCAGCATTACTTTACAGAGTTTGCCAGTGACGTGCTACTTTTGTTTTTTCGTCTTTCTTTGAACAGCATTGTTGTTCCCAGGTGGAAAAGTGTATCATTCCTGGAGGTACTGCAATACCTGGTTGATGGGTGGATTGGAAAACAAAATGTGTACCATGGCTCTGTGTTTATGGATGTGGTCTTTTTAAACCATACTGCTTACGTTTTGTAAGGAAATAAGCAATGGACATTGAAACGATTCCCTTCAGGGCCCTCTAGTCATGTCCTTAACTTTTCAGGTAAAACCACTCGCTGATTTCTGAATAGTGAGTGAGAGATCATTAAGGTAACCATGTTGTTTCTGCTTACATTTCACATGCTTTACTTAATCTTGCATTCCCTATGAGTGGTTGCTTTTACTTTTTTTTTAGGCAGCATATTACTCTTATCAAGTGCATAATTTGAATTGAGCCACATCCAAGTGTTTATAGCGGGCACAATTAGGTTATAGCTGAAGGCAGTGCGAGTTTCTCTCAGTGGGGAAGTATGGTGTTCAGTGGGGAAGAGGATGTGGCACTATGGCCAGAGCTGTCGAATTTGGAACTGGGGAACCGGGTTCAGCCTTCATGACCAGTCCACCAGACCACTCTACTGAGGGAGCACATTCCCTTGCTAGACCTTAGAAGGCCCCACTAGACCTTAGAAGGCTTGATGTCTTAGCACAAGCAGGTGTACCCTAGTGGTGTCAATTGTGGGTTAACCTTGAAGGCCTGTCCACCACAATCCATACTGAAGTTCATCTCCAGTCTTGCGGGCAGGCCAACGAAGCAGCACACCCTAGAGCAACAGTGATCCAGTCTCTGTGACTCTGTCACTGAGGTCACATGAACCTTGAGCAGGTTAGGGAGATGCGAACGGTGTGACCGCACTGGGTACCTATTTCGGGTGGGTGCGTAGTGTTTGCAAGTATATTATGGTTTAAAAATAACTTGCTGCCTCCTTCCTGGCCTCCAGCAATTTTCAGAAACAATAAAAATGTCATGATAACTTTGGTGATTAATGGTCTTCCTAGAGAGAGATCGGAGTTTTGTCTAGTGGAAGGGTTGACTCCTGGAAAGGTAGCACAGAGGGTTAATGTGCCTGCTGCAAAGAACATATACCATGCAGATCACAAAGTGCACTGCTTTAATGGGGGGACCATGATGAATGGTCATTTAATGTCAGCTGTAGATGATGGATCCCTATAACAGAGTCATGTATGTGCATGTTCGCATTGTGCTGAGGGGATTACCAGGTAATTATTCACGCAGCTCTCTGATGGATGTCACATGCGGTTTTTCTGAGTCCCCAGATAGATCATGCAGTCTGTGTGTTCTCTTTTGTACTGCCAGTCACCGGTGTATTCAACTGTGTAGCCTTGGACCGTGTCATATATGTGCATGTAACTTGCATGATCGAGGTAACTATTAGCGGCGATACTACCTGTCTCGGACCTCTTTCAAGTGCTCACCGTCCTTTTTCCCCAGCAACCCCCCCTCCCCAGGGGCGGCAATCTGAGGGATAGCCCCGGGCGCCACAAGCTCTAGCTACGCCTCTGCCTCCAGACCTGAAAACTGTGCGCTAGCGGCAGAGGACCCAGGCTGCGCCTAGAGCGGGCCCGCTGTTGTTGGCACTCACAGGCCCATCTGGGAGAACGGGTGATCCCGTCTCTGAGGCACTAGCAGGGCCTGGGGAGTGATTGATGGTTTCATTTGTGGCTCCATCTGCCTGCGGGTGCTGAGATGTGAGACAGACGCTCGTGTGTCGTGAAGTGTGTTGCTGATTCCTTCTCCTCATTCATGCTAGTCCCGTCCTATCGTTGTTCCCGCGGGATCTCGCATCCTGTGTTCCCTGCTGATGGAAATCCATGTTGGACGGCACCCCCCACGATCCGCTTTGTACAGTGACCGGTACCTGCTCCTGCCGGCTGCCCATGAGGACACGTCACGTTGTCCGTCCTCAGTTTCAGACGTCCTCGCAGTACTGCAGCTTACCTTTGTGCAGAGTGGCTGGGACCTAATTCGAGCCCTCGATGAGGTGCTTTCTGCGTCCCCCTGCTGCTCTTCGTTCTCAGTGCTATCTTCCACGTGTGCAGGAACTTGGTTCTCGTGTTTTGGCCGGTGGGTTGTCGACAGAGTGGCTATATGCAGCACGTAGAGGGTTTTCTGGCTGAGTAGCTACAAAATGGCAGAGTGATGAGTAGCCATACAGGAAAGAGGAGTTGTGGGCACATTAGCTGCACGTTATGTGTAGAGGAGTTGTTGGCAGAGTAGTGCTACAGGACGCAGAGGGTAGATTCCATTCTACTGGGCAGTATAGCAACGCCGCACCCCTGAATGCGTTTACTCACCTTAGGGTGAGGGATGCCATCTGTGAGGTGATGCTGGGATCACCTGCGGAGTCACTGGAGTTCCTGCCACTGACTCAGATAACCAGATCTCCTGACTCTACAAGGGGGGCATCCAGACTGTACACTGCTCTGTCTGTTTCAAAAGAGACCAGCTCTGATTATAGTAGACATGCTTGGAAGTTAGACAGAAGGCCCCACATCACAGATGCTAAACGGGCCTATTGCTTGTCTCACGCAAAAATGATATACCCGAACTATAAACATAAGCTGCTTCACTTCAATTTTTACATTTTTTACATTTTACCTCCGATAAACAGTATATGATAGATCCACTCCGACCTTATAATTGCCCACAAAGTCATGCCAATCATGCAGGGTTTATGCATCTCACTTGGTCTTGCCCCCTTATCCGTGATTTTTGGGAGGGATGCTTTACCATGATTGGCCAAAGAGTGGAGCTGAGGCCAAATGTACCTCCTCTGTGCTATGTTAAACTAACTCCACATGATGCTAGATGTTTTACTGTGCTTGTGCTGTTATTGGCCAACCACAGAGCTGCCATACATTGATACAGGCCTGCAGCACCCAAAAAAGATGATTGGCTGAAAGTTTTGGCTTGTACGCAATGATCGATCCAAGGTACATTCTACATTACCCCCCCCCCCCCCTACATCCAGGCACAAGGACATTTGTGGACCACTAAGGACATACTTGGAGTCAACAACTGTGTCCAGCCCATCCAGGGTGGAAGACTTACAGATAACATGAATCTTTTTGGCCAAGTAGCGGTAAACGCGTTTGATTTATAGGAGTTCTGTGATGCCATTTAAGCCCCCCTACATTTTTTATATATATATATATATGTATATATATATATATGTATATATATGACATACTCGCACAGTCTCATAGATAGAAGCTACGTGATTGCACCAATGGAACATGGAATAGCGGCCTAGGTTATATCTTGTGTTTTTCTAAGTCTGTTTGTAAGATATGCCTTATGGAAAGATCTACATGGTCTGCACTGCACCCAATGGGCAGTGGTGATTATATGATCGTACTGATGCTTTGCTTTTGTTTGTGTTTTTGAATGTAAAAATCAATGAACAAATTGCCTCAAGTAAACAGCAACGCAGGGGAGTACTATCAACTCGGATGAGTATGTGGAGAGCGTTCCAGAGTTGAGTCAATTTACGAAACACCGCCCACCCATCGATGGGTTCTAAGTGTTACTAATGATTGACAAAAAATTCAAGTACTTTAAATGAATGGTTTTACCATCATCATCATCATCAAAGCTTTATTTCGACATGTGATGTCATAAAAGCACAGTAATATATAAAACACAATTGCATGAAAGATACATTTTAAAAACATGTCATAAAAAGGTCTAATTGCCTGATACACAATAAATATTTAAAAAATGTATTAAACTTAGCAGCTTTGGTAAAAAAAGAAAGGTTAACTGGAACTAATTAACCTCTGCCTGATCAGCCATGCCCAGCCTAAGAATTTGGCCACCCCGCAGATTATGGTAGTGTTTGTGGTGGTTTTACATCAAGCAGTCATTTTATTGGTGCAGAACTGGGCTGAGTAATTTCGGGAATCCTTATTTCGCCTGCCCGCACCTTCTCACCTCCTTCCGCACCTTTTTCCCTGTTCATTTGCGTTTTTAAGAGTGATTTTACTTTTTCTTTTCCGACATTCCATTTTTGGCATTTCTATCACTACTGCGTCCCTTTCTCCCATCTTGTGATTTTCGGGCACAGCTTGATAATTAAACTTGCAGCTTCATTTTTGCTCCAGAAGTAGGGCCATTTTATCATTCACAAAAGAAACACTGAACGGAAAACAGTTGCCATGTTTAAACTTATGTTTCTCACTGTCCCTGGAGTGTTTTTATCCCGTCGCCCCTTAAGGTGTGCGCTCCTTGCCAGTCTGGAGATCTCAGGCTGGGTCCGGCAATGCACTCCACGCCAGGCGCGCAACACCCATTGAATTCAAAGGGCTTCAGTACCCCCCCCCCCACCCCCCCCACCCCCCGTCGTGTGTGGCAGCCCGGGATGAGACACCTTCCCGGGCAAAAAAGCAGCCGCACCCGAGCACTTCACGGGTCTTTAACGACCATTTGCATGTTAATGAGGCCTCGCTGTTGTTTCACCCCTTCTAAGAGCCCCTGCAGCTCCACTCTGCCTATTGCTTAAAGTTCAGCCCCCCCCCCCCGAAATGTTTGCTCAGCCCCCCCCCCCCCCCGAAATTTGGCTCTAGTTGCGCCTCTGCTCCACGAAGCTCGTGATCGGTGCATTTCACCACAATGCACAGAGCCTTGGGTGAGGGCAAGTCTGTGTCAGCGATTACCGGTGGGCGCATGCATCATTTAAACATTAGGTGATGTATGCTGGGCTGGGCGCTTTTCATTTCCCTCACTGACAGATAGTAGTTTGTCCATTTCGCTAATCTCTTCCATGTTCGGTCGCGTGTCTTATCTCCGCGACTGGCGCTTGGTGCTCCTGCCTCAGCTCGGATCTCGAGGAGGCCCAGGGATGGGGCTGTGCTTTATCCGTGAATTACATTTCCAGAGCGCCTTCCTGAGGCGTGATGCGGCTGCCCCTAGGGGGCACCAGGGCGACAGCCCTCTGCCATTACCGCTTGCATATTACAGCTTTTACAGGAAAACAAACGATCTCACAAATGTTTGTTTGCATGTAAAAGCTGTAATGTCAGGTTGGCAGCAGAAGAGGGCTCCTCTACCTGTTTTGCGCATGTATCAGGCGGGGGCGGTTACAGCCAGGCCTTACACATACACAACACATATCTGACATGCTGCACAAGCGTCACGCAGTACCCCATGTCAAATAATGGCTCTTCAGGGTTTGTCAACCACAGGTCCTCTTGCCCAATCAGAATATGGAATACAGTGGCGGCCGGTGCGTTATGGAAGTGGTACGGCCCAACAGCCTGATCCAGCTCTCGGGCTTTGCCAACCCCCCCCACACCACACCCCGCAGACATTTACTTTACACATAAGCGGACATGCATGCATACACACACAATTCCAGGCATGCAAACAAATACATACATACATACATACACATGCAATCCCCAGCACACAGACAAACACATGGACTTAAATCCAGAAAAACTTACCTGAGGCAGGCCCACGCTTTCCAACACTCTCATCTTTCTGCAGCAGCCGGAGGCAGACCCATGAGGTTCCACCCAATCGGAAGCTGGAATAGAATTGAAGCTACCGAGGCAGAGTGCTGGGTCGTGCTGTTGGGCTCACCACTTCCATAATGCACCGGCCACCAATGTTCTCATGTCCCTTTGGCTCAAGCACCCTTCCGGCGGCCTCCCCTGACATGTCAGTGACAAACCCAAAAGTGTCTTGGTTGAGAGCCACGCTTCCCCCTTCTGCTTGGGCTCTGAAGCTCTGACCTCCTACTCTACAGTGGAATGCTCTTCAATGTGCTATATTTCTACAGCGCTATAACTCTAAGTGGTGGAGCAGCCAGTGCTTGTTATTGACACCCTTAAGAGGAGTATTAGAAGAGATAAGCAGGCCCAGCTCCAGGATCCTGGATTTGGGAGGGCCATGAAGATGCATGGGGTTGTCTAGCTTCTTCCCAGAGCCTGAGGACTGCCTTTGGGCATGCTTAATGGCCTTGTAGTGGTACAAGTAGCATACTCTACCTATTGCCGGGATTATGCCTATTCATTTTGTTGGAAAACGAGGCAGCATCTGTGAGGCCTGCACAAATAACATGACTACATTTGTCCTTCACTGGGAACCAAACACCCAATTGTAGCGCCTGACTCTCAGAGGGTAGCGTTGCAGAGCAGTCTGAGGCTTACTCAAGGGAGGTGGTGTGGGCTAGTAATCGCCATTTGCAGGTGCGCAAAAATAACACGCAATAATTGATTGTCCAGTCTGTACTTTGCTTTATAAAAGTAAGAGAACATTTATTAAACACACACACTACTTAACACTATGCACCAATTTACAAATATACATAAGCTGTTGGAATTACTTTGGGACATTGCATGACATCACCCCTCCCGTGGGGGGTGGCGTCTAGTACCACCACTCCCATGTATGCACATCATCTTGCCCCCAATGCCATTAGTTGAACATAACCTGGGGCGTGGGCCCTGCGAACTGGCACCATCCCAGTTGCGACCCACCCCATTACCTCAACAAGCATTCACAAGCATTTACAATGCAATGGTCTCGGCATTGGTAAAGTTAGAGCTATTGGCATTGCTCATGACATTATTTTTGTTTATGTTTTTGTTTTTAAAACATTTAAAGAAACGGCATTGTCATGAGCAATGGCAATAGCTCTAACTTTACCAATGCCGAGACCATTGCAGCCTGTTTCAATAAAGTCTCCTATACCACACTCTAGTCGGGTCAGTCTCACTTTTAAGGAACTAGACATCTTCTCTGAAAATTATTTCCTTTTTCACAAATTCATCCTACTCTGCGGGCACTTAGATATTGACACCAACATCCTCACCCAGGCTATCAGTTTGCTGCACTGTTTATCCAACCGCTCACTCATTCACTCACGGATACCATACTCAGAGAGGTGCAGCCTTGAGAGCTACGTCTGTCATCCCAAGGCAGCCCTTCAGCCATCACTCCTCTCAAAGTTCCTTAATCAAGTTCACCACCACTCCCACCTGCCTGACCACCTCCCAGCCCTCCCTCCTCTCTCAACATAGACACTTTAACAACTAAATCGCCGAATCCGACAATTCGCTGATGAGAAAATCATTCCTGACCTCACTCGTCCTCCCAGATAACTTGCTACCAAGAAGGCCTAAAATGTACATCTACCATATGCGGGAGTACCTTTGCAAGAGTAATATCCTTGCAGAGGAGGGGCGTAGCTAGTATAGGTGCAGTAGCACCGGTGCCCATTGAACCCTGAGAACTGCTATATTTTACTACCCCCATCAGCGGTGAAAGAGGTTATTTTCCTTTCCTTGCTACTTACTGTTACAGAGTGGGAACACAACTCGCCTAATAAAACCGGAAGTGTTGCTCGGGAAGTACAGTCTGGCCATCCTCGATCTCTCAAACCACCACCTATAAATCAGCCCGCAGCATCCGGTTGCAATAAAGCACAGCAGGTCCTGATTTTGCCTGCCAGGGACGCGAGATAGGAATGCAATTTGCGCAGACTTGAGCCCTAAAAGTGCATGGTAGCTGCATAGTATTTGAAAGGCGGTGTCCACTGTCCAGTGTTTAATTTAAGCCGGTGGTGGCCACCACCACTCATTTTTGAGAACCGACACTTATTTTTCCTTATCAGACATTTGCTGAGAGCAGGAGAGGGAAATATAAACGTGAAAGGAGGCCGAAGAATTGAAAGGAGGAAACCCAGTCAACAAGGAAGGAAGCAGGAACCTGTAAGAGCGAGATGAAGGGGCCGGCCCTGTCTGGCAATGGATGAAAGTGGGACATTGGGTGGGTTCTGGACTGCGGCCTTGGTACTATTCGGCCCGCAGATGTTTAACAGCTTCGGCCGCGAGCTTCTGAGAAGGAGCATCGGGCACCGGCACTCATTATTTTACAAATAAAGCACTGTAACCTGCTACAAATTGCATATTCTCCATTGCTTAACGCAAAATGATGGAAGCTGTCTGCAGAGAGCGACGAGAACCCCCTGAAACTCTCAGAAATACACATAAATAGGCTATAGACTGAAAAGGGGGGCACTAAGGGGGTGCAGCCCATCCTGCACCACGCTTTCACATTACTACTCTGTGGCTTTAGCAAAAAATATTCTTATACGTGCTTACCTGCGTCATGAATAATGCGCAAACAATAAGAAGCGCTGCCACCTTCACCATTTGGAGCCCCCTCTTTTAAAATCTGGATGGATTGATTGATGACCCGAGCGCGAGGTCCCTGTGCTGTTGCAGTTCTGTCCCGGGTGAATCCGTGCGCAACTTTCGACTGAATTTATGCAGTGAAATATTTGTCCTGGCCAATGAAATGTGAGTGGGTGATTGCTGCAATGCAATGGGCAAAGGTCACTTGCTGAACTCTCGCAGATTCCGCGAGATAACGACGGCGACCTCCGGCTCTAACACACAGGGCGACGCAATCACGTGGAGACAGACAGTGTGTGCTTTTCACCCGGTGGTTATCGCGGAAACAACATTTGCATAATGCTGTACAGAGCATTTCTAAAATGTGGCGCATTCCAAATGGCCATCGACCTAACCTAGTTGTTTCTTTTTTGGTGTAATTTTGAAAATAAAACTTAGACTCCAATTTTGGCAACTGTTGAGAATTCCAACTTCCTGCCCAGTGCTCTAAAGGACGTGACGGTGGAAAAAGAATTCCCTGATTTCCGTCCAGCCATGTCCATTGCCCCAGTGATTGCCTCCATGAAGCTTGTTGTGTCTGACCAGGGATGAAAAACGTCCACTGAAAACCATCATTTAGGACTGGAATAACACGTGAGGAGTACAGCTACCTTCTAAAAACCTAATAAATTAAGTAAGCCACGGAACCACTCCTAAATTGCTTTTAACATCCAACAAGTAGTAATCCAGTTAGTCGCCTTTGTGCTGCTGGAATGACTCAAAGAACAGAAAAACAAGGCAGAGCAACAGGCACACCACTGCCTTTCTCCGAGGTCAAGAAGAAATGCCTCGGAGAAAGGCAGCGGCATTTTCGGATTCGGGGGCGTGTTTGTCTTTTCTCTCCTCCAGCCATAATTAGACTTTCTGAAAAAAACACGCCCCCCCGATCCGAAAAGGACGGGGCCTAAACGGAATGACGGACCTCTTCTCCAATGGCTGGCCAGCATTCAAGAGGCCAGCCAATGGAGAACAGGGGAGAAGAGGGGCAGGTTCAAGCCCCTCTTCTCCAAGTCATTAAATCTCGGATCGAGACTGCGCAAGCGCAGCCTTCGAGCCGAGACCTAAAAATGGGTACACCTTCCTTGGTGACACATGACCCTGACTGAGCATCTCCTACTGACCATAAAGTATTGCACCTCTATATCTTAAGGGCTAGCAGTCTCGGGTCTTCACCTAAGTGCAGCAACAATAATATAAACACACTTTAGAATGACAGTACTCAGCACATTTGTGGATCATTAGAATGTATTGCAATTACAGCCCTAAAGGCATCACCGATGAAATCACAGGATTACATGTACAGCCAGACACTCTAGCAGGAAAGTCTGGCCACATAACCCCACTTTCCTTATGACATCACCTTACACCAGTATTTCACATTGAACACGTGAACTTCAGTCCCCCTGAAAGAAATATCCATTAGTAAATGCATTTCAGTGCAATTACACCTCCAGGGGGGGGAGGCTGCGCTTCTCCAGCAGCTCCCCCCAGCACCTTTTCACCATTGAGGGTGACCCGTCTCCTCTGGGAACCACCAAAAACGATCGATTCCCCATGCCCTGCAAGGCATTATGGGGCGCTTCAGGCTGCTGCTGATGAATATTATAGCTGCAGCTCTCACGCTGCGACGGGGAGAGCCGCGATCTGTGCCTCCGGCCACTTTGGCTGCCCGTTGGAGGGTGAGTAAGACGGCTCGGGGAGCCCATCCCCGGCCGCTTTAGCAGAGTCTTCGGGGCCCGGCCCCTGGCACCGCTTCTCCTCCTTCGCGGGGGCCCGGTCCCACCCGGGCCCTCGGCAACCTTGGTACTTCTGGTGGTGGGGGCAGCCCGGGGAGCCCACCCCCGGCTGCTCTGGCTGACTCCCGGCCCGGCCCGCACTCTTGTGTATGGCCGCGGGAGCCAGCACTGCTCTTCGGGTCTGCTCACTCTGGTGGGCAGACGCGGCAGCTGCCGCAGGACCGGCGGGTCATCGTGGGGGACTGCACTCCCCCGCCTCCCTCCAGCTTCGGGGCCCGATGATGGGGTCCCGGGCCCCTGTGTCCTCTTCACGGAGAGCGCACCTGCGCTCCCCGTCTTCGCTGCTCGGTGGGGGCCAAGGTGGGCTCCTGGCACCCCCCGCCTTCCTCATCTTCACGGGGAGCGCGACGGCGCTCCCCGGCTTCGGGGCCCAGGGATGGATCCCGGGTCCCGCCCCCCTGCCAACCTTCAAGGGGAGCGCAATGGCGCTCCCCCTCCTCATTTTCCGGCAGGTGCCAGGGTGGGCTCCTGGCACCCCGCGGGGGCACCATCACGGGGAGCGCGACGGTGCTCCCCAGCTTACATCTTCGCGGGGGGCGCGACGGCACTCCCCGCCTCCATCTTCGGTGGGGGCCAGGGTGGGCTCCTGACCCCCCTGCAGGCCCTTTTACGGGGAGCGTGACGGCGCTCCCCGGTTTCCCGTCTTCTGGGGGCAGCCCCCGGGGACCTGACCCACCCCGGGGGCATCTCTGAGACCGGCGGCGGAGCCCCACGCGCTTTTTCGTTGGTGTTCTTAGGGGTCAAGGGTCGCCTACCTTCCGATGGGCCATATCTCAGCCCCTGGGGGTCCGATCTGCCCCATTTTTGCGTCTTCTTGCTCCTGGTGGCGTCCCCCAGCCACTGGGAGCACCCTCCTTTGCCCTCTGGGTCTCCATGAGGGTGGATTCAGCAGAGAGCTGTCTTCACTGGCTTTCTGCGCCAGCCTTTCGCCTGGTCCTCTCATGGGCCTCTCTTCTCCCTGCGCCGAGACCCATGCTTCTGCGCCCTGGTCCTGGACTCTTCTTTTGGTGCTTTTCAGGACCCTGGGGGCAGTCAGGGGGTTCTTCCTTCCAATTGCCCATTGCGCCAGGCTCCAGCACCTTCTGCTTCAGCAGACCAGACCCCAGAGAGAGCTTCTCTTCCTGTGCAAGCACTTTTTAAAAGTTGAGTAGGGGGCTGGCAGGAAGTCACTGTTGGTCCAATTGAACAGCGACACATCACTTCTCTGCCCCTGCTCCCTCCTTCTTGTCCAGCCCCTGGGTTGGTTCAAAATGGCGTTGTCCAGAGTCTCTGGCCATATGATCTCTGAAGCCTCTTCCCCCCACGCTACCTTCCCTCCTTGGTGCAGCCTGGTGCCTGGCACCTAGTGATGGATGAGCCTGTAGCCCCACCCATCATCTCTTCCTGGAGAGGAGACTTTAGATTGCGGAAGAAAGGTTATCAATCCATCCTGCTGAGGTCAGCCCTCAGCCAGGGTCTGGTTATGGCTGGCTTAGAGAAATATGACAGTCCTGTATGACCCAAAAGCAGTACAAATATGACTTTGGACTCTGCAGAACACTTCTTTTCACATTAGCTACAGTGGACTTTAGTGCGTGTCTGGAATCTGTAGGCCTTAGGAAAGTGGAACTAGCCCAGGTGCTCCCTATCCCCATAAGAGAATAATTGAATAAACACTGTAAAGCACACTGACTTTCCCTGTCTCTTCCCACTGGATAAAGCCTATTCCATGTCACCACCCAATTCTGCATGAGTCCTGCCACACTATTCACTTTGTTGCTGCTCCTGGACTGCGCACGCTAGGAATCTCCCCTGCACAGCCCGTACACGTGTGCAAACGCATGTACACATGTGTCTGCATGTAACCAGCCCGGTGTCCCTTACTCCAGCTGCTGTGCAGTGGCCTGGTCAAGCCAGGGGGACACCAGTAAAATCCCCATGCAGTCTCTTACATCCTGAGTTCATTGTGGGTGAGTTCCAACTGATGAGGCTCCCCCACAGTAAAAGCTCAACAATTAGGTGCTCAAAAAGCAAAAAATCAGTGCGGCCCATAGTGTCAGAACCACCTTCTAACACGTTTTACTCTATATTTCTGGGGATTTGTACCTACATGCTTTATCTCTTCTGTTGCGCTTCACCCTCCATTCTCTCTGCATCACCCTTTGCTTTACCCTGCTCTACTGCCCACCTCAAACTCTGCTTCACCCTATTCTCTCTCCACCTAACCCTTCTCTCTCTATCTACCTCACCGTCCTCACTCTCTCTGCCTCACCCTCCACTCTCTCCACTTCATCCTGCCCTCTCCCTTGTGTAACTTTCTCTCTCTCTCTGTCCCACTTCATCTTTCTCTCATCTCACCTGCCTCTCTTTCTGCCTTCCTCTCATCTCTCTCTCATTCCTCACCATCCTCTCACAGTGCACCCTTTCTTTCTCATCCTCACCATTCGGTCTCCACCGCACCGTTCCCTCTCCACATCATTCCTCTCTCTCTCTCTGCATTTCTCTCCTCTCATTCTCTGCCTCGTTCTCCCTCTTTCTCACTATCTTCCATTGTCTGCCTCACCCCTTTCATGCTATCTCTCCTACCTATCACCCTCCACTCTCTCTGCTTCACCTTCTCCTCTCTCCAATACACCCTCCTCTCACTCCACCTCACCCTTTACTCACTCCACATCACACCCTTCTGTCAGCCTCACCTTTACTTCTGACGCATTTTGGAGTAACCATTTTGTATATGTAATGAAAGCTTGAGCTGCTTCCGTTCGTGGTTATGCTTGTGTGAACGCGAGGGAGAGGAAGAGGGAGGGAGAGTGAGTGAGAGAGGGAGAGTGTGGGTGCATGTGTTCATACCTTTTACTCCTGTTCCCCTGTACCTGTTCTTCACTGGCAGCTCTCAACATTTTGAACAGCGACAGAGCTACAATGACCTGGGGTCCATATGTATTTTGCAGAGATAGTAACTTTCTAAAGTTGTGGATAGTGCCTACTTCTGTATATTTACTCCAAATAAGTGTGATAACAATTGGACGTGCAAACAAAGTTGGAAACCTCAGCAGAACCGATGAAAAATCATTTTTGGGCCTGTTTCTTCCTCTTCATGCTTACTGTGTACAGCTACAAAGCAGTGGCGGCTCTTCCATTGTAGCGGAGGAGCGTCGACCTACTAAAATGTCCGCAGAATGAAAAATAAAATGGTAATTAAAGATCTAAACTGAGTGTCAGGACAGGGTGGGGCCTGCTGAGTGGCAGCAGGGAGAAGTGGTGGGCAGAGCGCTGCCTGTGAACTTTTTAAAGAGTGCATGTCTCTTTGGCCGGCCATCTTGCGACGGCCAGCCAGACATGCGCACTTTAAACCTCTCAACCCAGTTGTCTTATGATTGCTATGTTGGGAGCAACTGCAGGCCTCCAGTGTCCTCGGGAGCACTGACAGAGGCCACTCCCTCCAATCCCAGTGCTTCTCTTATGCTGGTTAACAGCATTAGAGAAAATATCAGATTGGTTAAGGGAGTTGGCTGGGGCCCTGACATCACAGAGAAGAAGACCAGAGCGAGGAGGATGGCTGCTGCACGATAAGTAACTTTTTTATGTTGTTTATTTATTTAATGTAATTTCCCCACCCTCCCACCTACTTGCAGTAGTTGGCAGTCACCACTGCTTCTAAGGTCGATGACTGATGTTCTCATTTGATGGTTAGTTTCTCAACCAATATCTGGTTGTGAGTGGCTCGAGCAAAATGTATTTTAATGGTACCAAAGAGGAAATGTACAACTCATGTGAATACCTCAAAACTGAACTGTCTCTCCTAAATTGTGAATGGCATAGTCCTGCCCCTCTCCCATTCTCTACCTCTATCCCACTAGAATTTCCTTTTCCCATCACCTTTCATTTCTAGCAACTCATGTTCCATCAAAGAGAAATGAACATGCTACTAAGTTCCTTATTAATTCTTTTGAGCTGCCCCTCACACTGGGTGTGAAAAAACACCTATAGGTTTTTCTAAAAAGGCCCCTCACCCACCAACCTAGTTAGTGGCATACTTCATCATTGGGGTTCCTAGGTCAATCCATGAATGTCTAAAATGTTGTCCATACAGATACAGCTTATTCCTCACCTCTTGCTCCTGAAAGAGAGCTATACATACTGCATCTATAGGTTTCTAATCCAGTGCCTGAAAGACTATTTGAAATATACAAGGTTCCTGTCTAGTGCAGGAAGGACAATATTATGTGCTGGACCTAGACATTATGTTATGTTTTTGAGGGGTTGCCAGGAGGAGAGGATAGGATGGGTGTGTGTGTTTGTTTTGTGTGGGTACCCGATAAATTGTAAACTATATAGAGATGCTTCTTTTTTGTGTCTGGAGGAGTTTGACTTGTCTAGAATAGCTTTCCTGGCCTTTAAAGACATTATCGTATCTATACGTTTGTGTTTAGCATGCAAATTTGCACCAAAGCCTCAAGATAGTCTTTCAAAGTCAGAAACTCTGTGGCAGGTCACCGAATGGTTAAGTGCTTAATTTGAGCCGGTGGTTTCCGGTGCTCAGCAGCGGCACTTAAACATCAACACCAGCGCTTGAGCACCAGTTGAGGACACTAATTTTTGGTAGGCACAGGGAGAAAAGAGATTCGCCAAAAATCACAGGATGTTGTTGATGCCGAGACTTGAACCTGGTTCCCTGTCTCTGAGGTCGGCCGCTCTGGCCACATCCTCTCCCCGCTTGTAGGGTTTCATGGCTTCTGTTTTAGGCGGCACTAAAAAGAGAAATGGACTGGTAGAAGCTGCCTCCAGACAAGAGTCCCATCACTTTTTTTTTTTTTTTTACAAATTAAGCACTGGTTATGCACAACAGATGGATTTTCTGAACTCTGAAAGACCTACTCAATAGGGATTCTACTGGTCTCTGACAGACTATACCTTATCTGTAGTTATCTAGTTTGGTGCCTGTCAGACCACAAACTAGCAGCTATGTGGTTATCTTTCAGTGTGTTATGAACACCATTGTATCTTTGCATTTCATTCCTGTTCTTAGAAAGACTGCCTCATCCATGTGATTATTCTCGTCTATGATTGACTGTACAACATCTATAGGTTATTCTATGGATATATGTGATGCATCCACCTTTCACAAACAGAAAGAGGCTAATAAATGCAACTATTGTAATACAGGAAAAAGAGAACACAAAAAGGATAAAGGCATAACAAGCCAGTGGAACCTAAGAACAGGTGGAGATGTATTAAATACAGTACAAATCGGGCAGCATCCCTAGTAGAGACCCAAAGATATTTGGCTCACCCCTAAATATGAGGGTCTTTTATCTTGAATTTCACCATAGAAAGCAATGGAAAATGCAGTCATCATGGGATGAGTTAATGATTCATTCTAGCGAAGAATCACAATTCAGCATTATAAAACGCCATTTTATACCACATGTTAGCACTATCCTCTAATATAAAGATATTTAGAACATTGGAATGTGGAGCACTCCATTGAATACAATGGAGTGCTCTGTGCTTCTACGGGCCGGTAAAAGCCCGCAGAGCAACATTCCACGTTGTGTTTGTTCACAGCTGTTGCTGTGAACAAAGGCCTCTTGGAGCTCGAGGGGATTTAAACCCCCTCGGGCTCTGAGAGCCCTTTGTTTTATTTGTTAGAACATTCTGCCCTCTACTGGCAGAATGTTCTAATAGCCTTATAGCCCTCCATAGCTGGGCTATACCAGCCATTAAAGTCCCACTCCCTTGTTAAAGGCCCTCGGACGGGCCTTTAATGGCCAGTATAGCCTGCTACCGCGGGCTATAAGGCTATATTAGCTCTTTCTGACCTAATGTCACCGAAGGTGTCAGAACAAATGTGTTGCAATAAACAATGGATTGATCGTTGAACTGTATTCAGCAAGCAGGAGGAGATTTGAAAGTAATTATAGGCTTCTGTGGAGTTCTTCAAGAACGGCATATTATTACAAAACAAACAGTGCACATTTTTCTGTGTGTGGTGTCAATTGAGGAATATAAACACACAATGAATATTATGAAATCAGCAGCCATCACATCAAACTAGACTACATCTTCTGTAACAAGGAGTTCTGGTCTAAGGTGCACAGCTCTGAATACCTGGACCTCTTAAGGTTACTTTCCGCTGGGGAGGGATTCGGGTGCCAATACCTACAACTGCGGACGGAGGCCCTTCGAAACACGGTCTATAGGGATACCATCAGCGCACACTTAGCCCATTACTTTGAGGGGAATGAGGGTTCTGTGGGGGCTAGGGGAACAGAATGGGAGCTATGAAGGAGGCCATGCAAGGCCATTGTATCAAGACCTCATGGGCGTTGAGGTCATTGCTACTATCAGAGCTAGAGGCGTACTTGAGGATTGCTGAGATAGGAGCGGTGATGTGGCTGAGAGCGAGCGTGGTTGACGGACCTCTGTCGTCAACACCGCGAGGTGTCGAGACAACTGACTAATATAGACTAAATACATTTCAGCATAATAATTGTAAGTCTAAAAATTGTACTTATGCCATATGGTCCCCCTATATGGCTACTCAACGAATTAGCTGCAGGATTTTACAACATAAAATACGAATATGCATCACAACTGCATCCTTGGTGGAACATTATCAACAAATGGGCCACTCGGAATAACAAATCAAATGGCAAGTGATTGAGCAAGTCCGTAGGACTGAAAAAGTAAATAACATCTCTCGGACCCTGAAGTTCTTGGAATGTCGATGGGTTGATCGGCTAAACTCTGCTAACACGGGCCTGGACATGAATGACGAGCCTGGCAATCATCGTCCACTCTTTGACTGCGTGGTTGGTATTGATTTATTTCATGCTCTGAATCCACTTATGTGACCATGCAACCTCCAATCATTTATAAGCCATGTACTTTGAAAAATGTGTTGTACGAATATATTTTTATAGAAAAATTGCTTATTGTATATGGATGAGCATTATTGTGCCTTTTCTTTCTTTTTCTACTTCTCACTTTGGGTTAAGTCAGCTTCATTTTTCAGTTTCTTACTTTGACCTGGCTGGGCTCTCTTTGGTTTGGCCGTGGTGCATTTCTGGTACTGTTTATATGATTTGTGATGTAATTGTCTATTTGTTGGGAAATTGGGTTGTGTCCAACTTGCTTTGTTGGTTTTGTGGTACCTCGCATGGAAGCTCGTTTTTTCGGACCTTTCTCCATTGTGAGTATCTTTTTTTGGTTTTGTGCTAGTTTCCTTTGTTTAATTTAATTTGTTATTCAGCGCGTGAACTTGCGTGCTCCTTTGGCATTTGTTATCCATGAGCGATATAAAAATAAATATATATACGCCTTTAGCACTCTGCCGTTTTGATTCCCTGCAAGAGATTTGTGTTCCTAAACCTTCTCTCCCCCTTTCTTTTCTTCGTTTTGAAATTGTCGGTTACTGTTTCTCCTGCGAACAGAGTCTCCTTGTAGTTCCCTGTTTGTAAGTTCATATGGGTTTGGGCTGTGTGTATCGTTACGTTTCATTCTGTATCGTTAAATGGCGTCCATCACAAATGGTCCCGTTCATGTTAGTTTTGGCTACGTAATAATGTGGGACTTCAGGTCCCAGAATTCCTGGGTTGTACAGGAAGGGTGGGCTGGCTGGATAATTTAGTGCCACACACACACACACACACACACACACCCTCCTTCATTTAAATGCCTTGACTCCGACTCTCGACATCGATTTCGGATTACGCATTTTTGCTGCTGTGATTTTACGAGCTGCAAGTAAGTTCTTGTTGCAGATTCCGCACTTTGGGGCATATTATCAAGGACGGAGTTAAAATTATCGCCGGTTTAACGGCAGAAAACTGCCGCTAAAGCGGCGATAATGGGCTTGATAATATGCCACAGAGAATTCCCATAGAAGCCCATGTTGACACCAGAGCATGGACTTCTATGGGAATTCTCTGCGGCATATTATCAAGCCCATTATCGCCGCTTTAGCGGCAGTTTTCTGCCGCTAAAGCGGCGATAATTTTTAACGCCGTCCTTGATAATATGCCAAGTCCGCGTTTACCTTCCATAATTCTCAGCCTCCCTTAGACTTTGTGCTGATACCGTGTTTTGCTTTTAAATAGGGAGTTTTGTTCCCTCTGCCTAAAGGCTGCTCTCTTATTAATTGACAGAGTGCCTTTATTACATTCGCATTCTTGAATCTGTATGACCCCCTCCGTTGGAGGACCCGTATCCCCCTGAAGACTGTCTGGTCTTCGGTAGGTCTCAATTATTTACGTATACTTAGAGCGCTACTGTTGATCTTTAATTGAATTTAATGCCTCATATTCATAATTGTTCGGTGACCTTATGCAAGGATTAATTCCCTCGTACATCTCTATGCTGCATAGTTTCATGGTTTACCGGACTTATTGATTTTTTGTTCTAGTTCGGCACTGTCTCGAATTAAGTATGTTTTTAGTATGTAGTTTTCATGTTGGGCGGTTTCTTGCGCTCCAACTACACGTATTGCAATACATGTGCAACCATTTAGGTGTGTCTCTGTCAGTACTTGATTTGTAAAAATATAAGTGCCAGGGCCCTCATCAGAAGGCCACTGCATCTGTCGCTTGCACCAGGTGTTGTCCCTGCCGGCACTGCCAATGACAGCACCAACACAACTATTAACCATCACACTCCTACAAGAGTTATTAGTTAGACAATTTCAGCCCACCAAAGCTAAAAGAATGGCTTGGGTGGCAGGTAAATGTATATTGAATTAATAAACAATAGTTATCTATGCTCATCTCTAAATTAAACAAACAGCACCACCATGTGGCTAACTGTTGTAAGTGCCGGTGCTGACAATTTAGTGCTGGTGTCCAGAACTGGAAACTGCAGGCTCAAATCAAGCACTGGTCTCTGTTGGAATAATTCCTGACCCACTTTCTCTGCTATACTTTCAGAAATGTTTTGCAGGTCTCACGGGCTCCAAATTACTTTAACTTGTATGTCTATATCTATGTTTCCCTGGAACCGTGAGCACCAGCTGAACATTTTCTTACGGTAACATTTTTTGCTCTTTTGGACCACCTTGTGGTCTTCACTTTTTATCTGATTTGTGTTTCTAATTTCCTTTCAGTAAGCCTACACATTTGGTGATGGTAATTCCTTCTCCTTATTTCTTCATCAGTTGTCTTTTTCTTTCGTTTCACCAACGTTTTTGTGTGATGTATTACATATTATACATTTTAATAATTTTGTTTATGTTTTTTGTCCTATTTCCCTTTGTCTTGCTTGGGTTATAAATTGTATTGATACCTCCTGTGGTTTTTTTGCACATTGTCCTGATGATGGCCCTGGTCAAGTTTACCTTTTTGCTGAAAAGTACACCTGTACTCATGTAATATAGACTGCAAAATGTTTTGTTTGATTTTTGCATTCCATATCTGATTTATTGTCAGATAAATTGAATGGTGTCCTTTTGTTGAACCAATGGCAGGCAATTGCACATTATAGTCCATATCAGCATTAATTATGTTGCTCTCAAAATGTTATCTTGATAAAAATTCTTTTGTGACCAATTTAAAATTATTCACAGTCTAAGTCTTATTAATAATTCTCTAATGGTCATTGGTATTATTTAAGGGGATACTTGGGCATCTTATTTTTCTTGTGTTGTGTGTATGTATTTATGGTGTTTTGGGTTCCCCCTGTGTTAGGCTTACTTACCTTTTTAACCAATATGTGTTCTCATTCATGTGTATAGCCTCATTCCTTGTCGCTTGAGGTTATCCCAAGCAAACCAGTCTTTTGATCATATAATATAAACTATAGGGCTCCCCTGGCTAGCAATTATGCTGATGGGGACAAGTCAGGGCATACCTTGGCGTCCCTGGAACTCTTATAGGAGTGATCTGCGACCTTGCTGTTCATACTGCCACTTTCCAAACATAGACACCAGGACCTCACAGACAGCACTTGGGGATTAGAACCTGCTCCAGCAGTGGCCATCAGCAGAGTCCAGGCAAGGTCCAGTTGCAACTGGTCAGGTGGGCACTTCAGGAAAAAGGCCTCTTGCAGCTTGTTGTGCACTTGTAGCCACACAGGAGGTTAGTCAACTGACCCGTGCAGTCTACTTCTTTGTCCTAGGTACATGTGGGAGAAGGTTCAGCTCTTCAGGTCTCTCCAAAGGCCTCAAGCAGCAGGAGCAGTCCTTCATTTGTTCTTCCACGGCTTCAGAAAAGGTTCCGAGGTGCTGGTTGTGAGGTCTGTTTAAAACCATTCACTAGTAGGTAGGTGGGTGAGGGTGACTCCTGGACACTCCCTAACCAATGGGAAAAAAGTTCACAGGGCAAGATGTGCTGTTTTACAGCACATCTTGTTTTGCCTTACTGCAAAGTATCCCAGGGTGCACCATCCTCAGGGAAATCTAAGATGGCACAGGCCTTTTGCTCGCGTGTGCCAATCAAGGGTGTGTTTAGGGAAATGAGTAGTCCATTCCTTCTAAACTACAAAATTGGGTTCTGAGAAAAGCTCCCTACACCATTAAGCTGGTGCCATGCTGGCTACCTTGGGCCTAAAAAACAGGAGCTATCCCATCCTCAGCTCTCCCCTGACCCAAAACTATGAATGGACAGGCTTCCTGTTGCAAAGTCATCCTGTGCCCTGGGCACGCCCCAACTTTTTGCTGACTGATACTGGTGGTAACTGATTTTGACTGACCCTGGGCTCTGCCTAACCAGGCCCAGTGCTATGCTTAAAGAAAAAAATAGGATACAGTTAAAACACCTACATACACTAGGACACACAATGGTATGGTGGGGTACCCCTGTGATTGGCATGACCTACTATATAAGCCCCTAGTATATAATAGGGCAGGGGATTGAAACTACCTAGAAGTCCCCAGTAGCCTGGGGCTTGGCAGTTTAGAGGCCAGCAGCCTTTTTCTACACTTGCATGTGTGCACTGCTAAGGCCTGAGGTCAGTTTAAAATCAGCCCTGGGTGCCAGGACTGCTTTTAAAAAGTAAATTGTGCCCAAACTCGACTTTGGTGTTTGGGGCACTTACAAAATGGATAACCTACACTGTTTTGGCATATTAGGGACCCCCAGAGTCTCCCCTAGGTATCCCAGGGGTAGGGTGTCAGGTATTTATAAGGTACACCCTTATAAAATGAGTTTTTATATGCCTGGGTAAAGTGAAATTTCACATTTCACTCCCCACATTGTGGTACAGTGCTATTCAAATTCGACTTTGATGCTAGGAGCACTGTAAAGGGAAAATCTGCACTCTTTCTACAGATTCAGAACCTCTAAAGCCTCCCCTAGTTGCACATGGGGTGTGGTTCCTGTAGATATAAAGCAAGTACTTATAAAATATGTTTTTGTAAGTCCTGGTGCTGGAAAAATGGCCCAAGTCATTTTCCCATTGCAAATCCCCTGTTACATAGGTTAACATGGTAGGAAGTTATTGATTAATAACTATTGATAGGAGAGAACTAGACATGCCATTCAAAGACTTCCCAGAATGGTATTAATAAATCCAACAATATCATATTGTTGAATTTCTCCTAAAGTGTACATACAAGAAGTTATAAGACTTTCTTGTTTGTAAGTCCAAATGCAGCCTTCCAGTGGTCCGCCCTGATTGGTCAGAGTTAAGTGGATTAGCCAGGCTGCCTTGAAGAGGTGATAAAGAGACCATGGAGTTAACCAGATCTGCTGGCAGGGCAGTGTGCTGTTTAATAGGAATGCCAGGCCAGGAGGATGAGTCATAAACATGGTCTTCAAAGGCAGAGGGATGGCCACATTGTAAGTTTACACTTTACACTTTTGACCCCCACCAGACCTAGGATTAGGGAAGGTATGTGCAGATGGTAGGGGGAGAGTCTGTGGAAATAAGCCATCCTAGGGGGTGTGTTTAGCCAGCTCTTACCTCCTTGCTGGAAAATCAGTCATTATGGATTTGGAAGACTTGATGCACTCTGGGACAAAATAATGCCACACTATACAGGATGTGGTCATAACTTTGAGGAGTGACCCTGCTCCCATTGGTCAAAAGTAACCTCCTGCATGACCCAGAGAACTTGGAATAAGTATCTGAGAGGGGCAGAGCCCTCCAGATCTGCTGCTTGAAACTTACTGAAGCAGGAAGTGCCCTGCTGAGATTTCTAGGGCCTGACCTCTGAAAACTGCACCATCTGAAACTACAGCCCTGTGGATTATTTTGCTGAAAAAGAACTAAAGAGCTCAACTGTAACATCACCAACTAAATCTACACCTTGGAGACCCATCAGTGGATTTGTAAGAGTTTCGTACCAGTGGATTGTGGGAACTGACATCCTCAACTTTCAAGGACCATCTTGGAGCTTCCAGACACTTGGAGTAAGATTGAGACACTTTGGGACCCCTTGAGGAACTTCAGGAAGAAGTTCAAGAAGCTTGGAGAATTTTGGAGCAACTTTGAAAAAAAGCTCCATACAGGGACCAACTCAACCTTGCCAGCCAGGCCGCCTGCCTTCAACCGCGAGCCGGCCAAGCCATCCAGGTTTGTCCCGCTAAGAGCTCCATCACATCAACTTCCAGAGATTGACCGGGACTAGAGAAAATCTGAAGCCGGCGAACCCTCACCGGATCTGATTACATGAGGAGCATTGAGAGACTCCGCGGGAAAAAGCTCCAGAAAAGTTTCTAAGTCCGCTCGTAGAAAAGGTGACCTGGAACAACCGCGAGAGCCAAGCCGCCTTCCTTCCATCGTGTGTCGGCCTGGATTCCTGGGTTGTCCCGCTGAAGTAAACTTGAAATATTTTCTAAGTCCGCTCCAGGGAAGTTGACCGGGACCTCATCACAAGTCAAGCCGGCGAACCCTCACTGGATCTGGACTGGCTGGGAGCTTTGAGGACCCTCGGGAAGAAAAGCTCCAGAAAAGTTTCTAAGTGTGAAGGTAGAAACTGAGACCGGGAGCTGTTGAGAGCTGTAGCCGCTCAGGGCTCCATCGCGCCAGACCTGAAACTTTGACTTTGCACCGGTCTATCGCGAGCAGGTATAACAATATGGTGCTATAATCTTCTAAGTGCTATATTTTATTAAATCTTTGAAAGTTCATATCTCCGGTTCCCTACATTGGATTTTTGTTGTTTTGGTGTCATTTTAAAGATAAAAACATTTCCTATTTCTATAAATTGGTGATGGATTTTTATTATGTGTTGTGTCTTAATTATTTACTGAAATGGTGTTTTTAAATGCTTTACATTTACAGCTGGACCTGCTAAACTGTCCCAGTTTAAGATGGCTGAATTTAGGGAACAGTGTAGGCTTAGGGGGCTGCATGCTGCCAAGAAGATGAGGAAGGCAGGGTTGCTTGAGTCCCTAAAGGCATGGGCCAGGGCAGCTGAGGAGAACCCAGGGGAGTGGGAGGATGTTCCCCCAACCTCACCCAAGAGAGGGGTGAGGAGGAGACATTTTCCATTGTGACTAGTGTTAGCCAGGTGTAACAAGGTGGTGGTGGGAGTGGGGAAGGGTCCCTTACGCAGGTACCACTACCGTCTCTTGCAGAGAGACATCTCCAGGCTCAATTAGAGTTGATTGCCTTGGAGAAGGAGAAATTGGAATTGGCTAGGAGAAAATTGGAGAGGGAGGAGGAGAAGAGGAATGGTGGCAGCGAAAGTGAAGAAGATGCTGAGGTGTCCAGGGGTGGTAGATTTGAGCCTAAACTTCCCAAGGGCATAGTGCCCAAGTACACTGAGGGGGATGACATTGACAGATGGCTAGCAGCTTTTGAGAGGGCCCTTAAAATGCGTAGGGTCCATTCTAGGTATTGGGGTGCACTCCTGTGGGAGTTGATTCCAGTAGCTGCGAGGGATAGGCTCCTGACCCTGAAGGGAGAGGATGCAGAATCATACCAGCAGATAAAGGCATGCTTAGTCAAGAGATTTGGTCGGATGTATGACATTACAACGTGGGTTTTTACAACGCGTGCAGTTACATCGCATGCGTTACAACGCATGCGATGTTACAACGCTATGCCATTACAACGCAAGTCTTTACATCGACTTGCGCTAGATGGCGTGCTAACATTAAAAAGGGTAATTTACTATTCCAACTCCAGTCCACTTAACAGTATCGAAGGTGTTGGGATAGTAAACTACACTATTTGTAATGTTAGCACGCCATCTAGCGCAAGTCGATGTAAAGACTTGCGTTGTAATGGCATAGCGTTGTAACATCGCATGCGTTGTAACACATGCGATGTAACTGCACTGCGTGGTAAAAACCGCGTTGTAATGGCTGTTCCCCGATTTAGTCTGACTCCAGAACAGTACAGGGTAAAGTTTAGAGGCACCCAGAAATTGAGTTCAAAGTCTTGGGTAGACTTTGTGGACATTTCAGTGAAGGCACTGGAAGGCTGGATTGTTGGTAACAAAGTTGACACATATGAGGGATTGTATAATTTGTTATTGAAGGAACATATTTTGACTCATTGTGCCAAAGAGAAGTTACGCTAGTATCTAGTGGACTCTAAGCTGACAGACCCCAGAGAGTTGGGGGAATCAGCTGATGAGTGGGTGAGAACCCGGGTTTCCATTCAGCACCAGGGGGGGTGACCAGAAGAAAGGAGGACAGGTCCCTTCCCAAAAGAAATGAAGGTCAAAAACCTAAAGAGTCCTCCAAAGACCCACAAAAACCTGCACAAGGAGGGGGGCCCGAGCCAACCCAAATTCAAAGGGAGGGGGTTTCAGGGAAAGCCTGGTAGGTTCTTTGATCCTTCAAAGGTGGGTAAGTGCTTTGACGGTAACCAGCCTGGGCACAAGCAGGGAGATGCTGTCTGCACCAAGAAGCTCCTCCCTAAGGGGCCATCCACAGGGATTGCCAGTGTCAGTGTAGGGGTGGAGAGTGGTGCCCCAGAGAGGGGTAGTCAGGTGGTGGAAGCAACCTTAGTGTCCCTGGGTGGGGTGAATATTGCAACCCTTGCTGCCTTACTTCCAAACATGGACAAGTACAGGCAGAGGCCCAAAGTGAATGGGACTGAGTTTGAGGCTATCAGAGACACAGGGGCTAGTGTAACTATGGTCCTAGATGAACTGGTGCCTCCAGAGAGGTTATTACCCGGCGAGTTTCACCAGGTGACATTTGCAGACAGCACTACCAAACTCCATCCTATGGCTGTGGTGGATTTGGAATGGGGAGGTGTGACAGGCCCTATGAAGGTAGTTGTGGCAAAGGTGCTCCCAGTCCAGTGTTTACTGGGCAATGATCTTGAAGCCTTTCAGTGGTCAGAGGTGGAGAGAGGACTCCATATGAAAATATTGGAGCTCCCTGAGTGGGTATGTGCTGTGACTAGGTCACAGAATAGCCAGAAGGGTGGGGCTGGACACTTGGACACTGGAACAAAGGGCCAAGCATCCAAGGTCAAGGGTACTGGGCTTGGTGAGCCAGCCCAGAGAACTTCAGAGTTGCAGGAAGAATCTATCCCTGATAGGGAGGATCTGGCCTCTGAGGGAGGGACTCCATCCCTGCCAGAGCTATCAGATTTGGCAGAACTGACAGGAGCAGACTGACCCTCCAGGGAGGAGTTCAGTCAGGGACAGCGTGACTGTCCCACCCTTGAGAGCTTGAGGCGGATTGCTTCTAAGGAAGAGAAGGGGGATGACAGTGGGTTTCACAAACTCTACTAGGAAGATGGACTGCTTTATACTGAGGCCAAAAACCTCAAGGAGGGGGCCATCAGGAGGTTGGTGGTGCCCCAGAAGTACAGAGAGGTCTTCCTGACTTTGGGTCATGATATCGCCTTGGCAGGACATTTGGGACAGACAAAGACATGGAACCGGTTGGTGAACCATTTCTACTGGCCCCATATGTCTGAAAAGGTAAAGGAGTTTTGTAGCTCCTGTGTCACCTGTCAGGCCAGTGGCAAGGCAGGGGGCAAGACAAAGGCCCCCCTCATACCACTGCCAGTGATTGGGGTTCCTTTTGAAAGGGTGGAGATGGACATTGTTGGTCCCCTGGACCCACCTACTGCATCAGGGAATAGGCATATCTTAGTGGTAGTTGACCATGTTACTAGGCACCCTGAAGCCATACCTCTTAGAACCATTGATGCTCCTGTAGTGGCTAGAGCACTACTTGGTGTGTTCACCAGAGTGGGTTTTCCAAAAGAGGTGGTGTCAGATAGGGGTACGGACTTCCTGTCCAGCTATCTGACTGTTATCTGGGATGAGTGTGGTGTCAACTACAAGTTCACCACACCCTATCACCCACAAGCAAATGGTCTTGTTGAGAGATTCAACAAAACCCTGAAGGGCATGATAAATGGGTTGTCAGAGAAACTAAGGAGGAGATGGGATGTTCTCCTCACATGCTTACTGTTTGCCTACAGGGAGGTGCCACAGAAAGGAGTTGGTTTCAGTCCCTTTGAGTTGTTGTGTGGACACCCTGTGAGGGGGGCATTGAGCCTGCTCAGAGAGTCTTTAGAGAAGCCTCTTAAAGAAGCTAAGGACAATGTGCCTGCCTATGTGCTAGGCCTGAGATCTAGAATGGCAGAGTACATGTACAAGGCAAACAGGAAACTGGAGGCCAGCCAGGAGCTCATTAAGCACTGGTATGATCAAAAGGCTACTGTGCCTGAGTATACTCCAAGACAATTGGTGTGGGTGTTGGAGCCTGTGGCTCCCAGGGCCCTCCATGACAAGTGGAGTGGGCCGTATCCAATCTTAGAAAAGAAGGGCGAGGTTACCTATTTGGTTGACCTTGGCACCCCTAGGAACCCTCATAGGGTCCTGCATGTGAATAGATTGAAATCCCACCATGACAGGGCAGACATGACCATGTTACTGGTAACTGATGAGAGTGTGGAGGAGGAAACTGAGCCTGTGCCCGACCTCCTCTCCACTAATGTGCAAGATGGGTCAGTGGAGGGAGTTGTGCTCTCTCCCAAGTTGACAGACCAGCAGCACAGAGACTGTAAGCAAGTGCTGGAGCAGTTTGCTGGCCTGTTCTCTTTGACCCCAGGCATCACTGAGCGGTGTGTGCACCACATTGACACTGGTGATTGCCTACCTGTCAAAAATAAACTGTGCAGGTTGTCTGACCATGTCAGAGCCAGCATTAAAGCTGAGGTTGCTAAAATGCTGGAACTGGGGGTAATTGAACCACCTGAGAGTCCATGGGCCAGTCCAGTGGTGCTGGTACACAAACCTAATCCTCAGGGGGGACTCAAGGAGTTAAGGTTCTGTGTGGACTACAGCGGTTTGAATGCAGTCACAAAGACTGACGCTCACCCTATACCTAGAGCTGATGAGCTCATTGATAGGCTAGGGGCTGCTAAGTACCTGAGTACTTTTGATTTGACTTCAGGTTACTGGAAGATTGCCCTCACTGATGAAGCAAAGGAGAGGTCAGCATTCTCCACGCCGGAGGGACATTATCAGTTCATGGTAATGCCCTTTGGCTTAAAGAATGCACCTGCCATCTTCCAAAGGTTGGTGAACAGGGTCTTGTCTGGGTTGGAACAGTTCAGTGCAGCTTACCTCAATGATATAGCTGTATACAGTTCTGCCTGGGGGTATCACTTAAGCCACCTAAAGGAAGTGCTTCAGGCCATGCAGCAGGCAGGCCTGACTATTACGGCAAGCAAGTGCCAAATAGGGCAGAGTTCTGTGGTGTACCTGGGCCACCTGGTAGGTGGGGGCCATGTACAGCCTCTCTAAGCAAAAATCCAAACTATTTTAGATTGGACAGCTCCTGTCACCCAGACTCAGGTCAGGGCATTCCTTGGACTGACAGGGTACTATAGAAGGTTTGTTCAAAATTATAGGACCATTGTGGGGCTCCTAACATAACTCACTTCCAGAGGCGTAGCTAGAGCTTGTGGCGCCCGGGGCTATCCCTCAGATTGCCGCCCTGGGGAGGGGGGGTTGCTGGGGAAAAAGGACGGCGAGCACTTGAAAGAGGTCCGAGAGACACGTAGTATCGCCGCTAATAGTTACCTCGATCATGCAAGTTACATGCACATACATGACACGGTCCAAGGCTACACAGTTGGATACACCGGTGACTGGCAGTGACTGGAAGTACAAAAGAGAACACACAGACTGCATGATCTATCTGGGGACTCAGAAAAACTGCATGTGACATCCATCAGAGAGCTGCGTGAATAATTACCTGGTAATCCCCTCAGCACAATGCAAACATGCACATGCATGACACTGTTCAGGGATCCATCATCTACAGCTGACATTAAATGACCATTTGTCATGGTCCCCCCATTAAAGCAGTGCACTTTGTGAACTGCATTGTACATGTTCTTTGCAGCAGGCACATTAACCCTCTGTGCTACCTTTCCAGGAGTCAACCCTTCCACTAGACAAAACTCAGATCTCTCTCTAGGAAGAACATTAATCACCGAAGTTATCATGACATTTTTATTGTTTCTGAAAATTGCTGGAGGCCAGGAAGGAGGCAGCAAGTTATTTTTAAACCATAATATACTTGCAAACACTACGCACCCACCCGAAATAGGTAGCCAGTGCGGTCACACCGTTCGCATCGCCCTAACCTGCTTAAGGTTCATGTGACCTCAGTGACAGAGTCACAGAGACTGGATCACTGTTGCTCTAGGGTGTGCTGCTTCGTTGGCCTGCCCACAAGACTGGAGATGAACTTCAGTATGGATTGTGGTGGACAGGCCTTCAAGGTTAACCCACAATTGACACCACTAGGGTACACCTGCTTGTGCTAAGACATCAAGCCTTCTAAGGTCTAGTGGGGCCTTCTGAGGTCTAGCATGGGAATGTGCTCCCTCAGGAGAATGGTCTGGGAAACTGGTCATAAAGGCTGAACCCGGTTCCCCAGTTCCAAATTTGACAGCTCTGGCCATAGTGCCACATCCTCTCCCCCACTGAACACCATGCTTCCCCACTGAGAGAAACTCACACTGCCTTCAGCTATAACCTAATTGTGCCCGCTATAAACACTTGGATGTGGCTCAATTCAAATGATGCACTTGATAAGAGTAATATGCTGCCTAAAAAAAAAAGTAAAAGCGCCCACTCATAGGGAATGCAAGATTGTAAAGCATGTGAAATGTAAGCAGAAACAACATGGTTACCTTAACGATCTCTCACTCACTATTCAGAAATCAGCAAGTGGTTTTACCTGAAAAGTTAAGGACATGACTAGCCTGAAGGGAACCGTTTCAATGTCCATTGCTTATATCCTTACAAAACGTAAGCAGTATGGTTTAAAAAGACCACATCCATAAACACAGAGCCATGGTACAAATTTTGTTTTCCAATCCACCCATCAACCAGGTATTGCAGTACCCCCAGGAATGGTACACTTTCCCACCTGGGGACAACAATGCTGTTCAAAGAAAGACGAGAAAACAAAAGTAGCACGTCACTGGCAAACTCTGTAAAGTGATGCTGATGTATTTGGATGTAAATAGAACCAATCTGGCCACTTTGCAACCACTCTGTCTTGCTTTATTTAGTTATGTATTTATTTTTCATATTTAAAACCTTCTATTTCTCTCCATCCGGCTGCACTTTGGAATAGAAAAATGTCAGAAAAGGGGCATTTCTCGCAAGAGTGTTTTTCTTTTTTTTGGATCCATTTCACAGGGAAGCAACTAAATGAAAGAAGGAAAGAGAGGTTGTGAACCGTTTCTTCAAGTCACGGTTTTCAGTAAGTGAGAAGCAAGACAGAAAGAGAGGGAATAATAGGAAGAGAGGGGGGACAGCTGCCAGCACAAAGAAGAAGAGGACATTGCCCGAGTCCTATTCCTTCTCTGCCTGTCCCCGAACGTCCACGAAAGCAAGCCGAGCCTTATCTGAATGCCTTTGTCCTCCCCCAAAATAGTGCCGCCTGGGGCGGACCGCCCCCACCGCCCCACCCTAGCTATGCCACTGCTCACTTCTAAGAAGAGGCCCAAGAAAGTGATTTGGACCCCAGAGTGTCAGAAGGCTTTTGACACTCTGAAAGCTGCTATGTGTTCAGCACTAGTACTGCTGGCCCCTGACTATGTTGCAAAGTCATCCTGTGCCCTGGGCACGCCCCAACTTTTTGCTGACGGATACTGGTGGTAACTGATTTTGACTGACCCTGGGCTCTGCCTAACCAGGCCCAGGGCCAGTGCTATGCTGAAAGAAACACATTAGAATACAGTTAAAACATCTACATATACTAGGGTACACAATGGTATGGTGGGGTACCCCTGTGATTGGCATGACCTACCCTATAAGCCCCTAGTATATAATAGGGTAGGGTATTGAAACGACCTAGAAGCCCCCAGTAGCCTGGGGCATGGCAGCTTAGAAGCCAGCAGCCTTTTTTCTGCACTTGCATGTGTGCACTGCTAACGACTGAGGTCAGTTTAAAATCAGCCCTGGGTGCCAGGACTGCTTTTAAAAAGTAAATTGTGCCCAAGCTCGACTTTGGTGTTTGGGGCACTTAAAAATGGATAACCTACAATGTTTTGGCATATTAGGGACCCCCAGGGTCTACCCTAGGTATCCCAGGGGTGGGGGCCAGGTATTTATAAGGTACACCCTTATAAAATGAGTTTTTATATGCCTGGGTAAAGTGACATTTCACATTTCACTCCCCACATTGTGGTACAGTGCTACTCAAATTCGACTTTGATGCTAGGAGCACTGTAAAGGGAAAATCTGCAATCTTTCTACAAATTCAGAACCCCTAAAGTCTCCCCTAGTTGCACATGGGGTGGGTTTCCTGTAGATATAAGGCAAGTACTTATAAAATATGTTTTCGTAAGTCCTGGTGCTAGAAAAATGTCCCAAGTCCTTTTTCCCATGGCAAATCCCTTGTTACATAGGTTAACATGGTAGGAAATTATTGATTAATAACTATTGATAGGAGAGGACTAGACATGCCATTCAAAGACTTCCCAGAATGGCATTAATAAATCCAACAATATCATATTGTTGAATTTCTCCTAAAGTGTACTTACAAGAAGTTATAAGACTTTCTTGTTTGTAAGTCCAAATTCAGCCTTCCAGTGGTCTGCCCTGATTGGTCAGAGTTAAGTGGATTAGCCAGGCTGCCTTGAAAAGGCGATAAAGAACCCCTGGGGTTAACCAGCTCTGCTGGCGGGGCAGTGTGCTGTTCAATAGGAATGCCAGACCAGGGGGAGGAGTCATAAACCATGGTCTTCAAAGGCAGAGGGATGGTCACAGTGTCAGTTTCCACTTTACACTTTTGACCCCCACCTGACCCAGGGTTAGGGAAGGTATGTGCAGATGGTAGGGGGGAGTCTATGGAAATAAGCCATCCTAGGGGGTGTGTTTAGCCAGCTCTTACCTCCTTGCTGGAAAATCAGCCATTATGGATTTGGAAGATTTGATGCACTCTGGGACAAAATAATGCCACACTCTACAGGATGTGGTCATAACTTTGAGGAGTTACCCTGCTCCCATTGGTCAGAAGTGATTCCTGCATGAGCCAGAGAACTTGGAATAAGTATCTGAGAGGGTCAGAGCCCTCCAGATCTGCTGCTTGAAACTTACTGAAGCAAAACAAGAAGTACCCTGCTGAGAAGTTTTGCTGTGCAAAGATGTCTAAGGCCTGACCACTGAAAACTGCACCATCTGAAACTACAGCCCTGTGGATTATTTTGCTGAAAAAGAACTAAAGAGTGGACTCCCTCAAACCTACAGGTTAAAAGAGCTCAACTGGAACATCATCAACTAAATCTACACCTTGGAGACCCATCAGTGGATTTGTAAGGGTTTTGTACCAGTGGCTTGTGTGAACTGACGTCCTCAACTTTCAAGAACCCTCTTGGAGCTTCCAGACCCTTGGAGTAAGTTTGAGACACTTTGAAACCCCTTGAGGAACTTCAGGAAGAAGGTCAAGAAGTTTGGAGAACTTTGGAGCAACTTCGAAAAAATGCTCAATGGAGGGACCAACTCAACCTGGCCAGCCAGGCCGCCTGCCTTCAATCACGAGCCGGCCAAGACATCCAGGATCGTCCCGCTAAAAGCTCCATCACATCAACTGCCAGCGATTGCCCGGGACTAGAGAAAATCTGAAGCCGGCGAACCCTTACCGGATTCGGCTACATGAGGAGCATCGAGAGACACCTCGAGAAAAAGCTCCAGAAAAGTTTTTAAGTCCGCTCATAGAAAAGGTGACCGGGAGCAACCGCGAGAACCAAGCCGCCTGCCTTCCATCGCGTGTCGGCCTGGATTCCTGGGTTGTCCCGATAAAGCAAACTTAAAATATTTTCTATGACCGCTCCAGGGAAGTTGACTGGGACCTCATCACAATTCAAGTCGGCGAACCCTCACCGGATCCGGACTGGCTGGGAGCTTTGAGGACCCTCGGGAGGAGAAGCTCCAGAAAGGTTTCTAAGTGTGAAGGTAGAAACTGAGACCGGGACCTGCCGGGAGCTGTAGCCGCTCAGGGCTCCATCACGCCCGGGCTAAAACTTTCACTTTGCCCCAGTCTATCGCGAGCAAGTATCACAATATGGTGCTAGAATCTTCTAAGTGCTATATTTTATTAAATCTTTGAAAATTCAAATCACCGGTTCCCGACATTGGATTTTTGTTGTTTTGGTGTCATTTTAAAGATAAAAAGATTTTTATTATGTGTTGTGTCTTAATTATTTACTGAAATTGTGTTTTTAAATGCTTTAAATACCTGTCTTTGAAGTTAAGCCTGTCTGCTCGTAGCCACGTTACCAAGGGTTGAGCATTGGAATAATTTTCCAAGACCTATGCTGAGTCCTATCATGTGTTAGTGGCCTTATTGCCAGTGGCAGACCTACATTTGCCCCTACCAATAACCCACTTTCCAACACTTCTCCTTTGTCAACTTTCAAGTTAATGAAGCTCATGGGACCTCCCAGGCTGCCCTTAATGAGCTGATATGCATCAGACTCACAAAACCCAGCCCATTCTCTCATCAGATCTAAACCATTGTCTCTGCTCTGGGAGCAGGTTTTCACACCTTATTAATGCTAAGCACTGTCAGGGTAGCTACGTTCTTGCTAATGCCAATTATCCGCCAGAAGCTTCAGGTAGGTAAAAGGTAACTTTCTAAAAGTGACTTTATTAAGAATTTATTAAAAATCTAATTCACCATAGAACTGGATATTTAATAAATAAGAACAAAATTGGTTACATTATTTCTCTAGCTTGTCCCAAACCAAAGATGGCAGAATTAATATTTTATTTTGCACTGTAGTTTTCCTCATAGGACAGCCAGAGGTTTCTGAAGTGAAAATAGCTTTTAGGGTCTTGTCACTGACAGGACATACCAACATTACATTTCTCCATGTCTAACTTTTAAATACTATGCTCCCTCCTTGTGGGATACAAGGCCTACTTAGGGGTGACTTATTAAAATTTAAAAGGGAGATTTAATTTACCCTGGTAAGAGTTAGATCAACAGGCCAGAGAGCAGGTTTAATCTGCAGCAGTCTGGGTACATTGGTAGGCCTTAAACCATGTATCTCTTGTCACATTAGTGGATGAACACAATATTTGCTGCGGCCCATGAGTGACATTTAATTTTCCATGTCATTGGTGTAGTTTCTGCCCCATATATGATGGCCTTCTAGATGAGTTAAAATATGCCAATCATAGATTGGCTAATTTCTGCATATTTTAGGGGCAGAATAAATAAACAATGCAAAGTCTCAAATCCAGCAATAAAATAATCCAAAGAATTTGGAGGTGAATACACAAAAATGGGCATTTTCTCACAGTAACATACTTGGGACAAAACCTAGGTTACCTGGGCAATCAAGCCTAAAACATTTTGCTCCCTCTCCCTTGCCGCTGATGCAGTGTACAAATCTATGGTGGTAGGTCCACGGAGTGTTGCTGGTGGAAAGACCATAGTTCGGTCTACAGTCTCCGGAGCCTTTTTTCCTGGTGCACACTCCAAGCCAGGGAGGCCGAATCTGCTCCAGAAGCTAAAAAAAAGGAGGGACTGGAGCTGCGTGACACCACTACTGCAGCTGCCTCTGTATGACACGGCTCTCTTGTTTGTCCTTTTCTGGTCTCTAAAAGATTTACCACAGCTCTGTGTTTATATCTTGGGATTCAAATACTCCATTTTTATGGCCTCTAGGCTAGTGCACCTTATGTTTACTTTCCTCTTCTAATATCTTTAGGACTGCACAGCGCCTGTGTTTTGATAGATACTTAAAGTACTTCAGCACAGTTATATTTTTCCACCAGTCATGAACTCCCTTTATAATGGGTGCCTTCAGGTCCCAGTAGGAGAAGGTGCATTTAATCAAATAAAATTCACTCTTAGAAAGTTCAAATTGGATTTCTGCTGGGCAAAGGAGATTGCACCCCCCAACTTCATCTGCCTGACAGGGCTTGTAATGTGATCGAATCGCTGATAGATCAATGCTTTAATCTCTCAGAAACTGTCATGGAAGCAGAACCTACATTTGGAAATGACTCTTGGTGGGGCGAGGACTGTGTTGCTGAGTAAGTTTCCTGATTTAATGAGAAATTGAGTGCACACTGACAAAGTGGTCTGGGAGCCATGATGACACCTGCGCGCCTCAAGTTCGTTTATACTCAGGAATTTACATCAACTGCCCAGCTCAGGCAAAAGGGCAATCCAGTATGTTTTTTATTATTATTTATTTAGGACTTTTATGTAGCAATAAACGATTCAAAGGGCATTTCAGAGCGCAAAGAAGATTATACTCTTTGACGACAACATGCCATGGTCGTCTTGGTGCTCAAGATAAACGCAGTTTTGATTGGATTGCATGGCAATGCTACCAGCAGCAGAGAGATCTCTGGTCATAGTTCGATGAAGGCACAATTGAGATTACAACTGGGAATGACAACAGGCGGCCGTCGAGATAAAACAGAACAGGAAACATCTGGGAATCTTGATTACCTTCCATACGGATGACGTGTCAAATGAAAAAGGCCTAAAATGAGGGTCGGGCCAACTTCTAGATTTGACAGGGTATCTTTTGGGTATCGCTGCAGTATGTGGCAACGCCGTGTGTAGAAAGTATAAGTGACGTGCCAGGTGTAAGTTCAAGGAGCATCTTGTTTTGCATATTTTGTCTCCAAATAAATTGCCTGATTCTTGGCTCCTTTTAATATCCGGCAAACTGTGAGAGGGTTCACTACTGAACCAACTGGCTTAATAAAGTGCGGTTCGGATTCTTCTCTCCTTCGTCCTTCACAACGGTATATAAAGTGCTGTGTGTGTGTTTTTTCCCCTTATTCTCTGTAACAGTTCTTAATATAGCCAAGACCTTATGTCCTCTATCTTATTGACCCATTTCTTCCAGGTTCCTTGCTGCAACTGGTCACTTGGCTCTGGCAAAAACCCTTCATTCTACCTGAAGATTTCAAAGGGATCATCCAATCTGTAGTACTCTCAAAAATTGACTATGGTAACGCTATCCTCACAGGAACCCCTAAAGTACACCTAGCCCCCCTCGGAACTGTGCTCCACTTAGTGGCCAGGCTAATCACTGACTATAGGCATTTTGACCAAATCTCTCCAGTACTTAAGGCCCCTTAATTGGCTGCCCATTGAAGGTAGATCCTCCTACAAGACAGCATGCATTACGCATAAAGCTCTCCACCAAGATACCCCGTTATACCTCTCAAACAAACTCAAAAAAGCGGGTGACTCCAGACCGATGAGAAGCACTAACGCTCTCCTCCTCATCCCCCCCTTGTCTAAAAAGAGAACCACACAATCACACTCCTTCTCCGGAAATGCACCGATCATCTGGAATGCTCTCTCCAAGGACCTGAGATGTAACCCCTCCTACCACAGCTTTAAACAAGCACTGGTATAGCCAATAGGTCTCTCCTTTGGGACTTTATAAGTGTTTAGCCATGCAACAGTTGCATAACTGAATGCTTATAAGGTCCCAAAAGAGAGACCTATTGGCTATGCCAAGCGGCCATGCGGCCGCGAAAGTGAAAGTGATCGTGATCAAACATCAAAGCGGCCCTACGGCCGCGAAAGTGAAAGTAATCGCGGTAAAGCGCGCGCGCGCCCGTGCACATGCACTGTAGCTCTAGGCTGGCCTGGTAGCACTTTTTGGAGCCTTCTCAATAAGTCTCGCCAGACCAGCGCATGCGCTGGGTCAGGCGAGACCTAAAAAGACCTCAAACTTCACCTTCTCAGCAAATATTGGGGTCCATAACCGCACCTTCGACCCTACACTCAGCCCCCCGCCTTGATTCTTCTTTACCTCATCCCTTTTCCCTTGATTCTCCCTTACCCCATCCCTATCACTCAGCCTCCCCATCCTGATTCTCCTTTACCTCATCCCTATTCTCCTGACTCTCCTTTACCTCATCCCTATCTCTCACCTCCCCTTTTTCTTATTTTTCACCTGCTCACTCTCTACCTCCCCCCGTCCCTCCCCTCTCCTCCGTCTACTACCCTCCCTCTCTCCTCCAAAAATCTCTCACTATCTACTTTACCCCCTCTTCCCCAATTTTGGTTTTTACCCACCTATTCTTATCTAATGTATTCCTCACCCTTAGCCCACTCCACAATATTTTTTCTCCCACCTTTCACTTTTTATGTAACCTTACCTTGCTTCTTGTTACAGTTCAAAATAGCCCTCCGTAAGAGCCTTCGCATATATATTGCTCCCTGCCCATTCTGTTTAACTAACTCTTTTTAATATTACCTCTCCGAATGCTCTGCTATAGCCTGTGCCTCTGATTACTGTTTAAATTAGCCCTCCATGTATATTGCTCTTTCCCATTTTCTTTTAATAAATTTGTTTTATATGAATGCTCTGCTACTGAAGAACTGTTCCTTGTCTTATATTCCTTTGTACACTTGTACAGCGCTCTGATACCCCCGGGACGAGCCAGCCCTATATGAAACCTTTCAAATAAATAAAAATAAAATAAAGTACACTGCCCACCATTCTGCTTCAAGTAACCACTAGAGGTGTTATCACTTCCCCAAGAATGTGGGGGATTAGCCAACTGATTTCCTCCCTGCTCCAAACTGTTAAAGTGGCTGTGAAACTGATTATCGTCCTTTACCCATGAAATTGTGAATAAAGTACTCTCTGCTATATATTATCAGGATATTGCAAGTCATCGTGGAGTTCCTTAACCATATATAGGAACGAGGTGGAAGGCTGAGTTCCTTTATATGATTATGGAACTCCGAGGTGACTAGCAATATCCTCATCATGTATGACCAGGGTTACCTTATCCCATATAATACATGGTCACACCATCACTATTCCCACAAACCACTTAAAACCTTGGTGCATACCTCTTTCATTTGAAAGAGAGAACATGTTTGCAAACACTAAGAATAAAAATAGAACCTCTGGTGCAAAATTAAACCAGTCAGATATTTATTGCAAAAAAGATATTCGAAACAGTTCAATACAAGTCAGTTAAAAAAACAGAAACTACAGTAGCTCAGAATGTGTAGAAACACATAGAAAGTTTCTAACTTTTCTATGATGTTCTAAGGAGTGCAAAAAAAGCAGAAAGAAAACAAGGCTTCTCTTCGTTGCTTTAAACAGCTCCTTCAATTATGCTCCACACCTGACTCACCTTTCCCCTTGGCTGCTGGCTCTGGCAGCAGGCATTTGTGACATCAGAACTCACAGGGAAACATCCATTACAACGCAGTCATTACAACAACCTACCTTTACACCGCAACTGTTACATTGCAACTGCCTTTACATCGCATGCCATTAAAATGCATGTCACTACAACACATGTCACTACAACTCATGTCACTACAATGCATTTATCAGGTAAGTAATGGAGATTTTTTTTCAGTATTAGGGTGGGTATGGGTTTTGGAGTACATGGGAATAATAATGTTCACCCCTACACTATCCAACACTTTCCCTACTGTTGCACTCACTGTAGTGGGAATAGTAATGCTTACCCCTACACTATCCAGCACTCAGTCATTTTTACCCCTACACTATCCAACACTTACCCTACTGTTGCACTCACTGGAGTGAGAATAGTAATTTTTACCCCTACACTATCCAACACCTACTGTTGCTCTAAAAGTATTATGCGTTGTAATGGTATGCATTGTAATGGTAGGCGTTGTAATGGAATGCATTGTAATGGTAGTTTTAAAAAATGCGTTGTAATGGCATGTGTTGTAAAATCATGCAATGTAATGTAGTTGCGATGTAAAGACTGAGTTGTAAAAGCATGCGTTTTAATTGCATGCGTTGAAACGTCATATATTCTAACTCACCTGTAATAACTCATTATAGTCGAGTTCTACCATCTTTTCTTTATAATTGGCGACTCAAGTCACCGATCATAAAGAAATTAGACACAATGGTGTTTATAAAGGGATTTCAGAATCCCATGTATTATGTTTCTATATTCCACATCTGGCTCCAACCAGGTCACATTTCTGGTTTACTCTCTCATTAACACTAAGGAACCTTCTGTCACCTTCAGATGTCCCAGGTGGTCATCCCACCCCACCACCCCCCATCCCCGTTCCCAAGATAATCATAGTGACCTGTACCTAGTAAGAAACAAACTCCACTCATTCTGTGGGTGCTCACTGTTCCATATGGATTCTCGTAATTTAAGCTTTATTTACAGACCACTAGTGGTGTCTATCACCCTGCAGTGTTGCACAAAGGAAAGCCACATGTCTGCCTTTCAAACCCACTCTTCTTTTTACTCAGGGCACCAGAGGGTAAATAGAAGATCATCCTTTGCTTAACCCCAATTGGTGCACTCATATTCTGGGGTGAATGACCTGGGGCATGTGTACCCTGTTTTGTCATACATTGTCATGTCTCAGCAATTCCACACATTGCAATGCCCTGGACTCCTGTAGATGGGGGTGGAGGAGGTGTTTACAGAGGCTAAGGGAGTGTAGGGACCCAGGACCCACCTCCAGTATGGGGCTCCATGATACTACTCACCATGCGGTTCTTAATAGGCAGGGGACTACGAACCATTGACCACAGCGCCTACTAAGCAGATACCATAGGCTTACTGATGCCTGATCTAAATGAAACCAGGGGTCACCCTGTTGGGGCTCCATAGAGTATGTTTCTTTCCTTCCAGATCCTTGACCCTAGGGGGTCTACTTGTATTTACAAAGAACTAATGCTTCAACTCCTGTGGGGTTTCTCTTTTTTTTACACCGGCTATATGCGTGGTTAAGGTGGTCAGTGGTCTAGATGTCTGGATGGGCAGGGAGAGGAACAGGAATCATTGGGACAGGAAGCTCCGGACACAGACAGGTAAGTGGAGCAGGGGCCTGGTTTGGGGGGGTGGGATAGTTTTTAGGGTTGGGCAATTTTTAGGACTCGGGCAGGGGTGTCTGTGTAGTTTTTCAGAAGGGGGCTGGACTTTAGGGCTCAGGGCAGAGGGAGAACGGTCAGTTTTTAGGGGAGGGGTCCGTTTTAGGGTTCAGGATGGGGGGCTGGGGTCAGGGTAGTTTTTGGCAGGGTTTCAGGGCTCAGTGTGGGGGAGGGCATGGGGTAGTTTTAAGGGCAGGACGGGGTTGGGATTAGGGCTGAGGGCAGGGGGGTGGGGTAGTTTTTGGGGCAGGGACCGAGTGTTCGGGCTTAGGGTTAGGGGTCAGGGTAGTTTTAAGTGCTGGGGCGGGGTAAATTACAGGGCTGGGGTATCTAGTGTTAGGGCGCTGGGTAGGTGGGCTGGAATATGCAATTTACCATGCATATCCCTTTAGCAATCATGCCTTTACAACAAAATTCGTTCTAAAGGCATGCGTGGTAAAGACACGGTTGTAGTTCAGAGCATGTTGTTTAAGCATGCTTGGTTGTATCATACAACCCCCTCTTGGCACATGGTCAGGCCTAAGACCAGGCCCTGCACCAAATTCCATCTTGTCCTAACAAGCTACGCATGGTCTTTTTCCTGTGCATAACGCCTCATCATGCAGTGCCTAGGGCAATAGCAGCCATGCGCCAGGCCCATCTCCCCAAAACCAGCTGTGTACAGCATTTGGCTGGAAGCAGCAATCTTTGCAGTAGATTCTGACTCCTATCTACATTCCACCTATACCAACTGTTCAGAAGATTCTCAGAACTGGCCTGTGTTTCGCAAAATCCTAACCAACCTGTGGTCAGGCCCTGCCTCAGCCTTCATCCTATACACTGTAGCTGTGCACAATCTTAAGCCATGCACAACAGAGTCCATCCCTAGTCTCAAGAACCAGCAGCACATGGACTTGGCCTGTGCAGAAAGATCCTGCCAGTCTATACCAACAGAAACAAGTCTTTGGCTGGGAGCAGCAACCTCTCTGCACAAGGCGTGTCAAAATGCCAGTATCAGCCCCTGTCCTACCACAACCAGCTGCACATAGCAGCCTTTAGGCACAAATATAATATTGTTTACTTCAATATAGGTGTATTAAATATTGCTTTTTATTTCATTTAATATATTAGTTATTATATTAATATTAGATATTATTAATCAATATTTTAATGTTCAGTAAAGTTTTTTTTTTACATTTAATTATTAATGTATAATTTAGTAGTGGTTTGTTGGGTTTATGGGTGAATAGGATGGGACGTTATTAAATAATAATTTACAGTTTTTTTATTTAAAGTTTTTGTTCATTACATATTTCATTTATGCATGTTAATTGATTAATTGTTATTTTAAAATTTTTATAAACTTGAATCTCAAATTTGTTATAAATTTTGAAGAAAAGTAACTTTTCTAAAGTTACCTTTTACCTGCCTGAACCTTCAACAGGCTAATAATCATTAGCCTAACATTATTTATGTTTATGGATATTTCTTCACTTGTGACGATCACATGGAATAAAAGCTACTGAATGTCATGTGATGAACACTGCCCTCTATCATGATCAAGGCGGATCCCAGAACACATCAACGTCTTGTGGTTCTAATAAATCAGAAAAACAATCTCATTGGGAGTACATTCTTGAGTGATCAAACTGTTCTGGTCCCTTGTAGTCTCACTGTGTTCCCCTGATTCCCCCTACAGTCCCAGTGTATGCCTCCCTTCGTCCCTCGCTGCCCAGCCCCTGCATCGCCATTGTTTGGCCATTCTCTGTCTCTCCTGCCTCCATTCTTTGTGAGCAAGCCCCAGTACAGCCCCTATCCGCGTGCCCATCCCCCTACATCTCCTATATGCCACCTGCCCCCCCCCTTGGTGTCTCTGTGTGCACGTGTACCCCACTTAAGCCTCTCTGCGGGCTGTCACCTGCCATGTAGTACAGAAGGGCTGCAGAGGCACGGCAGATAGGCCCACAGGGTAAAGGGGATGCAGAGGCAGACATAGGAGCTGTAGAGAGTCAGGGGCAGATATAATGTATGTGGGAGCACACAGAGAGGCTGCAGGAGAGGGTAGGAGCACTAGAGGAGCTGCAAGAGGGACGCAGGCCACAAGATGCTACAGAGAGGAGCTGCACGGTGTGAAGTCACAAAGAAGGGATTCAGATGAAGCAGAGAGGCACAGTGGATCTGCAGGGGGCATAGGGGCACAGAAAAGGAGGACTGGAGAGGCAGGGTGTGGGTGTAAACTGGGGCTGTAGAGTGGGAAGGGCAGATAGAGGGCATATGCCGACACATCCAACATAATACAACACCCTCCCTTTTTAACCCCTTCGGTGCTCATGACGGAATGGTTCCGTCATGACCCACGGTTGAGCTGTGCTCATGACGGAACCATTCCGTCATGACCACGCCCGCGCAAGATTCCGTCAGCACAGCGGCGGAATCTGCGCAGCATCGAAGGGGTTAAGAGCACACAAGCAACATCATACACCTACACCTGCACCATTATACCATCATACATTCACACAATGAACATCATATCATGTGCCAACACACCCACCACCATACAGCCACAGAACCAGTATCCTGCACCAAAAACATTGGCCCTTCTACGCAACTCACATTAAAAAACATCTAATAACATTTCTTAAAAAACCTACGTTGAAAGGAAGTTAAAGTTTATTAATGTCAAATAAAAGGAAAAGGAAAAAAAATGCATGTGTTAAGGTGCTCCCTTCAATTCTTGTCCCTTCCTCGCCATTGTTAGTCCAACTTAATTCCCGCCCCTGAACCCCCAAAGCAAAAAGGGGCATATTATCACTCTTGAACCATGCAACGTGGTGCAAAAGTGAAAACTCAGAAATTACATTTCTGAACCCATGCAAGGCCACCATGCATGGCCCTGAGTGGCTTGATAAATCTCAAGTAAAGCACAGCAGGGCAAATTGCTGCATTGCCTTACTCTGTGGTGGGGATGTGTTCCATGGGCATTGCGTGGGTGTTCCATGCAACTCCCGTGTTTTTTTTACACATTTCCAGTATTACCAGAACTAGTAAACCTGGGAATGTGCAAAAAAGATGCACCTTCCCAGGAGAGGTGTAACGAGGAGAAATATTTGTATTTCTCCTTGCTACTTCCTCTTTCTATGAGTGCTGCATTCAGCACACATAGATAGAGAAATTTGCCTCTCATGATTGTTTTTGTGCAGGAAGGTGCTCCTTCCTGCACAAAAGCAATCCTGCATGCAACGGAGGTAGCCTTGCACCATAGTGCAAGGGTGTCTGCGTTTGTGCTAGGCAGCCAAAAAGGTGCCAGCGCAGAGGAAAAGGCGGGAATGCGCCATAGTCGTTTAAATGCAGCACGTTCCTGACCTTTCCCTGTCACGCAGCGCAGCAAGGTGGCTTGCTGCACCGTGTAACAATTCTCATAAATATGCCCCACAGTCTTTACAACAGCTCACACATTTTCAAACAAAAATTTGCTACAGAATGTAAATCAACTACAACGTATACCAACACTCACTCTCATATGGGCATCTATAGAATCGCCATATGTCAACAAACCCACCATAATGTGCCAGCACCCCATTAATACGTGCATTCACTCACCATTAGATGAAAACTCATCCATAATACTGTCATCCACACACCTTCATATATGGCCGGACAGTCCTCTTTACCTGTCCACTCAACTATCGGTCAATCGCTAAAGTCATGTTCATACACCCACCAACACAGGCGCATTCACCCAGCGGCGTAACGAACTTGAAGGGGCCCCCCTGCAAAGTGCATGCGGGGCACCCCCACACTCCGGATCCAGTATGAAGCTCTCTGGCCAGGGGCCTCGCAAGTGCTGGAGGGGGCTCCTGGAGCTCGGGGGTCTTTGTTACACCACTGCATTCACCCACCACCAAATACCCACACAGCCACCAACATGCACCCACACAGGCACCATCATTCACCAAAATACCTACCTTCCTACATCAAAACACCCATCATAGTACACACTCATAGACACCATCAATAGCCACACACTCACCACATTGACACTCAACACGTTGACTATCATGCAACCACACTGCCACCATTTACCAGCGCGCTACAGTGTCGCTCTAAGTGCTTAGTCCGACCATCATATAACCTTTTACACAGTACTTTAAATGGGTTTATAGAAGTGCAGGTACCCACTATTTAGAGTACCTGTTTCCTCCTGACAAGTGCCGATACTCTCCCATTAAATGTATTACAGGAGTGCTGGGAAGTGCAGGTACTTTCCCTCCAAAATTAAAGTAGTGCAGGTACTCAGTGCTGGGTAGTACCTGTGCATTTAAGACACTGCGTTTACATATTTGGGAACAAAATCAATTAGTCTCCAGAACACATCATATTTCAAGCTTTCTCGATTAATAAGGAGTGGGAGTTACTGTCAATCATTCATTTATTTAGAAAGCGCTGCTCTTCACCCCATTAACTTTGAAGGCAGATAGAAACCTTGGAGTCGGTGCTTGAAATGGAAACATACATCTGCGGCTGCTCCCTTTCCCAGAGTACCTGCTTGATACTGAGAGACAAAGCATACCAATATTTCATTTTATCAAGTGCTGCTTTACTGCCAACCTAGTTACATTTGTAAAAAATAACAAAAAAACAGAAAAAAGAGCCAGGAATTACAAAAATGCAAAAGAGTTGCCTAATGCTCTCTTTTCCCGTCCCTTCTTCTATACCTCAGACAAGAGGTACGCAGAGCGCTCTCATCTTTACATTTCCCTGGGCATTCCTCATATCTCTGCCCAAATTCAATTAGCCCTGTTGATATCTGACTGGGAACGATGAAAGGCGGAGAGCTGGCCCCGCGGGATCCGCGGCGGAGGCCCCTCCCCCTCCCTGCTCACTAATCCTCATGCACACTGCTCTCACAGGTGCGGGCCTCTCCCCGGTAGGGGGCTGCGCGGCTGATGCACAGGCAGCTGAGAAGGTGCGCGCGGACGGAAGCAGATGCTGCGAAGGGATGCCAGGGAGACGGGGTGCTGTTGCTCCGCTCGTCTCTGGGATCACCAGCTCTCGAAACAAGGAACCCCTGGCAGGAGATCCACATCCTTCAGGCTGGCGCAAATAAATACAGGACCGAGAACAGTCTCAACTGCAGAGATGTTGTAGAAGAGAAGTTAATCATTGCTGAATATTCTCTGCGGAGCAGCGTTTCGGGAGACAGCTGGTCGAGTTTACTTTAGGTGATCATTGGCATCAGTTCGGAAGCTGGCCGAAGATTTAAGTGGTTTGTCCAGGACCACAAAATCTGCTCAGATCGGAAGTTGGGATAGAAATCGTCTGGCCTGGTTATACGGTCCCATGCTTAATTGTGTATTCTCAACTCCATCACACCTTAGCCCCAAGAGCCCGTCTCAGCATTCCCACTTGGTCACTTGTGGACTGAACCACAAAAACCCATCACACTCCACATCTCATCAGCTAGGCCATGTCTCTGCTCAAGCAATAGACCGCCCCCTTCACTCATCCTACCAGCTCTCCAACTGTTTGGGTACCAGAGAAGATACAGGATGTTCATGTCTGAGGTGATATTTTTGGACTGCACTTGAGCTCAGGAAGGTCTGGATGCCTACTTCATACCTAACAAATCAACAGGGCCAGTGACTGCCCTGTCTTGGACGACAAACTTCTCAGCAACCACTGGAAATCTTGAATCTCTCACTGTGTAACTAGGGCTGCCTTCTGCCTTCTCTCTCTGCAAGTAAATGACACCAGCATGGACAGGGGCTTTTCCAGCTGGGAGAATATCTCCACTGGCCAGGAGGAAGACGCTGACCACGACTCACCCTGGGTGGGTACCACACTGGCTGCCGTCCTTATCATCACCATCGTAGTGGACATTTTGGGAAACCTGCTGGTCATTGTGTCCATCTTCAGGAACAAGAGACTGCGGAAAGCAGGTAATGGGTCCCAGAGGGATCGAAAGAGAGAAAACAAGAGAGATAGAGGTGGGCAAGAGAAAGAGAATAAGGCAGGTGAGAGTGAAAGAGAGTGAATAGAGAAGATAGGTGAAAGGAACTGGAATAGAGAGCAAAATAGTGAGGGGTGATGGAAAGAGAGAAGCTAATAATATGGAATGTGAGAGAAAGACATGAGTAAGAAAGACCAAAAAATGGCAGGTGGTGAGGGAAGAGTAAGAGAGAAAAAGTGGAGCTATAAAGAGAGAAGCGAGACAGAGAGAAAAAAAGATGGAACGAGGGATCCATAAGGAGAGAAAAATAGAACATGAAACAAAAGGAAAGAGAAAAAGAGAGAGAATAAAGAGAATGGTGGTCAAGAGAGGGAGAGCAACTGGTGAGAAGGACAGAGCAAGAGAGAACGTGGAAGAGAATGTTATTGCGAGAAAAAGTGAAAGATGAGGGGAAGTGAAAAAAGGAATAAGTGAGAGAAACAGGGACAAGAGTGAAAGGAAAAGAAGAGGAGGGGTGGGGAAAGGAAAGGCAAAAAGAACAGGAAGGATGTGGCCTAATGGCTAGGGCGGTCGACCTTTAAACTGGGTTCGAGTCCCAGAAGGGACTCTCAACACCCTGTGATTCTGGGCAAAGTACTTAATCTCCCTGTGCTTAACAAAATGAATGGCTGTAACGCAACTGGTGCTCATGTAAAGTGCTCTGATACCTCCGGGTCAAGTTCGTGCTATATAAAACTTTGAAAAGAAAGGAAGAACGAGGGAGACGACGAAAAGAAACGGGGAGAAAGGAAGAGGCGAAAAAGAAAAAAGCGACCGGAAAGACGAAACTGGATAAAGTGAGAGAGGTGTGTGTGTGTGCGCGCGAATGCACATTAAATATATTTTCCACAAAGTTCAAGGATAAATGTGATTGCACCATTAATTTCACAGAATATAACTTTGTGTGAACTTCAAACTTCACTATTGCCTGATGTGTGTATGTATAAGGCTCACCATGGTGCCGAACCGGTACTAACTAATAGAGTTAGTAACCGTTGACTGAGCCAAGCAGACGTCGCTGTGAGGACCGCGGCGCCGAGGACCCACGTTCGCAGTCCACACAGACTCATTTGGAATGCGTGCGCGTGCTTGGAAGCGTGTGCATGTGTGCTGGAGGTGCTCAGTCGGTATATACTCTGCAGTTCCTAAAGCTAGACATTTGAAACCACCCCAGGGTCGCGCTACCAAAGGCGCGAAAACTCTCGTTACCACCAACATACAAATGTCTCACCCGTCAAGAAGGTGCCTAGTGCGTTAATCTGAAATATGAGCTGTTTTGTACACTGTATCAATCTGCAATATTCTGAAACCGTGCAGAGGGACACAGAATACACAAAGAAGGGATATTGGAGAGAGGTGCAGCAGAACGGAAGTGACTGAGCAGCGCGGTTCAGTGTCTCAGAAATGATAACCTGCATCTTTGTGTCGGGAGGCAGTCTCCGGAGTAGGAGTCTGTCCCTACAAATGGATGCGGGTTTTGTAAACCACTGTGCAGAGCTGATACCGTGCATCTAGAGTGGCATTACCTGTTTGTGCATTAATGCAGCCTCGATGCTATACTAAAATATATTGGTAAAATGTGATGTGTCACAAGAGAGAATGAGAACAAGCATTGGCATAGCCGATAGGTCTCGCCTTTGGGACCTTATAAGTGTTTAGCCATGCAACAGTTACATAACTAAACACTTATAAGGTCCCAAAAGCGAGACCTATTGGCTATGCCAAGCGTCCGTGAGGCAGCGAAAGTGATCGCAATCGCGATCAAACATCAAAGCGGCCGTTGCAGCCGCGAAAGTGAAAGTAATCGCGGTAAAGCGCAGCGCGCGCGCCCCCGCGCACATGCACTGTAGCTCTAGGCTGGCCTGGTAGCACTTTTTGGAGCCCTCTCAATAAGTCTCGCCAGACCAGCGAATGCGCTGGGTCAGGCGAGACCTAAAAACACTATACAGGGCAGTGCATCCGAAACAGTATCGAGTATTTGTGGAGTCTCCCTGTCTCTGAAGCAGGATTGCACAAAGGTGCAGTTTGGGGCAGTGTGCATGAGGATTTACCGGATCTCTGTATAGTGTCAGTACATCTAAAGAGGTATTTTACATTTGAGACATTTTGTGGAAGTGTGTCTCAAGCAGAGCTGAATACCGCTGTAATGTCACTATATCTAGTGCAATGCTGTATATCTGTGTTTGTACTGCCCGCACACATATGAAGCAATATTGAACATATGTGCCGCGCGGCGCATTGTATTTGAAGCAGTATTCTGCATATATGCAGTGAGGGACATTGTATCTGAAGCTGCTTTATCAACATATGTGCAGTTTGGGGCAGTGTGCCAGAAAGAGAAGTGAATATCTAAACAGGGTCTGTATGTCTAAAGCAGCATTGCACATTTGTGCCACGAGGAGGGAGTGCATAGGCCGTGCATCCGATGCAGTATTCTATATCTGTGCAGGGTCAGTATATCTGAAGCAATATTGTACATAAATGCCACGTGGGGCAGTGCGTCCGATGGAGTATTATATAGCCTTGCAGGGTCGGTATATCTGAATCAATATTGTACATAAATGCCACCTTGGGCTATGCGTCCGATGCAGCATTCTAGATCCGTGCAGGGTCGGTCTATGTGAAGCATTATTGTACATAAATGCCACGTAGGGCAGTGCATCCGAGGCAGTATTCTATATCCGTGCAGGGTCGGTATATCTGAAGCAATATTGTATATATATGCCACGTGGGGCCGTGCATCCGATGCAGTATTCTAGATCCGTGCAGGGTCGGTCTATCTGAAGCAATATTGTATATAAATGCCACGTGCGGCCTTGCATGTGATGCAGTATTCTAGATCCGTGCGGGGTCAGTATATCTGAAGTAATATTGTACATAAATGCCACGTGCGGCCGTGCATTTGATGCAGTATTCTAGATCTGTGCAGGGTCGGTCTATCTGAAGCAATATTGTACATAAATGATGTGTATCTGATGCAGTATTCTAGATCCGTGCAGGGTTGGTCTATCTGAAGCAATATTGTTTATAAATGCCACGTGTGGCCGTGCATCCGATGCAGTATTCTAGATCCGTGCGGGGTCAGTATATCTGAAGCAATATTGTACATAAATGCCACTTGCGGCCTTGCATCTGATGCAGTATTCTAGATCCGTGCAGGGTCGGTCTATCTGAAGCAATATTGTACATAAATGACGTGTATCTGATGCAGTATTCTAGATCCGTGCAGGGTCGGTCTATCTGAAGCATTATTGTACATAAATGATGTGTATCTGATGCAGTATTCTAGATCCGTGCAGGGTCGGTTTATCTGAAGCAATATTGTATATAAATGCCATGTGCGGCCGTGCATCCGATGCAGTATTCTAGATCCGTGCAGGGTCAGTCTATCGGAAGCAATATTGTATATAAATGCCACGTGCGGCCGTGCATCCAATGCAGTATTCTAGATCTGTGCGGGGTCAGTATATCTGAAGCAATATTGTACATAAATGACGTGTATCTGATGCAGTATTCTAGATCCGTGCAGGGTCGGTCTATCTGAAGCATTATTGTACATAAATGATGTGTATCTGATGCAGTATTCTAGATCCGTGCAGGGTCGGTCTATCTGAAGCAATATTGTATATAAATGCCACGTGCGGCCTTGCATCCGATGCAGTATTCTAGATCCGTGCGGGGTCAGTATATCTGAAGTTATATTGTACATAAATGCCACGTGCGGCCGTGCATTTGATGCAGTATTCTAGATCTGTGCAGGGTTGGTATATCTGAAGCAATATTGTACATAAATGACATGTATCTGATGCAGTATTCTAGATCCGTGCAGGGTCGGTATATCTGAAGCAATATTGTACATAAATGATGTGTATCTGATGCGGTATTCTAGATCCGTACAGGGTTGGTCTATCTGAAGCAATATTGTTTATAAATGCCACGTGTGGCCGTGCATCCGATGCAGTATTCTAGATCCGTGCGGGGTCAGTATATCTGAAGCAATATTGTACATAAATGCCACGTGCGGCCTTGCATCCGATGCAGTATTCTAGATCCGTGCGGGGTCAGTATATCTGAAGTAATATTGTACATAACTGACGTGCATCTGATGCAGTATTCTAGATCCGTGGAGGGTCGGTCTATCTGAAGCATTATTGTACATAAATGATGTGTATCTGATGCAGTATTCTAGATCTGTGCAGGGTCGGTCTATCTGAAGCAATATTGTTTATAAATGCCACGTGTGGCCGTGCATCCGATACAGTATTCTAGATCCGTGCGGGGTCAGTATATCTGAAGCAATATTGTACATAAATGCCACGTGCAGCCTTGCATCTGATGCACTATTCTAGATCCGTGCGGGGTCAGTATATCTGAAGCAATATTGTACATAAATGCCATGTGCGGCCTTGCATCTGATGCAGTATTCTAGATCCGTGCAGGGTCGGTCTATCTGAAGCAATATTGTACATAAATGCGACGTGGGCCCGTGCATTTGATGCAGTATTCTAGATCCGTGCAGGGTCATTATATCTGAAGCATTATTGTACATAAATGACGTGTATCTGATGCAGTATTCTAGATCCGTGCAGGGTCGGTCTATCTGAAGCAATATTGTACATAAATGCCACGTGGGGCCGTGCATCCGAGGCAGTATTCTAGATCCGTACAGGGCCATTAGATCTGAAGCATTATTGTACACAAATGACGTGTATCGATGCAGTATTCTAGATCCATGCAGGGTCGGTCTATTTGAAGCAATATTGTACATAAATGCCACGTGGGGCCGTGTATCCGATGTAGTATTCTAGATCCGTGCAGGGTCATTATATCTGAAGCAATATTGTACATAAATGCCACGTGGGGCCGTGCATCTGATGCAGTATTCTAGATCCGTGCAGGGTCGGTCTATTTGAAGCAATATTGTACATACATGCCACGTGGGCCCGTGCATCCGATGCAGTATTCTAGATCCGTGCAGGGTCATTATATCTGAAGCATTATTGTACATAAATGACGTGTATCTGATGCAGTATTCTAGATCCGTGCAGGGTCGGTCTGTTTGAAGCAATATTGTACATAAATGCCACATGGGGCCGTGCATCCGAGACAGTATTCTAGATCCGTGCAGAGTCGGTCTATCTGCAGCAATATTGTACATAAATGCCACTTGGGGCCGTGCATCCGATGCAGTATTCTAGATCCGTGCAGGGTCATTATATCTGAAGCAATATTGTACATAAATGCCACGTGGGGTCGTGCATCTGATGCAGTATTCTAGATCCGTGCAGGGTCGGTCTATCTGAAGCAATATTGTACACACATGCCACGTGGGCCCCGTGCATCCGATGCAGTATTCTAAATCCATGCAGGGTCATTATATCTGAAGCAATATTGTACATAAATGTCACGTGGGGCCACGCATCCAATGCAGTATTCTAGATCCTTGCAGTGTCAGTATATCTGAAGCAATATTGTACATAAATGCCACGTGGGCCCGTGCATCCGATGCAGTATTCTAGATCCGTGCAGGGTCATTATATCTGAAGCATTATTGTACATAAATGACGTGTATCTGATGCACTATTCTAGATCCTTGCAGTATCAGTATATCTGAAGCAATATTGTACATAAATGCGACGTGGGCCCGTGCATCCGATGCAGTATTCTAGATCCGTGCAGGGTCATTATATCTGAAGCAATATTGTACATAAATGACGTGCATCCGATGCAGTATTCTAGATCCATGCAGGGTCATTATATCTGAAGCAATATTGTACATAAATGCCACGTGGGGCCGTGCGTCTGATGGAGTATTCTATATCCTGGCAGTGTCAGTATATCTGAAGCATTATTGTACATAAATGATGTGTATCTGATGCAGTATTCTAGATCCGTGCGGGGTCAGTATATCTGAAGCAATATTGTACATAAATGCCACGTGCAGCCTTGCATCCGATGCAGTATTCTAGATCCGTACGGGGTCAGTATATCTGAAGCAATATTGTACATAAATGCCACGTGCGGCCTTGCATCTGATGCAGTATTCTAGATCCGTGCAGGGTCGGTCTATCTGAAGCAATATTGTACATACATGCCACGTGCGAGCGTGCATTTGATGCAGTATTCTAGATCCGTGCAGGGTCATTATATCTGAAGCATTATTGTACATAAATGACATGTATCTGATGCAGTATTCTAGATCCGTGCAGGGTCGGTCTATCTGAAGCAATATTGTACATAAATGCCACGTGGGGCCGTGCATCCGAGGCAGTATTCTAGATCCGTGCAGAGTCGGTCTATCTGCAGCAATATTGTAAATAAATGCCATGTGGGGCCGTGCATCTGATGCAGTATTCTACATCCGTACAGGGCCATTATATCTGAAGCATTATTGTACATAAAAGACGTGTATCTGATGCAGTATTCTAGATCCGTGCAGGGTCGGTCTATTTGAAGCAATATTGTACATAAATGCCACGTGGGGCCGTGCATCTGATGCAGTATTCTAGATCCGTGCAGGGTCGGTCTATCTGAAGCAATATTGTACATACATGCCACGTGGGCCCGTGCATCCGATGCAGTATTCTAGATCCGTGCAGGGTCATTATATCTGAAGCATTATTGTACATAAATGACGTGTATCTGATGCAGTATTCTATATCCGTGCAGGGTCGGTCTGTTTGAAGCAATATTGTACATAAATGCCACGTGGGGCCGTGCATCCTAGACAGTATTCTAGATCCGTGCAGAGTCGGTCTATCTGCAGCAATATTGTACATAAATGCCACTTGGGGACGTGCATTCGATGCAGTATTCTAGATCCGTGCAGTGTCATTATATCTGAAGCAATATTGTACATAAATGCCACGTGGGGTCGTGCATCTGATGCAGTATTCTAGATCCGTGCAGGGTCATTATATCTGAAGCAATATTGTACATAAATGTCACGTGGGGCCATGTATCCAATGCAGTATTCTAGATCCTTGCAGTGTCAGTATATCTGAAGCAATATTGTACATAAATGCCACGTGGGCCCGTGCATCCGATGCAGTATTCTAGATCCGTGCAGGGTCATTATATCTGAAGCATTATTGTACATAAATGACGTGTATCTGATGCAGTATTCTAGATCCTTGCAGTATCAGTATATCTGAAGCAATATTGTACATAAATGCCACGTGGGCCCGTGCATCCGATGCAGTATTCTAGATCCGTGCAGGGTCATTATATCTGAAGCAATATTGTACATAAATGACGTGCATCCGATGCAGTATTCTAGATCCATGCAGGGTCATTATATCTGAAGCAATATTGTACATAAATGCCACGTGGGGCCGTGCGTCTGATGGAGTATTCTATATCCTGGCAGTGTCAGTATATCTGAAGCAATATTGTATATAAATGCCATGTGGGGCCATGTGCCATGTGGGGCCGTGCGTATGATGCAGTATTCTACATCCGTGCAGGGTCGGTATATCTGAAGCAATATTGTATATAAATGCCACGTGGGGCCGTGCGTCTGATGCAGCATTCTAGATCCGTGCGGGGTCAGTATATCTGAAGCAATATTGTATATAAATGCCACGTGCGGCTGTGCGTCTGATGCAGTATTCCATATCCTGGCAGTGTCAGTATATCTGAAGCAATATTGTATATAAATGCCACGTGCGGCAGTGCATTCAATGCAGTATTCTATATCCGTGCAGGGTGAGTATATCTGAATCAATATTGTACATAAATGCCACGTGGGGCCGTGCATTCGATGCAGTATTCTATATCCGTGCAGGGTCGGTATATCTGAAGCAATATTGTATATAAATGCCACGTGCGGCCATGCATTCAATGCAGTATTCTAGATCCGTGCAGGGTGAGTATATCTGAAGCAATATTGTACATAAATGCCACGTGCGGCCGTGCATTCAATGCAGTATTCTAGATCCGTGCAGGGTGAGTATATCTGAAGCAATATTGTACATAAATGACGTGTATCTGATGCAGTATTCTATATCCGTGCAGGGTCATTATATCTGAAGCAATATTGTATATAAATACCACGTGCGGCCGTGCATTTGATGCAGTATTCTATATCCGTGCAGGGTGAGTATATCTGAAGCAATATTGTACATAAATGCCATCTTGGGCCATGCCTCCGATGCAGTATTCTATATCCGTGCAGGGTGAGTATATCTGAAGCAATATTGTACATAAATGCCACGTGCATCTGATGCCGTATTCTAGATCCTTGCAGTGTCAGTATATCTGAAGCAATATTTTGAGCAACGTGCTGTCGAAGAGGCTGCTAACCACTGATGCCCAAACTCATAGACACAGAATGGGTTTGCCCCACATAAAAACACCTCCCTAAACATACAAATATTTAATCAAATCAAGAAAAAGCATAACATAATTGTCCCAACACGGCATGCCTGGCAGCAGATGCCAAACAGGCGTTAGATCATCATATCATGGCTCATCCTCTTCTATGCGGCGCACACAGCGAGAGTGCAAACAGGACAGAATATATCAGACACCTGCACAATATCCAAGGAGGCAAGGCAGGGGTGTCCACTATTCCCTGTACCATTTGCGCCAGCCACAGTGCCTTTTAGTGATCCCATGTCCTATCATCATTATACGCTGATGACAAGCTGCTATACACAAGAGATGCAGGAATGGACCTGACTCCAGTAGCCACACCCAGGAGGCGGGTTGGTATGTTGTCCCCCCTACAGATTAATCTTAGTGAAACATGTGCTTACTTTAAGACAGTCTCTGCCTCATACTCTGAGGGGGGGAGGGGGGGGGCCGTTGTCTTAAGATGGGATCCCGGTCCCTTTTAATACGTGAGCATAAATGTCTACCATAAGGAATTAGACTTAGTGGAGGGAAACGTTTGGCAAGTGATAACATCCCTAAGATCACAGGTGGCCTTTTGGCCCACGCTTCTGTTGGTCGCAGCATGAGTATGCTGCCACGGCTTCTCTACTACGTTGTTAACATATATGTTTAACAGAATATTCCGAGCTGGATGCGCTCCTCTGAACATTAAGTTATGAGACAGGATGATGACGAGTGGCCTGGGAAAACTTAAGCTGCCTGTGAACAAGGGGGGTATGGGAGCACCAGGCCTCTGAGGATATTACAAGGCAGCGCAATTGCAGCGGGTAGCACTGTGGCTAGCACAACGCCATGTAACTGAGACCGGGTACACAAATACCCAAATGTAAGGAGGTGCACTTCAGCCACTACTGCTCAGGCTCATTAAGCATAACAAGGACCACCCAATGCTGGTCAAAATGGCGATGGCCTGGTAGTGCTTCATGAAACTGGCAAAACCATTGGCACCATCAACCCATTAAGAGGATTCCCAGTTCTGGAGGGACAGTTAAACCTCAGGGACCTAGGCCACTGCGAAAGGGCTGGCCTCAAGAATATCAGGTATTTAATTCAGAATGGTCCTCCTAGAGACTCCCAAATGCTAGTCGACGAATCAGAAATACTCCGCGGCCAGTTCCTAATATACAATAGGATAGTGCACACTATCAGACCGCAATGGCATACCACTGTGGACAAAGCGCCAGTGCATGCAGTGATTTAAACAACACACATTCTGGGAAAAGGCTGCATGAGAGTAGCTTAGATATATCCATCCATACATACAGGTGTGTCGTTACAGAAACTTTAAAATAAATGGGACAGCTTACTGTGGTGCCCATTCCATGTGTGCAGAAGATATCCCGCAACGCACATTTCGGGTACATCCAATTGAATGTGTTACACAGAGGTTACCTCACCCCTTGTAAGTTAGGCCAGATAAACCCAGAGTCCCATCCTGTCTGTACCCGCAGCTGTAATGAAGTGGTCAATTTTCGCCACATGATATGGAGCGGTCAGCTGTGCAGTGATTCTGGAGTACTATGCTCTAAATTATAGAAAGAGTAATGAGAAGAAAGGACACGGTGAGCATAGAGAGTAGCCTGTTCGGAAGTATTCACTGCAAAAGAAGTGAAAAGTAGCCATGAAGTTTGCAGACTTAGCTGAAGGAACCTTCACAATGCAATGGAAGTCCACTAAACCTCATGTGCCAGAGATATGGAGACGGGAAATGTTGTATTAGACAGAAGCAGAAAGTAGAGCACTCCGAAAAGAGCTGCGTAAGAAACCTATAGCAGGGCACTGGGATGAAATATTTGCACCACATAAGGAAAACCTGGCCAATGACCACAGATCACCATAAGAAACAGCAAAGTCTCCCCAGTGCTATCCAGTGCAGGGAGCATTAGAGAAGGAACCAGAAATATGCCCCATGGGACAATGTCTGTGGCTCCACACTAGCAGTAAAAACTCACTAAATACCAGACTAGAAACGATACCAGATGGGGGTATATAGCTGATGCATGACGTCACCGCGTCTGACGTGGAAACACACTAACCAAACAACAGTGCAAATTTCCACAGAAAGATTCGTTTGCGGGAGGGGAGGAAGAATGTTATGAATTCATATTAATAATGGAAAAAACTGAATTGACCAATTTGTAGAAACACTATTCATACAAATGTTGTTAAAGAAAGGTTTGTTATAGATCCACCAAAACGAATAAATGAACACTAAGAAAAACTTGAAAGTTGAAGGCAACATTGTTGTATACTGAATAAATGTACAATCTTGGAAAATAGCAATAAAATTTGTTTATAAAAAAAGAATCTGAAAGCAGTGTTGTATATATGTGAACTAGAAGCAGTTTTTAACATTTTGAAGTGGTGTTGTACCCAACAAAGTATTGTAAAAATGAGCACTGTGGGGGACATCCTTTACCATGCAGTCTTTTCCATGCATGCCTTTATCATGCATATGTTTCTCTTTATATCTATATTGCAAAACCAAATGCTAAGGTAATGTTATAGTTAGGTGAAATGTTCAGTAATAACAATGTTTGAAACTCTAAAAACCCCAGAAATTCACCAGTTGTAGTTAACTTAAGTAACTATTTCTAAAAAAATGTAAAGTAATATTTTACCCTACATAAAGGAAACCAGGGGGGGTTGAGCGCAGGGCCTGGCCTGTGGCCAGGCCCCAGCGTCCTACCCTTTCCAGGTAGCCAGCTCCACACAGCGCACGGTCTTCGGCCGTGCATGGCAGGGGCTTGGCCAACACCCACAGGCAGTCAAACCTCCGCCTGTTTCTAATGTTGCTGGGGGATGCAAATCTACCTGCAGCCCCTCCTCCCTTAACATTAACACATTCTTTGGGTGCTATCCCTGCTCCTTGTAGGGACGTTACCATAAACAAAATATATGTAAGTAGCCCTAGCAATATTGGGCAATCCTAGAAGGAGCAGTGAATTATAAATGAGCAGCTGTGGCCACTCGGTTATTGTTCACTTTTGGCTATTATTTATCATTGTTATTATTTGGGGGGGCGGCGCGGGGCTGAGCCCCATGTTGCCCAGGGGCCTCACCAACATTCCTATTTTTTAATATCATTCTAAAATGTTGTGCCCACCCATGGCATGCCACAACCAGTCCAGTTGTAATATTTTTTTGGGGAAAGATGTGTCCTGGGGTATGCCCCAACTGGTCCATTTATTATTTGCTTTAAGTGGGGTGCTCATCCTGGGCACCCCACGGCTAGTCATTAATTGGGGACTGCAAGGGGAGGCCCAGGACCCCTGCAGCCCTACTGGTCCCCTGCTTGCATCTACAGCAGCAAGAGCCGGCATTGCTCTAACCCAGCGGTGGCAGTTTTCTTTTGCTCTTCTCGGGTGGGAGGATGCAAAGCAGTTACCAGTCCAAAAGCGCGAGCAAGGAAATGCTTTGTTCTCCCACCAGGCGAGAGCAGCTTTGTACTCCTGCACAGTGGGAGAAATTTACAGGCAAGGAAATAGACGGTGTCCTGTGAGTTGGGGACCCCAGGACACAGTCCCTGAGCCGGCCCTGGGGATGGGTCTCCAGGGCCATAGTATGGCTCATGGGTGTAATATTATGACTCCTTTATTTGAAAGACGGCCCGTGGGGTGGGGTACCTGGGGCCTTATCTGGCTTAGGAGCACATGGCCCCTCCCGCTCAATGAAATGTCAGACTGGGGATGTGGATCCCAGGGACTCTTAGAGGCTTGGGAAGGGTGATCTCGTGGCCCCCCTCACCTTTATGAAATTATCAGCCCCGGGGAAGGGGTCCATAGAAGCTCATGGAGGCTTGGGGAGGGGGGCTGTGCTCCCCCCTCCCCTTTAAATACTGGCTCTGGGGGATGGGGCCCCCAGGGCCTTGAGGAGGCTTGGAGAGGGGGCCTGTACACCCCTCCCCTAAAATATACACCATGCACCCTCACCCTTGGCCCCAGGCTGGATCCCTTTGGGATCCCACTACCAGGCCCAGAGGTCAAGGTATCCCTACGATATGTCTTTTTTGTCGTTTTTTTAGGACTCGGGACAAAGTCCTAAGATGGCTGCCACCTCTTTCTGGTTGAAGTGATGGCAGTCAATTGGATATCATGGATATCAGGAGGAGATCTGTCGGCTCTGACGATCCTCCAAGGCGTGATATATTAAATAAAAAATTGAAACCTTAATTTTTCCAAAACTGCTGAATGGATTTACTCCAACACACTTTCTCGACCAACATCGTAGCTTTCTTCCACTTTACGACAATCCACTCCAATCTATTTTACATCTCTAACTTTTAGCCGTGCTTAACAGCAGCCATGCAAAGCAAATAGCTTTAGAGAAGGTGAGACCTAGTGACCTTGCCAATGCTTGTTTTATTTTTACCACGGATCCTCTGCAAATACACTGTAAAATAAAAAATGAATACAATTAAAAACAATCATTGGCATAGCCAATAGGTCTCGCCTTTAGGACCTTATAAGTGTTTAGCCATGCAACAGTTGCGTAACTAAATACTTATAAGGTCCCAAAATCTAGACCTATTGGCTATACAAAGCGACCATGCGGCTGCGAAAGTGAAAGTGATCACGGTCGTGAAAGTGATCTCGATCCGATCACGATCAAACATCAAAGCGGCCTGTGGCCGAAAGTGAAAGTAATTGCGGTAAAACGCGGCGCGCGCGCCCGCGCACATACACTGATCCATCACGATCAAACATCAAAGCGGCCGTGTGGCCGAAAGTGAAAGTAATTGCGATAAAACGCGGCGCGCGCGCCCGCGCACATGCACTGTAGCTCTAGGCTGGCCTGGTAGCACTTTTTTGGAGCCCTCTCAATAAGTCTTGCCAGACCAGCGCATGCACTGGGTCAGGCGAGACCTAAAAACATTCTTTTCTGTCCCCCCCACACCCACCCTCCCAACTGGGCCTAGGCAGGCAGGGTATCACTACCTTGCTCCCTAATGTCTTTTAAACTTTTTTTTAGGATGGGAAACGGAGTCCTCCAGTCCCAAAATGATTGCCGCCACATCTTTGTTGATGTGGTGGCAGCCAATCAGATCAAATCTCAAGATCTGTTGGCTCTGAGGATCCTCTGAGGCATGAAATATTTATATTTGTATTAGCTCCGATTTCTCAAAAACTACTCAATTCATTTTCACCAAATCAATAAAAGCATGCATTCTGGACCAAGATCTAGCTTTCTACCTAACTGTGCAATTCTGTACAGCTGTTTGGGCTGTAGCTGTGTCTAATTTTACTATGGAAAAATGAATGGGGAGAATGGTTTTTGGCTCACCCCCCTCGCATGACGGATCACTCCCAAAACTCCCCAGAAAGCACCTGAGGTGGGTGGACCATGTTTTGGAAAGTTTTGTGAAAATTGCGGAGGATCTGTGATAAAAATAAAAAGCAAGCATTGGCAAAGCTAATAGCTCTTGCTTATGCAAGAGCTATTTGCTTTGAGTGACTGCCTTGCAGCATGGCTAAATGTTAGTGGCATAAACAAGAGTGGCGTGGAGTAGAGTGTCGTAAGTGGAGTAGAGTCTTTGGTTATGGTGTGGTACATAGATTAGTGTAGAGTTGAATGGAGTGGCGTAGTGTTGTAGAGTGGAGGGAGTAGTGTCAGAGTGGAAGGGAGTGGAGTAGAGTGTTGTGGATTGGCATAGTGTCATGGAGTAGATCAGAGTGGAGTAGAGGGTGTTACGTAGAGTGAAGTAGATTGTTGTGGAGTGGCATGGAGAAGTGTTGTAGACTAGGGTGGAGTAGAGTGGAGATACACTGTTGTGGAGTGGTGTAGGGTGGAGTAGATTAGTGTGTTGTCGAGTGGAGTAAAGTGGCACAGAGTGGCGAAGAGGGACTTGAAAAGTGAGGCGTAGAATCGAGTAGTGTTGTAGGGGGGCATGGAGTGAAGTAGAGTGTTGTTGAGTGTCATAGAGTGGCGTAGAATTTAACGGAGTAGAGCATCAGAGTGGAGTGTCGTAGAGTGGTTTAGAGTGAAGTGACGTAAACTACAGAGTAGACTGGCGTAGAGTGCAGTGGCATAGAGTGTGGTAGTTTTGAGTTAAGTGGTGTAGAGAGAATTGACCAAGAGTGCAGGACGTAGAGTGGAATGCCACAGCATAGAGTGCAGTAGCGCAGAGTGCAGTGTAGTGGAGTTGCACAAGGTGGAGTTGAGAGTGCAGTGCATAGAGTAGATTGTTTCAGAGTAGAGTGAGGTGGTGTAGAGTGGAGTGGTGTAGGGTAGAGTGCAGTGGTTCAGAGTGGAGTGATGTAGAGTGGCATAGAGTACTAACATGGAGTGCAGTAGAGTGGTGTAGAGATGAGTGGTGCAGAGTACAGTGCAGTGGCAGAGTGCAGTGGTGCAGAATATAGTGGGGTAGAGTTCAGTGGTGGAGACTGCAGTCATCCAGAGTAGAGTGTCAGAGTGCAGTTGTGTAGAGTGCATTGGCATAGAGTACAGAGGTGTAGAGTGGTGCAGAGTAGAGTGGCATAGAGTGTAATGGCGTAGACTACATTGGCATAGAGTGCAGTGGAGTGGTGTAGAATGCAGTGGTGCAGAGTGTTATAGAGTACAGTGGTGTAGAGTACTACTGAGTGGAGGGGCGTAGATAGTAGTGGTAGATTGGAGTAGCACAGAGTTGAGTGCAGTAATGCAATTTGGAGTGGCATAGTGTGGAGTGATGCAGAAGTAGAGTGCAGTGGCATGGAGTGGTGCAGAGTGGAGTGGGGTGGTGTAAAGTAGAGTATGCATGGTGCGATAATAGTCTGCCGTTTCACACAACACCACTCAATGGAAATGACCAATATTTGCACAGACATACAGTTTTACTGATAAAACTATACAGAGCACAAACAATAATGTCTGGAACTGTTTGTACCTGTTTTTTTTTATATCGTATTAAAATGTTTGTTTCTACCACTTCAGAATTCCCAAAAATGTACTGCATTTGTGCGTCCCTAATTCTGGATTATCTGCACAGTTAATTTACAGACATTTACATTTTTTATGTGCTAGAAAAAATAACACTGCACAGTCCAGCACATCCTTGTAGCCAACATGATTGTCACATATCCAGAAGTCAAAGAAAGAAAAGTAAACACCAAGCTCCCTCCCCAAACGATTATTCCCTACAAACACCCAGCGAACGGAATACTCAGTCAATGACTCCTAACTCTCCTAACTCTCGCCCTCTACCTGTGCACCAGAGTCTTCACTCTCCTCACCCCATGGTCATGAACACCCACCGGGATAACATAGGCAGCACCTTCAACATTAGCCAATCCCTCTATTCCAAGCTCTACCCTTCCCTTAACAACCTCACCCAAGACAAACGAAATCCTAGCACCCCCACCCCCTCCTCCTGGGAGTTGACTCCGAGACTCGCTATTTTAGAAAGCCAACCAGAAATTGTAATAGTGGCCCTCAACAAAATCCTACTCAACCTCACCTCATGCCGGAAATCTCACCTCCACCCACTCCCCACTCCCTAATCAACAACTCCAAACAGGCAAGACCTCTCATGACTCAATGGCACAGCCAGAACACAACCTCACCCTCGAATCAAACACAGAGAACCAAAAGAACAAAAGCCGCAATGTCCATGAGTGAGGCGATGGAACTTGCCACTGCCTATGACACATACCCTACTGTTACCCCGAACTCCAAGATCCAGGTTATCACTAGAGTCGGTAGAGACCGATCACCACCACTTGCCACCCCCATGACACACGCCCTACTGTCACCCTGAACTCCAAGATCCAGGTTATCACTGGAGTCTGTAGAGACTGATCACCACCCAGAACGACGAGACCCCCCGCCTTCCTCTCTACTATTCCCAGGGCCGCCCTAACGAAGAATCTCAACAACGAGGGGAACGCCACCAAGTGCATGCTTATAAACTGCAGATCAGCCACGAAACATACAACCGAACTGGCAGAAACTATCCTTGTTCAGGACATAGACATCACGTTCATCACCGAAACATGGCTGAACAATTTCTCTGCCCCAATCTTTGCCATGCTTGTGCCCCCGGGCTTCCTTCTCATTATTAAAGACAGAAAAAACCGAGGAGGGGGTATTGCAATCATTCACAAAAACAACATCTCCGTATCAGAAATTGACTCATTCACATATAACTCCTTTGAATGCCTAACTGCCAACATTAAGTCGAGTGTCAATAAAACACTAACATGCCATCTCCTCTACCATACCCCTGGCAACACCACCGCATTCGGTGAACACCTTTCCAACCTGATAACTCACTCTGCACTCCTTGACTCCAACAACATAATTCTAGGAGACCTCAACTTACACTGGAATGAGGAAAACAACTCGTTGATCCAAATTCTGAACGAACTTCTACACAACAATAACCTCACACAACACTGCACAGAACAAACCCACAACAGAGGATCAATCCTAGATGTCATTATTGCCCAAGCAGACATAGTCACTATTGAACACATCCTACCTGTTGACTGGTCCGACCATCACTTCATTTTATTCCACATAAACCTTAAGACTCAATGCATGCCCCGCAAGCAGGTAATTACCCACTGGGCGAGGAATCTAAATCAAATCCATCTTAGTGACCTGGAAAAAAGGGTACACTCACTCCTCACCACCGCCACCGACAGCCTCTCCACAACAGAAGTCACCTCCCACTACAGTACTACTATGACTTACATCATGGACTAATTAGCCCCCAGGAAACAAAAAAGAGTCAGAAACACCCCATCCAGATCATGGTTCAACATGGACATAAACTCCGAAAGACGGCAACTAAGTGCTGCAGAAAGACTCTGGTGGAATAACCTGTCCACAATTCTCCGGAATAGACTCAAATCAATACGCAGGAAATACAAAAACCACATTAAGAATGAAAAAAAGTCCTTCTTTTGTAGTGCTCTGAACAACGCTAAGAACAGGCCGAAAGAACTCTTCAATCTTATCAGACAACAAACCTCCAAACCCCCCACATCCTCTGCTCAACCCCCCAAAGACCTGTGTGAAAACTTTGCCAATTTCTTCAATGACAAAATCACAAATATTGAGCTCTCCCTGGACATTCACTGCTACCCCCCCCCCCGCAATAGCTTGCTCGCTGACTAATAAGAAGCTATCACAACCATGCCCCACCCAAACAACAGGAAATCCTTCAATCCCATCTCTGTAGCCGAAATCGCAAAAATGATTTCCAACTCTACTCCCACACCTCACGTCTCGGACCCCATTCCTCCCCAACTGGTAAAAAAGCTCAAGCTCACCCTGGCTCCGATTTGGACCAAGATTATAAATAGCTCCCTGAAAACCGGAGTCATGTCGGACTGTCTCAAAATCGGCCAAGTCACACCACTACTAAAAAAAACGTGCTCTGACACAAACGAGCTCAATAACTTCAGACCTGTCTCCAATCTCCCTCTCCTAGCTAAAATCTTGGAAAAATGTGTTCTCCTCCAACTCACACAACACATGGACTCCAACAACCTTCTAGACCCTCACCAATCGGGCTTCAGAAAAGGTTGCAGCACAGAGACAGCGATCCTGTATGTCATAGACGAGATCCACAAGTCTCTAGACAAGGACCAATGCTGTCTGCTCATTCTCTTGGACCTATCGGCAGCCTTCAACACGGTTGACCACAAATTGCTCATTAAGGTACTGCAAGAAAGGGTAGGAGCGGATGAGGTGGTCCTACAATGGTTCACCTCCTTTCTACAGAACCGCACACAAAGAATACAAATCAATAACTTCCTGTCGGACCTATACCCCGTCAGCAGGGGGGTATCCCAAGGATCAGTTCTCTCCCCGCAACTTTTCAGCATCTACATGTAACCCCTCACTTACATTCTCAAAAAAACCAACATCCCCTTCTACCTTTATGCGGATGACACCCAGATCTATCTTGAAACCTCCTCCATTGATGACATTCACAGACTAAACGACACTCTAAGAGAAGTCCAACACTGGCTAACACTCAACCACCTGAAACTCAACCAAGACAAGACGGAATTTCTGCTCATCTCCAACAAGGAGCAGCACCCCCAAGTCACAGAATGGCTAAAAGCCATAGATGCACTCAACTGCAAGCTCACCCTGACTGGCTCCGTAAAATCACCAGGGATCACTCTGGACCCAAAATTAGACATGGCCAAACACATCAAGAACTCCGCTAAGAGCGCCTTCCTCAACCTTAAAGTGCTCAACAAAATAAAACCCTTCATCCCTTCCAGTGATCTCAAACAAGCCACCCAATCCCTGGTTTTGTCCAGACTGGACTATGGGAATGCAACTCACAGGAACAGCAAAATCCCGATTAGCTTCCCTTAGATCAACTCTTAATGCAGCAGCCAGAAAGGTCACCGGAGTGAAGAAATTTGAACACATTTTGCCGGCACTCAGAGAACTGAAATGGCTCCCAATCGAAATGCGGGTCAATTTCAGAACTGCCTGTCTCACACACAAAGCTCTACACACTGGGAAACCACCTACCTGGCCGCCAAACTCAAGAAAGCCGGCCAGACAAGGAACCTCAGGAGCACCAACACTCTACTCCTCATCTCCCCGAAAACTCGCAAACAAAAAACCTCAACCTTATCCTTCTCTGGAAATGCACCGAAAATCTGGAACTCCATCCCAGTCCATATCAGGACTAACCCCTCCGTTGCAAAATTCAAAAGGCAGCTCAAAGACTTCTTCTTCAACCGTGCCCTTCCAAATGGATCGCTACCGCCTGAATGCAGACTCTTGTTTATTGAAGCACTCAGCCACCTTAATATTTTGACTTCTACCTCCCCCCCTTCTAACCCTTTCATATGCCCCCCTCCCGGAATGGTCTCCCCTTGAGTCTAGGTATATATCACCCTAAGACTCCGTGATCCCCTTTTATTGAATGTGTATTTCGATCTGAGTCGTTTGACTCGCAACAAGTCTACATGTATACTACTTTTTTCTTTTAGCGATGTTCTTCTGCTATGCAATGTTTATGCTGATCCGAGAATTTCGACTCGCAACGAGTCAACATGTATACTACTGTTATTTATAGTGTGATATCCCTTCCACCTATGTTGTAAAGCGCTTTGATACCTTCGGGTCTGGCTAGCGCTATATAAAACTCCTAAATAAATAAATAAGACAGAGCCTGACATTTGATCTCTGTCACTGAATGCACTGGAAATGTGACAAGATAAGAACACGATTTAAAGACCTGTTTTAGGAAATCGAGTACTGGTGGAAGGATGTGGTAAATAGGGCATGGGCAACGGAAGGGACGAACTCAAGCTGGACAGTGTAAAACAAATAAAGTCAGCAAATAGAAAGCAAGCACACGTGTTACAAATCACAAATCCAATGGTAAGCAATGGGTGGAATATGTTCCCAGATAAGCTGGACAAATGTCCCAAGATGTCGTTAGCAAAATCAGACAGCGGCTTCAACCTGAAAAGCACATGGCAGGGCTCAGGAGAGGTGGCACAATATATTTTGTAGGGAAGAGAGGCATTCAGACCCCCTCTCCGAATCCTCCTTCAGGCCCCCGACCCTATCCCTTGGGACCGAAATACAATTAAAGGGGAGGGGCAAGCCTGCTTAACATGTAATTTAAGTGTGGTGCTGGATGTCTGTCCCTTTCATTTGCTGTTGGGCATTCTCATATATACACATATACAGATAATATGTGTCTTCCTTTTTGGAACAACAGCTATTAGAGAAATACATATTTTTGGGTCAGTTGCTGGTTCTATGAGATTTGATTTCAACAGGGAATTTATTTTGTCTTCCACTGTGTTTTGGGAATGTACAGGTACTCTTCAATGCATCAGAGCCATTGGTTTATAGGATTCATTTTTGTGAAGAGTAATCACATTTCCTTTTAATTTTCCAAGTATTTGAAACCATTTTTGGTACTTCACTTAAAAAGGATGTTGTATCATAACATTGAAATCCATTGCAAATAAACACACAAATTATGCTGTAACATTACTTAATAAAATAGGTCTTGGCACTTCTCCTTATAGAACATAAACCGCTTCACTAGTTACGTTTCCATACGTAAAGGTTTCCTTGAATGTTCTCATGTTGGCTACAGTGTTGGTGGCTCCTCAAAGGAAAACAATTACGCTTGATGGTCTTAGTGTTGTTTTGAGGCATTTTTTCTTAATCTGAAGCACCAAGAACAATACAAGCTGCACCACTATCCAGAGGAAATGGAACTATATAGTGTGCTTCAGTGTCCTGCAGACCTTTTCTTTATATGATCTGTTTGATTCATATATATTGTCTAGTTTCTATGTTTCTATACATTTGCTGCATCAGATATAGGCGTTTCATCAAATGTTATTCTGCTATCATTTCCTGTCAAAAATGATGTTCATGATCTTCCATTTATCTTTTGTATCAACTGTTTTTTTTCCCTTGCTTCACCTATTCTTGATAATTTCCTTTTTTCCAGGTTTTCTTGTTTTGCTGTACATACAGCCACAAAATTATTACATTGTCCCAATTTGCGACACTGTTGTCCTGTAGCTGGGCAGATTCTCACATGAGGAAATTGCAGTTCACATCTATAACATTCTCTTTCATTTCTTCAGACTTTCATTTGTTTTTATCTTACTTTCATGGTTCTTTCACATTTGACTTGCTTGCTCTTTTGTTTTTATTCATCCTTGCTCCACATTAACTGGATGTGTATCTGCTCTCACTTCTGTTAGATTCATTTTACTCTGGCTGACAAATCATATGATTTGTCTACAATTTACTTTTTCAGAATTCTGCGTAATTACAGCCTTCAATTATTTGGTTTCTTATTGCTTCCTCATAATTAAATTTTTCAAATTAGCAAAATTATCCAAGCTTCCTTAATCTTGTGACAAAATTCTCTATAGATTCTTCCTCATTTTGACATCTCACATTAAAAGTATTCCTTTCATAATTCATGTTTCTCTGTGAATTGAACATTTCATTGAGGCACTCTGAGTCCTTTATGAGTGTGTGTCTCTTTTTCAGAAAATGCCACCGTTAGATCTTTCACTACATCAACTACTATTAAATTGAGCAGCAAAGCTCTTGCTTGTTCAACAGAGTTTTTTTGAAATGTGGCGTTAATTTCTTTTTAATCTCCTTCATCTTCCCAAACTTGGTTCAGTAGTTTGTTGTTCCATCATGTCAAAGAGTATTGGTCTACAAAATATTGTATATTTCCCCTTCAACTTCTGAATCAGGTCAATTTCTTATCTACTTTCTGATGAAGTTTCACTTCTTTGTGGCGTATGTCCACTTACTTGTGACATTTTTTTTCCTTCTTATTTGTTAATTTATTTATTTTTAAATTCAAGTAATTTTCTTCTTCATTACTTTGTTCTGTTTAATTATAAAATGAATTATTTCATTAATTCTTAAAGAAATGCCCAAGTGACTGACTTTAAAATAGCCATTTCCACAAATTGTATGAGTTGTATTTAACTGCCTGATTTTACAATGGGTGCCGCCTGACTTTGAAATGGCCTTTCTCGTGAGTCTCCAAATTCAACAGCTTGCCCTTAAGATGTCCGAAGCTTCCTTGTTCTTGCAATATCTCGTTGCAACGGAGTAAATATTTTAAATAAGGAAAACGAGCACCAGCTTCCTTTCTTCAGCAATCCTTGACATCAGCACAGCCTGCCCTTGAACCCGTGAATGGCAGGCTACAGACCAACCTCTAGAGAAGGTGCTCAATATATTGAGTTACGTTACTCACAGGTGGATTGCTAGTTAGCAGAGTGAATATGAATAAACCAAGTCAGTTTAAAGCTGCAGGGTTGCCCCAAACCATGAGCAAGTGAGATCACTGATATTTTTAATTACTTTATATATTCTTGTATCCTCTTTCTATGATTACAAATTAAAACTACTGAAAAACTCAAATAAAATAATATTATTAATAGTAATAGTTGAGTGTAATTATTTTTGTTATTGGTATTATTTTATTCCTATTCTTTTTATTACTCCAGCTATTTCACTGGGCTGCAACGGTGGAAACAACACCTTACCAATGGCAAGATGTGCGCTATAAAAATACCCATAACATACAATAGTAAATTATATTATGAATCAGCAATATTATTGTTGTTAACATACTCTGCTTGTTATAGCAACCTTTAGACTTCTATTATTATAATTGTAAATAATGCCAGCCTTCTCACAATTCTGATTATTTTTATTGCTGTATTAATAATACAAATACTACTGTTAGCAGTGCTACTTCTAGTACTAGTAATGATTATTATTATTATTATTATTAGTAGTAGTATTTACTATTATCCAACTTCAACATGAACCCATATATGTCCAGCAATATATTCAGTAATGCACCAAACAGATATGCCACATATATGTATGCTGTCTATAAGTTCTTTTCAGATGTTGAATAGATGACTATGTATTCAGGACAGATGCTGAGTTTGCGTCGGCATTTTATTGGCTGTTGTACCAGATACATGAGACCGTTTGGAAGACTGATATGCATATAGCAAAAGAGCCAAACCACAGTACAACTGCAGTTAGAAATAATAGAATATGTTAGGGATTGATCACAAACCAGCCACACCGCTCAGGCAGAGCTCACCGGCCTCCTGCACACAGTAGCTGTGTGTGAAATGCGCTGGGAAGCTCTCCCCAGGCACACTGTGGCCTGTTTGTGATTGATTCTTGGCACATATGTTCCCCAGTGTTTTTTGCCAGTAGCGACCGCTACTAAGCACGGGCGGTGGTGCGGGGGGAAAGGGGGATCAGGGGATCAGGGGAATACAAAAATATAATTAAACAGACTTACCTGTGTGCCACCTGGTGCTGCCGCCTCTGCTCTGTCTCCTTCCGTGCGGCATCAGGAAGCTCCCAGCCTCCCACAATCCCCTGTCCAATCATAACGGTGCCTTAAGCAGCGTTGTGATTGGTCCGAGTACTGTGGTTAGGCGCTCAGACAGGGGCATGGTGGCTTTGCATGTTCCTCACCAGGCTGTGTAATACAGCCTGGTGGAGAAGATGCAAAGTGTGCATGATGGTTGGAACGGCCCTCTTGGGTCGGCCAAACCATCATGCCCACTTTAGAGTGTGCTTTTTTTTTGTGTTTGCAGATTTATATAGCGCGAACTCGACCCGAAGGTATTGGAGCACTTTCCATGAGCACCGGTTACGTTACACAAGGACACATTACTAATTTAAAAAAAAAATGTTGTAGGCACGGGGAGATTAAGTGATTTGCCCAGAATCACAGGATGCTGACGCAACCCCGAGGCTCGAACCTTGGTTTCCAGCACCAAGGTCGGCAGCTCTAGCCGTCTGACCAAATCCTCTCTTTACACTCCTCCCCCTGCACTGGCCAGCCTGGTCCACCCGCCCGTACCCGAGCAGGAAGGAAAACTAAAATCATAATAACACTATACTTATTACGTTTTAGTTTTCCTTTTTACACTACTCACAGAGCAGTGGGGTGACGCTCCTCCGCCTTAGCGGAGGTGCCGCCGCTGCTTATTGCACTGTAGTCTGGACCATTTCTGTCAATTATTTCTATTGTTTTTAACTGCACTCTTAGTTTGTGGCCGGCCACTTGTAGGAAAATATGAACACCATTTTCTGTGTAGCGGAGGAGACCAGATATGTGCCCTAGCAGTTTGCTGCCTGAATAAGAATATTGCTAGACATACACTGTGCATGCTGAAACGTGGCCTTTCTTTTAGTATTGAAACAATATTTTTATGCAAACTACTAAATATGTTTCTTAAAACAATGCACGCAAATATACATTTTTCCATACATGTGGACTGCTAATGATATGCTTCATTATGTGCTTCACAGGATAAGTTGACTTGTATCTCTGATTCACTCAAAGTGTTTACGTTGGGAGCAATTTATGTTGCATTGCGTGTGTACCCTGGCCTCAAAGGGTCCTTTTGTAGCATGTAGTGTTTGGAGGAGTTTTAGGCAGCTGTTGGTCATCCATACTGCGACTTCTTGCATTCCTCTTTGGAAGTTGAGTTTTGCGGTGGTGGGTTCTTTGGTCAGGGAGAGGATGAGTTGGGTGTCGTCGGCGTAGGATACAATGTTGAGGCCGTGTTGTCGGACAATGTCTGTGAGGGGGTCCATGTAGATGTTGAAGAGGGTCGGTATCAGAGATGACCCCTGTGTGACTGCACAGGGGATTTCAGTGGGGGCGGAGAGGAATGCCGATAGTCCGATCCTTTGGCTTCTTCCGGTGAGGAACGAGCGGATCCAGTCCAGGGCAGTTCCTCAAGAACTCAAGAAAGATTAGATTCATATTATGTTGTCCAAGGCGTAGCCTTTTTTATGCTCATCAAACAAGGTTATTCAAACCAAACCAGGACTAAAAGAGAAGTATTCTTATACTTGCATACATGTTATATTTACAAAAACACACATTCAGTGGCATCAACAGGTAAAAGGCAGTGAGGCAAATAGGCACGTCATTAAACTCGATCATGAACTTGACCTTACCCTTCTTGTCACATCCAGCCCCCCTCTTGTGTCTCATCCACTGCGCCAGAAGGCTCCAACGCGCAACAGCCCTCTCCCGGTTCCCTCCAGGACACCCAGGCAGAACCATGCTGCACCCTTCAATGAGGCCTTGCCAGGAAGATGGTTGCACTACTTAAAAACCACGGCATCGCACAATGCACCAGCCCACTGTGGTACCTGAACAAAGACAGCCTCCCAAGTTTCTAGTCAGTCCATACGTCGCGGGTTACGGCAGGAGAGTCCAGGACCTTCTGCAGGTCTGTCCACCCGTCTCGCTTGCCTGGTGTACACACAAATCCTAACCCCTCCTGGGGTCGGTCCACTCACCGAACCTCCATTTTTGTGCATCTCCATTTATTGTTATCTGTCAGGGCCCGCCACAGTGTAAGAAGCTCACTGGCGCACTCGCCCTCCCCTGCTGACTGCGCTCCTCGATTGCCCCCAATTTAGTCTGGATGAAAAGTTTGTGCCCCTTTACTGACAGCTGCACACCATGTTGATGAAACAGCTCCCCTTTCTTTAGCTGGAGCAAATTGTGCCAAATTGTGCCTGTGGTGGAACCTGCCAAGATCCTTTGGGCCGAATGGCTCAGCTTTTTTACCAACACAATTATGGCTCTAACAGGTAAGCCCCCTACCAGATTGCGTACAGAATGACCACCAACCACAGTATTGAAGTTGTATGTAAGTACTTTCTTATCCTAGACATTGCTGCAAACAAGACTTCCCTCACTACTGGCCTACCCAGCAGTATCATATCATTCCGTCCTGCATGAATGACCAAAATGACTGGCGTGGGCACTTCATCTCTTTCCAACGCCTGACTGAGATGCCCAAAAAGGTTCTTCAATCTAAGCCCCCACATACCCACCCAGTGGTGCATAAACCCCATATCCTGCTGGGCCTTCTCAAGACTGGAACCTTGAAATTTTTGTGCTGCTCTGTGAATAAAGAAATTCCCACACCAACATATGTGCACTGGCCTGTGCTCATCAACTGTAAAAGAGAGAGAATTGCTGTTATAACCATAGCTAGTGGACCCTTCATCACCATTACCCTATCTAAGCCAGATGTGGATGCATGTACCGCTCAAAACATGCTGAGCGCCATTGACCCACCCTTTTTATCGCCTCTGCTGGCAGACCCATCCCTGCCACTGTGGTGGCAGCACCAATGCAAATGGAATGGGAGCTAAACTGGGCAGAGTACTCACCCAGGTGAGCCAACGAGTGCCTACACAGCAGGTGAACTGATATCGAGTCACTGGCATCCCATCCATGTGTACTAACAGCCTGGTTGAGCCCCCAACTGGTCGCCCTATCAGGAAATCCCTTGCCAAAGCCATTAGGCAATAAGAGGTGTCCGGGCCGCATGAAGTTTCACCCATGTGCCTTTTCGTAGCGGGTCTGGTTTTGACCTCCTGTCGCTCAGCTGGAGAGCACCTACCTACATGGGCATGTCTGCCACCTCTAACCCCCCTATCCTTTCTTCGAGGAAGCCACCAATTCTGAAATGTGAAAGCTCCCAAAAAAGCCAATACGTAGGCAAGGCTGACTAGTTTTACTTCGTACTGGGACCTACAAACCTGCTACAAAATCCTTAATATTCTCTGTAACATCTCCATGTGGTAGGTCACCTGCCCTCTTCCACAAGGGGACCATGCGTTCCCATCCTCTCATGGCCTTCCACACCCTAAAGTCCTTGGTGGGATCCCTGACCCCCTTTAACCCTGCATAGAAGGCAATTGAGGACTCCTGCCTCCGCACTAGTGACAATGATTTCCCCCCCATCCATCTGTCTAACGAGAAAACCCAGCAACTCTTCTGGAGTAAACCTCTCTGCTTCATCATATAACCTGAAGGATGAGTCATACACCCACCAGGCCTTTTCATACATACGTTTTGACCTGGGTGCCAAGGATGCTGCAATTAAGTCTGTGGCAATGGGGCACCAAGTCTCCACAACTCCTCTGGGAACTCTGCCATCACTTTGTCTGCCTGTGGCCACCGTGCCCTGAACTCTGCCAACTTAGACAGAGACAAAGCATCAGCAACTGCATTATCGACCCCTGGTACATATTTGGCAGAAAAATGCATGTTATGCAACCAACATAAGAGAATCAGTATCTTAAGCAACCGTAGCACCACGGACAAGGCCCCAAACCCAATACTGCCTGCCACATTTGTGTTGAGGGCTACCTACTTGCTTGTTGCTTCCACAGTAGGGTTAAATTGAAATTATCTAAAAGCCCCCTCCATGCCTCCAAATCCTCTCTGACCTCCATTGGCAATCTAGTGTGGTGGTACTTTGCCTGTAGGCCGTCCATTGCCCGGGGGATGTTCTTTGAAAAGACCCTTCCTATGGGTATCACCCTCAAGGCAAGAGTTTGATTACCCTACTAAAACTTGCAGCTGGTGCAATGTGACCTGCCTTAAACAGGTGCAGAGTCCTTAAATGCCATCTCCTTTTCCTGAGGCAACCTACACTTCCGTGCTACAGAGTCTATCTCAATGCCCAGGAAAGACAAGCATGTCGTGTGGTCTTCAGTCTTGTCCTCGGCTAGGACTAGCCCAAAAGCCTGCGCCAGCTGCCGGAAGCCCTGCAGGGCCCTCCCGCATGCCAGGTCGCCCCAGGGAGCCATGAACAGAAAATCATAGAAAGTAATGCACAATATCCTCAGATGACACCAAGTCCCTCACCGCCCACTCCAGGAATCTACTGATTGTCTCAAATACTGAGCATGCTATGGAGCATCCCATGGGCATGCACAAGTCGAGACTACAGGCCCTCAAAAGTGAAACCTAGTAAACGAGTATCATCCAGATGCAAGGGCAGAAGGCCGCCTCTTCTGTCTTATTTAGCCATCAGGGCCCACCGGCCAAGCCTCTGCAGTTTTGCAATGGCCTCATCAAAGGTGGTATACCATACAGTGCATAGCTTTTGGTCCAGCCCATCGTTCACAGACGATCCCGCGGGATAGGAGAGGTTGTGTATCAAGCGGAATTTGCTTGGCTCATTCTTTGGGACCAGACCCAGGGGTGAACAAACCAGGGACATTCATGGAGGAGAGCTGAACGGTCCCACACGCCCACACACCTCCTTCATAACCTTTTCCCGCACCACCTCATGGTGTTGCAGTACTGACAACTCATTCTTGGGTGGATCTGAGGTAGTAGAGGCGTGGAAAGGAATGCGGAACCCATCCCTGAACCCATAGTATAGCCTGCGTGCATCCTTTCCATTTTTACACTTGCTGAGGAGATGGGTGAGTATGTGGAGGCCGATGGGGGATGGGGGCTTGCTAGGATTAGTTGGACTGTCGCCCTTTGAGGGTTATTTGCTCTCACTGCTTCCCATGTTGTTTGAAGCACTTCTCTGGGTGCCCTTGAATCCCGCAGAAGGAACAAATGTGCTTAAACCTACATGCTGCCCCCTTGGCGCATTCCTTTTTGTTGTACTGCCAGCACGCTAATTTTTTGTCCCCCGCGTTTTTATCAAACCGAAAGGACTGAACTGATTTCGCAGATGACGGAGACATATTGAACTCTGCATGCCAAATATTGATCTCCCTCTGGTCCCACACTATCTCTGGCCTAATAGCTTTCCTCTGCCTAAACTTGACGTCGTATTGCAGTCAGACTGACCCTTGGACCTCAGAGGCCGCCGCATGTATCAGGTACATGTAACCAAATAATGGTGGGGCTAATGCTGGGGATTTCTCAGTCAGAATTTCTGCATACATGGAGAATCCTGTCACCCAGTTCCTGAGGGACCACTCCACCCACACCGTTTTTGTCTTCTGCTCACTCTCCTTCCCTGACCTGGCCCTATTTAGGACCACCCCTGCATTGATTTAAGTCAAAGACGTTCACAAATTCCCCTTTGTTCATCTTTTCTCCTGTCTCTTTAGGTATGTGCCATGCACTTGCTGAAGGAGGAGACAGAACCAAAGAGGTGGACCCAAAGGTTAAGGGGGTAATGGTGGGTGGAGACTGTACGGATAATGGTGTCACCCCGTCTTTGCCCAAACTTGCGCTGCCACCCTGGGTCTCGCCCCTTTCGCAACAGCTGGTCCCGCTGATTGTGAGGAACACCCAGCCCCCAACTGTGGGGATCTGCCACCCCGTGGAGGCCACCGGTGCCCCCGCACCACTGCTGGGTCAAGTGTGACCATGGTTCTCCCCACCAGTTGTGCTCTACTCCTACCTCTGGCGAACCCACACTTGCTGCCGTCGGGGCAATCACCACTATACTCTGCCCCACCGTACCCACACTTGTGTTGAGTACCGTGCCCCCCGTTGCCTGGTCTGAGCTGCAGTAACTTGTGCAGTTGACTCACCCACCACTGCCGATGCTGTTTCCACCTGCGCACTGGGCTTGTCCTGCTGCCCATCCCTATAGCACGCCAGAACCTTTCTCTGCCACTTATGCATCGGTTCATCTAGCTATTGCTCTTGCTCTAGCCAACCTGCCAACTTCTGAAGCACCACATCCATGCCGTGATGCTTTGACGCTTTCCACAACTTGCTGAGGGCATGGAAATCATCCTCATCACTGACTTCCTGGTGGCTGAGCATGTGCTCTTTGGCACCATACTGTCACTACCTACTATTGACGATCCTGTGATATAGGTACACGGCCCTGTGGGTGCTCACTGAAACAGAGGAAAAACACATATTACCACCAACAGAGGTGTATGTTTAAAATCCTTTTGTTTATGATTTTAAACCTTTTACTGGTAGGCCCTACATTGTTAGGGATGCATACTGTACATAAATAGTGCGGTGTAAAATCATTATTTTGCACATGTGTTTTTGCAGCTGCGATGACAACCATGCATAAGATGTTCCCTAAGTACTAATGTTGCACGTAGTAAAGTAAATCATGGTAATACTTTTCTGTACTGAAGCGGAAGGAGCAAATCTAGCTTGCACAACTTCTGTAAAATTGACCAAGAAGGAAGAAATCCCCTGTTTACCACCTTGAGTCCCTCTCCCAAGCACCAGAGAAACTACCAGCAACACAGACATCCCCACATCACCCCAGCTATGAGGCTAGGCGAAGAATTGTGCTCCGCCAGCAAAGTTCGTAGAGTTCTGCCAACTACGCGCTCCGTGTGGAGTTCCGAAAAACTCTACAAAGTAATACAGAGCGGACTTTTTTCTCTCAAGCAGCTCGCCATTCATAAATTGGTGAGCGCTCATGAGAAAATAATCACGCTCTAGATCTCCTTCCGGTGAGATTTCTCATTGCGGGCGGTCGTGGCAAGTGACAACCACTCATGTTGAGAAATTTGCCATTCGCGTTGAGGAAACTGCCGCTCGAGTAGGACGTCTACTCGAGCAGCAGAAAGCAGCAGCATCCTCTGGTGTGACATGTAGTGCCGTTTGCACTGATTTTAAAGTGCGGGGCAAATTCCTGGCACTAAAAATCAGTGCGAGCAGTGCGACTTAGGAGACTCCGCTACAGGCGGAACTCCGTGGAACACAGCGGAGGGTTTCTGGCACTTCGTGGAGTGAAACTCTGTGAACTCTGCCCAGGCTTACCCAGCTACACCTGGATGCCAAGCAGGTTGGGCTAAGTAAGAGTTGTAGCTTGTTATGCCTTTGTCCAGTGAGGGCCCCCCTTCAAACGTACTTGTACATGCCCTAAAACGATGGAGATTAGTCAACTGTATGGGCCACACCTTCCTGCATTGACGCCAGCGCACAAATGGGGCGCTGATGGTGGTGGGCTCTCGCTCTCTCTCCCTCCCACGTCATAGCTAGCATGCGGCCCCGCCTACGTGACGTGCACCGTGGTTTTCCACGGTAGGCCTTTAAAATATTGAGAAACAGAATAATTTAAGGTATGGGATTCTGTGATAACCTTTCCCCCACTGCTGGGCCCTTTGAGTCGCTCCCATGCTAAAGAGGGTGGGGCGCGAGGGCCACACGGCCCCACCTCCCTCAGGGTAGAATATTGTCGAACTCCTGAGGTTTGGGATGGGAAGTGAGATCCTTTATCACCCTAACATCGTCACTGGTGCCGTGATCAGGAATACTACCAGTGCTCCGGGATTCCCGGGGGACTTACCCTCCCCGGGGCACTCTACCTCCTCCCCAACGTGCCCATGCCACTCACCCGCCCCTTGAGCAACCGACGTTGCTGAACACCTCCACACAGAGAACTCTCCCGGTCATCTCACCTACCCCTGGGGGACTTCGCAGAGCACACTGCATGCAACAGACGGCCCGGGAGACTCACCCGCTCCCAGGCTTACCTCACATCCATGCTTTTCATGTCCAAAATTCATTCAATGCCAGTCACACATACTTGCTCTTCCTGTTCCAGGCGGGGCTCTGGCCCATGGCATGACTAAGGGTGCCCCACCCATAGGCACGGGGGGGGGGGGCACCTGTTCAAGAGTTGTATTCTTTGACTTCCAAAGAGTTTGTGAGCCTTGAGCAAGTGAGAGCTGCCATGAGTTCAGAAATCACCAATTGTGTCCTAACCATCAAATATGGAAAGTGTATCTTCCACTATCTTGTGCTCGTCCTTTGGTGGCAGGCCAGCGCCAAGCATGTAACAGTAATTGCCTTCATATACCACTTCATATCCAACAAGGTGCAGAAGTGCATTAGGAGATGGGTTCAACATTACACTACATGGGAATGCATGGTTGGAAGAGGGTTGAATTGCAGAGTGGCCTATGAGGTAAGCCTTTTGGTGGTGTGTGTAAGTGAGTGGTAGTTTATCCTGGGACACTACTCCTAGTCATTAATAGTAGAAAGAGGAGTGAAAGACAGTGCATGCATTGCTGCACTTGATTGAGCGGGTCTCTAATGAATCCTCCGGCACAGAAGCAGCAGTTCATGTCATGCACTTGATACAGGCAGTAAAGAGAGATGCTTTATGGAATCCCCTGGTGTGATGAGAGCTACATGTCAGTGTGAACCGCTTATCACCATTGTGGATAAACCCACAGGTATGCACAAGAGAAGTCCAGTTATAGGAAAGTCTCCTTAGAAAACACCTGATCGTGACAAAGGAAGTGTATTTGGTCATGGACATCCGGTATACATGGTCTATTTGGTCTACCTAGGAGTGCTACGGGAACAGCACATAGCATACCCTATTTACAGGAAGCCTAGATATATGCTCTGTTGTATCCCTTCTTGAGTGACAGAGGTGCAGAGGCTAAATTGTCTATATGGTCCACTCAGGATTGACAGACGAGCAGCCCAAGTCTGTGCTGGAAACTTTCAGACATCTTACGCATCTAAGGAGTCGGTAGGGAATGTAACGTCCCAGCATACACCGTGGAGAAAGTAGTGAATGCGCTATAGAGATTAACGAAAAACATTACAGAACAGTCTACAGGCATTCACTGCTTACAGGCACCTGAGGTCTTCCAATATCAATTGGGTGCAGGCCTCACTAAAAAAGAGAATAGACAAAAAGATACAAACAGCCAAGGTGTGTCACAAACAGGGGGGGCTTATAACTGCACGCCTCGTACAATACAACTCTCCCCAGTGTCACAGACAGCCAGGATCTAAGTATATAACTACAATTTAAAAAAAGCAAAGCTGTGGCGCAAAAACATAAGCATCCATAAGGGATGAAGTTAATTCATACACATTGAGTTTGTGTCATTGCAGGTGTGTCTGAGGCATCTTTTAAATCAGGATCCTACCTTACGGATGTCCTGATGAAGACTCCACCTCTAACTCTATTGAGGGTACAAACGTCAGCATCATTTTTTTGTGGGCTATATAAATGATTACATAATTGATAAGCATGTACTTCCAATGTAGTTGCTGTTTTAAAATATATTGTATAAACATCTGACTTTGCTCTTTATTTTTACTCTATCGATGTGCACCCTTACACTTGTGCCATGAATCGCAAGCACTGCACCTCCATATGGAGCACCTACTTGTTAGTTTTACTATTGAAAATACATTAAAATCAGATGAAACTTGTATAAACATATTAAAACTTGACAGTCTTTTGATTTAGTCCTAAATCTGTCAATTTCTAGCCTCGCACATTATTGAGTAGTTCTAAATATCTGAGTCCGAGGGAACCACTCTCCTATTATATTACCATTATTCTCATGAATACCCGGTCGCCCCTTGTCTCAGTTCTTTGCCGTTTGCAATTTCAGGCATTAAAAGGTATTGAGTTCACTAGTTCTCAACCTAGTATTGGTTCAGTGCTCATGCTGGGTTTAGAACAAGGTTTCTTGGTTTCAAGTTTAGACACTTAGCCACCTCATCACATCTTTCCCCAGGAACTTTGGGATCCTGAAAACAAACTACAAGCGATGCTGTCAGCTTCCCTGAAATCCCTGCAAGTGTTACTCAGAGGGTGCAACACAGCACAACACCAGGTATTCCAGCAAAGTATCAACCCCAAAATATAATCTAACCGCAATTTCACGGTCAAAATATCTTGACTTCAAAAACATTGTGAACCAAAATATTAAAGTTAAGTATATTGTTTTTAAACAGTTTTACTATTATGTCATCTTTTAACATATTTTTGTTTTTAGTTCAGTTTATTAATGGTTTGGGTTGGTGGCGTTTTGATTTATAACTAACTAATGTTACATTATTAATAATATTATATAATTGTTTCTTATGTGCTTAAATGTTTAATTAATTTTTTACATTTTGCAAAAAAAAATTTGGATTGTTAGGTTGGAGATTGATTGGATAGTTTATTTAAAAACTAAATATAGGGCCACAGAGATTATGTGGCAAGAGAGGGCAGAAACATTCGGGAGGGGAGGGCCAAATTATGCTGCAGGGTTGAGTAATTATGCATCAAAAAAGGTCAACCCTTGATACTCCTATGGATTAGTAGGGTCCCCCTTCTAGGGGAGCACATGTTGCTGTTTCCGATTGTGGGTTGCCTTGTGGATTTGTTTTTTGTTGTTATTTATATCAAAAAGAAACCGTTATATGGGGTCCGGATGGTGTGGCTATCAACGCTGCTAACTCCTGTGCATTTCCCTTTGCCGCAGCATGCGCGCTATTGTTTGTACCATATGCTCCTTCTGTCTGCTAGCGGCCGGCCTGAAGGTTGTAGGCCCATCTGTGTATATTTCTTGAATGTTGTAATAAACGGTTTCAAAAAAAAAAAAAGGTCAAATTATGCTGATTAATGTGGCACATTTTGTGATAGTATTTCTTCCTTATTGTGTTATTTTTCAACTTGTTAATACTGTCTGGGCAAGGATTGCACCTCATTAGTACCAGTTGAACACCTAAATATAGTAGTAAGCAACAGAAAGGTGACCAACCAACCTTTGCAAATGGCATTCCACTGTAACGGCAACACAGATTGCTACGTTTTTATTAACTTTTGAACTGTTGGAGCTAGAAAAAATGTTTTTGTTAAAATCTGTGGTTTATGTGGCAGATGATGCATTATGTGGCAAAGGCTGCAAATATATAATTATGCAACAACAGCCTCTCGATTGGTCAACATGTTTCTGCCCATTTATGGTCCCCAGAAGAGGTTCCGGGCATTAGTCAGGACCAAGAGTAATAGTCACTCTGTGTGAAGTGCGATAAATAGAAAATATACTGGCCAACAATAGGTCAACGCGGCCAGGTTAGCGATGACCCATTAATGTTCAGGGTTCACCCTCTTTCTATGATAAGAAAAAGTGATGTCCACCCTCAAACCACTGAGTATGTCTTGCAGCGCCCAACTTCTTCATAGGGGCAGCTCTGAAGCAGACATCCCGGAAATCAACCCCCTGCTAAAAATGCCCTCCGACAGACCTCAAAAACCTCCATCCCATCTCCCTGCCCCCCTTCGCAGCAATGGTCTCCGAGAAGACCATCAACGCCCAACTTTCTAAATTCATCGAAGTGAACCACATCCTGCACATCTCTCAATCTGGATTCCAAAGCAATCACAGTACCGAGAGCGCACTACTCTCCGTCACTGACGACATCTACACCCTCCTAGACTGGGTAAAATGGCAGCCCTGATCCTGCTAGACCTCTCGGTTCACCTTTGATACAGTCTCACACTGCACTCTAATCACGAGACTCCACGACGCTGGCATCCGCGGCAAGGCCCTGGACTGGATCCCTCCTTCCTCTCCAACCAAACTCAACAAGTCAACGTTCTGCCCCAAACCAACACAGATCAGCTGCAGAGTTCCCCAGGGCTCCTCCCTGGGCCCCACACTCTTCAATGTCTACATGCCCATCCTTGCCGCCATCATAAGAAACCACTGACTTACTATTCTCTCCTATGCCGAATTCACCCAGCTGATCCTCTCCCTCACCAACGAACCCTCAGCTGCCAGAATCAACTTCCACAGCTGGATGAAGGCTGTTGCCTACTGGATGAAGGACAGCTGCCTCAAACTCTACTCGGACAAGGAGGAAGTACTCATCCTGGGATCCACCCCATCTGCCTGGGATGACTCCTGGTGGCCTGCAGCACTGGGAACCCAATTCACCCCCACGGAACACCCATGCAACCTCAGTATCATACTGGACTCCTCGCTCACAATGATCCGCAAGATCAACGCCGTATCCTCCTCATGCTTCCACACTCTATGCCTGCTTCTGAAAACCTTCAGATGGATCGCCACAGAAACAAGAAAGATGGTCATCCACGTACTCATCAGGAGCAGGCTCGACTACGGCAACGCGCTCTACGCAGGCATCGCCCAGAAACTCCTCAGGAAACCACAGAACATTTGAAACGCCACAGCAAGACTGGTCCTCAACATCCCCCGCAGAAGCCACATTACAAAACACATTCGCAAACTGCACTGGCTCTCAGTCAACAAAAGAATCACCTTCAAGCTCCTCACAAATGCCTACAAAGCCTCCACGACATTGGACCAGTGTGCCGGAACCACTGCCTCACATGCCACGTGCCCGCCAGACACCTCTGCTCCACCCAACTGGCCCTTGCCTCCATCCCTTGGATCCACAAGACAAGAACCAGAGGAAGATCCTTACCCTACCTGGCCACCAAGACCTGGAACACCCTACCCCTCCACCTCAGGCAATCCCTGTTGATGATCCCATTCAAAAAGGATGTCAAGACCTGGCTCTTCGACTGAACCCAGACGGAGCAGCAGTCCCCCCCCACTCTCTCCCTAGCGTCTTGAGACCCTCACGGGTGAGTAGCTGCACTGTACAAACCCATGATTGATTGATTAGTATATAGGACACTACTTGGATATATGAGATCCGCCTGTCCTGATTCACTGATTAACTGGGCGTACATGTTTGGGATTTCAATGATGATTAGAGTTTAGTACGCTCCTGGTTGGGCCCATCCCATTAAGATCCCCAGTGTGGATGTAATTTAATTAGCACATGCACAGCTGTTAAACAGCAGGTGGCTCCATTTGCATCCCAACAGTGGATTGGCTCCTAAAGTTGCATTGTGCAGGATTCCTCCCGTGCTGCAGCTCTGCCCTCCCGCCTCATCCCACCCAGCCACGGGCACCCACTTCTGTTACAGCTCATACAAGGCTTAAGTTGTGAGAATTGACGTCCCTCAGTGCCAGCAGCAGTGCAGGAACAGTTGTTCACTCTAGAGGCACACTGTAGTTTGTGAGGCACTTAAAGGGGGGCATGTAGATTGCACCCACACACCCTGAATGTGCCACTAGGTATTCTGTATTTTCTGCAAAACTTTTTTTCTTTTTCTAATTGTAGTCAGAATATACGCTTCGCTTTTTGTGGAAACGATATGAATATGGATGCAGAGAAGGAAACACCACTTGGCAAGTTGTAGTATCAGCACTTAGGGATTCAGGTAGTAGAAGAGTATGGTAAATTGTGTGACGAGTAAATGCAGTTAATAATTGAAATGCAGCAATGTAATCAAAGAAATGAAAAACTCAAGGCAATATATTGAAAATCGACAGCCCTTCTTCCTAGCCTAGTGGGGAAGTCCAGCGAAAAGAGAGACTGAAACAACTGGGTACGAAGTAATTGTCAATAAGTCATGAGTTACTCTGAGGCAGCATGAAAGAATTCCAAGGGGACCCAGTAAGTTGGACTCATTGGTTTGCAAGCTGAATCTCATAGGGTGGAAATAAAATTAGGTGGAATGTTGCTTGAAAAACTAAAACTTTAGAATGAACATAAAAGGTAAGAATAGACTACACTACTGAAAGTCACCATAGTAAGATGTTGTAAGGGGGAAATTGTAGGTAACAGATTGTGTTGATTAGTACTGTGGTGTTTAGGTCTGTTGAGTAACATAAAAACTTGTCATTATACGAAAGCCAAAACTGTTGCCTTTATCAATGCTTTGTACTTACAACTTTGTCTCTTAACTCTGGAAGATAAACAAAGTGCTTGGAGGAAGCACTACCTTCACACCACTACATTGTCCAGACAGAAAAGATGCAACTGCAGAGCTCTCAAGTGGGTCTGATTTGGAAAGTCTGACCGCAATTTTAAATTCTTGCTCATCAAAAATTATCATTCTGAGTTGTACCCTGCAAAATATTCCTTGTGCCGTTCAAACATCAAGAACATTCACATAATAACTCATTGAAGTTGACAAATTGACTCTAACATAGAAACATACTCATTCACAATTGCTAATAACACATTCTTCAATTAATGTGGACTCTGGTCACGTTGGAAATCTTTTAAGTACTTTTAAAGTCAAGCCTGTTGTACTGTAATTGCAGCCATGCCAAGGGTGCACTGCATGCTTAAAAAAAGGTAATAACAACAGCATGTTAACAAAGAGTCTGAAGTAAACACTGATCAGCATAAACAGGAGTAAAGCTGGAAATAATGTTGGGTTGTAGTGTTTGCTATTGGAGCAGTGTAATTTTAGCTCCATCCTTACACGTCACAACTACAAATATATACGTGCTCCTAGCACCATATATTTTGTGTTCGAATGTTATTAGTGTAAAGTAATGTGCTTGAATGTAAAACTGAAGTTCATACACTGTAGAAACTAGAGATTCATAAACGTGTGCATACTAATGTTTAGCCTAATCATGAAGAAATTTAGTTTTTATACATTTTTACACTTATGTTTCAAGTTATACTGCACACAAATGAAAAAGTGCATCACTCGGGCAACAGTGATTTTAGCATTCATCTAACATTTATTTTGAAATAGGATGCGCATCTATGCTCATGTAACTGAAGTGCACTCTGAGAATTGTTTAACTTGACTGTAGTAGGCCTGAACTTCCAAATGTATTGTTTTGCTTGCATTGCATGTTCTCTCCTCTGCAGGTACAGTCCAGGGGCTTTGTTGGTTAGAGCAAGGAGTATTATGTATTGGAGACAGAGAGGCCTGAGAAGAAAATCTTGGCAGAAAGTGTGGAGAAGCCAACATTTTTAAGAAGCTGTTTATTCATTGTGCATCTGCAACAATTGAGGTGCTCAAGGCCGTGAGAGCGCCTAGGTTTTGTGAGATGGGAGAAAACTCCAATGTTGTTAAATAATGAAAGGTTCACCACCATTGGTCCAAGGGAAGGTAGTGTGACGATTATATCTTGAGCCTGTATCGGAATGCTTTAATTAGTATATATGCAATTAGACTGTAGGCCAGATCTTTTCGGACTAGGAAAGGTACAGACCTCTCTGCCTGCCCCGCTGCCTACGAATATATTGTTACATGCTAAACACTTGTCCCTTTTGAGGTTTTTCTGTGTGATCAAATTGGTTACACTGTTATGATTGCGATTTGTTGAACGCTAACTCCCTTCACCTCCCAGTCAACCACAAAGGTCTATTGAATGCAAATTGTAACCGCGGCCAACGCGCCATTGCTATGGAAAGGCAGAAAAGGAGCGCCAGATCAAAGGGGTTGAGAAATAATGCAGGACTGGCGTAAAGGGTAATCTTACAGTGCAAGTTGGGCTGGTCTGGCAGGTCAGTGAATGGGACGATTGTCTGGCTCTTTTTGGGCCTGTTTTATTGTCTGGTGGGCAGTTTCCTAATGTTAAGTTCCCTGATATTACCACAGGGATAAGCAAAAATGCATGCGGTCTCTCATGCTTAGCAAAACACCTACACAACATATCTTTACAAGTTCAAAATTGCCCTGAGTTCCAAACGGGGGCGGCGTATTTAGCTATCTGACTCACACATGGGGCGGGACACTTTTATTTCGGGGTCTACTTTCTGTTCTAGTCAGACCCTGGCGACAAAGAGATGCAGACAGAGGGTCATTTTGAGATTTCCAGTTTCGCAGGCTGTTCCCGCCACACACCAAAACCGTGTCTGACTCTGCAAGTGACCTCGGAGCGCGTGGAATTAGCCACGGCTGGCTTGGAAGGCAGGAGCCGGGAGCGCGCCCACGCGACGCTCGACAAGATCCTTCAGTGCTGCAGGCTTTTAATAATGCAGCCGGTTTAATGCGCTTGCATGGCGCCTGCTTCCATATACCCCCCAGGAACTGCTCCCTCTTTCGAGGAACAAGGAGGCACTGCCGCCCCTCCGAGGTTTCTATAATGTTGGAGACAAGCGCGGAGAGCTGGCGCGCGCGTTTCAGGGGACAGCTCAAGGTCGCTGCTTCTGCAAAATGCATGAAATAAACTTGACAACATCTTTCGGCTTTAGCGTCACATGAAATAATTTATTCCGGTAACAAATGGCTTTTTGTAAAGAAAAGAAAACTTGTAAATGCTAATAATGCTTGTAGAAGTTTATTCTCCCTCATACAGAAATTTACACCCCCTATCCAACAAGGCTCACAGTGAACCACACTCATCCTCTCCATCTGCAGCAGGCAATACCTATTTTCCATGTGAGGCGGCGGCTGGTGCCCCTTGCTACCCCAGATAATCGTTGAAATCCATCCCCGCCCTTTAGATGTGGTAGAGGTCGAGAGATGCTAGGACTGGTACACGTTTTTGTGCAGCCAGGGCCAATCCTGTTATCACCCTTGCTGCACCCTCCAGCCTAATACAATCTCGTGTTTAGCTGTGTGGACAGTGCTTAATTTGTAAAATATTAAGTCCAGGTGCTTACATTTTTGTAGGAGGCCACACCCACTTCACCAGCTCCACCCACTGGCTCCACCCACCAGGATGAGTGAACCTGAACCCGAACATTGGCATTTATGTAAAACACCTAGATTAGCCAACATGGATTGCACATGCTTCATTACTTTCTTTTTAGTTTCTTGTCTATGATGCGCTTTCTAGAAAGTACAGCAAGTCGGCCAGATACAACAGACAGCCTTGCCAATTACCAAGCATCAGGGTGTGTGCGTATGTAAATGTGCGTGTGTGTGTAATCACAGAGAAACAGAATTTAATCATGGTGCAGTGGGGAATGTGACCTATGTGTAGTGCTATGAGAACCCAGCCTGCAACTAAAAGCATTGCGAATATGCAAGTCATTTTAAAATAAGGGCAATGGATAATAAAGACCTGTAAAATGTTTAATTTAGCTATAACACACGTTCGTTAAAGGGAATGGCACATGAGTAGGTTCCTGCCAAAGAACTTAGTCTTGGGTTTGCTAAAGGACTTTGATGTTTTTTGTTGAGTTGGAAAATCATTTCTTCACCTCCCAGCATACGCAGATCGTTTTCTCGAGAGCGTTGTCAGCCATGATGTAATGTTGTGACCCTGAAGGTGCAGTAGCTTTTAAGCTGCCTTTATCTCGACGATTCTAAGATTTGTTTTGGTGGGTGGTGGGTGGTGGAATGGGGAGGCAGTGCTGTTCAGTTTGGTCTGCTTTCCGAACTACCTGGTTGGATGTTGTGCCTGAGAGAGTATCCGGTAGCCGGTGAAGGGTTTTCTGTTTGAGAAAGACCAATTTTGAGTGCAATTTTAATCACGTTGTGGAGTTGGATGAGTTGTGGCATGTCAGAATGGTGTAGGGTACATGTGGTTTGTTTACTGATTAGGTTGTTGCGTAGTATGTCTGGACTGGGCGATGTTTATGGCATCCTATAGGGCAAATCCCAGGGTGAGGAGGAGCAGAAGAGCAAGGCAGGTGGGTTTACGCTCTACATACAAATTGGAATGTATTGAAAATCATCTATGAAGATAATCCTTTTATTTTAGACAGTAAGATCAGCAAGAGTCCTAATTAAGTTAATATATTGGAAAAAATAGTTACCCTCCTAAGCATTAATTGATTTTGTTCTTTTTATCTTCTAGTGTAACTCACTCCCATAGCCATTGCAGTTCAAATACTGGCAGCAGGACAGAACTCAGTCTTTAGCATTAAAGGTCTTATAAAGTGCAGCAAGACTGAACTTCTGTCCTGCTGGTAGTAGCCAAATTTAACTGTAATCAAAAGAACCTAAACTCTTTCTGATACTAGGCAATAACCCATTATCATTAAAACGGAAGACCTGACAGTTGGTTCTGGACTCTCTCACTCAAAGAAAAACATTTAAAAAGAACAATATCATCTGACATTATGTCCCCAGTGTCAGGATACAGATGTCTAGTCGAGAATCTCTGGCCACGGACTGATGGACAATTCCAGGTCTTGACTTGAATTCCAGGTTTTCCCTAGATAAGGGAGACTCCTTTCGAGTATCCATGTTGCTGCTAATGCAAGTACATCTAAGTAGGAACTTCCCCTCCAGAAGGAATCCCAATGCAGTAAAGAGCCAGAGGGGAAAAAACCCCTCCAAAGTGGCAATGAAATTTCAGAAGGAGAATTCAAGGCTGGGATTCAGGAGAAATTGTGTGGAAGAAAACACTGGAATGACATTAATCCAAGAATTCAGGAAAGACTGACTAACTAGCAGTGGAAACAATCAGGAGGGGCCACAATGAACACCAGGGCTAGTAGCTCAAAGCACTGTGACACAAGAAATGAACTGGACTGTCTTCCTTTTGTAGGCCTAAAAACAGGAAATTCATAGGAATCCATTTTGATTTGAGAAAAGGAGCTATGGGTGCCTATTCAGTGTCGGCCACTTTGGATTGTGCATAGGATAAGCCCAGAGTTCCTCACCAGGGAACTCAGGGAAAAGGAAAGATTGGAGAACTTGAGACGCCAATTGCATCCCACAGGTGGAGCCGCCAAGAAATAAGCTGCACGGCAACACTGGCAGGTTGGTTGCCATAAGGGACGTGCAGGCATGCCCTGCCGGTGTGTCCCCCCTGACTTCCGTTGGAATCCTGCAATGCGTCCCGCCCACTCAATAGGACTTCGGGTATCAGGGTCGGGTGGGGCGTGAGTGCCGGAGCCACCCACTTAAGACAGTAAATTAGAAGGTCAATCTAAAAGTAACATGAATATGCAATTCAAACTGCCTATAACCACAGACTTACAGCTTATTCTGAAACAAGGAAGCTGATAAAGGATCTATGCTGGTCAATTGAGGAGGAAAAGTCATTTGTAGGGGATAACAATTTAATCTGAGGACGCAGACTTTGACAGCAGAAGAGACCACTATTAATATTAAAACTGATGGCCCAGACACAGGCAGCAGAGCATAAAACCCCATTGTCACTCACAGAGAGGGTCACAGCCTTGATAGAAGTTGAGAGCCTTATTGTCATTAAAACGGAGTGACCAAAAACATAACAGAAACTCACTTAACAGCAGATGTGTTTCCAGAGCCAGTGGCGTATTTATAGTTGCCCCGAAGATATTATTTAGCGGGGGGCTCTTCATTTCAAATCATCCCACAGCAAGATTATTTTACAGGATTGAGGACTTGCCAGTAAGAAGCAGGACCACTGGAGTTAAATTAAGTATGTTTAACTGCCAAGAAACAGTTCATTGTACAGTCAATGAAAAACTCTTGCTGCAGAAGATATTTCATATGGGCCCATGATAAATCAAGGAGATGCCCTGACATCATCGGGAGTCAGGAGCTTTGCATTAGCCAAGTATCACAGCATGCATTTGATTTTATAGCACACACTGCATACAGCAGAGAGAATTGTCTTAAGGTATTGGGTACAGGGACAAAGTCGACTGAGAGGGATCAAACAATTTTATAAAGAGGAGAAGCTGGATTTTAAGCCTAGCGGCTAGTTCAGAACTATCTAATGTAAAGACTACATCTATTCCATTTAACCCCCTGTGAAATAATAAATGCCACCCACAGCTCTCAACATTTAATGTTCCTATATCGCACCTTTAGAAAACCGCAGAATGACCACGAAAATAATGTGAATCTGCATTATTATAAGAAGTGCTTCATGTAAGGAGATCTATCTGCATGCTAGGTCTTACCTTGTATTATTTTTTCATTTTGTGGATCAGGACAGACAGTATTTCTGAACTCTAGACAGTTTGAACCTGCAAAACAGGTCATAACTACACATGCCTATTCCTAAAGCCTGAGAACCATTTTGGCAATTTAAATGACGTATTTGATACTTCTATTAATCAATATAGTGTGTATAAACTCCATAAGCCATTTAACTGTAAAGCCCCAAATGTGAGCAGGCAGCATAAGCTGTACACACTCACATCTGGAGCAAACTTATAGCATGAGCTAAGAAGCAGTCATGTAACACTGCAGGCAAGGCCTGAGGGCTGACATGAAAACAACTGTATCTGATCTGCAGTTGGAATGCTGACTTTAAAGCTATACAAATATGTTAGCTATAACTGTGCCTTGTGAAAGTTGGGCCAAGCTGCATGGGGATTAAACCTAAATTTGAGTTGTGGCTCATCCTTAATTTTATAAGGTATAACAAGCTAAGTTCTATGTTACACGTTAGGCAATAGTCAGCTTGAACACTGTTAAACGCATGCAATGTTCACGAACCTTTTTCTTTCTAACTCAGGTTAGATGAAAGCTGGAAAAGACATTATGGAAGCATTTAACTAATTGAAGTTAAAAATCATTACTGAATATGGATTTTTATTTTATATGATACAAGGGTGAGTTATAGAAGGTTGTCATATATCTTTTATTTCAGAAATTAGATTTTTCAGATTTGGTTTTAATCTCCTTCCTGCCACTGAGACTTCATTGGTTCACAAATTAATAGTTTTTGTTCACACCACTTCACATCCGCGCATCAAACGTTCCCCTGGACAAAAGCTTTCCCATCCTGCTTTAGAGCTTCCTCTTGTTTGGCACCTAACAGTCAAAGGAAATTTGACTCTGATCAAAGTGCTGCCTAAACAAAGGTCTTCTTGCCTGTCAGTTCCCTACTGTTGTGACAGCTATTCATCAAGTGACCTGTCTGTCTCCTTACTCCTCTAAAGGGCAGTGATCTTACTGATCAGAAGGAGCCAGTCCCGCCAAAAAGATTAAAAAAAAAAATGTGTACCACAAAAGGGTTTGGTTTGATTTGATCATGGAGGTGCTGGCGGATGTTGACTTTGGGAAGAGTTAAAGAAGCAGGAATGCACAATACATAGAATTAGTTCTGTTTTTGAAAGTTATGTATTGAACTAATTGAAATAATTTAATTTTTTTTAACAGAAGCTTAAAATGTCAATATAATTTTCAAATTAAGTTTACTATTTTGAAAAGAATATATTAATAGTTCAATATATGTACAGTTACTACTGTGTAGTTATAGTTAGGCCATAGTTTCATAGGGAAGGCGTTTTTTGATTTGCCAATAACTTTGGTGTAGTTTGATGAATATCCAGGAACATTGCCACAAAAACGTCCACACACCTCTGCTCCTTCCTGAAAAGTTTCTAGGTGATCTGTAGACCAGGGGCCAAGAAAACCGGGAGGTTCCAAAACACGCTTTCCGCATTCAAATTCCCATAAGAATTTTAAGAGGTAATACCGAGTTAAAGGATGAACAGAATTACACCAAAATTGGCAGAAAGCTCGATCTTTCCTCAAAGTGTGCTAGTTGTGAGTTTTTGAGAAATTAAGCTTCAAACTAAAGTAGTATTTGAACGGTTGCTACTCCTAGGGTACCGCATATAAAATAAAAAAAAGATAGAGCAATCTGATAGGCCTAGGGTGCTTTTGCCCCCTATCAGTCACCTCAGAACTTTAGAGCCGGTACCGGTCCCACAGTACTGAACAATCTTATTAGCTTGTCTCAACATCAACAGAAATGTTGCAACCCCATTTTAGGGATTGGGCTGCGGTCCTCTTGTTCTGACTTTTGTTAAAAAAATAAGGTATAATGGGGGCAGGGTAGGAGTACCATGACCCCCTGACCCTTGCGGAGGGTTCCAGAGGGACACCCCTGACACAAAGTGGGGCTCTGAGAGCCCCCTTTTCGTACCACAAGAATCTCGCAGCACCCCACATGGGCCCATCAATGTGGTCCCACAGAAGGACAAGCATTAAATAGTGAAGCTTGCACTGTCCCGTTGTACCTCAGGCTGACACTTTTGCAACTGTACTGTGGAAAAAATATATAAATAAAAGAAAAATTTAGGTGGATGTCCATGGGGATGTTGCGCAACAAATGAAGGTTGGAGAGAAGCATGGTTTTGGACACCCTCAGGGTTTGGAGTGCAGAGCTGGACTGCATGCCGTGAATGGGGGAAGGCTAGGCATGACTGAGGGTTGATCACTCACGGGGTGTTGGGTGCAGGGCCAGGACGCAGGCCAGGCATTTTATTTAACCTTATGTTGTGCACGGCTGATGGCCATGACCATGCCTTGGGGGGTGGGGGTGGCTAGGTGCAGGTCCTGGATGCTGGCAAGGCCTGTGTCTAATCTGTCCTTGCGCAGGGTCAAAAGTTTTGCCCTGTGATGGAATAGTGTAAATGTGATTTTAAAAAAACGGTTATGTGACATTAAAGTTGGGTACAGCACTCAGATTTTAGCTTACACTAAAAAAACTTAGAAATTCACTGAAGAAAACAAAGGTTAAGGTAACATTTTAGTTAGGCCTCGTAATAGTTCAAAACTAAGTGTTAAGGTAACCTTTTAGTTAGGCCTCGTAATAGTACAAAACTATCATTAAAAAAAAACAAATACTGAAATTTGCCAGTTATTGTTTCCTGTGGGACTGGCCAAACCATCTGTTCATAATAGATTCTCCACCTGTGGGTATCTGGGCATATACACATTAAATAGTTGTAATACAGTGCTATAAACAAATTCTATGTAATAAGGATGTTTATAAATTGTGGATATTTATTTACAAAACTTTGTTTCTAATTTTGAGGCATTGGAAATTGTAGAATAATGTAGGATGTGGGGTTTCCCACTTAGACGTGCTTTATCTCTCACTTGTATTGTGAGCATGGGTGTAAGATCGTATGCCAATGTGCCCATTTCAGGAACGTATGTAGTGTATCTTTCTAAACTATGAAGTGTAGTCCATTGGGTCCGGATGAAAGGGCCTTTACAGTATCAAATGCCCATCTGCCAGCCTCTTGACTTAAAATTGCTGATAATGTGAAGTATTTAGTACGTAATCCCAATAGGGTAAAAAGAAAATTGTCCAAACCTGAAACATGTTGAGTTACTTCAAGGTTACAAACCCTATAGAGCGATGTCATAATGATTGCATGATGACATCAATGATGTCATTTAGCATGTCATAAGTAATATAATATGTGCGGTCGTAAGCAGTCCAAAGTGGGGGGCAAGTTGTAGTTAGTTCAGTAAACTATAACCAATGAATTTCAGTGGTTATCAATCCAGTTACAGTGGGTTAAAACCAAAATCAAGATATAACCCCAATGTACCATATGATAACATCGAGGCATACAGCTCAGCAGTCATAACTGACTTGAAGAAGATGTGCAAAAATGCTGCTAAACCTGGACGTGACAACTTATCGAGAAGCCAAAGATTAGCAATAAATGGTTTGGAAAAAGATCTAAGTATCGTGATCAAGCCCTCCGACAAGGGGGGCAATGTTGTCATTATGGACCTAACCAGTTATAAAGCGGAGGCTATGAGACAGCTATCGGAAGAAACCTGTTATGAATTGATCGATTGGGAAACATGCCAACGAACAATACAGGATTATCATGGTCGCCTGACGAACTGGTATCATCAAGGGTTGTTGGATACTGATGAATATAAATTACTGAGAACTGAGAGTCTGCGAATGCCGTGTATATATTTCTTGCCGAAAATTCATAAGAACGCCACTTCTTCACCAGGGTGTCCTATAGTCTCCTCAAATGGGGGACCCTCCCACACTAACTACTCAGTAGTAATTTTAGAGGTACTTAAGTTAAATCTCCACATAGAAAAAACTGGAACTGTGGAGTAGCCTGTCCCTCCCTCTCCCTTCCTTACTTTTTTTACTTAAATACCTCCCATTTTGTAGTAGATATTCCCCATTTTACCACCATTCCACTTGGTCCTACCCACATTTACTACTAAATGGTACATTTACATATATGGAGATCTCCCCATAGAAAATATAGGAGAGGTGGAGGTTCCACTCGTAGGTTTGTGAATTACATTTTTGTAGTATAAGTACTTCTGTCGTACCACTTCAAGTACTCAAAAAATCAGTTTTGAATCAGTCGCAAAATCTCTTTCTAATTGGTAGAAACTGGTGCAAACTGCATAACTCAAACTTTGCATTTAAATCATCCTCTTTGTTTTCCCAATACTGTCATGCACCCAGTTCTCCAATATGGAACAGATCTAAATGACAGAGACCAATTTTTGGGATGTGCAGTTATTAATGATTTATTGCATTGTGATGAGCACAATTATTGAATTAACTCAATAAGTCCATCTCTTCAGTTGTTTAGTCATCAACATCCAGTATTTATGCCATTGAACATTTACTGGATTACTCTATTTGTTTTTCATTTCATTAGGGAAATCCCTCCATTCCTGCTGCCATCGTCACATAGCTCCATCCCTGAATGTTTAAAATATTTTATGCATCCTTTTTTTCTGTTTCCATAGCCCATTCTCTGTCACAGCAAAGAGGTCTCTCCACTTTTCACATATGATATATTCACCAACTTTACTTTTGTTTTTGACCCTCACGTTCTTTGTTGGCTCTTAACACTTAACTCATGTAGATTTTCAGCCCCAGTGAGCACCACTTTTATTCCTCCACAGAAACTTCCTTCTTGACAGTCCTGAAACTGCTTTCTTTTGTCATCTACTTATACCACTGCAAGGCTTTTTCCTGTAGTACTGGCTTGTTGGATTAGTGTCTCACTGGGCTTATCCATCAATGATTTAGACTAAGGGCCTGATTAAGATTTCAGCGGGTAGGGTACGCCATCACAACTGTGACAAATATATGATCCACTGAAATATAAAACCCGTTGGATATTATGGGATTTTTATTTCAGCGGATGAAAAATCCATCACTGTTGTGATGTAGTAACCCATCCACCGAAATCTAAATCCAGCCCTAAATAGCATACTCAGTCAATTAGTCTGCATTTGAGGAAAACACTTGCACCTCTATTCTATGTGCGAGCCACAGGGAATAAAATGGGACTTTTTCCTGCTCACATGCCTTGATGGATGAATTGGGTTCCTTGGGATTCACTGACCCTCAGAGTGCAGGCTGCAAAACATTTTGTCTCTTTCTGATTCCTACCCTGCAGATATTGATACCATTTCTGCATTTTACCTCCGGCACACAGACGGGGAAAAGGTTTTCTAGTTCTCCCATGGCACTAAAAACGTCATCAATGTGCCAACCTGAGACTGGACTGAAACCACCCTGAACCCACTCAGCAATATCTTAGTAACATGTGATTCAGGTAACAATCAATCCTATGAAATATCACAGGGATAATTAGTGGGATCCAACCCATTTGTTCAGTATGGAAAGGCACACTCAAGAACACTAGGGAACTATAGATACATTTTAAAGATGTATTTTTATACTAAAACACCTATCCTAGTGCATGCAATATCCATTACTAATATATTATGTATTGCTATCAACTATTATTAATATAAACACTATAGTAGCAGTCAAATTTACAGAAGTGTGAACAGCAAATAGTATTGTGCCATTTTGGTAAAATCATAAAGCTTTCTTTATGTCAATACAATCCCACCCTCATCCTTTGAATTAAACAAAAGGGCATAGTTCGAGTTTCAAACATCATTCACGCCCACATACCTCGTCTGAACAATGAAGCAGTCTTCAGTAGAATTGCAGTGTCTGCTATTCTCATCTACATTCGCAGACAGACTGAGACCACCAAGGGAATGTGTCTCCCAGTACCCTTCAGTAAAGAAAGGTGATACGTTTCTGTACAGCCTCTTCACAGAGTCTCTGGTATGAAGTGCCTCTCTATCTCTCATACCCAGTTCTTAGCTTTTATAACATATCTGATTATTGTTGAACTTTTCTGAATAAACAATTAGCAGGAAAGACCTTAACACGCTTTCACTTACTTACATTATACAGAACCATGCCTTTTGTTTAAAATAAACAAATAAGTAAAGTTATTAGCTTCTATGAAACTTTGCTAATTATTTAAATAATCACAAAAAGGGAGAATTAGATTCATAGAAAATAACATTAATATATTCAGACAGACTTAATTATCATGTTACAATGAATGATGACACAAATAAATGTCTATTGTATATTTAAACAATTATACCTAAACAACTAACATATCAAAATTCAAGAAATGGGATACCAAATGTGGAAAATCATAATATTTATAACAATATAATGCCACAGTGAAAGCATATGGCCTACAATGAGACCTGAGAGACAAAACACAGCAAAGACCTGCATTCACAATCAAACAATAACATAGTCCACACAATTATGCCCAACACATGAAGAAAAGTAAGGATGGCCTTCCATTCAACTCTGCAAAGTTCTGAATGGTGTATCATGAGTAGATCCTCTACTGTAGCTGGTTTGCTCTTTCAAAGTACTGTCATCCTTCCCTTTTCCAGTCGAAGGCTCATTTCTAAGTATTCCAAGGGCAGCATAGCCAATGAGCTAGCAGTAGTGTGGATACTGAATGATTCATGGCACTGAGTATCATCTCTGGGATTACAGGCTAGGTCTTCATTGTAGGTGTCAGTGGTAGTAGTACTCTTGCACAGCGCCCTTTCTAGTAAAAGAACACATTCATTCAGATTGCTTTATAGATTTTCTACTAGAGCTAAGCTACGCCTGGGAGCTTGCAGAACTGGGTGAAGTTGCAATGTGCTGGGACTTTGAGTGAATAAGAAAGAAAGACTTGAGGGAGCAGTGCTTATATGAACTTCTGAGGAGTATGCGAGAGAGGAAAGCTGAAGGGAGCTCCCAAGGAGTGGCAATGGGCTCAGAAACTTCACTTCCATATCTTTATAAGTGGAGGGACCAGTACTCTCCCACAGGAGCCTATCTCATCTTTCAAAGATGTTATCCTCTGTCATACTCCTCTTTTAGAAGTAAAAACTCACATGGGATCATGACACTAACTAGTGGAGCAAAATGCTCTCACTGTATCAGGAAGTGTGAATTTACCCCTGGGAGACGGGGTATTTCATACAGACACAGTACTCTGGGATAGAAATATCTACCAGGGCGAAACTACTGAATGTCTCCCAACATGGAGCTGCGTGCCAGTCGGGGCCGACTGCCAAGTGGAACTGCAATTGACTTCTAGGGAAAAGTAGATGTTGGCCACAATAACTCGGTTTGATAAAGTCACAATACCTGGGCTACTCTATTGATTAGTCAATAATTAAAAAGAAGTTCATTCAGAGGAAAACCTCCTTTGAGAAAGGGGACATTTAGGATGACAAGGAAATTGCAATAGACCCGATTCCCAAAGCTACTTGCATGTATGTTTGACTAACAAATGCAAATAGCTTTTTTCACAAGCAGAAAATTACATTTTGTAAGCACACCTCATAATGAGAAGTAAGCACCATAAAGATAAAATTCCAAACGTTGCATGCGCACGATGATGTACTCACACAAAGTTTATCTTCTAAGTAAATCTACCTCTAGAAATGGGGAGTGTGCTGGGAGTGGCTGTTCCAGGTCACAACTATAGTCTTAATCGTTTGAGACTATTTCCAAACCTCTCTGCGACCTCCTCCCATCCAAGAAAAAGTGGGAAATGTACTAATGACAAAGCTGGGAGTTAATCCATTTCTAGAGTGGGAAGAGAACACCCTCAAAATTGGCTGAGTAAAAGTGAAGGGGTTCTGCATCCTAAAAATTCTTCCACTTACAGAATTAAAAAAGTGTCATTGCACAGACAAAATGTAAATTTCCCATATTCAGCACAAACACATGTGCATGCAGAAATGCCTCTGAATTATAGAAAACAGAAGCTTTCTCTTAGTACTCCAGGAAATCTGAGACAGTTTAGTTTTTCAGAGCTACTGTTAAAAACGTTTGTAACTTTCTGAAAGTTCAAAACAAATAGAATGGTGAACTCTAAGAAAAAAATCTATGAATCTTCAAGTCTATTTATTACTTTAAAATATAAGGTCCAGCAACCAAAGTATCCAGCCAACGCGTTTAGTTAAAAATCAATTGAACTTCCCCCATTCGATACCTGGCAATATCATCTCAAGTGGGACGTGGATGGTGTGTTTCGATACTGACTCTGGTATCGAATTGGGGGTTCCAGTACCACCTCTTCTAATGAAATGTGTTTTAAGAGCCTGCCAGATTTGGTGTAGGACACTGCAATTGATTGAATGATGGGATGCCAAACATGGATACTATTGACACTAGTACATGGAGTAGAAAATTAAGCCCTGACGCACTTCAATTGATTTTGAACGAAACGCGTTGGCTGGCTGCTGTGGACAACATGAAAGTTGTCTGTGGAAGTTAGCTACTGCAAATCAGAAAGGCTGTGGAGCTGTCGGAGATTAGACAACAAGCTTAATGGATTACACTTTCAGGGAAAGAGTAGAGGGAGGCAGAAGTGGTATCAACAGGCAATCAGGGAGGGAGGGATGGTAAAGATGGTAACTTGTGGGCCAGAGATTTAGCAAAAGACAGAAAGAGAATGGTGGGAACATTTGGATAACATCCTGATCAGTGTACAATTAGACTGCCTAGAGTTCAGGACACTGCTAACAGCATAAGAGGCCTCAGACCTATTTTAAAAGTATGAGTTCAAAGGACACTATTAGAAGCATTGAAGCACTAAGTGGTACATGTAAACACCTAGGGAACTCTAGCAGAACAGACCCCAGGACACCATCGACAGCATAAATGAGCTTGATATTATTTGTGCTGTGGTTATAGACTGAGGTATAGCACTGCTAAAGTCACCCGGAGATCTCCATATGATCTGATATAATGGTGGTAAAATGGGGAATATCTACTACAAAATGGTTGGCATTTAAGTAAAAAAGTAAGGAAGGGAGAGGGTGGGACAGGCTACTCCACAGTTCCAGTTTTTGCTATGTGGAGATTTAACTTAAGTACCTCTAAAATTACTACTTAGTAGTTAGAGTGGGAGGGACCAGGTGGAGTGTTGGTAAAATAGGAAATATCTACTACAAAATGGGAGGCTTTTAGGACTCCAGTTAAAATTTTACTATATATATATATAATAATCTCTCATATATATATATGAGAGATTATTGTTACAATAAAGTTTAATAGCATGGGCTTACCTTATATTGGTATTTATCCCTCATGCTGCTGAATGTGTCCAGTACACAGTTATAAGTGTGGGTGCGCTATGCTGCGTTATCTATCCTGCAGTGTGTATCCTGCAGTGCCTTCTTATAAGTGTGGGTATGCTATGCTATGCAATATATCATGCAGTCTGTATCCTGCAGTGCCTCCTATGCTGATAGTAATCAACTACATTGTATTAAATGAGCATAATGCTAAATACAAGGTTGGAGTCCTCAGACATCAAGAGCATGAAGATGGCTGATTGGAGGAAGAAACAATGGCACTCTTGTTCTCTTTATTATTCTCATTTAGATGGATGAGATTATAGGGTTGGGATAATGAGGGGATACAGAACAATATTACGTTGTTCTTTTCATTGCATTGCTGATAAATGTTACCCTTGCAATTTACACTTACATTGAATAGAAAGTGGTCTATCATTCACGCTGTTCTTTGTGTGCCTTCCTCTGCAGGTAATGCATTTGTGGTGAGCCTCGCCATTGCGGACCTTGTCGTCGCCTTCTACACCTACCCGCTGGTCTTGATTGCAATTTTCCACGATGGGTGGGTCATGGGTAACCTTCACTGCCAAATCAGTGGCTTCCTAATGGGGGTGAGCGTCATTAGCTCCATATTTAACATTACTGCGATTGCCGTCAACCGCTACTGCTACATCTGCCACAATCTGAAGTATGACAAGGTCTTCACCAGTACAAACACCCTCTTCTACGTGGCACTGGTATGGGTGCTCACCTTCTTGGCTCTTGTGCCCAACTTTTTTGTGGATTCCCTGCAGTATGACCGCCGTGTGTACTCTTGTACTTTCGCCCAGTCAGCAAGCTCCCTTTACACCATTGCCGTGGTGGTGGTCCACTTCTTCCTTCCAATCTCCATTGTTACCTATTGCTACCTCAGGATTTGGGTGCTGGTCATCAGAGTGCGACGGAGGGTCAAGCCCGATGCTCGTCTGAGGATCAAGCCTCACGACCTGCGGAATTTCCTGACTATGTTCGTAGTCTTTGTGCTCTTTGCAGTGTGTTGGGCTCCACTGAACTTCATCGGGTTGTCAGTGGCAGTAGATCCAGCTCTTGGCACATCTATCCCAGGGTGGCTCTTTACAGCCAGTTACTTCATGGCCTACTTCAACAGCTGCCTGAACGCTGTGATTTATGGCATGCTGAACCACAACTTCAGGAAAGAGTATAAGAGAATATTGATGGCATTCTTTCACTCTCGCCTAAGAGGAATAGAAGACTAAAAGCCATGGTGAGACCGTAAATGTTTCGATAAACAGAGGCTGTGGGCTGTATCTTCCTGGCTCTAATGTGAAGGACTCACTGCTGGAGGTCTGGGGGTTGGGCAGACTGAGAACACCTGTCTAGCAATGAGGCTTCGTGTCATAGTGTAAATTAGGTGTAATAGCACTACCCATTATCTGAAACTCGCCAGTGAACTTGACCTCTAGTGGGATTCTGCCTAAGAAAGTAGCTCATCGTTTGTCACAATTATACAAATGAAGGAGATCGGATTTAACAGTGCCATGAAACTAGACAAAACCCCAGTCTGAAAGTAGATCTAAATTACAACGGAGATCCATATGTTCAAACAGGCTAAAAACCCTACTAAAATCCGCCCTAATCCCATTTTATTAAAAACAAAGAAAGCACACTATGTCTTTCGCCATTGTCAAATTATGTCAATATATTACTATGCATCAAAGCAAGTTGAATCACAAATAGTGAAATGAAAAAAAATCTGAAGAATCCACAACAATGGCACAATGGTATAGAACCCCAAACAATCACAGACAACGATACCAAAGCAGAGGAAACAAGTTGAAGGCAGCCAAATCAAACAAAGCAATACGAGTGTCTAACACAATCTTTAGACAAAACCAGAGCACTAACAGACAGTAGAATGAAACTAAACTAGACACGTCTCAAACACACAAATCAGAACCATATCAATCTCAAACTAAGACACATTTAACCAATCCAATGGACCAATACCAGGCACTGACAGCGAAAGCAAATAAAACGAGGCAGATCCCGATTGTTACACAAACCAAACCCTGACCAACAGGAAACGAAAGCAGCAATGATGCCAATCCATGAAAATTAAAGGAAACGAATTGAGAACGATTTCAGCAAATGTCACCAAACAAAAATGAAGAACTAGGCATGTTCAAATCAAATATACCCCGACTGAGGAATTTACCAGACTGAGCTTCACACAGTTGCTAAAGCATCGGGTTAAGAAGGCTATTAACAAGAGACCATGTAGCCTAGCTATACTGCCGAGTACGCTCACTGAAAACATTTCACAACCACATCACACACACTGCAAGGCACTACTTGTCATTCAAACTAAGCTATCTAGAAATCATGTATGCAATTGCGTTTATATTCTTAACAGTTTACACAATGCAAAGCATCCATGTAGTAAGTGAAGGCTTGATTTAGAGTTTGGCAGATGGAAATTTACTCCGTCAGGACAGTACTCGGTTGCACTGAGAGAGTACCTGCCGCCCAAATTATGAGATGCCCGCCGGCCCAGCGGACATCCTCGCTGTAAATGCTTTGAAAGTTTGACAGATGGCTCTGTCAACATTATGGAGCAGTACATCAACCTTTCAAGGTTTATTTTCAAACAGAAAATCCCAAAGTTGGCTTTGCTTTTTGAAAATAATAAATAATGCAATGACACCCTCGACATTGGAGATTTGTCCTATGGCGTAAGAGTTTTCACTGTCCGGTACTGCCAGGTTTGAGGAGGCGGGACTTTGCTTTTGAGGAAGGGGTACTCCGATGCTGTTCAGACAGAGCCCAATCTCCACCAACATCTAAAGCAGAGCTTAGGACACAAAATCAAGCTATTGATATCCATGCAGCGTTCCCACAGGCAGACACCATAGCTAGCTCAGCTATCTTTGTACCAACCTAAAAGAAAGGCACTGTAGACAGCACAGGTGATTCCTTTAAACCTGAAAGCGCTGTAAACTGCTCTATCACTCAGGTTGCTTTTATTTTGGTGGAATTCCACAGACAGCAGAATATTTGCTTAAGATATGCAAGTGTATTAAATACATATTATATTATAGAGCTTGAACATGCGTATCACTTAATAAAGGTACAATAGAAAAAGGGCTTTCCTGCCAGTAGCTAGAACCTACTGTTTCATATCACAGATAATTACTTTGTTCTGTAGGTTTTAGATATTACAGGGCCAGGACTTAGCTGGGTATCTTTGAAACCAGCTAGACCTCACAGGTCAGCCCCCACACTGGAGGGTATCCTAAGGCTGCTTACATACTACGAACTTGGGCATTACGCAGCAGGGTTGCCCTTGTTTTCTTGGGTTATAGCTTCTAAAGCGCATGCCATATATATCCTGTAAATAGGATAGATCTTCAAAACCCAGAATGTAGGGTATCCATCAAGTACATGCATCTCAAAGACATGCAGACTTCACAGCACAGCTATCCCTCAGGTTTCATGGATTTTAAAAGTGCTGGCATTAGAGATCAGATCTATCTCAGGTTGCACAAAACGTTCACACACAATAGCTGTCCATCAGGTTACACAGATGTCACAGGCTGAACAATTGACAGTAGAGTCATTCTTTTGGTACCACACGCCTTACAAACAAATACCCGACTTGGAAGAGCAAGGCATTCGTTAATGTTCAACTGTTTAAATTGGATGGATTAAAGGGAAACCATCAAGACTAAGACCACAACAACAAGACTGAATTCCTACTAATTAATTATATAACTGCATCCTTCTGGAAAAGACATGTGCAGAAAAAACTACCACAAGTGCCATACTGGATATATCCCTCTTCCAAAATCTGTTAGGTTATGTGTATTTGTAAAGCGCACTATCACCTACGAGGGTATTCTGGCACTGAACAGGTGTGTGTGCCTAGCCCTGCCTATGGTAAGCTGGTTAATTGAAAGTGATGTCCGAGAATACCCATCCTAATGATCTAGTTCTGTGCAAATGGGAGTCCCGCGGAGAGGAGGTGTCTGGGTGATTGATGGAAGGAGATGCGACTGTTCAGGTATGTGGAGCCTGCATTGTGTAGTGCCTTGAATGTGTGTGAGAGGAGCCTGAATTGAGCATGTTTGTGTATCAGGAGCCAGTGTAGTTCTCTGAGGTGTGGTTGTGATGTGAATTCTGTATGGGAGGTTAAGGATGACCCTGGATGCCAAGTTCTTGAAGGTTTGTAGTCTTCTACTGAGCTGTTTGGTTATCCTGGCATAGAGAGTGTTCCTATAGTCCAACTTGCTGGCGACTGGAGCTTGGGTGACAGCTTTTCTAGTGTTGCTTGGATGCCATTTCAAGATTGTCCTCAGCATCTTCTGGGTGTGGAAGCAGGATGCAGTTACGGCATTGATTTGTGTGGTCATGTCCAGTTTGCTGTTGATGATTATTCTGAGATTCCTATAGTGGGTTCTGGGTGTGGGTGTGGGTCTGAGTTTGGCAGGCCACCAGTTGGAGTCCCATGGTGAGGTATTTTTGCCAAAAATCACTACTTCTGTCTTGAGGGAGTTGAGTTAGAGAGTCAGCTTTCATTCAGTTACCGACTTTGGTCATGCAGCCAGTGAACTTGTTTCATGTGTTGTGGGTCTTGTCCGTGAGGGAGAATATGAGTTGCATGTATTGCGCGTGGGAGAGGATGCTGATGTTTGTGCTGATGACACTGGGCAGAGGGTTTATGAATGACTTGGAGAGTGGGGTTGAGCTATGAACCTTCAGGCACTGCACAGATGGTGTTGCAGGCTTCAGAGGAGTAAGATGACAGGCTGTCAGCTCTCGTCAGAAGACCTCTCCCACAAGATTTACTCTGTTTTCTTCCCGACAGAAATTATTTCACATTTATCTACACTGTATTGTTTGTTGAAAATATTTCTTCTGTATATTTAATATCTTTGCACTTTAATGTTTGTTCTGTGCCAATTCTACCCCTTTCTTTTTTGTGTGCTTCCCCCTTTAATGGATGGCTTGGCTTCCCTCATTTGCCATTTAGCCTCTCCTGCTGTGTCTCACCTCCATGGCAATAATTTATTTTAAAAAAGATGTGGACAGCAACATTTCTCTGTTATTTTTCTGCAGAAATGTACCAGCCTAAGTGTAAGACAATGCATGTGGTGCAGAGAAGTGGGCTGTGGGCACAGAATGTGTTGCTCTGAGTTGGGCCTGGACTTAAAGTTTGGATGGGTGGTGGGAAAAGTCAAAGGATGGCTGGGTGCTGCACATACAGAGAAGCTGTAAAGCAGCACTCAGGGACTGACTGGGAGGGCATATATTGGAAACAGCAGTGCGGTGCTAGGTCGGGCATAAACACGTGGTATTATTCCTGTGGATAATTCGTTTTTAGTGATATTTCCTGATTATCTCCATCAAATTGTCTCTAGTTGCCATTCTGAAGACCTCTTTCATAAGAGCCTCTTTTACAGAGTGTTTCTATAAATACACTTCCCAGATGACTCCTTTCATTGAAAACATCGTTTAAAGGCATTTTCTGTGGCAGGCTGGCAGCTATTTTGAAACTGCTACTCAAAGAATAATATGTATAAGAAAACATTTCAATGGAAACGCCCTCTAAAGACACCTTCTATAAGAACGAGCTTCAGTAAAGACTTCCCATGAGATCTCTTTGCAAAAAAAACCTTTTCATAAGAACTATCTTCCAAAAAACCCTTCCAAAAGAAGCCTCTTCCGTTGATCAGTTCTACACAAAACAAAAGACGACATGCAAAACCACCTCTTTATAAGATATATTCCGGAAGAATTATCTCCCAACAATCCTTCCACAAATTCCCTCTCTCCAAGGCCCCTTTCCATAGGTAACCTCTTCAAAAGGCCCACTTCAAATGCAGCATCATAATAAGGGCCTCATTACATCATTCCTCTTCAGAAGATTCTGCTGGAAAACACATCTTCTGCAAATCCTTCCATTGAATCTAATTTCATTTGATCTGTTTACCTGAATCGTTCTCTGCAAGGTCCTTACACGTGTCTTCTTCTTTTGGAAAGACTCAATTAGGGTTCTCAAGAATACTCAGAACACACTGTCAAAATAGTTCCCTTCAATTCATAAGACCAATTATTCCTTCCATAAAAATCCCTCTAATACACCTCATGCCCAAGTGCCTATAGCAGATGATATTTCCCACATGAAAGCTCTTAAAAGATCCTATACCTAAAGCCCTTTTCAGAAGTACTCCTCCCGCAATTTCCAAGAGCCTTTTCACCTCAACTGGAGAGTTCCTCTGCTAAGGGAGAGGGTGTGGCTTAATGGCTAGGGCAGTCGACTTCGAAGCTGGGGAACTAGGTTCGAGTATGGCTGGAGGCTCAAACATTCTGTGATTCTGGGCAAATTACTTAATGTCCCTGTACCTAAAAATGAATGTGTCCATCTGTAATGCAACTGGTGCTCATGTAAAGAGCTCTGATACCTTCGGGTCAAGTTCGAGCTATATAAAAATGCAAACAAATCCTCTTCCACAGAGGCAGAGAAATCTACCAAAGTAACTCACTTCAGAAACCTTCTGCTACACCTGCATTCTTCTGGAAGCCCCCTCCAAAAGAGCTCTTTCTAGAAAACCTCTTAAACAAAAACCTCATTCAGTAGACCCCATTAACAAAACCCATCCTCAGCAGATCCCTTCAACTAGAGTCCTTTTCTATTGGTTACTTTCATAAAAGCTCCCTTCTATGAATGCCGTTTTCAGAAGTTCCCTCTTACAAGGAACATCTAAAGATGAATATCTATTAAAGAATATACCTCTGTACACTCCTTCATCAAGACCTTTCTGAAGAGGACAAAGCAACCCAACGGAAAGGATTGGTGGGCATCGGAATGCAGCACAGCTAGACCCCAAAAGCAAGTCATACTTTTTCCCACCAGCCTCTACAAGAAGAACATTCTCAGAACTCAAGAAATGTGATATTTGTCATGGCCCAAAAATATGGCTGTGAGTAGAACTCTCATGCCCCGTAAAGAGGAGGCATTACATCCAATCCTTGGGCTGGCACTGGATTCCAGACTACCTTAGTTACTATGTAGAAGTAAAACAGTGTTTGTGATGAAATAGTTTCTATTTGGTGTTCTTGTAGTGTATTTTGTCAGAAGCTGGGGTTCATAAAATCTGAATTGTTAGATAATATTTCAGGCGAGGCACTCATGGATGGTAAACACACTATTTGCTCCTGCCAAGCCATAGCAAACAGCTATGTCCCAGGGGTGGGCACCCGGGGACATAGCAGGGGCAGGCTCTGGGGGTGGTGATTCCCAGGGCCAACTATGACTCCAGGATGGGTTACCCACTCCAATCTTTACTTTATCCCTGAGGAGGTGGTGGTCTCCGGGGCCCGCAGTGGACCCCCTCCATTATATTATTTGAGCCATGGGGATGTGCCAGACCCTGGGGCGTGGGAGGCCATGTGAGCCCCCATTATTTCTATGTTTATTGCCCATGGGAGGTGGCAGTCCCTGGGGCTATGGGGGGGCCGTATGGGCCCTCTTTCACATATGTAATTCATAGCCCCGGGGAGGTGGTGGTCCCCGGGTCTGTTGGGGGGCTGTGTGCCCCCCATACTCTATAGTTCACTGGCCCAGGGAGGTGGCGGTACCCGGTGCGGCGGGGGTGCCGGGCAGGTCTCTCACATCATTTTAGTATTGTTTGTCCCAGGGAGGTGGCAGGCCCAGGGCACGAGGGTGCCACGTGAGCACCAACTGCATAATTAAAATACACTAGCCCCAGGATTTGGTCCACCCGGTGTCTTCCTATAAAAGACATGTGTCTTTTTTCTATCTTTCAATTTTGGCAGTGGTCCACCCACAAATTTTGCAGCAAAATCGAATTAAAAAATGCTTTTAACCCTAGTGGGGTCCCTGTGGTACCACCCCACCATATCTGGGGGGTCAGGGAGTTCCTACCCGGTCTCCTTCTCCTTCTCTTTTTTTTTTTTGTGGGACTCTGCTTCAAGCCAAATCCCAAGATGGCTGCCAACAATCCTGGTTGAAGTGTTTGCAGCAAATCAAATTTCAGCACAGGGACTGTGGATCCGCAAGTCCACTGCAAGGATCTGTGTCCCCAGGTATCTATATTTTTTAAACTTAAATATATCTCTAAAACTACTGAATGGATTTACACCAAATCACAAAAGCACACTTTCTGGACCAACATCTACTTTTCTGCCACATTTGATGTAATTCCGTTCAGTGGATGGGGCTGTAGTCGTGTTCAAAATCCCAATGGGAAAATGTATGGGGAAAACGCATTTTGGGACCCCCCTTTTTCTCTGCCCCGCTTGACGGATCACCCTGAAACTTTCAACACAGCAACTGAGCCAAAACATTTTGGGAAATTTCAAGAAGATTTGTAAAGCTGAGCAAAAGTTATTGGCAAAACAAAAATCGATTTTCCTATGGAAACATGCTCCTAACAATAACTACATATATATATATATATATCCTCTGAGTTTTTATTGGTACTAACTTTGCCACCGTTTGTCAACTCTCCACACAACTTTGCAGGGCTTTTGCTTTAGTTAAGAGGGTCTATTTCTATTTACATTATTTATAGAGTGCATGGCAACCCGAAGGCATTCTAGTGCTGAATAAGAGGCAGCATCCCAACTGAGCAGACCAAGCCCCTCCAGGGCTAAGCTATTTAAAGAGCCAGCATTTATTTGCTTTCCGGAAACGGAAGCAAAATGGCTGAATGGAATTACAAGAAATTTTGCAGGAATGTAGACTATGGTGTGGAAAGGGTCCTTTTTGAAATTTGATATGAATTAGTTCATTAGTTTGTAAGTTATAAGGGAAAAATCTTAGTGATATATTGGGCCACATTATATCAATGTTCATGGCGATGACAAAACACAATACTTGGTTAATGAAACCCCTTGCAATAAAAAGGCAGCCATATAGTTTAGACCACACTTTCTGTTAGTTCTAGGTTTTAATGGGAAATCAGGCTTATTAGTGTTTTTAAAATGTATAGGAAGGCATGAGGTAGGTTAGCAAACTCTGTAAAGGTAGGGAAAACATGTTTTTATTGATTTTAGTATTTTTTAAAATGTTTATGGAGTACCGTAATACTTTCGCCCAATACCTTGAAAGTACTGCAGTACATATTGAAAAAATATATAAAATAATATAGGGTGGATCCTAAAAGAGCCTTTTTTAACTAAACATATTTGTATGGATTGATACATTTCCACCATCAGCTACATGATTGACCATTAGGAAACGACATTCATTTTGAAAGTAGGACAATTATTGGCTGTGACAAAATGTGGGCTACTAATGTAGCACAATACAACCAAAAACCAAAATGAAGTAAGAAAATAAGGTAGTCTGTACCAATGAAGTTTAAAAGCTATTACAAATACATGTCACACACACATTTCTGTGCATCTGACAATGAAAATGAATTAAAAAGTAGATAAGGAATACAATTAAGAAGTAAAGTATTGCGTAATAGGTTAATAATCGAAGGTGGGCTATAAACATACCAAAATACTACTAGATAACGCCAACTATCATAGACACTCTGCTGACTGTTGGAAAGGAAGAAGGCTTGATTTCATCTACAAAGACACAATTATACTACACCACCACCATCTATTTTTCTACATTTCTTTATGGAATACTGTTACTAAAATAGTACAGGAGAATAAATTAGGAAAATTAACATTTCTATTAGGACGATAAATACAGTAACTATTACTTCTTTATGTCTTTTCTAAGACAGGGTTGTCCACATTGAAAATAATGCCAAAAAACATTACCTGGAGATGCAAACAATGAAATTGTACTACAGAGAAAAGGAGAATAAAATAATTGAACAGAGAAACAGAGTATGCCTACAGAAAAACAATAGTACTAGTAAAAGTACAATCATTTCTTTAAATGTTTCTACACACCTGAATCTTAGTAGTAAAATGGTTAATCTGAAGCAATCGATCAAGAGAACAACATTAATATTTAGTTACTCTAACAAAGAAATTCCTTCCTATTAAAAAATATACACTTTCAGACGAAGATACAAGTTTTTGTTTGGTAAACCTTTTTATTGGATTTTACAGTTATCATACAGGTTATACAGCAAGCAGTGATGTTAATCATGTCGTTACATTCATCATTGAGAGATTCATAATGAGTACCTGCATGTCTATTGGTGGATAGCGGGCGTGCCGCCTTGCGGGTGGATAGCAGGTTGAGGTGTAAGCCTGTATGGGGTTGTCCATAAGGTGAAAGGAAAGAACCTATCATTCCCCGATAGCAGGTGTTAGACCTATGTTGTCTATGTGTGACAATGTAAAGGGGTGATCCGTGGGTGAAACCAAACTGGGGATATATAACTCAGGGGGTTGGGGGAGGGGGGGCAAGGGGGCTATAGCTCCTCTTAGGTCCACTATCAATAGGCGGGAGCTTCTTGTCAGCGCCAGTCGGACAGTCTACTGAGGGTGGTCAGAGGGGTGGCTCACTTCAAGGGGGGCCTGTTAGGGTAGGGGTGCGCTAGGGTCTGGCTCTGTTTGGGTGGCTCGGGGAATCTCCCCGGGGGTAGCCTGTGTGTGCACAAAGTCATGGAGTAGCATTGACCACTCCATCGATATGGGGTTTCGTCGCACGCCGGGTGCCTCCTCCTGCCTGATGATGTCTTCTTCAGCCGCACCCCTTTCTTGACCGCTCCCCACCATGCGTTGATTGGGGGACCGCTTGGTGAACGCCAGTGCATAGCTATGCTTTGTTTTGTTTTGCGAGGAGAACGGCGAGCACTGCAAATTTGGTTTCTATTCTTCGTTGTTTGTGTCACTTAAAAATGCCCAGGGCGCTTGCCTCCCATGTGTCGAGTCCCACCAGGCCCGTGACCGACTGTAGTGTGGAATGTACTGTTGACCAAAAGGCTTGTAGTGTGGGACAGGTCCAGAACATGTGGAAAAATGGGGCGTCAGGTGTGTGGCAGTGGGGGCAGTCAAATTGTGTCTCCAGGAAAAAACGCTTAAGCCGCGCTGGCGTGAGGTAAGCGCGGTGTAGTATGTTGAATTGAATGTTTTTGAACCTTTAGTTGCGGGACACTTTTTTGTGGTGTTCTAGGGTGGTGAGTCATTCCTTGTCATGGAGCGCTCAATCAAACTCCTCTTCCCAGTGGAGTCGGAGTCGTATTAGTGGTGTGCGTATAAGTTCCATGATGGATTTGTATATCCACGTAACGAGGTGTCTCCCTGTCCCCATGTGTAGGAGTGTGTGTAATACCGGGTGCGTCACGGGTTCTCCGTCTGCGAGATTCCACCTCTTTCTGCAGTCAGCCACCAGCTGTCTGTGAAGTAGGAATTGGCCTGCCGGCAGCCCACTCTCTTCCGTCAATTCCGCGAACGACGTTAGCTGCCCATCAGTGAATAGGGTTTCTATCTCGGTGAGCGCGTGCTCCTTCCACACTGCAGTTCCCCCGCGGTGTAGTGCCTATGTCCCTTGGGGACACCTGCTAGTGGCAATAATGGGGAGAACAGGGGCTTCGTCCCGGACAGGCGGTGGATGCGGAGGACGCAGGATCTGGCCACTTTGACTAATATGGAATGTGTCGGGTTGGGTTTGGTCCCCGGGAGGAGCATCCGCGTAAGTTCTGGAACCGATACGGGTCCTGCCCGGGTTTCCGCTTCCCATAGGTTTCGGCCCGCTGTCCAGCGCAACGGCCATTGCGACCTGTCCCCCATATCAACGAGGTTAGCAACGAGTCTAGTTCCTGAAAGAAGGAGCGCGGGGGAATAACCAGAAAGTTGGCGAAGTAGTAGAGGAGCCGGGGTACCATGATCATTTTGGAGAGGGATACCCTTCCTATGGGGGCCAGGGGTAGTGTTCGCCAGAAGTTCACTTGGCTTTTTAACCCTCTGAGGGTCCGGTAGTGGTTGCTCTCCAGAGGGTCTTGTGGTGTGTGATAAAGTCTAATGCCTAGGTATCTTGGGGCGTCCCCTGTCCAGGTTAGCGTAGCGTCTCCTATTCCAACCTCCCAGTGAGTTGTGTCCGGATGTAGGGGGTAAATAGAGGATTTGGCCCAATTCACCTTCAACCCTGCCGCTTTTTCGAAATTAGTGAGAGTGGTCCAAAGAGTGGTGAGGTCTGCAGTTATGTCCCTGACATAGATGAGGAGGTCATCCGTGTACAGGGGCACGCTATGCGTGCGGCCCTGCAACGGTATACCCCAAAGTTCACCCGCCTCCCGTAGCCGTATCGCCAGTGGTTCCATGGCTATAGCGAATATGACAGGGGATAGGGGGCAACCCTGGCGCGTTCCACACATGACCAAGATGGGGGATGAAATGTGTATTCTAACCCGCGTAGTGAGTCCGGTGTACAGTAGTCGAGTGTACGCTATAAATTGGGGGCCCAGCCCTACCCGCTGTAAAACCTCAAATAAATACTGCTATGCAAGCATATCGAAGGCTTTCTCGAGATCCAGTACAAGGCACGCCGTGCGTGGGAACCTGCCCCGCACCTCATCCTGGATCTGGAACAGCCGGCGTAGGTTTTGGGAAGTACTCCTCCCGGGCACGAAACCATTCTGGTTGGGTGTATTAGACGAGGGAGGACTTCCGTGATTCTGTCCGCAAGGATCCTCCCTAGAATTTTACAATCCGCGGTCAGGAAAGTGATGGGGCGGTACGAGGTCTGCAGCATGGGGTGTCGGTCTGGTTTAAGGAACGTTACCAATATGGACTCCCTCATGGACTGGGAAAGCAACCCCCTCTCCAGCGCCTCTTGAAAGACTGCATCGAGCTGTGGGGCTAGTTGTCGGGAGAAAGTGGCGTACATTTCAATGGGGAAGCCGTCATGACCGGGGGCCTTGTTTTTGGCTAGGTGGTGAATGGCGTGTTTGAACTGTGCCGCCGTAAGCGGTTCATCTTGGGACTCCCTTTCTTCATCTGTTATCCGCGGTATGGCATCGGTGTCTAACATGATGCGAATATGTTCCCCTCTATCCTGGGTCGGTTCCCTGTATAGCGTGGTGTAATAGTCGTGGAAGGCTGATAATATGTCTGTGTGTCTTGTTTAGCGAGCCAGGCCAGTAAGGTGCCGGCACGGTTCCCTTCGTGATGGGCTCTAGTAGCGTATGCGCGAAAGTTATATCTCCGCAGGTCTGAGCATGCTTCCGCATATTTAGTTTTGTTTTGGCTTCTGCTATTTGCACAGGGGGGGGACTTCTCGCTGGTCCGCTGCTTTAGACAGATGCGCTACCTGCTGCTCGGCGGACTGCACCACTCTTTCCAGTGTTTGCCGCACCCCTGTGATTTGCCGAATACATGCACCCCTTAAGACCACTTTGAAGGCGTCCTATTCGAGTTCTCTGGATTGTGTGGTGCCCGTGTTTTCTAAAAAATAATGTTGGATAGTGTTTGTTTGTTCGTGTTGGAACACTGGGTCCGTGAGGCAGTCTCTGGGGAGTCGCAACGTGGGGATCAGGGGTATGGGTGGGTGCCACCAGAGGGTTATAACATGGGCGTCGTGGTCCGATATTACCCTGCCTAAGTAGTCAGAGTGTTGAAGCAAGGGTAGAATCACCCGTGTGCACATGAAGTGGTCCAAGCAGACTCGCAGGTTATGAGGGATAGAGTGGAAGGAGTAGAGCTTAGTTGTTGGATGTGCATGACGCCAAGCATCTGTTAATGACCATTGTGTGGCCCAAGCTCGGAGTCGGGCTGTGTGTACGTGGGCCTGGGAGTCTTTGGCGGGGGGGTGAGATCTGTCTAGTGTGAGGTCTAGAGAGCAGTTGTAGTCCCCACCTAGGATCCATGGGGAAGGCGTGAATTGCTCCAGGTTCCGAGTCAGGGCCTCCCAGAACGGTGCCTGGTCTGTGTTGGGTGCGTATATGCTGCCTATTAGTTTAGGCTGGCCATCCAGTAGCCCCTCTAGCAGTGTGTATCTCCCCTCAGGATCTACATTCCGGTCAGTTTCCAGAAAGGGGACTCCCGGCCGGATCCAGATCAAAGCTCCCGTGCGTATGCAGAATAGGTCATGGCACAAATGGAGCCCCGCCATTTCTTCTAGAGTCTGCTCAGTTCCCCTTGGGTAAAGTGCGTTTCTTGCAATAAAACGACCTGCGCGTGCTGGCGCTTAATATATGCATAAATAGCATAGCGTTTCCTAGCCGTATGTATGCCCCTGGCGTTTAGAGTGAGAAATGTGAGATTTGACGTTGTAGTCATGGCGGTTGGCGGGTCACGGTCTTGGGATAAGGGGACTTAGAGGTTACGGAGCCTCCCCTCTGTAGCGAATAACTGCTGTCTGATAGCTGCTGTTGAACTGTGAGTGAGGGGCCCCGCCCATCGCGTTGGGAGTGTTGGAAGGTCATGGTGCAGGGGGAGGGCAAACAAGAAGTCTGCGGGGTTTGAAACCCAATACAGGGGATCTGCGGCAACGGGCAGCACATCCAAACTGGTATTGCCTGGTACCAAAGAACTAAATGAACGGTGGGGGGGCTGCCTTGGGGCCCCTAGTGTATAGTGAATGGTGCGCCGGTGGGGCGTAGTGCACTGGGACAGACATGGTGGCAGAGTAACCCGTGGTGCAGAGCAGGGCATAGTGCCACAAAGTATGGGTAGGTTCTACAATCCTCAAAGTTAGTGCCTTGCGGGAGTTTCAAATGAGGGTGTCCGCTGTCTGAGGCGTGACTGCTGGCAAGGTGTCAGAGTTCTCATTAGAGCCACTGGAATCATTCGGATCTTCTTCTGGTGTGAAGATATGTGGGGTGCCTTCATGGTCCGACGTGGAGATGGTTGTGGCCAACTGCGCTGCCGCTTGAAGCGCCCTCCGGCAGTCTATTATAATCTGCTCTAGGTCTGGAGAGGCCAGGGATTTGCAAAGTGATTGTGTGGTGGGGCGACCCTTCCGTTTCTGGGTGCGGCGACGTGGTGGTTTCCGGGAAATGGGTCTTGGCGTTCCAGGATTCCCGGATGACGGGCCATGTCGCAGGTGCAGTTCCATCCATTGAATGACCTCTTGTGGATTGGTGAAGAATTGTGTAGTGTCTTTGTAGATTATCTTGAGTCGGGCTGGAAATAAAAGCCAGTATTGAACATTCTGGTTGCGAAGCAGTCGCTTTGCCTCCAGGAATGACACCCGTTTAAGCTGCACCGATCTGGAGTAGTCCGGGAAGAGCATGATACATTTGTCCTCCACCATGATGGGATAATGCTCTTTGGCGGCCCGCAGGACAGCGTCTCTGTCCCGGAAGTGAAGTAGCTTGACAAGCATGGGGCGGGGAGGTGAGCCTGGAGGGGGGCGGCATGCCGGTACCCTGTGCGCCCGTTCAATGGATAAGTAGGGAGTGAGCTCCTCTCGAGGTGTGAAGGTCTGAAGCCAGGGTTCCATATATGCGATCGGGTTTCTCCCCTCAATCCCCTCAGGTAAGTTCAGTATTCGGAGGTTGCTTCTCCTGGAGCGCCCCTCAAGGTCATCTGCCCGGCCCTCCAGGGTGGCCACGTGCACCTGTAGGTCTTTAATAGCATCTTGGTGTGTTTTGGTTTGAGGCTGTAGTGCGGTGAGCACCATTTCTCCTTCTGAGACTTTGTCCACCAACTTGCGATGGTCATCCCGTAGCAGGCTGAGGTCCATGGCCAGGGTGCCAAAGCGTTCCTCCATAGTGATTCGTGAATGCTCTATGGCGGCCAGGACTCTGTCCAGCTTGTCCGACATGTTGGTGGTTGGGTCTGAGTCAGTCTTGGAACCTGTTGGGGCTGGGGACGTCAGCTGGGGCTGATTGACAGCTTGGGCAGCTCCTGTTGCTATAAGGCATCCCATGATTAGAGACGGCATAGAGGACGCACCAGTGGCACAGTTCGTCCCTCCGCTCCGATCCGCAGGTTTCTGGTGTCCACCTGTGTGCACTGCCCTACACGTGAATCCGGCATGGCTGTGTCACCGTATCCCCGCTGCTTAGGGCCTTTAGGTCTGGCCTCCCTGTGGGGGGAGACTACCTGGCTCCCCCGGTCCGATCCTGGTCTGCTCGTCATTGAGTCCTCACTGGGCGAGGTGCCGGTCTTGGTCTCTTGTCTTCGCGGGGGGAGAGGTCTCAAGACTGACTGTCGCAAGTGCCGCAGTGGCCCACTCTCGTGTGTGTATGGCTCTCCGGGCGTATATGACTCTCTGGGCGTGCATGTCGTTCGGTGCCTGAGGGTATGCGTGGGGGTTGGCAAGCCCCGGTCCCCGGTCCCGCAGGTCCCCCCGGGTATTCCGTCAGGGGTGTCCTCGCTGGACGCCGCCGGGTGCTCGTCGCCCGCCGGTGCGCTGCTGGGGTCCCTTGGCGGGGCTGGCCGGTGTGCGCTGGGTGGGGGAGTGGGGGAGTGGGGGTTCGCCGGACCGTTGAGGTGCCCCCAGCTCCCCCGGTGTATCCCCTGTGTGTTTGGAGGGGCCCTGGGTCGTCACTCCGCGTGCTCCGACCTCCTCCCCTACTGGGTGAGCTGCTTCGTCTCTCCCCTCCGTCCTCTTCGGCCGTCTCGGTGAGTACTGGTTTGGGGGGGCCACCAGGCAGCAGGGGTGCTGTCTTTCTGCTTTGTGTCGCCCCTCCCTCGTCGGATCAGGAAGCTGGATCCCACCCGTGTGATCGTCACCGTGGTGTGTGTCACTCTGGTATCAGAGGGGGACGAACACACCTGGCCCACTTGTATCCCACAGGACTCCAGAAGGTCACCTCGTGTTCTGAGGGAGGGGGGCCCAATATCCACCTAGCTGGAATCGTCCCAGGCGCCTCGCCTTACATGTGTTGTGGGGTCTTCTCGCTGTGGCGGGCAGTCTCCGGTGCGCTGTTGTCTTCCCGACCAGCCAAGTTCAGGAGGCACGCTGGTGAAGTATTGTTGCCTGGCCTCCCCAGGCTCTCTGCGCGGCATCTTCATGCTGTTTGTGGGGTCCCTGCCATTGGGGCCATTCGGCGCTCTCTGCCTCTTGCTGCCAGACACGCTGTGTTCACCGCACCTTGGGGGCACTGGACGGAGCTCCACTGTTCACGGCGCCGGCGCCATTTTAGAGTCAGGCGCGCCGGTGCGGCTTAGGCAGTGTGGGTCCATCCCCCCTGCAAACTGGGTATCGGGTGATTTTCCCTGCAATCGATGCGTACTTGGGGCACAGCGGGACCTGTTGCTGGTCAGGGATCTGCTGCTGCTGGTCGGAGTGCTGCCGTTCACTGTACCGGTGCCATTTTGAGGTCAGGCGCACCGGTATGGCTTTGGCAGCGCGGGTCTGTCTCCGCTGCGTTCCGGGTGTCGGGTGGTTCTCCCCGCAGTCGCTGGACATCGGGGGCTTAGGGGGATCTGTTTTTGCGTCCTTTTATGCCCCATCGGCACCGTGGATCGCCGCTTGTCAAGGCTCTAGCTCGAAGCCTCCTCACACCACGTCCGCCATTGCGGTTAGCTAAGCCAAGCCCCCCACAAGAAGATACGAGTTATGGAATATAATTGCAAAGCATTATAAAACTTGTGTCCTCAAAAATCTGGATCAAACATTTCCTTTCATAAGGAAAGGCAGAGAACCTCATACACAAACAATATGTTCAACATATTGTTGAAAAAGCATTTCATGTGAAAAGAAAACTTTTCATTTTCACAATAAATGTCATCAAAAGTCTTGACCCCTTAATTTCAGCATATACAATACATAAACTATGAAAGAAACAACTAACAAGACTAAACTTCTGTAACATTTGTCAGGGAGCTTGAAGACCTATGTCAAGGTCTTAACCATATTTCATGAAGAGAGTTACCATTAACAGAATAATTGTGTGCTTTCAGTCACACATGAAGGCCGGTGTTATGAAGTCTAACATGGAAAGTAGTAGGTAAAGAAAAAAAAAGTAAAAGAAAAACCAACTTCTAACAAAGATTTATACGGGAAAAAAAACAGAACCCAGTCTAATAATGGAGTTGCACTTCTATTTGTAATATCAGAGACACATCCATTCAACAGCTAAGGACTTTTCCAATGACATTTAAAAGGTCATCACTACGTGAAGAAATCACACTTCTCCAAAACTTTGAGGTGGGTACATTTCGCACCATTATTAACCTCCAAAAGCATATTTTTAGGTTGTTTGAGAAATCACATGTATGACACCACATTCCTTCATATAAATTATGCTATCCACACATCATTCAACAGTAAGAAAACTTGTGAAAATATTATACTTGGTGAAAAGACAGACATTGTAATTAGAAGAACTAAATTATGCTCTACTTCATTGTAATCCCGCACAAGTGAACAATTTTACAGACTATATCCAATCTAAATACTTTGATGCACTCTCTGAGAACACTAATTGCCCTAAATTACCTTTATCCAGAATTAATTAATAAAAACTATTAATGGACTTAGCCAACTACAAAACGGATATTCTAGATTTTCAAGAAACAATTTCTGGAATACCTAATCAGATTTTCATTTGTTGTGTTATAACCAACAAGTAAAAATAATTGATCTCCTTCAAAAAATATGAAAATGAAGATATTTGCAGAAGAAAGACACAATCTCTGCGAATACTATCTAATCTGCAATTACTGCCTTGGAAAATGTCATGCCTTCATGTGCACTTCATAACAATATGGAAATATATCCAATCCCTTTAGAACTACAGCAACTAAATTTATATGAAAAAAATTTATTTCAAACAGTGCATCCTTTTCAAACGTACCTAGAATGCAACCAAAATCTGGAAAACTTCAGCCAGATTAATGAGTATGAGCACTGAAAGGAAACGTTGTTTTTCTCCCATTAGTTTTCAGCAAAAACAGAACCACTCTTGGAATTGAATGCAAACTAGAGAAATATTTACTGGTTTTAGTCAATGGAGTACCTACAAAAGACAAAACAAATTGGTAAGAATAAATTAGCTTAGAAAAAAGTGTAGAAAGCCCTACTTTTCTTTAACAAAAACAATGTATATAATACAGATTTTGATGTTGCAAGCTACATCCCATCTACATACTTATCATTTGTGCAAGACATTGGGTTGTTGGTTGACTGGGGTGTGAACCCTGGTCAAGCAGCAACCATAAACCTTGTCAGGGTGATGCACAAGCCAATCATAAATTAACGTGTGCTCAACCCTCTGGTGGCATGGCACAGGGCAGTCAGGCTTAACTGAAAGGCAATGTGTAAAGTATTGATACAACACTTAAAGCAGCAGTAAAGTGAATAACACCACACAAAAATGATTCCCCAACAAGCTAGAATAACAGAGTTATTTTTAATAAATAAAACAAGACCGAAACAACAAATATCCAATCAGTAGAACATGAGATATTCAATTTTAAAGTTGCTTCCAGCGTTGCTGTTGAGGCTGCTGTCAACAAGAGATGCATGGCCCTATGCCAAGGATGTGTCGCGCAGCAGTGGTTTAAAAGGAGGTTGCGGGCTGCGGCGGCAATGTGTTTTTTTTTTCAATGAGTCCAATCCATGCAGCAGCTGTGATGCATCGGTTCTGCTTGGGGTTGCGCTGCACATCAGAGGAGATGGGTTGGTTCCACTAGATCCACAGAGGCTAGCAAAACACCTTAAGCCTACTTCTAAGGGCCCAGGACTCGGGTGGCCCTACTTGACAAGGCATACTTACAGATGGCAGAGTCTAGGTGCAGCAGCAAGGATGTTGGAAGCCTGTCCCTGAGGCATCAGATCAGAAAGCCCGCTGACTAGCCCTTGGAGTCACTCTGGAGTTCTGGGCTTGAGAGAAGAAGGTTCAGTCTTTCTCACCCACGCAAGAGGGCAGCAGCTTAGCGCAGCAGGGAAGCAGTCCTTCAGAGCAGCAGTCCAGCAGGGAGGCAGTCCTTTCAGCAGCACAGCAGTCCTTCTTCGTGGCGGAGTAGGTCGAGAAGTGTACTGAAGAGTTAATGTCTGAGGTCCATTATGTATACCCAGTTGTGCGACTGAAGTGGGGAGAAGCTTCTCTAGGCATGCCTTTAAAGTGCACAAGTGCCCTGCGTTCCTGGCCCTGGTCCAGACTAACTACAGGGGGTATGCACCTCTTTTAATCCACAGACATTTTGAAAACCGATATGTTGGACACATACTACCCAAAGAGAAGACCATTGTTAGAAACCCTATCATTCTATGAAGTTGCTCTGTTCTACACTTATAGAAACAGTATGGCAGATCATATCAACACTGGCAAATTTTGAGTTGAAGGGACCAATGGTTGTTTAAAATGCCAGAGTAAACCTGCTCTTATTAATAATCACAAATTAAATAGTGACACACGAGAAAACAATTATTTTTACAATTTAGCCCTTCTTCAACCATTTAAACCAGGCACAATGAAGACGAACTTATAGGTCCCTTTCAATACTAGAAAGTTGTATTTGATGTTTATAAAAATTACATTGCATTGCCTGTATTCAGACATACTTACAAATGTTAAAAAATAGTCAAAGAAATAAACAATATTAATGCAGAAATTTAAAACAATAGTCTATCTAATTATACGTCTACTTCCAGGACTACTGACTCAGTTGGACAACCAATTATTGATACTGAAGCTATGGTTGCCATTGACAAGGTACACGTCAAAAAGGACGTACATAATTTTGATTACTCAGTATATCAATTAAGTAGTGAACAAATACAAATTTACAAAAACATAAAAGAATCGGTAGATCATGGACTTCAACATGAAAATGCAATATGTCAATGTAGGACTTATGAATCTACATTACAATATGTGAGTGGACAGGCAGCAACAGAGAAAAGCTTTTCATTTAAAGTATTTACTGCTCATGTACATCAAGTACTAGCTGTAATTTACCTTTTGTAGTTACTGCTCCAACTGTCTCAACAGTACTCAATGTCAAAGGAATTACCTTACTGTGAGCCGGAATACGAGTCAGGCCGGAAGTGGAGCGGGACTGTGCCGCGTCATGTAGCACCGGAAACAGGAGACGGTCTAGTCTCGAGACCGCCCTTGGAGGAGGGGCCAGCCACGGAAGAGGAAGCGGAACGCTTAAAAACGGCAAGGAAAGACGAGGAGGTGTGTGGGATGCAAGGAGTATTGAGCGGAGCAGGAGTATCGAGCGGAACGGCGGCGAGCGGAGGAGCAGCGGTGACCGGAGGAGCAGCGGTGACCGGAGGAGCAGCGGTGACCGGAGGAGCAGCGGTGACCGGAGGAGCAGCGGTGACCGGCGGAGCGGTGGTGAGCGGAGGAGGGGGACGACGAGCGAGAGGAGAAACAGCGGCGGGGAAGGACGACGAAGCAGATCGCGTCAGCACCATCTTTACTGCTATCAAACCCGGTGGGCAGCAGGGAGGAGAAACCACCCCGGGTCCCAGCGCCGCGGTCCGGAGAACGGGCCGTGGTTTGAGGCAAGTGGCTCTGCGGGGACCTTTTGGGTGGGGGCGGTGGGGAGATTGTGAAGGGCTGTGACCCACGTGAGAGGTGTAGAACATCCCCGACCCCACACTTCCCCTCCTACACATCCCTTGGTGACGGTAGCCAACAAGAGATCCTGATAGCAGTGACTCAGACCTGTTCTCTTTTTCTTTCTTTCTCCCTGCAACCCCGAGCACCTGTGAAGACTGAGAACACTGACACGTGGAGGAGCAAGAAACACCCTACAGGGAGGAACCTCGGGGAAGACCTACGTTGTTTCGTTCTGCCTTGTTATAGTTCGGAGACTATCCTATCAGTGCTTGGTTCTCCGCTTATCTGTAAATAAACAAGAACCTAAACCCATTTGTGGTATACCCGACTTCTTTCTGACCGTAAAGCCCCACTAGGGACCATAACCCCCTACAACTTGGTGTCAGAAGTGGGATATCCACCGGGTGTCGACAATGACCCAACCCGTGCCTAACACGATAGAAAGTATAATTAACCAATTTGCGGAAGGACAGAGACATCTACAGCTGGCTCTAGAGGAACAAGCTCTGGCAGCCCGGACAGATAGGGAGGCATTACAGGGGGCCTTAAGGGATCAGGCAGTGATTCTGACAACGAACCAGCAAGTCCAAGACACCGCGATTCTTAGATTGACTGACGCTATCGTCAGTGCTAGAGTTCGCCCTAATGTTCCTGGGTCGGTCCTCCAAAAGTTCCAGGAAGGAGACGACCCCGATTACTTTTTCGTGAACTTCGAAAGGGTGGCCACAACAGCGGCATGGCCCCGGAACGCTGGAGTCAGTACATAGCCCCCCTGTTAGCGGGAGAGCTACAAGCCGCCTATCAAGCCGCCAACCCTGCTGGGACAACAGCCTATGAAGACGTGAAAAAGGCCATCTTGTAGAGACTCGGTTGTGACCAAGAATACTATAGAAACAAATTCAGGAGGGAGAAATGGAACGCTGGGAATAACCCCCGTGCACTGTACTATAGGATCAGGGATATGGGGAACAGATGGCTGACACCCCATGTGTCTACCATGGAGGAAGTGACTGAAAAGATCTTCTTGGAACAATTCCTGGACGCTCTGCCCCTAACGACTCGATCGTGGATAAAACAGCACCCTAATCTCAACACGGCCACGGCAGTTGACCTAGCCTGTGCCTTCCACAGATCACCCGAGTTTAAGGCAGGAACAGTCCGGACCCCCTCTGTTTCCCCTAGAAATCTCCCCAGGCCTGAGATCAAACCCCGTGTCCAGACTCGAGCGCTTCCGCCTCTCCCGAGCATAGGGAATGAGGGACCACAGTGTTTTCATTGCTCCGAGTGGGGCCACATCGCTCGACAATGTCCACACAAAACCTCAACCGTAGAACCCATGGAGGTAGGATATACAAGGGGGCGGATATGTGTGGGAGGACAAGGGGCTCCTAGATACAAAAAAGAGGTCCTCTTAAACGGAAGGAAGCAACGGGCGCTATTAGACACTGGGTGTCACGTGTCCGTGGTGGATAGGTCACTAGTACCCCAGCTTCAGTTACGAGAAACAGACACAGTACAAGTCACCTGTGTACACGGAGACACAAAGACCTACCCGGTCGCAGAGGTGCTACTGGACATATCACATGACCCTCAAATACGGCGAGTAGGGGTGATACCGTCCTTGCCCGAGGCAGTCATAATAGGAACAGACCACCCCAAGTTTGAGCAGTATCTAAGTGAGATACGAAACGAGGGGACTTCATGGTTACAGGAAGCTCCCTTTAGCGAATGCGGCCTAGAAATAAGCGCAGGTAAAGACAGAAAAAGCAAGACTGAGAAAAGGAAAGCCAAACACCTGTATGCAGAGGCGCATGACCCATATCACGCATTTCCTGTCTCCATTACAGAACCTGTGAAGACGGTCCCGAGTAGCTTCCGTTCAGCACAGAGAGAAGATCAGACCCTTATCCACGCTTGGGAACAAGCACAGGAGCAGGACGAGGAGAAGGTAGGACCTTATTTTTATGTGTCTAAGGGTCTTCTATACCGCTCAGGAAAGGAGGGGGACGGGGTCAGAACGCAACTCCTGGTGCCTTCGGTCTTCAGGCCTCATGTCATGCAGTTAGCACATAACCATACAGGAGGTGGGCACTACGGGAAAGAGAACACTCTGAAGTACCTTCTGGGCAAATTCTACTGGCCAGGCGTCTATAAGGATGTTGCAAAGCACTGTGCGTCCTGTGTTAGGTGCCAATACTCAAACCCCGAAGGAGTTAGAAAGGCCCCACTTCGTCCTTTGCCCATAATAGACGTACCATTCCAACGTGTCGGGATGGATTTGGTAGGCCCACTCCCGCCCTCTGCCAGAGGCCATAAATACATCTTGGTCATTGTTGATTACGCTAGCAAGTATCCAGAGGCGTTTCCCTTGACATCAATGACTTCACCCGTCGTAGCTAGGGCCATGGTTAGTTTCTTCACCCGGGTGGGATTTCCAGCTGAAATCCTCACGGACCAAGGAACTCCTTTTATTTCACGATTAATGGCCGAAGTATGCAAGGTGTTGGGCATCCACCAGATCCGGACATCAGTCTATCATCCCCAGACGGACGGTCTGGTGGAACGTTACAATAAAACCATTAAAAGCCTGCTACGCAAGGCCATATCCGAGACAGGAAGGGACTGGGACCAGCAGTTACCACTAGTCCTGTTCGCCATTCGAACACATGAACAAAAATCAACGGGGTTCTCTCCGTTTGAATTACTATTTGGTAGAAAGCCAAGAACCCTGCTAGACATGGCTGCCGAGCAATGGGAGACAGAGGAGGAGGAGGGACAACCCCTACCCAAATATGCAGCCGACTTAAAATCTGCTGTTGAGAAACTATGGGGCCTCGTCCATGAAAACATGGAAAAAGCACAAACCTCCCAAAAACTCCTGTATGACCGCAATAGCAGACTAAGGGAATTCCTTCCCGGTGATAAGGTTCTCCCATTGCTCCCTTCCACAGACAACAAACTCTTGTCCAAATGGCAAGGCCCCTATGTGATCGAGAAGAAAATCACTCCCGTGACATACAGTGTCCTTCAACCGCTCAGGACAGGGGGTAAGCAGATATACCATGTCAATCTGTTAAAAAAATGGGAAGAGCCCACAAACCCAGACGGGCCTGGGCCGTCTGTTCTCACGGTAAACACAGAGAGATCTCTAGAGATAACCACCGCCAACACAACCCCGACCACGAGTACAAAGGCCCCTGAGGGCAACATTATGACACCTGACCAGAAAACCCAGTTAGATGCTCTACTAGAACGTTTCCCAGGTCTCTTCTCCACAACCCCGGGGCTGACCTCAATGACCCAGCACGACATAGTGTCCGTGGACAACCGGGTGGTAAAGCTAAAACCATATCGAATACCCGAAGCACGAAGAGAGGCGGTGGAACGAGAGGTCACCGACATGTTGCAGGCGCACATCATAGAGCCCTCTACAAGCAACTGGTGTTCACCGATAGTACTTGTACCAAAACCTGACGGGAGTCTACGGTTCTGTATGGACTTCCGTCAAGTGAACAACGTCACTAAGTTCGATTCTTACCCAATGCCTCGTATAGACGAATTAATAGAGAAAGTAGGGAACGCCAAATATTTGACAACCCTTGACCTGACCAAAGGTTATTGGCAGATACCCCTAACACCACAGGCCAAAGAGAAGACAGCCTTCTCAACACCATCGGGGCTCTATCAGTTCCGGGTACTACCTTTCGGCCTCCACGGGGCACCTGCGACATTTCAACGTCTCATGGATCGCATACTGAGACCACACATAGATTACGCAGCAGCGTATCTGGACGATATAGTCATCTTCAGCCCATCGTGGACAGAACATCTAAGGCATCTAGCAGAAGTGTTTTCAGCCATTCAGGACGCCGGGCTAAAAATAAACCCAAAGACATCACTGCTGGTAACTGATACAGTCCAATACCTCGGATATACAATAAAAGGGGGACTGATTAAACCTCAGGTCACAAAAACAGAAGCAATAAGAACCCTGCCTCAACCAAAAACCAAAAGAGATGTCCGCTCCTTCCTCGGGTTCCTGGGGTACTACAGCCGGTTCGTCCCTAACTTCTCGACCTTGGCAAGCCCCCTCACGGATCTCCTAACCAAGACACATCCCTCCCGAATACAAAACTGGTCAGAGGCACATGAATGTAGCTATCAAGCTCTGAAAGAAGCCATATGCACAGCCCCTGTGTTACACTGTCCGGATTTTAGCAAACACTTCGTCCTGCAAACAGATGCATCAGGTGTTGGTCTGGGGGCTGTGCTACAGCAGCCGGACTCACGGGGGGATCTCAAGCCGACCCTCTATATCAGTAGGAAATTGTTTCCTAGGGAGTGTCACTACTCAACAATAGAGAAAGAGTGCTTAGCAATAAAGTGGGCGGTGGAAGCGCTGCAATACTACTTGTTAGGGCGTCGCTTCACCATACTCACCGATCATGCCCCATTGACCTGGCTTGCAAAACAGAAGGATTCCAATCCGCGTATACTCAGATGGTTCATGTCCTTACAACCTTTCTCTTTCCAGACATTCCATATCCCCGGCACTCGGCAAGGCTGTGCCTACTACCTGTCCCGGAATCCCTCCACAGAATGGCCCCAACGTCCATTCCTAGAGGGGGAGATCTGTGAGCCGGAATACGAGTCAGGCCGGAAGTGGAGCGGGACTGTGCCGCGGCATGTAGCACCGGAAACAGGAGACGGTCTAGTCTCGAGACCGCCCTTGGAGGAGGGGCCAGCCACGGAAGAGGAAGCGGGACGCTTAAAAACGGCAAGGAAAGACGAGGAGGTGTGTGGGATGCAAGGAGTATTGAGCGGAGCAGGAGTATCGAGCGGAACGGCGGCGAGCGGAGGAGCAGCGGTGACCGGAGGAGCAGCGGTGACCGGAGGAGCAGCGGTGACCGGCGGAGCGGTGGTGAGCGGAGGAGGGGGACGACGAGCGAGAGGAGAAACAGCAGCGGGGAAGGACGACGAAGCAGATCGCGTCAGCACCATCTTTACTGCTATCAAACCCGGTGGGCAGCAGGAAGGAGAAACCACCCAGGGTCCCAGCGCCGCGGTCCGGAGAACGGGCCGTGGCTCGAGGCAAGTGGCTCTGCGGGGACCTTTTGGGTGGGGGCGGTGGGGAGATTGTGAAGGGCTGTGACCCACGTGAGAGGTGTAGAACATCCCCGACCCCACACTTCCCCTCCTACACATCCCTTGGTGACGGTAGCACAACAAGAGATCCTGATAGCAGTGACTCAGACCTGTTCTCTTTTTCTTTCTTTCTCCCTGCAACCCCGAGCACCTGTGAAGACTGAGAACACTGACACGTGGAGGAGCAAGAAACACCCTACAGGGAGGAACCTCGGGGAAGACCTACGTTGTTTCGTTCTGCCTTGTTATAGTTCGGAGACTATCCTATCAGTGCTTGGTTCTCCGCTTATCTGTAAATAAACAAGAACCTAAACCCATTCGTGGTATACCCGACTTCTTTCTGACCGTAAAGCCCCACTAGGGACCATAACCCCCTACACTTACATAGTCTACTGTTACTGTCTTTGGAGCACAATAATAAACTGGAATACTTAAAATTAAAATACTGATGCATGGCAAGAACTTGGTAAAGTCCTTAAAAATGTAAAGTTTTGATTATACATGAAGTTAGTATGATTTCTAATTTAATGTTGACGTTTGTTCATCTTCGTATGCAGAACATTCTCAAAATGTCTTATGCTGTGCTGTTTGGAGGCAAAGGTCCTTGTGTTTGGAGACTTATTACAACTAACACCTTTAAAAGGTCAATCGATTTTCAATAAACATTTGCAAACTGAATTGTTTGGGAAGTATAGGCAATGTGAACATTTGGCAGTATTTTGCATCTACAGAATTGATACAAAATATGAGGTAAGCTAACGAGGAAGAAGGAAGATGCCAAGATATTTAAAGACCTTTGCCTTTGCATTGTAACAAATGAAACAAAGATTATGTTAAAGAAACAATATACAAGAAAGTTATTTCCTAATCTTTATTCACCTGCTGATGTTATGCATTACATAGGCTCCAAATCAAAACCTGTTGTTTGTTTAATGCCAACTGTAGAAGAATGTGCACAATTAAACTACAAAATAATAAATCCAGAAAAGGAAACAATGGAACATCTTCCCACTAAAGATAAAGGGGACAGTCATTGACTGAGCATACCTATAAGTAAAACCTTAGCTAATAAATTACAAAATATGTAAAAATCAGTTTCACGTACAGCGGGATTGGAAAAAGATTTACACAATTGCCATGCAATGTCACATCAAACTTTACATGTAGTACAAGGACTAATAAATGGAGCCATGAGATTTGTTGTGGTTTTTGTTACGATAGGAAAAAAATCAAGACTTTGAAGTTATTGTAGTCAGATTTGACCACATTAAAACAGCAAAAACATATCTCCTGTGTGCAGCAAGATGCTTACTTGAGAAAGATTTATATATTCGTGGAGAACAATTTACTCTTTATTTGGCTTATGCAGTAACAATACACAAATCACAAGGACTAAGCTTAGATTGTGCACTCATTAACTTTGGGTCAACAATATTCAAAACGGGTATGGCATACACAGCTCTTTCTCGAGTTAACAAATGTACAGGACTATATATTACCGATTTCAATGAGACAAGAATTAATGCAGACAGTAGCTGTGTAACAGAATATCATCATTTGCAAAACAGATCCACTCCATATCTTGGCCAATATCCCACTTTGTCAAAACCTAAAGTGTCTTTTAAAAGAAAAATGTAAACAAACTACAATGACAAAGAAGAATTGGAAGAACCTAAAAAAAAAAACACACAGAAAAGATAGGACATCAGTTTCAAAATCAGAATGGTATAAATAGCTACAGCAATGAAACTATTAATCTTTTTGCATACTATCTGTCAAAGAAATAATCCACGGGCATGTAGATTGACGCTTCTGCAAAACCTTGATACCTGTTAATGAACAGATTTTGTCACAGAACCACATATGCTACTCTACAAGTGCCATAAGAGATATGTGTAGATGTGTGATTCAATTTTCTATCAATGAACAACATGGTGCTCAAGACTTTTGTATAGCTGTTGTAGGAATATTAGCCACCGAAACTCACCTGAGTGTTGACCTGTTCAGTATAAGCTACTCTTGAGAACATGAATGCGTTAACTGTCTACATTGAACCTCCAATCCTACAAACATTGAAAGATTTGTATATCTACCAAAACCTGATGGCAAATCAATTCCATTTAAGAATTTAATATCCAAAACTGTGCAAAATAACCTATGTCCTAACTGTAAATCAGAACTAGGGGTGGGAGTTAAACTCCACACCGCATGTGGAGTTTTGTCCACTCAGAGTGCGGAGTTCAGCAAAATCTCCACCAACCGCCATGTAATGGAGATTTTCTCCCGTGTGGCTCGCCTATGTTAAGTTGGAGAGCGAGAAAAAACAAGCGCTAGACCGCCTTCTGACGAGATTCCTCAAGGAGGGTGGTTGCTGCAAGTCACTACCACTCACGTTGAAAAATGTAGCTGTTTGCATTGCATAAGCTGCTGCTCGAGTAGAAAATGTACTCGAGTGGCAGAAAGAAGCAGTGCCCTCTGGTGCACTTCGTGGTGCTGTTTGCCCCTTCATAGCGCAGGACAAGCTCTCAGTGCTAAAAAGCAGTGCGAGCAGCAAGACGGACCAGAATTGCGCCGCTCACTGAACTCCGCAGAATCTTGCTGAGTTTTTGGGTAACTCCGCAGGCTAAAACTCCACGGTTTCCGCCCACCCTAATCCGAAACTTGTCCTGGCAGTTAATTTAGCACTGGTAACTGTATTTGTAATTTTGATGATTCCAAGATGTACTGTCAATGATAGAAAAATAAATACTTTTATTTCTAACTTTACTGCTTCGTAAATGTTTATTTCAGGACGCGCTTATACTACTAATGCCATAATTTTCCATCATGGAGAGCCTGCAGCATCAGGACACTATACAGTCTACTTAAAGAATAACACAGGTTGGACCGAACATAATAATGATACTAGTCTTACTTTTAAGTGCAGGCTTACTAAAAATGTACAAGACAGTTACATTTTCATATTTTACATAAAAAATTCCAATAAAGGATGTTACCATTGTTATAACGCTAAAATGGTACTTATGAATTGTACCTTAATAACTTAGGAGAGGTGTCATGTGACTTGGCATGCGTGATGACATTTGTAAATATCTGCTCCAAGTATTGCTGTCTTCTATGCTTTCACACATATCACTTTGCTTAGTGGCATATATGAACAGTTGGACATGCACAGCATCTATGGGCTTTTTCACCATCCAATTAATTTGTTTTTCCCAGTGTTTCATGAGGACTATTACCATATAATCCTGTTGAACTGTAAACGTTTCAGATGATGACATAGTAGTGTAACAGAAATAGTAGCTATGTCTGAAAACAAATAAAAAAACTGATGGATTGACTTTTTGCTATGTTTAGTACATAAAATCACATAGTAGCACTCTATTTTGAACTTAAAATGAATTATGAAGGGAAATAACTTTATTACATGTTTATACATAGGTTGCATGTAACAACTTTTGAATTAACATTTTCCTCTCCAGGTGGCAAAAAAAATGATTTGTACATTATGGGGTACTTCAATTTCTTTCTCCATGCCACCGCTTCTTCCTCCACTTACAACAACACATGAATATGTTTTTCAACCATTATAGTTCTTCTAAACCTCAAAAGGAGCTTCTGAAAAAAAGAGTTTCCCTCTTACAATGAACACAACCTTCACCTTTGAAGATATCAATTATAAATGGGAATAAGGGGTATACGCTTCCTGTTTCCTACAATCGGCAGAGTTATAAGGCAACAAAATGTTGTTTTACAAAATATAAACTACTGCAGTCATATCTCAATAGTATTGCGGTACCTATATGGTTCACAAACAGAACCTAGAGTTTCAATGCTCACAGATATACAATTAAAAACAAACTAGTCGCCAAGTCATTGATCCATATTTTTAATAAAAAATAAATCATTGGTGTCAATTTCATTTTAAAATGTTATGGATGTAGCACAAAACTTTCGAGGAACCGCAATTAAAAAGGAAAACGATCATGCAAACACCAACGTTCATAATACATTTTGAACTACCTCCAAAGTACAGCGGTATCAAAACTAAGCAAACATTAAAAATAATTCATAGCATAATAAACAACATTTTATGATTAGAAACAAATGTTACTTAAAAAAAAAAAAAATAATAAAGGTTGAAAATTAGTTATAGTTAGGAACACTTAATTTATTATTTCTAAACCAAACCAACTTCAACACAAACCTCAGAATTTAAAAAGTTATAGTTATAACTTTGTTATAATTTCTTCCCCTGCCAAAACTTTCTATAACGAGGGGGCGTGGCCTGCAGCCAGCAGTGATGGCCGCGAACTAGAGGAGCTCCGAGAGCGTCGGAGTTTCCCCTGAATATCCGGCACTTCATCCGTACACAAATCCGGCCCCAAAGACAGCTATCGGCAGCGGAAGGCGTGAGGCATCGTCCGGTCCACCCGTAGGTCCGAAATACGACCCGGAAAGCGACGAGGGGTGTGCGGGAAGACGCGGCCCTGTTCAGCGCCTGAAGCCGGGGCCTGGCTTTGCTGGAGACCCGGACCCTCGCGGTGAGGACCGGCGGGGGACGTGAGGCGGCCGGCCCGGTGAAAAACGTGGAAGAGCGGCGGCGGAGGAGGGAAACGCCGGGGGTGTCCACAGCCTGCACCCCGGTGGGGCCCACACCAGAAACGCCCACAGCGGCACCGGTGCATGGGTGCCCGGCCACAAGGAGCCGGCTGAGTTACGCGCGGCCGAATGCCAGGTCCCAAGGAGGGAGCGCACACAGAACTGAGCCCTGAGGGGGCGAGGGGAGATCGAGACTCGGTCCCCTCTGTGGCCCCTATGATCTGAGTCCCACCGGGACCGGGGGAGCAGCGGAGGGAGCACGAGACAGTGCGGCCCTGCCCAGTACCTGCAGCCGGGGTCTGTCCTTGGTTCAAGATCCGGTTATTGCAGGTGAGGCCTGGCGGGGGAAGGCAAGGGACGCCTAAAGGGGGCGCTTCAGCGGTGGAGTGGTGAAGATACCGGAACGATCGCCCTGGCATAGGCGAGCAGTGTGCCCCGGAGCAAAAACCGAAGGGCCGGCCAGGACGCCAGGGGCCCTGCGCCAGGAGGTAGAGAGAGGGCGCATAAACAGCTTGGCCCGGACTGCGAAAGTAAAGAGGGAGGTCAGGGCCTTCCGGAAAGCCCCTAGGACCTACTAAGAACCGTAAATAGGGGTTCACGGCGGCGCTCAGGCAGGGCTGAGATTAAAGCGACATTCGGTGAAGGGCCTCCACCAGCCTGACCAACGTGGGAAGGATCCGGGAGAGCAGAGACGACGAGCTTCGGCAGGCGTGAAACTCCGACGGTGCTGTGACACTCAGGATCTCCGGCAAGGGGAGACTCGAACTCCAAGAAAGAAAAGATCTGCTTCTAGCGGCGGGTGAGCGGCAGCGAAGGCCTCAAAACCCACCAACCAGTTATTGCACAGCGAACAGGGAAAACCGAGAGGCCGCGCTGGGCATCGGCTCCAGCGGCAGGCGACGAGGATTACCTGGCAGATCTGAACGGATCTGGAGAAGATGGGGGGCAGGGGCCAGCGCACGACTGCACAGGCAAAACTTGACAAATATGCATTTGCCAAAGACTCGCATGGCCCGTCGGAGCGTAAGGAACTGTCGGAGGGGACCCCAGACTCCGGGGGAACAGCCAAGGTTACGCTGGAGGACATCATGGCAGCTCTTAACAATGTACAATCCACGGTGGGTTCGATCTCCACCGAAGTATCCCTACTCCGGGCTGATTTTTCAAAAATGACCGCCAGAGTGACAGAAGTGGAGCAGGTGGCGAAAACCCTCACTAAAGATACCGCCTCGTTGCTGCAAAGAGTTGGCCGGTTGGAAACTGAAAATAGACTTATGGCGGCAAAGTTGGAGGATCAGGAGGGGCGCTCCAGGCGAAATAACGTCCGCATTACGGGGGTCCCTGAGAGCGAAGGGAGTCCCGCCATGGACCTCTACGTAGAGGAGCTCATACAGTCAAAGCTCCAGCCTCGGGGGCTCTCCGCCCACTTCTCAGTGGAAAGGGCGCATAGAGTACCGGGGGGCAAACCCAAACCTGGGGCCCCCCCTCGACCCATAATTGCCCGCATCTTCAACTTTCGGGATCGAGACACCATCCTACAAACAGCAAGGGTGGCGCCGCCGGTACGCATCCAAAATTCCCAGATCTCCTTCTTTCCGGATTACACGGCGGCGGTTGCCCAGCGTCGAAGAAGCTTCATGGAGGTGAAGAAGGAACTTCGCGGCAAGGGGTTTCCGTACTCAATGCTGTTCCCAGCGAGACTGAGGGTGGTGGCAGATGGGAAGACGTGGTTTTTCGAAACGCCGGAGGAGGCCTATGACTGGCTTGAGGGTTGGCGACGAGTGGAGGGTAACGAGCGACAACGGAGGCGGCAACGACAGGATCAGGATGAGGAGGAAGACCCCAAGTTATCCGGAAAAGAGCGGAAGGAGTCACATCCTGCAAGTGCGCATGCTGGGGAGAAATAGGGCGAGAAGCTACATTAAGACCGACAATGATGGAAGGTGGGGAGCCTAGTACAAGGTATGTCCTGACTAAGCGGCGAAGCCATGGACATGGCGTCCCTACCTCACAGATTCGGCGCCCGATTGATAAGGGTGGCAGGACCAATCGAGACGATGCACAGTGATCATGGTTGCAAGACGGTCTTTGAGGTTGGGGAGAACTGCGACGGCTCGGAACTATGAGAGGCTTCCCCCCACACGCAAGTAACAAGTTAATGGGAACTAAGCACTCTGCTGAGTTGGGGTGGCGGGTAGTTCTAAATCCGCTGGGCAGCGAGGCAGGGAGGGGGGTGGGGGGAATGGGGATTTCTTGGAATGTTGGTTTCTGTTTTCTTTTAGGTTCATCAACTACTCATTGGTCTATTAGGCTTGCTAGGCATGTGCAGGCACACAAGGGCGACACACGCTCGTACGCATTTCCCACATCCATTCATGACTGCGGCGACACCCATTATGACTCCAGCGTCTAATGCTAAAATACTAGACGTCCATACACAGCAGCGCTGTCCTTCTTTCAGTATTCTGTCCTGGAACGTTAATGGGTTGGGGACAAGATCAAACGGGGGTTAGTGCTGCAGTATCTCAAGCGCAGAGGGCCTGCGGTGGCACTCTTGCAAGAAACACATTTAGTGGGCACTACCACCAAAGCCCTGGATAGATGGGGGTTCAAGATGGTGATACATTCGGAGTTCACGACCGGGTCCAGAGGGGTGGGCATACTGATCAACAAACGCTCCCCCCTGATTCTTCTTGACTCTCGTCGAGAGGAGCATGGTCGCTTTGCGGCACTGACCTGCCAATGGGAGGGGAAAGTGTACAACTTGGTGACCGTCTACATCCCCCCGACACTGCACCAGACCTCCTTCAGGGCATTGGGTGAATTCCTGTTGGCGCTGCCACAAGGCGAGCTTATCATGGGCGGGGACTTTAACGCGACTATGGACCCTTTGCTTGATAGGTCATCATGCAGGGCGCATGGCGTGGACACCTCCATTCTTCGAGAATTTACTGGGGCGCTGGGCCTCATAGACACATGGAGGGCATATAGGCAAGAGGAGAGACAGTACACCTTTTTGTCCGGGGCACACAACACTCTTTCCCGCATAGACTATATCTTCACATCACCCGCTGGGTTCAAAGGGATGACCGAAGTATCACACCTCCCTAGGGGCATTTCGGACCACTCACCAGTGGTCATTTCGTTTGCGACCGTAGACCTCTGTAACCGCACTGTATTCCCGATTCACCCCGGGTATCTCGAAATCCCTAAAATCAGTAAGACCCTTAAAACGGCGACCAAACACTATTTCACTGAAAACACTGACTCTGTCGGGAGCCCAGCAACCCTCTGGGAGGCCTTTAAAACAGTCTTACGGGGGCAGGCCGTCTCCGTCATTACGGCGCACAAGAAAACCCAGCGACTCGCTGTGCTGGAGCTCGAGCAAGGGGTGAGTGCGGCGGAAGTGCTTCATGCCACGCAGGCTGACGAGGACTCGGCACATAAAGTACGCATGGCACAGCAGGAATACAGGTCCCATCTTTGGGAGGCAGCACGCGCTAAACAGGTGGCAACTCAACATACGATCTACGAACTAGGGGACAAAGCAGGCAAACTCCTGGCATGGCTGGAAAGAGGGGAACGCGCGGCGCGGTGGGTGGCTCGGATTCAGCTCGGAACCGGGGAATTTACCTCGGAGCCTAGGCAAATAGCGGGGGCTTTCGCGGCCCACTACAAAACGATATACACTCCGGAGGCCTCCTCTACCGTTGCTGATAACGAGCTCTTCCTTCGAGACATCATAATGCCGCGACTGCCCCCTTCGGGCGTAGCGGCCCTGGAGGCGGACCTGACGGCTGAGGAGCTTACACTGGCGATTCTGGCCCTCCGCACCGGGAAGGCGATGGGGCCTAATGGAATCCCGATTGAATACTATAAACAAAACTCCTCACTAGTGGTCCCGCACCTGTTAGCCATGTATAGGGACGGTCTATCGACCGGGATCCTCCCCACGATCAGAGGATGGCCACGATAGTGGCGATCCCGAAACCTAACAAACCGACGCACGAATGTTCATCTTACCGCCCGATCTCATTACTGAACGCGGAGGCGAAGATCCTAGCCAAGGTACTGGCGACACGACTACAGCCATACCTCTCTACCCTAATACACCCGGACCAGTCGGGATTTATGCCCCACCGAAACACTGCCCTAAACATACGACGTCTACATGGAATTGTTGCGTGCCGCTCCTCGATAGAGGAGGACGCGGCCATCCTGTCGTTAGATGCGCGGATGGCGTTCGATAGGGTAGAATGGCCTTTCCTGTTTGCCGTTCTTCGTCACATGGGACTGGGCCCCAAGATTTGCGCTTGGATTCAGCTTCTTTACACCCAGCCACTTGCACAGGTAGTAGTGAACGGCCACGTCTCGGACGCCTTCCCTTTGGGACGGGGGACGAGACAGGGATGCCCCCTTTCTCCGCTCCTTTTTGCGCTGGCTCTAGAGCCTTTGGCGGCATGGGTTCGACAGGACCCTGTGATACGGGGCCTCAAATGGACGTTGGGGTGGGAGGATCGTATCTCCCTATATGCTGACGATGTCCTCCTGTACCTTGCCTCGCCGGCACGCTCCATTACCTGTCTCCTTGACATATGTGCATCGTACGGGAGGAGGTCAGGCTATGAGATCAACTGGGAGAAATCCATCCTTTACATGCTCCAGGGCTCCCCACCTCGCCTTCCGAGGAGTTGTAATATCCGAGTGGCCGCTGATGGCTTCAAATATCTTGGCATTTATGTGACGGCGGATCGCGACAAATTTATGGCTGAAAATCTAATGAAGCCCCTGCAAAGGCTCCGTGCAGACGTCAAACACTGGCGCTCCTTGCCCCTGACATTGCTGGGAAGGGCTTCACTCTTCAAAATGCTGGCCCTCCCTAGATTCCTATACATGCTACAAAATACCCCCTTCCCGGTTGCACCCTCCTATTTCACGGCTATCAACGCAGAGGTCACCAGCCTCCTATGGGAGGACAAGGCACCACGGATAGCTCTACACAAGCTCACCAGTGGCTGGTACGACGGCGGTATAGCCCTCCCAGATATCAAAACCTATTACTGGGCGTCGCAACTTATGATTATAAACCAATGGCTCCATGCGCCTGGAGATGACCCTGCTTACCGCATGGATAGGCAGCTGCTGGGGGGGGAGGGGGTGTTGGGAGCCCTATACAACCCCAAAAAAGGTCACCCTCCGGCGGGGCCCGCAGCACACACCCTCCGGATATGGTTCGCGGCACAGCGCGCAATGGGCTGGGCAGGAAGGATTATCCAGGCTACGCCTCTCTGGGACGCGAAGCGGCTCGGGGTACTCCGCACCACCAAGGGATTCCACCAATGGGATCTAATCGGTATCTCCAGGGTCGGGGACCTCTGGAAACGGGGAGAGGTGGTCCCTTTCCCCAAATTGCAGGCGGAGTACGACTTGGCCGATACTGAATGCTTCCGCTACTTACAAATCCACCACGCTCTCCGGGCGGCGATTCCACCGGGGACGCGGCTCCCGGAGTCATCGCCCCTGGAAGATCGGCTCCTGACAGAACACCTTATTCAAAGAGCGACGTCCCTCACATACCGGAAAATAATAAATACTCGCCTTGATCCTTTCCTGATCCTCAAGAGTAAATGGGAGGCAGAACTTGGGGACTTAGATGAGACGGAGTGGCAGTCCGCGCTGTCGTCCCCCAGGGAGGTGGGCATATCGTCCAAGTTCAGACTAGTCCAACTTAAAATTTTGCACCGCACATACTACACCCGTACACTCCTATTTAAACTACAGCGGGCGGAGTCCCCGCAATGTCTCAGGAACTGTGGCCACGAGGGATCTTTCTTTCACACCATATGGGAATGCCCAGCCATCACGATCTACTGGAAGGAGGTGATGCATACGCTCTCCCAAGTGACTAGAATCCTGACACCACCGGAGCCTCGGCGATGTCTCCTTAACATGTGGGAACAAACTGATCATAATAGAATGACGCAGCTCTGGGTGACGTTAGGGCTCATGCTGGCAAAACGCAATATAGCCCAGCGATGGGGTTCGGGGCAGGCGCCTACCCTGGCGCAGTGGATATGTGACATGGATCAAGTAATGGTGGTTGAAAAATCTGTATATATACATAGAGGGTGCCCCCGGAAATGGTCCCAGGTGTGGAATGGGTGGAATGTATACAGAGGGAATATATGTGAGCCCCCACCAGCCGCATCAGATGAGGAACTCAGTGACCAAGAGTAGTGCGCCTTTCGAATGCAGGGGTTTGAGATGGGAACGACGATATGCTACGTATGTAATGTCTTTATGTCTCACTTGTAACTATACTGCACTGTGGAATTCCGTTTGGAGTAACCTCCTGCTACGCCTGGAGATCGATGAGTGGTGTTTATTTTCTTTTGTGTTTGCAAATTTAATAAAAATATTTCAACAAAAAAACTTTCTATAACTCGCACACCTTCATACAGAATATTGTGAACTTGCTAGGCAGACTAAATGAACTATAACGTGCGCCTTCCCCATGAACTGCTTAATTAAACCTTTTCATATTACATCAATATTAGCATGTTTAATTGCAGCATGTATAAGAACACTTATCCCATTTCAAATGACATCATTTATGAGAACACTGTTCATGTTGAGGGCCGAGATACAGTTAATTTAGTCTGCATAGCAAGTTCACAATAGTCTATGCGAAGGAACGCTAGTTATAGAAAGTTTGTCTGGGACAGAAATAATAACCTAAAGTAGCTGAAGTTGGTTTTGTAAAGAAATAATAAAGCGTTTCTAACTATAACTAATCTTCAACATTTAGTATTTTCAGTATGTATGTATATATATATATATATAAATGTGCACTTACCTTTTTGATATTTTGTCCCACGATAGTCTGATCACGATATTATGATCCTTCATTATTTCGACAATCTATACCAGAAGCTTGCCTGTATTTGCTCACTCTACCAGAGACTTTCCCTGAGGCCCTGCTGGGGTGGGACTTTGCTGCCCAGCACACCTTGTGGCAGAGGAGGGGTTGGCTTATCAAGACGAGCTGAAAAGCGCCTGTTACTTCCTGCGGCGCGGAACGTCAATCTAAACCGGTAGATTGTCGGTATTTGCTCGCAATGCAACAGACTTTCCCTGAGGCTCTGCTGGGGTGCACCTTCCCCCCACCCCCAGCAAACCTTATGGCAGAGGAGGGAACGGCTACTCAAGACAAGCTAAAAAGCACCCATTACTTCCTGCGGCGTGGGACCAGTCCTGGAGCGAGCCTGGGGAAAGAATAGGCCAAGACTGGCCTGTCTTAGCCCCCATTACCCGATAGAGACTGGGCTGGGCCCATTGTCATGGCTGTTTGATTTCACGCCCTCTGTTGCCTGGAACATTCATCTGCCTGTCCTTTGCTCAGGTAGTGTGTGATTAAAATTATTTTTCTTTGATTCTCCCTCTTTTTGAGGAATGCCTGAGGCTAATATGGGTAAGAGAAACGTTGCTCCTTGATCCTCTATGGGCCTTCAACCTCATATGCATACTACAATTGACAATTTCTTGATTTGAGCGGTTAATCTTTTCTCTAATTAAATTAAATAGGCAGTGAGTTGACTTTCACTTAGGACCGAGGATCCCGAATTATTACTTGTGACCATGGCCACTCGTTCTCTTTCCTCTTGTAGTGATGAGCCTTCTACCTCTATGGTCCTTCTAGTTACTTTGCTAGATTCACCTGTGGTGGTTCAGTAGATGGGGTCTAGGTAAATGCTGAAACTGTGATAAATGTTTGCTCCCCTGACCCGGGGCAGTCAGCAAAACGCAGGAAAAAAGCCCAAAATCAAAGCTGTCAAAGTCTAAGGTTAAATCGATGACATGAAGGTTGGATGATCTGGTGAACGTGTCTTCAGCGTTTAAGTGAATTGTTGGATGTGAAACTGCATTTGGTCTACAACTGGCTTGCTGCTATCGAAGCCAATTTGAGCAATCTGACTAAAATTGGGGAGGTAGGCCCTGTTTGCCTCCAGAAGCCATAGAGATTACCAGCTGCTTGTATTAACATCCAGTCAAATCCTTGCAGCACAAGCTGTGCAACAACTAGCTTGTAATGAGAATATAAGAGGCAGAGGTGATGTTAACACTCAATCTTTGGCTATAACACATGAACAGCATATAATTTGCCATCACAGAGGAAAGGCCCTAGGGCCCCTTTGGTTTCTACTGCCAAGCAGGTTGAGAAAAAACACAATTAATCTTCCCCCAGCCTCATTCCCTTATGTAATTGTATTAGCCAACATTCTCAGTGTGTTGGTCGACCCACCCGAATTAACAATGGCCCTTAAGAACAAAGTAGTTTATTGTTTGAACAATAACATGAGCAGACAATGGGATTTCCATAATGAGATTCTCTTTGTGCAACGGGTGGGGAGCATTGGAAGTTTGGAGAAGCAATTTCTTGGAGGCACAATAATCTTTAACGTTCACAACCCCCTAGAACTGGCATGGTTAAATCAAGCCCCTATTCATTTGTCTAACAGGCTGCAATATCACTTTCTTCCCCCCTTCAAAATAGATTTGTGGCTCTCGCAGGCTTGGAAGATAATGCTTGACATCATGGTAGAGAGAGTGTTTGTGTTGCTGTTGTGGTTCCCGGGTATAACACTCATGTGATCCACAGCTCTTCTGGCATTGACCACTCTCCCATTGATAGTAACTTCAGGTTCATTGTATGCAGTCCTTTGTTGACCTGTAATGTATCAAAGGTGGAGGTATCTGGTGTCCTTACAAACAAGAGTAATCCTGACATTAATTTCCTCAGCTGGAATATCACTGGCTTTGCCTCAAAAGTTCAACTTGAAGGCTGGCAATTTTATCACAGATTATGATATTGTGCTTATGTAGGAAACATGGGCTGTGAATGAGGTTGTTTTTGATGGGTTTATGTACTTCAATCTCCCTGTCTTGTCTTCCCCTGTGGGTCGTTCTAATCTGGTTTAAGGTTGATATTGGATGTAAAATCCTTCCCATTGTAACAGAAAGGGAAGTGGAACAGGCTTCTGACCTTCTTTGGGGAAGTCAATTCAGGATTCATATGGTGAATTTTTATAATAAAGTTTTTTCAACCAAGAGCAATTTGATTTTTCAGGGACTGTTTTCTCTGATCGGATCTCTAGCCTAGAAGGAGTCACAGGCTTGCAGACCATTTAATCTCCTATTGGCTGGCGATTTTAATGCCAAGTTGGGCATTTTGCCTTCCTTATCATCATCAATTTTCTATTCTCTTATAATGGAAGCAGATCTTAATGCTATGGATGACACGGGGCTCCATCTATATTCATTTATGGTGACCTTTGATATAGAAAATGTGGTTTTCAACTCTACCACATCAGCAATACCTAGTTTCACTGGGAGAGGAAACGGACCACGATTGATTATGTTTTTACCTCTCAGAGCCTGTGTCCATTAATTATGGGGGGGTGATAAATCATGGTTCTACAAAGATTGCAGAGCAGCAAATGGTAGCCTGTGTAGGTCCCTATAGCAAATCCCTAGAGATCAGAGTATAATTTTAGCATTGAGAAACAGGAAGTTAGCAAACAAAGGATGAGAAGTGGGAGGCCATTGCGGTTGCTTGTCAGAACAAACATTACCAGGCGTTCTGGAAGGCGGTTCGGGCAATTTTATCCCCTGTGTCATCCCCAAATAAAGTTACAGTTCACATTACCTCCGAGGCTTTGATAGAACATTTTCTTCTGTTAATTCCTCCAATATTGTGATCCCAGAAGAGGGACAGAATGACTGCTCTTAATGCAACAGTCTTTTTTTTAATGAAGAAGTTCTTAAAGCCATTCATGATAGTCCGTGCAAGAAGGCTTTGGGACCAGATGGGGTCCCTCTGTATTTATATAGAGAGGATCCTGGGTATTTGTCTCCTGTGCTTAATAGTGTTTTTAACTCAGTTGTCAGGTGGGGCTGCTGGAGCAGAGTTTTCTGATGAAAATCTATTGGGTTTTTAAGGTGTGTTTGTGTTGTAAAAACAGGGGAGGAAAAAAGAAATTAATTAAAAGAAACGATGAAAAGAGAAATAAAAGGTTGAAAAGAGAACCACAAGAAATTGAATTAGAAGAATTAAGGGAGAGTGTCTACTTAGAAACAAAGAGGGATGATGAAAGAGTGTCTGGTGTGTAGTGTTGTGTAAGGAGAAAAAGACATTTCCAATTTTCCTAAAATGGGACTAAATTTCACTAAATTTATTTTTTTTGGTTGTTTATTTGGTGATTATATCACCAAAGGGGGGATTGCTGGAGCAGAGTTTTCTGATGAAAATCTATTGGGTTTTTAAGCTCTGGTTTGTCTATTTGTCATGATTAAAATTATTAATTATTAATTACTAATTATTTGTTTTGTGTAGATGTTTTAAACTTACCAACACGTACTAATGAGAAGAAAACCGACACGTGGGAATGCTTTCGTTTGCTTATTGATAATGTGCATGTTTTATTAAATAAACGTTGCTGAGTGCTGTTTATTTTAAAGCACGAAACGCTTTTGAATTAATGCTTTTCTGTGTTGCAAAAGCTAGATAATTACATACACATAAGGGTATTAGTGGGGTTAACACTGTTTAATCACTATGCTGTGGTAACGTTGTTTTTGTCTCTTTAAATTAAGATGGTCTATTTTGGCCTAGAATAAAATGGCCGCCGTTCGCAGCCTGGCCTCGAGTGAGAGATTTGTGATGAGAGGGCCTTGCTGAATATGGTCGAAGTCATCTGACCACAGTCTTCGCCTGGTTAAAATTTTCCGTGAGGACCGCAGCAGTGCTGGGCAAGTCTCCAAGAAACATCCGAACAGCCTTGGAGGACAAAGGAGCCATAATGAATGAACTCTGAGATCATCATGTTAGTTCCGAGGAAATGTGGATGTCAAGAGATACTTTTTAATTTTTAGTTCCTGTTCTGTCTTTTTATTTTTGTGATTTTTCTGAGCGGAGATTTTCCAAATGTAGCGATGCTACATCCTTTCCTGCTCGCTCTGCTCAGCGGTTCAGCGGACGTTTAGAACATTTTATGTTTCTTTAATATTGTAAGTTTCTCTATAAATATGTTAGCTTAGAGAGGGTCTTTGCCACTTCTTCCCAAACCTGCGTTGGTGAGGATCTACGCTGTGAGGACGGCGACTCGGGAGACTTTTATCGAGAGACCTGTCCTGATGACCCATTCTGACATTTAGCTAGAATAGGTAATTATGAAAATAATGATTTACTCTGATTGATTTTCTTTGACTAATTTTAGATAAAGTACCATAATTTTAAATACGGTGTTGGTGATTATTTCTTGTCAATTATTGAGTACTCTATTTTGATTATTGTTGTATAGATTGTTTAGATTATGACTCAGGACAATTACAATAACTAGGTCTTATCGACCTCAGTGTAGATGTAGGGTGTTTAGGAGTTTTCTTTCCACAGGTTCAGTGCTGGTAGAGTATTTGAGCGTATGTTAGTGAAATGGGCCCTAGTGTATGATGAGTGTATGTGCGTGTAACTGTGAAATTACTCTATTCATGGAAGCAGGGAGATTTTGTACAGCCTAATCTGCATCAATTTCCTGGTAGCAGAGTTAGGATGGTTATTGATGATTGTCTTGATCTGATTAGATTGCTTGTACATTAGCTTATTGATTATTGATTATTGATTGATGTTGGTATATGTACTAATACTATATGTTGGAGTCGTCATGTTGAGTTATATGTAGTGCTTCTGGAACTTAGGAGCTAGTAGCAGTTCCGTAGTAGGGCAGAGGGAAGTATATGCTGCTCTCGGGAAAGACGGGATTGTAGGAAAATGCGTGACAATTGAAGTTGCTCGTCACATTGTCTGGGTTCGGAATCAGTGACATTGTCGTATGTTACTATTAGAAATATTTCTGGTATATAAGGAGTGCGTATGGTAGTGAAGGTTATCTGTGAAACTCTGGTCTTAAGTCCCAGGGATCCGTAAGGTTCACCGTTAAAGCTTATCGCGGGAGAAGTAATAGGTATTCTCTGAGCTTGTTTGAGAAACTGGGCAGAGGTAAGCTGCTTGGTTAATGTGTGATATAATTCTGTAGTGGGACAGATTGTTCGCTGTTCTCGGGAAAAGCAGGATTCTGTGTGTATGTACTATATTTTCTTGTATGAATGTGCGTGAATGCTCATATATTTAGTTGATTGTAAGACTCTTTGGACAAGTCCTAGAGGAAACAGTTAATGAATGTATGTTAGAAGGGCAGAGTAGAGGGATGTGCTACTGTGTCAACGGGATTCTTATGAAATAGATTTTCTTTACTATTCTGTGGTTAGCGAAGCAGACAATGGAGATGTTTATATGTTGTAACTAATAGATTTTGTAGAAATTTGACACGAAGTCTACTGAGAAATTTTGTAAAGGAGGGGTAGACGAGTGACAAGAGACAGGAGACAGAAGCGACTGCAGCGACTGCTGACGTCAAACAGACCGCGCTCTGATTGGATATTGGATCAGAATAGTGTTCGCGCTGGGATTGGTGCGTTGGTGTGAGCCGCGCAAGGATTGGAAGAGCTATTCTAGTGACGTAGACGCTCCAGGATTGGTGCGTTAGTGTGAGTCGCGCTGTTATTGGTTGAAAAATCATATTGTGCAGTTGTATTACGGAAGGGATTAGAAAGTTTGGTAAAAGTTAAAATGTATTACCAAGAAGAGAAAAAGAAAAAATCTTTGTTCAGAAAGATTAAAAATTGGTTCGATAAGGATAAAGATGTTAAAACAAGAGAGGGTGAATTGTTACCTCCAGCGAAAACACCTGCATCCTTCATGGCTGCGAGATATGGGTATCATACCTGTATATGGTTGGAGAATTGGGTTAGGTATACCAAGGAAGATGGTGTTTTAGCATTTCCAGAACATGGTTCATTTAATCTGGCCGTGTTGAAAAATTTGCGGGAAAAGATGTTATGTCTTGACCCAAGACCAAGGCCGACACAGTTTGAGGCTTTAGTGGAATGGGAAGAGGAAGTGCATGAGCGAGAAAAGCAGAGGTCTGGAGGACAGTATAGGTACATATTTGGGAGGAGACATGATCGTGAAACTCATCATGATCGAATGAAAAGATGGCGAGATGCTAGCATGTCAGAGGGATTATATCCTATGAGAACAGTTGAAGAGGGAACAGAAAGGGTTCCTGAGGCAGAAGTGAGGAGATATGGAGTTAATGAATATGAGGATGAGGTCTTGAATGACATGATTTACAAAAGACCACCTCCATATAGACCAGAACCAGACGAGAGTACACCAGTTGTTTCTCCAATAAGAGATACAGTGCGTATCATTGAGACAGAAAATGTGACACCTGAGCTAAGAAGTGGTAATCCTTTCAGGGAGAGAGAGAATCGATGTGGTGACGAGAATACAAGAGAATTAGCCAGGACTACAACAGAGCTGACTGAAAAGATTAGAGAGCTAACAAAGAATCTGGAAGCTGTTACGGTGCCCGTAACCATAGGTCCGGTCATGCCTGTGTTTGACAAGCAGAGGACAGGTGAAAATGGTTTGGTGATTCCATATGTTGGGAATAAGATAACAAGTTTAGCTGGTCCCTCAGGAGATTCAGGAAGAAGGACAGAAAATAGTGATTTGAGGCAATCCAGACATGACACATGTAGTGAAGGATTAGAGGTACAGTCAAATTCAAGACTGGATGCTAGTGAAGCTAGTTGTTCAGGGATGCCGATTTTAGAACCGCAGAAGAAAGTGGTTCCAGTGAGAAAAACTACTGAAATAACAGCTGAAGATTTGAATGATTGGATGAAAGTTCTTCAAAAGAGGGATAAAGATTCACAAGCAATTGATGTGGCTAGGTTACGTGTAGAATTAGAAGAGCTTGTTGCAGGGACAGTTCCTACAGAAATTCTTAAAAATCATCATGATGGTGAATTGTTGTTTATGTGTAAAAATATCACCTGGAGAGCGAGAAATACACATGACAGGTTAAGAGCAATAGCGAATGAACAGGGAGTTGACATTGATAAGGTGAAAGCTCTGCAAAAGTCTTACAGGATGGATTTCACAGACAAAGATATTGAAAATTTGAATGGTACTGGTAGAACAGGACAGATTAAAGAGATGATCGCTTTATTGCGAAGATGGGGTGATGTTGAGAAGTGGAAGGATAGGTGGTACAAGAAAAGAGAAGAATCAGGAGATAGAACTTATTCAGCATTTCCTGTGAGAGAAAAAGAGAAATCATCCACTGTTGCTTATCCTATGAGAGAAATACCTGGAGGAGGATATGTACATGTTCCATGGACCAGACAGGATATTTTATCATTTACGAATGATTTCCCTCGATTGAGAGAAAAGCCCGTCGAGTGGTATAGGCAGGTAGATAGGTTTGTGAAAAAGTCAAAAGTGCTGTGGGTTGACCTGAATAGTCTGTTTGATATAATTGTTCCAGCAGACTTGTGGACTGAGTGTAAAATAGTTGTGAGTTGGCCTACTGAGGAATATCCAAGAGATCAGAGAACAGGAGCACCAGATCCAGAGGTAATGAGAAAGTATGATCAGGTGATGGTATACCTGAAAAGTAAAGTACCTGCAAAAGAGACAGACTGGGTTAAAATAGATCGAACACAACAGGAAGCAAAAGAATCAGTTCATGCTTTTTACGAGAGGCTGATACTGGCATTTAAACAATTCAGTGGAGATGAACACCTAGGTGACAAAGATTTGAGTCATTTTGTATACAGATTTGTATATGGCCTGAGACCTGAGATTAGTGAGAGAATTCGTGAACATACAGTGGACTGGCAGAGTAAGAAAATAGATGAGATTCTGAGACATGCAAAATACTTCAGTGATGAAATTGAAGCAAAACAGAGAAAGCTGAAAGAAAAAGCAATGTGGGCACAAGTGAAAGTTGCGGAAAGACAGGAAGCACAGTTAGTGGAACAGGCGAATAATGCAGGAAATAATGCAGGGAATAGACCTAGGTATGCAGGGAAAGGAAAGGGGAATCTTGAGGAAGCCAAGAAAAAGTTCCCATGTCACAACTGTGGCCAACTGGGACATTGGAGATCTGAGTGTACCAATCCACCATTATTGAATAATGAGGGAAAATCCTTAAATCAACAGGTGCAGAACGAAGGAAATAATCAACAGCAGCAACAACAGAAAGTTGTGAGACAGCAGAGTCAAGAGCCAAAACCGCCCTTGCCGCAGAATAGAGGATCACAAAAGTATAATCCGGATTCGGGATTCTACAATGATGAGCAGGTAAACAAACCAAGGCGTTCTAACCAGGTACAACAGTACTTGTTAAAGAATGAAGGGAGTGAGTCTGAGGGTGATTATTGACGGTGCCGAAGAGAGGAAGAAGAGTGCATACTTGGTGCAACTCTAGAAATAGACCAGGCAGGACCATTTGTGGATGGGAAAATAAATGAAGAAAGTGTTACTTTTTTAGTAGACACAGGTGCGACAAGATCAACTGTCAGGTCAACAGATATTAGAAATCTTCCTCTCTCGGATGAAGCAATCCAAGTAGTTGGTGTAGCCAATACACAAATCAGGACACGTCTTACTGAACCAGTAAGAGTACAAATAGGGAAATTTTCAGACATGCACAGATTTATTGTCTGTGACACTAGTCCAGTGAACTTGTTAGGTAGGGATCTACTTTGTAAGATGAATTGTACAATTTTTTGTACACCGGATGGAATAGCTTTTGAAACACCAGATGAGGATGTTTTGTACCGAATGACTCTAGAAAATAGAGAGAGTGAGTTAATTGGTGCATATGCTGTGTTTGATCCGGAGGATTTGCCTCAAGAGCTGAGAGACACAGTGAAAAGGACAGTTTGGGATTTTACTGGAGAGGATGTGGGATTGATGAATAATGTAGATCCTGTGAAAATTTCAGTGAAAGAGGGGATTACTTATCCTAACATTCCTCAGTACAAAATGACACCAGAAATAATTGAAGGAATAACTCCTATAATTGAGAAAATGATTCAGCAGGGAGTTCTGAGAGAACTACTGATTAGCCCGTGTAATTCACCGATAATGGGGCTAAAGAAGCCTAATGGGAAGTTCAGGATTGTACAAGATTTGAGAAAAGTTAATCAAATTGTGGTGGCATGTTGTCCTATTGTGCCAAATCCATCAGTGATTTTGTATCAGATTCCACATGATGCTGAGTGGTACACAGTGACTGATTTGTGTCATGCTTTCTTTTCAATTCCATTGCATCATGACAGCCAGCCGATTTTTGAATTTAGGTTTGGCCAGCGTATTTTAGCATGGTGTCGTATCCCACAGGGGTATACAGAGAGTCCTTCGATTTTCAATCAGTTATTGAAAAAGTCATTGGAGAGCTTGATTATGCCCGAAAACTCAGTACTAGTGCAGTATATTGATGACCTACTTGTGGCATCAAAGACACGTGAAGCTTGTGAAGTAGATACTATAGCTTTACTGAATCATCTGGCAGATGGAGGGTTAAAAGTATCTCCAGCCAAATTGCAATTCTGCAAAAAAGAGGTGCATTATCTTGGACACAATATTGAAAAAGGTCTGAGAAAAGTGACTGATGACAGGATCAAAATCATCAGAGAAATGAAAGCCCCAAAGACCCAGAGGGAAGTGAGAATGTTCCTGGGTATGGTGGGTTATTGTCGTCAGTGGATAATTAATTTTTCTTTGATAGCAAAGCCACTGATTAAGCTGACAAAAAGTGAGATGACAGACCCAGTGGAACTAGATGGAGAACAAATGGCAGCATTTGAAGAGCTGAAAAGCAGAATGTGTGAAGCCCCTGCTTTGGGTATGCCAGACTATGAAAAGGAGTTTGAATTGTACTGCAGTGAGAGAAATGGATGTGCACTTTCAGTGTTAATCCAGAAACATGGATTATTGAGAAGGCCTATTGCGTACTTCTCATCGACACTTGACCCTGTAGCTGTGGGTTTACCAGGTTGTCTGAAATCTGTGGCTGCAACATGTAGAAGCCTGGAACAGAGTGAGGGAATCATAATGGGATATCCTGTAAGGGTATTCGTACCTCATAATGTGGCAATTCTTTTGACAAGAAGCAGAACTCAATACATGTCACATAGTCGGCTGACTAAATATGAGAAAGTCATTCTGGGAGCATCAAATGTGACTTTGGAGAGATGTGTGAATGTGAATCCAGCGACATTGTTGCCGGATATTGAAAATGTGGGTGTGAAGACAGAAGATGATCACAATTGTTTGGATGTGCTTGATTACTGTACAAAACCGAGACCAGACATAAGGGATCTTCCCTTGCATGAGAGTGATCATGTGTTGTTTGTGGATGGATCATGCCTGAGGAATGATGAGGGTGTGCTATGTGCAGCATATGCAGTGTGCAAGGTTTCAGAGGTTATTGAAGCATCACCATTGAAAGGAGTGAAATCTGCGCAAGTTGCTAAATTAGTGGCATTGACGAAAGCTTGTGAAATTGGGAAAGATTTGAGAACGACTGTGATGACTGATAGTCAGTATGGATTTGGAGTTGTGCATGATTTTGCCCAACTTTGGCTGCAAAGAGGTTTCTTGACGTCGAGTGGGACTCCAATAAAGAATGCTGAAGTGATTGGAAAATTACTTGAGGCGATACAGCTGCCTAAAGAATTAGCAGTTGTGAAATGTGCTGCTCATGGACAAGGAGATGATTTTGTGACAGTTGGCAATCGATACGCAAATGACATTACTCAATATTGCGCTAAAAATAACCAGTCAATTAATCGGGAACGAAAGGGTGAAATGTCTTTTTGTTCTGTGATGTTTACTAATGTCTTAGAGATGTGGGATGAAGTGAAACAGTTGCAGGATGAGGCAGGAGAGGAAGAAAAGAAAGACTGGATCAAGGCAGGTTGTGCCCCAAGAGAGACAGACCATGTTTGGGTCTATAGAGATGGCAGACCAGTAATGCCGAATTCCATGCTGTCTGCAATGGCAAGGATGTATCATGGCCAGGGACATCTGGGAAGAGATGCGATTATCAGGTCTTTTAAGCAAACCTGGTACAATGCAAAGTTCAGGACAATTGCAGAAAGCATCTGTCAAAGATGTTTGATTTGCCAGCAATTTAACACTGGGAAAAAGACAGTGGTGAGTCTGGGAACAATAGGCAGAGAAGGAGGTCCTTTTACAAGAATGCAGATTGATTTCATTGAAATGCCCCAAGTGAACAGATTGAGGTATGTACTAGTGGTAGTCTGTTTGTTCTCAAGATGGGTGGAGGCCTATCCGACTAGGAGAAATGATGGAGTAACAGTGGCAAAGTTACTGTTAAGAGAGTTGATTCCTAGGTACGGGTTTCCTGTAACAATTGAGTCTGATAGAGGTGGACACATCTATAATGAACTCATGAGTTTGATTTGTGAAGCATTAAGCATACACCAGAAGCTACATTGTGCATACAGACCAGAGGCTTCTGGTGTTGTTGAGCAGATAAACGGCACAATCAAGAACAGGATTGGTAAGATGTGTTTAGCCACTGGTATGAAATGGCCCGATGTCTTGCCTCTAGTGCTAATGACTATTAGATCTACTCCAGATAGAACTACTGGTTTAAGTCCGCACGAAATAATAATGGGACGTGCAATGCGACATGCATATGTGCCTGTCAATAAGTTGATGACAATAACTGATGACATGATTTTGGATTACTGTAAAGGCCTGGCTGACGCAGTTCATTCTGTGTTTCACCAGATTGGAGAAGAAGCTACCACACTTGAGAAGAAGCAAGCTCATGATCTGAGTCCAGGGGACTGGGTGAGGATTAAAGTACACAGAAGAAGAAATTGCTTGGTTCCAAGGTGGGGAAGACCAAGACAAGTCATTCTAACCACGACAACTGCAGTAAAGTGTGCTGGTGTGAAAAACTGGGTACATGCGAGTCATACTCTGAGGGTTCCAAACCCAAAGGATGGGACTGGCAAGGAGTATTTTGAAGAATCAGATTCCAGTGATGAGGAAGACCCAGAACCAGTGAGAAAAAATCAAAGTTCGGGAAAAGAAGCAGAAAAGCCTGAAGTTCCAAAAAGCAGTGGAGGGAAAAGAAGAGAAAAGAGCAATTCCACAGAGACTACTCCTGAATCAGAAGAGGAGGAGATTGAAGAACCACTTGAGATTATACCTGAAGAAGTAGGGTCAGAAGAAGATAGTGAGGGACAGATTGCGGAAGACCCCCGAGGAGGTGTAGGGAACATTCTTGACAAGCTAGGTGAAGGGACAAGTAGACAGCAAGAAGATTGCGTGTCGGAGACCCGAGGAGGGACAGAAGTAGGGAAGTCTCAAATAGTGGTGAAAAAGACTGTGGAGCGAAAGAAAACTGCTGAAGAACAAGAGGCATTTGAAACAGAATCGGATGAAAGTGAGAATGAAAAATCAGAAGGTCGAGTTCTGAGAAAGAGAACTTGGATTGGAGAAAGAAATAATACAGAAACGAGACCGAAAAAGGTTGTAAGAGGAGATTTTTGGCCTAACAACAGAGTAAAGAGGCTGAGATACAGACTGATAAGAGCAAATACATCGAAAGCTGAACAAGTGAATGAGGTGTCGAGTCAAAACGAAGTAAAAAGGAAGGAGCAAAAGGAGTCAAGAGAACCCGAGGAGATAAAGAGAATTAGAAAACCCAACCAAAAGTACAGATCACCGGAATGGTCTTATGTGGCACTGTCTGAAGGAGGAGGAGAAGAAGAAACAGTGAATCGAGACAATCCGGAGGGGATATTGAGAAAAGTGGTTGAGGAAAAGGAAAAATCTGTTGGAATCTTGAAAGTTATCCTGACTGACATTGGAGAAGAGTCGGATGCACAGGATGTTGTTGATGATCTGATACAATTTGATGTTGCTGAAGAAGAAGGAGTGAAAAATGATGAATATCCAAATTGAGTGAACTGAAGAAATCACTTGGAGAAAAGTGAAAAGGAGAAAGTCTGAAATTCAGCTGTCTGAAGTAATCCAAAGTTCAAGAAATTTCAGTAGTGGAGTAGTAGAGGCTAAGTCAAAAGACAAGGTCAAAGTAGTAAAATGGCTAACATAGAGACTAACCAAAGTAGATGTGCCTTCTTAAGAAGATGGTGTAGAATGTGCTGCTGCTGTACTGGATTATTAATGCTACTATGGGGTGTTTTAGCTTTATTAGTTACATTTAGAGTTACAATAGGTACATTTGAGATGCATACAGAGAATGTGACAAATGCAGAGAAGAGTTCGCAAAAAGTAGTTCCAACTAGAATTAGTAATACTTACATACCTAAAGATAGGTCAATTAATAAGCCTTCGATAGTCTGGAGTGGGGCTACCTGGTGGCAACACTATCGCATTACGGATTAGGCCTTGGGTTTCTACAAATGGCGGCGCTCCTCTATAAGAACCCTGTGGTCCGGGTGAGAACTGGCCCGTATATCTCCGAGGCCATCTCGGTTGGCCGAGGTACCAGGCAGGGGTGCCCCCTCTCACCCCTCCTGTTTGCACTTGCCATTGAGCCCTTGGCGGCCACCCTGCGGAGGGTGTTGACAGACGGCATTCCAATCAGGTCTCCTTGTACGCAGATGACCTCTTGATTTTCGTGCGGGACGTGGCGAACATTTCAGGAGACCTCGAACGGGTTCTCATGGAGTTTGCAACGCTTTCCGGATTACGGGTGAACGCAGCCAAGTCGTGTCTCTACCCGTTCCGTGATGATACCCTGGATCCCCGGTTCCAGCTTGGGGGTGTGCCTGTCCGGTGACAATCGGACACATTCCGTTATCTGGGTATTCAGGTGTACCGGCGGCCCGCTGACCTGGTGGAGGGTAACTTGGGCAGGGCGGTGACGGCGATCAGGGCCCAGATGCGTTTCTGGGGCACCCTCCCACTTGCGGTAACGGGTCGCATTGCACTGGTCAAAATGGTGGCCCTGCCCAGACTCCTCTACTATTTTGCTAACCTGCCGACCTACATCCCGGCATCCTTTTTCGCCGCCTTGGAGCGCTCCCTTCTGGATTTTGTGTGGGGCACCGCGCGCCACAGAGTGGCGCTTTCTAAGTTGTACCTCCCCACGGGTCAGGGGGGACTTGCGATGCCCTGCTTTGCGCACTATTACCTAGCAGCGCAGCTGCAATGGGTGGCCAGGTGGATGGCCGACCGGGAGAGGGATGACACGGCATCCATGGAGCCACCGCTCCCCCTGACGGATATTATCGCATTGTTCCACCCGACGGCCAGAGTGGTCAAGCCGGGGCCCCTTCTAGTGGCGGTGGCCTCTAAGTGCTATCGGCGTGCCCTCTACTTGACTAGGTCGCATATCCCATATGCCCCCGCCATGCCGATCGAGGGTTCACCTAGCGGCCGAGGAATATTGCGCCCGGCAGAGCTTGCCGACTGGCATGCGTTGGATATCTGCACGCTGGGGGACCTCTACCACGATGGTGCGCTTATACCGTTCGCCCAACTGGCGGAGGAGACGGGGTTAACGGCCGGTCAGTTCCTCCGTCACCGCTCGCTAATCGCGACGCTGACGAGCCGGTGGGGTGCTCTTCAGGAGGAGCCGCCACAGCACCTCATGATGCAGTACCTCCACGTCATGGGACGGGGCAGTCACATGATTCGCTGGTTCGCGGCCTCCTTTCGGACACTGGTGGCGGCGGACCTGTCTCCATTACGGGGTAAATGGGAGGAGGACCTGGACCGCCCCATGACCGACAAGGAATGGAGAGATACACTGCGGGGGCCCACACGGGTCCCCAGGAACCTGCGGTTTCGCCAAATCCAGTACTTCATACTGCACAGAGCATATCTTACTCCCGACTCCATTAATCGCTATTTCCACCGGGCGGACGCTGAATGCCCACGCTGCAGGGCCTTGGATGCTGGATTGGTGCACATGTTATGGAGCTGTCCAGCGCTCGACTCATACTGGCGGACGGTGCATGGAGCGTTACGTACTTGTGTCGGTCCGCTGGCGCGACGGGACTGGCCGGCCTGTCTGTTGCACTTGTTTCGTAGAACCCCCCCCACGAAGGTTGCCTGTCGTTTCCTCGACCTGGGCCTGATCGTGGCGAAGCGGTTACTTACTAAGCGCTGGAAGGCGGCTGAGCCCCCTCGGGTGCAGGCGTGGCGGAGCTCCCTACAAGTGTGGGCGGGGGCGGAGGGTACGGCCCTCTTACGAGAAGAAACGTTAGGCCTCAGACGCACATCCATAGCGACTCAATGGGACGTACACTTGCAGGCCCTGATACAGCTGGATGGGGATGCCCTGGGACTCTGTGGGACACATACTGCGGAGCCACTTCCTGGAGGGGAGGGGAATGGAGGTGGGCCGGGGAGACCCACTCTGGGGATTGGCGGGGAGGTCCTAGCCGAATCGGGCGGATGTGTGGATAATGACACTTGCCCTCCATAAAACGATATGTCACGGGGGATGGGGGGGCTGGGTCTGGGGGGGGGGATGGACTGGGGGGGGGGTATTCTGAGGGTCGTATGGTCTAAGATCGAACCTGCTGCTGCTGTTCTGTTGGGCTTCTGTTGTTTCACCTGTTCTCTCTTACTCCATTTTGGTTGTTCCATGAATCTGTTCAAATGCGGGCGGTGGCCCTGACACTTATCGGCTTGCTTTACTCCACGCCTAGTAGTGGCGATGGATCCCGTGGCTCATCGCATTCATGATTGACGGATACTCCTCTGAGTACCAGACTCATTGCCTGTGGGCTATTGCATTTATGATGTATGCTATGTCTAAAGTAACAAATGCTAATAAACAGATTTCATAATAATAATAAAGATAGGTCAATTAATGATTTTTCTAGTAATGTTTTTTCAAAGTTGTTATACGAATATGTGAAAACAATGGAAGTTAGGGATTGCTACGTTTGTATGCAATTACCTGCATCCGTTTCAGAGGGTGTTACTTATCACCATTTACCAGCTACGTATGGAATTTCCTGTAGTGTATTAAGTAGTGTTTTTTATTTGTTAGGGAAAATAGATTATGAGATGTCTAACAAAGATAGTATTTTTGGGCAATTGCCTATGAACAAAGAGCTGAATCCAGCTAAAGAAGCTAACATTTTTGGTGAGATTTTTATTGAGAAAGAAGAATTAACATTAGATTACATTTTTAAGAATAATTTAACTTGCAGTTTGAAAGAAGAGGAGAAAGCTTTCCTAAACATGGTGGAGGAGAGGAGATTGAGTATGCATGAAAAGGCAGGGAAATATAAAGTGAGTGAGACAATTTGGGACATTGAGATGGGAAAAGAATTGAGAAATGGGGCTAGTCCAACTTTAGCTCTAGATGCACCACAGAAGGGTAAGCTGTGCATTACAAGAGGGAAATCCCAATATGATACATATTTTGTTGGGATTAGTGAATGTCATGATACATACTTCATTGCAACAGGATGGGGTTTCAGAGGTGGAGAAGATACAATTTTTCCAGGAGTGTACTATGTTTGTGGGAACAAGGCTTATTACAGGTTGCCTGACCATTGGTATGACACGTGTTATGTGGGCCTGGTCTTTCCAAAGATCTTTCATATAGATAGAATAGAAGATGTAGAACATATTAATTTACTAATGCGCTTCAAGAGAGAAACTTGGTCTGAAATAGTGGGTGACATTTTTGGAGCTTTAATTCCAGCAGTGGGAATTTCTTTGAATGCTTATGGGATTCGGAAACTGTCAACAGTGGTGGATCGCTTATCGACAAATACCGCTGGAGGGTTTCTTTTGGTGAATACGGAACTAATTGCCGTACGTGCCATGTCTATGCAAAATAGACTTGCCCTTGATATTCTATTAGCTAAGGAGGGTGGAGTTTGTGGAATGCTGAAAGTTCAACATTGTTGCACTTACATTCCAGACGAAAGCAAAGACCTGAAGGTCTATATCAAAAATATTACTGATTTGCATGAAGAATTAGTACCACTTGAAGCTGAAAGTATCTGGACTAAATTAGCTAATAAGGTGATAGCTGTTAAGAGTTTTATTGCAAAAATAGGTAGTACTATTATAGGTAAGATATTGTTTCCTTTAACTTGTATAATTGTTGTTCTATTGATACTAAGATTGGTGTGTTTGTGTTGTAAAAACAGGGGAGGAAAAAAGAAATTAATTAAAAGAAACGATGAAAAGAGAAATAAAAGGTTGAAAAGAGAACCACAAGAAATTGAATTAGAAGAATTAAGGGAGAGTGTCTACTTAGAAACAAAGAGGGATGATGAAAGAGTGTCTGGTGTGTAGTGTTGTGTAAGGAGAAAAAGACATTTCCAATTTTCCTAAAATGGGACTAAATTTCACAAAATTTTTTTTTTTTGGTTGTTTATTTGGTGATTATATCACCAAAGGGGGGATTGCTGGAGCAGAGTTTTCTGATGAAAATCTATTGGGTTTTTAAGCTCTGGTTTGTCTATTTGTCATGATTAAAATTATTAATTATTAATTACTAATTATTTGTTTTGTGTAGATGTTTTAAACTTACCAACACGTACTAATGAGAAGAAAACCGACACGTGGGAATGCTTTCGTTTGCTTATTGATAATGTGCATGTTTTATTAAATAAACGTTGCTGAGTGCTGTTTATTTTAAAGCACGAAACGCTTTTGAATTAATGCTTTTCTGTGTTGCAAAAGCTAGATAATTACATACACATAAGGGTATTAGTGGGGTTAACACTGTTTAATCACTATGCTGTGGTAACGTTGTTTTTGTCTCTTTTAACCTCTTCAATGCCCGTGACGAGCTGGTCTCGTCATGGGCCACGGTTGCGCTGTGCCCATGACGAGACCAGCTCGTCACAAACCCCGCCCGCTAATGAAACGGCCGGCACAGGGCGGGGAAAGGGGCGGGCACTGAAGGGGTTAATTAAGATGGTCTATTTTGGCCTAGAATAAAATGGCCGCCGTTCGCAGCCTGGCCTCGAGTGAGAGATTTGTGATGAGAGGGCCTTGCTGAATATGGTCGAAGTCATCTGACCACAGTCTTCGCCTGGTTAAAATTTTCCGTGAGGACCGCAGCAGTGCTGGGCAAGTCTCCAAGAAACATCCGAATAGCCTTGGAGGACAAAGGAGCCATAATGAATGAACTCTGAGATCATCATGTTAGTTCCGAGGAAATGTGGATGTCAAGAGATACTTTTTAATTTTTAGTTCCTGCTCTGTCTTTTTATTTTTGTGATTTTTCTGAGCGGAGATTTTCCAAATGTAGCGATGCTACATCCTTTCCTGCTCGTTCTGCTCAGCGGTTCAGCGGACTTTTAGAACATTTTATGTTTCTTTAATATTGTAAGTTTCTCTATAAATATGTTAGCTTAGAGAGGGTCTTTGCCACTTTGCCACTTCTTCCCAAATCTGCGTTGGTGAGGATCTATGCTGTGAGGACGGCGACTCGGGAGACTTTTATCGAGAGACCTGTCCTGATGACCCATTCTGACATTTAGCTAGAATAGGTAATTATGAAAATAATGATTTACTCTGATTGATTTTCTTTGACTAATTTTAGATAAAGTACCATAATTTTAAATACGGTGTTGGTGATTATTTCTTGTCAATTATTGAGTACTCTATTTTGATTATTGTTGTATAGATTGTTTAGATTATGACTCAGGACAATTACAATAACTAGGTCTTATCGACCTCAGTGTAGATGTAGGGTGTATAGGAGTTTTCTTTCCACAGGTTCAGTACTGGTAGAGTATTTGAGCGTATGTTAGTGAAATGGGCCCTAGTGTATGATGAGTGTATGTGCGTGTAACTGTGAAATTACTCTATTCATGGAAGCAGGGAGATTTTGTACACCCTAATCTGCATCAGGGCCTCCACCCTCTAGGCATGTGTCAGTTGTTCTGCCCATCTTTAAAAAGGGTAACGCCCGTCCCCCAGGTGGTACTGTCCGATATCCCAGCTTAAATCTATGACCAAAACAATTGGCATATTTATATTGGAACAACTTCTCCCCTGGCTAAATGAGAGTCATATCCTCTCTCAGGTGCATTATAGTTTCAGGAAGGGCCTTGGGACAATCGAACAGTGCCTTGATTAACATCTTACTGTGGCCAAATACAAATATGCAAAGAGCACACCTATCCATCTTGCATTCATGGATTTATCGAGTGCATTCAATTGTCTACATTATGAACTACCCTTGTGTCCATGGGCCTTGAGGTGGGTCTGCTCTCCGTCTTAAAACTCCTCCATCAGGATCTTTTAGTCTCAGTAAAATTTGAGAATGCCGGCAAGTGTACTCCATCTTTTGAAGTTAATCGTGGAGTACGCCAACGTTGTGTACTTGCCCTCATTCTTTTTTTAACTTCATGTTAATGGCCTGGATAGGACACGGTGTCTGCCAGGGCGGATTCCCTGCGTGTTGATAAAAAGGCTGTGCCCATTTTATTATATGCGGACGACGCTGTGCTTCTCACCAGGACGGCTAATGGCCTAAAGTATTTGATTTCCAGTTTTGTGGTGTTTATGATGGGGCTTAATTTAGAGACCAACATTTAAAAAAACTTTACAATGGTATGTGGCCCTAGAAACACTAAAACTTGTACTCCATGTAGAGGAGAGAGAAAACTGGACAGGGTGAACTTTTTTCCATATCTTGGACTAGATTTTGATGATTCTTGTACCTGGTCGCTTTGCCTTAGAAGCAGATTGACTCGTTTTTCTTGTGCTGCTGGGACCACTTTTTCCCTTGCTGCCTGTATTGGCAGAAAACCGGTCGCCCTTATTTTAGAAATGTAGAAAAGGAAATCCCACTCGAATATGACGTATGATTTGGGGCAGTAGAGATGTTGGGGCTATTCAAGCGGAAGAAAACTGATTTCGTCGAAGGCTGCTGCCCCCCCCCCCCCCCCCCCCGACTCCTCATTTCTCTCTGCACCAAGAATTAGGCCTATAGTACATTCAAGATCTTGTTAATGTGGCCCCTTTGGCACTCTGATGCTCGAACTGGATGAACAAGGAAGCAGAGCTCAATCTGGTTGTTATTAGAGATTGTCTCTCATGTAATAATGGGTTAACCATCCTGTGGCTAAAGTATATGAGACACTACCTTGGCCTTGGGCTGTGCATACTTGTTGGAGAACCCTGATATAATTACTAAAAAATATATAATCTGGGTCCAGAATTGGAGCTGGTGAAGTCAGCTGTGAGAGATCATTGTCTGATTCAAATGGCAGCTGTGATCGCTCCTACCTACTTATTGTACAGAATGTTTATGAACCTACCCTATTGACTTGATTTAGATTAGGAACAATACATTGATTGTTATGTTCTTCACTAGAGCTATACTCACCTGTAGATATATGAATTTGCCCATGTGACGAACTATCAACTCAGACTCTATTGCACTTTGTTTTCTTCTGTAACTACTACCTTCCTTATACCAAGAGATTCCTATTGCCCCTGTGGCGTGGGTATACGTTTGCTAAGTGTAAAGCTACTTTGCTTATTCTTCAGCAACTTAATGACTATGACACTTGTCACTCTGTTGATTGTTTCTGGAAAAGTATCCTACGTCAGAGGAAGACTGTTTTTTTAACTAATGGTACATCATTTAAAATTGCACTTTATGCCTTGGCTTTTACCGTTCCTTGTACAAACTGCTCAATGTAAGTGAAATTTTAAAAAGGCATTATATTGTGGTGTTTTCTTTTTTTGTCAAAATTCTTTTTATTAAGCATCAGGAAAAAGGCAAAATGACAGCAAAACTACAGTAGGGCGCGCAGGCCCGGAGGCTGCAAGACATCCCTCTATCGTGGGTCTCAGACTCATAAAACCCTAGGCCATACCAAAACCCCCTAGCAAGGCAATTGATGCTAAGTTTTGAAATAACAAACCCCTGAGGAGGTTCTCCAAACTAGAACCTACCCTCCGAACAGCCCTCACCCTCCCCCCTAAAAGAACCCCCCCGCCCCCCCAGGTCCCAGTGGTGATGGAAATATGCTGTAGAGTCATGAGGTATTAAAGTGCTGCCGTGGGTTAGTGTGAGCAGCGTGGGGCCCCCTCCAATAACATATTGGGGGTCATATTGTTACGAAGTGGACCGAGGTCCACTCAGACTTGAAAAATGTGCAAAGCCCGTATGGAGGATGGACAGACTGCAGAGGGCAAACCTTGGGATAAATAGGCAACCAGTGGGCCCCAACTAAGTTCAAAGACCTTATAGTTATCTCTAAAGATGTCTGCCAAGAAATTGCTGGTGTTTCTGTCTTTTTCCATGCAGCTGCTAGGGTGAGTTTCGCCACCCCCAAGCTTGTCCACATGATCGCCTTGTCGGCTTTTGTTTGGTGCTGTAATGTCGGGTCCCTAATACCCAGAAGAGGAAACTCTATGGTGGTAGGAATGGGATACCCCAGCATGTCTTTGATGTGGGAGAGAATTTCATCCCAAAAAGGGCGAACTCTCGGGCAGTCCCACCAAATGTGTCGGAAATCCCCCTGCAGCCCACATCCCCACCAGCAAAGATCAGCGGTATCAGGGAAGATTCATCGTAGCTTGGTAAGATACAGATACCAGTCGTGTAGCGTCTTATAGTGAACTTCCCTTAGAACCATAGACTTATTGTGTTTAGTGATGTCACCCCAGATGTGTTTTCCTTCTTCTTCAGTTACGTCCCGGCCCAGGACTCGTTCCTAGAAGGTCATGTATCGCGCACGAGGTGTATGCAACGTGGTCAGTAGCATATCATAGAGTGAGGAGATGGTGCCTTTCATGGTACCTGCCTTGTCGATCACCATCCGCTCCATGGGTGTAAGGTCTCTAGTGGCTGCTTCTCTAATGTGTGGAAGTGTAGCCCAGTGTTTAAGCTGGAGATAGTGGTAGTACTCACTGTGGGGGACTGTAAATTCTCTCTTACAACTATCAAATGGTAAAACCTCATAGTTATGGAACAGATCTAAGAGCTTGCGGCACTCACCCTCCCTCCGTCAATCAATCGAAGGGCCTCTTGCGTAGCGCTGGGGGAACACCGGAATGAAGTGGATGGGTGTATGGGGGGATGAGAATGAAGTCCAACCTTCTCTCCGTGTGAGTTGGTCCCAGATGATCAAGGTGGTGCGTGTGGGGGTGCCAAGGTAAGCATTTGCGGGCCAGTCTCCCTTGGGTTTCCAGAAGACATCCCAAATGGATCTTTCTACGACCGAGCGGTCCATGTGGAGCCAATGCTTGTCAGATTCCCTCACCGACCACTCCGTCACCACTATTAGTAGTGAGGCCTGATAGTATATTGCGAAATCAGGCAGAGCCAGTTCCCCCTTGTTCCTTGGGCGTCTTAGCACATAGTAAGGTAAGCATTCCCTCCCTCCCTGCCATATGAAATTAGTGATCAAAGAGCGAAGCTGTGGCAATAGATTCCAATCAAGTTCGATGGGTAAGGCTTGGAACATGTATAAAAATGGGGGCAGAACTGACATTTTAACCGCGTTGATCCGTCCAAGCCATGAGAGGGGAGACCATCTCTTAAGATCTTGCTGTAGCTGCGTCACTAAAGGTGGGTAGTTGGCTTTGTATAGGTCGCCTATCTTGGCTGTTATCTGAACTCCCAAATAAAGTACAGAGTGTTTGGCCCATTGTAAAGCTGTCTGGTGTCTCAATCTGTTTGCCTCGGTAGCAGAGAGGGTAAGGTTAAGTATTGAGGATTTGGACAGATTCACCTTAAAGCCCGCCACCTGTTCGATCTGTTGTAGTTCTCCTTGCACTGCCCGCAGCGAAGAAGCAGGGTCCGTAAGTGTAAGCAGTATGTCATCGGCAAAAAAAAAATGCCTTGTGTTCTATTCCACTAAACAGAATGCCTCGTATTTCGTCAGTAGACCGAAGCTTAGCCGCTAGGGTTTCAATACTAAGGGCAAATAAAAGGGGGGGAAAGCGGAAACCCCTGTCGTGTACCTCTACTCAGGGCAAAGGGAAGGGAAGGACATCCGTTGACCATGACCCGTGAGTTTTGGAAGGTGGTAGTTGGCCTTAATCATATTGAGGAATAGATCCCCAAAAGCAAATTTCCGCATTGTTAAAAAGAGGAAAGACCAGTCTAACCTGTCGAAGGCCTTCTCCGCATCTAGGCCCACCAGTCCAGCAGGAATCTTAAATTTGGATACCTTCTCAATCAAATTAATGGTGCGCCTGATATTGTCATATGTTTGCCTGGCTTTTATAAAACCTGATTGAACAGGGTGTATTGAGTCTGGCATCAGGTTTTCGAGCCTTGCTGCTAAGATCTCGGAGTAGAGCTTTGCGTCAAGGTTAAGGAGAGCTATGGGTCTGTACGAGCCACAGAGTTGAGGATCCTTTCCAGGTTTGGGGATTACCGTTATCACTGCTTCAGCCATAGAACCAGAAACTTGTGCGTCCTTTGCTATTGCCTGAAATAGGGTTGTGATGAGAGGGACTAGCTCAGAGGCGAAACATTTAAAAAATTACGCCGTAAGGCCATCGTGTCTGGGGGCTTTATGTAGTTTGAGCCTGGAGATTGCGTCCCGTACCTCTTCTTTGGTAATAGGGGAGTCCAGCGAGTCAGCTGTCGTGTGGGGAAGTTGGGGAAGCAGCACAGAGTCTAAGTATTGTTGTTGTAGGGTCGTATCTGGAGTAGTGCCTTGATAAAGCTGCCCATAAAAATCCCCCAAATTATTCGCTTTTGTGGTGTCTATGTGTGTGAGTTGGCTATGTGGATTCAAGACACCCCCAATAAATTCCGGTTCCCTCTTCTCTCTGAGTTGGCACGCCCAATGCGAACCCCCTTTATATCGCCCTGTGCAAAGGATGTCTGGTGAAGCTTTAAAAGAGTGTATTCTGCTCGATTAGTATAGATGGAACGTAGTTTGCCCCGGAGTGCGGTGAGTTGTCCCTGCAGCGCGCGTGTCGGCGTGGCTTTGTGTGCCTGCTCAGCTATCTCCAACTCGCTCTCGAGAGCTAAACGTTCTCTCGTCCTCTGCTTGTTTAGGGTTGAGTTAAGTTGGATGCATTTCCCTCGCCCGCACCGCCTTGAAGGCGTCCCAATTGTTCTGTCGGGAAGTGTCATGGGGGCTGTTCTGTGTAAAGAATTCAATGATGGAAGCCCTTAGCTCCTCCCTGAGGACCATATCCCGTGTGAGCGCTGATGGAAAGTACCATCTGGGTGGTCCAGTTTTAGAACTGTTCCAGGCCAAGCCGATGGTAATCAGGCTATGATCTGAAACTGACATCGGCATTATCTGTGCTGCCTGGAGTGGCCCCAGCAGGGACTGGCTAATGAATATATAATCAATCCTGGAGTACGACTTATTAACGTGCGAATAATGTGTATAGTCTTTAGTGGTGGGGTGCAGGGAACGCCAGGCATCGCACAGGCTGAGTGCGAGTATTTTCTGTTTAACCCCTGTGGAGAAGGTGTTGGTAGAAGCCCTGTTAGCGCGTGAGCTGTCCACTGTCCCATGCCAAGTTCAGTTAAAGTCACCCAGTAGTATTACGGGCATTTCTGCAAATCCACCTACCAAGTCAAGAGCGTTGGAAAGGAATGTGGACTGACCGGAGTTGGGGGCGTATAATGAAATGAATGTGCAGAGTGTGCCTTTCAGCCGCCCCTTAACCAGTAGTAATCTCCCTTCCCGGTCTGTTTTAACGGTTTCGTGTTGAAACTTAGTTGTGCTATGGAAGAGCAGTGCAACTCAAATTTGTGGTCCGTGAGGAATTTCCATATTTTCTGATGTTTCTGGGGGGAACTCAATCCCTTAACGTTCCATGAAGCTACATTAAGCATCAAGTAGAATGACCTTGCCCCCTTCCCCAGGTGGACCACCGCCCCCTTAACCGCATAGTTGTGGCCACTCCCATTGAGATGTGGACTTCTCCGCCCCAGTTTGCGACACACCCAGCTGCTACCCCAACTTCGCTACTTAGTGCAATGAGACCTAAAGGCACCAACAGGACCTCTCCCCCTCCCAAGCCCCCCCCCCAACCTCCCCAAAAACTGAAGGCCGGAGGACCAATGGGTCCTCGGCTCGTGCTTTTTCCAAGAAAAAAAAGTAAGAATTGTGGGTAGCACACGTGAGGCCCGCACCCCCCGATTGCCAATCCAGAGTGTCTAGTGAGCATTACGGTAATAAACAGAAAAATAAAAACCTCAATGTCCATAGTAATCGGTCTACGCTTCAGGCACTCCCACTCCGGCCCCCACCGGCACCAGGATCTCGTCCAAGTGTTGCATCGTCGACTCCTGAAAAAGTAGCCAGAACCGAAGTCTCAGGGACTGCGGCATTGAGATAGAGGTGAACCCCCCAAGTGGGACCGATACGTTTCATTGGTATTTCGTGACTTTGTGCCAAAAACCGGAGCCTCTCCTGGGCAAATCCGTCGCCGCCGAAGCACTTGTTGTGGATTTCTCTTCTGGTGGGGGGAGGCCTAGGATGCGGATGCCGTCAGAGAGTTCTGTCACGTGGTGTGGTTTGTTACGATACTCAAAAGCAAGGCTGAAGGAAAATGTCCAGCGGTAGCGAATGTTTTCCTCTTGTAGTTTGGTGGTGATCGGTCTCAGCGACTGACGTCGGGCCAAGGTTGCAGGGGCCAGATCTTGGTAGAGGGTACATTTGTGGTTTTGAAAGGACACTTCTTTCTTGCTGCAGACAAGATAGCTTCCTTTGTTTTAAAGGAATGTAATTTGACCAGAGCATCTCTCGGACGTTTGCGGCCCCCAGCCTGTAGATTACCCACGAGATGGACCCGGTCCAGCTTGAGTTTCAATTGTTGTGGGGCTAGGAGCTCTGCGAAAAGGCTTGACACAAACGCCTCTAGATCGGGTCCCTCAGCCCCCTCCTCCAGATCTCAGATTCGTATGTTCTCTCGCCGAGTTCTGTTTTCCAAGTCTTCTGCTTTCAGCATCACTTGCTGGAGCTGGGCTTGAAGTGCTTGCTGGGAGTCTTGCATTTTGGCAGTAGTCGTCGTCAGGTCTTGTGCCTGTTCCTCAACCTTCAGTACTCTGGTACCCACTGCATCCACATCTTGACGAAGAGTTGTCAGTTTCTCAGTGAGATCGGCTTTCAGTTGGTCCACAGAGGACCGTAGGTCCTGTTTAATTTTTAAGCAGAGCTCTGCATTGAAGTCGCGGAGGGTGGCCACCAAGTCCTCTCGTGTGAGCGCCATTGTTTGCGGTTGAATGGTCTCCTCTGGAGGGATATCTTTTTCAAGTGCCTTAAAGTACCAGGAAACTTTGTTTGTAGATTTCTTGGGTGGCATAGAGTTACTGCCCAGCACGGTGTGCTGTCAAGGGTACCAGAGACTTTCGGCTGTGAGGGTGCTGGGGGCCAGAGCCTAAATGTGTGCTCACCCCACGATGTTGAAATCAGGCCTCTGCTGGGTGGGGGAAACCGATCGCAATGTTGAAGTCATGCAAGGGAAGGCCTGGTCCGGCTGGCAGCTTCAAAGTGGACTCCCCCCACAAGAGAATGGGTAGGCTGCAACTGAGGGCTCACTGCGTACTGCTGGCCATCTCCCCCTCAAGGCCCAGGGTGCAGGACCCTCTCCGACGCACATTCCTGCCTCACCACCATCTTAGGGTCAGGCGCTAAACTCGTGAGGCGTTCTCCCCGGCCCCTCCAGCCTTGCAACAGCGGTACGGTGAGAAGTGGGGGAATCCGACCCGCTTTATGTAGGCGCGCCTAGCTGTCCCTCCGCCGCATCGCCTCACCCAGTACAGCGCTGTAGCCACTCCGTGTTGTGGAAATGGCGCCGGTGAAGTTCTGCCCGCATTCACCATACTATCAGGGTCTCGGACGGTATCAGCTGACATGTCTCCATGAGTCCGCCTTGTCGAGAGACCACTCTGCCTTCTGTGGTTTGGGGAAGCACCTACAATGTCCACGGCTGGCGGCCGCGGGAGCCCGTAGGAGTCCCGACTCGTCCCGCTACGCCATTTTGAGTGGGGCCTCGGGATTCCAGTGGATCAGCCCCGGAGAGACACACCCGCCGCCGCTCGTCCTTCTCTCATCCCCCAGGGTCCCAATCGTTCCTGGGGTGCTGCGAGCGATCAGCAGGTATTAAAATTGCTCTCTAGGCTGTGGTAAACCTCATGGGGCAATCGACAGGGTCCGGAGCTGAAGCGGCTCACGTCCGCTCAGCCATCTTACTTGGCCACGCCCCAGGTGTTTTCTTTTTTAACATGTTTTAAATATCGTGTATATGTATTGTCTTTTTTAACTTGTGTATCTTGTAACGTGTTTATGTTTTATGATCTACTTTGGTATGATCGAATTAAGATTATTGAGTTATTGAGCTCCACCGTGACTTAGCCCGGACGCTTGAAAAGAGACTTGGAGATACTGTTCCCAAACAAAGGACTTTGGTTCCGCCACGAGGCAGCACCGACCCTGTATTATAAAGAACTTGACATAAGATTTGACCCTGTTGTTTCCAAGCTGCCATGAAGTCCCAAAGGGTCTCAATAAAGAAACTTTTAAGCAAGCATCTGATTGAGTCCTAATGCGAAATCGGCTGATTTAGCTAAATAGAGTTTGGTCCTGAACAGAACCCCCAGCTAACAACCCACGGGGTTTGAAACGCGTCGAACTTTTTGTTGTTATTTTTGTAAATAGACAAGTGTGATTAATGTGTTGAGATTTTTCTGCCTGTTAACAACAACTTGTGAAAGCCCGTCCATAAATTGGTACAGTGCAGAAAATGTTCCTGTTTAGAATCCACAGTTTTCAGTTTTTTCTTAATTGACTAACCAATGTTGTGCACGTGCAACCTCAAGGGAACACTGCCTCTGAGGAGCGGTCGTTTTGGGGAAAGCAGTCACTGAGACCGCCAACGTGCCAGGAACCACACATTCCAGCAGCACTAGCGCGTGGGTTGTGCTGAAAAGCGAGACGCTGACCCGAGGCGCGGTTATAGAGCGAGAAGCACCGAGAACCACTTCTTTTGCCCCACTTTCAAGGGTTGAAGGGTCACTGCCTCTGAGGAGCGGTCGATTTGGGGAAAGCGGTTCGCGCTGAAAAGCGAGACGCTGACCCACGGGACGCGTGCGGGGAGGCTCCCGGGCAAAGCCTGGGCCAAGGGCAGGCCCGTCCACGCCCGTCGGAGCCCGGAAGAGGCTGGGCTGGGTCCCCCCTCGATCATCCAGAAAAACACTCAAGGTAAAGTGCACGTTTGAGCTAAGAAATATTTCTCACCAGACATTACTATTAAATAATACCAGCAGTTTCCTGCTATACTGCCCCGCTCCTCTTGCTATTTGACTGTGGGCACTGGATATTGAGAGTATTTATCTATCCGATTGCAGGAGTGAACAGAGATGAGTAAACGAGGGGATAAAAGCATAGTAGGAACTCTGGACTCTTTCCTGACCCGGGCAACAACAGTCCTGACACATGTAATAGAACGACGCCTATCGATGGAACCCCCTAATTGCAATAGATTATCAAGGGGAGGGTCTGGGCCAAACATCACTTCATGTGAACCCCCGCTTCTAGATAGGGGTATAGAAGATATCGAAACCCCAAGAATCATACAACCTGACACGGCAGCATTTCCCCAACAAAGAGCGTCCTTAAGGGTGGCAGCTTCAAAAAAATCAACGAAGACCCTTACGGATGCGGCCCAAAAAAGAAAAAGGGGTGGGGGGCTGCAGAGACCAAAAGCAGCGAAAGCCCCAAGGACAAATAAACATGTGGGGGAGGTAGTCCCAGAAATAATTAGGCAAAACACAGATGGCTTAGAAATAGTGGAAATAGCAGACACTGCCGAATTTCCTGGGATGTCCGAAATAATGTGGGAAAGACTTGAGACACTTGTTGGTACCATGTTAAACCCCATCTTATCAAAACTATACCCGATTGAGGAAAAAATAACCGCATTAGAACATCAGGCCACAGAAAATAGTCGCGCTCTGGAGGCTGTAGTAATAAGGGTTGGACAATCCATGGACAGATAGCCCCTAATAACCCAGGAGAGGACCGGATCCCATTTCAGTATAATGTCAAAAAAATTCTACCCCGAATAGACAAATAGGGACTTACACCTAAGAGAAAATCAGGAGGGCTCAATCCCAATTCCAAACATGGCACAAGGTACAATTACCCCTAAGGCTTGTAGTAACACTAGGTTTTTAGTGCCTAATAAACCGATTAAGACAGCTGATAATAGAACCCAGGATCGGGGGTATGCCAACGTAGGACGAGGGGGGGGACGAGCATACAGATAGACTGGGGCATGGGCAGTCATAAAGAAAAGAGTCTCGGTTTGAGTAGTCAGCCGAATGACGCACAGGCCCTACATTTACCCCCAGGAGCTTCGCCCCTAGTCTTAACGTGCTACTGTTGCAGAAGGAGCAGATTGAATCAACATCCCAACTAATGTCCAAAGCGCTCTACTGGGTAACCCAAAACCTGGAACGGGGGGGGCTTCAGGCAGGAACATTGCAAGCCAGATGATTATGACGAGAAGAGTACCGTGGGTGGGCCCATCAAGGAAAGACTTATCGGGTGACTGTGTGGTCTTAAACTTCAAAAGCAAATTTGTTGTTGGTTTTCTCCATGAGCAATTGGGTAATGACCACATTAAAAATTCCTGCATCGTCGCCCTACCACTGGGCTTTTTTTTTTACAAACCTCCCACTCTATTTAGATCAATGGCCCACTCACTCCCCAGAGAAGGAAACTGGGGGGGGGGAAACCCTGGGGTAGTAAAGAGACCGTGGACTGGAGGTACATGAATAGATATGCTCCCCTTTCCGACCTCGACGCTTGCGATTGACTACATATACCACATAACTGCCCACAGCTGTGTAATGAAAGGCGATATCCCCACAACCAGGATAAAAGAGTGAGCTTATCAGCATTGCCCCCTACACAACAGGAGACTAACAGAAATGTCATCAATATAGCCTCATGGAATGTGACTGGTATCGCACACAAGATGACTGATACCAACTGGCTAAAGACATGGCAGGACCGGGAATTAGTCTGCTTTCAGGAAACATGGGCCACGGAACCAGTTTTATAAATGGTTATCGATCCTTTCAGACTCAGGCAAGCCCGTCTACATCAGGGAGGGCAAAGGGGGGCATATTGACTCTGATTAGGAATGATGTATCAATAAAGGTAAAGACGAATCTACAGCCCAACTTAAATTTACACATTTTGATACTGGAGATACATCAGGAAGGGGTGTGGGTCTTGATAAACTTCTATAATAATAGATTTGGCACAATGATGCACACGATTGTGGGGGAAGTTGATAAAATTATATCAGAAATTGTAATCAAGAATAAGAACCCTGATATTGGCATCATATGGTTAGGTGATTTCAATATACACCCGTGTAATTACAAAAATTTGCCAGTGTGTGGCTTAGAGGACATGAAGGGAAACCCCATCCACCATTTTACATATAGTGAATATGGAAATGGATTAAACAAGCTAATGGGTTTGCTAAATCTAGAAATAATTTCGGACTCGGATCACCCAACAAATCCCTTGCCGGGCTCCTTCCTAAATAAAAGGAGTGGAGTCTACGATAGACTATATACTAATGATCGCTCCTTTAGCGGAGAGAGTTGAAAGGATTTGTAATTCTTTTACGAATTTTAGCGACCACGCTATGGTCTCAATGGAGTTGAAGGTACCTATATCCGGTGGTCAACCTTGCAGAAATATTGGAAATACAAACGTTTCCAGGAAAAACGGGATTCAGCTCAAATGGGCCAATATTAACATAACTAAGCTGGTCCTTGAACTCATATCAAACGCACAAGTAGACATCCAACTATGCCTAGATTCAGAATCTGAGGCAGGGAGAGTTGTGCCTGCCTTTTGTAATATCCTAACAAAAATAAAACAGGCCGTAACAAAAACAAAAACCATAAAGAGCGGAAATGGGAAGCGTTGGTTTAACTCTCCATGCACTAAAACTAGAAAGGCCCTGATGTTAGGCTTAAAAGCTAACCCTAGGAACCCCGCTCAAATAAGAATGCTCCGGGCTTCATATAATTCTGCAAGGAAAGCTAGAGATAAAGAACTCAGAGAGGCAATATGGGCCGACTTGGAAAAGGCAGCTTGTTCTGACAACAGCTGCGAATTTTGGAAGTTAGTCAACACACCATATTTTAAAACCCTAAACGATCCCACAACGGATGTTCATGTCGATGAGGAGTCATGGGTAACTCATTATGAGAACATCTTTGCCTCAAACCCCGACTTTAATAATCATAAAGTGACAACCCTGGAAACGCACCATACACCTATATTCTTCTCACTAAATGAAGTACAGGTGGCGTTGAGTTCATGTAGTTCGGGTAAGGCCCCCAGACCTGACGGGGTCCCAATTGACTTCTTTCAAACTAACCCCGACCTATGGATCCCACTCTTAACCAATGCCCTAAATAGAACAGCCCAAACAGGACCCTCCCATCGTGGTCTTCGGGGGTCATAGTGCCCATCTACAAAAAAGGGGATAGAGCTGCCCCAAAAAACTATAGACCAATATCAATGCTGGACATAACATCAAAGCTTATGGACCATCTCTTCCTCTCTAGATTAGAGAGCTGGGCTAGAGATAATAAGATCTTGATCCAGGCCCAGTATGGCTTTCAGCAGGGAAGGGGTACTGTAGACCAATGACTGAATTTAGCATTGACAATTGAAAAATACACAAATATTAAAGAGGGCAAACTATATATGGCATTTTTGGACCTCAGCACGGCGTTCGACTGTGTGGTCCATGATAAATTATGGGACATAATGGAGTCAATGGGGGTTGACCCGGTTATTTTAAATTTTATAAGGCAATCTGTCAGTGCGCTACACCAAAACTGGTGACTGTACACGCCATTTCAAAATTTCCAAAGGAGTGAGACAGGGCTGTGTACTGGCCCCTTTCCTTTTCTCCTTATACACAAATGGAGTTGAGAAGGCACTTACACTAGCCACTAGGGACGTTCCCATCTTCGAAAATCAAATGTTACCAATACTGTCCTATGCAGACGACGCTGTTTTAATTGCAAGAACAGGGATTGGGCTACAAAAGCTTATAACAGTGTATGTCTCTTTTATGGATTCATTACACCTAAAAGTAAACCAAGAAAAGTCTTTTATAATCATAGCTGGTAGCACTAAAAGAGACAAAGTCCCATATTTTAGCGCAGATACAGGGAAAATTGAGGTCGTAGACTCTTTTCCCTATCTGGGTATTCTCTTTTACAAAGACTTGTCGTGGGCAAAATTGATGGAAGGAAGGAGGCTGGTGATGGAGAGGGGTATCATGGCCATAAAAACCTTTGCAGAGAAATTGGGTGCCAAACCCTTACTGCCAATAAAAAACATATATCAGGCCAGAGTAAAAGCGGCAGTGACCTACGGTGCTGGGGTATGGGGCACGGTTACACCCACACCACTACAAATAATAGAAAATACATTTTTCAAATCAGTAGTGGGTCTTCCCACTTCCTTTGCAAATGGCATTTTACATACGGAATTGGCCCTCCCTTATTTATCAGAAAATATACAACTAGCCCTGCTCGTCCTATGGCACTCTATACGGAGGAGAGATACAGAACCGTTGACCCAAATGGTAATAAGGAACTGTATAACGATGGATAACTGGAAAAGGTCAAAGTGGCTAAGTTACGTGGAGTCAGTCTTAAAAGAGATAAGGCTCCACAAACTTTTTAAACATCCCCTGGTATGCAAGAAGGTGTCTAAGCAGAAAGTCATCGATATGTTTATGTTAAAGGCTGAACACAAGCACAGGGAATATTATCAAGAGAAATCCACAGTACAGGTTTATCATTTTAACCCACCGCCTATGGTGGGAGATTTTTCCTATTTAGCCAACATAAACAGCGCACGCCACAGATTCATACTGCGAAGATTCCGTACCAAGTTAATCTCCTTAATGCTTAGTTATCCAGAAAAAAACTATAATCACTCCAATTTAATCAAGTGCCCGTGTGATAATTTATCACCCCAAACCGAACTGCACATAGTGTTATTTTGTGGACTCTATGAGAGCGAAAGGAAGGCCTACCTGAAGTCAAGCAAAGAAAACGGGACACAAGCAGTGCCGGATAGCATTATTCTTTTTAAAAACACTACCCGACTCCCTGGTCTGCTACTCTGTAGCAACATTCTTATGGGCCTGAATGAAGAAAAGGAAGGGGTAGATATTTAGCCCATTAAGCTGATTGTAAATTTTAATGAACTGATATCTGAGAAATGAATTCCTTCCTTTATTATGTCTTTTTTAATGCATTCTCATCTTATTCTAGGATCATGAAGAAAAATGTTGGAATTTTATTGATAATATTTTTGTAACAATATTTTTATTGATGTATTTATTATGCGTGCTTTTATGGTCATTTCTATTATGGTCGAATAAAGATGATGATGATGATGAGTTGAGTTATTCTACCTTCAATATTACGTAACACAATCGTACAGAAAACGTGACCCTTGACCCTCGGGTAGGTCACTTCCCCCACCGCTGCAGCTCCGCCTGCCTGCCCGCCTTGTCGCCTGCTCTGCCACCAGGTCAGCGCTCTGACCGATCGCCGCCTGCCTTCAGCCTCCTTCTCTCTTCTGTACCCTGTACCCTGACTGCCTGTTCGCCCAGTTTGTATTTTTTACTGCTTGTACCCCGTGTGCCTGAGCCTCCTTCTCTCTTCTGTACCCTGACTGCCTGCTCGCCCCCATTGTATTTTTACTGCTTGTGCCGCGTGTGCCTGGTTGACTGCCCCGGACAGCGCTCGCTTCCTTCGCGCCGTTTCCCGCCGCTGCCTCCCGTGCGGCCCCCCCCCTGCTCCGATTGGCTCTTCCCTCCCGCCTCCCAGCTGACCCCTCCTCCCCTCCCTCCCTCTTATGGCGACCGCTGCGCGGCAGAGTCAGTGACCCTTGACCCTCGGGTAGGTCACTTCCCCCACCGCTGCTGCTCCGCCTGCCTGCCCGCCTTGTCGCCTGCTCTGCCACCAGGTCAGCGCTCTGACCGTTCGCCGCCTGCCTTCAGCCTCCTTCTCTCTTCTGTACCCTGTACCCTGACTGCCTGTTCGCCCGCTTTGTATTTTTTACTGCTTGTACCCCGTGTGCCTGAGCCTCCTTCTCTCTTCTGTACCCTGACTGCCTGCTCGCCCCCATTGTATTTTTACTGCTTGTGCCCCGTGTGCCTGGTTGACTGCCCCGGACAGCGCTCGCTTCCTTCGCGCCGTTTCCCGCCGCTGCCTCCCGTGCGGCCCTGCCCCCCTGCTCCGATTGGTTCTTCCCTCCCGCCTCCCAGCTGACCCCTCCTCCCCCTCCCTCCCTCTAATGGCGACTGCTGCGTGGCCGCGCAGCGGACGCGCGCAGCGGGTGCGCCGCTGGCATGCCGAAGGCGCGCCTAAGGCAAGCCCGTCTGCGCCCGTCCGCGCCTGGCCCTCACCCAGCGCCAGGACCCCTGGCCCCCACCTACGCCAGCCCACACGACGGACCTACGACGCCGCAACCCTCAACGCACTCAAACCCGACAGACACCCCACCTGCTACCAAGCCAACCCGAAACGCTCCCACGGACCCTTCACCTGCCAAGCCTGCAACTTCACATGCCTCCGTACCTGCACCACAGCCGCCAAGCCGAACACCAGCAACAACCGCCTCAAGTGCATCCTGCTCAACACCCGCTCCATCCACAGACAGGCCGTCGAACTCTGGAACCTCCTCGACACAACATCGCCAGATGTCGCCTTCCTCACAGAAACCTGGATGAACGCCTCCTCAGCGCCCGACATCGCCACAGCCATCCCGGATGGATACAAGATCTCCCGGAGGGACCGCGTCAACCAGACTGGAGGAGGCATCGCCATCGTACACAAGAACACCATCTGCATCACGACCAACTCCGACGACACCTTCACCGCCACCGAACACCTCCACTTCCAGATACACTGCGACCCCAAGACGACCCTCATCTACAGACCCCCGGGACCACGCGCGCAATTCAGCGAAGACATCGCAGACTTCATCAGCCCGCACGCCCTACCCTCCGCTGACTACATCCTCCTAGGGGACCTCAACTTCCACTTGGAGAACAACAAGGACTGCAACACCACCACCCTGCTGGACAACCTCGCCAACCTCGGACTCAAGCAACTGGTAAACACCCCCACCCACTACGCCGGCCACACGCTTGACCCCGTCTTCTCATCCAGCAAACACATCTCCTTCAGCCACTCTACCAGACTCCATTGGACTGACCACAGCTGCGTCCACTTCAACTTCAGAAAAACCACGACCCACCACCACCCGCAACAGGTTCCTCGCCGGAGCTGGAGCAAGATCACCACCGAGCAGCTCACCACCTCCCTCAGCCGGAACCCCCCGCCAGCATAACAGACCCCAACGAAGCAGCCAGCAACCTCACACGATGGTTGACCGCCTGCGCCGACGATCTCGCACCACTGAAGAACCCTCCCAGCAGACCCAGTAGCAAGAAAGCCCCCTGGTTCACCGACGAACTCAAGGACTTCAAGAAGAACTGCCGCACCCTCGAGATAGCCTGGCGCCACGACCAGACCACAGACAAGATGACCGCCCTCAAGCACGCCACCCGCAGGCACCACCAGCTGATCCGCACCACCAAGAAGACAGCATACAAAGAAAGACTAGACAACAACGCCCACAACAGCAAGGAACTATTCAGCATCGTCAAAGAGCTCTCCAACCCCAGCGCCGGAAACAACGACATTACCCCTTCACAAGCCCTCTGCGACTCACTCGCATCGTACTTCCACCGCAAGATCGCGGACATACACAACAGCTTAGGCGCACCTACCACGCACCCAACCGCCGAACCAACGCCCCCCACCACAACCCTCTGCGCCTGGACCCCGGTCAGCACCGAAGACACCACCCGCACGATGAACACCTTCCACTCCGGATCACCTGCCGACCCCTGCCCCCACCACGTCTTCAACAAGGCCGACTCCATCATCGCACCCCAAATACGGGACATCATCAACACCTCCTTCCACACCGCCACCTTCCCGGAGAGCTGGAAGCACGCCGAACTCAGCGCCCTCCTGAAGAAACCAACAGCGGATCCCACCGACCAAAGTCATCGAAAAGACCGTCAACAGACAGCTCGCCGCCTTCCTCGAGACAAACGGTTCCCTCGACCCCACGCAGTCCGGTTTTCGAGCCAACCACAGCACCGAGACCGCACTGATCGCAGCCACCGACGACATCAGATCCCTGCTCGACAACGGGAAAACAGCGGCCCTCATCCTCCTGGACCGCTCTGCAGCGTTCGACACTGTCTGCCACCGCACCCTAGTACAGCGCCTGAGCAACATCGGGATCCAAGAGAAGGCACTGAAGTGGATCATCTCGTTCCTCGCCGGAAGAACTCAGAGAGTCCGCCTCCCCCCTTTCAGATCCGAGGCCACCGATGTCATCTGCGGCGTGCCACAAGGATCCTCCCTCAGCCCAACGCTCTTCAACGTCTATATGAGCCCCCTCGCAGCTATCGCATGCCAACACAACCTCAACATCATCTCCTACGCCGATGACACCCAGCTGATCCTCTCCCTCACCAACGACCCCGCCACCGCCAGAACCAGCCTCCAGGAAGGGATGAAAGACGTCGCAGAATGGATGGAGAACAGCCGCCTGAAACTGAACTCGGACAAGACGGAAGTCCTCATCCTGGGATCATCGCCCTCTGCCTGGGACGACTCCTGGTGGCCCCCTGCCCTGGGCGCCACTCCCAAGCTAACGGACCACGCACGCAACCTGGGCTTCATCCTGGACTCCTCCCTCTCGATGACCAGACAAGTCAACGCCGTCTCATCATCATGCTTCAACACCCTACGCATGCTCCGGAAGATCTTCCGATGGATCCCCACCGAAACCAGAAAGACGGTCACCCAGGCAATCGTCACCAGCCGACTAGACTACAGGAACACCCTCTACGCCGGAACCACAGCCAAACTTCAGAACAGACTCCAAAGCATCCAGAACGCCGCCGCATGACTCGTCCTGGACATCCCCCGACACGGCCACATCTCCGGCCACCTGAAAGACCTGCACTGGCTCCCCGTCAGCAAGAGGATCACGTTCAGACTCCTCACCCACGCACACAAGGCTCTCCATGACCTGGGCCCCAAGTACCTCAACAACCGCCTGACCTTCTACACGCCCACCCGCCAGCTGCGATCGACCAGCCTCGCCCTCGCCGCCGTACCACGCATCCGCAGAGCCACCACCGGAGGAAGATCCTTCTCCTACCTGGCAGCCAAGACCTGGAACTCCCTCCCCATCCACCTTCGGCTGACCAAGGACCATCTCTCCTTCAGGAAGCAACTCAAGACCTGGCTGTTCGAGCAGTAACGGACCCCTCTCCCCCAGCGCCTTGAGACCCTCCGGGTGAGTAGCGCGCTATACAAATGCTATGATTGATTGATTGATAGCATTTTGTAATACAAGTGGCAATCCAACAATATTTTGTTGGCAACCAATGTTTGCCCACTCTGTACTAATGAGTGTTGGAGAAGTAATGTATGAAGTCAGTCTTTAGATCTAGACTGCCCACCATATTGTCCACCTTCAATGATGTGAAGGAAAGAAAGCAGGTGTAAGCACGGACTGAGCCAGGTAAAAATCTATCAATCCCTGGAGCATAGAAGATGCTTTAATCATTAGAGTTTACTTTAGTGTTCAATATTCCAGCCAAAGGAGAGTCAACCAACAGTGCCTTTATCGCACTCCTTGTCGCTTTTCCAAGTTATTCTCCCCAGCAACAGGGTCTTAATAGTTTTACGTATTAATTTGCAGCTGTGCAGGGACTCAAATACGAGAACATTGCGTGAGCCAAAGACAAATGTAAAAGTATTCACTTTCACAGGCTCATAAGGAGCTGCCAGTCTTTATTCCCCAATGTCCTTCAAGAACTAAAGGCCACAAAAACCCCAAAGAAAGAGTGATTTCTAAGTCTCTGCATAAAAAACATAAGACAAAGCCACCACAAACAGCCATAGAGTAGAAATGTGCAACCCATGCGTGATCAGTTGTAAAATACAATCCAGTGCAGTAACTAACAATGTTGACGATGGGTTTAATAATTGTTGATCACATCAGCAGCAGAATCTGGACCACCCACTGGCAAACGGATGCTCGGTGTTCTGTCCCCTAAAGGAGTATGCACCATTTCATTGGACAAAGGGGGGCACATTTGTTGTTTCCAAGGTGTGTCCTGGCTGAGAAGGTGGACATCTGCATACCATATCTCCTCATTCAATGTGTGACCACCAGAATCAGAATTGTTGCAAATGTCCTCGATATTCGAATTGTCAGGAGCTGCGAAAAGGCCTCCACTAGATCAAACTAGATGACGGTAGTTTTTAGTGGCTTGGATTAGTGAGTTGGAAATGGACATCGTGATGTAGGTGCTACTGATGTGAATTGTTTGTAGTCGGGTGCCAAACTCAACATGATAAAAGGCTGTGTTGCCGGATTTCAACCTGCGACGAGTGGATCTTACACAGCGTGTAACTTACACTCTTACAACACTGGCTTTCTACATAGGCTCTTATGCACCACTCTCCACGCATGTTGCTTTTCTTTCACTTGAGTAAGTAAAGTAACCAGGATCACCCGAGCTCCAACAGATTTTTGGGCGATGTCTCTCTCTGACCACAGAGAACTCACAGACAAATCTTCAGGATCGACCCCCAGCTCGTGCATTTGGGATTGACAATCTCATGCGCGACATTCTTGTCCCTTTATAACATTCCCTCGAAGATGCAGCACCGCATGCGCTGAAGTATGTGTATACCAAACAATTTTGGACAAGTCTTCATGTGATTTTGCATCAGCATTTGCCCTGTTCTGTGCAAAAATTACATTTGCACCAACTGAAAATGGCAGCTTGCACTGCACAGTATGTGCAAATGTCTGTGTAAAATCATTCTGTAACTAGTGAAAAACTGCACAGTCACGGGGGCAGGGCATGTGACCCCAACCCAGGTTTAAAAACACAATCTTGGTTACAAAAAAGAAAATAAGACAGCAGGCCATGATTTTGTAGTCCGCATATCCTCAAAATCCACTGTGTACTTCAGGCTTGCCCTGGGCACCATTAGGTCCGTCTATCTTAAGAAAGGCACACACCTGCAATCTCCTGTTAGGTTGCAGAAGATGGCTCATATATGTTATGAATTGTATTCTCCATCTAAACAGAATAGCCTTCTCCAGCAGAATAAACATTCAACACTCTAGTTCATATAATTTTGTTGTGCAATGTCATTTGATTTTCTGAAATGTATTAAAAATACCCACTATTTGTGAAGTGTAGTCAACATCATCATCTACGGTGTTTTTGAGTTGGTGTTATTACGGCTGTCATAGCATACTCAATTTCGGCACCTGCTAATGGTAGCACCTTGGTAAACAAGCAATGGAAATGCAACCGGTCTTGCATTTGTTTGAGATGGAGCTATTGCCATTGTAAATGGCAATGTATTATTCTTACGTGTTATGTATGTGGTGTGTAGTGGAACTATATGGGTTGGGTTGGATTAGTTAGTTGTGTAATTAAGTGGTGTGGAATTGCGTGGTGTGGATATGTGTAGTGACATAATGTGGCATGGTGTGCTGTGGAAATATATGGTTAGCAATTATGTGGCATTCAGTGTAGTGGCATTATGTGGAGTGGGATGTTGTGGAGTGGTAAGTAGTTCAGTTTAATTATGTGTTGTGCTGTTGAATTTTGCGGCAGAATGTGGAATTGTATGCTGTGGTTTGGATGTATGTGGTGTGTTGTTGAGATGTATTATGTGATTTGGTGTTAAATTGTGTGGTGTGGACTGGAAATGTGTGGTACTGAATTGTGTGGCATGGAACTGTGTGTACAACTTTGCGTATTTGTTGACGGAAAATAAAAAAATAGGTAGGAGCTAAGCATCAGATCTGTTGGTTTAAAAAAAAAGGAAAAAGTTGGTGCTATTGGCATTGTAAATCACTCTTACCTATGTGTTATGGATTGGAGTGGATGTATGTGTTGTGTACCAATTATGTGGGTTGGATTGGACTTGTTAGTTGTGGTATTGTGTGGTGTGAAACTGTGTGGTGTGGATTTGTGCAGTGGAACGAAGTGGTATGATGTGCAGTTGTATTATGTGGTTAGTAATTATGTGTTTTTGATTGTATTGGAATTATGTGGAGTGGGACTGTGTGTAAGTATGTGGAATGGTATTTTGTGTTGTGTATGTAATGTAGTGGAGTTTAAAGAAGACATTATGTACAATTAAATGACTATTAAAAAAAAGAATTAACAAAAAATGTCTTCTAGTTTTTTTGTCCTTGCAATGCTGGCAACCTCTTCCTGCCTGTTGTAATGCTTATTGATTATGGCTTTTTTGTTGCTATGAATGAACGGAAATAAACAATAGGAGGGTGGAGATTGAGAAATAGTACCTGAATTACAACATGAGCAGCGGAGGGGCACTAGGAGAGAATAAACAGATGCCTGATTTCGAGGGCACACTGAGGTGGTGCTAAGTAATGCTGAAGTGGAGCTGAGGTGGTGGTGTGCTGGTGCAGCTGTGATGCTGAATGATACGCAGGTGGTGCTGAGTTATGCTGAGGTAGTGGTGTGGAGGTGAAATTGAGTGTTACTGAGGTGTGCTGAATTATGCGGAGGTGGTGCTGAGGGACACTGTGGCACTGAGTTATGCTGAGGTGGTGGTGCTGCGCTGTTGTAAGGTGGTGCTGAGTTGGTGCTGTGTTGAGGTGATGCTCTGCTGATGCTGAGGTGGTGCTGTGTTGGTGGTACACTAATGCAAAAATGGTGCTGATGTTTATGTTGTGCTGCGCTGGTGCTGAGGTGGTACTGCGCTGATGCTGAGTTGGTGGTGAACTGATGAGGAGGTGATGCTGAGGTGATAATGAGGTGGTGCTCAGTGATGCTGAGGTGCTGGTTCATGCTAAGGTAGTGGTGCTGCACCGGTGTTCAGGTGGTGATGAGAGATGTTGAGTTGGTGCTGTGCTGAGATGATGCTGCGCTGATGTTGAAGTGGTACGGTGTTGGTGTGGAGACGCTGCTGAGGTAGGACTGATTTGGTGCTGAGGTGTGGCAGAGTCATGCTGAGGTGTACTTGAGTCATGCTGAGGTGGTGCTGCTGCACTGGTGCTCAGGTAGGGCTGCACTGATGAGGAGGTAGTGCTGTGCTAATGCTGGGATGGGGCTGTGCTAATGCTGAGGTGGTGGTGTTCAGGTGGTGCTGCACTAATGCTAAGATGTTGATGCGCTGGTGCTGCACTTATGCAAAGGTGGTGCTGCACTGGTGGTGGCTCACTGATGAGGAGGTGGTGCTGTGCGGAGTGATGCTGAGGTGGTGATGAGTGATGCTGTGGTGGTGCTGAATGATGCTGAGGAGGTGGTGGTGGTGGTGCACTGGTTCTGAGCTGGTGCTCAGGTGGCGCTGAGTGATGTTGAGTTGGTGTTGTGCTGAGGTGGTGGTACGCTGATGCATTGGTGCTGAGTTGCTACTGAGTTGAGGCTGTGTTGGTGATGAGATAGTTCTGTGCTAAAGCTAAGATGGTGCAGTGCTGATGTTAAGGTGGTGCTTCGCTGCTACTGCACTGATGCTGAGTTGGTGCTGCATTGGTGGTGGTGCACTGATGAGGAGGTTATGCTGCACTGATGCTGAGGTGGTGCTGAGGTGATGTTGAGGTAAGGCTGAGTGTTGCGGATTTCTTCATCATCACCACCCTTTAACAGTATTCCTAAAGGCTCCATAACCACTAACGTTCAGATGCATTTAATGCAAAGCACCACTCATACCAGTGTAGGGTGTCAAAGCACTTTGCATCACACACAAATTACACAGAGGCAATCAATCATATGTGTATAAATTAGCATAAAGGAAATGTTACATAAGACAGAGGACTTCAGGGTGTAGGAGTCACAAGTCATGCATATTGGTAGGCAGCATTGCTAAAGAGTGCTTGGGCCCCAGAAGCACAAACTCAGAATTGAAAACAGCACACCATAGTTTGGGGTCTCTTAAATAAAAATAACCAATTTCTACCCAGATGAACCCTTTTTGCAACATTAATATCTGCTCTAATCTATACTTTGCAATGTATGCAGTTCTATGATGACAAGTTATACATTCACTGTTCTAGGTTTGGATTTTAACTTATAAGCTGCAAGTAACAGAAAAGCAGTATTCCACTGACCTATTTACATTTTGTGTTCTGCATGGTACACTTTCTTTGCAGCCGTAATATTAACCTTTGGCTACCTTGCAATGAGTCAACACTTCTTCCACTAGACAACTCCATCTCTCCAGAAAGAACAATATTCATTGGAGTTATCTTTACATTTTAATTGTCTGGAATTGCTTGAGGCCTGGAATGTGTCAGCGAGTGCTTTTAAAAGCAAAATAAAATCAGAAACACTGGCTCTCTGCTCTGAAGTCAGTGGCCCTTGTGCCGGCCCTGCGTTCTTCTTCTGCATTTATTTAATGTACTACATTCAAATGCACATTTACAGGGAACATTCTACCAGAAAGAAACATTTTGGCCTCAGCGCTAAACCAAGAGCAGAGACTTCCAACCAACCCCTCAGCCAGCAGCCAAGCACAGGTCTTGGAGGGAAGGAAAGAACACAAGCAGCATGCATATTAAAGTATCATTTGAAGCGTTGATTTAATGGAACTGAAACAATGGCTGTTTTTTACATGATTTAGAGCTGCAGTAGCTAGATGGTGTGCTTTTGCAGTGCTTTTATGCATGTTTTTAAAGCAAATTAAAGAAGGCAGACTTAGATTTAAAACCACAATAATTGCTTTCATTCCAAGCCAGCCTGGGCGCTGTCTTCAGGAAGAATCCAAAAGAATGCCAGCCACATGGAAGGTACTGAGAGGGTTATTGCTTCAATAAAATGTAAGCAGCTACGGGTCTGAGCAGCCACAGTGTAACACGAGGTTGAAAACATAATAAAATAGCCTCACCCCCCCCCACGAGCAGATCAACAGAACAAAGCGTAATGATATTGTTCTAAGTCCCTGCTCCTTGGAGGAAAAATGAGGGACAATGAGGCATGACTGGCCACTAATAAGCAAGGATTTTTAAAGGACATTGAAACAAACAACTGAGAAGCAAGGAATGGCATTTGGCCCACAGAGATATATGTATACTAAAGTATACAAGACGTCTTACGCTTATACTTGACCTAAAAATCCAGTGGGCCTTGTTGCAAAAAGGGCAGTAGCAATATTGTAGTCAAATATTGAGGATTACTGATGGTGATTGACATCTGGCATTACAGAATGAGTAAATGCCTCCTATGGCCCTATTACAGCTGGTCCAGTGTTCTTGCCTCCAGATTTACCAGGTGCAAAAACAAGAATCTCAAATTTACTGGCAGGAAAATGGCATGCAGATTGTGCTGCAAGCGCCGCCGGGACCCTTTCCCTGGTTGAAACCCTCTTACAGCATGGCAAAAAATTGTCTCCACTGCCTGGCATCAACCTCCCCTGCCCTTGGCACCCTAATTAGTTACTCTTAGGCAGTATAGTGGCAGGAAGACCAAAAGAAATCCCAGATAACTGATTCAGTTTTTAATGATAAGCAGGACCGATTGGCCTAAGGTTAGAGTTTCTCATTGAGGAAGAAATAAGTCAGTCTCAATCCCACTGGCTTTTCATGGTGTCAAATGGAATGAAAAAAGCTTAGCTTGGGAAGAGAAAATGATTGGGAATGAATGGGCAAGGCATGGTCCTCACTTTTGCGCAACCTCATTCCTACCTAGGTCTCTTATACTGAGACTTTCACCACGAAGTCTGGCCAGGCAAAGCACTGTCTTTTTTCAGATAGGCAAGAAACATCGAGCTACAGTACAGAGTGGTATTGATTAGTCTTAGCATTGTTCAGTGTCCAAAAAATGGACTTCTTCGATTTCTCAAACTTCCCCAAAGTATGATCAAGTTCATTTTCAAACAATTTCTCCCTACACAGACCTTCTATATCGCTGAAAACTAAACACCAAGAACACTCTTTCAACACTACACATTGAGGGTCCAGCAGTCCAAACTTTCTCAGGGAGGTGGAGTGGGGTAAAGAATCAGAGCCAACAGTTACAAATACTATGCAGTAATGATTGCCCAATACAGTGCAGATTGTTCAATCCACTGCTTATCTTTTATGAAAGAGAAGTACTTTATTACACAAAAACAAAATACCACCCAAAGTAATATGCCTTTGGGCACAGGGAACTATAACAGGTTTTGCAGGAAAATAGCAAAACTGTATCAGGCTCAGAATAATCTCAAATGAGCAGGCTCACTGTGAACAGCATGGGTCAGATCATAAAAACCCCAGTGACTGGCAACTCTTTTCCTAAAGCCAAAACTGTTCTAAAGCACGATGAGCACACATTCTAAGTGCAGGTGGTACACGACTGTAGTGGCAGTAATGTTCCCAGCGCAAGACCTCAGTTGGGATTATATGTGCGACAGCGCCATCTTCCTCTGATGTCAATCAGGAGTCCCATGTGGACTACAACTGGTCAGTGTGGGCGGCTCCAGACTCTAGTGGGAGAACAGTCCCAAAGAAAAAGCCCTCCTCCCGAAGAAGTGCCTTCCCTCTGGTGCTGGTGATCCCTCGGAGGTGGGAACCAGTATGATTCCAGACTCCTCCTCATACCGGATCCCACCTCGGAGGAATCACCTGTTGGTATAGTGGTTGGAATTACTTGCATTGCGCTTTAAACTCAATTTCCTGCTCAAAAGTACGCAATCCTCCTATCGCCAACCGAGTTGATTGGACCTCACCGGCCTCATGCACACCATATGATTTACCCTTGCTCCACAGCAATATTGAGTTCCTGATAACGCTTTGTCTATTAGATTTAATCCTTCTATGACCAATTACAGGATTCGTACCGTCCCAACACCTCTGCATCAAGTAATTTTAGATACTTTGACTTCGGGCCAGCTGGCATGGATGTGACAGGCCTTCAATCCACTCCGGTTCTGCGGTCAGTGACCGGCCGGGTCGTTCTTTGATGAACTTCTGTCTTACTGCCCAGGATTTAATCTGTACCTATAGATTCAGAGCGCTCTTGCTCAGTCCTGATGATGACCTCATACTAATAGAGGCAGGGCCGGCACTAGGCATGGGCAGCTGCCAAGGGCCTCTCACTCAGCCCAACAGCATGGGGCCCGCACCAGTGATGTGTCCTCTTGTTTCCCCTGCTGATCCAACTGAAAGAAAGGAGTCTCCTTGCAATTAGGGTCCATGGGCCTCTCAGGGATGGTGTGGGGAGGCCTAGGGGAGGGAGACACTTTCTCTTGTCCCAATTGCAAGGAGACCATTCAGAGACACTGCGGGACGCCAATTGTCCAGCATTTTAGCACCTTCACAGTTTTAACTTTCAGCCCACAAGCAATTCTGACACCCCAGCCTAGAAGCTGTAAAAGAGGTGCGTGTAGGAGGCTGGGAGGAGGAGCTGCCGCCCAGGAGGAGTCTGCGCAAAGCAGCTTCCTGAGCTGTGTCACTTATGTAAATTGGAGGGGCCTTGCACATTCCCTTTTAGCCCTGGGCCCCGCAAATTTTAGAACCTGCCCTGAACGGAGGTCAAAAAGCCCACGACTACTAGACTTATATATATAGACTCTATTTATATTGTTACATTTATTTAAAACAGGAGTCATGTGTCTTTAATAGTGATGCACTGCCTTTCTATTTCCTTCCATCACGTCCCACAGCACCTCCCCTTCACTGATCAGCATGAGCACTGGTTCTGGTTCTCTATTGAATACAAATTCGAAGAAACGTTGTGCAAAAAAATTCAGTTATTTGCTATTGAAGCGCTTGTCCTTGATCCGGTCTACATTCACTGCCTTAAATATCAAAAATAATACTGCATATGCCAGGTGTGTTTCCCTGATGGTGAAACTATACAAATAGATTCATTTTCCTGTAAACCATTGTTTTGGTATTCATATCAAATGACCCCAGGTTCCCTAAATTTATGGGGTTACCCATGTTCTCCTACATCTATAAAACCATGTAGGGCACAATCCTGCCCCCAAAAATGTACATTAAGAGAAATCCCAGGGAGCTACATCCATGAATGACTCCTGATAGGGGGAAGATATTTTTACTGATGATGCTGCACAATCCAATCCATGGGTGTTTTGTTAATTTATGTGCTTTGACAATCGCTACCTGTTTTAATGCCTCCATATGATAATAAGCATATGATCAATTGCTTTGCCCACTGGCATCCACAAGGGTACTGGAGAGTCTCCAGATCCTAGAAGAGTCAAACATCTAGAGGGAATAAAACCTCCTTCTAGGCTACACCATCTCTACTTAATGATTCCAGATCAGTGGGCAAGGCTGGGAACACAGTTCACTTCTGGCATTGACAATAGCAAAGAGTCAGCTACACCATGGTGAGAAAGGTGAATGTAGGTGCTTTCAAAGTACTAGCCACAGCCGTCACTGGTACATAAGACTTGTCCCAAGCAGCTGCAACAGGGTATTTAAAATCCTCTGCAAATTACAGAAAAATGGTGCACATTTTTTGGGTACTTCTAAATGATTTCAATCACAACATTTGTGAAGCACCAAAAACCCACATTATTTACTTACAAAGTAAGAGTATAAAGCTACAGTTGTGCGAATTAAGCAAATATTCAGATCAGATGTATGTGGTATAAGCCCACCTTTCTGGTGGGTAAAGGGAAGTCTGTTTGGTATCTCGTATAAGTGAGTATATTATTGGACAGCATGCCCGTCCACACAACACCACATTTGGGCATCACTGGACAGACATAACATCCAATAACAAAGAAACTACAATTGCGAACGAACTACAATTGGTAAAACAATGCCTATGCAGACACTTCAAGACCGGAACCCCAATGATGAAGCATGCCACCTAGGGGTAACCCTGGTGGGGGAAGGGTCTCTAGAAAAAATTATTTATTCTTTTTTCTAGACTAGTGATTACGATGGAATCTCGTTGTATCCTAGCTTATTCCCTAAGGGCAGGTTTTCTTCGCAATACTCGATTTTGTATCACTATGCATGTTGAATAGAGACAGGCTCTAAGGCACACTAGAATCCCTACAAAACATTACGGCATAATCATGCAGGGCCACTGTTAGAGGGTGCAGCTCATGTCTTGTGGTCCTATGACATATTACAAACCCCTTCTGCATTTCGGTCAGATTGAGGAAGAATAATTTGGCTGTGGGTGTATGTAGGGAAATACTGTGCAATACATTTCATCCATGAGTGGCGCTACAGCGGGACACTCGTTCTAAAACACCTCTGTGCAAAAGAAACCAATCTGATGGATGCATAAACGTTTTCTGGATGAAATGTTGTACCTATTGGCATGATGTTCATCTACAAGCAGAATATTCTGAACTGTAGAGAACAGTTAAGTGCTTGTGCTCCTCTTTTCAACATGATGACATTGGTATACATCTGACTGACATTTAATTCGCCTCAAAAGTCCCTAGTATATGACAGTAGTGTGTACAGCACCTATAAGTTAAATGTCACAAGTGGCCTATCTTTTTTCTAGTTATCCGTAAAAGTACCTTTAGCAAATTACCTTTGCACTTTCGGGAAAGTAAATCTGCAATTTGCTCTCTCTCTTCGGCCTGTCACTAACTAGCTTTTCAACAGGTGTGATTGAGATGAGAAATTGCCCAGGATAGGGACAAATGGCCTTTGGTGTGTGGAGATGTTGTTATGCTCTTGACAGGGTGGACTGGAGGTTGGGCCCGAGGACCTGAATAACTTCAAAAGGGCCCACCCTGTCACAAGCAGATGTAGCAAGCACACATGCCTGCACCCTTCTTTTGCGCCATCAGTCAGACCGGCCTTCATCACAGTGGGCCCCTTGGTGACATTCCAGTGTCAGATTCTGCTTGATTGTCAAGACCTACTTGACAGGTCTGCTGGGGTTTTTCATGTGACATTTAGGTCGCACTTCAAAGGAGAGAAACAGAATGCCAAAACAATTTGTGTGCATTCCCTGTGGTTGCTGGCGTCTCAACTTTAGTGTGGCAAAGGAATTCACCCAAAGTGGGTGGAGTTAGCCTCAACAACGTTTACCCCATTGGTTACGGGTTCCCCAGGGGTCATTCCCACCCACTAGGTTGTGACCGACATAAATGTGGCAGCTCCAGTCCAGTCACCCACTTCAGAACACTCCTGGACCTGTGGAAGATTAGAAGAGGGCTCAACCTGCTGCCTGAGACCTGACAAGAGCGCAGAACCTGCACTCCTTCTTGTACCCAGGACAAAGAAGTGGACCTCGGCCAGGGACTTGATCTCTCCCTCCGTAGCTCCGGTTGCTGTGCATCTGCCCTAGGTGGACTCAGTGCAGATAGGGGTTCGAGCTCAGCTCCTGCCTAGGTGGCGCCCTTCGTGGTTTCACTGCATTTCTCCATTGTGCTTATTCTGTGTGCTTTCTTTTCACTTATTTTGCCTGTTATTATTGTGCCGTTCCGCCCTCTCTGCCCGTTTTTCCTTGGTTTTGCCCCCTTGTCTCTCAGACTGCACTTTTCCATTGTGCTTTATTCTGTGTGCTTTTTTTACTTATTGTGCCTTTATTATTGTGCCCTCTCCGCCCGCTTTTTTTCCAGCGGCCCCTCCCCTCTGCCGATTCCCGCTCCCAGCTGTGCCTCCCTGCCCCCTCCCCTAATTAATGCGGGCCGCTGTGTGGTGAGAGCGAGCAGGACCTCCGACCTCAGCCAGGGACCTGCTCTCTCCCTCCGTAGCTCCGGTTGCTGTGCATCTGCCCTAGGCGGACTCAGTGCAGGTAGGGGTTCGAGCCTCGGCTCCTGCCTAGGTTTCACCATTCGTGGTTTCACTGCAATTGTGCTTATTCTGTGTGCTTTCTTTTCAATTATTGTGCCTCTGTTACTATTGTGCCGTTCCGCCCTCTCTGCCTGTTTTCCTTGGTTTTGCCCCTTTGTCTCTCTGACTGCACTTCTCCATTGTGCTTTATTCTGTGTGCTTTTTTCACTTATTGTGTCTTTGGTATTATTGTGCCCTCTCTCTCTGTTTTTTCCCCACGGCCCCTCCCACCCACCTATTCCCGCTCCCACCTCCCAGCTGTGCCTCCCTCCCCTATTTAATGCCGGCCACAAGCCCGTCTGCGCCCGTCCGGGACCCGACTGTGGCCAGTGCCAGGAACCCTGGATCAACGACCTCCCAATGTTACAACACCACTACCCTCCACGCACTCAACCCCGGAAGAAACAACAACTACCAGAGATCAACGCCGAACACCACCCACGGGCAGTTCTCCTGTCGACAATCCTTCACAATCAACACCCCCCCTCGGCTGCCGAACTCACAACGGATGCCCGCACCGCCAAAGCACTGACCTGCATACTCCTCAACATGTGCTCCCTCCACAGACATGCCATGTAGATCTGGGACCTGCTCAACACCCTCTCTCCAGACGTCGCCTTCTTTACGGAAACATGGACCAACGCCGCCTCTGCCCCAGACATTGCCACCGTCATCCCCCTCCCCATCGGACACAAGATCCAGAGAAAGGACCGCCCCAACCGCCCAGGAGGAGGACTCGCCATCGCACACAAGAGCTCCCTCCAACTCTCCACCTCCAGCACGGGCGACCCTATCCCCAACACTGAGCACCTCCACTTCCAGATACAAACCACCCCCAGAAACACGCTGCACAGGACCCTCGTCTACAGGCCTTGCACTTCTGCCGCCTCAACCATCAATGACCTCATCGCACCCCACGCCATTAGCTCCACGGACTACATTCTCATCGGAGACTTGAACTTCGACCTCGACAACTGCTGCGACCCCCACTCCACCACCCTCCTTGACAACCTCGCTAACCTCAGACTGAAGCAGCTCGTCACCACCCCTACACACACCCTCGACCCCATCTTTGCAGGAGGGACAAACATCCACTTCAGCCACACCACAGAGCCCCCCGGACAGACCACCACTGCATACACTTTGCCTTCAACACCACCACCTCACCCAAACCCGCCCCGCGGCCACCCCAAATGAACTGGAGCAAGATCACAGAAGAACTCAACACCACCCTCCTCCACGACCCCCGCCTCTGCTACAACTGATGCCAACTCTGCAGCCAAAGAACTACACCGTTGGATCTCCAGCTGCGCCAACAAACTCGCACCCCTCCGCTACCCCGTCAAGCAACGCCCCCTGAAGGCCGCCTTGTTCACCACCGAACTCCAAGAAGCCAGGCGCTCCTGCAGACGCCTCGAGAAACTATGGCTGAACAAGAAAACCACCGAAGACCAGAACAACCACAGGAACGCCATGAATGAATACCACCAACGCATAAGAGCCACCAAGCGGACCTTTATCAAGAACAAAATCCACGCCAGTAACACAAAAGAACTCTTCAACGTCATACAGCAGTTCACCAAACCCCCCCCCCCCAGCGAAGTCACAGACCTCACACCATTCCCAGGACCTCAAACTAAACTCAGCACTCAGCTCCTACTTCCACCTGAAAATCAAGGCCCTCTACGACGACTTCAGCCAACAGAGTCCTGTCTCCACCCCCCCTCCCCACCACCAACAACCAACCGACCATCACCACCTGGAAAACCATTACTACCAATGACACCACCACGACCATGAAGGACAACCACTCAGGAGCCCCCACGGACCCTTGCCCGCCGCACATCTACCACAGAGCCGCCGCCCTAGCACCTGAACTGGGTTGGACCATCAACACCTCCCTCGAATCCGGCATCTTCCCCGCCTGGAAGCGGGCAGAGGTCAAGCTCTTCCTCAAGAAACCCTCGGCCGACCCGACTGACCTGAAAACCTACCAGCCCATCTCTCTCCTTCCCTTCACAGCTAAAGTCACCGAGAGATTCATCAATGCCCAGCTGACCACCTTCATCGAAGAAAACGCCATCCTCGACCCCTCCCAGTTCGGATTCCAAAGCAACCACAGCATAGACCGCCCTCCTCACCACCACCAATGACATCCACATGCTACTCGACCAGGGCCACACAGCGGCCCTCATCCTACTAGACCTCTCCGAAGCCTTCGACACTGTCTCACACCACATTCTCACAGCCAGACTCCACGACGCTGGCATACGGGGAACTGCCCTCGACTGGATCCACTCCTTTCTCTCCGGCAGAACCCAAAGGATCAGACTCCCCCCAACCCCCCTCTCCGAACCTACAGAGATCAATGTGGAGTACCCCAAGGATCCTCGCTCAGCCCCACGCTATTCAACATCTACACGGCCCACCATAGTCAGACAGTATGGGCTCAGCATAGTATTCTACGCCGACGAGACCCAGCTCATGCTCTCTCACACAAAGAACCCCGAAGACAACAGACTCCGCTTCCAAGAAGGAATGAAAGACGTCACAGCATGGATGAAGGACAGCTACCTAAAACTGAAGTTGGAGAAGACTGAGGTCCTCGTCCTCTGACCCTCCCCCACTGCATGGGACAGCTTCTGGTGGCCCCCCTGCGCTCGGAAACCCACCCACCCCAACAGACCATGCCCGGAACCTCGGCATCATTCTAGACTCATCTCTTACCATGACCCGCCAGACCAACGCGGTCGCCTCCGCCTGCTTCAACTCCCTCTGCATCACCTTCAAGTGGATCCCCCCGAATGCAGAAAGACCGTCACCCATGCTCTCATAACCAGCAGACTGGACTACAGTAATGCTCCTACGCAGGAATCAACAAAACCCTGCTACACAAGCTCCAAACCATCCAGAACTCCGCAGCCAAACTCGTCCTCGGAACCCCACGGCATGAGCACATGACCCAGCACCTACAAGACCTTCACTGGCTCCCCATCGAGAAGAGTAACTTTCAAGCTACTCACCCAGGTCTACAAATCCCTCCACAACATTGGCTCCAAATACCTCAATGAAAGAGTCTTCTTCCACGTACCCAAAAGGAACCTCTGCTCCGCCGACCTCGCCCTGGCAGGGATCCCATGCATCCGCAGAACCAAAGCAGGTGGAAGGGCCTTCTGCTACCTTGCAGCAAAGACCTGGAAGGAGCTCCCTGTCAACATCAGACGCTCCCCCACTCTGCACACCTTCCGGAAGAGCTTCAAGACCTGGCTCTTCAAATAACCGGGAAGTCCCTCCCGCGCCTTGAGACCCACACGGTGAGTAGCGCGCTCTACAAACCCCCTTATTGATTGATTGAAGGGTCGTAATACTGACCTCCTGTTAAAGCTACAGGGATGCAATGACCTACAAGACGCCTTTTCCTGCAACTGCCTAGGTGACCAGTGGCAACCTGGACTGGGCCTTTCTAATTGCCTCCCCTGCAATCCTGGAGGCTTTAGAAGTTTACTCCTGAGTATGAACCTGATTAGTGTACCCGACCGGTGCTGTCAGCATTAAATTGCACCTAGCTCCTGTTCTACCATGACCATTGACCTTTATTGCCACTTTGTGCTTCCTGGCGCTATTTCTACTAAAACTTTACACATTTTTTTTTATCTCTGGTTCCTCTTATTTTATTGTGTTGTTTTATTTATTATATTTTACTCTATTGTTCTAATTCATTTTGGGATTTTTACTGTTTTGCATTTCAAATGTATCAGTATTGTAGTGCTATATAAATACTTTACACATTACCTCTATATTAACCCTCTCTGCACTGTACCATAGCTACCAGGGAGGAGTGCTCAGGCCTATTTAGTGACTTTAGTGGCTCACCCTGACAAGTATTGTGATTATTATATATTTTGTTTATTTATTCAATTTTAAACACGTTACACATGCACATTGAGTAAATGCAAAAGTAACAAGAAATGAACAAACTGTGAGCCATCAGTTTAACGCCCCATATGCATTTTCTTTCCAATGTAGAGAGAGTGTACAAAATCATTACATTTGACACAGTGTACAGGTTGAAGTGATACAAACTAGTTACCTGTAAATATAGTGCATAGTTCGGGTATAGCCTTCTGCTAAGGGTGTCAATTATCCAGTGGATGCGACAAGACATAGGTTGTTAGAGGTCCCCATATATCTAAATGTTCTCTGTAGTTCTTCTGCATAGAGTTCTAGCTGTGATTGCCAATAGACCATGTCTCGAATCCAGTTTGTTTTGGTGGGTTTAATTCTGCTTCCCCAGTGCAGGGCCACCCGTCTCTTTGCCAACAATAGGGCCACTGTTGCGTACTTCCTCTAAGCAGGTGATACATCTTCAACCAGTCCTAGAAAGCAAACCACTGGGTCACATGGTATAGGTTTGGATATAATTTCAGTGAACGTTTCAGTGGCGTGCATCCAGTATTGACTTATAGAAGTACATGTCCTTGCCAAATGAACAAAATTAGCCCCCGCTCCCACACGTGGAACAATTATAGTCACACAGTCCGTATTTGTGTAACTTTGCAGGCGTGTAATATATTGGATAAAGAAATTTGAACTGGATCATTTGTTACAATTAGAAGTGAGGCTATGTATTTGTGCACAGCAGAAGGTCCAATCTTCCTCTCCCAAAGGGTTTGCCAAGACAGCATTCCAGCACTCCCTCGCCTGGTCAGTGGTCTGCGGCCTGTCCCCTCTGCTGCAATATATAGGTTGGAAAGGAGATGCCTATGCGTTTCTGCGATGAGGAGGACTTGCAAGGCTTTGAGCACTGGTGGCTCAACCAGAAAGCTGGGATACAGCTCCCGTATTGCCGCCTGTAATATATGAATGCTGCGAGTGGAGATGATATTCGCATTTGTAAATGCGTCAAGCGATATAATTGTACCCCAAGGATAAACATCTCTTGGTTTCTGTAACCCAGCCTGTGCTAGTACTTTCAGAGCAATGTCCTCTTGAGTCACCAAAATCACGGGATGATGTCTTAAGGGCATCGCCAGTGCATACAACGGCAGTCTCCCCACCTCCCAACTATCGCCATGCTGACAGCATGGACTGCAAAGTGTTGATTTCTGTGCGTAATATATTCTCTTGTGTGTGTGATATGAGAGCCGACAGCAGAGTAGGATGAGCCTCATCATGCTCCACCGCAACATGTGGTGTGTATTCATGTGCAGTGTGCCAATAATGTGCAAAGTTGCCCGCACGCTGAGATAATCTAGATAGAGGGCGGCCACGTTACAGCCACCTCTCCGATGATCCTCATCATAGACAGCCTGCAGATGTGGCACCAAGAGTTCACTAAATTCTTTATAAAATTCCCCAGTCAGCCCATCAAAGCCAGAGGAGATTCCTAATGGCCTCTTTAACGTCCTCCAATGTGATAGGCTGCATGAGGTACTTTCGCTGCCCAGGTGGCAGCCATGCCAGCACCAGATCTCCAAGATATTGGTTTATGTATTTATTTTTTGGTTTTGTATAGCGCCAGAATCGACTCCGAGGAGTATCTCTGTGGTTTGTCAGCCAGTGCAGCACTGGGTCTGGTATTGTACAAATCCACATCAAATGTCCTAAAGGCAGCTAAGATATCGGGCTTATCAAAATGTGCCTGCCCGTCTTTCTAAACTATTTTCCCTATGTGCCAGGTGTCCCGCGGTACCCTAAGCTTATGTGACAGCATTAGTCCGCACCTCCCTCACCGTAAGCGCATGCCACCTGGTTTTTGGACAGAAAATGTAACTCTTGTGCCGCTGAGTCGTGATATTCTGTCAAGGTCTCTTGTATTTCGGCCAGGGCGGCTGGGATTGATTTGTTCTCAAAGTTGCACTCTAGCGCGTGTAGAGTGCTCTTTTTTTATGTATCTAGGTACGTATCGCCCTTGGAACTACAGCCTGAGTGGACATTACTTTGCGGGCTTCCCACAAGGTGCCCTTCCCCTCCACACTGCTGAGATTCTGGCCAAAGTATTCAACAATTGCTGTGCAGACCTCTTTCCTAAATACAATGTCCAATAGGGCAGTAGCTTAAACCTCTTTGTAAAGGGAAGCAGATTCATATTTGGAATAGCTAATTCTAGTTTCACCTGTGCATGATCAGATAGTGTTTTGGTAGATGCACCACCTCCTCCACCCATGTGCAGGCCTCCCTGGACACTAGACAATAATCCAACCTGAACCAGGTACGATGGACTGAGAACACAAATGTACCCTCTCTTTTATGCGGATTGTGCAGATGACATGCGTCCACCATACCATATTCCTCCATACCCTCGCAGAGAACCTTTGCCGACTGCTTGCCATGCCAGTCAGACACTGCCACCCTATCCATGCCAGGGTCCAGGTATATATTTAGATCTCCACACCGAATCATATTGTCGGTTGTCAGATCACGTACTTGCCTCCATAAAGAGGCATTAAACTCTGTCTCATCCACATTTGGCCCGTATGTAGTAAACAAGGTTAAAGAAGTGCCATATGCTGCCCTGCACCACTGCCAACCTTCCCTGGACATCTTCCCTGAAATTTGTCACATAAAGGGGATGCCTAGTTTGACTAGTATTAACACCCCTGGCCCATATGAGGAATAATAAAAGGCCAGTCTATAAACCATCCATAGTGCACGCAGATTCTGATCAGTGAGCCGTGTCAAATGAGTCTCCTGTAGGAGAGCAATTTGCATATCATGTCTGCCTAAATATTGGAGAACTAAAAGGGTCTTATGGGCATTATTTAATCTTCTGACATTCCAGGTGAGGAAGTTTACTTTATCCCTTGGTCTAGTCAGCTGAGGGTTTTAACTGCAAATGTCAAGGACTGATGTCCACAGAGAACATGTATAGATCTGGTGTCAGCATGGGGTGGGTAATCTGACATTGTAGAAGTTCAAACAAGCCCCCATAACCGCCCCCCCACACACGCACCTCGGCATAGTAACTGTGCCAAAGACCCACCCATACAGAATAGTAAACATGAAAAAAACAGTTAAAAAATAAAGTAGGTAAGACAAAGGAGACCAAGCATTAATGCTTGCTATCCATTGCGCTCCTGGTCGACGCAGGTGTGCCATCTTCTGCATGTCATGCCCTACACCTGTTGCTGTATTCTCATTTGTCCAGCATGTGGCTCAGGTAGCTAGAATACAGGAGACAAAAAGAAGAAACCGAGTCCAGTTCTTGATTATGCAACCTCCTCTTCCTCGGTGTCGTCCGTAGGATGGTCGAGCTTCCTCCGTGAGATGGACTGTAGGAACATCTTGGCAGTCTTAGGTGTAGCAAATATTGTCTGTTTCCATTTAATTGATACGAAGGAGTGCCGATAGAGCATAGTATACTTGATCTCAGCTTTCTGCAATTGTTTTTTCAACAGCAGTAATTCCCTGTGGGTTGCCTGGACCGCCACTGTGAAGTCAGGAAAAAATGCAATCTAATTCCCTTGATAACTTATGTTCGTTTTTTCTTGCACCAATTTTAACACTGTGTCTGACTTGAGAATACAACAATTTGGCAATACCGGACGTGGAGTCAAGCCAGAAGGTGAACGCACCTTGAGTGAATGGTGGGCCCGCTCCACTACCAGTAGCTGTGATAGGCTTTCAGCTCCAAAGATGGTGGTCAACAATGTCTCTACACAAGTCTCCGTCATGCCAGTATTGGTGGATTCTAGCAGACCTGTTATCCGCAGGTTATTGTAGCGTGAACACACTTCAAAGTTCTCATTTGAGACCTGTATGGCCACCAGTATTTTTTCCATGTTGAACCATTTTGACTGTGTTGCATTGACATCATCTTCAGTCATCGATAATCTTACTCTGCTGTCTTGATTTACGTGGTGTGCTTCTCTAATTTGATAGCCACGGTATCCATACGGAGTTTCAGTGCATCTGTTTTCCCATCTAGTGGTTGTAGACTCATCTGCATCGAAATATACACTTTTAAACTGTTACACTCTAAAATGGTTTTATTTGGGAACATAAAAGTACACACAAAAGACAATCAACATTAAAAACATGACAAATGACATTACCAGTCATAATGATAAGGTAAGGATTCAAGCACATTTGGGTGCAATCAAGCAGAAAAAAACTGCTAAACCATTTTAAAGTGAAAAATCACTCAAATGCAGACTTTTAAGTGGACAGTAATGGAACGAGTAACGGCACAAGAACAACGGTGGGATATTTCCCAAGAAGCAGATGAAAAGAGACTCAATGAAAACATTGATTTGAGTGTGCTTTGTGAAAAAGATAACGGAACCAGGACCCAGAGTGTGTCTGTGTGTAACCTGGAGAGGAAACATTTGGCATAATATTGTACTGAGCACAGCAATTTAGTCTCTGTAAACAGGACCATAAAGCATTGTTGCTGATGATATTGGTGAGGCAGAATCTTTGTAGACATTCCAGATCTGTCTTCTTACAGAGTGCTCTCCTTTTCAAAAACTCTACTTCTCCGGTGAGTTCTCCTCGTCCTCGGCATGTCCAACGAGTAAGTGTGCCAGGTCGAGTGGTATGTATATGAAGAGAATATCTTCTAATAATGTGTCAGCATTGCCATATTCTTTGTTGTGCAGTTTCCCTACTCTGCTTTGGTTGTGACTGCATCTTCTAAATGTAGGAAAGCTAAATATGCATGCCATTTAGCATCCCTTTACCACCTCTACACTAACCAAGTGAACCCTGCTGGCTCTATTCAAATGCATCATTTAAGTTTTTCCTCGTCCCTTTACGAACCTTTCGTAGGGTTTTTCCGCACTGGGGGAGGGGGGGGGGGGTAGGAAGACTGTGCATTGTCCAAATCAAGTGCAAACTGTTGCCTTATTCACTTCCAACTGGCTGTTTCCCTTTGACAGAGATGTCCTATTTGCCCTGATTGTGTTTCAACCCTCCAGCTCCTTCACTTTTATAATTTTATTTAATGATCCGGGGGCTGTAATGTTTACCTTACCCTCCACTTTCCATTCATACCAGTCCAGTCCTGCTCCTTTTTACTGTTCACTCTTCCCCTTAGTGTCTGAATAGCATAACAAAGAATACGGCTTTGTTAACCAAAGTTGCATGGAGTACCCCCTTGATGGAGTGAGCTGCTCAGAAGGTAGGAAAATCTTGCAGACTAATTACCCATAATTCCCCCAGGAAATAACTGATATCAAAAGAAACAATTGTCCAAAGACTGCAAGTGTGGTAAGTGTGCACTGGCCCTGTTCTACCCAGAAGCACAAGACAGCACAGATCTATCAAAAACTATCACCAGAATGACACAGTTTGAATGGGATTCCACACCATAAGCTTTAATGAAAAATCCACACTTAAAGTTGCAGTTGACCACTGACCCTGGATTCACATTCCCATTACGCATTAGTTCATCCAGCCTATGGATTTAATGGGGGTCTTGAGTCTAAGAGAATCCCCTGCCTAGTGAAAAATAAATATGACTGCAAAAGCCATTTCCAGGATATGACCACCTTTATAACTAGCAAACAGTGCCCTTGCCATAATAGTATACCAGTTGTTGATCTTTTGTGTCTGCCCTTCCAGTGACTGTGCCCAGCACACTGGAGCCCAGAGAACCCAAACCTGGAGGATATCTGGGTTGACTAGCTTTGGAGTTGTTCTGGGAAACACTAAAGTGTGCCCTACAGCCCTCAATGCTACTAGGAACGAATGCAAGTGGTACATTTAGCACGTTTAACTCTCACATTGCTTATGTCTGGCACCTCTACATCACGGACTAGCTGATAGTAAGTATGCTACAGTAAAGTCTACAGAGAACTCCAGTTGATAAGACTGGCCACGTACTAAAAATCTAGGACCTGCTCTGTACATGCTACAAAACAATTGGGGACTTTACTAGTGCCCCAGCCAGTGCCAAGGCAACCATTTTTGTATTTATCTTCACTTCAACTGTGCTGACCTACCTACATCTACTTTTTTAACCAATTGTTAGTAGTGATAGATGTGATTGGACACTGGGTTTATTATAAAACTTTCCAACTGACCACCACTTTCTAGTGTAAGCCTTGGTTGTGCAGCTTCACTACCCCGGAGAGTTAAGTGTCCAAAAGGAGTAAGCAGGTTACCAGATCTGCATCCACCATTTGTGGTCAGTGGCCACTATTAGTAAACAACAGTACCCACCCCTAATACTAACCTGTAAACACGGAGTGCCCTTAGACCTTAAGAAAAGACCATTCATTGGGAATCCGACTACTGGGAAGAGTGCTGCTCACTAAGAAGGTTGACAATCAATTAAAATCCTGTTTTCAAATGTCCAGAGAACACATTGGGAAGTCCAACAAAAGACACACTCCAAATGCCATAAAATAAATCATTTGTTTATTTGCCTTCCATATCACATCGCTGAGAAAGGACTACATAATTGCATTTAGAGAGACCAATTCCAATATAAATAGGTAGCACAGCACAGTTGTACAACCACTGCCTGTTCCATAATATACAACTGATGTAAACATATTCACAGACCACAGCAACACAAGGATGTAATGTATATACACACACCTAATATACCATATAAGTGTGTGAAGCAGCCCTTTGGGGCGTTTGCATTGCAGACAGTACACACAGACCGTGGGGTGTTGTAAGGCATAGAGAGAGCTGGAAGAATATCCAAGTGCCTTACATAATGATGAAAAATACTGGCTTGGAAGTTGACACCGCAAGGGATCATAATATAAATTGCCTGTAAAGCTAAATCATAGATAAACAATCGTTCAAAGAATGCATGTTTAAATGAAGGTAGACAGAGCGCTCTCTCTCCTTGGTTCTACTGTGACATTGTACTGGTTTCTGTTTTGCAAAGAGGAAAATACCTGGTCCATATCATAATACACCATGTGCAAGAGTCTTAAGGAAAGACAGAGAAAAGACTGCGGTAAAAGCAATATGAGCGAGGAGACTGAAGCCACCAGCAAAGAATGAGAGAAAGCGCAATCCTAACCAGGCACCCTGGATGTTACTAATGACATCATTTGTGAAGAATTAGTGAACTACCATAAATAACATGTTCAGTCCGCTGATACCCTCAACCTCTGCTATGGGAAAGACAGCAGGTTATCTGCATATTTGACTAAGAGGGGGTGAAGAGAATTTGGAGCGCAGGAGAACCTGCATTTAAGGATTGTGACGTAGTGTGCAATCGTCATGCAGCTCTAGGCAACATTGACTCACTCAAAATATTAATGCCCTGACCAAATTAGTATAGCAAAACAGCTTACAGCTAGCCCTAAGAAAAGAGCTCCTGTAAAGGAGCCAAACCTGTTGAGCCGGTCTTCAACCCATTTGCAACCTCAGCACAGAGATAGTGCCTGTGGCTTTAAGCCAGCATGAGAATTTTAGTTTAAACTATATTGCTCAATTTGCAATATGGCATACGTTTTTTCAAGAGCTTATTTATTTTATTAGGTCAATCAGTACATTACTGACACTGTATTGATAACGAATTTGAACAGCTTAGCCATCATCCCATACATGTCGTAAACAGGCAGTAATTTCACTTAGAGGGACCATTGTGTGCGGAACATTACAGTAGGAAGAACTTCTCTGCCAGGTAAGTGCCCCTCTCCCCATTGTTGCCCTATAGCCTAACCGTCTGATTCCTGCCTGTCTGCAGAACTCTCCTCGACCTCCACAAACCTTGTAAGGATCCCCAACCATGTTTGCAAATTCTTCTCTACGTGGTTATTCCTCGTACACTGATGGAGCCACACCTCTTCGGCTACTGCCCATTCTGTAACCTCTTTGATTCATTTGTGTTCCCTGGGCTCTAACAGGGTCATCCAAGCAATGGCAACCCACCGTTTCGCTAGCAGCAGGGTCAGTTGAATAAATTTCCATTCCATTTTCATGCATTTGCATTTCCTGATCGGCCTAAAGAGATGGGTGTCCGGGTCCAATTTCACTTAAATACCCTCAATACACTCAAATCGTTGGGCTATTAACGCCCAATAAGTATGCACTGGGGGGCAGTGCCATGCTAAGTGAAGGAAGTTTGCAGGTCTACCCTGACACTGGCGGCTTCCATCAGTTTTGGTGGGGTCTATTCTATGAAGGAACACTGGGGTGACATATGGGCAGTGTATATAATTAAAATGTACTTGTTTAAACCACGCTTTGTTCGCCTCTTGTGTAACGAGTGCGCAAATACCTATTCATTGTGAATATTCTAGTAGTGTACTCATTTCTTCCCATGTTGCTCCAGCCCAAAATATGTTCCTTGGCTAATCTGAAGTCATGGCTCTGTATAAGAGAGAAACTAAGTGTCTACCTCTACCAAATTCTAGTAACATCCTGAACAGTTCAGAGGAATGCGGGGCTTCCGGGTATGTGGGCCAGATATCTTGTGCTATGTCCACAATAAGTAAAGTAAAAGTTTATAAAGTGCTCAAATGCTGAGGCGTCTTGGCGGTGGAGGGAGCAGAAGAGAAGACGTGGAGCTCGGAAGACAGATCATTACTGAGTGGGAAAGAGCCAAGTTTTCAGTTGGCCCCGGAATTTGGATCGGACTAGCTGGAATCTGATGTGAGGAGGCATCTTGTTCCAGAGTTTGGGCGCTAGATAAGAGAGGCATCTTCCTCCCCATTTAGCTTACTTAATTTTAGGGACCATTACAAGTGCCTGATCTTAGTGAGTGTCTAGGGGTGTATCATTGGAATAATTTCTGGTATTCCTTTGGACTACCTCCATACAAAGTTTTATGGATCAGACACAGAGCCTTGAATTCGATGCACTCTATAACTGGAAGCCAGTGAAGGTTCCCAATGGCCCCCGATATGCTATTGAATTTAGGGAAATTCAATAAGGTACGGGCTGCCGTATTCTGCAGAGAATACGGTTTAGTTAACTGCCGTTTATCAATCCCAAGGTAGAGGGCATTATAGTAATCAATCCAGGACAACACTAATGCTACCACAACGGGTTTCCTCAATTCCATTGGAAGAAATGGTAGGTTCTTTCGCAGTATCTTTAATCTGAAGTAGCAGGTTGAAGTGACCTGATTAATCTGACCCGAGAAGCTGAGCTGTGAGTCACACACTATGCCCAGGTTTCTTACTTTTTCCACTGGTGTAGGACAGGCTCCTACTGTAGCCGGCCACCACGTAGAGTTCCAAATAGGCGATCCAGTACCAAACTCCATGACTTCAGTCTTCTGCATGCTTAATTTAAGGTAGTTGAGGTGCATCCATTGTATGATGCGGTCGAGGCAGCTATGAAATCTAGTTGACGGCGCATCTTCCCTGGAAGCAATGGAAATTATAATTTGTGTGTCGTCAGCGTACTACACAAGTGAAAAGCTGTGGTCTTTTACTAGTTTGGCCAATGGAGTAAGTAAATATTGAATAGTGTGGGTGAAAGCGCCGACCCCTGAAGGACACTGCACGGGTGATGAAAAGTGTCTGATTTAAGATTCTCCCAGCTGACCTTATGTTCTCTGTCTGACAGGAATGAGGTGAGGAGGGCCAATGGGCTGTCTCGAATCCCACAAGCCTTCAGCCGTTGCGTTAGAACTGAGTGATTAACCTTGTCAAACGCAGCTGATAGGTCAAGTAGGATCAGGACTGCCCTACCTCCCCAGTCAAAAGCCAAGGACCTCCTCCTTGGCTATTACCAGTGCAGATTCGGTGGAATGATCTGAGCGGAAGCCATGTTGAGAGCTATCCAGCACATTATTGGAGATTCAGCTTGTGATTTATAGCTTTCTCCAACACCTTTGCTGCGAGCGCCAGACAGGATATTGGCCGATAGCTTGTGACATCCACTGGGTCCAAGGAGGGTCTCTTTAAAATGCGTCTAACACACGCTTTTTTCCAAACTGATGGAAAGATCCCAAACATTATGCTAGTGTTTAGGATGGGGGTGAGTGTTGCACTAATTAGTTCGGAGACCTCATGAATGATGTTCGTAGGGCATGGGTCCACTTCCGAGCCCCACTTGGTGGTAAGTATGAGATCATTCACACAGTCTGGTGTCAGTAGCGAGAAGCTGGTCAGGAGATTGGCAGCTACTGAACCCGCGTCCAAACTTTCCAGTTCCCTGTAGATCATTTGGACTTTTGATTGAAAGAATGAGGCCATTTGATCACACAGGTTCTGATCGGGGGAGAACCGATTTCCCTGTTGGAACTTAGTTATCTCTGAGACTGTCTTGACGCAGTGAGCTTGTGCCTCTGTCGGGGAGCTGGTCTCAGAGGAGCCAGTTGATCTATGGCAGATCTGACCCAATTATCTAATTTGACCGCATCAGTGTTAGAGTTAGATGCTAGCATTGGTACATTTTTGACCAGCAGGTTGTTAAGGGCGCCGGGGCAGATATTCTGCCAGGATTGGGTGAGGATGGGGGTGTACGCTTTACTGGGGGAATCAGAGTGCGCTCAGTAGGAAGATTAAAAAAGTATTGCTCTATGGCCAGTCCAAGTAAGCAGCAATACACTATCAATCTCGATTGCGGTGTTATAGGTAAAGATACCATCCAGTGTGTGTAGTGCATTATGAGTGGAGACCTCTACTATCGGAGATAGACCATAGCTCTCTAAATTGTCCAAAAGCGTCGCAGTCGCAGGATCAGAGAGAAGCTCTAGATGAAAGTTAAAATCGCCAAGAATAGTAAAAGAAGGGGTATCTATACAGGACTCCAGGAGGGAGAGTAAGCCCTGAATAAACAGAGGCGTTGGACCTGGGGGACTGTAAAGGAGCAATCATGGAAAGGAAGCCTTGGTATTGATTTTGATGGAAAACTTCATGGCTTCAGCTCCAGGAAGGGGTACTTGTTCAAATGTAACTTTGTACTCAGCTCTATGTACGATAGCAATACCACCTCCCAATTGTCCCACTCTGGGCACTGAGGCGAGCGAATAGCCAGGAAGCAAAGCTTCTACCCAGTCAGGTTCAGAACTGCTTGCATACAGTAGAAAACTGCCCCGAGCTACACCAAAGGTCTCCTTTGCTGCTTCAAATGAGATGAATGGGTCATTGGATTAAAGGTCAAGCACTCCCATTACTCGTCTGAGCACTACGTTCACTGCATGCACCCATGAGGATGATATATGTTTGATTAGATATGGTACCGCGGGGTCATCCCTCCCACCGCCGTGGAGCAATTGTGGCAACGTCTCCTCTCGTGAGTCATCCGTGAGTAAATCCTTTTCCCAGTTTCCTCCATCAGACAACCAGAATGCTGGATGTTGCAGCTGAGATGCTAGACAGTACATGTCCATGCAGGGCAGTGCTAGCAAAATGGCATACTTTAAGAGAAAATGGGCCGAAGTAGAGACCAGCATCAACAAGCAACATTTATACTCCAGATTGCCTAATTCTAATCAAGCGCCACTTGGTTGATGTGTGTACAGAGCTTGTGCAAGGATTTTTCCATGCCTGGCATAAGATAATTCTGATCAACGGCAATCTTAGTATCTTCTCACTTGCATGGGTCAGTGTCTGATGATTATAGGGATAACCCAGTACGCCTACTCCTGGTGCTCCTTTACACTTCTTTTGCTTAAGAATCGACCCTGAACACGCATATTGTATTAAAGTCATAAAAAAAACAATAAATCTTTAAAAAATTTAGTTGGGTTCCTTTGAAAAATGTCTGGTGCAATGCTGCATGGCTTGCAGTTCATAAGCTCTGGTATGCAGGTAATCACAGATCTGCCACACGGCTAACTACGACAGACGCCTAGACAACCTGTTCCAATGTAACACGGCACTGCTGATGAAACACTGGTGGCCATTTTGGACATCCTTTCACAAAGATTACGAGACTGGCAGGTAAAAGTGATGCAAGGCCGCTTCTAATGAACACATTACCTTTGCTCCAAACAGACTGTCTTCCAAGCTCTCTGGTTTTGGTTAGAACACCTGGTTGTGAGCTCACAGCTTGGGATGGGCACACTGATGACTCATTGAAGTAGATTACACAATGAGCTGGAGCAACCCAGACAGGTAGTAGTTATTTTGATCATTTGCAATGCACAACCCACAGACTGAATTGCCCATGGATTCTTCAAAAGTGTTAGCAAGTTATGGTATTGATTTCAGAAGAATGAAAGACTTTCAATTATTATTATTATTATTATTAACACTTATAGAGCGCACGGCTACTTCCTCCGGAAGTGTTCCGGCGCTAGCATCCTATCTAAGAGAGGAGAGGCCCAGGAGGATCACTGTATCTAGGGCAAACCAAAAAGCCAAGTCTTAAGAGCTTTCCTAAAAGGCATTTCCGCCTCTATATTTCTCAAATCATTGGGCATAATATTCCATAATGTAGCAGTTTTCTTTTGACAGAGAACGCACGTCCGCCTGTCCTTGCCTCTCTAAAGCGAGGAGTGACCAAGAGGTTACAACTGTTAGATCTGAGTGCCCTCACTTGATGGTATTTCTGGCGCCTCCGCTTCAGATAATGAGGACCTACCCCTCTTATTGCTCTACGTGCCAATACAAGAGCTTTAAACTGAACTCTTCTCCTCACTGGAAGCCAGTGTAGGCTGCGTAGATGGGGGGTAATATGATGTCGCAGTGGCACATTTCTGATCAGCCTGGCTGCTGCATTTTGAATACGCTGTAGTCTCCTCATCAGATACTCTGGGAGACCAATATATAGGCTATTAGCATAGTCGAGTTGAGTCATACACCACTGACCTCCTGCAATCCATCGGCAGGAAGTGAAGAAAATTGATTCATACATTTCAGGGTACACAAAGAATTAAGGAGTAAGGAACCTATACAGACTGGGTGAGTTAATGGGTGTGATATGTTAAAAGTGATACTGGGGTGGAGCTTGATATCATGAAAAGTGGTTGTTTCTGTTTATCTTTTTTTTTTTTTTTTTTTTTTTAAGTCGTCCGATATATAATCCCGGCATGAGACACATTCTGGAGGGTGATGGCACTAGATGTGCATAGACAACTATAAAGTCTACTGAGAATACGATAACGCAAAACATGCGTTTTTAAAAACCTCTCCTCCTGGAGGGTACTTGTGGCGAATTGACGCATACAAGTACTTCCTGATTGATGGCATGATGACAACATGAGAATATCATTTTCGCAGCTAAAACAGCATGCATGGGGTAATGCATCCACTCGTGTAAAAAATCACGGTGTGATGATTGACTCAATTGGAGGAACGCACTAGACCGCACTAAAATAACGTTCAGACGACCATAACCAAATATAAAATGGCTATTTTACTATTACAGGTCGGATCCTAAAGAAAAAAGGCAAGTATATTCACTGCCCAAGCATGCACTAGCTTGCATGCATCATGTCTATAAAGCAGCTTAATTAGCTAAGAAACTAGCGAGGGGAGTTTTATCACCCTGAAGAAAGCCCCGGCCGGACCTGCGTAGGCCTTCAAAGTATGGCTGAAACATGTTGGACATTAAAGAGTCATGGTCCTAGGACCATTGTATCCTAATCACCCCTTGCTATTTTTATTTTTAATATCCCAGACAACTCCTTCAATAAAGGCATACCTTGGGGCGATCAAGGGATTTTTAATCTATAGTTATGCCTAGTACTTTTCTTTTAAGATCTCCCTGACCTTTAGGAGTCGAGGTGAACCAGATGAAGAAGCATGACACTACTAAAATGTGTGAGGGTTATTTAAAGAAAAGGAAGTCTTTCTTTTCCCGTACCTAGATATGCAGTATTTAGTGAGGGCTAACACTCCTCAGCACACTACATCAGTGACTGTAGGTGGGATACTAGTGAGTTTTGTATACACAAAGTCTTCCACACCCAAATCTGAGACAGTGCAAGTTTTGAGCTCGTTGATTTTCACAATGTTGATGAAAACAATCAAAAAACAAAATGAAATCTGTAGGCATTAGGATGAGTTTTCAGGTTTTTGGAGCTTCAGGTGTGGTTGAATTTGTAGCTAGTTTGAGTGGGCCTAAGTGGACAAAGTGCATTTGCCGGTCTCCAGAATCATGTTTGGCATGTTGGTAAACATCTATTGATCTTCACTGCAGTTCCACATACATTCTCAGAGCAAAAGTTTTAATCATAGCATTCACCACGGTTCTAGGATAACATACAAACTTAAATGTAAACAATTGCTGCAGCATATCCTGTGGGTCGGATAATGCATTGGGGCCAAACTGCAGGCAAAGCTCTGTGAATACCCCCTCTGAGGGGTTGATGGCGGGTAAGAAGATGGGCCTTAGAATGGCCTTATTTCGCAAATTGATTTAATGTAACTATGGGAGAGAGGGGCCAGCAGAGATTCAATGCTGCAATGAAGATTGCCGATTTGCTAAAATGTCAAGGTGAAATATTAAGGTAGACCCTTTGCCTGACCCTTAACCTCTAAAAAGATATATTTTTTTTTGCTGGGGCCTTTAAGGAAGGGAAAGGAGTGGAGACTACAGAAAGTAAATAGGACTGTAACAGTCCTTTTTACACCTATTTCGATAACTGTCTCCATAACCCTTAAGATCAGGGTAGCAAGGGCACTGCCAGTGGTAATAAAGAGAAAGGCTTGGGCAGTAGTTTTTAACCCCTAGTGATAATTTTTTACTGGGCAGCAGGTAGGCACAGTCGCCACAGAGACAGGGCAAAGAGTGGTTGACCACGCAGAGACATTGGCGATCGCCTCTGCTGCTTATTTGCACCGCACACTGAATGGGCAAACGGAAATGGAATCTCTGCTGGAGATGCCAAAGGTGTAGGTCATGCCAGTTCCTCAGTAAATGCCACTCACAGACATCTCTACAGGACAAGACACATCTTCAGCTCTATACGACATAAAGCCCCTTAGGGAGTTGCTGTGCATAGACCATACCTGCTCTATCAAGTATGCAGGACCTATGGGACATGCCAGCTGTCTATGAAATGATAATCCCTTTGCCCTTTATAGCTTTATGTAGATAAAAGTGATTGAATACTTGCAAATGTCTACATCCAACCACTAAACCCCCAGACCCCTACACACACACACACACACACACACACACACACACACACACGCACGGACGTTTGATACAGAAGCTCGCACTGCCCTAAGATCGAGGTTTTGGAATAGTCATGACTTTGCTGACAGTTTTCTAAACTAGTCATATATAATCGTGATTGAAGACAGTTCACCAGTGTCCTCCAAACACACTGGAGGCTAACAATGAACTGGCTGACAGTGAACATCACTGAGCAGCTGGGGGAATGACGATCGGGACATGGCGAACACGTTTAAAAAACGACAGACAAAACGAGATTTTTTTCTAGCATAGCCGACATTAGGACAGACAATAGGAGCCCAGCCCCAAAAGGAGCTGAACCCACAAGCTCTGGGTTAGAACACCAGCTTGAGATCTAGCATGTGGAACAAATATTTGCTTCTTTGTTGTCATCCAAGGAATCGAGAATCTGTCGCTGGAGTAAAAGCCAGAGGCACTCCAGAAAACCAAAACACTGTAAACACTGTTGGCTGAAGCCACAGGAAATGGGTGGTGTGGAGAACAGAAGAACATGCCAATCCCCAGTGCAGCAGCCACCAGAAGCCTTAGACAGTACAGTGAAACTGTCCCTTAATTATCTGGGGCACAATGGGTCCACTACCTCACTTAAGCTTCAGATGTTGAAGTCTATTTTAATTTATTTTCCATGGTTTCATAATTAGGCTCTAATATTTCTTGTGACAAAAAAATCATGAGATCAGACAAAATTAAGTACCTCCACGAAAAATGCCGTCCCAAACCTATGCACAACAGTCATATAGTTAGAGCACCTCAGTGATGGCAACCCATTAATGGACAGGGTGGGCAGCCTAATAAGGATGGAGTTTTGAGGAGGATCCACAGTGAATATGACACTTAAAAACAAAGAGCCACATCTGTTGCCAGAACTGTGGTACCGATCAGGGAGAATCCCCTAGATAGATCTAGACCAGCCAGGTCTACACAGTGATCACTCCACCGCATAGGGATAGAAGCTGGTTGCATTGATGCTTGGCTGGGTGGCTGGCGTGGCAAGCTCCCACAGTGACACATAAGTACCCACGACAAAGCCCACAAAGCCCACCACACTTATGGCGATATCCTTGAACACAGTCCAGCGGCTCAAGCCATCCTCGTAGAAGGCCCAGATCTCCATGAGAGGTGGGAAGATGAGAGCCAGGGCACTGCTGCTGACAGAGCCCACCAGTGAAATCACAATGTCCAAGCGAGGAATGAGAATGGCCAGGACACCTAGGGAGAAAAAGAATAGCACATTAGCACCAACAGAAAGTTAGTAGCCACTAGCACTGGCAGTAAAATTGTACCCATTAGTGCCATCTAAATATCATCATCTTTAGCACTGAAGTTAACTAGATTACTAACGACAACCTGCTACATACAGCCTCCCACTACTGCTTATTCTGCTGGAAGGCCAAAGGCACTTCTGACACGTGGAGGATCACAGCAACATCAGGTCTGGTCATAAACATATGGTTACTAAACATATTCCCAGAGTTAGAGCTAGGAGAAAATAAATGTTATATTTCCCAGTACACAAATGGAAAAATGGCACACTTTTTCTCAATTAAACATCCAGTGACTGAATGTGCCAAAGGAAAATATTACTTACCATGTAAGCATCTGTTCTTGGCATGTACAGCTGTAGATTCACATGCTTTGCATTCTCCTGCCATCTAGTGTTGAGTCCGGATGTTTGCAAGTTGTTTTTTTCAAAGAAGTCTTCCTAGTCACGAGGTAAGGTGATTCCTCCTTTAGGTGATATTGCACATGGGCAAAGACCCCATTGTTAGATTGTTTTCCCGCAGAGGGTGAGAATGGAGTTAATAAGTGTAGAATAAAGATGTCCATGCGCATGTATAGGAGTAAGAAACTGCAACAGGTACAGGGACCCGGGAAGGAGGGTGTGTGCATGTAAACATACAGCTCTACATGCCAAGAACAGATGCTTACTGGGTAAGTAACATTTTCCTTTTGAGGCACGTGAGCTTTGCATAGACTATACAGCAGTATTCTCCCAAAGCGGTGGCTAACCGGTTGCTGCTGCAGTTGTTTGAAAGAGTGTTCTTAGAACTGCCTGGCCTACAGTAGCTTGTTGTCTTGCTAACACATCTACACAATAGTGCTTGGTGAATGGGTGTGGTGTAGACCATGTTGCAGCTTTACAGATGTCAGCTATGGGGATGTTTCCTAAGAAAGCCATAGTACCCCCTAGTTTTTTGGGGTGGAATGCGCTCTAGGGGGTATTGGTAAAGTCCTCTTTGCTTTTGCATGGCATGTTTGGATACATTTAACAATCCACAGAGCAATACTCGATTTAGAAATAGGATTGCCTTTGTGTGGTGGAGCAAAAGCCACAGAGTTGTTGAGTTTGACAAAATGGTTTTGTCCTCTCTATGTAATATAATAAGGCTTGTCTAACATCTAAAGTGTGTAGAGCTCGTTCTGCCACTGAATCTGGTTGAGAAAAGAACACAGGCAACTCAACAGATTGATTGATGTGAAAGGCAGATACCACTTTGGGTAGGAACTTGGGATTAGTGCGAAGAACCACTTTGTCGAGTTGGAAAAATGGTTCCTCTATGGTTAGTGCCTGAAGCTCACCCACTCTCCTCAGTGATGTAATAGCAATGAGGAAAGCAACTTTCCAAGTGAGAAATTTCAGTTCACATATATGCAATGGCTCGAAGGGTGGACCCATTAGTCTGGTGAGGACAATGTTAAGGTTCCACACTGGAGCAGGTGGAAATCTTGGTGGAGAAACTCTTTTGAGTCCTTCCATAAAAGTATTGATAACAGATACTTTGAAAAGGGACAGATGTCGATTTCGAAGGTATGCAGTTATTGCAGCGAGATGTAAGCATATGGTTGTGTAAGCCAATCCTGACTGCTGCAATTGTAGTAAGTAACAAATGATATTTTGAATGGAAGCATCTAACGGGTTGATATGGTTGTTACTACAATATATACCAAACCGCTTCCATTTAGCTGTGTAGCAAGCCCTTGTAGTAGGCCTTCTGGCCTCTTTAAAAACATTCATACAGTCTAGTGTAAGGTTCAGATAACCAAACTCTATGATTTCAGATGCCATATCGCTAGGTTGAGTTCTTTAGGATCTGGATGTCTTATGTCTCTATGGCTCTGTGTGAGGAGACTGGGTGTGAGATGCTGTTTTTGATGAGGAAGTACTGAGAGCTCCAATAGGGTTGTGAACCAAGGTTGACGTGCCCATGTGGGAGCTACTAGGATCAGTGTGAGGGATGTTTGTCTAAGCATTCAAACCACTAGTGGAATGAGTGGGAGAGCCGGAAAAGCGGAAAAGCGTAGTCAAATATCCCTGACCAGTTCATCCATAGTGCATTGCCTTTGGAGAATGGGTGTGGATACCTGAAGGTGAAGTTTTGACATTTTGCGTTTTGGTGTGTGGCGAACAGATCTATCGGTGGAAAATCCCACATTTGAAAGAATGGGAGGAGAATTTGAGGGTGAAGTTCCCACTCAAGAATCTGTTGTCTCTGACTGCTGAGAAGGTCTGCAATTTGATTGTTTACTCCTGGGAGGTATTCTGCCAGGAGAGAAATATTGTGATGTATGGCCCACCTCCAAATGGCTTGTGCAAGTCGTGACAGCTGGAGGGAGTGCGTCTCCCCCTGTTTTTGTATGTAGTACACAGCTGTCATGTTTTTGGTGCGGACTAGGCCAGCTTTGCCTGCAAGGTGAGTCTGGGAGGCTTTGAGCGCTAGAAATACTGCTAGCAGCTCTAGATGATTTTTCTAAAGTTGATTTTGACTCCACAAACCTTGAATGAACTGTGTGAGTTTGGAGATGAGCTTCCCAACCAGTGAGCGATGAGTCTGCTGTTAGCACTGTCTGTGGAACTGGGTCGATGAAGGGCCGCCCTTTGGATACGTTTTGTGGATTCCACCACTGCAGAGAGCGATGAGTGCAGCCGTCTACCAACACTAGATCTGACAAGTGACCCTGAGACTGATTCCACTGACGTGCTAAGCATTCTTGAAGGGGATGTTTTTGAAGTCTTGCATGGGGACTATCATGATGCAAGAAGCTATCATTCCCAGTAGCTGCATGTATACTCAAGCTGGTAGTGACTGGTCAGGCTGAAACTGTGAGATTAGAGCCTAAATATTGCAGATTCTGGCTGCATTGGGACAGGCTAGAGCTTTTCGAGTATTGAGAGTGGCTCCCAAATATGTTTGTGTGTTGGAGGGTTGGAGATGGGACTTCAACACATTCACTGTGAACCCCCAGACCGTGCACGAATTGCAGTGTTATTTGAGTGTGCTGGAGACAATTCGGGTAGGAGCTGGCTTTGACGAGCCAGTCGTCCAAATATGGCAAGACATGAATATGCGGTCTTCGCAGGTGAGCAGTGACTATTGCCAGGCATTTGGTGAATACTCTGGGAGCAGTGGTGACTCTGAATGGAAGCACTTTGAACTGATAGTGTTGTCCCGCTACCATAAACCTGAGATATTTGCGATGAGCGGATGTACTGGAATATGGAAGTATGCGTTCTTTAAGTCTAGAGTAGACATAAAGGCGCTTTGCTGTAGGAGTGGGAGAACTTGTTGAAGAGTGACCATATGAAAGTGATCTGAGTGAATATATTGATTTAGCTCTCTGAAGTCTAATATAGGCCTGAGAGAGCCGTCCTTTTTGGGTATGAGAAAGTATAGGGAGTACACAATCGATCCTTGATATTGTAATGGTACGGGCTCTATAGCTCCTTTTTGCAGAAGAGAGTGAACCTCCTTTTTGAGGAGGTGTAGCTGCTCTGGTGACATTTTGTGTGAACGTGGAGGGATGTTTGGGGGATTGTTGGTAAGCTCCAGGCAATAACCAGATTGGATAATTCCTAGGACCCATCTGCCGGAAGTTATTGTATGCCAGATGGGGAGGAATTGAGAGAGACGCCCCCCGACTGGTGTGGAATGATCGGGGAAGGGGAAGCAAGTCACTCTTTGTTTGTTGAGGGGGAGGTGTGGAGTGTGGAACCTTTACCTCTTCCCTACCCATTATTGCCTCTAAATCCGCCTCGAAAGTAACCTCTTGAAGAGGATGACTGACTGTTAGCTTTATATGATATAGAGGTGTTGTCTGTAGATATGTTTTTAGAGACCCCCTGTAGAAGGAGCGATGAAAAGAACCCTGATTGGATGGGGACTGTAGGGCTCCCATAGATTTTTCAACGTCTGTGTCCTTCTTCATCTTCTCTAAGGAAGTGTCTACAACAGGACCAAGGAGATGCTCTTTATCAAAATTTAAGTTTAAGACAGAAGCCTGTACTTCGGGTTTAAACCCTGAAATTCTAAGCCAGGCGTGCCTTCTTAGCAATACACTGGTGTTGATTAAACAAGCTGCAGTGTCAGCTGCATCTAAAGCACATCTAATAGATGTGTTTGAAATTAGCTTTCCTGCATGAACTAGGTTGTGTGCCTTAGAAGTATGTTCATCAGGTAGAAATTGGAGCAATTGTTCAAATTGGTCGTAGTGCGCTCTGTCGTATCTAGCTAAGAGAGCCTGGGTATTGGCAATACGCCAGTGATTGGCTGCCTGTGCAGCTACTCTTTTTCTTGAGGCGTCGATTAGTTTAGATTCCTTGTCGGGAGGAGGGGCATCCCCCGATATTTGTGAGTTTGCCAAATTATGGGCATTAGAAACCACTAAGGAATCTAATGGTATTGACTCTGGTTGTAAACTGGATCCGATGGTGCAGATTGATACTTTTTATCTACCCTTGGTGTAAGAATTTGTGCGCGAACCGTATCTTTAAAGATGTTGTCCGCATGTTTTAGCATAACCGTAAGCATAGGCAGTGGGTGAGTGGATCTTTGGGAAGAGCTTAGTGTCTCAAAGAGAAAATCCTCCTCAAGTGACTCTTTATGAAGCTGAACTCCATGATATTCAGCAGCCCTATTTATTAGTTCTATGTACCCTACATTATCATCAGGTGGAGAGGGTTTTGTAGGGTATAAATCTGGATCGTTATCTGTGTTTGGATCTGTGTTATAACCGTTCCATGGATCAGGACTATTATCATCTACCCCGTCGCCGTCATCCTGGTTGCCAGGTGTTTGTGGTCATGGTGAATTTGTGGGTGTTATCAACAAATGTGGGTTAGGTGGGAAAGGAGGTGTTAGAGGAGGAGGAGAGGGGTTAGTACCAACATGTTTTCTCTTAAGAGGAATGTGGCAAGTGTCCTCCGTTTCTGGTTTGCATTTTAATGGCACTTTTGCTTGAATAGGTCTAGTTTTGGGATTGATGACCAGTTCCTTTTGTTTCGGGTCTGAGTTTGAAGGCGGGATGTCGAAACGAGGCTTCTTTGATGGAGTAGGAGCCGTTTTATCCTTCAGTGCCAATATTTTTGGAGTCAAGGTTTTCAGAGCCGAAGTATGCAGATCCGAAGATGGTTTCAGTTTTGGTACCAAAGGAGTTGACTTCGAAACATGTTTCGGTCTTGATGCCGATTGTTTGGGCTTGGTGCCCGAATCGATCCTGAGCCGAAAGGCTTTAATATTTGTTTTGGTGCCGGGCCCGAACATGGGGCGTTGGAAACGTGTTCTCCGTGTCGACCTTGGCCCGAAGGCAGAGGAGGGACCTGGGCCTTTTTCTTGAGCAGAGGTGGAGTTTGGGGCAGGGGATGATCGGTACTCACAGTACGCTGACCCTGCAGAATCTCTTTGTCCATGTCGGAGTCGGATTCTGACATGGAAATGAGCTCCTCTTCTTCCTCGGGTCCTTGCGCGGCACCTTCGTCCTGTTCGCCTTCATCCTGTTCGGAATCTTCTCTGAAGATCCGGAATGGAGCCGCTGTGTTGGTGTTGCATTTCGTGACGTCGAGCCAGACGGTCACGGAGCGTCTTCTTGGATCGGAACGATTTGCATGCGTCACAGTCTTGTTTATCGTGCTCCGGGCAGAGGCACAAGTTGCACACTTCGTGCAGGTCGGTGCGCAGGTACTTGGCGTGGCACCTGGGACAGAATTTAAATGGAGTCTGTTCCACGGACTGCGAGATGGCCCAATGGCCTTCCACTAAGGTTCCGATCGAAAGAGATTTTTCAGAAACCAATACGATACGCAGAGAATAGGAAACACGATCGAATAACAATACCGTTGAGGGTAAGTGAATGGCGCACAGAGGGGAACTCGTGGAATGGTTTCGAACCGGAGCGCAGCAATATACATCCAAACCCGTTGGCGGAAAAGAACAATCTAACAATGGAGTCGATGCCCATGCGCAATATCACCAAAAGGAGGAGTCACCTTACCTCATGATTGGGAAGACTTCTTCGAAGAAAACAACTTGTAAACATCCAGACCCAACACTAGATGGAAGGAGTATGCAAAGCATGTGATCTACAGCTCACACGCCTCGCACATATTTTTCTACCTGACTCAGATCTATTCTACTTGCTGCCCACCAGGCTTTCTGATTACCAAGTCAATGTGATGATATTACAGTCATCTGACACACAACTGACATAGGCACCCACTGCAGCAATTAGCACAGCAAAACATTTCCCCTAGACAACAACCCAGTCCTGGCAGAACAGTGCATGTGCACTCTATCCCAGAACATACACTCAACAACGGCACAGCAAGGCATGGGCCTTTAACCAAAGTGCAATTATGGACCACTGGAATAGAACGATGAAAAAGCTACTTACTGTATTTAATGATGCTTCTTGTACATACACAATCTTACCACAGAATCGTTACCTTATGAATACCCCTTCCAGGCTTCAGCCTGGTCCAGAAAACATTTCCCAGCGATAACTCTTCAGTGTGCCCAGGTGTTGTATGTGGTCCCAACCACAACTCCAACTCCAGACATAACATCACCCAGAATATATTAGGAATCAACCAACACACTGTTTCTGATATTCTGTAAGTGCCCATCAATGCATGTGAAAAGGAACAGAAAACCACAACAGCGACAAATACAGCGCACAGCAAGTTTACATAGCTCGCGATCTAATTAATCATGCCACTAGGTCACCGGGGAGGAGGTGAGGAATCTGCAAGATGATGTACCCACCAGAAATATTGTTACAAATAATAAGTAATCCTTTCTTATGATGGATACTTCTTCCTATAGACTCTGCACCTTATACATGAGCCCCAATCAGTACCATCCTGGGAGAATGGCTTGAGTAGTGGAGGTTAAACAAGGAAATTATGCAATGCAGCTAAAACAAAGTTTTAACAGTCACTGTGTGTCTGAGATGTGAGGCTGTGGTGCTTTAAAAAAAAGTACAAAAGGATGACACCTAGAAGATGTTGGCAACAAAGCAGCGCCCAGAAAGAGTAGAGCAGCCGTGACCCTGGTGGAATGATCACTAAAGCCATCTAAAGGCGCTTTCTTGGCCACGATAGAGCAGATCTTGATACAATGAACAACCCAACGTGAAATGGTATGTTTAGTCACTAATTTACCCTTTTTTGATACAATTAAGCCCAAGAAATCTGGTCATCAACTCAGTCCTACCGCATGTGGTAGATGTTGTACGACACCTTACTCAAAGTGGAGGAAAGAAGAAATATAGAAGTGTCGTTAACGGGGCCATTTTGAATGCATTAGCCACCTTGGATAGGAAAAATGGGCCTGTGCGAAAAACAAACTTATCAGAATGTGAAGGATGGACAAAAAGAGAGAACCTAGTTCAGTGACCTGCACCGGTGGATTTAGCAGCAGGCTTCTAGGCTGCCAGGAAAATGTCTGATCTCAACTGGAAAGCAAAAGGGATTTTAACTGGGCACCTCTCAATCTCCACATGTGCAACCACAGCATTTTGGGATCGGACAGAAGGCGCTATCTATCCTTTTGCAAGAACAAGTCTAGTCTGCACAGGACAGGAAGGGTTGGCCGTGTGCCAACACATTAGTAATCCAGTTCCTCCTCACCCAGTCTGGGGTGATCAGAATCAGCTGTGTTCGAACCTTCCAGACCTTTCACAGTATTTCTGATTAGAAACGGGATCGACCGGAACCTGTACAACAGGCCCTGTGAGAACATGAACCAGAAGTCAGTGGTGAAGAGATCTAGTCTGGACAAAGTCCTCTCCATTAATTTGAGCTTTAGCTCCCACTTGAGGTCCCTCACTGAGCGGTGAGCTACTACTGGGAAGATTCTCCGTTGCTGCTCCCACTTCCACAGGCAACCTGCTCCACAACTCCATGCTGAACCGTTTATTGATATAATGGATGGTAGTGGTTCTGTCAAAAAGAATCTGGAGGTTATCCCTGAAGATTGAAGGGAAAAAATGATTAGGAGCAGAATGTATGCAGCTTGAGCACATTTATGTGCAGAAGCTGCTTTGAGACAGAGCAAAAGCCACAGATCACTATGTCCACAAGATGAGCACCCTAGCCCAGCAAAGAAGCATCCGTGACAAGGATAGCCTAAGCCTGCGGAGGGTGAACGGTCGACCATTCAAGATTGGAGGAGCCTGTCCACGAATGCAGATCCTTGATGCACTGAATGGAAAATCTGCATCTGAGTCAAGAGACTTGCAGTCACTGCCTCCTCAAACACCACCTAAATGCCACCCAGCATGAGCCACCAATAGAAGCATAACGGCATGAGACTCCGCAAACGCAAGACTATCAAGAACAGGATCAGAGTATAAATCAGACACATCAGATACATCGCCTCAATATACTTGAGGCTCTGAGGAGGCAGGAAGGTCTTATATGGGTCATGTCAAGGACCTCTACAACGAAGCTGCCACAACCTCCAGCACCTTTGTAAAGATTTGTTGAATGCAACAAGTCTGAAAATGTTGGTAGAGAGAACTGACATATGAAAGTAGGAATCCTGGAGGACAAGGAACACCAACCAGACCACTGAGTTAAATGGCAACAGGACCTCTCGCAAGGACAGTATCTTGTACTTGGCCTGCTGGTTGAACAGGTTCAGAAGGCAGAGACCCAGGAAAGGGTAAGAAATGTAAAGGGAGCTAAATCCTGTGCCTCTCTCTTCTGGAGGCACCCTTTTCTAGGCACCTTTTCCAGTAAGGCAAAGCTTCTGTCTCCAGGATTGAGGTATGAGCATGGAAGGGTGATGGTCTGGTGGGAAAGATATAATGGGGTGGGCTCAACACTGGAGATCAATCAGCGGGATCACCCAACAGTCATCATCACCTCCCAATGAGAGGAAAAATAGGAGACCCTCCCACCCAGCAGAAGGTGAGGTCATGGGTGGGTTTAGAAGTGGCAAGTCCGCAGAGCATGGTAGGGACTAATTCTGGTGAGGCCTCCTAGATCCATCCCTGTCTCGAAAGGAGAGACACAGTAGCTGTGTCATTCACACGGGCTGAGACGGATGCCTCTGTCAGGACACCACACAGCATTAGAATAACCACAGACTTTCTGGCACTGGTGGCGAAATTGCCAGGTGGGGATGGCCAAGTCCAGGATGCAAACTGTGGCCCTCCTGTTTTTAAAAGTTAGGAGGAGTCTGCCTTATAACTGAACAGTCGTTCTCTGTCAAAGGGCATGCCCAAGAGTGTTGTCTGGATATCTCCATCAAATTCAGTATTATGGCACACTAACGCTATATGACAGCTGTACCAATAGACTAAGCAATGGTGTCAGAGGAGCCACATTTTAGCATTTACTTTGATAAATATAGATCACTTACCAAGTCAGAGAACTGCAGGCTGATAATCATAACTTTCACCAGTTCGCATAAGGCATATTGGCCTAAAAAAACAGAGGGTTTGATCTGATCTAGCTGCCAGAGGCAACATCTTTGTGGCCTAAGACATCAAGGTTCTCTTCTGGGGAAGCTGTAGAAAGGCCATTTGGGTTCTGAATTGAAGGTGATATTTGTACAACCAGTCTTTCTAGAGAAGTGCGGGAGGACAAGAAGTGCAGGTCACCTGGAAAGGGCCTATGGTATCTAGAGATCAGCCTATTGACTGCTGTGCACAAAGCAGCTCTCTGCCAAGCAGCGATTGGAGACCAGGAGAGCCTCATTAAACAGAAGCAAGGCCTCAATAGAAGCCATGAAAGACTGCAAGATGTCCACCAGAATGTTAAACCTTCACAGAAGACAAAGTTAGTTCCAAGGCCTCTGTTACCTTACGAACAACTGTCGTAAACAAAGAAACCTTCTCTGAAGGAGGGCCAGATGGGTAAAAAATTTCCCCTTTTAGTAAAGTATCTAGACAAATGGCATTTTGCAAGTCCAAATAAAGGCAGGCATCAGTATTGTTAATAAGTAGGAGTTGTTTAGTTTCTGACTCATCATCCCCATGCCTCTATAGTCCTTGTCCTCAGTAGCCAAGGAATTTGAATCTGAACTGAAAAACTTCTCCAAGTGAGCCTTTGAGCAGGTGCTCACCTTATAGGTTATTGTACAAATTTACCTTGACCTTATTTGCTACATGGGTGACTCTGTTGCTTATAGACTCCTCAGCTGTCTCCAGAGATGGCAACAGGGGGTTTTGTCATTATCGATTCCAAAATCAGCACCAAAGAAGGGCTTGGGCAAACATGGGCTAGTCAGTGTGCCCTTGTTAGTTTACAATGCACATTAGAAGGTAAGGCTAAAGTCTGTGGAGGAGCAGCGTCAGAGATAGAGAGGCCAGAATCGGCAAGCCCACAGAAACAGGCCCTCCCTTGGCAGTTCGGGCTGGACTATTCCCGTTGGTCGCAGAGTCCAGACTGATTTGCAGATGACTGGGTCCAAACTGGAATGGCATGGGGAGCAAAAAGACGATGGATTTAGGCCCAAATCTCTGTATTGGGGTGAATGTATGACATTGTTCTGCAATTTGTCCATCAATTGTTGTTTTTGCATTTGTCACCCATTGTGGGAGAGGCATGCCCAGACGTGGGTCTTGTGCTCTCCATGCCACTGGAGTCAAGGTAGCCTGGCTGATGAGGGGTGAAACCCCGAAACCAGTCCTAGCTTGCTGGTTTCCAGTCCAGGGAGGACCTGGCCTGGCAGTTCGAGCTGAACTGTTCCAATTGGGCGCAGGGTCACGTCTGATTTGCATACGGCTGGGTTGAAATTGGAATGGCATGGGGAGCAAAAAAACGATGGATTTAGGCCCGATCTCTGTACTGGGTTGAATGTATGACATTGTTCTGCATTCTGTCCATCAATTGTTCTTTTTGCATTTGTCACCCCAAGTGGGACGGGTATGCCTAGACATGGGTCCCGTGCTCTCCATGCCACTGGAGTCAAGCTATCCTAGCTGATTAGGGTGAAACCCCGAAACCGGTGTGTTAGAAATGGGATCTCTGGTTGGCTAAGGCGTGCGCCAAAGCCAGGCAGAGACCACCACTCTAGTCATGGCAAGGAAGTTACACACCAAAGATAACCCCTGCTCATCCCCTTGGTAGCTTGGTACAAGCAGTCAGGCTTGTCCCGGAGGCAATGTGTAAAGCATTTGCGCACGCACACAGCAACAACATCCCAGGCACACTACAAAAGGAACTCCACACAAGGTTCTATATAAAAAAAAGCCTTCGTATTATCATAACACATTAGAATAGTAAGCACATATTATACATGGTGCCACCTGGCACTAGGTCATATTTATAAGGGATTATTTACACCTGACAGCGCCAACTGGACCACTGTCAGAACCATCACAAAGTGAACTTAGTAAATGTAGAACTTATCATAAACATAGAACACAACCAGTAACTACTGGTAATCACTGTTCTTAGCATCGGCCTGTAACATAAACTACATTATGCACAGCATCATATCAGGCGCGAATTACATTCTGTGCCAACCTCACCAGCATAAACACATTATGCAATTCTCTCAGAAGTTTAAACGCATTAGACCCTAACCTCCCAAGTATAACTATATTAGGGGCATAAATCACACAGTGGAACATAATCTCACTAGCATAAACCATGTTATGCAAAACAACCTCATAATCATAAAACACATTTAGAGGTATAACACAGGGTGCGTAAATCATACTAAATGAATAACATTTCCTAGCACCACAAACACATTAGGGCCTGGCGCCCTATAATTCTAACAGTCCCTCTGGCCAACTGGCTCTCTCAGAAAGGGGGCTCAAATGCCCTATGTCCCAAGAGTCAGGGCGCGCTGCCAGAGCAGCGAAAGTAAAGGGTGCGCAAGCTGCGCAGACCTAAACTTTGCAGCTGCCCACTACTTGCTGGGCAGCTGAGAACCATAACACGAGGGCCTCAACGATGCAGCTGGCACTAATTGCTGCGCGGCTGTAAATAATGGGGAAGGCCGGGCACCTCTGTGCCACTTCTGTCCCTCTCAGGGACTTTCTCAAGAACTGCGCCAAAAACGTTGCAGCTGCCCGCGCTGGTGCGGCACAGCTGGGGATAGGACAAATGGGTCCTGGCACAACTGGGCACTCTGGGACTGGCTCGGGCTCTCAATAAACTGTGCCCCTGTTGGAGCCACGTAGGCTCTAGGAATAATGATGACCCCTCGTTGCAGCTGACCCCTGCAAAGTGGGGCAGCTGGAGAATACTGACCACACTGGCGCAGTATGGGGCCACGGGACCTCAGGACCCCCACGGGGCCCTTGAAACAAATATGACATCGGTGGAGCGGCCCGCAGCGGCGGGTCCGCTCATACAAACAAAAAGAACTGTGCCATGTTGGAGCGGCCCGCTCTCCTGGCGGGACCGCTCAGACCCTGCCTCTCTCCACCCGGACTCCCTTGGGAGCCCCGCACAGGCAGGCACCATCACATTTTCTTCGGGGCGGTTTTCTCAGGCGGCAGCGGCGTGTGCGGGACTTCCCTCTCAAAACCAGAAGTCCCGCCTGCCGCCAGGCACATCGTTGCCTGAATTCCGCCCTGTCCGGGACTCTGGCCGCCGCGGTGATTTTCAGCTCGATAATAAGGGGTAGGCTCCCTCATAAGGCCAAATACGTGGGCACTCGCCTATAGAATAAATGATAAGCAGCCATAAGGCACCCGCTCTCAAAAATAGCGAGATGAGCGGGGTGGGCACCCGTAATTAAATAAAAATAAGCAGGGTGGGCACCCGCAAGGCCGGCATCACGGGGGAATTCCTCAGCTGGGGATTCCCTCTCTTTCCCTGGAAGCAGCGCAGTGTTGCAAAACCTCAGCACTCCTCCTAAAAATAAAGGGGCAAATTAAGACAAAGCGCTCGCAGGCGCAAAACAAGAATGCAGCAAAGGTCCTAGAGATGAAGAGAAAGTCCTTTCAGGCATCAAGGGGCCATGCAGGGCCCAGGGGCCAGCACACAGGGTCCTCCAGCAGAGAGGCATCCCCCATGGCGGTCCCTCCTGGGCCCCACTAGCAGCAAGCCCCCCTCCGTCAGGAACAGAACTGAACACTTTCATGGGGTCACAGCCCCTATATTTATACAACATTTCCCTTTGTGACACAGCACAGGGCTGGTCGGAAAACCAGATGCAACTGGTTTGGGGGAGCTTTGGAGCACTTTGTTGTGCTCAGCTCCTCTCTCCTTTGTCAGGTGTGGGCTAGGTGCTCAGACTCACCCCAGGGGGTGGAGCCAGCATTGTGGTGGGAAGGCACCGTCCTATTCCGGTCCCAGGTGCAACTCCTCCCTCCCATCTACATGCAGATCTCGCCATTCACCACCGGGCAGACTCACCCTGGCTCCCGGAATTCCCCAGCCCTCTCAGCTCCTGTCAATCACAAGCCAGACATGCACTCCACATCAGGCAGGCAGACACATAGCACACAGAAATGCCAACTTCTAAAAGTGGCACTTCTCCACTAGTCGCCATAAATCTGCGCACACCATTGCGCATCATTTATTCTCCAGAGTTTGCACATACTAAATTCGACCCTGCACTCCTCTCACATCAGGAATTACCATGGACACACATATCCCCCATGCATTCCTATGGGAAGGCAGGCCAGTCTCACCACACGCACTCAGAGAGTGCACGCACTTTACACTGGGCCACAGTGCTAAAGTGCGCAGAGTCCAAAAATCACTACCAATATGTCAGAGCTTAAGGCAAAAAGTTCAGGGGTGAACCTGCCAGAAGAGCCAAGTCCAACACGGTCCTATGATGCTTGTCTCCAGTCCAGGGAGGACCTGACCTGGCAGTTCGGGCTGGACTGTTCCCATTGGGCGCAGGGTCAAGACTGATTTGTACATGTCTGCGTTCAAACTGGAATGGCATGGGGAGCATAAAAACAATGGACTTAGGCTCATATATCTGTACTGGGGTGAATGTATGGCATTGCTCTGCATTCTGTCCATCAATTGTTGTTTTTGTATTTGTCTCCCTGGGGAAGTAGCGTATAGGCTTGTGGTGCCATCCTGCAAGATTCAGCATTGCTAGTCGGAAAGCCATGACGTACAGGATCGCAAGAAGGACTGGAGTTCTCCAATCTTATCTTTTTATGGAAGGTGGGGGTTGTGGAAATCACTAGATATTAAGGAAGAGTCTCAGGAAGGGGAATGCTTCCTGGGAATATTTATTGTTCTCACTGTGTGTTGTGTGTTTTTTGTGAAGGAAGATCTCTAAAGATAATGTCCCTGGAATGTGACTTACTTTTGGGAGAGGAAGCCTGCTTGGGATGCCCACCCGTGGGCCTTACCCAAAATTAGTGTAGTTCCCGGATGGTGTTCAGGTGCATATAGATGCAAGAATAAGAGGCTGCAGTATTGGGTCTCAACCCAAGACACCAAATATAGTTGTCACAAGTGTTCAAAGGGACATCCTCCAGTGACACCGTCTGCAAGGCTTGAAGACTGTGGTCCTCTGAGGAAAGGCACCAAAGAGTATTCTGGACGGTGTCAGAGTCACAGATAAAAACAAACTGACACTAGCACACTGATTGGCGCCTAATATACTCGGGTGACATCACACAGAGCAGGAGAGTCTTAGCAAGGGAAAAGCTTTCAGGACCAAGTATGAAGCATTGATGGTTTATTTGTAAGGTGAGGAATCTATAGTAAGATGAACCCCCTCAGAAATGCACAACTTGCTGATGATGGCATAAAGAGAGATCTGCAATCTACCCAAAGATATTAATTCGCCATGGGCATAGTTGAGTGTGTTCTCTCTACCACTAAGCAATACTGTACTCATCTGCTGACAATAGCCACAAAAATGATCAATCTGGAAGCATACTAGGGCGCTTCTAGATGAAAAGTGTTGGCAGGCAATATTGGAGTAGTGGAGATTCAAAATGGAGGCATTCCCAGGAACAAAATGTAGGCATTTTGAAATCAAATTAAGAAGTTGTTAGAGAAATGAAGAGTACATTTTGAAGTCAGTATTTGCATACTGTAAAGGCACACTATCACATATTTAAGTGTAAAGCTTGCATTTAGTGCCAAGTTAATGCAGTTTTTTCAGTAGTTTAAAAAAAGATAGTGTTTTCCTAAGATGTACTTGAATTGTTAAAAACTAGTATTTCACTATTATATTGGGAGGGTTAGTTTAGTGCAGAGGCTCAGAAGTGTGTGTGTGTATGGGCTGGGGGCCAATCATACTGGGACCAGTCTACCGGCATCACTGACTACATGCCTTAAAGTGCCCTTTCAATTTGAGCCCAAAACTATGCATCTCAAAAGATATACCTGGCTACAGACGACTTAACTTTCCCTAGAAACTCCAGCGGTCTTATTATGGAAACTGCTGTGCAGCTACTGCCTATTACAGAAAGTGCACCGGTGGAGAACAGTGCTGGTCGCAAAATCTTCCGAACCAGTTTTCTGTCAACTTAGATGGACATCATTAGCAATAGAAGTGTGTACACCTGAAGAAGATTGGTTTTCATGATACCAATTCATTATGATATTCTGTGTGCTGTAATTATTTTCATTGGGCCATCAAATGAAGTGGAAAACCGGTATAGTATGTGTAGAAATTAGAGAATTCTTACCACAGGATAGTGTAAGATATGGTTTATTAAAAAAAAATAAGTTGCAGAGGATCAGCATCAATGGTCTGCTCTCCACCTCAGCTCCCATCTACAATGTCTTCCAACATTCAACATTCTATGACACCCTAACATTCTGCCAAGAACATTCTTAACTAAATTGCAACATATCTTCCTTACCAAAAAAAAATAATAATAAACAAAATAATTAAAGAAGAAAAATACAGTGGTGTTAATGATCATGACAATGCCAATCCAAAGTAAATAAAACAAATACAAGGGTACTGAAACAGGAGTGTAAAGCGAACTCTGAAATTCCACAAATAATAGGTACTGTAATGATGCTTCAATTATTGTAGAATATAATCCTTAAACTTCCCAGGAAGGAGTCTGCGTCTTTGAGTAAGTCTTTTAGGACAAGTATTCTCTTCCAAGATATGTTCATCATCATGAGTTCCATCATCAAGTTTGTTACCATCTTCACAATTTCCATCTTCATGACGCACAACAGAGGACCTCTTAAAATACTTCACTAACCTTGACATACTCCATACAGAGTCAACTCTCACGACATTTTTCTTGATAGAAACAATTGTGAAAGGACCAATGAAAGAAGATTTACCCTTCAAAGTATGTTTTGGATTTCTCACCAAAACTTTGTCACCTACATTCCACTTCTTGCTCTTAACTCGCATCATAGAATCATAGTCTGCCTTATACTTATGTTGATACTCCAAGATTTTCTCATGATGCATATCCTTGTCCATTACAGAACCAGAAAACACAGGCAGCCAAGAAGGATTAAGTTTTGAGATTGCCTTCCTACCTCTTAAAGCTTCGAAAGGTGACATCTGAGTGATTGCATTAGGTGTTGTGCAGTGTGCCCACCATGTATCTCTCAAAACTCCACTGAATGAAACTCCAGAGTTAAGCGCTCGTTGGGCACAATCCTTTACAACTTGATTCATTCTCTCAGTCAAACCATTCGCTTGAGGCGCATACAACGCTGTCTTCTGATGTACAATATTGTAGTTTCCGAGAAACTCCCCCATCTCATGAAATACAAATTGCACACCATTATCAGTGACTAAGAACTTAGGAATGCCTTCAGAGACAAAGACATCTTTAAGAAACTCAATAACAGATCTAGTATTTTCAGAGGGGACACACTTGGTAACAACTTGGAAGTGTAATCTACAAGCAAGGTGACAAAACGCTCATAGGACGGCAACAAATCGGGTCCCATAATATCCAAACCTAATTTAGACCAAACCGCATCTGGAACTGCAAGAGGAGACAATGGAGCTCTACTAACATGAGACTTATCACTGATGGCACAGGACACATAATCCTTAACCACCTCCTCAATCATGTGATCCATACCTGGCCACCAATATCTCTCCCTTACTCGAGCCTTGGTAAGACTCTGCCCCAAGTGACCTTCGTGAGCTGTGTTGACAATCTTACCTCTAAATTCTACTGGGGGAATTACTCTCTCCCCGCTCATAAGATTACCACCAGTAAAAGATGGATCATCTCTGACAGACCAATATGCTTTCATCTCGTGATCCAAGGTTTTGTACTCTGGCCAACCATGAGTGATCCAAGCTTTCAGTGACTCCAAGACTTTATCCCTGTTCACCCCTTCAGTCCAGGTTTCAAACGACAACAAAGATTCAGCCACCCAACACACAATATCATCTTCACTGTCACAGCCTACCCCATTAACTGGCAATCTAGAGAGACAATCTGCAGTCTTGTTTCTGGATTCTGGTATATACTGCACTAAGAAATTATACTCTTGCAATCCTTCACTCTAACGTTTAATTCTGGGAGTAATATGTTCACTTTTTCTGCAAGAGAATATTTGCACAAGAGGACGATGATCCGTCCTAACTAAGAAAGGTATTCCCCACAAATAAAATTTAAAATGTTGCACAGCCCAAAAATTACTCAAGGCTTCTCTTTCAAAACAAGAATAATTGATTTCAGCATCCCTAAGAGCTCTAGAAGCAAATGCCACAGTCCTCTGCTCACCGTCTTTTACTTGAGAAAGTACAGCCCTCAATCCCTTAAGACTGGCATTAGTGGTCAGCACAGTTTTCTTATTGACATCAAAATGCCCAAGGGTTGGCATTTTCCCAATCTCTGTTTTGATCGTCTCAAAGGCTTTCTGACAATCTCCAGACCAAACAAAAGTTGACCCTTTCTTCAACAGGGCTCTGAACGGTTCCGTTACACAGGCAAATCCCTTGACAAATTTAGAATGAAATTCAGCAAGACCTAAGAACGACCTTACTTGTTCTTTGTCCCTCGGCATGGGGGCATTAACAACACTCTGTGCAAGTTCAAATTTAGGTTGAATTCCATCACCCGAAATCACATGACCTAAGTACGAAACAGTCTCAACTCCAATACGACATTTTTCTTTTTTTACAGTTAGTCCTTTTTCTTTTAATCTCTCCAAAACTTCAATGTTTTGCCATGTTCCACTTTACTTTTCCCATAAATCAAAATGTCATCTTGGAAAAACATAATATTGCTTATACCATCCAAGACTTTTTTTATAACTCTCTGGAAACATGCCGCGGCAGAAGCCAACCCAAACTGCATCCTTAAAAACGGTATGCTCCTAGGGGTGTCACAAACAAAGTAAGATGCCTCGAGTCTTTATGCAAGGGAATCTGATGATAAGCAGATGATAAATCAAATACACTAAAAATACGTGCCCCTTTGAGTATACTCAGCGACTCAGTGATATTGGGTAACGGCTGTGGGTCCTCCCTAATCCACTCATTCAGACTTCTCAAGTCAACACACATTCCGACACCTGCACCACCATCCTTTGGAGCTAAAACAATGGGCGCCAACCACTCTGAGGCTTCAATCTCCTCGATAACCCCTAATTTCAACAATCTATCAAGTTCAGATTTGAGAGGCTCAACCATCATGTTTGGCACCTTCCTCACCTTGTGCACGCAAGGAGTTGCTCTATCCTTTAGAATGATTTGATGCTCAAATTCCTTAAGACATCCCAAATCATCGGTAAAGACCTCAGGAAATTTTTCAAAGTACTCACAATTCTGGTTGTCCAACACGCCACTTTTCCACACTCAACCAACATGACTTGCTCCTTAGGATCCTTAGCATTTGGGTTAAGCATGATACCCAGATCTCTTTGATGTCTCCATTCTAACAAATTATCTCCCCTCTCAGCAACATAAATCTTTCCTACTGTATTTCTATTTTTGAATTGGACACGTGCTTCAGTATATCCCAAAACGTTAATTCTAGCACCCCCATAGCTAACGGGACTAATGTCAATCAATCAATCAATCAATCAATCAATCAATGCATTTATATAGCGCACTACTCACCCAGAGGGTCTCAAGGCGCTGGGGGAGGGGGGTCCGCTACTGCTTGAACAGCCAGGTCTTGAGCTGCTTCCTGAAGGCCAGGTGGTCCTGGGTCAGGCGGAGGTGGGTCGGGAGGGAGTTCCATGTCTTGGCGGCGAGGTAGGAGAAGGACCGTCCCCCTGTGGTGGCTCTCCGGAAACTGGGGACGGCGGCGAGGGCGTGGGTGGTCGATCGAAGCTGGCGTTTGGGAGCGTAGAAGTTGAGGCGGCTGTTGAGGTATCCTGGTCCTTGGTTGTGTAGGGCTTTGTGAGCCTGGGTGAGGAGACGGAAGGTGATTCTCTTGTTGACCGGGAGCCAGTGCAGGTCTCTCAGGTGTTCGGAGATGTGGCTGCGACGGGGGATGTCCAGGATGGGACGTGCTGAGGCGTTTTGGATCCGCTGGAGTCTCTTCTGGAGTTTGGCAGTGGTTCCGGCGAAGAGGGAGTTCCCGTAGTCCAGACGGCTGGTGACGAGGGCCTGGGTGACCGTCTTCCTGGTCTCGGTGGGGATCCACCAGAAGATCTTTCGTAGCATGCGCAGGATGTTGAAGCACGATGAGGAGACGGCGTTGACTTGTCTGGTCATGGAGAGGGAGGAGTCCAGGATGAAGCCTAGGTTGCGTGCGTGGTCTGTTGGTTTGGGTGCGCTGCCTAGGGCGGGGGGCCACCAGGAGTCGTCCCAGGTGGAGGGTGAGGATCCTAGGATGAGGACTTCCGTCTTGTCCGAGTTCAGTTTCAGGCGGCTGTACTTCATCCATTTGGCTACCTCTTTCATCCCTTCGTGGAGGTTGGCTCTGGCGGTGGCGGGGTCGTTGGTGAGGGAGAGGATCAGCTGGGTGTCGTCGGCGTAGGAGACGATGTTGAGGTTGTGCTGGCGTGCGATGTCTGCGAGGGGGCTCATGTAGACGTTGAAGAGGGTTGGACTGAGCGAGGAGCCTTGAGGAACGCCGCAGATGTCAGGAGGAAGAAGTATGACATTGTCCAAACCTACAACCTCGTCCCATTGTTTGTTGCCAATCATAGTGAATGGGGAACCAGAGTCAGCTAAAACCATAAAGTTGAAATTGTCAACGGCAATCTTACACTCTGGCATAGATAATTTTCCAGTATCTATCCCACCATTATCATTATCAATGCTCAACATTATTGTACGCACAACCTTTGTTTTCCTCTCTGCATTGCGGGTGGATTTACATACACGAGCATAATGGCCTTTAACACCGCACTTCATGCAGATAGAATCTCTAGCATAGCAATGAGGATAATTCGAAAAATGTGATGTACTTCCACACCTACAGCACTTAGTTTTGGGTAATTCCTTGGAAACCTTCTCACTATCATCTCTATTGGAAGGATTGGGGTTTGAACCAACCTCACGATCAGACTTGGTTGGGATATTCTTAGGAAAATTACATGGCCTCGAGTCCTTGTCAGAAATTTTAGGTTTTTCAAGAGGAGAAACTTTGGCTACATTTTCAGGATTCACTATATTTTCCTCATAAGTTAAAGCATGAACTTCGCTGGAATTTTCTTTATCGTCATGACCCCTTTACATTTCTTTCACCCAAGAGGAGGTTTTTTCCATGCCTTCAACGATTGCAACAGCCTCAACCAGAGTAGGATTCTTGGATAATAGTTTTTCCTGTACTCGAGAACTGTTTGTACATCTCACTAACTGATCCCTCATTAGAGAATCTGAAAGATCCCCAAACTCACAAGCTTACGCTAAAGTTTTGAGAGAAGCTACATAACTTTTTACTCGTTCATTACTACCTTGGATCCTAGTGAAGAATTTATGTCTCTCAAGAACAACATTTATGCGAGGACCAAAATATCTCTCTAGCATTGTCATGGATATTTCATATACATCATTAGGTTCCCTTTCTCCCGTACCTACAGGAATAAGGTCCATACTGTCATAACTGTTACGTCCCTCTACACCCAAATTATGCAATAGGATAGCTTGTTTCCTAATCGCTGAAAACTTTTCACCACCAATAGCCACAATATAAGAGTCAAATAAGTTCCTCCACCTTTTCCAAGGAAGTATGCGATCACCTTTTTCCGAAAGAAATGCTGGAGGTTGAGACATGCTTGTTGCAGAAGCCATTGTAAATTATCTCCACGCAAGTAATAAATATTTGAAACTACAACTGTATGAGTCACACTGTCTAACACAACATAAGACTATATGCAATGATAACAATGTTCATGTATACACACAAAAAAAAATTAAAACAGTAAAAGTAGTCACCTTAATCTAGAAGTAGAGAAAAGCAGAACTGTTACTTCAGCAACAAAAAAACAACAACAAAAAATTTAACATAACAAGTCAAAATAATTAAAGTAGTCACCGTGGTCAGAGAGAGTCAAAGTTAGTGTTTTTAGATAATGTAGAACAAAGAAATACCACTTGGAAGTAATAAGTTGCCACTTGGAGACTTGTGCAGCAAAGCGTTCTAATTATATACACCGAAGATCGTGTTGCTCGATGTACTTGAGTTTCTTCCCTTTAATTAAAATGGCGGCTGCGTAAGGTCGCGCTGCGTGCCCCCAAACATGATGACAGCCTCGTAATTGCGCTGCACGTAGCCAGAGGAGCGCACAGAATGATCACGAGTCAACTCCAGGGAAAGAACGGTGCCGATGTTCCAATGATGCGGACAGCGATCGTTGCTTGAATCGCTGATGATGACAGGTAAAAATGAGCGGATTGTTGATTAAAGCGCTCACGATTAAAAGAGATCTTTTGTCAAGATCCGTCCAAGGCAACATACGCGTCCACAATCCGGTGAATGTACTTCTTTACAAAATATTCACGGGCAGTACTTACGATTAATTTATGTCTTGAGCGTGTCTCCCAATTCCAGGAAATTAGATTTAAGACTTGAAGAGTTCCATCAGCAGTACAGGCCAAAAAAAACCTGAAGTAGCCAAGTAGTATTCCCAAAAAAAAAAACGCTGCTAAAGCACGGTGCTCGTGGGTAGCCAGTCAAAGTGTCTTCAGGGCAATTGATACTGAAATTTTGCTTGTCCCAATCAAGCAAGTAAGTCCATCGTCGCCAGTGTAGAAATTAGATAATTCTTACCACAGGATAGTGTAAGATATGGTTAATTCAAAGAAATAAGTTGCAGAGGATCAACATCAACGGTCTGCTCTCCACCTGAGCTCCCATCTACAATGTCTTCCAACATTCAACATTCTATGACATACTAACATTCTGCCAAGAACATTCTTAACTAAATTACAACAGTATATTATCTCTCAAAGTAACACAGGGTCATTCAACAGATGTCAAAGTAGCTATGAGGCAAGAATGATTTTCATCGCCAATGTAATGCTCCCATTGGTTTCAGAAATACCCCATGTAGAAATGCCCAAATGTGAAATTAAAGTAAGTGATGAACAAATTTCAATTACCTACAATGTAACATCCCAATGCCCACCTGTGTTGCTTCCACAAAACCTCAATCCTTTTCTACTGTGTGCTCTGATGAGCATGGGGTGTATAATTCTTTCAGTGCATGTGACATGAGTGATGAGAAGTGAGAAGTGCATTAAATCAATAGGATTATGTTCGACCTGGCATCCTTGGTGTGGTTTCCCCTGTCTTTTTTGCTCTACTTTCTGAATGATTGACTGTATGCTGGACTTCGCTTTTGCTGGTTATTGTACTCTGGGCAATTAACCACTGCTGATCAGTGCTAAAGTGCAAGTGCTCACTGTGTAAATTGGGAGTATGGTTAGTTAACCATGATTGGCATATGTGATATACTGGTAAGTCCCTAGGAAAGTGCCCTGTGTCTGCCCAGGGCCTGTAAATCAAATGCTACTAGTGGGCCTGCAGCACTGACTGTGCCACCCACATGAGTAGCCTTGTAACCATGCCTCAGGCCTGCCATTGCAGTGTATGCCACTTCAGTTATAAACTGCGATGTCGACCTGGCAAGTGCACCCACTTGCCAGATCCAACCCTTCCCTTTTACTACATGTAAGGCACCCCTAAGGTAGGTCCAAGGCAGCCTCATCGGCAGGGTGCAGTGCATGAGAAAGGTAGGGCATGTACTGGTGTGTTTTACATATCCTGATAGTGAAATACTGCCGGTTTCATTTTTCACTATTGCAAGCCCTATCTCTCCCATAGGCTATCATTGCTGCTGCCTTGTAACACCTTATAAGTGTAACTTTCAATGGGGATGAGAGGGAGATTTGGAGTTAGGGTTCCCTCAACTCAGAATTTATAAATACATCTTTTAGTGAAGTTGATTTTTAATTTGTGTGTTTAAAAATGCCTCTTTTAGAAAGTGAGCATTTTTTTGCTTTACATTCCGAATCTCTGCCTGCCTGTGGAATCAAAGTCTGATTTAGGCTAACATGGGCCGTTTGTGCATTCACTCTAGACAGACACACAAAGGGAGCTGATAGCTCATCACCAGGCTGATGGGTCTTCCTGAGCTAGAGTGAGGGGAGGAGTTGTCACTGACACTTGAATGGGGCTGTGCTCTCACAATGCAGCCTCCAACCCCCTAAAGAGTATCTGGAGCCAGGCCACGGCAAGACAGGATCTTGAGAACAACAAAGACTTTCCTTGAAGTATGCATACTTCAAAGGCCATAAGGGATACAAGTATTGGACCTGTAACCCCATATTTTTAGAACACGTCTGGACTGAGGACTCCCAAGAAAAAGAGCTGTCAGGAGGAGTACTGCCCCTTTGCTGTGTTGCTTTGCTGGGTTGGCCTGCAGTTGCTGATTTTGTTGGTGGGAGTAAAAGAACTGGACTTTGCTTTCTGGAATCCTGCTTTCCAAAATTCTCTAAGGGCTTGCATGCGCTTGCCTCCTGTGGGTAGTTTCAGAACCATCAAAGACTTCACCTGCAGCACCTCAGAAGTCCTCTGCTGGGAGGTCTGGCCTGCCAAGTGGTGCCAATTCCAGTTCTGGGCCTTTGGAGGTGGTTTTGCTGCTTTAAAGACTAAAGTAAAAATTCACACATCGCCATTCAGCACCGTTTTTCCTGGCGCAAGCTTGAAGTGAGGTTGAAAAACCAATGCATCACTGCGCCACGGCTGAAGATTCGACGTAGCGTCTGCTCGCGGCTGGAAGAATCGCTGCAGCCTGAGAACAGAGCACTGTGTAACTGACGTCTGAGAACCCTGCTCCGACGCAGGCCCTGCTGTGCTGTTGAAGGAATCAAGGCATTACCTGTCTGGGGAAATCGACGCAGCGCCTGTTTCGCAGCTGCATCATCCAAGTTTTCATCAACGATCCCTACAGTAAGGAAACAAGGCTGCATGTCCGAAATTCGATGCATCGCTTCCCCTCTCATTAACGATTTGATGCAACACTTCTCCTGTGCGCAGGGGGAACTGACTACCTAACCGACGCATCGCTTGTGTTTTCGATGTATCCTTCCTCTACGGCTATTTTCCGGATTCTGACGGTACTTTGTGCTAAAATTAACGCCTCTATAGAGGTCTATGGACAAACTTGTTTAAACCTTTAAAAAGAAATATCTTTGCTTACGTATTTTGGATTTCTGTCAATTTGGTCTTGTTTGGTTTAGATAAAAATGTTTTTCATGACTGATGTGGTGTCCATTTGTAGTATTTTCACTGTGTTACTGTGTGTTGTGGGTACAAATGCTTTACACATTGCCTCTGCGATAAGCCTTACTGCTTTTGCCAAGCTATCAAAGGGGTGAGCAGGGTTTATCTTGTGTGTGTAACTCACTTACCCTACCTAGAAGGAAGGGTCCCTACTTGGACAGGGTGTAAGCCACTACCAACTAGAGACCCCCATTTCTAACAGATTAGAAGTGAAGCATGCAGATGAGATTTCTGAAATTATGCAATGCTAGCAATGGTGCAAGCTGCATTTGAGGAAGGGGTAAACACCACTGCTTATTGGTGTTGCAAGAATCACGGGTTCTGGTCATTATTATAAAGAGCAAGCTCGTCTTCTCTGCTCTTTTCTTTGGTTGCCCATGTGAGGTTGTTCTATTGAGTCGGTAATGAGGAAGAAGATTGGAAAGTGTAGAGGAGAATCTTATTTAATATATTTGCAACAAATCCAGCCAACATCTGGGGTGCATTACGGTTCTGTTTTCCAAATAACTATCTGTAGTTTTCATAATCGGAGTTGAATTATGTAACTTTGGGAACAGAAGCAATCCCTTCTTTTTTGCAACCAAGGGAAAAGCTTGATAAAAAGCAAACTTGTATCAACAAAGGGAGCCTTTGGCGTCTGGCAGCAGTGTACAAACTAAAGTGCAAACAATTATCCTCTTTATGAGCTAGTTTTCATCACTAATAGTGCTTTCTCTCTGCTGGAATAGAAACTGCTTTGCTAGATGGGTCAAGGTGACTATTCCCTTTTTTATGAGTCCCAGTTCAATGTAATATTTCCCACAATATACCAATACACTTTGTTTCAGCACATTAGTGCGTCAATTTCACTTTTTAAAGTTGATACTGCTGATGATTTTTGTCATCAGTGTTCTGTCTTTACTTTAATGGGTAGTTGCATCCTCCTAAAAAAACTTGTGACCACAGGCGCCATCTTTGAGAGGAGGATACCATGTTCAAGCAATCCACTTTATACTGAAAGCCCTCAATGAGCAGGGATTGCTGTACAGGAAACAACATGGGCTGTCCTAATGTTAGTGGGAGCTGCTGTTTGAGTCTGTTCTGCCTGGAACCAGCAACATAGAGAACAGCTCCCTCTCTTTGCCATGGTGTTGCCAAAAGTAAGTAGGATGTGGGTTGATCAGTTCCCTTCTCTTCGTCTCTAGAAGTGAGCCTTAGACCTTCAGGCAGTCAATGGCCCAGCCCTAGAATCCAGGTTTTTCGCTCAATATGTTTTGCGTAAAACCTGCTCACTAAATCATCTGGCATACAGGCCCCAACTATTACCCTCAAGACTGTATTGCAGGCTCCGGCATAGCTCATAACTGTCCTGTGGAGTCTCCCCAGAGTGCTATGAAGAGTGTTCTACCTTCAAGATTGCATACCTTGCCTTCTAGGCTAATCATTGTGGACCATCCGATCATCTCTCACAAATGGTATTAATTTCTGTACAATTCTGTTCCACAAACACCAGTCCTTCTTTTAAAGAATCCAGAAGTATAATAGATATTTTCCCAGGTGGGTTACTGAAAACTTTTCTTTTCAAAAAAGCTTTAAAACCTTTTTGCAATTTTGCTTCCGTAGCATAATTCTGTGTCAATAACAGATGTTTGCTACATGTTGTACTTTCCTACTTTAGAACCTTAGCAGCAAAAGAGTAAATAAAGTATTTTCCATGAACCAGAGAATAAATTCTGGACAAAGAATAACTGCCGAAAGTCCTTTTGAAACGCTACAATTTCTTTATTGCTTAGCATGCGGCTCAGCAAGTTAAGTATAGACTAATTACTTTATGTTTTTAAACTGGGATGTGGTATATTTTATATTGTTAATGCTTTAGTGTGAGATGCAGGATATTTCCTCGAATGTGCTTTTATCCTTCACCCTCTCCTGGCTTGGCCACACTTTCAAGGACCACTGAAAGGCGCCTTCCGATGATGGATATTTTCCAGACCTCCTCGGCTTTCATACACAGGGCGTTCTTCCTTCCCCACTGCGTCAGTTTGTGCTGCATGATATCAATAGAGAGGGGCTTGGAGTGAGCAACCAAGGAGTTTTAAAGCTTGTCTAGCCAATGAATGCTCAAGCCTTGCTCGAACTAGATGATTGTCTCTCTCTAGGCCCAAGGTCCTCTTCCTTCCTGGTTGGAAATGAGTCTGTGTAAGAGAGAGTTAGTCTGTCTCCCGACCTTCTACGTCTCCTGCCCAACTTTGTCCAGCACAGGTGGGCTGGTCAGTCATGCGTGTACCACAAAGACCCACCTGCACATCTCTTTTCCCTGCCCTTAGGTGGGGCAACAGCTGGCATGCAGTCAGCGGGCTTTAGTTCAACAGTACAAGTTGAGACACTATTGTCATGCGCGTCAATGTGACGATCTTTCTCTCAATGTTTTGTTGTGAAGCCATCCATCTCCAATCCCAACTTTGGCCCGTTTTAGATATTTGCAAATGATGAAACCCCTTTGACAGAATGTTGTACTGGATCACTTAATAATATGATCGCCACCTAGAAGGAACATGTGCACTGTGGACGTTAGACAACGGAGACTCCCCACCTGCTTTACACTCACCTATCCAACTGCATGTGAAATGTTTTTGACAATGGCATCTTTTTTTATCTTTGTTTAATTTCCTGTTGGCTCTCTCCTAATTATTTTCTACTCTTTATTCCTTCTAGTCCTTCCGGAACAATGTATGTGTGGGTTATATCTGGCGCTATATGTCGCATCTGATCACTTTTTTTTTTTTTAAAGGAAGTTATCTATAACAACTACATTAACATCATGCAGGCATTTTTATACTATCTGCTATGGAGTAATGGATGTTCATTTGATAAATCGTCAGACCTTGTTCACATGTTGTATTGTACACGAAATATTTTTATTTTCTGAAAATGCTAATAACATTTTTTGAATGCAGAGATATTTTCTCTGAGGGCTGCAGCACAATCTTACAGGGAGTGAGGACTCTGACAACAAAATTGGCATGATGCCGAACCCTCACTGACTAAATGAATAAGCATTGGCAAAGCCAATACGTCTTGCCTTTGTGACATATTTGCTTTGCCAGTGGTATTTAGTGCTGCCCCCGACAGAACAAGTTACTTACCTTCGGTAACGATATATCTGTAAGAGACATAGATTAGTTATAGATTCCTTACCTTGTGAATTACCCCCAGGCGTTAGACTGGATCCGGAGAATTTTTCGTCAGCAGTATCCCAGCGCGTCGAAAGGTGGCGTCGGTCGGCTCCGCGTTCATCGTGGTCGCCGGGATGAAGTCGCAGCAGCTACTTAGACGCCTCCCTAGCGGCAGACGTCAGTCTGTATACGACTTTCCACGACAGAAGTGCAGAGCCATGCAAGACACTGACCACTGGTGTGCAAAACTAGGGCCCTGAAAGGAAATCCTTAACCCTAGATGTCAATGCGCAGAACGGGGAGGATGGGTGGGGCGGTAAGGAATCTGTAACTAATCTATGTCTCTTACAGATATATCGATACCAAAGGAAAGTAACTTGTTTATCTGAAAGAGACAATTAGGTATAGATTCCTTACCGTGTGAATAGATACCCCAGCAATACCAACCCCGGAGGTGGGTCTGCAAGCCAAGTTCACACCAGAAAGTCCTGGAGAACAGAACAGCCAAAAAAGCAGTCTCTCCGGACTTGGCTGTCGAGGCAGTAGTGTTTTGTGAATGTGTACAGAGGTGCCCATGTCGCTGCCTGACAGATGTCGTTGAGGGGGACTTCCCGTCCCTAAGCAGTGGTAGCTGCTGTCGCCCTGGTGGAATGGGCACATAGCCCCACAGGAGGCTCCTTTGCCAAAGAATAGCAAGCTTTGATACTCAAAACGACCCATCTAGAGATGGCCCGTTTGTGTACGGCCCAACCTTCTTTTAGCACCCACGGGGCCAACAAAGAGCTGGTCATCCACCCGGAATTGTTTTGTGTGACCCAAGTAAAATGAATGCGCACGTTTTGGATCTAGACAGTGGAGCCTCTGTTCCTCCTTAGAAGGATGCAGAGGCGGAAAGAAGGCGGGCAAAGTGATAGTTTGACCAATGTGGAAAGAAGTAACCACTTTGGGAAGATAGGATGGACGAGTTTGAAGGACAGCCTTGTCCGGATGAACAGCCAGAAAAGGAGGTTTTGAAGAAAGAGTTTGGAGCTCACTCACCCTAAGCGTAGAGGTGATGGCAACCAGAAAAGCAGTCTTTAAGGTCAGGACCGTTATGTAGCAGCTCAAAGGGAGCGCACATAAGCTAAGTTAGAACTAGGTTCAAGTCCCACTGGGGCGTTATAAAAGGAAAAGGAGGAAAAAGATGAGTAATGCCCTTAAGGAAGCGATTTACAACAGGGGACTTGAAAAGAGAAGACTGATTAGGAAGCCTAAGGAAGGCTGAAATGGCCGAGAGGTAGCCCTTTAGAGTGCCCAGAGCAGAGCCCTGCGGGGCCAAAGAAAGGAGGAACTAGAGATCCTCAGAAAGAGGGTCAGAAAGGGGATTCACAGCCTTTGCTGTGCACCATGCCACAAATTTGTTCCATCTGCAGGCGTATACCGTCTTAGTGGAGTGACGCCTGGCTGCCAAGATAACATCACAGACTTCGGGAGGAAGATCGAAAGCTGTCAACTGTCACCTCTCAATCTCCACGCAAGGAGATGGAGACTGGACAGGTTCGGGTGGAGGATCGTCCCCTGCTACTGCGACAGAAGATCCTCTCGAAGAGGCAGTCGGATCAGAGGATCGATGGCCATGTGTAACAGCTCGGGATACCAAACTCGTCGTTCCCAATCTGGAGACACCACAATGACTTGGGCCCGGTCGGGCTTGATCTTCAGCACTCTGGGCAGAAGTGGTATAGGTGTACAACATACCGCAACTCCACTCCCGACGAAAAGCGTCGCCTAGCGAGTGCCGCCTTGGAAATTCCAACGTGCAGAATTGCTGACATTGAGAGTTTTCTTCGGAGGCGAATAGATCTAACCAATGCTCTACACACTGTTGAAAGAGACCTTGCGCCACCTCAGAGTGAAGATGCCATTCGTGATCCATCATGCACCTGCGGCTGAGTTTGTCCTCCCTGGTGTTCAGAGACCCTGCCAGGTGTTGAACCACCAGGGATACGCCCTGATGTTCCAGCCATGTCCAGAGACGGAGATCCTCTTGACATAGGGTCCACGAACCCACCCCGCCCTGTTTGCTGCAGTACCACATGGCGGTGGTGTTGTCCGTGAACACCTGCACTACTCTTCCCCGGACAGATGGAAGGAATGCTTTGATTGCAAGACGAATCGCCCATAGCTCCAGAAGGTTGATGAGGAGCCTGGACTCCACCGGACACCAGAGGCCTCTGATCTCCGCCTCCCCATGTGACCGCCCCATCCCAGAAGTGATGCATCGGTCACCACTGTGAACTCTGGTTGGGGATGGGAGATGGATCTGCCTTTGAGCCAATCCCGGTTCATTAGCCACCCCTGCAATTGGTGTGCAGTGCCCTCCGAGATCTGGACGCCATCAGACAGGTTTCCCTGATGCTGTTCCCACTCGAACTTCAGGTCCCACTGCAGAGCCCGAATATGCCATCTGGTATCACCCTGACCGAAATCCGGGATAGAGGCTGAAAGATCGGAATCATAGCCCGAATATCCCTGACATGGGACGCTCGGGAGGATAGATCCGAAACTGCGTTGTGTCCAGACCCGCTCCTATTAAAAGAAGCTACTGAGAGGGAGTCAGGTGTGACTTCGGCATGTTGATAGAAAACTCCAGCAAATGCAGGAGGTCTGCCGTAGTCTGGAGGTGGGCGACGACAGCCTGGGGCGACCCCGCCTTCAATAGCCAGTCGTCGATATAGGGGAAGACTGGAACCCCTGATCTGTGCAGATGAGCTGCGACCACCGCCATCACCTTTGTGAACACCCGAGGGGCGCTGGGAAGGCCAAAGGGGAGCACGGTAAACTGAAAGTGCTTGTGGTCTACCGTGAAAAGCAAGTAGCGCCAGTGGGCCGGCAGGACGGGGATGTGAAAATAGGCATCCTGCAAGTCCAACACTACCATCCAGTCTCAAGGGTAGAAAGGACCTGTGCTAGCGTCAACATTTTGAAATTCTCCTTCCGGAGGAAGTGGTTGACATTCCTGAGATCCAAGATAGGAGCAGGCCTTTGTCCTTCTTGGGCACCAGAAAGTAGTGGGAATAGCAACCATGACTACTTCTGGGGTAGGAACTTGCTAGATAGCTCCCCCTTGGCCGAGAGCTGTATCTATGGCTGGGGGGGAGGGGTAGTCTCGAAGGGGAGGGAGTAGCCCCTTTGGACTATTTGCAAAACCCACCTGTCCGACGTGATGGTGCGCCAGTGTGGGAGGTGATGGCAAATCCTGCCGCCCACTGGCAATTGATGGCCCTTAATGGTCAGAGTAGGAGCTTTTGGAGGCTGCTGCAGAGGGGGCGGTGGTGGACTGACCCGCTCGACGGCCCCCAGACTGACGACGGTGGGTTCCACATCCCCAGCCATGCAGGGGCTGAACAGCTTGCGCCGGCCTGTAGCTCTGGGTGGAACATGGCGGGGCACCCCTTCCATACCCACGAAAGGGGCGAAAAGCAGATTGCGCAGGGCGGGTGGTGGAGAGGCCCAGGGACTTGGCCGTAGCCAGAGAGTCCTTAAAGCGCTCCAGTATGATGCTTCCTTCAAGACCCGAGACGAAACAGGATCATTGAAAAGACGTTTACTGACAAGTAGTGATGCGCGATTGACATTTCACAACTGGAATAGGGCAGTGGTGCTGGAACAAATTTTCAGTGTGGGGCGTGCTGCCATTTATATCATTGACGTCATAGGGATTGTAAAAATTCCACATCTCACAAAGAACAAGTGTAGCATATGTACATAGCAGGAGAGTGGTAATATGTAACAGCAGTGTAGGTGGTATCAGTTCCTAAGGAGAAGGGGAAAGATATATAAACAGCCAAATCGGCTGTAATTAGTGTACAGTGTCTCCAAATAGATTTGAGTGTGCCAAGAGGAGAGAAAGAGTACTCCTGTGTGGATCTTGTAGTGCCCTCACACACCCTTGCGAGTGTATAGCATCATCATTGGGCAGGTACTCCTCGTGGGGGTGGCGCTGCAGTCCCTCACGGGCCCGTTTTAAGGGGCTCTCTGGTGGAGATCTTTTAGGAGTTGCCGCATTTGTGCATGGGGGTGTGTGGGTCAGAAGGTGGTGATGGGTGAAAGATAAAAAGAACCAAAGGACACAAACAGTTTGTTAAAAAGGTCCTTTGAGTCTGGATAAAAAATGTCACAGGGATGGAGACGCAAAATTATTGCTTGAATGAGAGGGGAAACTAAGTAAATAAGATCCCACTTCTCTCAACCCATGTGGTGAGTATCAGAAAAGTGTTTAGGTGTATAATGGGGTCGACATGTTTCGCGCTAATTAGTGGTCCCTAATGGATCCTAGAGCGCTTCATCAGGACCAAAGAAAAGGCATAAAGATATGGGAATAGGGAAAAGACGCCCTATATTCTCATGTATCCTTCTTATAGGGTATGATATAGAGGTACTTTAGGTGGGACACGTAATTATGCGTGTACCCTGTATTTGGCCCTCCCTCACTGAAGGATGAGCCTCCTCAGCAATGCCGTAGGAAGGTAGAGGCAGTTCGTGCTCTGCCTTGGTGTACGGGAGCATGACCACAGGCATACCATAGAAATGTTGTGAGTACCTGTGAGCTGTGGGTTGCTGATTTAGTTCTTGCTCAACACTGGTTGATGGTAGAAGAATGGGCATGAGTCGGCAGATTAATTTTTTAGGGGTATGGAATTTTATCTTTTTGTTTTTCTCTTAGTGCTACTTAACAAAGCTGATGACAGCCAGGTGCAGAGTATTCACACATTATCGTGCATGTTTTTGCTACTCCCGCTTGGAGCCCACATCAGTACTATCTGCTGTGAGAGCCGCCACCTCCCACAAAGACTGTCAGCGCTGCGGCCAGAAATTTGAAAAGGAACAACATGAGATTGGTTCTTCGACTTTTAACAGTAGATGAGCATCCCCTGTTGGAAAATCACTATCAAGATGGTCCAAGCCTATAATATTTTCTCAGATTTAAAGCTTCCTTGACTGAGCAAGGGAGTGCCCCGCGATGAACATGAAAATCTATTGTGATACTGGCTGGTGTTTCCCCCATAACCAATCTCAGGGGTGAGGGGACATCACCTGAAGTCAGGGGACCTGCTGGAGAACTAAGGGTCTGCCTAGCGACCAGAAGCCTGCTTGCCTTTAAAAAGAGGGAATGAGCATGTCTGGCCCTGCAGGAGAAAAGATTGTCCAGGAGAAGAAGTTCAGCCACCTTCCTGGAGTGCAGAGCTGTGCGTGCTTGTTACCGGGGTGTCACCGTCTCCAATCTGAGCTGTGAGGGATCAACTAGCCTCTCTAGTAGTGACATACCCCCAGAGTGACAGCGTGCCGTCTAGCATCACCCCATTGTGACCTGTTCCGCTGCTGCCCACTACTCCCTCCTACACCATACTGCAAGGTCTGAAAACATCATCGTAAATGAGGACCCTTCATCGGCCTTAAGATGAGCGACTGCTGCGAAGGCTTGCTGGGTTCCCAGCAGCAAGATCTGAGAGTTGTTGCACTGCTGACTTTTGAATCCACTCCTGCTCACTGTGGTGCAGACTGCACTTCCACGAACCACCCAACCTCCATTCCATACCACATCCCAGTGGACAGTTAACATGAAGCCTGTAATGAAATACTGAGAGACTGTCTTGATATTATAAGGATACATCTGTATGTCTGAGGGCTTAACAATTGCCAATGTAAACTTTTTTACAGATACAAACTGAACTGACCTAATGGTTCCCACACCTAGTATTTGCTCGCACAAGCCTGATAGAGAACTCACAGGTGTGCTTGATTTCCCCCTCATAATTGTTGCATTGCTTACAACGCTAGTAGTGTGGGACTATAGTAATTGTGTTTAAACACTCTATTTGTTGTGGGGACTGAAGAAATTGGCTAGAGCCCCATAGTTGTATTCAATAGAACCCTGTATATGAACTGGGCTATTAAAGTATTTAATTTTTTACTAATATAAGCATTGGGCTAGATAGTTACTGTGCCTGTTTTTTTAGCTGTTTTAGTTCTTTGGGCGCGATTACGATCTCGCTGGGAAAGCCCTACGGCCGACTCGGGTCCGTACAGCTTTCCGAACGACTCGGGCTCCGAGTGACCGAGTACGATACAATTGCGCAGTGACGGACTCGGGTCGCTCGGAGTCCCATTGAAGTCTATGGAAGCCTGTTGTACATCGCATGCATAGGGTCCCATAGAGAAACAAGCATTTGCAATGCAATTGGTCTCGCATTTGTGAGAGTTTAAGCTACTAGCATTGTAAATGAAAATGCCTTTTATTTAGGTTTTAAAACCAAAACCTAAATAAAAGACATTGTCATTTACAATGCCAATAGCTCAAACTAGCGTAAATGCGAGACCTATTGCATTGCAAATGCTTATCTTTTTTTGTTGCTTAGGCTTGCAATTCCTTGACCCTCACCCCCCACTCACCCATATAGAGTGCAACCAGTAATCCCCTTTCATTCAGGAAATCACTTAGAGTATTAATCGGTCCCTTTATTCTAGCCAATGCCATGGCAACGTTACAAGTAGATGAGCATTTAACGAAACCCTTATCTTAAGTTAAAATATTGTGGATTCAGCAATCTCTGTATCAGAACTACCTAAAACATAATCCGCCAGTTGGCAATGCAGTGGCTTGGCCAGGTGACAAGAGCACTGTCCCTTTGACCCTCATCATTGAAGGCAGCAAAGAACCTGAGAGTGTTTCTGCACTTGGAGCTTTCAAGGTCTCTTGCGAGAAAGTACTGTAAAGGTAAGTTTCTTTCACTCATAATCACTTAAGATGACTCTGGTACTAGATATCACAATATCACATTAAGGCAGTTTTGCCCTCGATTCAATTGCCCTTAGATTATGTCAACAGCATACATCCTGGTTGACATAAAACAAAAAATATCTAATACAATCAGAATGCTACTGTTAAGGCCCTTACAAAAACTCTTCTTTGAGATCACATTATACTTGCATTGAGTATGCAAAGGATGATCTGATGACGAAATTGACAGCATGGGGCTAGCCCGCTACCTAAAGTTCTGAAGACTGTGAAGGATAAGTCTAGGAACTTAAGCAGGGAAAATCTGAATTTGAAGCCGGACCAACTTGATCACGAGACACATTCCACAAATTCTAAGCCTAAAACTGTGAGATGTTTTACTACTTTTGTGATGCAGTCATATGAAATAAGGAACAAGTTACGCAAACATTGGGAAGTATTGCTGAGTGACCAAGTTATATACCCCTTCCTCAAATCAAGCCCACAAATACCTAGTGCAAACATAGTTATGATAGATATTGGTGAGGAGCCATATGAGGGAACTAGATGTTCCATTCGCAAGGAAAGGTAGGGCGACACGTGGTTTCTTCCCATGCAACAAGTGCAAAGTTTGTAAATATGATGAAAAGGTCATGGACTACGGGACCCCACATCGTAAAAAGAAGTATAAAATTACCCAACATCTAAACTATAAATCTGATTACGTGCTATACATATTATTAAGCTAGTACCCAAGAGGTATATAGGAGGCACTATGTTCCCTGTAAAGAAGGGCACCCTGCAGCATTTGAAGGCTAGCACAAAGTTAGACGATAAATATCCTGTCGCACGACATTTTGAGAGGGGTCATGGCTCATGGCACATGCCAAGGCTCATGGCACCTTGGCATAGATAGGTTGTCCAGAGGAAGATAGAGGCGACCCTTCTGAAAGATAGATGATACATTTAGAGAGGACCTCTTTGTCCATCTACCTGTAAAGCATATCCACTGTATCCTTTTTTGATCAGCAAATTGTAATTATGAATAGGAGGAACTGTAAAAATGTATTCTTTTTTCTTTCACTATTAAAACCTAATTTTGTTTTGTGCAAAAAAGTCCAGGAAATATATTTGGGTCCCTCTCCGCTATTGCCTGAAAGAATGCTGTGTTCTTTTTATATGTCCTCTTCTCTTCCTCTGCTATTTCAGTATTTGTACTCCTTTAATTTATTAGGATTTATACCGCCGGAGTGTAATAATAGAGGAACATGATATGCATATACCCACTGCGGTAAGATTTGCTCTTTTTTTTTTTTTTTTTTAATTAGACATCATAAACTCCAGCCATTTGGATCTAAAAAAACATTTTTACCTTAACACTATGATGCGTTACGTCATTGTTCTTCAGATGGACTGAAAGAATTTATTTAGGAGTGATATTGAGCCCCGATTGCCATGTATCCGATATGCACACAATGCTCCAATGTACACACAATGTATTGTGGTCCATGGAGTCTTTGAAGAATTTTACCTCCTGGTCTGTGGTGACTAGTCTTCTTTTGTTATCCATAATGACAATAAGGAGATTGGGAAATGGTAGCTACAAGAGTCAGGGATTTTCTAAATAATTAAATTATATTGGACGATGAATTAAACAGTGAAAAAAGGAAATAGAATACACAAAGTCTATATTTTGTTGTGTGTGCATGCTTTTCCTGGATGCTTGCAATAACTTTTATTCACACCTTATTTCACGTCTATTTTCCATTTTCGTGAAGATTGTATGTCTAACAACAAGAAAATGATGCCGACTGTGAACTGAACTCCAGTATGGAGTCAAAACGTGTTCGCTTTTCCTTTCTGCCATAACGAACTTGAGAGGATAAAGTCTCCAAAGTCGTTGACTGGTGAAGATATTATCCTTGAAAGAGGCACATTTATTCTTTATGCTGAAAATAAATCAGTGAAGTGGTTCATCTTATAAATCGTAAAAGCATAGGACCCTAATGGAAGAAAATGGCCCAATTGAGAATAAACCTATTTGGAGCAAACACAAGGTATAAAGTTTTGTTCAGACACCAAATAAAGTGCATGGGATGGGTGAATTTTGAAACTGCTTTATTTTATTTTTTACGCTCAGAAGGCCTGTTATGAGGACTGAAGACTCAGTGATAGGCACGTGTATCAGTGAACACCTTAAATCTTCCCAGATCCACTGGGAACACTGGTACCTCTTTGAAGTGCAAAAGACTTCACGCAGTACAATCATCTAGGTATACGTTTGAATGCACTGTTGCGTGGATGTCTCAAGCACCTACCTTGGACAGGTCGATCATGAACCCAGGGACATCCCCAGCATTAGACGGTTTGGGCAATTTCGAACAGCATGTTTGGCCATGTAGGTGCTTCAGCATCACAGCCAATTTCAGGCCACAAAAACACTTCGAGATCCAGCTAATCTGACTCAGAGTCCAGAGTTTTCATGCTTACGAAATGACAAGCGCTTTTTTCCGGTTTATCTATCAAATTTGCACTGGTAAGCATGGATGGGGAAACAATTGAGCGGGGGAAGGAGCACGGAGGGGTGATGCAACATGGGGCGTGCATCGAGGGAAGCAACACTGAGGGTAGGGGGAAGGAACAGAGAAACAAATGGTGAGAGAGACAGGAACGTGGAAGGAGCAAACAAGTGAGTGCACAATGAGGAGTTGTGGGGGGGAGAGAAGGACATGCGTAAAAAAAGCAATGTGGGAGGTGGGATAAACACACAAGGGCAAGGCGGAATCACATGAGCAGCGAGCGCTGTGGAAGAGGAGCTGTACACTAGGGAGGCAGCTGGAAAACACACACACTCTCGTAGAGTGCTTGAATAAAAAGAACAAAGTAGCACCTGAAAATGGAGCCGTGGAAGGACACAGGCAATGGGTCCATGCTCCAGGGGAGGGGCAAGAAGAGGAATCGAAACCCACAAGTGCTAATGATTTGAAAGCAAGCACATTAGAGTTACAATGAAGCCAATTAATTGTAAATAATGGGTGGGATCCAAGTCCACTTTAAAGCTAACAAACTTTTAAAAAAAATACAAATATGGGATATCTAGTACCCAGTCATTTAAAGCGGATATTAAGGGCTGCGGCATCCATTCGATTGGAAGAATCAACCTCTGTTAACCGGGAGTGATGCAACCTCATTATACAGGAAAAGATCTTGCACTTAAAAAGTAGTACTGCGTTACCAAAACATTACGGGCATGATTTAGAGTTGGCGGACAGATTACTCCATTACTCCATCACAAATGTGATGGTTATCATCTCTAGCTTATTACAAGTATATTACTTCCTTTCACACTTGTAATAAGGCGGACTGGATGCTGGTCACATTTGTAACAGAGTAACCCTTTTGACTTGGGAAGCAGCAGGTGTGCTGCGAAGAAAGTGGGCAAGACCCAGACGCTTATGTGACTGTGCATTAACAAAAGCTTCTGATTTCACAGAGGCTCACAACAACAAAGTTATCAGAAGGAACAACTCATTTAGTAGGGAGAAAAGATGTAGAAGAAAATATTGTACTACTTCTGGACACAATCTTGAAAAGAGCTTTCCCTCGATATGAGATGCTTAGTATAACAAGTATTGAAAATGCAATAGGTCTCGCTTTTGATTAAGTTAAAGGCATTTGCTTTGCTAATGGTATTGCATAACAAAGCAAATGGCTTTACGTTAATCAAAGGCTAGACCTATTGCATTTTCAATGCTTGTGATTTTAGAGCGCACTCTCTGTACAGATGCTCTGCCTCTGGGCCGTTAACATGCCATCTTTCTTCTCTTGTTTCGGCTGTACTGCAGAAGAGCTCTGAGAGCCCTTCCTTGCCCCTCGGTGTGAGGATAGGCTTGCTGCTCTGACTACAACATCCAGAATGCATCTGGGATACTAATCTAGACAGCCAGTTGTTAAGGGGGTAAAAATAATAGCTTCAGCGATAGGAAGTAGTCTAAAGTGGAAGATGCTAGGACGGCCAAACACGGAGGGTGTGGAGAAAGATGGGTGGGGGTATAGGAAAGAGATCGAATTGGAGAGGTAGGAAGGGGGTGGGGGAGGGATGGAGAGGACAGGACAAGAGGGGATTGGGTGGGAAGGGCTGGGAAGAGAAGAGGGGATGGGAAGAGGGAAGGGGGAGGCGGGAAGGGGAGGAGAGTGGAGGCTAGTTAAACTTTAAGAGGGAGAGAAAGAGAAAGGTGTGAGAGAATGGGAAAGAACTAAACAGGAGAGGGAAGAGAGATGTGGGTAGGGTTAAAAACGAATGGGGAGTGTGGTCAAAAAAGAGCAGGACAGAAAATAAAAGAGGGCGTCACAGAGTGGGCACGGTTGTGAGGCAGAGGCAAGAGGTGAGAGGGCAGTCGAAGGCGGGAGGGGAAGAGGGGTCTGGAAGGAGGGGTTCCGGGGAAGAGTCGCCGGCTGTTGGGGGAGAAGGGGCCGTCTTAGGGCAGGACTGGGGAGGGAGAGAGCAGCTGCTCTGGAAAGAGTGAAGGGGGGGGACCATGGGGCAGAGAAGCAGAAAGTGTCTGAATGGGGCAGAGAGACGGGGCTGAGAGGGAGGTAGATGTCTGAGGCCAGGACTGCAGGGAGGGAGGAGACGCTTGGGACAAGCGGAAGGGGCCCCGGGACAAGAGGGAGGGGGGCACTGACCAGGGAAGGGAGATGGGCTAGAGAGGGGAGGAGAGGGAGAGAGGGCAGTCATAACAATAACAACTGGTAGGGGAGCAAAGGACAGCACGGACACCATAATGGATTAAATAAACATTTTAACAACTCTGGACCTCATCCCACTTAGAGACTTTTGTTTTTTAACATAGTGTGCATATGTAAAACAAGAGAGGCTGAAAAGAGTAACGCTAAATTGTTACAGTAAGACCACGAACGAAGCCATAATGCATGCGCTAATAAAAACAAGTGAAAACAACAAACAAGAAGCCGTTCAACTCATTTAGCTGCCATCTCCTGCACTCCAGTCTACGTGCTCATCTGTGCTAAACTACAGAGTCCGCAGCACACAGTTCACTACATCTTCGCGTGCCCCACCGCTGTTCTAAGTTCAAGTGGTGCTGGTGGAACATTAAAACCACGAATTCTCTTGCAACCCGATTTAAATCGTTGCCCAAGAAACAGCACATTGCAGGGTTTAGCTTCCCAGCGATGAGATACCCTCACCGTTCTTCTTCTTTGCCGTGCCGGCACCTTGAAGTTTGTGGTGTGGGCAAAATGTCACTTCCGGAAAGGAGGGAGGAAGCAGCCCCATCATGCCTCAAACTGTAGTTCCTGATGTGGACTCGGAGACAGAAATTATTCTGAGACTACGTTGAACCTAAATACTTTGCCCGGATGTGTGAATATTTTTACCATGGGTGTCTGCAATGTAAGCAGCACTTACAAGGTAAGGTCTTAATTAAATAACAACAGAACATCTTTAAAGTACTGTTTTGAATGTAACGGGCCGCACGGCCGTGAAAGGGGACGCGTTTCAAAGTGAAAGTAATTGCGGGGGAAAAATGCTACCGCCGGCCACAGCTTGCAGTGCATGTGCGTGAGTGGTGCTCAAGCGCGCGCCCGCGCACATGCACTGCAAGCTGTGGCCGGCGGTAGCATTTTTTGAAGCCCTTACTTAAAGTCTCGCCAGACCAGCGCAAGCGCTGGGTCAGGCGAGACCTAAAAAAAACGGGTATATCAGGTGCGAGTCAAGTAGAGTCGTTCCTAAATTCTCTGTCCTCTTGATGGTCTCTTTCATCCAAGTGGCACCTCCTGCAACAATGCGCTCAGTCAAAAGGTTCCAAAAGCCCAATTCCCTTGGAAAGCCATCACCAGCCTCCCCTGAGCTCACAATCCCCCCTCTTTGGAAAAATATTTGCCATGCCAGTTAAAGAAAAAATTCTTCAGAAAAGGTCAGTCTTTTACTTTACAGACTAATGCCTCAGATAAAGGAGTAGGAGAAGTACTGGCTCGTACCAAGTTTGTGCTCCAGACAGCTCACAAACTACTCAAGTGATTGATGGCAATGAAGGGTGAGAATTCCAATTTTCTGATATTGTCTATTGCATTACATGGCCTAGACCTCCCAGTAAAGCACAAAGCTAGAATGAATCTTGGCAATTCATTTGGACTTTCCTGGCGGTTTTTCCCTCCAACCTTTTCACTTCTCTAATGGTGGATTAAGGATCTGGGTAATCTGATCTGGTAGAAGAATCTGTTAGGAAAGTAATGTTTGCTGCGGTGTTTGTACAAAATAATGAGTCACAAATATCATGTGTACTGAATATTGTGTCAAAAATATTGAGGAAAAAAATATTGTGAAAGTAAATTTCTAATGTTAAGCAAAGTTTTACTAAACTTAACTCCACATATTGGTGCCTCGACAATATAGATATCTTCAAGGGGCGTAGATGTGGAGGTTAGAATAGTAAATCTATACTTACCTATTTGTACTTACCGTCTCGATAATTTGGTTCTCGATATTTCTGACACAATATTCTGTCCCCACAATACTTTTAGCTTCGATATTCTATCAGACAACTCTGAGTGCCTGACTGCATGTGGAACCGATATGCTCACTTTAGGGCCGTTGTGTCACAGGTACGTGCGTTTGCATTGACCTGTAACAGACAATGCGAGGCCCAGATGGATACTGTGCACATTGTGCCCACTTCCACACTGACACTCAAGTACATATGCACCAGTAACACTCAACAGGGTACCTGTATACTTCACGAGGTTGACACAGGCCTTCATAGCCGAACTTTAAAGATGTTTCCTGCTGTCCTTATCAAAGAAGTCTTGAAAGAAGATTTGAGGTGAGAGCTTTCACTCGTACACTATCTTCTGTTTTACAAAACCTAGTACAGTCTGGTTATAAAGGCTTATTAATTTGCATAGTTATAGCGCTTAGCTTTATAAATGTGAGCAGACGGTGAAAAAACAATCAATTGTGGTTCGAGTATTATGTAATTGTAAATGTATTTATATAGCGTTTACAACCACTGACGAGGCACTGATGCACTTTTTTGGCAAGTAGCTCGCTACTCCAGAACCCAAGAGGTGCATCGGAGGAAACATGTTACAAAGGTGACCTAATCTGGGTTTATTTATCCTCGAGTTTTTTACCTGGTCGCATTCCTTCCAAACATACGTGCTAATGCAAGATAGCACAAAAACACGTCCTTCAATCAATTTAATAAATCTGTTTAATGGCATATCGAAGTGATGTGATTTTTATATAACCTTTTATACAACCTGTCATGATGCGCTCTGTAAACTATCACACAAAAAACCGTACTTCTTTTTAGAGATGGGACGGATGAGTAAGCAGTGGTGAGAGTTCAGCCAGGAACCTGCACATGATGCTCTGGGTGGGCAGTGCGCGCAGTAACCCCCTGGGCTACATATACCGCTTCCCTATTTAAAGCGGGGTGTACCCCTCACCTGTAGCCTCTGTGATGAAAAGGACCGCTCAGCCGGAGAGGTCTTCACCCGGCAGTTCCTTCCCAGGTCATCGACACGGGAAGTTGCAGGCCAAAAATCACACTGGCAATAAAACGGGGGCATTTCGATGGGCAGCACGGTTATGGCCGCGTAACATCAGGACCCCTCGAAATGTTTCATGGCGCCCTATCATTTTGCATTACGGGAAAAAGGGTTTTGTCTGTAGCGCAGCAATCTACTTTGCTCCCATTTTCATATTCAGCCGGTTAGTTTTTAGTTTGCTAGAGAAAATCTGGTTGTGGCAATCGAAAACAAGATTCTGCATCTCATAGTTAGCAGCATGCGCTAATTCACTGACAAATTAGGCGCAGCAATGGTTTAGACCACAAAAAGAATGAACAGTATTATTTGACGCATCGGTGGAAATTGCTCCAGAGGTTACTGATGCTGCCCTAGGGGCTGTTGAGAACACTGGCTGACCTCTTTAAAAAAAAAAAATCAAATGTAATCCTTTTACAATCTGGGATTGTTCATTGGCCCAAATAGTCACTAGTTTTCAATTGATATATCTGACCACGCTTGAACAGCCCTCCCTCTGCACAATTAACAGCCTGATCCAGGACCTCTCTAATGTTTGAAGCAATGTGAACTTTTCATAGAATACACACTGAATCTTATGCAAACTCCTAAAATGTATTTGTGGTACCTTGTCAAGATCACTTGCATCCTTCATTTCCACCACTGAGAAAAGTTTGCATGCATAAATGTGACAGTAATATGCATCTGCACATTTCACTTTTTTCCTGTGGCAAACCCAAAACTCAACTCGGTGGTCATTGCGCACGATACAGAATCACTTCCCATAAAGGACCAAAGACAACAGCCTTCTAACCGCAGATCTACACGGCACAGTACGCTACCTGCATGAGCAGGCGCTCCAGCGCCCCACATAGGAGTAAGTAAGCACTATTTAAAAAATATAATACAAGTTATTTATTCTGTTTATTTTATTTTCAGTATTTATAGAGCATATGATTATCCAACTAACTATGTCATGACACTAAGCAGAAGATCCAATAATTATAGTTACCATGAACAAATACTTCTGAAACAACCATGTTTTCATGTGTTTCCTAAAGAATATCAGATTGTTTTGGCTTCTAAAATAATATGGAACTAGGCTCCATTTAGTAGCTACTTGGTAAGTAAACTTTTTAGGCCCCTTGACAAGCCCTCTTAAAAATGCTTACTAATATTGAGAAGGCAAGCGGATGAATAATGCAATGTTCTAGCTGGAACATACAGGGTGAACAGCTGTTGAATGAAATCTGGATGTACATCATCCAGAGCCTTAAAAAAAATACATGGGCTCTTGAAAAGAATGGTCTTCTCCATAAGCTTCCAGTTTAGAGAATGGAGGCGACCAAAGGCATGCGCAAGCCGTTAAAGATGAAGTAACAGGCGGGCTGCACAACTCTGTACCAACTTGAAGAGGCACAAATTAATAAGCAGGGAGACCAAATTAGAGAGATTTGCATAGTCCAGTAGAGCGTCAACCAAGGCCCTAATTTTGGAATAATGGGTTGATTCAAGAATAAACAGCAGAATTGACCTTATAAACTTTAAACGCCTAAACCAAAAACTCACCACTTTCTCCATTCTCAGGAGATAGTGATAACATGGTGTCCTGAGAAACTGCTAAGCTGCTCAGTTCACCAGGCCAACAGTTAGAGGAACACCAGGGTACTGGGCCACCTAAGTTCAGTACTTCAGTTTTGTCTGAATTCTGTTTCAGACAATTGGTGAGCCTCCAGTCAGCAACAGCTGTAAGTCTGGTCAGACAATTGGCTTGTGCAGAGTATCAACAGCGTAATGCATACATGCAGGACAGTTCATGATCCTTGATCAGTTCGGTCAGTGAAGCCACGTACAAAGGGTTGGGCTCAAAGAGGAACTCCTAGAACGCCACATGATAATGCTTTAGCAGTGGATCTCAATAGAGGCTCAATTACAGGTTGATTTCTGCCAGATGAAAAGGAACACGACCAGGCATGGACAAGCCCTCGAACTCCAATTTCCACTAGCATTTTCAACGGCAAGGGGTGGGAAACAATCAAAATAGGGGGAAAAGTTGAGCAGAATGAGAGCTGCCACTGTACCTTAGTCCAAAATCCAATACAATTCATTCTGAACAGTGACGAGCATGACTTAGAGGCTATGGAATGACCAGAAGTCTGCCTGAGAATTTAGGAGATCATGGGCGACAACTGAAAAAAATAGCTTCGATTTAACGATTTACTCCACAACTTTTGCACAGAATGGGGAAGGCACATAGGATGATAGGTAGTATGCACATGAAGATCTGGTGAATGTTTTTTATTTTTTATTTGAGGGACTAAACAGGCCTGTTTCAATTATGAAGACAAGCATCCTGAGGATTCCTGACTTGAAAAATTACGCAAAGAGAGGGGCCTATGTAAGGTGCTAATGAGTAGAAATCGACGGGCTTGCCTAAATTGTACAGGGAAGTTTTAAGCCGTGCCTTGCATTTCCTCCTACGCTTCTAAGAGTAACCTTTAAACTTATACCATTTTCGTACAGCACATTCATACATTTTTCTAAGGCAAGCTATTGACGCTCTCATTCAAAATCACTTCTTTGATTAAATAAACCCTCAATATAGTCGAATTCCTACTCTGCCTAGAAGCAAACTGATTTGAAATATTCCTTGAGACTAGGTGAGGAGTTGGGGTGCTGAATTAAGGATACGAGGCAATGAACGCATGTCTTTCGCTTCATAGAAACAGTGTAGAGAACCAATCCTTGCCAACGAGTAGACACACAGAAATGGTCAGGTGTGCAGTGAACATTAGGTTCTGCAATCAAAACCTGAAGCCACCAGGGCTAATTGGTATACGGTAAAATCTCCTTATTGTATGTTGGAAGCCCCAGACCACCACAGGAGATGTAATGAGTTAGTGCTTCCCTTACTGCACAGATGCTCAGAATCTGAGCATGCTTTGCCTTTCCAGATTCATCAAGCAGCGAACCTGGTGAAACAATGAACCTTGCATCCAGGGCTGCGATGGGAGTTGTTATGCTGATCTTACAATTTGAGGCACTTTACATAGCAAAGAAAATTGTAAACTCCAAAAGTCCTACCTCACACTCTACAAGGAGACTGTTAGATGAGCCTTGACCTCATCACCCTGAGCTCTCTGTCTGATGAAGCATGCTGCTACCAGCAGCAACTGTCTGCTCAGCACCTCTGCCTCAGCCCAGAGCTCTCTGTCTGATGACAGAGGCACCTTTCCAGACCCCTGTGATATTTTTGCCTTCATGGGGACCGTCACCTGTAATCAAGCAAATACACTGACGCAGGCAAAGAGGTAGATCAGATTAAACTGGCTATGTGATTGGTGTAGAGGTGCTACATCTAGGAGAAAGGGGGGGGGGGGGTACACGCGGGTATTCTATCATCTTAAGTGGACGGAGAAGAAACTCAAAAGGTTGACCCTTGGAGGTGGCCAGGAATAGGCATCCGATGACCTCAGCAATCTCACTAATTGGCAACTCGGCCAATTTTCGTCCATCTGAACTTGCACAATTGGATTTCAAGTTCTCGGCAAGGCTACAAATAGCATCAGGATGTTTTCAGAAGGGGGCAGTGGAGGTCGATGTGTGAGGTTAGACGCAATTCACAGATTAGATTAAATGACTCCTGGAAGGTCACCAAAGACAATACAGCACTCGAGATGATGTCTCTGCGTCATATTTGGTAATAGGCGATTCCTGCTTACTTCAGAGGCAGACTGCACAAGGACTATCTGAGCTTGGACACACAAGTACCAAATATGTGATGACATTGACACAACAATATAATACAAATTGCACTTTGGTTTGAATGTACAGGAGGCAAACAATTTGATTCTGGGAGTTAAAGAGGGAGGAAAGGGACTGAAGACCATAATCCTAACCGATCCAGAATGGTATCAGTGTAAATCTGGTTGAAATAAGCTTTACCCTCAATAAGGCTCAGACGAGCTCCCAAACGATCCATAAGTAGGGTTTGACTATTGAAGTCAGCAGACAACTTACCCCAATGGGCCTGCGTAGACGAGACTGACGCAGGAGTGGGAAGACGGGGCAGACCTCAAAGTGCATATTGTCTGTGAGCGCGACACTGTTGCTGTCTGAGAGTAAATCATATATATTTTTTAAGTTTCTTCTTTTCTGCTGCTATTGATTTCACATACGATATTGCTGGGAGGTGCATATCTCACTTGGACTGGAACCTGTGCCATAGAGGTTATGCACATATTTCGGCAGTAGTTGTACTAATCCAATAACCTACATCACCATGTTTGGAGCCTGTGATCAAAACGTTACACAGATAGCTGCACTGAATTCATTAACCCACTGAACTGTATGATACACAAAGATCTATAGAGTGGGTGCAAACAAAAGTTAAGTTTTGAGTTTTCTGATGGGGACTAAAACTGTGATCTCTGGGTACATTCAAATCTCCACAGTCAGAGTATCAGCCCATTGAACTTCCTCCCAAGGACTGGGACCAGTGACCTTCAAATTCACATGCCACTTGGCAATCTGTACGTTAGTTCTTTGTGCAAGCTCAATCACATCTGAACCTTTAACATCCAAAACCAGTTTGTTTTTCTGTTCTTTTGTTATTAATTCCCATTCTCCCTCATTCGTTGCCACTCTCTAAAGCTAAGGCTGCTCTTTAGGTTGAGCCTGGGCAGCGCATGTGCTGCTTGTCTTTCAAATGCAAAAAGAACAATTGATGTACAGAATGCAGAACAATGTCATACATTCACCCCAGTACAAAGATCTGGGCCCAAATCCATCGTTTTTTTGCTCACCATGCCATTCCAGTTTGGACCCAGCCATATGCAAATCAGTCTTGATCCTGTGCCCAATGGGAACAGTCCAGCCCGAACTGCCAGGCCAGGTCCCGTGCTCACTACGCCACTGGAGTCAAGCTATCCTGGCTGAAGAGGGGTGAAACCCCGAAACCGGTCCTAGGATGCTTGGGTCCAGGGAAGACATGGCTTGGCAGTTCGGGCTGGACTGTTCCCATGAGGCACAGGGTCAAGACTGATTTGCATATGGCCATGTATGAACTGGGGTGGCGTGGTGAGCAAAACAACGATGGATTAAACCCAGATCTGTGACTGGGGGTGAATGTTTTGCCAATGTGCAACATTCTGTCCATCATCTTGTGTGTTTTTCTGTTCGCCCTATGTGGGAAGGGTATGCCCAGACGTGGGTCCCGTGCTCACTATGCCACTGGAGTCAAGCTATCCTGGCTGAAGAGGGGTGAAACCCCGAAACCGGTCCTAGGATGCTTGATTCCGGTCCAGGGAAGCCATGGCTTGGCAGTTCGGGCTGGACTGTTCCCATGAGGCACAGGGTCAAGACTGATTTGCATATGGCCATGTCTGAACTGGGGTGGCGTGGTGAGCAAAATAACGATGGATTAAACCCAGATCTGTGAGTGGGGGTGAATGTTTTGCCAATGTGCAACATTCTGTCCATCATGTTGTGTGTTTTGCTGTTCGCCCTATGTGGGAAGGGTATGGCCAGACGTGGGTCCCGTGCTCACTACGCCGAGGAGTCAAGCTATCCCGGCTGAAGGGGGGTGAAACCCCGAAGCCGGTCCTAGGATGCTTGATTCCGGTCCAGGGAAGACATGGCTTGGCAGTTCGGGCTGGACTGTTCCCATGAGGCACAGGGTCAAGACTGATTTGCATATGGCCATGTCTGAACTGGGGTGGCGTGGTGAGCATAATAACGATGGATTAAACCCAGATCTGTGACTGGGGGTGAATGTTTTGCCAATGTGCAACATTCTGTCCTTCATCTTGTGTGTTTTGCTGTTCACCCTATGTGGGAATGGTATGCCCAGACGTGGGTCCCGTGCTCACTACGCCGAGGAGTCAAGCTATCCCGGCTGAAGGGGGGTGAAACCCCGAAGCCGGTCCTAGGATGCTTGATTCCGGTCCAGGGAAGACATGGCTTGGCAGTTCGGGCTGGACTGTTCCCATGAGGCACAGGGTCAAGACTGATTTGCATATGGCCATGTCTGAACTGGGGTGGCGTGGTGAGCAAAATAACGATGGATTAAACCCAGATCTGTGACTGGGGGTGAATGTTTTGCCAATGTGCAACATTCTGTCCTTCATCTTGTGTGTTTTGCTGTTCACCCTATGTGGGAATGGTATGCCCAGACGTGGGTCCTGTGCACACTACGCCACTGGAGTCAAGCTATCCTGGCTGAAGAGGGGTGAAACCCCGAAACCGGTCCTAGGATGCTTGATTCCGGTCCAGGGAAGACATGGCTTCGCAGTTCGGGCTGGACTCTTCCCATGAGGCACAGGTTCAAGTCTGATTTGCATATGGCCATGTCTAAACTGGGGTGGCGTGGTGAGCAAAATAACGATGGATTAAACCCAGATCTGTGACTGGGGGTGAATGTTTTGCCAATGTGCAACATTCTGTCCATCATCTTGTGTGTTGTGCTAGTCTTTCAAAGCATGGTGTATTTGAGTATGGACTTGGAGCCCCACTCACTCTCTGCCCATATTTGTCATTGGCTTGTGTCATTGTCCTTCGTAAATGCTGGATTATGATTCGTTAATAGGCATTAGTCCCTCTTTAGTACCGCCTTTAGTACCGCCATTTGTAACCTTCCGTGAGAACTAGCCCTTTTACTTCGGTTGTAACATGGTATGGCTTATTTAGTCTATAAGCAATATTTTCTTTAATGAGTTTCTGCTACTGCAGCCACGACATACTTTCCTGCAACATTCAGTGCGCTATGCGCGCTTTCACTTTCCAAGCAGCCCGGGACAATGGCGGCAACTTCTTTGAAATGCAATAGGTCTCGCATTTACAAGAGTTTAAGCTATTGGCATTTTAAATGACAATGCCTTTTTATTTAAGTGTTAATTATCAAAACAGATAATTAAAATGCATTGTCATTTACAATGCCAAAAGCTTAAACTCTCGCAAGACCTATTGCACTGCAAATGCTTGTTTTTTAATGCAGACTCTTTTCACCTGGTTTTAACTCCTTGTTATATTGGTTTCTTCTTTTCTCCTAATGTTCTTTTTCTTGTATTCTGTTATTTTCAGTTTTGTCTAAATTTGCCCAATTTGTTCTCCATCCTCTTTTTTGCATTTGTAACCACTGTTTTTAGGTCGAGTCTGGGCAGCGCATGCACTGCTGCGAGGCATGCAGTAGTGGAGCATGGACTTTGAGCCCCGCCCACACTTGTAATTGGCTTGTGTCATTGCCCTTTGTAAAGGCTGGCTTCCGATTCATCATTAGCCTGGTTAGTCCCTCCTTGTCTGCATTTGTTACTGTTACTGCTCTCAGGACTATTTTATTTAATAGCCCACTACCTCGCAGCGCGCCTCCCTCTTCCAACGCCACCTCTACCCCGTCTCTCACAAAAGAACAGGAGGGGTTGGGCAGAATCGGCAACATAAATGTAAACATTTTCCTTACCGGGGCATGGTTTGCGCTGAGAGCTATGTGGTTTCAGGCAACCGGGAAGGCAGGGAGGAGATGAGCCCTCCCGTTCACTAGCTCCAGGCCTGGCCCCTTTTGTAAACTTGCTCAGTATTGTAGCCCTGCTGCTCTTCTGCTCACGTGAAGGCACTGTGCTCAGCAAGGTAATTCTTTTACTTCAGCTCTATCTCGCTTTCGTCGATGGTCGTCCAATGTCATTAAGTCTGTTGAGCAGGGCGATACCACTGACCGGCCCAATTGTCGACTCATTGTTCAATCCGCGTTTTACAGGCGAGGCGGATCCCTGGAGGAAGTTTTGTCAGTGAAGCTTTGTGCACCCTTCCCCAGACTTGGAGGTTTTCTCTGGGACTGGAGTTTGTGCACTTCCGTTTCCTTACAAGATTTGTTTCACTTTTAGTTCTCCCTGCACCATTCACTTTGTTATCAACGCCGCACTGCCCTGTAGTTGTCTGGGTTACGGGACAATATGAGCTATTGTTGTTTAGAAAATATTGTTTATTCTAAAACATTTTATTTTCTTTTTAAAAACAACTGCATATTGAGACGATCATGTACCATAAAGACAAATAGTGTAAACCGGGATCCAGAAAACACTTCAACTTATCGAAAGGGCAGGGGACACAAAGATATGAGCAAAGGCGAAATGCATAAAAAAAAACATGGGAACTGAATGCTTTGCTCAATGAGGGCGGGGTGAGTGATTGTGGGGCGGGTCAAAGGCGTGACTAAAAACTAAATATTCTGTAACTTTTTTCAGTCTTTTAATTTCAGCTAGCTACATATAAAGTAATGCACAGTATAAATAAAAAACAAATGCAAGTTGAATTAATCAATGGAAAATCCCCTATCGTCTATTATGGAACCTCTATGTTGATGTGCTGCAGAGGTCTGTGCATGCAACAGAGAGCCACAGAATTGAAACCTGGTTGGTGCAGTGGATAGTAGTGACACGTATGTTTAGATACCACTTAAAGAAAATGTGTGTCATAAGGAAGCTTCAATTGATTCTTTTAATTAAAGCCAACAGTTGCCTCCAAACACCCTTTAAATTTACAGATTGACCAGTTGCACACCTTTACATTTTTAGTTCGAGCCTGGGCAGCGCATGCGCTGCTGCGAGGAATGCAGTAGTGGAGTATGGACTTGAAGCCCCACCCCATTCTCCGCCCATTCGTAAATGCTGGCTCAGCACTATGTTATTTAATAGCCCACTACCTCGCAGCATGCCGCCCGCTTTTATTTTATCTACTAATGGAGGTCCTCTTTAACAATAGCAGTCATGTTATTTTATTTATTTTAACAGCGCAGTCCGCCATCAATATACAGGCTGCGCTTATTTATTTTGTTAATCAGCTCTCATGCGGCGCTTTCAAATTCAAAGAGGCCGCGCCCCTTTCTTTAGACAAGCCGCGTCTAAAGAAAGGGGCGTGTCCGACAAAGCGAAACTGCGGCATGGATGCTTTGACCAAAAAAAAAAAGCATTTGTTTGTCCAGTTGACAAACAGATGGGTTTTCTTTTGTTAAAGGCGCCCATGACACGTTTTCACTTTAATGTCGGACACGCCCCTTTCTTTAGACGCGGCTTGTCTACAGAAAGGGGTGTGGCCTTTATGAATGTGAAAGAGCCGCATGGGCGCTAGTAATTTCCAATGCAATAGGTCTTGCATTGGCGAGAGTTGTAGCTATTGCAATTCCAATAGCTCAAACTCTCGTAAATGGGTGTCAATTATGTGTTTATTCATGTTTTCCCATTTCTATTCTCGTCTTACCTCTTTTTCTCACACAGTTCTTGTTCTCTATTCTTTTGTTCTTCACTTATCTGTTTCGGTCACTGATTGCTCTACTCTCTCTTACACTTTTATCCATTTTCCCGCCTTTACAACAATTTTCCACTTCTTTGCTCTTTGTCCTCTGTCTCCGTAGCATGTGCATGGATGTTGGTGAAGTGGCAAGTGCAGCTTTTGCAAGAGCATGGGCCCACAACAGCGAATGAGGAAGATGCTAATGGCAGGTCTGTTCATTGGGCTTGCTGGTCTGACATTGACCTCCTTCTCCACAAATTCCCTCACTACCACTCTCCTACAGTTCCACCTCTTATCACCATAGCCCCTCTCTGACAGACATTTCAGTTTTTATAGCGCTACCCGGAATTCGCTCACACTCTGTTCTGTGATCTGCATGGTTCACGTTTTTTGCAGTAGGCACATTAACCCTCTGTGCTACTTTCTGATGAATCAAAACTGCCACTAGACAAAACTTTAATCTTTCTCCAACAGGAACATTAATCACTAAAGTTATCTTGACATTTATATAGTTGCCTGAAGACTACTGGACACAAGGAACTCTGCAGCGGTGCTATTAAACTCATATGTTACTTTTAACACTGTGCCACCTTCAGATCAGCTCCAGGTGCAGCTGCACCGGTCTCACCACCCTAAAGCTGGCCCCGCTTATGATACAGGAAGCATCTACATAAGTTATTTGTTTGCTGCACATACAGTTTTAAATATTGCCTTTTCTGGGATGTTGCACTTTTTTTCCAGATCTTCCCTCCGCCATCCCCTCCTCTATATGTAATCACTGAGAGGCAGGTCCAAGTGGCCAATCCATGGACAAAGGAAGTTGACTTGAGATTAACCCTTGCAAAAGGTGACTTGACCTTGTTCTACAGACATATTGTTGAGGATACTATTCACACATCACACAAAATCCATAATAACAAACAAGTTACTTACCCTCAGTAACACTTTCTGGTGTAAAATCTAACTACAGATTCTCCGCTTTTGGACTATACAGAGGTGCAAAAATTGGTCCAGAGAATTCTTCAACAATCCCTCTGCACACCGGTAGGTGGCAAAGTATGACTCTGATGAGACTGCACAGGAAGTGAAGGAGCGAAGCTGCACATGCGCCACCCTTGTAGGCTGACATCAGTTTCTTTCTCCTTCCCCGCCCTCAGACACAGAGCGTAGAACAAATTGTCTGAGAAACTGTCCTGATTTACTCACTTCAGACCGCTTTACAGGAAAATGAAGCCCCTCCTCGAAATGGGGACGCAGAAGGATAGAGAGGAATCTGCAGTTAGATAGAGCATGCACCAGAAAGATCTTTACCAAAGTAACTTGTTTTTTTCGGGGAAGTAACTTGTTTTTCTGATGGATACTTCTAACCACAGATTCCTCACCTTCAGACAAGATTGAATAGCAGTAACTTCTACAAGTAGAAGGTGTGAAAAGTGGACTGAGAACAAAACGTTACACAGAATCGACAGGCCAACATGACCTTCCTGCTAGATCCTACTGCCAAGGCAGTAGCGTTTCATGAACATATGCACCAAAGCTCATGTCGCAGTCTGTCAGAAGTATAGAACAAGCTCCCCTAATGTCAAAGCCATCATACAGGCATTGGCCCTAGTGACATGAGGCGTTCGAGGGGCTGCTTCTTGGGGAATGTGTAGCAGATTTGGATGCAGAAGACTATGCCCCCTCGACAGGATTGTCTTTTACACCGCTTGCCTCTTCTTTACACCAGAAACTCCCACAAGGAGCTGATCATACCGGCGATGGCACTTTGTGGGATCAATGTAAAAACTCGTCCCCTCTCAAAGTAAAAGGGATGAAACCGCTCTTCCTCTTTCAAGGGTTCAGGTGAGGCAAAACACACTGACTGAGTGATAAATTGGCCAAAGGGGAAGGGAGTCACAACTTTATGTACAAAAGGGCTCCCAGCTCCTCAGTACCAATTTGAAGAAGGAAGGCAGTGGCTGCACTTAAAGTGCCTGTAGTTCACTCAGTCAGTGTGATGCCAATAAGGAATACGGCCTTAAGGAGCAACTGTGCATCAGTATTAAGGACGAGCACAAGACATGTCAAAACCATGCTCAGATCGCACTGTCATATTCCTAAGGGTTTGGAAGGAAACATGTGACTTAAACAAAGATGGCTAGACAAGTAAACATAATGGTCAAAAGAGCAGACAACCTTTAACCATGCCCACCGCAAGGCCTTGCTGGGCTTATGAGAGATAAAACAAAAGAACATCAGAAAGCTTAGCTTGCAAGGGGTCAGTGTTTCGGGCATCACACATCAGCACAGAGATTTAGTCAAAAGGAATCGATCTCCAAGTATAACACTGACCTCCTTGGTTGGCAAGTCAAACGCATTTAGCTGCTGCCACTCAATGTCCATGCAAGATGTGAGCCGAAGTGAGCATTTTGAACCTGCTCTTCCTCAGAAAGCCATTAAGTGTGTGCATTTCTAAGATAGGCCTGAGGCCTTCATCTTTCTTCAAATTGAGGAAGTGATACGAGCAGCATCCTGTCCCCTACTTAAAGTCTTGTAACAGCTAAATGGCACCCTTGGGCAACAGAAGGTTCAGTTTCTACATCATGATGGCTGAGGGATCCTCCAAAAGACACTCTGCTGTTGGATTGAAGATCAGGTGAGAGGAAATAAATGGCACAGAGTAGCCCCTTTGAACCATTTGCAAGGATAATCTGTCCTACAGGCCAGTGAACATCCTAAGAAGGCATACTAAGCAGCTTGGATGTCGCTGCAGCAGGGGAGGAGGAATTGGAGGAAAGCTGCCCCTGCTGGTTTGGATGGATTCTGCCAGTGGCCTCGAAAGGACTAGACTGGTTGTTGCGGGACAGGCAGGAAGGACAGGAGTTGTTTGTAAGCTAGATTCTGGAACAGCCCACAAATGTGTATATATTGATGGGGGATTTGCTGAACTGGCGTCAAGAGTCCCAAATATCATGTGTTGGCACAACTACCCTTGTATCTTTCTAGCACCAAATCAGTCTTTTCTCACAAATAGCCTGTAGCAACTGAAGCGCACGTCTATTGAGGACACTTGCACATCACCCAAAAACCTATTTGACTGCATCAAGGTGTGTTTTCACATCACAACACTGGTACCACTAGGTCTGCAAATTTAGTCATAAGTGTTGAGCCACGGTTGGATCACATACTTAGCTACGTTCTGACATCATGCATTGTCGGGCTAATGAGGCACTGAGGGCCTCTGGGATAACCGGCAAGATGTCACTGGCCATGTTCCACAGTGCGTGGATGTTCCTCCAAGAAAGAAAACTGCATTTATTGATCTAAGTGCTAGACTGGCTGAAGAAAACATTATTTTTCAGAAAGAATCTATTCTATTCGACTTCCTAAATTGAGGGTTGGTTGGAAAGGAATTTTGATTAACCTTGCTTGATGAAGCTTAAAAAATTAAACTCTGCAATGTAGGGTGCTAAGTGAGGAAGTTTGGATCACCAAGGGCCAGCCTATGCCACCTAACCATAGGTCGACTGACTGGTAGTCATACGTATGTATTACGCCAGATAGCTAGAAGGGCATCAGTAAGGGATTTATTAAATGTCAATAATAGCGAAGATGAATATGGAGCTAATCAAATACATTTATCTTCTTCTCCACAGTGGGACCAGCAATTCAAGTGCCTAGCTGTCCTCTGACCCACCACTGAAAACGAAGCACGTGCTTTCTTTGGTGGTGCAGATGGCAAGTCAAGCTCCATTTCAGGAAATGAGTCAAGCCCACTAGTATTTTTAAGTTTGCAAACAATGAAACCTCTCCCCCTTCCACAACATCATCAGTGCCTTGAGGGATGTAGGGAGCTTCTTGTTCCAGATCTGAATTAGAACCATAAAATAGTGTGAATCCTCGGATGGTATTGGTGTTGGGCCACTAAAATTGAGCTGTATAACCACTTGGGCTTCTGTGATCTTATAGTGCAACACATTCCTGGAATGGGCCAATGTCGGTTCGGGGTAAGAGATCAGAGTCAGGAACGGATTGAAGACAGGTGGAGGTGGTATTGGCACTGACACTGAAGGAACCGGTGTGGACATTGGTGCAGGAGTAGAAGTCAGTGTGGAAACTGGTCACAGGCCTCGGTCCATGAGGATAGTTGGAGTTGGGGACGGACCTGCAGGCAGAAGTTCGACCAGAGGACACTACAGCTTAGTGGGGCCCAAAAGTGCATCAGAGGGAGCCAGAAGAACACCAAAAAATCTGCAGCATGGCCTTCTTAGAGGCCTTTATCTGCTGAAGTGTGGCCAATTGCCTGGGAAATTCATGGTATGCCACGACCAACTGCACAATCAGTTTGGATGAATGGGACCTGGCAGTGGTGCAACCAATATACTGAAACCTGTCACATCTTTTCACTAGTCTTCGAGGGGTGGGACCCCTACCCACTTGGTTTTTTTGCACTATGTCCAGACTTTGACTTACCGCAAGACTTCTATGAGGAAGTGGCCTTTTAGGCAGGAGTCATCTCGAGACCCTAACTGTGACTGGGCATGCAACTTGGAGCGGGAGCAGAACATGTGTTCTGGCTGTGACCTCTTCTTGTGCTAGGCAGTGTAGCATTTCAACTCCTGGTTCCGAATTACCTTGGACTGCATGAGGGCACACTCATCACACGACTTACAGTCATGCTCGAAGCTCAAGCACCACTGACACACTTTGTCCTGGTCCGTGACTGACATTTGATTCTTGCAGTTCCAGCACTGTTTGAATACTGTAGTTTTCAGTGCAAACAATTTCCTTGCACACTGCATAAATTTGGAGCCATCGGAAACTCAAATTTCGGAATGGAGTTCCAGATAGACTTAAAAAGTGCAGCAAGAAAAGAATTGATGTCACGGTGCAGGAGCAGTGCTTCAATGCAGCGCTGCGTGGTTACTTCTGGGGTGGTGAGGAGTCATGTCGGAGCCACATGACACCACCTACTATGATGTTGTGGTTAGAAGTATCCATAGGAACAAGTAATACGAACACACAGTATTATCTGGGGAAGTCAAGAATGCCACTTATGGGGGACAGACTTGATTGTAACAGAGTTGGCGTTCTCATTTCCCAAGAGTGTAATATGAAAAGGGGACTTACCTGTAAGTAAAGTTCTCCAACTTTAGTGCCTCTAATAGATCCATATGCTTTAACCTTTCCTGTTTTTAAAGGCTGCGAGTGCTGGCAACACTACAAATCAAATAGCTGCAGGAAGCATTCACATGTACATATAATAATACAGAAATGTCCATTTAAAAATAAATTTTATTTTAAATGTCCAAACTTTAGCCAATGAGGTGAATCTGCTTTGGCCTTCGCTCCATTCAGAAGTAACTTTTTTTCCTCCAGCCTTGAATCATGCATAACTTATGAAAGCTCCCAATATAAATGTAAGAAAAAAGGGAATGCAGGCGATATACATTTTTTATGAATAAGCGCCCGAGCTCTATTTGGCCTACTCTTACTTCAAATCTTGCATATATCGAGGAAAGGTAGTACATGAAAGCATTATCACAGCATCCACATCACTGCCATTCAAAGGTTTGTGTGTGTACGAAACTGGGTTTTTGTTGCAGTAGTGCCCGCACTTTTTGGCCAGGTATTGACTGAAGTGCACTGGGCTCCTGCTAAACAGGTACCCAGTGCCAATGTTCTTTCCCCAAAAGAAGACAACTCGTCATTTGATCCCCAAGTGACAAGGCCTTTAGCACCTCTGTAAGTCCCTTGTAAGTGTTACCTCTGATACCTAGGACATAGTTACTAAAGAGGGCCCCTGAGAGCTGCAGCACATCTTGTGCCACTACAAGGGACCTAGCACCAAGCTCAAAGACGGCCACCGCAGGCTGCGCTACAAGGTGCACTAAAAAGTGAAAATACAACATGTCACAAACCTGTGAGCAGATATGCCCCTGTGCTGGTCCGTTCAATTACTGCCAGTACAAGTGAACAGGGAAGCCATTTTAAATACACGTGCTTAACACTGGTCAAAAATGAGTTCCACATCTGCATGATGGCTTAACTGAAACTAGAGATGTTTGTTATCAAACATCTAGTATTAATGATACAACACTGTTTCCATTGATGAATATAATAATACATGCACCCACAGGGTACCTTAGAGGTGCCCCCCCCCCCCTGAAAACCTAGCAACTACTAGTGTGCTGACTAACTGGTCCTAGCCAGCCTGCCACCATAAATGAGTTTCTGAGTCCCAGGGGTGAGAACCGTTGCTCTCAGGTCAGTAACAAAGCCTGCTCGGGATGAGGGTGTTTTCACCCCTGCCCACAGAATGACCTGCGAATTATCATTCCAAGGCAGGGGGTTTTAAATAACCCACTGCCTTTAGTATGCAAATCTGGCTTCCCCCAAAGGAGAGGATCCCGACCTCCCCCGCCCACCTCCGTCCATGGCCCATTTGGCACCTGGACAGGTGGAACAATTAGTAGTCAGAGAGGCGTATTCGCCTTAAGGCTATTTCCATCCCTAAGGTGGGCTACCTGAAGTATACACGAAAATCCGCAGTCTGCCATCTTTGTGATGGCAAATTTAGGCACTCTGGGAAAGGGTTATGCCCACTTCCCACAGAAAGTGGTCATATGGGGGAGGGAGGGGCATAGTGATCCCAAGGGTCAGTAGCGTATTGGCTACACTCCACTAACACCCCCACATCTAGTATCTAGTGGAGCACTAGGAAATAGGTTCTTGCTGACCTAAAAGAAGAATAAGGACAGAAAAGCTGCGAAAAAGCAAGAACTGTGGAAGGAGCAAATAACATGGCGCCAACCTTGCTGGCTTGTTCGCTATTCCAGATGATTGCACCCGGTAAACTGGTGTGCCTTCAAATGCCTGCGAAGACCACCCGCACTTCCGTCAAGACTCAGGAACTCCTGTGGAGCAGCTGAGCCGTTTCCCTGCATCCTGCAGGCACCAAAGAAAGAAATGTGAGGACTCCGGGCAGCGTAAACCCGACACCGGTCAGCACCACTGCACCCGTCGCTTCAAGTCTGAGCTGAAGTGGGACAAAGGTGCCAGCGTGGTCCCCCAGCCCGCCACAGAAGAAGCCCACCTTGGATTTTCCAGGAGGGGACTCCTCAATGCCGCCTGAAGCTGGTTTGTGCAGCTCTCCCGACCGTGAGTGACTCGGCTGTAAAAAAAACCCTAAGCCTTAAAACACCACTTCACCTGTCGCCCCTGGCCTGAATGGAAGTGTACCAAAGGGAGACCTGAGCACCCTTGTTGGTCCAACCTGAATGGATTTCCAGTCTAAACCTGAAACCTCTTTCCGACAGGACACATCCCCATTGACAAACAGTGGGCACCCAATGCCGTAACACACCTCTGCAACCGGACGCTCTACAGCCTCCCAAGGTGAACTCTTGGTGCGACCTTGGACCTTGCCCATACTAACCTTAACTCCAGGAGATTGGTCCCGTCAGTCGCCCTGAAGTGCCTGAATGTAGTATATGTTTTTCCCCCTTAGGATAACATTGGGCACCCCATGATGAAAAGCACCTCTGCACCCGGCCGCCCCAGTACCACCCAAGGTGAACTGTTGCTACTGCCGTGGACCTTGCCCCATACTTACCTTCAGTCCAGGAGATTGGTACCGTAATTCACTGTGAAGTACCTGTATGCAGTGTATGTCTTTCCTCCATAGGATAACATTACCACTTCAGAAATTGCCATGTTCATTTTTCAAAACTGTAAAAATTCATAACTCAAAACGTACTTACCTGTTTTGAGTTTATAAAGATAAGAGTTATTTGTATAAATTGGTGTGGATCTCCTTATTGAGCTGTGTGCATCATTTATTGACTGTGTGTGTATTACAGATGTCTAACACTTCTCTCTGATAAGACTAAAACTGCTCGACCACACTACCCCCTAGAAGAGCACCTTGGGATTGCTAGAGCAAACCGCTGTCCACTTATAAGGGAATACCTGGACTCTTTACACAGTATGCCTCTTTTTGGTATAATATACAAAGAGCCAGCTTCCTACAGTGAGCGAATCTTCTGCACAGTGATGCAATTGCTGACATGCTTATTGCCGAATGTGCAATCACTGCTCTTTGAATAGGACAGTCGGTTTTCCAAGTAATAAAGTCAATATAGATCAAAAATCAAGCATCAATGCCTTATTTTAATCAGCTATAACCCCCATTACCTTAGCTGACAGTAATGAACGGCCGATGTGAGAAGTAAAATTTGGTTCAGTGAGGTAATACTTCATGCAATGTCAATTGTCCAAAGGACCTTTTGTTCAAAGTTGATGGATTTGGTAAGCATGGGCTCATTATGACGAAAGCCGAATGGCACTCTATCTACCTATGTATGCCTGAACACAACCTTGCTGCACAAACAGTGGACAGGCTTGTCTATGGTACAAGTTTGAATCCCCGGCCACTTGTATGGAGGATATAAGTTTAGTTTTCCAAAAGAGAAAACTCAACTCAGTTTGGTGAACGGATTCCAGGTGGAGGACACAAAATATATGCAGATCAATATTAAGTCTTCATAGAACATGGTTTCTTTCTCAGGGCGTGGAACATCCGGAAAAGCCCTTTAGTGATCTGATGCGAAAAACACAATGGGGCACCACAGGCCCACTGGCATCTCGATAAGAAGGAAAGGCGAACCTTGAACAAGGTATATCTCAGAACACTAGGCAAGCAGGAAACTAGAAGGTAACAGTTGAAGCAGTTGGGAAGATAATCTTTTATTGCACCAATGAGAAAAACCTTTTCATTTTAATGTGCAAGGGTCGGCATGGATGCAGCTCTGGCTTTTACTAGGACAATACTGCACTCTGTTGGGATGTCGAGGGGTCAAAACTCCCTGTGCTCAGGGAAGGAGCAGTAAAAGCAGCAATAAGAGCAGCAAGCTACAACTGTCATGCAAAACATAATGCTCTCATTGGTTTGTCGAGCTGAAGGGACTGCCCCCATGATCAAGGGTTTCAAGGATGCCGGTGTGTGTACGGCTACTGCCTTACCAAGGTAGAGGCAATGGGAATCACTGTTTACGGTCCGGTGCTCATTCTGGTGTTAATTCAGAACAAGAGTTTTCGGCTCTGTTCAGTGAGTCCACTCAGTTGTTCAAGCTGCATGGCAGGTGCTCCACCAACATGGAAACCCTGATTTGGACAGCCCACTACCACCGCAGTTGAACTTCTCATGATTTAATGAGGTATTTTGTGCCACCACCTCTTTGCCTTCAATTGTTTTGAAACCTTGAAGTCACATCATAGTTTTTACCCTTACTATGGCGCCTTATGGTAAGGGGTAAAAATAACTAAATTCAAGAGTAACTAACTTCAGGGATAAAGAGTTTCTTCAAAAGTGTCTTTACCTTCCACGAAAGTGTCATTGGTTAGGATAAATTTAGACTGCAGGCACTTGCATGACAGATACCGAAACAGATTCAGTGTACTGGCTCCTGGTGCAGTTGGCGGTCTGGAATCGGAGGTATGCAGAAGAACACTGATGCCAGGATGGGTTGATACAATCTTACAGGGCAAGAGATTCCCTTCAAGACCAGAATTGCTAATGATTTTAGCTTCCGATTCCCCTTTAGGGATGGGTTTTGGATTAAAGAGAGCACAACTTTGCCATTGGGAACAGGATTTGCTGCTGCTTCTCCATGGGATGTTTGCCTTGATTCAGAGACATGTCTAAGATTCTGAATAGAAAGAAAGTGGCTGCCATGGTATGCCTCACTTCTTTGATGAATATTGCCTTCCGCATCAAGTCATTCAGATATGTGGTGAGGAGGCACCTCTGCCTCTTGAAGCAGGTGTCTATAGCACCAGCATGGCAAAAAAAACGGGGCGCACTTTAGAACAACAGAAAGTAGCTTAAAGTGCTGACCAGACGGGGAGCGGGACAGGCTGTGCTTCGGATGAATGGACACATGAAAATATCCAACTTTCATTTGCATGTTAACGAGATAGTCGCTTTGCTGCAGCAGAGAAGCGGTGCCTTAGAGAGTGATCCTAGGAAAAGACTGCTTCCCGACATACCTGCTTGGTTGTTTAAAGCAGAGGATGAGTATCCACCCACCAGATATGTTTCTCCGTAGGAAATATATGAAACCAATGTGTTTATCCCTTTGGTTTTTCACACCTTTTCTACAGAGCATGATTAGTTTCTCCTCTAGCACCTAATTCCTCGCTTCCTTGGCATGAGAGTCCTATGGTGTTTTTTTTCACTAACTCCAACATGTGCCCGCAGTTAAGAAGGTCTAGTGCGCCCACCTATCTGGGGTGATTTTGTCAACCTTTTGCTTCCGGTGTCATATTCTGCCACTCAACTGCATGGAAACGATGGGTGCAGACTCCTGTGGTTAGGCAGGTTTCCTTATTGGTCTCTTGGTGCCTGGACTCGGATGACCCTCTGGTTCATGTGGGTTACTGCTTGGACTGTGACATTTTCTCTGCTCTTAGTGACCCGCATCCCTGCCGACAGTCTGGCTGGCAGTATTCAATAGTGACAGGACAGATAGTCTCCTCTGAAAGGGTCAAAACCAGACCTAGTAAACGCCGTCTTACTGAATGTGCAGTGTTTGTATCTACCTTAGTAACACAGGTGGATTCCTGCATATCCTTATCAACAGTTTCCATCAAAGGGCATATATAGAATCTCCTCCCCTTAAACTTCGGCTGGAAAGATGTGCCGTAGAGCTAACCTTGCTGCAGAACCGGCTGCACCTACAAAGCCTGTGATGGAAACCTCCATGGCCCCTTATCTGTACAAGCAGTCTATGCCAATTAGCCGTTTCTCAATGTATATCTAGGCCCTGCCCACTTTTCAAGGGTGTAAGGTCCAAACATACTGCACATCTGGCAGTCTTAAGTCCCTAAGGTGGATCGGGAATATGCATATTTGACGGTGGTGGTAGCCATTGGACATACTCTCTTCCCAAAGGGTTTGAAGGGGTCTAGATTCCTGATCATGACAGGCGGGTCATAGGGCTGCAGAGTTCCTCAGGCAGCTTAGGACCATGGTGGTTGTAATTCATTTTGGCTTGGATTCCCTCTAAGGAATGTAAGGGCTTTAGAGCTGTGTACTTCTCAGGCTTATGGAGAACTACCAGAGAATGAGCCGGCTTCTTCAACAGGAGCCGGCGCCCGTCCCACAAATGCTCTAGGTTGGGGGATAAATTTACCGAACTTCTATGGTGTTCTTTAAACTCCTATTAGAATCACTGTCTTCCTGTGAATCGCTTTGAGGACTTTTCAAAGTGAGGATTACAACAGGCAATATCCCCTGGGAGAGCGTTTAACTGGGGTTTCCCCTCTTAAGGCAGTCGCTTCGCTCATCAAGTCCTGCTACCTCTGTGGGGCATCTTCAGCAATGGCTTCCGTCTCCTCTTCCTTTGAGATGTCCTGGAGCAGTAGTTTTTCTTGTCGAGCTGAAACTGGCTGGCTCCCACAGTGGCCAGAGTTCCACGCGAATACATGGGTTCACAAGAAGGGAGGTGAAGCACAGCTGTGTACAAGTGCCTGTAAAATGGCCCGGGCCTGCGTCATGCGTGGATCTACGTGCTCACACCATGAAGCAAGCACGAGCAAAACTCCCCCGATGCTCCTATGTAGTCAACACACATACTGCCTTGAGTTTGGTTCAGACCATATGGATTTGAAAATGTTTTTGTTGAATTACTATTGAATCTAGAATAGTTGTGAAAGTAACCTACATGAAATGGGAATTAATACAACTCTTGCTTTTTTTATTTTTACAGATATGTTCTCTTATTTTGGGAAACTCACGAAAAATGTTTATTCTACATTCCCAAAAACATAAACGCAATGATGAATCTATGTGCTGTTTTCTATGTTGTTTAAAACAACTTGGCAACATCGCTATTCTCTAGCCAAATTCAGGGAATAATAAATATGTAGCAAGAGAAAGGAGGTGGAACTGTGACAAAGACACGGAGATAAGGAAACAAGGTGCAGTGGGAGACCAGACCGTGCAGGTAGCTATGGAGCCACTTTTAAAATAAGAATGTTATTTCTTCTAATCAGATTTTGAGTATTGAATATGACGTTTGTGACCTTGCCTTGCAAGGCGTGCATCAGTAATTTACTTCACAAATTGATAACGAAGCTCGGCGTGTCCATGTACCGGATGCACCGTAGGGTACTGGTGGTGGGCAGACGAACAGTAGGTGCAATAATTTGACATGGTGCGTCCTAGCTGGCTCCCAGGATGGGAAGCGGGCCTTGAGCTGTCACAGACAAATCTCCGAGTAATCCTTTTCATGTTCAACATCGATTACATTTAATACATGCATGCCTCTGGCAGCGCGTGGACGCCTGCGTGACACCTCGTGGGAGCTTAAAAAGAACATGTAAGGGGGACTTGGCAGATGTGAAGGTGTCTACGCCATGAGGGAGACTCACTGACGGGAAACCAGCGTCACTGACGCGGAGACGCCTCGGTAAAGGCAGCGTCACACGTCAGAGGACGCTCTCGCACGCGATAAGGTTCAAGGCAGCCTTGGCCGATGGAACACCGGTCACTGGCATGACCGACACAGCACTGTCTCAGAGGAAGTCCAACTCTCTCTCTCTTAAATAGAGAATGGGATGGACACAATCGGGGCGAAGTAAGTGTCAGTCAGCCTATGGTCCGGCCAGGATTTGTGCATTCTTTTAACAAACTCTTCCCATAGAGAAACTGGCAAGGAGAACTGTTTGAGAGAGCCGGTTCTGGTTTACCTTACTGGTCACAATCAGATTCTATTTTATGATAGTTTTTAGGGTGTAAAGCTGCCTCCCGCAGGGATGGAGGGGTTTTGATTTTATGGGTAAGAAAGTGCAATTGGTTAATACACTTGCAGCAAAGACGTATTTGAGGGGGTGTGGGTCTAATTCTGCTTGCCACATTCCTGAATTATCATAAAATAGCTCAGAGGGTTAAACACAGGGTGTGACCTGCACCTCACAGTTTTGGATACTAATAAGGCATCCAGATGGGTTTGTGCGTTTGTTGCAGAGATTCATTAGTAACCTGCGAGTCAAGTTCCAAACCTGTAAAATACCTAGTGGTTTATATAGTCTCTGCAAACAACCTGACGCCACTCTAAATGTGTACATTTGAATGTTCGCAGGTTTTAACGCAGTCTTTAGTTCTTCCAAAGTTGATACAATGGTTAAAAGAATGAGTTGAATTGTAATCAACAGCCATGATTAGGTGGCAAACAAAATCAATTTGTGCTATGGGCTATATACATCTCCATTACAAGTATAATTATGCTGCATACCTTTCACTAAAGTAAAAAGAAACGTTCATATATTTAGTTGTCTCTGGGCCTACGCGAGAAGGGGCACTTACAGTGAATCTTAGTTTTTTTCCCTGATGACCTGCTGAGCCTAGGGCTGGCCTTCTGGGCTGTTTTTCAGTTCAACACACTACCCGCCAGTACACAACTCTCAAGCAGTGCTCAATTTGAGCTGGTGGTTGCCTGTGCTCAGCACCGGCACTTAATTGTCAGCACCAGGTCTAGTGACAGTTCACTGCATGGTGGCGCGGTTATTTTAAGATTGAGATGGGCGCAACAAGTGTGTTTAATAACTCAAAATACACAAAATTGTCTGACTTGTATGACTACTAGGAGTCCAATGGTTAGTAGTTGAATTGGTACGGTCATTGGCAGCGCTGGCTGGAGAATGGGTGGTGCAGCCTGCTGTGGCTTCCAGAGAAAGGCCCTGGCACATACTTTTTTTTTTTTAAACAAATTAAGACTGTTCAAGAATCCTCCAAGTGAAGTTTCTTGAATCGGGCACACTTGTGTGTGGCTGAGGGTGGAGTCCCCAATACTCCAGCAGGCTGATGCTCAGCAAATCACAGCACACTATGCATGCATGCAGGAATCTCTGAAGCATGTTTTGCTGTGCTTACCAGTGTTGGCATAGAGAGTCCAGTATTGATTCCAACACTGAAAGGAAAGCTACTGTACGCACTAGAAAGAAATCTGCTTTCTGGAAAAGCAGTCTAGCTCACAGATGTCAAAGTCACTCACGTAAAGTTTCAATTATTCATCATACAATGTATTTTACTGAATTGGAACATTTATATAGAGCTTACTACCTTCCATGTGCGACGCAGAAGCACCTGCCTATATGGGTAATATGCTACACTACGTAGGGTGTGTTGATGGAACCGTGTTGTCTTTGTTTTCATTCACATTGAATCATATGGACTATTGTAAAAGCAACCATATTTCGTCATGGTCATTCAGACCTCTGGTGGCTGTATGATCTATTTCTATCAATCTTGCCTCTAAATTACTAAGTTTCACCTGCACATCTTCTTTTGGAACATTTTGTAATACAATTAATACAGACCAATGCATGTCATTTGCTGTATGATTCTCAGTTTGGAAATGCTGCACCAATGGTGCCCCTGGTGTTTTACACTTGACTCTAGATTTGTGTTGTAAAATCCGATTCTTTACCGGTTGTATTGTTTGTCCAAAAATTTGTTGCATGGACATTTTACACACTAAATCACATTTTTTTGTATTACAGTTAGTAAAAAAAAGCCATCTGTATATGTTTTTGGCCATTGATGTTAATTTGTTTAGAGTCTGCTGTCAGACGACAAGCAGCACACTTTTGGCATCTATAATGTCCCACCACTGGGGCTAAACTCAATAAACTCCCTGTGTCTTTTCTAGTGGGCTCTGTAGTCCTCGTTGCTCTCACTAGTTGCTGTCGAAGATTTTTTCTTCTTTTAAAAGCAAAGAGGGGTTTGGGAATCCCCAACTGTTCTAATCTCCAATTTTTCAAAATTATCTTTTTAATTTTATTTGCTTTAGGTCCATATGTCAGTATACAAGTCAAGGGTGCAGATTCTGGGCTTTGTTTAGGAGTAAGTAACTCCTCTCTTGGCGTATACCACGCTCTTTTAAGTGCCGTTTTGACTAGTTTTTCGGGTAGCCTCGATTTAGTAGTTTAGTTTTCAGTACTTCTGCATTTGTGAAATAATCCTCCTTGTTTGTACAATTTCTTCTAATTCGGAGGAATTGCCCATAGGGCAAATTTTCTTTTAGGTTATGTGGATGTCCGCTGGTAAAATGCAACAAAGTATTTCTGTCTGTTTGTTTTGCATATAAATTAACTTTAGATGGCCATTATTATGCTGAATTAGAACATCTAGAAAATTAAGTTTTTCGCTGTCTTTAGACACCGTGAATTTTAATTCAATAGTCCTCATATTTAACCAACTATGGAATTCTGTCAGGTTATAATCACCACCTTCCCAAATCATGAATATGTCATCTATATAGCGACACCAAAACCCAATCTGAGTCTTAAATGGGTTGGTGTCGCCATATATCCATAATTTTTCAAATTCGTCCATGAAAAAATTCGCAATTTCCGATGAGAAGCTGCATCCCATCGCTACTCCCTTCACTTGTAAATAGAGTGTGTTTTTAAAGTTAAAAAAGTTGTTCTTGAGGCATAGTGTTGTCAATGATACTATAAAATCTGTACGAACCTGATGGGGCCATTCTCGTTGTTCAAGTTTGTATCTCATAACGACCAAGGCCTCGTCTTGGGGTATATTAGTATGCAATGATTCTATATCAAAAGATACTAAAAGCTGTTTGTCTTTATCATAGGGTAACTGTTCTACCTTAGATATCAGGTCCAGTGTGTCCCTTATATAAGATCTTGTTTCCTTAACTAGTGGTACTAAAAAAGTGTCAATATATTTGGCAAGTGCTTCTTAAAGACCGACATGCTGACACAATCGGTCTTCCAGGGGGATTTTCAATGTTTTTGTGTTTACCACTAACATTCTTTTCACAAATTCTACCTTTGGGTGATTCTGAATTATCTGTACTCTTGCATGTATATATAAGTTACGGACTGCTCCTCCGAGAAAATGTCTTTATGACTAGTGTAAATATCCTTGCGGTGTATATAGAATCAGTGTATTTCGAATACTTGATACTTGAAATTGTATCCCCTCTTCAACCTTTACCTTGAACCACTTGCCGAAGTACTACGCACAGAGAATATCTCCTACCATATGTATGCTGACGACACTCAGCCCTACATCAAAGCCTCTTCTCTCGAGGAGATTCTCTGCCTGAATGAGGCCCTGAAATCAACCGTCCATTGGTTCACCTCCAATCAACTCAAACTCAACGCAAAGAAAACAGAATTTCTCCTAATTTCCCCTCCAAAAACCAATCCTGAGATGCAGATATGGATCAAGGCTATCACAGCCTTGGATTGCCCACCGACCACCGTGGACACAGCAAAATCTTTGGGAATAACCCTGGACAGCAATTTGAACATGCAAGACCACATCAACTCAATGGCCAAATCAGCCGGATTCCACTTGAGCTACCTTAGGAAACTGAAACCCTTCCTCGACGCTGCCGACCTAAAATGTGCAGTCCAAGCGCAAGTAATCTCCAGACTGGAGTATGGCTGTTCAACCCTCTCAGGTTTACCCAAGATCTCCCTGGCACCCTTAAAAGCCTGTCTTAATGCTGCCGCCAGACTTCTTACAAGCTCAAGAAAATTCGACCATATCTCTCCACACTCAAAGCTTTGAACTGGCTTCCCCTCGAGGCCAGAATTCAACTCAAACTGGCCTGCATCACACACAGGCTTTATACTCAAACTCCCCTGCTTACCACGCACAGAAACTTGTGGTATCCGGCGGAATCAGAAACTCCCTGTCTGCCAGAGACCTCTTACTCCAACCTTTCAATCGGGCCTTCTCTGGAGCCGCTCAAAGAATATGGAACTCTCTCCCGCCACAACTTTCCTGATGGGTAAATTCCTCTCCTAAATGTTGCCTCCTACCAACACAGAGACCCTGACCAACTTCCGACTAGCGTCCCCCTTCTGAGTATCGAGCTACCTCACAAAGAAACCTGGGGCCTTATTTTGAGAAACTTAATTGTAAACTGTACATACGTGTCCTCTATCCATTATGTATCCAGCACCCACGACCCCTCTTTACCTTTTGTATACTTTGTGATTCCATGCCTATTGTACACTGCTATGATCCCTGTAAAGCGCTCTGATACCCTAACGGGTCAAGTTTGCGCTCTATAAAACACTAAAAATAAATAGATAAAAATAAATAAATATATAATAGATTGTATTTGTATATTATAGGTGTCCTGATTTTACCCCAGTCCTGATGAGGCCCAAGATATGTAAGCCTGAAACGCGTCGACCTTTTGAATTGGAGAAGCCCCATATAAAGTGAAATATAATAAATAATTGAGAGAGTACCATTAATTAGAAGAGGACCTATGATTTTTTTTCTCATGATGTACTTTCCTTTGTTCATAAAGGGAGATCTCTAGAAAACAGAATACTTACAATACACAGGTTCAGCATCTGTATTAATGAATAGTGTAATAAAGGATTAAAAAGTATATAGGATACTTCTTACCCACTATATTAGTTGTATATAGTGAGGTATATATACACATTATTTTGTTGTATATATTTTTTGTATATATTGTGTATGTCATTTAAACAACACTTTTAGTATAATACATCCAAATATAAAAAATCATTTTTTGAAAACTGCAATTTGTGTCGGTGATATTCATTTATATTAAATAACTTTGAGAATTTGTCTCAGTGGGAGGATTAATTAATATTTTCCTATCCATTTAATGATTATTTTAGTATTTGTTCCAACGCATTGCTCGTTGTATTTACAAAGGCTAGATAGAAGCTTAAGCGTTATGCATGAACTGGAAGGGTCAGAACACAACCATGCCATTCAACATCAACGCTTATGTGCGGCACCTCGTGCTATTCCAATACTAACTGCCATCACCCGTTCTCTCTATGAAAGCCAGTCCTGATCCTCCAGCGGCCTTTGCCAACATACGCCCAGCTGTGCCAATCCAGGTCAGTCTTTACATTGTTACCATAAAGAGGCACACATGCAGCTCTACAAAGCACCTCAATCATGACCTGCAGCATCACTGTTTGGAAATGCAGAGCTAGCAGCATCACTGTGTTCTGTCAATGAACTTCAATTGTTACAGACAGAGACCCATGCCCAACTCTGCTCTTCAATGCGCTCATTAAATCCTGCTCTATAGCACCTCCTGAAGGCACTTATCAAGTGTCAGAGCTTTAATGCAAGCAAGGAAAATGGACTCTTACTACCAAGAAGTGTGTAGTAAAAAACAACCATGACTGAGGTGTGTGGGGGTGGGGGGTTCAGAGGTGTCTTGCCGCCATGGAAGATGGTTGCCTAATGATGGAGCTCTGCAGCGCTGGGGAGCCTTGGGGGCTGAGGCTGCCCTCTTGATACCGCTGCGGCTGTGGTAGGAGATGATCCTTGCTCCAGAGAACCCCCAGAACTCGCTGGAGACAGGAGCAGCCACCCGATGACCGGCACCCCGCTCAGAAGGGCCTACCTGAGCGGGCAGTGACCATCTGGAGATGGCACAGGCTGCATGACTGGGAAACAGACTTCGAGTGATCCTGCCCCGAGAGGCCCCTCGGACATCACCGGTGATGAGGGTTTAAACATGCGACAGCCGAGCTGCCCATTTCTCCGACCAGAGGTGCCTGCCCCGACAGGCAGGAACGATACAGAGGCAACGCAGGCCGTGTGACAGGGAAACAGGCAGCGACTTGGACTTTGTTGCAGCGACACCTGCCGCATCTACTCTCATCTTTTGCACCCCCCAGGTCAGCCCATGTTTCTGTGGCCCTATGGTGAGCCCCACGGCCCATGGACTTTTTGCTCACCCGACTCACGGCGGTAGGGGACTGAGCTTTGGGGCTGCCCCCCGCCAGGACGAGACCTCAGCCCACATCAGAGAGGCCTGTCCGAAAGGGCAGGCTAGCCTTTCCTAAGTGGCCACGTCATTAAGGAGCAGCTTATATACATCATCATTCTGCATTCTTCATTTAGCAGCAAGCGACACAACACTGGTGGCGACCCCCTGGACGTCCTTCAATCCCACAACCCCCTCTTAGTCACCTTCTGGAACCCCCTGTCCCAGGGCCCTTCTCACCAGCCTGGAACAACGAGACCTGGAGGTTTGGTCTAGTTGAGGCCCTGGCTGGAGTTCGCCCATAGCGGCACAGGGCCCCTCCTCCTCCCTATTGTCTCCTGGCCTTGTTGTTGGGCCCCAAAACGAGGACATCCCCTACCATGACCACTGCCCCGCCTGGCAGCCTGCTTACCTACTCACGGAGTGCCTTTGTAACTAGAACATACAGTGCAGGACCAAAGGGGCTTACCATGGTCTGGGAGAAGGACTGTTAACCACGTTGCGCCAACTGCTCCGCCTTTGGGTCATGAAAGGGAACTCACCTCGCTCATCCCTCATTTCACCTCCTTATTTCTCAGGCTTCCCTGTGAGTCTGGCCCTGCTGCGGGCTTACCCTTCCCTTTTCCCCGCCCTCTTGTTTCATCCCCTGCCCGCCCCCACTCTGGTGTTCTCCTTCTACTCCCCCCTACTTTCTCTCCTTGCTCTTTTTTCATCTTTGTTTTGGTCCCCTCCCCCCACCTAGTGCATCTGTTCCTCGATGGCCATCTGTGCACCGTGCCCCCCCTCAGACCGCTGACGGTCATCTCCTGTAACATGAAAGTCTTCACTCATTTCATCAAACGTAAGAAGGTGCTGTCATACCTACAATCCAAGCATGCCGATGCGACACTCCTCCAGGAGACCCAACTCTCTGCGGATGAGTCAGAGAAGCTCTTCTGTGACTGGGCAGAGAGGGCGATACACAGTACCTGCGGTTGTTATGCGTTTGTCAAGGTTTGTTTCGGGGGGTGGACTCTGTGCAGGGTTGCTATACATGCCAATGGGACCCAAAGTACACTTTTACCTCTGGTGTAACTGACTTTTGATGGAAATTGCCCCCACCCACTGGCTCATTGAGGGAGATTGTAATCTGACCCATGATGCAGTCTTAGACCTTATCGGCCCACTGGATGTGGTCAACAATGCGGACCGGGCCATCCTAGGTGATGTAGTTGCGGACCGTGGTTACGTGAACATCTGCTGTCTCTCACCCCACAGAATGGGAGTTTACTTTTCTTTCACAGGTGCACGGCGCCAAGTCGCCTGGATTGTTTTCTCATCTCCCAACTGGTGCCTGCCTTCACACGGATGTGCGGATCCTTGAGGGCATGCTCTCAGATCACTCCCCAGTTCTCATCTCCTTGGACTATCCTCCCCAACTCCCCTCCCAACCTCAACCTCCCGCTAACTCTCATCCCTAGGGCAAATCTCAACTCAGGGAGCATTGTTCCTCCTATCTGGAGCGTAAGAAAGGATCTGGCACCTTCTTGCTCATCCTGTGGGTGGCCGCAAAGGCGACCATTCAGGGTCAGCTAACGAGGGATGCTGCCCTCGCCAACAAATAGCGCGCCGAGTATTAGAGGACTCTGGAGGATGACATTGCGTCCCTCACCAGTCTTTATGAGGCAGGCCCCTCGACTCTCCTCCAGCATTGCTTGAAAAGGGCCGATATGGACCTCAATACTCAATACACATCCAAGGCTGAGTATGCGCTGCAGCGGATGAAGGGTTGTCACTATGAACAGGGCGAAAAGGCTGGGAGGCTACTGGTGGGACAGTTGCGCCAACAGGCAGCATTAGCCATTCCAGCCATCAGATCCACAGATAGCACCATCTTTTGCCAGCTACAGGACATTTTTAACGAGTTTGTGATTTTCTACCAGGTTCTGTACACGCTGGCGGCGGCAGTAGACCCTGTTCACCTTTTTTGATGGCATACACCTCACCCACCTCAATGACTGGCACGGGCCTCTTTCAGGGAGAGTTCACCAAGTCAGAGAAAGCACAAGCAATTTTGAAACTCCCATAACTTTAGGCGCTGTGAGAGGATGGACTCCAAGTGTAATTTTACAAATGGGCAGGGGAGGAGGTAGTGGAATCCCTATACGATGCCTTCCATGTGGCAGAACACGTGGCGTCCCTTGGTCCTATCTCCAATAAGGCTATGATCGCGGGCCACCCAAAACCCAGGAAGTATCCCCTCCTTTGTGGCAATTACCGGCCTATATTCCTGCTCAAAGAGGACATCAAGATCCTTGCCTCCTAGTGGCAATCCCAACGTTGGTCCACCACTCCCAGGTAGGTTTCATCCCTGGGAGCAACACAGAACCATCTCGGTCCCTGGCTCACGCGCTATGGTCTGCCAGAGACTTGCCACAGGACACCCTGGCTCTCTTCCTGGACGCAGAGAAGGCATTCAACAAGTCACAGTGGGGATACCTCTTTGCAACCCTCCGGAGGTTCGGCCTGGGCGAAGATTTTATAGCCAAGGTCGGGTGGGTCTATAACTCACCTTCTGGGAGACACGACAGAGGTGCCCCCTGTAGCCCCTCCTCTTCCTTCTCGCCATGCAGCCAGTGGCTGTCTCCTTCTAACAATTGCTGCGGATAACTGGTACTCCCACCACCAAGGAGTCCTCAACTTTACACCTCTATGAGGATGACATCCTGTTAACGCTCTCAGACCTTTCTCGTTTGATCCAAGCCCTCTTGGGCTCATCTTCGATTTTTGGGTTCTCTCAGGATACCAGATCAACTGGGACAAGAGCAAGGCCTTGACAATATCTCAGGTAACCAGCTGTGCAGCAGTGTCGACCTACCCCTTTCAGAGGAATCCCTCCCGTTTTAAATGCTTAGGAATTTACATTAATCATGCCCGGAACGAATGGTGGCACACAACCTTGAGCCACTGCTAGCATGCGCTGCTCTGGATTACGATAAGTGGTCCCATCTTGGCCTCTCGTTATGGGGCAGGATGCAGGTGGTCAGGATAGTGACTTTGTCGAGATGTGTATGCGTTCTGGACTTTCTGTGTTTGTCCCTCTCTCGCTCTTACATATCGTAGACAGTGGCATCAGATTCATCATCTGGGGGTAAGTCTTGGCCTCTGGTTGTCGGCAGCAGACTCTGTGGAGCACTATGTCTTGGTGCTGCACCTGGTGCATCTGGCCTACATACTTCCCCATACCGCCACTATGGGTCACAATGGAGCGCACCCTCCTAGAGTGCCCTTGGGGGCTCTACCCGCACTATTGTTACGAATCCTTAGTACCTCAGTCAAGGAATCCAATGCTCTAGATGATGGCCAAATTGTGATCGTGATCCCACTGCCTCTTCTCCATGGACGCCTGCTTGCACAACCACATGCCCTTATGGGGGAATACTGGCCTGCATATACATGCTCTTCATCACATACTCAACCAGGGTGCCCTCAAGTCATTTGTAACACTCCGAGAGGAGTATAGCTTTCCGCCTAGTCAGTTGTAGAGCTAATCCAACTGCGACATTGCCTCATCCGGAGCTTGGGCGCAAGGCTCTGGTACCTTCTACCTTCCCCTATGGTCTTCTACCTCAGGACTTGGGGCTGTTAACAAAGGACGATGTCCAGCTTCTTTCACCTTCTGATCTGCCACCTTTACTCCTTACCCCGGCAAAAAATCTCCACGTCAAGTGGCAGCCTCCCTCTGCAAGTGGAGTATGAGCTGGAGAAGTTAGACCGCAGACTAGGGAAGCACGGCTGTAACCTTTTCTCTTAAAGTCCCTACCCAATGGCATTGGATCCTGATGAAACTGTGAGTGGCTGCATTGCTGCCCCATTCTAACTGCTGGTGCGGTGTCTATGAATGCTGCAATTTATTTATTTATTTGAACTTGTAAGGCGCAACAGCTACCCAAAAGGGTTTCCCGGCGCCGAGATACAGCAAGAAAAATGACAGGGGCGAATGCTAGCTACTCTCGTTATTGCTCGAATAACCAGGTCTTAACATTTCTTCGAAACCTGTCATAATTTTCCTCTTTTCGAATGAAAGGAGGGAGCGCGTTCCAGAGGGATGGACCAAGGTAGGCAAATGATCTGCCTCCCATTCTTGCCAATTTAAATCTAGGGATACAAAAATTGGAAAGTGATTGTGAACGAAGACTACGCTTGGGGATGTAAGGCTGGGCCAAAGATAAAAGATAATTTGGCGCCGTGCCAACATTGATTCTAAACATATAGGTCAAAGCTTTAAAGCGGATTCTGCTTTCAACCTTGAGCCAGTGGAGTTCCCTGCGGTGGCTTGAGACCCCGGAATTTTTCGGGATTTTACAAAGTAATCGGACTGCGGCGTTCTGAACAAGTTGCAGTCGACTGATTACCGCTTTATTTGACCCGAGATACAGAATGTTACCGTAGTCAAGCCGAGATGTAATGAGAGCATTGACTACAGTCTTCTGAGTAGAAGGGGGCAGCATCCATATAATTTTCCTCAACCATTTGATAATGGTGAGGCAAAGACCAACAACTTTGTTGGCATGTTTACTCATGGAAAGGGTACTGTCCAAAATAAAACCCAGGTTGCGAACTTTCGTCACTGGGGTAGGAAAAGTGGCCAACTGGTCAGGCCAGTGAGAGGGATTCCAAAGTTCTTGCCGTTTTCCTAAAAGAAGAACCTCTGTCTTGTCTCCATTAAGTTTTAAATGGTTACTAGTCATCCAATTCAGGATGTTTTGTAACCCCAATTTAAGGGGAGAAGAAGAAGACGGACTAGGTTCGGACAGGGAGAAAATAATTTGGGAGTCATCGGCGTAAGTCATAAGAAGGAGTCCGGATTTTTCAGCTAAATCAGCTAGGGGTCTGAGATAGATATTAAAAAACAGTGGACTCAGTATGGATCCCTGAGGCACGCCGTGAGGGGCTTTGAAAAAGTCAGAGCAGGCTGTAGAAGATGTTATTTGAAAGGTCCTGTCACCCAGAAAGGAACGAATCCAATCAAGCGCTTTACCTCGGACCCCATTCCTAAACAGTGCCTTGATGAGGATTTCATGGGATATAGTGTCAAAGGCCGCGCTCAGATCAAGGAGCACGAGCGCGACCGTCTGACTTTTATCAAGCAGGTTTCAAATGTGTTCTGTGACTCCGAGGAGAGTGGTTTTAGTCGAGAAACCAACACGGAAACCAGATTGTGAGGGGTGCAAAAGTGAGTTATTTTCGACAAAGGTGGTTAAAGTCGTGTGGACATGTCTCTCCAAGCACTTAGAAAAGGCAGGGAGCAAGGAAATGGGTCTGTAGTTTGCCAAACATTCCGGATCAGCTGTAGGCTTTTTTAACAATGGCGTAACCATGGCGTGTTTCCAAAGAGTCGGGACTGAAGAGAGTTCAAATGACGCATTAAGCGTTTCAACAATGACCCCCAAGGACTGGTCATCAAGTTGTTTAATGATTTTAATCGGGATGGGATCCCTGGGAGAACCAGACTTAGTATTTTTAAGTATGATTTTCATTGTATCTACCGTAATGAGGGGCCAGGCTTCCAAGGTATTTTCACCCAAGGAGACATGTTCCAAGTCGGTAGAAGGGGGTGATACAGTATTGTTAATGTTTATGTCCCTGATAATTTTCTCAATTTTCTCAGAGAAGAAACAACCAAGATCTTGGCATTGTTGCGAATTTAGTGGGGGAGCCAAAGCTGTGGTGTGGGCTCCAGCTAGGTCCTTGACTAGATTAAACAATGTCTTCGACTTGTTAGTTGCTTCCATAATAGAAAGGGAGACAAAAGAAGCACGCGTTTTTACACAGGCAGTGTGATATAAATTCCTGGCCTTGTGATAGATGTTTTTAGCGTCAGGGGTGTAATCTTTACGCCATTTGCGCTCCAGTGCCTTACATCTTGATTTTTCAATTTTTAAAAGATCATTAAACCATGGGGCAGGATGAAGGTGTCTATTTCCTTTAATAGAGGTAGTGGATAAACAGTGATCGGCAGCATCGCGGAGCCATTTATCAGTGGCTTCCGCCTGGCTGTTTATGTTATGGACCTTCCTAGGAGGATTTACATGAAGTGTCTCATTTAATTCAGCCATGTCAAGTAACTTCCAATTTTTCCTCGACGTAACAGAAGCATCTAGTTTCGTGTAGACGGTAGGTAAAAGTTTTATACTTAATTTTATTAAATAATGATCTGACCAACAAATAGGAGAAGTATTGTGCCATTTGAGCTCAGTTAAATTAGAAAAAATGGGGTCAAGCAGATGACCTTTATTATGAGTCGGTCCAGTATTCATTAAGGTCAAATTTAGGGCCTTCAGGTCATCAAGCAAATTGACACAAACAGAGATAGACGGGTCCTCCAAATGTAAATTTAGATCACCAATGAGCGAAAAAAAATTTGATGCCATAAAATAAGGAGTAATGTAGTTAGCTAAATTGGGTGCCCATTTGGAAGAGTTACCGGGGGGCCGGTATAACAATATACCGGACATCGTAAAGTTCGAATTCAGGGAGATTTTGAAAAAAACGGCTTGGCAATCAGGGATGGTAATTTGTTCTAAGGTGCACTTCAGTTTTCTATAGAAGATAATAGCAATCCCACCTCCTGACTGGTTTTGTCGATCAATCCTAGTGATAGCGTAGTTTGCGGGGAGGGCGGTAGCCACATCAGGGCCCGCACTCTCATGCAACCATGTCTCAGTCAAGAAGAGAACACTAGGATTTACCTCCAATAGGAGGTTAAATATGTCCAAACTGTGCTTGGGAAATGAGCGGCAGTTGGTACTGTAAAGCACGTATTTCTTTACCTCCTCGATGCGATGTTGTTTATGTTTTCTACGTCTCCTAACAATATCAGGGAAAGGTTGGAGGATGGAAGTGGTAAGTTTGCACTTATTACAGGCGGCAACTCCAGTACTATGGAGATTGAGTAAGGTGCAACTAGGGTCCCGAAAAGGGCGTAGCGCTCGTAGTTCCGACGAGGATCTTACCAGCTTCTTGCGGGCAGGAGGAACATAGCCTTCTGCCCCATGCCCCGTACTGGCCCGGACGGGCACAGACAGGCTGGTCTTTGGCGTGCTGAGGGCGTGCCCGCTGCGCTTCCAATGAGTGTGCATAGTTATAGGAAGGTGAAAGGGGTGTGGCTATCTGCAAGGGGCGTGGCCCTGTGACTCGAGGGTGGTGATGGAGGCTAAGGACTCGCGCCTCCCGCCCCAGCGCTGGCTCCGCTGTACGGGGGAGCGCCAAGCCCAGAACACAACCGAGGCAAGGTAAGGGACAACGGACCAAAACACAGTAATTCAGACTGCAATGTGCAAAAGAGCGAAGTTTAAAAGTTATTAAAAATTGAGGAGCGACACCCCCGGCTTCCGCCTCAAGGGTAGCTGAAATCAACAATTTGGTCCACATCCTCCGGTACTGCCCCACTGTCCAGCCCTTTTGTGGGGTCATCAGTGTCACATTGGGTGTGACTTTACCGGTTTCAGTGCCCCTGGCCCGACTGCTGATCTTTCTCAATGACCTCATGGATTCCTCTGCGTGTCCTGGCACGAAGGCCAGCTGCCTCAGACGGCACTTGCAATGGCTAACAACTGTGTACTCTGGCACTTGTGCTCCCCATCCCCTCCCACATGAGGAGTGGCTTTTAGCCATATTCCAGACAGTCTCATACGAACACAACTTATATAACCTACAGGATCAGGTGGAGACCTTTCTTTTGGTTTGGGCACCTTTTCAGCTGGACAGTGGACATTGAGCAGCCAGTGCCACCTGTTGGAGGCTTGACCCTTTCCCACCCCAGGGGCCACCATGGTCCCCTGGAACTGCTCCGGTCCCCGTGGCCCATTCCTTTCTAATTTTCTCTCTCCCCCCTTTCCATTCTTCTCTCATTTACCCCGCCCCCCACTTTCTACCCTGCCTTGCTCACCACCCCCCACATCACCTCATATTTTATCCTACTTTTAGGTCTCGCCTAGCGTTGCAGCGCATGCGCTGCACACTCGGTGATGCATATAGTGAGAGAGGAGATTTCAGAAGGAGACTTGAAGCCCCGCCGATCATTTTCATTGGGTCGCGTCAGCGTTTATGCTAAACGCTGGCTTACCATTGAAAATGATGCTTTTTGTCCACTGCCCTTTTTCCCTTTTGGATGGCCCATCAGGACTGAGTTTTCTGCTTCACGGCTGTCGTGAAGAACTTTCTTATCTTTAGGGGGGGGGCATCTATCTCTAATTAGCATGTCCTTAGCGCAGCCATGCTAATTAGAAACAGATTCCCCATCCCTAAAAATAAGAAAGTTTGCAGGCACTACCCTGCACACTGAGGTCTCCCCGCTTCAGCACCCCTCCCCCCCCTCCCCCCCCCCCCCCCAAAATGATGTAAACGAAAAGCATGTTTCGATCAATAGCACGGAAATACGTACTGGAAAAAAGCGGTTTGCCTTTGGCCAGCCGTTTAGTTAAAAGACAAATTTAAAAAATTGTTGCCCTATTCAACATCATACGCAGTGAGTGCCATGGTTGGGGAAGACAAAGGCAAGGTCTCCCACTCAAACTGAATGGCGAGCACATGCATCAGATGCATCAGCCATCTTGTGTAAATCCGACTGTCACTAGGGGCACCGCTTGCGTTACCATCGCTGCATCCTCGAACCCTATGCACGGACAGCTGTCATTGTGTACATTTCGTTCACAGACGCACGTGATACAGCGCAGACAAAACACTGCATGGCGACTGAACGTTAAGCGTGAAAGGCACATGGGTATTTTAGTAGCATCTTTTTCACCGCACAAAGCATGGACCGGTTTAGACCAGATTGTGGAATGAAGCCCGTGACAAGGAAGCTGCAGGACCAGACACCAAAACCAGAGTATGTGAGGGTCCTGCAGATCGTGCACTATTCCCACCGGCTACTCATCACACATCGAGGTATGTTAGGGTGAAAACATGTGCATTGTCTAAACAGCATTCGATTGTGCATACACTAAGCAAAATTAGTAGCCATCACTTGCTACAGACAATAGACACTAAAAGCTAACAAAGGCCCCCTTCATCCATATGTGCGGGGCACCCCGGAACAGTGCCGAAAGGCTCTATGTGCGGCACACTCTCGGCCGTCGCACACGGCGATTCGACGTGCAGACCAGACCCTGCCTTCTAAGCAGTGTCAAGCTACCAGTAACCACATCCATGACAATACATGCTGGTGTATTGTGTCTACGATTATCTCGTTAATTAACAGTGCCATCACCTGTCAATGGGTGTGTCGCAGACATCTTACGGAGGGGTCTCGGCGGCCTCCAGCTGCGCACCACTGAACTGGTTCACTCACTATCAGTGCGAAGGGGGCATTGATGAAGGAAAAGTGATAAATGCCCTCAATGCGGAAAGCATTACAATTTACACCCAACAATGAACTCTCGCCTTGGATATATATATATATATATATATATATATATATATATATATATATATACAGCAGCCGTCAAAATAAGACAATGCAAACAGTTGCCCTAACCCACCACCACAAGAGGATGCCTGCGACAACAAAATGGCATCGTTGCCAGGGCGAACAGCGCCCAAATGCAAAGTGCAGTTTTGCCAGCAGTTCTTATAATTCTTGCAAACAAGCCGCCATCACACGGATTCAGACATTAGTTTGTCCATCTCCCGCCTGAAACTATCTCAACCTTCAATAGAAGTCAATGGGAGAAATACATTCTCCCAATTATTATATATATTTTTTGTAACTCCCTCCTTCCTCTTGTAAACTGATGGCATGTATGGCCGCGGGTGATAAGCATGGTAGGCACAACACTATAGTCCCAAAACCAAGGGGTCAAACTCGCTTCTCTCAACCCTTCAAGTGGTCCCCATTTAGTTCATAACCATGAATATTGATATATGGGAAACTCGGGTGCGTAAAATGTTTAATAATACTATTCATATATGTATACATGGGCACGTGTGTCTTGATATTTGAGGCCTCCTCGCAAGATCGTAAACATGTTAACCCGTGTGATCTTGTGCCTGTCCGCTCCCGGCATCAGGTAGTGCTTTGAAAGTAAGACCCCTACTCTGCCTCCGGGCACACGTTTATCCCTGTCAGCATTTTCTTTTCCTGTCTATATATCTTGAGTTTATTCCGCTATTTCCTCTCCCTCCAAGTCATTAGTGGAATTTTTCATAAATTGAATTTTTCGTTATTTGACCTCTATTTTAGATATAATCCAACGAGACAGCTCAGTGACCTGGGCAGTGGCTGTAGTGACTTGCATAGAAGCTGTCTGTCAAGCCTTTTCGTCCCGTCTTGGCTGGGTCTGCCGTTTATCCTTCTACGGTTGAGTGCCTGAGCCCAGTTGGTTCAATCAGCCATAGTCAAAGCGTTTAGAGGCATCTTGTTTGAAAGCGCTGAGCGCTTTGCATTGGCAACGTTATTATGCCTTTTTAGCTGGAGATTTTGGAAGAAAAGTAAAATATAAAATATTTGTTCTGTTGAAAATCACATGTTCACCTCGATGCCAAGTGGTTTCCACACAGTTATATTTAGTATAAACCCACGGAGCCTCATTTACAAAAAAATGGCGTAGGGCAGCACCGCAAATCTTCTTGCTGCGCTGCCCCAAGCCAATTTGAAAGGGCAGGAATGCATTGCATTTACCAGATACAGTGCAGATAAAGTTGGAGGTATAAATCTGCAGCGGAGTGGATCAGAGGCAGGTGCCTACTAATAAGCGATTTGTACTAAGACGAAAGGTTGCTTATGTTTGAGGAAGCAAGGCGTGTCCTTTTTGTTTCTTTGTCCCTTAGATCGATCCCAACAACATATACCAATCTCCGGCTGCGACGATTCCTTTGATATAGACTGAATGTTTTGGAGATTAATGTGTTACATAGAATTAGGTTGTGAATGGATTTATCGTATGCATGTGTTGTATGAATGAGATGTGTTAGGCTGTTCATTTAAATGATCATCCTGATGGGGTCATTATTGATTTTGCACATTCTTCATTATATTATACCAATGAATTTTGATATTTAATTTTTTTTTGTATATTCTAACAAAGACAAAAATAAATATTGTCAATATAAGTTGTTTATTTTTCTTATGTTTTTCATATGATCTAGCCTGAGTGATTTTTTGATGAAACAACTTTTTAGCGTTTATACTATCTAGATAGGTAGAGCAAATCCTTTGCATTACTGAGGAAGTAAGAGAATCATATGACGTACCAGCAGGCTAATTCCTGCCCAGAAAGTCTGATGATTCTACGGAAAGGGAGGTTGGAGGATCTCAACCCTGTGCAAAGCAATTAAAGCGGGTAAAAAAGCAGGAACAATGAAGGATTAGGCACAGATAGATTGGGGACCTGCCAAGACCTTTGTCTGACCCCCAAGTCGGCCCAGATATTGGGTGTATCATTGAAAGCTCAAGTAATGCTCATGTCAAGCTTGTACAATGGAAGTATTTACAAAGAACATAAGTTACCCTAACTAGGATACAGAACATCTATCCATCCTGCCAAGATTCTCATCTCGGAAGCACCTCTGAATACTCAAACTTAATTCATATGGTTTGGAGCTGTGTGGCTGTTGCTAGCTAGTAAAATGTAGTGGTCTCCAGACTGAAGTCAGTGGTAGGTAGTCTGATTGGATGTACAAATGAACATTGTCAACAGGGGGTAAAAGACATTGTCATTTACAACGCCATTACTTGATTAATGCTTCACGAAGGGAAAAAAAACAAATAAAATCTTCAATGCCAATAGCTCAAAACAATGTCATTGCGAGACCTATTGCATTGTAAATGCTTGTTTTCTTTTTCTTCTCTTCAGTTGTCTCTGCCGTCTACCACCTCCCAGCCCCTCTACCCTGGTACCTACCCCTCCCCCCCCCCCCCCATTGCCCCGGCTAGCCTGTTTCCTGCTATTGCATCCTAAAGCGCCCCTACTAAACTTCACCCCTGCTGTGTTCCTATAGTGCCCACTAGAGTCCTAGGTTTATTGACATTATCACAGCATACCATACGTTGTACCGCAGTAACTTATATTTTCCGTATGTGTAATATCTGAATAAAGAATTGTGAAACAAAAGGTGCGGTGCGCTCCTTGCTCTTATGGATCTCAGTGTCCCTGCACCTCATGGTAGCCACATCCCTCTCCTTTTACTATCCATGTACCATCAGGGCAACTGGAATTATAAAATTATGCGTCAGTTGTCACATAATTATAAATTTGCCGCATTTGGCACACGATCTATCATCTGCTGCAAATAATGCAGATTTTAACAAAGATTTTTTTTTGCTCAAATGCATTAAAAGTTACTATAAATGCTGTGGTACGTGTTGCGGAGCAGTGAAAGGCCGTTTGTAAAGGTTGGCGAGTCACCTCTCAATGGCCTGTTTCTGTATTTGGAACCAATCAGGTGAAAGATTGACTAAACAGCATTAATATGTGTAAAAATGACGACGTAAGTAAGTAACACTAACACAAAAAGCGTTTCAAATACCGCACAGAATGCCTTTTCTTGACACAAAATGTACTTAACCCTACCACAAAATGTGGTCTTCCTCTGCAGCAGAATTCCGGTGGCCCCAACACACACCCCCATTCTACGCGGTCAATGCATCTCAGATTTACGCATAGCAACAACAGAGCAGCGCTCTTTGAGAATGCCCCAGGAAGATTCTAACTACCAAAGTTAAAGCATCCTTAGTTGACCCGCACGTCAACAGCGTCGGATACGCAACTCATTTTGGATGCAGGGCCACTCCTTGCTTCCAAGCTCACTTGCTCTCGCACCTCGTTTTAGCGCCGCCTCCATAATCCATTAATGCATGCCCGTTTATCGTTGCACGAGGGACTCCACGTCAGAGCGCCTCCGAGGGCCGAGAGGACGAGGATTGGTCAGATTTCACAGCACTTCAATCTGCGGCCAAGGGTGAAGGCCAAGGAAGGCCGAAGCTGGACTCAATTATGGAAAAAAAGTTGAATACGTTATCCATGGGGGAGATTCGAAGGCCTGGGCGGATGTGAAACCGGTTTTCTGTTTGGATGCACGCGGGAAAGGGGTTTGAATTTCAATGGCAAGGAATACAGTAACTACCTATATTGCTTCAGGCTACAACTACTGATCAAAGCCCGCGTTTCTTTATTAAAAAGCTTGAATAATCCCAGCAGCCGGTTCGTCTTTAAATAATTCAATTTCCTTTATTTGCCTATTTTTCGGTCGCGTCGAAAACACAAACATTTCTTAATCTTAAGCACGTTTCTAGATTAAAAGACTTTTATTAAAAAACGTTTAATCTCGAATTTGCAAGCAGTGGTGAAAAATTAGACCTAAAAAAGACAGCGTTTGATGGGGTGAAAACAATAATACATCAGCAAAGTGATGAATGCGGTATGAATGCAGTGAAGGGGGATGGAACGCCACCAACATTCTCGGTAGCAATTACTGATATTATGCATCCACCTCAGAAGATGTGAACATGAAAGCACTCAATTAGCACAGGATTCTAAAACGTTTCCGGGTACCCTTTCACTGCTAGTGCTTACTGGTTGCCTGAATCAACTTCTCAAAAAAATAGGCTAATTTAACTATATATTTACTCAAAAACGATTAAAGGTTTGCAGATTGGTACACAGTCCTGGTTTTGTTATCGGATACACACGGCGAGAAACATGCAGCAACTTCCAGAGCATCAATTGCACTGTGCTGACACACACCATATATATGAGGAGAATGGAGTATCAATTATCCTGGCTGTAGACAAGGAAAACTAAGACCTAGTGTGTTTCAAATAGGGTGGTGGATGTGTAAACTATTTGTTGGCTTTTAACTGGAGGACAACAAAAAAGGGCGGGCGCCTGAGCACCTAGCTTGCTACTCGCCAGTGGACTCCAGTTCCTGCTTGTTCCAGTCTGATCCAGTTGCCACCCTTTGACCAAGTGACACACCTGGTGCCTGGGTATTTTCTACTCACTGTTCTTGCCAACAGAAGCCCTACCCACACCAGGACCTACTAAATACAGGCTGCAGCACAACCGCGCAGTGGGCTGCCACAGAGGGTGATCCGCTAGCACTCCAAAGACACGCCAAAAAGAAGCCTGTCTGCACTTCGACCACACCCAGTGCCAGGAACCCGGGTCCCATGACCATCAAACGCAACAGCACAGCCGACACCGGAGCCAATGAATGACGCCACTACTTCTCCGTGACCACAGCACACACCGGAAAACACACTGCTGCCACGCATCCCCCAACACTACGGTAGGACTTTTCTCCTGCACCCATTGGGATTTCACTTGCGACACCTCAGATGCTGACACCACCTCCAAACAACCGATGCACGCCGCCACCACCAACCCGCACAAACTGTTTGCCATGCTCCTCAATGTCCGATCCCTCGGGAAATACGGCACTGAAATCTAGGACTAACTAAATAGCAACACACCAAAACCTCTTCTTGACTGAAACAGCTTAAACCAGCCTCTAACCTGGACATCGCTGCAGCCATCCCGCACGCCTACAAAATCATACCCCAGGGCTGAACTCACAAACCAGGACGACGACTCTTGATCATCTACAAAAACATGACTTACTGAACCACCTCCACCTTCACCTCCATGGACTCTGACACCAACCTCAAGGAACACCTCCACTTCAAAATACGAAGGGACTATGCCACCCTTAATGGAACCCTCGCCTACTATTCCGCAGGCCCTCAAGCGGAGTTCTGCAACCACATCACAGACTTCATAGCTCCCTTCTCAATCAGATCAACTAACTACATCCTCCTCAGGGACCTCAATTTCCACCTGGATGACACCACAGATCCCAAGTCCATGGCCCTCATTGACAGCCTGAGCAAACTCTGACTCACCAAGCTCGTCCAAGGACCAACCACACAGCAGGCCACACACTAGATCCTATTTTCTCCTCCAACAGGATCACCACTACCCACACTGTCCTGCTCACACATACCCGCCCTTCAAGTCTCCCCACCATTAAAACAAAAAACAAAGCACCATCAAGACACTGGGGCAAAATATCTTGAGAAACTGGCTCAAGACCCTACAGGAACACCCACCCCACCACATCAGGATCGTAAATGTTGACACCATCTCTTAAAAAATGGCTCACTGACTGCGCCAACCGCAGTGCTCCCACCAGAAACAAGACCTACAAAAACAACAAACAACACAGCTGTTACATGAACGACCTCAGGGAATGCAAGCGCAACTGCAAACTTGAGAGAAAATAGAGACCCAACAAAAACACCACTGCAAGATCCACATACAAAGTCGCCCTCAACCTCTACCACCACCAACTCCGAGACACAAAGAAAAAGGCCCTATCTCTCAGACTCAAAGCCAGCTCCAACAACAGCAAAGAACTCTTCACAGTTGTCAAGGGGTTCTCCAATACCGCAGCTGCCAACATTATCCAATCCCAAGCACTCTGCAACAACTTCTCAAACTTCTTGTTACAGAAGATTGCCAAGATCTACAATACAATCGTCCCACAGCATACAAATACAAACTCCCCTCTAACCAGCTGGACACCTCCTTCATTAGCAAATGGCAGCTAAGCAACTGGAAGCCTCTCTTGAACGAAGAAACCACTACCCTGATGAATACCATCCACTCAGGAGCCCCCTCAGACACATGACCCCAATTCAAATAGAACCTTAGGAGAACCATCAGCTTCCCCATGCTCACTGCAATCATTAACATCTTGCTGGAACTGTGGACCTGTATCTTTAGAGAGTTGCTCGAGGTCCTCTCGTGACTTCAGTGCCTCTGGTCTGTGGGTCCTCTTGAGGGTCATCTTGAAATTCTTTGGACTCCCCTGATTGCTTGAAGGCCTGACCTGACTCCCCTGCTTGTGGTGAGTCTCCTGGACCTTGATGGTCCCAACATTGCACCTTCTTCAACTTCCACGTTGGTTGCAGTTGCCAAGGCTTGTTGGTGCTCCCGACGGACACCGATCCCCCAACTCTCAACATCCGACGTGGGACAGCTCGTATTTGGCTCCTGGTCATCCACAGCATCGCCTGGTTCGCACAGCGGCAGTTTCAAGGTCACCGTCAGCTTCCCTGCAGCACTCTACATCGGTGGGCATTCGTCTTCTGTGCCTCCTGGTCACTCCTGAGTGGCATTGACTCAGGCCCACACAGCTTGCAGGTTCTTCGCATCTTGAATCCACCTTTGGGTTCAACAGGACACTTTCAACTTCTCCAGTAGCTGCATCTTTCTGAAGTCCTCCATTGAGTTCAACTGCGGTTTCCGACGCCCCTTCACATCAATGCACCCGGCTTCCCTGGTGCAGGCATCCTGGGTCCTAAGGTATTCACGGGCAGGGTGGCTTTCCAACCTTCTGTCTTTTGCGGGGTTTCTTACGGGTCCACTGACGTGCATTGGTTCCGCGGTCGTGTTCCCACTCTGCACACGGCCTCCGTGGGGCTCCTGGTTACTTACCTCGGGTGGTTTCTTGGGTCCTTGGCATTGCTACTTCTTCTGGGTATAGCCTTGACTTAGTCGTGCTTTACATACCAATATTTTAGTATATGGTTTGGTCTCACCCTGGTGACCACTGTGCAATACCTGCTACATACCTGTTTCTATAGAAAAGTATTGTGTATATCTCCAGCTAGGAGATATCTGTATGTGTGAGTGGGTGTCTTATAATAAATACATATTTTTATAAATACACTGTGTGGCTCTTTTTCACTTAATCTCTACTTATAAGATTGTGTTCTGGTAAATCAAGCTGCTTTACACTTCTTCTGGACAAAGCTTGATGGCTGCTCTCCACAGCTACCACTTAGAGAGCTTTCTAATGTTGTCTAAGACCATTAAAATCACCATAAGGGTTTTCTGGATTTGTGCAAGGTGCCCACTTACATAGGTGTACACCATATACCAAGCCAGCGTCTCACACTAATCATCAGAAACAACCATTCCACCTGCACGCCTCTTTATGGCCCTTCAAACTTGGGCCCCCACCAACTACTGCAGACCATGGCAGGAACCTCTGGATCTTCCTGGTCACAAACTTCTCCTTGAGCAGAAAGATCAAAGCCATCTCCTCATCATGGTTCCACATCCTGTGAATTGTTCTCAAGATTTTCAAGTGGATCCCACTGAACACCAGACGAACGGTCACCCAAGCTCTTATCACAAGTAGACTTGATTAGGGAAACGCACTCTACATCGGAATCCCAGCTCATGTCCTACACAGACTCCAAACCACCCAGAATGCTTTCGCCAGACATCCTGAACATCACGTAAAATAAACACATCTCACCACACTTCAACAATCTCCAATGGTTCCCAGTCCAGGAAATATACATGTTTTAAGCTACTCATCCACTCCTACAAAGCTCTCCACAACACCAGTCTGGCTTACCTCAACCACCGTCTCAACTCCTACCAACCCATCAGACACCTTCGAGTTGCGTCCCAGGCAAGAGCACACCTCCCTCGCATTAAGAAGACAGGAGGCAGAGGACGTTCCTTCTTATACCTTGCAGCCAAGATCTGGAACCAGCTCCTGAAACACCTTGGAAACTTTTTCCTCCCTTATGGACTTCTGAAGCAACCTCAAGACATGGCTCTTCCAGACGAAAGAGGCACAATCTCCTCCTCCTCCTCCCTCAGGCCTGGATACCCTCACAGATGATTAACAGAGCTCCACAAATTCACATACCATAACCTAGGAGAGGGAAGTTTCCCCAATGTGAGCGAGGTTAAAAACGTATTGAGTGGCATTTGTATAGCACCTCAAAGCCTCAACATGCGCCTGGGAGGTTAAGTGGCCACTCTATATGTTGGGCATAGTAGGTAGAGTGTAGTTTTATACAGTGGTATATGGGGGAAATGCTGGTATCCTGGGTGAGAGTAGAAGGGGGCCTATGTAGAAAGTGTTCAGGTGAAGTGCATGAGGTCTGTGTGTGGGGGTATGGGATTGTGCAATGAACTTCTGGTGTGATTAACACAGAGTGGTAGTCACATTTGTCCTCTTCGGCCAGATGGGTAAGTAGCTAGCATAATGTTCATATTTGGTTGGTAACAGGTGGATTTGTCATCTAGGAATATACAAGACTTAAGAAGTTGAGGTTTAAAGGAGTGTTCCAGTTGTTATGCTATGATCTAATAGCCACATCTATGCTTCAAGTTTGGCGAGGAGTGTATGTTGAATAGGGTCGGGCTTGGGAAATAGCATTTTACTGTCAGGTGACTGGAGCATAAATACATCATCTCTTTGGGAACAGCCAGATATTTAATGCCCTTCAAGTTCTAGGTGATAAAAGATCTTGCAAATAGAGTAAGTTCAGCTCTTGGTTGTCAGAGAATAAAATACAAGCAACATAATTGTGTTAAACAGTAGGATGGCAAGGTGTCAAAAACCATTCAGAGGTTCCTAAGCCTCAATTGAGGTGATTGAGTTAATTTGCTCCTGATGTCCTGGGCAGAGCTAGTAGGACCATGAAAACTGAGCACTAAGTACGCCCCCTAGCGTTTAACCCTCAGGGTATTGAGACGAGCAGTCGATGGATTAACCAGGGAAGTGGTGGGGGGGGGTTATAGACTTATAACTCAATGACTCACAAAACTGTAGCTAATAAATCAGTTGCCCAGGAAAAGCTTTGTTTTTTTTTATAAGAAAAGTTCTTTTATCTACACCCTACACAGTACAAAAGAAATGTGGTCACAGCAATGCAGGAATATCTAAATCACTATGGAGAAATTAGACAGGCAACAAATCACCGTGATCGAGCTCCTCATCTCGCAAAAATGGTAACACACGTAGAGACTATGCTTACAGCACTCTGTTGAAGAAATGTGACTTTCTCCACCATGGACACTAGTTCAATAGCAACACGCTTCACTGTCAATTCATTAGGACCATGCTAAGCCATTTACCTCCTCTGGCTTCTGTGAGTGAGGTCCTTCTTCCAAGGCGTGCAACAGCGGTGATCTCTTCGCACTTCCTACCCCCTTCTCTGGCACTGTTTTCAGAGTTGTTGCAGTGTCTGGAGCAGCTGACAGGATCAACCAAAGTCTCCTGAGAGTCCACCCAGATGCTTCGTGGATATGGGGCAACACATTGACAGGCGAGTGGTATGCCTGGTCTCAACAAGAGAACAGGAACTACGAGTTGCCATTACAAGCAGTTTAGCGTGTTGCTATTCAGTGTGCTATACCGGACCCTCAGGGTCATGAGCGGGTCCTAAGGCAGTAGGGGTTCAGTTTAAGAGTTTTAGCAGTTTCAGTTTACACCGACAGCCACACCAATGTCTCCCAGGTAAGGGATGAGTGCCATGACAACCTCGAAGTCCTGTTGGGAGCTGCCAGAGACATTCATATAGCAGGCTAGGGTATAGGTGCTTACCTTGTTCTCTTGTATGTGGCTCACCCAAAGGTGCTCTGCAATGTAGATGTTGCCTGGGATTTCTTGGTCAAGCCTTTCACTGGACAGCTCCTCCACCAGACATCTACTACTGTGTTCTTTTCAGGGCAAACACCTCTCAGAAGCAATACAGGCCCCTAATGAAAGACAGGCCCTTAATCCAAGGCAGATCCTCAGCTCCTCCAGCAGAACGCTGCAGACTTCTCCGATGATGTGCCCTCACCTAACTGGGTCTAATAAGTGGTGGTTCTTCCATTTTGTGAATCCTTCTCTAGACAGGTTAGCCACAGTCGTTGTCTTCAAGTGTCAGCAGGAAGTGGTGGTGGAGTTGGGAGTCCCTTACTCAGAGAAACCGAAACATGGGACCAGTGGAGAGAGAGGCATTCATATTTTTCACTTGTCAACCTTTTTGGTGGTAGTAACTTATAGGGAACAAAAGTACAAGTCATGTTCAAAGACTAACTCTGCACTTTTAAAGAGGCCGCTGTCTCCTACTCTCCCACACCACCTATCAACCTGATGGGAGGTGCCACCTGATGTGTACCAATATGCAGGACCAGGAAAAAGGCTACCCTTGAACTTCTAAAGAGACCAGTGTCCCCAGTCATCACACATTCTCTAGTCTGAGGACTTCTACATGTTTCAGGATTGTCAGCAATAAACATTGCTTGTCTGGCAGGCTACCACTAACTACCTTTATCTACACAATACTTACAGTGGAAATACAAGGATTCCTCTGTGCACACAGTCATCCATTAGACACACCTTTGGCTCTTCCTGCTAAGCACACACTCTTTGCCATACATGCATGAAGTATAAATAGATACTGAATGCAGAAAAGGACCTGGTTTCAAACGACTGACCAGACACTTTTCAAAGGTGAGACCAGTAGGCCATTTGCCAACTATACGCAACAGGTACACAGGCTTTAGCTGCCACTACATAGCATAACGCTGCAACCATGGTCTACAGCACTTTGGTGAGCTGACAATAGTCATGGTGAACTATGATGGCCGCACGTGGTGCACCATTCTCTCACACTTGACCAGCAAAATATCCCTAGCATTCAGAAAAAGTGTTAAGACGAACCTCCTCAATTTCCAGAGGAAGTTTCAGAGTATTTCTTTTGTGAGTCATTTGAGATCGCCCACCTGATTCACTTCACTGCATTACTTAGTTTAGCAAAACTGACCTCATGCACTTTAACATACATGTCCTGGAAATCTGTCATGCTGCAACTGCACCAGAGAGTTTGGAGCAAAATATCCAGTGTTTTGCACCCTCCATATGCCCGAAATGTATCCTGAAAGAAAGCTAAACAAGCATTTGCAATGCAATAGGTCTCGCATTTACGGGAGTTTAAGCTATTGGCAATGTAAATGACAATGCCTTTTATTTGTTTTAGAAACGAAAACAAAAACAAAAATAAAAGGCATTGTTATTTGCAATGTCAATAGCGCATACTCGCGTAATGCGAGACCTATTGCATTGCAAATGCTTGTTTTATTAGTAGTTATAATTACTGTATTCTCGTAATATTTGATTAACGTTTGGTGCCCAACACTCAAGGCATTGGAAACAATGACTTCTCAATTCAGTGGCGTTGAGCCGACTTCATCCTCTTAACTTGCAGTTTGCACATTGGTTTCAAAAACGGATACCTTAAACAAGGAGGTATGCAGCTGTCTGACAACAAGCAGTGGGGCTTGCTTCTAATTAAAAAGAAAATGACGAGGTAAAAATGTGTTTGTATTTAGCTTCCAATGCAGGTGCTTATAGAAACTTTTGTGATGGCGTACACTTGTACAAATGCCAGTGCATCAGAATGTCAGTGGGCCAAGAATAACGGAAAGGCCTGAAGTAGACGGTTTCTGTGAGTGATATGCATAAGTGAATAGAAAAATGTGATTGAGAAATGTGGTCCTGGTGCAATTAATAGGCCACCTGCTTTAATGTTTCTATGTTTTAAAGCTTATTTGATTGTCTCTTTTTATCGGCCTGCAGTTATTGGCAATTTGTGAAAGCCTACAGACTAAAGCCCCATGGGTCATAAGGAATAGTTATGATGACTTCCCACCGGCATCCATGTTGTCAGCCATGTGAAGGTGGAACTCCTAACTGACTCTGCCCGGAGTGAGCCTGTAACTTGCCTACTCTTTCTTCCGGGACCCGATACCTTGTCCCCTCGTTGAAGCAGGCACCGCTGTCCTCTCTTAAAAATATAGGAATAATATTGACGACGTTTATCAACAGTTCCTCTGTATCCGTTCCTTAAATCTATTGATGATAGCAAGAGAGGTGAAGAAGGGTGTTTGGTGGCTGAACCGGTTACCCAATCAGACCCACCCCTTACATTGAATAAGTTTAGAGAGATTTGTAAACAGAGCTAAAATGCATGATGCCTTACTCTCTGACTCAGTAAACTGAAAGACAGATAGCAGTACAGCCTTAATTCTCTTGCGTTTGTTTCTGTGAAGTGAAGTTTGGGAAAAAAAGTTAGCCTTCATCTATGTCCCGCTTTCATTTCTATATGAAATAGAAACAAAGGCAAAGCTACAATAAACGTTTAATTGCCTTAAGATAAAAATGATAAAATAAATAATGGGACCGTGAGGCTCTGCAAGAAAAACTGTCAAAGTGACATAAATTACCAAGCCCTGGCAGTGGAGAACCTAATTAGACGGACGCCAGCCCGCGAGGCTGCCTCAGCCGGGCGGACACACATGGGGGGGGGGGGCTGAAGCCCGGTGAGCCCAATGGGTGTTGTGCGCCTGATACAAGTACATATTAATTCCCATCCTATTTATGTTTAATGCTTCTCATTACCATACAACATTCCTTTAGAGCCAGACCTATTGACTTTGCCAGTGCTTGCTTGAAGAATTAGTAAGAATACCCACCGCAGACAGCAGAGCTCTCAAGCCAGACCTAGAAACGCATGGAGCGCGTCCATCTTACTGGAAAACACTGAGGCCATGGGGGGAGAGCAAACAGACGAAGCCTCGCAAACTGACAGGCGAGCACAGCTGTGATTGAAGTGTTATTGTGTTAATATAGCGCTTACTGCGCCTGACGAGGCGTTGAAGCGCTTTGTAGCGAGTAGTATGCTACTCTGGAACCAAAGATTAGAGTTTAGTAGTAGATTAGTACTAAGTGTTATTTTTTTCCCTTGTGCATTAGCTGTGTTAGCTTCCCAGGCGTTTAGCCCTACACGGGGGATGTTGGGCTCGAACCCACATATTCTGGTGGAAGAGACTGCATCTATCCCGAGGGGGCACCTGCACTGTGCCAACAAAGCCATGTTTCTTCTCTGCATGAGGGGGTGTGTGGGGGGGGGAGGGAAGCATGCGCCCTTGTATCTTCTCCCACAGACTGTGATTGATCTCAGGTGGGAGCAGATGAAGTGACGGTAGAAGTTGCTGGTTTTGGAATGGGTGGATCGATCCTCAGGGTTCCCAAATGCCATCAAAATAATCCTGATTCTGGAAAGATCACGTCTAACTCCGAGCGATAACAATTGTAATCTTACTAAATATGCATCGAATCTCGTGTTTGACGACGTAACTAGAATGAAAGCTCTGATGCTTTGGAAACAAGCGTTGGCCGCGCGCAAGCGGCTGAAGACGCAATATGTGGTGGGGGAGGGGGAGAAGCGGGAGTTGTGTGTGCGCGTGTGTCATCGTGATCGCTCTGAAAGCGAAAGTGATCGCGATGACGCACGAGTTTTCAAAGTGCTGCTGGCGGCCGGCTGCGCGCGTGCACGATCGCGTGAACGCAAGCGTTAGGCCAGCCAGCAGCACTTTGAAATTCCCACATACAAAATGTCTCTTCGAGCCAGCGCATGCGCTAGGCTCAGCGAGACCTAAAAATGGGGAGGCACAAGCACTCAGTGGACTAGGACACATTACCATCACTGATAAACCAGTGTAAAGGCTTGACACAATGTGTTTTTGTAGGCCATCCAGTAAGCAGTCTGACACTCGGCCACACTAGACTATGCAAGTGCAAGCTTAAATCATCCCGGTGAGTGTTCACCGAAAGACTGATGTCTCTGTTCTCCTAAAAGCCCACTCACCTATAACCTGTGTAGACACCCAGTTCTTCCCCAATCCAAGCAGGACAAAACAACATATTTAAATGTATTTTAAAGTAAGTCTAAAGAGTGACTACTTTTTTGTGATGAAAATGTTTTGTCTGAAAGATTTCATGTTTAAATTGCAGCTTTCGCTGAGCAGAAGTTATTTCAAGAGGCACTCGCTGTTTAGAAGAAACACAAACATTGTGCATCTTTTTATGGTTTAGAGTCTCTAGAATCATAAACTGCCACACAGACAAATGAACAATGCATTTGTAATTTACAATAGTGGAAGGAACCACCATCAACGACTGGACTGTGGGAGAATCCAGATAACACTGAACAAATGGGGTCAAGCAATACCCTGGATGAGTAGGCAGAGTTAGCCGTCCAAAATAGAATTAATAGATATGACAACTATACCTATGAAATGGAAGACAAACTTACTCCTACAATTAAACTGAAGCCCAGGGCTTCATTACACAGGAAAGCAAGCATTGGCGGCACCAACAGTTCTGGCTTTTAATGTGTTAACGGATGTAAATAGAGGCATGCACAAATACTGTTTGAATGTGTTGCAGTTACACATGCTGTTTAGCGCACTTCTATCGTATTTGACGAGGTTGGGTAAAAAAACAGAAAAAACCCACCTTTTTCTGTTCAGAATGCATATAGGAGTTAAAGAACTTAAGAGAACAAACAGTGTGCCATTTGAGTGTACTTTAGATATATAAAACAGTTCCTCGAATGGAAGCGGCTTCCTAGAGGGCAACATGATACACCAACCACTAGTATGATGTGAGAGGGGAATACAACTCTGGGTGAAGACAAACCTCATGCCACATATATTCTAAGAAAATGTTAACAATACGCAGTGCAAATAGCTGTGTGGTCAAGCCAAGTCTAAAAATTCAAATTGGAGATGTAACAGCTAAATAAGCAGATTTTCACAACTTAACACTGTTACCGCACTGGATGGTATTCACTTGAAAGTGGAGAGTGATGTCTACCCAAGGACAACCTGAACTGATTTTGAATACAGTTAATGATTGAGCGACGAGGCAAAATCATTTTATTCTGAAAAAGACCCTGTAGTGAGATGTATTACATGCCACAAAGGCTTAGACACTATTGATAACAAAAAACTCAGAATCTGTATTCATTTACTCAATATATTTTTGTAGACCATATAGTAAACAGTCTTACAGGAAGTCTTCCAAAAAAACCAATAAAAGGATTGGGTAGGCTTACAATCAGCCATGACCTAAAATTGTGATTTTTATATTTGAATCACAAATAACACATATTCTACTACTTAATACAATCTGTATACGTCATCATAACTTTTTTTTAGATCAACATTAGCAATCTATTAAAGTGAGTATATCAAAATCAGATAAACCTATAGGGGGTCTAAACACGTATATGATAATGGCAGAAAGTACCAACTGGGTTAGCATTACGATTGTAGAACAATGGAACATATGAGAGGAAAATGTATCATGTTGGGAATTAAATCCTAGGTCCCTCTGACTTACAGGATTTACTTTACAAGATAAATAATAATGTACAGTTGGATACTAAAGTATTAGTTGGGTGCTGCAACCCTAGAGTGTGGACAAACAATACACAGAAAACTTACCACTGAGGCACAGGTTTTAACCCCTTCGCTGCTGCGGACATTCCGCTGCAGCGCTGGGGGGGGCAGGGGGGCAGCGCGGCGGGCCTGTGCTCATGACGGAGCCGCTCCGTCATGAGCCACGGTTGAGCTGTGCTCATGACGGAATGGTTCCGTCATGACTCCGCCCATTTGCGTTGTCCCCCCGCACAGGCGGGGAAACAGCGCCGCGTAGGCGGAGCGGCCGCCAGCGGTCGTGTCATGACGGAACCGTTCCGTCATGAGCACACGGCAACCGTGGCTCATGACGGAACGGTTCCGTCATGAGCGGGGAAGGGGTAAAAATATAAGCACACATTTTATAACAATAAGCGTGCACCAATAAGTGCGTCCATTTACAATAGAGTGACTGAACAGCAGTGACAGAGAACTTGGCCTCTACATCACTACTCCAGTTCCCAATCTGCCCATCTGCCAAGGATGGTTAAAGCAGTGTGACTTCTTGCGGCACTTGTCATGGCGATATCTCTTGCACCTTCTAAACCCTGACCATTTTTCTAGCAAGAGCCAATTACCCCCAATGACATCATATCTAATCTTCCCTTTCCGATACTTCACTGCCCTCACAAATCTAAACACCTACTCAAACATACCACATTCAATTTAATGCACATTGCCACATGACAGCTACTCACAAATCACCCCATGCAATCTCTTGTCCATGCTCATTCAGCCCACAAACATGCTATATACATCTATAATCTTATCACTCGACAGCTTTCACATCCTCTTTCTTTCCAGCAAACAATTCCTCAAACCCCCCCCTCCACATTTTTCGACGAGCTCATACTTGGTACTAAAATATCCTTCACTATTGTTTCACACAATTTCACTGACTGCTGAGCTATCATTCACAAATGCACCGTCCCTGCCACGCTTCTCTCCTTTCACACAAACTTTTTTCTTAAATTCAAATGTTTTTATTAGAGATTTTAGTACAAAATAGGCAGTTGGGAAGCATACATGTGCAGAATATATTGTAAGCACTGCGACTGTATATTAGTTACGGACGTCAAGTAAAAAGGCAGGTAAACATTTATCAGAGAGCTCAATAAGGCATAAATATCTACGTTCCCGAACCGTATGGTTGGAAAGTGAAAAGAGAATAGAAAGAGATGGATATAGATAGGAATAGGGTGACCAACTGGCATTGGTGCAAATATAGGACGGTGAGTGTAAAAATTCAGGACAAAGGGTCAAAATTAAGGACACATTCAGGACAGGAGGTCAAAATACAGGACAAAACTTCAGGACAATAGGTAAGTTTAACAGACACATCAGAGGAGGTCGCGCAATAGTATATAAGTAAGCCCAGCCATATCCAAACATATTCAACCATTTGCAAACCTATCCATCATGTATCCTTCCACCTATCATTTCACTCATCCATCCCTTCATCCATTCTTTCACTCATCAATCCATTATCCATCCATCCACCCTTTCACCCTCTCCATCGGTACACTCATCCATCCACTCTTCTACCCATCCATCCAGCCATTTACCCTTTCACCCATCCAGCCATCCTTTCACTTACTTATCCATCCACCCAGTCACTCATCCTTCCACCCATCCACCCTTTCAGTCATCCATCCACCCTCCCTTTCTCTCTCTATCGACCCTTTCACTTAGCCATCCTTCGTTCCATCCATCCACCCACCCATCCATCTACTCATCCACTCATGAATCCATCCATTGACCCTATCACTCATCCATCCTTTCTCATCCATCTATCCTTTCACTCCTTCACTCATCTATTCATTCTTTTGTCCATCTACCCTCCCTTTCACTCACTCATCCATCCTTACACCCACCCTTTCACTCATCCGTCCATCCATTCACCCTTGCACTTATCAATTCATCAATCCGTCAATCATTTCACTCATCCATCCACCCACTCGCTCATCATCCACCTTTTCACTCATCCATACTTTCACTCATCCATCCACCCTTTTACCCATCCAGCTACCCTTCCACCCATACGTTCAGCTATTTACCTTTTCTCACATCCATCCCTCCACTCACTCATCAATCCATCCTCTCTCATTATCTATCTATTCAATCTTTCATTCGTCCATTCACCCTTTCACTAATTCATCCAGCCATCCCTTCACATACTCACTCGCCCAACTTTTCATATTAATTTTGAGCTGAGCCTTTTCGAGAAGGGGCCCATCAAGAACTTCACCCTCGCGGAAGGAGCCATTCCAGGACTGGGACAGAAGCCACCCAAGGCGGAGACGGGATCCACCACAAGGGGGGACAGGAGCCATCACAGGCGGGGGGGGGGGCAGGGGTCACCACATGGGGGACAGGAGCCATCACTGGGGGGGCGTAGGAGCAATCACAGGAGGGGGAACAGGATCTACCAGGGTGGGCACAGGGGTGGGCATGTAGTATTCTAGTATCATCTTGGTCTCTTCCAGAGTGGGGTAGGGATCCTCACCCCCACCTGGACAGGACAACGAGAAGACAGGCTCTCTTTCCAAAATGTTAGTTTTGCCATCCCCCACTGTGATGTACAGTACTTAAAGGAGATACTCCAAGAGAACTGATTTAACTGATTGTCCTCCATACTTTGTTAATCAGTGTGGGTGCGATTGCGCCATTTCTTTTTTATTTATTTATTACATTATAGACTGCATGTTTGAAGAACCGAGGTTTCCTTACAATTTAGTGACAGTAATTAAGCTCTGCGAAGAGAACCACGTGCTGCCTTGGTTCTAGGATGTTTGGGGCCCTGGGCAGAAAGGGAATGTGTGAGGCCCCTCTAAATTGCAGAGACATGAGGCATTCAGGGCTGTTTGCATCTGAATAGATGCCCCTGCTCCTGAAGCTGCAGCCCCTCCCTCTCAGTCACCTTCAAGCACCTCTTAACAGCTCATCAAGGGCTGAAGGTGTGATGGTTGCCATCCCGCTGTGCCTCTCCAGTGCTGCTGGGTATCTGAGCTTTGGTACTGCATCGGAGTCAAGAAGGTAGGTGAGTGGAAGCTGTGCCGGTTTAGGGTATTGCGACCAGTGCATGGTTAAAATTACGGACAAACTGCGTCCGTTAAAGAATCCTTCACGGACAACGGACAGACGACTGAAATTACGGGCTGTCCGTGAAATTTACGGACGGTTGGTCACCCTAGATATGAAGCAAAGGGAAAAGAAAACAAAAGGGTAGAGGAGAGTGGCAAATGACAACAGGGGGGGATGTAAAGGACCTGTTGAGTCTCAGTAGGATGAGACAGCAACACTACACTAGAAGACATAGATGTCTTGGTTGTTAACCAGTGTAAAGTGGTGTTGGTAATACTGGCGAAAAAAGTATCGCGGACGGGGGGGGTTTGGGGTGGGTTTGATCAATTCAAGAATATTGATCCAGGCTGTTCCATAAAGCGTTATTAGCTTAAATCCAGGGCCGGCTTTAGGGCGGTGCGACCGGTGCCACCGCACCGGGTGCTGGGCTCCTGGGGGCGCCGTGTTTGCAAGTTTATTATGTTTTGAAAGCGCCTGCTTCAGTGTTCCTTTCCTCAGAAATTACCAGGCCTCACAAAACTGTCAAGATAACTTCTGTGATTAATGTCCTTCTGGGAGAGAGATCAGAGTTTTGTAAAGTTGAGGTTTTGACTTATGTGGAGTTAGTGCAGAGGGTTAATATGCCTGCTACAAAGAACCTGTACCAAGTAGATTACAGAGTGCATATGATGTAAACAGATCAGCAGGTTACTGGTTTTAAAAGAGACATCCTTTTGTTACTTGCAATTTATACCCAAGTCCTAATAAAGAACAGTGATCAATTAACTTTTATCATAAAACTTCATACACACTACGAAGTATACATTAAAATATTGATTAATGTTGCAAAAAGCGTTAATTTGGCTTGAAATAGATTCTTATTTTTAGAGAAAACTCCCAACTGTGGTGTTTCTTTTTCGGCTCTGAGTTTGTGCTTCTCCTGACCAAGCACTCTCAAAATATACTGCCTACCAGTTTCAGGGGCACATGCATCAACGTAAATAGGGATCACAAATGGGCAGATTCGCAGAATCTGCCCCTTTGCGACCAGTATTTTTGCATTTGGGATGCATCAACCCAAATGCAAATTCGCAATTTAAGTAATCGCAAAATTTGCGATTACTTAAATTGTGAATACATTAAGGGAATCGCAAATTGTGATTCCCTAAATGCAATGCATGATGCAATTCTAAATTGCGAATTCGCAATTAGGGATTGCAAATTACCATCAATTTGAACATGATGGTAATTTGCAAAAACTTTGAAAAATGCACTAAAGTGAATTTTGCAAAGTTTCATGTTACACACACACGTGCCCTTGGGGCATGTATGTGCACAACATGTGGTAACATCTCAATTTCAGGGGTGCAACAGGGTGTCCTTTTGGCACCCTTTAAATTGCATGCGCAATTTGCGAGTACCTATTTGGTACTCGCAAATTGCGCAAGCAATTAGGCCCATAGGAATGAATGAGTAGCTATTCCTTAATTTCGACTCGCAATTTGCGAGTCGCAATTAAAGAATATGTAGGACTCGAAAAAAAATTGCAATTCCTACATGCATAGGGATTTGTAAGTCCAAAATAGCGATTTCTTAAAATTCGCTATTTGGGATTTGCAAATCCTGAGTTTGATGCATGTGGTCCTTAGTCCTTTGGCTTATGTAACATTTCCTATACACTAATTTACACACGTATGATTGATTATCTCTGTGCAATGTGTGTGTGATGCAAAGTGTTCTGACACCCTACAGTGGCGCTATATAACTAATGCATCTGATAGCGAGTGGTTTGGAGACTTGGTCACTGTTAAAGGGTGCTAGTGAGAGAGTCCGTGGTGGAGGTGGTCTTTGGGGGGCGCCAGCAAACATTGTCGCACTGGGCGCCACCAGCACTAAAGCCGGCCCTGCTTAAATCCAGGGATCTTGGGTAGATGGGATGGAGTGTGCACGCATAATGTATCTTAGCAGTATCTACCATGTGTTATTGGAGGCAAAGCTCAGTGATTTCCAAGAGGAGAGGATGGTTTTATGAGCCAGGGTGAACATAAGATAGTTTAGAAATAAGTCATCCGCTGTGATCCAGTAGTGAGCGAGGGACTAAAAACGCCACAGTTGGCAAACGAAAAGTTCCTAGGGAGACTAGTATTAAACATGTCATCTATGGTGTTGTGAACTTTAGTCCACAAATTGTGTAGCAGGGGTAAGTCATACAACATGTGGTGAAGATCTGCATTCTCCGAGTTACAACTCCAACAGGTATCTTTGTCTCTGAGCCCTAGTTTGGCCAAGTGGTGCAAAGTCCAGAAGGTTCAGTGAAGAATCCGTAGTTTGGTCTGGGCAAGGTTTGGTGTTATTTTCTTGGTGATAGGGGAAGCCCACAGTTTTGGCCAGTCACTATCTGACGGGTTAGGTAGTCTGTCTTGTGACCAGTCAGTGCACCACTTCTGCTGAGTAGCCCCACATAGCAAAGTAGTTAGGGGTCTGAGCTTGGCATATATCTTAGAGGTCACGTCTCCGTGTCTCTTGAATAATGTTAGGAGAATTGGAAGCAAGCCATCTTTAAAAGGGAAGCATTTGTGTTTGGAGATGGCTACTTTGAGTTTAATGAAGTCATAGAAGTCAGAGGGAGCAATGTTGTATTTTTGTTTAATATCGCAGAACGATAGAGGGTTTGGTCTAGAGCCAAGGTCACCCACTGTACAGATTCCTTTCAACCTCCACAAGCTTCCTATGAAGATACTGGGGTCACATTTAATATCTTTATTAAACTAGATAGAGGTTTGTAGGGAGTTTTTGATTTTCACGGCTGACAGTTCCAATCGAGACACAGTAAGACGTTTCTAGTGTGTTTCAAAATCAGGTTGTCAAGAATGTGATAATCTTCGGAAATGGTTCGGAGAGACATCAGTGAGAGGTTGTCTGCAAGCAACTGTTCCAAGGAAAGCCATGGGAGAATGTATTTATTTGTAAAGTTTTATATAGCGCGAACGTGACCCACAAGGGTAATCGAGTGCTTTACAGAATACAGTTTAAAACATAAGCGGATGATGTAGTATACAAGCAGTTGAAATGTGTCAATACGTACAATAGAGAAATATAATATATAGATAATTAACATAGGTGACCCGGAATCAGCAGGACATTGCACAATAAATGGTTATTGAGCATTAAGTGGCTGTGGTAATAATCATACATATAATAATCTCATTCATTCCACCGGAGGAAGGCAATGATATGCGGCTCGTATAGGTGACTCGGTGTCAGCCTAGAATTAGACTTAGGAAGTGAATTTGTTCATTAGTAGTATTTTTACTTCTTTTTTGAATGCGGTAAAGGAAGAGATTGAAGCCAAGTGCCTTATTCAGCCATTTCCCACAATGGGTGGCCAGAAAAGCTAGTTTGTACTTCCTGAAGTCTGCAAGGTTAGACCCGCCTATAGGACAAACAACGTTTTTTAGGGAGACATGAGGTTTTTTTAGAGTTCCAAAGGAATTTGCTGATAAGGCGCTGTGAGAAGTTGGCCTGGTAAATGATGTCCACTAATTAAAGTGGGCACCTAGCACCAGTCCAAACAACCCTTATGGTGATTTAAGAGGTCAAAGATAACCTTTTGAAAGCTATCCAAGTGGTAGCTGTGGAGAGCATCCTTTAGGCTTAGTCTTGATGAATATTAAGCAGCTTATATTACCAGAATGCAACCTTAATGTATTGGTTAAATGAAACGAGAACCACACAGTAGTTATAAAAATATGAATGTATTATTATAACACACCTTACATACAATCACAGTATCTGCTACACGCAGATAAACACAAAGAAAACAATACTGTAGCACAGAAACAAGCGTAAGTAGCCCCAATACACAGTGGGCTCCAGGGGAGACCAACCCATATACTAAAATAGTGGTAGAAGAACCACGACTCGAGTCAAGACAGTGTCTAGAGGTTGTAGAATCGCTGGGACCCCAAGGAACCACCTAAGGTGAGTAAGCAGGAATCCCACGGAGGACGGATGCAGTGTGAGAACACGACCGCGTGCTTCGAACAATTCAATGGGAGAGTCGCGGTTGCAGTTTTAGTGTTTAAGGACCCTGCCCAGTGGATTACAAAGAAACCACTTTGGAACATAAAAGGTTGGAGAGCCACCTCACCCGTGGATACCAAAGTACGAAAGCTACCTATCCTAGGGAAGCCGGGTGCATAGGGTCGAAGTGGTGTCAGAAACCCCCATCATTCTCAATGGGAGTCATCAAAGAAATGCCACTGCTGGAAAGAAAAAAGTGTCAGGTGGAACCCATAGGTGGATTTTTGAAGGATGGAACCTGAAAGCAGAGGGGACAGAGTCTGGGTCACTCAGGAGTGACCAGGGGCTCGGTAGACAAATGCCCAACGATGTCGGGTGCTTCATGTGTGAAGATGAAGAGCTTGACTCTGCAGCCATGAGGACAAGGAAACATTGAGGACGACCAGGAGCCGGATACGAGCTGTCCCACGAAGGATGTCGAGTGCTGAGAGGTCGGTGTCCGGCGGTAGCACCGACAAGCCTTGGCAGCGGCAACCCACGAAAAAGGTCGAGGAAGGTCACGGTCTGGCCCAGCAAGGACCAGGAGACTCACTACAGCAAGGGGAGTCAGGGCAGGCCTGGAGCAACCAGGGGAGCCCAAGAAAATCAGTGCTCTCCCTCAAATGGACCCACAGGCCGAAGGCACAGGACCTCTGGCAGTTTCACAAAACAACATCTTGCAGGGCACAGAGTGCGAGGAGGCCAAAGTCCTTTGTACAAAAGGTGCGCGGAGGTTGAGGCTATCAATAGCCCAATGCACTTAGTTGGAGAACGCCGACAAGCCTATGCAATTGCAAAAGTGCGCAGTGCACAGGGGCTCGGGTTATGCGGTCCCCACGAGGGATACTGGCCTCAAACTCGGTGAGAGGGCAGCTCGACCTCAAGGAACGCAGGAACCCACCTCCTGTGTTACTGGAGCCTTCGGAGTCCGCAGGAGCTCAGGATCAGCAGACCAGTAAGTTGCGTTACGGTGCCTGCGACTGCAGGGGAGTTACTCCTTCACCCCAAGGGAGATACTTCAGATGTCCTTGATGCTCCACAGGTCCTGCATGGAGCCTGTATGGTGCACGGGCACAGACGATGCTTTGGACAGAGAGGTAAGACGAAGTCGGGCCCAGTTGAAGTCCAGAGTGTCCAGATGGTTGAAGTTCAGTGGTTTCTTGATTAGAATCTTGTCCACATCGAATCTAGGGTCCTACAGCCAGGTAAGCCCTTTTGTATCCACAGGAGAGGGTTGGACAGATTCAGGGGACCATCCCAGGGGAGGGTCAGGACAGAGGGGACGATACTCCCATGTCCTTTGTCCAGTTTCACGCCAGAGCAGGAGCCAACGGCTCCCAGGGCTGGTTTGAACTAGACTATGCACAGGGACACCAAGTGTGCCCCAGATGCAAACTTTCAGGCACTTTGGAAGTGCACCCACCCAACCCCAATACACTAAATCCTGTCTGGGAGGTAGTCACACCTCCCTGTGACAGGATGCCTATTGTCCTGCCTTCCCCTGCTCGAGCTTGGCTCAGCAGCAGGAGGGCAGAAATGTGTCTCTGCTCGGCAGCAACCATTTTTCACTACCCGGGTCGAGAAGACTGGTACCGGAAAGACCAGTGTCTCCACAAAGCTTGCTTCAGAAGGGTGTAATCATACCTCGAGTGTGGAGGTATGATTCCAAGGTGTTTGATACCAAACACAACATGTTTTGTTGCAGCCGTTTAAGATAGCATTTTACGCCAGCATATAATGCACCTCTACCTATATGTCTGGCTGTGTCACCGACAACCCGGGAGAATGGTCTCTGAAGGCTAAAGAGGAGTGGAGTTTCCGACCACCCCTAGTTAGCATATACAAGTGTGTGTTTCAAACAGCCTTCGAAAAGGGCTTCCAACTCCGTAATCATATCTGAAGTGAAAGAAGCACTAGGCAGGATATTTTTATACGCAGGCCCCTCGTTTTTGTTGGAAGAGTTCAAAAAAGGGTTTGTGATCCCTTGTGTGGGTCCTACAAAGACTGGCTAGGAGAAGAATGGGGAGAGGATGTGGTCTTATGGCTAGGGCAGTCGACCTCGAAGCTGGTAAACCAGTTTTGAGTCTCGGCAGGGACGCTCAACATCCTGTAATTCTGGGCAAATCACTTAATGTCCCCGTGCCTAACATAAATAACTGTGTCCAACTGTAACGCAACTGGTGCTCATGTAAAGAGCTCTGATATCTTCAGGTATAGTTTGCACTATATAAAACTCCCCCCAAAAATGTAACATTTGCCTGGGTAATGGAAGGGCTACAGGTATCAAACATGCCAAAGGAACAAACTCAGAGCGGGACTTCAAAACCTATTTTTAAGATTACTTAAGGTCTCCCCTTATGTTTAGTGTACAAAAAACAAGGTGTCTTCCCAAAGTCTATAACATACTTTCTAGGATAAAGAGGTTTGTTCGATCCCTTATACAGTACTGTACAGTGAGGTAGTGTTGAGAAGGGTGGGGCACACTACACTGTTGCTCACCATGGACATCAAAAATTACATGTTTAAAATCAAGGTTTTTGGTGTTTCTAAACAATACAATTAACAGCTGTCATTAGTACCCAATGTATTGCAACTCAATTAATCATTCTTGGATGGATGAAAGGCTGACGGGCTTTGGGGGGAATTGAGCGTGTGGCTTACATGATGGAGTAGAGGGGGCCAATGTTGGGTGTAAGAAATTCAGATAGATTTACAGAATCCCAGTGGTGAAAAACTGATCACAGAGGCTAGGGTGTGTGTGTGTTAAACTGGGAGACACCAATAATGGTATGGTTTGCTTGGACCGTCAGAGTGACAAAACAGCAGTCCTCATGGTTTAACTGAGCTTCTGATATACAAATAAAGGGTGTGTTGAAAGTCTATAGGTTAGGACAAATCATGATGAAGTGCCTTGAGGTCGTTGTATGGATCAGAAAAATCTTTAACATGTATTTTTGACCTGGGTTTGACAGTGAAGCTGTCTAAACAGATTTATTGTTTCCGCTATACATTCAGTGGGCTTTAAGGCCACCCCTTTCAACCATTAACCCTTTGACCTCTTTCAGTGTTAAGACTTTGTCAATCACTTCATGGCTCTGTCAAAGTTGTATTTCTCTTTCACCTAATGTTATTGGTTATTTGGTTGTATCTTTCCACCCCCAAAGAAATGTATGTATTGCAATGCATGAGAGAATATTTTACATATCCCTCTCTCTGTCAGCACTTTAATGCTAGCGTGTAGCTAACACCTGCACGTATAAATACATGCATGCAAGCAAGCTTGTCTACATGATATAACATAATAAAGCCAGCCCTATAGGCTTTGCCAATGCTTGTTTCTGAGCAGGGTAAGAATCAGAAGGAAGGGAAAGGTGGGTGAGTGGGTGCAAGGGTGCTCCCCGTTATCTCAAAGACTTTCAATGGTGAATGGGATGCAGTCAAAAGGAACCTAGTGTACCACATTTAACCCTATGATTGGTTGGCCGTTGTAGTTTAAAGGTCAAGAAAAATAGTTCAGAACAACAAATATCTAACTGCTTTTTGGTGTTTATCTACTTTATTCTTAATGTTTGTAAACATCTCTTTTGTATGAAAGAGCAACACACCAAGGATTTAAGTGGTTTGAGGGAAGGGTAATGGTGTGGCCATGTATTATAGCGAATAAAGTACCCCTGCCATATATTATAAAGATAATGCAAGGCACCTTGGAGTTCCATGGCTATTTAGATGAATGAGCCCAAAAGCTGTGTTCTTTTTTAAGTGACCATATAGAGGAATGAGGCAGAACGCCTCTACATGGTCATGGAACTCCTCAGTGACACGCAATATGCTTATAATGTATGGCAGGGGCTACAATATGGTATTGGAACTACCTCGAACACAGGCCATTCAAGAGACACCCCTGCCTCTTTACCCTATCTCTGACATAACAGAAACCACAAAACACAAGATAAACAGAGTACATTGTAACAGCCAGCAAAATAGATTTACGATTTGCATCTCTCTCTCACAACCGCTTCCTCCATCACTCATCACATGTCTCAAGACAAGAATGGAGCACTTCTCTGGTCACTCACATATAAGATATCAAGAAACACAACACTGCCAACCCCGTCCTACTGATGGTGAAGCATGTTAAACATCCAAAAATGCACATCAGTGCTCTACAATGGGGTATGATGAGCCATGTAAATTCTACAATACAATGGTGGAGCATGAGGTTTGACAGGGGTTTTTGGGCAGCACGCAGCAGGGAGGAGGAAGCTGCCCTCTGTCAGTACAATGGATTCCCATTGAGGTACTCACATGTGAAACACACGAGCAGCGCTCGCACGATGTAGTCAACTGCTTTGCTCCAGCGTTCTGACGCACAGGTCACTGCCTTCGGGATGATGATTTCAGCTGCGACGTAAAATTGCAGTGCGTAGGTGATGAATATCCCAAAGGAGTAAAGGATCTTCACTGACTGGTAGAACCTGAAGAAAAAGACGAAGTCATACAGAGAAAACAAAGAGCAACCTAAAGGGATAACTCTGGTCAAAGCAAAACCTCATGCATTCAAATAAACCTTAATCTGGCTTTGTGGCACCTCAGGCAATTGAAGGACAAATACTGACTGACACAACTCTGCTGATGCATCTCAATTCAGTCTTCCTGAGGCAACACAATAATGCTATTGTAGTACTCCATAACACTCTGCAAGTCCACCAATGGTGTAGCTAGGGTGTCAAATGTCCTAAGACAAGCAAGAACAATTGCCCAGCAACCCCTTGATCGATAAACAGCTATATATTGGGCGCAGTGGGCCAGCTGGCTCCCGTGCAGCGGTGTTGCTGCACTATTATTAGCTATGCCCATGCAGCCTACCTCAGTCGTGGCCTGCGCCCACAGCTTATTCGGTACTAGAACCACACACAGATCAAAAGACTTTCTCCTTGCAATTTCAGCACTTCGGCTTGCCACATACATCTCTACTAACGTTCCTGAACCCTGACCTGCACGTCAGCTGTCCTGGGACCAAAACGTAGCATGTCACTTCACCACTGACCTAACTTGCAACACCCCCACCTATTCTGGACTGGACCCCACCCAGAGACCTCCAGTTCCACCAAGTAGAAACCCTGCGCTATTCAAGTTCTCAGACCCTCACACAGTTCGGCCATTGCTCCTTACTTTTGTTCTCCATCACTGCTCTTTTTAACATTTGAACTACCCAAAAACGATGTCAGCTGTTCGATCAATCACAGACGTCCTCTCCGCCTTACTTTCAGGAATCGATTTGTCACATTAGGATTGTGCACAAGGACCCAGGAATTCCCACTGGCTGAGGTCGTCTGCCATGGCAGCAAATCAGAGATCGCTGAATGCCTGGAAATGTCATCACTACCTTAGACAAAATAGCAGGTCCGTCTCTAGATGGGATTTATAGGGGGCACACAAGGGGCCACCTCTAAAACTGACCAGGACACCTACAACAGGCGTTCGTGAAGGTTATGCTCATGTCCGATATACAGACAAAGCATTTAAAACTGTCAAGCACATTGCCAATTAAACATTACTATGGTCTGTAGAAGCGGCAATCACCCCTGTCCTCCTCTTCACACCACTCTCTTTTGCAGGGCCTTTGGTAGACATTTATCATCTTTTTCTCCACATATCTTTCTGAAACACTCAACCGGCATTTTTCACACCTCATCTCTTTCCTCTTCAGCACCCTCTTTTCACTCTCTCCTGCACATACTGCCTTGCAACTCCTTCTTCACTTCACTAATCCAAACACACACAATGCACCTACTCACCCCTACGAACTGCATTTTCTATAACTTTCCTCCTGTCAATATTTTGACAGTCCAGTGCCTCTTCCACACCTAACCATTGCTCTGTGCGCTCTACAAAGAGACCATGTATTGGATGAGCACATATTCCAAACTCCAAAGCTCTGAATACATATTTATGCACTTAAATCAAAATCGGTATTATTGATGGGGTGCTGAACAATTATTCCATTCTTGAGTTCAAATGTGTATGGTGACATGAAGCTAATGCTGTTGAAACAAATGTGCTACTATAACATGTTGAAGTGTGGTTTCCTGGCTTATGTACACGATTTCTCAGTTAGGCCTCAGCGCCGTCTTGTTGAAAATGGATGCCACAGCATCATGTTTATTATCTGTTTATAAATCTGATGAACATTGTGAAGCAAGATGTGGATTTGTTTATTTCTGAATGACACTGTTCTCAAAGAAAGCTTGCTAGAGGGCCTACTGTAAATCATTTTTCCATGTATCCTCTGCGTGCATGATTACATTAATTCAAAATGGTCCGATGCAGTTTATAGAACTAGTTTGTTCTGACACTTCCGAAAAACGTTAGGCAAAAGGGACCGAATCAATATTCATGTAGTGGATTAGTGCTAAGGTGATAGGGTTATGTGAAGTTATAAAATGCTATGATTTTGTTGCGCGAAAATGTAGTTCCTTCCACACCATGGTAAGTTTGCAGTTCTAATACTTCCGGAGAAAATGGCTATATAAACCGTTGAATTTTGAGGATTAACCCTAGAGAGAAGGGATGGGGAATTTGTATCGCACAAAGCCCGGGACATGACGATTTCTTCTGCAGACAAGAAGTTGTAATCTGCACTTAGTCTGCCGGGCAAGCAGACTTTCTGCTAGGCCTCCTGCAACTTATACAAGAGCACAAAGTCGGTTTTTAGGTCTCGCCTACGCAGCGCGCAGGTGCTGTTTGGAGAGACCTCTTGGAATCACTCCGGGCTTTTGTGGAAACTCGTGCATGTTTTGCACTGTTTCCAATCAGCCCTCGTGCATGTACGGCGTTTACCTTGCGGGAGCCAGCAGCGGCGCCATCTGTTTGCAATTATCGCGCCCGCTGCTGCTCGCTCCCGTAAGGTAAATGCTGTAGATGGACTTTAACTTCCGCAGCCGCGGGGCCGCGCTGGTCTTTCAGCGCTTGTTTACCCTTAGATTGGTTGATTGGCTACTTTGACTTCCAATTTTATGACGTCACATCGCAGAAAGGTAAACACTCCATCACGTGCTTGAAACCCGCAGTTGGCTGGATCGCAGTGGCGGAGCAAGTTTGTATTAGAGTGGAAGACTTGAGTTTGCAGTCGTAATCGCGTTGATTCTTTGGTTACGTGTACATACACACCGACGTTCCGTTATCACTTCTCTCCCTGCGCTTCTCGACAGCTCATCGATATCATTTAACTCAGCTGCCGAGAGCACAGGACGGCAGTTGACGTGTCTGCCCGCCGCTGAGCGTGAGGAAGGCTCTGTTTGGTGGGTCTCGGGAAGTTTACATCGGTACTCATGCCGTTTGCGTGCTGATTGGCCACTGCGTGCTTCAATCCCGCCCGCAGAGGTGGCGGTCTTTCTCCTCAGTTGGTGCCCTTGTTCCTGGCGGTGCGGCCGGTGCCCACGCAGCCCTGTGGAGACGTCAGGTCCCCTCCGCTCATGGGGAGGCCTTCACCGCACCGGCTCGAGCAAGGAGGTTGCAGACGCTGTCTGGGAGTCGACGCCGTGCGCGGAGCCTCCTCGCCACGGCAACTTTCTTTGTTCCGGATGATTGCGCAAACAGGGGCCGGGTTTATTTTTTTCTCGGTGTCGGCGGGTTTGTTGATACGGGGTGGGGGTGTTATGCAGTAAGGTGGTGACTGGGGCGGTGGACGGACGCGTAAAAGTACATCTTTAAGGGCCATCATTACAGGGCCCATTTTGGGTTGCATGTAACCAGACTGCCCTCGGATTTCGTCTACCTAAAGCCCCGTGCCAACGGTGGCACCACCCATCCAGCGGGCTTCAGAGTTAATTTTATTTAAAAGACTCTGTGAGGTCCTTGACGTGAAGCTGTGGAGCACCACATCGAGTGTCGGGACTCTATCTGGTTGCAGTCCCCGCCCACCACCTCCATCTTGTTTCCTTCTGTTGCTTCTCCGTGTCTTGTGCCACTGTAAAACAGCACTGGGACCGTTTGCTTCCGAGAAGAAGGCACACATTGGGTGTGTTGCTTATAGAGTGTCGGGAATTCATACTGTTATGTAAACCACGGCAGAGATGTGCTATTGTTGTACAGTGTTGTCCGCCGATTTTCCTCGGACCAGTATGTGGCCGCGCTTTCTATAAAGTGCCTCATGGCCCTTTCTAACGGACGATCAGGACTCTCCTCGCTCTTAAGAAGATGCATTCACGGCGGGGGCACATTTGGTACACCCCCGGAGTTCAGGGCACAGAGCAATATTAAGAAAAAACACAGTGTTGACATCTTAGTGAAAGAACAGTGCCTTGAGTTACTCTTGAGTGAACCATTACCAATGTCTTTTTCGAAGCCAGTGGGGTGTGTATGGAAGATGAGGGAAGTGCGATACCTGTCAATGATAATACCGTTTCTTATGGTCCGGGTGCTAGTCCCGTTACCCAAATGAATTATCGGGCTAATGGTATCAATCGCCCAAAAATTACGTTCACTCAAGATGAACAGGTTAATGCTCCCGTTGGCACAATTAATTATGTGCCTGAAAGGGCTTTTGCTAGGGAGGAGGTAGCGGACTCCTCCTCCCAACCTCCGGTTATGGGTAATAGTGTGGCTAATGTATTAGCTAATAGGGTTACTGTCTTGTCATGGAATATAGCAGGATTGAGAGCAAAAAGAGAGGATACATGTTGGAAGTCATTTCTCTCTTCCTTCCATATAATTGCTTTACAAGAGACGTGGGAGGCCAGAGATTCCTTTTACTTGGATAGGTTCCAGTCTTTTATTAAATATGCTGTGCCTTCTTCCTCGGGGAGACCCAGTGGTGGTCTTTTGTTATTATTTAGTCTTAAGCTATTGTATAGCACAGAACTTGTTAAGACTAGTTCACCGAATATATTGGCGGTTAAAGTTGTAGGTGTCAACCTTCCATCAATGTTAGTTGTGAACTTTTATAATTCATTTACGAGGATGGACGAATTGGAGCACTTAAAGGTCTTATTCACCTTTTTAGAGGATTTCGATGCAAATAATGTTACTCCTTATTATTTGTTATTGTTTGGCGATTTTAATATTCGTTTAAGACAATCCAATTGTTTTGGAAATTTTAAGCAGGCTTATTGCCCGCAGGAGGAAGCCCACTTTGATCTTTCAAAAGGTGGGATGTTTCTAGACAGCATTGTATCTGCTTTTAATTTATTTGTGCCAATGCAGAACTTAGTATCTCCTGTGCCTACATTCACTGGTCAGGGTCACAACAGCATTATTGATCATATACTAATTTCCTGTACTATGAAGGGACTGGTAGGACCATTTTGTGTCACTGCAAACGTCCTTAGTGACCACAATCCATTATCTTTGGAATTAAATATTAATGAGGTCTTTAGGCCTAATCATATGTCTACAATCTCTAATTCAAACATAGTCCCTATTAAACAGGGAACTCGTTTGAGATGGGAGGTTATTACTCCTAGTGATTTTCTCGAGAAACTGTATCACAGTAATTTGGAGGATTTTAATATTTGCCTGGCGACAGAATCTAAACCAGGGGATATTCTTGGTGCTTTTGAGCGAATAACCAACCAGATTATGGATAATTTAACTCTTGTTGGGAAACCAAGACCTAAGAAGCATAAAATCTGGTTTGATCAGGCATGTAGTAGCGAGCACTCTATTCTCTTACTGGCCTTAAAAGATGGCGCTAAAGATTTCAGCAGGATTGTGGAGGCAAGAAGATCCTTCAAGAAAACACTAAAGGCAAGGAAAACGTGTCTGAAAAATTTGGCGTGGGAAGAACTGTCAGACGCTAGTGTCTTAAAAAGTAGTTCCCAATTTTGGAAAGTAATTAACAGCCCACTTTTTAATGAAAAGGAAAATATTATTAATGATTGTCTTATTGCCCCAGATAAATGGGTGTCTCATTTTAGTGGGCTCTATTCTGAGATTCCTGACCAGAATCCTGTAAATTTTGGGGATACTAATCTGTCATCGAAAATTAATTTTACAGAAGATGAAGTTCAGGACGCCATTGAATCAATGGCAAAGGGCAAAGCACCCGGCCCCGATGGTGTCCCTGCAGATTTGTACAAGGCAGATTCAAATTACTGGGCGAAACTTCTAACCTTAGTTTTTAACGCAGTAGCAAAGGAGGGTGTCCCCCGTTCTTGGGGTAAGGCCGTGATAGTACCAGTATTTAAAAAAGGTGATAGAGAGGATCCGGCATGTTATCGGCCTATTTCTCTTCTCGATTCTGCGATGAAAATAATGGGTAAAGTTGTCCTAGCACGGTTAACATCATGGCTGGAGGACAACTCCATTATTTCGGATCTTCAGTATGGTTTCAGAAAGGGAAGGAGCACGGTAGGTCAATGCCTTAATTTGCATCTTATCATCGGGAAGTATACGATTGCGAAGCAGGGGGTCTTACACTTAGCATTCATGGACCTGTCTACTGCTTTTGATTTGGTTAATCGTCAAAAACTATGGGCATCCCTGGCAACTATGGGTCTTGACCCTGTGCTGATTTCCTTTTTGGCACTTATGCATGAAGACACTATTGCGGCGGTCCGTTATAACAAGAACGGGAATCTAACTGATGCCTGGCAGGTGAAGCGTGGGGTAAGACAGGGGTGCATTCTTGCCCCCCTGCTTTTCTCACTTTATATTAATAACCTGGGGGAAGTTTTGTCCTCATCTTGTAAAGACATCCCAAGAGTAGGTACTAAGTTGATTCCCGCTTTGTTGTATGCGGATGACACGGTCTTATTGGCTAGAACTGCAAGAGGCCTTCAAGCCCTTTTAAATGGTTTTAACGATTTTATGGTCTCTTTGGACTTAGTAATTAATTTTAAAAAATCCCACTCAATGACAATAGGAGATGGAGCTGCTAAAAAGGTTAAATTCTTCTGCAATCAACAGGAGCTAACAAAAGTCCAGACCTTTCCATACTTGGGGGTCACTTTTGATGACCGAGGATCATGGGTCGCGCAACGCGCACAGAAACAGAATATTCTCGCTAGGGCAACAGGAGCATTGTTGGGTTTTGCAAAACGGCTGGGATGCAAGCCCTTGCCCGCGATTTTGAAGATATATAACGCTAAGTGCGTGCCTATGGCCCTGTATGGTAGTGAGGTCTGGGGCTATGCGTCGGCAGTGGAGATTCAATTAATTGAGAATGCCTTTTTTCGGAAACTTTTGTCATTGCCTGTTTCTACTTCAATCTTTAATATCCATGAAGATTTGGGGGCGGAGTACCTAGTGGATCAGATTTCCGTTGCCCCATTAATGGGTTGGTTAAGGGTTTGGGCGCAGCATCCACCAACCCTTAACCAGCTCATTATACAAGATTGTCTGGTCCTTGACAAAGCCATGTGCATTCCTTGGCTAAGATATATTAAATCTAAGATGGAGACTCTTGGCTATTTAGAATTATTTGAGAGACCATGTGAGCTGTCTAAATTGGAAATAAAAGACTTAAAGTCGCAGTTCATGTGCAGGGCAAAGTTGCAGAGAGAAGGCGAGGAAGTGTGTAAACCGTCCGTTAGGAGATTTGTCATGTTAAGTATGGGCAATGAGATTCAGCCATACTTGACTTATATAAATAACCCTTTTCATTTATTTTTATTGATCAGGTTTAAACATGACATGTTACCTTGGCTCCTAGCACACCCGAAGGGCTTTTTTAAAGAGGGCACTTTGGGCCCCTGTCCCTGTGATAACGCCTCCGAACAAAATACGCTGCATATGATTTTTTACTGTAAATTTTACACTCTGTTACGTAGGAAATTTATTTGCCCCATTTTTAAGAACTATCACTTTGACCAAGTAAGGCCCGCATTGGTATTTCTGCAAATGCTGGGCTCTCCTCTTGTCTGTTTTGGAGTTGCCAGCTATCTTTCAGGAGCAATTAGAAGTAGAAATCGAATGTAGTTTAATATATTTTAGCTCTATTTTTTAGCATGTTTGACAGTCCGAGACCGGGCCTTTTTATTCCTTTTTTTGAAATCATGAAATAGTTTTATAAATTTTTGCCTGCCTTACTTTTTAATGTTCACATTCGCCAATTATTTGTTTAGATTTATTTTTTTGTATATTTGTGTATTGTGTACTGTTTGAAATTCCTTTGTTAATTATTTTTACATGTAACTATTTGCAAATGAAATTTTGTGTATGCTTTGATGGTTTTAATTATTAACCGAATAAAGCTATTGTTGACTGAGTCATGTGCTGTCTGTGAGTATCTGTCAATTCAAGGCCTCTAACCCCACATCTAAACTCACTTATCCAATGCAGTCAGCCTGCAGACAGGTTTTCCGAAAGCATGTTGACATTTATTTGTATGTAATTTTAAGAGATGGAACTGCAATGTTCAGGTTGCTAAAATATCATAGCTACCATGGGGCCAAATCAATTAGTCAATCAAATAGTATTTGTATAGTGCGGCTTATCACCCCAGGGAGTATCCAAGCCCTGTGCTGCAGGTGTCAGTTGAAGAGCCAGATCTTGAGTCCCTTCTTGTAGTGGTTCAGCAAGGGTGTGGTGTGGGGGTGTGTTCCAGTGAGGTGGGAGAAGGAACTAACTCCAGAGTGGCTACATGAGTATGTTCTGGATGGTCTGCAGTCTTTGCATGAGTTTGGTGGTGCCGGTATAGAGTGCATTGCCGTAGTCAAGCTGGCTGGTGAGAAGGGTCTTTCTCCTTATGCTAATGGGGAGCCATCTGAAAATCTTACAAATCTTGTGGAAGCAGGCTGCGGCGACAGCAATGACCTGCCATTTCATGAAGAGTTCGCTGACCAGTATGATGCCAAGACTGGGCCTCAGAGGGTTTCAGACTCTGCTAGTGCACAGAGCTGCAGAAACAAAATATGTTCCATTATATAATGCAAACAGGGCAGTAAAGTGCACGTGTGGTGCTTTGCTCCTGGGCAGGTCGACGCTTATCGAACATTGATGGGCAGAGGAAGACCATTCAAGCCAACTGGTCTTTAGTGCCTAGACTCACTACTTACTCTCTGACAACAAATCAGGACCCTCTGCCAATACTTAGGCCATCAACCTACTTTCTTTTTAAAGTCGATGTTAGCGTTGTGAAGTAACCTAAAAGGTACACGCAGCACTTTACAAAGCTCCTAAATAAATTCAGTTTCATTTAGGGCCTCTCCTTCCTTAACCTTAATGTTTGGGCTCCGCCTCCTGCCAGCTCCTTTTCAGAAACGGCCCGGCTCGAGGCACGCTTCCCGCTGCGCAGAGCGGACACAAAAAGAGGCTTTACATCTGGCTGGTTTCTGATCCTATTTGAAGACGTTTTGGCTTCGTGCCTAATGAACGCATTGCGATGCAGGGGGTGGTGGATCAACGGGCGGGAACACACCAGCTGCAATAACTTAAATGGCCGTTAGGAGAGCAGATGATAGACTGAGCTTGGACCAGAGGGGGCCGAGGCTAGTAATTAAGACGCCCCGCGCGAGTGCTTGCAATTGACTAACTATCGGTTCTCACAAGAGGTGGCTCTGGCATTATTACATCTGGGCTGGGCCCACCTCACTTGCCCTGCCGCCAACATCATATTTTCTTGTCGGGTGTTAACAATGTGCTCAAACCCTTGGCGATTAACCCTTTGACGGAAGTTAATGCTGCCCTCTATGGAAAGACCCTTCACAAAACTATATTAAACAAGCATTGGCATAGCCAATAGGTCTCGCTTTTGGGACCTTATAAGTATTTAGTTATGCAGCACAATATCCTTGGTGTAACAACATCAACAGTTGCATGACTAAACACTTAGAAAGTCCCAAAGGCAAGACCTATTGGCTATGCCAATGCTGGTTTCAAATTGCAAGCTAAAAACATTGTGAGTGCTCATGTTCATAGTTAAATATGGTAACCATAATACGCATGTCGAGATCTATGAGCACTCTCACAGATAAGCGCAGTGAAAACCGATCCAATCTATTTATTGGTTGAGGGCCAAGACACTAAAAATAACATACATGCTGTAAAGATGCTCCCCGGAAAGTGAAACAAAGTCCAGTTGCATCCCACGGTGGTGAGATTTAAGTGGGAAGTATCATTTGTCTGGTCGTTGAGTGTTTGAAATTGCGTGGCAAATCTAGGTGAACTCCTTGCTATATGCCAATAACGATGAAAATCCGAAGAAAAACAAAGGCACAAGAGGCTCATGATCACAATGGCTACCAGGCTGAGATACCAGTGAGCGAACAGTGAGTAGATTGCCTATCAATAAAGGCCTCACCGTGGCTGCCAACAGTTTTTTGGAGTGGTCTGATTTGTTGATAAGTGGCATGGTGAGGAAGGGCTTGTGATGTAGATTACGGGGCAGGCCGGCTCTCTCTGTCTGGGAACTAAAACACAAGAAAGCATGAGTTTAGAGTGTGGTATGCATGTGGTATGCATGCGCAGCAGCAGGAGCTCTCGAAAGGTGTCCCTTGCCGGGAGTGGAAACCCCCAAACACGATGTAGCATGTTGATCTCAAGTGCTGGTTCAGACGGTGAGTTCTGATTTGCTGTAGAGACCATCATGGAGTGAAAAAGACCACATTTCTCACCCAGGCAAATAAGGGGAAGTCACCCCGAGTGGGAGTTGCTTCAAAATGTCTAAGAATACTTTACTGCTTTGTCCCAAGCTGAGGTGTTGCAGCGCTGGAGGTAACACGGATTGTACTCTGGTTCCTTGAGGTGGGCGAGCCAGCAAACTAACAGAAGAGCCAAGAGTCGACTCTGGTTCCAAGAGCCCGTGCATGAGCCAGGACTTGAAAATACTTTTGCATGTCAATCGTGCAACAAACATCATGTCAGAATGTAACGAGGTATCTTCACACCTCAAAAAGTGTTTCTCCTTAACACAAGGAAGCTTTTCACCTTAGTACATCAAATTATACCACTTCTTTGAGAGGCATTTATTAAACGGGCACGTTTTCAAACATGCACTGTGAAAAATTTCTGCTTCCACCCTGATGACAATGCTATTCGTTAATTTAATGCAAGCCAGTAATCTTGTATACCCTACTTTAGGCCCGGATTGTTATTATACTCAGAGCATCATTACAGGCTATTGACTCAAGCTCGAGAGGTTTTGTAGAGCGAAGGAGGCTTATTGAAACAAATTATTTGCCTAGGATCACACAAATTGCTCAAGCAGGGAAGCCAGGATTGATTCTAGGTTCCCCATTTTACACTGTACAATTCACCCACTAAATTGTTATTTCTTTCTCACATCAAAGGTTAATGCTTTTCCCTTAATTCTTGAAGGATGACATTTGAGCGTCTGCGATGGGAACAATCCATGCTTTATTTTTGGCTGTTTTACACAGTGAAAAATTAGCCCAATAAAATAGCATCGCTTCACACCAGACACAGAGATTTGCTGAGATTCACAGGATGCTGAGCCAAAGCTGAACTTTAACATGGTTCCCCATGTTGTGTGGTCAGCAGTTGTAGCCAACAGGCCACATCAACACCTGTTAAAACTCAGCTTGTCTAAACCTGTTGTCCTGTTTATTTTCCACTTGCACTCAGTCTGCACCCAATTAACACCGTGGCTTCTTTCCAACCTTATATGCAAGTGTGTGTTCTTCTTTGAGAGTTTGAAATAATTATTTTGGCAAACATTTTAAATGTTGCACCATCTTGCCAACACTACACAGGACACATTAATTAGCTTCTACATTTCCCTGCTTAGACCTGTGTAGATCTTTACAACACACCTCCAGGACTGGCACAACTGCGGGTGCAGGTTGCATGGCTACTGGAGGACATGAAGCAAAATGGGCTGGTTACTTTAAAGGGGCTGCTGACAGACCTATTGATAAGCACAAATACCACTGGGCAAAGAAAAGTGGGCAGTCTGTGGTGAAAGAGTGGCAGGTAGTGGAGGTGCAGCTGGTGACAAGCACAGAGATGGGAATTTTGGAGTCGACGTGAAGGAAGGATACATGCAGCCTGTGGTGGGAGTGGCGGGGGCCATAAAACCTAATGTGAGAGGGGTGTAGAAGAGGACAACCACAGAACCTGTGGTAAGACTGGACTGGGAATGCAGCCAATGGAGGCAGAGGGGAGAAGAGGGTATGAAACCTGTAGCGAGAGAGGCGGGGACGTTTGTGTGTGTATGTCTATATTTACTCATCTTTATATAGGGTGGACCTATTTGTAAAGAAAGTGTTGTATGTTAACAAGAAATTTATTAAGTCTATGTTATGAGGAAACAAGAAAGTAGACGGATCTTCTGAGTTAAAGAAAGAGATACGGACTCAGAAGTCAGGGAGGGAAAGGTAAGTGGTTTATGCCTATGGCAAGAAAACAGCATGGCTGATAAAATGCTGCTCTGCTCTAAGAGTATTTGCAAGGCTGATTACAAATGGAGGGCAGGAAGCCAAGAGGCTGAGTAGAGCAAGTTTACTTTGGGGGCTGTAATAATGCATCTATGCAAGCCCATCTAGCGGATTTATATGGTAGGTGGGACAAGTTGATTTCTTTACAGGGCTATAAGATTACTGTGGAACTCGGTCCTTTGGAAAAGCAATTTCTTTTTTATTCCACAACCTTGAGAGAGACTTTTCCTATGCTACAAAGTTGGCTGCTCGATTTTTTACTGATTCTACTACACATTTTGAAATGCGGGCACACCGCCAGTATGACCTTCGAGCCGGGCCCCCGCACCCAGGGGAAGGCATGGAGCGCCGCGCACAGAAGTAACATGGCGCCCTGCCTCCCCTGAAACTCCACATCTGATTGGCTGTCCGGGCGTGAACCGGAAGCACTTTCAAGTGTTTCCGGTTCACGCGTCGGATCAAGGTCGGGCAAGCCGGTCTGAACCAGCTTGTTTGACTTCAAGGGCTTAAAAGGCTGGGGAGCTGAGCTGACTGTCTGTGTTCGCCGCTCCACAGCCTACAGGTCGCGTATCTGGACAGGGCCTCAGTCTGAGGCCCCAACAAATCTTTTTTCTTTTGTTTCCCTACAGGAGTATTTCCGGAATCGGCGGAGGTCTGAATAGCAGCTGATTTCGAGGCGGTTTCCAGGTAGCGGCCGAGGGCTGAATCAGCGGATTATCTCACGATTTACGCCAGGCGGCTGGGGATCGTGTTACTGCTTATTTCCTTGTTTGCCTGCAGACGCTACATTGAGGGCAGCTTGATCTTGAGGCTGGGGTTATTTCTCCTTTTCAAGCGCCGCCTCCAACAGCTGATTGTCGAGGGAAGCAGCTGGTTTCTTCAAGTGGCGAGAGCGCCTGGGGTGTGCTCTTTACTACAGCTGATCTGGGATCGGATAACAGCTGGAAAGCAAAGAAGATTACAGGAGCAGTGTGTTTTATTTCTCCTTCTTGTCCCACTGCAGGTGTGTGGGCAAGCATCATACGTGGTTGTCCGTGGGAAACCGATTTTTTCGTTTGGGCAGCACCATCAGGCCTGCATTTTCACTGCTTCTGGGAGCCACGCGGGTTGGAGTTTACTCACCTGACCCACTGGACTAGCTGGTAGGCGTGGCTCTGGTTGTGAGGGTGCTGGTGGCCAGCCGGGGTTGCTACTTCTTAATGGTAGGGGTCCAAGCAGTGTCCCAGACCATTGCACATTGGGCAAGAGTGCCTTAGTGTAAAGCCATCAGCTTAATAAATTGTTGGGGTGCCTTTGGCCCGTATTAGTTTTGGTAATTATATAATCCCGTGATACTGCATTGTTTTGGGAGTACATTGTGGGGCTCTAGTTGCAGTTTTTTTTAAAGGTACTGGGCATTTGAGTGTTAATATTAATGGCCCCCAAGGTGAAGCGGAGCGAACAGCACTCTCGCATGGATATTTTTATGGAGACGATGCGAAAGATGGGGGCAATGGAATCCATGGTAAAAAAAAGGTTGATGATATGGGACAGGCTTTAGCCACTTTAAAGGATAAAGTTGATGGCCAGGAGTGGGCAGAGGACAGGCCCAGGCAGCTTTTCCTCCAGTGCCTAAAAGGAGTAGACCTAGGAAAGGTGGGGCACCTCTACCTAGCGGAGGGGATGGGACAGAGGAGGCCACAGTGCCAGCCCCTTTAGGGGGTGATGCCCTGGTCTGGGGAGCCCGTACCGGTCCCACATACCAATGGTGGTCAGCCTAATGCGGGTGTTGGGAGTGATCGGCCTAGCAACGAGGGGACAGGAGTTCCGGCTGGGGGTCAGCCAAGCACACCGTGTGCCCCTCTCCCCACTGACGGGCAGCCGGGAGCGATGGGGGGGCACCCCACAGGCCCTGCTGGCCCCTAAGACCGGGGGCCCATCCGGGAGCTCGCCAGTTCAGCCCGATTTGGTAGCTAGTCTAGCAGCGGTACTTCCTTCCAAGCAATCCTGTGCACACATATAAGTAAAAGACAACAGTAGGAACAACGAAATATACACAATTATTAGGATGAAACAGATTTTCTTTAATCCTTAGAGAAGCGTAACCAGCCGACACGTGTTTCATCGGGGAAAGATGAACGCACGACTCTTTAGGGCTGACAGAAGTTGCATGAACGTAGTGATTGCCCACAGCCGGTGATAATTCCAACCCGGCTGGGTACACGAATCACAAGTGGAAAAGAAAGAATGGATGAATCAGTCAAAGTTTACAAATTGAAGGGTAATCTTAATTAACCACACATTTAAAAGTAGTGCCGCTAGTAAAGAATGTGAACGGATCCAGAGAATGTTGTGTTTAGTAAGTATAAGTGTGGTACACATGTAGTTGTAATCGGTTGAAGCAAAGAGACCAGACACAAGTGTGTGTTCGAGGTCTCTATTGACAGAGCAGCAGCTCACGCGTACAAGGGGCGCCCGTGTAGGAAAGAAATGTTTCCGGGTGCAGCGGTACTTCCTTGGCTGGGAAAGGTGGGCAACTGGTCCCCGGCAGCAGGGGTGTCGAGTAGTGGGGAGGATGCATAGGAAAAGGCCAGACAGATAATGGCAAAATTAGATGGGGTTCATCCCGGAGGTGGGCTAGCTGTACCAGCAGTGGGCACGACGGGGGCAAATACAGGGCCAATGGGGAGCGGCGGAGTCCCCTCCACAGTCTCCACGCCAGCAGATGCAGGAGCAGCATAGCCAGCAGTGGCAGCACCAACAGGTATGCCGCAAATATTGCCACCTTTGGGTTTAGGTGAAGTCTGCTCCGTTAGGGAGCAACTAGTGCGACATGTGTCTCAGCAGACTAAAGAAAAGATTTGGAAGGGCTCCTATGTGAATATGTTTTCCCTGCTGCTGGATGAGACAGAAAGGGAGGAGACCAAAAAGAATAAGGAATGGACACACCCTAGAGAGTGGGCTAGCATGTTGCTGAAGTTTAGGGTTGAGGAAATGTTGGTTAATTGGATAAAAGGCTTTACGGTTTTCACATCAATAATGGGTGAGCGTTTCCCAGATCTTGCTTCAGAGATGGCCTACTACCAGGATAGAATCACTTGTACGCATGACACTTTTGGGGGCAGTGGATGGAAAGATTATGACAAAGATTTTAGGAGAGCTAAGGCATCTGACCCGGCTCTGGGTTGGAATCAGATTGACATGACCATATACCCAACACATTTCAGAGGGGGTCCACAGGATACCACCCGGGGTCAGTCGCAGGACACCTTCTGGAGTCAGCCCTTTCGCACAGGCCACTCAGGTAGATCAGGGGGCGGGGGGAAAGTAAGGGGGCATGTTGGGATTTCAACAGGCGCTCGTGTAACAGAGCAGTGAGCGCATGTAAATTCAAACACATGTATTCCTTCTGTGGCAACTCCTCACATCCATAGTCCAAATGTTTTAAGAAAACAAAGGACAATGGAGGCAAGAAGCATGACAGAGTGTGTCCCTTGGTAAAGCAAGATTTCCCATTATAACAAGCGTTTTGATACCATGGCTGAACAGTGAAAATTGCCCCACGTCTGCTAGAATTTTGTTGGACGGTTTCAGGATCCCTACGCCTGGTTATGTGGGGGTGTCACACTGACAGAATCAGTTATCGTTCAGGACTAATGAAGGGGTTGTGGTAAATAATTTAATTACCGGGACTTAATTTGGTACAGAAACATAATAAAACAGCTCAGTAAATAAGAGGCAGAATCCGTGGTATTAGAGGTTCGGAATGGGCTTTATTCCAATGAACGATTATAATCGGTTGCTCCAAGTTCCGTCACCACGAAGGTTCAGGAAGTGAAGTACATACATGATTGACAAGAAATGACTTTTATAGAACATACAATACAATGAAGCAAATGCGGTAGGCGTAACAATTGATAAGGAAGATGACGATTCACCTGCGTAACCGAAAATGGGCGTAATGAGGAGTAAAAAGGAACATAATTGGTTATGATGTCATATATAGGTGGATCTATAAGATTATACTTGGCATAGATGCGTGCGCAGCAGCATGACGTGTGATTGACGTGCAACTAGGGGGTGAAGGGGGCTTGACATTTAGCTCTACATGTGGAGACAAGAAGTCTGGAGGGTCAAGTCAACCTAATCCCAAATCATATCTAACATCCCATGTTTAAAGAACTATGTTATCCACAAAGGGAAGTCTCTTGGACAAAATCTATTCTATACTGACTGTGTGTGCGTGCACAAGCGTCTAAGTGTCTAAGTGTCTATATGAGATGCAAGGGGCAGAAACCTTCCATGGTAACAGGGCTATGAATTACTTGCATGAGGACAGAGAAGCCGAGCCTTTGCTCGGTAGCTGGAAGAATGTTTACTTAAACTACTAGACAGGAATGCATCGGGCAGGGAACGGAGCAGATAATTTCGAAGGTGAAATACAGTTCTTGGCAGGCAGCAAGCTGATGTCAGGCTTCGTGAGCCGCGCAGAGAATGAGGCAAAGTTCATGGTCACGGTTGCAGGCTCAGACTGGAGCTTTCAGAGGCAGAAGGCAAGAAGAGTTCGATGACAGAATCAGGGCCTACTTGCCTGGACTGTAAAATGGCATAAGTGAACCATATAAAGCCGGTGGCCTTTCATATTTAAGAATGGAATATCCGGCCTTTTCATGGCGGATCTGACAAAGGACATGTTGGTGGTGGACGCACATGTGTTTGCGTCTTCATAACTAGAACTGGAGGGAACATACATGTACTTGTGATTCATACATGGAACCGTTGGGGTCCAAGATAGGGGACATAACTGATCAGAAAAATCCATATTTCCACATTCCCTCCTTGTCCCCTACTTGCCCGTTAAGAGATATCAATCTTCATCAATCCATTGATCTGTTCATATAACATCATTTGTTCTTCTTTCTTCTTCCGTGACGAATGAATTCTTGGTGGTGGAATACACGATGTGGCACACAGACCACAGATCGCTGGTCCACATTGTAGACATAGACAGCAACTGAATAGTATGAGAAGGCCAATACCTAGGAAAGATAGGACCTTCCATCCAAAGGTAGATAATATACTCCAAAACCAACCGGACCAAGTCCAGGTGCCTGGGTTCTGGTGTATCTGGCTTACAATCTTATGAAGGCGAGTTATGGCCTTATATACAGATGGCGAATTTTCTGGTATGAAAATGCAACAGCTTGATCCGATGACCCTACAAGCTCCGCCCCTATCAGCCAGGATGACGTCAAGGACAAGACGATTTTGAAGCACAACAATCCGCATAGCAGACTGCTCTTCTGTTAAATTGCCTAAAGCGGAAATAGTTTCATTCACTACTGCTTCAAGGGTTCTAGTTAATCTACGTATCAGCTTACTATTAGTAACAGTACCTATATAGGGAAAGAGACCTTTATTGAAATCTGTGTATTTTTCCCATGCTGTTTCAGTGTAATCGACTATTGGGAGATCTCTCCTTACTCTACTATTTACTAAATGAATATTTCTGTGATAATCAGGAGGAGCTAAAAAAACAGGTGGCAAAAGGAATCCAATATAGCAAGTACCGTCCCAGTCTAGAGGCAAACGTACATATGCCGTCTGACCACATATGTAATAGGAATGGCGGGAAGCTCTAAATGTGGACTTGCCTTGATCACTAAACTCTACTACAGTCGTGCATTTACTATGGCCCATATGTATGGAACCATTTTTCCTTACACATAGTTCACCCTTTACTGGAAATATTGACATAGCGGGCAAAATTGGAGTAGTTTCGGATTCGACATTTAGGATCATAAGATTAAGCGTGAAATTACCTAATCCATACACTTCGTTTTCTAGATCAGTTCCTGTTCTCTGGGGAAGTCCCTCCTTGTTGGGGTAGCAGACCTTAAGTAAAATTAAGTTCAAATTTCCCCATACCCAGTTATCTTGATAAACTGCAGAATTCGAATCTAGAGAATTAATTAAACTAAACCATGCTCCACAGGAGCCGTTGTGTGTGAACGGGTATGGAAAGAGAGGTAAAATTCCTTTATAATTCTGATAGGGAGGGAGTCGGCCACATATCCAACAATTTGTAGCATTGCTAACCTGATGGGAGCGATGTAACATACTAATAAAAGTGTTATTGCGCAGCGCAAATCTATAAGACAACTCAAGCGGAGATAATTCACTAAAAGAATGTTCAGCAGTAACATTGTAAACAGGTCTAGAAATAGGATAATATATGTGCAACAATATACTTGCAGTAATTATTAAAAGACTCAAGAAAAACAAAATTAATAACGTCATTATGCAATGGCTACGCAATGATTTACAGTACGCATGTCGCTTCAACATTTTTCGCGATTTTCCATGATTCAGGTCTAAGGGATACATGTCGGAGACAGATTCAACCGCTTCACCTTGGAGAGGACTTAAACAATCAAATCGTCCGACGGTTTAGGCCTGAGTTTCAGTTTATAAAGTTCCTGACTGTTGGCCTCAGCCAAAGGTAGTTTTGAGTCAATGGGTGAAGACACACGAGGTGGGCTATTCACATCCGAAGGAAGTCCATGAAATTTCTTGATATGACTAGAATGCACCCATCCTTTTCTGCCTTCGATCTTCACGGCTGTCCTTGTGGTGAGCAGGACCAATTTGGGTGATCTCCACCTGGGCTCCAGCTGAGTCTTTCGGTCGAAATTCCTCACAAGAACGAGGTCCCCCGGAACTACGCCAAGGGGTTTCACCTCAGTGTTGTCGGGAAAGGTTGCAGCTACCTGTGAACGACAAGATTGTAGTGCAGACATCAAGGAAGCTAAGTAATCTGTCAGCATATTACAGTCAATATCAGTTATTTTTCGTGGCATAGGCGTCCCCCACATATTTGGTGGTCTGCCGAAGATCACTTCATACGGGGATAGCCCTGTTCGAGAGTGTGCTACCATTCTTGTGTAAAAGAGTGCAACTGGTAGTGCTACTACCCAGTCGACACCTTTCTCCCTGCATATTTTGGACAATCTAATTTTCAGGGTCTGATTATGTCTTTCTACGAGACCTGCTGCCTCAGGGTGTCGGACACAGTGGAATTTCCACTGATAACCTAACAAAAGTGAAACATGTTTCATTAATTCGGATGAGAACGGCTGGCCGTTATCTGAGTGAACAACACGTGGTAAACCGTATCGTGGGAAGAATTCTCGAACCAACTGTTTGGCAGTAGTCGGGGCAGTGTAATCTGAAACCGGGTATGCCTCCGTCCAACGGGAAAGAGCACAAACAACTACGAGAACGTATTTGAATCCTCGACATCGTTCCATCTGGATATAATCCATCTGGAGGACTTCAAAAGGGTGATCAGGAGGATGAAATCCACCCTGTTCTACGGGAACGCTTTTTCCTGGGTTGAACTGGCAACAGATCATACAGGTACGGACCTTTTGTTTGGCTGCTGCTCGTAAATGTTTATTGAACCAAATGTGTTGAATGCTATCTAGCATAGCTTTTTCTCCTAGATGTGCTGGACTATGTATAGTGTTAATTATAACTTGGACCATTGAATCAGGAAGGAACCACACAGACTTTTCCTTCATAATCCATCCTTGATCCGTTTGGATCCCTCCTAATTCGGTCCATTTCTTTATTTCATCTGGTGTAGCATGTGTCTGGATGTCAATTACGTCAAAAGTAGGATCTTTAACTGTCATACAATGTGTCGGCGTCGGGACTATTATCTTTGTCATGTCGGATGTTTGTGTTTGAGCAGTCTGTTTAGCTGTTCTGTCGGCTAGATCATTGCCTTGAGAAATGATATCAGTGACTTTCGTATGAGCTTTACATTTCATAATTGATATTGCAGTCGGTAGATGTATCGCATCTAATAAAGCATGAATGAGGGGTCCGTGTTGAATGTGGGCACCGTGGGAAGTTAAATAACCTCTCTCTCGCCACAGCACGCCGAAGTCATGTACAACTCCGAATGCATAACGTGAATCAGTGTATATGTTGACTTTTTTACTTGTGGCTTGAATACAGGCTTGTGTCAGAGCGATGAGCTCTGCGGCTTGAGCTGACAAAGTATTTATATGATTTGTTTCAATGACTTCAGTATCTGTTGTGACTGCGTAAGCAGCCACTAACTCTCCTGTATTTGTTCTCATACATGAACCATCTACATACAATGTCAGGTCTGGATCTGACAATGGGACATCGGTTAAGTCTTGTCTGGGTTTCGTCGTTATAGTAATAACTTCAATACAGTCATGGGCTAGTGGGTCTGTTCCGATTACTGGCAAAAGTGTGGCAGGATTCAATGTGTTACAGCGTCTGATTTCTATATGTGGCTGGAACAATGTAAGTTCGTACCCTGTAAGTCGCGCTATAGTCAAGTGTTGTGTTTGCGTTCGATTCACAAGAACCTCCACTGCATGTGGTACTTGTACTGTCAATGGATGTCCTAACACTATGGCATCGCTTTGTCGTATTGCTAAAGCTGTCGCTGCCACTGATTTCAGGCACGCAGGAAGAGCCTGAGCTACTGGATCTAATGTACTAGAAAAATAAGCACATGGTTTGTGTGCTCCTGCTTGTTCCTGTGTGAGTACTGACAAGGCAGTACCTTCGCGCTCTGTAACAAAGAGTGTAAACTGTTTTCTGTAACATGGCGTTGCTAAAACAGGTGCTTGACATAAAGCTTTCTTTAGGCTTTCAAAAGCTTGTGTATGTTCCTGAGTCCAAGGGAGAACAGTCGATGTGGCTGCCTCCTGTGTTGTCAACTGAATGAGCGATTTTGCTAGAAATGCATATTGAGGGATCCACTGTCTACAGTATGAAGTGAGGCCTATGAAAGCCCGCACCTCCTTTTGTGTCTTGGGTACTTGCATGTTAGCTATTAACTGAATGCGGTCGGGTGTAAGCTGCCTTCCCTCCTTGGACAGCGAGTGTCCAAGATAAATAACTCGCTGGACACAGAATTGCAGCTTAGAAGGGGACACCTTGTGTCCCTTTTCAGCTAGAAATTGTAAAACTGTCAGTGATGCTTTCTCACATTCGGGTTCGCTTCTAGCGGTGATCAACAGATCATCGACATATTGAAGCAAGGCAGTGTTAACTGGCATGTGGATACTGTCAAGTTCTCGTTTCAGTGCTTGGCTATAGATGCTGGGGCTTTCTGTAAATCCTTGAGGTGCGCGTGAGAATTTAAAGCTACGTCCATTTAAACTAAATCCGAACAAATATTGGCTTTCCGGATCTATTGGGACGCTGAAAAAGGCGTTTTTAAGATCAATTACAGTAAAGAATGTTGCTTCGGAATCAATGGCTGTCAATAATGACGAGATATCAGGGACCACAGGGAATTGTGGCACAATGCACTTGTTTAATTCGCGCAGATCAATAACCAATCGATATACTGGCAGGGCCTTTGGATCTGTTCGTTTAAGAATCGGAATTATTGGTGAATTACATACATTGGAGTCTGTTTCCACAACCACTCCTTGGGCAATGAGCTCGTCAATGATTTGCAGCAAAGCCACTACAGCATCTGGGGGTAACTTGTATTGTCGCATTCGTGGTAGTACCACTCCTGCCTTTAATGTGACTCGATATGGTGTAATATTCATGCAACCAACATCAGTAGGGCCTTGTGCCCATAGATGTGTAGGTAAAGTCTGCAGTCGGGGATCCATGTCTCTAGATACATAGTGACCTTTAAAATCACGTAAAAACAATCTTACTCCTTCCGGAGAACAACATATTATGGCTCCTAGAGCTTTCAGTGTTTTTATTCCTAACAGATTTTCTGGACATGATTTAGTAAGCAATAAATCGGTAGTTCGGGTCAAAGGTCCTATCGTAAGTGGAAGAGGTTGTGACACTTCATTAACAATAGGTTTTCCTGAAAAACCAAGGGAGATATTCTGAGAGCCTGAGAGGGGTGCCCCTTGAACTTCACTACGTTTTATGGTCGTTCGACTTGCCCCTGTATCGAGTAAAAATTTTCTGTCTTGGCCTAACAATTCACTATGTACATAAGGTCCTTCTTGATCTACAGGGATCTCGATAAGGGGTAAGTCAACTTCCCTCTCTAGGCTGGTTCATGCGTATCGTTGGTAATCAGGATAGTCGTACTGTGCGGTCTGGTACAGTTGTCGTGTCGTGGTTTGTGTGGCAGCAACGGGCAGCGCTGGTGCAGCTGGCACAAACTGTACAGACTGTGGTGGAGCTGGCATGGACTGTGCGTGCTGCGGAGCTCCTTGTTCATTCTGATCCTGTCTAGGTGGCCGTGGTCTTTCTTTTGTATTACCTATGGCGATATTATGTTTCAAAACTGGACAATCGTGTACGTAATGACCTGGCTTTTTACAATAATTGCATGTCCCTTTTACAGGTCCTGCTGAATCACCGGAATGTGTCATACCCTTTTTATGTCCTTCAGCTGGAACTGTCTGAGAAACTAGCATTTTCATTTTTGTGTCTTTCATGCGTCTGTGTTCATGTTCTTGTTCCTCTCTAATTCTATTGTGATGGTACTGTAACATTTGTAACATTTGTGATGGAGTGTTACCTTGCCAGGTACTCTCGAATTTTAATACTCTATTCTTTACTTGGGGCAGGGCATTTTCTACTAATTTTGTTACAAACAGATGTGGGTATGATTCGCTACTTGCTTTTATGCCACTATTTATACCAAAACATTTTTCAAATCGGGCATAGTAATCACTAGTGTCTTCATCTTGCTTCTGTTTACAGGCTGAAATTGTACCCCAATCTTCCTTTTTCGTAGTTAATAAACGTGGCAGTACCTGTACTAATAAACCTGGTAGTGCTTTAGTTTTATCCCCAAGTCCTGCTCCTGCAGTTCGGGCCTTTTCTTCTGCTTCTAATACTGACCATTCTATTTTTTGGTCTCCTACCTCCCACTCTTTTTCCCTGAGTTTCTCATAAATGCCAGCAGGCATTAATACCTTTAATATTGTCATAATGTCGGGATAGGTATACTCTCCCATGAGTAACATGTCTTTAATTTCTCGGTGAAAACCCGCTGGATCTTTGTCATGACTGGGTACCACTTTCTTCATTTCTAACAATTCTATTTTTGATATGGGCGTGTATACAAATACGCGTTTAAACTCATTGTCCTCGCCCTTTATTGGGTGTACTTCTCGTAGAGGATTCTGTCTGTCCATGTAATACGTGGTTCTTTCCTTAATGGGTAGTGAAACATGTTCTGAACATACAAAAAGAATGTATTGCTTTCTTGATTCTAGTATTTCTTTAATTAATTTAGTACCTGAACCTCTCCATCTATTCATGAGTAATTCAGTCAATATATCAGGTAAGGGACCAGGGTCCGAATGCTGACTCTGATATAGTATAAGGAGTTGTTGAATCACATAAATCCCAGCTAAACGCTGTTCATCTGGGGTGAGATTCAAAAATGTGCGTGCTACTGTATCATCACTATATTTTCCGGGACTGTCAACCCAATGGACAGCTGACCTGGCTAATTCTTGTTCATCCATAGAATCGAGAAAATGATAACCCCTTCGTTCTCGGAGTAATTTGTCAGCTGCTTGGAACGAATGCTCGTTAGACCTTATATGGACTATGGGTGTTGGGAAACTCCTGTTATTGTCTGGACATATCGGACGTATCGGGTCAATAAGACATCTATTACTATTACAAGATCTTCCTCTACCTACATAGGCTATAGTGTCTGACTGTCCTGTGGGCAGTCCTGATCCTTCTTCCTCGCTTTGTTCGAACTGGTCTACCGCTAATCTTTCTTCGTGTAGGCGTTCTATTTCTTTTCGGATCTTTCGGCACATGGCTATTATACAATTCTGCTTATCATGTCTTCCTTCTGATATATTCTGACTCCATCTGGTAAGAATTTGCATTGCTTCCGGGTCTACCCCTGGTCGGTCTTGATTTCTGATCACACAATTTATGAGGAAACGTAACAGTTCCCCCTGTATCTCCACTTTCTGATATTCCATAGCTCTGTTAATACATTCAGAATCTCGCCCTGTTTGAACAAAATGATATATATTATCTAGATGCGCAGTCATTCCTGGTAACTTCCCTAGATACACCGCGGCTCGTCTGATACGTAATGATGCCAGGGTCATTTCGTCCTCTTTGCCGGGCACAGGGTCATATCTACAATCTACAAGAAGTTCCTTAAGCGTGCGGGCATTTATGAGTTTGGGTGTACGTGAATGTCCTGACTCTTGAAAAGTAAGTTTATTTATTCTGGGTGGCGTAGAAAAAGTGTTGCTAGTACCTCCCGTAGCCCCATCTGGGGTGTCGGGCGTGAAAGGATTCGTTGAACGCGATACAGCAACTATAGGTGTGGACACAGCTATAGAAGTATCTGCAGGGACAGATGTAGAAACAGATGTGCTTGCCGGAACTCGTTGCTGTAGAGATACGGGTACCGGATCTTGGCGTTGAACCTCCCTGACAGTCGGTCTATGTGGGGCGGAATTAGCATACTCGGGAGCTGCGTCATCTAAATATGAGGAAAGAAAAACATCTTCTGCGGTTCTAGGATGCCCCTTAGGATGTACCTTTATTGGAAATAATGGGGTTGGCAAGTCTTTCGGTATCTCTGGAGTAGCCTTAGGTAATCCTTCGGCCAGAAGGGGATACATACCATTCATAAGGGCATTTCTTTGTCTGTCTACTTGTTCTGATTTCACTCGGATACCTTCCTCAATTAATAGATTTTCTCGAACTTTATTTGAACTCTCTTTATTCTTCTCTTCCTGTCGGAGTGCTTTTTCTGTACGTCTATGAGATTCTTTACGCCATAACTCAACGGCATCTTTCTGTGACTGTCTGACTTTCCTTTTCCATAACTCTTCCTCGACTTTCATGATGCACTCTGCATCCCAGGTCCCCGCTGCGGGCCACCTCTGACTTTCTGGTAATTCCTTGGTGTAGTCTACCCATAAATCAAGAAATAATATAGCGTCTAAGCCATGTTTATGATACATGAAGTACCCTGGAGTGTCCCTAGGAGGAATAGGAACGGCTTCTTCGAGTACCCCTTTTCTTGTTGTGATCTGTCTTAATTTTGAAAAGAGCGGCATATTGAGAACTAATCTGATACTTGATTTAAAACAAAACTTAATACAGTAACCACGATAATGAACAGTCATTCATACCACAATATGCAGAACGTACTTAAAACATTTAACATTTAACATTTACCTGAACAATCAATAATGATGATGATCTAAGGAAAACTTAAATCACTAAACATAATACTCGACATTAACTGAATTATATACTTGATATACTGCTAAACAGTACAGATACACTGCTGAAACAGTGCAGACCGGATTTGTGTACCCAAACCCGTCTTGACCGGCACAAACTATGTGCACGTCAGAAAGCCTCCCCAGTAATGGTACTCACCGGGTAGCTCGGAAACGGAAGGCCTCGGAAACTGGACTGAACTTGAACCGGACTGGACTCGACTCGAACACTGCGGAGACTGGACTCGACTTGGGACTTCGGAAACTGGTGGGCCTCTGTATACCTCGGATCTTGCTCTCTCAGCTAGGCTCTGGTCGGGATACTTCGCACTTCTCACCGCCTCGTCTGGGTGTTGATCGCAGCCTCAGTCGCCCCCGCTTGACCGGAGGGAGATACAGGAAATCCTGCTGGTACGCGTTATTGTCCGTCCAGCTGTGGCAGGAGACCGGGCCTGCAACTCACCGCCGGCGCGTGAGATGAGAAAGTGTCCCTGTTCGGGCGCCATTCATGTGGTAAATAATTTAATTACCGGGACTTAATTTGGTACAGAAACATAATAAAACAGCTCAGTAAATAAGAGGCAGAATCCGTGGTATTAGAGGTTCGGAATGGGCTTTATTCCAATGAACGATTATAATCGGTTGCTCCAAGTTCCGTCACCACGAAGGTTCAGGAAGTGAAGTACATACATGATTGACAAGAAATGACTTTTATAGAACATACAATACAATGAAGCGAATGCGGTAGGCGTAACAATTGATAAGGAAGATGACGATTCACCTGCGTAACCGAAAATGGGCGTAATGAGGAGTAAAAAGGAACATAATTGGTTATGATGTCATATATAGGTGGATCTATAAGATTATACTTGGCATAGATGCGTGCGCAGCAGCATGACGTGTGATTGACGTGCAACTAGGGGGTGAAGGGGGCTTGACATTTAGCTCTACATGTGGAGACAAGAAGTCTGGAGGGTCAAGTCAACCTAATCCCAAATCATATCTAACATCCCATGTTTAAAGAACTATGTTATCCACAAAGGGAAGTCTCTTGGACAAAATCTATTCTATACTGACTGTGTGTGCGTGCACAAGCGTCTAAGTGTCTAAGTGTCTATATGAGATGCAAGGGGCAGAAACCTTCCATGGTAACAGGGCTATGAATTACTTGCATGAGGACAGAGAAGCCGAGCCTTTGCTCGGTAGCTGGAAGAATGTTTACTTAAACTACTAGACAGGAATGCATCGGGCAGGGAACGGAGCAGATAATTTCGAAGGTGAAATACAGTTCTTGGCAGGCAGCAAGCTGATGTCAGGCTTCGTGAGCCGCGCAGAGAATGAGGCAAAGTTCATGGTCACGGTTGCAGGCTCAGACTGGAGCTTTCAGAGGCAGAAGGCAAGAAGAGTTCGATGACAGAATCAGGGCCTACTTGCCTGGACTGTAAAATGGCATAAGTGAACCATATAAAGCCGGTGGCCTTTCATATTTAAGAATGGAATATCCGGCCTTTTCATGGCGGATCTGACAAAGGACATGTTGGCGGTGGACGCACATGTGTTTGCGTCTTCATAACTAGAACTGGAGGGAACATACATGTACTTGTGATTCATACATGGAACCGTTGGGGTCCAAGATAGGGGACATAACTGATCAGAAAAATCCATATTTCCACAGGGTGGGGGCAGCAAAAATTGAGAAGGAAGTTCGTTTGGGGAGAGTAGCAGGCCCATATGAGGCCCCCCCAATGCACGATTTTGTCTGCTCCCCATTAGGAGTGGTGCCCAAAAAAGAGCAACAGGAATTCCGACAGATTCATAATCTCTCGCCCCCGGAGGTGCGTCACTGAATGACGCCATTGACGATGACTTATGCAGTGTCAAGTACGCTCCTTTTGATCAGGCAGTTAGGATACTCAGGGGTTTAGGGTAGGGCGCTTTGTTGGCAAAATCAGATATTGAGTCAGCTTTCCGCCTACTGCCAGTGCACCCACTTGATTTTCACCTACTAGGTTTTCAATTCAAGGGGGAAGTACTATGTGGACAAGTGTATGCCTATGGGATGTTCGGTGTCTTGGGCATATTTTGAGAAATTCAGCTCCTTTTTGGAATGGGTTTTTAGGCGAGCGACTGGGCACCAGTGGGTACTACACTACCTGGATGACTTCCTTTTCTTGGGGACGCCAGATTCACAGGATTGCAGAGGTTCTGTGCACTCATGCGAGACTTTGGCGTGCCTTTGGCACAGGGCACGACTGTGGCGCCAAGCACTGAAACTGAGTTCCTGGGGATTGAGTTGGATTCAGTGCAGGGAGTGTTGCTTCTACCGCGGGAAAAAAAGAACCCCGTTTGAGGCTGCCTTGCAGCATTGCTTGACAAAGGATAAGGTTACACTACATCAACTACAGCAGGTCGTAGGACAATTGAATTTTGCGTTGAGAATAATTCCTATGGCACGACCTTTCTCGTGCACCATCGCACAGGCTATGTCAGGACTCTGAGAGAAGCATCATCACACCAGACTGTCCAGTGAGGTCAGGCAGGACATGCGAATCTGGAAGGCATTTCTGCGGGACTTCAACGGTAGGGTTGTGTCACCCAGAGGCGGCAGAGAACCCAACGCCCTTCCCAGAATAGCTTTGGCAACTTGGTGCCCCTAGTTATCGGACCTTGTGGCAACTAGCCTAGCACCCAGGACCAGGAGGGCATACGTAGGGGCGTTTGGGGCTTACTGCTATTTCCTTGGGGACAGTTGGCGGGAGAAAGGGCACGACACTGTCTGTCATTTCCTATTTGAGGGCTATGAGAGATGAGAGGCGCTCATTAGCATCGGCAAGGTGGCATATGACAGCCATTTCCTTCTTTGCGAAAACTAGGGAAAAGGGGGATCCCACTAGCACTTTTATAGTGCGTAAGGCCTTGAGAGGGTGGCAACGCCTACAGGGGGGACAGCCAGACGTAAGGAGACCCATAGGTATACAAACATTGGCCACGCTGATGGATGCTTTACACCAGGTGTGTACTTCAGCTGGGGAAACACTTTTGTTTCAAACGGCTTTCTGTTTTGCGTTCTATGGCCCTTTCAGGATAGGGGAATTGTTAGCAAAAAACAAAACAGATTGGCAGGGGGGGCTACAGTTGGTGCACGTGCTGCTTCAGGGGGACTCCCTATTGATATCTATACCCAGGTCCAAAACTGATCAGGAAGGCAGGGGTGAAGGGGTGGTCTTGCGTAGGGCTAAAGAGAGTACTTGCTGCCCCATCGCCAGGTTGGAGAAATTTCTGCACAACGTCCATGGGGTGCGGGGGGCCACTACTGTTGCACACAGATGGGACATCGCTCACTATCTTTCAGTTTAAGAGGGTCATGGGCCGAGCAATGCAGGAAGCCGGCTTAGACCCGGGCAGTTTTTGGACCTACTCCTTCAGGATAGGGGCCGCCACTGAAGAAGTGGCCAGGAGATTCTCTGGCAGTGAGGTGCAAAGGATTGAGAGATGGTCCTCAAATTGTTATAAACACTATGTGCGCCTACACATGCTAAAAGAAGTGTCAAAATATTGCGCTGAAGGTTGGTTTTCTTTCATGGTTCTTGCAGTTTCTACATCTTGTGACCCAGGGGGGAAGCCTGCATCGGTCCACCGTCCAACAAAGGCTGCAACATCCAGTCAGGCAGAAAGACAACAGTCAGCAAGTCATCGTCAAGCAGCGCACGTTACAGACCAGGTGCACGCCTGGGACCGCATGGAACAGGATGTGTGGATTATCGGACACTCGTATGTAAGGCGGTTACAAACGTTCTTTGTTGCAGGTTCTTATGAGGTCAGGGCACTTCAGGCAGGTGCAAAAATGTCGTTTTACCGGCAAGATGGTTTGAGACTAAACCAGTTCAGGCACCTGGTGGCATGCGCCCTGGAAAAATGTGAGGGGCCTCCTGCGGTTTGTATTTTGCAATTAGCGGGTAATGATCTGGGGCGTAATTGAGACTCTGCTGACTGAGGTAGGGTGGTTGGCAAAGAGATGCCCACAGCAAATGATAGTATGGTCCCATATGATTCCTAGATTAGAGTGGAGAGGGGGTGAGTCTGTGTGGGCTTTAGATCATTCCGTTAAAGGGATTAACAACAAAATGGAAAAGTTATTCAGGACCCTGAAACTTAGATCAATAGGTCATGGGTGCATCCAAGGGGAGCAGTTTTTCCTACAGGATGGTGTTCATCTTTCAAGTCGTGGTAACCAGATATTCATGGAGAACATAATGGTATGGTTAGAGGGCGGGAGTCTCAGGGCATGACCTTCTAGTAGGCAGAGGGGGAGGCCAGATAGCCGGTCAACTATACTGGCCTGTGGCTGTAAGGTCATGATTGGTGAGCATAGTTTTCGGTCCTTAGCGGGCATCACCATTAACAAATGGGGATGCCCGAGGAGGAGACAGAGGGTCTCTCATGGCACTCCAGGGGCAGTTACAGCCGGTAGACTGGAGGGGTGCAGGGGGAGGAAAGTCTTGCTTCCAGTAGGCTGGTTGGCCAATCCCCGCACGAGCATACGATCAAGGGCACAAGGAGGTATAACTGCCGCGCCCCTTTATGGAGTTTAACATTGAGGGCGCAGGGGGGGCCCGAGAGAGGTCTCCATCTGGTAAGCTGGGCCCCCCATGCAAGGTCACGCCGGTAGGAGGTTGGGACCTAGCTGGATCATGATCTGGGGCCGCCAGTCATTGACCTTGCGGTAGGCTCTAACAAGGATACGCAGAAAGATAATATCTTCATCACTTAGATTACGATAGGATTGGCTGTGTATTAGAAGCATGTTAAGGTTAGCCAATTGACATCTTGTACCTATCAATGTATTGGACTTTCTGCTTATTGTACATAATGCAAATATTATGATTATTAATATTTTTTGAGATTTTATGTAATAAAATACGGCCGGGGTTACTACGACACCTAATCCAAACAGTTGTGGTGTTTGCATTGTTTGCCTTGGGGGAAAGGGGGGCGGGTGCCAAGCCTCCAGGGGAGCGGGGAGGGTCCCCATTTCCCAAGGGTATCTGTCTTATTAATGGGAGTGGGTCTTAGGCAGTACCAGACCATATTGAAAGGCGGGCACAGCTCAGGCCCCCCGCCAGTATGGCGGTCGCACGGGCCCCTGCACACAGGTTAAGGCAGGGAGCGCCGCGCACAGAAGTGACGTGGCCCCTGCCTCCCCTGAACCCCCACACCTGATTAGCTGTCCGGGCGTGAACCGGAAGCACTTTCAAGTGCTTCCGGTTCACACGTCGGATCAACATCGGTCAAGCCGGTCAGAACCGGCATGCCTGACTTCAAGGGCTTAAAGGGTTGGGGAGCTGAGCAGACGGTATCTGGACAGGGCCACAGTCTGAGGCCCCAACAAATCTTTTTTTTTTCACCTACCCATATCCCCTAAGGCAGAAGTATTGTGTGATCAGATGTTTTTCTGTTTTGCAGGAGCAGTAATGTAAATAAATATACTTGGTTTTTTTGATGGTGTGTCATAATGTTTGTATTAAAAATGTTTACTTTTCTTAAACTAAATGGTTTTAATTTTCAGGATAACTAATTTTGTCGTATTTTACATGCGTTTTTCCTTGGTCAAGCAGTAAGATCATGATTGGTAAGCATAGTTTTCGGTCCTTAGCGGGCATCACCATTGTCAAATGGGGACGCCCGAGTGGGAGACAGGGGGTCTCTCATGGAACTTCAGGGGCAGTTACAGCCGGTAGACTGGAGAGGTGCGGGGGAAGGGTAGTCTCGCTTCCAGTAGGCTGGTTGGCCAATCCCCGCATGCGCTCAAGAGCGCAAGGAGGCATAACTACCGCACCCCTTTATGGAGTTGTTTAACGTCGAGGGCGTAGGTGGGGCCCGGGGGATGTATCCATCTGGTAAGCTGGGCCCCCTACGCAAGGTCACGCCGGTAGGAGGTTGGGACCTAGCTGGATCAGGATCTGGGGCTGCCGGTCATTGACCTTGCCGTAGGCTCTAACAGGGATACGCAGAAAGATAATGTCTTCATCACTTAGATTACGATAGGATTGGCTGTGTATTAGAAGCATGTTAAGGTTAGCCAATTGACATCTTGTACCTATCAATGTATTGGACTTTCTGCGTATTGCACATAATGTAAACAATATGATTATTCATGTTTTTTTGAGATTTTATGTAATAAAATACAGCCAGGGTTACTACGACACCTGATCCAAACAGTTGTGGTGTTTGCATTGTTTGCCTTGGGGAAAAGGTGGGGGCGGCGAGCCTCCAGGGGAGCGGGGAGGGTCCCCATTTCCCAAGGGTATCTGTCTTATTAATGGGAGGGGGTCTTAGGCAGTTCCAGACCATATGCAACTTAGTGTATTTCTGATTTTGCTTATTATTATGCTTTGTCCTATTACTGAGAGTTTTCATGGCAATTATTTTATGCATTTAAATGAGATCTGCTGTATCTGCACTTTACTGTTTGTTTTGTAACTTTTTGAATTTAGTAAAACCTTCATGGCTTTTCTAAATTCTGCTCTTGACCTCACTTTGAGTCAATCCTTGCTTATTTGACTGTATTCTGAATTCGCCGTTTTTGAACCTTTGTCTCTGAAACACATTGCCTCATGGTTAGACTTTATAATTCCCGATCCACTGAACTCCTGGGCACACCATGAAGCTGGGTACAGCGTACCCACAACTTTTAGTCATGGCCCACCCAGAACCTGTACTCACACAGCTCTGTAGGAATGGCTCCTTTCACACATAATGCACTATACGCAAGTAATATTTTGTATGAAAATCTCCATAAACTCAGCATCCTAAAAAAAGCAAATACTCTTGGGGGAAAGCAAGATTAACAAAAACGTGAAATGTAAACAGGTACACCATCGCTGTTCTCAGGCTGAGGTGGGAGAAGCGTCTTATTTTGCTGCAGATGCGGCACTGGCCTCACCTGCCCCTCTTCCTCCAAACGATGCCACTACACCAAAAGCAGGCTGGGCTCTGGACTGAGCCAACGAGCACCATCATGGCATAGCTTTAACTTACCAATTTTTACATTTTGAGCCCTGGGTGATACATGAACACCATAATTCAACACTAGCTGGGATAGGCCGGAGCAGGTGCATGTTAGGTAAAGGAATCACATTTCTATCGACTGAGGCAGCTGAAACGGACGAAAAATATGGAAATATCATTTATTGATTCAACTGACCTTCAAAAACTTCACTGCAGGTGCTTCCTAATTAATCTCTGATGATCCTCTACAACACTGGGGTTGTATGATGTTAGGGGAGGGTTTTGATCAACTCTCTTTAAAAGCACTGGGGAGAAAGAGACAGCTGGCCAAAAATCAATCCCAACAAGTTATTCGTCCCACCGGTCTCTTCGTAATGCAAATGGAGTCATCTCTGAAAAGGTCATGGCTTTAATGCAAGAGCGGAGAGAGGTGCACAGGGCCTGGTGGACCACCTCTGCGTGCTGTGGGGATGATCAATCTAGGTTGCAGAGGGTTCTATTTCATCAGTGGAGGAAGTACATGCATTCCTCAGGACAGTAATGAGTGTAAAGGTCGATGTCAGAGGCTGGGCAGCAGATACAAAATAACCATTTATTACCAAGGCGATGAAGCTATTGCTCAGAGTAATATAAAGGAATTGTCTTTTCTAGAGTGCTGAGTGTATAGTACAGTCAAAGTTTGGCCTTTCAATGAAAACCAGAAGTGTCGAACTCTAAAGTGTCCGAAGTTATGCCTCCAAAAAGAAAGGGGGGTAAAGCTGAGCAGTATGGGCCCATAAGAAACAAGACAGCAATGTTATGTATGCACTCAACGTTAAGTCGATGCCATAATTTCAGCAAACAGCAAAGACTTGGTCCATTGAGCTGAAGTCCCTCCCAAAAAATACCCCATGAGAGAAGACTGGCACAAGTAGATATCTGTGCACTGGGGCTTTCAGCGCGTATTCTTTGAGGGGGGAGGTGTGGGAGACCCCTGATGTTTCAGGCAAAACAAGGCTTCATTTTAGCTGCCTCCCACCTGCAATTGCCTCTTTTTTTCAAAATCTCCCACGTTCCTGTTCTAAAATGTTGGCATGTATACAATAAAGGCAGCACAATCAGAAATTCAAATAATGCTGGTAGTACTTTGTGCAGTGCAAGGACTTGTACAGCATCTGGGCAAACTGTGGCCGCACTCTTCTTCCAAGGCGGAAACACAGGGTGGCAAGCCAGGGATGCGCTCCACAGGTTGAACCGCTACCGCTGGATGATAAGATCGCTCTAAGGGCGCGTAGGATTGGCTGATCATTTCTGTCACAGGTGACACCCGGTGCTCACCTGCAACTGTCGGGAATCCCTGTCATTCTGCTAGGCCGCAGACGTGGCTTGTGTCTAAGCAAGACTGCAGATTGTGATGCTGGAGTTCAGGGTCGCAAACTGCAGTCACGTAGGCAGAGCAGACTTTTCAGACACTGGCCAGAGATGTCCCAGTCTTGTTAATACTTGGAAGGATGTGAGCTCAGCCAAGGGCCACGTCCTGGCATACTACAGAATCCCACTGCTTTTCTCTGAGTAAGTCTAAAGACTGGTTTAGGGGGTTAGTAGTTATAGGAATCTGGTCACTGTAAAGTGGCTTAGAAGTCCAATGCCAGTGAAGTATCTTTAAACTTAGAAAAATCCTGGTCAGAAGCATTAAGTTACACATTTTTACGGAAGAACTGAACACTGCAACATGGTTAAAATCAAATACATTTTTTACCTTTGGTACATAATCTATCTAATCACGGATTCTTCACCTTATGAATCTACCCAAGTGCCAAAGTGGATCCAAAAATTCTTGCAATAGCTCCTGCGCTGATAGGTGGTACCATCGACCTCTGTTGTGCCTCTGTCCCGCCTCTAGACAGGATACAGAGCTGCATAAAGGCACCACTACTGCAAGCTGACGTCAGTATATACATTACACCATTCTGTGCCCAAAAACCTGGAGGGTAGCTAACAGGATAGATTTGCGACAGGAAGGGTGTGAAAGAAAACTTGAATCCTTAATAATTCCCTTAAGTCCAGTCCACAGAAATTGCAGGTGGGTAGGTGGCAGCCACGGTCTGTGCAGATAACAGCGGTGGGGCCGTGTAAGGGGGAATTTCGAGGGACGGTGTTGAGGAAAATGTAATTATTTATTTAATTTTCACTCTGCATCGTCCCTCGAAATCCCCCCTTACTCAGCCCCACTGCGGTTACCTGCGCAGACCACGGCTGGTAGGTGGTGAGGAATCAGCAGTTAGACAGAGAGTGTGAGCAAAAGTAAATAACTTATTTGATGGTAGGCTCTAATCACAGATTCTCACCTTGTGAATAAATAGCAGAACAAGGTCACCTCCAAGGATGGGGGTCTGAGGAGTAGACAACATAAGGACGTCTTGCAGGACCAGAAGGGCAAAATGACCCTCCCAATTGACGTGAGAATTAATATAGTAGTACCAGAAAGGTATGGACAGATGCCCACGTTTCCTTGACAGATGCCCAAAACTGAAATGCCCGATGTAAAGCAGTTGTTGAGGGCCTTGTGGAATGAGCCCGAAGAACTCAAGGAGGGTCTTTCTTGGCCAGTGTATAACACTGTTTAATGAAGAGAACAATCCATATCTAGACCGTACTTTCTTTGCACCAGCAAACCCAACGGGTGATCATTCACCTGGTGCTCCTCAGTCCTGTTAATGTTGAATCTAAGGGTACTAAGGGTACACCATGAATCCAAACGGTGTAGCCTCTCCTGCTCTTTAGATGAATGTGATGGAGAGAAGAAAGTAGGAAGGGCAGTGGCCAGCCTGAAGTGGAAAACAGGACACCACTTTTGAGAAAATGATGCACGGGTCCTAAGCGCCAGTTAGTCCGCAAAAAACTGAAGTGTACAGAGGCTGAAATGACAAAGACCTGCAGCTCTCGGATGTAATGTGCAGAAGTGTTAGCAATCAGAAACATGGTCTTCAGAGTTAAGAGTCTCCGAGTACAACTTTGAAGAATCTCAGAAGCACACATCGAGAACATTAGAACCCAACTGAGGTCCTACTGCAAAACAATAAAAGGGGCAGGGAACACACATGTGAGACTTTATAGAAAATACATTACAACAGCTGATTTGAATAATGAGGTCTGATCAGACAAACAAAGGAATGTCGAAATGGCTGATGATTACCTCATAACTGCCCACTGCAAAGCTTTGCTAGGACAACGAAACCACAAACAAAGTTATATGAAACCATCTAGCCTACATAGAGTCATCTTGCTTCTCTGCACCAGGCGGCAAACTTGGACCAACGACCCAAATAAGCTGATTTGTGAAAGAGCTGTGAACAACCAAAACTACATAAACCACCACAGACAGTATATCAAAGACCTCAGTTGGTTCCGCTTAATCGCCACGCATAAAGGTGTCGATTGTGGAGGTTCAAATGCAGTATGATGCTTTGCTGCTGGGAGGGATAGTCCTCTCAAAGAGACAGCCCAAAGGAAGGGTTTATACTTAAGCTCAGCAGTGTGGACTACCAGACCCTCCAGGCCATTTCCATTGCCACCAGAAGCACCTTTGCTCAGACCCATTTGACATTCTTCAGAAACTACAAGATCAGTAGCAGAGATGGAAACGGACATGAAAGGTGGGTGTCTCACTGAAGGCAGACCGTATTTCCTAGGGATCCTTAAGATTATAGTCAGCGTGCACAAGGCTGGAAAATTGGTATTTTTAGATATGGTGAACAGGTCTATTGAGAGTACTCCCCACAAGACGAAAATTTCTCACGCCACTCATGATTGGAAACATCTGCTGGGGTTTTCTGCCCTGATCTTGAGGGATCTCACTAGGTAACTGAGTGGCATGGAAATCCTGTGATGTGCGAGCCATCATCAGGAGACTCGGAGTCTCCTGAGAGAGCACAAGAACACACTTCACCCTGCTTGTTGCAGTACCACATGGAGGTTGTGCTGTCTGTCAGAATCTTAACCACTATGCCCCAATGTAAAACAGAAATATCTTCAGGGCCAGCCGGATGGTTCTCAGCTCCAGAAGATTTATCTGGTGGTGATATTTCATTCGAGACTTCTGATCTGCAACTCGTCCAGTTCACCATCAAAGGTACTGAGTTATGTTGGGAAATATGTAAATTCTGCCTGAAAGACATCCTCGGAGTTAGGCCCACTACAGCCGTAATCTACTGAAGGGACCACATATACCATATGGGCATGAGGCAATGGTAGGATAATAATGGTAAGAGAGCAAACAGCCTCAGAATCATCAAAGTCAGAACAGAAGCTCTCGCCTCAAAAAATGAAATGCTAGCAGGACAACTGTGTCCTGAATGGCTCCAATAAACAATCTTCTGCAATGACCGAGACAGGATTTGGGTTTGTTGATGGAAAACTTCAGGGCAGACAATAACACTATTGTCTGAAAGTTGTTAGAGCCTAGCTGCAACAAGCCCGACTTCAGTGGCCAGTCATTGAAGTATGGAAAAAATTCTAAATCCAACCTGCAAAGACGTGCATCAGCAACTGGCATGACCTTTGCAAAAACTCAAGGGGCTGAAGTAAGGTCAAAGGGCAGCTCGGTGAATAAACCATTAAGCAGAGACACTTCCTGTGGAACAGCACAACTAGCACAAGAAAATACACAAACAGCAGGTCCAAGGACAACATTCAGGCCTCAGGATCAAAGGGCCGCAGAACTTAAGCAAGTGTCAACACTTTGAACTTCTTTTGAGAAAGGAGTTCGAGAGCCTTAGGTCTAGAATTGGTTTTAACCCCCTGTTCCTCGTGGAGACTAGAAAATACCAGGAGTAACACCCAGTCCTCTCTCCAACTCTGGTACCAATTTGTTTGGATCTTTGGTGAGCAGCTTTATCTTTTCCTGCGGCTGAATTGTGGCACGATCTGCCGACTCCTGAGAGTAAACTGGGGAAGGTGGAGGGGCACCCAGAAATGGAAGAGCATAACCAGCTCGGATAATGTGAACAACAGAAGTTGAGTAAGACAGAAAACGCTGGATTCTGCTGCCTATGGGTCTCAACATGAAAGGGAAGAATGAGCTAAAGCTATTTGGCAGCAGTGCCCGACGACGAGGAGGGTGAGTGCTGCTCGTCCTTTGGCCTCATCCTTGTCTGCCTTTACCACCACAAAAAGTCTGAGGCGGCCACTCTGCAGGTTGAGCAGGCTGATCCTGGTGATAGGCAGGATCCTGCACATAGCCTCTGATGGGAAAAGTGAGCAGTGGAAAGTAAACCCAAGTGAGTGGGCAGTAGGGCCGTCGTCTTTAAATTTCTCTATGGCTGTATAATCCTTCTCGCCGGAAGGCCTTGATGAAACAAAAAGCATGGCCATTGACAGCCATTGAAAATACAGTGAAACGTATCCAGTCATGCTGTAAAATAATGACTCTGATGCCCATAGCATGGGGGCATGGAATCTGTAGTGTCCAGAACGTACTTCGCAGCAATCTGCCCATCATGCATTTAGGATTGACTTAGTCAAGGCAACAAAGCATCAGAAGTGGTTGGCCAGGTAGACAGATTCCTGTGAGGAGGTTAGCTTTAGTCCCCTCCGGGAGAGGGTTACTTCCAGGATTTCGGTAGCCCTGAAAACCACTACTGCAAAGTAGGCACTTTGCTTCTTAAGTAGCGCTAATGGTGAATCCAGGATATGTTCCGAAGAGGTATCTAAACCGCTGGCATTGTGGAAATTGAGCTATACACCAGCATCCGTATAATGAGATGGAAGCTAACTATCTGTTTCATCATTATCATGTGGGACATATGTTGGAGGCCTATAATGTCCAATTCCGGTCTAAAAATGTCCACCAGCCTCAGACGGTACTGTTGAAGAGACCAAGGGATTGGAGGAAGACCTCAACCAACCCAACAATTCAATCTGGTAATCGTGCTCCTAGACATCGGGCAGACTCTTAGTTGCAAATGGTTCCCGCTGTGAGGCTAGAGCTAGTGGTGGCCACAGAGCCAATGTTGGCCAAACAGCTGGAATTGTGTGCAGTGTCGACAGAAGACTAGGAGGTAAAGCCTGCGGCACATGCAGGGCCGGACTGGCTGGAGCGGGCACCGGGTGTTTTCCCAGTGGGCCGGAAGGGTAAGGGCCGGAATTGTGTCCTATAAAGGACACAATTCAATCTTCACCCACTCCTGGAGACAAGAAGGGTCAGTGAAAGCTCACAGATACTAACATCCACCCTAAGGGTTTCATCTGGACCTGTGCACCCGCCGGATATACTCGAGCTGCGAAATCATCATAAACATCATCTCAAGAGGGCAACAAAATGCACCTGTAGCTTGATATCAAACACTAGGCATCACTTAGAGCAACTATGCGGTGAAGGGTGGAACGAGGTTTCTCCCTTTCCACGAGAGTGTCAGCATGCGCCATCTGCCCAATGACTGCAGATACAGAACAGGTGGCAAGAACTCAGGCCTTCGCCAGCATGAGTTCGAGGCTCCCCTATCGAGCGACAGACACAGTAACTACCCCCGGGCGGCTCTGGGATTCATGGAAAATTACACTAATTTCAGAAGGGTGTGAAACCCTAACTCTTTCTTGATGCTTTTGCACAGCGTTAGTCGGTTCGCCGTGCTCTTCCCTGGAGCTATATGCCTTAAAGTATCCCTGCAGACTGGTGACGAGGCTTAAATCCTGACACACAAACATTGTAACGGGTGTAGACTGGAAAGCGAGGGAAAGTACAGTGGGCGCAATACAACGACAGACGGGAGGGGGGGGGGGGGCGAGGAGAGAAAACACGCGCGGGGGAGAGGAGGAAAGAGACAACAGGGCGCGAGAGGCCCGAGTTTCAAGTACAAAGGGCAGAGGCCTTGTGGTACACTGCTTAGCAATTCACCGCCTCCCGGCTGTCCGCGGTGATGGGCATACGTGCGTGTCCTCGAGGAGGTACGGAGGTATAACAGAAGGGCCGCCGCGATGAAGTACGCGAAATGGACGCAAGAGACGCCTCCATTCTTCTTTTTTACCGCGCTAGTGAACCCTTTGAAGTTACAGAAATCAATTAAGTGCCAGCCCACGCGCCAGCTCGGGAGGTGGGGGTACTGGAGGAGGAGAGAGAATCAATTACCAGATGGCGGCCAGGTGTAATCCGACAGTTTCCAATGATAATTACAAGCTCACCGTTCCACTCCAGACAAGGATGCGGGGCCGCGCTTCTTCTGCCTGAGAGAGCGACCCCCTCCCATCCAAGTGTAAGAGGCACGAAGTACCTCACGGGGCGGACACACATGTACTGCACCCAGGGAAAGGCGAAGGCTGGCCACAGAGTGGTAACAAGCTGAGGTCCCGGAAATATATCAGCGCACTTACGGCGTCCCATCCCGACCATGTCTCAGGTGGTGGGGAGTGTAGCCGGCCAAGACTCTCGCCATGGATAAACCACAAAAAAAAAAAATATGAAAATTGCAGGTCTAGGCCTACCGTTTTATAAAGGGTCAAACAGACCACGCGCGGAAGATCATTTAAAGGGACATGGCATGAGGAGGACCATCACAACCAGCATTTGCAATGCATTAGGTCTCGCATTTACGAGAGTTTAAGCTATTGGCATTATAAATAACAATGCCTTTTATTTACATTTTAAAAACCAAAACATAAATAAAAGTCATTGTCATTTACAATGCAATAGCTAAAATTCACGTAAATGGGAGACCTATTGCATTGCAAATGCTTGTTTGAATTTTGAAGTCTTTTTCATATTTTGCTGGGCGGTTGTTGCATGACACACATTCCACTTAGGGTGATGGCTCGACTCGTGCTCCGGCTCTGAGAGTCACGCTAGACCAGGGGCTCTGGATCAGCTTCCTGCAGTAATTTGTCGGGTCCCCAACTGTAGTAGCCAGAGAGCAGACAGGACATCCCTCACCCAGGACAGGAGCTGTGCTGGGGGTGGACCAGCAGGTGAGCTGTCAAACACAGCTTCACGAACCTGTTTACCCTCAGAGACGTTAATAAGGAGGGATGTGAATGGCTGCAGTGAAGCAGCTCTCAGCAGCCAGGGACCAGCAGTGAACCAGCAGGGGCCCGGCCAGCAGGGCCAGCACTAGCCAACAGTCAGCGCCCCCTGGTGGCAGTGAGTGTTATAAACGACAAGTCATCACTGTGACCTTATGCGTTTCATCCCGCTCTGGTGCTTGTAGGTGCACAACCCCCCTTCTCGGTCCCAAACTCCCCCCCACACCTCTCTGTGATGTCCGGGGTGGGCACCAGGGTGCTCTGCACACGGACACTAACGCAATCTGACAGCGCCGAAGCCCCTCCCTGCGCTGCTCCGTGCCAGACAGTGCTGCGATGCCCCCCTGCGCTGCGCCAAGGTGACCCCAGCCCGCCGCGACGTGGCGCTCCATAGCCCTAAAGTAGGTCAGCAGCAGGCCCCTGCCGTATTTACAATGATGCCTTCACTTATCTGTAACCAATGGCTGAATGTTGTGCGTGGTGTCTCTGTGAGCTTCACGGCGCTTTACAGAAACTGACGCTACTGTATTCTTGCAAGGCAAATGTGCGACGTTATCAGTCTCTGGCACTATACAGGCCCTCGCGCTAATCCTGGGTGTAAAACGACGGGGAGCAGGGCCTGGCTGTGGGCTCCGCGCGCTGTCTAGCGCTTGGAAGGCAGATCAGCATTAAAGCACGTCTAAACAACTGGGTTTGCGCTGCAAATTCGGGGTAAACCAGAGAGCACGCAACGAGTGAGAACAGATTGCGCCTTCCTCTCAGTAACCTCGAGTGGCAAAAGAGGGGAACACAGCATGTGCTCCGCCTCGAAGCGCGTCCCTGGGCACTACTGATTGACACACTCGGCGGGCACGCCCACCTGTAAAAGAGACGACAAATGCTTGCACTTCAAAACGTTTCCTGAATATTTCAGGCAGTAAAAATAAGTTCGGTTTAATTCAGATTTGAAGGGAAATGCTGACGGTTCCTAGTAACAGCCTATGATGTACGTATAATCGAGCAGACCTATCTGTGGTCTCAAGAGGGACGTTTATGCGGTGAAGTGACACCAATAGTCTGGCAAAAAGAAAGTGTATATGTGGTCTCCCAAAAAAACCTTTACAAACAAGAAAGGCGAGTGAGAGCTGCGTCTGGGTCTCAATTCACTACAAGCATTTGAAAACAAGACAAATTGGTCCGGACGCGAGCGAGCGCCTGCCGCGCGAAAGTGAAAGCAAGCGCGCGCGCTTGGCGGGGGCGCACATTCCAGGCTGGGGAGCGGACCCTTTGAAGTATGATGCCGAGGGCGCCAGTGGGCTGAAGCGCTTCCCAAAACGGATTGCATGGCGGCACGATGCACGTGATTGTGTGCGTGCTCGCCATGCAATCCACTTTTGGGAGCACTTTGAAATGCCCCTCTTACTAGAGTCTCGCGTAGCGATTGCGTAAACGAAATAGTTAGGCGAGACCTAAAAAGGGTCAGGAAGATGCCCCCACCCGTTGCCGCCCCTTCGAAGACTCATCAAATGTCCTGAAAACGAGAAGGGAACGTATCTGTTTGCACTGACAACCTCCAGGCGTTTAGAGGCGGGTGGTGGGAAGCGGGGGTGTCTGCCTGTGGTCTCTGGGATGCCAAACAGCAGGGCCTGCAGGAAACGCAGGTAAAAAGTTTACCCCAAAGATGGACTCGGCACTCGCGTCCAAAACTCAGTGGAGGCCAGCTGGGTTGGGAAAATGAAAGGCATAAATGAAGGCAGCACTTACAAACTGCAACATTCATCAGAAAACCAACATCTTGGTGCTAAAAGAGGAAAACGGTAAGATAAAAAGAGAACAGAAAAGCAAAACATGAAAAAACCCAGCCCAAATATTGTGAAACTCCTTGCAGATCAGAAAAACAATAGGCCAGTTAATGGCTTTGTCAATGTTTTCTAGTCATGTTGAACAGCAGCATGGCTGCTATTTGGTTGGGGTACGGAGGCGAAGAGAGCTTACAGCACTTTGTGAAACTCTGCATATGACAGAAAGGGACCAGGTGTGCTGTGTGCAAATACAGACCAGTTTAGAGGTAGGGGGTGGGATGGAGGGAGGGAGAGACACTGCACACAGGGGCCAGCACGACCAGGTGGGAAGAATGGACGCACACAAATGGACCAGTATAGGGAAGGGAAGAGGCACAAATTGATTATAGAGACCACCATGGTGCCTGGAGGAGGATGCTGTAGCCCCACATAGGCACAAATGTACCATTACTAGTGGGAGGAACTCACTGAACCAAGCAATCAGGGCTGGTGTGCACACAGGAAAAATGAACCAGTTCAGTACTTTGAGTGGCACCCACTGCACACCGGAACAGCAGAGGAAATAGGGTGACCCAGCCTTGCTAAGTAACACGCATCAGGCGTTAGACTAACGCATTTTAATGTGGTGGTCTGCATCACCGCATTAAAATGCATTAGTCACACATTTTTAACGCCTTGACCACCTTCGCGATTAAGCCCGGGTGAAGCAGGTAGTGACTGCGGTCGCACAGCAATACAGCGGCGCTGTGTTCAAGTTCTAAATGAATCCGGGTTCCTATGCGGTTTGCAGGGCGGCTCTGGGACAGGAGCATGTGTCTGAATTGAGCAGGGCACTGGAGTCGGCTCCGAAAGCTGCTCTTCCTGCTGCCTTTAAATTGCTCTGTTTCAATCAGCACCACGGTCTCACGAGGATGTTTCTAGCCTCCCCCTGCCTGACACTATACGTTCCAACCACCCACGCCGCACTGCACAGCCACCCTGTGGTACTGTCAGTCACTGCTGTGCAAATCTGTGCGTTATGCGCAGATTGTGCTGCAAGGTCCGTCACTGTGACTCGTACAGGGGCGATGCAGTGTTTCATGGGGTTAGATGTGGGCCTTCCTTGGTGAGGTCACAGGACTGTTAGTGCTGCTACCGGATGTGGCGTTAAATAAAGCGGGGTTTGATAACAGCCCATCTGATTGTTTATTCTGCCTGTGGTACAGCTGTACTCAGTGATGTGTCTATGTGCTAAAATGCCCCCGGCGGCAGAGTGAGGCGAGAGAGCTTGGCACCGACTAGGGACTCCGAGGCCTTCTCCGCTTCCACTCACTCTAGGTGAATAGTTGATGGGAACCAGTACAGTCAGGCTGGAGACAGAAGAAATACTCTGAGATACCATACACTGGGGGTCGAGGAGTGTCAGCACATAGGAGGTGCAGTAACGTGAGTCAGAGTCTGACAGTGAAAGCTAGGCCCCAAAAACATTGGGAACAATACGAAATGCTGCAGACAGGCCCTCTGCTCACCACGCAGCACACCGGACCCTCTGCACATAAAGCGTATGCCTGCTTTTACACCCTGAGGTAAGCTGCTTGTTTTTGGACCAGATGAATGCACATTTTAAAAAGGGTAGTGTTTTTTTTTTATCACCTTAAAAAAGTTTTCGAATAAAATATAAATATCAAGTTCTGCATGCTCATAGTTTGCGCATGGAAGGAATACTGATCTTCTTCCACCTCAAGCTCACAGCTGTGCAACTGCTGCTACGTAAAAACTGTGTACAATTAAGCAATGAAACAAACTTGTTTGGTGCAGTTGGGTCCCACAGTGCCCTTCCATTTATGGTGCTTTAATGCAGTTTTAAGATCTTAGAATTTCTCGTTGTGCAAATGGGTGCAATTTCTGATATTTCCACGTTCTCCTTCTCTACATTGCTTGATTTTGTTCCCTAGAAAGTGTCACTCATAGTCGTTGAATGTCACTCATAAAAACACTGAGCTTATAAAAAAGTCACACATAAGGAATCTGCAACCTTGGCAGCTAGGGTGACCGCCTCACTCCATGCCATTGTGGACACTGCTTCCAGCCCTGGATATTAAACCTACAAGTTACTCGTATGAGGTGTGTCAGTTTGATTAGTTCAATGGATAAAAACCAAGACTACAATGCCCAGAGTATAACCGGCTGTCACACAAAAGGCCAGGACTAGAAACGGAGTCTGATATGATACAGGATGAGTCTGGGATGGACTGGCCATTTATTCCATTGGGCCCTTCTTGGGTGGGCTGTAGCCACTGAAGGCGGTTTTTGAAAGCTCGTGCCAAAATTCCAGATGGCATAGCGGGGCTTTGAGAGAGTGGGGGATGGAGAGTGGTGGATAGAAAGATCAAGCAAAGAGAAAGAGATCTGCGAAGGAATGGATAGGCACAAAGCGAGGGAGAGCACGACAAGAGGAAAGGAGTGGGGCTGGTTTCAGCATTTTTGCCAGATCAGATTTTGATTCTCTAGGCCGGTCCTAAGGCGAGGTGGAGGCAGAGGAGAGACACAAGCAGGGCTTTAGGTTAGCCGGGTCTCTTCGGGTCTCAGACCCAATATAAATTAAAAGGGAGATTGAAACGTGTCCTTGGGGACCGTATATACATGTACTTAAATAAGTATACCGGCAAAAATACTGCTCAATTTCTGAACCATGAGTGTAAAAAACTTTAAGGTAAACCATGTCTGCGATTAAGTTCATGTTTAAATCTAACATGTTTTGCTTGATGTTACATTCCTTAAGAATGCTATCTATTTCAAGAATGTTGTGTCTCTATGTTTTATCATGTAGCATATTACTCTTTTATACTTTGAACCACGTAACCTCCAGGTATTTATAACGGGCAACAACAGAGCTCTGGGGTTGAGGCTGAAGGCAGATGTGAGTTTCTCACAGTGCCTGTCAGTGGGTCAAAACGGTGTGCAGAATATATGGTCATCCAATCTTTGGCCTCTGTCGAGCTTACAGGCAACAGTCACGTATTCCAGGGGCAATTGTGATTATTCACAAATAAGTGTAAAGGAGGTAAACAGTTGTCAAAATATTAACAAGCCACAAGTAATCCAAAATGCAGTGCTTATAGGTGAGTGGGTGTGGTGCGTGTTTCGGTTAGTGAAGTGTAGGAGATGCGAGCAAGTACATTGGCACACTATTGGACTCAAGAATTTAGTCTACATGTTTAAGCCACGCGTTTAATCATACTGGCCATGCCCCTTATGAACCCCCCTCCCACTTTTTAAAATCCCACTTAAAACCCTTAGTAGAAGCTGAAGGTACGGATCACCGCAGGTAGCGCCACAGACTAAGTAAGCTAGAAATCTTGGGAAGGAAGAGGGGGGTCACCTCTTATAAGGACTAGTAGGTGGGACAGGGGAACGCAAGGCACTCAAGCACACAGCATTGGGGAGGAAAGAGACACAAACTACACATAGGAATAGATCATGGGCGGGAGCACCACAGTGCACACTGCACAGCACATACCAACAAGGGTAGATAAACACACGGCAAACGCAGGGCACACGGGGGGAGCAATGGTGTGGTGGGTTGGGGAAGATGCACAGACTGAGCATAGGCAGGACTGCAAGCCTCGGTCAGATACGGTGCCGGGATGGCCGAGAGGCAAGTACTGCACACACAAATCAGCACATGAGCATAGAGGGACACACGCCTCAGAGGGACCAGTGAAGAGACTAACACTTGTAGGATGGATTAAGCCACGCCCTATTTACAACACTAAGTTAGCATAACCGAGATAATTGTTAGCAAGCCAGCTTGTCGTTTCTGCTGCGCTGCACACGACACGGTTGTTATGTGTTATTCATTTTAGAAATGCTGACTCGACTTTGCCTTACAGGATAACAAACTGTTGTTTCACATTCTTAACAGTGAAATGTGCCCTTGGTCTGTACATCGTGTAAAGAACGAGTCTGGGTCACTAGAAGGTACAGAGTGTTGTGATTAGATTATCGTACCACTTTTTAGACATATCATACATGCAGCTGCCAATATCTGAAGGACAAGCGTCTTTAATATTGCAGAACAGTTTGGGTTTGCACACATTCGAACAGAAGAGCTGATGCATGAGAGAGCTAGCTGATCCTTTGATGTGATTCTACTAAGCTGATCTATACGGTATGGGGTCCCCCCTGTTAACCTAAGAGACCTTCTAATAGTCTAATAATAATGTATTAGATTCTAGAGAAAGGAGTGTGGCCGTATACCACTGTTATTATTAGTATGATTGCTCCTTTCATTTTGTATGGTATTGTAACAATGCTTATGGTTCTGATCTGTACCGTTAGTCTGCTAGTGTTAGCCAAAGTACTGCATCTTAGGACGCGAGGTTAATAAAATAAACTCTTTAAACTTTACCGTGTCTGTATTATTCTGTTGTGGACTAACAAATAGATACGAACAGGTATTTCGGATTCCCACCACTCCTGAGAAATATCTAAGTCGCTTGTTCTGGTTTGTCTATACATTGGGACCGCCTAGCTAGATCTAGGCTAATGAATGGGATACTAAGCTAGTCGGATAAGGGGTTCTTGGTTCTGAGGGGAGTTTCTGGTACACCACAATTCTCTGAGGTCCTGGTCTCCTGCGCATAGTTCTGTGAATAAGCAGAATCCCTGCAACACACTCAGGGCACAATGCATTTCTCAGCAGCAGAGAGCAGACAAGCACACACGGCACATCCTGGCAGTAGAGGAGTGTCCTTACTTCAAACTAAAAGGGGGGAGAGACTAGAGTTCAGGAAAGAACTTTCCTCCAAAAAAGGCTGAAAAGAAAAACGCCTAGAAAATCGAACAGCAAAGAAATGCAAAATAATAAAATACTCTATGTTTTGTAGGGGGAAAGGGGTTTCCTTTTGTTTATAATGTTGATGAAAACTAAAGAACAATTGGAAATTTGATTCTGCATTTTAACTTTTCGCCCTTCCATCTGAGGTGGCAGCAATCCCAGGAGAAGTCTCAAGGATGAAGACGGATCTCTCCAACACAAGCAGCAGTGCAACGCCTCGCAGCTGCCTGCGTCTTCACTCTATTAGAGATGCTAAACCACACAGTCCTCCCACAGACAAGGAACCGGATGTGTCTTGGACTCCTATTAAAGTTATTCGGGTAACCCTATGTCCCTCAGAACCTGGGTATTGTTGATATAGTCTACAAAAAAGTTCTGTTGGGTGAGATTAATTACTTTAGAATAAAAGCAATTTACACAAAAGAGACATTTCTTTTCCGTACTCTAACCGTGGTACCAAACACACCACAAAGATACTTAGAATTATATATATATTTAATTTATATCTGTCATTTGTTGAGAAAGGGCTGTCATACAAAACATAAACAAAGCAACTAGTTAATCAGTGACTGATGTGACATGTAGTGATTAAAGTGATGAACGAACAAACAGTACATAAATAAAAAAACAAGGTGAAAAATCTCTGTCCACTTATAAAGTTCAAGCAGTAACCTGTAGCCTCAACTATTTATGGTTACAGTGACAAAGGACATGAGTAAGTAGTACGTCGACGTTTCAACCCTGGTGTCTGCATTATAAGGGCATCACATAGGGTGTTCTTCAGAACAAAATGAAACATGCTGGGACAGCCGGGTTGTTCCAAAATAGTGATTCCTCCTGTCCTGGATGGAGTCAAAGATGGGATTAGTATCAGGGCATCACAAACCTAATATCAATGTGACTTTTTTAGAATCCAGAACAAGTCGGTAGGTGCCTTTCTGCATAGGCAATCCCAGGCGCTCATAGGAGCAAACGATTAAACGATGTCTAGATCACCAATGGGTCAATCAGAGAAAATCAGCAAGATGGGAGAGTCCGGGAGGGAGTCTGTGTACACCTCAATGGGGAACCGATCATTGGAGTTCAAAAGGGGGGCGGTGTTAGGGGGGTGTAAAGACGTATAATTCAATCTTGTACTGCACCGAATGCAAACAATGCATTAAGTGCAACATTGGGCACGGATATACCTAAAGAATTCATCTTCGGGAATGGCGAGGACACACACTGTAACAACGAATAAGGGCACGCGGAGCTGGGCCAACACCTATACCCACCGAACACGCCCGCAACCTCAGCATCATACTCAACAGCCAGCTATCCATGAAGAAGCAAAACTGCGCTATACCCACCGCCTGCTTCCTCACTCTCTGAATGCTCAGTAAGGTTTCCAGACGGCTCTCGACCAACACCAGGCGAACTGTCACACAGGCTCTCGTCACCAGCAGACTGCTACAGCAACTCCCTCTACGTAGGAATAACAGCCAAACTCATGAAGACACTCGAGACGATCCAGAACACAGTGACCAAGCTCATCCTCGACCTTCCCAGGTGGACGCACATAACCACTCAAAAACATGTCTGAAGCTTTCATAGAGATTCCTCGCCAGACAAAGGATACACATGCTCTGTCTGCAAATTCATGAAACTTGTCTATTATGCTATAAGCAAACTTATAAAAGCATATGTGCAGTTGGCGAAGTTGGACATAACAGGCCTGAATTTGCTAATACTGGAGTTATTCAGATAGGTTGGAATTCCTTTGACAATGTGATGTATCGAATCCGTCTTGCACACACACTGAGCTGTTGAATATGATGGCTGAAAAAGCATCCTCTGAAGGTGTAGTGTGTTTCTGGCATACGTCATAGGGAATCGTTCTAGTCACACCTATGGCTGCTGCCCAAAGTTTGAGAAACACAAGTTGTTTTAGCCAAGCTTAAACATTAGATAGTAGAATATGCATAAAATAATCCAGAAAATATTTTCACTTCAGCAGGGGCGTAGCTTGATCAATAAGATCGGGGGTGGGGGGGGGGGGGGGAGCTTCAGATTTCTCAACAGTCACCGGGATATCTTACTAAAACACATAACACGAGAAGACGAACATGAGGTGGGATTAGGAGGCATTGGAAAGAGAGAGGAGGGTGGATAGTTAGGGGCACTTCAAACACAACATTTTTCAAACTAATCAACATTTTTAAAGCTTTCGAAATCGAGACAAGAGTGTGTGTCTGTATGTTTTTTTTTGTCAATGTGAAAATGTAAAATTCCCATGTGAAATCCAACAGACACTTCATCATACCCGACTCAAAGCCCTTGTACCCAACTATTTACTACAGAAGAACTTTTTTAGGGGGGTATAACACCCCAACTACCCCCGGTGAAGCTACACCCCTGCAATGCAGAACTATCGTTATGCTTTTTATTTTTTTTAAATAGAGTTTTAGAAGGCGCAAACTTGAGCCGAATCAGGTATCAGAGCGCTTTACATAGCACCAGTTGTGTTACCTTAGGACACATTAATTTTTGTTAGGCACGGGGAGATTAAGAATCACAGGATGTTCAGCGTCATTGCCGAGACTCGAACCCAGTACCCTAGATTCGAGGTCCACCGCCCTAGCCGTTAGGCCAACTCCTCTCCCCTTACCTTTACCTAGTACTTATTCATCAGGGACACTATTACCAGTCCCTGGGGTTCATACGGCGACCTGGTGCGGTCTGGGAGCTGTAGACTTAGTTTGTTTCCTCAAAGTAAGTCTAGAGCACCTGCTAGCAGTATTTTGTAAGTTAAAAGCCCAGGACTGGAAACAATGCCCATGATGACATGGAGTGACGTGGTCACCCCTAATCCCGTTATCGCCTGCATCAACTTTTCAACTTTGTCTATTTAAATGTCTGAAACCCAATATCAGTTGCTTTGAAAATAGATATACATTGATATGTCCCACTAAGATAGTCTATCGGTATTACTGCGTCCTATTCGAACTGCTCTGCCACAGCAGCAGCACTCAGAAAGCAAAGTGCCCCCTTTCTCCTGCGTGCCTGGAAAGGGCTGCACTCACCAGCAATTGGGTAGGTTGAGGGTGATACTTGGCTGGATGATGTTTCCAAAGCGCAGGTACCCCAGGGTCCCAAGGCTGATGTACAGCACAGTGACGGTGCCCATCCCTGCGTAGAGCACAGCAGGGAAGTGAAGCGGGGAGTGCATCTTGTTTTCCAGTGGGAGAACCTATGGAGCAGGTAAAGAGAGAAACAGATACAGTGTGTGAGGTTCAAAATCAGTATTTTGTGGTGTTATGTTAAGGAGCTGTTTCTTCAGTGCACATTGTTACGAGAGAAGAGCCCCCCACAATTTAGCAGCATTGACCTATAAAGTAGCCTCCAGGGTGGGGGACTAGGCAATACGTGCACTGGTTTATCGAGGCTCTGGGCTATTTTAAAAGGATTATTTTCCATGAATACTCTAAATGGAATATACATCTGCTCCTCTTGAATTCACAAGAACCGTAAACACATCAAACGTTTCACTTGGCCAGCCCATATTGAAAACTTCTGGAAGTGATACAAATTCATTTCAAACCACTGGAGTAAGCACGGTCATGGAGAAAAGGCAACTGACAGGTTTCATTTTCAGGGAACATCAAACTCAGATTTCTTGATTCAGGTATAGTTACAGAATTTAGATTAACACAATAATAAACAGGGACTACGCTTATGCACTGCGGTCATTGGTTCCCGATCTCAAAAGGATTACAAAGGATCACCAGAAGTGATACCTGTTAATTACAATGGTGCCCAGTTATATCCAAGCTCTTTGCCTGTTTTGCTTGGTCGACATGCATGACTGGTTGGGTCGGCTGAAGAAACCAGAGTTGGCGGGTGGCAATGAAGGTCATCTGCATCCCTGGGCTTTGGGAAGTCCTTGGGAGGGTTCACAGTGACTTTAGAGACACCAGCGGAATTTCAAGGAAACCTTTACGGGAATACACACAAGCAATGTCAACGAGGGATTCTTGTTTTATTGGGGAGTAGGCGGAGTCTGTACAGATTGGAAATCTAAGAGCGTTTGGAGCTACAGGGAAGTAATGCTTCCAGGATGATGCTGACAAACATGAAGTAATGAATAATTTCTATAAGCCACTATCAATTCGGTCTTTTTTCAAGTTTTTGGGGCGGGGGGGAGGGGGGGCTTTGTGCATGTAAAGGACCGGAACCTGAGAGCACTGAGAACCATTAAAGATTTACAAAATGATGAATGCAAATATATTTAGACGATCCTAGTGGCTATAAAAATGTCCCCCATTCATTAATGCTATTATTCATTTTTGCAAACAGTGAGCAATGGAAGAAAAAAGAGGCATGGAGACAAAGAGGAAGAGATGACAACAAGCTGATCTAAACAACTTGGCTAACTACAGACGTGCCATCTATTTATCCTGGATTGACAAGTTCTTGGAGAAATGTTTCAACATCGAATTAACGAGTCATGCAGAATTAACTTTACGCCCTTGATCATCTGAGCTCTTGCAGGGTGGAAGCACAGAAACAAATACGCTAATAACCCTTGATGTGATTCACCACATTGTCAATGACGGCCTGATCCTCATTTTACTAGATCTTCCAGGAGCACTCACCATGACCGACCTGCACATACTTTACAAGTGCTACTGTGTGATATCTCCACTGGAGGAGTTGTAGTCAAGTGATTTGAATCATTTTAATGAACCATCATCAGCAAGAAAAGGTGGTAAAAATGAGAAATTCTACATCCAATGCAGCTCCAATAGTTTGCAGTGTTCCTAAAGGGTAGGTGCCTGTACCGCTGTAGTTTAGACTCTACATGAATCCTCTGAGAGCCTTGACGGAAGAATCCGGAATATCCATTCACCAAATCTGATGACGCTCACTTCAATTCAAAACTTCTTCTACTGATGACATTACGGATCTATAAAACGTTATTTACAACCTCCAAGACTGAATGTCATTAAACCTACTAACACTAAATCTATAGAAAACAGAATTCATTTTGACCAAGCATTAGCACAACAGCACAGAGTATGACTAGTTGAATGATTTGCGGTCTGATGGTTTCTCGGCTACCATTGCAAATAAGATCATACACTAAGGCCTGTGGATCGATTCTAATCTTTCTATAGTTTACAACATTGAGCACGTGTCTTCTGAAGCCAGCGTCACTCTTCAAGCAGCCAAAAAACGGAAGCATTTTCTCCATCCAAATGACTTCCTACACAACAAACCTTGGTCCACCAGAAGACTGACTATGCAACTGCATCCTGGCTGGACGTCCATCATTGCCAATAACTGCAATGAAGGTGATCATCTATTGTGCAGTTAAACTTATTATTGGCACCAAAATCTGATTTTATGCAAAACAATATGACCCCTCTGATGACAGACCTGTATCGGCTGCCTATTGAAGCCAGAATAAAGTTTGAACTGGGCTGCATTACATACAATGCCATCCATCTGTAGAAACCCATATACCTTTCTTCTGTCATCACCTATTCATGGATCAATAGGAATCTTCAGAGTGTGCAATTTCCAAGGAATACTTGTCTTGTGTCACATTATATAAAAGGTGGCATCTACTGGTCCATATGCACATGTATGCGTGTATGCACATGTGATCCTTGCACTCGAGACTGGCGACTTGCTGGGAATAGTGAATTAAACTGGCAGATTTCTGTACTCTATCCACTATCGTGTTCTTAATACACAACCAAAGATTCAACTATCCTGAGCAGGCTTGGTTAGCTGTTGACATGTCCCTAGAGTATTCATGTGGACGATATTAGGCACACAACAGCTCTGGGAACGGGGAAAGACTCTGACCTGGCTAGAGACATAGCTATCCATTTCATAGCTAGTCAATCTCATTCACAACAGCTGCCACTCAGTTCTGGCAGATACCAGAACTATTTCTTGCTTAACTGACTGTCCCCTCTCCTAGGCAATGAGACAGGCTCTCCCTTTCCTTTGTTACACTTCTGAGCTCCTCTGCACTCCCCTGCAGGCAGCAGAGCTATCCCTCACTTACCACAGATAACATACATCTAAGCATTTCTCTGCTGACTTGTCTTTGATACACACCCATCTGTCTATCTACTTGGATGGATGTGCCTGGTACCCACCCAGCCACTCATCCATTCTGCCCTCTTTCCTTCCTACTTTCCCTTCCCAAAGCAGAAGGTGTCAAGGAAAGGGGCTCTCCAGAGATAGGTGGGGTCTATCAAAATGCAGAGAGGGTTGAAAAGGGGACCTTGAAAAAATAAAGCCCCCACAGAACACTGGTGGAAATCTAAATCCAGGCAGGATTCTCACATGCACAAACACTGGGCTAGGATTTAGCAGACACATGAGCACTAGACTCGAGAACCTGTACTCATTAGAGTACAAGCAAAGCAAGAAACCAGGGAACTTTTGTGTCTATCAGAAACGTATTCAGGAACAATACTCTCCCGCATCATACAGAAACACCACAAATACTGCACTAAGAATATTGACATCCACTAGGGTCACTTAGGAGGGCAGAAGATCCACCATCTCCACGACAAGTCGGACATTGCTCACACACGTTAGGTGGAGGGCCAATAACCTACCTTCTCAGTACCTGTAAAAGATCAACCACCCTACCTACACAACATAATTGTAACCCTTATCCTACAAACTACTTATGTAGATCATTAATAAGTTGTATGCCAACAACCGCCCCCTAAAACAAAACAAAAAAAAGCCTAGAACATTTCCTCAGTAAACCTAACAAGACACACTATTTCCCTTGTTTTTTGTCTTACAAGGAGGTTCTTGAATCACGCGCTTCAATGCCTATTCTATTATATGTTTGCTTCTTTTCACGCTTCTGAAGCTTGCTACATTGCTTTTTAAAACTTGAGGGTTTTTTTCTTGAAATGTTCAATGTTCTCTTTTCTAGCTGGGATCTATTTCACGGTGTCCTCTTACTGGCTAAGGAGTTAATTAAAAGTTTGGTGGATGCGGGACAGCCGCAGAAAACTGGCAGATGTCCCGTCCTTCTTATTAAGGGAGTATACATCCGCTAAACTCTAGTGCCTAATGCACTCAAAGCATGATCATGCAGTACCAGGTTTGTACCTTAAGAATTAAAAGTTAAAAACCACTATTTATAAAGAAATGAGATAAATATAGTAAAAATGATTTAGAGAAGGTACATCACAGCACAGGGGTTCCAACACGTTCTACAATACAAACAACAATGCTTTCAAGTGAAAAACAAGCATTGGCAAGACCAAGGTCTGGCTTTGAAGAAATGCTGAATGGTTATGTGAAGCAATACAAGTACCTAAAATGGTAATGGCTATGTATTTGTGTGGAAGCAAATAAATGTAGAATAATACTGATGTAGGTTAAAAGGTCAGGCGACAGTTGCATTGTTAAGCCAGACGGAAAAATCCATGTAGGTTAATGACTGCCCCCATCCATCTGTGCTGCTCCCAGAGAAAAACTAATTATCTAGTCACCTAGGACACCTTATTAGAAATGCAATGTCGGTATGTGTGCATTTGAAAAGTTTAGCCTCGAGCAACTAGATAACTAAACAAAATGATCACAGCTTTGTGAAGGGCAATAACCTTTTTTTTTTAAGGAAGCGCACAACTTTTGACCAACCAGAACATGTACTCCTGGCTCTCAACAGGTAGGCAAAGCCAAAGATCCTTTCTGTTGCATCTCATATAATTGTCTGGCAACTACTGCACTGCCAAGCCAGACCATAACGAGTTTTTTGGCTCCAAAGACTTTCCATAGAGAGTCGACTGGCAGCAAATACAAAATGTAAGAAATTACATGCCACACTGCCAATTTTCCTCGTGTTTGATATGTATATGCTGCTTTCATCCTAAGCGCCTTACAAAGTTCAACACACTGGGAACATTTTATCATGCACTTAAGGAATAAAGGCTGAGTTTACTCTACCAGGAATCATACCTAATACACAAGTGTCAGTAGCAAGCAGGTTACTCACTTAGATATTTTGCCAGCTAATGAGATACCTTACAGAACCCTGCGGTATCTTGAGAGTTATTCTTGAAAACAGGCCCACTTAGACGGCTGCAACATGAATGTGCATGCTGAAGGCTGCATTAGGTCTGAGGCGCACAACTGGAGGCAATGACCACCCTTCTCATTTGTAAAACTTACAATTTTAAAATCTCAGCAAATTGAGAAAGCCAGGGTGTAAGGCTTACATGCATATCCCTCAACAATCAACATAGAAAGACTTGTTTTCTGTAAATATTGCTGCGATGTGTAACCATTAGACTGTAGATGGGGTGTCATATTAATGGCAAATCGCTTCTGGTGAATGCCTGATTAGTTCCCATTCATAATAAACCTCTGAATCGTGACTTAAGTCATCCACAATGCAGTTTTCATTTCCTTGGAGAAGACCGTTTAAATAATTTCCTCTGCATCACTCAGAAGTAAAAGGTCTGTGCTGTCAGGTAGACATGGTCTGAGTTAGTGGTTTCCAGCAAGTTACTCCTTTGAGGTCTGATGATGTTCACATAGCAAATTGAAGACATCAAGACATCCAAGAACCAATTCATGGCTGGATGCAATTCAACTGGACGATGCTTAGTTCATTTATTTTCAAAGTTAAGTTGATAGGATCACTCAGCTACTAATGGTGCGACATTGGATTAGTGCAGAGCACCGTATGAAGGTATTTCACATGACTTGCTACATCGATTTCAGGTCATACGAAATCTAGCAGAAAGAATGGTCACTAATGCCTCGAAACAGGTTCATCTGACTTCAGCACATTGCGCAATCCATAGGGTTAAGTTAAAAATAGAAAATTTTCCATCATATTAAACTTGACTAACAAAAATGGATCTAAATCTTAGACATATTCAAGCTTCATTGCTCATCCCTAAAGTTCACATTTCACAATAAATGTGCCCCGATTGCTCATAGGTTGAAGGAGATACAAAGTTGGTAGAAAGTGTTCCCCGTATTTGCCCAAAACTCTGGTGAATGGGAGGTATCTTCCAAAAAGGCAACTATCCGGTCCTCCAACTTCGCGGTGCCACTGAACCATTTAGAGGTGGGGAATAGCAGGGTTTCTGCAAGAAGCGCTTTCACTGGCAAAAACCCTGGATTCGAAGCCACAAACACCACTGGGCACACTAAGTCACACGCCCATCCAGCCCCAAAGACAGCCAGTGTGTATTCAGAGGTGTTATCTTTTTACCTTTCAGTACAGGTCACAACCCAGCTTTTCGAAATTTCTGATGCAATTTACGAAGAATCCCTACCAAAATTCAATAGGTCCAAAAGAGAAATCAATCTCTGCAAACCAGGAATTGCCCTCCACCATGCAGGTGTCCCCATTGTTAAAAAAGTTATCATCCTTCACGCAAAAAGTAATCATAATCAAACCCGCATAAAAATACTCAAACTAGTAATCATCACTGACAAACCAGGGATGAGCATTAGAAAACTAGAAATAACTGTAGGGAAATTAAAAATGATCACACACTAACCGAAAAACAATCCACAAAGCAGAAATCAGCACCCCCACACCAGGAATAAATGTACTCATCTAGAACAATAACCAACAAAACAAGAATCACCATCAACAGGTATCTGCCAAAATTATCTGAAATCCCTATCCGCTAATCAGGAATCTTTATCTTAAAGAATCAGCATTGAGAAACTGAAACTTGTCAGGTAAAACCAGCAATAAGTAGCCATTAAACAGGAATCACCTACTTCAAATCACACACAAACCACAATTCTCATACATCAGACTTTCTTATTTTGCAGGCTGGGTTCACTGTTCATAGATCCTGGTACAAATATTAACACACTCCACCATCACCTGTAATCCACAATCACCAGTGAGGAATCTGAACAGAGAGAGTTGACAAATCACAACCGCTTGGTCAGCCCATTCTCGGTGTGCAAGTGTAGGTTAACATGTGGAATAAAATGCATTCAACTAATTGACACCCTTGCTCATAGATTTGTGTTGGTGACATTCTCACAATATCATGCAAACCAAACACAGTAAAAATTCAGTTTACCATGTAATTTCATAGCCACAATTGATTAGGAGGAAAAATCAATTTCATCAATTTGAAATACGATTTTTGTGGTTTGAACTATGGTGTAGGTCAGATCTGCAAGACATCCTTGCGTAGTCAGAATCAGACCCATGTCTACCTGAAAAACAAATGTACATTATGCAGGTACTCATGCCATGCTTACCACGCCAATTCCCTCGAAAGCAAAGATGGCTGTGCCAAAAAATAGGGGGAAGGTCCTCCATCCAGAGACGTACGGCAGATGGCTGACATCTGGAATATCCTGGGTGAAGACAGATTAGAGGGATTTGCAAAACAAAAAAAATGGTAAGTGCCAGAAATGCAAATAGTCGATAGGAAAAGAGAAGCTTTTATTAAAAAAAAAAGGAATATCTACTGTTGCTGAGTAGCGTTAGCCCACTTCGAAAGTGCAGTAATATTCAATGACTGACAATTGTGTATTATATGGAAACAAACAACATTTTATTAACACTACCACTACTGCCTTCTAGAGAAAATAGTGTAGAAGACATGCAACATTGCAGCTGGCAGGACACACATAATGTGTGCACCCTCCTTGCTATTCAATAGCCCTTTTTAAACTCTGCATCCCAGGTACGTTTTAAAACCTGACTGATTGAACTCACTCAGGCTTATTCTGTGCTCAAAAAGTGGTGTCTCTTAAGCACCTCTTCCCAAAAGTAACAGCCTACCAATCAGTATTGCACAATCGGTATTTATTAAGCCGGTAAGTGTTCTCTACAAGGTTCTTTGAGATTCACGGCATAAGACCTTCAAAAAGGATCCAGAATGTTTGGGCCTCTACTAAATGGTGACTACATTAAAATAACTTGTTTTATGCACGTTGAGATATAAACAGGATATGGTATTAATAGGGAAACTTAATTTGCTAATTATAAATAATTATAGTCTCTTTCCATCCTCTTCAGAATGCTTACAACTGTGAATGGATTTGTGTTCCCAGCTGGAGAAAAAAGTCTTATGGATATTAAAACTATCTGGGAATAATTCTCCTCTATAGAATGCTTTAATAAAGCAATGAATCAGTGCACAATGACCTGCTAACTTTGGTGAAGTTTCCGGAGTAAAGCTGCTTTCCACATGCAGTATTCTTCATACATTCTATTGATACATCTGAGAAGAAAACCTTTCCTTGTATAAGTTTACATATCAAGCAGGAGATAGTTGCCTGTCTCAAATCCATAATAACTGGGAAACCTCTAGGTGAATAATAACATTAATCTCAGCCACCCTGCAACAGTAGCAGGGGCTGCCTATCAATAGCCTTCCCAAGAGGGTTTAGCACTTTAACAGAAACCACTATTAGTTCAACTTTTAAAATAACAGCATGGAGTGCTACTAAAAAGGGACAGCATTGTGGGGGTATGCAAGCCTAGATGCAGCCGCAGCTATTTTGTTTTCCTTGGAAACACACCAAATGAAATCATGTGCGATAGCTCCGCGTTGTACCAATATGGAAAGAAAACAGCAATTGGAAATACTGTTCTATTTCGCTATTTAAAACCAGCCAGCTTCAACATATTGTGACCAGTGACCAGCTTATTAACATTTAGCACCAGACATCAAAGACTGGATAGGGTATGTTGAATATATGCTAATAAGATATTCACATACACAAATCTGCACAAACAAAAGCGTGTGATCGAGTGAACTAAGCTCAGACTAAACCCATACAGATGAGAAGAATGCAAATAAAGATCCATGAACACACAGGGCCCACATCATGAGCTGTGGGCTTAAGGCCAATCACTCTTCGACCAAACAGAATAGTATAGCTGCACAGAGCCAGCAATCAAGTGCATGATCCATTGTACAAGATGTGTTTTCTCAACATAACAGCCTCTTTACATCCTATTGTTGATGGAGTCTGGGCACCACATCTTGGGTTAACCCATGCCCAGTGGGGACAGGTGGTACAATAGGGAGAATATAATCCAATTAGGACAGTGTGATCCAATGGGTAGGAGCCTGTTGATACAGGAAGCTTCGTCAAATGTGAAGTCGTGGTCCAGTAGGAGGGAGGGCGCTTTATCCACTAAGGATAGTAATGAAGTGGGTTGTCCAAGAAGGTGTTCCGTTCTACAAGGAGATCCAGTAGAGAGCTGCTAACTAGCATGATTTGGTTGGGATGTCTTAATTATTGGTGAAGGCGTGGCCAGTTAGGGAGGTTCCGTTCAGTAGGGTGTGGTTTTGTTACAGTAGGATTCTTACCCTGACGATGAACTGGTAGATTATCACCAGGCTGCCCAGCATGGTGATGTTCCCCACCATGGAGAGTATCGCCAGGTACTTGAGGTTCTTGATGAAGACCAGGAGGATGAGGAAGGGCAAGAAGGACAGCATGTAGAACCGCGAATCCATGGAGTATGTCAGCACCACAGTCTCATTCAAGTTGCAGTTATTGGTTGTGCCAGCGGCGGCTTCCACCACCTATGCAAAAAGAAAACCAAGGAGAAAATCAACAAAGCACACACAACACACTGTCCAAGTATTCAGAAGGCGTGAATCTGAGTAACTCCTCAGCTTGTCTCCCAGAAAAAATGCCCCAGTCCACCCGGCTTTCAGCTCTATTCTTTTGATGCAAAAGGATACAGGGCTGATCATTTGTCTTTGAATTTATCTTTTGTGCAAGTATTCAAAAAGTAGTTGTCTTAAAAAAACCATCATAATTACTACTACTTTGAGTCTCCAGCCAATTCCATAAATAATTTGGAATCTGTGCCCAATATATTCAAAATAAACAGAATATCTGTGGAATTAAAGAGAGTAGTAATTGAAGGAACGTCAAATGGAGTTTGAAAACACAAGCATAGTTAGCCAGGTGTCAGTTTAAGTGCTAACATGTTTGTTATTCATTTGTATAGAGAACATTATAAAAAATAGTAAGAAAGATGCTAGCAGAGGATAGAAAGATGGAAAGACAGTGCATAAGAGAGTAGCAGAGGACACAAAGATAGACCGACTGTGCAAAAGAGGGTAGCAGGGGATAGAAAGATCAACTAACTGCATTAGAGGAAAGTAGAGAGGGTAGGGAACAGGAAGGATCCCAAGACTATGGGACAAAAGGAGGGCTAGTAAAATGGAAAGCTGTTTTGGCACAACAGATTGTATTACTATTGTCAGTGATGACAAAAAAACAACAAGCAAGCCAGTATTATCAGTACTTGTTACTTATCTGTATTGAAACAAGGTTAAACAGACACAAATGGTGGGGTAGCCTCCATTTTGTGTCTAGCTTGTTGACATGATGTAACATGTGATAACTATTTCTGTTGCCTCTATTTTCTACTTGGATGCTGCAAAGTGTTTCTTCTCCACCTTTTCGTATAAGTATTTTTCCTTCTCGGTTAACTTTAGAAAGCATGTTTCTCTAATTATTTGCGCATTTGGTTGATGCAAGAGAAGTTCACAGTTTCTCTTTCTCCAGTGGTGAAGACATTGTCCACTCTGGTGTTTACCCTCTGTTCATTACAATGTCTAGTGTTTGGCCACTCAGCCTGTACGTTATAAGCATCTCTCTCTGGTGTGCATTGACAGAGGTGGGGCAAACTGAGATGCTGTACCTCATCTACAGGGATCTGGAACAGTCTAGCATTCTGTTCCTCTCTAGTTGGTCTTTTCAGCAGCAGGTAATTCTTCATTACATCAAGTTTGTGTGCTACAGTGCTTGTTCTGGCGCTACATTTGTCAGATGTTTAACTAAGGGAGACGCTGCATTAGTTAAACAGGATCTGACAAAGCAGAGGCAGATAAGTGAGCACGCAGGAAGGCTGCATGAGAGCAGGCAATAGGGAAGAGAATCGAGGGACAAAGAAAAATCAGAGGGAAGCAAGTAAGGTCTCACTATTTAGGTTTGAGCCTCTTATTGGTTTCAAATCTCATGAAATCGAGAACAGTCTCAGGCATTTGGATGCAAGTTTTGTGTGTTAGATCAAAGTCTCAGTAATAGAGTGTGTCTCACCCCTGCAATACAGTTTCAATCGTTTTTAGGTCTCGCCTGACCCAGCGCATGCGCTGGTCTGGCGAGACTTTTTGAAAAGGCTCCAAAAAGTGCTACCATGGCCAGCCTAGAGTTACAGTGCATGTGCGCGGGCGCGCGCGCGCGCCGCGCTTTATCGCGATTACTTTGATGTTTGATCACGATCACTTTAGCGGCCGTACGGCCGCTTGGCATAGCCAATACGTCTAGCTTTTGGGACCATATAAGTATTTAGTTATGCAACTGTTGCATCGCTAAACACTTATAAGGTCCCAAAGGCGAGACCTATTGGCTATGCCAATGCTTGTTTTAATTCTCACTTACTGTAGAAATAACTCATTCCTTTGGTGCGAGTTCAAAACCTTGGTGCACAGCCTGGTACACCAGGTGCAAATGTCAGGTGCGGTCTCATTCATGGCCCTCAAGTCTCAAGGGTGGTTGGTCTAACAAATGTGGTGGAGTCTTACACGTTAGTCTCAATCATTTGGTGGGAATCTGATGTCTTGGAGTGCAGTCTCATTCACTGGGTGTGAGTCTGGCTTTGAGGGCACATCTTCACTCCTGGCCCTTTACAGTGATCCCAGGGACTTTAAACATGTCATATACCAGGAATAATGGTCCAGGCCCCCCTCAAATCTCACTTATGGCCTTGAGATCTCTGCCGCAGCCATGCTTTTGGTCCGTGTGGCCATGAGTTTACATTTGAAGAGAGAAGGAGACAAGAGATGTAATTGCCAGTGGCAGGATTCGAAAATACCTTTCTGCTTGAAGCCATCAATGTACAAAGGTGGGGTTTATCCTCAGAAACTGAGTGCTACTACACATTCTATCGGTGCCTTGAGTTAATGGTTCGAACTCCAAACTAGGGCAAAACAGAAGAGGTAAAATCACGAGAGACAGATAGGAAACTGAGCAGACAAAGAAGTAGCAAGAAAAAGATAATGAGGTAACAACAAAGATAATGAAAAGAGGCAGAGGAGAACACAGAATGGGGGAACTTTGACACAATGCAATTGGGGAAAATAGTAGAGTTGACATTAAAAATAAGCTGCAGGGCAATCATCATCAGGAAACTGCTTTTCGATGGAACCAAAAATATGCAGTAACACATGAGCCCAAATCTCAAAGGCTGCGACAGCTAAAAGACAGACGTTGAGGTGATCACAAAGGTTAGAATTGAATGAAGGAGGAGATAAAGGTGAGCATCTCAAAAAACAACAAACAACTAAAGACAACAACTTTTTAGCTGCATATGCAGCACGTGACAGAGGCAGACTGTGTAGAAAGTGCAGGGTGATGGGGGAAAGATAAGGACTGGTGGAAAGATGTGGGCACAGGAACAAAATCGTAGCCCTAGCTTGAAAGAAGAGAAAGGGCCATCCTTGGTGAGAAGGATTCTGGGTGGTGGAGGACAGATTTGGACGTGAAGCACAAATAAAGACAACCCATCCCAAACCACAATGTGGTGTGATATCCAAGAAGGTGCGGGACTGCCTATGCAGAGGCGACCGCATGGCAGGAGACACATGAGGACAGGTGGAAGAATAGGAATCACAGAAATGAGAATGGAGGATTGTGTCCTCATCTAGAAATATCTGCAGCACTCTGTCCAGATCTCAATGTCTCACCTAGAGTATTGCCGCTTTCTTTACAGGCCACTTTTGGGATATTCTAACAAGCACTGAAGGCCTCACCTCAAGTGGTGTTCAATTCTAGATAACTTTTGCACATTGTGTGCAGATCTGGTGATATCATCTACAGTATTGTTCAAGAGGCCTAGACTGAAGTCAGAAGTGTTGGGGCTAGATTTAGAGCCATACTCTGGAAAACTGTGCTATTTTCCAGTGGAGCCATCTGTGTGCAGGATCGCTGTATGGAAGTAAGTGTCCTTTATAACCAAGGTTGCCATGAAGTCTCATTTTGCAATAAAGGGATGATTTCTTGAAGAGTGACAATGTGGAATGTTCTGATATTATGCAAAGCTTTGATGGCCTGAGATCTAGAATGGGTCTGAGAGCTCCATCTTTTTGGAAATAAGTAAGTATAGTGAATATACTCCTGTCCCTTGAAATTGAAACTGGTTCTATTGCTCCTTTTTGCAACAGAGCAGTTATTTCTTGTTGCAGAAGGATTTGATGTTGTATGGATAGTCTGTGTTTGGAAGATGGTTACTGTCTGGAGCTCATAACTCCTCCTCCAAATATTCCATGTTAGATAATGTCTAAGACCCATTGGTCTGTTGTAACTGAATTCCAATTTTGGATAAATTGTTGAAGACGACCTTCAACCGGTGTTTGTTGTTGAGGGGTAAAGGAGTCACTCTTTAGTATTGGTATTTGAGGAACGGGTATTGTTTCCTCTGCCTCTTCCTTTAAAATAGTTACCTCTGTAAGTCTCCCCGAGTTATATATTGTGAACCAGAGGCATTTGTGGAAGCTGTCCTTGCCCCTTGGGCCTACGAAAGGAACCTCTATATGTGTTGGTTTGTAGAGCTCTCATTGATTTTCCTACCTCAGCGTTCTTTTTCATTTTCTCAAGGACTGTGTGCCAAAGAGATGTAACCTTGTCATATGGGAGGTTTAATATGGTTTGCTGTACTTCAGGTTTGAAACCTGGCACCCTTAACCATGCATGTCTTTTTATTAGGACACTGGTATTTATACTTGTAGCAGCAGCGTTGGCTAGATCTAATGCACACTTAATAGAGTTGTTGGTGAGAAGTTTGCCTTCATTGACAATCTCTTGACCTCTGTTTCTGTGCTCCTCTGGGAGATGGTGGAAAAACCAATCCATTTTGTGCCTTTGGGCCCGGTCATATCTCGCTAGTAATGCTTGACTATTGGCTATACGCCAATGATTCGCTGCTTGTGCTGCAACTCTTTTACCAGAGGCATCCATAAGTTTGGGTTCCTTTTCTGGTGGTGGTGCCTCTCCAGTTATTTGTGAGTTGGCCCTTTTTATAGCATTGATTATCACTGAAGAGTCAGTAGTTAATTGACCTCTAATAAGAATGGGGTACGATGGTGGTGGTTTGTATTTTTTATCAATGCGAGCAGTATTTATCCTTGCTATGACAGGTTTAACATTTTCATCTGTATGAAATGGTAAATACTGTGCCCCTCTTTGCGTACCAGACAAAGTATCAAAGAGGACATCTCAGGAGGCGTCACACAGCCTCATGACTTAAAGAAAACTTCTTGAAACAAAAACAACTTGTAAGCAACCAAGCCCAACACTAGATGGAAGACTTATGCAAAGCATGTGTATCTACAGCACACATTACCGCAAGCATATGCATTCCTTAATTGCATACTAAATGCAATTTTGGAGACCTCTTCTAGAATACTGTATTCAATTTTGGAGACTCATGTATAGTTTGTGTTCTGTTCTGCATGTGTCACCTGGAAAACTGCATCTTGTTTCGGAGGGAGGGGCAAGTGGAATATTGTATTCAGTTCTAGAGGGCTCCTCTGTAAAGGCATCCTCCTGACTGTTTTGTTCAGTCCTTGAAGTCACACTTGGAGTGCTGTGTCAATTTATATTTCGAGATGTCTCATCTGGTCTACTGCTACTAATTGTAAGGTATGGAGCTGTATAATTGTGTCCAGTACACATCTAGTATCTAGTTTTGGAGTCCTTATCTGGAGTGATGTGAGCAATTAATAAGACCTCATCTTTAATGTTGTGTCTAGTCTAGAGCAGTGAATCCTGTTCTGGAGGTTGGAACTGTTACAGAAGGGCCAGTTCCAGAGGAAGACATGCTTAAAGTGCTCTGTTAACTTCTGACACGTTCACTGGATGTAATATTTTGTGAATGGGACTAGGAGGGACCAGTTCCTCCAGAAGTGACTGTCAAAAACGTATGCGAGTTTGACCCATCGATGTTTACTTAAGAAATAAATGTTACTTGGAACATACAACAGTTCGAGGCTGTACAAAGTGTCAAAATAGAGGTCATGAATGCTGCTCAGGCAACAGTGAGATCGAACAGTCACAGGAATCGATGGGCATACCTCACCTTAAACTGGACAGAAACTCTTTTTAAGGAACAAAGATGTCATTAGGATTTGGTGAAACTGGACTTGCATTTATTCTCTGAAACATAAAATGTGTTCTCCCCGGCTCACCCCACCCACCTTTGTTCCTGGACAACATGCAACAAGTTCCATCCATCTCATCCTACCTGCTTTATGTTATCTGCCAGGAACACAAAGTACACACAGCAGAATCCCAGCTGGGTGAGGATCAGGAAAAATGACACTGCACGTCTAGGACATAATGAAGAGAGAAGGAAAAGTTACTTACTAATAATTAAAGTTCTCCATCATAGTTATTGTCTTTAAATTCATTAACACTAGAAGAATTCTCCTTATGTGCAGGGTCATAAACATACTTAAGATGAACATATTGCAACAGTATAGTAGAATAGTAAAACATAGTATAGTTATTTCAGTCACTTTTCAACAAAATCCAATTACACTCAAATTTAAAGTGAACACTAAAGGGACATTCAGTGTGACAACCCTACTTTAAATCCTTTTACGACAATAAAAAAAAGTAGGAAATGGAGTCTGACTGCAGAAATCCGACTTCAAATATTTTAAAATACAGACAAAGCAGGAAATAGTATTTTTATGCACTACTAACACAGGATAATTTTACAAGGCCACCAGAGAGGTTCAAGGAGCTCCATTTTCCCAGAAAGTCAAACATGGTCGGTTTGGAAAGTTCATTTTCACAATGAGCTCAGAATAAGTATCTAAGTGACTAATTACAAGATATGCTTCAGGTGAAGCATAAACCAGGAGCAGAGATGAGAGGATAACTAGAAACTATATAGTTGTTCAGTGTATTCTTCAAGGTATTATTGCCTGGATTAAAGCAGGCATAGTGGAAGAATACAATATGCCTGCTATAATCAAGGTTATAATACCTGGCAAACATGGGGACGGATTTTCATGTTGCAGCTCTGTTTTGCTACAAAACGGGAAGACTTGTGAAAAATGAACACCTTCATTTGCCCATCAGCTGTGATGCATGACACTGTCCATTCAGTTAGTGATGGTTTCAAGGGACTAAACCAGTACACTTTCACCCAAAGTTAATCCATACCGTTTTTAATTCACAAAGGCCTTTGGTAATATCAAGACAAACCTAACATCTAGTTTAAGTAGTGAGCGCTCTTCTGGGTGGATAGGTACAGTAGGGAAAAGGGTAACAAAAATGGCTAATTCATGTAAATCTAAAATGATTTTCCAAAGGAAGAAGGTTTGGAATACTGTGTCATATTTGAGTATCCATAAGACTTGAATCTCAGTCACCCACGGTCATCAAGAAAACCCCTTTAGTTGAGAAATGCTGGTAGTCAGACTAATATACCAATCCAAATTACAGGATAATTCATTTTGAAAGGACTACAACGAATTCCCAAGAAAAACAGTCATCTCAAATCTTTATTTGGGTGAACACCTTCACAATAACAAATCTTACAGTAGGGTTAAATATGGAATCTAAAAAAAGGTTAGATCCAGTCAATACACTAACACAAACAGCTCAATGTTTTTTATACTGTTTAAAATTAAGTCAACACATTTAACTGTCCTTCCAAACATATTGTTCCCATGAAATTCACTGCATAGGCTATAGTAAGTACTCCGAAACTTTTCAAGTTGGGACTTAGCCAGAATCTCCTTTCAGTGCAAAAAGTGGGACAGCTGCACATAATAGAGATATAAAGTCAACTCTAAAGCAAGAAAATCAACTTGCTTGCATTTCCTCCTGTTTCCCATGAATATTGACTTTTTATTTTTTTAGCTTTCCTAAGAGCAGATGGTCTGCTTGGAGAGACATTAATAAAATAGGTCATACCCTAAAATCAGTGTGATGCTAGACAAAACATAAATAAATATACAATCAAATTTACATAATATCAATTCCTTTCTTGATTATTCATTCTCTCTTTCCATAGTATATCCTTTTGGATTGTAGACTCTATTTCAAAGTCTAAAACATATGTTTTAAAAGCTGCACATATTCGCGAAGGCATCCTTTACATCTCTACCAACAGCCACACTTGAGCATGTGGCATACTGTTTGTTAAGCTAAAAACAGTCTGAATACAAATTACTTTGGCTTTGTCCAACCAACATTTTTGCAAAATACTTACATACACATTAAATAACAGTTCTGGGGTTGCTACTGAGCGCTGTTGATATTATCAGTGCACACTAATTATAAGGATTTATCTTTCTGCTTATTTTGATGGTCTCGCTGGCTCCCCCCTATACCAATAATATGTTTCCATAGCAGCTAACTATATCTCCAACCTGTTTTCCCCTATTGGCCAAACATACTTAAACTTGTTTTTTCAACTAATGAAAATGTTTCTCTTAGTCATATTCATTAGTATTTGATTGACTGGAATTATGTTTCAAAAGCTTTAAATTTGTGTGGGGAGCAAACTGAGATTTAATCCATAATAATAGTATTGCTTGCATAATACAGAATTGATGAGGGCAACATTTTGAATTTGAGGGGCACCAACCTTTAGTTTGATATGGCTTGGCTTTTCCAATGTCTGTATATACGCTAACGAGCAGAGGGCTAGCACACACCACTGCTGAAACCCTCTATTTCCATTTACACTCTTTGTTGCATGTTCCCCACTGCCAATATTGACTAAAACCCAAGTGTCATAATGGGGTGACTGTATTGTTGTTAATAGTCGCTGAGCAATGTCCACTATTAACATGGGCATAGGCCTTCAAATAGTTGAAGAACTGATGCACACTGTCTGATCGTTTTGCTTGCAGAAGCTCTCAACTATAGTGTAGGAAGCTGGCTCTGTATGTGGTATACCACTAAGTGGTTATACCATGCACAGAGTCCAGAGATTCCCCTCCATTTGCGGTAGTGTGGGCAAGCAGCTTTAGGCCTTACACAGCGGTGTGTAAGACATTGGTTGTGCACACAATGACCAATGTTTGACACATGACTCAAAAAGTAGACCTACCCCAAATTTTTAAAAATAAAGTTTTCCTCAAGATTTGTTTTTAAACCTAGATCTTCGCAAAAAGGTAAGTACGTTTTAGACAAAGTCTTTTCACTTTCAAAAGTGGAGACTTAGTGCACTTTTCAGTCTTTGCAATATTAACCCAGGGAGGAAAACAACAATGCGATTTTACAGTTAAGCAACCAACTTACAAATCCAGTCTGTGTTTGCAGGGTCAGCAGAGGGTAAGGTTCAGGTAAGCACAAACACTGCACCACCAGCGGCACAGGGGCGGCCGGGTGCAGAGGTCATATTTAAAGATCTGGCCCAATGTTACCCAACGGAGATTGGGGGTGCTTGAAGATGCACTGCTTACAAATAAGTAGACTGTCCCAATCCCTTGATAAAGTTGCTAGAGGCCTGGGAGGCTGACGTCGGCTTATTGAAAGACAATAATTGGGTGGAGGGCATACAAAGCCCAAGAGAGGTAGCAGTAAGAGCGAAATTTAGGCTAATACAACTACGGATTCTACACAGATCATATTCCACGACCACAGTCTTGCATAAACTAGGGCGCACCCATACAGACAGTTGCCTACGTAACTGCAACCAAAAAAGTACCATCTTCCATATTATTTGAGAGTGCCCAGTAAATCCAACAATATTGGGGGAAGGTAATACGAGTAAAGTCTGATGTTCTGGTGCAGGAAATCCCCCTAGATGCTTGATGGCATATTTTATGTGTCACAGGGAAGCAGACTTGGCCTAGATATCAAAAAATATGGCTACTGGTGGCAGCCATGGTGGCCAAGAGGAACGTTGCCAGGGCATGGGGGGGCCGCCCTCACTCCGAAGGTGGGTCAGTGGAAAGCTGATCTGGACTGGGGCAGTGCCGCAGAAAAAATTGTATACGAAAGCAAGGGCTGTCCACGTAAGTGGGAGAAAATATGGCAACAATGGGAGACATATTGGGGTCTGTGCAGGGGAGGGGGGATTAGTGTAATGCTTTAGAAGATAGGGGGGATGGGGGCAGTTAGCGATCTTTAGTGTTGAGATGGTAAGATCCGGAACAATTGCTAGAACATGATATCATAGTAAGGGATATGTTCTGTTTATGTACTTCCAAATGATGGTCGGAACTGTACTGTATACTGTAACTGACACTGGTTTAATAAAAATATATATTTTTTCAAACAAATAAGTAGATTGTTTGTAGGGCTCAAGCTTCAGAGGTTAAAACAAGTACGGGGGCACAAGACAGCACCAACATACACCACCAGCGGCACAGGGGCGGCCGGGTGTGGGGTGCAAACACGGTGTCAGGCACCCAATGCAATTTAATTGAGAAACTCAGTTTCAAAAACAGGCTGCAGGCGATGAATTGGAGGCTGCACGAAGGAAACCGGCAACATCAGAGGTAAGTGGGGATGCTGTAGGGCCTAGAGATACCGTCAGTTGAGCACCTCAAAGTTCAGGGACTTTGGGTGCAGTGGTGTCCTTTGACGTTAGGTTTCTCTTAGCGGAGCCGGTCACGATCGGTGGGAGCCTTCAGATTCACACTGCAGGTGTCGTTGTGGAGTCCAGGAGGGGTCAGCCAATGCTGGACTTGGACTCAGGATCACTGCAGAACCTTCTCTGGATCAGTGAGCAACCAGGATACAGGCCGGAGGCATCAGGGGCAGAGTAGTCAGAGAGTGTAGATCCGGAGGACACCAGAGTCCTTTTAGTTGCTTTCTTGTGGACAGAGCCACTGTTCTCGGGAGTTCTGGTTTTCTTCAAAGGCAGGCAGTCCCCTAGGGTTTGTGGAGATCGCTGACTGCAGGACAGGAGTCATTTCTTCACAGTCTCTTCGAGGGCTGTAGACACGACAGGAGGGCTGGGGCCTAGTAAGGGGACGTCAACAGTCTTCTCTGCACGGGGTCATCATCCTCGTCTTGGGTCGGCCGGAACTAGTTACAGGGTCTGGGGAGCCCCCAAATATTAGATTTAGGGGGAGTTTTGAGGGTGTGACCGGTAGGGCCAATGAGCACCTTAACTGGGGTGTCTACACCCTCAATTATGCCACCTTCCTGCAGGAAGGGGCATAGTACCCCATCTTCAAGATGGTGGGGACTAAAAGATGTGCTTCACCTTGCCTCCTACACCTTAGGGGTGGAGCTGCAAGAGGTTGGCACACCTCCTATTCTACCTAGTTTTTCCCGCTGGTTTTCCTACCCAAAGTAGGGATCTAGACCGAGGGCAGCCAACTGCTGCTAGCAGTGGAGGCTGGGTGTCGTATTACAAAGGCGACAGGCCTTTGAAGCCTCCCTCTCGAGCACTGTGCCATCCTGGGGAGGAGGTGCGACACCTCCGCCCAGGATATGCTTTGTTTCTGGTCCCAGAAAGAGGGGGCTCTTGACCCAGGGGTCCAGAAACATGTCTGGTGGTGGCATGCTGCCTAAAGCCAGTCTGTAACCACACAAGGGTCGGCAGGTTTTCAGGGGGCACCTTTGGATCAGTGTGGGTTTATTGAGAGGAGTAGTTTGGTACCAAACACTCCTGTGTTCAGAGAAGCCGTCATGGTGCTGTGGAACTTCAGTCGTCAAGTTTCCAGTCCATGCACCCTCTACGGCTTCCCTGGCACTCACAATACCGAAGAATATACTTAAATTTTGAAGGAGCATATATGTGCTAATGCAGATATGGCCACACATGTGACATAGTGCACCCTGCTTAGGGCTGTAATACCTGCCAGAGGGTCGACCTACCTATACCTTAGACAGTGCTTGTGGGCATGGCATACAAGCAGTGTGCCATGTTGACTTTGTCGTTCTGTCTGCACTGACGCATGCATGCTGCAGTGGCAGTCAGCATGGCCTAGGTGGGGTAGAGGACCCTCTTCAGTCCCAATGCTCATGTACCATTTACTAGGCACTTACAGGGGGCCCAAAGGGCCAATTGTGGAACAGTTTTAGGGAAGAAGCACTGGCACAGGGGAACTGGTTGACAGGGACCCTGTGCACTACAATCAAAACCACATCAAAGTCCAGGCAAAAAGTGGGGGAAGGGGGGCTAGCCATGTCAAAAGAGGCACTTTCTCACATGTCGCTAGATAGTAGATATATAGTGCCTACTCTCACAGCCCACTCTAAATCTAGTTTGTTCAATTGACTGCTTATCAACCTCCACTTCGTGAGCCCATCCAGCAGTAGTTTAGCATAAATCTTCACCTCCATATCTTGTTGAACAATCATTATGTATTGTATTGCAATTGCATTTAGACAGCGCTTACTACCCCTGACGAGGGGTGGTCAAAGCACATTTTCAGCGAGTAGCAGTGCCTGGATCACCTCTGTCACCCTTCTTAGGCAAGGTGTGTAATACAGAGAATTGGATATACAGCACAAATCCATTACAGCGATAAAAAGTGGGATGAGTTGTTCCACCTCATGCCAAATGACCCAAGAATGACCTTGGTTCACATATTCAAACGCCAAACTTGGGTCCTATTTTCAATTATCCATTCGACGACCAAATGGGCATGCACCTCAGGTGCTCCATTTATCATTTTTTCTAGTCCACCATTGTACACTTCCACTTTTAAAGAGCGATCATTGACCATTTCCGTTTCAGATATGGTGTTCATTAAGTGCTACGTTGACACAGTATTTATATCTGTCCAATGGGCCAATCCACCAAGAAAATGTATATGCCAAAATGTCGTCAAATCTTTTTCTTTAAGTAGATCATTCTCTTCAACCCAGTTGTGAATCCCCAAGTCTAAACTGGTGCCACATGAGCACTGGCATTATTTGAGAAACTCCTCTTTGTGTGAGACAGCACAAAGTACACAGTGCTGCATATCTGTCGGATACTGACAGGGTGTAGGATATGGACAGATCCAGCTGCAGGAGGAATGACCTTCCAAACAGTCAGGGTAAAAAACCTATTAATGCATTTGCATGATGACCCGTGGGAGGTAACTAGGACAGAGGAAGTAAACAAATTTACCACACACTCTTAGACTCTTTATAAGATCTTATAAAGATGAAGTTAAAGAGCTTGTGGGGCAGTTAGATCCATTACCCATATACCATGGGCATGCTCCAAAATTCAGAATTATGGGGGAGAAGTGCAGGCAGAGTATGAGGTGATCATAGGTTTGATGCTCAAGCGATGACCTAAGGTAATTTCACTCGGCCAGCCATGTGCTCACTTTTACCCACTCAAAAACAGGATAAGTAAAACAGCCTTGCATCTGCTGTTAACAGTGAAGCAGATACTCTTGCGACACTGTTGTACAGTGTTGGTACCAAAAGGTGACCTGTTACTATAAATGGTTTGGTTGATAATTGGAAACGGTGGCATGGAGTAATTGACTACTTACCACAGACTGTAAATAGTTCCACATTGTGCTCTAAATAGTCTAGATGCCGAAGAAAGAGGAATGAATAGGGAGTATATTTTGGACTTCATGTCTCTGGATGAGATAGCTGGAAGAAGGGTGAGGAACTGCAGGGAAGGGGCTTGAGGGATGGATTTGCATGGTTTCATAATGATGAGGACGATGTTGGAAAATACCAATAAAAATAATTCAAACAAATTTGATGATCCCTCCTCATATACTACAGAGGCTTCTCTACAGATTTATTTCTTTGGGGATAGTTCAATCAGTGAGACAGAAGCACCACAACTCTGATCTGAAAAAGAGGAAACTGGGGGAAAATGATCAAATTCAGAATGAGACTTCCATTTATGTCTGTTGGTGAAAATGTAACAGCATTAACTTTCTGTTCCTCGGACATCTAAATTCTGTCATTTGAGACAGTCAGAAGTACTCCCACCCACAGCTCTTAAACCAATACTGTTACTTGTTTTTCCTAACAGGAGCCAGCAGTGGTACCAATAAGACCATTTTGGTAAAGGCTATTTCGCTTTATCAAAAGGTCCTTGAGAACTAATATTAAAAACTTTACTAGTGCTTGAAGGGGATTTTCATCGGATGACAAAATCTTTACATACTACAGAATATCTTTATTACCTGCCATACCTCGTTCTTTATTAGTGTTCACAACCCTTGACTTGCTTCAGTGGACTACAGATTTCATTCACCACCCTCTATGCAATGAGAGTCATGCAGCACCAACTGCTCCTCCCTCCTCTCAATGTTTCTTCATCAACTCGCCACACTCCTTCAGTATGGGTTAGGGAAGGCGCAGTTCGGAGTAAAAATGCAAAATACAGTGCACATTTGCAAGGAATCATGTAGTACCAGTTGTCAATGAATGGGCCTACAGGTCTTAAAGAATAGGGCTCCTAAAGAGAGGAAACACTATGTGGAGTTATCTGCATACATCAGAAAGTTGATTGTGTTGCTAGGTTAGAATGTTATCCTTTGAGTGGATTGTTTTGCTAAAAGCTGTAAAGCTGAGCTGAAGGTGTTTGAACCTACTCTTCAATAAAGATACCTGTCTTCCTGAATCTTTGTGGAAAGTGGATCTTTACAATGGCGACAAGTTGGTCTTAATCTGCGCATGGGGCAGATAATCAATACCTCCACCCCTGGATGATTTTTCTACTAGAGGACCCTTTACATACAACTGAACATTTTCAGAGAAGGAATTCCTGTATTTTGTGAGTAAACTTTCTATATGATAGCTTACCCGCTGTGTGCTATTATTGTACAACTCAATCTGAAATTAGACGAGTTGATTCTACTTATATGAACTTGCTGTGCCTTTTAAAACCGCACGTTGGATTACTAACAGTAAAATCTCTGTATTGTGGAATTGGCATTAAACTGGATTTTGCATCTTAAGCTGATCGCCAGATAAAGAATCTAAGAAATATATATATCTGGGAAGCTATCATTGAAGCGTGAGAGCTGTTTACCAAAAGGCTCGAGAAACTGTGAGAGCCTGTTTACCAGAAATCTAAGAAAGCGTATACCTAGCAAACTGACGTTAAAGCATGGGAGCTGTCTACTGTGGAGCGTGGGAATTGTTTTGCACAGACTTGAGAAGTTTTATCTGTATGTTATATACATCAGGATCGCTGATTGCAATTTACTGTTGATAAAAGCTTAAATGTAAACACATCAACGTTATCTCTAACGGCACTTACTTCATTGTCTGCGACTCGCGCTGACACTTGAGATGCTTACTTCATTGTCTGTGACCCGCGCTGGGACTCGCGCTAGTTCTCTCCGCTGTCGTCTGCTCTGTGTCAATCCGAAACAACAACCCCAATTTCCTTCTGAAATCTACATCGAAGTTGGAGCGGCCATTTTGGACGTTTGGGAAGAATTCAATAGCTTTACAAGGAAACTAAGGCGTTTCTTTATTTCTTCATCGACGAAAAGTACTGCACAAGAATTAAATATGGAGTTACCTCAAAGACTGAATAAAGATATGCCGTGCCTCAAGGATTAAACAAGAAGTCTGCCTAAAGAAGAAATATAAAGGAATAAGAACATTTCTCCTGGGAAATCTTCTGGTTTATTGTTTTCATTATTATTTTAGTTTGTTATGTTGATTTATTATATTAATTTATTATTTCATTAACCTTATTTTCTTGCAGGTGAATTAACTGTAGTTACATTGCTTACATTATATAACTGTATTAATATATTATTTTTTTTGTTATGGCTGAGCAAGCATTATCTGCACCACCAAGTTTTCTTCCTACTCAGGGTGATCCAGCAATCCTTTGGAAGGATTGGAAAAAATAGTTTTTAACTTATATCCTTGCTACTGGTGCAGATAAGTATGGTCCTGTACGAAGACAAGCAATCTTACTTCATCATTTGGGTGTTGAAGGGCGTCGTTTATATGAGGATTTACCTGAGATTTCTCTTGGGATGGGAGACGGTCAACCTAACAATGTCTATGAAATGACAATGCAAATGTTAGAATTACAATTCACTACTGCGGTGAATGTTGTACTAGAAAGACACAAGTTCTTTTGTCGTAAACAAAAAGTAGATGAGGATATTGGGACATATGTTGCTGCTTTGAGAGGCCTTTCACTGACGTGTCGTTTTGAGGGATTGGCAGATTCTCTCAAGCTGATAAAACTAAGGTGGTTTGACAACCTCCGTTGGCATGCACAACATTTCCCAAACGTCCATGGGAAAGAGTAGCAATTGATTTTTTGGGACCAATATCCAAGCTTGGTTCTCGCAACAATTTCCTGATGGTCTTAGTTGATTACCATTCTAAATGGTTTGTGGTGGAAACTACAGAATTTGTAAACTCTCAAAAGGTTATTGATTTAATTGAGAGAATATTCTTAAGTGAGGGAATTCCTAAAGTCCTGGTGTCGGATAATGGTGTCCAGTTAGTGTCGAGGGAAATGCAAGAATTTCTATGCAAGTTTGGAATTAGTCATGAGAGAGTTGCCATGTTTAGACCACAAGCAGATGGTTTAGTTGAAAGTATCAACCGATTGATAATGGAGAACATTCAATTATCACTTGCTAATGGGTTATCATGGCGTCAAGAGCTCAAAAAGCTTTTGTGGTCATATAGAGTAACGCCACATTCAATAACAGGTGTCTCACCATTTATATCTCTTAAAGGACGTGAACCAGGGGTGAAGGAAGTTCCGGGCTGGATAAAAGATAGGAAATGTGTGTGGGTTGATCAGACTGCCATTGAAAACAAAGTGATTCAGCAACAAAATGCTGCATCTAAATATTATAATACTAAGAAAAGTGTTAAAAGTCTCGATATTAAAGCTGGAGATTGGGCTGTTATAAAGCGTGGTGGAATTGTCATAAAGGGCGATAGCAAGTTCTCTGTACCAATTCAAGTAAAACCTGTAAAAAAATATTGTTGTTCTATCCGATGGTTCCGCTTGGAGTACTGGTAACATTTGCAAATGTCGTGCTCCTTCTCCTGCTCTTGAAAATTGATTATTCATGTAAATTGAAGTCAACATTATATAACTATTGTATTCTTTTACTTGCTCTTAAGAGCTTATTGTTATTTTAATAAGTTTCATTAATGTTATAAGTATGAATAAGGAGGGAGATATGTGGAATTACCTGCATACATCAGAATGTTGATTGTGTTGCTAGGTTAGAATGTTAACTTTTGAATGGATTGTTTTGCTGAAAGCTGTGAAGCGGACCTGGAGGTGTTTGAACCTACTCTTCAATAAAGATACAGGTCTTCCTGAATCTGTGTGGAAAGTGGATATTTACACACTTTTTTACATAAGTATTCTAAATAAGCACTGGCAAAGCCAAGAGGTCTGGGTTTAATGTGCGAATGCATGCAGCGCTAGCACATTAGGTCAAAAACCCAAGACAGAGTCTTCAGGAGCAGACAGAGGGCAATGGTTGTAAAGTAGTCCCTCGTGCAGTTCAATGCAAGCACTGGAGTGTTGGTGGCTGGAGACACACAAGCAGCCAAAAGCATTAGGCGAGAGATTAATATGAGATTGGGCTGAGCCAAGCAGTGAATGACAAATGAACTATCTTTGTTTTGTGCTAGTTGAATAGGACCTGCAGCATAAGTTGTATTCATAGCAAGACAAAAAGAAAACAGTCTGAGTAATCTACCAAAAGGGCATAGTTTCCTGGAACTCGGCTCTCAGAACATGAATGTGAAGACTCCGTATTTTGCATTTCCTCTGTAGAGGAGTATGTCCAGTTGTGCGACTTCCTAAATAACTCTGAAGAAGCAGGTTGTTCAGAACCCGTTGGAGCTCTTCTGTTACATGTCTGATTAGGTTTTTTTTTGTTTTTTTTTAACACTTTATTTAGTCTTATATTCAACAAGGAACATTAAAATCACACACTTGGCCATATGCAGAATAGTCTTAGTATCGCCATTATCCTTGACATCTTACATTGGCTACCCCCACATAGTCGTAGTAGCCCGTCCCCGCACTGGGCCCCCAGAGCAACAGTTAATGTATTATGTATTTGAAAGTTCCATCCGGCCAGCCGAGCCCCCACGATGATCCATTCAGTAGGTGGAGAGTCTCTGGCCATGTTCAGTTGCACAGTTCCCCAAAGTCCATTGTTGATCGGATCCATCCCCCCTCCGAACCCCCCCCCTCCAGCACAACCCCCACGAGGGAAGCCACGGCCCTCCCCTCCCCAAGAGTGTCGGAACTGCAGTGTTATGTTAGTGCAAGGGAAATAGGGCAGAAAGGGGGACGCCGTAGGCCACAGCGGGACGTCCCACGCATCTTGGTCAATCCCAGGAGAAAAAACGCTGCAAGGGGGAACAGCCAGTACGCCATGCTATCCGTGAAGGGCGCCCATGAGACACCCCCCCACAGATTCCGGACAGCAGGGGACTATCCCTCAGCGACGGCAGGGGAGGCCATCAGAGCATCGCTCGTAGCGAGATACCGCGTCAGGGGCCCCAAACGTCAGGGGACCGGGAGGTGGGCGGGAGCTGCTCCGAGTATAGAAGGACATTTTCCTGGCAAGTGAGCATATCCCGCAGCCATTCCTTGAATTTGGGACTTCTCCCCCTTCCCCACCTACACGCTATACGACGCTTGGCGAGCAATAATGCGCTGGTGACAAAGCGGCGATCTGACCTAGGTATGTCGCGGGTGTATCCCAGTAGTGCCTGTAAAGGGGAAGGCTGTAGTGGGGACCCTAGCATTTGCCCCAGGGCCGCGTAGACCTGGCTCCAGTACTCATCTATGCTTGGGCACGTCCAGGCCAGATGCAGGAAGTCCGACCGGGGAGAGCTGCACCTGTCGCAGCGATCATTATCACGAAGATTGAACCTGCACATCTGTACCGGAGTACAGTAGAAGCGATGCAGAAACTTATAATGAATAACACGAAACCTACTGCTAGAGGAGATCATTTCAGTTTGTAAACAACAATACTCCCACTGGTCGTCTGTGAGGGCAACGCCAATCTCAGCCTCCCAACCGGCCCGGGACCTCAATGCCTCCCCCCCGATATGGTTATATAGACGCCGGTAAAGAGAGGAAACCATATGCGATGGGGAGGAGGAGTCAATCATGTAGTGAAAAGGTTCCAGAATGGTAGGTTCATGTGGATACGCCGGCAGTATTTTTTGTAGCCCACTGCAAAGCCTGATAAAAGCGAAAACCTCCAGGGGGGTGGGGACAGTGTCCCCGTAGAGGAGCGGGAGGTCGCAAAATCTACCCTCATGGAATAGGTCACCCCAATTAGTAATCCCCATTTTTTGTTTTATTTGCTGAAACAACCTTTCTTCTAAGGGTGGGAGGCTCGGGTGATACACCAGAGGCATCAGTGGGGAGTAGAGTGGCGTTGTGCCCATGTGACTAGCAAGGAAATTCCAAGCCTGTGTTGTAGTATGGACGGGATTGTGGTCTGCGCGGGACGAAGGCACCTCAGCCAGGACCGCTCCCTCCAGCGGGATCGGGTCTGCCAACCAGTGTTCAACCGCAGTCTGCGACATGAAAGGGGAAGGCCTGTACCAATAGTACGCATAATGCGCCTGTGCGCAGTTATAGTAAAGTTCGAAGTCAGGGATATCGAGCCCGCCTTGTTTGTACAGGCGCGTAAGCACACTCCATTTTAGCCTCGGCATTTTTCCTCCCCACACCAAACGGATGAGTTCAGATCGTAATGTCCTAAAGAAATAACCACCCGGGTGAAATGGTATATTTAAGAAGAAATAGAGCAGTTTGGGGAGTATAGTCATCTTTATAAGTGAGATCCGGCCGGCCATGGTCAACGGTAGGGTCAGCCATCTGGTCACATTCGAACGTATCGTTTCGAGAGCCCTGCCATAATTCATGCGCATCACCGCCTGCCGATCCCTGGACACCCACACACCCAAGTACTTCACGTCGGTCTCGCACCACTCCAGTGGAAAGTCAAAAGGGACTCTGTCAATACCATCCGTAAGAGGGAAGACAGCGGATTTGCCCCAGTTTATATGTATTCCAGAGTACAGCGCAAATCTCACGAACTCCCTGAGTATGGCATTTAAATTGTCCCCGAGATGTTTGATGTATAATGTAAGATCGTCCGCGTACAGTGACAGCAAGATTTGCCGCCTTTGACATCTCAAGGATGCCGCAAGATAATTCTGCCTAAGGCGAGAAGCCAACGGTTCTATCGCCAAGGCGAAGAGGAGTGGCAACAGCGGGCACCCCTGTCTGGTGCCCCTGGTGACCAGGAATGGATCAGACACATGGCCATTAATGAGGATTCTTGCCATAGGGTGACGATACAGTATGTGAATCCATCTAGAGAATGCCAACGGCATACCCATGTTCTTCAGAATCAAGTGGAGGTAGTCCCATTCGACCGAGTCGAAAGCCTTGGTGGCGTCTAGAAATACTGCCACCAGGGCGAGGGAGGGATCAGCGTTTTGCAGGATTGAGAAGAGCGTCCGCAAATTATGGGAAGTAGATCTGCCTGGAATAAACCCCGCCTGGTCTGGCAGAATCAAGTCTCTGATCAAAAGATTAACGCGGTTTGCTAAGACTTTGGCGAGGATCTTTACATCGCAATTGATGAGGGAAAGGGGCCTGTAGGAGTCGCAGTAATCCGGGGGCTTTCCAGGCTTGAGGAGAGAGACAATTAGGGTCTCAGACATGCTGGGTGGCAAGGAACCGATCTCATTGGCCTCGAACACTTCTTTTAAAACCGCCGCTAATGGGTCAATAAAGGTTTTGTAGTACTCAACCGGAAAGCCGTCCAGGCCCGGCGCCTTACCCGACGCCATTTGCATGATGGCGTCTTTGATTTCGGCTACTCCTATGGGAGCCGCGAGGAATTCTCGTTGGGCGTCGGAGATCCATCCGAGAGTGAGTTCCGACAAGTATTGAGACATCTCTAGCGGCGACTCTCGCTTTGACGTATATAGGGAGGAATAATGAGATACAAAGGTAGAGAGTATCGAGTGTGTGTCACGGAGCAGCGTGCCACCAGGGGCTTTGACTTCCATGATGTGGGTGGCGCAGCGCGGGGGACAAACCACTCCCGCCAGGAATCCACCAGGTCTCTCCCCCTCCCCGTATGCTCGTGCAGTGAAGTACTTACCGCGAAAGTGAACTTCCCTCTCCGCAGTAGATTTGAACTCAGTAAGCTTGGTGCGATAGTCAATTTGTGCCTCGGGGTCCTCCAGAAAATCAGGGGCAGTCTCTAGTACATGTAACTCACGCTCCAAAGAACTCAGTGTGGTACGAAGCGAGCGCAAGACCCCCGATCCCTTGGAGATGCATACTCCTCGCATAGTTGCCTTAAAGGCCTCCCACACCGTCGCCACACAGTCCACCGAGCCCCTATTCTGATCTAGAAAGTCTATGATCTCCTGAGACATCTCAGCCTTGAAAAGGTCATCTAGAAGGATATTAGGCTGCATGCGCCAGGGGAGCGGGGCTCCGACCAGCCCAGTCCTGGCCAGGGTGACCAACACGGGTGCATGGTCCGAATGGGTTCGGGACAAGTGCTGCGCACATAGCAGAGAGGACCCCAAACTTCTGGAGATCAAGATATAATCTAATCTAGCCCAAGTTGAGTGCGGCGCCGACCAGTGTGTGCCTTCCCGCGCCCCCGGGTGAACATGGCGCCAGGCGTCGAGCAGCGAATGATGAGCCATTAAATCAGACAGGTACGGCTGAGTGAGCGTGCAGTGTGAAGTGCCCGCATTAGACCGGTCCTGGGCAGGATTCAAAGTGGCATTAAAATCCCCTCCCCAGATTAAATGTGTGGATCCTATGTCTAGTATGGCCTCCCACAAGGAGATAAAGTGTGTGGGTTCGTCAACGTTGGGTCCATAGGATGATGCAATGGTAATGGTAGCAGTTCCCATCCTCCCCCACACGACACGAGAATCTCCCCCCCGCATCCGTCTTTTCTCCCAAAGGCACGAACAAGGTATGTTTTTTTACTAGTATGGCTGTTCCCCTGGAGTATGTTGAGTATGAAGAGAAAAGAGAGTAAGCCGCCCACCTAGATGCAAATGTCGGCAATCGGCGGGGATCAGTATGAGTTTCTTGCAGCAATGCAATGTGTATCTGATGGCGATCAAGGTAACCCAAGACCTGTCTACGCTTACGCGGATCTCCCAGCCCTCGTATGTTCCACGTTAGAACATTGACCCTGCTATGTGGAGCACGTTGCGTAATCTCATCCCCTAGTGCCATTACACCTAAGTGTGCCGAAAAGCGGTACCAGGCATGTCTCACGACCGACCACCACTCCCCACGACCCACTCCCCTCTGCATGATTAGTGTGCTGCAGCGCCTTCCCCGAGGCCCAGCACGGGGACCACAATGCATCGAAGCCAAGTATGTAAGTGTGTGTGTTCAGATGTCCAAGTGTGTGTCTGCACTTACATCTCCCCCCCCACTCCCATTCCATCCGACTTCCCCAACTCGTCGGAGGAGACCCTCCCTGAAAACATTTCCCCTGTCAGGGAGTCCATGTCCCGCCCTACCCCCTCCCACCACGACAGCCCAAACCTGCCGGGATCCATATCCCTCCCATCAACCATAAAAAACATAACCAGTGCTGTGGGGTATTCCCTCTTTGGGGGACACCAGTGGCCGTACCTACCCTCCCCTATCCCGATATTTCACCCACTGCACCGTCACCATGCTCGGTGAAAGGCATGGGTGAGGGGGGGTGGGGGGGGGGTCGAGTGCCAGGGCGAATAATGGCATCTACAACCTTGCCAGTATACCAAAGTGAATAGGCAGGATTACGAGTGCCTCTGAGATAAGGCCTGAGTAAAGAAGAGGAGAGAGAAAGAAAAAAAGAACCAACATGACATTAGTACTCATCAGTCCGGAGCGGATGCCGGAGATCGGGATCCGGACCTCGCCCCAGGGCTGCGCTGGCGCGCGGCCGAAGATTGCTGGTCTTTCAGGAAGATCCTCCACCTGCTGTGGGTTGCTGAAAAAAAAGGCTTTGCCATGGTGCGTGATCTTGAGCTTGGTAGGATACAGCATAGAATATGGAATATCTCGCTGTAGTAGTTTCTTCTTCACTCCTGTGAACTTGCGGCGGGCGGGCTTCCTGTACCACCTGGGTGAAATCCGGGTAGAACGAAATAGTGGTGTTTTCATGCAGAATTGGTTGTTTCTCCCCGGAACTTGATGATGACAGGGCGCGTTGGAGCTCCAGGGACCGGTCGGGGCCCCAATGAGCGATGGGCACGCTCCACTACCAGCTGCGGCGAGAAAGAGTCCCTCCCGAATTTGTTGGTCAGTAGGCGTTCTATGAACTCCTCCATGCGGCCCCCGCCACTGGACTCTGCAAGGCCAATCAGGCGGACATTGTTCCTTCGGGAGCGCGCTTCCAAGTCTTCGCTCTTCTCCGCAATAACCTTGAGCAGCCGGTCCATCTGAGAAAGTTTAGTTGCGCCTACCCCGGCTCCATCCTCCAGGTCAGATATTCGTCCCTCCGCCTCCTTCAAGCGCTCCCCGTGCTGATCCAGCCGGTGCACCACCGCATCCAGACGGGTGTTCATGCTGTCGATCTTTGCGTCAATGGAGGTTAGGCTCCTCTGCATGCCCACGAGGAGGGCCTTCCAGTCCCTATCAGGCTCGTCGCTAAGGTCTGATTCCGCTCCCTCCGCGGAGTGCATTCGCGTTTTCTTCTTGGGGCAGTAAAGGGCAGTGTGGATTGCTTCGCGTCCGTTTTGCCCATGCTGTCCCCACGCGTTGGCCCAGACTACAGAGCCCAGTCAACGTATGAATTGAGGCCTCCCGATGATGTGGTGGGTTCCAGCCTCTAAGTCTAACCACGGACCAAGCTCACCTCTGTGCCTCTCCGCACTCTCAGCCCCGGAGCGATGATCCAGGAGACAGCCCGCCGAGGATCCAGAGTGTAATCCGCCCAGCCAGCCGACCAGGGGCTAGTGGGGCCTGCGACGCCCTCCTCGCCACAGCGACGTCCCGGCAGCGCACTTACAGGTTGGAGAGCATCAGAGTCACCAGCCGGGCAGAGGGTCGAAGATCTTCCCGCTGTTTCAGCCCCCGTAACACCCGCCAGGGGTGGGGGGGGGGGGGGGGGGGGGGGGAAAGAAGGAAATGGTCCTGCCAGCTACTGTGCCACGCCGATCACCCGCGTCCTCGCCAGCGCCGCTCAGGCGTCATCCAGGCATATAGATTGCGCTGCGTCCCCAGGGTAGGCAAATCAAGGAGGCAGTCGTGTCACCGGGTCCGCCGCCGACTCTTAAATATGGCGCGCAGGCCTCCCGGGACCGCGGGGGTCCGAGCCCAGGCCCTCAGCACCTGCCCCCCAGAGTGCTCACCACCTCCGGCACCAACAGGCAAGACTCCCGGGAGGGGGGGGGGGACCCACCCCCAGCGAACATCCGAGGGCGACGGTGGCCGCGGCCCCAGGCCGGCGTCCCAGCAGAGATCCGGTAGGCCTCACGGATCCCCGGTGAAGGGTGACAAGGGCGGCCGCTCCGCTGATCCACACAGCGCGTTTTGTGTCTCCCGGCAACTTCAAGAGCCGGTATCTCCGCCGCTGGACCGCCTAATCTCTTCAAAGTTTCTCCGTGCGGTCCCGGTGTGTTGCGCTATATGCCGGTATCGCTGGGCCGTCCGTATCTGGCCAAGAGGATGGTTCTGCAGGGTTTAGATTCGCCTGGCCGGTGGGAGCATCACTAGAGTGCGGCCATGTCAGTCCAGCGCCACCTAGCGCCCCCACATGTCTGCTTAGTTTAGCTGCTTTTGTGCGTTGCAGACTCGGAACACGTTAGTTTTGTGCCAAATGTCACAAGACTATCACTGTATCTGTATCACTGACCTTTGCAAGACGTCTGAATTGTCTACTTATGCCCAGATGGACTTCATAGTGAATAATGGGAGAAGCAATGAGAGTGACAGATGGATATTTATCAGCTTTGGCATAGCTACGTGGTAGAATGGTGCTTTGGCAACAATTTTATGTATGCTGTTAAGTCATCCACATGAGCACTACATTTTAGCATGGACAGCAAGAATCATTTCTTGAAGTATACTTCCTTAAATATGTATTCCTGCAAAGCTACTGCAGAAGTGTTTGGAGAACTAACAGAAAGTATCAGCTTATGGGGCGCATGACCAACATGGCTGCCGGCTATTGTACAAGTTACTTACCTTCGGTAACGATGTATCTGGTAGAGCCGATTCTAGCTGCAGATTCCTGAACGTAGAATTATCCCCAGGCGTGAGACTGGACCCGGAAACCGTTCTTTGCCCCAGCATCTCTGCGTGCCGGGGAGGGCGGTACCACGCGACTCCGCCCTGACGTCATCCGCAGGCGTGACGTCAGCGAGGTCGCATAAGCCCCACCCCGGCAAGCTGACATCAGTTTTCTTCGGAGAACTTTTGCACGCCACAACGCGGAGCCATCACAAACAAAACTGTGGAGAGTACGGGAACAGTGTGCGAAAAATTAGTGAAACAGCACCAGTTGGAAGAGTGCCAAGCACTAAGGCACAAAGGAGCTGAGCACCGCTCTGAGGAACACCCTCGCCAGCCAAGGCAACATCCTCCCAGGCTGCAGAAAGCATGTGAAAAAACACCATAGCAGAAGAGAGAGAGAGAGCGACACTGCAAGCACAAGACACAACAGTGAAGGGCAACAAGCCCGGAAGAGAATAATAACAGCAATCCACCCCTAGACGACACAACAAGGAGGGCATGAGCTCCTGAAAGGAGCGAAAAGGCCGAGGTACAGGCAAAACAACCCCCAACGTAGCGGACAGCAAGGGAAGCAGAAACCCTACGCAAGCAAAAGGGAGAAGAGTAAAAGGAGGCCCCTACACAGGAGAAAAACCACGGTGGAGGGATGCAGAAGCACACATGAACCAACCGACAATGTATCATAAAGGAAGGGGTGGAACAATCAAGCAGAACGAAGCACACTGCCCGAGAGGAAGCGAAGCGGACACCCACAGAAAACAAGGCTCCCGGAGGAGGGCGAGTGCAAAAAACCAACTGAAGGTCCTCGCAGAACAGGGAGGAAGGGCGGGCCGTGAAGGAATCTGCGGCTAGAATCGTCTCTACCAGATACATTGTTACCGAAGGTAAGTAACTTGTACATCTGATAGAGACTACTAGCCGCAGATTCCTTAACGTAGAATAGATACCCAAGCCATACCGAAACGGGAGGAGGGCCTGCGAGAGAGTAGGAAGAAACACCTGGCGCCAGCAAGGCGAAGGAAAGATCAAGAGACCCAAAACCCATACAAGGTACAACGGCCACAACCCTCGTAGGGACAGACAGCCGGAGAGGAGTACCCAGAAGGAAAGAACAACCCCAACTCCAGGGAGAAGAGGGGGAAGAGGGAGAACCGGAGGCAGAACCCGCCGTAGGAAAACACACAGTGACAGAGGACAGCAGAACAGGCATCAGCCGCAAGGAAGCAGGCAATGCAGGAAGGGCTCCCCAGCCAAGGAACGCAGGCATAGGAAGAAAGGCGCAGGTGCGCAAAGCCCCAGAAGAACAAGAGGCCCAAGGCAGCACAACAAGGGCCACGGCGGTGGGCCAGCATAAGCGGGTGCACACAGCCAGCAGCGGACAGCACCATGGAGCAGCGCACCCAGAACAAGCCAGGCGCAGGCGGAGGGCAGAAGCCAGGAAAATGCAAGCAAGCCCCAAAGGAGGACTGTGCAATAGACACACACCGACCCACGAAGAGAAATGGAACCAGCCAGAAGAGAAAAAGGGGAAGACATGGAAGACGGACCAAGCAGTCCACCATAAACAGGAAAGCCAGGAAAAACCCAGCCTTCCTGGAGCACCAGACAGAGGACCAGGCGGAAACGCCAGACTGGAAGGCGGAAACACCATAACACGACACTATAGACAGCAGGGCAATTTGTCAAGCGATGTAATAAACACTGAGAAAGACGGATCCCGGAGCAGCGCAAGCTGCGCCCGGACAAGATGCAAGAGACTGCACCAGCGGTATACAGCGATGCCAAGAAAGGTAGGGCAACCCTACCTCCCCAGCGCAGGACAGAGCTACAATAGCTACAAGTACCCTATATAGGGTAGGTTATGTCCCACTAAAACATGGGAACACCTCTTAGGGAAAAACCAGCAGCTGAGGACCAGAACAGAAAGTGGGGGTATGATACGTCCCACCAAAACATGGAACACCTCTTAGGGAAAAATTACGCAGCAGAGGACTGAACATAAAGGACCTGCAGATAGAACCACAGACAGCTTGTCAAGCAGCCAATCAAAAACACAGAGAAGGCCCAACCTGAGGACACACATGGGTGGACCACAACAAAAGATCCACAAAATCCGAAGGGGCTGTACCAGCAGCCAACAGCAGAAAGAGGTTAACTTAAGGACCCGAAGGCACAGCAACCCATCAGAACAGACAGTCCACCCAAAAAACGCTGCCCATAAAGCAGCAGAGGACCGACAAGCCAAGTTTACGGAGGGGGAGGAGGAGGAGGACGGAGCCCCGCAAGGAGCCGCTGAATGGCACCATCCACATGGGTGTTAAAAGCACCCCATCAAAGGGCAGACGAGACGCTCCCTCACATTCTCATGGAAAACGCTATCCCGCAGCCAAGCATGGCGATGGAGAGCCACTGAACATGCCACTGAACTGCCAAGAGCATCAGAAACGTCCAGGGCTGAATGAAGAATAAACGCGGACAGATCCCGACCATCCAGTACATGGCGCCGCAGATCAGCGGAGACATCCTCCGGAGAGGCAGAAAACAGAAGGGACTCCACAGAATCCCACAGGCTGGAAGTAGCCCTGGTCAACACACAAAGCGTGTTGAGCACTCGCAAAGCAGCACTAGAGGAAGCGAGTAAGTAGGGGGTCCCCATGAATCCAAGGATCGGGCCTCCCGAGACGGAGGAAACAACACCAAAGGTAAGGAAGGAAAAGCTGTCCCTTGGGTAGAAGGGTGGAAAGAAAGGCAGACTGGGTCGTGTGGAGCAGGATGGTGGCAGTGGAGGAGAGTTGGTGGACCGGATCCCCCGTGGCAGGGTGCCCCCAGAATTATGGAGCAAAGCCTCGAAGGTAAGAAACAGCTCCCATCCACCAGAGCCCTGATGGAGAACCTCCAGCAAATGGCCCGTGGGGAATGGGGTAACAGGGTCGCCCATGCGCAAAATGCCGGTGGCCGTGGAAATGGCCCGGGCACACGCCTCCGTAGGGCGTTGAGGGGGGAAAAGCAAATCCTCCGTGGGCGACGGCTGTAAACTAACCCTGGCATCCCTGAATCCAACCTGAGGAAGAAAAGGCCAGCCCCGGAACGGTGGAAGATTGACAGACGAGTGGGGTACCTGAGGCGCCTCTGGTGAAGGCTGAGGCCGCGGGGACGGCGACTAGCCCTCCCTGGAAGATGCCGGGGCAAAAGCCACAACACGGCAGCCCGTCTCCGGGGAAGAAGAGACAAAAAGTTGACGAACCTCTGGGGAGGAGGGGACCTCCGGAGACGAGTCGACGACCAGACACCGGCCCGACGCAGTGGAGTCCGCCACAGGCGCCGGCGGGGCGTAGAGCGTCGCCGGAGGGGATGCCAAGACGACCTCCTCCACCACTTGCGGCCCAGGAGAATGGGGCAGGGCTGGCTCCGGGGCAGTGAAAGAACAGCACTGCCTGCGTGGAGAAACGAGAAGGACCCAGGGACATGCCCCGGCACCTAGCCAGCACCCTGGCGCCACCAGGGCCGACAGTCGTCGGCGCCGGAGCGGCGTCAGCTCGGCTCCAGGCAAGGCCGAGACAGAGGGGGACTCGGGGACGAGCCCCGGCGACCTCCTGCGACACCACAGGGACCCCCTCGGGGGTTTGAGGCGAGGCAGAGGCGCCGTGGGCCGAGAAGGGGAACCCTGCAGGGCTGCACCCCGATGACTCCACACCTCCAACACCTGAAGCCGAACCCATCGGCGCCGGTGACACCGCGGCAGGCCCCGCACGTGGCAAGGGATCCACGGGTGTCCCAGGAGGAGGAGGGGCCAAGTAAGCCTGTAGAGCCGCAGCATAGGCCTCCATTTGGGCCCTAGTCGCCCGGTGCCGGGAAACGGCGGGTAGGGTGGCGACGAAGGAGGCCGCATGTCCCGCGGAGAAACCGCGCCCTCCGCCGAGCGGGGACCAGGCCTCGGGGACAAGCTGTATGACTTACCGACGAGCAAGCAACGCCCTAGGAACCTCGGTGACAGGCGATGCCGGGAGCGAAAGCGACGAGTCGTGGACCCTTCCGCAGGGGACGGACGCGGATATGACACCAACCTAGACAACCGGGCCGAAAGGAGCTTCATTCGGCGCTCCTGCCAGGACTTAGGCTTCAGATGCTGGCAATCGTCGCAGTCCGTGGAATCATGGTGCTCGCCCAAACACCACATGCAAATCGAATGAGGGTCCGTCACCGACATCTGACGCGCACAAGACTTGCACGCCTCAAAGCCCGAAGGCGTTCGCACACAGTCCCACCACGCGAAGCGTGAAAAAGAAGGCCTGAAAACAGGCAGGGACACGATCCGGATCCACGTTGCACGCGGAAAAGAAGGAAACTGATATCAGCGCGCCGGGGTGGGGCTTATGTGACCTCGCTGACGTCACGCCCGCGGACGACGTCAGGGCGGAGTCACGTGGTACCGCCCCCAGGCGCGCAGAGATGCTGGGGCAAAGAAAGTTTTCCTGGTCCAGTCTGACGCCTTGGGATAATTCTATGTTAAGGAATCTGTGGCTAATAGTCTCTATCAGATACTGAAACTACGGAGCTCTGCCACGTTGCATCACAGATTGAGCAGACCATCTACCTCCCTATGTTGCCCCCTTGGACTTCAGTTACATCACCCTACCCCCGCACACATGCATCACTGTAGCAACAGTAATTCACAATCAACCTCACGACACATCATAATTTCAGTTTGCCTAATCAACAATGGTTTACCTCCGCTGACTTCAAGAACATCAACTGCTTCTAAACTTTCATTACCCTGTCAACAATGGTCCACACTTACTGACTTTAATAGCCTTTCCTTCCAGTTGGATAGCAGAGACCGCTCAGCATTAGTTCACCAAATATATCACTGCCAGCATGTGGGCTCACCAGCCAAGATATGTACAATCCAGGTTGGTTCATTTCCCTCATGGGCACTAAGCAGCTGTACGCAGGGAGTGTCACCCTGGAAAGTCCCATAGACGGACTGCTCGTTGATCAACCAGCAAGCACCCAGACAACCTCAATGTATTTGAATACCCTGAATCCCTGCAACGCTGACTCGCGGCTCCCATCCTACAGAGTCTTGGCAGCCAATATCTGTAAAACACTATCCAGTCATGCTGGTTGTGTGTGGCCATGTGTTACTGTGTGAACCCATTACTGTTTATTACTTTGTGGGGCTATTAACGAAGGACACTAACATCTATTACTGAGTGTAGTAACCATTAATCCTCTACTTTGTGAAGCCATTAATATACTTTACTGTGTGAGACATAGGGGCCTTTAGTGATTTTGACTGAGTTGAGCCATTAATACTGGTTACTGTGTAGGGTCATTAATGCCAGCTTTTTAACGCGACCATTAAAGGTGTTAATTGACTGTAGCTGTTTACTGTGTGTGGCCATTAAAAAACTTAAATGAGCGGATCCATTAAAGCTTGACTTTGAATGAAGCCATGAATGCTAGCTTCTGTTAGGCCCACCCGTGCATATTTACTTTCTGTTGTGACTGTGACATATACTTGAAGCACTTGATATATTTAGGACCACTGATGCACCAACTCTCTGGGACCACTGATGCATGTCATTATCTAACCCACTGATGCATGTCGCTATTAGGGAATAATGACAGAATAATGTTATCGTCCCCATTAGCGAAATGCTCTGTGGTCATGGACACAAGATATTTTCACAATGCCTTATCTCCTTCAAGAAATCCTCACACACTTTGAGAAGTGAGGGTCTGATGCACTTCTGAATGTTTATTTTAAATGGAATTGAGGTAGATGTTTCACACTATCAGGTCTACAGTTTAAAATGATAATTTAATGGGATAATATCAAAAAAATAATAAGGTTGCCTATAGCTATGTTTGTTTTTTCTGTAAAGTTTCGAAATTAGCCAATTCGTTACTTAAGTGTACTTCGTGATCTCGCGTATAGCCGAAGACATTCCAGGGCTTACAAAAATCCCATATTCCAACATTTTAACAAATATCAAACATGACCCCAAAACGGAGATCAGAGAAAGAAAAGCCATATGGGAGAGTAGTGTCATTTGATAAAATGTATTACATAATTGCTCCCCAATTTGAACCTGTCGTCATCGGCACCAGGTTGGTGACACGCTCAGGTGGCTGAAGAAACAGAGGTTGGGACAAACATCCCTTCCACTAAAACCTTACACTCCTCAGATCAGCTAGATCAACATACAAAAAAAAACATTTTTAACGAAAAGGCATCCTTTTTCCGAACACAACTCGATCGGGCCAAAAACAGACCTAGAGAACTGTTTAACATTATCCGTCACCAAACCGCCTCAGATGCGCCTAACCCGACAGCATCAACCGCTAGATCTGAAGAAATTGCCCTCTTCTTCTCGGAAAAAATCACCAAAATAGATCAATCCTTCCTCTCAATGCAGATCCCAACCAACCCCCTACTTACTCCTGACATCACCTCTAAATCACACACCACACTCCTGACACCCTCTGGTCCCCCTTCATACTCACCCGCTACGTCACCACACCCTAACTCCTCCTCACACATTCCTTCTCCTATTCCCTCCCTAAACTACCCCCCACACCTTCCCACCACTACTCCTCTCGTACCCAACCACCAAAACTCACGACCAAAAAACAATTCCTTGGGGCATACTTTCCTCCCTGTAACTGAGCACGAAGTCCACAGCATCATTGCTAAACTAAAACCGTCCTCCCATACCAAAGACCCACTCCCTTCTAACCTTGTCCAAGACCTAAAGCACATCATTGTCCTATCCTGGACAACAATCATAAACACCTCCCTTGCTACTGGAAGTGTCCCTAGCTCCCTTCAACTTGGTCAAATCTCCCTCATTATTAAAAACGCTAATGCTGATCCTAATGACCTAAACAATCTCCGCCCCATCACTAACCTCCCCCTTCTTTCTAACGCCCTCAAAAATGTGCCTTGCTCCAAATAGACAAACACATCGAAAAATTCAACCTTCTGGACCCCTTACAATCAGGCTTCAGAAAAGGCTGCAGCACTGAAACTGCCACACTAAACATTGTTGACGGCATCCACCACTCCCTTGATAATGGTGAGACACGTTTACTTATCCTCCATGATCCCTCCGAAGCTTTTGACACTGTTAACCACTCTGCCCTACTTAATGTGCTCAAAGAACGTTTCGGCCTCAATGGTACTACCCAAAAATGGTTCGGCTCCTATCTTCAACATCGAACCCAGCAAATTAAAATTCAAGACTGTCTATCTAACCCCAATCCGGTCTCCCTAGGAGTCCCCCAGGGATCTATTCTCTCAGCCTCTCTCTGTAACGTCTTCATGGAACCCCTCAACCTCATTCTAAAATAAGCTGGTATCAATTACCACCTTTATGCCGATGACACCCAACTCTACTATAAGATCAAAACCCACGCTGAAATCATACACCTTAACACCCTCACTAAAATCCAATCCTGGTTCCACCTTACTCATCTCAAACTCAACCCCAAAAAACTGAAATCATTCTCTTCTCCCCTAAAAACAACCCTCTCCCCATTCAAACCTGGATCTCGGACCTCAATGCCATCAACTGCTCTCTCTCCTTGTCCAACTCAGTAAAATCTCCATCGATAACAGTCTAAACCTCTATGTCCACATCAAAATTTCGGCTAAAGGAGCCCTCTTCACTCTCCGTCATCTCAAGAAAATCAAACCCTTTCTCCCAACTGAAGATTTTAAATTAGTAGATCAATCCCTGGTCCTTTCGCGAATTGATTACGGCAATGCCATCCTCACCGTAATCCCCAAGGTCCACCTAGCTCCACTCAAATCTGTACTCAACCTTGCAGCCAGGCTCCTCACCGACTGCAAACTGTTCAACCACATTTCCCCAGCCCTCAAAACTCCTAAATGGCTCCCCATCGAAGACAGATGCGCCTACAAAAACGCATGCATCACACACAGAGTCCTCCATCAAAATTCACCACCATACCTCGCCAATAAACTCTGCAAAGCGGGCAGCACACGACCGCTGAGAAGCACTAACGCTCTCCTCCTTATTGTATATTGCTTTTATATAGCGCGGCTGTCACCCAACGGGTATCCTGGCGCTTGGAGACAAGATGATAAAAACACAATACGTGTTTAGTCAGCTAGACAGAAGAAGGTGCTATCTGTTCTTGGCGAAAAGCCAGGTCTTGAGGCCCTTTCTGAAGCCCAACAAGGATCCGGCCAATCTCAATTCTCGAGGGATCTTATTCCAGAGGCATGCGGCTGCCGTGCTGAAGGCCCTGCCACCCATTCTCGCTAGTTTAGTTTTGGCGACGGAGACTAGTCCTTGATTGGATGAACGAAGAAGTCTTTTAGGTTCATACCAAGAGAAACGCTCTCGCAAGGGTAACGGCCCTGTATTGTGTAAAGCTTTATGGACCAGAACCAGAGATTTAAAGCTGATTCTGTCTTTTATGGGCAGCCAATGTAAATCCCTTAATGCCTGCTGCGCTGAAGAGTCACGTTGTCGGTTCAGTGCCAGTTTGGCTGCCGAAGATTGGATTCGTTGCAGCCCCTGTACAATATATTGGGGAGCACCCAAATACAAGGAGTTACAATAATCCAATCTACTTAGAATTACACTCTGGACCACCAAAGGCCTTGCCTCACTGGGTAGGAGTGGAAGAATTTGACGGAGGGCTCTTAGCAGGGACACGCAGGTACTAATCGTTTTGTTGGCCTGGGTTTGCATCTGGAGGTTCTCATCCATCATAACCCCTAGATTGCGAACTTTTTTAGCTGCTGCTATGGGGGGATCCCCCGGACGGAGCCTGAACTCGCCCTGGAGAGGGTTGGATATTCTAGCAGCATGACAGAACAGCAACTCCGTTTTCTCAGCATTCAGCTGTAGGGAGTTCGCTTTCAGCCAATCTGCCACCTGCCCCATGCATTCTTGAAAAGAACTCATGGGGACCGCGTCATCACCTTCAAAAGAGAAGAGCAGTTGAATATCGTCCGCATAATTGACCACTTCGATCCCGAAGGATTTAATGAGGGGGATCAGTGGGCCCAGATATACATTAAAAAGGATCGGACTGACTGCTGAGCCCTGAGGTACACCGAAAGGAACCGGGGACCAAGGAGAGATGAAGGGTGTCATCATAACTGCCTGTTGCCGGTCCGCTAAGTAGGAGCGTATCCATTCTAGGGCACGTCCCTGGACCCCTAAACTTTCCAGTCTTGACAACAGTATAGTGTGACTAACCGTGTCGAATGCGGCCGACATGTCTAGTAGTACCAATACTGAAGACTTTCCATTGTCGGCTCGCATACGAAGTTTGTCCAATACTGTTGTCAATGCAGTCTCTGTTCCATGCCCCGGCCGAAATCCAAACTGGTCCCTGTCCAGCAGCTGGTTCTCTTCCAGATAGTTCGACAGGGACTTGCTGACCACTTTTTCCAGAATTTTAACTGGAAACGGCAATAGAGATATGGGGCGAAAGCTGACAGGCTGCGTGGGGTCCAGGGAGGGCTTTTTCAACAGGGGAGTGACTATTGCCCGTTTCCAGCAGTCTGGTACTATTCCCTCATTCAAAGATTGGCAACATATTTGTCGCAGACCAGGGAATAGTTTAGGGCCAAACTCCTTCCAGATCTTGTGGGGAAGGGGGTCAAGAGGCGAGCCAGATGAGATTTGCCGAGCTATAGTGCTAAAACTTTCCTCTGTGGGAGGTGAGAAGTGGCTCAGAAAAACATCCTTACTGACAGCCTCACTGATGGGAGGCATATCCCGTATACTGCAATCAAGGCCTCCAACAATTCTCGTGACCTTGTCAGTAAAAAAGGTGGCGACCTCATTACACAGGTTTTGCGAAGGCTTGATACTGTTGGCCATGCAGCCAGGGTTGCCAAGGTCTCTTACAATATTGAAGAGGGCCTTAGAGCCATTGGATGCCTGTAGGATAGAACTTGCATAAAATTGGGACTTTGCTTCCTTAATCGCCTGCTTATATTTAACTTGAATTAATTTTAAGGCGATTTCATCAGATTTTATGTAGGCCCTGCGCCATCTCCTCTCGGACTGCCGGCGGGCTGCACGTAGCACTCTCAGCTCCTTATTAAACCAGGGGGCCGAGGGTGTATTTCTAATCTTAAGCTTTTTTCTAGGGATATGTTCCTCCAGGACATTATTGATGGAGTTACTATATCTCGTGTAACTTGCCTCGACTGTCTCCCCAGGTTTGAGGTTCGTCTGACAGGAAAGTAGGGGGGCTGGGCTAAGTTTAGACAGTTTCGCCCAGTCTCTCCCCCACCGATAGGTGGTTGGATTACTGCCCGTCCGCTTATTTCTCGGTAGAGTTATCCTGAACTGGATCAAGAAGTGATCAGTCCAGTTCAGCGGGTCAATACTAAGTACCTCTGTATCGGATAGCTTGGCAAAAACTAAGTCAAGCGTATTTCCTCCCTTGTGAGTCGGCTTATGAATAAGCTGCTGCAGACCGCAGTTCTCACAAGTTTGGTTCAGAGCCTTCAGGTGGTTCCCTAAGTTCCCTGTGTCCCACAGATTGAAATCTCCAAGGAGAAGCAGTCTGGAGTGTGAAAGAGCCAGAGTGGTAATGGTATCCAACAGGGTCTGATAGTGACCGTCCAAGCCCGGCGGCCTATAACAGACCATGCCTGACAGTATTTTCCCCTTGGGCTCCTGTAAAGAGAAACCCAAGAGTTCATACCCTGGTATATCATTTATCGCCAAAGGGACACAGTCCCATTTGTCTTTGAAGATTATCCCTACCCCTCCTCCTCTCCCCGACAGGCGTGGTTTCTGGAGGATTTTATAGCCTGCTGGGCATGAAAATCCCAACCCCACCAAGGAGTCCGGGGTGATCCAGGTTTCCGTAATGAATAGTAGGTCCAGGTCTCGGTCCTCCAGCAGGTCATAGATTTCCTGATGATGTTTTATCAATGATCTGCTGTTGACCAACCCGCAGGTCAGAGCCTGCGGTGGAACCCCCACCTTTCCATTACCAATATTAAGCAGGGCCTCCCTTGAATAGTAAAGTCGAGCTGAGTTTAAACTGGCAGCGTTTATGGCGCTTGGCGCGGCCGGGGCGCGGACGGGCGCAGACGGGCGCAGACGGGCTTGCCTCTGGCGCGCCTCCGGCGCGCCATCGGCGCGCCCGCTGCGCACGCGCGCTGCGCGCTTGCATTTCCCGTTAATATAGCCCCCAACCACTAGAGCGCGAACAATGATGGCGCCTGTTGATTGGCCTGAGCAGTGGAGTCTCGCTAAAAGCGAGTGAGGTAGTTATTTTTTAATGTGCGGGTAAGCGGACTGTGCAAAACTATAATTCAAACATGAAAAGTCTCCCAACACTCAACAATTTAAAAGCATTTATTAGCAGCAAGTTTCAGAGTAAAAAAGCGCAATGCTTGGCTTCAGACCCTCGCAGTCTGCCCCGAGTTAGAGATAGCGTTCAGCAGCAATGTCTGATCGTGTCAGCTGAAGGTCTCAGATCGTAGGCTGGCGCGCTTGCATTTCCCGGTAATATAGCCCCCAACCACTAGAGCGCGAACAATGATGGCGCCTGTTGATTGGCCTGAGCAGTGGAGTCTCGCTAAAAGCGAGTGAGGTAGTTATTTTTTAATGTGCGGGTAAGCGGACTGTGCAAAACTATAATTCAAACATGAAAAGTCTCCCAACACTCAACAATTTAAAAGCATTTATTAGCAGCAAGTTTCAGAGTAAAAAAGCGCAATGCTTGGCTTCAGACCCTCGCAGTCTGCCCCGAGTTAGAGATAGCGTTCAGCAGCAATGTCTGATCGTGTCAGCTGAAGGTCTCAGATCGTAGGCTGGCGCGCTTGCATTTCCCGGTAATATAGCCCCCAACCACTAGAGCGCGAACAATGATGGCGCCTGTTGATTGGCCTGAGCAGTGGAGTCTCGCTAAAAGCGAGTGAGGTAGTTATTTTTTAATGTGCGGGTAAGCGGACTGTGCAAAACTATAATTCAAACATGAAAAGTCTCCCAACACTCAACAATTTAAAAGCATTTATTAGCAGCAAGTTTCAGAGTAAAAAAGCGCAATGCTTGGCTTCAGACCCTCGCAGTCTGCCCCGAGTTAGAGATAGCGTTCAGCAGCAATGTCTGATCGTGTCAGCTGAAGGTCTCAGATCGTAGCCCACCCCTGCTAAAAAAGAAATCCACACAATCCTGCTGCTTCTCCGGAAATGCCCCTTACATCTGGAATACCCTCCCCAAAGACCTATGATGCAACCCCTCTTACACCAGCTTTAAAAAAGACCTCAAAATGCACCTCCTCAATAAATATTGGGGGTCTTTACCTGCGCCTTAAATTCGATCTTCCATATCTTATATGTACTTAACTTGTTACTCTGACTATCTGTTTACATGATATGTATAATCTCAATCCGTTCTCCCTCTGTTTTATCTGATGTTATTCCATGATGTTGTAATTTTGTTTTACGGTAACTATCTCAGTCATGTAAAGCGCTCTGATTGTTTTGTTATTTCATGATGCTGTAATTTGTTTCTTACCGTAACTAGCTCTATCATATAAAGCGCTCTGATACCTCCCGGTCCAGCCAGCGCTATATAAAACCTCTAAAACAAATAAATAAATTACTGTCTGGAGAGTCCTCTCAGGACAAGTGATTCTTGTACAACACACACTATAAATCGAATCACCATCACAAGCTTTCGTGAAGAGAGGGTCTGGACTTTCTTTTGTGACCGGTAATACAACAAAGACCCTGGCCCGGTATTCGCTTCTCGCACTGCTCACGATTAATCTTTTCACACACCTCTCTAGCGAATGCTCCTTCTAATATCACAAGTCCCAGCTCCTGATCACTAGTGAAAGTTTTTGCACTCCTTAGCAGCGCACTATGCTGCTCACCAATGCCCTCACTACCCACAAGTGTCAGCTGATCCCACTGTCCATCAATGTCAGCTGCTCACACTGCCCCCGTTGATGAGACAGATGACCAATGGTATGCCTGGTGAATCCTTCACAGATCTGCAGAGACTGCGAAAACAAGCGCAGAATTCATGAGAAGAGTCACTGTGATGGTGACAGTGCGAAAACCAGACCGAATGGAAGAGGACGTAGCTGCAGGCAACAGTGCAATTGGCGGGAAAGTGAATTTATGCAACGCTACTTGATGACTAGATGCGATTTATATACCCCAAACCTATGTTTGGAGCAACAGCGCACTGTGCACCAAAGGTGAAGCAGTTCAAAGTTGTGTGCAGGAGGTGGGGCGTCACCTACATGCATAATGGTGTCACCTACAAACACATTTGCTGCGCTGCCCAGTTAAGTAACGCTGATTTACCACAGAGGCTCGGGGAGATGACGTTATTCGCAGATTGAAGCATCAAGATTAAAGCGCAGGTCTCCAAACCGCACGGTCAGCAGCTGGACCACTGGACCAGCTCTCCTCCACGTGCACACCTCACATGGACTGCTGCATGAGCAGAGCACTAGTGGATGGACGTCAAAGGAGATCTGCTGTGATTGTCACCACACTGACACACAACAAATCTGGGAAAAAGTCTGGGTTTCCATCTTGCTCCGAGGAGGAAGGAGGACAGAGTGAAGCCCCTGCCCGAGCTGGAGCCTCCTTAACCCACAGCCATTTGAGAGGTCAACACTTGCGCTAAATCCTGTGCAGAGAGGGTCTGCTCTGCTCTCAGGTCCTATGCTACGCCGGTCAATGGGTTGCAGCTGAACACATTCATTGACAACAATCTTAAATGCTGAAATGGCTTACACGTCTGGGACAAACCAGGAACACATGCAAAGGACAAAGACAATAGGTCTGGTGCTTTAACAATGCATACTAGCAGAAACACAACACCCAGACACACATTAACATAGATCACACATACATGCAGATATATACACAGACCAACAAAACTACAGACATCTATACGTAAGCAAACCACCAAATACTGGTAACTTTGTGCACAGTGGCAATGCACCTAGGCAAATAGACAACCCAAGTTAAAGACAATCATTCATAAAGCACAACAGACTTGCAAATACCGATTGCAGTGTCACCCATACACACATTCAGTTATAATGACAGGCTCCACATAAGCAGACAAACAAAGACAGGCAGAGGGGACGGATGGACAGACAGACAAATAGAGGAAGACATGCTTTATACCTGCTTATTATTTGCCCACTCGATGGAGGAAACCAAGTTCAGGGGAAGAGAAAGAGGTGCCTCTATGCTCCTTTAATACGCAGCCTCGCTTTGGTAAAATCACTTCTATTGGGTTATAGAAGTGATTTTACCAAAGCGAGGCTGCGTATTAAAGGAGCATAGAGGCACCTCTTTCTCTTCCCCTGAACTTTTCTCGCTCTTGCTTGCAGGAAATGTCAGATGAGGAAATACAAGTTCCGGTCCCCAAAACAAAAGTAATTGCCGGTGGCCCTCACCGGCTAAAATTAAGCACTGGATCTAGTGCGGTTCAACAGCAGGTATGAGGCTGATATAAAGTCGTGGACCGGGACGGGAGTGCGGAGAGGACGCCGTGAACAATGGCTGACAAACCAAGTCACTTTGGCCATTGCATAACAAGATTCCTTACAACACGCAGAAAGCTTAAAGTATGTGTAGCATCAATGCAAGCTCGCTTCCTCAACATAGAAAACATGTAAATCATGGGCATCCGAAGGCATAACACAAGCCTCCAGCCGCTGCGGCGCAAAAGGGAGAAGAGGGTGGGGGCGCAAGCCTTCAGGTTCATCCATCCCTTCAAAGGAGCCCCATTCAGCCCAAGGTCAATGAATGTGAGCTATGGGAGACTCGGGTCCCTCTTTTCTGCAGGGCACCCTGTAGTAGTACAAAGAGGAGGGGGGTAAAAATGCACCAAAATGCACAGCGTGCGAAATTAGCATATTTTGTTTCAGAGGACCATTGCACTACTGAGCTAAAATACCAAAATCTGATCCACAGGCAAATCAGAAAAACACAGGTGGATTTCTTGCTCAAACACAGATGACTACCTGTATTAATGCTGCATACTCCTCTCTGTGCCATAAATCGCAGCCCAGAAAGGTCTGAGCTTCCCTGAAGCATTCTGATTTAGAAGTGTGCAAAACAAGGGATGGAAGTAAGGCTCGCATTAATCTAAATCACTGGTAATTACTCGGGCCACATCCCAGTCCACTCTTATTTTGCCAATCATGCCACTTAAGTTTAGACCAATCCGTATGAAAATCAGTCTTGACCCTGCTCCAATGGAAACAGTCCAGCACGAAATGCCAGGCCAGATCCCCCCTAAACCGGAAAACAAGGAACCCAGGACCAGCTTCACATCTTATTAGAGCTCATCAGCCTAGTATAGCTAGGTTCTAGTGGCACAGTGCGCCCCAGACCCACGTCTAGGCATACCTGTCCACTTAGGGACAAGGCCAATGGGTCTCGCTCTGGGACCTACTGGCTTTGGCAATGCGATGCAGCATCTTGCGGAAAGGAAAATGCTAGCATAGGTTAAAACAATTTTTTTTTAAATGAAAACGATGATGTGATGACTCAACTACTACCGGTGGTCGCATCATTGCGTAACGTCCACACATACATCACAACACATCCTCCCACCAGATATATGACACTGGTAGCAGTTGCTTTTTTCAAATTTACTAATACAAAATGATGGCTGCCACTCTAGATCAGTAAATAAGAAAATGTAGATTTTTTTAGCAAAACGGCAAAAGTTTTTAAAAAAAAGAAAGAAAAAGGAGGAGCAGGTGGGGGATAAAGTGGCAGACAAGAGGGAGGGGAAAGTCAGCACATGAAGGAGAAAGTAACATTTGTAGTATGGGGCAAAACACACAGTGGAGTGAGGAACAAGGAGTGGGAGGGTGAGGTTAGAAACACACAAAAGTGCAAAAGCAAGTCAGTACTTTCCTCTTTTAGGGGATTCTTGCTGACCCATGCCTCCCTGTTTGGAAAACCAAGAAGGCCACTGCCTTTGAATATGTGAACATGGAGCAGAGTTCTTAGATGGCGACTGCTCTGAAACTGTAGTGTGAGCAGCTCTGTTTTTTTCAGTCCTGGTTTACCATGGTGGAAAGTGGTGGCAGGGATGATGATGCCCCTGGGATATCTCTCATGCCCAACCTGAAGGCACCACAGGACTTGTCCCTGAAGGTTAGAGAGGCCATGACAGCAGAGCATCTTGGAGACTATCTCAAAGAGGCTTGTAGATGTGCTGGTGCAGGGTCTATGACAATCCAAACTGCGGCAGGGTCCCAGATCCTTGTCAAGTATTCAATAGTCCTCTCTTATTTCCTCCTCCCAGCCATTATCTCTTGATGGAACCCCACCCAGTAAAAAGACAACACCGGGAACGTTTTACAGTGAACGGCAAGCACAAGAGGGAAGATGACTCCATGTCAGCCGATGTAGAGAGAATGGACCTAACAGAGTAAAGCGTTTGACTGGAGAAGTCGCTGGATTGATGGAATCTCCCTCTTTGAACCAGGAGAAAATGGTTCATCGAAGGGTCGTTAGCCCACATCACATGCTGAAAAGCCAAAGGATAATGATCCAGTGTTTGACCCAAATTAGTAGCTGTAGACTTAGTCTTTGGAGTCAGTCTTGATGCAAAAGTGGCATATTAAATTTAAAAATAACTGAGGAAGGTTGTGAGTGGGGGTGGGGGTGGAGAGGTGCAAAGCCAGCTACCAGCACAATGCCTCAGATCCACAGTTAAAGGCAATATAGCTTGGACACTCAAGATATACCTGAAGTAGCCATGTTTGGAGCTAAATATACTAAGGCTCCGAAGAAGGGCATGCCCAGGTCCTGGAGGCCGGCCAGGATAAACTCCTAAGTATGATGAGGTATTGGGCTAGAATTTTGCCGCTGGAAGAAGAGACAAAGACCTCAGATCCTGGCCGGACCTAAACTGTGCACAAAGTGCTTTACCGCTATCGCCAACAGCCTTCATCACTTCTATGTGGATGTATCACACAGTGACATCCTAAGAGAAAGGTACATGGTGCAAAACTCTTCATATTTGAAACAGGTGCTGGTTCCATAACGTTGTTCAGCTGACACTCATGCTGGTGGCGAACTGCTCTATTTGGAAAGTCATCCAGTGAAATAATACTTCCTCTAATTCGTCTGTGTTCAGTTTAGGTTAGATCAATCGAAGCCAATCAAATAATCTGCCAGTGAACTGTCCCCCAGAGAGAAACACTTCGGTACATTGCCCAAAACCAGATGTCCAGTGCCACCTTTCACGTGCATCATGAACTCCAATATCTAGGATGCAGCATAGTGCACAACCGTCCATGAAACAGATGGGAGAACGCCTCAGTACGAGCCCATATGCTCATTACATTAAAAATGTAATGTATATACACAGATTTTACTGCATGTGTGTATGAGAAAAGGTTGTACAAGAAGACAACTCTATTTCTGCTATTATGCTAACATGATAGGACAGGTACAGTGTAAGATGCAAAACAAAAAATGTATGGAGAAAAAAGTTAAAAATTGTGTGGACTCCTTCTCCAGCCATCTAGGTCTTAATGGGTTTCCACTTAGCATGTTTTAAAACTTGAAACTATGGTCCTGAATGAAGATCCAGGAACAACCACGGAGGTACCCAAACTGGGCCCAATATATGTCCCCAACACTTATTCCATTACTCTCGGAGAGCCACTGCAGCGTGTCTTACCAGGAACATGCAAGACACAAACAGGCTCACATGCCTTGGAAAGGTCACTGCTGGAAGCCTTGAACCCGACTAAAAATTTGGGCGGCTTAGTTGTAGGGTATGTGCTGTCACGTTGGGGAAAGGTCCAAGACAGCCTTTATAAACTGGGACCTAAGCAAGAGGAGGAGTGAAGACTGGATGAAATGAGTGTGCATCAAAAAGTTGTTCAGGAAGGAAGCTCAATTCCCCTCGCCTTCCCTCATGCCAGCCATGTCCCAGCAAATCAACGGGCAAACAACCAGGTGAGAAAGAAGGAGACAAAGCGATGAGGAGAGTATCTGTGCGCACTTAGGACAGCCGGCGGTGTCTCATCCAGGGATTCCCACTATTTTGAATTTCTTAGGGTAGACCTGTGCTTCCCCCATGGATAATGGATAATTTTGTGATCAAAAGATGGTATATTTTCTCTAACTTCAAAAATCTTCTCCTCCTGTATTTAAATAAAACATCCTACTTACTGAATGGAATATGTAGTTGCGATTGCAGTCGTTTACCAGTGTATTCCACAGTGCACAACCCCCACTGACAGGTGCCATCTGACAATATGACAGCTGCTTACCATAACGCTTGTTTTATCTTCTTGCTATGAATCTCCTTTGTAGATATGAACCACCCCGCAGAATCTCAATGTGCAGATTGCGGCACATGGGTGAAAGCAAGGACACCATCAGACTGGAGACTAAGTAATATAAGAAAAGGAAAGACAAAGCAGCGGGCTTTTTCTGTCTTTGCACCGGGGATCTCGGACAACATCCCTGCATCCATCAGGACTGACCCAACGCGGCTGCAGTTTAGGAAAGGGGGAAGACGCATCTTTTTAAACAACAATGCTCCACAATGCAGTAACCATGCACTTTGGCGCCCAGAACCAGCTGCCCCTCCTATCACTCGTTGACTATATCCTTGCCTTTGACCTTGTACAACACTCCGCTACATTTGGCGAGGTGTGCACTACCCAAATACATACACAGATACATACAGATATAGCAGTGCTGTACTTTTACATGAAAATTTAGCAGAAACCGAGGCGGTGCATAAGAAGAAGAATTCAGGCAGGTGACAGTTTCTGTTTTCAGTGACATGTTTTACACTTAGCAACAGTACTGCATAAAGGAACAATGTTACTGTGCAGTACCATAAATGGTTTGGGTTTTGAAATGGAGTTAGGAGATCTGTTAATCACTGCATGAAGGTGTTACACGCGTAACTGACTGCAGTGTTAAAGTGCCCGATTGTTAACAAACAAGAACACCCAAAAATGATTTTCTTGGTTTTCATTTATCTTCACCATTAAGTTTTAAGCCAATTCTTTGTGAAACACATTGATAAAGATCACACTCCTCTTGTTCATTTGCTCAAAATCTAGTCTTTGATTAGGAGATTTCACGTTAAAACCACGCCAAGGAGCATTTTCTAAAAAGTTGTTGTTACCCGACTATTTCCATCAACATCTGAGATTATGTCATAATCTGAAGCAGATTGGCCTCAAATGGGCAATTTAGGAACCTTTGTGCCAGTTACAACAGGAGGGAAAAAGCTGGGACACGCTTGATGCTGATAAACCAGTGGCACAGCCCCACATACGGCGGAAAATGTCCACTACCAAGAAAATGGACAAGGACACGAAGTGGACTGGACAAATGGAAGACAAACCTACCGCGATTGATAAAGTACCAAAGCGAGCGAATACCATGAATGCAGCCAATGTTGAGCAGAGGACAGGCCCGGAGGGATCCAAGGTGTGGCTCTAATGAAGATAACATATGAAATACATTAAACAAATGAATGGATTTAACTGGGCTATCAATGCTGTACCTCGGTATAGACCCAGATAAATAATGCATTTTCACACTCGCTGCTACAACTCTCTAAAAGTTTAATGATGTATCTGCAGTCAGTTTAGGAAAGAGAAGTTTACTTTAAAGACCGGACAGAGATCAAATGTTAAAGTCAAGGTTGTGTCAAGAGGTGCCGATGTACTAAAAGTAATCTGTTCAGCGAAAAGTTAAAGAATGCGACACATGTTGACAGGAGAATCATTGGCGGCCCTCAGCAGACTGACACCAGCCGGTCAGGGTATGTAAAGCAACAACCTGCAGGCACAGGAAGACCGGAACACCGTGCCGCTGCCACACTGAGACCCCCCCGAGTGCAAACACACATAGCTAAAGGTTGTGCATTTGAAGGAACCTTTTGTACAAAGTGTATGTCATTGCTGTAGGTGGGCTGGCTTGGGGATGCAAATGATCTTGACAGTGGGGGAGATGTGGCCACCACTGTGGAGACTATTAAGTAGCAGTCCTTGCTGCTGACTCGCGGAGCTGTAATCCAGGTAACCTTTTCATTGGTAGCTTTACACACACAGCTTTGGAGATGCAGGAGTAATCCACCGACTGCTAGGGCCTAGGACGTTCTGGATTAAAATGAGCAAAAAACAATGCCTGATATTACCACCCTTAGATAACACAGCTTTGTTGACATCTTTAATTAAATGATGTTCAGGGGCTAATACTTTCCTATAAAGCGGACAGATGAATTAATTGGAGGAGCACTGAAGTCCAGCAACGGTCTCTTAGCAGGTCACTTAGGGCTCGAGCCTCTGTTTTCTTTGATGTGCGCATGTCCTTGAGAGAGACAGGAGACATTGGACAAGCAGGCGGGGGAGGGCAGCGTGCCTCAGAGGTTTGCAGCGACGTAACATAAAATTATGTAATCCCCCGCACAATGAAGGCCCCCCCCCGAGTATCCCAAATTTCACAAATAGGCATTAACCTTGGTCTCAATGGGGCCTCAGAAGGGTTGGGGCCCCTGAAGGAATGGTGGGCCCCCTGTGCGTCACAGGGACTGCTGAGGCTTGTGTTACTTACGACCGTGGCGGTTTGACCTCTTGCCTCATCAGAATCACGTTTACACACAAACCCAAGAGGTGCAACAGGGAAACATCAGACAACTGGCGAGTCTCCCGGTAAATAACTCCCCTTCCCCCTCCAACGCACTGAAGAGTAAAAACTAGAAGCAAAGACCGTCCAGGCCTAAAGGACATCACAACAAGCAGTCAAGGCATCACCGCACAACACGCAACACTGCGGCACGAGCTTAAAAGCCTTCACTGAGCCAATGGTTCAGAAGTAATACCCAGTGACTGACTCTATGAACGGATTTTACGGAGCTGCTCCCTATCCTGCTTCAAAGGTGAAAAACAAACCACTTAAAACACGCCACTATGACTCAACACTGCCACCCTGTGATGAACTATTAGACTACAGAAAGTAAGTTGAAGAGACGTTGTGCAGGTTTCAATTATTCATCTTGTGCAACCAAGTCCGTAATGCAAAAGTGAGCGTGAATCCCAGGTAACAAACGTGCTCCATAAACACAGTGTTCGATGTTAATTTCCTTCTGCCGTGTTCTCGGTTGCTACCGAAAGGGAACACGTAGCGCTTTATAACGCACTAATTGAATAAAGGCACTTTTACCTCAAAGCGGCTTCGTGCACCGTCTGAGACGATAAATGCGCGTGCTAACCTGCATACCTAAAGACAGTGCTACCGAGATGGCACCTGCTGAGTCACGAGCAGGGCACAAGTCAGGCGGTACATGCGGGTGGACGGCGTCCACACACTTTCACAGGGTGAACGCCGTCCACCCGGCCAAGAAGCTGGGCTCCGCTTAACAATGTGCCGAGTTCGTCCTGGTGTAATTTTTAAACACTGGGACACATTCATCTGCGCCTGCACGCTGTCTGCTTCCCATCCGTAACGATGTGCAGACGGAGACGGGGCTTCCTTATTTCAGACTCCTGTTGTGCCCATACCAATGGCCAAATCTGAGGGGTCATCAGGCCTCCTTTTGTTCGAGTCTCTGGGCTGGGAGCAGTCAGGAGTCTCACACCTAGAAGCAAACACAGCAGAGGGGAAACAAAGGGTCACAGCTTGTTAGCACGTTACACACACTTTAAAGAAGCAGTGTGATGCCACGCGTGATTGCATGCGCCGTGATGTCACCCTTCGTGATGTCACTTGCATACTGCCTAACTAGGTTAGTCCCACCCCACTTCTTTTTTTTTTTTAGGACTTGTGCCCTGGTCAGAAGTAAAATGTTCCTTCCTAGTATGGCAGAAACCGATGCACAGGCTATGCACAACTAGCCTAGCCTACCCTATCTGACAAGGACAGAGCCTACCCTTCCGGCAGAAAAGTCAGAAATACATGCTGGAATACACAAAGGGCAAAGAGGTAGGAGAAGCGACGGTTCAAGTAAGCAGCGATGACCACGCCCTTCCTCAACAATAATATTACCAGGTTGTCTGCAGAGAAGTTTTTTTATGTTAATAACCAAAATATTTATTCAGTACTGGAGCACAAATGACTAAATCTATTAAGTGAGACACAATCTAATGACTAGGTTTCCCGGTTTTATGGTATGTATTTTCCTGACATTTCCGTCTGTCACGCAGCACCTCACACAGTAAATACTATAAACTCAAATGAAGAGATAAAATGCACATCGTGTGTAGTAGCGTTGTAAGCTTATGTTGAATCAGAAAATATACTTTATAAAGCTCACTTCTTTTAGCAAGAATTGTGCTGCTGCTATTCTTTTCAGCTGCAAAGACCCCTCGTGCAAGAAATCTTATAAAGCCATATGGGAAAAATTTGGAGTCTAAGACCATAAGTTTTTTTAACAGTAAAAACTAAGATTCTTCCATTCCAAGCCTACGGGATGATTAAGGATGGTCAGAGGTGAGACTGCATGCCAAAGTGTGAGAATGCAAGCCTATGGGACCACAGAAGGCAGTAAGGGGTAGACATGCATGTGGGACTGATCGACGGGCAATGAGACGGTGCACCAAAGGGTAGACATGAAAGGCTGTAGGACCACTTGTGATGGCTAGGAGTGAGATGGGGCTGTAAACTGTGAACCGCAGAGGCCTATGGTCAGCCTTGAGACTATGCTTCAAGGAGGTAGGATAACCATTGGTATTACAGCCCGAAAGGCTTCTCACATCACACAGCTGGCTGCAAAATTCTCATGGCTGAGAAGCTGTTGGCGGCAAGGTGTCAGCCAAGGAAATCTATATAACCCAGACTACAGTATCAGAGAAACGCCTAGACAAGCCCGTGAGCATAAGAGCAAACAAGATGGGAGCCTTTCAGATACTTCAATAAATGGAAAGTGCCAGAAACACAGACAGTAGTAACAAGATAAAGTACGACAAGGATTCAAATACAAGTTCCCCACAATTGCTCAGTTCTCTTTGAATAGAGAGGGAGGATCAAGGATTCCAGGGAATATAATCCAAGGTTGGAAAACACTGAATGAAACAAGATCTGAGATGATCATGCAGGTAATTGCAGCAGGTGAGACAAGGGCACTACAAACAATTCTGAGCACCTCTAGCTCAACTGCCTCGAAAAGAAAAACACAGCATATACATTCCAGACAATAATCACTTTTGGGACAATCCGAACACCAAAAAGAATACTATATATTGCAGCGTAATTGCATTTTATAGTGCACAGTACCCCTGAAATCGAAACGCTGAATATTGAATTCTAGACATGAACCAGAAAAGCCCAGACTCGAGAACACGATGTGTTCAGTTCCTGACAAGACAGGTATGCAAAACGGCAGCTGGCAAAACTCAGAAACAGCAGCTGAGTACAATTTTTCCAGAAACTGTCTTGGGTAGAAAATGAAAATGCGGCCCGGTGCATCCTTCTATCCCCCGCTCCTCCGCCTCTCTGATCTCCAGTGCCCTCTGACCCTTTTAGAGGAAGTCGGGAACGGCGGGAAGCGAGGCGGAAGGACTACATGCCCTCCCTACAGTGCGTCGCTGCTCTTCCCGCCACCAGTGGGGCACGGGCGCGCGGGAAGTGGAAATGCTCCTCCCAGCCCATGTCTGATGAGTGTGAGAGCGGCAGCCGCGTCCCCTGCGTCATCTTTTATTAAAGGAGCCAGGGTTCATGAGCTGATTGATTCCCTGGCCTACCGTCCCACTGCACACGAGGAAAAGCCGGCCAAGGAGGAGGCCGAGCACTGATGGCGGACGAGTGAAAAAGCAACATCGATCTCTCAGGCAACCAGACCACAGGAGATCAAAAACAGACAAGTGCTCCTTGGAGAGAAACATACTCAAGGCATGTTAATTAATACCAAAGAGGTACAGTAAAAGCAAAGTTTAGCAGTAGGGAGGCGAAACTGTCAAAGCAATAAATGCACCAAAACACCCATTCCAAACAGCAAACCAAAGAACCAACACAGAATATGCAACAAAGGTTGACAGCATCCTCACAGTAACTGTAATCAAATTACAAATCTGCTTTCTAGTCCATATCACATGTGGCCCTACAGAGGCATAACTTCATAGAGAAAGATATCCACAGCTCATCCATGCATGCATTAATTAATGCATTCATTCATTCATTCTGCTGCCTGCCTCTGCTTCACAAGTTCTGCGCATATGCAAGCTTCACGTGGTAAAACCTGGTCCCGTTAGAAGCTATTTTTGAGACAATCTAACTAGACGACTAGGCCAGAATCTGAAGCGCTACACTGCTACCAGCACTGCATGTAAAATCTGCTGCCAGTATTGGCGCTGCGTGAAAAGATACATCCCACTCGGTAGCCACTGGGAAGAGCCAGATAAATAGAGACAGTCCATTAAAAATATTCAGGGCTCATAGGAAACAATTAGCATTTTACAGAAGCAAGGAAGTGGGTAAATGGAGTGGGTTTGTGTATGCACTTGATGGTAGCTGGGTAAATGAACATGTTTTTGTAGAATGTGCAGGAGAAAGGTTCTATCATTTGAAGAAATAAACGTGTGCTGCATCTTACTGAACATTGTCATGGAGAGGCGACCCATATTAGACAAACCCTGTGCAGCAAAGAGAATGTATGACCCCAAACGTTTAATTGAAAATGCATTCTGCTTTAAGCCTTGTTAACACATGCAGTACTCGAAATACACACAGAAATACCTGCTGTGGAAACCACGGCCCTTGACACTCGCAACCTTCTTGCCACTATCCAGGTCAATGGTCTCTCCTCGGCTGATCGAGACTCCTTTGAGGAAGACCTCATGGCAGAGGAAGTACAGTCAGCAAAACAAGATATTCGCTCGGGAAAGGCCATGGGCCCCAATGGGCTTCCTATAGAACTCTTTAAGTTGGCGGCAACAAAACCGACGCCCCACCTATGCCAAATGTATCTAGTTAGCTATAACAAAGGACTCTTGCCAGCAGAGATGCCACTATTGTGGTTATACATAAAAAAGGTAAACCTGCAGAGTACTGCAAATCCTATCGACCTATCTCTCTTCTGACAGCAAAGGCCAAAATTCTTGCTTAAGTGCTAGCTAATAGACTCATCCCCCTACTTACTAATTTGGTGCACCCTGATCAATCAGGTTTAATGCCAGGCCGAAACACTGCCTCAAATCTGCGCCGCCTCCAAGGGGTGTTGGGCAGGATGGACACGATCGAGGAGGATGCAGCCCTGCTGTCACTAGATGCCAAGATGGATTTTGATACCATCGAGTGGTCTTTTCTATTCGCTGTATTGAAACAAATGGGTTTTGGTCCCAATTTAATTAAGTGACCTTTTTTGCCTTCTGTGCCACTCGTTTCCCCCCCAATTTTTGTGACCTTTTTGCCCTTTCTTGTGACCTTTTTGCCTTCTGTGCCACTCGTTTTCCCCCGATTTTTGTGACCTTTTTGCCCTTTCTTGTTACCTTTTTGCCTTCTGTGCCACTCGTTTACCCCCGATTTTTGTGACCTTTTTGCCCTTTCTTGTGACCTTTTTGCCTTCTGTGCCACTCGTTTCCCCCCGATTTTTGTGACCTTTTTGCCCTTTCTTGTGACCTTTTTGCCTTCTGTGCCACTCGTTTCCCCCTCAATTGTTGTGCCCTTTTTGCCTTCTGTTTCCTTTGTCGCCCCTCACCGCCCCGACGCGGTGTCCCCTGCGGCCCGCCCCTTGACTGCCCATTCGCTGCCCCTGCCTCCCGCCTCCCAGCTGCTCCTCCCTCCCACCTCCCCATAATGCTGGCCGCTGCACGGCTGCGCCGCTGGCGCGCCAAAGGCGCGCCTAAGGCAATCCTATCTGCGCCCGTCCGTGCCTGGACCGCGGTCAGCGCCAGAACCACTGGCCCCCGCACCCGCCACTACGACGCCTGCACTCTGCACGCTCTCAACCCCGGACGGACCCACACCTGCTTCAAGGCTGTCCCGAAACGCACACACGGTCCCTTCACCTGCCGGAACTGCAGCTACACCAGCCACAGAGCCGACGAACCACCCGCCAAGAAAGACCTCAACCACCTCCGATGCATACTACTGAACACCCGCTCCGCACGCAAACACGCCGTCGAGCTCTGGGACCTGCTCAATACAACCTCCCCGGACGTCGCCTTCCTGACAGAGACCTGGTTGAACAACTCCTCCGCACCGACATCGCCATAGCCATCCCAGACGGCTACAAGATCACCCGCAGAGACCGCACCAACGGAGTCGGAGGAGGAATCGCCATCGTCCACAAGAACAGCATCAGGGTCTTGACCAGCAGCGACGACGCGCTCAGCACCGCCGAACACATGCATTTCCAGATCCACACAGACCCCAACTCCACCCTCAGAGGAACCCCTCGTCTACCGACCCCCCAGACTCCGCCCCCAGTTCAGTGACTCCATCGCCGACTTCATCAGCACGCACGCCCTGACCTCCACCGACTACATCCTCCTCGGAGACCTGAACTTTCACCTTGAGAACAACAACAACTCCACAACCCTGATCGATAACCTCGCCAACCTCGGACTGAGACAACTCGTCACAACGCCCACCCACTCCGCCGGCCACCCGCACGACCCAGTCTTCTCCACAAGCCCGCACGTCTCCGTCAGCCACACCACCGAACTCCTCTGGACCGACCACCGCTACATCCACTTCACCTTCCAGAAACCCACCACACACCAACGCACCTAACAGATCCCCCGCCGCCGCTGGAGCAAAATCACCGAAGACCAACTACATGCAAACCTCGCTCTCAGCCCACCCACCGAACCCTCTAACACCGACGACGCTGCCCACAACCTCAGACGCTGGATCGAGGACTGCACCAACACCCTCGCCCCGCTGAAGAACCCCCCCCCACAGAGACATCAGCAACAGGGCCAGCTGGTTCACCCCAGAACTCCTAGCCTCCAAGCAAGCCTGCTGGAAACTAGAGAAGAAATGGCACAGTGAACAAACTCCGGACAGCCACGCAGCATACAAGGACGCCGTCCGCAACCACCACCACCTCATCCGGCCTGCCAAGAAGACCTCCTTCAAAGACCGGCTCGACAACAACGCACACGACAGCAAGGAGCTCTTCAACATCGTGAAAGAACTCTCCAACAACGACATCCCGCCGTCGCAAGCCCTGTGCGACTCCCTTGCCACCTTCTTCCACCGCAAGATAGCAGACATCCACGACAGCTTCAACACGCAGACAGCCCCAACAGACAGCAACACAACAGACCCTCCGCACACCATCGACCACGTCCCCTTGCTAGTCTGGACCAGCGTGAGCGTCGATGACACCATCAAGACCATGAGCACAATCCACTCCGGCTCTCCGTCAGACCCATTCCTGCACCACGTCTTCAACAAAGCAAGCAGCTCCATTGCACCCCACCTGCGCAAAGTCATCAATCTCTCCCTCGAGACCGCGACCTTCCCAGAGAGCTGGAAACACGCAGAGATCAATGCCCTACTCAAAAAACCCAATGCAGACCCAAGAGACCTCAAGAACTTCCGGCCCATCTCTCTGCTCCCCTTCCCAGCCAAGGTCATCGAGAAAATCGCCAACAGACAGCTAACCAGATACCTCGAAGAGAACAGAATCCTGGACCCTTCCCAGTCTTGGTTCTGCAGCAACCACAGCACCGAGACCGCCCTCATCGCCGCCACCGACGACATCAGGACCCCGCTAGACAACGGGGAGACCGCAGCACTCATCCTCCTAGCCCTCTCCACCTCCTTCGACACAGTCTGCCACCGCACACTACGCGCACGCCTCCACACCGCATGGATCCAAGACAAGGCTCTGGAATGGACCACCTCCTTCCTCTCCAGCAGAACCCAGAGCGTCCGCCTCCCCCGTTCCGTTCCAAAGCCTCTGAGATCATCTGCGGCGTACCCCAGGGATCCTCCCTCAGCCCGACACTGTTCAATATTTAAATGGCCCCGCTCGCACACGTCGCCCGACAGCACAACCTCAACATAATCTCCTACGCCGACGACACTCAACTGATCCTCTCCCTCACCAAGGACCCCATCACAGCCAAAGCCAACCTCCATGAAGGAATGAGGGCTGTCGCCGACTGGATGAAGATCAGCCGTCTGAAGCTGAACTCGGACAAGACGGAGGTCCTCATCCTCAGCTCCAACCCTTCAGCCTGGGACGACTCCTGGTGGCCAACAGCACTGGGGGCAGCCCCGACCCCCACCGACCACGCACGCAACCTGGGAATCATCCTCGACTCAACACTCTCAATGACCAAGCAAGTCAACGCCGTCTCCTCCTCCTGCTTCAACACCCTCCGCATGCTCCGCAAGATCTACAGATGGATCCCGACAGATACAAGAAAGACAGTCACCCAGGCCCTCGTCAGCAGCAGACTGGACTACGGAAACACCCTCTACGCGGGAGCCCCGACCAAGCTCATCAATCGACTACAACGCATCCAAAACGCCTCGGCACGACTGATCCTCGATGTACCACGACACGGCCACATCACCCCCCACCTGAGAAACCTGCACTGGCTCCCCGTCAACAAGAGGATATCCTTCAAGCTCCTCATCCACGCACACAAGGCACTCCACAAGACCGGCCCCGCCTACCTCAATAGACTGCTCTCCTTCTACACCCCAACCGCCAGCTACTCTCCGCCGACCTCTCACTCGCCACCGTCCCGCGCGTCTGAAAAACAACCACCGGCGGGAGATCCTTCTCCCACCTCGCTGCCAAGACATGGAACACCCTCCCACTGAGCCTACAACAGACCCAAGACCTGCTGACCTTCAGGAGGATACTGAAGACCTGGCTGTTCGATAAGTAGTGGCCCCACCTCCCCCCCCAGCGCCTTGAGACCCTCGCGGGTATGTAGTGCGCTTAACAAATGACTGATTGATTGATTGATTGAAGCTCCTATATACCGAGCCACAAGCACAGATTGTGGAAAACCGACACACATCACGGCAAATTCATCTGGGGAGAGGAACCAGACAAGTGTGCCCTCTGTCGAAGTTAATTTTCGTGCTAGTACTGGAACCTCTAGTGATATGGGTAAGGGGCGACCCCTGGATACGGGGACTCAAATGGACAGAGGAACACAAGGACAAAATCTCCCTCTATGCAGATGACATACTGCTGTAAATGGCTTCGCCCTCATCATCTATCCATCGTATACTCCACATATTTAGAATTTTTGGCAGCCACTCAGGCTACACAATAAACTGGTCTAAATCCTTCCTATTCATATTACATGGGGAAAAGCCTAGACTGGCACAAAAATACGGCATTCCCACAGCAACAGAGGGGTTCCGCTACCTTGGAATATATGTCACCTCTGACGCATCACGATTTTACAACACCAACTTACAGGGTCCCCTGGCCCGGTTGCGAACAGACGTTAAACACTGGTGAGCCCTGCCGCTGACCCTCCTAGGGCGGGCAGCTCTCTACAAGATACTGGCTGTGGTATCCTACGCACTGCAAAACACCCCTTTCAAGGTCCTGGATTTTGTGAGTATTGAGAGCGCAGTGCGCACTCTGCTCGGGGATGGGAGGGTTTCACGCATCGCTATACAGAAATTAACAGCTGGATGGTACGACGGCGGGATCGCCCTACCTGACCTTAAGCTCTATTATTGAGCATCCCAAATGACAATCATCAATCGCCTGGGTCTATGGCCCGCAAACTGTCCCGTTCCTTCGTACCGATAGATGGCTATTGGGACAGGAAGAATACTGTAGAGCACTCTATACCAACCCTAAACGCTGGCGACCAACCAGGCCAATGGCCCGCACAATAGAAATTTGGCACTCGGGCACAAGGAAACTTGGGTGGCACGGGAAGATTACACAAGTGACCCCGCTCTGGGAGGCTGAATGGCTTGGCCGTTTGAGCACTTGCCCCGGATTCGACAAGTGAGATTTGATAGGTATTTCGGAAGTGAGAGACATGTGGACTAAAGATGGGGTGGTAACCTTCGCTGCACTGCAGAAAGACTATCAGCTTGCGAAAGCTGAAACTTTTAGATACTTACAAATTAGCCATGCCCTAAGAACAGCAATACTGGAGGGCGGCCCGCTACCTGAAGCATCCCCCCTTGAAGACAGATTACTGTTGGACCCTGTGCCTAAGAAATGTATCTCACTAACATACAAAAAACTGCTCAACCATCAACCAGACCACTGATACATTTAAGGCAACAATGGGAGATAGATTTGGGTGACCTAGAGGATGATGATTGGCGAGATGCACTCGCCTCACCCCGGGAAATTGCTATTCCCATGAGACTTGGACTAATTAAGCTCAAAACCCTGCACCGAGTCTACCTATCAGCAATAGTCCTGGCTAAGATGAAGAGGAGAAATGACACACATTGCTTACGAAATTGCTCCCATGAGGGAACCTTCTTTCACACGATATGGGAATGCCCAGTCATTCAAACATACTGGGTAGCGGTCACATCAAAAATGGAAAAGGGGGGGGGGGGGGGGCGAAACTCAATGCCTCCCCAAAACTCTTTTTGTGAAACAAATGGGAAGCCACCAACCTAACACAAACAGAAAATTCATGGGCATCATTGGGATGGGCTCTTGAAAAGCGGAATACAGCTCAAAAATGAGGAATGGGGGAACCACCACTAGTAAAAGGCTGGGAGGCAGATATGGACAGGGCTATGATAGCGGAGAAAAACATCTTTAAAAACAGTGGATGCCCCAAAAAAATAGGATCAGAAATGGGCGTCATGGAATGCATACAGAGGCGATATCTGCTTGTCCCCAGTGGCAGAGCTAGACAGGAGGGAGGCAAGGTTGGTATACTTACCAAATGAAAAGGGGTAGGCACACACTACTGGCAATGTCTCAAATTGTAAAAGTAAACTTATGGAATGCCAATGTTGTAACCCACCAATGTCAAGCTAATAACTGTTTAGCTGTGTCTTTTGCTGTTTTGTTCAATAAAAATAGTAATAAAAAAAGACCTACTGTGCAAAACATCTACCCCTGACACTGTGTAAAACATCTGCTCCTGGCACTGTGTAAAACATCTGCCCCTGGCGCTGTGTAAAACATCTATCACTGGCACCGGCTATGTGTTAGAAGCTCTTTGTGGGAAGATCTACCCCCCGCTTTTAGTCCTTTGTGGAAGGTGCACCCCCAGTGCTATATCTGCATGAGATGGAATACTCCTGGCACCATATTACATTGGAAAAGATAAGCCAGTCATCAACTCGGTATGAGGAATGTTAGCACGTGCCGTCTGAATGGGTAGAGCCCCACCCACAGCAATGGTTAGCTCTAGAATGGACAGCAGCCATCGCCCGGTTTCCAGAACTGCCCGTTTCTGGCATAGTGTACCACACCCACCACCTCAAACAGTCTCTGAATGCAAAGAGCTACTCAATGTAATGGCTATTTATGAATAGATCTACTCAATACTAGGCCTTCATGGGAAGATCTTCCCCAACTTTGTCTGTGGACAAACATAACCCAAGCCCTCGATCCCTATGGAGGTTCTCCCCCAGTATCAACTCTTTGTTGATCTAAATGTGGTGTTCAACCCATCTATACGGATTTAATCAAAGCACGCTGATATTCAGGATAAGGGAGGAGTACAGTATAGCACATGATTTAAGGATGGAGCAAAAGACACACAGATGGTGGACGGAATGCGGAACAAATCAAACATTCACCCGCAGTCAAGAGATGTGCGTTAAATCCATCATTCTTTTGCTCACCATGCCAACCCCAAACAATGTATTTAACAACGATCTCGACTGGGGGTGAATGTTTGATTTTTCTACATTCCGTCCATCATCTGTGTCTTTTGCTTTCTTGCCCTAAGTGCACTGAGTATGCCCAGACATGGGTCCCGTGCCCTCCATGTCACTGGAGTCAAACTAGCCTGGCTGATGAAGGGCCTTACCCAGAAACTAGTCCTAGGATGCTTGTTTCCAGTCCAGGGAGGACCTGACTTGGCAGTTAAGGCTGAACTGTTCCCATGGGGAGCAAGGTCAAGACTGATTTGCAAATGGCTGGGTTTAAACTGGAAAGGCATGGGGAACAAAAAAATCAATAGATTTAGGCTCGATCTCTCTACTGGGGTGAATGATTGACATTGCTCAGCATTCTGTCCATCAATTGTTCTTTTTGCATTTGTCACCCTTACTGTGATGGGTATGCCAGACATGGGCCCTGTGCTCTCCATGCCACAGGGGTGACAACCCAAAACCAGTTCCAGGATGCTTGTTTCCAGTCCAGGGAGGACCTGGTCTGGCAGTTCAGGCTGGATTGTTCCCATGGGGAGCAAGGTCAAGACTGATTTGCATATGGCTGGGTTAAACTGGAATGGGATGGGGAGGAAAAAAGCAATGGATTTAGGCCCAGATCTCTGTACTGGTGTGAATGTTTGACATTGTTCAGCCTTCTGTCCATCAATTGTTCTTTGTGCTTAAGGATGGAACAAGCAGTCAACCCTTGGACGTCTAACTCCAATTATGATGTACGTTGGGAACTGTTGAGAACTGTTGTGCAACAGTTCAAATCATGTGTGCTCTCTACAGCAGCGCCACCCAGGGGGTATGGTGCACATCTGCACTGCCCAACCCTCCACCCACACCACAACGAAGGAGCAAAATTAGCACCATACCTCCCCCAAATTGAGTGTGTACGTAGCCACGTACTAGGACTCGACTCCAAGCTGTACATCATTGTATCCCCGTAGTCGACGAACGGTCGCTGGTCCCTGCAGAGAGAAACAGCACAAAGCTGGTTGAATTATACATAAAACAAAGGGGCTAATCAATCATTTAAAGCAGCCATTGTGTCTCAAAGCAAAGCATTTTACAGAGCGGTTTATTCGTGTCTAACATTTCATGGATTTAAACAGTCCTCGGATTCACAACTAATAGGACTATAAAATACTCTTTGTAACATTTTAGGCATTTTGCAGAATGCTTACAAGCCACCTCGCGGCTACTTAAGATCATGTTGGAAAACCTTAAGCACACAAAAAGATCCTGAAGGTAAACAGTAGGATAAGGGTGTCTTTTGTGTGGTTACACAGGAGGGAAAGGAAGGTGTGCATCATTGTGCCTCACATGCACTTTTTGTTTATATTTCTTCATAAAAGGTGGAACATAAAAAAAGAGGACACAGACCATATAATCTGCTTTTTTACTTGTGTAACCCTAGACTCTTTATCAGGTCTGCAGCTGCACCCTCTAGTAAGGAAGTGAAAGACTGCAGCATACAAGTATCGTTTACTGGTCTTCACTTAGTAGGTAATTTGCAGCACATAGTCGTGATGCTTCATTTAAATCACTGGAACTAAAGTTGCTCTATCGTGTGACATCTCTCCTTGATAACAGATATGTGTAGAACTATTTAAACAGCGATGTTCTCATGCTTATAAAGGGGCTTCTTTAAGTTTGTAACAGAGTGGCTACAAGTTACATACATTTGACCCAGTAGTGGTTTCCAATCAGTTCCAAGTACTGCCAGTGTTGGACAATGGCCAGGGCTGCATTAACCTCTAAGCAAAATAAGCACGTGCTTAGGGTATCATAGGAAGGGGCGCACCACAGAATATTTCCATTGTCCGATTTACCATGGACCATATGGTGTAAAACTACACATGGTGCAGCTGAACCTATAAATAAAGTGGAAGTATACAAAAATACACATTATTTTCCATCTTTCTGTAAGTTTTGTTTCATTTCGAAAAATAACATTTTATTTTACAGTTTATTGAGGGAAGATGGCACTGAGGAGTACGCGCTGAGTCCGCTCCCGGAATGATCCCAGCTGCCCTCCGCCTCCAATACCTGGCACTTACCGTGTGATCCTGGCATCCTGATGGACGGCAGTCGAGTGCTTAGTGGTCCGGAGGGGGGCAGTTACGGTGTCAGTGCCAATATCGGCAACACTCCCCATCCCTCCCACAGCAATAACTTAGAGAAATAATCAGACAAGACACATTTTTAGTGGCGAAAATTGCTGCAGTTTTATTTGCATAACAGATATGCCAACATGGTGGGTTATCTAACAGGCGATCCCAGGGCAAGCAGCCCCTCGCCGCCTGCCCACTTGATGAGCCAAAATACACCGTGGCAGGGGATAGCCCCTCCCACCGGTGGACAACCAGTCCATCCCCTTACTCACGCCCCCCAGATAAAGGGGGCAGAGCGTTGCAGGCAACCCCCGGTTGCTCAGGTCCACAACCGCCCGTAGGACTAACGGGGCGCCGTCGCTCCTCCAGGGTCCAACACGAGGACCTCCGCCTGCAACACAAAATAATAAGTTAGATAAACACCCCCCCACCTGCCTGTATGCCTGGTAAGCGGTGGGGAGGGAAACGGCTTCCAGACAGAAGAAGAAAGAGGGCGACCAGTGGGCGGGAGAGGTATAAGTACCTCTCCCCCCAACCCCCTCCTACCCAGAAGTGACGTGGGAACAGGGGACCCTCGAGGGTCCCAAACGCTGGGAGGCTGACCCGTCGTGTGCCATCCTGTGGCACTAAGGGGGGCCGCCCTTTTAGGAGGGCCCCCTGCGTGGGCCCGGGGCAGCCCTGCATAGTGCCAATATCGGCAACACTCCCCATCCCTCCCACAGCAATAACTTGGAGAAATAATCAGACAAGACACATTTTTAGTGGAGAAAATTGCTGCAGGTTTATTTGCATAACAGATATGCCAAAATGGTGGGTTATCTTACGGGCGATCCCAGGGCAAGCAGCCCCTCGCCGCCTGCCCACCTGATGAGCCAAAATACACCGTGGCCCTAGCCAACCGGTGTTTGTTAGATTTGGGGGAGGGGATAGCCCCTCCCACCGGTGGACAACCAGTCCACCCCCTTACTCACGCCCCCCAGCTAAAGGGGGCAGAGCGTTGCAGGCAACCCCTGGTTGCTCAGGTCCACAACCGCCCGTAGGGCTAACGGGGCGCCGTCGCACCTCCAGGGTCCAACACGAGGACCTCCCTGGGGATATTTGGCTTTAGCACCCATACTGTGCTCGTGCAGAGGGTACGCTTCTGTACCTTACAGCCTCTGGATCGCCCTGTAACTCCGCCACAGCACTGGGTGTGGCCACCGTCACCCCAGGGTCCCCCACCAAGGTAGGCATTTTTACCTATATCCTCCTGATTCACCGGCCTCTTCCCAGTGCAGGTCTCTGTTCACTCTGGACAAGTGAACCCCTCAAATCAAAACGCCCCGTGTACTTGGCCTGCAAAAACTCCTGCTCTGATGAAGCCAAACCACCTTTGTTCAGTGAATTTTACACATGGGACTGTTAACTTCCTTGCACAAGGATTCCTGTCCTCCCCTGGCCGGGTTCCTGGCCATACTAAACAAGGGGTTATTCCTGACCCCTATAACTCAAATGCTCCCCAATTAGATGCTCATCTTACGCATGGAGGGCTTCAAATCGTACCGCAGTGCCTTCCTTCCCAGGAATGACAAGTCATGCCTCCCCTAGTATATGACCAAAAAGATGGGAGGGTAGAACATTTCCCCCCCCCCCCCCCCCCGCAAATCCGGGGTGGAAAACCCATGCCTCCTTTTATTGGATTCCGCCAGTCACGCCACACACAGGACGTATGGACAGCCCTTTCCCAGACCTTGAATCCTGGCAAACTAAAGATCTGCTCAGTTGTTAGCCCCTTTAATAAGCGCTGCACACAATATTATACAACTACTCGAGCTTGCACCTAGTTGCACAGAACACTGCGCCCCGTCACCACAGGTGCCTCACAGGGTGCCTTCGAACAACTTAAAGTTCGCCTGTACATACTACACTTAACCTCTATTCCGGCCACTCCCCAGGGTGGCCACTGACAGCTGTACCTATAAAACTTAGGGATTCCCATCATCCCACCTGCTAAAGGAATGACTGCAAAAGCACCTGTGAGGACCCGCCTTGGCTGCCCTAATAAACATGTCCTTGTCTACCTGCAAGCAGGACTATGGACTCAAGGAGTCACTTAAAGAGTACAAAAGCCAATACGCCAGAAACGGACGTGCCCACCCAACCTACTGATGCTAAAACTGCTTGCTTAACGCTCACCTTGATCAAATAAATGCAAAGTGCCATTGGAGTCCCCTTGCGGTTCGAGCTGGCACATACCCCAGATGAAGGTAACGAGGCGCCTTACCTGAGCACCTGTCACGTTATTCCCAGACTTACGCCTGGCTCGGAGCTACTGGCTCCTGACTGATTTGACACATGCAGTGCCAGGTGTGACCGCCCCTCAGTTAACATTGACAGACACACAACAACAGGTCCTCCTGTGAACAATTGCAACGCTGGGTTGCTGACTAGATGCATGGCGTTACCCTAGATTGTCTCTAAAAGTATTTCCTACTGTAGGCAGTTGTGTAAATTCTTAACAAACAGCAATGAATGAATCGATCATCAAAGTCAGAGGACATATCAAACCGCTTAGGTCTACCTCGCTGAGAAGGATGGAGCCATGCCCGTATTAGTAAATGAAGACATTAATTCATGCTCCCAAAGAGAGAAACACTGCCCCCCAAGTGGCCTTCCCACTTTATGGCACCCTGGCAGTACAAACTGATGTAACGCCCAATCGTCCACCCAAAACTGATATACTGTTTTGCCCCACCCAGGGCACCCTGTCCGGTTACCGCCCAGGCAAACGCACCGCAAGGCCAACCGAAGGAAGAGTAAAACAGCTCAGACCTAAAACTGTTCGCGGCAACACATACATAGAGACGGCCAATGTTGCGCGAGCCTGGGTTCAGCCTACACCCACGCCGAAAACAGCAAGGGGAGGATCACCCTGGCCTACTTGCCTGCACACCCATCCGCCCCCAACTATTGCCTCAGAGAAGTAAGGGCATGCCACCAGCTCCGCAGCATTTTGCAAAGTTCCTTTAACTTTCCCTCCAGACTGAATGTAAATACGTCCCCCCCCCCTGGATAACTTGGCGCAGAGTAACGTAGCCACCCCACTGAATGGCACGTGAATTGTCGACTTGTGAAGGATGAGTTGCTGAGTGTACCTACCAGGTTCTGAACCTGCTACCACGATCCCCCTACAAGATCAGTATGCTCGACTTATCTGTGCATATACCCTTCACTCGTGGGATGTGGCCTAAGTTGTACATAAACTGGGGAATGCAACGCAAACCAATAGAGAAGACGGGAAACAGGCATACTTCCCTATTTGCAAGAATCCGCGTTAGAAAGCACGCCGCAGAAAAGCAGGTCCCTTGCAATCAAGATGGTACCCGGGTCCCACCGTGCTGTATGCCTTGTGCACATAACTGACTGTTAGAGTTGGACCCCAAGAAATACTGATTTCTTAGAATTGACTGTGTAATCCACCGCTTCAGATAAATATGCCCCTTCGCACAGCCATGTAGGTGGTATGAGAAACCATTCCCGATATGCTTACGAGGTTAAGTGGTGCACTACCCCTGATCGGTCTTAGTGCCTGAAAACAATAATCATTCTTGATCAGCCAACGCGAGAAACACTGCCCCCAGGTGGCCTTCACACTTATGGCACCCTAGCAGTACAAAATAGTTTCACACCCTTACTCCCACAAACAGATGGGTACCCCGTCCTGTTCCAGCCAGGGCGGACGCACTGCCACGCAAACTGAAGGCAGTGCAAGACAAGTTCACAGTGATCCCAGCCCAAAAACGTCCAATGCTGCGCTAAAACAGAATCAGCATTTGCCAGCGCTACACCACACATGAGACACGCGCCAGCCGGATCGGCAAACCCAACACAAAGATGTCTCACGTCACTGTTCGTTCTCGTCCCTTGATCAGAGGAACACGACCAAGGCGAGGCAATGCTGGAGCCCCCCCCGCTGTCAAAGGCGATCCAAGAAGAACACCTGTGCCTGGCCACCGGATGGCACGGAATCAAGCCGCTCGCAAACCTGAGGGCAGCACCAGCCGAGGGGACGCGCAGCACACAGTGGTCAGATTGTAAAACTACAAGATCCAGGGCTCTCGTCAAGCGGACAAGGCAGCGTACACCATCAAAAGCCCCCCGAGAGCGCTGCCAATGACAGCAACAACATAACTACTAACCATCGCACTCCTACAATCGTAACAATTCCTACCATACCAAACACCAAAGCCTAGAAATTGGCTTGGGTGGCATGCACTAGTGGTCGTCAAAGTATATTACACCAATAAACAGCTGTTGTTGTGCTCATGTCCAAACCTGGCAGACAGGGCCACAACGCGGCAGACTGACAGAGGCCCCAGGGCCAAGAATTAAGAACTGGTGCCACGCACCGTAAACCACCCTCCCAAACCAGGCACTGGATGCACACCCCCTCTGTTCCCATCCCCAAGCGCCTCACAATCATTTCTCTTAGAAGTGTATGAACCCAAAACAGGCCTGGCGTATCCCCACTGTGAATAGAGCACACTGTGTAACAAATCCCCTCCGATACGGGTTCGGGGTACCGGCCTAAATTCAGAAAGGAAACGTGCTAAGAGACGGTCTCCGCAAGGCAGTGTGACCATCCCAGCCAGAGATGCCCTCGAGACGTCTGACTGTTCGCCTCAGTGCACAACAGTCCATTTGCAAGGAAGAGGCTAGGAAGAGGCTGGACACAACACACTACTCTGTGATCTTTTCCTTTTTAGAATCCTCCCCATGGCCACCTAAGGCCACAGTGGTCGCCATTAGACAGACATAGCAAGGCAGTTCTGAGATTCAAACTAGAAGTAGTGTGTACTGGAGCCTCCCGACTGTGTACTGAAAGAAAACTGTGGCTGAAAGTTCAAAGGAATGTTGATAATTCACTAGAAATGGATCCCAACGCGTGTGCATGGACATCTTGTAAGCGCGCTTTTCCTATAAGTATCCCAAAAACCTCAACACCAATTATCTGCTATCCATTTCCATTCACCGTAATGGCAACCTGCGATGCCAATGGCTTGTGTCCGAAGAAACTCTGTGTGTATCGTATCCATGCATGACATCAACAGTATCTGCAAACCAGGGTTCTCACTTGTCAAAATAACAAATACCTCCCCGTGGTCAGAAGGTTTGTGTGACGGCAAGAGCGACTAGCCGATCCCCCACAACAGGCACATTCACCCAAAAGGGCATTGAGGTGCCAAGGCCAAACGGCTCATTGCAAATTACAATCCGGCTCCCGACAACATTCCCAATGAAGGAGAGTAGAATCAAGGACAAAACTAATTCAAACCTCTTCAAAACTACCCACGAAAGGACATCACGTGGGAGGCGCCACCGGCAAGGCCCCGTGCCGCAGACTAGATGCTTGTGTTGTTGCAGACGCCCGGGGTCATTGTTTATCCCCCTGGAAAAGCACAGCAGGGGGAGTGACGCTGCCCCGCATCCCCCCCCACCCGCCCCATGGTGGGCTCACATGATGGAGTGATTATACAAACGGTGCAAACTTGTCACCGCATAATTATCTTAGAAATATATTGTAGGATAATGCTGGCAAGACTCGAACCCCTGACTTCCAGCATGGGAGACTGTGCCCATGCCATCCGCCCACACCTGACTGTTCCAAACTACCCGAGAGAGTCAGAGACCTAGCCGCTGTCGAGGGTGGGGCATGCGCCGCCTGCAAGATCCCAGCTCCGCGCTGTACTGAAGACCACCCCCATCGTAGACAATCCATGCCCGCGCCTACCCGATACACGGGAAACACGGCTGGCGCAGCAAGGTTCCGGAGCGTGGCCATGCCAGCAGAACTCGGGGTTCCAGTAACCAGCAGGGAGCCCGCGGAATGCACAACCCAGAACCGCAACCACTGGGGGAACAGATCGCTGAATTCCCCGTGTGCCTAAGACGGTGTGGTCGGGCACAAACTAGGCAAGCGAGTGTGTGGTGGGTGTGCATCGGGAACTGACAGCAATATGGTTCCAAGTAGTAAACAATTTTATGTGCGTCAGAAAAATCTTACCGGCATGCCCAAAGGGTTTTGCAATCCCTTGTGAAGCACGATTAAGAGGGGACGTGAAAGAGCCTACCACCCAAATTGCCAGTTGCAATGGTATGAATCTATGGCTAGAAGTGACAATAGAGGTCACAGACCATAGGTCATTCACAAATATACAGAGGCCCAGCGCCCCTCCCCGATTCCCCGATGTAGTCCAGGGAGAAAAGCGTGCCGAGGCGGCCTGGGGATGCTAGCTGGTCCCAACCGGTACCTGGTGCGAGCAAGGGAGGGAGCTGCACGGCGAAGGCTGCCCCCTCCCCGGCACCACCCTAGACCCACTCCATCCTAGAACAGCCTGTGGATTCCGACCTACATGTTTCAACATGTGCTACAACCCAACATGGCTGCCAGGTGCAACCCTACACCTAAGCGTTGTATAAAACGGATGGTATACCACAAGCAGAGGAGGGGTATAGCGGGCAGAAAAGGGGCGAGGGGGTCCGAGGGCGGTGGAGAGTGTTCAGAAGGAGCCTCGGGCGCGTGCAAAAGCGCCAAGAGCGGGTGACGTGCGGAGAGCGGCCGCACGCTCGTAACACAGGAAATCTGAAAGGTGGAAGGATTAGACCCAAAGACTGCTATGGACACCAGCAGGTGAGAAAGAGGGCAGGAAAGGGTAGAAGGGGTCCGAGAGCGGGGAGAATGCTAAGCTAGTAAGGAATTCAAGGCCCTCTCATCCTCGCCGCATACTTATCTATGTTGGGAATTCTCTACTGTGACAGGCGATATATCTTAAAGCCCGCCCTGCAGCTCCATTGTCAGTCGATTCCTTTTCCTTCTGCACTCGATCGGCTCTTTGCAAGACAACAATGGATAGGCGCTGGAAACTGCATCAGCTGATAGACCCATTTAAAGCTGTTGGGGCACAGGTGTTCCTACAGGAGCCAGCACGGCTGAAGGTCATTAAGAACGGACGGTCACAGATTTTGTTTTACAGAGCTGGAAGCCTCACGAGCTCTTATTAAATGAAACAAGGGACTCTACAGATTTCATAACTCTTCTACCTTAGCAGTGTTAGAAGTGGAGTCATGAATGGGAATGAGGTGGGGGGTTTCATTAGGGGCTGCATTAGGTAAAGGGGCGATTGGGTCACGTTCAGGGAGGCACGAAGCATCGGAGGGTCGTGGCAGGGTAGGGGCCATGGGGGGCAGGTTGCTCAGCGCTCTGGGCTCCTCATGTGCTGTCAAACCAGCTGACAGCATTAGGGGCTGTGTGATTTCCTCCTTTAGGTACTGGGTGGGTTAGGATAGGCTAGTGTTGGGTCAGGGGAAGGGAGGGGGCAGTTGGGCTCACAAATTGGTTGCTGTCACGGCGATTAGAAGAAAGGAGTGTGTACATACAGGAGTCAGAATAATCCGAAAATGTGTTTAGAAAATCACATCAAGAGGAAGGAGGCTGGGAGTTTGAGTTGGTGGCAAGGCAGTTCTAATGGATGTTGGTGGTTAGGTAATGACAAGTATTAAATTACTGTGTTGGAATGTGGCAGGCCTAAATCAGGCGCAGAAACGGCAGCTTATTCGAGAGGAATTAGCAGCATACCAACCACAAATAGTTGGGGTTACTGAAACACATTTGGCATTTAAGGATCGACAAGTATTGAAGCAATTGGGGTATGAATTACTTGTATGTACAACTCAAACAGTGTCTATACGAGGGGTCGGTATCTTGAAAGCAAAGAAATCTGCTGCCAAGACTCTGCGAACTTCCTCCGATAGCAGGGGTAGATGGGCTATAGTGCAGTTGGATATGGATCAGCAGATCTACATGTTATGTGTAATATACGGTCCTAATTCAGATGATCTAGCAGTTTTTGATTACTTAAACTTAGAATTGCAGGAATGGGGAGAGAATCTGGTCATAAGGGGATTTTAATTGTGTGTTGAATTATAGTATAGGTACAACTAACCGGCAAGCTGGCATCCGGATGCCTAAAACATGTGCATCTATCTTGGAATTAAGCCGGCTTCACTGTCTGGTAGATGCACGGAGAACCCTGAACCCTCGGATTCCCAGCTATACCTTTTTATAGGCACCCTATAGGCAATATTCTCGAATTGATTTGATGTTGGTCCAGGGGCAGCTTCTGGAAGGGGCAACAATTGAGATTTGTCCTAAGGTCACTTCAGACCATAACCCCATCGTATTTAATATGCAGCCCAGGTCAGGAGGGGGAGATAAGGACCGGCGACTGTTTACTTTCCCCCGGCAACTACTGGCTAGTACAGAATATCGTGTGTATATGAAAAGGTTACTGGTAAAATATTTAGCAAACAACAAGAATACTGCTTCAATCCCAATGGTATGGGATTGTATGAAAGCTTTTGCACGGGGGTGACACTTCAGTTTATCCTGGTTCAAAACAAGAATAGAGTGGTGGAGGCAGGAATACCTGCATTTAGAAAAAGTTCATGCACAGGCAAAGGCATACAGAAGCAGTCATTGTTTTTGCAATTAATTGAGAAGTGTCAAATACTTAGCAGGGGGCTGAAGGTAAAGGTTGCTGCTATCTTCCAGAAAAATAGGGCTTTTCAATATGAGTACGGGGAGAAGGTGGGGCGCCTGCTGGCACATCAGATTTCTGATTAAAAAAAAATCTAAGAATACCATCCACCAGATTAGAGGGGAAAGTGGTGAAAAATACACGGATCCTCATTCAATCATGGGGCAATTTGCCATATTCTATCAAAAATTGTATCAGGGCCCTGCAAGTATTGATAGTCGAGCCACGGATAAGTACCTGCTAGATTGTGGTTTGCCTCGACTAAATATTCAAAAGCAACAGGCTCTTGATGGGGAGATAACCTTGGAAGAGGTGGGTACAGCTATAAACTCATTATACTCAGGAAAAGCAGCGGGGGAGGACTCTATACCTTTAGAGTTCTATTAAATCTTTGTAGATATCTTGGCACCTGAATTCCTAGAGTTGGTTACTGCTATTAGTAAAGGTGAGGCAGCCCCACCATCTTGGGGGAGCACTAATATAGTCGTCTTTCTTAAAAAAGACAAGCCTCCTGAAGAGCGGGAAAGCAAAAGACACACAATTGATGGATGGAATGCAGAACAAATTAAAATATTCAGCCCCAGTCAAGAGATCTGGGTTAAATCCATCATTCTTTTGCTCACCATGCCACCCGAGTTTAGACCTGGCCACAAGCAAATCAGTCTTGACCCTGTGCCTCATGGGAACAGTCCAGCCCGAACTGCCAACTGCAGAGCTCTTATCGACCGATCTCCTTGATCAACGCGGATACCAAGGTCTTCTCTAAGATTTTATCTCGGCGTCTTGCTCCAGTCACACACAATGTGGTCTCAAAACAACAACATGGGTTTATCCCGAGCAGATACACTACGGTCCATATCAATACTGCAATTGCGACAATTCATGTGACTGGTAAGGCTAAGGACCATATTGGTATGATTATGCTTGACTCGGAGAAGGCCTTTGACCACGTCACTTGGGATGCATTGTGGTTGATTATGGATAAATTTCGGATAGGCAAACTATTTATCACCCTCGTTCAGAGGCTGTATAAAGATCCTGTAGCTAAGGTAATGGTCGCTGGTCATTCATCTCCCACTATCTCAATTAGCCGGGGTACACGACAGGGCTGTCCACTTTCTCCCTTGTTGTTTGCTTTGTACATGGAGCCCTATATTAGACATCTGAATCAGAACAAGGGGATACAACCCGTTCGATTGATTGGAATCAATCTGAAAGTAATGGCATACGTGGATGATATTGCAGTGTTCTCTAGTAACCCCAAGGATACCTTGGATTTAATAGCCAAGGAAGCTGAATAGTTCGGCCTCTTTTCTGGTTACTAGCTGAACCTCTCCAAGACGCAGGTCATCTTAAACTTTGAGCCAAAAGACCCTCTGACTGGAATGGCGGAGGTTGCTACTTACCTCACTTTATGCCTTTGTAGTCGTATTGAGAGGATTATCTCCTTAAATTACGAAATCCTTTTGAAAAAATTCATAGGGCAATTTCGTCAATGGCATACACTCCCGTTGAGTATACTTGGCAGATGTAACATCATGAAAATGAACATTTTGCCAAAGTTCTGCATCTGTTCTGTGCAATACCACTCCGTGTTCCAGATTCTTTTTTTAAACGTCTGGACGGGGCGATTAGTAGTTTTAGATGGGGATATAGGAGACCAAGGCAAGATATCCAAATGTTGAAGCTACCTTATGCACAGGCAGGGTTTAGACTGCCGGATTTTAAGTTATTTTTCTGGGCATCATTTACTGACTGCTTCCGAAGTTTATTAGTGGGGTATAAGACTGACACAATAGAATATGGGTATCAATTAGCTTTAGGTATAGATTCCCGCTTTTTTTTGTACAAATCAATGGACCCCAATTATTTTAAGCAGGAGAGGTTTAAAGTGGTGAGGGACATAGTTTGAATCTGGCGTGAAATATGCACAAGGTTTTCTTTACCTATGGTCCATACGCTGGTCCCACTCTGGGGCAACCCTTTTTTCCCCAATATATTTCATGATACGGTTGGACAATCGTGGGGACAGGCGGGCTTAGTCAACATAGGACAGCTGTTTAACGGGCTTGGCTTTCGGACATTTATCTCTCTGCAGGCTACATTTGGACTCCCACAACAACATTTTTTTAAATACCTGCAGGTGAGGGATTATGTCTCCAACAATCTTAAATATAGGAGTAATGTTGATACGACGGATCTTCTTACTGTTACTTCTTTCTATTGTTAGGACAGAAAGCAAAGATGGTCGGTATTAGTTCAACGTATCAAAAGTATATGCTCTATGTTTCTGATGATTGCCCTCAACTTGCATTAAAATGGAGTCAATGTCGGTCGGCCGTAGTCACGATGGTGGACCTAAAGGAGTCATTAACCGTGTTAGAGAATTAGTTCAACTAATCTAAAATTACAACATCTCAAAACAACTTGTATGTTTCATTATACGCCTGAGCTTATTTCAAAATGGAATACGGTCAACAACACAGAACGTTCATTTTGCCCCAAGTGTAAGTTATACGCAGCAGACATAGTACACATGTTTGTCAAATGTCCTGAGCTGAAAGACTATTGGGATAGTGTATTTGAGCGGGTCACAGCGCATACTGGGATTCAAACTAAGTGGAGCGATAAGGAAATTATTGTGGGAACTAAAGATGGTTTAACTCCCAATTTGAGAGCGTTGATGTTGATCATTATTGTCAGCGCTCGCCTTTGTGTGGCCAGGGCATGGATTGATCCTATACCCCCTAAGGTGTCTGAATTCTGGTCTATTCTTCGTCAAATATACGAATGCGAATCTGCTATTGTCAAAGCACGGGGACCTCGCTCAATAAATAAAATGGGGTAGATTTGGTCTCAATGGCATTGGTCATGGCCAGATTTAAGCCGATCTAATTTCAAACTAATTTCTCAACTCGTGTCTGTTATTTCTACGCTACCTCTTTTCACTTTTTCTTTGTTTTTCTTTATAAAGCAGATTGGAGCAATTGTTATGTGCATGTATTTCTATTGATTATTCTGACTCTGTGAAAATTTTATAAAAATGTATTGTAATTTATTTTTTTACGCTTTATTATGGTTTATATTTTGAATTATATATATATGGGAGCACCAAATGTTTTAGGTGCTTAAGGCCTCTAAAGGTTTTTATCCTGCCTAGACGATGGGTTAGCTGGAACATACAAAAATTACGTGTTTTGGCTAGATCACACAATATCATTGTAATGTACTTGCATTTATATATCGCTTACTACCCTTGACGAGGCGTTGAAGCAATTCTTCGGTGAGTATCATGCTACTCCAGAACCCATAAAGGATTAATGGTGAATTTGTATAGTGAAATATGAAAGTCATTTGAGTGGGGGATATGTTAGTCAGTTATTTGGATTGAGAAAGATAGTGTGGGGAAAAGGTTTGCATTTATATACAGCTTGCTACTCCTGATGAGGTGTTAAAGCGCTTTTGGTGAGTAGCACGCTACTCCAGAATCCATAAAGGATTAGGGGTGAATTAGTATAGTGAAATATGAAAGTAATTTGAGCAGTGGATATGTGAGTCAGTTATTTGGATTGAGAAGGATAGTGGAGGGATAGAAGAGGGAAAAGGTTTGCATTTATATAGCGCTTGCTACCCCTGATGAGGTGTTAAAGCGCTTTTTGGCGAGTAGCACGCTACTCAGGAACCCATAAAGGTTTAGTGGTGAATTAGTATAGTGAAATAAAAAAGTAATCAGAGTGGTGGATATGTTAGTCAGTTATTTGGGTTGATAAGGATAGTGGAGGGATAGAAGAGGGAGATGGTTTGCATTTATATAGTGCTTGTGGTCCCTGATGAGGTGTTGAAGAGCTTTTTGATGAGTAGCACGCTACTCTGGAACCCAGAGAGAGGAGTTGGCCTAACGGCTAGGGCGTTCGACCTCTAATCTGGGGAACTGGGTTTGAGTCAATGACGCTGAACATCCTGTGATTATGGGCAAATCACTTAATCTCCCCGTGCCCAACAAAAAAAAATGAATGTGTCCTCATGTAATGCAACTGGTGCTATGTAAAGCGCTCTGATATCCGATTCGGATCGAGTGGTCGCTATATAAAACTCTGTAAAATAAAAAAATAAAAATAAACATTAACTTGGGGATGCCAATAATTATAATCTGGCGTTCTGATTCCACACATGAAGATATCAAAAAAATATGTGGTCTTAGACTCAGAGTCAGTACAGGAGGTTAACAGCAGGTGTGAAGATGTAGAACTTAGAAGCTGATGGAGGGTGCATCTGCAATCTTAGTCTGAGGATTGTAAAATGTTCTGCAAATTATTCTGAAGGACTAAAATAACATCATTCAAGGAGCAAGAAATCAGGTAAACATTGTAATCTCTTGCAGGCATTTTTAAAGGTATTCCACCAAAATATTGTTTCAAAAATATTGAGAGACACAAATATGTCAAAGATATTTGTGGGACAGAAGATAGAAAATACAAATATCGTTTTAAGACTTGTATGTGTATATATATATATGTTAATATACTTGTACATAATATTTTCAATTATTCAGTTGAACTGAGTTTTACTAGTTTATGTGATATGGTTTTATTTTAATGTTAAGTGTGTTTAGTTCTTTTTAGTATTTTTTTTAATTTGGTAATATATATTTATTGTTTTCATGCAAATTTGCTCTTGGTGGGTAGTTAGTTTTCTAGTGATATAGGATGGGTTACATTTTAAAATATTTATTTATAAATGGACTATAATTTTTTTACAAAGTTTTAACTTCTAAATGATAAAAAATAATGTAATGTTTTTACTAATTTAATAGATCATGTAATAATTTGGATATTAATTATATAATGTTTAAGTGTTTTACAATAATTAAGGTTACAGTGTTACTTTTTCAAATATTGAGTTATATTAATTTCTTTCTATTATTAATTTGTGGCAGTTGGAATTGTAGGGTAATAATGTTAGAACTATAATACATCTATTTCAGAAAAAAGTTAATTGATCTAGTTTTTTTATCTGATGTTCTGTTTAATTCGTATATGTTAATTTCATATTTTAGTTTTAATAATTTATATAAGATATATGATGTTGCTTTGAATATATGCTTATGGAAATATATTTTATGCTTAGTTATTTTATTTTTACAAGCAGTTTTTTTTGCATTAACTTGGGATAGGAAAAATTACATCTTTGTTAAATTTAACATTTCTCCTACTGTTACTTACACTGCAGTGGTAATAGTAGATTTAACCCCTGCAAAGTCCAACATATTTACTCCACTGTTGCGGAGGTCGGAGAGGGTTTAAGATACCATCCAAGCCAACCTGAAATGAAAAGGGGTTGCTTTTATACATTCCAGTTTGCCATGGATGGTATATTACCAATCCAAAGCTGTAATACTATGCCTGGAGTGGTAAAAGGCTTTTGTCATTTTACAGCTTGGCGTGGATGGCACTGTCCTAATCCTATGCTTAAGGACTTCGCTGTAGGAATGGCAAAATACTTTGTCCCTTTCTAGCTCTGTATGGATAGCACTATGCTAATCCTATGCTTAAAGACTTTGCTGTAGAAAGGGCAATATACTTTGGGCCCCTTGAACAAAGCTTTTGAGGTCGCTAGTGGCCCGATTTGCAGAATTAGGGGGTTTGCAGCCACAAAAAACATTTTGTAATGTTCAAATGCCCAATTTGTGATTCGGTAACCTCTTACCGAATCGCAAATTGGGTATGTAAATCGGTATTAGAAAGAGGTGTGTTTAGGGTGTCCCTTCCTAGCAGCAACTCGCAGTTCTATGTGTGACTGTTTTGCGACCTAAATGCGGTCCCTAACATTCACATCACACCACCAACTCAGAGTTGGTGGTAACCCATTCGCAAATGGGAAGGGGTCCCAAAGGGGTCCCCACGGACCCCTGCCTGCTCCTAAAAAATGAAAAGAAAACGTAACATTTTTCATTGTGAAACACATCCTGCTTTCCTTTATGAAAAATAGGGTGCATTTAAAAATATATATATATATAGTCATTTAAAATCAATCGCAGACAAAGTGGTTTGCTGACCCCCAGCAGGCCATGGTCCCTCTGATTTTGCGATTCCTAATGGGTTAAAAACCGAGACCTATCTCATGAATATTAATAAGGTAGGTCTATTTGTGACCCACTGGAAATTGCTAAATGTGCTAAACATACATTTCTACATCGCTGTTCGCGATTACCAAATAGTGAATCTCAAAAATTCGGTATTAGGTAAATCGCCAACCCATAACTACGTGCATCTGGCCAGAGTCCCTTTCTAGCTTGGTGTGAATAGTACTGTGCTAATCCTATGCTGAAAAACTGTACTACAAAAACAGACATTCAAGGTGAGTAGATTCAGAGTGTTGCTAGTGTAGTAGGGGGCTCTGTACAAGAACTGCTCTCCAACTTAACTTGGGAACTACCCAGAATTCTCTGAATCTTTTCAGTGTGTGTATATATTTGTAAAACTATTTATTATTATTTTGTTCTATTTTTCTTAATTTTTATTTTGATGTGATTGTATATTTTTTCAAATTGTTTTACAATGTAGTTTTTGTAATTATAATTACTATTTTTTTGTACTTGTGTAATTATATCAATATATTTTTATTTTAGTTTTGCAAGTTATACTTTTTAAAATAATTTTATTATATAAGAATATTTTTTAATGTAATATTTCTAAAGTTAATATATGTTGTAAAATACATTTATTATAAAATAGCTACAATTAAAAACTCTTACCTCTTTTTTGACAACATTGTGCTTTTCTTTATTTTTGTCAATATTTTTAATTGTATGTAGAAAGAATATAAAATGGATATCTGTGCCCTGGATATTTCTTTCCCGATATTTTTGTCAGTGTTATTTTTGTTTCCAATATTTTGTCCTACAACCATTTTGAACATGTGTGGCTGCGTTCAACATGCGACTCTAGTCTTTTCAGCAATTCGTTACGGTAAATCCAGTCCTTTTTAGCAGTTTGATAGTTTCAGCATTATTTTAGTTTCTGCTAGTTCTTAGCAGGTTCAGAACAGTTCTTGGCAAGTGCAGAAATCATCGTACCCATATCTTGAGAATCTTACAAACCATAAAACGTATTTTATTTAATTCAAGGTAGTTAAGATCTTGGTTACAAGGGGGCAGTCAAGCACTGTACATACCAAGAGAATATGAAACCCACATGTGAATATGCAAGGAGATACACACATTTGAAATGAGTACTGTGGAACTGAACAGGATAAAAGAGAAGAGATCGAAAATGTAGCAACCCAGTAGGGTGAATCGGGGAATGAAAGGGCTGAAGTGTGAATGGAAGAAATGTTGTGCAGAGGAGGCCTTTGAAACTTATTAGGAGTTGCACAACAAGAAGGAGCTGTTCTGATGCGCAAAGGGAAGTTATTCGACAGTATTGGTCAATGTGCAGATTACAACATTATCTGCATGTGGGTGTGCTTAACATGTGGCTCCGGAAGTGGGGGCAGTCTGTGTACATCACTGGCTCTCTGTTCAGAGACATCTTTAGGGGCAGAATTTGCTATTTATATTTGTGTATTCTGTGGACCAAGCTAAGCTGCAGGACCAGGCACTTAATGAACGGATTTACAGATATATGTAATGGTGCTTCTTGCATTGTAGGGAAATATGTCTTTGATCCTATTTCACAGTAAGTAATATCAGTAAACTTCGAATGGCTAGATTTGAATGACTGAAAGCTGTAAAAAGGGATTTGTTTTTGGACTGCTATATTTTACATTTCTATATTTTTCTTGCCTTTACGTGAGATAATGCAAAGCTGTTCTGAAGTAAAATAATCAAACAGCACCACCTTCTGGACTGTTGCATATGATGTTTATTGTATTGGAATATAAATAATTAAATGAATGCACGTTTGACATCAGCTCTCCATGAAATTATGACGTGAGGTAACGTTGAGTATCTACATTGTTGCATTTGCATGCAAAGGTGGGCAAACACGAGTGAAATTTGCCTCTGAATATTTCTCTTAAGAGTTCGGGCATGCTCTTGCATTGCATTTCAGTACATTTTACTTGTGCTCTTTCGGCCCCTCCATTTTCAAATGTCACTAGGCGCCACTGCAGACTATGCCTGGAATCGATCGGAGCACCTTACAAACAAGAAGTGGAAGAAACCAATGGATTCTTACAAATAACATTAACAAGTCTAGGAGTACAGCAAAGGCAGCATGGGGACGGATATACAGGATAATCCCAAATTCCACGACTAAAGTTTGTTTTCTTCATTTCTGTCCCAACCGGTACGTTTTGGGGTAACCCACCCCGAACCCGTCTTTCCGCAGCACATCGCTCTACAGAACGGGTCAATTCTTTGGGTTCATTTGGTCCCGGTGATGTGCAGTCTGAACAAGGGAGGCGGAGAGGGGGGTCTCCCGTCAGGCTCTTAGCGTCTCCCGCAGGAATGAAAGGTTTGAAAAGATTTTTCGCCACAAGAATACTTCGGCCCTGGAAGGTATACCCCAGAATTTCCACCACTTCAAGGGAGGAGAACATATTGTTGAGGGTGTCCATCAGGCTATTTCGGCCATGGAAAGATGAAAAGACAGAATTTGTGCACGTGCACCAAGAACACCGCCCTGAGTGAAAGTGCGCTCTCATATCTGCAGAACATAACACCGGTATCTGCAATATGGACCCTTCTCCCAGGAGCTATGATATGACATTCATTTGTTTATGGGTCTGATGTACTGTATGTAGTGAGGTCTTCTGTAGACGTGTGTTTGGTACACATTGTAGACTTGGAGGTATGTGTGGGGCTGCTGGCATAAATGAATTGTGCACCGAAAGGCTGAGCCCTAGCTAAAGGATTCGAAGTTAAAATGACTAAAGCTTGGGCAGTCTTGCCCCCAAAGGATGGCTGAGCGAACAGAGAACCCTTGTGAAAACAAGCATTTGCAATGCAATAGGTCTCGCATTTACGTGAGTTTGAGCTATTGACATTGCAAATGACAATGCCTTTTATTTTTGTTATTGTTTTAAAAAAATAAATAAAAGGCATTGTTATTTACAATGCCAATAACTTACACTTGCGTAAATGCGAGACCTATTGCATTGCAAATGCTTGTCTATATTGACGGAAGAATAGATTTTAGAATTGATGCTCAATCGTTTGTAGGATCTGCTGACAAAAAAAGGGACGGCCATCCAAAACCATGGAGTATCTTGGATTGTTTTTCGCATTAGGATTTTGTTTGCTGTGGCGACAAAGGAGCTTCCAAATGGACTGTGAGCGCATTCCACCAGGGGCAAGGCTGGCTCATTGATGCTGGCAGGAACAGTGCTGGTAATAGGTATTTGTTAGGGATAACATTGCCTTTTCTTCATTCATTCAATAAGTAAATACTGCTTGGTCTAGCAATCAAGAACTGAGGCTCACTGAGGGCCTGATTTAGATCTCGGTGGACATATCCTATGGGATTGATATTTTAAGGGACTGGATATTTGTCACTGTTGTGACCGAGTAACCCGTCCGCCGAGATCTAAAGCAGGCCCTTTGTGAGAGTTAATCTGTAGACTGTTCCTATATAGAAGCTGCAGCCTTTCTCTCAGATCTCCAACGTGATGGATGCAAAGATAGGGAAGCAACAAAAAGATGAAGAAGTTACCACAGATTCGGTCTCCACCTTCTCGTATTTGGGCAAGTGGAGGGGATTGTCTTCTCTTTTGACATTTTTGGTGAAAAAAATATTAATCATTATAATATAATGATACATTAAGTAAATCAGACATGGTTTAGGCTCAGTCTACCTTTTTTCTCAGTATCTATCTGTACCGTAGAAAACTGGACTTAACTCATGCCCAGGGATCAGGTTGTGCATTAATGGGTATTCCGTACTAAACCTGGTAATGCTGAGAAAATTCATATGTAAAGCCGCAACACCGCTTCATGCCACGAGGAAGCTATTACATGTAAAAAGAAAGTTCTGGCTCCAGACTGATGCTTGAGATGAGACCGATGAGAAATGTGCAGGAACATGTCGTGCCCACCTGAAAATGTGCTTCTGTAAGTGTGTTACCTATTATGCTGCATTTTGTTTGAGGATCAGACAAAAACTTAACAAAATAGGGGAACAGGTAGATGGCCTTTATTCATGCTCTGCATGGCCACGGCTGTGCCTTCTGAGCCCTCGGCCAAGGGTTGTGGTCTAAATTCACACCCTGTGCCTAATGCCCCTACGGTACCCCAGTATGGCTCGGTGAAAAATAATTGTTTGCCAGTAAGACAACAGGTGTACAAAAATTGTTGAAACTTCTATGTACTTTTCATTAATTCAAGGCCTTAGGGCGAGTACGCTAAGGAAATGCAGTGTGCTGTGAGCTCAGCTTGCATTACTGGCAGTGGTTTCAATATGAAAATGTGCACACGTTTGCAAAATTTAGCAATTGGAGAATATTCATGTTGTTCCCAGAATGTCCCCCGATGATATTCAAATACAGTCAAAAATATACGCGCAAGATTGGTGATTGCTTTCAAAGTAACCTGTAAACACAAAAATGGAGCTTAAATACATTTTGCTAAACTGTTGTGCAACTTTAACTACTATTTCCCGGAGGCATAATTTATTAAAACATGTTTGAGGCATGCCAACATTAAAAAAAGATTAATATATATTGATAATCCGTGCAGAGGTCTGACTCTTTCCCAGTGCTGGGTTTTCAGCCAACAGCTCTATGCATGCCAGGACCTGCAGTGACACACTGACAATAGAGAAATGAAAACTACAAGCCCTAGAATGCTTTCTGCGGCAAGCTGAAATTCGCTTTCATATTATGGGTCCACTAGATCCCTACATATCGAACTTTAGTGTCAGCAAAGTCATAATATAGATAGTCTGTGCATTGTGGTATGTTTATCCTCGTACATTGTTAGTATTTTGCAAACGTTCACTTCTATCCTCATGGAGCTCATGGGAATCACACAATCTTTGTGGACAGAAGATCTGCGATACATCATCCTATCAAACTTGCTTTTCCATTTATTGTATGAATGTATTGACATTTGTATAGTGCACAAACGGCTGGGAAGCAGCGGAGAAATGTACATTAAATAGAACGTTTGGTGACGACAAAAGATTTTTTTTATAATGAAGAGACGTTACGTACTTGAAATGCCCATTACCTTATTCTTTTTTTTTTTTACACTTGAAGCCATAGTGAAATAAAGTGCTTTGCACAGAATCACACAACGTCAGTCAACTGCGGAAGTTTGGATTAGGATGAATGGTGACAGCTGTGAATTTTGATGCCCACAGTGCAGACCATTTTTTTTAGTGTAATTTAAGACGGGCTCTTCTAAATTCTAACTGAGGATGTCCTGTGAACCAGGAAGGGGTCGTTTACTTAAATTGTGATGCCGAGCCTACAAATCGTCTGCACCAGCCTCCCTTCACCCCTCACCTCTCTCCACCCTCCTCACACTGTCAGGCAGTCTGAAAGACAGTGGTGTAACAAAACTCTAAGACACTCGCCATATACAATCACCCTAGCCGTCGCACATGCAGGCATAGGGATACTTCATAGGGGTTGGTATGAAAAAGCTGGCGACCTGGGAATGACTTTCTTTCAACTTACTCCCAGACCAGATGGAAATTAATGTGGGCTTTAGACCATTCCAGTATTGTAAACACCAATGTATGTTACGTTATCTGGTGTCCGTATGGCGTGCAGCTTCTGCTGGTGTGACATTGTGCGTCATGCCTTGGCTGCATAGGAGCAGTTGGAGTGCTTGATTCGGGAGTACTTTACTAAACAGGAGAAATGAACACAAAAGATGTGTTTGCATATCTGAGGTTTCGCAGGTGGGACCGGCAGGGGTGTTTGTAAATATAGCCGGCTAAGCGAGGTGCCGAAGTACTGGGGCGGTGACAAGTGAAGTAAAACAATAGCTGTTTTAAAATGGATCAGTGCAATCTAGTCTGAAATGTGAGCAAACTTTAAAAGTCTCTGAGTGGAGAAATCAAGTGCGAGCAGAAGGAAGCGGGTGGGGAAGTCTGCCGAGCGGTTGAATTGTTCTGCTTGCTTGTTTTCAGAGGGGGATCTTGTTAAAAGGGAGGAGTTTGTGGGGCAGCCTTTGGGGAGATCTTATCGGCCGCGAAAGTGAAAGAAAACGAATGCTTTCAGGCTGCCAAATGGTGCGCGCGCCCGGAGCACATGCACTGTAGTTGGCGGCCTGAAATGCACTCGTTTCCACTTCCAAATGTCGCTTACTATAAGTCTCGCCAGAGCAGCGCTAAAGCGCTGTCTCAGGCGAGACCTAAAAAGCGGTGGAAGTAGGATTAAGGAACTGGTTTAAAAGCATGAAACTAACCAGTAATCTGAAAATGAGTCCCAAGTAGCACCAGTGTTGCACAATCGTATGTATGCACCAGAGGTCTAGTGAAAGGCAATCTGCCTTTCACAAAGCTGGCCACGAAGCAGGAGTTGTTAACGCCTGTTCTTTCATGGCGGCAGCAGGTGGCGCCCCATGCCCAGGTACGTCTACTGCGTGGGTCCAGGTCACAGGTTCAGCAGTGGGACCTCTAGGTGTGGCGACGGTCTAGGACACGGTAAACGTCATGCAAGATGGCAGCAGGAGGAACAGGAGGAGGAGGAGGAGGACTCCACGGAGAGGCAACACGTTTCCAAAAGAGACACCTGGGAAGAGGAGCCTTCAGTCAGGGAATGCCGTGGACTAGTACTGATCATGCCTTTGCAGAGCCCTATGCAATAAAAGCAAAACAAGCAATGGCAAAGCCAACTGATCTGTCGTTTGCCACACGCTTGTTTGCTTTGTCGATGCTTGTTTTGTCAAGTTTTTACAAACGTTTATTGAATTAGAAAAAAAATGGCTAAAAAGTTAAATACGTTACTGTTGAAAAGAGTTAACATAGCCATTGTAGTCACTGGTACTTTGTCTGTGGAAGTGCTGCTTGTGAAAGGGTAACATACCGCCACTCACAGTGAAGTTATCGACAGGCTAAAGGGGGGTGGCCCATTGCCCCATGCCATCTGTTCTAGAGGGCGGAAGAAAAATGAGAATGATTACAAAACAGAACTATGGACAAAGAGGGTTAGCTGACAGCACCAATAAATAAATAAATACGTTATACATATAATTAAAATAAAAACAGAAGACGGAGGTAGGGACTCCAACTGAATGGGGCAACAAACAAGGCTTCTTGGAGCTGGAATCAGATTGAGGCCCAGGCTGGGTTCACTCCATCTGTCAAGCAGAGTCTCCATAGCCCTGATGTAGAAAGCGATAGAGATTTGATGGCAAGCAGCCTCCGCTCTAAAGATAGTGATGGGTCAGTAAATCCCGAGCCAGCAAGAAGAACACCCTGACCTTGGAGGCAAGATGCTCCCTCCCTAGGAGTTGGGAGAGGGATGCCTGTTATGTTTGGTTATTACTACATGATGTAATATATGTTATTGCACTTTAAATGGGGGATTCTACTTTGTGTTCTAGCGTTGCTATTGGGAGCATCATAGCGGTGTTCCTAGATGGGCAGTTGTATGCTGGCTGTTAGGGGGATACCAACGCTATTCCTATGCTCTGAATAAACCATCTACTTCATGGTATTCTTACTGTGTCTGAGGATTACTTCATTGTGATTACAACAAATGGTGACGATTAGCCAGCAAGTGAGAAGTAGAAACAGGAGCGTGGAGGGAATGGCATGTTGGTGAGAAGGACCCACAAAGGTGTTTAGGAATCGACCTAACACAGAAGAAAAAAAAGCAAAAGAGAAAAGCGAAAAGAACTCTCGGACACCGAGGACTGTCTTCGGGAAAGGGAATCTGTGGTCGCTGAGGAGGCAATAATTCGGGTTCGTGTGTCAAAGAGGGTAATCCGAAAAGAAAGACTGCGAAATGGAAGAAAATTGTGAGTACTAAATGCGAACAGTAGTCAGTGACATTTGAAACTGAGAAGATAGTTTCAAGAAGGCGATGTATTATATCTTTGCGAAATTGGTGACATCAACGGATGGTATGGCTAACGGTTACCTCTTCGTATAACAACAACATCGCGTGGTCACGTCTTGACGTCTGCCATTTCTGGATGAACATCGCGTGGTCACTCATTGATGTCTACCATTTGACGGGCGAAGCGGACCAACAATCGGAATGTGAGTGTACTGACGTTGGAAGCGTCAGAACGTAATTGACGCCGGCGTATTGACGCAAACGGCGGCCATATTGGGTAAAGCGTATAGTTGCTATGGGAACCAACTCGTACGTAAGGAAATAGACAAATGGTTTCACACGCTTCGTAATAACAAACGGAAGAGATATTAACATTAAGCACTGTGGATTAAGTCTGAGTACTGTTTCTAGCGTTACTATGGAACCAGCTCTTTCGTAATGAAATAGACGAATGGCTTCATGCTCGTTGCAGTAACAAACGGAAGAGAAATTAACCTCCAGCGCTATCGCTTAAGTCAAAGTACTGTTTTTTTATGTGGTTCTAATCGTTTTTGTGTGCGTTTTTTTTGGAAAAAAAAAACAGTTGCATACTAGTATTGGGACATTTGAGAAAGAAACGTTAGAGTTATTTCAACAAGTGTGAATATAGTAATACAAATTGTGAGCAGCTAATTATTATATTGAGATATGGAAAGTATTAATGTAATAACACCACCCTTATTTCTCCAACAACCTGGTGATCCTCCCATAGAGTGGGAAGAGTGGATAGAGATATTTGAAAATTATATTGAGGCTTTGGATGGTAAAGACTTCAGTGCTTCAAGAAAAAAAGCCTTCTTACTAAGTACGTTAGGAAAGGAGGGGCAACACGCATTTAAATTTTTACCAGCTGGGGTGGATGTGGAAGGAAGGGCAATATCAAATGTTTATTTAGAAGCAAAAGAAAGATTAAGGAAACAATATGCTAAAGAAAGAAACATAGTGATGTGTAGGCATAAATTCTATACACAACCACAGAGGCAGGATGAAACTATTGACCAATTTGTAACACGCTTACGCGAGTTATCCCTAGATTGTCAGTTTGGAAACATGAGGGAAGAGATGATTAGGGATCAATTTATTGTACAATGTTGCAACAAAAAAATGCAGGAAAGACTATGGGCTGCAAAGAATCCTACACTCACAAATGCTATTGACATAGCTAAAGTAGTGGAGCAATCGGAGTTGTGTATGAAAGAATTGGAAAAGAAGAAAGAGAATACTACAGCTGTAACATGTATAGGTAAAGATGATGTAGCAGCGTTGAGTTCCAGCAAAGGTAATGAGAGTAATGAAAGGAAAGGGGTATCCGGAAAAAAATATGGCAATAATTCCGGCAGTAATTTGGAAAATAGTAAGACACATGAGAGGATGTGTACTAGGTGCGGTAGTACATACCACACGAGTGATTATATGCCATTGACAAGGAGTGTAAGAAATGTGGTCGTAAAGGCCATTTTTACAAGATGTGTAAAACATATAAACCAAAAATATCAATAGTACAAAGTGAGGTAGGGAATATAACATCATTATGTGAGGTTGAAGGCGTGAATAAAATTCTGTGTGTAGATGATGAGAATATAATGGACCCAGTCGGAAGGAGGGTAAGACCCAAGGCCATGTTTACAATATATGGAAAAGAAGTGGAATTAATGGTTGATTCTGGGTCGTTATGGACAATCATTCCTCGTATATTGTTTGAACAGAATTGGCCAAATGAAAAGTTACTCCCTAAGGACATCAATCCGGGAGGATACCAAGGGGAGAAAATAGACATCATAGGATATATGGTTGTAGACATCACTTTTCATGATAGATGTATAAAAGGCAAGGTATATGTGGCACACAGTGGTCCACCAATATTGGGATGGGCACACCAATACGATCTACACATAGTTATTAATCCAAGGGCTGTAAACCAGGTGATGGTGGTTGATGAAATCACAACAGACACGATTATAGAGGGAATGAGTAATGTGTTTTCAGATGAAATTGGCGAACTCAAGGGTTATGTTCATAAGATTATACTTAAACCTGATGCAATACCAATGCAGCATAAGGTCAGAAAAGTTCCTATCATTGCTAGGGATGAGGTTAAACGAATGTTGTGTGAGATGGTGGAACAAGGTATAATAGAACAAATTGAGACGTCAAGTTGGATTTCACCTGTTGTCATCACGGGCAAACCTGACGGCAGTTACAGGTTCTGTGTGGACTTGCGCACACTCAACCAAAACATTGTGGTTGACAATTATCCTTTACCAAACATAAATGAACTCATTTTATTGTTAAAAGGGGGAAAATATTTTTCAAAACTAGACCTACGCAGTGCGTATCATCAGATTAAATTGCATGCAGAGTCAAAACCACTAACGGCGTTCATTACTACGGAGGGCATATTTCAATTCACAAGGATGCCGTTCGGTTTGGCATCTGCTGCTGGAGTGTTTCAACGAATGATGGGGGCGGTTTTGAAGAATATAAAGAACGTTGTTTATTTTGGGGGCGTGGCTTGGACTCCACCAAGCATGGACGCGTGAGCTCTGAGCTCCGTGTCGGCCGTTCAACTTCTCTTGATTTAAATCCTCCTGGCGGCGTTGGAGTCTCAGGGGTGAACCCCCCCTGACGTGGAGGCACCTGCTGGTGAGTCGGACCTCGCGCTGGGCTGGCGTGGGCTACCCGGATCGACGGCGATAGCGGACCCGGCTGGCGGGGCCCGGCCATCTTGCCTGCGGCCTGAAGAGGGCCTCGCATCCCCGGTGTTGCGTGGGAGGCGGCCCGGCCGGAAGCGGACGGAGGCCCGGCCGCAGCGGACCGTTGGCAGCGCTGTGGGCATCCGGCCTGGAAGTGTGCAGGGTGAGCGGTGCCGGCCCGAGCGGGGCCTCGGAGACAGCGGCTGGCGGACGGCATCGGCGGAGCCCGCCTGGACGGAGGGGGCGTGGCGGAGGCGACTGCATCGTTGATGGCAGCAGCGCGGGTCCGACATTGACGCCCTGGGACCGGTAGGAGGAGCGGCCGGCAACCTGCGGCATGGGCGGTGGAGTAGGAGCGGAGTGGGCTCCAGGGGGTTTCAGAGGCGCTGGACATTTCTTCCCCCCCCATTGTGATCTCGCATTCCCGCCCCCCCCCACGTCTTGGAGTGGGGGTGCACTGGCCCTTGGGAGGATTGGCGAGGACTGCGTAAGTTGTGGCAGCATGGGGGCCTGGGCGCCTCCTTCGTGAACTCAGTGAAGGTGCATCGTTGAGGATTTCAGCTGTGGTTCTTTCTTGGCGGCCTCGTACAGCTCAGGCGTAGAGCTGAACACGCGACCACGGTTGCGCCCCGGCTGCTCACCCCGTGTTCCACCCGTCACGTCTGGAGCGCGGAACGCAGAACACTCAACCCGCATGACTATATTACAGAGGCACCCCTACAGCCTCCCGCGCTACCTGGCGCTATCTGGGGTCCTTGTGGTGACCGGCGCGCCTTGGGGTTCGGATCGCTTTCCGTCGGCGGCGAGGGACTGCGGCTTTTCCCGGTGTTGGCGACGGGGCAGATGAGCCCGCGCACTCACAGCTGCTGAGGGAGTCCACTGGCAACGGGGGCAGCGGAGGACATAGCTGTGTCTGGTGGCACGGACCCGGGGGCAGACCTGGCTCTGACGGCGTCTACCTTGCACCCCTGTGGCGATACAGGTCACCTGGAGCTGGTGCAGCGGAGTGGGGAGATCTGCGACCAGTATTTGCTCTCTGGAGAGCGCGGAGGAGGATTGTAATCCCTTGAGCTGGCCGGCCGTGGTCGGGGCCTGATCATGGGGAAGCCGCAGCGCGGCCCGGGAGCGGCGCAGTCCGAGCACAGGGAGGATCCGCCTGACGCCCAGGTCCGGGACTCGGAGGGGACTCTGGCGGTGGGCCTACAGCAGAGGCAGATGGGCCAAATCCTTAAGGCCATATCGGACACGCGGGAAGTTCTGTGCCGCGACATAGCGCAGGTGTCCACGAGCCTCGGATTGCTGCACGCGGATCACGGTAAACTGGCTGACCGCGTCGAAGACACGGAGCACAAACTTGAGGCGCTGGAACCTGCTCAGAAGGCGACGGAGGCCTCACTGGGAGACTTGGCGTGCAGGGTACGGCTGTTGGAGAGGCGAGCAGAGGAGGCAGAAGGGCGCAATAGACGCAACAATGTACGGGTGGTGGGCCTTCCCGAGAGACTTGAAGGAGATGATATGGTGGCGTTCCTGGAGAAGTGGCTGCGGGAGGTGGTGGCACCGGAGGGCTTGTCGCAGTTCTACACTCTTGAGAGGGCCCACCGGGTGCCGTCTCGCCCCCCGGCTCTGGGCAGTCCCCCTCGGCCGGTGGTCGCGCGCCTGCTGCACTTCAGGGACCGTGACCTTATACTGCGGAATGACCGGACGTCTGGCCCATACAGAGTGGAAAATGCTTCGGTCTCCCTCTACCCTGATTACTCCCGGGAGGTCCAGCGGAGCCGCTTCTCCTTCATGGCTATCAAGAAGGCACTACGAGCGGAGGGGATCCAGTATGCTCCGTTTTTCCCGGCACGGCTGAAGGTGATGGTGGACGGGGTCTCTACCTTCTTCGACACGCCAGACGATGCAGGGCACTGGCTGGAGCAACATCGTGCAGGCGGGGGTGGCGCAGGTCACCGGGTGCCGGAGGCTGGGACCCCGCCGGGGCATCGTCGGGGCCGCCGCAGCAGGAACCACGTGGCGAGTGCCCGGTCGCCGTCGGCTTCTCAGACGGAGATGGAGAGACAGGCGGCCTTGCAGGCAGTTTCTGCCATATCTGGGGCGGCGGAGGTGGCTTTGCCGACTGCTTCTGGGTCTCGACGGACATCTACAGGGGAGGACTCGGCAGAGGCGGAGGCCTCTGGGGAGGACATTGAACGGTTGCCGGAGGTTACGCCGGACACGGCAGATGGCATGCTGGATGAGTGACAATGCCGGCCTACAGCTGGTTGCATTAGGGGGTGGTGATCTGCGGGCTGTTCTGTGGATCAGTGGGGAGTGGTTGTAGCTTTGCCAACAGGGACGGGGGACCTGGTTCCTGGTGGGACGGGGGGGGCCAGGGGGCGAGGGGGGTTGCTTGCATGGGGTTGCCGCCGGGGACGGGGTGCCGCCGGGAAGTGGGGGACTGTGCTGATAGCGGCCTGACGCACTGGCTGAATTGGTGGGATCGCTGTCCGGCTTGTGCTGGTGCTGCGTCACCCCCTCTACCTCACGCCTATTGTGAGTCTCTGGTAGCTACCAGGGTATTTTCTTTTGTTGGGTTTGTGTTTGGATGGGTAACTATGGTTTAGAGCCTGTTCTGGGGGAGGGAGGGAGGGGGATTTTTTGGGGAAGTTTGGCAAAGGGGGGGGGTTTGTCAGTGTGCCTGCTAGGCCGTTTCGGTTTGTGCTTTGTTGTATCCTTCTATATGGCGACCCGACTTGAGTTACGATGTGTCACTTGGAATGTGCGAGGGCTGAACTCCATGAGAAAGCGTTATAAAGTGCATGCCTATTTGGTCCGTAGGGGGATTCAGGTGGCCTTCCTGCAGGAGACGCACGTTGACCGGGCAGAGGGGCAGGCGTTACAGAAGCGCTGGAGGGGACAGTTGTTTTACACTACCTATTCAGCCTTTGCTAGAGGGACCTTAATTTGGGTTAGAGCCGGGATCCCTTTCCAACCCTTGACCACACAAATAGACCCAGAGGGGAGGCATGTGTTGGTGTTTGGCCGTTTGGATGGCAGAGATGCGACCTTCTGCAGTGTGTATGCCCCGAACTCCGAGCACTCCGCGTTTTTTGCGCGGCTTTCTGGGAAATTGGCGTCGTACTTGGCTGGCACGGTGTTCCTCGGGGGGACTTTAACTCGGTTACTGACGTGGAGCTGGATCGCTCGCATCCACCGCTGGCCCAATCGGTGGTGCGCAGGGTGGCCAAGGTGAGACGGGAATGGCAGGACGCTTGGGGCCTCCTGGATGCCTGGCGGGTGCAACATCCGTTAGACAAGGATTACTCCTTTTATTCGGTCCCGCATGATTTGCATGTCCGTCTTGACGGCTTTTTGTGTACTCCGGGTGCCCTGGAGCTTACGCGCCATAGTGAGTACCTGGCGAGGACGATTTCGGACCACAACCCCTGCTTGCTAACGATACTATGGTCGCAGCAACGGCAAGCGATCCCAACGTGGCGTTTGAATCCGGTGACGCTGGAGGACCCTGTGTTTAAAGCGGAGTTGGGGGAGGGCGTGGAGCGCTGCTTCCTGGGCAACTCGGGGACGCCGGCGAGTAGAGCTCAGGAGTGGGATGCGCTTAAGGCGGTGGTGAGAGGGATTTGCATTTCGTCCGTTGTTGGGACGCGTAGGGTGCTGCTACGGGATGTTGACCGGGCTGAGGCACGGCTGCGCCAAGCGGAGTTAGAGGGTCATGTGGCTGGGGGCGTGCGGGAGGAGTTGCTGGCGGCGCGTGAGGAGGTGGCTTCTCAGGTCGAGCGGCTTCGTTGCTATGACTATAAAGAATACATGGTCCGGGCCCATGCTGAACGGGACAAAGTGGGGACACTCTTGGCCTGGCTGGCTAACCCAGCTGCGCGGGAATCCCAGATGGTGTCATTGGCTGCGACGACGGGGAGCCTGGTTTACTCACAAAAGGAGATTAATGACCAGTTTTTGGGTTATTATTCGTCGCTGTACCGGAGCAGAATGAGGGGCCTCCCTGACCGTCTGGACGCCTATTTAGACGCTGCGGGGTTGCCCCACCTGGACCCGGAACACGGTTCTGCGTTGGGAGCAGCTATATCTTTGGGGGAAATCAGGGCAGCGGTTAAACACATGGCCAGAGGAAAGACTCCGGGGGCTGATGGACTCCCGGTGGAGTTCTATGCCACTTATTTGGATGTGCTGGCGCCGCAGTTGCAGGCAGTTTATAGTGAGGCGTGGGTGCTGGGCAGGTTGCCGGCCTCCATGAGGGAGGCAATCATAGTGCCGTTGCTGAAGAAGGGCGGGGACCCCACCTCTAGGACGGCGTACCGGCCGCTCTCCATGCTCTCGGTTGACTATAAGATCCTTAGCAAAATCCTGGCCACGCGACTCCTGGGTCACATGTGCTTCCTGGTGCATCCGGATCAGTCGGGGTTCGTCCCCACTAGGAATACGGCGACGTGCATCCGGCAGTTAGTGCGGATAATGGGGGAAGACAGGGAGGAGATGCCGGAGGCAGTGGTGCTATCAGTGGACATTGAAAAAGCATTCGATAGTGTGGAGTGGCCGTATCTGTTCCGGGTGCTGAAGGAGTTCGGACTGGGCGATAACTTCGTGCGGTGGACCAGACTGTTATATAGCTCCGCCTCAGCTAGGGTTCGCACGGGGCGCACTGTTTCAGCGGCCTGTCAGGTGACGAGGGGCACTCGTCAGGGCTGTTCATTGTCCCCGCTGTTGTTCGCGCTGGCAATTGAACCCCTGGCGGCTCATGCCCGACAGGGGCAGTGTTACGGGGGCGTCCGGCTGCGGGAAGAGCTACATCACATATCGCTATATGCGGATGACCTCTTGATGTTTCTGGCCGATGCGGGGGGCTCTCTTCAGGGCGCCAGAACCCTCCTTAGGGAGTTTGGTCGATTGTCGGGGTTACAGGTGAATTTGGCTAAGACTTGCCTGTTTCCTCTGTCCCCTGGCGCCCGGCCGACTATGGAGCCCACAGACTTGAGGTGGGAGCCTTCCTGCTTGCCGTACCTGGGCGTCCATATATTCCATGCCCCAGCTGACCTTTTCGAGGGGAATGTGGGTGCTGCGCTGAGGGGGCTCAAGGGTAGCATGGTGTTCTGGCGCACTCTTCCTCTATCGGTAGCTGGGCGGGTCGCGCTGCTGAAGATGATAGCGCTGCCGAGATTACTATACTTTTTCCGTACTCTGCCGGTATGGATCCCGATCACCTTTTTTAAGACGCTTCGGACTTTGCTGACAGGATTTATATGGGGAACTGGGATGCGGCGGGTGGCCCTGTCCACTCTGATGAGGCAGAGGGAGGAGGGGGGACTGGCGGTCCCGGACTTTGAATGGTACTATCTGGCAGCGCAGCTGCAATGGCTGACACAGGCCATGGCGCGCGAGTTTCGGGGCCCGGAGGGCCCGGGGGGTAGGATCATTCCGCGGCATGTGCTGTCCTTTATTGTGCTTCGGCAGAGCCTCCGGCTGGATCAGCTTACCCTCGAGGAGCGTACACTCCGCTTGTGCTGGATTTGGAGTCAGAAGCGAGCAGGCTTCGCAGCCCCGTATGCCCCGGAGATTCCACTGGGCATGTGTACGGCCCTCCCTCATGGTGGGGATTGGTCGGCGTTGGCTGGTTGGGAAGAGCGGGGGGTTCACATGATTGGGGATTTATATAGGGATGGCGTATTGTTGCCGTTCCAGGACTTGCAAGGGGCGTATGATTTACCGAGGGGGGATTATCTTCTGCACACCACCTTGGTGGCGGCGATCCAGAAACAGTGGAGGATGGGGCTTTCGGAGCCCCCGATCTCTTTGGGGTGTCAGTATGTCACTATGGCGGCGGGTACGTTCAAGGCTATCACTTGTCTATACAGGCGGCTGTCTACGTAGAGGGTGCCGCCTATGGATGCCCTGAGGGGTAAATGGGAAGGGGATCTGGGTAGGCCCATTCCTGAGACGACGTGGGCGCAGCGGGCCTGGAAGGGCACGCGCAATGCCAGATTCCAACTGGTCCAATTCTATATCTTACACAGGGCTTACTTAACTCCGGTTAAACTCCTGCAGTACTTCGGAGGCTCCCAGTCGCCGTGTCCTCGGTGCAGCGTGGAGGGTGCTGATTTTGGTCATATGTTTTGGTCCTGTGTGGGACTGGGCTCTTATTGGATAGATGTGGTGGCGTGCCTGAATCAAGTGACGGAGCGAGAGCTGGAGGCGGAGATGGGGACTTGCCTGTTGTTGTGGTTTCCGCACACCCCCAAAACCAAAATTACGAGCAAGTTTTATGATCTAGGATTGATAATGGCGAAGAGGGAGCTCACTATGCACTGGAAGGCTAGATCTGGGCCGAGCTTTCGGAGATGGAAGGCGAGCTTCTTGTCCTGGGCGGGGACGAAGGGACACTGCGCCTGCAGATGGCCAGACGCACGTCTAATGACAAAGCGCTGGAGGCGGCACGGGCATGGGGAGCTCTGGTGGAAGGGCTTAGATCCTTGAAGGAGTTGAATGAGGAGGATAGGGATCCTGTGGACGGGGATAGGAGTGTGGAACCCGGGGTGGGGCCCCCTGGGGCGACTGGGGAGACCGCCCTGGATAGGGCCATTTAGGTACACAGGTGGAGGACTCAGCGTTTGCACAATGTATTGGTAACTGTCGAATAGTCGTGGTGGGCGGCTGGGATCTGGATGGGGGGTGGGGGGGGGGGGGGGTCTCCGGTCTCTTGAGAACAGTGGACAGGTTCTTTTGATTACCCTAGGCTCGGATTTCCCGGACCCCGGGTCCCTCCCAGCAGAAGTGCAGGAGGGGTTGACGCGGGCACACTGACAGGGGGGGGTGGGGGTAGAGAGGGTGGAGGGTTGGGGTATTAGGGAGGAAGCGCGGGAAGTACGGATTTCTCCTGATATGTACACCGAGGATTGAGTCCTTTATTTTTCTCTGTTGTTGGTTTCACTGCGCTGATGGAAAAAGTTAATAAAAATATAAAAAAAAAAAAAAAAAGAACGCTGTTTATTTTCAGGATGATGTCTTAGTATTTGGGGACACGAAAGAATGTCATGATCTTGTTTTAAAAGAAGTGTTATGTAAAATGGATAATGCTGGTCTGACGCTTAAAAAAGAGAAATGTAATTTGCGGTAGAAGAGGTAGAGTACCTAGGGTATACTTTATCCAGTGAAGGGGTGAAACCGAAACAAGATTTATTGGAGGCGATAAGGAAGGCCCCATCACCCACAGACAAAGATAAACTTAGATCATTTTTAGGACTAATAGAGTCCTATGCAAAATTTGTACACAATTTTGCTGAAAAAACAGAAAAGATTAAAATACTCCTCAGGAAGGGGGTACAATTTGTGTGGGACATGGAGCAACAAGAGACTTTTGAGAAGATTAAAAAGGAAATTTGTGAGGCAGGAATTTTGACCCCATTTGACACTAAATTAAGGTCGATCCTTACTGTAGATGCTAGTGCAGTAGGTATAGGGGCTGTATTGGCACACGTTCACACATCTGGCCTTAAGACTGTAGCATTTGCTTCGAGGACACTTACTGATTCTGAGAGGAATTACTCAGTGATTGAAAGAGAAGCTCTGGCGGCTGCATGGGGAGCTGAATATTTTCGCATGTACTTATGGGGGTTTCATTTTACCTTACAGACCGATCACAAACCATTAGTGAAGATCTTATCCCCTGGTGGGGCAGGTAAAGGGTCAGCAAGATTGGCCACAATGGCAGCACGTTTACAGGAATATGTGTACAAAGTTGAGTATATTGCGGGTTGGAGGAATAGTCAAGCTGATGGATTGTCTAGACTACCACTACCGTGGGATGAGATAGATAAAGCAAAAGTGGAAGCATTTCAATGTGAAGGTGCAGTTGCGACGGTGGATGAGTTGGTAGAAATGTGTGGCAGAGCGATAGATAAGGACCTATGGAATGTGAATATGCTAAAGGATGAATTCCTTCAAGCGGTTAAAGAGCTAATTGTTAAAGGGAGTAGAAGGGAGAGTACTCTTCCGATGGGTGTGAGACCTTTCCTGAAAGTTTTGGAGGAATTATCTATATTTGATAAAGAAGGAAACATTATTATGAAGGATGATAAATTCATACCTCCACAAGAGTTGAGGTTTGCTCTGTTTAAATTGGCTCATGAAGGTCATATGGGTCAAACTCTCACAAAGAAAAGGTTAAGGGAACACTTTTGGTGGCCTGCAATGGACCAACAGGTGTCTGATTGGGTTGAGAGGTGTGTGGAATGTGTAGAGAGTGAGAAAAGATTGAGAGTAGGTAACCAATGCGATTTAGGCAAAATTGATGTTCCTGATCTACCTTGGCATACTATATGCCTAGACTTTATTGGTCCATTTGTTGGATTAGGCTCAGAGTTGAGATTTGGAATAGTTGTAATTGATGTGATGTCTAAGTGGTTGATTGTAGAATTTGTAAAAGAGATTACCACAAGTAGTACTATCAAGATATTATCTAACATTTTTAGGGAAGAAGGATACCCGGTTAAATTAATCACTGACAATGGTACACAGTTAACTTCTGCAGAAATGACATCATATTTGAAATCGTGTGGGATAGTACACACAAGGACATCTTTCTATAACCCACAAGGGAATGGGGTAGTGGAAAGGGCCAATCGCATGGTGAAGGGGGTCATTCAAATGGCAATTATAAATAGGAGGGATGTGAAGGCTATGGTAAATGATTTGGTGTGGGCTTATCGCACAACAGCGAACACTGCGTCTGGGAAAGTTCAGTTTGTTGTTATGAGAGGACGTACCGCTAGTACCAAATTAATCCCAGCATGGATGAAAGAGTGTATTGGTTTGGCCAGTTTAAATTATGACAAATTAGAGGATTGTAAGTCACTTCCACTTGGAACATCTATCAAACCCAATGATTGGGTTAAAGTCAAACCAGGACGTATAGGGGCTGGTTTTACAAAATTTCGTGGCCCGTATAAGGTAAAAAATTTACATAGTAGGCATGTCACATTACATAATGGGGAGAGTTGGAATTTAAGGAGGGTTGCTTTGTACAAAAGAAACATTGGTTTTGACAGGGAGGTTGAATGTAGACAAGCTAGTGACCTTAACCCTTATCTTCTTATCAGTGACAGAGATGTGTAATAGACGACCTTCTGTTGTCACAGGAGATCAAGGTGACAATATCAATAGTAGAGCTCTAGTACAGAGATCTAGATGTCCACCTAGGAATTTACAAGATTATGTATGTGGGGATAAATAGATATGGGTTTTGTTGTTGTAGTGTTAACTATGGATTTCACTGTTATGAATAGAAGAGATAAAGGGAAGGGGATATGTTATGTTTGGTTATTACTACATGATGTAATATATGTTATTGCACTTTAAATGAATATGCTACTTACCAGTATGCATCTGTTCTTGGCATGTAGGGCTGCTGACATTCATATCTGTGCATAGATCGCCGCCTAGTGTTGGGTCCAGATGTTTGCACGTTGTTGTCCTGGAAGAGTCTTCGAAGTATCCTTGGATAGGTGACTCCTCCCCTGGACTACAGTGCGCATGGGCATCCTCTCCACCCTCAGATTGTTTTTCGCCATTGTGGCAGTGATGGAGTAGATACAGAAAGTGATGACCATGCTTACAGTAATTCTGAGAGCTGCAGCTGCTACAGGCGCCGGGGAGGAGGGAGGGCGATATGAATGTCAGCAGCCCTACATGCCAAGAACAGATGCATACTGGTAAGTAGCATATTCAGTTCGAGGCATGTGGGCTGCTGAATTCATATCTGTGCATAGAATGTATAGCAGTGCCCTCTATTAGCGGCGGCCACCAGTGCCAGCTGCAGCGGTCTGAAAAAGGGTTTTGAGAACAGCCTGTCCTACAGCTGCCTGCTGTTTTGATTGCACATCCACACAATAGTGTTTGGTAAATGTGTGTGTAGTGGACCAGGTGGCTGCTCTACATACATCATGCAGGGGAATATTTCCTAGAAAAGCCATGGAGGCCCCTAACTTACGTGTTGAGTGGGCTCGTGGGGGAATAGTTAATGTGCGTTTTGCCTTTTGATAACAAATTTGGATACACTTAACTATCCATCTGGCTATCCCTGCTTTGGAGATGGCGTTACCTTTGTGGTGTGGGGCAAAGGCAACGAACAGTTGTTTTGTCTTCCTAAAGGGTTTGGTCCTGTCGATGTAATACATGAGGGCCCTTTTGACATCTAGTGTGTGGAGTGCCCTTTCCGCGACAGTTTGTGGGTTTTGGAAGAAAACGGGCAGTTCAATAGTTTGATTCATGTGGAACTGCGATATTACCTTGGGCATGAAGTTGGGGTTGGTACGTAGTACGACCCTGTTGGCATGAACCTGAATAAATGGCTCTTGAACTGTTAGTGCCTGGAGTTCACTAACTCTTCTTAAGGAAGTGATCGCTACCAGGAAGGCTACTTTCCAGGTGAGGAATTGAATCTCGCATGAGTGGAGAGGTTCAAAGGGTGGACCCATCAGGCGTGTGAGGACCAGGTTGAGGTTCCACATTGGAGCTGGTGGGTGGCTTGGTGGAATGACTCGTTTGAGTCCTTCCAAGAATGCTTTGATGGCAGGCACTCTGAATAGAGAGAGGTGCTGCCTGGTTTGTAGATAGGCTGATATTGCGGTCAAATGGACACGTATAGAGGTGTACGCAAGATTGCATCGGTATAGGTGTAGGAGGTAACAAATGATGTTTTGGATGGATGCGTCCAGCGGGTTAATGTCATTATTACCGCAGTAAATAACAAACCTTTTCCATTTGGCTGCATAGCAAGCTCTTGTAGTGGGTCTTCTGGCCTCCTTGATGATGTCCATACAGTCAGGTGGCAGGTTGAGGTAGCCAAACTCTAGGACTTCAGGAGCCAGATCACCAGGTTCAGCTGTTGCGGATCTGGGTGCTGAACCTCTCCATGGTTCTGCGTCAAATGCGCGGGTTTGATCCCCAGCCTTTGATGCGGCACCACGGAAAGTTCGAGGAAGGTGGTGTACCATGGCTGGAGTGCCCACGTAGGAGCAACTAGGACGAGTGTTAGGGAGTGTTGTCTGAGTTTGCGAGCCACCAGCGGTATCAACGGTGCTGGGGGAAAAGCGTACGCAAATCTGCCGGACCAGTTCATCCATATCGCATTGCCCTGCGACTGCGGATGTGGGAACCTGGCGGCAAAGCTTTGGCATTTTGCGTTTTCGCTTGTGGCGAACAGGTCTATCTCTGGATGACCCCACTGCTGGAAGTACGGCTGGAGTACTGATGGGTGTAACTCCCACTCGTGCATCTGGTGGCTGTGTCTGCTGAGCAGATCCGCCATTTGGTTGTCCTTGCCGGGGAGGTGTTCCGCCATGAGGAACATGTTCCTCTGAATGGCCCACTTCCACATGCTCTGAGCCAGATGAGACAACTGTGGAGAGTGCGTCCCTCCCTGCTTCTGTATGTAGTACATTGCGGTCATGTTGTCCGTCCGGATCAACACGACCTTGTTGCACAGATGTACTTTGAATGCCTTCATGGCTAGGAAGATTGCCATCAGTTCCAGAAGGTTGATGTGCATTTTCTTCTGTTGTGTCGTCCATAGTCCCTGCACTGTGTAGTGGAGTACATGAGCTCCCCATCCCTGGAGAGACGCGTCTGCTGTCAGTACTATTTGTGGAACAGGCTCTTGGAACGGTCGGCCCTTGCAAAGGTTTTGTGGATTCCACCAATGCAGAGAGTTGTATGCCCGACCGCTCACCAACACTAGGTCTTTCAATTGTCCTTGAGCCTGATTCCACTGACGTGCCAAGCACTCCTGAAGCGGGCGCATATGTAGTCTCGCGTGTGGGACTATGAAGATGCAGGAGGCCATCATGCCTATCAACTGCATGAACACTCGCGCCGGAAGGGAGTGTTGAGGTTTGAACTTTGAAATCAGCATCTGCATGCTGTTGATTCTCACCAAATTGGGCTGAGCCGTGGCCGCCAGAGTGTCTATAGTCGCACCTAGGTACTGTTGTACGTGTGCGGGCTGTAGATGGGATTTTGGGTAATTTAGTGAGAACCCCAGACTGTGAAGGAGGTGAATGGTGCGGGACATGTGGCTGGCACATTGTTGGGCTGACTTTGCTTGAACGAGCCAGTCGTCCAGGTAAGGGTAGACGTGTATGTGCTGCCTCCGTAGATGTGCCGCCACAGTAGCTAGGCACTTTGTAAACACCCTTGGTGCCGTTGTCACGCCGAAGGGAAGGACTTTGAACTGGTAGTGCTGCCCTTGAACAGTGAACCTGAGGTATTTTTTGTGTGATGGGTGAATGGGTATGTGGAAATACGCATCCTTGAGGTCCAGTGTGGCTAGAAAGTCTCCCTGCTTGAGCAGCGGGAGGACTTGCTGTAGAGTGAGCATGTGAAAATGCTCGGAAAGAATGTATCTGTTTAGGGGTCTCAGGTCTAATATAGGTCTGAGTGACCCGTCCTTTTTCGGTATTAAAAAGTACAGGGAGTACACCCCCGTACCTTGCTCGTGGACGGGTACGACCTCTATTGCGCCTTTTAGAAGCATACTTTGCACCTCCTGCTGTAAGAGCGTTAAGTGCTCTGAGGACATAGGACGGTTTTTTGGAGGTATTGTGGGTGGAGTGGAGGTTAGTTCTAGACAGTAACCGTATTTGATAATATCTTTGACCCACCTGTCCGTGGTGATGGAGTTCCACGTGGACAGGAACCTTTGTAGCCTTCCCCCGACAGGTGTTATGTGGTCGGGAGGAAGCACTGCTTGTTCTTGGGGGGAGGACATGGTGTTGCCGTAGCCGCGTCCTCTGCCCTTTGTACTGGAGCCACGATATCCACCCCGGGTGTTTTTATCGTAGGTGGTTTGGGTATTGCCTTTGTTGTATGTCTGCTGTGACCCCTGTCCTCTACCTGCTCCTCTATTTCCGGGGCGACGAAAGGAGCTGCTCCGAAAGGACTGAGTCTGGAGAACCCCCATGGATTTTGCGGTGTCCGTGTCCTTTTTTATTTTCTCAAGGGCCGTGTCAACCTCCGGCCCGAATAAATAGTCGGGGTTGACAGGTTGGTTCAGTATATAATTTTGCACCTCAGGTTTGAACCCGGAGATTCGCAACCAGGCATGTCGTCGCAGCATGACGCTTGTGTTTATGGCCCTGGCCGCCGTGTCTGCGGCATCTAGTGCACACTTGATGGAAGCATTTGTGAGTAGCTGTCCCTCTCTGATAAGAATTTCTGCACCTTCTTTGAACTGGTCAGGGAGATGTTGGAGTAGTTGCTCCATTGTATCATAGTGCGCTCTATCGTAGCGAGCGAGGAGCGCTTGAGTGTTGGCTATGCGCCATATGTTGGCAGCCTGGGCGGCAACTCGCTTGCCAGAGGTCTCTAAAACCTTGGACTCTTTGTCCGGGGGAGGAGCGTCACCTGTTGATTGCGAGTGTGTCCTCTTGCGAGCATTCGCAACGACAATGGAGTCGAGAGGTAATTGGCCTCTGATGTAAGTAGGGTCCCCAGGTGCTGATCTGTACTTTTTGTCGATCCTGGGGTTTATCACCCGTGCCCTGGTGGGTTCCTTGAAGATGTCCTTGGCTGGTTTGAGGACTCCTTTCAGCATGGGCAGAGTCTTTACATGCCTTTCCGAGGAAGCGAAAGTGTCCATAAGGAAGTCGTCTTCCACGGTGTCAGAGTGAAGCTGCACGTCATGATTATTTGCAGCACGTTCAATAAGAGCGTTGAACGCTGCAGTGTCCTCTGTCGGAGATGTTTTCGCTCCATAGAGTTGTGGGTCCTGTGCATCTAGAGGTGCACTGGGGTCTGCAGGGTCGCCCCAAGTTTGATCAGGGTCCTGTTGGTCATCAGGGTCCATGTCTCCGTGGTAAGGGACTTGGTCATCCATATAGTCTGCCAACGCATCCGTGTCGGAGTGTGTGGGAGAGAATGATAGTGGGTCCTGGTAGGGCGAGTCGAAAGATTCGCAAAGCACAGGTTCTGAGTCCACAGGCAGCTTTCTCTTTAGTGGGATCCTGAAAGGGTCCAAGGGTGGCTCTGAAGTTATCCTCCGGTCATGGATAACCATCCTGCCGGTGTTGGCGTCGATGTAACGTGACGGAGACGTCTCAGCAGGTGTAACCGTGGAGTGGGTGACCCGTGTCCTGAGTTGGAACATTTTCGGGATCGTGGATGGCGGCAGGCCAAAAGTTATGTTGGCTGGCGCCGAAGAGGCTGTTTGAGCTTTTAGTGGGCCGGAGCCCGATGTGTCCTGGAGGACCGCTTGGGTTTTGCTGCTTTGTGCTGCAACGGTTCGCGCGTGAAGCGCTTTCGAGGCCTTAGCGCCCACCAGGTTGGTAGAGGCGGCCGTGGACTTTTTCGGCGCCGGTGGGTCATCGGGTCGAGGGGCGGAAATGGCCGTCGACGTCTTCGATGCAGGAGGCTTCGGTGTTGCCGTGGAAGCGACGCGAGACGCAGCAGGTGGTATGACCTTTGGTTTAGGAGTCGATGGCGTCGGCGCCGAGAGCCGAGCAGGTTTGATGGCACAGAGAGCCTTTTTCCGAATGCCGACTCCGGCGTCGGCCGCTTCGAGTTCGGCACCGAAGTCTCGTTTGGTGCGCTCGGTGCCGATGCGTGTCGCTGGCGTCGAAGGTGTGGAAGGCCTCGATCCGACTAGCGCCACTTTCGGTTTCGGTTTCATTTGTACCGGTGCAGCTTTCGGTTTCGGTTTGGTAGAAGGGAAACCAGCCGGTGTAGGTAATAATGGCTGCCGCTGAACGTCCGAGGCCGGGCCCGAGGGCGGGGCCGAAGAACCGCGGGATAGGTCTCGGGTAAGGCCCGAAGGCGATCCCTCGACCGGAGCCATAGACTGTGGCACTGGGCCCTCGTCAGTCTGAACGGGTAGGCCTTGCTCGTCATTGGAGCTACTCTCTTCGGCCCCTAAGGCCTCATCGTCGTCTCCTACCTCGGCGTTGTCTTCATCTCTGCGAAAGAGTGATTCGTCGACGTCGTCCGAACCGGAGTCATGTTCGGAACAGGGATTGGAGGGTAGGATTTCCAACTCCTCGACATCTTCGGCGTTGAAGATGTCTGCCGGGGCCGGTGCCGCGTGCTGCGCTTCGAGTCTCGCCGCTCGACGATTCCGTAGAGTCTTCTTGGAACGGAACCGGGCACAGGCCATGCATGTCGATTCGTCGTGGTCCGGCGACAAGCATTTGTTGCACACCGGGTGGACGTCGATATGGGGATATTTCGCATTGCATACCGGGCACCTCTTGAATGGTGTCCTCGACTCCATCGTCGGTGTCGTCGATGGTCAGGTAAAAAGCGAAAAGTTGTTTCCGAAGTTAGTAAGCTAACAGGTAGGGTCGAAACCGATCGAGTGAACAGTACCGACGCGAACTAAAGGCCTTTTGGCCTCGACTAACTTTTTCCTAACTGGAGTTAAGATAGCACATCCGAACCCAATGGCGGACAAAAACAATCTGAGGATGGAGAGGATGCCCATGCGCACTGTAGTCCAGGGGAGGAGTCACCTATCCAAGGATACTTCGAAGACTCTTCCAGGACAACAACGTGCAAACATCCGGACCCAACACTAGGCGGCGATCTATGCACAGATATGAATTCAGCAGCCCACATGCCTCGAACTGGGGGATTCTACTTTGTGTTCCAGCGCTGCTATGGGGAGCATCATAGCGGTGTTCCTAGATGGGCAGCTGTATGCTGGCTGTTAGGGGGATACCAACGATATTCCTATGCTCTGAATAAACCATCTACTTCATGGTATTCTTACTGTGTCTGAGGATTACTTCATTGTGATTACAACAATGCCCTTATTTCTGCTGTGGCTCCCACCCCAGGTGTTACTGCCACAGTCATCGGGCTGCTTTTCAACGTCCAGCTCCATGCTGCAAAGACTTTAGTGGAACCTGCAACAGTGCAAGTGGCCGGCGCCAAAAGGAGATGTCAGATCTCCAAGAACTGGAGGGCTGGGTACAGAAGAGGCGCTCAGGTGGGGTTCAGGAGCTGCCAAGTTTTATAGTCAGCAGCAGAGGAAATAGTGGCAGTCACAGAAAAAGATCAAATGTATAATTGTGAGTAGTGTGCAAAACTTTCCATTGTTGTTTGCCTGGGTAACTCGCCAAGACATATTTTCAATTTGGGTTTTATTCCCTCAATGGAAATCGGGAACGGGTTAATTCAGAATCTGAAGACTGGGTTGAAAGAATACAATTACAATACAGAGGGCTCCACAGGGTGAACAACATCTTGATGCTGGTAAGGCACTCATGAATTGAGGCCAGCATATGCTCATCCTTTCAGCATAGCACGACTGTACAACACATACCTTACTTTAAGGCCTGGCTCTTATGCAGCCCTACATTACCATAAAAAGGCATTTGAAAAACTGTTTCCAAGGATTGTATGGCTTGATGATGAAAGAAAGCGCTTTACGCTTGTGTGTCAAGAGCAACATGATGTAGGAAGCAAGGTCTCACTGCGCATTAGGCGAGGCCCCGGTAAAAACGGATTTGGGATTAAGAAAACGAGCCTCTACAGTCGGCAGGAAGGAGAAACATCCGAAGTGGGTGTAGCACTCTGAACCAGAACTATGACGAGGTCCTTCCTGGAGGCAGAAAGGCCCGAGAGAGCCATGGGATGACAGAGTGGGGGCAGGGGGGTATATACGTCCCATGCTATCCAGGTAAGGGTGGGTTTCAGATCTCAAGCACTGGCCCACAGAGTGAAGCTCTTGTGATGTTTCACTTAAGGGTGCAGTGCACACTGGGACAGGATTCCAGTATGGAATGGGATACCTTTATTACAGATGTGACGCCATCTACCCCTCCAAGGCCACCTCGGACTAACACAATAATGACCAGACCTAGCTGTTCGAGCATTAGCTTCCCCCCGCACCCCCCTCAGCACCTTGAGACCCTCACGGGTGATTAGTGCGCTTTACAAATGATTGATTGATTGAGATCTATAGTTGGATTGATGGTTCGTGGGAGATCGAGTGAACGCAAAGGAGAACTAGGCACTACTAGGGAACTGGAGCCCCTGGGTCAGGAGAATATCTCCTCAGACCAGCCAGTGAGGAGACTGCGAGGCTGATGGATGCTACTCTGGCACAAGGGAACCGATCTGTGACTTAAAGGTGCAGTCAGGAGCAACTAGCTGGTGGGATTCCAGGCGATCGGCTAGTCCGAAGTGGAATGTAAAGTGTCCATGGTAAAATAACATCCTGGAGACTGCCATGTAATGTCAGTCCACCATCAACATACGAGAATCCAACCAGTCACGCAGAGGTTGATTTCCCCCTTAAAGAGCAACCCTTGAACTGTGTGCCCATATGTTAAATAAAAAGGGGAACCACGCTATCAATAGAAGCTATCAACACCCGATCAATAAAATATCACTGAGGAAACGCAGGTGTAACACTTGCCACCCTATTACACACAAAACAGGTTGTTTCCAGTCTGAAAACTGATCGTGCATTCTGTGCCGCGTGTAATAATATTTTAAAAAACATAGAAGTGTTATCAGGCCTCCAGCACCCAGTTGTTCCAAAGAGGCGTTTGGCGATCATTAGGTAAGTAACAGTTAAGATTCATGATGCAACTGTAACATGCAACATGTTTTCATTGTTGACGATAAAGAGCTGTGGTATCTGCATGCATACTTTGTCTCCAGGTTTGGGGTTAGGGTACCTGAGAAGAGTTGGGGTGTGGGTCCACAGACGTAAAGTGCACACAAGAGAACACGTCTGGATCCAGATAGCGTGCCAGCCAGATGGGTGCTGTTAAGCTATGTAGCAGGGTTAGGGATCCTCCACTGCGAGTCTGGGACACTTCTAGCACCCGGTGGACTGAGGATGGTGATGGGCCTCTGCTTACACCATGCTACAGCCTAATAGAAAAGCCAACTGGGGAGCCCTCAAAGGTAAACAGGGAACAGATTGACAAAATATGCCACTATACTAATATTGTGCTTGGAAAATCAATATTAAGTAAAATAAGACACTTTATTGGTACGTCATACCATCAGTGGACTCCACAAATAATTACAAAAACAAGAAAAGTATGACCAAATATAAAAGGACATTAAAGTTATTTGCCAAAGAGCGAAGTCTTCAACTTGCAGCAGAACCGAGTGAGCCTTAGGAGGCTCATATATGCACCAATTCCATATCTTAGGGACCAGATAAGAGAACACCCAACCCCTAACTCTATGGCTAGAAGGAACATGGAGTACAAATTGATCCGCTGAATTAAATGATTTGAGGGAACATGAACTGTTTATCAGAAACAGTGGGGAGGCATCGCGGACAGTTTGATGAGCTGTAACACTGCCTTGAAGACACAAGCCATTTTAGTGTAATAAAATGTCAATCTTTAAAGTAGCAGTATGGATATAGACAGTAGCGGCTCGTGGTGGGAGTGCTGCGGGGCGGGGGAGTAGCAGGGTGGGGGTTAGTAAACTACAGCTTACAGCCGAACAGAGGTAAGTAAACAAATAAATAAAACGAATTTCATTGTGTGCTCTGCATTGCCAAATGCGATGCAGCACGCGCAATGAAATTCGTTTTCTTTTTTTTTATTTGTTTACTTACCTCCGTTGGTCCATATTCCGTAGTTTACTACCCACCACCCTGCTCCTCCCCCACCCCGCTGCCCGTAGCACTCCCACCACGAGCCGCTACTGGATATAGAGCAATTGATTAACTTTATCTGAGAAAAATCACAACTTGTAGACAAACTGTGTTGCCATGACTGAGACGGCAGCTGACCTGCAAGGTCACGGCTGGTCGGTCACAATTTGGCTTCAGGATTAGAGAAAGTGTTTTAACAGTCAATGGTGAAAAAGTCTGAGATGCAAACAAAAAGTTCCTGTCAAACTGGAAGTTTGCGTTCTGAACTGTCTGATCTAGGCTGCAGCAGGATCTAAACTCCTGGGCAAAATATACGCAACCATAGATTCTCAGGTCCTCCACCCACCATGACCTCTTAGATGCATTCAATTTAAGCCAAGCCAACATTATCCAAGAACTCATCTTGTCTATGCGGCTAAAGAAACCTCCACAATGATGCTATGTTTTCCATCTGTCCTCATCAACTCGGCGTCCACAGCTTGTACAAAAGGAATCAAAGTGATTGAATTAGAATCCTAAGAGGATCCATACAGATGTCAAACAAAGAAGGTGAAAAACAGCAGCCCTGTGGAACACCACCATGCATGCTGTGCATTCTAGCAGTAAAAAGTGGAATCAGAAAATCCAGATTAGAATCCCTTAAATAAAAACCAAACCAGTCAACACAAAGTTCCCCATAAACAGTATTAACACAAGAAGAATTGGGGACCGGGAGCGAGGTTAGAAAAGAAGGAGGTCCAGTACCCGTGCTCCCACATGGTATTGTGTATGTACTAGGGGGGTAGCTGTTCCTCAGAACTAAGAAAAAGACCAAATGTTGGTACTTGAGACTCACGTGAGACTGGGTCAATGTAGGTGTGGGGGGAATTTCTCCTTTAGAATATAGTGCCCTCACACACCCTTGCGAGTGTCATGCTTCATCATCGGGCGTTGCTCCTCGTGGGGGTGGTGCTGCAGTCCCTCACAGGCCCCGCGAGAGGGCTCTTTGGCAGAGATCTTAAGAGGAAACGCCGCAGTTGTGCATGCGGGTGTGTGGGCCTATAAAAAGGGGGTGAGTGAGTGTTTTAAAATTACCGAATGGAACTCAGAACCAACGGTTTATTCAAGGGTCCATATGGTAAGTTAAAAGGACGTGGATCCTGGAGCTCCTCTTACAGAGGGCAGATGTGTGACTAACCGCTGCTCTCAGGATGTGTGCTGTCGTGAGAAGTCCTACTTAAAACAGGGGCAACAAGTTTCACGCTCTCTGCTGGTCCCTAAAGGATCCTGTGGCGCTTCGTCAGGACCGAAATGTGAAGTGAAAACAACATGAGGCAGGTTCCAGGGAAGAAAGAGCCTGTGAACCTGTGATACCTTATTTTTTAAGGAGTTTAGCGTCCTTGCGCTGATAGGAACTCTTTCTGTAGGTACCTATACCCAACTTGGTGAGACAAAAAAATATATAGAGAAAAACAAAACAAGACAGACACACATAAAAGTTGTGTTAGCATGTTGGTCAAACATAATTACCATGGAGTGTCTATATTGCTAATAAACACAAAGGTGTGCTATGCTGTTCTCGCATGCACACTATCTGTCCATATAATCATTTAGACCTGGTTAGAGGTATATTGTCCCCTGTGCAGCTGATCATTATGCATGGGGGTGTAGTCTACAGGCGCTATCAGTGATAGTGTGCCTTATAAATTGTCCATGCTTATTGCCAACTGTTTAAATGATACCACCTAGATGTAGCAACGGGGATGAGGTTAGATGAAGGATCATAATAATCTAAGGCTATTAATGTGTACAGGAAGAAACGTCACTATAGGAGCCGTGAGTAACGTGGTCAAAGGTGAGCATACCGAACATGCTGATCCCGTTGGTATCGCAAATGGTATGAAAAAGGGCTGTGCATATACACGTTGTAAAACCGATTCATAAAGCACTCGTAATGGCAGTGACATGGACGTGATGGAATAACACATGCATAGTGTCATATACGTTTCTACATGCCTACCCTTCTATTTCAGAGATCGGGCTCCGTCGGCACCCTCTCGGTTGCAGGCTGAGTGACTGGATAGAAAATAGGAGCGTTATTAAAAAAAGTGCGCGCAGACAGCAGTCGGACCAAGTTTGAGTGTGCCTTTCTAGGTGGACATAATCGTCGGTACGTCTAGTACTTACATGTGCTCGCCTGTCAAGGGTCCGTAAACCTAGCCCACCTTCGTAGTGTGCCGGGAACGGAGCGGGGTGGTGAGTTGTGCCGATATTTAACCCTCCGTAGTGACACCGTCCGTGTTGTCAGGGCGGGTCTGTGTGTCGGGTCTGTGCGCTTTGACGCGTCACACGAGGGAGCGTGTTGGAGGTGGCAAACGTAGTGTTGTGGATGAGAGTAAACAAGGCGGCCATCTTAGCCTGGAGTGTGGGAAATGAGATCGGCAGTATATTCTCAGAAAAACATCTGGTTTAGTGTGATAAAAACAACGTGATGCCGATTGAATATGCTTGTATATTGATGTTACCCTGCTTGTAGCAGCATGGTGTGGGCAACCTTAAAACAAAAAAGGTTTCAGTAAAGTGCTATAATGTCGCTCATCTCCTGAACAGTCATAGGGAGGTGTGCAGAGTCCAACGAGATGCAAAGAGGGAACAGGGTTTGTGTCCCCTAGGAAGAATCAACGGTTTAAGGGAGAGCCACCTTCATTAGTTCTGACCCACATAGTGATATATGATGTTATGGACTCATGTGTGGTAAAGTAAGACAGTATTCCTTAGACTATTGGTGTCATGTGTTAAAAGATCAATTCAACCCATGGGATCTCATCATTGAGTCCCGTCGTGTCACATTTTAATCTGTGGACCCATCGTCGTTCCTGCCTAAACAAGGTTATTTTAGTCCAGAGTGGATTAGAATCTATGATTGTCCACCTAATGCTGTTTGCAGGGTGTCTTTGTTCCAGAAAGTGGTTGAGTAGTTTAGTGTTAGCTCTACCCCGTCTTATTGTGCTTTTGTGTTCGCCAATCCTTATCTTAACCGGTCTGGTGGTCATGCCGATATATCTTTTGCCACAAGGGCAAAGAATGGTTTAGACAAAATTGGTGGTGTTACAATTGGTGTCTCTAGTCTGGCACCATGGTGTAGCTAGACCCAGGTCAATCTGTTTAGAGGTGGTGGTTTCGGCACAGGTGGAACAGGATCCACAGGGGAAATGGCCCACCACTGGTGGTAAAGCCCATAGTGTGGGTTGCCGTGTCAGTTGTTGCTTGGGTCTGGTATGGACTAGGTGGTCTCTTAAGTTTTGAGTACGTTTGAATGCAAAGAGTGGGGGGGGCAGCTGAAAAGGTGCCCGACTTCAATATGTCCCAGTGTTTCCTTATAACTTTCTGTATTTTGTTGGAACTGGGCGTGAATGTGGTGACACATGTAATCATGTCTGATTTGGGGTTTTCTTTCACCTCAAGGAGGGCAGCCCGCGGGTTGTTTCTTGCTCTCTTTTGTGCCTGGCAGATGATGTTTCTTGGATAAAGGCGTTTTTGCAGATTGTCTCTGAGGATTTCTGATTGTTTTTCGAATTCCATGAGGGTATCGCAATTCCTCCGTAGGCGCAGGAATTGACCGACCGGTAAGTTATTCCTGAGTGCCTTGGGAGGATGGCTCTCGTAGATAAGGAGACTATTTCTGTCTGTAGGTTTCCTATAGTTGGTAGTGTGTAGGGAGCCATTGTCCAAAGAGATAAGTAGGTCTAAGAAGGGAATCTCGTGTCGTGATCTGGTGCTTGTGAATTTAAGAAATGGGTCCAAGGTGTTGACCCAATTGCAGAACGTGATACAGAGTTCTTCGTCCCCTCTCCAGAACAAGATGATATCGTAGATAAAACATCGCCACTGCAAAATGTGCTGATGGAATGGGTTGGTCTCACCTAGAATGTGTTCTTCAAAGGAAGCCATGTACAGGCAAGCCAGACTGGGAGTGAATGTGCTTCCCATACGGATACCCTGTATTTGATGATAAAGTTGTGATTTAAAAGCAAAGAAATTTTATTTGAGTGCTATGGAAGCACAATCACAGATGAATGATAAACAGTACCTGGAGTGCTGCAGGAGTGTCATGAAAGACATTGTCAAATACTGCTGAGAAATACCATAAAGACAGAGCGATGACACCGCTGGTATCTGCAAACAGGCCAAGATCATAAACAATGTCATTAAGAAGACCGTTGCCTTCTTGTTAAGATCTGAGAAAACCTGGGGGCGCTAGAGGGCGCCAAGCAAGATGGCCACACTTGCGTGAGGCTCTTGCACTTCGGGCAGCTATCCGTCCGATATCCTGATCATCTCGGACACCAGACGCGCTGAAAGTACAGATTCTGGCGTCGGAACACCGCTACACTAGCTCACCGCCACTAGATTCCGCAAAAGCACCCTGAGCGCTCCAGAGCATTGGCGGCCGACCTCCGTGACCGAGCTCTACAAAATGGCAGACAGGCAGGCTGGTTAGAGTGCCACTCGGAAGAGGGACAGCGCTGAAGCGCCTGTGTCGTGACTATGAGGGGGCTACCTGACCGGTGAGTCAGCTGCGATCAGCGTGAGGGAAGGGAGGGGTAGTCCCCTCCCACCCCCGCGGCGGCCCCAGATCTGCGCTTCTGTCTCGGCCGCAGCCCCTGACACATTGAAGCGGAGAGAAGCGGACGGGGCTGGGGGCCTGCCACGAACAGACGGCGCTACAGTGAAGCTACACGGGTGCGTGATTGATGCCCCCGTGGCCGGTTGGCTCACACATGCGACGGCTGCCGATCTGCACGACTTCCGCCTATTCTATCACCTGGCCTGGGACGCTGCGACGGCCTGCGCTGCTCCTGTGTTGATCTTCTGCCGCTCCTGCTGAGTTTCCCGGCGTGGGCGCGAAATCCTGAAGACGTCTGACTGAGCCCCGCGGTCGGCCCTCTGCTGGAATCGAGAGGCGGCGCGCACGAAGTGGCGGCGTTTCCCCTGGGTGCTCTGAGGACGGAGAGGCCGGTGCCCCCGTGAAGGTGAAGTCGGGCATTGTGTGCACGCCGCGTGGGGTGGGCTCCGGAGGTCCCGCTTTGGTCCACCACTACTGCTGCTTCACCCCCTCTTGAGATGGGTACCCTGGGCCTGCTTACAGCGCACTGACAAGTCAGCAAGTATCGGCGCTCTGCATGAAGCTGCCCCGACCTGCTGCCATGGGGCGAGTGAGGCCCTTGTGAAGAGGACGCTCGGCTGACCCTGATCGTGGTGCGGAGGACCCATATACCTGGCCACTCGGCCTGTGATTGGAGACCCGGCCGTGGGACCCTGACTGGTCTGGGGACGGACTGTTGGCGCCTGGGCCGCTGCGGAGGCACTAGCGCGGGGGCACCGGCCCCACTGGTGTGGCCCTTCCTGTGGCGCTTCCGGGATCAGGCAGCAGGGTCCATCGATTCCTGGGACCGCGGCGTCAGTCACTCTGTAGAGCCGCTGGGGAACGCAGAGTCGCACCTACCACCTGGGCCCTGCCCTCACCGGGTCACACCTGTCGCTGTGGGAAGACTACACCCCTGGCCTTTCTCTTTACGAAGCATTCCCACTCCAGACGCCATGGGGAAGCCGGACAGGCGTCAGCCGAAGCTAAACTTCGACGCTCGGAAGACCACCCGCTCCCAGGCGGAACATGAGGAGGACCAGGCGGAGGGCCCGGCCCCGTCCACCGCGGACCTGAAAGAACTCCTTCTGAATATGCAGCCCAGCCTGACCTCCATCGAATCGAAGATGGACTCCATGAACGCCAGACTCGATGGTGTCATGCACAGGGAGGACAAACACGACGACCGACTGGTGGAGACAGAGCGCCGCATTTCGGACCTGGAAGACTCAACCACCACCACTGCTTCTCGTACGCTGGAAATGTAGCGGGTCCTCAAAGTCATAGCGGCCAAAAATGAAGACTTAGAATCCCGCTCTAGGCGGAACAACCTCCGAATCCCAGGGGTGCCGGAATCGACCGCTACAGGCAGAATGGAAGACTTCGTTGAGCGTCTCCTTATCACATTGCTCAGCAGAGAGGCCTTATCACCGGTCCTGGTGGTTGAACGGGCTCACCGGTCACGCGCAGCACGCCCGGTAACGGGGGCCACACCCGACCGATCATCGCCAGGATGCTCAACTACCGGGACCGCGACACTGCCCTCCGCCTCTCCAGGGAACATGGCCAGCTTCGCTTTGAGGGGATGGACGTCTCTCTCTATCCGGACTTTACTGTGACTGTTCAGGAACAAAAGGCAGAAATTCCTCCCCGTCAAGAAGAGATTACAACAACTAGGTCTTCCCTACGCCATGCTCTTCTCGGTCCATCTGAAAATTACGCACCTTGGAAAGCCGCTCTTCTTCAATACCCTGCAGCAAGCACAAGATTTCCTCAAAACTCTGCCGAAACAGCCGGTGGACCGCTCCTCTCCGAAGCACCGCCCGGAGGGGGGCGGTGACACCTCCGACATCAAATAACCTGGTGCCGCTACGCTTTGGCTCTGGCCCTCACCTCGTGGAAGTAAGCCTGGCATAATTCACAGGGGGGTCTCATGGACTCTCCCGGATGCTGTATGCGACGACGGTTGGATAAAATGCCCTTTCCAGCTGGCCAGCACCAACTGCGGACCCCTTGAACTCTTGCACTCCTCTACCCCAGCGCGGTGCAGAGCAGAGCTCCTGCCCGACACAAATTGCTGCCGGCTTGCTTCTGACACCTGTGGCCTCCACGTTAGTAATGACTACACCGTGCATCCGTTACGATCTTGTCAAGGCCACTTATCCACTCTGAAGAAAATATCCTTACTAGACTGGGATGATCTGCTATATGTCCGCCCGAACACCCTCACTGCCGCGAGGAGGTTCTGGCCGCCCTCTTGGACTCCACCCACCAGGTGAACCCTTGCTACTGTTGTTGAGCTATACATTTTGGGAAGGTATTCTGTTCTCTAGGCCACTTTCCCCAGTTGGGAACATGGCACTTTGGAAGGGACGGAGGGGGGGGTGGGATGTGGGCCATGGCAGGATTGGGCTGCTGATGAGGGAGGGGGGTGTTCACATGTTCTTTACAGCAAATTAGAATCCCGTGACCTGTTATGTACCACCGTTCTGTCGCACATCCACGTATTTGCGCATCGACACCAACTCTACCTGCGTCTGCATTCATACACATACGCCATGTGCCGTTCCCATGACTGACTGCTCTAGGTCCCCCGCATATCACTTCATCACCTGGAATGTCCGAGGCCTAGGAGAGCCCCGCAAGCGCCGCCACATTCTCTCTTATTTAGACCGGCACAATGTTCACTGTGCGATGCTGCAGGAGACGCACTTCAGTCCCGCTGCTCCCACCACTTTCGCATCCCGCTGGACAAGCTATACATGCTTTTCCTCTTACTCCTCCTACGCCCGGGGAACACGTATCCTTGTAAAGAAAACCCTCCCCTACACCCCCATAGGCTCCCTTGCAGACAAACAGGGTCGATACACCATTATCTGGGGCAGGCTGGCCGCCCGCCCAGTCCTTCACATTTGTATCCTGCTACGGTCCTAACATTGATGACTGAGTTCTTCGGGGGTGCTCTGGGGTAAGATTTTAGATATTGGATCCACCCACCTGCTCTGGGGAGGTGACTTTAATGTCACACTGAACCCTGCACTGGACCGGTCCCATCCGCAACCGCATCACTACTCCAACTCACAGTCTACACTCAAACTGATAGTTGCTGACCATGAGCTACTAGATGGCTGGCGCCACCTGCACCCGCAGTTGTGAGAGGGTACTTGCTACTCTGCGGCCCGCTCCTGCTGGTCTAGAATTGATGGTTGGTTCGCTACCAAGGGTCTCGCTCGGTGGCTCACGCACGCTTCCCAACTCCCTCGCACTTATTCCGACCCCTCCCCAGTGCTCATCACCCTTGCCCCCCCCGCATGAAGACTCACCCTTCGTGGCCTGGCGCCTCAATCCGCTCTCGTTGACAGACCCATTGTTTAAACAAGAACTAGAGCAGGAGATCACCGACTTCTTCCCTCTGAACGAAGACTCGGTGAAACAATATTCCACAATATGGGAAGCCTTTAAGGTTACCATATGCGGTCTGTGCATTGCGAAGAGCGGGGGAATTTTGCGTGATCTCCGCTCCACCCTGCGTAGGTTGGAGTCGGAGCTCAATAAACAGAAACCGAGTTACAACATGCCACCACCCATGAACTACAGTCCCAGTTGTGCGGGTTGCTTACCGAGTATCAGGAGACAGCGGAACGTGAATGCAGATTCAGAGGGAAATACTACAGAGCGCACGACTATGGGGAGGGAGACAGACCGGGGAAGGCCTTGGCGTCCCAAATTCGCCCTACACAATTCTCCAACGTGGTCCTTGAGATAGAAGGTGAGGACGGCCAATTATATAGAAACACATCTGACATAGTGGAGACCTTCCGCAAGTTCTATAAACTCTTATACAAGTCTCATAGAACTCAACAGACAGATTTTCCCCCTTTTTTGAGGACACTGCGATCGCCTGGCTGGGAGATGGGCAGCGTGAGTTTCTCCTTGAACATCATGAAGACGAGGAGATTGTATCTGGCATCATGCAATTACAGTCGGGAAAAGCACCGGGTCCCGACGGCCTCCCGGTTGAATTCTATAAAACATTCTGTCACCTACTTATCCCGGTGTTGAGACACGTTTATGAGGAGACTCGCGAAACGGGCATGTTTCCCCCAACCATGCGCGAGGCGCGTTTCATCTCCCTGCCTAAGCCTGGTAAGTCACCCACACATTGCGACTCCTACAGGCCGCTCTCATTAATTAACGTCGATGCTAAAATTCTGGCTAAGTTAATTGCCAACCGTATTAGTCCCCTTATGACAGCCCTGGTACTCCCCAACCAATCCAGGTTTGTACCCACCAGAGGCACTTCTCATAACTTGCGCACCCTGTTCGCGATACTCCACGACATTGACCCCGACATGAATGCCGCGGCGAGTTTTTGGGACGCCACCAAGGCGTTTGACTCCCTGGAATGGGACTATCTCGCCTTTGTGCTGCAACAAATGGGATTTCCTGATCCTTTCTTAGCCTGGATCAGGGTGCTGTACCCTGAGTTACAAGCTAGAGTCCTGATCAACGGAGTCCAGTCATCTCCCTTCGCGATAGCGCGGGGCAACCGACAGGGTTGACCCCTCTTGCCCCTCCTTTTTGCTATAGCGGTTGAGCCCCTTGCGGCCAAAGTCAGGCAACACTTTCGGGATTATGCACTGATCGACCCAGAGAGGCAGATACTCATCTCCCTGTATGCCGATGATCTTACGTTGTACCTGCGAGATCCCGCCGTCAGCCTCAATCCCATCCTTCGCCTCCTTATCCTTTTTGGCCACCTCTCAGGGATCACAATAAATTGGGGAAAATCCCAAATATATCCTTTAACAAATTCCACGGCACAATTCGATACTGACTATCCTCGGACGTGGAGTGCAGATATGATCAAATATCTCGGAATCATTATCTCCCACAACCGAGACGAGCTGATGCGTTCCAATTATGGTCGGGCACTAGATCTCCTGACTGACAACATCTCTAGGTGGCTTGCGATACCCCTTTCCATAGCCGCTCGTGTGTCTCTGATTAAGATGATCGTACTACCCAAATTGCTCTACCTCTTCACCAACATTCCTCAAGCCCCCTGCCGCCATGTTTTTTAAAGCATAAAAACCCAGTTAATCCATCTGGTATGGGGCGGAAAACAACCCAGACTTACCTGGAACGTCATCACACGACCCTTCGCCGCCGGAGGATTCGAAGTCCCTGATCTAGAGCTTTACTTTGCTTGCGCCCAGGCGCACTTCTAGGCTTACTGGATGCACCCCCCCTTACATGCCTCACTTAGCTGTAGAAAGCGGGTATAGCACTCCCACTCCCTGTACGGTGTACCTCAGCACCCCAGCGGTCCCCAGGCACCTAGCTAACACCACAGTACAATGCACCACCAGCGCCTGGCGAGAACTAGCGCGCAGAACCCAATGCTCCTTGCTCTATTTGCCTTTGGCGCCCCTCCCGATCACACAGGAGGGAGGATGCCGCCGCATGCTACGTAAACTGTCCCGCCTCACCTGGGGCCACCTCTACACACACAGGAAATTTATCACAAGTGAAGAATTTTTTGGTGACACGTCCCCCACCCCCCTGGAACGCTTCTATTATGTGAGACTCAGGCAAAATGTGCGTTCTTTAACACAATGCTTCCCACTTGAACCCCCCACCACGCTTCCTCTACACGCCCTTTTGCAACAGACTGCCCCGCGCATGTGGTATCCCTGCTCTATCGCACCACCCAGAAGGCGCGTGACCATGACCCCACCCCAACCAGAGGCAGATGGGAGGAGGTACTGGGACACCCTATCACTGACGAACAATGGTCATTTTTCTGCCGTCAGACTGGCGAAATTTCTTCCAACAGTAGGCTACGCCAAATACACTACAAATACCTACACCGACTATACTATACCCCTGCTCGCTTACATCGACTACGCTTGCGCGACAGCGATGGGTGTGATCGTTGCGGAGCAGCGGGCGCAGACTTCGGCCATTTGGGCTGGAGCTGTCCCCCTGTCCAAGCCTACTGGAGGGAAGTCCTCCATGCATTAGATAAAATGACAGGTATACACGTCCCCACCGACCCCGTCACTGCTCTTTTAGGGTTCACTGAACCATTACCTGCCAAGGTACGACAATACACCTCCTTGGCCCTTCTCCTTGCTAAGAGGCGAGTCGCCTGCCGATGGGGCAGAGGACGTGCCCCCAAATTCAAGGACTGGCTGTCGGACCTTGTGTATTGCCAGGAGCAGCTGCGCATTTACGCTGAACTATCACCTCCCTCCTCTTGCCCGCGAGACATTTGGGCTCCTCCCAAGGCATACCTCCTAGACCACACCATCACCACTGCCTCCGACCCCCCTCAGGACGGGACAGGCACACAAGACGCAGGTAGAACCTGAACGACGGGGGCCCTCCACTTGACTGAGGCACATTGGCTGGACTGCTTTTCGGGGACTCAGGTGGTACATGTTATGGGGATGCACTCGAGTGACGTCGATATTCTCTTTTGACTCAGAACCACTTGAATGTAGCAGACGAACGGTGTAAATGTCATTATATTTGACAGATTTATTTGTTTATTGGTAACGGTTTAAGACCTGGTTGTCTTTTGTTGATGTCAACCATATCGTCTGCCCATCCGACGCGGCCGGCCCGATGAGGTTGTAGGCGGCTTGCTGTGTTCTTTCCCTCAACTGTAACAGTTACAACATGTGTCCAGTAAATCCCCTCAGGATTTTCTCCTAAGCGGTCACATATGAATTATCCAAGTGTAAACTTTCAGCCCATCCTGCATGAGACATATCCTGCCTGAGAGACCGTGAATGGCAGAAGGTATCTTGCAACAGTGGTTAAGCAAGAGCACATTGCAGACCATTTGCAAAGCAAACCTTTCACATTCCAAGTCAGCCTCATAAAAAGCGGCATTTATTATGAATGTATGTATATATATATGTATATATGTAGTTATGTGGTATTTGTAAAGTGCAAACCTAGCCGAAAAGAAGCAAGGCACTGTACATGGTCGAAGGCAGGGATAAAATCAGAGAGTGAATCTAAGCAGGGAGATCTGAGTTCTGAAAGGAGAGATGGACTAATTATTGGTCATGATGTAGTCTTCTTTAAAGATCAGCATTTTAAGCTCTTTCCTAAAGTGAAGAAGGGTAGCGACGGTCCTGATGGATATTCAGGGATATAATTTAAAATCTTGGCAACATAGATGGAGAAGGACGGTCACCTCGTTTTTTAGGTCGAGCCTAGCGTTGCAGCGCATGCGCTGCTCGGTCTGCGAGGCATACTGTAGTAGGGACATTTGTGGAAGTGCCGTGGAAGCCCCGTCCATATTTTTCATTGGCTGGTGGCATTGTCTTTGGTAAACGCTGGCTTCTGATTGATAATGAAGCTTCTTAGTCCCTCCTTGTTACGGCCCTGTTTCCTTTTGTGACCGCCTATCCGGACTGGATCTTTTACCTGCGGCGTTACACGGTCTCCTTCATAAGTCGGTAAGCACTGTTTTTTCAGTCAGTCGTCTTTCGTTGCCATCCACTCTAGTTGCCTCGTTTTCTCCCTCTCTCTGCTGTTCCGTTTCTGCGCACCCGCCTTCTTCTCCCCAACTGCCTACTTTTCACGGACTGTCTCTTGTGCCTCTTCCCAGTCTCACTGATGGCCGGGCTGATATCACACTTCAGGGGGAGAACTGCGCACCGCACTGTGAGCGCTCTTTTATACTTGTTACTTTAGTTACAATTACGGCACTTGCGCTTTAGATCTAAACATCGAAAGCTAAAGCGTGGGTGTAGCGATTGCTTCCAAAGTGAAGAAATAGAAAAAAATCTATTTCTTTACTTTTTAAGCTCTCGCGCTTTAGCTTACGATGTTTACACTAAAGTGCGAGTGCCACAAATTTATACCTATTTATAGGTTTTAAGACTGGAGAAATCCTACCACTTATTGGCCTAAGAATGTTGGCAGGTATGTTTATTTGGTAGGAATGGTTCACATGCTGCAGCTTCTGTTCAGCAGCAACTGACCAACTCGATGTTGACTGTGCAGAATCTCCCTTAACTCTTCTCCGCAGTTCCTTTCACAAAATATATTCTTGAGGCGAGCTGTTTGAGTATTTATATAATATGTGTGGCAAATTCAATAGCATTTGGGTGTTTATTTGCTCATCTGATCAATGAGTTAACCCGAGCTTTCCAGTTTCCCAGGTATGTGCATGAGTAGCTCATTCGGTTAACGTTTTTTATTTTGCTTTCCATTCTGGGACTTGAAATCCCGATTTACAAATGGAGTATAGGGCTAGACGTCCCATAATGGAAAGCTAAAACCTAGACTGTATAATTATCTTGTGCACGGTCGACTTGAGTTTCAGAGAAAATGCAGAGAGGGTTAGAAAGGATGCACCTTCACAATTCGCAGGAAGCTAATGCTGCCGGTCCGGCCTTGGGTAAATTGGAAGAGCAGTTTAAAGTTGAGGACCACGGTGGTTACAGAAAAGACTGATCTGGTCTGAGTACATAGCAGCGAAATCTTCTTTACTCCGTGGCTTTCCGACCCACCCTTAAGTACTTGGTTAGCTGCCCTTTTCAGTCCTGAGTGACTGTGGAGCAGTTGCATGGAGCCAAGGCACCGGGATGAGCTTCACTAAACTCAGAGAGCACATGCGCAGATCACTGAAGGCTTGTGGGAGCTTTCAGCATGGCCCTTGCCTTCTTCAGCTTACCAAGGGCAGCCTTTTTCTGAAGGAGATTTATTAACGCTGATACAGGCAGCTTCAGGTGGGAGCAGAGCTGTGAGCCACGCAGTCTCGATACCACACAGTAACCTTTACAACCCGGAAGCAAGAGACATTGAGAGCAGCTGGCCTCTGTGCTGTTACAATGAATACCCAGGAAGCACAGGACGAACAGCCATCCACCTGCCACAGGACCAGTAGCACTCAGGCACAGGACTTCAGTCGGCTGTCACACATGAGGCTGAGAATATCAAAGTGCGACAGCAAGGGCTTTAAGTGGAATGAGAAAACTGGGGGGGGTCTCTCGGAGGGGCGTGGCAGATGGAGTTAGGGCGTGGCTTAAAAAGTAAGCTAACATCTGTGCTTAGTGTACTGCCCGACTGGTAATTTGCTGCCTCTGTCATTGCATCCAGATATATAATACGACAAGTAACATTACACCTAAAAAAAGCCAGGACTATCGGCTTTGCCAATGGTTGTTAGTTGCACAAGATAACTCAGCAACAACTATGGCTTCGTTAAATAGAATGTTGAAAATGCTTCAGTTCTGAAATGACGAGACTGTGACAGAATTATAGCAAGTCTCTATAAAGTTAGTTACATGAAAGTCAGGGTAAGGGTGGTACTACTGCAGAGTTAAGATTTTTACCTTGAGCCAATGGGCAGCTGCTCGCTCTGCGAAGCATGCTGTATTGGACTATGACCTGGAAGCTCCGCCCACTCTACGCCCATATTTGTCATTGGCTTGTGTCATTGTCATTCGTACATGCTGACTTCTGATTCATAAAAAGGCTTGTTAGTGTCTCCTTGGTACCGCCTTGTCTGCATTTGTTACCTCCCATAACAACTGGACCTTTTACTTGGCTTGTTACACGGTCAGCGTTATAAGGGGGTGGGCACTATTTTGTTTATTGACTAATGGGGACAATAACTTTAAAATATTTCTACTGCCCACACACTTGCCAAGACCTCTCTTTCAACTGTACTATATTTTTTTTCTCTGCAATTTTTAGTCCTCTTGAATTGAAGACTACAGTATATTCTTTGCCATCCACTACCGAACTAAAGACTGCCTCAATTCTATGCCACTGGCATCAACTGTGATGACATTTCTCCCATTAGGATCATATGGTTTAAGTGCAGATGCAAACCCGATAGTCTCTTTGATGTGCTGAAACGCTTTTTCTTGGTCATTACACCATTCAAATTTAAGTAATCTCCTTAAAGGTTCAAGTAAAACATCTTAACCTTGAATGAAGTGCACATAGTATTTGCTCATTCCAAGAAAATACTTAAACAAATCATTGTTCAAAGGCATAGGTGCCTGTCAACTTTTGGTGTAATACCTGCTGAAGATACTGCATGTCTCAAATATTAAACACTAGTTTTCAAAAATTAGCATTTTGATTTGGTGACAGTAATACCTCTGCCTTTCCAGTATCTCTAAAACGTATTCAAAAAAACATTGTGTTCACTTATAGTCGTAGCATGAATGATGATTTTTTTTTTTAAACAAACTTTATTGAGTTTTACCTAAGCCAGGCACAACTCACAGTTTTTCTCCTTCTGTTTATTCTTGGCTCCTGCAACTGTTGTAATTGTGTAACATGTAACTCGCTGATCCTCATGTAAAGCGCTCTGATACCTCCGGGTCTAGCCAGCGCTATATAAAACTCATAATAAATAATTAAATAAATGGCGGCTGCTTTTTATATTTGCAGCCCACCCACACAGGACAATGGCGGCTGCTTTTCGTATAGAGCGCTATGCTGCTCTAACTTTAAAAGTGGCTGTCCCCTAACCCCACAGCACTCACGGCACATGGGCAACGCTTTTTTTTTATTATTACTTTACTTTTTAGAAGAATGCGGCGTCCGCTTCAGGGACAAGGCGCATTCTTTCACCTTTTACTTTTTTTTAAAATACATTTGCATGATGAGCGCAGCGCCCCCTTCAGGAACACCGCACTCAGTTTCATTTTTTTCTTTTAACTATAATGGTGAGCGCGGCGCCCGCTTCAGGGACACCGCACTCTACAATACAATAGGTCTTGCTTTTGCCAAATTTTGACCTATTGGTATTGTAAATGACAAGGCCTTTTAATATTATAAAAGGCATTGCCATTCACAATGCCAATAGCTCAAAATCTCAAAATTACGAGACCTATTGCATTGCAAATGCTTGTTTTTGTTCTGGCAATTCTTCATCTGATGGTGAGGCCAGTGCCACCAGAGCTGGTGAGCTTGTCCGCCAGAGAGGTGGGTAACTAGAGGTGATCCATTAAGCTGGAAACTTTCTGGACAAATATCTTCAAGCCCTTGATAAAATGTGCCGCAGTGTGCGGTAAAATGCTCTTAATGGGAGCCATTGTGGAGTCTAGGAACCCACTGAGCAGGGCATAGCCATCATCCTGATACAAGATTACACTTGCCTGAATGGCTGTTCTGAAGTTGCTGTCTGGAAGGAACGGTTTCACTTTCTTTAGTAGAAAGAGCTGGTACCAATCCATCTCGAGTTTTTTTTACAAGGATTCCTTGAGGGCAAGATTGGTGTCAAGGGTGAATCTAAGTGAAATGGCATTGGTCAAAAGTTGACCTTTCAATCCATCCAGATTCATGTTATTGAGTCAGGTCAGGACTAGTTGTTGCTTAATGTTGGTACTGCAGAGCAATTCAGCTTTGGTGGTGTTAAATTTCACAGTATGTGCTGAACACGAGAGTCTGGAAGCGGCAAAGGAAGTGCAAGAGGTGCTTGATTTCAAAACAGTGGAGACTTTCATGAACATTTGTTTTGTCTGCATTTAGATGGATTTTAATGCAGTCAATGAGTAGAATAAAAAGGAGATTTACATGATGAGGCTTAAAACAATAGGTCAAGAAAAAAGTTACTTACTTCAGTAACCCCTTTTCTGATAGAGAATCAGAGTCCTCACCTTTTTAACTTCCCCAGGTGTTGGACTAGATCCAGAGATTGCTTGATAGCAACTTTCTTGTGCGTCGATAGGTGGAGTTGTGCAGCTCTTTGTCGGATCCATCATGCCCCAGATGTGACATGGAGGCCTCTACATCTGACCCACCTCTGCGTGCTGACGTAGGTTTCTCTCTGATCTCTGTCCACACCATTGGACGTGGAGATTACAAGAATCAGAATGAGCCACTGTGCAGATCTGTAGAGATGGATCTTATTAATGAACTGTGCAAATCCATTCCACAAAAATGGGAAGATGGTGGCTTGGTGAGGAATCTGCAGTTAGAGTCTCTACCAGAAAAGGCATTGCCGAAATGAAGTAACTTGTTTCTCGATAGGAACTTTTAACCGCAAAATCCTCCCCTTGTGAACAAACACCAAATAAGTACCTCCCCCAGTGCAAGGTCTGTGGGGTGGCTCAGACCAGGAACTCCTGCAGGACAGATCAGGCGAAATGCCCATCCCACCGGACCTGGTTGTCCAGACAACAGTGCTTTATGAACGAATAAAGGGACGCTCACAAGCCTTTTGGGATTGCTTTTTGGCTAGTCCAAAGCAGATTTTAATACACAGCACAATCCATCTGGAAATGGTTCCCTTTTCCACCTCATTCCCCTTTTTCGTACCCCAGAAACCAACAACCAGTTGATCATTCAAACAATGGTCTCTGGTCCGATCAATGTAAATAATTACAGCCTTGTTAGGGTCACGACAGTGGAGGCGTTCCTCCTCTTTAATTGAGTGAGTTGGTGGGTTGCCTGATGTGGAAGGACAGAACTACTTTCGGCAAGAATGTCACTTTTGTCCGTAGGACCAATTTGTTCAGGAACAATGATGTGCATAGCTGCTGGACGGACAGGGCCTACAGTTCGCTCACTCCCATGCCGAGGTAATGCCAATGAGGAAGCCAGTTTTGATGTTCAATATGAGTAGAGGACAGCTGTGCATCAGTTCAAAGGGAGTTCACTAGAGGTAGGCGAGAACCAAATGAAGGTGGCATCATAAAAGTCATTGGCGGGAACATATTGATCAGCCTTTTCAGTAAATACATCAAAACAGGTGGTCTGAAAAGTGATGGCTGATCTGTTAAAGGCAAAATATGCCAAAAGGGCTAAAAGATAACTCTTACCTGTTGCCAGAGCTTAGCTGGGCTGAAGACAGACAAAAAAAGATGTAAGACAACTTTGGATTCAAGGGTTGGATGTCATGGGAGCGGAACACCAGGCATCAAAGGTCTCCCAGCGTCCTGCAGACAGTTTTGGTGGATGGACACATGCCCGCCAGGATGACACCAAGCACCTCAGGAGGAAAACCGAAAGCCATTAACTGTTGCCACTCATTCTTCACCCATGGAGATGTGAGTTGTGCGGGCTCGGATGCAGGACCTGGCTCTGTTGCTGTGAAAGAATGCTCTCCCGGAGTTCAGTTACATGCCAGTGAATAGGCCCGGATGGGCAATTCTTGAGCGATTAAAATGTGGAAATATGTTGAACTTCATCTTCGACGTGATGGATTAAACACAGTTGTAACAAGAGAATAAACTTGGATGAACTTTGGCAATAACAATGAGTACGAGTGATTATATATTTCAAATGTATACAAAGCTGTGCAACTCTACTGTGGCACGGAACATACGTGCCACATCCAGTGAAGTTTATCTAATTTTTGCGCAAAGGAACGGGGCGCAACAAAGAGTGAATGCACGCTGAACCGGATTAAAATCGAAAATATCCAATTAAGGCTAACGAGAGGGTGTGCTTCAGACTTCTTCCGATTGTTTATCACAGAACCCGATCCGCCCCTGTAAGCACCCACGGAACAAATACCATTTTCAGGATGAAATCTGCTTAGATCACGTCGAAGATTCTTCGCGCAATAACATTAACATGGAAATACGATTGCAAATTAGTCATTGTCATCATGCTGTTAAATTTATTAACGTACATATAACACCATTATAGCAATGTTTAAATAGGTTTCAGTTCATGTTTTTTAGTTTAAGGGGACGGGAGTAGATATTCACGTCATTGATGGTACACAGCTGGGGAAGGCAACGTTTGGTTTAAAAAGAGGGAGGAGCGGAATAGTGGGATTTGAGTGAGGACGCCAGAGCTCGAGGGTTACACAGGGCGTTAGCAACAACACGAAGATTTCAGGTACAAACGGAGTTGTTGGGGACAGAGTGAGACGGGCTGTATAACATTGGGGATTGAAATGGCGATGGAAATATAAGTTTGATCACGAGTGAAATGTAGATAAGTCTGTACATGAGGAGGCTGCACATGGTGTGATGCACCAAGGGAATTTATTTGAGGACAGGTAGATTCAGGGAGTACGCTAATGGATGGCAGTTAGAATTTTGCTTTACAGGACGTTTAAGAATGATTCAGTTAGAAATATGGGAAGTAACTTTTAAGATGGGTGAATTTTCGGTGTTGATTATTTCGGCACAAACAGAGGGTTGGGGAAATGTTCATGGGTAGTTCTAATTTTTTCTGTTTATTATTTACTGGTTGTTATATTTGTGACAGTAATATACATGGGTTTGACGATCGTTTTTGAATTGTTTTTAGATACCCCTGACGAAGGTTTTCACAAAAACCGAAATGCATTGGGTGACATCTAAGTGTAATGAAGTAAATGGAGTTCAGTTACATGCCAGTGAATAGGCCCGGATGGGCAATTCTTGAGCGATTAAAATGTGGAAATATGTTGAACTTCATCTTCGACGTGATGGATTAAACACAGTTGTAACAAGAGAATAAACTTGGATGAACTTTGGCAATAACAATGAGTACGAGTGATTATATATTTCAAATGTATACAAAGCTGTGCAACTCTACTGTGGCACGGAACATACGTGCCACATCCAGTGAAGTTTATCTAATTTTTGCGTAAAGGAACGGGGCGCAACAAAGAGTGAATGCACGCTGAACCTGATTAAAATCGAAAATATCCAATTAAGGCTAACGAGAGGGTGTGCTTCAGACTTCTTCCGATTGTTTCTCCCGGAGGGGCAGCCAGAAGTTATGGGTATCAAACTCTCCTCACCCAGTCAGGGACCACTAGGATGACTCGGGCCCTGTCTTTCTTGATCTTTTTTCGTACTCTGGGGAAGAGAGGTAGGGTCAGAAAAGCATACAGGAGTCCTGAGCCCCAGTTGAGATAGAAGGCATCACTGATGCAGACTTGAATGCACATATATTTGGTCACTGCATCTTCTCTGCAGTGGTGAATAGATCGAGCCAGGGTTCTCTCCACTGATGGAGAATGCCCTTTGCCATCTCTGAATATAATTGCAATTCGTGATCCGCTAGGCAACAGTAGGTGAGTTGGTCTGTCCTGGCATTTAAAGATCCTGTCAGGTGCAGGACGATTTGGAAAATACCCTGAGCATTCAGCCACTTTCAGAGACACAGAGCCTCCTGGCACAGGAATCACAAACCACTCAGCCCAGTTTTTGTAAATCCACATGGCTGCTGTGTTGTTCGTGAGAACCTGTACCCATTCCCTCTTGATGGTTGGAAGGAACACCTTCAGTGCCAAGTGAATCACTCGCAACTCTAGCACATTAATGTGGAGGCAAGCTTCCGCCAGAGACCAGAGTCCTCTGATGTCCACCTCTCTCAGGTGGCCTCCCCAACCCAGCAACAATGCATCTGTCGCAATCATCAGATCTGGGTGGGGTACGTAGAAGGGTCTGCCATTGGTCCAATTGCGTTTGAGCAACCACCACTGCAGGTCTTTCAGAGTCTCCTCCAAAATCTGAATGAACTCTGATAGATTCCATCACTGCTGAGCCCACGGAGACTCAAGATTGAACTGCAGAGCCCACCTGTGCCCCCAAGTGTGGTCCACAGCAGGATGCAGGAGGAAAAGTGGCCAAGAAGCCTCAGAGCTACTCTCACTGAGACCCAGGTCAAGGGTTGAAACATCAGAATCATAGCTCAAATGCCCACTGAGGAAGAGGGAAGGCTAGGAAAAGCACAGTGTCCAGGATGGCTCTAAAGAAAGAGCTGTTTTGAAGAAATTAGGTGTGACTTTGGTACTTTGATGGAAAAGCCCAACAATGTCAACAGGTTAACAGTTTCTGGAGGTGTCTTACGACTGCTAAAGGCGAACTTGCCTTCAGTAGCCAGTCATCGAGGTAGGGGAAGATTGGTATTCCCAACCGTCGCAAGTGGGCTGCAACCACCACCATCACCTTTGTGAACACTAGAGGTGCACTGGAAAGGCAAAAGGGGAGCAGAGTGAACTGAAAATGCTCTTGGTCTACCTGAAACACCAGGTAGTGTTTGTGGGACTGAAGGACAGGGTTGTGGAAATAGGAGTCAAGCAAATCCAATGCCACCATCCAGTCTCCTGGGTACAGAGCAGACAGAACAAGGGCCAATGTGAGCATTTTGTTCTACTGGGGAAAATGTCCAATTGGCACAGATGGATTATGTCCTTTTCAGTACCAGAATGTAACAGGGCTAACATTCAGTCCCAATCGCTGATGCTGGCACCTTTTCTAGGGCTCCCTTGGCCAAGAGAGCTAGAACTTCTTCTAGGAGTATGGACCGGTAATCCCCTGGGAGGTGTTGTGGCAAGGACGGCATATCCAAAGGAAGTGTAGAGAAGAACATGTTCCACTATCTGGACCACCTATTGGCCAGATGTAATGCTTCTCTAACCTGAGAGGAAAAAGGTGATGCGACCTCCCGGCGAGCAATTGGCCTCTGAAGGAGGGGGTGCTGGGGTTCAGATAGAACGTTGCCCCTGGGGGTTGGATATATTGGGTCTATCCCTGGACTCTACCCAGAAAGGACTGGGAGGCCTGTCGCTGCTGAATTACATACAGACGTTGTCCAAACAGCCTAGATCTGTCAAAGGGCATGTCCATAAGGGATTGTTGGACATCAGAAGAGATGAAGGTGGAACAGATACATGCTTGGCACCAAAGCACTGTGCTGGTTCTAACTGCTCTACCCAGTCAGTTGGGTTGTATCCATGTTTGATTGGATAGAGTACTTCGCTGCATCCTGCCCATCCAAAACAATGCATTGCAGATCTAGCCACATTTCATTCAGAACAGCTGGAAAGATATCCACCACCCTCTACCACAGCTCATGCACAAACCTGCCCAGGAGGCAGACCTGAGGCCAAGGCTGGCGGAAGAAAACATACGCTTGATGAATGTACCCATGTGTATTGATTCTTTGTCGGGTGGGGTTGTGGAGAACACATTAGGCAAAGACAACTAGTAAATGCATGCACCACTACGCTCTCTGGAGTGGGGTGTTGAAATACAAAATCTGGATCCCCAGGAGTGGGTCTATGTCATCTTGCCAATTGTTTATTTACCATAGGGCAAGATTCAGACGTTGATCTGGTGCCCACAAGCACATTGGTAAGGGACTCGTTAAATGGAAGCAGAGGTTCTTGGCTTGTCTGGCCAGGGTTGAGCACCTCGGTCAGAACATTTGTTTTTACCCCCGGAACTAAGGCGCCATAGACCTATCTTGTGGGTGTGTGTAACAGACATTTGTCAGTTGGAGTCTTTGAAGGGTTTAAGCCCTGCCCTTTCTGGAGGGAACACGTCCGTTGCACACTGGAAAACATTTTGAGAGAAAAGAAAACTGTCAATCTGACAGGATTCGATGGAGCTCTGGATTTGCATTTGAGGGCGTGGAAAGAAAGGAACTGATGTCAGTATGCCCTAGTGGTGCAGACGTACAGGCCCCCACATCACATCCGGGGCAGGGCAGATCCGACAAAGAGTTGCAAGATGCCACCTTTCAACGCACAAGGGAATTTTTTTTTCAAAAAATCTCTGGATCCAATCTGGCACCTGAGTAAATTCACAAGGTAGAGAATCTGTGGTTAGAAGTCTATCCGATTTTCGGCAAATGAGCAGGTCAGGGGGAACTTCTGAGACCTGGAGGAGCCTAGGTGAACAAACTGGTGTCAGAGAGATTGGAGACGCAGTAGAGGATGTTGCTAGTGAATCGTATTTGAGACTTTAGGATGTGGATTCCGGTGGGATGAGCAAGAATGTCAGAGAAGGCCGAGAAGTCCAGCAGTATAAAGAGCCAGTGATTATCTTTATCTGATGTCAGAAGGGTGTCTGGAATTATGAGTGATGAATGTGACCTCTAGACACATCGAAGACCATACAGGAGATGTTTGTCACTGTTGCGATCTGAGAGTTGTGCATGGACTGCTTTTTTTGGTCTAGCGTATGAAGACTAGGTGAGTGATGGGTAGATAGGGGGTGGTTTATTAATATGGTAGTAGTTTACATCGTACCAACCTCAACTCTAATCACCTAGCCTTTTTTGAAAGAAAGTACAAAATCACTGGGTTCAAGTCTAAGAACGGCTTTTTAAATAATAGCTTATGAAGTCTAGCTAAAAGAGTATAAATCATCTACCACAGTTACTGCTACATGCTTATTCAGGAAGGAATACAATTGCTTTGTGCAGGGCAAACGTGAGAAAGAAATGGTAGGTGCCCATGGAAAAATGCTTCTTTACTACAGCATACTGAAGTATTCCCCACCCCCCCTGTATTTGTTTTACCATAGCTAGTAGTGTATTACATTTATCTTATAGTAGCATCATTTTATCTGAGTTTGAACTGAGACCTTTGAGATTTGCAGGCAGGTAACAGAAGAGATAAACTTCAGTAAACTTCAGGTATACACAGAAATAAAGGCTCAGACTAACGGGAACACGATCCCTTGTGTCACAGGACGTTTACAACTACAGGTTTTACACAACAGAGCTGTCAGCCACTAAAATATACGTTGCATGTCTTGGACTGGACATATATGCTTGGGATGGACAGAAGAGCAAGGAAGTCAATTGAGGTATCCAGTTGAAATCTTAAGCTGCAGATGTCAGGTTTTCAGAGATCTAGTCACTGCCTTTAAACAGCAAAGCTATCTTTTGGATTATACAGATCCCGCAGGAAATGCTTCTTGTTAGAAAAATACTATAGGGTCAGGCCTCTGATAGTAGTGTAATAAAGAAATCCTTTGGGCTTTGCACTCAGACAAAATAGTTTGTCCTCACCACATCAATTTTAAAGGTTCAGCTTTCAGACAACTGTTAAATCCTTAAAGCAATGGAGCATACACACATACAGGAGGGTTTAGGGTAACTTACCTCAAACAAATATGGTGGGCACATTTGACCAGGAGATGCATGCAATGCACAGCAATGATGCCCATGACCAGAAGGCTGATGGGGCCCAGCTATAGAGAGAAGAGATGCATATATTTAGTATAGGTTTACAAATTCTTTATAAAGGTGGTGCATATTGGCAGCAAGAAAGTTCCAGACTAAGAACAGGAAATCCAAGATTGAATCTTCAGAAGTGAGAAAACAATCTTATCATAAGTGGAGAAATATAAAGAGGGGAGAGGAGGGGAAAAGTCATTAGAAAAGAAAGAGAAACACAGAGAGAGAAGGAGTAATGAATAGACGTGGACATAAAGTGAGTCAGAGAAAGCACTGTAGAGTAACACATTAAGGAGACAAAGCTGTGGAGAGAGAAAAAAAGGAACATTAGGGGCACCCAAAAAAGAGTTGCAGAAGAGAAATAGAAAGTTGTCTAAAGTGAAAAAACACATAGGTCCTCTTTAAGAGTGGCCCAGAAAATGGCCAGGATTGTTCCCACCTTGGAGTTACCGATGCTAAATGACTGAGTGTTATTAGTAATTCCGAGGGTGGTAAAATTCCAGGCCATTAAAAACTGGACCCTCAGAGACCCTTAGAATTGAGGAATTACGGGGGGGGAAATCAGAAATAAATTCTGGGTCTGATATCCGTGGATATTTCTAATTTCCTCTAGATTTTCACACCGTGATTTAGGCTGATTTCGTAATGAGGGCCAAGAGGAAGACAATGGCATTTCTTAGAAAAATGCATCAATTCTTGTCCAGCAGTAATGCTGGACAATGACGGAAGTATAAAGATTAAATTCAATATTTGTAAACGTTTTCCCAGTAGCAAGTTTCTGTTACATTTTTATAATGCTGTACATTATCCAGCCTTCAGATGTGATTTAGTTTCTTTTTTTGTAGACAGCTGAAAGTTCTTTCATTAGACATACAGACACGCAGCACCCAGGGACGGTCGAGGGGCATTACTGCAGCTAATGCCTTTGTTCTCACTGACAGGAAATCTAGCCAGCAAGTAGTCAGCTTGACTACTAAAGGAAAAAGAGAGGCTATGGATTTCAAGGGACATTGGGCACTCTGCTGTCTTGAGCCTCAACTCTATTCTGGAAAGTAGAAGAAACTTGGGCTGAGGATGTGGGCATAATACTCTCCTCTGCTTCAGACATTCAATGCCTCAAACACTACTTGTACATCATCAAGATCTGAATGTCCAGTGCCTTCCTTAAGCTCAACTCAACCAAGACCAAATTCATGTTATTTGCCAAGAACAACCAACAAGATACAGCACAAACCTGGCTCACTGGCATAACGTTTGGCGGCTTTCAATCCCCACTTTAACCAAATGCCAAGTCATTTGGATTCACCTTTAACACCACCCTCACCCTCAAGAAGCATAGTGCCAAACAAACAAAGACGGCCAGGTGCCAGCTCATTCCTCTAGAGAAAGTCATAGTTTCTTACAGAAAGTTGCTTTCTCAAGCCCTCATACTTTCAAATCTAGATGGTAGCAATGCCTTCTCTGTAGCCTTCCATACTCCACACTGGTGCCTCTCAGGGGCATCCTACATGCCACTTCACAACTCGTCTAAGGCCTGAAGAAATAGGATCACATCACCCTATCCTTATGATGATGCCAGCCCTCACCATCTTCAAAAAACAGCTGGATTATTTACTAAGATGTCACAACCAGCATCCCCCGCTTATCTTGCAGACAAGCTCACCATTTCTGCTGGATGCATTTCTGTACTACAAATTGGTGCAACGCAGGCGTGAAAACCAAAGCTGAAGCTTTCTTATCTTCTTAAGACCAAAATTATTTTTTTTTAATTGAAAGTCTGCAAAATGTCTACCTGCATTGAAGACATCCCACAAACATGACTTTATCTTTACCAGGGTCTGTAAGAGAGACCAAGATGAGGCAGCACCATAAATTTGATGAAGATATGATGACCCAGGGCTTGTCCCAGCTTCAACTTACTCTGAGCATTTTGTTCAGCTGGATCAGCTGCAAGATGAAATTACTAGAACAGACAGCACTTCAGAAAACACTAAAACTGCCTTGGGGTCCCAGTCTTACTGAAAATGCCCATGGAGGACTGTCATTTTTCATCACTTTTCGTAAACTTCTATAGACTAATTGGTCTCCTTGGACTTCAATACTACATCCTTTTCCTCACTGACTTAAACTCAAAGGGTTTAACTCAGTATTTACATTTTCTCTTTACAACATTTTCACAGCTTTTAGTGATAAAAGCCCTATTTTTTTGAGCCATGGCTTGGATGACTTCACAAATGGCAGCTTGAGAACCTTGCTCCAGTTCTGAATGTTATGGTGGCGTCGAACCCACCAACCTCCAGAAGATAGTAAAGAAACATGAAAAAACACTCTTACACGTGGACAGGCTCCGATTGGCAAAGAGGGAAATCAGACATGGGGCGATGGACCTGTTACTGAGACCGGTTGGTGGCCAGTTTTGTTTGGTGGACTAAGCAGTCCAATTAGCCAGCCCCCCTCCCCCCGCCCCCGATCTTCACTTCAGGGCACAAAGTAAAAGGCTGTTATTACAGCCTAGGCATACATATACTAAGCCTGACCCACCGCAGGCTGGCTAATTGTCAGAGGCAGAATGGCAATGGGCTGCTCCTTCTGTCACAGCATGAGATGTACCTGCCGCCTGGCTCCCTCCAGGTGCGACAAAGGCCTCAAAGTGCTGCTGATGGGAAGTCATTAGCACTCACTTTGCAGTGGTCTAGGGCAGGGAGGAGGACTGGAAAGTTAGGGTGGGAAGGCTGTTTAGGGCCAGCGAGGGAGCTTCTCTGATTATTTCGGTTCCTCTCCCCTCATGGATTGGAGGTGGGGGGGGGGGGGGGGGAGGATAAATTAGTCTCTGTTCTTCTCCTTTTCCTGCCAGAGGCGGAATTCACACTATATAAGACTACATAACAAGCATTTGCAATGCAATAGGTCTCGCATTTACGTGAGATGGAGCTATTGGCATTGTAAATAATAATGCCTTTTATTTGTGTTTTGTTTTTTAAAACATAAATAAAAGGCATTGTCATTTACAATGTTAATAGCTTAAACTCTCACAAATGTGAGACCTACTGCATTGCAAATGCTTGTTCTACATGTAGGGCACCCCTAAGGTAGGCCCAACATACCCCAATGGGAAGGGCGCAGTGTGTGTGAAAGGTAGGACATGTACTGGTGTGTTTATATGTCCTATTAGTGAAATACTGCCAATTTCGTTTTTCACCGTTGCATAGCCTGTCTCTCCCATAGCATATCTTTGGAGTCGCCTTGCATTGTATTGGATTGTCAATGCATTTAAATGGCGTTTACTACCCCTAATGAGGCGTCTAAGCGTTTTATTTGGCGAGTAGCACGCTACTGCGGAACCCATAAAAGATTAGTGGTGAAGTAGTAAAGTGAAATATGAAAGTAATTAGAGTGGTGCATATGTTAGTCAGTTATTTGGATTGAGGACAGCGGAGGGATAGAAGAGGGAAAAAGGTTTGCATTTTTATAGCGCTTGCTACCCCTGATGGGATGTTAAAGCGTTTTTTTTCGGAGAGTAGCACGCTACTCTGGAACGCATAAATGATTAGTGGTGAATAAGTATAGTGAAATATGAAAGTAATTAGAGTGGTGGATATGCTAGTCAGTTATTTGGAGTGAGAAGCATAGTGGAGGGATAGAAGAGGGGAAAAGGTTTGCATTTATATAGCGCTTGCTACCCCTGATGAAGTGTTGAAACGCTTTTTTGGCAAGTAGTATGGTACTCTGGAACTCAAAAGGGCTTAGTGGTGAATTAGTATAGTGAAATATTAAATTAATTTGAGAGGTGGACATGTTAGTCTGTTATTTGGATTGAAAGGATAGTGGAGGGATAGAAGAGAGAAGGATTTAAAATTGTTTTTCTGGGTTTCATAGCAGTAGGAGGAGGCTTGAGATGAGTGAAAGGGATGTGGAGGGGGAAGAGTCAAAGGGAAGGGTTTAGAGAGGCTTGTTTTGGGGGATCGGAATAGTAAAAGAGGTGTGAGATGATGCAAGGAGGGGTAGAGTAGGCAAGAGTCTAGAAATGGTTATTTTGGGGATCAAGGTCGTGGCATGGGGTTTGGAATGAATGAGAGAGTGAAGGTCTACGAGGATATATTGATAGATGTATAGGGTGAGGAATTGGGTAGTACATTGGAAAGAGTAGTAGAAAGAGGCTTGAGATGAGTCAGAGTTGAGGTAGAGGATATATTGAGAGACGTATAGGGTGAGAAATAGGGTAGTGCATTGGATATGCTGAATTAGAAGAAAAGTAATATATTTAAAGACCCATAAGTACATCAAAGGTATAGAGATGCATAAAGGAAGTAAGTATATGTAGATTAAAGATGCTTCAAATAAACTCTGGCCTTAAAGTGTTGCAGTACTTAAAATTAATTTTATCTATTTGTTTATATATAGATACATCTTTTTTTGTAATTCAATAGTGAAGCAATTGTAGATAAACAGTTATAATAAATGATTTCCTTATTTTTGCAGTCACTTATATACATGTTAAAAACATAGGATAGTATCAGTAATATGTACATTTGTTTTGCAGAACTAATTAATATCTATCTATATATATATTTTTTTTTAAACATAATTAATCTACATGTTTATACAAAACAATACACATATATAGGTACATATCTATAGTAAAAATAAATGCTTAAGTACGGAGGGATATGCTGTCTATTTCTGTTAGCGTTGTTGCTTATGCGGGGAAGAGTAGCTTTCTGAAGATAAGGTGGTTATCCATAGATCTTTGATGGACGGAGCACTGAAACTTTTCAGGCACTCACCCCTAGTCACAGATCTGGGTTGAATCCATCATCGTTCTTTAGCTCACTTACCCACCATAGTTCAGACCCAGCTATATGCAATTCAGTCTTGACCCTGTTCCTCATGGGAACAGTCCAGCCCGAACTGCCAAGCCAGGTCTTCCCTGAACCAGAAGCAAGCATCCTGGGACCTGTTTCGGGGTAACAGCCCTCATCAGCCAGGCTAGCTTGAATCCAGTGGCGAAGCGAGCAAGGGACCCACGTCTGGGCATACACTGCCAACTTAGGGCGAACAAAGCAAACACAAGTAGTTGATGGACGGAGCACTGAAACTTTTCAGACACTCACCCATAGTCACAGATCTAAGTTGAATCCATCATCATTCTTTAGCTCACTTCGCCACCTCAGTTCAGACCCAGCTATAGGCAAATAATTGTTGACCTTGTGCCTCATGGGAACAGTCCAGCCCGAACTGCCAAGCCTTCCCTGAACCGGAAACAAGCATGTTGGGACCAGTTTCAGGGTAACACCCCTCATCAGCCACATTAACCGAAACGCGCGTAGATCATATGCATAAGCCACATACATATTTGATTGGATGTTAATCATATGCAAAATCCAAATATTAGATTAGATGTAAAAGCCACAGATATGATGTAAAATTATAATCAGGGAAGAAAATGTACCAAAAGGTTGGACATTCAAATGTATAAAAAAAGTTTAAGATGATAATGTGGTGCCTTGTTGCTCTTGTTTGATGCTCAACAGCAAAGAGAAACAATTATATGGAAAATATTACATTTTATATGAATACTGAAGACTCGTTTTGGAATTCCTGTATGCGTTTTAAGAAATGTTGATTTGAGGCATTTGTATGAATGATGGATTGAATGAGGAGAAAGTGGTAGATGAATGAAGATTGGAAGCGGTGGTTTTTAAAGAAGTCACATTTTTTGTTGTTGTGAACTTTATGAAGTATTAACAAATGAAATAATGTATGCTATATAGTATATGTACATTGTATAATAGAAAGTTGACATGTGAAATTCAGACATGATATATTGATAGGTATGATATGACAAAAAACTAATAAAGAGAGAAACACAAAAAAAATATTTTGTTATTTAGACTGCATGTATATTGAAATGTATGAATGAGGGAATGATGAGCCACTGATGAAAGAAATTTTTTTGCAGGGGGACTTACTTCTTATAGTTTTTGCTCTGCTCCAGGAGCCAATAGTGTAAAGCACGGGGCCTGTTCCATTTTAAACATACACATGAGATTGTGCTGAGTGTACACGCTAACACACAAGAGTATGCTCAGTAAATAGAATAACAGACAAGAGTATGCTGGGCGTACATGGTAATACATGAGGTAAACAAACTAACAGGAGGTCACTGGAATTATGCAGTTCTGCAGCAGCAGCATTTTCAGCATAATTACGGTGTTGACGAATTTCCACATACTCCATGATCTGCTAAACAATATGGAGATTTTAAGAAAAAAATGTGCTTCTGGTGCAAACGGATCAAAAGTTACTAAAAACTGCGTGACGTAGAAGGCCATTCACTAAGGTTGCCTGGTTACCTTTCAGTAGCTTATTGGTGTATTTGGGTGTTTGAGGTGGCACTAATGAGTTGAAAGATTTTACCACACAGTGTTAAAATGTGTCAAAATGGCCAAATAATGAAGTAATAGTATTACAAAATATGCGACATAGGCCGCATTGTTTGACTTTTCTTGCCACATAATTTAGTCATCTGTGCTGTATACTTGGTCCTCACCTCCCACAGTATTCCAGTAACCCTGGCTAACACTTGAGAGTATACTCAGGGGGAAAGCTAACATAGGTCCTTGCCACTTTCCAAACATCTTTCGAGTTCCTATGTGAACAAATTCAGGGACCCTTTTTGGGCGACATCTTGGAGCGACGTTCATTTTTAATTAGAAGTTCCTTAATATGAGAACGCAGCCCTTCTCCTCTGCAAGGGGCAGCGCCCTAGCATGCCCACTTTGTGAAAACGTAATCATGTTCTCGTTTGCCGCATCAGATGCGCGAGGGAGCCGAGGTCCCCCTGTCTGCCTTCCCGCTCGTGACACACCGTTTCAAGAGGCTCGGGTGCTACATTGCAGAATCGGAATTAGGCGGTGGCTTGAAGCCCCTGGAGTGAGTGATTATCGAGAGGAGCATAATGAATTCAACGTCACACTGCCCAGATTTGAACGCTAGTGACGTAAAATCAGACAGATGAGGAGGAGTGGAATCTCGTCTACTACCTTATGGCTAACGATATTTATCAGTGGTTGCAAAAATCAGTTTCATCTGGAGTGCGCCCGAAACAAAAATATGGTCTACAATTTTGTACAAGTAAAATACACTATATTTATGCGGTGTACTTATAAGGAAAACACAGAGCAACTATGTGTGCACTTCCTGGACTACTGATCTGCCGAACCAGGTGTCACTGAAGAGCGCACGTTAATTTATGATGAGCTATCGTGGTACTATGGGCAGCTAAAGGAGGTTTTTGTTCCCCAAATTCAATGTACTGGTTTTGTCGACATTGGAAGGATGAACGGCTGTTTGGTCCCGCCGTGATAAGAAGCAGCGATGTGCTACATATTGCTTAATTAATAGGACACCCGGGAGCTACTGAAAAAAGAGTTGTTGTTTTTCATTGAAGTTACTGGCTGTGGCCAGTGGGTCGTTTAAACGGTTGACTGTACTACATGGGTTAATACGTAGCTGTTATTGTACATATATTGAGCTTTTCGTTTTCCGGGTAGTTGTCTTTTGCGGCTTTAAATAAAACAGAGGCTTTTGCGCCAGAGTTCCGTTGGCCAGTTTATAATTCCACATTTAAATGGTGTAGTTTCAAAATACGATTTGTCGATTAGGTTGTACTTTCTTTGCCGTGCATTAACCCAGCTTTGTATGCTTCGTAGGTCGATAAAAACATATTTAATAACTGCACCAATTGACTGAGCACCCAGAGACGGCAGTGTTCGCTTTGTGTGCCATAACATATTAGAGATTAAGAAAGACAACATTGGTAGGATAAAAATCAGTTGTATTAAAACAAAAAAGTAGAATCGAAGGCTACAGAAGTCAAGTTTTAAGTTTAAATGTCTAATTCTTCAATAGAAAGATGAGCGCCTCCACCCCAGCGTGATCTTTCATAGAGAACGCATGGAAAGATGACCTCCCGTAAATTCATGTACTTCTTTTAATAACAATTGTTTAATACAGATTTAAGTCGTGGGAACTCCTGTGTCCTTCGAGTGGGAATGAAAGGGAAAGTCGCTCGCTGGTTTAAAGCAATGTCTGCAGAGAGTTTTGTAGGCGCGGTATAGGGTCGGAGTCTCCTATCCAAAATCACTCGGCCTTTCATCCGCTGCACGACTGATGAAACACGTAGATGAGGAATCTTACTAAAGCTTCAGATAAGATTCATATTAAAGCTAGTGCTGTAACCAAGAGCCGGCTCAGTAAATGAACACACGCTGTGGGCAGACCTTGAGATGCCCACCACCGATGCCCCCTATTCTTCGAAAGTTGTGTTAACCTGCTCGCCACTTGATGCATCAGTCCATAAGCCCCCCCCACCCCCGCTCCCTAGAGAAGGTCTGTCAGTGATTACCGGCTACATTACTGTGACATCCCCTCACACCTGTGGCGGAGGCTGGGGGTCCTAGAGAGCCATAATTCCCCGGTGTGTGGGTGCTCTAGAGGTCCGCCCCCGCGGTCAGCTCCGCAGCGCAGACCCCAGACTCTGCTGGGTGAACTCGGGGAGCGATCAGAGGAGAGGACGTCGCAGCACACCGCCATCTTCCTTTTAAGATTGTGAGTTCTGTTCTTATCCAAATTGTCGATGATGTTCAACCTGTTAGATTACAACAAGTTCCATGCATGCCAATGGGCAAGTATATCCGATGCCCCTCCATTGAAAATGTGGATGTAAAAGGCTCAAGTAAAGCGCTCTGATACCTTCGGGTCATGTTCGCGCTATATAAAACAGCAACAATAACAACAAGGCAGAAGATGTATGCGTCATTCTTTCTGCCAGTGAACGAGACAGCTGATCTCCTAAGCAATTCCTCAACACAGGCGAGTGAGAGCTGCGTCTGGGCCTCAATTCACTACAAGCATTTTAAAACAAGACAAATTGGTCCGGACGCGAGCGAGCGCCCGCCGCGCGAAAGTGGAAGCAAGCGCGCGCACTTGGCGGGGGAGCGCATTCCAGGCTGGGGAGCGGACCCTTTGAAGTATGATGCCGAGGGCGCCAGTGGGCTGAAGCGCTTCCTAAAACGGATTGCATGGCGGCACGATGCACGCAATCCACTTTTGGGAGCACTTTGAAATGCCCCTCTTACTAGAGTCTCGCATAGCGATTGCGTAAACGCAATAGCTAGGCGAGACCTAAAAATGAACAATTCTGGAATGTGGGCCCCTTTTTTGGTGAGTGCCTGGGTCTAATTGTGATCCCATTCTGACACTGCACGTGGATGTCATGAGGCAGAGCCAAGGAGCAGTGACAGAGGCCAACAACAGGGACGTAGCTGTAGCAAAGCGAAGTAGGTGACCTAGACGACCCTGCATTCATAGGTCACATGTTTTCCCATGCAGAGAGAAGGCAGGCTCTGCTCTAGAAAGCACAAAGCGAAGGATTTCACTAAGACCACCGGTTTGAAGATGTGCGGGAATACTTGCACCGTGGTGAGAGATCACGGCCTTTAGAGAGAACTGAGTTCAAGGCCACAGATCGGAGACTGGCCTGACAAACAAGTTACTTACCTTTGGTCACTCCTTATCTGGTAAAGACTGTCTAGCTGCAGATTCCTTACCTTAGAATTATACCCAGGCGTCAGACTGGATCAGGACATTTTTTGTAAGCAGTACCCCTGTGTGCCCAGACATTCGGCTCTGCATGGCGTTGTCCGCACCGGAAGTGACGTGCACCGTGCCTATATAGGCACCACCCCATGTTGCTGGCGTCAGTTACTTTTCATGACTTTCCACACCAGTAGCGCAGAACCACGAAGCACACTGACTACTGGTGTGGAATAATGGGGCCCTAAAAGGTGAAACCTCGGTCCCTAGAAAACCGTTCACAGAGCGGGGAGGATGGGTGAGTCGGTAAGGAATCTACAGCTAGACAGAGTCTCTACCACATAAGGCGTTAAAGAAGGCAAGTAACTTGTTCATCTGATAGAGACTTCTAGCCACAGATTCCTTACCTTAGAATAGCTACCCAAGCAAACACCTCCCCAGAGGTGGGTCTGCGGACCGACCAATTTCACATGAGGAAGTCCTGCAGGACAAGACAGGTAAAATGCCCATCTCTACGAACCTGAGTGTCCAGGCAGTAGAACTTGGTAAACATGTGCAAGGAAGCCCACGTTTCTGCCTGGCAGATGTCCAGGACCGGAACTCAGCGAGCTAATGCATTGATGGCAGTTTTAACTCTGGTAGAATGAGCACACAAACATTCAGGGGATTACTTTTTAGCCAATGCGTAGCAAATTTTTATATAGAGCACCATCTATCGGGAGATAGTTCACTTCTGCACAGCCCGTACGTTCTCCGCTCCGACAAACCCCACGAAGAGTTAGTCGTCCATCCAGGAACGCTTGTGTGCGGTCAAGGTAGAACAACAACACTCTTTTTGGGTCCAGACAGTGAAGTTGCTCCTCTTCCTTGGAGGGATAAGGCAGAGCATAAAAAGTCGCCATAATGATGGCTTTTCTTCTGAAAGTGGAGAGACCACTTTCAGAAGAAAAGAAGCTCTGGTACGAAGCACCAGGAACTGGCTAGATGTTCAGGTAAGAAGGCTTGGATGAGAAAGCCTGAAGCTCACTGACCCTCCGGGCAGATGTTATTGCCACGAGGAAGCCAATATAGGCACCGCAACTGTCATTTCAGGTGCGGAGGCTGATGCCACATAGAGGCGAACATCGCTGCCTACCGGCACTCAAGGGTACTGCTCACGAAAGATTTCCGGATTCAGTCTGACGCCTGGGGATAATTCTAAGGTAAGGAATCTGTGGCTAGAAGTTTCTATCAGATATGGCCAGCATTGGTTCTGAAGTATTTCTGGGGATTGATGGGGAAACGGAACACTATGAATCCTGGTGAGACAGAGGGGGACAGAAAAGAGGATTGTTGGATGTGAACCGCCTGGAGGATCTTTACATTTCCTATCCTCTTCTTTTCCTTTTTTATATACATGTCCTGGGCCTGGAAAGTGTTGGTTAGTGAAGCAACAAGTGCCTTGCCAGCCACCTAGGGGGGGCTAGAAATGCTGTATGCCACTACACATGTAGAGATGGGGATTTGTGATACAGGTGGCTAGGCTCAGCCCCGGATTTAGCTCAACTGGTCCTCTGACCAGTCAAGGCCCTTTTGAACCCATCTCCCGCCTCTGCTCCTAATGCTGCTCTCTCTCCTCTGTTCTCTTTTCCTCCTGGGCCTCTGCTCTCTTAATCTCTCCCTCTGAGCCTTATCTCTTCCTTTGGCATCCTCTTCACACTCCTCTATTCTGCTTTTTTCCCTTTCTTCTTCCGTTTGTAGCCTCTCTGTGCTTCATTTTACTCCCTTGTCACACTTTTGGTGCCTTTTTATCCCCCATTTCTAGCATCATAATTTATATGTCTTTTTACTCCTCTGTCTCACTTTTCTGTACCTCTGTACCTTTTTCCACCCTCTCTTGTGCCTCTTTTTTACTTCTCTGGCACACTTTTAGGGACATTTTCTTCCATACTTTTAGCCTCCTTCTGCAGCTCTCCTTTTTGCCACTCCAACCATCGTTTCTGCTTCACACCCTTCTCCCTACGTGCCCACCTGCACTCCCTAACCCCACCACACTTATTTCCACCTCCCTCTCTCCTTACTTGTTCTCCTAAACATAGCCTTCCCGTCTGATTTTCCTGCGCCTGCCAGCCCTGCTCACCGCCCCACGCTCCTCCCCTCTCTCAGAACCTACTTAATGGCAGCACACCCGTACCATTGGCGCGCCAAAATTAAGCCAGTCTGTGCCCGTCCATGCCTGGACCGTGCCCAGTGGCACGAACACTGGTCTGATTGGCCTCCAACAATACACTCCAGCATTATTTCATTCCCCCAGGCCGCCAACCCACCCACGGCTTCCGCGCCGCACTTACCACCATAGTAGGACCCTTTACATGCACACACTGTTTTATGTAGTTCAAAGTTTTGTATCGAACTTCCCAAAATAGCTACAACATGGGCCCAAGCACAGGTTTCCTAATATAAATAAGTAAATCACAGGAAAAAGGAGGAGGAGGAACATCACATGGTTCTCTCACACATACAGAACATGTACAATATGGGAGCTGGCACACTAAAGAGGCAGTGAGAGGTGTTAAAGGACTAATGTACGCTCTCCATAAACACACAATTAACATACAAGAAGTAAAACAATTGTGGAAGAAGCAGCCAGATTGGTTATGGAATTACCATACACTCACGTAATAACAAGGCATGATGAACCCTCATCATGTATAACATATACATTTTTCAACATTCAAGTTGCCCTGCAATAGGTGGAAAAAGAGGTCTTTATAGAGGTGCTCATGTGCTTGGTGATTAGAGAAAAGAAAAGAACAGTAAAAATAGTCCTCATAATTCTTTTTAGATAACATCCATGGTTATGAGAGAGACATTAACAACAGCCTGTCTGAGAGTTTCTTAACCGACTGCAATCTTCCGTGTTTGGAGAGGTGATGACTGAATCAAAGCCCACCACTCATAGGGAAAAAATATACTCAATCGAGGCTTTTATTGCTTTTGACGTTAGGATCAGACTGTTGCATTAGGTAGGTTAAGCCCTCGCATGCGGGTCTTCATCAAGTCGGTGATGTGTATAGGACAACCTAAAACAGTGCAGCTACACCATTGATTGGGTGGGGGGCTCGGTGAAAGGTGTTTAATCCTGATACACCCTTCTCTCTTTTGGTAGAGTGTCCACAATTCTCACTAATAGAATCTCCTTATGGTATGCCGATCTCAAGGATTCAGCTAGACGATGTTCCTTTTAAATATCCATGAAAATCAAGGCTGTGATGAGCATGCCTTTGTATTATTCACAATGTTGAAATACACATTTGACAAGGAGAAATAAATTCCAGATCGTCCATGCGTGATTGTTCCGAGTAACTCTCCAGGCTCTCCAGACCAAGTGATTCAATCGATTTCAACATTGTGAAAAATACAAAGCATGCTCAAGTTGAAAAGACCAGGGTGGTAAATCTGATCGTTCTCCTGTGACAGCAGATCCTCCCAAGGGGCAGCCTGATCGGACAGCAGATACTCAAGCCCAGGGAGTTCTGGATACCATACTATCCAGACTATCCATACGACAGAAGCCCGATAGTAGCATTGGGGAAATTTCAATCAAAACCTTTCTCACTACCATGTGGCGTCCCGCAGGGGTCGTCCCTGAGCCCGACTCTCTTTAATGTATATGTCTCAACTTTGGCACCAGTTATTAGTGCGTTCGGGTTTGGGATCACCTCGTATGCAGACGATACGCAAATTGTGGTAGTGCTACTACCTGGCAAAGAAACCGGGTTGGATGGGCGCTTCCAGTCTTGTATGGAAGAAGTTGGACGATGGATGGCAGGTAACTGCCTGAGGCTGAACTCGGATAAAACTGAGGTGATGTTGTTTGGAAACAACCCCAATTTTGGACCCCTTCATGGTGGCCGTCTTCACTGGGGTCTCTCCCCATCCCAGCTAAAAAGGTCAACAATTTGGGGATCCTGCTAGATGAGAAACTCTCTATGGGAGTTCAGGTCAATGCGGTAGTTTATAAAACAGGGTATGTTTTAAGAACAGTGAGAATGGTATTAAATCTCCCAACGCTTGACTGTCGCAAAACAGTGGTTACGGCCCTGGTTTTATCAAGGCTGGACTATTGCAACAGTTTATACTTAAACATGCAGCAAAAACTGTTGCATAAGCTCCAGATGTTCCAAAATGCCGCGGCCAGACTCCTTACAGGTACCCCAAAATTTGCCTTGATCTCCAATGTGATAAAAAAACTGCACTGGCTCCCGGTTAGAAACCGGATACAGTTCAAATCACTATGCATGGTGTTCAAGGCATTGCATGGAGAGGGATATGACCACCTCGAAAACCAATTCCAACGGTATAAACCAATCCGCACGCTTCGATCATTAGAAGCAAAACTGATCGTTGTTCCACCAACAAAAAAAGCCCATTGGGGTGGTCGAAGCTTTACCTTCTGTGCCGCAAAGGCCTGGAATGAGCTCCCATTCCATTTGAGAAATGCAAAGAATCTGTTGAGTTTTAGGAAGGACTTGAAGACCTGGCTTTTTGATAAATAATCCTGCTTGCCCTGGCCTTGTCTAAAGAGAAGTATTTCCACACCAGGACACCTTCGGGTAATCGTGCGCTTTAAAAATCACCTTAACATAACATAACATATCCCAACCCATTACAGAGCCACTAGAATGAATTGAGCCCTGTCTGTTCTCATCTTCTTCGGGACAGACGTGGTATCGGCGGGAAGGCATACAGGAGTCCCGGGGAACCAAGTCAGAGACCACTTGAAAACACCAGCAGGCAGAAGTGCTGACATTGTGCACTCCTGGCAACGGGGAAAAGATCGAGCCAAGGTTCTTCCCCATTCACAGAAGAGACAGTGTGCCACCTGTGTGTAGCTGCCACAAATGATCGACTAGGCGCCAACAACTGAAATTAACCGCCCCACCATTCAACAACCCTGCCAGGTGGGTCACCACCAGGAAAATAATTCTTTGGTGGTCCAGCCATTTCTAGCGGCACAAGGCCGCCTAGCACAGAGTCTGTGATCCCCACCCCACCTTGTTTGTTGCAGTACCACATGGCGGTGATGTTGTCCGTGAGTTCCTGTAACAGCCTCCGCATTATAGACAGCAGGAAGGCTTTTAGCACCAAGTGGATGGCCCTCAGCTCCAGAAGGTTGATATGGAGCCGAGACTCCACCAGAGACCAGAGGCTTCTGATCTCCACTTCTTCCAGATTGCCACCCCAACTCAGAAGTGATGCATCGATCACCACTGTCAGATCTGAAGGAACAGGGGTCTGCAGCTAACCCAATTACGCTCTAGTGGCCACCAATGCAGATCTTTCGCAGCCTCCTCTGACATCTGGACATGGTCAGAGAGGTCACCCTGATGTTGGACCCACAAAGACAGAGCCTGTGTATGGCACCTGGTGTGCTCAGCTAGCAGGATGCAGGAGGAGAGGTCACCAATCCCAGCAGCCTCAGAGTCGACCTTACTGAAACACAGACCTGAGGCTGAAAGATTAAGATGATAGTCTGAATGTACTGTACGCTCTTTACCAGGGGAAAGCCATGAAACTGAACCATGTCCAGAATGGCTTAAATGAAAGGGTGGATCTGGAGAGGAGTCAGGTGTAACTTTGGCACGTTGATGGTGAACCCCACAGATGACAGGAGGGTTGCAGTAGCCTGGAGGTGGTTGGCCACTGCATGGGCGAGCCAGTCTTCAACAGTGAGTCGTCGCGGTAGGGGAAGACTGGCACCCCTGATCTCCGGAAGTGTGATATCACCATCACTTTCATGAACATCTGAGGGGTGCTGGTGAGACCAAAGGGGAGCACAGCAAACTGAAAATGCTCCTCTCCCACCATGAACCGCAGGTAGCATCGATGGGCCAGCAGGATGGGAATATGGAAATAGGTGTCCTGCAGGTCCAAGGCCAAAATCTAGTCTTCAGGATCGAAGGCAGACAAGACCTGGGCTAGGGTAAGCCTTTTGAATTCCTCCTTTCAAAGTAGAGGGAATAACAACCATGTCCTACTTCTGGGACAGGCACCCTCTCAATAGCCCCTTTGGCAAAAGAATTTGCCCTTCCTCCCAAAAAATGGAGAGATGACGCTCTGTCAGTAGTTGAGTGGATGCTGGAGGGTGCGGTGGAGCTGAAAGGAAGGGTATGGTATGAAAGTCACCGAGATGGCCGCCGAGGTGGAGCCCCAAAATGGAGCTCCTGGATTGGGGATTACGATCTCGTAATTATCCTCCTATAATCTGTCACAGTCCCTGCCATCACCTGGTTTGGAGCTTCGTTTTCCGGCAGCAACATGGAGAAAACCTCATCGGAGGTCCTGGTGTACAGGAGGTGGCTCCGGTTATGGTGCGATGGCTGTGGAGGTGATATTGGGACATCCTGGCACGATCGATGGTTGCTCTGAATGGGAGACGGAGCTGCTGAGGTCGCTGGAGAGATTCCGGCCTGCTGCTGCGGTTACCGAGCTCAGCGTTGCAGTGAGTTCGGGCAGGCCATTTCAACAGCTGTGCTGTGCTCTCCCTGGCTCACCGGGGTCGCACTGCACAAGGTCTACCCCCGGAGGGAGATTGCTGCTGCACTCCGGTACCGGGCTTTGCGGCTGAAGCGTAGTGCTGCTGATCAGTGCACTGTGATCTGTGCGCCCCCTGGGTCTCCGGAGTCACGCTGCACGGCGGTGTTGAAGAGTGCTGGGGGCCCTCGGTCGTGCTTCACTGCTAAGCTGAGGACTGCTGGTCGGATTGCACCCACTGGGGTGTTAAGGCTACCCCCTGCTCCGGGTCCTGGGATTGGACCTATTGACATATGCAGAGCACTGCCTGTCATGCACGCTGGCTTTTTGGAATGTGCCTTGCCTGAACATGAACCAGTATTTTCGTTTTCATTCCATTTCCTGTCCAGAACGTGCTGCCGGTCCTGGGTGGCTAAGTGAACCCTGTTGTCATGGGGCATTACGGGGTTCTTCCGATGAGGTTGGGGTGATGCGCTAGATGTGACTGACCCGGTTCACTACCCTACGTGGGGATGCAGTGAGGTGGAGCGGGAGGGTGCGAGCGCTCGTCTCCCTACATGTTGTGCTTGGGCTACTGTACTCTTCAAGCACCATTGCGCCCCCTGGGGAGTCCCCGGACTTTGGCTGTTTGTCTGCAGCAAGGCGCTCAGCGAGGAGCCCTTCTGTTCTTGCCATGTAACTTCTCCCCTTGCATGTGGATTATTGATGTTACCTGCATTTCTTTGAAGGTCACTTACTCTGATTTGCTTTACCTGCACTAGACTAAGTTTCAAATCCTTCTTGTTTAGGGCGCTAGAGAAACAAAGCTAGGACTTGCCTGTTATTTGCACGGTGCGGCCATCTTGGAATAGTCTGGCTTCTATAAGCTATTATGTGCCCCAGTTGGTAGGAACAGAGAATGAAAGGTAGGATGCCCTTCTGGATTGGGCTAGAGAAGCTTGGATAGGACTTTCCTGTGCTACTCACGTTGTGGCCATCATGGACTAGCCTGGCTGCAACAAGGCCCCTTGGGACAGCGCCTGATTCTGCACAGCGCACAGGGACGTACAACGCAGCACAAAGAGGTTGGTTCGAGCCTGGGATGATCATCCCTCACATCAACTCACTCACTTTAGTCCAGGGGTGTAGCAGCAACTGAAGGAGCTATGAACCAAACGGCCCCCAGCACATGATAATTGCAGTACTTTACCTGCAATATCATTACCACCAACATTTGCTGTATTGGGGCTGCAGATTCACAGGCAACTGAACCAGTGACCCAACTATCAATTACCCCTACAGCAGTGAGGGTCATTCTTACCAGCCTGAATGTCACTAAGATGGCCGCCACGAGTGGGCCTCCCACAAAAGCACTCTTTCTCCCCTTGTTGGGGAGGGATCCAGCATTTGTTCTGCGGGATACAGAGTCCTCTCAAAGAGTGATCACAGCGGCAAGAGACACACTCAGTTGAGGATTGTGAGTCGTCCCACTACCACTGGGATCGCAGCACCATACACCGTGACCAGGGCTCTCGATGGAACTTTTGACAATGCCCCCTAGGCGGAATCCAAAACTGTCTGTATGCACCGCGGTGCCCGAGCAACTTTGGCTGATGCCCGGTGGAGCTGTCCTATGCAGCTATAGAGGAGTTTGGCTCTTGTTCACCACTTGGCTGCCACCTACCCAGCCGGACATCGGACATTGTTTTCCTCGTCTCCACGTTGCGTTTCTTTTCCCTCCCCCACCTCTTCCCTCTGTGATTCTTTGTCTGCCTCCCCTTTTCCAGCCTGACTTCTCCGTGTCCCCTGAAGTACTTTCCCCCTTACCGTTTTTTTTCTAATGTTATGCTATGCTTTTGTAATTCATGTAACTTTTGTAACTCCACCAACTGATGTAACAATGTAACAATGTTCTGAAACAATGTCCTACTTCATGTAAAGCGCTCTGATACCTCCGGGTCTAGCCAGCGCTATATAAAACTTTTCAAATAAATAAATAAATGGCGTCACTTTTGCGGATGATATGGAGGACCACCTGTCCGACATGATCGCTTGTCAACCTGGGAAGAGTCGATAGATCCTGCATCACAGCAGGGGGCTGTGATCCTTAAAGGATACACTAAAGAGTCTTGACAGGTAGAAGTGCAAGGGGTGGTAGACTGAGCGACACACAGACCTTGGCCACAGGGACACGAAGGCCTTTCCTGCAAAACTGCTGGGCTCCCTGTTGGAGTGGGATAGGCTGGAGGTAGGGAATGCCTCTGCCAAAGCTACAAGAGGAACGTTGAAAGTATTTCTGGGAGGAAGTGCCTAGCGAACTAGCAGTAGCCCTACTCTATTTAAATAGCTCAAAGGCCAGGTCAGCCTTGTCCCCTAACAAGTGAGTCCCTTCGAATGGCAAGTCCATTAGTGAGGTCTTGGCATCACCCGAGAACCCAGTGGAACGTAGCAATGCATGGCAGCGAATGGAGACACTAGTGCCTATAGCTCGTCAAAAGGAGTTATGGATTTTGCCACATCACAACCATCCTGGATGGCCTGTGAGAGAACAGGGCAAAAGTCTTCTGGAACACAGGGGAGGATTTGTGCCACTGAGTCCCAAAAGACGGGAGTATAACAGGCCAGCAAATAGGAGGCATTGATTTACGGCAGAGCCAAACTAGAGGAGGAGAACAAGCGTTTTCCAAAAGTCTTTACTCTCTTAGATTCCCTGTCAAGGGGAGTGATAGAATTGTTAGACTTGGTCCAGCTAGTCGAAGCTTGCACCACATGACTCTCTGGAGAGGGGTGCTGAGAGAGAAAGATCGGGTGAACCAGGGCAGGACGGTGGCACCTGGCAATTTGGCGGTTAACTGGAGGGCCAGTACAGGGATTAGCCCATTCCCCTAGAAGGGTATCTGTCAAGGCTTCATTGAAGGGGCGGAGAGGCTCAGAAGCAGTCTGGCCAGGCTGCAGGTCTCTGTTCAGGACGTTTGTTTTGACCTACATAGAGGGGAGACTAAGATCAAGGACTTCGGTCACCCTAAGCATGACGCAGGAGGTAGAGCCTTCAGTGGCTGGGCCAGATGGGAAAAATGAGAGCAGTTTCCATGGAGAATTTGAACCCACTAGCCTCTTGCAAGTCTTCATACCAATTATTATCGGAATAGGGCTGAGCAAACTTATCACCCTGGTCATAGTCATTATCAGTCAGTACCAAGGAGGGAATGCAATGAATTTTGTCTGCCTTTAGGTAAGGCGAGTGTAGAAAACTTGGTCAGATTCGGTTGCGACATCATTCGGAGTTGGAGTGGGCCGAGCCAGCGTCGGACAGGACAACAGGGGCCATCGGTTCAGTCTGCGAAGTTGGCATCTTCATCGATGGTAGCAAGGTCTGCTGTGGATGTGGGCACCGAAGGCAGCGCCAGCACTGGAGCCGAGAGCCGAGGGCAGAAGTGGCTCAGAGAGTCCAGCTAATGCTGAGGGTGTACCCACCTGAGGTATTGCAGGTGATGCTCTTGTGGCTCTGTTATGCCAAAAGGAGCACCCAAGGAGGTCAGTAAGGTTCCGAGGAGCTGAAACATATTTATTTTATTTATTTATTTTATTTTGAAAGTTTTATAGAGCGCGAACAAGACCCAAGGGGGTATCTGAGCGCTGTACAGCGTTGTAGTAAGCAATTATACAGAACATAAGGAAGGTAGAACATTAGTATCATTGGTGCAATTTAGCGCTACGAGGCAAAAAAAAAAAAAAAACATCTTACAATCAACAGTTGATGCAGTTAAAGGGGTTGTCTAAGATTAGAACAAAAAGAAGGGAAAATATGTCATAGAACATCAGTGAAAAATATTTCAAGATTTTGGTTATTAACAGAACGCACTAACATGATCAGCTCGCTAACGTTCGTTAATTAGTATCCTTTTAACCAGTTTTTTAAAGGAAGTAGTGGAAGGATTTGATCTGATCTCTGTTGGTAAGGAGTTCCAAATTCTTGGAGCAAGACCGGAGAACGCACAGTTGTACGATCTTTTCTTATTGAATCTTGGAGGTTTCAGGAGAAGGGTGGACGTACTTCTGAGGTTCCTGTTCGAGCCCGATAGTTCAAGTTTATTAGCTATATAGTATGGGGTATTGTACTGTATGGCTTTATGAGTCAGACAGGCTATCTTGAGTCGTATTCTTGCTTCAATGGATAGCCAGTTTAGCTGCAAAAGGTCGGGTGAAATGTGATCAAATTTCCTAGAACCCGTTAAAAGCCTGGCCAATGCATTCAATGTGGCTCGGAGAGGAGCCAAGCTAGCTTTGGGAAGTCCTGCGAGGGTCACCAGCCCGTATTCCAATCTTGGGATAATCAGGGATTGAACCGCCGGTCTGAGATCTTCAGGGGGAGGAATGGTTTGATTTTCTTCAGTGTGTTGAGTTGGAAATTGCCTTCCCTAGTAGTAGCATTGATGTGTACCTGCATGTTTAGGTGTTTATCCAAGGTGATGCCTAAAGATTTGGCATAGTCTACAATGTGAGGAGTGCAGTTCAGAGCAGTTAGGTGTTTAATCCAGTCTAGGGTAGGAGCTGAGTGATTAGGTGGGGTGATCAACAGAAATTCCGTTTTGAGAGTATTTAGTAGGAGATGATTCTGAGCTAGCCATTGTTGAATTTGAGCAAGTGCAGTGTTTAACATTTTTATGTCCTCTTACGAGGAGATTTTCAGGTACAATTGCGTGTCATCTGCATATATGTGGTATTGGATGTTGGTTCTGTTCAAAATGACTACAAGAGGTTCCATAAATAGATTGAAAAGAGAGGGCGAGAGGATAGAACCTTGAGGGACTGCAATAAGGACAGGGGTACTGGAAGCCAGGGCATGATTAACTTTGATCCTTTGCATGCGGTTGTGAAGGAAGGAGGAAAACCAGTTTAGGACCGGGCCCGACAATCCCATCCTATGTTGTAGGAGATCAATCAAGTTTTTGTGTTTGATGGTATCGAAGGCTGAGGACAGGTCTAGAAGGATCAAGAGACAAGGGACATTTTGGTCGAGGGCTCTCACGGCGTCATCAATAATGTGAGTTAGTGCCGTTTCGGTGCTGTGCCCCGCTCTGAATCCTGACTGATGGGAATCCAGGAGTTGATATTTCTCAATATGTTTGCATAGCTGAGAGTGAACTCATTTGTCAAGCAATTTTGTTAAAGTCATGTTGCTGGTGATAGGTCGGAAGTTGTTTGGATCTGATAAGTCCGCATTGGGCTCCTTGGGGATGGGAGTAACTTGCCCAGCTTTTAGGCAGTTTGGAATCTTTCCCTGCAAGAGAGATTCATGAATGATCCTGGACCAAAGAGGAGAACGGCTGAGATTAAATCTTTAAAGAGGTTGGCAGGGAGAGGATCACCAAAATGGTTTGAGGGTTTGATGGATGCCATGTTGCGAAGTAACTCAGTGTCGTCTAGTAGGAGAAAACTGCTCCAAGAGGCGTTGTTTTTGAGGTCCAAAGGCGAGTGTATTGTCGTGGGTTTTGCCACCTCTCCTGCCAGCAGTATCTTGGATAGCAAAGTTGGGGGTAGTGTGTAATAGCTCCAGCTCAATTTTAATTGTTTTGTCAGCGAAGTGAGCTGTAAAATCATCACCACTAGGGAGCGGGGATAACGGAGTCGAGCTCTGGTTAGAGGATTGGTTAGATTGTTCCTTAATGATTTCGAAGAGTTTTTTTAGTCTGTTTTTGGCTCCATCCAGTTGAAGTCTGAAATTATCGATTTTCGCCAAGCGTATGTGTTTGTTGTAAACGCTTCTCATTTTCCTCAGTTCAGAGAGATTTGAGGTGGAAGGTGAGTTTCTCCAGAGTCTCTCCGAGAGTCTTAGATTGCGCCGTTCATCATTTAGGGCACCATTAATCCATGGTTTAGAGAGTTTGACTGGGATACTTTTGAGCTGTTTCAGAGCAACAGAGTCAAGAATGTTAGAAAAAGTGTTAATGTAATGCTCCGAAAGATCATCATGGTTGGTTACATTAGGAGGGGGGGGGGGGGGGGGGTTATAGTCTATTTTTAGTGATTGAGGTTATCAAACTAATGTTGAGGTCTTTCATGTTGTGAGTCATTTGCTTCACTTTAAAGGGTTGTCCCTGTCTACCCAGTCCCTTGTCTAGGATGAGGAAGGGAATTTGAAAACGGACAGACCAGTCACAGGGTAGGATTTCTCCTATTTGTATGAAGTTGTCATTGGCAATGATGAGGTCTAGTGTGACGCCTTTATTGTGAGTAGGGCCTTTACAGAGCTGTGAGAAATTGAGGTCAGAGAGGAAAGTCTTAAAGGAATAAACAACTGGATCGTTTGAGTCATTCCAATGAAGGTTGAAGTCTCCAAGGAATAAATGACCGGGTTGATCCGAGCTCGAGATAATGATCTCCATGATTAGCTCTGTGAAGACTAGATTGTCACCAGGAGGGTGATAGATCGAGTGTAGCACACAAACCTTCTTGTCTTTGTTCCAGACTTCAGAGACTAGCTGTTCACAGGAGGATAAGACCGTACTGGATGATTGTTTTACTCTGAGGTTAGAGCGATGAATGCAGGCAATGCCCCCTCCTGTTTTATCTAGTCTATCACTTCTGAGTATAGAGTAGTCGGAAGGTATTAAGATGTCAAGAATTGGTGAGGAAGTATCATTGAGCCATGTTTCAGTGATGATCAGGAGGTCCACGTTAAGTGCAATGATTAGATCAGAAATATCAGCTGCATGTTTCACAGCTGATCTACAATTGAGAAGCATCGAGTTGATGTGCAGGTTAGATGTGACCACTTCTTGAGTCAACGTGTTTATATGACGTAGGTTCTCTATGTTCAATTTCCTGAGATTAAGGCTCGGTTCCCTATCAGGGTCAGCAACGATAGAGGGTATGTTGAGAGTAGATTTGGGTTGGGAGACCGTTTTAGAGACAGAGTAAGACCCAAGCAGGGTGAGAATGTCTTCATCAGATAACTGAGGTGGGGGTCTGTGGGGCCGAGAGTGGTGGTTGGGTGGAGGCCTCGAGCTCCAGCTGGCGATAAGATAGGAGCGTAATGAGGTAATGCCTTTGGTAGAGTAAATCTTCCGTGGGTTGTGGATATCATTCCTCATCGTGGGGGGTGAAACCCAATGCTTCCCTGTCTTACAGGAGAGCTGCAGAATGCTTTGCACCAACTCTTTGACTACCGAGATATCATGCTTGAGGTCATGAATCATCTTCTGAAAGCCATGATTGGTCAGGCAGTTATTCTCCGGAGTAGCCCATTCTGTAGGGGTAGGATCCACTTTTGTAGGGTTACCAGAGGTTTGGGTGGGACCATTGGCACAGATACATAGGGAGAGAGGGTCCGACACGAGATGGGTATCCGAGCTAGGAGTGGGAATAGGGAGAGACGGAGTGGAAATAGGCAGAGTAGAGGGTGGTGAGGCGTGTTGTGATAATGTGGGTGATTGTCTGTCATTGGTCAATGTACCGGCTGCACCAACAAGGTTCCTTGCCCTGAGATTGGAGGATACAGTGCATAAGGGGAGAGTATCAAACCAAACCTGGCTATTAGGGTTGGTAGGGTGGTCATCACTCCCGTTATTGCAATGAATAATGTGTGATATAGGGGATTGAGGATAGGAGGTGAGGCCATGTAGAGGAGGGGAATTGGAGTGGATAGTAATAAGGTGGGAGGTACTCAGGTCAGTTTCAACTTCCTCTGCACGATACAGACGTGTATTTTCCAGGTTCGTAGTGTGGGGGTTTGGGATGGTATCTCTTAGGTTGGGTCGTGCTGTGGGGAGCGTGTTGACAGACAGGAGCGTGGGCAGTAGGGAGGAAGGACCTTCCATTACCTCAGGATCTGAGCCAGTGAGTGGAACATTTTGACTGTCGGTGGAGGTGTTGGGGTTAGTTAGACTGTTCTTGAACTTCAAAAAAGCATAATTGAATAACTTGAGGTTCAGGTCCGAAGCTTGAATAAGGACATTACCATTATTGTAAAGGGAGATAGTCAGCTCCGTGGTTAAACCAAAACCATGTGGAGTTTTGGTCAGTTTGGAACGCAGCATACAGGAGAGGGTCTTTCTTCACTGCGCTTATCTGTTGGTGTAGAAGATGAGATCCGTCACTATAGTGCCTTTATTTGAGATATATGTGTCCAATATCAATGTTTTGGGCCATCTCTTGAGGATATTGTGCTTAAAGGTCTTCTTAGCCTTTAATGATAGGTTGGTGGGGTAGATAATCTTCACTGAGTTTACGCCAGATTGTACAAAGGGGTTAGAGGTGAGATAAGTATTGTGTGCCATAATAACAGAGGAGCGTCGTAGGCAGTAGTAGGCAGAGATTAAAGGCGTAGTAGGTGTAGAAGGCAGAGATTAAAAAGAGCCCTGAAGTTTGGGAGGTAGCCAAATTAATAGGGGGACCTGGTAGAGATATTTTGAACCGTTAAATAAGATACTAAAACTGAAACTCAGGTGCTAGGTGTGGGGGAGAAGGTGAAAAAGATCACTAAAAGATGGCCATCAAAAGTTATCATTGGAGCAAGCTCTTTCTCTATCCTTGGATTACAGAGCATGGAGCAAGCTCATTTCTCTTTCCATAGATTGCAAAGACTGGAGCAAGCATTTCTGTTTCCCGAAGCAGAAGCAACAGGAGGGAACCAGCGTGACCCCAGGAGTTCAACCAGCGTGAGCCCAGAAGTTTAACCACAGCCTGCGCATCCCTCCTCATCAATCAGCTGAGGTCAGCATGTTCTTTTTGAGCTTTTCAGCGTGTCTGTGGATGTTTAATGCCTAGGGTGCGGCGGCCATGTTGAGGTCAGGCATACAGATGACAAGGAGTCCCACCTTTGGTGCCAAAATGCCTCAATCAATCATCAATGCGCCTCTCACTAAAACCCCAATGCGCCCCTTTAGTGTCCTTGCAGCAAACCAACCCGCCCAGCCATTACCTGTACAAAAGTGTTTTGATCGAGTTTAGGGCGGCCGCCATGTTGGAATCAGGCATCGGTCCTCCTCGTGTGTACCGAGGCTTCTTACCGCATTTTGTTATTCCTCACATGCGCGGGGGGTGGGGGGGGGGGGGAATCCCGGTCGTGGGCGGCATATAAGTGATGATATCTTCCCGCTGCTGGGGGCCAGCTCACGATGGAGAGCACAGTGACTCCGCTGGCCAATCTCCCTCCTCCAGGACCTCTTCAGCGCCGGCGGATAGGATTATCAGTCTCCAATTCCAACGCCTTGCTCAAGAGTCCCCACCGATCACAGTCTCCCTGCAGCTTTCAGGATCCACGCGCTGCAGTAAGGCAATCTCCCCCACGGCAGCAGCGCTCCTTGAAAAGTACGGGTCCCAGCTTCCAGTGCAACTTCAGCATTTACATCAGCATCCCAGGGGCCCGGGTATTCAGTTCCAGCCACGCTGCGGGACAAGGGCAATGAATTGCTGCAGAGTTGATCGGGCCGGCAGCAACTCCAGTTATCAGCTCCACTTAGAGTCAAGAGGCTTCGCTCAGCAACCGAGTCATCTGGGATCACCGTCGTCTCAGAAAGGACCCAAGGTAGGTTTTTATCATAGTATTCTTCTTCTCCTAGTTTAATATAGATAGGTTGGTTTTTTTAAAATGTAATATATATATATATTTATTTATTTTAAAACAATGAATACACTTTTTTTTTTTTAATAAATCCTTTATTGACAAAAAAATCAACCATATTGATACAGCTGTTCTCCGCCTACAACCCCACCGGGGCCGGCAGCAATGTACATTAGTCAAAAAGCAGCACATTTTGTAATAGTAACACAGCATGCCGCCTACAACCCACCAGGGCCGGCCGCGTGAACAAAAATCAGATTAGCGCAATAATGCCAGGCAACACGAAGTGCAGTCCGAAATAATCAATGGCATCGCAATATAACACCCAAGAAGAATATCAGAAAATACCATAGGAAGGGGCTCGGCTAGTACATATACACTAAGGTCTGACCTCCACCAGCGCGCCCGCACAGAGGACCCCGCCAGGTAGGTAAGGTGCCGCAACCACTTATCCCGCGCCTCCGACGAGGCGCCAACCGACACCTCCACACCCCCTCCAGTCACACTATGCGATGTCAATAGTAGGCCAAAGGGGCCCAGACAGCCCACACAAGCAGAGGAGACCCGGCATCAGGGACCGCGCAGTCCCACATCGCTCCCCAGGGGCCTTCGGCACACGGCCAGTTCAGGACGCAGAGGCTACGGTGTCTAATTGTGTCAGAGGGGTCTGAAGCAGGTACCCCCTTAAAGGGTCCCAAATATCGCGGGGCTTGGAGGCGGTCGGCAAAAGGTCCGTATACAATGTTAATTCTTCCTGCCAACGTATCAGATCTTCAAGCCAGCTCTTAAACTTAGGGGCCCGCCCTCTCCCCCACCTGCAGGCCACACTGCGTTTGGCAAGGAGAAAACAAAAGGAGCCGAACTTCCTATGGGAAGCCGGTATGCTCTCCGTACAACCCAAGATGCCCATTTGTGGGGTCGGAGGCAGAGGGGCAGCAATCATTTTCCCCACCGCATTAAACACCAGAGCCCAAAACGTATATACAGAGGGGCACGCCCACGCCAGATGCAGCATATCCGCCCCCTTGACCCCGCACCTGTCGCATCTAGTGTCCTCCCGCAGTCCAAACCGATGTAGCTTCACGGGGGTGTAGTAGTAACGCTGAATGAACTTATAGTGCGTGACACAAAGCCTACTGTTAGCAGCAACTTGCTCCGTCTGTTTGCAGCTAAACAACCAGTCACGGTCAGACAGCGGCTGTCCCAATTCCTCCTCCCATTTGCTACGCGCAGTGCACCGCGCATACTCCGTCTCCGAGTAGATTGAGCGGTATAGGGCCAACACCAGGTGAGAGGCAGTAGTAGCCCGCAGCAACGCATGCAGCTGCGGCGACGGCGCCGGTTCTAAGGGATAGTCCGGCGTAACGGCCCGAACTCCGGCTCCGAGTCTGACGTACAAGAAGGTCTCCATGGCGCTAGGGGGAGGGTCCGAGCAAACCTGCTGCAGCGTGATGAATCTGCCATCCCTGTATAAGTCCCCCCACGTGTGCAGCCCTCTGTGTTGCTTCAGTTTGTGGAAAACTCCCTCCTGCAACAAAGGCATACGGGGGTGATAGACGAGCGGGAGCAGCGAGGAGTACAACAAAGCCACACCCGTCCGCTTCATGATCCACCCCCAAGCCCAGCCCGTGCACTCCACAGTATCAGGATAGTGGTCCCGTTGGGAGGTGCTACGCCACAATGCCCCATCCAGCGGCACGGGATCAGCCAGCCAATGCTCTGTGGCCACGTGCGCCGTGTATCGCGGCCCTCCCGTCCAATAGTGCGCATAATGGGCCTGGGCGCACTGATAATATAACTCACAATTTGGCAGATCTAAGCCACCCGCAGCATACGGGCGAGCCAGGACCTCCCACCTGATGCGGGCCTGCTTCCCTCCCCACACCAGCCACAACAGTTCAGTGCGCAGGGTAGCGAAGAACACCCTTCCCGGGTGTTAGGGGATGTTAGTGAAATAGTAAAGCATTTTCGGAAGGATCACCATTTTAATAAGGGATATCCTGTCCGCCAGGGACAGCGGTAGGGCAATCCAGCGCGTAACCGTGTCTTTCAGTGCATCAATTGCCCGCCCATAATTGTCTCTCATAAGTTCCTCCCGGTCCGCAGAAACCTGCACCCCGAGGTACCGCACGGTGGAGTCGCACCATTCCAACGGAAAGTCAGCATGAAAACGCGTGACCGCCGCCGTAAGTGGAAAGATCTGGGATTTAGCCCAGTTAATGTGGATACCCGAAAGCCTCCCAAATCGCACCAACTCCCGCAGCAGCGGATTTAAGTTATTTTGTGGGTCCTTCACATAGAGAGTCACATTGTCCGCGTAAAGCGAAATGAGGATGGAACGCAAAGGGCAGCTGAGCGCCTTGTCCCGGTGATACTGCCGCACCCGTGCCGCCAAAGGTTCCATCGCTAACGCGAACAACAGAGGCAACAGCGGGCAACCTTGTCTCGTACGCCGGGAGAGCGATATAACGCGAGAGGTGTGACCATTTACCATTACCTTAGCCACTTGTGCGGTATACAGCAGCCTTATCAAAGTAGAAAATCCTACCGGGAACCCCATGTTGCGCAGGACCGCATGAAGATAGTCCCATTGAAGCGAGTCAAACGCCTTAGTGGCGTCCAAAAACACAGCGGCCAGAGGGAGGTGCGGAGCCACCTGATGCATAATCGAGAAGAGAGTGCGCAAATTATGTGACGTCGCTCTCCCAGGGATAAATCCTGCCTGGTCAGGCAGCACCAGCTTATCCATGAGGAGATTCAATCGATTCGCCACAATTTTAGTTAAGATCTTAATATCCACGTTGATTAGCGATAGGGGCCTATAGGAATCACATTTGTCAGGGGTTTCCCGGGTTTCAACAAAGATATAATTAGGGCCTCCCTCATAGTAGCGGGCAACACCTGCGCCTCCAGCACCTCAGAATAGACCGCTAGCAGCACCGGTGCGAGATGGTCCATATATAATTTATAGAAGTCCGCCGGCAGGCCGTCGGACCCCGGCGTCTTCCCCGCCGGCAACTGGGCAATGGCCTCCCGGATCTCCTCCATCGTAAATGGGGTAGCTAAAAACTCCCTCTGTCTCCCACTAAGATACCCCAAGGTTATGTCCCGAAGAATGCCGCAAAATCCTGTGTATTCACCCCTTTAGACGAGTACAGGGATTCGTAAAATGTCGTGAAGGTATTCAGAATCTCCAAGCCATCCCTGTGTCTATCCCCCTGCGCATCTTCTAGCTCAAGCACATAATTGGTGTATCGCGGACGCCGGATGTCACGCGCCAGAGCACGCCCCGACCTGCCACCCTCGCCATAGCGCCTGGCAGTAGCATATTTCCCCCTAAACCGTGCCTCCCGCTCAGCGGTGGAAGATTAGTCGGTAATGGTATCCCGCAATTTAGCCCGCCCCTCACCCGAGTCCTCGCGCCAAAGGTCCCGCTCCAGCACTTTTAATTGCCCCTCAAGCAAGTGAAGCCGCCGCCGCATGTCCCTCAATACTCCAAAGCTCTTGGCCATACAGGTGCCCCGAATTGTGACCTTAAAGGCCTCCCAGAGCGTGCCTACCTGCGCCACCGACCCCTTGTTGCGGTCTAAGAAATCCTCTATCTCTTCCCCCAGTTCAGTTTTAAAGACCTTGTCCAAAAGCGCCTCAGGGACCAGTCGCCAGCTTCTGGGTATGGCAACAAGGTTAGGTATCTCCAGAGTGAGGCACACAGGCGAATGGTCCAAAAAAGTGCGTACAAGGTGGTCCACCGCACAAACCCAGTGACACAGCCCCCTGGACCCCAGCCAGTAATCTAGCCTCGACCAGGCCGCATGCACCGACGAGTAGTACGTACCCTCTCTCCCATCCGGGTGGGTGTATCGCCAGAGGTCGGTAAGTCCCTCGTGTGTAAGAAGCCCAGCCAGTGCCGCCTGGCTACGGGTGTAATGGTGCAGCAGTGCGCCGGATCTGTCCCTCCGGGTGTTACTGACGGTATTAAAGTCCCCAGCCCATAGTACATGTGTGGCCCCCACCCCCGAGATCTGTCCCCAGAGGGAGTGCAGAAAATCGGGATCATCCACGTTAGGGCCATAGCAATTGACCAGCACAACAGACTGCGTGCCCAGCGTGCCCCACAGCATGCAACTCCTCCCATCTCTACTCCACCTCTGTCCCGCACACACAAACGGAGAGCCACGTTTTATGAGGATGACTGTGCCCCTGGCATATGTGGAATAGGACGAGAACACTCGCTCCGAGGCCCATTTGCTCCCGAACGTAGGGTCAGCCCTAGGGTCCATGTGGGTTTCCTGGAGGAACGCTACACTGACATGATGCCTATCCAAATATGAGAGTAACTGACGCCGTTTGCGGGGGTCCCCCAACCCTCTAACATTCCAGGTCAATAACTTCTATTTGGTCAGTGCAGGGTGTGCGTGCGTGTGTTCTGAAAAAAATGCCCAAGGGAGTACAGCCTAGTGGCCAAACTCCCATTGCCATCCCCCCTCCATAGGGATGGGTACCATGAATTCCGTGATGTACAACCTCCGTAGGTGCCTGAACAATTGCCAATATCCCTCCACCCCACCCCCCTCCACCCAAAGAAACAACCATCTCAAAGATGACATCCCGTCCCACCCACAACAGCACCCAACCGTGCCGGCATCAATAACTCCCGCCCCAACCCAACCCCCTGGTGACCCCAACCATCGGGTCAACTGAGAAACAAAAACCTTGCCACCCTGTAGGGGACTGCCCATGATGGGGGCGCCTGTGGTCCCAGATAGCCCTCCCTGACCCCTCTCCCTGTATGGTGGCCGACTACCCTACAAGAAGGCAGGAGCTTGGAGAGGGGGCGTTGGGAGGGGGCCTGGCTACACATCAAAGTACGCACGTTTCCCCTATCTCATCCAATGCGCAATAGGGGGAGTGTTAGGGGAAAGACCAAAGCGTGTAGGCAGAAGGATCAGTCACTGATAAACCCCCCCCCCTTCTAAATCCCAGTAAGAGTGGAAGTCCTGGGCTATACAACTAGGAGTCCTCAATACCACCCCCGAATCGTCAGCTCACCTCCGACATCAATGTAACAGTCAATCCAGCAGCGGAGGCAGCGCCAACATATGGGCCAGGAGAGGCTCACTCCGCTCCCGCTCCTCGTGGACAGGCGAGGGGGAACACGCACCCTCTTCATCTGCAGTCCGGCCAGGCGAGCGGCGCCGCTGAGTCTTTAGAAAGTCCTCCGCCTGTTGGGGGGTCGTGCACAGAGTTGGGCGAGCCTGGTGTCTGAGGCGCAGCTTCGCCGGATACAGAAGGGCGTACTCGACGCCAGCTGTGCGCAGTTTTTGTTTCACGGCCACAAACTTACGCCTCGCCTCCTGCACAGCCATGGTGAAGTCTGGGAAGATGGAGAACGCAGTACCCTCAAATTGCAAATTTTGCTGTTCCCTCACCTTCCTCAAGGCAATGTCCCGGTCCCTGTAGTTGAGTATACGAGCCACGATAGGCCGAGGCAGCCCACCCGGCGGAAGTCGAGGTCCGAGCGATCTATGGGCCCGCTCAACAATCAAATGGGGCGAGAATGCCTCCGCTCCAAACGTCGCCAGGAGGAGCCTCTCAACATATTCCTCCATCCGACCAGTATTGGCACTCTCCGGAATCCCAGTAAGGCGTATGTTGTTCCGGCGACTGCGGGCCTCCAAGTCCCCGTTCTTTGACGCTATCACCTTTAGGAGGCGGTCCATCTGCGTTAGCTGCTTATCCATGGTACCCGTGCGATCCTCGGTGTCCGAAATGCGCTGCTCGACTTCCTTCAACTGTTCATCATGCTTGTCCACCTTTAACACAAGGAAATCGAGCCTGGTGTTCATAGTGTCCATCTTCCCAGACAGACCATTCACACTCTGCTGCAGCAGTTTGAGCATCTCCTTGACCTCGTTTTCCCGGCTCGCCGCCGGGCCGGGCGGCGATTCGCGCTCGCCCCCAGGGGGCTCCTCCGACATCGAGCGAGTGCCCACCTTCTTAGTCTCGAAATGAAGCCACTGCTGCCGTCCATCCGTCTTTCCCATCGCTGCGGGCGTGCCCAGGCCAGTCAGGTCCCAATTACCAGTGGGGTGTCAGCGCTCCGCCAGCCGTCCGCCCCACTCCGATGCCGTGTCCTGCAGACGCGGGCGCCTGACCTCGGCCACCCCGGGGCCGAACAGCGCCACGGAGGTCCACCTCCACGAGCCCCACAGGACCCACGAGAGCGTGCCCACACCCAAAACAGGGGGGAACAGGGGCAGCCTCCCGCCACTGGCCAGCGATCCCGGGAGCAATAAGAGCAGTCAGCCTCACTACGGCCACGCGATCCGTCCCGGGCACATAGAAGACTCAGTGGCAGCCGCCTCCCTTCTTCCCCATGTCCAGATATCAGCACATGTCTGCCACACAGCGGCGCAGGAGGCGACAGGAATGTACACGGAGGCCGCAGGGGAGGCGCCCCGCGTGTGGCAGTGCTGCAAAGTTTACTTCCAGGCTCCCAAATACGCGAGGCAGCAAGACATCCCCAATACAAATGAGCGCACAGACCTCGGCACGGTGCTCCAGAGCGCTCCCCAAGCAGCAAACGGCCCCTCTGAGCGCAAGGCCCCAACAGCCACCCCACGGACGAGAGGCCCCAAGGCCCGACGGCAGGCTTCCGCGGCAAGGATGTCCAGCGAGCCCCAGCTCCACAGCAGGCAGAGGAGGCTCCCCCACCGGCAAGCGAAGGACAGGCACCTCAGCAATTCCGCTCCCAGCAAGTCTCCTCAGTCGCGGGCCTCACGGAGCCCCCACCGCGTCCTCCCCAGCGACCACGGGAGTCTCCCTGTCCGCCAGGAAAGCGCGGCACACAGGCAGCGCGCCAGCCGTTCTCCAGAGCTTCAGGTGCAGGAAGATAAAGCCACAGAGCTCACCCCCAGGGCCACGCAGCGCAGATCCCCGCCTCCAGGCTCAAGGATGCAGCGCACAGCACTCCGACGATCAGGAACCAGGCGGCCCCGCGCTCCCAGGTATAGACATTCCGCCAGTATCTCGCGGCCTTGCCACTCGTGGCCGCACCGGACTGGCGCAGTCACAGCGCCCGCCTCACCGCTTCAGGGCAGATCACAGTTCCTCTCCTCACGAAGCTTCCGAGGCCACCGCGCCTCCGCCCCTTCTTCAATCGGGCCAGAACTTGCACCGAGGGTGGCGGTAGTCACTCTCCACCCAGGCTAAGCTTCACGGCGCACGGGGATCGTGCGAAAGGCAAATAAATGCAGGATCGTCGGGCCAGGCTGCCAGAGCCTCACAGCGGTGCGGCCATCTTGGTCTGGCGCCACCTAGCGCCCCTAGTTTAATATAGATAGTTGAGTTCCGAAAGAGATACTCTGTGTGGGTATGTCGTCTCGCAGGGTGGATGGGGGCATAAACAGGGATATTCACAGAAATAGTGATCCCCAGCCCCGGAGCTTCGTAGGTGAGCTCCAGCTCGGCGGCCATCTTTTTGCATAGCTGCACGGAACTCTTCCATCTGGAGCGGTTTGGCTAAAGGCCCTTGATACTGGGGTTGTGACAGAACCACCTGCGGAATCAGCTTCTAAGTTAACCGACTTCAGGAGCGGGACCACGTCTGTTGGCGCATACCACAAGCCTTATCAGGTGAGAGGGAATGGCGAGAAGGAGCAGAACTCCGCTTCAACTTCTTATATTTTTTGTGCTTACCTGAGGATTGAGAGCACGAAGAAGATTAGCCTTAAAAACATCCACCTGTGCACTGCGGGCAGTGAGGAAGCTAAATGACTTGACTGGTTCTCAGGTTAAAGAAGAGCGGTTGAGATGGGCCACACTAAACCTCGATTGCATGTAATCTACGTACAAGGATATGCAGAATCCCTTTCAGCAGTAGCATGTAGAGATCTAAAAAAGCAGTGCTGATAGAATGGCACCTTGCAAGACACCTGTTTCATTTATTCAGTGCAGAACCAAACATCGGAAGGGCAAGCATTATTGTCTGTCAGATGTAAATGATTTAAGCCTATTCAAGGCTTTTCCTTGGCACCCAATGCTGAACAATGTTTGGGTGATTAAACAAAATCAGTGCCCCTACACCAGGTTTTAAACTTCCAATTTTAGATCATTTGTAGTCGATGGTACCACAACTCAGTGCTACTTGGGCATAAATCTGCTTGAGCTGGATCCTAGATACTATGGGAGTTTTCCAAAAATGAGAGAAATGAAATGGGTCTAAAGTTCATCATCACTGTTTGAATATAAAGCTTATAGATTGGGACAGCGGGCATCAAAAGAACCCTTACTACACTAAGGGTTGGCTTTTCAGACAGTGGTTCCTATCTGAAAGCAGACTTGGTAAAAACACAAAAGTAGCAGACAAAGTTGCTGAGCCACATATCAGAAGTACCCATTCTTTGAAGCAATATTTGTTAGAAAGATGTCAGTAAAGAGAGGTAAAAACAGTATGGGGGACGTGCTCATCTGGATTCTAATCCAATGGATAATTATAAATTCTGTCCACATAATCTGGCAGATAAAGGGTTTAAAATCAAAGTATTACAAATGTAAGCTTGTGTTGCGGCGGAAAACCTTTTTCTCTACTTTGGCAACTGCACTGGTACCATCAGGCTATTCTTTTTGTGAATTTCTACTTAACACACATTTACACTATACCCACCGAGGCATTGGACGTCTGATGAATCTTTTTTGTTCATAGTGAGGGGTGAGACTTAGGATGTCCAAAACACACTTGGCTACCAAATGAGGATCATTAATTAGTAGCCAACTCAAAATAAAAGCAACAGGGCTTGATGTTCTGAAAACAATCAAAGGTTTTCAAAGAAAATAGTTCGAGCATTTCAGATTCCCACTACCAATGAAGGCAGGAGAATGGTTTAAAAGGAGGAAAAACCTCATTCAAAAATGGGTCAAAGTGTCAAGTTAAAGTCCTCTAGGAAAATGTCCAGGAACATGTGGAAAGAACAAAATAAGGAAAGATCAGATTTGGTTTCTCACCAAATCAATCCAAAATTGTTCAACAACCAAGTTCACTGGAAAATAAAAAAAAAAGTCAAAGCATCAGGTTGTTGGCAAGGAAAGTAGTCCAAATCGATCAGCAATTACAGCAGAGGCAGCAAAAGCATCCCAAGTCATTGAACAAAAAGTGCCAAAAAGTAAGAAAGCTCTTCCATCTCCCTCTTTCCCCTCCTTTGGAGAGTTCGTCTTTATAGTCTGGATGATGCAGTTTGACATCAGCTGTGGAACCACCGTGGTCTATCCATTCTGAGGTCATTTTCCATTTGCCAGGTATAATTTTGTAGTGTACTTACCGACATCTTTGATTCCTGTCTTCACTACAAATTTGCTACTCATTCACAGATACAGTCCAAGGGTGGGTTCCCACCAAATTTACACACACAAGGAATAAGGCTTCATTCATAGTCAAATTGTTACATTAAGCAGGAACAGTTAAAGCAACATTTGAAAGATATTTCAAAGTTAATTTCACTAGGCCATGAAATAATGAAGCCTAAGAAAGAGAATTTCAATGCATTGAAATCATCTTCTTTTAATGAATCAGCTCAATAATAACTATTCAAAACAAAGCAAATAAAACGTTTCATATTAAGAAATAATAATAGTTTTGTCAGTAATAATATATAAGAATGAACAATCCTAAATATGGCCAACTCATATGATTTTCAAAAAGTAGCAACATATACACGGATTGCTCATAATCATTAAAAAAACAAAATCAATAATATATGTTCTTTATGATGTACTTCTACTGAAAGTTTAAAGCATGCAAGCCTTATAAACATTGATTTGCAACAATCTCGAGTTTGTGAAAAACACTCTGCATAAGAAATCAAAAGAATTGCTAAACTTCTCATTAGCCTTCATAATATCTTATTTTTTGATTAATGCTACTTTTTCTAGCTCATCAAGCACGCTTTTAAGGCGCTTATAATTTAACTTTCTCAGTTTCTGTGATATTTTTCATCAACGTGTGAAAAGTACATGTTATAAATTCAGTGTCAAATCTAGTGTGTAGGTTGTGTAAAGAATATTCACTATCGATGCTGTTATACTTGTAAACAAATACTTACCTCTGTAGGTTCGGACACACACACAAAATCATCATTGTTCAAATTCACGCATCATTGTCTAATATAGTCCCAGTATTCGGACTGTGACAATCACAATTGCTAGTCCTCTTACCTGCACCATCACTGTTACCATATTTTCTGCAGCCAAGGGCAGCAGCAGAAATGCTTCTTCTTATTTAGCTTTAGCAATAAATTGTAAATTTTACTTAATTGTCACTTAACACTAATGTTTAACTTGTTTCTGTAAGCTCTCAAGTTTCGCAAGAAGAGAAAGTGAAAGAGAATGCATTGAGGATTACACAAGTCAGTCAAGTGAAGAAGTCAAATGTAGCCTGCTGGTTCCACAGCAGACAATGTAGCCACTGCACTCCAACTCCTCAGCTAAAGTCATCCCATCCGAACAAGCATTTTTCAGTTATGCAAGAAATATAAAACTTTGTGGGTCATAATATGCAAGAACACATAGAATTATAGATGAGTAATGTGCATGTTATTACCCAGGGGGTTTGAGTGACAACAAGAGCAACGCTCAAGTTGTCTATGATATCACTCCAAACCGAAGTGATTTATTGGTGGTCAACAGACAGTAGATGTTTAAGAACCACTGCCATATAGCATAGCCGGTGGCAGTCAATAATATTTTACACGCTGTTGGTAAGTGAATAACAAAAGACCTAATAGAGGAGACATGCTAGTGGCATATCGAATTTAGTGCAAATAAATGTGTGTATTAAAACATGTGGCTCACTCAGCCCTACTGCAGATGCATCAAATGGCTGAACTATCTTACTCAGCCATAAACTGAACAGTTACTCCATCTCTGAAAAAAAGAAGAAAACCTTGGAATACACGTATAAAACTAGGAGAGAAGCTTGAATTTAGGGACCCTCCATGACAGGTGCACACAATCTCCCTTCAATGTGTTTTCCCTTTCATCACAGATGCATTTGATTAGCTGACAGCAGTAAGTAGGCCGGTGGATGTGTTCCAGTCCTTTCTATCTCTACCTCGTTGCCCAGCAACATCTTGTGCGCGGTGATGCTGGAGACCGCATAAAGCCAGAGTTCAAAGCAAGCACTAGGCAGCACTTAGGTCGCTATAAGAAGCTGATCAACTGGCCACTCATCCGTGCGGGTAAAGGCAGACTTCGGCAGAGTTTGATAGAAATATTGAAATGAACACATGTGAGGTATTGGGCTGGATGTAGACATCATGGACTCCTCCACGAGTGCTGCGGTGCCATCCTAGTTTGCTCAAACTGATGACGAAATACTATGGTAAAACAGGTACTGAAGAGTTATCTTTAAAAATCAAACATTACATACTGCTTCACTGGAGGTCCCCCCGAATTCCTGCTCACACAGGGTGGCTTCAGCGGCTGTGGCACATACTAGGCATGGAAAAGATCTCACTTACAGTAGCTGGGAAAGATTGGTCATTTGGCGAGCTTTGGCAGCCATTTCTGACCCTTCTCGCTCAAGATCTCCGGGAGCTGACATGTCCCAGATATTTTGCCTCCTGCGACTCACCTCACCAGATCCCTCTACCCAGCGGGACCAACCTTAGGGAAGCGATTTAACGTCGTGCTGAGACACACTGAGTTCAGTGGACGGGAAGGGGGGGGGGGGGTGGAGGGCCTTTTCCTGTTTTTCCTTTTCTCTCCTGTTTCCCCCTTTTCTTTGGGTGGGGGTGGGATTGTTCCAGTTACTTATTGTTTACTTCTTTCACAAATATAAGTGCCAATGTATGCTCCTGGGCTCTGCGTAGCCAGTCATGATGCATTCTTGTTTTTTGAACAAGCTTCAATAAAAAGATTTAAACCATAAAAATCAAACATTGCCAAAAGGTCTGGGCTCATAACTGAAGGTGCCTCTCCAGTCACTGTTCAGTTTAGGCACACAATACGCCAAGATACAAGCACCTAGTCACTCATACTAGCTTTCAAACATCCATCAGCCCTCCCACTGACTCATTCTTGCCTTCATCCACAAACCCATCCTCAATAAAACAGACACACAAACTCAACAAGCGTATGGAAGATAAAAGGATAGAGGCAGTAAAAAGAAAACATGCCGCCACCTAAACCTGTCAGGCATATGCTTGCAATACAAAATGACATCTAAACATGGCAGCAGTTGGCTGTCGTGCCACAGTATTGTATATAATGTATTGTTGTTTAGAGTTCTAACAAAGTTGCCACAAAAGCAACATATTGGCCATCTTGGAGAAAAAAAAGGCTCTATACAGAAAACATTCCAAGATTACCAACGGCTCAGTAAACATCGCACTGGACGGCCATCTTCGAGTGCTTAAGTGTATAATGTATCACTGTTGTACCGATCCAGGTGGGCAACATAATATTTCTCAAAACGGTAGATAGAAGCCTGTAAAACATTGATTCTCTACGGACAATACAATTTCAAGATGGCCACCTAGTTTGCAAATAGTGGCCACACGGCATAGCTGCCAAATTACAAGTAAATTTCACAGTGTGAGGAAGGGGCGGGGCCTAGGAATGTGCGGGTTTTGTGGCTAGAGCTACCTAAGAGGCACTCTGCCCCTCAACACGCCCCCAGACCATCCTAAAAAACGAAACCCAAAAAAAAGCCAAAGGGTCGAAGACGCTGTCGCCGACGTCCTGGGATGTGTTCACACCTCTTAATGGACATCGGCTGCTTACAGCCACCAAAGACAAGCTGGAAAGGCACTTTGAGCAGTAGTTTTCAGCTGGTCTTTCCTGCCACTGTGTAATTTTGGCTCCTGTTCGGGGAGCGTCTGAAGGGAGCTGAAATCATGCGACACACGGTGGCATCATGAGAGTTGGCAGGTCTGACACAGGATATAGCACACTACAAATGCCTGTTGACCTATATATAAATTTTAACACAGTGTATTTAGATACCACCCTTAAAGGCCTATTGACATTAACATTTGATTTTCACAATAATCAAGTCAGGCCTATTACCTTTGTCATAACTTTTCATGACTGTTAACCTCCAAGTTTGTATTCCGGAGAAGCGTGCTACTCGCCGCAAAGTGCTTCAACGCCTCGTCATGGGTAGTAAGTGCTAACAATCACAATAATAAACAGACCAGGCCAAGTGGCTAAGACAAAAGCTTGTCACCATAACCTGTTGTGTAGAGCATGCTCTTTCTGACAAAGTAAAAACAAGTGCAGTAAAGGAACTCTTCAGCAGAACAACTTTTGCTCAATCAAAACAAGAGTAAATAAAGCAAAAAACATGTACATTAAATTTTTGTCAATTCTATTCAGCCCCCCCCCCAAAAAAAGAAGGTCAGTGGTTGCTTCATGGCCCCAAATTAGTCTCGGGTTCTCGCGAGCCTCTAGGAAACACGTGTTTGGGACTGGATATGACGTGCGTCGGAAAGCCCAGACAGTGACGGTGAGGTGCGCAGGCATGGTCGCAGGCGGCAGGTGAATACTTCCAGCCTCGGTTCAGCTCAACTCGTATAAATAGCGGATTGAAAAATGCCTGTTCCTGGCTTGTTGTAACTACCAATACAGAAAACGGCAAAGCAAGCAAGCCATCTAAGAATAGGCTGCGCGCAGCGAAACTGCAGCCGGCAGCACGTTTTGTTCTCTCTTGCGGCTCAGAGCCTGACCACAGGAGCAGCGTCCATCAGCACCGAGTCAGCAAGCGCGGCAGCAGTTCCTCTTTACCAAACACAGTGACTGGCTGCAGGGACAGACCACTAAGTCCCTGTAACCGGCCCCTTTGCACTGCTGCTGAAACACTGCATTCGCTCTTACGGCCGTGGAGTACATACAATCAACATCGATGAAACCTGCCCAGGCGGGGAGATACAGAGGTGCATCACGCGCAAACCATCAAATACACAGCCCTTTGTGGGCGAGGGCGGAGTCAAGGGTGGGGCCAAGGCAGGTCTGCAGGTAAACTGCGCCAGTCCAGTTTCATGGAGGGAAAGGGAGGCGCGGAGGTCCTGATCACCGGGGAGCGGGTGCTCCGATAATCGTCCATACCCAAGGAACAAACATCGAACCCCAAACCTTTACCCTATCCGCAGGGCAAGGGCCCTTCTTCTGCACAAGGCCCAGGTTGCTAAACACAAACACTGATAAAACCAATCGTGTCCAACTTTATATAGTGAAGGAGTTTAAGCAGGAGTCATCACACGACACGAGTACCCCATGGGCACCAGCAGTGTAATGTTCCCTAATACACATAACTAACAGGTAACACAAATAGAACAGTGCAGAAACATGGAGATGGTATATGTGCAGCGGCAACGCAAGTCGCCCTCACATGTACAGAATAACAGCTGAAGCAGCGGTAGTGATGGTTCTGTCACACACAAAACAGGTGCAGTGCAGTGCAGCGGCAGTTGAAATGCATTTCACATACACAAAGTGGGCCCAGGCGGTGGAGCCCTCCGGCAGCAACCGGCTCAAATTAAGCACTGGCCCCAGGCAAGGAGGGGAGCAGTGGTGTAAAGCAGCAGCACTAGAGGACAGAGTGCAGTTGTCGCAGGAGACAGTGAGCTCCTCAGACAGGTGCACAAAGACAGCATATACACTACAGGCAGCTGGAGCAGGGGTTTGAGACAGAGTTGCTATGCCTGGGGAGGCAGGGTCTAGCCACCATCACGGATTCCATTCACATAGTCAATTTGCCTCAGGCAAGTGCGCCAACATATTGGGGGGGGAGAGGGGGTGTCGGGGGTGTGTGTGTCTTTATTTTTTTTTTTTTTGTAACTGCTGCAGTTATTTAACATTATCTATGGCATGAGCTCCACCCCGAGTCGTCCTCGCCACCCTGTTTACCCCCGGCTAGGAGCAGGCAGGCGACCTCGTCCTACACTGCCTGACAGAAACAGATACATTAGTTACATGTTTTCAGCCTTCAGAGGCACCTGTGAAAAGACAGCATACATTTCAAGAATGACCCGACCTTTAACCCCAAACTGGGACATGTATTTTAAATTAAGAAAAGTGTCCGGACGATAGGACAGCCCAGGGAAAATCGGACCTATCTGGGGAAATCTGGCACGTCTGGTCACCCTATATGGAGGACTTCAGTAGTGCGTGGTAGGCAGTGGGCAGAGACGTGCTGCAAACACCGTGAACAGGACGTGACTTTCGGCCAAGCCCTGCATCCACTCCCCCTTAAGTTGGTGGGCACCGAGTGCAGCGTGTGCCAGGTGGGAACTCATCATGCCACTTATCCAGAGTCCGTGCCACCCAAGCCACCAGTACAAAGCCACTGGATACAGAGCCTGGTCTTAAGCTCTGCTTTGTCCCAAGTCCCCATCTTCACAAGCCCTTTGCACACAACTCTGGCATTAGGTACAGTGAATGACCTTCAATTCATTCATTCATTCAGTACCCACATATATTGTCTCTTCCCCTACAGACTTAGGCATAGGGTGCACCTGTCAGCCACAACCTGTACACTAGTGTGTGTGTCTCCATAACTACTGTGCATCGCCTGCATCCCAGTGCAGCTATGGGTGAATTGTGCCCTCAGGCGACACCTGGTCATGCCTTGCGGACAGTCCTTATGCCATGAAACCACTGTTCACAGTCTTCACATTGTACTGTGCACACTGTGTGCACACCCAGATCCCATTCCCAGAAAACCCCTGGTACAAGGCCTCTGCTGTGAACGGCAAATAAGCATTGGCATAGCCAATATGTCTCGCCTGTGGAACTCTATAAGTGTTTAGCCATGGAACAGTTGATTTTGTTGCACCAAGGATATTGTGCTGCATAACTAAATACTTATAAGTTCCCAAAGGCGAGACCCATTGGCCATGCCAATGCTTGTTTTCCCTTGTTTTATACCTTTTCACTCCCCCTACACCCATATCTCCTGTTCTCTGTTGCTCAAGTGTAAAACTAACTGCTTTCAGCAGTAAAGTTAATTATTTCCAGGTGAAAGACTGGTAATTTTGCTTCTCTCAGCTTGTTGTGTACGGAATTGCGCCCACGACTATGCCGCTTGCATTTCAGTCAATGAATGCATTCATCTACCCTCCCATTGATTCATTTACTCATTGCAGACATCAGCGGGATGTCTGTGTCTACCGGGGTACTAAACACATTTGCAGTTCACATTAAATCTTTTTCAGGGAAGTAGGGAACTGAACACCCGTCAGTTGACCTTGCTGTTTTCAGCTGTGATCGCACAAAATTATGAAGTTTATTATTTTAAACTACATTCTTTACAGTGCTTGAACTCCCAGGCGGAAACTTTGAAGCAATGTTGTGGTCACGGGAACGGAAGAGACAGCAGAGAGGTACGAAGGGGGTCCGCAATTACCACTGGAAGCTGCAGATAAAACAAATGTTTGGCTACTACAAAATTCCAAGTGACTGTCAGAGCGAATTGTTTGATTTTATGCACCTGACAGGGAGCACCATACACCACAGTGATATCAAAGTCTGTTTGCGCAGATAGGTCCCTGGTAACAGACATGTATGGACCCTTCTAGCTGTGGGGATGGAGGGGGCTTAACACGGCAGGAATGCGTTTTATGTCCACCTGCAACACATAAAATATCATTTGAAGCAAAATTTCAGGAACTTTGGTGAGTTTCACGAGATTTTGCATGCGTGACTGACATTTTACATAGGCCAGAGGAATTATGTCCATTGATATATGAAACCTTCCCTGCACTCCACCATCAGTCGAGAGCAGACGCGCTGGCTCTGGCCCACGCATTCTTAATATAGGAATGACTGCGCAGGGGGAGCCATGCCGGCACGCGACCTTCAGGAACCATTGGGGGAGGGGTTCGAGCCGGAGGGTCGCTCTACAAAACAGCAGGCCTGGCTGCACACATGCCGCAAAACAGAACAAAACCCATCAGGGGAGAGGGGCATTGCGTGACAGCAACCGGCAATAAATTGAATTTCAAAAGGAACAGAATAAACCAAAACTCCAGCGGCATGTCGTCATCTGTTTAGGTCCATGGATTCATATGCTAATATCTACTGATGTAACCGCGTAGGCAAGGACAACTCTGATAAGAAGAAAAACCAAGCGTGGCCGCGAACGAAAGTGAAAGCGCCAGGACGTTGAGTCGGAAACAATGTAAACATGCGCGCGCGGCCTCGCTAATTGTAAAGAGATGGCCCCTGCGCATCATTAGAAAAAAAAACAGAGGGCCCCTGCGCACGCTGCTGCTCGCTCCCGCAAGGTGGATGCTGCCACATGCACGAGTGTGTGGAAAAGAGCAGACCAATTTCTAAAGGTCATCTCCTAGAGCAGCGCATGCGCGCTGCCTAGGCGAGACCTAAAAACGGGCTCAGGATGCTCTGTCACCCAAGCCCTGCGCCCGGTCCGCATGGCTCCAAACCCAGTGTGTGCAGCTTCCTGCTAACTGGGTACCGAATGTGGCATGCGTGCTCTGCACCCAATTTGGTGTGTCCGAGCCTAATGCACACAACATCTGGCAGTGAGCTGTGGGATCTAGGCATAGGACTGGCCTTGGGCCATACTCTGCCCTAAGCCTTGTGCCTCAAAACACTGTGAGCCCAGACCATGATGCCCTTGATCGAAAACGGTCAGGGCTGGCACTTCAGCATCACAATAAAGGTTTTTCGCTCGAACTTCCCTCCCAAAAGCCACTAGGACAATTAGAGGGTTTGCAAACGGCTGCTCCAAACTGGTCTTCCTTCCAACCCTCTCTCCACTCTGAAGCTCGAAGATAAATGTGTCTTAAGGAGCAGGAAAACCCAGTTTGTCCTCTTGCTTTCCAGGCAGAGATTGGGACCACATCAACACTGGGACAGGGAATAGATTGATACCAGGACACCCAATACATATGTTGGAGACAAAACCTCCAGCATAGACAATGGGGTAAACTCATGAAGCATATTCATTGCTATAGCATAGAGGGACTTAAAAACCAGTGTGAACATGAAATCACATTACAACTAGGTGTGGGCCATATTTCTGTAATTTGCTTTTGTGTAGTTGTGTGAAATTTCAGATAAACGAAGTGAATTTATACAAAATCCAAATCCATTATTTTGTGCTATATTTTAGGATACAATGCGTCCTCACTTTATTTTTTGATACAAGTATGCATTTTGAAATAAAAAAAATAGTGCAAAAAAATGCACTTGGGACGATAGATGCTAACTTTCTATTGTTCCTAAGAGTTTTTAAAAAATACATTTTATTTACATTTTTGATAGCAACTTTACATCCATATCTATAAATGACATCGGGTTAGTTACATTCGCGTTTTTCATGACTCATTCATATCTGTTATCAATAAACATACCCAACAGCTTTAAAGTTAATCACCCCACCACTCTCTCTCCGCCCCCCCATCCCTTCCCTCTTGCCAGTTCTTTTAAAAGTACAGGTACACTCTTGCAGTTCCATAATTTATCAATATATAAATGCCTGTTTAGGATCTGATGTCCCTTCCACATTTAGTCATTGTCATTGGGGGTCAGTGTTATCGTGACAGTCTGAGATACAAGTGTTTGATTTCCCTGCGGTGCTATCAACATGGAGGACCATGCCAGAATATCTTCCTCGGCTTTAACGTCTTTTCGGATTAGTTTCATTCTCACCAGCTCCGCTGTCACCCAGTCGCACATATCCTGCCTCCAATCTGTATATTTTGGTGGCGGGGATTCATCCACGCAATAACAATTTGTCTTCTGGCTAGCAGCAGTCCAAGATTAACTAGTTTCCTAGTAAGCTTTTTCCCTTTGGGTGCAGGTAGAATCCCCAACAGTGCCTGTTTAATGTCGCTAGTGATATTCTATCCAGTAACCTCCCGTAACTCCTTAAGTACTGCTTCCCAGTAGGAGAACAGCGATCCGCATGACCATATCATATGCAGAATGTCTGCCCCCTACTGTTAACATCTAGGGCATTCATCCACGAGGGATGGGTAGATTTTGCTAATTGTGTGGGGAGTGAGAGAATCTTGATGTACTAAATTATATTGAAGAAGCTTAAATTGTGTGTTTGTGCTGACCTTCTGCACTTCTTTATGTACTCTCTTCCACTCATTCTGTGTGAGAGGTTCTTCCAGTAACATATCCCACCTTTGCTGGATTTTGAGAGTCTCTTCTGGCAGGTCATCTCTAAGTGCCCTATAGAGATGAGAAATCGATTTCCCTCCCCCCACCATATAAAGCATGACTTTTAAAATGTTGGTAATGGACGGTTTGTCCGGGAAGATTGGCCAAAGCTCCCGTGCAACACTAGAAATGTTCCCGTATTAAAGGAATTGACCAGGCCCAAGTTCAAAAGTCTCCTGTGCTTCGTCTCTGGTCAAGAACCTTCCGTCTGCATAAATGTCTCCCAGCGTCCGACAGCCTTCGTCTCTCCAACGACGGATCGACATGGAGTCTGCAATACTTGCAAATGGGCGTAGCTCCCATTGGGGCATATCTGGTGCATACAGGGCATGTTACACCACTCTTCTCACTACGTTCTCCCACACAGTAGCTACATGACATACAATGCATGGGTTCTTGTTCCTATGAGTTTGTGGTAATATTTGGATCCAAATGATGCATTTGTGGTACATTTTTGCCATCAATGGCACATAATTTTGTAAAATGGCATAATTTTGAGAATTTTGCATAACAAACGTGACGTGAAATTCCCTAAATTAAATAAATTACGCTGACAAAATATAACATTGAGCTAGGGCTAATTATCACAGTAAATCTACCAGTACAGTATGTGTTCTTCATCTCTACATACTGAGACAACTTGATGGCAAAACACACAAATAAGCACCTGCCCATATAGAATTCCTTCAACCACAGACAGATGTTAGCAGTTAGGGGGTAAGGGAGCTCCTGGAACTCAAACAAAGATCACAGAAGCACTACACAGCTTTCATCAACAGGAGCAAGTCATATACTAAATACATTGGGATAAGTGCGCTCAGGATCAGAGAGCACATAAAAAACATAAAGGAACAATCACAAAGGCAATGGTTAAGCCAGAGGAACACAACATAATCCCCCATATGTTATCTGCTGTCCACGAGTCATCTTTTGGTGCCCTACAGGTCTTTAACAAGCGCTCGCCATGACGTATACTTTTCTCTTTTTCTGCCGTCCCACTTGGACGGCCTTGCCTGCTAAAAGGTTTCTTATCTTTATGGGGCCAATGTTTTTGGCCCCATAAAGATAAGAAACCTTTTACGACGCAAGGAAGGCAGACGAGCCCGTCCAAATAGGACGGCTCAAAAAGCCAAACAAAAATGTCACTACCAACTCTTTTCCAATGGCTGGCCACCGTTTAGCATAAACAATGACGCCAGCCAATGGAAAAGAGGGGCGGGGCTTAATGCCCTTTACACAAAATACCCCAAATCAATAAATCTCGCCAGCGAGACTGCGCATGTGCGTAGCCTATGCCAGGCGAGACCTAAAAAAGATGACTTACCACAATGCCAGCATTCTTCACCGCAAGAGGCAGGCCCAGCATCCCAGTGCCGATGTTCCCTTTCAATAAGTTTATCAGGGTTTGAAACCATCTGGAAAGAGGGAAACATATGTGAGAAAGGAGGAGTTCATTCATTTTTAATTTACAAAGTTAATGCCTAGATCCAAGCCAAGGGAAATCAAGGCACTGCGTAACTAGCCAATACCCCTAAAAGACTGGTTGCACTAAAGAAAAGCCAATCCAAGTACAAGCAAAGCCATTATCCCATAATCAGAGACACCATGGCATACGCAGAACTGCAGTGATAGCACTGATCATGAAAAACAATCTTACAACACTACAAAACAGTTTGCGAGAAAGCACCTATAATACGGTAACATTAAGAGTAGCTGAGCAAAAAGCCTTCAAGGATTCAAGCTACACATGTTTTGTCCCCAACAGAAGAAGCTCAATTAAAGTCAAAATGCCACACAGTACTGGCACTTAAAACAACTTTCCATACCCCTTGCCAGTCCTAGACTGCTTTCTGGATGATTCAACGTATTTTTTATATAGCACTTTATATCCCTGTTTAGGTAGAGAAAACGCTCTCATCTGTATCAGCTTCCTGGGTGCCCTTCGTACTGCAAGGTTAATAGGGTGTTGATTCTACTTTTGCCTATATCAGGTATGATGGGTGAGATTGAGAATGACATGGTGGGGCACGGTATGCCTATTTTCACTGCATATGAGCAGGACATTATCAGAAATATTATGCACACACGCCCTCTGCCAGGGCAACATCAAAAGCCTCTACCATGTGTCGTGGACACAGTGGCAGCTCTCGCTTAGGCAGTCTGATTTCACTCTTCGACTGCAGTTAACTTTACCTTTATCTCTATCAGAAAGCGTGAAGTTCCTCGAGCACACAAAAAAAATGTTGATATTATCATGGGTGACAAACCTTGCAGGCTGAAATGCTTTTTTGTCTTCATTGTTGTGTGCAGCCATTACAAGATGACCCCTTACAGTGTAAGCTTACTGTTTACAAAGATGGAGGCTTAATGTCAACATGTAGGTGGAGTGGACGAATTTTGCGCCATGTTGGTTTAGTCCTAGATAAGCTTTACTGTCTCCATACCCTGTTTTTAAAAATAAAAAAAACATGATAAAATCAGAAACCATATGGTATATAAACCTCAGAATTGGATCATTGATTCCGAGAGGTCTTAACATCAGAATTATCCCGAGAGGTTACGCTAGACTTTAGAGTCTTTACTCTCAGCTGGATAGACAGCTGAATCCAGAAGCCATGAGGAAGGTGTCCTTCACCGACAGCACACTGCTTCTTTGGCAGGGCTCTGATAGAAATAGCTGAAGCCAGCTATTGAAAAGTCTGCTGATCAATCCTTCCTAAGAAACACCAAAATCCAAAAGGCAGGTTTACTAGCTAATGCTCTTACTAAGGATTAGCATAGGCTTAGAAATAGCCTTAGGATGTTCGGAGATCAGAAACTTGCTAACAATGTTAGAAACATTTGTCCTGTTTTTTTTCTAACAGTAACATGCTTAACTGCTTCTATTTTTGTATTCTGTGTGGTTACCATAAATATTTTATGCCCTAGATTGAGTATTTTAAAATAAACGCTTTAAACGAAATGTCCTGATTTCTTAGTGCGATCTTTGAGTGTTTCCTTCATAAACGAAAGATTGTTTGGATTGACAATGTGTCCCTGAACTCATCTAGAGGGACTGATTGTAACTGAACAACACAGTCTGCGCAGGATTGCGCAGGATTGCACAGAGGGCTTGTGTTAAAAAGCCAGCAGGACCGCCGCCCTTATTCAGTGTTTGTGCACTGAACCTAGTGCTTGTATCGTAGGGTTACAAATATAACCACGTTGTCTTTGGGGACCCCTCGGATTTTTTATCACCTGCAGGCACTCGATGCAGGTAACTGGATCTCTTACTCCCACCCTCCGATACTCCAACCCACGGCCTGGGGCTTCTTTGCCTGTACTTACACCCATGTTAGTGCAAAACCAAATCAGCTTCTCCCCAGCAGGGCTGCGGAGGTTAGGCATGCCCTGAGTGGGACCCTCTCCTGTCATTTCACACACCCTGTTAAGCTTTTGCCGCCTCCATTTGTCCTCACCCCAACCAATCAATCATGGTTCAGCAGTCGATAACTAGTACATTATACTGGATTATAGTGATACCTGTTACCCGGAGCATTCACATATGGAAAAACAATAGTTTTAGCTCTATAAAAAAGGTTATTACTATGTTTTGCTATTTACGCTTGGAAGAGAAAGTGCCCTTTTGACTGAAACCAATAAATATCATGGTGAGATCAGCCCATTCGATTGTCGACTGGGTAGACACACCTTCCTCAACGCATTGTGATGCTTTATTAAAAAGAAAACTTTATTTGCAACCAATAACATCTCCAAACACGGCAATCAGACGCTGATGCACTGTAAGAAATATGAATGTTTACGGCCTTCCAGAACTCTAGGTTCTAGCGTCCATCTTCAGTAAATATCGCAGCCAGACTTAAGTGAAAGCCTGAGCACTATTCCCCTATTAGAAAACCTACAGTAGGGGGGGTCACACTTCCACGGCCATGTGTGTTGGTGGCATGCTGGTCACTCCGCTTTCTAAAATTCTCTTTCTTTAGACTGAAGAAATGCAGATGAAGTCAGGTATTCTAGAGGGTGATCCCATTAAAGTGAATGGAAAAGTAACACTGTTTTGGAGGGCGATATAATTTTGAAAAGTGAGAGCCCTTAGTTTTGCCTATGGGTGTACTTTGCTTGTCAGGCGCATGATTAGGAGTGAAAAGAGGGTCACACTCGTTAAATGGGTGTGAGTTGAAGGGTATGTCTGCCCCTTAAGTTAAGGAAGGTGTGAATTCATGCCTAACTGCAGCTCAATAGAAAACCCAGACTTTGAGGAGACTTTACAGTAACTAGAGAGTGGAAACTGGAAAGGGACCCTGGAGATGTGAAAGATAGGAGGAGGGAAATAGGGTAACTAAGGAGGACAGTTGTGAGGGGCATATCAAAGAAAGTATGGAGGGACTTTAGGCCACCACCTATGTGGGGCAATAGTGAGGAAAAATTGGGATTTTGAGAAGAAAAAGAGATCAATAAGGGCGTTGTCACCTCTCTGAGCTAATGCACACCTCTCAATCCACGAAGAGATGTACGTAACTGGGGCTGGAGTGTGGGGCAGCTAATTCACTCTTCACATCTCATCAAATGTATACAGCGCAGTACTCACTGGCCCCAGTCCAACGAGACCTGTAATAATTCAGGATAGCAGCCAACGATACCAACACACGTAACAAGAGTTTTGAGTACCCAAAAGGTTCCTTCCAACTCCTCCGAGTTTAACTCCCTCCAAAATTGAACAGTTTCTTAGAAGTCGTCCGTTTCAGTGATAGTCAAGGCTCAGAGCGCACCTGCAGCCTGCTGAGCTCTTAGTCTGCCCTATCAGAGCATCTAGCAATGAAGAGCGTGAGGCCCCATTCAAAATTCCTTCCTAATTGGTATACCAAACGTTTCCCACATTACACCTGTTTCAGACTATTTTACCCTTATTCTAATGTCCTCCACGGAAATATCCTTTTTCTGTGGCTTGGTTTGGTTAATGCGTCTTGTTATTATCATTTTCTTTTTCTCACTGCTGCAATAGTAGTGGGGCGACGCCCCTCGGCCTTAGCAGAGGAGCGCCACTGCCTTCTAAACTTTTCTGCGACAGGTTTGAAAGCGCTACAGGGTACTTTTTAGTTGCGGACAAGAAGTATTAAGATGGGAGCTGGAAAATTTCTTATAAAATGTCCAATATCAAGGCAGCAAGAGTTTCCAGTTGCCACGGACTTTGCGGCAAGGAGGAAGGTGCAAGGAGGTTTGGTATAAACATACAATTGTTGCATGTTAAAGTAAAACATTAATCATTCAAGACTGTAATGAAATGTACTGTGTGGCCATCACTTACACAAATTCCAAGACTTCATATGAAGGGAAATTGCACTGTCTCTCCAGTGATGCGCTTTCCCACGGATACACTCCCAGCTGCATCCGTTTTTGGATAGCATTAGAAACTTTGTGTTGTAATCTTATATTTTTATTACATAGGATTTATTCCTTGTTCTGCCTCCTGGTCTTTCCCCGTATTTTGGTTCCTTCCTTCCCCCCTTTCCTCTTCTTAGCATTGGAATCTCCTACGTAGAGCTCACAGTAGAATGTTGGGTTAACGGTCATTCTAGGAGAGTAGATGACTGGACTAAACCACCTTCTCCCTCACCTCGTGTGAATTCACTTCATTTCTTCTAACTTCAACACTTTGACTGAGGGGCATGCCAATTCTTCATACTTGTACCTTGCACTGCATACAGCACCTTGGCATTCATAAAAGACTAGGTAGAGCATCAGTGCCAGATTCACTAACACAAATAACATGTACAGGACTGGTGATATCAGTGTGCACTTACATTCCAGGGACAGGTACACATGTGCACTGTCTGTGCAAGCTTCCCTGTGTGTGGGAAATTAGCATTTGCTTCTGCTAGACATTTACTATTTCAGACTGTGCGTGTATTACTTAAGCTTGAATTTTTTTTCTTGGCACTGAATCCATAATGATTGGTATTGCCAATGCTTGTTTCAATTGTTTACATCTTGCCTTTGATGCAGTCAACTGTACCTTTAGTTTGCTATCCTATTCTTCCAAGGCCCAGTCTGTGACGTCAGAATCAGATGCATGATCATGGTTAGCCAGCAGCAATGGGGGCGGAGCTCACAGAGGTAAGCAGCAGTAAGAGCCCCCGACTGTTGTTGGGAAGAATTCTACAGGAAGTGAAGTAGCTAGAGGACCAGGAGGAGGTCCTCTAGCTGCCCCAAAGGTATAAATGTTATAACTCGGGACCAAAAGGATTTTAAACTCACTCCGGAATAAGATACAACGGCGGAGGCGTAGGTCGCAGTAGCGGAAGTGTTACGATCGAGGATTCTATGTTTTGCATTATTTCATGAGACGGGATGGATCCTTTACTGTTTTAAAGTTTTAAAAAAATCATCCTTAACGGTTTAAACGAGTCTTGACCGGCCGCAACCTGGGAGAGGAAGAGGCGGCGTTCACTGTTGTGTCATGGAAAGGAGGCCTAAGTAGAGGCCGGTAAATGCGTGGCTGGATGCCCTGCTTCCAGGCGCCTGCTCTGAAAGATTGTGCAACTGTAGCATTGTCGGAGGCTACTGGGGACATGAGTGTGTCTCTAACTGAACATTACTCTGATATAAGTATTATCTTTTTAACTACAATACGCACGGAACACTTCATTTACTCGCTGAAAACAGCCCTTAAACTTTACCGAACAACAGTGGCGGCTGGCATGTACAGAGGGTTGGGAGCGGAATGGATGACACAAATAAATAAATAATTAAAATAGACTTACCTTCTTTCGCGACGCAGCGTCCTCTTGCAGGCTCCAACGCGGGACCCAGCGAACTCCCCTGACCAATCCTGACACTGATCTCACCAGCACGAGAGAAGCGCTAGGATTGGTGGGGGGAGGCCTATCAACGCTCATAGGAGTACTGGAGGCCTGCACTTTCTGAAAATTTCAAAAACCGCTGTCTGGCTGGCCGTCACAAGACGGAAGGCCAAAGGGACATGCGCATTTTAAATTTAAACACACAGCTCCCTGCTGCCACTCAACAGCTCTGGCCCACCCCCTCCAGACACTCAGTTTAGGACAGGCCAGTTGTTGAAAAATCAAATGGTAATAAATAAACTTTATCACCATTTTATTTTTCAGCTCTGGCCTGGGGCTTTTCTTAGTGGAGCGATGCTCATCCGATTTAATGGAGGAGCCGCCTCTGTCTCATTAGCAAAGCAAACCAGGCCCTAGCGCCTGACAGAATCTGGCGCACATATTAAGGACACTTCAAGTTTTCATTGCTACTGTCCCGTTCTGATTTATTTCTTTATTTTTACATTTATAAAGCATGTTGTGCAGGTGGTATCAGCCTGATTACGCATTGAGGTGGGGAACTTTTAATCACATGAGCAGGGCTGATGGATGAAGATCGAAGCTGTAGAACTTCAGTGTGATGGCAATTTCCAAATCATCGGCTACTATACGGCGGTGAAGCCTTGGAAGGATCCAGAAGTTACTCATCGTCCTTGAGATGAATACTATAACCTGCTCTTTGACATTCATCCAGACTAGTTTGCCATGGCATACCTCTAGGGGTGCCTGACTTCAGTGAGGTTCTAGAGACGAACACAGAGCACAAGAGGCGAGTCCACAGACCACTTCGGAACTTTAGGAAGTTTCTTGCAAGTCTGAGATTTAACACAAATCTACAGTGTTGTACCTTGTACGTGAAGGATTCTACTATCAAATCGTTTACATCTGTAAAGCCTATCTCCAGAAGGTTGTGGCTGACTACCTGATGTAGTATGGTGATTCGGTATCGCGCGCCATGTTTAGAGTGTTTGGCGCGCGATGCCTTTCATATGTTCTGTATTTGTGTTCTTTTGAATTGTGGCTCGGGGCATAGAGTTCTTCTCCAAGGACGTTCGGATGGCATTTCGGTAGTTGCCGTTCGGACGTCTGACTGAGAGGACGCTCTTGCTACGGGTGGAGTGTATTTGATAATCCTGAATAAATCAACTTCGACTCACCGCGGATTCCGCTACTTATTTCACTACCTCAAACCTCAGGTAGGCTGCATGATGTTAGAGAGGTAGCTCATTGTGCGATGGCACAGCACTGTGCACAAGGCACAATGTTTTGAACTGAGACCTTTCTTTTTCAGGAAGCCAGTGTAGGGTCGTGAAGGGAGGTTAGTGTAGTGACTCACATTAAGTAAGAGGTGGGAAGACTCATTTTGGTCCCTTTCTAGATTGGCAAACCGGTACAAAGCGACCACATCTAAAATGACTGCAATTTTATTAAGTTATTCACTTCAGTGAAATAATGTATTTTTGGTAACAGTCTTAACATGAAGAGTGAAAGAGAGGTCACTGTCAAATGTTATGTTATGTTAAATCATTAAAGCGCATGGCTGCCCCAATAAAGGGGCGTCCCAGCGCTAAAGTTTAACATAGAGTGGAGAGTCAGAAGGGAGCTAATAATTGGAGAAAAGCCAGGTCTTTACCATCCTTCTAAAGGTCCAGTGGTCAGGGGTGCTACGGATAGGAAGGGGTAAGGAGTTCCACAGAGCGGGGGCCCATGCCTTGACAGAGCGGCCACCAGCTCTGGCCTTCCGTGTCCGAGGGACTCTAGCCAGGTGCAGCTCTGAAGAACACAGAGCATGTTTGAGTACACAGTAAGAGCATATATCGCTCAGAATTCCACGGCCAATGCCCAAAAGGATCTTGTGAATAATACACAGGTCTCTGAAGTGAATTCTCTGTCCCAAAGGTAACCAGTGTAACCGACGGAGGAGGTTAGAGACATGGCAGTGCTTAGGGAGAGCAAACAGAGCATGGACAGCAGTGTTCTGGATTCGTTGAAGCCTATTAATCAAGGACTTGTTGGCTCCCTGAAATAGCACATTGCAGTAATCAAGTTTAGCCACAATGGAGGATTTGATAATCAGCTGCAAAGTTTGAGCGTCAAAGAGACCTAGCATTGGTTTTAGGCCATGCAGTGGTCCAAAACATTTACCTGCCACTGATTTGGCCTAGGTGACAAAGGTGAAGTCCTTGTCCACCAGAAATCCCAAGTTCTTAACCACAGGATTGGGCCTAGGGTGCACTCCAAGACCAGGAGGCCACCACTGGTTGCCCCACGGATGAGAATCCTTCCCGACCAGAAGGATCTCAGATTTAGCCAAATTTAGCTGCAGGTAGTTATCTGCCATCTACTCCAAAATGGCCGTTAGATCGGCTTTACATTTTGCAGAATCCTGGCTAGGATTGTTAGTGAAGGTAACCACCAGTTGGGTGTCGTCAGTGTATGACACCAAAGAAATGCCCCAGGTTTTAGACATCAGAGCCAATGGTCTGATGTAGATGTTGAATAACGTCGAGCTCAATGCTGACCCTTGGGGAACACCACAGCGTAATGGGTGGGCACAGGAAGAAAAAGGAGGGTCAATTACTTGGAAGGTCCGGTCGGCAAGAAAGGAAGAGAACCAAGAGATGGCCTCATCTATGCCACTGATCTCTGCCAAATGATGTAACAGAATCTCGTGGGAGACCGTGTCAAAGGCTGCGCTCAGATCTAGCAGAACTAATGCAGCAGTTCTGCCCTAATCAAGAGAGGTCCGTAGCTGTTCTATGACCGCCAGCAGAGCAGACTCGGGGCTATGCCGTGGCCTGAATCAGTTTTGAGATGTGTCCAGTATTGAATTCACTTCCAGTTAATAGAGTGTTGACATGTAACTCCATGATTTTGGATAAGAACGGCAGCAGTGAAATAGGTAAAAAATGTTCAGGCTTGGATACATCTAGAGTTGGCTTTTTCAGCAGAGGGACCACCATAGCATGTTTTCAAGATATGGGGACAAACACCAAAGATAGGGAGAGATTAATCAGCTCCAGGCACTCGGACAAAAGACACTATTGACATTTTTGGAACAAGTCAGGTTTCAGGGGGTCATTTGGAGATTCTGATTTTACCTTATCAAACAGCGCTTCCATAACTTTAGGGGAAATGAGTGCGTCGGTGGTAAGACCTCGGACCCTCGGTCTAGGTCCACTCTCTCCCCGCAGCTCTGCTGTGCCGTCTCTTGCCTCCAGACCCGACCTCCTCCTTGGGAGGTCCGAGGCTGCTGTCCGCTCCTGCGCCTGCTGCCCGCTCCAACTGGGACCAGACTGCCTGCAACCACCGTAACCTTTCTCAGCTGTTTTTTTCTTAATTCTTCATAATTTTTCCCTGTTGTGCCACTGTTATTGTGCCCATCTGTGTCTTGCTCTAATTCCACCACTGCTTTTATTTTCTTGTGCCTGCCTGTTCCTTTCGTCGCTGCTGCCCCTGTGGCGCCTCCCCACCCAGAATTCCCACCTGGAATTACCCCCCGGAATTCCCCCACTCCCGCCTCCCAGCCTCCCCTGAACTTAATGCCAGCTGCTGCGCGGTCGTGCAGAGGACAAGCGCAGAGAACAAGTACGGCGGGCACGCTGCCGGCGCACCAAAGGCAAGTCTGTCCGCGACCCAACTGCGGCCAGCGCCAGGAACCCTGGACCTCCCACTACCCATCGCTATGACACCACCACCCTCCTTGCACTCAACCCTGGAAGACTTAGAGAATGCCAACAGGCCTCGCTGAACACGACCCACGGACAGTTCTCCTGCCTCGACTGCCGCCAGACCCTCACCGCCACCCCGGCCTCCAACACCGGCGCCGCCCTAAAATGCATCCTCCTCAACGTACGCTCCATACATAAACAGGCCATGGAAATCTGGAACCTACTCGACTCTCTCTTGCCCGACGTCGCCTTCTTCATAGAGACCTGGACCAACGCATCCTCCGCCCCCATCAGCACCGCCAATCCAGATGGATACAAGATCCAGAGGAAAGACCACCCCAATCACCCAGGAGGGGGCCTCGCCATCGCCCACAAGAGCGCCCTCCGCCTCACCACCTCCAGCGAAACCTTCCCCTCTGCCGAACACCTGCACTTCCAGATCTAGACCACCCTCAAAGCCACACTCCGAGGAACCCTCGTCAACAGACCCCCTGGCCAATGATAACCCTTCGCCATCACCGACTTCATCGAACCCCATGCCATTGCCTCAAACTAGATACTCATTGGAGACCTGAACTTCCACCTCGACAACCCCAGCGACCCCAACTCCACTATCCCTCGTGACAACCTCGCCAGCATCGGACTTAAACAACTCGTCAACACACCGACCCACAGAGCAGGACACACCCTCGACCTCCTCTTCGCAGCAGGAAACAGCATCCAAATCAGCCACACAACGCAGTCGCCATGGACCAAGCACCACCGCGTACACTTCGCCATCAACAAACCAGAGGCACCAAAACCATCTCCACGCCCACCACGAAGGAACTGAAGCAAGGTTACCGACGAGCAACTTAACTACACCCTCACTCAAGACAACCACACCTGGGCACCCGACGCAAACGACGCAACCAGAGAACTCCACACCTGGATCTCCGACTGCGCAGACTAGCTCGCCCCACTTCGCAACCCGACAGACAATGCCCCAGGAAAGCCGCCTGGTTCACCACTACTCTCCAAGAAGCCAGACGCACCTGCAGACGCCTGGAGAGGAACTGGAGAAACACCAAGACAACCGAAAACCACACCACCTACAAAGACGCCATGACAGACTACCACAACCAAATCAGAGTCTCCAAGAGGATCTTCATCCACAACAAAACCTGGCCAACTCCAAGGAACTTTTCAGTGTCATTCAAGAATTCACCAAACCATGCAGCGACGCCACAGACATCACCCTATCCCAAGACCTCTGCGATAAGCTTGGAACCGATTTCCACCTCAAGATCAAAAATCTCTACGCCAACTTCATCGACCATCCACCAGGCGCCACAGATGCCCCCAGAAACACCAGCCAGCCCACCATCTCCAACTGGACACCGATCACAGCCGAAGACAACGCCTCGACCATGAAAAGCATCCACTCGGGGGGGCCCCCACCGACACCTGCCCCCTCACATCTACCACAGAGCCACGGCTGCCATCGCACCCGAACTACAACGCACCATCAACACCACCTTCAAAACAGGCACCTTCCCAAACGACTGGAAGCGCGCTGAAGCCAGACCTCTGCTCAAGAAGCCCTTAGCTGACCCCACCGACCTCAAGAACTATCGGCCCATCTCGCTCCTCCCCTTCTCAGTCAAAGTTGCAGAGAAAACAGTCAACAGAAAACTGACACGATTCATTGAAGAGAACGCAGTCCTTGACCCGTCCCAATCCAGATTCCGAAGCAACCAAAGCACAGAGACCGCCCTACTCGCCGCCACAGATGAAATCTGCACCTTCCTGGACCAAGGCCACTCCGCAGCCCTCATCCTACTCGACCTATCAGAGGCCTTCGACATAGTCTCCCACCGCACACTAGTCGCCAGACTACATGATGCAGGCATACAAGGAACAGCCCTGGACTGGATCCGATCATTCCTCACCAGAAGAAGCCAAAGTATCAGACTCCCACCCTTCCTCTCCGACCCCACGAAAACCACCTGCTGAGTCCCACAGGGTTCATCCCTGAGCCCCACCCTCTTCAACATCTTTATGGACCCCCTTCGCAGCCATCGTCCAACAACATGGCCTCAACATCGTATCATACGCCGACGACACCCAGCTCATCCTCTCCCTCACCAAAGACCCCACCACTACCTAACTCAACTTCCAGAAAGGAATTCAAGATGTCGCAGTCTGGATGACCAACAGCTGCCTGAAGCTCAACGCCGAGAAGACAAAAGTCCTCGCCCTCGGTTCCACCCCTTCTGCATGGGACAGCACCTGGTGGCCAACGCCGTCACCTCCAGCTGCTTCAACGCCCTGCACATCCTCCGCAAGACCTTCAAGTGGATCCCCCCTGAGTCAAGGAAGACAGTCACCCACACACTCATCACCAGCAGACTAGACTATGGAAACGCACTCTACGCCGGCATCAACAAGTCCCTACTCCGCAAACTCCAGACAATACAGAACACCGCCGCCAGACTTGTCCTCGGCATCCCCGACACAAACACATCAGTCAACACCTACGAAGTCTCCACTGGCTCCCCGTGGAGAAAAGAGTCACTTTCAAAATCCTCACTCACGCCTACACATGCCTACACAACAACGGACCCAAATAACTCAACGACAGAATCAACTTCCACGTACCCAAAATAAACCTCCGATCTTCCAGCCTCGCACTGGCCGAAATCCCGTGCATCCACAGAGCCAGACCAGGCAGAAGATTCTTCTCTCACATTGCAGCCAACCTGGAACGAGCTACCTGCAGACATCAGATGCGCCCCCTCCCTGAACACCGTCAGGAAGACCCTCAAGACCTGGCTCTTCGGCTAAACAGATCTGCGGACCCCTCAGTGCCTTGAGACCCTCCCTGATTGATTGATTGAACGAGGAGAGTGTGGGTCTTAGAACCCAAGGACGCGTTCAAACCCATACCACAGGGGTATCACAGGGCAGAAACTGCTATAAATACACTCAACCTTCTTGATGAAAATGTTGGCTAGTACTTCGCATTGCAGACTGGAGGATATAATACTGTTGGGAGCGGAAGGGGACTTTACCAGATCCTTCAGAAGTGAGAATATGGTTTTGGTGGGGTTGCTACTAGTGGAGATCAGTTTGGTATAATCAGCAGCCCTTGTCTTGCGGACCAGTTTATGGTACACTTTGATCGCCTTTCTGTACTGTGCTTTAGCTAGGGGGGTCGTAGGAACGTATCCAGGCATGTTCTAAAACCTTGCAGTTCTTCTTGGCAATGTTCAAAGACTCACTGAACCAGACATTAACCCGTGCGCTTTTTGGGTGGGTTAGTTTGATCAGGATGCAGGAGTCCAAAGCTTGGGTTACCCACCCCTGAAAAGATACATTAGCCTCTTCAATGTTATCAGATCTTTCTGGGAGCTGTGTGCTTAGGGTCGCTAAAAAGGAGGCTGGATCCAGTTTATGCCATGGGCGTTTGAGTGTGGGTTTGTGGTGCAGCTGCAGTTTGGGGCCAGCTAGTGATAGCTGCATAGAGACAAGAGAATGATCCGTCCAAGGCATAGGAAGGGGGACCTGCACTTCCAAAGACTGGAGTCTTGAAAAAAATCGGGTCAAGAAGATGTCCTGCAGAGTGCGTGGGCACCGGGACTAATTGAACCATTTGGCATGCTGCCATGTCATCAAGAAAGTTAAGAATAGCAGGTGTCGGAATGTGAATGGGCTGGGGGACAGGATAAAGCGGGGGGTGGTCCTGCAGTTCTTGAAACGTATTTCGCCTGACATTGTGTTTCTGCAGGAAACGCACCTCATAGGGAACTCTTTCCATGCCATGAACAGGCGAGGATATCGCCTTCTGGCCCATTCTGGTTTCACCTCTGGCTCGAGGGGAGTGGGCATTTTAGTTAGGACCTCTCTCCCGTTGGAGGTGGATGAGGTGCTCCATGACGACAGAGGGCGCTACACTGCGCTGGTGGGGAGATGGGAGGGTAAGTTGATTTCGCTGGTTACTGTCTATGTGCCGCCGGGCCTGCAGACGGCCACCTTTGCTGATTTGGGGCGCCTGCTACTTGGGCTTCCGGGGGGGGTTTTGGTCTGGGGGGGGGATTTTGACGCAGTGGTTTCCGGAGTTGAGGATCGACACCCCCCTAGGGACCTCCCTCGGGCCCAGAACTGGCTGGGGGGCTTTCTGGATACCCTGGGACTGATAGATTGCTGGCGGTTGAAACACCCTGGACAAGCGCAATATACCTTCCACTCCGGGGCCCACGGTAGTCTTTCGAGGCTTGACTATATGCTAGTGCCTGCGGCCCAAGCTGGGATGATTGGGGAGGTGCGACACTTGGCCCGCGGTATATCTGATCACTCCCCTCTTTTGCTACACTTAGATATCGCCTTGAGGGCGGAGGGGAGGGTGGCGCCGATCAACCCCTGGTACCTACGAAACCCCATGATCCGTGCAGCCCTGGTTAAGTCCCTGGAACACTATTTTAACGACAACGTGGGGTCGGTGTCTTCCGCCGTCTCCCTTTGGGAGGCCTTTAAGACGGTGCTCCGGGGCCAGGCTCTGTCTCTCATCTCCCATACCAAAAAATGCGAGGCGAAAGAGGTGGTTCGACTAGAAAATGAGATCACCGAGTTGAAGATCGATTTGGAGCAAGGTGTTACGGATGATAGACTGCATGTGCTGGGGCTTAAGCAGGCCGACTACAAGGCGCTGGTTTCTGAATCTGCTAAGAGTATGAGCAGGGAGCAACAGGGGCGTTTGTACGATATGGGTGATAAGGCGGGGAAGTTGATTGTCTGGTTGGATAAGAAGGAGAGAGCGAGTCGAGTGGTGCCGGTTGTTGAGAGGGTGGATGGTGTGCGTGTGACGGACCCCGGTGATATTGTTGATTGCTTTGCGGAGTATTTTCACGGGGTTTACTCTCCGGTCTCTGAGCGATCGGAGGAAGACTCTCGACTGCTGCTTAAAGACATTGCTCTGCCATCTCTATCTGATGAGGATAAATTATTGATGGATGCGGCCCCGTCGCCGGATGAGATTGCTTTGGCCATTCGCTCTATTGCCTCTGGTAAGGCCATGGGTCCTCATGGCCTTCCCATCGAATTATAAAAGTTGCGCCCAGAAAAGATTGCGCCGTATCTCCGGGACATGTTCCTTGAGGCACAGGCGGCGGGTTCCCTCCCCCCTGACCAACGTCTTGCTACTATTGTTGTTATCCATAAGGAAGGGAAGCCGCGGGATCGGTGTACTTCTTACAGGCCTATCTCTTTGTTGAACGCGGAGCCCAAAATCCTTGCCAAGGTACTGGCCAATCGCCTGATCCGGGTCGTGGCCGACCTGATTCATCAGGATCAATCCGGTTTTATACCCCATCGCAATACCGCTTTGAACCTGCAGTGACTGCATGGCGTCCTCGCCAGAGCGCCATTCATCCGTGAGCCGGCCATTTTGGCGTCCCTGGACGCTACCATGGCGTTTGACACCTTGGAATGGCCGTATATTTGGGCAGCATTGGCGAAGTTTGGGTTTGGCCCGGGGTTTATCGGTTGGGTGAAATTGCTTTATGATAACCCACTGGCACAGGTGGTGGTCAACGGACGGGTGTCGGCTCCCTTTGTTTTGGGTAGGGGCACGCGACAGGGATGTCCGTTGTCGCCTCTTCTCTTTGCGCTTTGTTTGGAGCCCCTTGCGGAGTGGCTGCGGTGGCACCCCTCGATGCGTGGCCTTAGATGGACGCCGGAATACGAGGATCGTGTCTCCCTATATGTGGACGATATTCTCTTGTATCTTGCATCTCCACGCAAATCGCTCATTGTATTGGTGGATGTGTTGATCTCCTTTGGTCGCAACTCCGGATTGGTCATTAACTGGGCTAAGTCTTGTGTGTACGTTCTCTCCGGGGAGGCCCCCCCCCCTTCCGCGGGGGTGCCCTATCCAGGTTGCGCAGTCGGGGTTCAAGTATTTGGGAATCTTTATAACCCTGGACCCGGTGGCCCGGTATGAACGGAATCTTCTCCCCCCCCCTTCAGCGCCTAAGGGCGGATGTGGCGGGTTGGCGGCGGCTGCCGCTCTCGCCGCTCGGCCGGGCGGCGTTGTTCAAAATGATGTCGCTGCCACGCTTTTTGTACGCCCTACAGAACACTATGGACGTAGTGCCGGCCCGCTATTTTCGGGAGGTGGAGTGTCTTCAGCGTCGATTGTTTTGGGATGGGCGGCCGCGGATTGCTCTTGCCAAACTAACCCTACCGTGGTATGATGGGGGGGGGTCGCTCTCCCTGACATTAAACAATATTATTGGGCCTCCCAGTTGACTGCTGTCAATCACGGGATGTATGGGCCTGCTTTGAACCCGGCTTTTGAGATGGACAAATTGTTATTGCCAAGCGGGGATTATAATCGAGCACTATACTCGGGGTCCCTTGATGCGCGATTGACAGGCCCGACGCGGGTCGTGGTGCAGGTGTGGCATGCAGCAAATGCGGCGATGGGGTGGAGGGATCGCTTGACTCGGGCAACGCCATTGTGCGCTTCCCAGCGTTTGGGTTATCTGTGTACTACGAAAGGCTTTGAGAAATGGGATATGATTGGTATCAGCAAGGTAGGGGATCTCTGGACGAAAGGGAAATTTAAGACGTTCGACATGCTGAAAACTGAATATCAGTTGAACGATAGGGAATACTTTCGGTATGCTCAGGTTCATCATGCCTTGTGTTCCGTGTTCCCGGACGTGGCGGCTATTCCAGAGTCCTCCCCGTTGGAAGACAGAGTATTGGACGGCTATGTGCCGGATAGCACCATTTCGCTGATTTATAAGAAGCTTATCAATGATCGAATGGGTTTGCTGACCTCATTGCGGGAGACATGGATTGCCGACGGTTTGGAACTTGACGACGAGGATTGGGTGTCAGCGGTGGCCTCCCCGAAAGAGGTGGCTATCCCGGCCCGCTTGCGTTTCGTCCAGCTTAAGATACTTCATAGAGTGTACGTCACGGGGCCTGGTTTGATGCGTATGGGGTATTCGGTGTATGGTCTGTGTAAGCGAGGCTGTGGACTACTGGGGACTTTCCTCCATATCCTGTGGGAGTGTCCGGAGGTGACTCGGTTTTGGTGTAGAGTGCATGCGGTGTTAGAAGAAGTCACGCATGTTGCCTTGTTGCCGGAGGCACGGAGATGTTTGCTGAATGTCTGGGAGCCGACTGATTACAATGTGATGCAGACGCAGTGGGTGACTCTGGGCTATATGGTTGCGAAGCGTGACATTGCACAATTGTGGGGCTCCCAGAGGCCACCAACGGTCTCAGCGTGGAAGGAACACATGGACTGGTGTATGTTCAGAGAGAAAACGGTGTATGTGGTGAGAGGCAAGCCTGGGAAGTGGATTAAGGTGTGGGGTCCCTGGAACTCCTATCGTGGAGGTATTTGCGCCCCGCCCCAGACGCGTGAGATGGATGCTGCTCTGTCTCCCTAGCCCGCGCATTCCTATATGCTCCTGCGACATGTGCATTTGGTTTCTTCTGCCTGTCCCCCCCCCCCCCGTCTCCCTGGGTTTGTTTACTCCTTCGATACGGGGAGCACATGTTATTGCCATTAACCTCCTCTGCCTTGTGTGTGTGATGTTTTTCGTTTTCTTCAAAAATATGAAACCTTTCTTTGCTTGTCTATGGACTGCGGCCGCGGCCGGCTGAGTTGATTAGCACTCCAGTAGCTCTCTTATTGCTTCATCGATGTGGTTGTTAAGCTGTGTCTAGGCTTATAGTGTGCATTAGCGGCCGGCCTGTTGGTTGTAGGCCCATACTTGTATGTCTCTGAAACTGTAATAAAGGTTTTTCAAAAAAAAAAAAAAAAAAAAAATAATGAATAGCAGGTGTCTCCTGAGACTCCAGATGAAGGTTCAGGTCACCTATGATATTAAAATTAGCTGTCTGAAAGGCTAGAGTAGGAATAACATTGATCAGGGATTCTTTGAAAGTTTTTGAAGGGCCCAGTGAGCGGTAAATAAGCAGCCCCGAAAGAGTAAAGTTGCTCTGTCAGCGCGATTTTAAAGTATGCGCTTTCGAAGTCAGGGATGTCTGTGGGGGTGAGGCTGCAGGTATACGCTACTTTGTGTACAATTGCAATGCCTCACCCTCTCCCCACCGGTCTGTTGAGGTTGCTCATTGCATACCCGATAGGAAGGGTCAGAGCTGGTATGGCCACAGAATCCTCAGAGAGACATGTCTTTGCTAGAAATAAAGCCTCAGGGGACTGTTCCTGTAGGAGGTCGAACACCTCCGCATGGTGTTTAATCAAGGAGCGGCAGTTTAGACTACAGATGGTTTAAGTCGTAGCATTGGAGACTGCTGTGCGCAAGCAAGGGCTGACCCCGAAGGTGCACTGACTGCAGTATGTAGGGCAGGCATGCGGGACACAGTTATGTTCCCCACAGGTAGCAGCACCTTGTAGGGCAACCAAGGCCTCACCTGAATAGACTAACCTGTGAGGTGCACGCATAGCAGAGTTTCTGGCTGCTGGCGACGCCAAGACGTGGACGTGCTGTGGTGTGCATTAAATGCCTGGAGGGCACAACAGGCTCCTCCGGGGTTGATCTCAGATTGGCTAGGACTGGCCAATCTGAGCGAGGCACCACCGAAAGCTAAAGAGCTTTAAAAACAATTACGGTCAGAACAAGTGTAAGCAACAGCTTTCAGGTTTAAAGTGCAAATTGGCTTTTAGTGCAACAAGAACATAAAAACAAGCAACAGTAAAAACATAAATGTATCCCCCCTCCATTTCAACAGCGCGACGGCGCTGCGGCGTGCAGTAAATCCCTGGGGGGGACAACAGGCTCCTCCCGGGCTAACTCTAGCACTCCTAAGTTATAAATCTTTTGCACTATTCTTCGAAGAGCAGTGTACGGTCAATGTCCAGTATGCTGTCTCCTCTGTCTCTTTTACCCCTCATGCCTGGCCAACACTTCGATCTTGAAACAGACTGTCTCTTTCAGAAAAAACATGAGCTTCCATTTGTTGTCCTGTCTTTGCAGCAATGGTGCCTTCTGCCCTAACACTAGCAAGGAAAATTAACCCTGTGCCTCTTTTGCAAAGGTAGCCAGTCATAACTGTGATGCAGTAGGCCCCTCACAGTCCTGAGCCCCAGGACCACTGCTCCTTCTTCCCTAATGATAGTACTGCCTTAGGAAACTGGCAGTTTCCTCTGCCCTTTGCTAAAAACATGGTCCCCCATCTTTCCTTACTTCCTTTCTGCCATCTCTCGGAGACCCACCTAAAACATCTCCTCAGCTTCAGTTTTCACCTCCGTTGGGAAATTGGTCCAAGGCCAAAAGAAATACTGGCACAGCAAGTGTGTACTGGGCCCCAATGCAAGCAAGGAAAAACAGTGCAACAGCCATAATTGGGGTTTAGTTGTCCCTCTACACTCCTGGGCCCTGGTGCCACTAAACATGCAGCAATAATGATATTTCCAGCCCAGCGAAGCAGGCTGCACCCTCTGCCCACTTCACTGGGCCATCACTCCTAGGCTTGAGGCCCAAAGCAGCCGGTCTACCCCTTTCTATAAAATAAATAAGTTTGTCATTTGTAAATTAACAAAATAGCCACCATATAGCACTCCTTCATCTGGTCCATCTCTTTGGGGCTTATCCAAGGATCTTACTATCTTCCTCTTTGTCCCGAGCCATTACTTCAAGGCCCAAGGGATCCAGATGATCAGGGTTCTGCATCTGAAAGTGACCCTGCTGGCCTCCTCCGGTCACCCTCGACTCACCCTAAAGGACATCTGCATGTAAATAGAGGTCAAAACGGATAGGATCTAAGAAGACCAAAATGCTCATGCTTTTTTAATTTTAGAAAAGCAGTTCCCATACTTTTTGTTAAAAAACAACCATCCCTGAACAGGTCACGTAGCACAAGAGGTGCCTCTGTGTGAAAATGAAGGGAGGGTGAGGTTGGGGTGAGGAGGGGTTTTCCTGTACTGTGCAGCCCAGGGGACGGAAAGAGAGCTAAGGAAGTAACAGACTTTCTCATTGGAGTGGTGTGGCTCACTGGTTAAAGGCAGCAGACCCGGTAGCAGAGGAAGGCCCGGGACCAGGGTTCAATTCCCGACGCGGCAGGGTCTTGGACCAGGGCCCGCGGACTCGATAATTCTCGCCTCGGTGCCTACTCTAACCAGGGATCACACTCGGCAACTCTGGGCATTAACTTGCCTCATCTCCACAATGGTCCCCCACATTCGCCGGGGATGCCTGGTTTCACCTTGGAGATACCCAGGAGGGACCATCTCACAGGGATAGCCAGGACGGGTTCCCCAGCGGTCTACAGCGCCGGGACACTTCCGAGTAGCTGTGCGCTGAATAAAATTAAAATAACATAACATAACATCAGGGTCCCTGCTACCTGAAAGAGATGTAAATGTGTGCAGTTTTGTTAATCACCAAATGTAAAGGCTGCTTAGAAGTCAATATATACATTAATTGATGGAGTGACTTGAAGCTTTATGGTGACAAAGAGTTGTTCTTTTTGATACGTAATGTCAGGGTGCTATAAGGTGAATTCTAGAAAGAACACTTTGAATAGACACTCATAAAAAGATTTGCTCTAGGTACAGTTTACCTATTACTAAAATGTATATCTTGAAAGCACTATATCTTTTTGTAGCAGCCTACCTTAAACTGCGTACAATACAGTTTTAAAATAATGACTTGCATATTCACAGTGCTTGCTCTTCCAGGCTAGGACCTCGTAGCAATTTAAATATACAGGTCACTATTTCCAACATCAGCAGTGATCACATTAACCAAATTAAATTTCATAACATAAAAGAATGTATTTTCAACCGATTACCTTAATTTGCATTTAATTTTCATTTAAGGTTTCTGCATGATTTTATATGCAGTTGCCTGAAAGTAAAAAACAAAAACACTTACAGAATATCTTGTTCTTTTTGCCACATTTTTAGGTGGCGCACATTTGCTGCTCTGCGAGGAATGCTGTATTCAGGTATGGACTTGAAGCTCCACCGACTCTCTGCCCATATTTTCCTTTGGCTTGTGTCATTGTCCACTGTATACTTTGGCTGTTCATTGGTCTATAAGATTAGTAGTCCCTTCTTGGTACTGCCTTGTCTCATTTTGTAACCTCCCATGGTGACACCCCTTGTTGTAGGCAGGGCATGCTCTCTTCGAACGCTTTAAAAAAAAAACAAATTATAGCACGGGCACCAAACACTTTTGCAATGCAATAGGTCTCGCATTGCAAATGACAATGACTATTATTTCTCTGTTTTAAAGACATAAATAAAAGGCATTGTAATTTACAACGCCAATAGCTCAAACTCTCGTAAATGTAAGACCTATTGCATTGCAAATGCTTGTTTACCCTGTCACGACTACACTGAGCCACGGAACCACAGGGGGGTACGCACTACAGTTTGAAGACCTCTGGTGTAGACATATGGTACAATAGTGGCATGTTCGGAAAGGAAGTTATCGATTCCTTCATAGGTCAGTGCGTGGGGGGCAGGCACATGCCTAGCAAGCAGCACACACCCCGCAGTCTGGGCAAGAAGGACATGGAGAATCACATACACAGGCAAGTGTACATTGTGAACAAGCCATAAATTAGAGAAACAAATGCACACCATTTGCATTCTGTACTAAACTCCCACTCAGACTCAGAAACACAGAGAATGCTATTGTCATGACGATTAAAGCATTCTGTACCAAACAGACATCCAATACAGAATTACACGAACATGCTGAAAAATAGCAAAATCACACAGAGGAAAGAGATAACACAATCAAGGTGTTTGCTCAGAATGAAGTACATTTTTCTTGATTTGTATGTGGAAAGAAAACACAGACATTCAGGGCATTGCTTTCAGTAAACAGAAATGAATGTCTTTATCATGTTTATTTCTCAGGGAGAAGGGGTGTTAAAGACTGAAGCCATAGGGTTGCTCGGGAAACTTGCGATCACCATAAGCAGCGCATTTGTTAACGTCCTGATGGTGACCAGCAGCGGCAAGGCATGCCCCCACTGCAATATTTCAGAAACTTCAAACCAAGTAGTCCCCGGGCAACCAAAAGTCTGGTATTTTAGAAGTACATATGAATGCCAGGTATGAAAGTGGTAAAACTCATACTGTGAACCTAAGAAGAATATTGGCCACCTGGATGGTCCTAATGAAAGTTGGATGACCTTTATAGGGAACAACAACCAGCTGAAACACGTTGACCCATGGATGTAGGAGGCACTGATTCTCCTGAGACATCCGACCGCTTCTCTTTTAACGGCCTCAGGGTGCCCATAGAAGAAAACTGCCTTAACTTGGGGGCACCCAGAGGCATTTTCAACAATTTTGTTCCTTGTCCCAAAAGCAGGATCTTTCATGATATCAAAGTGCTACCCCTAAAAGTGGGTCTGACCCGCCGGTATGTTTTTTCAGTACAACGGGTGAGGAGTCGATGATGCATGGCACATTGAAATATGTGGGTGAGAGTCTGCTAAAAGCAGGAGTGTTTTTCCACTATTGGTGGGAAAGAATGATGACTGAAAAGACATACTTTCCTTTTTAGTTATGATTGGTTTACTCATGGGGGTTTCAGGTATGCATACTGATATTGTATCCTCACTCTCTCTTTTATGATTGGAATAGTATTTGGTGGAATAACCAGTATCTGTTGACACACTTGAAAGTGCAGTCGGCGTCTTATATATAACTTATCTATATGCAACTGTCCTTAATATGAACATTTTTATTGGCTTTCCAACTGTGTGTGAAGGGCACATTGTGCTTTACAGACCACCAGGTGCATAGATTCAACTTCTGAAGTGCATGGATGACAGAAGGGTGATGGCCGAGGTGTCTTCTATTAATGAAGTGCATTGGTGTTATGCTTGAATGTGCCAAAACCTGACAAAATGGTGTGTGAGTGCATCTTACCAATGTGGTAGGAAGCCAAAAGAGTCTGAGGAAAGGGTTGCAAGCTGCATGTACAAACCAGTTTTGGTTGCAGTTTTGGCGTCATTTGGGCACACGTTTTGGAACAAGCTAGGGTTTATTGCTCTACTAAATTCTTGATGGTCCTTATTTTCTTTGGGAGTATACTCAGAGCAAGTATATTTGAACTGAGCTGCTACTATATTCCATGCAGCTGTTTTAAAAGAAGGACTCATTCTAGACCAGAGATTCTTTCTTTGGTTGTATCAGCAGACTTTGGATTTTGAGTAGGTTGGTCAATGCCTATGGATTGCCCAATGTGCAATGCAGAAGGCACTGAAGGATTTTTTTCTTGCCACTGATAACCAGTGAGGTGCTGTGAGAGCAAGGTCATATGGCACTGCCTTTTTAGTTTTAGGGCTTAATTGGGTGGTGAATTCTGCATTCTTTATAGCTTGGCAATTCATTTTCTAGTGAGTCCAATGTAGAGGCATTAGACATTCTCTAACAATTATATTGCTAAGGCCAGGGAATCATGTACCATATGTGAGAGCCCTAGGAAGGATGAAATAGGTCATAGAATTCTCAACATGTAGAATTAATTACTTGTCACTTTTGTGACTTGGACTGAAGAGAAAGCTTGGAGTATATGGTCATGCTGAGTTCTTTCACTTCATTTGAAGTAGTGGATGGCTGTCCCATTTCCTGGATAAAAAGGTATTTCTATTTTTTAGGAGTTAAGTTTGAAATGATTCTCCGGTCTCCATTGTTGAGTGGCCAATAGGCATTTGCTTAGGCAGAGGTCTGGCTTTTTGATGTTTGCTCCAGGCAGTGTCAATGGGCAGACGATTGGGTGTTATTAGCTTATTATAATAAGTAAGATTAAATTAATTTCTGATGATTGGAAAAATGAAAAATCAAAAAAGGACAGGGTTGTTGAGGACTGAGAGACAGATACTGGAACAGGAGTTGGGTGAATGGTTGAATGACAGTATAGACATTTGGGGCCGAATGACAGTATAGACATTTGGGGCCAATCCTTACGGAAAGATACTATCAAGAACAGGACTGTGCATCCTGTGCATTCTATTGTCATCTAGCCTTTGGGCTAGAAGTTAGTAGTCAATCCTGTTGATAGAAAGAAATTTTTGTTGACGTGTTAGCAGAAAATGCAAGGGGGATTGTTTTGAAAATATTTCGAGGTGAAGGATTTGCAGGGGACCCAGCCATATTTATAATTTTACTTGCATCATTGTTTTCTTTTCAGTTATTGGGTTTGATAATGACAGGATGGATGGATAGTGAGCCCCGGATAGCTTGATTTGGTGGGAAAGGTTTTGTTCCTTGCTTTTGCAAGGAAGTAAGATTCAATGTTAACAGCTTTTTCGAAGAAGGGGTTTGCTAAGGCAACAAAGTTCCTGAGAGTGTTTAACATTTATTTGAGTGCTGGTGGGTTTACACAATTCATTGAAAATTTGAAAGAATTCTTAGTTGGGCATACAGATCCAAGGTCATTTGAAGAGCAGTGTTGGCGATTTTTGTCTGTGGTTTGGTAAATTCTGTATTGTGTTTGGAGCACTTTTTCTCATTTAGGTTGTATGTTATCCTCTAAAGTCTTTCAAAAGTTCAGATTTCCGTTCTTTGACGGTTTAAGTTCAAGCTGATCCAACCAGCCTCCCTTTGGTTAGGTTGCAGCTGTATTGTTTTGATACGGCACAGCATGTCAAATGCCATTGTAGAACACTTACGAACTATTTATATGGACATTTCCAGGTCTGAAGCAGGGAGATGGAGACGGCAAAATATTATTGAAATTAGTTTAGGTCAAGTGTCTTCCGGTGGTCTAGTAGCTGTGAAAGTTTTGGAGTCTGAAAATGTTTGGATTGCCATGGGTAGGATGAGTGAAAATGAAAGAATATGATGGTCACTTCTTATATAGGTTGTTTCTTTTTGCAACAGTTCCACTTTCCTTGTACAGAGATGGCTGCAGATGTGTCGGTGAGGTAAAGTTCCATTTAAGAATGCTACTTCATTTACATTAGTAAACCAGACAATATCAAGGAGGCAAGATCAACTTCTTACTGCAGGTTAGGTGTGCTTGCACCCATACATGATGCATTTAGGATCAAACTGTAAAACATCCAGTATCTGCATTCCCCAGCTCTCTCTTTCATACAACTACTCAAACAGTTTTACTCTAGTGGTGCTAAAATGCTACTACACCAGAACATAGCAGAATGCACCAATGTTATGGATAATGCAGAGCGAGTGGGAAAATAGTGAGTTGGACTGGGAATGCACAGAAAACTGTAAGACTTGGAATATACATATATACACACACATATATACACACACACACACACATATATATATATATTCATTCTCTCTCTCATCAAAAAGGAGTCTGCACTCGGGGCGCAAGGTGTCATCAATTTTATTGTGCAACATCAGCAACCTGCTCATGGAACGCGTTTCAGCGTCCTGTGCGGCCTTTGTCAACCTTTAGGAAATGCCGGTTTGAATTTATTTAAATTGCTTGTGCACGTGATAACTGCCCTAGAGGAAATACTTCTTCACCCAGCACTTCAATAATTATTTCAGTAATCATATAACATGTCTCGGACTAGTGTCCCTTTAAATCATTCTATAAGAAAAAAAGAGAGAGCGAGAGGAAAGCAACGAACAGGGAAATCAGGTATAGGAGAAGAACTCTTGGAGTATGGGGTGAAATAGGGAATACTGCGGAGCCAGTCGAATATAGGCGGGTATAAGAAGACTCACAAGCCATGATAGAGGGCAATATGGACTCTGACATCAGTGAGGAATGATGAGACAGGAAAGAGAAACCCCCTGAATGGATAGAGTTACGACAGAAAAAGGAGATGAATATTTATGTGGGGCATGACTGGGACATGAGAAAGGCAAGTGGACAATAGTATTGTAGCGAGGGATAAAAGGAAGAGAGACACAGAAGGGATGGGTTGGACACTGTAATAAAAATAGAGGCAGGTATTGGAGGACAAAAAAAACTCACATCTCTCTGTGCCCCTAATTCAATCTAAACACTCAAGTAGCCTGAAGTACAACAGAAATTGGAAAAGTATGTTAAACAGAACAATGACGAGATAGGACGTCTATTCCATGACAAAGAGTGGGAACAGGCCTTGGAATACCCGAAGAAGGTTTCTAGAAACGATGGCTTCAAAAACATACAATTCTCCATATTACGCCGTGCCCACCTCACCCCAGCAAGGCTCCAGTGCTTCTATCCACATACACAGTTGGCGTGCCAGAGATGCCAATCCTTGGACGCGACATTAATGCACATGTTTTGGTCGTGCCCAACACTGCGAACCTATTGGAAGACTATACACGAGATATTACAGGACTCAAGGACATTGACACGTGGGCAGCCAGTGGACTGGGGCTCTTTCGTCGGCGCAAAACTCTCAAAGTCCAAACACGCTTTACCTCCCTAGTTCTCCTATCGGCAAAAAGAGGGATTGGAATGCATTGTAGAACACCCCCCCCCACACTTAGCTGCCTGGGTGGGCGCAGTCAAGAATTGGGGCTAGGCAGAGGAGGACATAATCAGGAGGGAGGAGGTGCAGGGGACACGGAAAAGACATCAACCAGTATCACCCCGGAGTACGATTGAGGGCTCAAATCATGATTCACAGTCTGGTCCCATTCTTGCCACGGGTGACCCCTAGCCGTGCCAAGAGTCACGACGGGACGATAACCCGTAAAGCAGAACGCTAAGACAGCGCATAATACTGTGGTTGAACCGCATTCCCAATGACTTACACGCTCCTGGCGCAGCTCCTGATCCCTCTCTGTTTACGAAAACCTATAGCGACATATCTCTTTGTCCCTAAAAGATACAGCAGGCAATGTGAGTCGTCCGACCGAACCCCCCAAGTTCTAAATCTTAGTTAGGCACAAGTGCCCAGAGGTTCTTTCCCTTTTAACAAGCTGGCTTTATATTCCTCGCAACAACAATCAGTTAGGCACACACTCAAATTTATGAAGACACCCCACCACTTCACAAGATATGTATAGTTCAATTGTATTTTCCCATCCTTCTCACTTGTAACTTCAAGGTTCTTGTCTGAACCAGCAAATCGTAACATTTGATTGTACTGTCTTGAGTAACTACCATACTTGTATGCCTACTTATATGTGAAATAATAAAATGCCAATAAAATGGTTTAAAAAAAAAGAAAACAGAACAATGACTGCAGAGATAATGCATTACTTGGTGGCAAAGGCCTTTACAGCAATGAGACTATACATTTTCATTTTCTTCATTAGAGTGTGGTTTAAAGACACAATAAGTCCTATCTCCGAACTGCAGTTTGCAGTACTTTGATAGCTCTGCAATAGTACTTAAGACGTACTACAAAATGCTATTCACAAACATACATATGGAGGTTCTATCTCCACCTCTCCTATCTTTTTCTCTGCAGAGATCTCTGCCCCGATTGTGGAGTACTGAAATTACTCAAAAGTGTAAAAGTAAACTAACAGGTGTAACTTACTCACAAGTGTAAGTTACCGTTGTGACTAGCCCTGAATGTCTATGCCATGTGTGTAAGTAAAAGTTTCCAAAGTGAACTGCAGCCTCAAACTGCTGGGTCGTACGTTGCACTTTAGTCAATCCCTGATCCTAGTATTAGGCACATACTTATTTGCCCTATAGACATAACTAAGTTAGTGAACTATAAGTCTGCACCAAAGGATGATGCATTAACATAATTAAGGATGTGGACTGCTGAAAGTGGGCAATTAAATAGGCAGAAGCCAGCTGGCCTAAGGAAAATATCTGTAGCTTGGAGATGGGACGAGGAGTTCGAATCCCTAAAATGGCATAATAAAACTTATGATCTTCCCCTTAAACAATCCCCATCACTCAAAACAGTATCGATTTTGGTCTTAATCAGGGGCTACTGAAGAAGTGGTATCTATTTAGACTATAGATGGACACGGTGATACTTACGTTGCAACATTATAAAGATAACACAAAAGGCTAGATGGGAGTGGGGAACAGTTGACTGGAACTGTAATATTCTGAATACAACTTTGCTAAAATTGACATAGCACAAAGAAGTAGTATTGTATACCAACTAAGTAGATAGGAGGAGTGTGGGAATTCATTGTTTTTTCTTGTTACACATTTTACTATGTAAGAAAACAAGGTTTTTTACAGATGTTCCTCCACTTTTTGTACCCATTTGGTCTACTAGATGCTGGTTTTCGATTATGACAGTACACTGAAGCCATGGAAGGCCTCCTAAAGCCCAGGAAGCAGGGTTCCTTATATCAAATGTGAGGAAATGTAAGTGTAAGCTTATATGACCCTATAGTGCCTTTACCATTAAGGGACACTATAAGTGATAGAGTAAGTAAGAAATTATAAAGTGCTCGATTGCCGAGGCGCCTTGGCGCTGGGGAGACAAAGATGTGAGGTGGAGCCCAGAAAGGCCAGGGCATTACTGTGTGGGGGAAAAAACACGTTTTCATAAGCACCAACATTTTGTCCAGACAGGTTGAGATCGAATGTACAGTGGCAGCTTGTTCCAGCGCTTGGAGGCTAGATAGAAGAGGCATCTACCTCCCCATTCTGACTTCCTGATTATCGGAAGGTTGACCAGTGCCTGATTAGCTGATCTCAGTGCATGCCCAGGGGTGTACCATTGGAATAGTTTGTCATATTCCACCACCATACAAGGTTTTATGAACCAGACATACTGCCTTGAATTCAATCCGCTTCTTGACTGGGAGCTAGTGGAGATTTCTAATGACCCCTGATATATGATTGTATTTAGGGATGTTCATTAGGGTTGGGGCTGCCGCGTTCTGCAGAAATTGTAGTTTGGTTAACTGCTGTTTATCAACCCTTAGGTAAAGGGCGTTGCAGTAGTCAATCCGAGGTCCATAGGATAAGATGGACTGGCACCTGGGCAACCTCAAGGTTGGCAGCTCCATTATGGTACCGCCTAAATATGTTGTGTTTGGTATCAAACATACCTTGTCACCCCTGACCAAAGGCTAATGTCCATGGAGATGTAGAATACCCCCCTAGGTCTCTGGATGCTTCAAGGTTGCCCACCTAGTTGCCCCAGCTTCTCTGTGCTCTGGCTGGCAAGCCCACGTATGCTGCCGCCAAGCAAGAATTCTGACCTCCTGTCAAGCAGTGTGATCACTCCCTGGAGTCTGAAACAAAGGCTTGGGCAGGAAAGAGGTCGCACCTTCCTCCTCCCAAGCAGGCTAGTAAAGTTCCACATCAAGGCAGTGAGCTTAAAAGGCTGCATCGCCTCTGATATGAAAGTAGTTATTAAAGAAGGTGCTCATCCTAAGAAGGCTAGCCAGAAGGGAGCAGCCTGGTCTGTACACTTACATTTTTTATCTGCCTTCTTTAGGAGAGGTTCCAAAAGACCAAAAGGAGAGACTACTAAGCATATTCACCAAACAAAAGTAGTCATTTAAGAAGGGCAGTAAGAGGAACCAAACAAAATGATGGGCTGTGCTTGATGCTCATATTCAAGTTACAGGATAACTAGGACCTCCACTGGTGTTGGTGTAGACAAGGTGTGTGTCGACTGTTTCTTTTTTGCCTCAGACTTATGCGTTTAGGTTCCAGGTTTTTGACTCCATACATGTCATCTTCTTCACATGTCATATTTCCTTCTGCGTAGGGGGCCTCTCTTGCACATGGTTATTTATCAAAATGTCCAGCCCACGTTTGAGCCCTTCTTGTTACTTATTGTTTGTATTTGCAAGTCATATATACGACAATGTTTGGTATTTGTGTTTGTAGATTCCCCTGACGAAGGGCAACTGTAATGCCCGAAATGCACTGGGATCGACTGTATTGAAGTACCATCTCATGTCATCACCTTACTTAGTATTTTTGAAGAACACCATTGCTCTTACATCATTTGGAAATCAAACAGATTGAGCAAAATTCAACGTTTTGTTTATTGTCTGGACCATGAACATTGTTACTGATTCATCATTCATGCTCCTGTCTAGAACCATAGTTACACTATGGTAAACATGTTTCATATTGTACTGTTGCAAAATCAACAATTGATGGACAGAATGCAGAACAATGTCATACATTCACCCCAGTACAGAGATCTGGGCCTAAATCCATCGTTTTTTTGCTCACCATGCCATTCCAGTTTGAACCCAGCCATATGCAAATCAGTCTTGACCCTGTGCCCCATGGGAACAGTCCAGCCCGAACTGCCAAGCCAGGTCCTCCCTGGACTGGAAACAAGCATCCTAGGACCGGTTTCGGGCTTTCAGCCCTCGTCAGCCAGGATAGCTTGATTCCAGTGGCATGGAGAGCAAGGGACTCACGTCTGAGCATACCCTTCCCACTCGGGGTGACAAATGCAAAATCAACAATTGATGGACAGAATGCAGAACAATGTCATACATTCACCCCAGTACAGAGATCTGGGCCTAAATCCATCGTTTTTTTGCTCACCATGCCATTCCAGTTTGAACCCAGCCATATGCAAATCAGTCTTGACCCTGTGCCCCATGGGAACAGTCCAGCCCGAACTGCCAAGCCAGGTCCTCCCTGGACTGGAAACAAGCATCCTAGGACCGGTTTCGGGCTTTCAGCCCTCGTCAGCCAGGATAGCTTGATTCCAGTGGCATGGAGAGCAAGGGACTCACGTCTGAGCATACCCTTCTCACTCGGGGTGACAAATGCAAAATCAACAATTGATGGACAGAATGCAGAACAATGTCATACATTCACCCCCAGTACAGAGATCTGGGCCTAAATCCATTGTTTTTTTGCTCACCATGCCATTCCAGTTTGAACCCAGCCATATGCAAATCAGTCTTGACCCTGTGCCCCATGGGAACAGTCCAGCCCGAACTGCCAAGCCAGGTCCTCCCTGGACTGGAAACAAGCATCCTAGGACCGGTTTCGGGCTTTCAGCCCTCGTCAGCCAGGATAGCTTGATTCCAGTGGCATGGAGAGCAAGGGACTCACGTCTGAGCATACCCTTCCCACTCGGGGTGACAAATGCAAAATCAACAATTGATGGACAGAATGCAGAACAATGTCATACATTCACCCCAGTACAGAGATCTGGGCCTAAATCCATCGTTTTTTTGCTCACCATGCCATTCCAGTTTGAACCCAGCCATATGCAAATCAGTCTTGACCCTGTGCCCCATGGGAACAGTCCAGCCCGAACTGCCAAGCCAGGTCCTCCCTGGACTGGAAACAAGCATCCTAGGACCGGTTTCGGGCTTTCAGCCCTCTTCAGCCAGGATAGCTTGATTCCAGTGGCATGGAGAGCAAGGGACCCACGTCTGGTCATACCCTTCCCACTCGGGGTGACAAATGCAAAATCAACAATTGATGGACAGAATGCAGAACAATGTCATACATTCACCCCAGTACAGAGATCTGGGCCTAAATCCATCGTTTTTTTGCTCACCATGCCATTCCAGTTTGAACCCAGCCATATGCAAATCAGTCTTGACCCTGTGCCCCATGGGAACAGTCCAGCCCGAACTGCCAAGCCAGGTCCTCCCTGGACTGGAAACAAGCATCCTAGGACCGGTTTCGGGCTTTCAGCCCTCGTCAGCCAGGATAGCTTGATTCCAGTGGCATGGAGAGCAAGGGACTCACGTCGGAGCATACCCTTCCCACTCGGGGTGACAAATGCAAAATCAACAATTGATGGACAGAATGCAGAACAATGTCATACATTCACCCCAGTACAGAGATCTGGGCCTAAATCCATCGTTTTTTTGCTCACCATGCCATTCCAGTTTGAACCCAGCCATATGCAAATCAGTCTTGACCCTGTGCCCCATGGGAACAGTCCAGCCCGAACTGCCAAGCCAGGTCCTCCCTGGACTGGAAACAAGCATCCTAGGACCGGTTTCGGGCTTTCAGCCCTCGTCAGCCAGGATAGCTTGATTCCAGTGGCATGGAGAGCAAGGGACTCACGTCTGAGCATACCCTTCCCACTCGGGGTGACAAATGCAAAATCAACAATTGATGGACAGAATGCAGAACAATGTCATACATTCACCCCAGTACAGAGATCTGGGCCTAAATCCATCGTTTTTTTGCTCACCATGACATTCCAGTTTGAACCCAGCCATATGCAAATCAGTCATGACCCTGTGCCCCATGGGAACAGTCCAGCCCGAACTGCCAAGCCAGGTCCTCCCTGGACTGGAAACAAGCATCCTAGGACCGGTTTCGGGCTTTCAGCCCTCGTCAGCCAGGATAGCTTGATTCCAGTGGCATGGAGAGCAAGGGACTCACGTCGGAGCATACCCTTCCCACTCGGGGTGACAAATGCAAAATCAACAATTGATGGACAGAATGCAGAACAATGTCATACATTCACCCCAGTACAGAGATCTGGGCCTAAATCCATCGTTTTTTTGCTCACCATGCCATTCCAGTTTGAACCCAGCCATATGCAAATCAGTCTTGACCCTGTGCCCCATGGGAACAGTCCAGCCCGAACTGCCAAGCCAGGTCCTCCCTGGACTGGAAACAAGCATCCTAGGACCGGTTTCGGGCTTTCAGCCCTCGTCAGCCAGGATAGCTTGATTCCAGTGGCATGGAGAGCAAGGGACTCACGTCTGAGCATACCCTTCCCACTCGGGGTGACAAATGCAAAATCAACAATTGATGGACAGAATGCAGAACAATGTCATACATTCACCCCAGTACAGAGATCTGGGCCTAAATCCATCGTTTTTTTGCTCACCATGCCATTCCAGTTTGAACCCAGCCATATGCAAATCAGTCTTGACCCTGTGCCCCATGGGAACAGTCCAGCCCGAACTGCCAAGCCAGGTCCTCCCTGGACTGGAAACAAGCATCCTAGGACCGGTTTCGGGCTTTCAGCCCTCGTCAACCAGGATAGCTTGATTCCAGTGGCATGGAGAGCAAGGGACTCACGTCTGAGCATACCCTTCCCACTAGGGGTGACAAATGCAAAATCAACAATTGATGGACAGAATGCAGAACAATGTCATACATTCACCCCAGTACAGAGATCTGGGCCTAAATCCATCGTTTAGGCCCTTGACTGGGGGAGAATGTCTGCATTGTCAGCATTCCGTCCATCATTTGTTTGTTGTAACGCTTTTCGCCCTAAGTGGGATGGGTATTCCCAGACGTGGGACCCGTGCTCACTACGCCACTGGAGTCAAGCTATCCTGGCTGATGACGGCTGATAGCCAGAAACCGGTCCTAGGATGCTTGATTCCGGTCCAGGGAAGACATGGCTTGGCAGTTCGGGCTGGACTGTTCCCATGAGGCACAGGTTCAAGACTGATTTGCATATGGCCATGTCTAAACTGGGGTGGTGTAGTGGGCAAAAGAACGATGGATTTAACCCAGATCTCTTGACTGGGGGAGAATGTCTGCATTGTCAGCATTCCGTCCATCATTTGTTTGTTGTAACTCATATTGTACTGTTCACATTGTATACACTTTTATAGAGATTTGTGGTAGTGCACCCAGTTTCTAGGACACTCGTCCTAGTTATTCTGTTTCCCATTTGAATTGGGTGGCCGGGCACAGCCCCCACACAGGGTGCACACTCGAGAAAACTACTCTGTGTAATTTAACGTTGCTTACTTTGTGTTTATATTGAGTGCATCCCAGCTGAGTTTCTGTTTTGTATTTGCTTTCCATATTCTAGATACAGCATGCCGCAAAGAGACAGCGCGCATGCGCTGCCTAGACGAGACCTAAAAATGGCATTATTGTTTGCGTTTACAGTATCTGATCCACTTAAAGTGCATTATGAATCGTATAAATGTTAATATCCACATAAGTGTCTGAAGCACGCTGTAACAATTATCTATATTCTGGTAATAAAAGTATATTGGAAAAAAAAACAGACTGAATTACTCACGTTGTCCCCGTCCTTTCTCCCAACCTCTCGTAGCTTCCAGTTGTAGACACAAAGTTTCGCAGAGAATCATTCCTCAGTGCCTCTGGTGGACTGTCTGTAGGACTGGTCTCTGTCGAACTGTAGTCGCTGAAGTCCTCATTCCTTAATCTTGTGGTGGCCATGCTTGCTGCAGAGACAAAGACAAGAGATTGGCACTGGGACTTTCATACTTACAGTGATCGCAGTGGGCCCCACATTAAGCAATTGTCCAGGCCATGCTTTAAAACAACTGAATCATAAGGTAGATGCACATTAGGTTTTAAAAGACCAACAGCAAACTATATTTGGGACTCCATAAATTCCACCTTTCCACTGTTCTTCGCAATGTTTTGTGATACAAACAGAAGACTGTGCCTACATGTATGGATAGCTAGAATGTCAGAAAGATAGGCACCTTCCCTTCAACATTGGGCTTTTTTTAGGTCGAGCCTAGCGCAGCGCGCATGCGCTGCTCTAGGAGAAGGCATCTTGGAATCACTTCAGACTTTCTGCAAACTCGTGCGTGTTGTGTTCGATTTTCCACACATGCTATTGGCCTTTGCGTGTGGCTTTCAAAAATGAAAGCACGCAATTGGCCGAAGGCGGGTGCATGTCCCACCTTTTCTGAAAATGTTTACTCCCACAGCGTTTAGCGGTCGGGAGCGAGCAGCGGCACTCAGCGTGCCATCTGTTATGGATAATGTTACATTTCAAGACCTTGCAGCTTACCTTACAAGGCACGTTCCCTCCACCCCGGCCAAGGGACAGACCCCACCGCCACAAATGTGTGCGCTTCTTTTCCAGCACTCGCATTCATAACAATAAGATACTAACAAGGCGCATGCCCGCCACCCCGGCCAAGAGACAGACCCCACCGCCACAAGAGTGCGTGCTTCTTTTTCCAGCACCAGCATTTCATCTATGTCAGCACTCACTTTCTGCACCGTTATCTTTGTATTAGTATGGTATTGTCAAGACATTTGCTGTACTCTGTAGTTGGCCTCTATAGTCGCCTCTCTTTTCGGTACTATCTTAAAAATTAACCGCACCTTTTAATATTAGCATTTATTCAGCACCACGTTTGTGCTTCCTTTTACACCTCTGCTCAGCTGTGGTGCGTGCTACCTTTGACATCTCTGCATAGTACACAGCTGTGGTGCACGTTTCCTTTCCCCACATTGCTTTTGGTGCTTGCTCGATCCTGGGGTGTAACGCAGGCCCTTGCTGGCGGCTTAATTTGAGCCGGTGTGCACATGGGCACTTAATTATAATAATTGATTTTTGTGCGTGCTTGCTGGCACCGGCTGCTAAATAATGCCTCTGCGCAGCTGTGGTGCGTGCTACCTTTGACATCTCTCTACAGTGCACAGCTGTGGTACGTGCTTCCTTTCCCCATTGCACAGTATACAGCTTCAAAATTGACCGGACCTTTTAACATTTGCGTTGTTTCAGCACCGTGGTGCGCGCTTCCTTTTTCACTTCTGCGCAGCTGTGGTGCGTGCTACCGTTGACATTTAAGTTCTATTATGTGACATGAACTGGTGCATTTATCTCACACCTCCCGTCTAAGAGCCTAGTTAAGCGGTAAATTTCTGCAGCTGCCTTCATACATCTCCCCTTCCTCTACTTGGGCTCAATCTCCACCCCTCTCCCCCCCCCTTTTTTCTTGACTTACCTGTCTTTCCTGGTCCACTTATTACACGCATATAGATGGAAATGTATGTATCCTTCTATTCCCAGCACTGCAATTTAAATAATACGTAACCTGATCCTGAAGATGGCCTAACAACTCTGCAGCCCGAAACGCCTTCGACTTCCACAGTGGAACTCATGGTGCCCCCATTGGCGGATACCCTACTCACTTATGTATTCAAGTACTATTGATTGCTTGGGTATCCTAAACATGTAAAAGAGTTTTTTTCAAATGGTCTCTGGTTGCGCCCACCACTATCGCTGTATATACCACGTCACTTGTCTCTTGCGCCATCACAAAACTTCATGAGCACTAGTGCACAGTATCTTTGAAGGTTACATGTCATTCAATGTAACACAGTGCTACCGCCTCATGTGCTTGTACATATGAAGTTTAATATGTCCAACATGTCTATCAATTGAAATACAATTTACCTTTACAAGAAAATGTCTCCCTGGTTTTCTCCCCCTTTGGATTTAATCGATTGCAATTAATTGTGGCACATATACTTGTACGCAAAATAATACCGAGGTGCGCACATGGGCACTTAATTATTAGCACTTGCTTTTTGTGCGTGCTTGCTGGCACCGGCTGCTAAATAATGCCTCTGCGCAGCTGTGATGCGTGCTACCTTTCACACCTCTGCACAGTGCACAGCTGTGGTGCGTGCTTCCTTTCCCCCCCATTGCACAGTACACAGCTTAAAAATTGACCTCACCTTTTAACATTCGCGTTTTTTCAGCACTGTGGTGCGCGCGTCCTTTGACATCTCTGCACAATGCACAGCTGTGTGTGCTGCACAACATTCACAATGCTCTACAACACATATTAAAAGCATTAACAAAGCCAATAGCTCTGTCTAAACACTTATAACGCTCCAAAGGCGAGATCTATTGGCTATGCCAATGCTTGTCCTTTATTGTTTGTAAAAGGTGTGTGAGCAGGTGCTTTCTTGCTGTGTACTTCCTCATCTACCTACAAGATCAGTTAAACCTTTGTAGTGCAGCTTCTCCGAAACACCAAGAAAAAGTTTCGGAGTCAGCTCGGTATAGGACTCTAAATGTTTGTGGGTCTGCAACTGTATTTGTTCTCAGGGCCATTTTCTCTGGAAGTGCCAGGTTCGGCAGTCTTTTGGCAAAGGGTAGTGGGAGTATCAAACGATTTTATTGGGCTAGTGTTTTTTTGCTACTTCTATCATGTTTGTGTGTGGAAAATGCCCCCCACCCCCATTCCATCCCACCACCCTGGAAGTGTCAAACTTGAACAGACTGTTAATTTATACTATATTATTTGCTGCTAGGAAACTACTTGTAATGTTGTGGGTAAAAAAAGTCATCAATCTATTGCTTTGAGAAATAATATTCGCACAAACATATCTGTCTCTGAGTACAGTGTTTTGCAAGTGATGCCAGTCACAGGTAGCATATTGAAACTCATATGTAACACTTGAAACAATCATGTTCCTAGGCATAGTGGAATTATAAGGTTTAGGAACTAACCCATGTTCTGTTTCTCTCTTTTGCCTTCTGTTTCGAAATTATAGGTACTTTTGACCTGACACATCCGAGTGGTTAAAATATACCCACTCTACTGCCGCGCAAATAGCGACAGTTCACTTTCACTGGTCCTGAAGAAGGCCCCGTAGACCCTGCTGGGCGTAATGGGGCTGAAACATGTCGCCCTCACATACGGACTTCTCTAGTGCGTAAGTTAAGTAACACGATCTAAATATGCACACCTTTTGTTTTTAACTTCTTCCACATCCCCACACAATTAATAAATTTACTAAAATGAGGATGCAGAAAGAATTTTAACCTCACTTCACATGAGCACTTTACTTTTCCCCTTTTTTTAGTCTCTGTGCACTACTGTAGTATCAGTGGTTTTTCCTCCACGTGGAGGTCAGCATGCCATACCAAAAAATAACCCTATGATGATGCTGTCACATTATGAGTAGGCGCAGAACCAAGATATACCGATCCACCTGCTTACGTGTATGAGGGTTTTTTTTTAATGAAAGGTACAAACCGTTTTTGACCCTGGTGACACAGGTACAAGTGACTTACCACTTCCACAGCTATCAACCGGGAACAGGCAGCAATTGACGAGACCCTCACAATGGAGGAGATCCAGGAAGCTATATCTGGCTGCTCTCAGGAAAAACCCCCAGGCCAGACTTCTCCCCAATAGAATATTACAGATATCCTCTCACCACACCTCCTCACTTTATACACAGAGGCAGCTCTATCACCCTATCTCCCTTATTAACACAGAAATGAAAATCTTTGTGAAAATCTTTACAACTAGAGTCCAACAGGTTATCTCAAGTCTGGTCCACCCAGACCAGTGTGGGTTTATGCCCAACTGAGGCACTCTGCACTGTATAAGCCAAAAAGAAATTGCACAAGCACAAGTCCATGAGATACCAGACTCTTGAGCACTTCTGTTCCTTCACTTGAAGAAGCCCTTCGATTCGGTGAACTAGGGCTTCATGAAGATAGTACCGGTCAGAATGGGCTTTGGACTCCAACTACGTACTTATATTAACCTCTTATACTCCCAACCCACAGCCTGGGTGCTGATTAATGGGGTACTCTTAGATCCTTTCCCAACAAGCAGAGGGATCCGAAAGGGATGTCCCTTGTCACCCCTTCTGTTCGCCCCCACCATTGAACCCCTCGCCTGCCCAGTGCGTTATGAGTTTCAAATATCTGGGGATTCACATCTCCCTTATAACTGAAATGGCCTGGAATCTCAACATGACACCTTTCCACACCTGCACGAGAATGGACCTGCAGCTCTGGGTGCACCTTCCACTTAACCTCCTGGGTCGCGTGGCCCTATTCAAGATAATGGTTCTCCTATGCTGCCTGTACATCTTTCAAGCCTTCCAATTGCTAATCTTGACCGGTGGATTGCCTGTGCCAAATTCCGCCAGGTGGTGTATGCTGGAGGGGTGGTGATGGAAGATCTCTAGATGTACTACAGAGCCACACAAATATTGGTGATTAATGATTGGCTAACCAGGGGGTGGGATGACCCTGGATACCAGACCAAACTTGCCTTACTGAACCTGGATAAAGTCATGGGACTGCTCTACAGTGATCCCATTCCTAAACACCTTCCCGAGGTGACCAAGGCAGTCTTCCATAGCTGGTGAGCAGCACTACGGTACATGGAATGGCACAACATACCACCCCATCAGCCTCCACTTTGGCAGGGTCACCGCCTTCAACATACCTCCTTCCTTTGAGACTTCTAGGCATGGTACAATGTAGGTATTACAACCCTCGTAGACGTATCGGAACGGGACCACATGAATTCCTTTCAGGGCCTTCAGGTAGAATATGCCCTTTCCAAAAGACAATTTTTTAAGCCCCTACAGAACAGACATACACTCACGTGTAAGGACGAATTTAAAGCGCTTTTGGAGCACAACCAGCTGGAAGCTCAACTACTGATGGGGAAGATGGGAAAGGGAGGGGTGACACGTATCTATAATACTATGATTAACAATTCTCCTGACGTATTTGCCCTGTCGAGGAGGAAATGGAAAGCTTGGGTGGTCCCCATAGACGATGTTGACTGACAGTTGGCCCGAATAGCCCCCGTAAGATAGCTGTGTTCTCCGATTTACGACTCGACCAATTGAACTACCTTCAATGCACATACATTACACCTTTGAAAATGTGGCAGACTGGGAAGTTACACACTAACACTTTCTTTCCTGCCCCAGATGTGGACTTTTTCCATACGACATGGCTGTGCCCCCGTATCAAGTGATACTGGAAACAAAGAGCAGACTCCCTATCCCAGGTCCTGAGGTTCATAATCACGCTGTCACTAAAAGAGGCCCTGCTGGACGTTTTGGACGATCTTGGTAATACCAGAGGGGAAAGGTACCTCATTAGGATGGCTATGGTAGTGGTGAAAAGGGACATTGCCCGTAGATGGAAAATGACTATTGCACCGATAGTGGCCGAATGGAGTAAGGGGATGGGTTGGTGCACAGCACAAAAGAAGCCTATATTTGAGGCATGGGGGCTGCCCCCACAAACATGAATGAATATTGGGGTTGTGGTTGGACCATTATGGTCTATGGGTCACTGCATAAATGGCATTGTCTGTAATCCAGATACCATGATGCATGTGGTTGGTCGGAGAGGGTACGGTTTGTATATTCAAGCACTGCACTGTTCTGAAATCAATAAAACCGGTTTAAAAAAAAAAAATAAGACAGTTACTAGCAAAGGTTGGTCTAAGGCAAACGCCTCACCATCACTGTTTGTCTGGTATTCTCAGTATCCCCAATAAGTATGAGGTATTGGTGTGAAGCGATGATATTGATTCAACTTTGGAGTTGTAGGCTGCAAGCCTAGGCCAAATAAGGGGCAGTTTTATTCAAAGTTTAACATCTTCCTCCAATCCTGAGGAAGTGAATTTTGATCTTGGTGGGTTTTTCCAATTTTGTGCTCACAGGTCAGACCAATCAGAAATGTTCAAGGTCCTTTTGTTTATTGCAGACAGAGTGGTAAGCCACAGACCACCTGCAAAATAGGAAAGGGTGAACCATATTTTAATAAAGGAAATGATTGCCAATTCGTCACCACCCACTAGTTTTGTAAGGAAGCTCTAAGGTAACGGAAAGCAGTAACATCCACTTTGGGCAAAGAGCAGCAGACAGAGAAGCCCTACAGTCTAGTGCAGACATGCACACAGGGTTCAAGATCCCAGATCCAAGATCCTACAAACAGGGAACATGTTGAAAAGAGAAGTACAGAGGGAAACATGTCGAGGCAGTATGCTGGGCCATCTTGCTCCCCCAAAAGTATTTTATTTTTTGGCGGTATGGGCAAGTGGAGCAAGCCACATGTCCCCTTAGATAGTTTTTGGGAGAGATAGAAAGCGGCATGCAGTGAGGGCTGGAGATAACCAACAAAGACAACATGTTTTATTGAGGAGACGCACAGAGTGCTGCAAGCAATCTGTCACCCCATTCTGCCCTACGCCGAACAAAAGTAGATATTCTTTTAATGGGTAAGAAATTATGTACAGGTGGCCACCAGCCTCAGCCATCAACCTTTGAGGGGGTTAAGGGGTCTAAGCCAGTCCCTACCAGCAATTGCTAACTTGACTATTTTGGAAATCTATGAATACAGTGCGTTCTCAAGCAGCGAGGTAGCCAGAACAGTGTGCAACTTACCTCCTTGGTGTAGCAGAGTAGTTTTCGTGGACAACAGGCAGCTTCTGCTTCTGTCACGCCTGGCCTGACACAGGGGATGAACACAACCTTGAAGAGACTGATGAAGAAGAACCAAAGCCTCCACCATTAGTCTCTTGAAATTTGTGACTGAACTAAACCACAAAGTTCCCTTTGTATCTGAACCCCTCGCCAGCCAATGAAATTGTTTATTGGTAGAGGAGGCAGAAAAACTGCTGATTACAAGATGACAATGACTTAAGGCCAGTGAAAATGAACATCGGTTATAAATGTTTAGGTAAATTTGATCATAAACAGGTGTTCATGTACTGCACCTGCAGGTTCACGGGTGAATTGAGCAGGAGCAAAACAGGATTATGGTGAAGCATGGAAAAACCATTGGTCATCCTCACCTTTCTAAACGTGTGGGTAGGAAGCAGGACACTCAACATATGCTGCATGGAGATCCTAAAAATGCAGGTCTGCTGACTGGACTTCATTCGGATGCTTGAAATTTACTCTTTGATATCAATTAAGGTAGGCCATGTTCCTCAAGCCAGGTAAAACTGCATGCCATTTCTGCTATAGACTAGAGGCCTTCACTTATTGTGTTTTTGTAGATGGTTATCTCTTACTGTAACATTTTTATTTTGTTCTAAGAGACAAGTCTAAGTTGATCATTCATATCCAACTTAACGTATCTGATGGAGCCTTCCAGCTGCAGTAGGTGTCGTAGTTCTGCCCAAAGTGGCACCGTCGGCACCAGAAGAGACGTGCACAGTGCCTATAGGCATCACTCCACCACGCGGATGTCAGTTCTTTTCTATAAGCACCAGCCAGGGAAGATCCAGAGATGCTATCCTCAGTCATTTTTAGACTGACTCCTTTTCGACTTTTTGTCAACGTTTTCTTCCAAGATATTTTCTCCTCGTTGGCAGGTATGTCAACTAGAAAAGCAGGCTTCAAGCTCTGCAGCACCTGTCACCAACAGATGTCGGTGACAGATCCAGTGACCATGACATAAGGACCTTCATCAACTGCCATGCCATGCACACAAAGGCCTTAAGGGAGTGGGGACAAGACCTCCTGCTTGAACTGCAATAACAAACGGAACACGTTCCGAACTTGGGCTGCCACCCGGTCCGCAACAAGTGCGGTTAGAGTCCGACGTGGGGGGGACTTCCAATCAGAAGTGGTCGAAATAAAGTCACTGTCCTACATCACAGTGAATGCTCCATATCACCTATCACAGTACTAACATTCATCCAAGTGCCAATGAGATAACGTATTGCCCCTCGTAACGGGAGGTGTAGATACTTTATAGTTAATAGTGAATCTCCTCAAGGCGATGGGCACATATCAACCAACACAATCATGAGGAAATAACGGTAGGCCCCCTAAACACGCAGGTAGCCCAAAGGAAGTGGACATACAATACACTGGTGCCGCGCGACAAGACCTTAATCTGCTACGGGCGCAGCGTCGCCAAATCAGACACATTACCACAACATCATCAATGGCTGATGAAGCCACTCCTAGCGTGCCAGCAGCAAAAGCGCATTAGACATGGGAAAACAGACAAAATGCAATCAAAGCTGCAGTTTGACCGGCGTAAACCATGAGGGCTATGAAGCAAAGTTCAGGAGGCCCCTAGCACAAACGCAACCCCTCAGGAAACAGAGCTATGGATGACCGGAGGCAAATCCTTATCACAATGCAATCCACCCTGAATACTATTGATGGCAAACTGGACTTGTCTTACATATCGAGTTGACTGAATGTCAAAAAGGTTAGACAAGCATGAAGAGCGACTAGATACTGTAGAACGCAGGGTGTCTGAAACAGAAGACACTCAGCATACGGCTGTGGAACACCAAAATAAATTTGAAAAAGCCAAATGGCTCTGCTGCAGTCCAAAATAGAGGACTTGGAGGCGCGCTCTTGGTGCAATAACCTCAGAATCACAGGAATTGCACAGTCTATAAACACTGGCAACTTGGAGAGATTCACAGAAAAGCTGCTCACGGACTTGCTAGGTAGAGAGTCCTTCTCCGAAATGTTCATAGTGGAGAGAGCACACAGATCGCTGGCGCCACCTCCCCCTCCAGGCGCATGACCCCAGCCTATTATAGCAAGACTCCTCAATTATAGAGACCAGGATGCAGAACTGCGTTGCTCATGGGAACTACGGACTCTCAGGTATGAAAGCTCAGAGATCTCCTTCTACACGAACTGTACAATGCAGGTCCACGAAGCAAGGAAGAAATTTATGCCTGCGAAAAGGAAACTTCAAGAACTAAACATCATGTACGAAATGTTATACCACGCCCGCCTGCCCTAAGATAACCATTGACAGCAAGCCAAAAATATTTGGGGACCCAAAAACTTTACAACAATACCTGCAGCAACAAGAAAGAACAAGCACCAGGCGAAGATCTCCCAGAGGGGACCCTGACGATCTGGAACAAGCTACTGGTCTAGACGACCCCGAATAACACTCCTGGCTGTGCGACTCACCTACACTGAACTAATACTATACAAGATAAGTGGGATATTTGATTTTAAGAGACGATTTTACAGGCTGGAAGGGTGTATATTAGTTTTGCATAGCAACCCCACTGTAGTTAATCAAAAAAGAGTAGAAGGTAAATGAGTTATGAGATGTTAAATAGATAACATCTTGCAGACACACGGATAATAGTAAACAAGCAGCCACCCTGCAAACACAGATGAAGGGCTTTTCGGGGGTGGATAGGGGGAAGGTTTCAAATGATGGTTATCTGCACAGACACACCACCAGTGAACATCCACAAGACGTCAGCACATACCTTGAGGAAAGATAGTAGACTGTACTATGGCACAGACCACTATAACGCTAACATTACTCGAATGGAACATCAGGGGAATAAACAATCCACGGAAGACTAGACAGGTGATAGCATACCTCGACCACCATGGCATAGAGGTGGCCTGTCTTCAGGAAACACACCTCATTAAAACAGCGTTGAAATGGGGGCACCCGGTGGGCGTCTGTACGTATAGCATCCTCCTACTCAACGTACGCCCATGGGGTACTGGTACTAGTCAGAAGAGGCCTCTCATTTACATTGCTACACACACTCACGGACACTCAGAGCTGCTACAATATAGTTTAGGGGAACTTAAGTGGGACGGTGCTAACTCTAGCAAATAGCATTTTTTGCACAAAAATGAGCAAAATTACAAGAACTAGTGCCAACAGATATTGTGGGGTGGTGACTTCAGTACATGCATAGACCCAGCCACGAGCAATGATAAATACGGTAAGCAAGAGTCCAAAGTGCTTAGAGACTGTATGGAAGAGTGAGAAATTATTGATCTATGGAGGTTGAGAAACCCGAATAAGCGAGAAGGCACATGCACCTCTACGGCACAGAATACATGTTCAAGAATAGAATACTGGATAGCAACACAAGGGGTTAGCACATAGATGGCTTCAATAGATCATCTACCCAAGACGCGATCAGACTATGCACCCGTCCGCCTAGTGCGGACACTCCCCACACACACTCCACGTCAGTTTGCATGGTGCTCTCCAACAGCAGCTATGCTAGATCAAGTTTATAACTGTTGTAAATAACTCTCAAGAAACAGCAAGAGTAGAAGTGCCAGTTTATTCCTGTGGATCCTACGGCCTCTCACACGAGAATGCCAACATTCTAAGAGGAGCTTCGCTCCAACATTCTAAAGATGGAACAGCCCATAAGGCGAGGACAAGGAGGGGGGGAAGGGGGAAGAGGAATGCAGGACTAGAATACAACACATCTCCCTGCGAGGCAGAAAATTTTACACAAGACTAAAAATATATACAGTTGGAAATGTCACTGGCCAAACAGAAAGAAAGCGCACAACAGTGCTATAACTTTCCAAACATAGTCAGAAGGAGAAATGCATCATCGCAATCCCACCACAGCTCAATACCCATAACTGGAGGCTAACTAACCCTAATGAAGAGGAGAGAGAGACCCAAAGAAGCTTATGGTCCCATTTCGTAGTCAGAATGCCAACTCGGAGGTTTACATATCCTAGCCCCTCTGAGTTTCCCCCCCATAGGCGTTTCAGGACTGTGATCTTTACCACAGGTGGGTTTGGATCCAGTAGTGCTTGGACACTTCGCTATGTTGTCCATACTCCACGTGCCTCCATCTTCCAGCACCACCGAATTGTTGTTGACCCGCGTTATCCTCAGTGGTTTAGAAAATGAGGAGATCTTGGCCTTAGACAGGGACGGCTTCTTAACGACCACCCACTGGCCTTCACTCCATCTTTTTTGTGACACTCCCCAACGCTGGTCGTACCTGTGCTTGTACTTTTGTTGATGCTTGTGAGTATCTTCCGACACAGCGTCTCTGTCCACCCACACGGGAGTTCCTCCATTTAGCCAGTTGGGAGTGAGTTTGGAACCCGGGTTTCTCCCTTTGAGAGATATAAACGGTGACACTCCCGAGACCGCATTGGGTGATGTATGATATGACCACAGCATTTTCCTGATGGCTTCCTCTACCGGAATCTGGGAGCTCAAAGCAAGCTGGATGGTATCCTTTAACATTCTGTTTGCCCTTTCCACCAATCCATTGGCTTTGGGACAGTAGAGCGGGGCCTTGATGTGTGAAATGGACAGTGTGGACATGAACTGCTTCATTTCCTCTGAAGCGAATTGAACTCCATTGTCTGTAATTATGACACCTGGTATACCCTCCTTAGAAAAGGCGTCTCTTAGGAAGTTCAACAGCGACGCAGTAGTGATAGACGATACCAGTCTTGTTACAATCCAATGAGAGTGGTAATCTATGAGAACAAACATGAATCTATGGGCTTGGTTCAATAAATTCAAAGGCCCAATTATGTCCAATCCTAATTTTTCCCATGGTACAGAGGGTACCTCCACGGGAATCAAAGGTGCTTTGCGGACACTCTTGGTTTTGTCACAACTACTACAGGCTGTGCAATTCTTTACTTGATCCTCCACCAGCGAATCCATCCCGGGGAACCAATAGTGTTGCCTGATTTTGCTCTTCGTCATGCTCCTCCCTGGGTGGCCTTCATGGGCAATCTGTATTACCCTTTCATACATGTCTTTTGGAGGGATGATTTTATTTCCTCTGCAAATTTGGTTCTCAACCATGGATAATTCGTCCCGCACCGGCCAAAAATGGCGCATGGACTCTGGCACCTCCTGCTTGTTAACAGGCCAACCCTTGCTTATCAAATTCCTCAGTGTTGCGAAATCGATGTCATCTCTCATGGATTTCTCCCACTCCTCTCGATTGATGGCTGGTATTTCGACTAAAAGGATAGTCTCGTCTGGTGGGTTTTGTATCAGGTTCCCATTGGTCCTTGGTAGTCTGGAGAGACAGTCCGCTACTCTATTTTCACTTCCAGGGACATATACCATGGTGTAGTTGAACCCTTGTAGACTCAGTACCCATTTAGATATACGAGGAGTGGTATTTTCCAAACGTTTAGTGGAGAATAACGGTAGTAAGGGTTTGTGGTCCGTCCTCAGTACAAACGGAATGCCCCATAGGAAATACTTGAAATGGTTTATGGCCCAGTAGCATGCCAAAGCTTCTTTTTCTATTGTCGAGTAGTTCAGCTCGGCATCTCTCAGAGTTCTAGAAGCAAAGGCGATCACCGTTTCTTGGCCGTTAGTTCTCTGCGTCAGGGAAGCTCCCAAACCCTTCGCGCTGGCATCTGTGGTGAGAGTAGTTTTAGCATTGGGGTTGAAAGCCCTCAGAATTGGTGCATCAACGATGGCTTCTTTAATGAGTTGGAAAGCTGATTGGTGATCTTGTTTCCAATCAAATTCCGACCCCTTCTTCAGCAACTCTCTGAGGGGATGCACATGGTCCGCAAAGTTTTTGATGAACTTAGACATGTACTCCGCCAACCCCAGGAATGATTTGAGTTCATCCTAGTTTGTGGGTGCAGGGGCTAGTTTGACGGAGTCCACCAAACTGGATTTAGGTTTGATTCCCTCGCTTGAGATGGTGTGGCCTAGATAGACTACTGATTCCACCCCTATTTTACATTTGTCTTTCTGAGTGGTGAAACCTGCCTTACTAAGTCTGGTCAACACTGCTTCCAGAATTCTATTGTGCTCCTCCACTGATGAACCATGAATCAGGATGTCGTCCTGGAAGCAAAGAACGTTTTTTAGCCCTTGTAGTATGTGTTGCATGACGCGTTGAAACACTGCTGCCGCAGATGCCAGGCCAAAAGGCAATCTTGAAAACTGATAAGCTCCGTGCGGGGTTATGAAGGAGGTGAGGGGCTTAGAATCTGGGTGGAGAGCGACTTGGTGGTACGCCGAGGATAAGTCTAGGACCGTGAAGACTTTGGCCCCATGGATGGCCGATAGCATTTCATTGATGTTGGGGAGGGGATGTCGGTCGACCCAAATGTTAGAGTTCAAGTCCCTGAGGTCCACACACAGACGAATCCCTTTGTTACCCCCTTTTGCAGCTACCACAATGGGCGCCAACCATTCAGAACTCTCGATCCTCTCAATGATCTTGCACTCTTCCAATCTGTCCAGTTCCTTCTTAAGCGGTTCCCTCGTCAGCAGTGGGATAGACCTGGGCTTGTGGATGATCGGTCTGGCATTGGCCTTCAGTTTGATTTTGTGGAGAAAGCCTTTTAGGAGTCCGAGTTTGTCTGTAAACACCTCTGGGAAGCGACTGCAGATTTCCATTCCAACATTGACCCTGTCGATCAAGTACACGGGTTCCGGTGCATTGGGGTCCAGTTTGATTCCCAGATCCTTTTGGTGTTTCCACCCTAGAAGGTTGGACCCATTCCTTGTGATGTAGACCTTTCCCACGGTTGATCTGTCCTTAAAGTTAATGTTCATGAGTCTCATTCCTACTAGTGGTATAGGATCCTGATTATAACCCCCAGGTTTGATGTCTGGAGGTAAGAGGCTGGACGCACTAGTTCCTGAATTGGCCAGGAATGTGGCTTCATTTACGAGGGTATATGGGGAACAAGAGTCAGCGTATACCTCATACTTAACGTTGTCCAAAAATATCTCGCACTTGGGGTAGGCAGTGTTGCTGCATTCTGAAAAATTGGATACCTGAAAAACTATATCCTCGCTTGGTTGTTGATGGTCCAACTCACTGCTTATCATGTGGGTGACACTGTTTTTTTGCACTGTGGCAGAATTTTGAAAAATGGCCTCTTTTCTTGCACTTGCTGCATAAAACCCCCCTTGCTGGACAGCTTGCGTTGTTGGCCAGATGATTGGGATTTCCGCACCTGTAGCATTTTGGCTTATTTCCTGATGTGGTCTGTACTTCAGGACTGGAAGGCGAAGGTTTGTGTTTGTAGTCTCTACTGGAGATCTTGTGTATGTTGTTTTCCGTTACTTGTTTCACCTCCACGGCTTCTTTCATTTCATTCATACAGTAAGCTGTGTGTTCTATGCTCTTAGCAATGTCAATGGCATGTTTTAAGTCAGGGGCTTCTGCGAGAAGTCTTTCTTGGATCTTCTTGTTGCAGGTACATCTTACCAGCTGATCCCTAATTAGTGACTCGGTCAACATTCCAAACTCACACGTCGAGGCTAAACCTCTCAGAATGGCAATGTAATTTATCACTTTCTCATTTTTCCCTTGAATGCGCAAAAAGAACTTGTGGCGTTCTAATACAATATTGATTTTATCACCAAATTGGGCTTCTAGTTTCAACAATGTTAACTGATACACGTCAAATTGGGCCTCCCCCTCGCCCTCAGCACCCACATTTGCACCTTCAACAATTGAATCAGGCAGGTCATCAAAAATATCTCTCCCTTGCTTCCCCAGGTTATGCAGAAGGACATGTTGTTTTCGCATAGCAGAAAACCTGTCACCCCCAATTGCAATTAGGTACGATTCAAACAGATTTACCCATTTTTTCCATGGGATCACCGGATCCCCACTCTCATCCAGAAATGGAGGGGGTTGAGACATTGCGAATGCAGACATAGCGGAGTATGAAAGGAAAACGTAGAGAAGAAAACGACAGAAAAGAAAAATAAAAGAAGTAGGATGAAATGAGGGAAGAAAAGAAACGAGTGGCAAAGCTAATGATGGAGAACCAAATAGAAGAATATGTGGCCGCACAACGTGGAACCACCTTACGCAATAAAACAGGCAGGAGGCAGAGTACAGAATGAAAGTACCGAAAATTTCATGAGCTGAGCCTGTCAGCGAAAACTTCACCACAGGCAGAATGAACTATGAGGAATACAAAATTAAAGTGTGCTATAAAATTTCCCAGCAGGGGGAGCAGTGTTAGGGAAGCCAGGGAGCAGTGTCTGTCTACTGAGTAACCTCACTGGAGTTCAGTCAGCGGGACCACGGGAACGCCCGGAAACAGGCAGTCCTTGATGAGGAAACTACGTCGTCCCAGCTCTGACAGGAAACGAAACTTTTCCCTCTGGAACCACCCTCGTGAAGAGCAGCACAAGCGTCCCCTTTGACACACACCTCCTGAAACGGCATACAATCGAGGGGAATGATACTCAGCGGGCAGCCTGTGACAACGCTCGAGACTTCTGAGGCAGACGGGAGGTCCTATGGGAGCGAGCGGCCGGGAACAGAGTCTAGAATGAAAGGCAGCACAGCGCTACACTCATCCACAACGCTGGCAGGGTCAATTCAAGTGGAATTAACGCTACGGCCTCCGGAGCAACTGACGATGCCTTCAGCTCCGCCACAGCTTGCACAACGCCGATCCCCTCATACGCTCTTTTCCATCACTCGGGAACTCACCACGCTCCGTTTGGCAAGATGGCACAGGTCGCGTAACAGCTTCACGACAACGGGCGGCAAACCAGGAAACGCCGGTCATCGAGGTTGCCAGGACCCGCAGGCAAAGAGTCTCCACGGAATAAACACCAAGGAGAGTCCCAGCAATAATGACAGGAACCACTCTTCAGCAGCCAAGAGGAGCACGCCAGGAAACTTGACTGGCCACACTCCCGTGTAAAGTCAGTAGCTGTGCAGGAACCAATCTCCCTTGAATAAATCCACCGCCAGGAAGGATGAATGAGAGGCAGAAGACACTGGGGGTAGGATCCAACCGTCCCCAGCACGGTAAGGTAACTCGTCGCCAAAATAACTGTTGTAAATAGCTCTCAAGAAACAGCAAGAGTAGAAGTGCCAGTTTATTCCTGTGGATCCTACGGCCTCTCACACGAGAATGCCAACATTCTAAGAGGAGCTTCGCTCCAACATTCTAAAGATGGAACAGCCCATAAGGCGAGGACAAGGAGGGGGGGAAGGGGGAAGAGACACGCTATTGTAGACTTCTTTGACCACAACTCCAGGACAGTTGCTAGTGCACAAACACTTTGGGAGGCATTTAAGATAACACTGGTATATTAAAAGATATAGGTCAGCAACTGAGAAAATTAGAAAATTAAATCCAGACACTAGAGAAGGAGTATGCTCGGACAACAAATATTGTAATACTTCCTGATAATCAGAAACAAAATGACTGCCTATCAGGAACAAGCAGACAGCGAGGTAAAATACCTTTCTCGCAGACTACGGGGAATGCGGTCGTCCGAGCCGCTCCCTGGCAGCTAAAATACAAATCCTCAACACTCCTACAGAAATCGTACAGATCACTGATGTGCAAGTAAGACATACTATGACACCATCTATAATAGAGAGATTTATGGAATACTATACACAGTTATATTCTACACAGCTGGCCACATCGGAGAATGATATTGCTGAATATTTAGACAACATAGCCCTAGCCTGGCTCTCTGATGCCCACAGAGAATATTTTATGCAACCTATAACAGAAGACGAAATCAAAGAGGCAATAAAAGTCCCCCGAAAAAAACAAGGCCCGGGAACAAATGGTCTCCCGAGCAGATTTTATAAAGAATTCAGTGACTTACTGACCCCCTCGCTTGCTCGAGATGTGCAAGGGGGCCCATGAGGAGGGATCGCTCCCACCCTCCCTACGGGAGGGTTTATTAATAACATTACAACCAGAGAAAAACCCAGACCTTTGTGAATCTTACAGATCCCTGTCCCTTTTAAATACAGTTGCCAAAATATTAGCAAAAGTATTCGCCCTCAGACTACAATCTCTAATGCAAAACCTAATTCTACCAGACTATTCCAGATTTATTCCAAAGCACTCCACAACGCACAACCTAAGTACTATATTTGCGCTCTTCCATTAAGTTCATCTGGAACTACCTGCAGCTGCGGCTCTATTAGATGTGGCTCAAGCTTTTGATACAATAGAATGGTCAGTTATGTTCACTGTCCTCCATAGAAAGGGATTCCCACAAACGTTCCTCCGTTGGATTAAACTATTATATATACAGAGCCATGTGCTAGACGCCACATCAATGGCAACACTGCTAATCCCTTGCAGATTCATAGAGGAACTCGGGAAGGATATTCACTGTCACCATTATTACTCACATTAGCCCTTGAACCACTGGCATGTAAAATTTGACAAAAACATGCAAACTCAGCAGTACAATCCTGCCTACGACCCATTCGTATCTCATTATACGCAGATAACATGGTCCTATACACTCGGCATCCAGAAGATAATTTAAATCCACTAGTACAGGAATACACACATTTTGAACGATACTCTGGACTGAGTATAAATTGGTCCAAATCAGTGGTAATCCCACTGACCCCTGTACACCGCAGATCCAACTGGGCTCATCCCTACAATGGCACAGAGACCCAGTCAAATACCTGGGCATCTGGATACACAGAGATCCAGAACATGCGCTTCAAGAGAATTATGGGAAGGCCCTCACAAAACTCGAAACCCAGGTGGCCAGGTGGATATGACTGCCATTGTCAGTAGCAGACAGAATAGGGCTACAAAAAAATGGCAGTGCTACCGCGATTCTTGTACCTATTTGTAAATATACCCATCGCTCTCAACAGTTCTTCTGGAAGTTACTCTCATGCATGAACACCCTTACATGGGCAGGCCAACAACCTAGAGTTCGGTGGAAAGAGATCACACGTCCCTACTCCCAAGGTGGGTTTGGAGCCCCAGATTTGCACAATACGCACACAATTGGATACACCCACACAGTTATCTGCCGCACGTTGCTGTAGAAATGGATAAATCCCACCCGACTCCATTAATCGCTCTTGTATCACAATCAGGGCAGAGCACCCCTAGATCTGTGATAGACCCAGTACAAAGTACTATAGCAGCGTGGCATATGCTGGCACGCAGGGTTAACAAACTTCCGGTATACGCACCCACCATCCTGCTAATACACCATCCCAAAATATCAGTGACCCAAGAGCAAAAAACACAGAAGCTACTGGGCGAAATGGGCCTGGGTAAAATGGAGAAATTTTTCACAACTGCCAATTTACAACCTCATCAGAGGAGCTGCCAGATGGGACCCACACCACTAATGCATTTGGCATACCTTAGGCTATACGCTGAGACCAAAGACTTTTACTCCACGTTCCCTCAAGAACTACCCACTCATAATGCTCTACAGATGCTGCTCACTGCACCCACACACCAACGCCTCATAACCAAACTCTACAACACAGCCCAACATGAACGGCATAGACAAACCAAACAAACAAACACTAGCGAAATGGAATAGTGTGCTGGATGCGTCTCTATCCCTAGAGGAATGGGGTCAATGCTGTGTATTCATACAGATTCTCACACCAAACTGCAACCTACGTATCATCCATTTTAAATTACTACAACAAACATACTATACACCGGCACAGCTTCATAGATACAGCCTACGTACAGACGACAGATGCGTGCGTTTGAGGCACCACAAAGGAAGATTTACTACATGTGGCGTGGGCATTTCCCTCAGAGGTATTGGTAAGTAGTGACAAGTACCTTAGAAACCATACTCACAGAGACACTCCCCAATTCCCCACAGCTCTGTCGTTTGGGCCTCAATAAAATAAAACAACAACCTAGCTGGAAATTGCTGGCCATAGCCCTACTGGTGGCCAAACAACATGTTGCTATAAATTGGGGAAGCAAGTATGCACCAACGATCAAACAGTGGATAACAGATATGACATACAGTAGGGAACTACTTGAAACCTATGCAGAAGAGTTACCATCAGCCTCATGCCCAAGAGAGTTCTGGGGTCTATATGTACAATACTTACAATTTGAACAAACTGTATAGCCAGAGGAAGATAACCGATAGAGCCAATTGCATAATAAACTGCGATATGTATTGTGACTGCGATCACTACAATATTTTGTACTGTGCTGAAAAAGATACAATGTATAGTTGTATTAACTTCCAAGGACAATGTGTAAAACTTTGGAATTGTGTTATAAGCCTAACCATCAAAAAACTCAATAAATGTTTTTAAAAAAAAGGACAAAAAAAAAAGTCCTTCAGTCTGTTGAAGTCTTCCGATGAGACAAGGGAGCGTTGTCATTCAAGGCATGGCACCACATTAGAACATGTGCCTGGGCCGGCTCTGTGCTTTGCTGAGTTTCCGTGAGCAGGAGCATCAACTAGCCAACTCTGCTAATTTTATGAGACGCTGCACCTCGTATTTGGCAGGCCAATTGCTGATGGTGCACTCTCGGGTCCAGCGATCCGGACCACTGACAATTGTGCCACCTCGACTTTCCCCGGCACCGATATCGATGCTCCCAGCACTGCCGGTGCCGTCCCCATCCTTATCAATGACTAAGACACGGAAGGGTGTCATTCGATCCCAACTCAGGTGCTTACTGGAGCCATACCCTCCAGACTGGAGCCTAAGCTCTATATCCTATGGGCAAGGACTTGGAGATGATTAGTAGAAGCTACTGTACCTTGAAGAATACCAGCCCCTAGACGCGAACATGGACTGGTGTGAAGACTTGAAGGTCACCAGTGGCCTGAACACCTCTGCAGATACTGGAATGGTCTCTCCTCCTACTGTGGCTTTGGAGGAGGGGGCCTCTTTTACTAAGATGCTAGGAAGGGTGGCTAAAGTTCTGGACATTAGCCTCCTCTCAGTGGCAGTCAACACTAACGTCTTGACAGAAGTGATTCAGCAGTAAGTGACCTCCTCTGAACCACTTCTCCCTTTTGATGAAGCCATTACGGACATCCCGCTTTGGACCAGGTCCAAGTCCAGCACAGGGGCTCCTGTGGACAGGACAATTGCCTGCCGCTATTGCCCCACCCCTGGGGACCCCAATTTCCTCATGCAACACCCTACTTGGTGGTCCAAGCATCCACATCCTGACCTCCACAGGCTTGGACCAACAAGCTTTCCTCGGTAGGGTGTGGCGTGAGGAAATTGGGGTCCCCAGGGGTAGGGCAGGCAATTGTTTCCAATTGCTGGAACATGCTGCCGTTAGATCTGATGCAGGAATGGTTCCCCAGGGGTAGGTCAGACAATTGTTCCAAATTGTTGGAACATGCTACCGTTAGATCTGAGGAAGGAATGGTCCAAAACTATTTTCAGGAAGAAGTTAAAAACCTGGTTCTTTATACAACTCTAAAATGGTAATTTCTTAGAGTGAGCCCTCTGTAGCCACCGTCTTGTGTGGAATCCTAGCTTAGGGACACTTTGTTGGAGTAACCATTGCGCTTTACAAATGTCGAAATAAATAGAAAATAAATAAACCCTGGCACTTCAATACCTCCACACTGGATAGGGAATCCAAGAGGTTGGAACCCTTAAGCAAGAAAGTATTTCCTTGCACCAGCCTGGAACTGCGGACCGTGAACACTGTTTGCCATTTGGGCAGTTACTCCAATGGACAGTGCGATTCAGTAGCGCCCCTGCTGCCTATGGTCCCGGTGGAGGCCCAGGCCATACTCTCCCAAGCTATGGCAGATACAAGAGATGCAGCCACATTCTCGATCCAGTGTGGGCTGGACTCTACCGACCGGCTAGTAAGAGCGGTTTCTTCACCAATGGCCTTACAGTGCCACGCTTGGCTGAGAACATTTGGCTTTTAAGGCAAGCCTTGCTTATGGACATGCACTTTGATGGCTCCCGTCTCTTTGGAGACAAGGTGGGCTCAGTGATAGAGTGCACATATAACAACAGAGTGCATAAAAAAGGTCGAGGAATAAGTAATTTTTATACAGTTAAAGTGCAAATGTGCAAAGGCCTTTTATCCAAATCCAGATGTTATTCAATACCATAATAGCATTTAATCCTAAATCCGACCAGCAGGGTCGCTTGGTTTTAGAACCCCATAAAAACAGAATCCTGCAACTAAACCTGCATTAAAGTGTAGGGAAAAAAATGATGCTTTTGTATTGTTTTACGTAGGTTAGCATTCACGACGCCATTTGGTGTACAGGCGCCATTTTGTATCATATTTGAAACTAATTCTTTGCCATTTCCGAGAAACGCCCTTCTCTAGGTTATGATTCTTCAGAGAGACTTCTGCCACACTAATGAATGCACTGTTCTTATTAGTGCATACCTTTCTTGTAGATGTAAGACTTCTCCCACTTGTCTATTGGTGGGCACAGGCGGAATGGCCTTGACTGGTAGGTAATGTGTGCCCCGGCTTCAGAACCCAAACCTACTCCTTTATAATTTACTGGTTAGCTGTCTCCCCTTGGAAAATTCCATGGTGGGTGTGCTTTCATTGGTGTCAAAATGTATATAATGTATTGTTATACTTGCTGAGGTCAGAGTCTCTCTCTTCAGCAGACAGGGCTCCGCTCTGAGCGAACTTTGAGTAAACTGTTATTGGTTTGTATTCTTTACTGTCTGACCGACTCCTCCTTTCGTAAAAGGCAGAGAGATGGTCGTGAGTGACACGAATCGGGCCACTTCCAACAAATGACATTTGCATAGTACATTCTTAAACTGCTACGATAGACTTTATGTACAGGAAATGAGAATCACCAAATAGATCTTGCGATTCCCTGCCTAGATACCTTCTCAAATGGATATTTAGCTCATATAAATCGCAAGAGCCTCTAAAAGCGCCCAGAAAGCTGTGTACTTTGTAGAATTTATAACCCTTCTGGCATAAGCTTACTCAAAAGCACTAACCCTTTTGAATTTATGAAGCCATATCTTAAACGTTGGGACACTGGTTGAGTGCCAATGTTGTAAAAATCAGAGATCGAGCTACTGCTGCTGCCACAGCAATAAAATATTGGAAATACTAATTTCATTTTTGAGTAGCACCCAACGCCCCAAACATCACAACCATTGCTTCTGGCTGAATAGAAACTTGTAGCGGCAACAAATGATGGACGGAATGCTGAATGATTCCAACATTCTCCCCAGTCAAGAGATTTGGGTTTAAATCCATCGTTCTTTTGCTCACTACGCCACCCGAGTTTGGACCCAGCCATATGGTCTTGACCCTATGCCTCATGGGAACAGTCCAGACCGAAGTGCCAAGCCAGGTCCTCCCTGGACTGGAAACAAGCATCCTGGGACCAGTTTCAGGGTATGTCACCCTTCATCAGCCAGGCTAGCATGAATCCAGTGGCACAGTGAGCAAGGGACCCAAGTCTGGGCATATCCTTCCCACTTAGGGCGAAAAGTGTAACTGCAACAAATGATGGACGGAATGCTGAAAGATTCAAACATTCTCCCCAGTCAAGAGATCTGGGTTAAATCCATCGTTCTTTTGCCCACTACGCAACCCCAGTTTGGACCCAGCCATATGCAAATCAGTCTTGACGCTGTGCCTCATGGGAACAGTCCAGACCGAACTGCCAATCCTGGCTGATGAAACCCCAAAACCGGTCCTAGGATGCTTCTTTCCAGTTCGAGCAGGACTGGTACTGGTAGTTCGGGCTGGACTGTTCCAATTTGGCACAGGGTCAAGACTGATTTGCATATGGCTGGGTTCAAACTGGAATGGCATGGTGAGCAAAAAGAAGATGTGTTTAGGCCCTGATGTCTGTACTGGGGTGAATGTATGACATTGTTCTGCATTCTGTCCATCAATTGTTGTTTTTACATTTGTCACCCCGAGTGGGACGGGTATGCCCAGACGTGGGTCTCGTACCCTCCATGCCACTGGAGTCAAGCTATCCTGGCTGATGAAGGGCTAAACCCCGAAACTGGTCCCAGGATGCTTGTTTCCAGTCCAGGGAGGACCTGGCCTGGCAGTTCGGGCTGGACTGTTCCCATTAGGTACAGGGTCAAGACTGATTTGCATATGGCTGGGTTCAAATTAGAATGGCATGGTAAGAATAAAAACATTGGGTTTAGGCCCAAATCTCTGCACTGGGGTGAATGTATTCTGCATTCTGTCCATCAATTGTTGTTATTGCATTTATCACCCTGAATAGAAACTTGTGCACAGTCGCTCAAAACTTGAAAAACCGCAACCCAGAATTGGAGCAGTTTGGGGCATTTAAATAAACAAGTTATCAGTTGTGCACATCTGAAACACAAATTCAGGATTGTTGGGAACATCTTACGTATTGCCAAAGGGGTGTAGTATTTCATCCACCTTAAAAGGAATCCCATTCTTTTCAAATTGGCAGCTCGAAGTGAATTATATCCTAAACAAGAGATATGCTCCCATTCTCCATTAGTCAACCAACATCAGATTACAAATTCTAGTTTTTTTTAAATAATCCCCAACCAGGGAAGAGTCTGTATACTTCCTGAGAGCCCCTGTACCAGTTGCCTATCTCAGTCTATTCGGTTTTAATTAAAAGCTTCATCAGCATCTGGGTTGATTCACTCACTTCTTGAATATTGTTTGACAAGAAGGCGGCATTCTGCGAGAAGCTATACCAAAAATTATGACACTCTATCCCCAGGCACATTTTTATTTCCTCCAAAGTTAGTACGCTATTTCCCACATAACAATCACCCAACATTCCCAATAAGCTACATGCTAAGCTTGAGACAGCTAGTCTCAAGATTTTACACTCCTGAAGCTGGAGCAAACTATGGCAAAACCGTACTTGCCTTGCTTAAAAAAAACTTAATACCCTGTTCTATTTCTACTAGCACCTTATATCTTGTTATTTTTTGGTAATCTAGCCATCTTCAGATCTATGGGAAGATTGCTATCTGCTTCTTGCACCATTGTTATTAATAAGAAATTATCTGCCTTTAAGTAATGAATCATGTCAGCGAATAATTTGACCTTAGACATTCATTCAATCGGAGGAGGAATAGAATTCAGAGCTGCGTTTTCTAGCTGCCAGTGGCTCGATAAACAAGGCAAAAAGTATAGGAGACATTGGGCAACGTTGACCGGTGCCTTGTTTGGTTTGAACAGTTCCAGCTTCTTTGGCATTCATCATAATGTGAGCCTCAGCCCCTTGATAGACATTCCGGAGAATTGTAACCATGCTATCTGGAAATCCATACCTAATTAATGCAAAACACAAGCCATGCCAGTTGACAAGCTCAAATGCCTTCTTGGCATTCAGCTTTATAATAGCTGCTTCATCTTCACAGTTAGAAAGGAAATCAATTGCCTAAATCATATAATGAGCATTTGCTGCCATCAATCGATTTGGCAAAAAAACATTCTGAATGCCATGGACCAGGGTCTGTTCTACCGTAACTATTCGGAATGCCTAAACCTTTGCAAACAACTTGTAGTCTGAATTAAGCAGACTTGTTGGACGATAGGAATTAGTACTCAAATGTGTTTTATCTTTTTTTTAAAAAAGCTGACAACTACGGACTCTTTAAAAGGTAGATGTAATATCTGTCCCTTCCTTAATTACATGAAATAATCTTGACAGATATGGAAATAAGTCTTTCAGGAATACTTTGTAGACCTCCGACGGTATCCCATCGCTGCCATAGGCTTCAGCATTGAGCATTTTTTCAAACCAATGGCAATTTCTTGTGCCGAGATGTCCTCGCTTAATACTGATTTTTAATCGTTAGACAGATGTAGAAACTTAATTGGCCTAAAGAACTCTAAGACTTGATGCCAAAATTGGTTTAGCTCTTTCATAAATGTTCCAATAATGTAAAAAGTGAAAGAAAAAAAAAAAAGAAGAAATATCTGCGATTTCGTGATCAGCCATCTGAATGGCCATCTATCTTGGATACTCAATTCTTCAAATACAGCTTGATTTCTGCTTGAGACGTGTATACCAAGCTACCAACCTTCTATCATCTGGCTTTCCTCATACTGCTTTTGTTGGAAAGTTCTTGAATTATTTATTACCTCCAAAATAAAGAAATCTCTTAGGGTCTATATAGCCGGAGCAAGCTGCTTGTTAAACCTAGCTCTTTCCTTTATCTCTGTTCTACCTAAGGATTCTTGGGCAGTATCCAACACTGCCTGTAGATCACGAATCTTAGTTCTACGTAGTTTGCTCTTGTTTGATTTAAATGCAATCACCTGACACCGAAATGTTGCCTTAAAGGCCTCCCGCACTAAAAAAGGGCAAGGCGCTATGTTGGTTCATTAAAAAAACTCTAACACATACCAGTATTTCATCCAGCTAGACCTGATTTACTAGCAACGTTGCATCAAACTGCCCCTTTGAGCTGGGGGTACTCTGCTCCACAAATACCAGATTCATACAAATACTCGGCTGATCTGAAAAGGAGTTGGACAAGATATCCATACCCCACCAGCGAATAAATTGTGTTACTGAGAAAAAATTCAGCCAAGATGAAATATAATATTGACTAGAAAAACATGTGAATAAAGGTCAGACCTGGATGGTCCATGTGCTAAGGTTCAATCAAGTTAAAATCGTGTTTCATTGAAACAGGAACAGAAGCCATTTTAGGTTTTAATGGCTTCTTTGTCTTGCAGGAATTATCTAATTTGAGATCCTGAATATAATTAAAGTCGCCTCCAAATATCATAGGACCTTCTGCCCCCCGCTATACTAAACCATTCCTGTAGGGAATGTACTGTGCCATAATAGTTAAGTTTAAAGGGACAGTTTGGACTTGTACCTTGAATATTCTTCCTTCTCCCCCTTTCATCTCTTATTACCTCCCATTCTATAGATTTTGAGAGAAATATTGCCACCCCACATACTGCCAGTTTGGCTGAAACAAAACAAGCATGGAAATATTTCCTAGGGACATGCAATTTAGGGTTATTATTTTTGAGATGGGTTTCCTGCAAAAAAATGATTTCCGAGTTGAAAGAAGATAGCCAGTTCATTACAGCTCCAAATTTCTGCCTATTTAGGATACCATTAGTATTGCACAAGAAAACTCCTATATTACCCTTCTTTACATGCTCGACACATTCTAAGAGTTAATTCGAGCATTTTGGCATCCAAGCCAACCACCCCAGTCTATTGCATTGATATTGTCTTTCTAGCATACTTGAACCCAACCAATATCCTGATGATTTAACTGCTCTTTTATATAAAACATCCCCCTGTGCTTCCCCCCCCCCCCAAACAACCCCAAAAACCCGGCATACCCCACCAACCCCAAAGAGGGAATTGCCCTACTGTCACCTACTAAATGGATGCCCGGTCACTGCACCCTATCATGCTCCATAAGGAGAAAAACCTCCTACCGCACGCTACTTAAATCCCTTTTTGCATTGAAGAAAAATAATTAGTCAGGAGAAACCAAGAAAAGGAGAGGACAAACAAGAAAGAGCAGGTTAATACCACCATACAACTCGGAAATGTTGTAAAAAGACTGTGCCTAGTCTAAAGATAAAAATAGATAAAATTGACTTTTGAACAACACTTTTAGTTTACATTGTTGTACAATCGAAGCCTGGGCCCCCGCTGCCTTTAAATGTCCCACCAGGCCTATGAAATCTTCATCTGCGAGCTGCTGAGGCAAACATTTCGGTGAACACCGGGACCTGGGCTTTATCTGGTAGCATGAATGATTTCTTCTGAATCACCATGGTCAGAATCGGCCTCTTTATACGGGAGTCTGCAAAAATCACTGTGATTTACCAGGGATATTTTGAGTTAGTGAGCCTCTGGGCAGGGACTCGATGAGCCCTCATAATGAAAAAGTCCTCCAGAGGATCCTGTAAAATAGGCGATTTGATCAAGGATTCCATGAATTGCAACATTTTCTGATGGTTCCCCCATTCTCTCTGTCTCTTTCGGTATTCCAAGAAGCCGAAGGTTAGATCTCCTTACATAATTTTCCATGTCATCAATTTTATTCTGCGAATCCCGTAGTTTTGGCAGTCAGTAGTTGAGAAGGCTGATGAGGGGTGATGCCACGAAACCGGTCCCAGGATGCTGGTTTAAGTTCCAGGGAGGACCTGGCTTCGCAGTTCGGTCTGGACTGTTCCAATGAAGCACAGGTTCAAGACTGATTTGCATATGGCTGGATCTAAACTGGGACGGCATGGTGAGCAAAAGAACGATGGATTCAACCCAGATCTCTTGACTGGGGGTGAATGTTAGATTTGCTCTGCATTCCGTCCATCATCTGTGTGTCTTTTGCTTTCTCTCACTAAGTGTACCAGGTATGCCCAGATGTGGCTCCCTGGCTCACCATGTCACTGGACTCAAGCTAGTTTGGCTGATGAGGGGTGATGCCCCGAAACCGGTCCCAGGATGCTTGTTTCCGTTCCAGGGAGAACTTGGTTTGGCAGTTTGGTCTGGACTGTTCCCATGAGGCACAGGGTCAATACTGATTTGCAAATGGCTAGGTCTAAACTGAGGTGGCATGGTGAGTAAAACAAACATTGATTTAACACAGATCTCTTGACTGGGGTGAATGTTTGATTTGCTCTGCATTCTGTCCATCATCTGTGTGTCTTTTGTTATACAAAAGGAGGACCCACTGACCCACTTACTGTTGCAGCTCGTAGTTCTATTCAACGAAGGATGAGAGTGGTCTGCAGACTACTTATAGGATTACTGTGCAACCAGAGCTAGAGTCTGCTTGACAGCTAGCTTCCTAGGGATGAGGGAACATCACTTGGTGTTTGGCTTTGCTGGAAGAAGCTTCATCTGGGACCTAAAGCACTGTAAGAAATTGGGTCATTAGTTGTGAAGGATGTGAATTATAAAAATAACTATAAAGGAATGCTACGCCGATCCCTGGCCCGTAAAAGACACACAATTGATGGTCGGAATGCAGAACAAATAAAAACATTCACCCCCAGTCGAGAGTTCTGGGTTAAATACATCATTATTTTGCTCTCCATGCCACCCCAGTTTAGACCTGGCCTTCCTCCTTTGTCCCAGGAGGCCTGAGCTCACCCAGCCCAGGTGCAGTGGGACAAGCCAATAACAGAAGCAGATTTCCTCCCCATTCCTTCTTCTCCTAGGAGCAGGGTCAAGAACTGTTAACTGTCCTATTGAATGGAGAGGCCTTCAATCCCTCTGCTGGGTAACAGAGTAATTGATTTCGCCCAGTAGTGGGGACAGGACAAAAATCTGATTCTGTGCTGAGCCAGGGAAATATGGCAAATCTTAAAGCGCCATGCAGAGTTTAGATAGGAAGTTCACATGAATAAATCTACACTCTGGCTCATTTATAACTCCAGTTTGGTACCTCACTAGACCCCACAGGCCTAAATGGAGAGAAATTGTACTTTAGGGAAAATTTTGCCTATTATGTGTAGCTCATTGAAAACGCCACAGACTCTCAGTAAGTACTACAGACATAAGCTATGAATGCCACTCCCTCAGATTAACTGTGTGCAGATGCTGGGCTGTGCAAGACCGTAATCTCATACATGCAGCCCGAAGCACTTGTGTTCGCACGTGTTAACTGCCCAGAGCCTCTAACCACAGCTAAGAAGCACCGGCCTTATCTTAAAAGGTTGTCACTGGCGTTTAGCACTCCAAGTCCAATTACCGTTAATTTACTATGAGTGAAACTCGGGTACCGAGACTCGTTCACAGAAAAAGTCAAAAAAATTCAGGTAGTCAAATGCAAAATATCCTGGAGGACTAGATGAGCGGCCACCAATTTGCTACAAACACAAGGAAGTGACCCTGCTGCTGAAGAAAGGGAAGCAGCCTGCAAACCCTGGCAAGGTGGGACTGACCGGAGGCATCAAAGAGATGATGACCGAGATGGGTCAGAATAAAAAGTGCAGTCCCCAGGAGCCAGAATGAGAAATGTCCCTGTTTTATGTGTTTTGAAGTATTACATTTTAAGTTCGTATATCAAAGTACTTTTCTTTTTCCAAAGCAAAGCACTGGGTTGGCTTTTCTGTTCTTGCGATGCTGGGCGATTGATGAGAGCCTAGTTTGTGCACACCCTCTCTACCTCCAGAGGAGCGGATGACTGCTCGCCATCGCTTCCACTGACAGTCAAATGCTGAAGGGGCTGTACTTGGCCCAGTTTGCAGAGCCACAGCAGGACAGGCCCCAGTGCATCAAAGACACACGACTCCAGCCCCCGCAGCGGAGTCCCAGTAGCCAGTGTGCGCCTTGTGATAATTCACAAAAGGCACAAAGAACCTTCTTTTCCCCAAATCATGATTTAACCGCCCTGCAGCCCATGAATCACGCTGGGTTGTTTAGCGCCACAAGCAAATGGAGCACATCTCGTGGCTTCCTACACGTCATCAAAACATGTCACTCCTGTCAACATCTCAACCAACAAACTTCTTCCTACAATACACAACAAACAGTGCAAGTAGTTACTTAACCAACTGGCAAGTGCTTTGGGTACTTGCCAGGGGGAGGGAACTGCTAAAATAAAATTAGACACGCAAACCCCATCAGTCTCCCATACACGCACCGACACCCACACACTACTCAAACTCCTGACACATATCCACGGACCCACCATTAGGCAAACGCTTACAGCATCACATACACAAGCAAGCAAATAGAGACCGGCACACACCATCAAACACCATCGCACAGCATCACATTTCATCACAATGATGTATGGTAGAAATCATATTTTTATGAACGTGTATTTTATCTCTGGTATGGGTGAAATTTGAATATAGGTTATGTCAGTGATAAAAGGTGAGAATGTAACTTGGCTTTTGTATTTCCTGTCATTTCATGTTAAGGCTTCAGGTGTAGAAGTAAAAGTCACCCTGTACGCCCTTTAATTTTTTAGGAAATACATTTGTGTGTAGTTCTGCTATAGTTTAAACCAGGCTGAGACGGCGTCTGAGCACTTTACATAAATCATTAGAAAGGGGGAGATATACATCATTTCTCATATTAAATAGTCGCATTTAAAACATAACAAAGAGAGCCTAGATAAATCAAAAGGTGAAAGCATACACCCCCATATGACAAACCGGTGGAAGCCCAGCCGGGACATGGACATCCCAGTGCCACAAGGGACCACAGCAAGGGGTTATCTGTCCATCAAAGAGTCGTTCACTTTTTTTAATACGGCAAATTGGAAATGTATATGGGGAATATTGGGGTGAGGGGGTTCCAGATTGTTGCGGCATAGGCTCAGAATGATAGTGTCGAGGTGCAGAGCGCGAGTGTCTACAGAAGGGTCACAGCCCTGTGCAACCCACAAATGAACACCTCCTGTGATGTTCATTTATTGCGCCAGAAAGAGGCCAAAGCCCGTGCGTGATATTTTAGGGGCCACACTTGCACTTTTACAATTGCATCAGACATTGATAGGTGGCCATGGTGTGGCCAAGAGAACAGCATTGATGTTATCAAAGCAGCAGCTGGCCGAGGCACAGTGAGCAGCAGCGTGCAGGACCGACTGGAGTGCGTAAGATATACTCTGGGAATCACACTGGTGTTCCTGTAATCAATCCTCGACAACACCTGAACCCATGCCGCTGTCTAGAAGTCCTACTCCGTGCTGAACTCTTTCATGCATCTTAAAGTCAAGACAGAAATGGGAGTTCTAGGTAAACCTGAATGCATAGTAGCATTCAACCTGGAGCTCAGGGGCCTCTTTTAGGGTTTGGTGCAACCCCACTAGAAATCCGAGTTCATACCCCGCCAAATGTGTGGTTCCCTCGCTCTCTTTAGGGGTGGGAGCAACGCCGATTCTCCGTAGCTCTGCAGATGCTCATTTATTTGCCCAGCTCCTCCTTCACATGTCAGCATCTTTAGTGCATTAGGGGGCCATTCGTACTCAGGAAGATCCACGCAGTTTAGATTTCCTCTGCCAGGGTCCGCCATGACAGCAGTAAAAATAAATAATACCCCCTAAATGGATGAAGAAAACTCCGAGTGTTGGGAATCTTAGGAAAAACCAAAGGATGGCGCTGTAAGGTCGAATAATTTAGTGGGCGGCTCTCGGCAGGATGCCCAGCAGTTGGGCCTGCAGTGGAAGTGTTCCATGTGGCCATCGACTCTGGGAGTATGCCCCCAGCCATCCCCCGTTGCCCGAAATCTGGGAGTCCTATTTGACACCTCACTTGCCTTTGATAAGCAAGTGAATAGGACCGTTTCCACCTGCTGTGGGGTCCTAAGGGTGCTGAGAAAGCTCACCCATTACCTCACCCCTGACGCCCGGAAACAAGTCTCGGTTGCCCTCCTATCTTCGCGCTTGGACTACTGCAACGCCCTTTATCTTGGGATGAGCAACAAACTGGTTCATCGGCTGCAAGTGGTCCAGAACGCGGCAGCAAGGTTTGTCGTTAATGCCCCTAGACGCTCCTCAGGAACTGCGATCAGGAAACATCTTCATTGGCTACCGGTGCATGCCAGAATAAAATTTAAAACCCTGATTATCATCCACCGGGCTCTTCATGACGCAGGGGCAGAGGGCATTAGGTCTCTGCTGTCGTACTACACCCCAGGTAGGGCCCTGCGATCCGCCAGTCAGAAGTTGCTAACCGTCCCACGCGTTGCGAAAGCAAGGTGGGGAGGCAGGGCCTTCTTCGCTCTTGCCCCCAGACTTTGGAACGAGCTTCCCCTTGATCTCAGGAATCAGGAATCTCTTACTCTGTTTCGCAGAGGCCTTAAAACTTTGCTTTTCTCTGAAGTTTACCCTTAATGCTTCTTCCTCTCCTTATCTTGGATCTGGCTGACTGCTTTCCATCAGTTGCGCCTTGACGCCTTCGGGCAAAGTAGCGCATTATAAATTCCCTATCAATCAATCAATGTATGAGGGAGCAGGCTTGCACTGCTGCGGTCCAAGGTATGGCTGTAGTGTGCGCAAGGAAGTGTGCACTTCTGTTGCCTGCACTGTAATGGCTCTGCATACGAGGGAATCTTGCACTAACAATAACTGGACTTTATCAAGAGTTCGGTGATGGCGAGCGCCTCTTTCTTTCAATGCTGCTCCAGTGCTTTATCTTAGCCTTGTACAAGACTTTGGTAATTGTCACAGATCACATTTTCCAGGTGGAAACAATTTTAGGTGCAAGAACTTATTTAGAGGTAAAAATCACAGTTAGATGCACAAAGACAGCTAGGTGCAAAATCAAACTTGTTGCAAAGCAGACAGGAATTTAGTATCACATTTATGTGTAAAGTGACTCATGACGTAAAGAAAATGTGGTAGTAAGGCGAGAAAGGCAACACGTTTGGCTGAAAACACACTGAGGTATAACATTATTCTTGGTTTAAAATCAGCATTACTGTGGAAAATGTTTCAGAGCAGAAATCCCTTTGCAGAGTAAAACCACTTTTAGGCGCCAAAAAACGCATGATCCCTTGTATTGCATTCAAGGGAAAATTACATTTAAGAGCAAACTCAACTTTGGTGTAATATCAGTGGAATGCTTGGATACAGTTGTGAGCAGATATCAGACGTAAGTGTAACATCACATTTAGGTTTACATTAGCATTTAGGTGCAAAATCGCACTAAGATGCAAAATCACTGTTGGTGCACCTTAAAAATGAACGTGAGAACCCTTTCAGCAGCACAACCATGCATCCATTAAAGTACTTCAACACATTGCTTTACAATGGCCGCACTGTAATTTAAAGCACTCTTTGGACAGGCAGGGACACATTTAACAGGCAATCCTTACAGTGCGACTAAAATAGTCTGCGAGCCGACCCAAAGTTTGAACCACATTTTCCTTAAGAAACTGCTAAAGGAGGTGGCCCAAACAAACCAATGGAGAAGGGGCTGAGGCAAAGCCCTGTGTGTTTTTGGAGTTGATAACACTACTTAAAAAACGAGAAAAGCTGCACTACACGAAAGCCAAAGCCAATATTTACTTTCTTAATTCAGAGAATTCACAAGGCTCACATAGATAAAATACCCTGAGGGGTCAAAACTAGTCCCGAGGCTGACAACGAGTAAACATTTCTCTTTATTACATGTGCAAAACCCGCCTTCTCAGCTTCTCACTTGATGCAAGCAAGCAAAACAAACTGGTCTACGATCACCCCTCATTGCTCTAAGGTCAGGAAAGGCACTAAATCGAAGCCTTCAGCCCCGCACCTAGAGTGCAGTGAAGATCCAAGTATGTGAGCTCTCGGCCTTTCCAGTGCAGTGACACCTCACCCTCGATGCTGTAAGGGTGCAGCTAGTCAAACCCCTTCCAGGGGAAGAGTCCATATTACCCTCCCCAAACTTTAACTGCGTCCATTTACCTTAAATTGCACCACTTGACAACGTGCCTTGGTGCCTTAAAAGGTTGCAGTTTATTCAAACATAACATGGTTGTACATTTCGCAATTCATTAGTTATTCATAAACATCCATGTTAACGCATACTTTCATTGTTTTGTAATTATTAATGTCCAGTCCTTGTCGATGTGCGCCCCCAGTCTATTTGCGGGAGGGCCTAAACATCCAGGCCTCTGTGTCTGTGGTTCCAGGCTTCAACTTGCTACCGAAATCAGTGGGTGTCCGTCAGGACCTGCCTGGGCTGTAAGTTCTGGTCCCATTGCCCTGGACCCTCCCTGCTCCTCAGGGGCCCCTGCCGTGTGACATCCCGAAGACCCCGTGTGAGCCTTTCATCTATTCTGCCTGAGGCTGCGCCCTGACATTTCACTCCCTCAGTACCCCTGCCGTGAGGTATCCCAAGGGCACAGTGGGAGCATCACATCAACTCAGCCAGTGGCTTTGTGCCGTTCCTTAGCTCCCTCAGTCCCCCTGCCGTGACGCATTCCAAGGACACTGTGTGAGCCTTCCATCTACCTCTAGTACTTTTTCTCTCTTTCGTCTAACTTTGTTATGTTTCTTACGCCTCACCTTCGTCTCTGCGGCTGCGACGCCTGCTTCCTATTGGTGTGGGTGGGTAGGCTTCACTCTCACGAAACCAAAGAAACGGCTGGAGTATTTCAGGTCTTTTTCAGGCACACAATAATACGTAAATAATCAGGAAATTAACTATACACAAATTTTAAATAATTTCAGCAATTAGGAAAGCACGAATCAAGCGCTTTTTTTTGTAATTCTGAAGTGCGAGTGAAACAAAGATTTTAAAATGATCAAAACAAATTAAGACAGTTTCTCTGGTGATGCGCAAATGATAAATATTCACGGAAACCCAATTTCCACACATTACCGTTTTTGCGCGATATATAGTTTTACCAGTAAACTGCATGTCAATGCAAATTTAGTGGCCATTTCAATAAAAAATCTGTTGTTGGTAAATGTCAGTGCACTACTACACCAGTGCTCCAAAATGCACCACCAGCTACATACCACACCCATACCACTCTCCTGTGGAATGGGCGTGGCACACTTGCTACACTGTTTATTTGATGTGTGACGCTTGGTTTGTTCACAATCTCTCCGACTTCAGTAATATAACATTAATGGCAGCACCCCCACTCTAAAAATTGTTCCAGCAGCACTGCATCTCCATGCTAAAGTGCAGAAAAGAGTTGACAGGAGCAGAAGGGCCAGGAGGAGCCGCCTACCAGAATCCATGCACCAAAGAGGTTCAGTCTCAAAGGAACAAAAGATCCTGTTCCCATACCTGTAGGATCCGGCAGTGAGGCTAAGACTAATGATGACACCACATTGGTAGTGTGGGACGCCTGCCCCTTTTGAGAAATGCTGGGCCGTGTTCAAAGGCAGCTCGCAAATTACATGCACTTAAGCATCTGGGCCTGGGGTAGAGTGCAACCCGGGAACAGAAAGCCTGCCAAGGTATGAGCCACAGATCTCCACGAGGCACAAGCAGTCCTCCCTATTGAGTCCACACATACAGTACATCTCTCACATTAACATTTTAGGTTATTTGCATAGCAACAATAAAATCCCTTTGTATGCACTTTAGCTAATTCTAAAATACAAAAATGCTAATTACTTTAGTATAATTCTAAAAGACCAAACCCCAAAAGCAAACGGTGAGAATTTGACAACAAACGAATAAAAAGTAGGGCATTCATCCCTAAAAGCCAGCACAAATCGACTCTTAGTTTTAGAAACATTCCGCCAGACACGCCTAGCCTCTGCAACCCACCTCTCCTCCTGTACGTACCACAGAATGGAAGTCTGCCTACTTCTGAAAATGCTCTTTGGTTCGGCTCACCTACTTCTACAGCCAAAGCACCCTCCTGGACTGCAACCGTCTGCCAAAGTCAAGCCCACAAGTCAATACCAGAGGCAACACTGGCTGAAGCACCAAACATGGCGCGGCCCAGAGTCTGCCATGCGAGAATGAAAACCACTTCTATGTACGCCTCGATGGAGGCTTTCAACCAGTCATCTTCCAAATGACAGCAGCTCGGGGAGAACATCAGAGAGACTCGAGGATACAAAAGCACACAGTAATAACAGGGCGTGGGTCACGTGAGAGCACAGATGAAAAGGCAGGAGGAAGCCTGCGAGAAATGGGGCCTCTGTCACCAGGTGAGAGGGGACTGCAAACAACACATGCAGGCACGAGGACGGCGATTACTGCTTTATTACAGGCAATTTGTGGATCAGCTGCCATGCAAATCCAAAGGCACTGACTCACTTCTGTGTAAAGCCGGATAGAGAGAAAAGGATAGGAAAATAAATATGCAACAAAGGCAACGCCACGAAAACTGGGTCAGTGTCATGAGAAAAGGGGCTAGAGAATCCAAAGAAAAGAAAGGGGCTGGAGTGGGGTGGTCGTGGAACAGTACAGGTTGCAAGAAAGGGTCCAAGTGAAGGAGAGGATCTAAAGAGCATGAGACGCAATGAGGAAAGGAGGGTCAGAAAGCACAGTCTTAAGAAACTTTCTTTTCAGTCGGAAGCCAAGATACCGCAGAAGTGTAGTCACAAAAGGGGCTTTAAGACTCGGACGATATGGTGCAGAAAACTACAGTTAATCCTAAATGTTCAAGAACTGCCCCTGTGTTTAAGCAGCAATCTCCCACCAATGCCCAACTTCTAGGTCAAAAGATAATGGTTAGTTCTACGGAAATATCAGATCCATGAAGTAAGATCTATGGAATGGGAGTACAGACTGGAATGTCTGACGACTGAATGTTTCTCAGTTAGATCTCTGACTTTACCGCAGTGGACCACAGTGGATTATTTTACTGAGATATCTTCTCAAACTCCTACTGCCCATCAGGCAGTGGTACACATTTCGTAAAAGAAACACTATTCACTTAGCACATAAGGTGGGCATGCATAGGGAACATGTGTTTTTACTGGACCCTCATTATTTTCAATCTTAACATATTTCCAAACACTCATTCCATAATTCATTAGCAGGGTGATCAATTTGTGGCTCTAGAATCAAATCGATGAATACACACAAACATGTATTCACAAGGTTACTGAAATCTTAAGTACTAATCATTAATCAAAATGGACAAACTCCAACTGGACACAAATGCTTGATTTACAGTGCAACTTAGGAAGAAGACTGTGAAATACTTTAAAGATATCAGATTTACAAATATGCTTACAATGTATTATTCGTATGTTTAATATAACACGTGTATTAAACACACACCTTGAAACCCAGGTAATATAATTAACAAGCATTGGCATAGCCAATAGGTCTCGCTTTTGAGACCTTATAAGTATTTAGTTATGCAGCACAATATCCTTGGTGCATCAACATCAACTGTTGCATGGCTAAACACTTATAAGGTCCCAAAGGTGAGACCTATTGGCTATGCCAATGCTTGATTATCTATGTTAGAATATATTTGTGTGTGTATGTGTTTTAGGAATGTGTGGAAGGTTGTGTGTGTCAAGAATGGGTGTATCACTGTGACCATGTTAGACACAGTTCTATGTTAAGTGCAAGCCAATCTCAATGTTAATCCGAAGGTGCATACCTCTATACAGAAATATTTGCATTGGCATACCATGTCACCACTATTCACCAACCTTGATTAATTTAATAGCCAGATTTTACGATACCTCAGGTCTAATCAAATGCCAGAACCTAGTCACTGTTTCTTTTAAGTATAGGATGTTTTAAAACCAGACAACAGAACTTATTTTAATCTTCATGGGATCAATAATGTAGGCCAATAACTGTTGAAACTCACAGCATAAGGGAGATTAGAAAGGAAAGAATTACCCACTGAAGCCCGAGTAGCTGCATTTGTGCATGCATAACAAGGCTAATGTTCTCTTAGGAGTGTTTAGGTATAGTCTGTATGACTAAACCACAGGCACCCTTTAGGCAGTCACGCATCGGATAATATTTGTTGCAATCCAATTTATGCGTAGAAAAACAAATAAATAAACATAATACCAGAAAAACAAGAATATCTATAACTACAAATGTAAATGTGAAAAACCTCCTAGAATCTAATTATGTGAAACAATCTAAATTGTTTTTATACTTAACCGGTGTTACCGAGAACAAAATTACCTGAACTTTTTTAATTAACTGCAAAGTGATGAAAAGCTGCACCAACTGTGGTGCGTTTTGAACCTGTGGCATGTGGGTTTCTCGGTGGGAGTTCAGCTCACTGAGTTACAATATCAGGTGCTTACTCAGGTATATGTCTCGAGAGAATATTGAACTAGAAGTACCGGCACCAGCTCAACTCTTCCGTAAAAGCGCTAGATTCCGATGAGCGGACAGCTCATCTGATTGGGCAGACACTATCTTCGTATCTGGTGCTGCTGAAATATCAGCAGAAAAGCGTCTGTGATAGCTCGTTTGAACAGGTCTTTTATCAGAGACACACTATAGCATTCCTGAAGGGCGCTCTCTTCCAAGCAGCGGACCATTTTGTGCCTCTGGCAGAACATACTTGGCAGCAGGGCAATCACATCAAAGTAACTCGCCCTGAGGTGTTTAATGCATACACCAAAACATGTGATTAAAGCAATCCATGCTCTCTTTTGTGTCTACGAAAGCTACTTTCGCACTCATTATTCCGAATAGGTCTATAAAGTGTAATCAGGCGGCCAATTACAGGGCAGATAAAGTTCGACTCCGGCCGCACACCGAGGTAAATGCTGGACTACACACGACGCTTGAGAAACGTTTTCAAATCTCAGACCTGCTAATGGCCGCGAGCGAGGCCAATGGCGCGAAAGGGGAGAGAGAGCTATTGTTAGCTGAAGTGCCAGAAAAAAAGGAGGCTTAACCACTTACTACCAGATTTCGGTCAAATAGCGTATTACAAAAATCTAAAATTAAGAATGAATTGAACTTACTGCGGCTGCATCACGGGGTTAACATAGAGGGAAGAGCATATGTGAGGACAAAGAGAACAAGTACAGGCTATGCCAAGCGATCAAACATCAAAGCGGCGAAAGTGAAAGTAATCGAGCAGAGCATCAAAGGGCTGGGTGAGAAGGGAGGGGGGAATGCAAGGGTCAAAGCGGCTAAAGTGAAAGTAATCGAGCAGAGCATCAAAGAGCTGGGTGAGAAGGGAGGGGGGAATGCAAGGAGCAGCTGTGCACGTGCATGCCATCGTGCACTCAAGCCCTAGGCCAGCAAAACCATGTGGGTAGCACTTTTGAAAGCCCACTTACAAAATGTCTCAAAGAGACAGCTTTCGTTGTCTCAGCGAGACCTAAAAATGAGGAACACTTTGATAATATAAATTGAGCTACAGGAGGGAAGAATAGCTTTAAAAAGCATCCAGCTCTCATACAACAAGAATATGGACATTGAGGGTTGTATACTTTTTAAAGTTAAATTAATATAATTATGTAAAAGGAAAGTTAGAGATATTATACTGCAATTGTATGTATAACTTGATGCGCTAACACAGATTAAGCTTTCCTTGCTAAACTGGTTTTAGGAAGCCAGCATCAGAACTACTGAATAAATATTCGAAATCATTTTAAAAGTGGAAATTTTGAAATGTGACATTTGGAGAAAAAAAAATTGAAGATGGCTGTGAAAACAGCTTCTTCAACATGAATCTGACTTTATTATTTATTTTAGAGATTTGTGGCATTAGTGTATGAATAATGTAAAGCTTATATAGGCAAAATGTCTATATAAACTGTTTTTAAACTATAACTGGAATATAATTTTACAGCTTACTGAAGCAGACTTTGCCAGCATGCTCCGAAAAGCCCATTTTTGGGGTAAACCTAACCATATTTAGCACCCAGTTCTACCACAAGCTCAATTCCCATCACTCCCTTAAACACAAGTTGCATCGCAGTCCTTGGCTTGTGTGCAAACTGTCAAGATTAGTTAGGACGGGGCAAATTGTAACGTGAGGCAGAAAGATTGGGATATTGTGGAAAATGGGAAGATGGAGTTAAAGGTGTAGAAGTGTAGTCAGACCTTGCCTGGCAAATGTCCATTTTGCTAAGGTTTTTTTCACTATCACTCTAGTTTGCTCCACAGATGTCTTTTCATTTTTGTTTTGTTCTCCCATTCCCTTCCATTTGGTGCTTTCGATACCTGTTCTGTTAGGCAGTTGGTAGCTGTTCCACTTGCTTGCCCCCCTTCAACAGCTGCTGGCATCCGCATCTTTGGATTTCACCTGGTACTTGGGAATGTCTCCTGGTCTTCCGCAATCATCACTACAGCACCACTGGCAGAAGGTATGGTATTATGGATGCCAACTGTAAATTGCTGTGTATTTTGCCATTATGCAGAAATTCTATTAATAAGTTGTTCCTCTGGATTTAGGGTTTGGGAATACTAAAATGTGTGGTTTCTGCACAAGAGGGGTCATTGAGTACTTGGATGAATATTTACCTGATGAATGAGCTGTGCGGAGATAGAGATCTCTGTACATTATCCCCAGAAGAGACATCACCGCCGCGGTGTTTCTCTCGCTCTCGCTCTCCCCATTTTCATCCTAACTGTCCATGGGGTTTGACTGTTTATTGGTGACATTAACTATGGTCAGGTTTACGTTGAAATCAAACTCACCTGGACCTCAATAATTTGCCTGGCCCAAAACTCTGATTCTGTATTTGAACTGGTGATAGGTTATTGCAGAAGCCTTAAAAAAAATTACAAGGAGAACTAGGAACAGCTGGTCAGGAAAGAGCCTTCCTGCTATACAAAAATAATCAGTTAGGAGTGCCACCTCCTTCTGTCTCGACTGCTACTTCTGGGAGTAATTCACAGTAGGGGAATGTTGCTTAGCTTGATCTCTCACCAGATGGGAATAGTACTACTTTCACCAGTGGTAGAGTGGTGCTTGCTACTCCCAATTAGTTCAGTGGTGAGCCTAACTAGGGGTTGGCAGAACTCACGGAATTCCACGGTGTTACATAAAAATTCAGCGAGATCCCGCAGAGTTCCACCAACAGGCAAAAAAAGGCACCTTGCGATACTCACGCTGTGATTTAGCACAGGGAGCGCACTCCAAGCTGCAAAATTAGTGCGAACGGCACCACGCGGCATGCCAGAGGGCGCAGCTACTCGAGTTCATTTTGCTGTCACTCAAGGACATTTTCTACTCAAGCGGCAGCCTTCTGAGTGCGAACAGTTGCGACAGCCCACGTTAAATAAATCTCGCCAGGTGTCCTCTTAACGACTGGAAATCGGCTTGGGGGGGGGGGGGGGGCAAATCTTGCTTGTGCTTGGCAACTAACCATTACGGAGCCGCGCGCACGAAAAAATTCTGCCACTCAGCAGTCGGCGAAATTAGGCCGTAACACCAAAGTGCACCAGAGGAACTCAATATTTAACCCCCCCCCTCCCCCCCCCCAAATCCTAACATCTTTCAGGCATTTCTGGCACAATGTAACCTCCATTTTCTGACATCTATGCAATGTTTCCAGACAGAAAAGACTAAAGTGGCATCTGTTTTTATCATACCTAAATAATAATGCAATAATATGGGCCACACTTTTCTAGTTGGAGATTTATACTAAATGCGTTCAACAGTTTAAAGCTGCCTTCAGAAAACAACAGACTACCCAGTCGGCTCACGCAGGTCTAATTACCTAGAGACAAGGCTCCAAGGACCTTATGAGCAGTATCGCTCACTTCCTTCAGCTTACCACAGAAGCAGTCTAAATGGATAAGGCAGCCATAGCTGTCTTTTTTATTATGGTGTACACAAATATTTAAAAGACGCATTATCTTTTGTCGCTAACCACTCAACGACTTCCAAGGCATTCACCGATCTCACCTTATACATTGATGCTCAACAATAAAGTTGACGAGGAGAAACGTGTGGCGGGGGCTATAAACAACAGTCAGATTTCAGACAGAGAAGGTGTCTACCAAGAAGGAACCCATACAAGGCTGCAATATATTTAAACCATTATCTAAAGCAGATGACAGAAGATGTCGAGAAGGTGCGTCTGCACTGTGGACATTAAGAACATTCTGTTCCAAATTGTCCCATGTTAGAAGGAAACGGGGTTGCTCAGTCCTGAATGATAGATCAGAACTGAGTACATCTACCTTAAAACAGGACCGTCTCTGAGAGGGCTCATTTCTTCCTCCCAGTCAACCTTCCATAAAAGCTTGTCCTTTACTTTTACTATCCTTACTTGATTCTAGGGATTCAGTCCATTTTATAGTGTGAAATTCTACCGGACAATCCTAACATTTGTCTTGCATTTCCCCCCTCCCTCATTTTTTAATAATGTCTTTTTGCCCTACTGTAAAATTACCCAGGAGCCTGTGTTGCCAGATGCAGGATCCAGCTGCCTTGAGGTAGGCCTGTCTTTAGCTTTCTGACCACTCTGCTACCTGAAAGGATAAAAACGGGTTTTCCCTCCTACTGTGGAGAGGAAGGGAGACAGCCTAGCTGTCTGGGAGAGTCCTGGGGATGAATAGAAGAAGCACTCATTGGCATCTCTAAGTCAAAAGAGGTAGCGCTAAAGTAGCCTTTTGTTCTGCTAACCGTTACTGTCCACTCCCTGATACCTAAGCCTTGGTAAGTGGTCGGCAGTTAACATCTATTGGTCTTTCCTGGGCCCAGAGAAAATACTCTGTCCTATGAGCCAGAGTTGTTTACTCTCCCAGCCCAAGTGTGTCAGGTAGCAGAACTGTTTTCCTCTCTTGTTTGACTGGGCACAGGCTATTTAGGAGGATCCAGGGAATAACCAGGAGAAGCACCGACTGCTATACTGGGCTAAGTTAAAAAAAACTCCTGTGTAGACACCAGCAATTTGCAGCAATGGCACGGTTGCTAGCAAAAGGCAGGATCGCAATACACTGGTGCAGAACTACTACACCCACAAGAGAGGACTGACTCGAGTACATTATCATGTGCAATGAGAAAAGAAGACATGTGTGTCTCTAAAGCTGTACACATCTAAACCAAAGGATAAATGGTGTCCGTTAAGGGAGTACCTTCCAACAGCCAGTGCTAGGGAGCCAACAAACCATGCTGAAAGCTTCTCAGGAATTGGAGAGACACACACAAGGCAAGATTCAATTGGCAGTATATTGGGTGTGAAATGTTGATGTATAGACTGCAAGTACTGAATACATCTGGCGAGGGCTGAGGACACAATATGTGGGAAAGTACACCACGATATTGAACAAATCAGAATAACAATTGAATCTCCATATGTATCTTACAGCTTTCTCTTATCTCCTTTCCAACATATTATGGAACTGGCAAACACCTTGTACGGTTATACAAAAGTTTATAAAATGAAAATAAATAGATAACTTTTAAGGCACAGTAACCCCAGTATTTAGTGATATATATATATTAATTAATATTAGTACCCTGCTCTGTGGCTTACAAAGGCTCACTACTAGGGCGACTCAAAAATAAATAATGATAGGGTTTTCTTACGTAGCAAAGGCACTTTTCTCTGCCATGAGTCACTGCAGTGCATTTAAACTGCAGTCCAGCCGGAGCTCAGCAGAGAACCGATCAGACAGAGATTTGTGTCCTATATGTATGTGGTGTAAACATCCACTGCAGCCCACATATTTAACTTTCCCTGCCATAGGTGCACTTAAGGCACTATTTACAACAGATTGATAAGGAAGCGAAATAGGCCAATGACGGAGTTCCAATGTACGGCAGACTTTAGTGGGGAAACAGAAGCCTTGTACTACTATTTAGCAATTTAGGAGTGGCAGTGGTAAAGTGCACAGAGTTCTAAAAGCAACAAATACAGGATCCAGAAAAAGCAAAATATCAGAGGAGACCATGCAGAAAAGGTAAATTTGCTACATTTACCAAACTGGAATGCAGGGCCGCTTACAGTCTCGTTCGCAACGGAGAGGGAGATGAATAGAAGACGGAGGTTAACACCGGTTATGGACATTTTGAATAATTTGTCATGCTGTTTGGCTTACGTCATGCCATGGCAGCTTTCCAAGACTTGTTCAATGATATCTTTAGTAACATCTAGACACTTATGTCATCATTTACCTGGACAATATTTGGTTTGCTCTGACACAACACTAGGTCCATGTTCGGGAAGTTCTTCAACATCTCAGGAAACGCTGTCTATACACTCAACTAGAAAAGTGTGTCTCTGAGGCATCAGAAGTAAGCTTTGTAGAATTTAAAATCTCATTTAATGGTATTCATATGGATCCCAACAAACTCAAGGCAGGACTGGAATGCCCACAGCCAAAAATTGTGCAAGAGATTCAGAAGTTCTCTGAATTTGCAAACATCTACTGCCAGTTCATTACCAACTTTGAGGTTATGAAACCTATTATCACACTCCACAGAACTGGATTCCATCCATGAGGGATCCAAAGCAACAGACAGCCTTTCAGGAACTTAAGACTGCATTCACTTCAGCTCCTGTCTTGAGACATCCGGTTACTAAACTACCATTCACGGCAGAAAATAATACATCAGCAGTAGCTATTGGGGCAAAAAATACTGTAACTGAGGATCTATATCCACTCATTTTTATTCAAGAACACTTAATCATGCAGAAGAAAATTACATCATTTCTAATAAGGAACTATTGGCCACTAAGGACGCTTCTGCACATTAAACACACTACTGGGAAGAAGCATTGAATCCTGTTTTGGTTTGAACAGGTCACAAAAGAGTGAGGGTCCTGAGGTCTATGAAGTGAGCTAATCCTTGACTCGCCGGATGGTCGCTGTTCTTCACCTTGTTTCAATATATAATCTTTGATAAGGCAGGAAACAGACTTGAGAAAGCGGATGCCCTCTCGAGATATGCTCAACAACAAGACCCCCCCCCCCCCAAATTTGGCAGTTACTCCTTCCTCTCTTCCAGTATGCAAACAATTATTTGAATAAGGGAATAATTATAATACTTTATTGATCCACAACAGTGGGTTTTAAGTAAATATAAGTTCAGAAGATTAAGCAATGGACTGTGGTTTCATAAGAATAAACTATTTACCTACAGAAGATCTGCACATGCAAAGCATCTATTGGTGTCACAATTGACCTCTAACAGGTCAACCAGGGAAAAAGAAAGCCATGGAATTACTCACCCAACATGTCAGGTGGGACCCCATGGTTTTATGATAGTAAAAAAGAACACTGCAAAAAGGCAGCAAGTCTTTCACAAGCAAAGCCCCAGCCCTTGACCGCCCGTGGTTTCTATGGATTTTAGCGTGGAACTTTCTGACAACAGAGGGTTTAACACCGCATTAGTGGTCATTGTGTATCTGACTAAGGTGAGACATTTCACTCCCATAAAACAACTGCCCTCAGCTCTAGTACTGGCCTAGGCTTTGATTAAGGAAATCTTCAGGCTCCAGGGTTTGCCTGATGGCATTGTGACGCACAAAGAGTCCCAGTTTGTTTTCAAATTTTGGAGTGAAATTCTGAAGGGATTCCACCAGTCCACAAGTGACTATCAGCAAGCAGATGGGCAGGGACCCAAAGGTTAATCAGTCTCTTGAACAGTATTTAATATGTTTCCATATGTTACAACAACAAGATTAGGTGTAGTGATTATATTGATTATAACAATTATTTACATGGCACATTTGGGCACTCACCCCTTTTTTTGTTTGTGTGGAGAACACCAGAAAATGCTACCGACATGTATCCCTTCAATTTCAGCTCCCTCGGTGGGTGCCATGTTACCTCTTTGCAATGTTAGACGTCAAACCATCACAAATTCACAACAGGCAAAGGTGGATTGCAACAGACATGCAGACAAACATAGGTCTCCCGCACCGCTACATCATGTAGGTGATCAGATCTGGCTTTCATCAAAACCACTGGCCAATCTTGCATCAATCCCAAAGATTTCACCCAGACACTTGAGTCCTTTTAGGATTACACACTTACGAGACCCCTCAGCAGTCAAATTTCAACTACCATCACATTTGCGCATTCATCCAGTGGTATACATTTCTAGAGTAAAGCCTTTAGATTCACAAGCATCTGCATCCCATCCACCTATTGCTTTAGAAGGGGCACCAGAGCTTAAGGTTTAAGCCATTCTTGATTCCAAAAGCTACCGAGGTCTCTGCAGTATTTAAGTGATTGGAAAGGGTATGATGCAGCTGACAGATCTTAGGGACTGCCAGAATCAAGAAGAGCAAGCTCTAGCACGAGGCAGAAAAACCTGGAATTTGTGGAAACCAGGAAAATGGTGTCTTAGACATAGAACGACAGACCTAGCCTGGCATATATGCCTTTTGCTAAGTTTTATTCGCTATCATCCAGTTCACCGCCTTCTCTTTCTTGATCTTTGTTTTATTCTTCTTCTGTATTGTTGAAACCTAATCTGCTAGGCAGATTGTTGCTGCTCCATTTCCTTGCTTCCTCGCTCTACAGCTACTGGCATTCACGGTTTTGGCTTTCCCCCGTTTACCGGGACTGTACCCTGGCAACAATCAACACAGCACCATTTGTTGAAGTTGAGGTAAGAGGAATACCAGTTGTAAATAGTTGAGAATCTTGTTATTTTGGGGATACTTTTTTAATGTGCTATCCCTCCGGATTTACAGTGTGGTTGTTCCAGCATATACTGTTGGCTCCAAAACCATTGGGGCCATTGACTATTTGAATGAATACTTAGCTGATGAATGAGCGGCAACGAGTGAGGGATGGCTCTGCATATGATCATCAGAAGAGACGTCATTGCAGCTGTGTTTCTCTTTCCCTCTTAGCCCATTCTACTCATACGTGTCCACAGTTTTTGGTAATATATCAGAGACATATAAGCGGAGGGTCGGGCTCACATCAGATTGTCACTCTCTTGGAACTTAACAGAAGCTCTCGGTTTCACAAAAACGTAATTTTCCTCTTCCCTGCTCACCTGAAACTCAACAGCTAACTAGTGCAAAGGGTGAGGACTCGTTATTGCAGAAGTACAGGTGTTGGTGAACTACCAGAAAACACAGAGACACAGCCAAGGTATTAAAGCAGAAGTACAGTTGTTTGTCTCCTGCCAGAAAAGATGGTAGGCAGTTGTTTGGCCAGTGAAGTCTATCCGATGTCTGCATCCTCCACGGGCAGATCTTCGCTAGTGTATTCCTCAACAATGCTTATTGCACATGCAATAAAGAAGCAGTGCCTTGGGCTCATGAGCGCTGCTCATGCTCCCAAACATGCATGCCTTATGCCTGCATGCTTTATAATTGGATCAATTTCACTTTGAACAACTATCCAAAATTCAAAACCATGCCGGCACCCAGTCCTTGACATGAAGTTTGTTTAGACTTAAGCTCTCAATTTTCATATTGTTACAGCATCACTTGTTCCAGCTGAAGCACCAAGGACCAGCAGTAAAACATGACTCGCTCGAGCTGAAGCTCTATGGTACCTGCCTCATCATCTAAACTGCCAAACTTTACAACTTCCATGGAGTGGCGGGAAAGAGGCAGGGACTGCAGCTGAGGATACCCACATGTTGATTGCGCCACGCCTATACCACAGCCTGCTGGTGGGTCAAAAGTACCTCATAGAATCTTGAAATATGCCATCCTGCCTCTCTTCTGTGTGATCCATCTAATGCAGTGTCATTCCAAACCGGTGGGCTTTGACCTCAAGCATACCAAGAGGAGCTCTGCAGGTTTTCTGCGATATATCCTGCTTGTAGAGTTCAAGAAACTGTTAGACACCTAAAGTAATACAACAAGGAGGGGCATAGCCTGTAGAAAATGGAGGGCAATTCATATAAAGCTCTGAACACGCCCAAAAAATGCTTCATTCCTCACACAAAACACAAGAGACGCAGTCTGAAGAGGGTTAGAATGCTTGCCTGTACACCGAGGAGCACCAGAAAAGGAGAGCTAGCAGTGTCAGTCTCTAGTAATATATCCATCCAAATAAGGATGCAAGTTTCCCTTCTGTACTGGCGGTAATCACATAGTTCAGGCAAATACCTTCACAGCAAGTTCAGGTTCTGAAGAAGAACGCTAGATTCCATTTTTAGGTCTCGCCTGACCCAGCGCATGCGCTGGTCTGTCGAGACTTTTTGAGAGGGCTCCAAAAAGTGCTACCAGGCCAGCCTAGAGCTACAGTGCATGTGCGCGGGCGCGCGCGCCGCGCTTTTCAGCGATTACTTTCACTTTCGCGGCCGCACGGCCACTTTGATGTTTGATCGCGATCACTTTCGCGGCCGCACGGCCGCTAGGCATAGCCAATAGGTCTTGCTTTTGGGACCTTATAAGTATTTAGTTATGCAACTGTTGCATGGCTAAACACTTATAAGGTCCCAAAGGCGAGACCTATTGGCTATGCCAATGCTTGTTTTTAAAGGGGTTAAAATGCGTTGACAAGCTAGCCAGAAGGACTGGAAAGAAGGCAGTGGGATTAATTCCAGTGTGTGGAGAGGGGACAGGAAGAAACGTGCCCTGTTACTAATCTGTTGTGCACAGTATTAGCAACCTCCTTCTTTGATACAGTGTAGGAACAACAGAACCAGAATCAGACTAACTCCATCACTGCGCTGCCCTGCCTTGGTTAAGAAATATGGTACTGGTGTATAAGATTAATTATTACCTTTCTTTCAATGAGATTGATTAAATGTATATGAGGAATGGGATAAGAATGTTTGCTTTTATATTTTTATGCACACAAAGTTTTCTTTTTATTACACTTTCCAGAGTAATGGTCACAAAATCTTGATTGATTATGGATGCAATATATGCATTTTTGAAAGGTCTATTTAATGGTCTCCTGAAAAAAACCGATACATAGATAAAGTGAGTGTGCATGCACCTGCGTGGTCTTTGTGAAGCTTGCAGTAAAAGTATCACTACTCTCCAAGTGGAAACACACAGTAATCCAAAATAGATAAACTACTGATAAGAGTGAAGGTTATCTTGACTTCCCTCCTCCAAAAATACATCTATCTTGGCTCTGTTCCGGCCAGTGTCCACCGAGATCTATGAAAGCAACATTAGTAAATGTTCTTTATTTGGGATGCCAGCCCACGCACCAACAAATATCAAAGCTAGTTTATGTTTGGCTTTCTTCATGCTCTAGGGGTATAAATACAGGCAAATCCCTCTATGCCAAGTGGTTGCGAATTCAGTCTTAAGCTTTGCATATAACACCACCGTCTGCTGCACGTGTAAGATACTGCAATCCTTGTAAACAGGAACTATTTAAAATTCAGCTTTGATGCTTTAGTTACCACAAACATCTCAAGTTTGACTTTTCTCTCCAAACCCAATAGTGAATAGTGCCTAGCGCGTGCCTATCATGTTGCACTTGTTTATTCGTCTGCAGTACCAAGAGACTGCACTGATGAGCGAATTGTAAATGAAACTGCCACACAATAGACATATACATATTCATGGTAATTCTAATACAACAGCCTCAAATAGTACAGCGTTTGTGAGCCTCAAAATGGGTATCCTATATAAGTTTATAATAAATCAAACCACAAAAAGTACAAGAAACAAGACCGCTGCATACATTGGTATGGATTTTACTTAGCAGTGTGGGACCCCCTTAAGATTGCAGTTCTTTAATGAAGGTCTAAAAATTAGGCTATAGGAGGTGGAACTGGTGAAAGTGCTGAAAGATAAAAGAGCATTACCAGTCAACTGCACTCAAGGTTCAATCAATAGCGGAAGAGCTGGCAGAAGGAGAGAACGTGGAGCAAATCAGGTTGCACCACTACAAGAAGATCTTCAGGAAACAGTAACTTCTTTTTTCGCAAAGTAATTATTAAAACCAAACAGGCATTGGCATCGCCAATAGGTCTCACCTTTGGGACCTTAAGTGTTTGGCCAGAGATATTGACTTTGCCAGTGTCTTTAAGCTGGGCGGTAGAAAAGTGTGACTGCTGTGCAGCATGTTGAAAAGTTATAATAAAAGTGTCAGAAGCACTGTTGTTACCTTATATATCACCAAGATGGCATTATGTACAACTGAACAACCACATTAAAAAAAAAGTATTTACAATAAAAATCGTCTTCGGTTTTCTTTTGTCTTGCAATGATGGCAACCTTTTTTCTGCCTGTTCCAATGGTTGTTTGTTATAGCTATTTTGCTGTTATGGGGGGCATAAACAACGGGAGGGAGAAGGTTGGGAAATAGTACCTGTATTACAACACTAGCAGCGGACGGAAGCTAGGGGAGAATCTACAGATGCCAGATTCCGAGAGCAGACTGAGGTGATGCTGAGATGGTGGTGGTGGTGGTGACTGGTGCGAAGGTGATGCTCATGTGATGCTGAACGATACTCTTGCTGAGTGATGCTGAGGTGGTGGTGTACTGGTGCAGAGGCAATGCTGAGTGATACTGAGGTGGTGCTGACTGATGCTGTGGTGCTGACTCATGCAGGAGGTGGTGGAGCTGCACTGGTGCTCAAGGGGTGCAGAGCTGGTGCTCAGGTGGTACTGACTGATGCTGAGTTGGTGCTGTACTGAGGTGATGCTGCACTGAGGCGGTGCTGTGCTGATGCTGAGGTGGTGCTGTGCTGAGGTGGTGCTGTGCTGATGCTGAAGTGGTGCTGTGCTGATGCTGAAGTGGTGCTGTGCGGATGCTGAAGTGGTGCTGAGGTGGGGCTGCGCTGGTGGTGGTGCACTGATGTGGAGGTGGTGTTATGCTGATGCAGTGTTATGCTGCTGCAGAGATGGTGCTGCGCTGGTGCACTGATGATGAGTTGGTGCTGTGCTGATAAGGTGCCGAGTGAGGCTGATGTGGTGCTGAGTGATGCTGAGGTGATGCAGAGTGAAGGTTTGGTGGAGCTCAGGTGATGCAGAGTTTGCGCTGCGCTGGTGCACTGATGCTGAAGTGGTGCTGTGCTGATACGGAGGTGGTGCTGTTGAGTGATGATGAGGAGATGCGGCGGTGGCGCCGAGTGATGCGGCGGTGGCGCCGAGTGATGCTGAGCTGATGCTGTGGGTGGTGGCGCTGAGTGATGCTGTGGGTGGTGGCGCTGAGTGATGCTGTAGGTGGTGGTGCAGTGATGCTGTAGGTGGCGGCGCAGAGTGATGCTGTAGGTGGTGCTAAGGGACGTTAATGTGACATTGGGTTATGCGGAGGTGACGTAGAGTGATGCTGAGGTGACGCAGAGTGATGCTGAGGTGGCGCAGAGCGATGCTGAGGTGGCGCAGAGCGATGCTGAGGTGGCGCAGAGCGATGCTGAGGTGGCGCAGAGCGATGCTGAGGTGGCGTAGAGCGATGCTGAGGTGGCGCAGAGGTGACACTGAGTGATGCTGTGGTGACGCTAGGGTGATGCTAAGGTGATGCTAAGGTGGCACTGAGTGATGCTAAGGTGGCACTGAGTGATGCTGAGGTGGCGCTGGACACAAAGGGTTATCCAAGTCATTGAAATAACATTAGCGACCTCAGCCCGCATCCTAGTGTGTGTCCTCCACCTAGCTGTGTCTCTGTAAAGTGTTCGCCTCATGCATTCATGAACAGGCAGGAATCCTCGGGGTCTCCCACCCCCTTGACAAGGTGTTTATGATCCCTCTGGATCAGCGTTGGGAAAACAACCCTGGGCTCTGCAGTGTTGCACACTTTGTGAGGTAGTCACGGACCAGGAAACTGTGCTTGAGGGAAACTAAATGTGCATATTTTTGGGGGGAAGTGCTTGTTCACGTTCGTGCCGCTGCAAAGTGAAGCAGACAAGTGAAAAATGTCACTTGCTGCGCATCGCTGCTTACTCTAAATAAATAAAACAAGATTTACAGGCATGTGCTAACTCGAGGAAAGGCAGAAATAACACACCAGACTGCAGGTAGGAACTGCGTCTGCGTGCTGCTGCTCGCTCCCTTGGCAATGCTCCATGGGAGTTAACTTTTCAGAAAAGGTGGGACACGCACCCACCTGTAGCCATTTGCAGGCTAACATTGTTAAATGAAAGACACACAAGCCTATCCAAAGTGTGGGAGGAGTCAGACCCCACACAGTACAGAGAACAGATTGGCTTACAGCGCAAGCGCTGTAGGCTCGATCTAAAAAGTGATGGATGGAATGCTTGAATTAATCCAGTGGCTGAGATTAATTCAAGCATACCATTCACCACTTTTTTGTACACTTCAGTTTGACGCAGTCAATGAGATGGATATGCCCAGCCCTGCGTCCCTTGCACACTTTGCCACTGGACCCAAGCTTTATCGGACTAATGGGCCAGAGTCTTGGGTTGCATATTTTTCGAGTCGGGTAGGACTTGGCCTTGCAGTTCGGGCTGGACTGCTGCAAATGGAGCAGGGTCAAAATTATTTTCACTATGGCTGGGTCCAAACGGAGGCAACACATTGTGAAAACTGATGATGGACTGGGGTGTGATCCAGAGTAATTACCAGTGCCTGAGATTATTTCAAGCATTTCATCCATCATTTTTTGTATCCTTTGCTACACAGACGGTGGTGTGAAACTGTTAAAGTATAGCAGAGAACACAAAAGGCCCGATGGTGGTATGATGTATTATTTAAACGCAACAGTTAAGTAAATAGGATAATTGTAGACTTGAATCAGTACTATAATGCGAGTGTCCAGCCTGACAATCAATTTAAGAAATCAAAAATGTCAAAGAACGATAATACAAACGTAGCAATTACGTGGGACACAATCCTGCATCCTACATGAACACATGACAAATACATTTAGAACAAAAACATATCAGGATAATAATGGGATCATCATCAGGACAGTTAAGGTGCAAGGCTGAATCAATGAAAATAGCCTGGGGATAAGGTGGTGAAGATATTCAGGCGTTTTTCAGCAATAATTGAGCATCGGATCTCACATCCTTCTGTGCGTCGCCACATGCTAATTTATTGAATATACTATCATGTATTGCTGAAAACGCCCGAATATCTTCACCACCTTATCCACAGGCTATTTTCATTGATTCAGGCTTGCACCTTAACTGTCCTGATGATGATCATATTATTGTTTTTAAAGGATCGAAACGTCGTCGACTAATGTAAACAGTTTGCACGTTTATCGCCCATGATAAGAAAGTGCAGTTACTGTTTCTCTAAGCTTGTTAGAAATTGTGCTCAATATTCCACAAGCTACCCAGTCTTGCCTGATATGTTTTTGTTCTAAATGTATTTGTCATGTGTTCATGTAGGATTGTGTCCCATGTAATTGCTACGTTTGTATTATTGTTCTTTGACATTTTTGATTTATTAAATTGATTGTCCGGCTGGACACTAGCATTATAGTACTGATTCAAGTCTACAATTATCCTATTTACTTAACTGTTGCGTTTAAGGACCACTGTTCTAATACTAAACTGTTACCCAAAGTCCTTATTTACCTTCTGGGTTCCCTTGTTTTTGTAAAAGGGTGGTATGATGTAAGCACACCACAGCATATGTCGCCCGCTGTGTTGCAGCCCAGAAATGATCGTACTCTTCGTCTCCAACTCAAGATGCACTCAGGAGGCAGCCTCCACACGAGCATTCAACAAACTGTTTACAACCAGCAGTGGTGAGCAGAGAGGTTGGGAAGTCTAGAAAGACAAACGTGGTGCAGCGGGTCTGGTTCAGAGCATCAACCTCACAGATAGGCATTGAGACACGCAAAGTGCCAGAGCCGATGGTGAGGCACTTTCTTCACTGCCCTATTGTCTGCACTGCTCTTAGCAACATATAACAGGTATGCTGGAGCATGCATCAGCAGCATTGAGGAGACTACAGTCCCGACTTGATGAGTTATTCCAAGGAAGGACACCCAGAGTAGCCAGATCGGGTTCCCAAGACAGGTGAGATGGAGACAGTAAACGCTAGCTAGCAGAGAGACGGTTGGACTCCTAAATGTAAGCGCTTTAAACCACAAACATCACGTAGCAATGAGTATGTTTGGGGTCTTCTAGCTGACCGCACCGGAGCACCAACAGATGGTCAGTACGGGTATTGTTTGGGTCTCCTGGCTGAATGTATTAGAGACTAAAGCCTAGGAGCAAATGTAGAGTTTGGTTGTCATTATGAAGCTGGTGAGAGCAAGAAGCCTGGGTATGGATATGTACTCAGACTGGTGATATTGGAGAAAGCAAGAAGTGGCTGGCATGGGTATGGTTTTGGTTTCCTAGCTGATGGTATTGGAGACAGCAAGAGTTAGGCAGGATAGATTTGGATTGGGACTTATAGCCAATGTAGCTGATGAAAGCAAGAACCAAGCAACATGAAGGTGGTTTGGGTCTTCTAGCTGATGAAAGCAACAGCCGAGTGGCAAGGGTGTGGATAGGGTCTCCCAGCTGGAGGCACTGGAGACAGCATGAGATAGACAACATGGGTACAGTTTGAGTCTTCTAGGTATTGTCACTGGAGACAGCGAGGGATGGACAGTAAGGGGATGGTTTGGGTCTTTTAGATGATGGCACTGGAGATGGAAAAACACGACAGCATGAATATGGTTTGGGTCTCCTAAATGGTGGAGCTAGAGACAGACAGAATGGGTATGGTTTGGATCTTCTAGCTGCTGGAGCAGGAGGCAGCAAGAGATGGACAGCATGGTTATGGTTTGGGTCTCCCAGCTCGTGGAGCAGGAGACAGCGAACCCTGGACACCACGGGTACAGTTTAGGTCTCCCACCTGGTGGAGCAGGAGACAGGAGGGCAGTCAGGACACTAGTCACCAAGAACACGTTAGAGGCTTTCCTGAATAATGGATGGCTCATCTGCATACTGGCTTGGAGCTGCCATTAATAAGTGGAGTGTGAGTGTGAGTGTGAGTGTGAGTGTGAGTGTGAGTGTGAGTGTGAGTGTGAGTGTGAGTGTGAGTGTGTGTGTGTGTGTGTGTGTGTGTGTACATCAGTATGGGAGGAAAATACAGTTATATTGCGGGTTTTCCAGAGACTGAATGTTGTTTTCCCAGCAGACTTTACATAGCAATATAAATCCTCATCGATTACTTTTGCACACGGCGATTCTCTCTCTGGGCCACTTCCAAAAACGTGGCCTCTATTTAAAGGCGGCCACAGATGTTCGATCAAACACGTGATGCCGAGCAGTATTTTATGCTATGTAAATTATTATTTCTGTGCGTACACTGCCATGGGGAATGTATCCGGACACAGAATCGCTGCCAGCCTGTCTGTCTCCAGTCCCTCCTCCACCTCTCGGGCCCTCACACCACGCCCCTTCTACTAACACAAACCACCACAACCCCGAACACAGCCGACCGCCTATAGATAATATGCATTTTTAGGTCTCGCCTACCGACGCAGCGCTATGTGCATTTTTTGGTCTCGCCTAGCGATGCAGCGCCATGCGCTGCTCGCCTTGGCGAGATCTATTGTTGTCGACTTGGTTTGCGAAGGGGGACATGATATGTGCACGCGTACAAAAGACAGCAGTTGTGCACGCGTATGACGTCGTTAGCAGGACTCGGAGGACAAGACATGAGCACGCGTACAGCTTGCGGCACATGAAGACGCCTCCTCCTTGCTTGTTCGAACACGTACAGCGACGCACAACTCGCAGGACAGGAAATGTGCATGAGTTTTTTGATACTTTTTAGAATACATTTACACGTGTATGGCTCATGGCGTGATAACACGTTGAGCTGTCTCGTTCACTGGCTTCCTACTGGCCCTTGTGTGCCTGTTGCCCCTTCTGTATTATTGTTGAATTATACAAAAGCCCTGCAATCTTTATTCATTGTTTTGCATGCTAATTTTCTTTTATTCACACTTGCTGGCTGCTTGCCGTTTCTTGCGCATTATTACAAAACATAGCAGTTGTGCACGCGTCTGGCGTCGTTAGCAGGACTCAGAGGACAGGAGATGTGCACGTGTATGGCTTGCGGCGCATTAAAACGCCTCCTCCTTGCTTCCTCGCACGCGTACAGCGACGCACAACTCGCAGAGTGGAGATGTGCACGAGTTCTCTGATACTTTTTTTTTTTTAAAATACATTTACGCGTGTGCGGCTCACGGCGTGATAACACGTTGTACTCTCTGGTTCACTGGCTTCCTCCTGCCCCTTGTGTGCCTGTTGCCCCTTGTGGATTATTATTCAATTATACACATGCCATGCCATCTCCATTTATTGTTTTGCATGCTAATTTTCTTTTATTCCCACTTGCTTCCTGCTTGCCGTTTCTTGCCCAAGTCTAACCTACAATCTTTCTTCTTACACAATACTTTTTTACTAAGTTCCTCGCAAGTTACCTTTTACTATTGCATACTAGCAAAAACATTTTTTGCATACTCTCAAAGCCCGTTACAGCTCTAAATCTCCCGCTACACAAAGCTTTATATTCTGTGCAAATAGCCTAGCACTCAGCAGCCACACTTAGCCTCTATTGTCCACATATAGGGGCCCGCTCACAAACAACGATAACCCAGCAAACTTCCTGATCAGCCCTCCGATTTCCCAGCGAGCTCTTCCTGCTTTGCACCTCTCCCATACCCCTCACCACTCATAAAGCTTAGAACACTTTGCCATCCCCCTAGGGCATAACTAAAATCTCCCAAACCCTGGATGCCCTCTCACCATTCGCTCCCCATACTCCTAGCCACCTCTGGTAACAATACGCTGCCTGTCATCAGCCACCCTTCTACCTCCTTTCAGTCTCAGCACAGTCTTAATGAACCAGTACGATGCCACAATGGGTTAAAACAGGAAGCACGCATACCGTTTCTCCCCATTATTGCCTCTAATTTGCAATCCACTGCCGAGGTTAGCCAGAATGGACAAAATAGCGATGCTCCCAGTTCACAAACTTTCAAGTCACTAACACAGTCCAGGCCGTTGCTCTAACCAACGCCTCTTTAATCTAACACTCAGCTTTACCGCGTTTGCAACCGCCAGCAAAACCCTCTGCTGCAAATTAACACAAGCCCAACGCCTTTGCATGCTACAGGCCACACACTTACTCATTACGGTTTAAAAATAACTTACAGTTTATTGTACTACTTCAATGTTGGTCCTCCAAAGCTGCTCAGCTCCCCGCAATGCACACATAATATCTGCGTGCGTACAAAGACAGCATTGTGCACGCATATGGCGTCCTCAGCAAAACTCCAAGGACAGGAAATGTGCACGAGTACGGCTGGTGGCGTATTAGCACGCCTGTTCCTTTCTTGCTCGCACGCGTACAGCACCGGTAGCGCAACTTAAAAGACAAAAAAATATGCACGTGTCTTGCAATATTTTTTTTCCAAAACATATGCATGTGTTCGACGCACGCCGTGCTCACACGTCATGCCCTCTCATTTGCTGGCTCCCTACTGTCCCTTGCATATTATTGATAAGTTACACACTTGCCCTGTAATTACTGTTTGCATGCTAACTACACTGTTAAATATCACTTTAACAAAACATTTAACATTACTATTGCATTATTATTTGACGCACCAAAAACTCTAAATTTTACTAATGCGAGACCTATTGCATTGCAAATGCTTGTTATAGTGACACGTTGAACGGAGAACATGTAACGCTGTCTTCATCTTCCGGTCTCTGTCCCCGACGAACGCTTGCTTCACGCTCCTGTATACAAACACATTGTGGGGTCACCTCACTCATGTGGAGCTCTTGGACACCTTCACTTTCAGTCACGGGTGCCTACAGGTTCTTAAAAGCGTGCACAAACATCAACAACACAGGCACACATCACGCGTGCACAGTGCACACACATCACCAGTGTACAGTGCGCACAAACATCAACAACACAGACACACACACATCACGCATGGACAGTGCATGCATGGACAGTGCACACGTCAACAGTGCACCGGATATAAATAACGTCTGGGCACGCACGCACCATTGTATGCGCTTCCCTCATCACCACCTCCACCCCCACGGAAGACTCCGCTTTCGACACCGTGTGAAGGCAGCTGTATGGATCTGCCTTGACAGGTTGCTCAGACGAATAGAACAATATTAGCATTCGATAAGTCCTAGATATTGCATTGGGAAGATATTGTTTATTTGTTCTCGGCTTTGATGCTTAGAGCCGCAGGTGAAGGGCGATGGAGAGACCAGGGAAGATGAGAAAAGGCGACTGGTTCAAGACCCCGATTGGGGGAGAGTCCCAGCCTCCGACAAGCACAGAAGCCAAGACGTGGGCTAGAGAGGTGAAGTGTGCATCCTTTATTTCTCAAACAGCAGATGCGTTCCTGTTCCAACAAGCATTTGCAATGCAATAGAACTTGCATTTACGCGAGACCTATTGCATTGCAAACGGGAGGGCAGGCGGTGCAGTGGGGCGAGCAGGCATGGACAGCGGGAGTGCGGGCAGGGGAGCAAGAAGGCACGGATGACGGGAGTGCGGGCGGGGGTGCGAGAAGGCAGGAACAGCAGGAGTGCGTGGGAGGGGTGGGGAAGAAGGAAAATCGTGCTCTCAGTCTAAATAACACATACCGTGCAACACTCGAAATAAAGGAGCCAGTAGCCATGGAAGGATACAAATGACGACATGGCAGTCATAAGGAGGGACTAACAAGCCTATAAACCAATAGGAAGGCAGCATTTTGGAAAGGCAAAGACACAAGGCAATGAAAAATATGGGCGGGGCTTCCCTCACCTACTGAACTACCTCTAGAGAGGAGCTCCCGGCCCTTGACTAAAATCCTTCAATATCCTGCTGTCCTACATGAACTTTTCTGCTCTTTAACAGACCTTGCCTGATGCTGCAGCAGACGGGCGGACCCTGCCCCACCCCCTCACCTAGTCCGATTTGGGGCCCCGTAACAATGCTGAAGCACTGCATGGCTGAGGCTGCCATGGCCGGCGATGCGCAGTGCGGGCCGCTGAGACCTGCTGCGGGCCATGGCTGCTGCATGGGGACCTCATGGGAGTTCATGGGGCAAGGCGCCGCTCCTCGCAATTCTGGAGACAGCGATCCTGCATTGCGGCCGACAGCAGGGCTACAGAAGTGTGTTTTCCCAGCAGCCGCCTTCTCCCACTGTCACGGGGCGGGTGTCCTCGAGGGCAGAAGGAGTCAAACGAAAGACTGGTGGGAAGTACCAGACATCACCACACCTCTTCTTTTCCCACAACAGGATGACTGGAGTAACCCGAGCCCAGTAGCTGCCACCGAAACAAACCCAGGTCTCTTTAACTGGGACCCAGTAGTCGAGGACTCCGCCCCCTGGAATGACGTCACACGCCTAGGACCAACAAGAGAGGACGAGGGTGTGTGTCATCACCGGAGGAGTATTGAAGAGTGGAGAGCGAGGAGAAGAGCGAAGGACTGCGGAAAGAACATCGAGCTGAGGAGAAGAGTGGAGGAGCACGGAGAGCATATCGAGCCGAGGAGGAGAGGAGGAGAACCGAGAGACGGCAGGAGAGCCAGGAGGCCACCGAGAACACGCTTCGCCCAGTCACGCTCCCAGAAGAGCGTGGCTAACCCAGGTACGAGCGCGATTTGCGGGCTGAGTAGGGAGGCGGGAAAAGCCTGAGGGGTAGAGGCGCCAGCCCCCTTTTCTGCCCGTTGTGTTAAAGCATTCCCAAACCCGACACCATCACCCCCTTTGCCTAGAAGTGTCACTGGTTTTGGTTTGGTGCTCCTTCACCCCCTTCCCCCTCACAAATACAGCGTAGCTGTATCATTTACACCCTGTTTTCGTCTTCCTTTTTGGGGCCTACGAGTTTACCATCGTTACCGGCTTTGATCCTTGGACGCGAGACGCACAAGAGACACAGATTGCAGAGAAGAGAGGGAACCAAAGAAAGAAAGAAGGAGAAAGCCCAAAAAACGGGAGTGTTCTAAGGAGACATAGTGACTGTACTGTCTGTTTACCCGTACACCCTGGATACAAGGAGGAGATGTGTACTTTACAAAATAAAACCCACCTTGACCCGTCCTAGTGTCCCTCTCATTATATCGGAACTGCTACACCCACCCAGCCAAAGACAGCGCTACACAGAGGGCCGCAGAGGCCATACATGAGATGGTACTGAGATGGCCTAGGTAGGGTGACCAACTGTCATGGGTGCAAATTCAGGACGGTGAATGTAAAAATTCAGGACAAAGGGTCAAAATTCAGGACACAAATTCAGGACAGAAGGTCAAAATTCAGGACGAAAGGTACGTTTTACAGAAACATCAGAGGATTTCGCACAATAGTATACAAGTAAAGAGACAACCAACATAAGTACAAGTCAAAAAAAGTTTATATTATGTTGAGCCAATCATGTACTTCATGGTTTTTTGGTATGCGCACAGCTTTCAGCAACTCTGCAGGTCTTTTTGTGGTATTTCATATGATCATAATTTATTTATATGGTTACTGCACTGGGTTGTCCAGTCTGATATTTTGTTTACAATTCATGGTCCTCAGCAGGCATGTATGGTATAAGAAGTGGTCTGGAAGATCTGCTCTGATTGACTTCGTTACCAGCATCTCATATAGGAGTGCCATTTTGAGATAGAAAGCAGCACGCATGAATGTAGCTGTAGACCTGCAGTGCTGGACCAGAGTACTTTCCTCCGAGTGGGCAGCTTTATGTGTCAGATAGCTTCACGTGTTCCATGTCCGTTCAGCTGGTAATGACTGGTTTAGGGCTTGTAGAGAAATGAGTGATGAATAGCAGACAGGCCTTGTGTGAGGGTAGGAGCATGAAGCAGGAAAGGGAGTTCTTAACTAGCCTGTATGAGCCATAATTGGAGTGTTATGGCATTATTGTGGGCCAGAGCGGTTAGAAAAGAGTTGACATTACTACATAATGCCCTGGCTAGCCTATTTCAGCCCTCCTTATTTTACCTGTATGTGGGAAATAGTATACTGATTGGGCCATTTCATTTGTGTGAGCTGTAAACTGCAGATTATTATTGATGCACAGAAGTGTGCTGCAGACTAGAAACTACATACGCCGTTGAGGCATTATTGTAGGTCAGAAGGAGGCACTGTTTTTTACAAACAGAACATTTTACATTGCATGGAAGCAAAATGACAACGTGTAGTTTTACTGATAAAACTATATAGCGCACAAATGATAATGTACGGAAATGTGGTTTCAGCAAATAATTGTGCCCCTGGCGGAGCCAGCTTTACTGCTGGTTCCACCCGGTGTGACAATTTTGTTGGTACCGCCCACCCCCCACCCCCCCCCCCCCACCTCCAAGACCAAATTCTCCAAGGATTCCCTCAGGACCACCATTCAACAGTGTCCCTCTTTTCTCCACATATCCTCTCCCATGTCTATTTTTTTCATAGTGGAACTCATCACAATGTGGTGTCAAGAGCGCTTCACATCACACACATTTTATTCAGAGACAATGACTCATAAGTGTGCTAGTCAATGTAGAGGAAATGTTACTTAAGACAATGAGGGCTGTAAGATGTAGCAGTTACATGTCATTCATACAGGTAGGCATTATACGCAGGGCCATCGGAATTTTGCAAAAGGGTTGACTAAATTATGCAGCAAGTTAAAGCAAATTATGCAGCATAATGCGGCACATATTCTTTAGTATTACTTTTTATTTTGTTATTTTAATACATGGTAAATTGGAAATACTGTCTGAGCAAAGTTTTCCCCTCATCAGTACCAGCTTAACAACTAAATACATAAATAAGCAACAGAAAGGTGACCATTGAAGGGCCTTCCACTACGCCTGAACATAATTTGCCACTCTTTTAGTAACTTTTGATCCATTTAAGCTAATAACTTTTGTTGGTTTAAATCTGACGATTATGCAACAGATAATGGGTTATATGGTAAATGCGGCAAATCAATAATTATGAGAAAAAAAACAGCAGCCACAACAGTGCATAATTCCAGTTGCCCCAATTATATGTTAAGAATGCTTGCTCTGGAGAAATACAAACTCCGGGTTTAAAACATAACAGTGGTTGGGGGTTGTTCTTACAAATACATATTTATTATTATCCAAATGAACCCCTTGAACTATCTACATAAAAACATTTTTTTTAACTGCATGCTACACTTTGTGCCTTGCAAGAGGCACATTTTTCCTCTACTGCACTTTAAAACTGGGATCAGTCAAAGCTCAGATATCTCTCGATGAAATACATTAATCACCAGAGTTACATTGACATTTTTATGGTGGCATAATAATTGCAGGCTGGCACAGAAACTTAGAAGTCTTTGCCATTAGCCCTGACATCTATTTGAAAATGCAGGGCACTGGGAACCCCGAAGCATGGCTCGTGATTCAGCTGCACTTAAGTTGAACTTAGTTTGTTAATTATTCATCCTTCTGAACAGCAGACATAATTTTACTATTAAGTATGTTAGCAAGAACGCTTCTAATATGCGTGGCTCCGAAAGCTTATGGATTCCACCATAGTTGTAACTGATGTTTTTAATCGCAGATTGCAACACAGACACACCACATGCTGTAACTTCAGCATGGCCCATTGTCATTCTGTAGGAGAGAATCGCCACAGGCAGAATGACAATGGGGCTAATTGACACTCTGCAAGGTCTGGGAGGGGCTGTTGCAGCCTCTTCACTTCAAAGAAACGCAAGCTGACCCCCAACAGTGAGCGCTGTAAAACTCCTGAGGCTTCTCAAAGGGGGCATCGCAGATTCCTGCAAACCTCAGAATTACAGACAAACGGCATCCTTAAAAAGAATGACGACGGACAACGGATTTAGCAGTGAAATGACGGACTGTCCGTGAAATTTACGGACGGTTGGTCACCCTAGGCCTAGGGGACAGGCGCGTGTGTCGGACTACACTCTCCCTCCTACCCCCCTCCCATACAGCCCTGCCAAGTATCACGCATCAGGCGTTAGCCTAACGCATTTCAGTGTGGTGATCGGCATCACCGCACTAAAATGTAATGTCATGCATAATAAAGGTTGGACAGGCCTTTTATGCTTTGAATGTATATACTGTTCACTGTCCTCCCTCTCTCACTTACCCTCACCTTTGCACATTGCTGCACCATTCCCTCCCTCCTCCCCTTTTGGGGCACCTATGCACAACTTTATTGACAAATGTGTTGCTTTTTGAAGATGATATAATAAAAGTTCGACTTGATTAAATATTTTCAACATGAATAAGTATTGTTTATAATTGATTTAACAGATGTTGAAATATATGTAATATTGTGTTTCCACTGGGACTACCCACCTTTATGTACCATATTTTACCCAGGTCCTAGTGACGTTTCTGGGTCAACCCCATAGTTTTGTAACTCACGCATAATGAATAGGCATAGCACCTCCTGGGCTTTGAAGTACTAGCGCTGCTAATTATGCACAATTAATGCTGATTGGAAAATAAATGGAGTCTGCAGCGTGCTGCTCCCGGCAGGCTTGAGGTCTGGCTGAGCTGCTCTGCAGGTGTAACTGCTACAATGTAACAGTAGGAATTGTGCGCCATTGTGAATGGTTACATCACGGTGACATCAGGAGAGAAATCTGCGTCAGGAGAGAGAACGGCGGCGCAAGCGGGTGTCTGCAGTTCATGAAATGAAAATTGTGCTAGCTGCGGCCAGTGGCACTGTCAGCGCTGCCTGCACCACAGTAAAATGTGTTTAAAAGAATGAGAACGATCATGACCGTGAGCGGACCGCAGCCTCATGGACCGCGGCAGGCCACTGAGCCCAGCGCACCCCAGCAGCTGCTGGGCCTGAGAGGCTGAATCGTGCCGGGCGGCTGGCATTTCTAAAGTAAGTGAGACAGCCTGGGATTGAGTGAGGTACCTCTCACTCTGCTGCTGCTTCTTCGAATAACACTTTTGTTTTATAAATGTTAATAGCGCTTTAGCGCATGGTCACTTTCAGCTGCCTCTGGCATCGGCACCTGCCGCCAGCCCCGCGAGATCTTCCGGGAGTTCGCACCCCGGCTGCCCCCCCCCCCCCCTTTCCCCCCTCGCTTATACCACACTGATACTCTGCTACGGGGCTGCAGAGGCAGGCGGAGCTGCTATGTGCTTGCAGCCACTTCTAGGATATGCCTGCCTCAGTGCACTGCACCTGCTGCGGATCGGCCGCTGCTGAGGCTTTAAGAGGCCTGCTAACTCCTGGCGTTCTGGTTGCCTGGGGGGGGGGGGGGGGGCTGCTATTACCGACTGATGCTATTCTACATACTGAAGGGCCCTGAGAATCGGCCTTCCTCTTTACGATTCCTCCTGCCAGCTCCCGTCTAGGAGAGGGGTGTTTTCTTGCTGGCAGCAACTATAGAGAACTAGCCTTGATAGGTGGCCGTTAAGTGATTTGGGCACCATTAATAATGCGATTTGGGCTCCATTCATAATACAGCGCTCTAGCTGGCTGTGACCTGTGTGGGTCAGCTGACCTGTGCGATGCCAGCAGTGTCAAAGAGTCAAGCACTGAGCAGCATTGAGACAAATGTAATGCAGCAGAGCACAGCAGTCCACCACTGCTAGAAACCACTTCCGCTGAGCGTAAGCATTTCCTATCAGTGGGTAAGTAGCAGCCAGTCCGGAAGGGGCATACACTGGTTAGACAGTTATCTTTCTTTGGAGAGGTGTAATTTTGTATTTACCTATGAAAGTAAGAGTTTGGATTTAATGTATCTGTATATGATTTATTTAGCTCGCGAAAAAGTGTCGCTCATAGTTGTTGAATGTCACTCATAATTACACTGCAATTATGAAAATGTCACACATAAGCAATCTGAAATCTTGGCAGCTATGCCCATATCCTGGACATTGTGCTGCCAGACCTTGCCTGCAGAGGGGGGCCTATTGGGGGTAGAGCCTGCTACTTATTGGGCCACGAGGGGGCCCTTGGATTGTGCAGCGGCTCCCCGTAGGTTAGAGATCTGGTGCTGCGCTTTGACATTAAGGCCACAAGAGAACTTTCTTCCTTCGGTCCCGAGATGTTTCTGGCCCTTTAGCCCGAGTGTGGACTGCAGCAGCCACCGCAGTGTGCCGAGGTCGGGCAGTAGGTCGCGCGCCTCTCCCCCCTCTTATTCTTGGTCCTTGGAAATCATTCTAACTTCCATTGCCTGGGAACCCTACTTTTTGGAGCCAACACTCCACATTGTGGGAAAGGATTTCAATGACATCATGGCCCCTGTGCTGGACTGCTTAGGCGTGCTCGTGGTCGCCCTGGGGATCTCTCTGATCTGTGGCGACATCGGACGGCCAAGGACACATAGGGTCTTTCCAGGATAGACCACATCTTTGGGCCAGCAGGCGAGGTGGCCAAGGTAAAGAGGGCAGACTAAATGGCACATGCTAACTCGGACCATTCCGCTCTCTGGGTAACGGTGAATGGGACGGGCTCTCTATTGCTGATGGGCTGGAAACTTAGCGCATGGAATTTAAGAGACCCGGAGGTCACCTGGGAATACAGATCAACTCAGAACTATACTTTGAGGAGAATAAAGGGTGAGTGGACTCAGCAGTGGTACTCTGGGAATCTTATAAGGCTGTCTGGCGCAACAAAGAGCAAAATATACTGGGGCAGAAAAAATGCAGGGGAAAAGAAGCCAGAGAGATTTGAGAGTTGGCTCAAAGTCCTTGAGGGGACTTCATGGGTCCGAATGGATCTGTATATCGTCCGTGAGCTGGAGGTGCTGAGTAGGGAATACAGAGACCTGAAGCTAGGGGTGGTAAAGAGACAATTGTTGGCTATGCAACAACGCTGTACAAAGCGAGGGACAAAGCGGCTAAGCTGCTTGCTTGGCTAAGTCGCGGTGGGTTAAATGCATAATCGATGAACATGGAGTCTCCCATTTGTCAGATATTGACATATCGGGAGTCTTTGCGAGGTTCTATGCCTCATTTTATAGTGCAAGACCACTGAGAAATGCGACTTCTATAGCATCCTACCGGAACAAGGTGACGCTGCCAACAGGCCCTGCAGACGACCAACGATCCCTTAAGAAAGACATCATGCTTGAGGAGATCCTAGCGGCCATTGGGAATCTGGAAACCAGGAAGAGTCCAGGGCCCAATGGCCTTCCAACTGAATTCTTCAAGCGTTGCTCTGGGCTGTTGAGTCCATATCTGTTGGGCCTCTTCAGAGAGGCACGAGACAGAGACAAACTCTCACTGGACCTACGGTGCAGTCATACACAAGAAGGACAAACCGGAGACACACTGTGCCTCCTATCACCCCATCTCCCTGTTAAATGTTGAAATGAAGATATTGGCCACAATCTTAGCCAATAGATTATTGACTGTGAGAGTCCCGCTTATCCATCGAGGCATTTTTGGCTTCATGCTAGGTAGACCCACGAAACTCAATCTTTGCTGCCTCCACAACCGGCTGTCAACGGTGAGCCTTGGACAGAAACCCATGTCTTCCTAGCATTGGATGCAGAAAAGGCGTTCAATGTGATTTATTGTCCATCATTTCACCACACCTTGCAAAGGTTTGGCTTCAGCCCCAAGTACCGGCGGTGGATTAAACTGCTTCCCCGGACCCACCTGCAGCGGTGCGGGTAAACAGGGTGCGTTCCTCAATCTACCCAGTAAGGGGCTTAGCAAAATCCTCAGCACACGTCTATAGAGTAATGTTAAACTCCAATGCAAGTATATACAAATTATAAACACAGTTTCTCTTTCTTTTATTCTTTTCTTTCTGATCAGCCAACATGCGTTTCGTCGCACACACTGGGAAATCGTCCCACGACTTTCTCAAGGCTTAAATGTCAATGGTAGTAACTTTCCATTTGGTGATAATTCCATCCCACACGCTTTAGACTGCAGGTGCGCCTAGTATCCTGCTTCAAAATGAACAAATCCATGACTTTCAGTAGGAGTATGAAGGGCAAGAGTCCTAATGGCAAAATAAACATGTTTGGCAACAGAAGGCAAAAAGCTGAGGGTGACCCGGCAAAAAGGACCAGGTCAAACGTAGTGACATATGCACAGATCTCTGGAGTATGTTTTTAATCTTGTAGATGGGTGAATGAATATGCAAAGACTGCCACCACACTCACTCAAGAGTAATCCCTGTCAAAATACGTGATGTCATCCACTTTCACTCATGCTACTGTGAGGGGCATGTTGCCATACCCTGAAATTCCTGATGAGGTCACTCTATGGACGGCTGTCACTACTGTAACTCCTTTTGTCATATCATGCAGTCCTGTAAAGCCCATTGCTGCCATTCTCTGCCAGGAGAGGGGTGCAGTACATGTTGCAGAGTAACTTATATGTGCATTATAGATCTGTGAAGCTCTTAGCTCATGGTGGAAGTGAAAAGGGAAGTTTCTCATGAGAGCCCTGTGAATGCCTCACAAGGGGTTTATCAGTGCATGATGCAGGTCCACAGACAAGGATATTTCTCTGGTCGGGGATACCAAAACTGAGTTTCCCAGATAGATATGTCGGCGTACCTAATCCCTGACCTGTGATGACACCATTGATTACAGTACTGAGATAAAAATTCAGCCCTCCCAAGTCGAATGTGATATGTAGAAGCCCCTCCTTTTATAATACTTTGATTCATGCACTTACCCATACATCCACAAACTCTGTGGCGTGAGACAAACATGCGAGAGAGGCTAGCACCCAGCACAGTCATTTAAAGGCAAAATATTTCACATGGCAAAAATGAATTACATCACAGTGCTGCCCTTCTGTTTTCCCCCTCCATTGCCACTTCTGGTCAACATTTGTTCTCTCCATACAAGTATCATCTCCCTCTCTTTCCATTCTTTGTCTTATCCCTCCTGCCCTTTTTCTCTTCCAATCTCTCTGTCTCTTGACTCTTTTGTTCACCTTCTCGACCTTAATTTCTCACTCATCGCAGCTTTACCTTGTATTACCATTTCTCATTTCACTTGCTTCTCTTACCCTTCCCTCTGTCAAGCTTTTCAATCACACCTTCTCCATCGCCCGCCACTCTCTCACCTTACTCTTTTACACCTACTCTGTCACATTCTGCTAATTTTCCTCACTTACCGCTATTTCATTTCTCTCAGCACCTCTATCTCTCACATACCTCCTCACTTACTTCTTACTATCTCCCATTTCTAACCCCCTTTCATCCATCTAGGATTAGTGCAAGAATTTGTGCTACAGTGGGTGAAGGCAAATTTTCAATACCACCCCCTCTAATAATGGTACATTTTCTATTGGTCCTAGAAATAAGAAACCCCCTGCTTATCAGCACAGGTCATCGACTTAGTATTCCATTTATCAAACTGCCCGCGACAATTTTCTTGTCGCATACGTTATCCTCCTCTGTTCATTAAATCTTTTAAATAATTAATACATTTCTTCAACATATCTTCCTTCTATTCAAACCTTCCCCTTCCTCATCCTCCTTTATATAGCACACCTTCTGCGAAATGCAAGTTAAATGCTCACGCGAGAAGGAAAGGTTGGTCTCAGACTCCTTTATCCAGCGATTCAGCCACCTTGCCTCCCTCTCTTTCTCACGGCCTGTTTCTCAGACACTCTTAATTTTTCACACTCTTACTTGTCCAGACACACCAAAGATGGCTATGTTTCTTGCTCTATCACTCTGACGACCATTGTGCAGAAATGTGCTTGAGGTGTCGTAGGGTGATTGGTCTACCAACAGACGGGTAATAAGCAGGGCCTCAAAGCCTTAGGGTGAACGGAACCTAGAGGTCCCAGAAGGCGAACAGAAGCCTCTAAAACGGATGTGGGTCTGATCCGGGTTTGTCAGGTCTGGTGGCTCAGTGGACTAATGCATCCACTGCAGGAGCTTGTGTTCGACCTCATGGTCATAGGTTCAAATCCCAGGGGTCCACTCAGCCTTTCATCCATCTGAGGTCGATTAAATGAGTACCACTGAGTTGTGTAATAATAAACATCTGTTATTCAGCGTCAAGATGCCCCGTTATGGATGAACGTCCGCTTTACAAACACACATGTTCTGTTACCCTTTGGGGACATGTTGGTCAATGAAGTGAGGCTTCTTAAGAATGTGCAGGGACTTTTCAGCCTCATGGCGGACAGGGAATTCAGTGATCTGAGTGTGAGAAGGGAATTTATGAAATTGAAAATAAGCCTGAATGCCCACTGGGCATTAGTTATTCTTGTTGCTCCTAACTTTTTTTGGCTTGATATTACTGTTGACAAATATTTCCTTGGCCTGACTAGTATTTTCATGCTAGACAGGAGTATCATTAATTTCTGATACTTTTTTCAAATTTGAAATACATAACTGAAGCAACAAAAGCAAGATGAAATCAAGGCAAAGGTGTTTTACTGCCCTCTAGAGAAATGGTTCTTAACCTTGGTGTTTCTGCGGACCACAATGAATCGCAACAGGAAGACACGGACACCCTAGCCACTTCTACGATTTGAACCTCAACAGTAATACACAAAAACAAGTACACAGTACATGAACGCAGTATACCCTCTTTTCACTACAGCTGCATGTTCAAATATGAGCATGACTATACGCCGGTCTAAGACACAGTTTGTATTTTAAAAAAAATCAATATACAACCATGTGAAATCAGAGTTTGCAGCAGAAATGATGGAATAGAATTAATAACTGGATTGGCATTGGCCAAGGACCGATAAGGCAGCAATCGAGCGTGGTATGGACAATGCTGGACACTATGCAGGGTCTTTGTGTGACAGGGGTACAAAGACAGCATTGCACAAAGGCTGGAAAACTAGGTGCTTACTATGCCAAAGTACAGGCTGCCTACTAGAATGTGTACTCTGCCTGTGGAATTATTTCAGCTGTGCAAGAAGTGTGTTTGATTCTGTAAATGCCTACACAGGTGAGGCGGTGGATGGGAGAATGTGCAGCTGAGAAGGGCCTGTTGCGCAGTCTGACTCTGTGTACATGCATAGATCACCGAGAGGGTTAAACATTGGCTTTATACGTGAACAGGCGGAAATGAGATAATATGAGATAATTGTTTCATCAATTAACAATAATGCTTACTTGAAGACTATTGGATTACCTCCCCACTGTATTTGATATATGCATTAACACAGTCAGTAGAGAGCTTTTCAAAAACAATTAATAAGCAATTCAAAGGTGTGTTTTGTAAGAAGCTGCAAGTTCAGGCTGGAGCGTCAGCGTGTCTGAACGCCGCAGGGACTGCTCGCATTTACGCTGCTTTACAGGTTAAGAACCACCGCGGTCTCGAGTACTCCGAGCACACCTCATTAATTCAGAGCAAATGAAGACAGAATTAACTAACATATCACAAATAATACAAGATTATACACAAACTGCTGTTCAAGTACCAACTATGCCCCCCCCCCCCACCCCAAACCCCTACAACACATAACAAAAATGCTGCTATTTTGTCCGAAAAGGATGGCAATCCTCCTGAGATATTCCTGGGATTCATCAACACCCGGGGATAGGACTGCCCCAAGTCTGCAAAAACTGCTGTCTCCAAAAAAATCCTCGGGGGTTAGGCTGCTGCCCTATATGAATCTCTGGCGCTGCCTGAGTTCTGGACCCCCCTCGTTGCAGGATCTAGTCGGAACGCCCTGCAGTACCTCCCTCGCCCCCGTACCTCTCTTCCGGACTCTCACCGGCCGGCTCTGTTCATCTTGGGAGATGTCAGACGATTTTCAAAGGTCACGTGATGTTTAGATCATGTGATGCTATCACCTGACAGTTTCCGGATTTGCACATTTCTTAGTGAGCTGTGGTAGTCCTAATAGTTTCCCGTGAGCCGTTCCTTCGATCACATGAGTTCGCAGATGCAAAGAGGCGCCCATCTTAGAGTAGAGACAATGAAGGCACATTTCCACAACAGCTCACGATAATGCATACATAATTGCAAAGTTTTAACTCGCAGTTTTTTAAATGTTCTTTGCCAATAAGTCTCAGAACTTTACTTTTTTGATAACAAATAGTTCCAGACTATCACTAATCTACAAAGAAACGGGAGGTGACCTTAAATGTAATCTTTTTTCATTTGTTTTAATATTAAATGTGTTTGAAAAATAACACATATGGTGTTCAGTCCAAACCAGCTGGGGAAGGTCGCTTTGTTTACATTCTCGCTTTAGACAGCTAGCTGACAGCTTTAGTTCCAGCCCCAGGCTGATGACAACAGAAAATCACACAGCATTGTAGAGAATTCACAATAGGAACACAGTGTTACACTGCCGACTGGTGGTTAAAAAGAATAACGCGATTTCTTTCCACAGAGGTTGCACAGCTGATTTTGAAACACGTTACATTATGACTGCATTGTTTTTTGTTGTTGTTGCAAAAGAAGAATCCTAGGGTGTCTCTTTTAGTCATGATGCTATTTAAATATTTGTTGTGTGGGATTTAAAGTATGCTATCGCCTGATTCGCATACATGCTTGGGCACTGAGAGCGTTTGGCACCTGCCTTTGTCAAATCCTCACTTACTTCTAGTTATATCCGCGAGGCGGCCCTGCAGCCTGTGCTGCACACTTCTTCAACACAGAACGCACCAAAACCCTAGGCACAGGCTGTTCTAGAAGAAGGTAGTTTTCCTTTCACCGTGTCTCCGGGCCCGTTACCTGCCGCTGATTGCTTTGTTTGGGGGTAATAATGAATGTTCTTTGCCAGTTGGCAAAGGAATGCTAATTGTAACACTTTAGCAGTGAGATGCCGAGATTAGCATCTAAAAGACTTTCTCTGCCCTCTCCAGGACTGGGCTGTTTAATCCCTGTTTGCTCACAAGAACAAGCATTGGCATATCCAATAGGTCTCGCCTTTGGGACCTTAACCGTTGCATGGCTAAACACTTATAAGGTCCCAAAGGAGAGACCTATTGGCTATGCCAATGCTTGTGTGCCCTGAAGGTAAATAGGGTTCAACGCCAAAGGACCAGGTGCAGAACTTTACTTGAGTAAAAACTGAAAGGGAATCCTCAGGCAATCTAAGAGCTTTCCTGTCACGGAATTTGTAGTTGAGAGTCAATAGGGAAGAAACTGAAGCCGACACAGCAGAGATCTACACACTCTGACTCGTTTGTCCGTGTTTTTAAAGTGTGTTAATATTAATGCGACAGATGTAAAACACACAAGGGAGAGAGAGTGGAATGAACCTTACTAAGCCGTTGTTTAACATTAATCACTTTAAAAACAGATTTTTGAATTTAGAAAGACAATACAATACTCGCCGGGGCAGGAATAACGTTAAATTCTGTTAATTAAGGTATTCGCCTCATGTTGGACTGTTACTGCTAAAGGTTAAAGGTCCCCCGCACATGTCGTGCATCTGTGAGTCTTCGTTCACTCTCGCGGGAGGGGGCACATAGTCAGTGACTGACGGTCCTGTCCTCTGCACCTCCGCAGGCGTAGGACGGGGCACTAGTCCCCACTGAAGAAAGAGCGGGCACATACACATCATACCTGTAGCGAGATGCCCCCAATGCCTGATCAGAGACAGACAAGGCGGAGCTCGGCCGGAAAGGTGTAAGTCTGAAGCACGTTTTCCTCTACCACGAGCCGAGGTGCTCCTATTAAAAGCATGCATCTTCAAAGTGCACTACTTACCCGCTAGCAGCACCCACGTGCCTACTTTACTTCACCTCCGCTGTGCGCCCATCGAAGCACCGAGAGAGTCCTCCTGGCTGCAAAGAGCGCCCCCTCAGCAAACGCGCCGCCCGGGCTGCAATTCCGGCTCAGCAGTGGGCGCCGCACACTGTGTGCTCTGGGCTCCAGCGGCCGCGGCGGAATTTAAGTAAGATACTAGTGTCGGTCTCAGGAAGTGCGCCTCAGAAGAGTGTTACTAACTGGTCTCAAAAGTATAATTGCGCTTAGCATGGGGTCAGTCAGCTGCCTGCCCTGGTAGTTGACGTTCTGCTGTGACCTTGTTTTCACGAGCCGCACGATGGACTTGTAATAATACAGCGCCCGGCTCACTCCGCTGCCGCCCAGCTCTATGTGTGCCCCTCGGCCTGTCTTGTACCCCAATCAATGCCTGATGCTGTTTGCAGCAGGGGCTGTTAATCTGCGAATTTTAATGTGTTGTTTTTGCTCACAAGAAAGGGACACTCATAGTCGTTGAAATGTCACTCATAATTGCATTTCTAGTGGACACTGTAGCTCGTATTATTTTAGTGCATCTATAACAATGAAGACTCAGGAATGTGCTAGATGCAAGTCAAATAAAAAACAAGCATTGGCATAGCCAATAGGTCTCGCCTTTGGGACCTTATAAGTGTTTAGTTATCCAGCACAATACACTTGGTGCAACAACATCAAGTGTTGCATGTCTAAACACTTATAAGGTCTCAAAGGCGAGACCTATTGGCTATGCCAATGCTTGTTTAAATTAGCTTTATTAAATTAACTTTAGGTAATAGCTATTTCTTTTTTCTTTACTTCAGGCGTGGAGTTAGATGGTGTTTTTATTTTTTGTCTACTTGGTATAGTTGTTTTTATAAAGTACTTTAGTGACTTTATAATATTGACGCTGCCTGCATTTTGCGTGACTGGTCAGGTGGTGATTTCTTTTGTCTCCTTCACATAATTATTAATAAAATCCATAGCACTACTGAAAGAATATTCTTAAAAAATCACTGATAAATTAGTCACATCCACGAACGTTTTTTAAATTAAACTGTTTTATTGCACAGTATATGGTGGCCATATTTAAGTGACAGCCTGTTTTCTCTTTTCTTTTTCTGACATGTATTGCAATAAAGAAAATGTAAAAAATGTACTAAACGCTAAGCCCATGCAGAGGCGTTGCCATCAACTGTGCAGCAGGTGCAGTGGCACCGAGTGCCTCTACACCCCGATTATTGTTTTATTTTACCACCCTAACGGTCAGTGGGCCTACTTTCCATGCTTCAACTAGGGCCCATGGCACTCTTGCTATCTGCAATGAGCTGCAGCACACGCTTTTGCAGTGCCCGTGTGTGATCTGAGGCCGAAAGAAAACAGGCTAGCAAAGCTTAGGAATCTAAAAACGTAAAGATGGGAAGACTACTTAAAGGCCGCCAACCCGACAGATGTTAGCTGTCCTTGCATTCATTGTTGTCGGCCCTAACATATGCCATGCTGTTCTTAAAAAAAAAAAAAGTTTGTTACATTACGTTAAATTATGTTAGGTTCTGCTACGTTATATCATCCTTACTACATTTTGCTTCGGCGTTTGTGGTTAATTTGCTATGCCATGTTATGTTGTGATATCAGAAGTTGTTTTATGGTGTTCAAGGCAATGCTATGGTAAGAAAAACATTCCTGCGCTATGCTACGACTTTAGCGTGGATAAGAATATTCTGTGCAGCACTAGGCTGCTTGTGTAGGGTATCTGCAGCTACGGTCAGACTCTGAGAAAAAGTCCTGTCCAAACACTCAGGGATGCTTGTAGGTTGTCACTAAGTGGTAAGTTACTGAACTCTAACTCGTTGGAAGATAAAGTATTTGTAAAATTGCTGGATTATAAACTTGACATTACGTCACGAATACTATGTGCTAGTGCTGCGAAGAAGTCTTCGAAGCGCCCTTCTGTGTTTTCACAAGAGTTACGTGTATTCGAATCGTGATACAGCAGGAACTGCTATTAACAAGCGTGGTCCAGCCGCAAAAGTGACAAGCATTGGCCGTGGTTTCGCAAGACGCGTGGCCGCGATTTCACAAGACGCGCGGCCGCGAGACGCGCTCTGAGGAGGGGGAGGGGCGAGTAAGACAGAGAGGCAGAGCGAGGTGCGCGCGCGGGAGAACGAGAGGAAATCCATATGGCGCCTCTGCTCGTAAGCGCGCGCACATGCACACAGCTGTAGGCCGGCCATGGCAGCATTTTTTGCAGCCCTTACTAAAAGTCTCGCCAGACCAGAGCATGCGCTGGGTCAGGCGAGACCTAACAAGCCGGGAGAGCTCTTCGAGGTTTCCACTCTTCCGCTCGAAATCCCCAAGCTATGTATGTGCCTAAGCGAGGCGCTTGGGAGAGCGAGGCTGACCAGGAGGGAGGGGGAAAAGGGAGGGGGTAGTGCAAGCAGAGGAGCCTGATTACAGCAATAAAAAGACAGATGGCAGCTGTGCACGTGCATGCTCTTGTGAACGCAAGCTGCAGGCCAGCAAGAGCCTCCGGTGGAACTTTTAAAAGCCACTTACTAAATGTCTCGAAGAGACAGCATGCGCTGTCTCAGGCGAGACCTAAAAAACGCTGAAAGCCAGTAACTCAATTTTATTTGTATTTCACAACTCTGCTTTGGCACTACGACATAGGACACCATCTACTATTTTGTTTGGCTTTTCTTTAGCCAACAGCGTGTTGCACTGTGAGGCTTTGTAGTTTTGCTTTTAACAATTTAACAATGGGCTCAAAACCCCAACATGCAAAAATGGCAGAACTGGCTTGAGATATTACACATGACATAGACACACTTGTAAGCTATGGTTTAAAAATTTACAAAGTCACCTACTCCATTTTAAAAACAGCTTATTTCATGCCTAAAATCAAAAGTAAACTTGCCTTACATATATTGTGATCACTCTTTCACACATGCACATTATGCATTAAAAGAGGCATTGGCAATGTGAATAGAAATTTCTTATCTCAATTGAAAAGTCTTATATCAAGCTTCGCGACACAATGAAGGTACAACATAGACAGCAGCACAGCCTTCTTTAACACAAAGAATAAGCAAAGGGCAGGTGGCAGTTGCAGAAGGAACATTACACAATTCTCTCGCACATGCAGGACAAACACAACTTAGTGGCCTTTACTTCAATTATCATCCTTCTGCTGTGACAATTATATTACTTGCCCAAGTCACTTGTCTTGTTTCTTCTTTATCAGCCTTTATTTTTATTGCTGGACAACAATCAATCAATCAGCATTTGTATAGTGCAGCACTGCCACCCCTAGTGGTATCTGGGTGAGTTGGAAGTGACGTCTCCATCGAAGAGCAAGATCAGAAACAAGCAGAAAGAGGAAAAACAAGCAGTAAGAGGAAAAATAAACGTCAGAAACAAGCGGAAAGAGGAAAAATAACAGTCAGAAATGAATAGAAAGAGGAAAAATAATGGTCAGAAATGAATAGAAAGAGGAAAAATAAAGGTCAGAAACAAGCAGAAGGAGGAAAAATAATGGTCAGAAATTAGCAGAAAGAGGGGGAAAAGGTCAGAAACGAGCAGAAAGAGGCAAAATAAAGGTCAGAAATGAACAGAAAGAGGCAAAATAAAGGTCAGCAACAAGCTGAAAGAGGCAAAATAACTGGCATAAGGGGCAAAGAGAGGCAAAATAGAAGGCAGAAAACTAAGCAGAAAGCAAGCAGAAAAGAAGGCAGAAAGCGAGCAAAGGAGGCACAAACAAGGCAGCAGAGGATAGCAGAAAGCAGGCAAGCTGGACAGGAGAACTGTTACAGGGGGTGCTGGCACGAAGACCATGCACAAAAGAGATTTTTGTACAATGTGCATCCTGAATTGAATAATTGGAAGGTGCTCAGAAATATGATGAGCATAGAAAAGGAAGCAGAGGAAAGAAAAGTAACTGTCCAGGGTCACACAGTTTGTTCAAGCTGGGAAGCTGTGACTGGAACCAGAATTTCTGGGTCAGGGCCTTACAACTAGTGTTTTGCCCTGGGTCCTACAAATGCTCCTGACTGGGCTAAGCATGGTATGCAAGTATATTCAAAATATCCTCTTTTTATAAGACAGGACAACTGTAGTGGGAACCCCCCTCTTTAAAGAACAGCTATACTGTGTGCAGAAACAGTTCAAGCATCCTTCCTTCATGGGATAGGTCGAGCTAGGATACTATTAGCACGCGTTTTTCCCATACAGGACAAGTATAAATTGGGTGGAAACAGTGCAAGCTACCCTCCTTTAGTGAACAGGTATAGCAAGGGTATCTATAACAACAAACATTCAAAAAGAGGGTCTTAGGTAAAATATTTAAAGACCAAATAGTGTTCTATTCCCCAACAGAACTATTCATACACAAAAGAAAACTATGGTCTCTATAAAAAAATCTAAGTCAACACAAAAAATACTGAATAGGTTGAATGAAAATGATTTAGGAAAACAACGGAGTCCCATCACCCACCGAGGTGGCTTGCTTCATCATTTGGGATCTCCACTCCACAGCACGCCCTTGTTAGATCCAGGGCTGCAAACCTCTCAACAGTAGAAGGGAGTTGAGGCAGATGTTTCCTTCAGTGGCCAAAAATAGTGTCCACTATAGTCCCAAAATGAGGAGGTAAAGTTCAAATATCGAAAGGGTGATGGTTGCAGTGCCAGTGATGTGATAGCGTTGAAAAGAAGTGGTGTCAAAATTGCCTCTCTTCCCCACACACACCTCACTCACCGGCGTTGGAAATAAAGATCTCCGATAGGAAGGCCCCAATGGGTGCCTGATCGGGCATTGCACCTGCCGGCCCGATAAGGAGCAAAGACCCGGTGATGAAGCAAGACACCCGCTTGTTGGGTGTGTGAGGGTCTTCTTTTCCAAATAAAGGAGTTACTTTTACTCCTGTCTTTCACTTTATTCTGCTCACAGCACTACCCGTGTCTCTAATACACCCTGCGTCAATTTTAGGAACTGCATACCCTTTGTTTTCACTTGTTCATGGGCATGTATGCTGGACCTCTGATAATAATAAAATTGATTATTATTAAAAAGCCCACCCTTTTCCCTCTATTTGTGTGAGATTTATTGGACGGGTGACCCCCGTGGGAAATTTAGGATACCAAGTGGGTCGATTCTGTCCCCTTGGACCATTCATCAGTAGATTACGCTCAGAATTTACCATTTCTACGTTTTAGAATCTCTGGTCCCCTGTGGACTTATTAATAAAGAAACTCTCTATGGAGGACTTTCAAGGACTGAGCTTTGATGATGAAGCAGCTGCAGAAATTCTTAGAACACCTTCTTTACTGGCCCCTGATGGCAGCTCTGCCTCTGGGAGTCATACAGAAGACTGGACGTCATTATCCAACCTCAAACATGAGTGGCTCAAAGTTACACTCCATGGTGCCATGATGACTGAATATCTTAGAGCAAATATAGCTCCCAATGGGTTGATTGTGAACAACTTTCCTCGCCTCTTCTTAGAGGATGCGCTGTTCAAAAAAGAGTGGTCCCTGGTAGCATGGAAATGCACCAGGGACTGGCTCATCTTGATTATCAACACTGCAAAAAGAATAGCTGATACTTTGTTAATCAAGATCCAAACAGCAGAGGGTGCGATCAAAGTCATCATCCAAACTGCTGCTTATAAGACTAAATTAGCAGAAATCAACGCTGAGCTTGCCGAGAATAGGGAGTACCTTATGAAGCAAAAAATATCTAAACTTCAGAAGGATATAAAGAAGTTCTCAACAGAAAAGGTATATCCCTATCTCAAAGCAGATTACACTTCCACGGTAACCAGTTACTCGTCAGATGAGAGTTCAGGACCTTCTAGACGGAGTTCCTCAACCAACAGTGAATCCAGCACAGGGAGTTGGAACAGTAACAACAGGAAAACAAGACCTTTCCAGCCATCAGGTCATCCGGCATACAACATCGTGAGTCTCCTGAGGCGGAAGCCGGGAGTGAACCTGTCTTTTTAAATACTTTGCTGTGTGATACTTTGCTCATTTTAATCACTCACCCCTTGCACTTAAACAGCGGATCTAGCGCTGCAACGAACCATCCATTTCGCCATCACTGAGGGCGAGGCGCCACGGCGGACACGCCCACCTCAGCTGGCCACGCCCCCTTACTCGTCCTTATAAGTGCGCGCAGCTGGAAAGCGCGTCACTTTAAATCGTGAGTCTCCTGAGGCGGAAGCCGGGAGTGAACCTGTCTTTTTAAATACTTTGCTGTGTGATACTTTGCTCATTTTAATCACTCACCCCTTGCACTTAAACAGCGGATCTAGCGCTGCAACGAACCATCCATTTCGCCATCACTGAGGGCGAGGCGCCACGGCGGACACGCCCACCTCAGCTGGCCACGCACCCTTACTCGTCCTTATAAGTGCGCGCAGCTGGAAAGCGCGTCACTTTAAATCGTGAGTCTCCTGAGGCGGAAGCCGGGAGTGAACCTGTCTTTTTAAATACTTTGCTGTGTGATACTTTGCTCATTTTAATCACTCACCCCTTGCACTTAAACAGCGGATCTAGCGCTGCAACGAACCATCCATTTCGCCATCACTGAGGGCGAGGCGCCACGGCGGACACGCCCACCTCAGCTGGCCACGCCCCCTTACTCGTCCTTATAAGTGCGCGCAGCTGGAAAGCGCGTCACTTTAAATCGTGAGTCTCCTGAGGCGGAAGCCGGGAGTGAACCTGTCTTTTTAAATACTTTGCTGTGTGATACTTTGCTCATTTTAATCACTCACCCCTTGCACTTAAACAGCGGATCTAGCGCTGCAACGAACCATCCATTTCGCCATCACTGAGGGCGAGGCGCCACGGCGGACACGCCCACCTCAGCTGGCCACACCCCCATGACGCCCATTTCCACAGACATAAATTATGTGTCTCGCTAGGAAGCGCAGCGGACGGGCGCAGCGGGCGCGCCGTCAGCGCGCCAAAGGCGCGCCAAAGGCAAGCCCGTCTGGGCCCGTCCGGGCCTGGACCGGGCCCAGGGCCAGACCCCCTGCTTTTTCCACTGACTCTGTCCGTACGTGTTGGACCAACACCCAACTACACCTACTAAACCCCCGCCCTTGCTCGACTATCACTCGCTGCATCCCAAACCACCTTGAGTCTGCTCATTTCCTTTGCCCGCAATGCAACTTCACTCTCCCGCCCTACCAACCTTGTCTCCCTCCTCGTCCCCCATCACAGCCACCCTCCTCTAATCTTCGGACCCTGAAAGCTGGCTTGATTAATTGCCGCTCTCTCCCCCGTCATGCCAATGACATCTGGATGTCTATCTCCTCAGACGAATGGGATATTTTATTCCTCACCGAGTCCTGGATCACTGACTCCTCCTCTCCGGATCTCTATCTGGCCATTCCCCCAGGATATGATATAAAATGCTTGAACCGGGCTGGTGGTAAATCTGGAGGCGGTCTAGCCGCCATCCTCAAATCCTATCTCCAGTTGACCTTTACCAAACTTACTAATATTGGTATAATTGAAGCCATGTACTTCTCTATATCGGACTCCGCGGCAGTTATCCTGGCTGGCACATTAGTTTACAACCCCCCCACCGCCACCTCCCCTTCTCTCACTGCCCTCTTCCACCAATTGGCTGATTTATCCCTCAAACACCAATATTTCTTAGTCCTTGGTGATTTTAACCTCCACGTAGACAACCCTCTCTGCGTGAAGGCAAACAATCTGTTGGAAACTATGGAAAGCCTAAATCTCAAACAATTAGTCGTAGGTCCCACTCATGTGGCTGGTCACACCTTGGACCTCATATTCGCCAATTTCTCGAATATTACTGTCCTCCCACCCCTCCCTCTCACCTGGACTGACCATTACCTCATCCCCTTCTCTCTTGCTCTCGGACAAAAAACTGCCCCCCTGGCCCCTAGGAAGGAGTTGGGAAGAAAGTGGCACAAGGTTACATGTGCCACCTTGGACCCGGTGTTCCACTTTCAGACGGAGTACCTCTCCTCTGATATAGATGAAAATGTCTCTAGGCTGAATGCTGCTGTCGTCAATGTGATTGACTCCATTGCTCCTCAGAAAATCATCACCTCCGCCAGATCGCGACCCTCCGCTCCCTGGTTTTCTACCCCCCTCCGTGAGGAGAAAAGCAGATGTAAAGCTCTCGAACGCAAGTGGAGACTAAACTACGACCCTGAAGCCAAACTTTTATACAGATCTGCCCTGAAAAAATTCCTCAAACTAAAAAAAATCGCTATGAAAGATCACTTTTCCTCTCAAATTACCAAGGCCAAAAACTCATCTAAAACCCTTTTTAACATTGTTAAAGACTTTATTAATCCTCCGGCCAGGGCTCCTCAGAACACCGCGAGTCAGGCTCTATGCGAGGGACTTTCAGACTACTTCCTCGAAAAGATAAATAAACTTTGTGTCTCCTTTCCCATAGGGCCAGCCCCCCTGCCTTCCCCCACTAGTCCCCCAGACTCTCCGTCCTTTCTCTCTTTTAATAAACTCAACCGGGATGATGCTATTAGGTTACTCACCCATTGCAAATCCGGCGCCCCCTCCGATCCTGTCCCTGCGAAACCCATGGGAGAACTGGCGCCTTCGCTGGCCTGCTCCTTCCTTTCCATCTGGAATGACTCCCTCCACCATGGCTTCTTCCCTACCACCTGGAAGGAGGCCTTGGTGATTCCCATCCTAAAAAAAGCGGATGCAGATCCCACTGTTTTTGCTAACTATCGCCCCATCTCCCTTCTCCCTAAACCCGCCAAAGTCCTGGAAAAAGCTGTGCAGCTGCAACTCACGGAATATTTGGAAAACCACTCTCTACTGCACGAATCACAATCCGGATTCAGAGCTGGATTCAGCACTGAGACGGCATTGTTGGAAGTATCCGAAACCATTCGGGAATGCGTGGACAGGGGCGAGGAGGCCATGCTGGTCCTCCTCGACCTGTCCGCAGCTTTCGATACGGTCTCCCACCCCATCCTCCTTGACCGACTTAAACAGATAGGCATTGGCGGCACTGCCTTCAGCTGGATCGAGTCCTTCCTCTCGACAAGAAGTCAGAGGGTTTTGCTGCGGCCCTTCAAGTCAGAGAAAAAACCCCTGTCATGCGGGGTGCCACAAGGTTCCGCCCTCAGCCCCCTGTTCTTCAACGTCTATCTTGCCCCACTGGCCGACGTTGTGGAGTCCTACGGAGTCAGGGTGGTCTCTTATGCTGACGACACTCAGCTGGTGTTTTCCTTCAGGGACCACTCGGACTCCGCATTCGCCAACTTCCGCCAGTGCCTCAACAACATCAGTGTCTGGATGACCGCTAACCACCTCAGACTGAATGCAGACAAAACGGAGGTTCTGTTTTTCAATCAGAAAGCTTCCATCCCCTCTTCTTGGTGGTGGCCCACGGCGCTTGATCCCGCCCCCTCTCCCGTTCACTCGGCTCGGAATCTGGGTTTCCAGTTTGATGACTCCCTTTCATGCAAAACTCAGGTTAATAAAGTGACCTCTGCCTGTTTCATGAAGTTGCGCATGATCAGAAAAATTCTTCCCTATCTCCCCCTGGATTCCCGCCGTACAGTTACCCAAGCCCTCATCACGTCCCACCTGGACTATGCTAACAGCCTCTATGCTGGTGCCCCCCAGTATCTGGTAGGCCGGCTGCAGATTGTCCAGAATGCTGCGGCCAGACTGATTGGTAATATCCCCTACCGCCAATCTGTTTCTGCGTATCGTAAGGAACTCCACTGGCTCCCAGTGGCTAGACGCATCCAGTTCAAGGTCCTTACCCTCACCTATCGAGCCGTCAACGACCGCGGACCCAACTACCTGAAAAAACGTGTCTCGATATCCCGCTCCACCAGATCCTTGAGATCCAATGACCTCCTCCTCCTGATCTCGCCCCGTTTTAGATTATCTAGAATGGGTGGCAGAGGGTTCAGTGTCATTGCTGCTAAACTGTGGAACTCTTTACCAATCGAGTTGAGATTCTGTCCCTCCGAACCCATCTTCCGAGCCAAACTCAAAACCTGGCTCTTCTCCGAACTCTGAGTCACCCTACTGTTTCTCCTTGCTCTATGCTCCCTCTTCTCCCTTGGAGGCTCAGGTTTTTAGCGCCGGGACACCCCTTCGGGGGTAGCTGTGCGCTTTATAAACTACATAAAATAAATAAATAAATAAACATGCCATCATATCAGGGCCCCCCCTTTTGTCAATACCCTATATACCATCAAGGCCCTCCCCCGCCCTTCTTCCCACCTAGGTTTGAACAACCTTTTTTAGACAGAGGCTGGGGCAGAGGAAGAGGGCGCAGAAGAGGACGACAACAACAAAAAAGAGTACAATGGCAGGAACAACCCCCCAGGACAGTGGAAACCAGGAGTCAAACCAGGGACAAGAGAGATTGATGATCAATCTTTCCCCGAGGGTTCTCACTCCTGTGGAAGAAAGAGTACTCCAGAAAGGGTTGGGCTATGTCCCCACACCTAAAATAGACAGATTCCGTGACACTTGTGAGGTCCAGCAACTATTTCGTAAGATCAGGCTACAGGCGTTCTTTCAAGATCGTCCACCGCCGACCAATGATGACTCAGGGCTACATAGACCATCGACCTTCACGCCTACCAGAAATATGGTCCCACCGGAAGTGTTGACTTTCGAGAAGGCAGTGTTAAAGGATCTTAACTTGGATGCCAGTCGAACACCCTTCTATAATCTGTCCACCCGTGAGTCATTGGCTATAAGAGATCTGGCTAATGACGATACGATTGTAATCAAACAGGCAGATAAGGGCGGTGCAACCGTTATCCTGTCCTCAGTTGACTACGACACTGAATGCCGTAGACAACTTAACAACACTAGATACTACACTTCTATCAAGGAAGATCCTACCCCACAGTTGTCCAGGACTATAGGTTCCATGGTCTCGACAGCGGAATTAGAAGGGTGGATCTCTAAGAAAGAAGCAGCTTTCCTTATAGCAAAAGAACCAGTGATCCCCTTCTTCTACTGCCTCCCCAAAATACACAAAGGGACTACTCCAGTACCTGGCCGGCCCATTGTGTCAGGCATAGGATCCATTCTGGAACCACTATCGCAATTTGTTGAACATTTTATCCAACCCTTGGTTACAACTACTCCCTCGTACATCTGAGACACCACTGATGTTCTTCGCCTCCTTGAGGGTATTCAACAACCACAGGAGATAGACCTGTTGCTTACCCTTGATGTTGAGGCGTTATATACTAATATACCCCAACAAGCTACGCTCCAGGTCATTGAAGCTGCCCTGCAGAACAGTGAACATTCTTTCACCACACCTGTACCATTCATAATGGAATGTGCCAGTCTGGCCCTTACCCAAAATTTTTTTGAGTACAATACCCAACTGTACCATCAAACCCAAGGGACTTCTATGGGCAGTACATTTGCGCCGAGTCTAGCATGTATGTACATGTCGGCTTTCGAAGCCAGGGAAATCCATCATCCTTCCAACCCCTACTCGGCGAATGTACTGCTCTGGAAAAGGTTCATAGATGACATTTTGGTCCTTTGGAGAGGAGACTACACGAAATGTACAGAATTCTGTACGTGGATCAATACCCTAAACCCCTATTTGAGGTTTACCCACACGATTTCTGACACTGCAGTCCCCTTCCTTGATCTCCTCATCCGACTTGAAGGAAATAAGATTACCACGAGTCTATACCGAAAACCAACTGATAGGAATAGCCTCCTTCTATTCAGCAGTTACCACCCCAAGTCATTGAAGGAGAATCTCCCCTTTGGGCAATTTTTGCGCATCAGAAGGAACTGTAGTTCTGTGTCAGACTACCAGAAAGAGTCCGCGACCCTCTCGAATGATCTGGTCCAGCGAGAATATCCCAAACTAGTAGTGTCACGGGCTCGCAAACGAGCAAGAAACAACAACAGAGAGAGCTTGCTAGACATCAATGTCAAAGAACCTGACCACTCTATCACGTGTGTGACCACCTTTAACCCTGACTCTAATAGGATCAGATCCATCATCAAAAAACACTGGGGTATCCTGAACACTGGAGACTTGGATGTAGCGACTCCCAGGTTCGCATTTAAACGCACTAACAACCTGAAGGATTTACTCATACACACCAGACCAAAGAAATCCACCACTAGGTCTCAAAGAACGTTGTGGGATCTTCCCCCAGTTAAGGGCCATTACCCCTGTGGGTCTTGTTCTATGTGTCCCCAGACACGCGTGAGTAAAACATTGGTATTTCCTAACGGGTTGACTTGGGATATTTGTAAACACACTAATTGCAATTCATCAAAATGCATCTACATGATGACATGCCCATGTGGCCTACCTTACATAGGTATGACCACTCGTACAGTTAAAACCCGCATGTTGGAACACAAAAGTAGTTTCAGGTGTGCTAGAACCAACACCAAAATGACATCCCACTATCATCTTGAACAACATGCCCCGAATTCGTTTCAATGGGTTGTCTTAGAATCTCACCCACATATGTCTAAGAAAGCCCTTTTTAGACTCGAACAGCGATGGGTATTGAGATTGACTGCAGATACCACCGGCCTGAATGAGGACATTCCATGGAGTATGCTCACCTGAATTTCTCATAACTGAAATTTATGTACTCCCTCCTTTTGGAACATAGCGGCACCCTACTGTGAAATAGCCTTCTGCTCCAGGGCGTCCCACACTCGACGGTGCCAGGTCTTTATAATACGTAATATGTGATGTTCCAGTTTGAGAGCTTTACATTGACCTGACCGCCACCTTTTAAACTAGTGTTCTCCCGTGGTATTACCGCGGTCACATATCTTATTAGGTGCCTAGCTTCCGCTCCTTTCACTCGAGCGTTATGTCTCCTCACGCACCCGTTGTAATCTTTACCACACATGCGCACATGCGCACACTTCCTACGACATTGTCTAGGTTAGCGGTCTAGTGTCGACCGCCAGAGCACGCCTGGGTCCTCCGGATGTCCCCGCCCCTTACGTACCCGCGCGCCACGCTAGTGTGGCGTCCATAACAAGGAACTGCCCGTATCAGTAAGCACCAGACTACAGAGGCTGGTGAGGTTCTAGGTACACAACGTTCCCATACTGGCGGAATCGTAAGTACAGACGTGTATTTGTTACCGATGATCGGACGTGGTACTTTGCATTGCATTACTCGTGTACACGCTTACCAATAGCAGCGCGCGGTGTATACACTGCGCACAAAATGCCTATTACTAACTTTGGCGACTGCTCGATATTTCGACAGGTAGAGGTGTTCTTTGTAGGCTTCAGGTTGACATCCAGGCTACCGGCCACCCCAGAACATAACGATCTTTGCTTCGCATGATATTCTGTTTCTGCTCATGCCTAGCAACAGCAGTTCATTTTGTACGCCGCACGCACAGATCTACCTACCATAGGTTATTTTGACTGCAGCTCTCTTGACACTGACCAACAGAAGGTGCCCTTACACGCTCCAAGTGGACAGTACAGCTCAAGTGCTCATGCATAAAATACACCACTTGCCGCTCTAAGATACGGGCTTGCTACAGAGCGCATTGAACTTTACTCTTGAGTCCTTTTTGTGTTCTCGGCTTCCTGTGAGGCTTAGCGCTTGATTGCTCCGTGGGTAGCCTTACTCACCTTAAAGTAGACACAATGAAGGCATTGACTCCCTCTAGGTGTCCTTGGGTGTTGTCTGTGTTCTCCACTAGGGTTATACCTCACATTATTTATCTATCCCCATTGCAGGACACTAAAATTTAGTGCTCTTCTCACCCTGGCCTGGACCCCAACACAACCTAACAGGGTGAGTTTTGATATCTATCTTTGATCTCTAACCCAACATTTCTTGAGCTAGTCCAAGAATTAATTTTATAAAATCTGTACTGCTTCAATCCCTCAACAAGTCCTACCAACATTGCTCATTTCCATGCATGTCACGGTTTCACCTAGATATTACCACTTGTCTAGCTTTTAACCTGATTTCGTGGATTGTACTGTATTATTATTATGCTTTCATTTGTATTTTTCTTTCTTCGCAGGTTGTATGTTTTTTGACCCACGGTACCACACAATTTTAGGGTGCTGTATGTGTGTCCACCCACATACCTCTTGGAGGTAGTGGACACCACCAAAAAGGTGTAGGTAACCGTATCTTTTCCTGGTCCTGAAGAATTGCCATTTTAATACATCAATAGGCAAGAAACATGTTGACCCCTTAATCCCCTTAGCATATTTACTCACACACCTTACGGCGAGAAATGTGCGGATTATTTTTAATCAGGAGGGTGACCATGCTTTATTAAAATTGTTTGAAGTGGATCACCTATCCCTGTTTTAGCACACTTTTTTCACCTGACTTGCACCTACACTCACTATTAACCTCTCTTCCCCACACACACCTCACTCACCGGCGTTGGAAATAAAGATCTCCGATAGGAAGGCCCCAATGGGTGCCTGATCGGGCATTGCACCTGCCGGCCCGATAAGGAGCAAAGACCCGGTGATGAAGCAAGACACCCGCTTGTTGGGTGTGTGAGGGTCTTCTTTTCCAAATAAAGGAGTTACTTTTACTCCTGTCTTTCACTTTATTCTGCTCACAGCACTACCCGTGTCTCTAATACACCCTGCGTCAATTTTAGGAACTGCATACCCTTTGTTTTCACTTGTTCATGGGCATGTATGCTGGACCTCTGATAATAATAAAATTGATTATTATTAAAAAGCCCACCCTTTTCCCTCTATTTGTGTGTGTCAAAATTGACTACCAGGATACTGACCAATTTTAATAAATGCTATCCTAATGTCAAAACTAAAAACAATGCAAATACAGTTTGAAAGAATAACTGTAGTAAGTCCGCAAGGATGAAGGTCTACATGTTTCAGCCCCTGGATCTTTTGATCCGGGCTTTCGTCAGGACCTATAAAGATGAAATTGCTACTGCAAAACAGTGAAACAAAATATGTGTACAAAAAGTCTCAAAATAAAGCAGTTGATACCATACAACCTGCAAAAACCTGTGAATCCTGGATGTAGTGAATTTCACAGCAATATTGGACAAAAATATATTTTCTACTGTATATTTCACAACCTATACAAAATATTACTGTTGTCAAAGACAATCCTCATAGAACTTCTATGTTGATAATAGTTGAAAATTAACTACCTATAAGTGTCTACCTTGCAAATTACTTGATTTAAAAAATTGTAATGCACTTACCCGTCTTAGTGCGGGAGTGCACCTCACCTCACCTGGCATCCGCTCAGGGAATGAGGCCCCGCTCTGTTATGAAGGTAAAACATGTAAAAACCACATTTTAAAGTCAAAATTACTTCAAATAGTGGCTACCTGTCAATATTGGAACTGTTACGCAAATCATACAAGACCAGGATATGACTGACTGTCATGTATAGCCAGAACTTGCTTATACGCAACGATGTATTTCAAAATGCCCAGTAGTTGTGGAAACATACATTTATACAACCTCCATCCACCTCTTCTGTCACTAGTGAATTACTAAGAAGGAGTACCAAATCTCTTCTGTATTCAGTGTATGTAAGCAGTGTCAAAAATGCTTAACAAATTGCCCTGGTGCCGTTATAAAGTGTGACTCTGTTCTCCTTTAAAATGGTACATATGGGGATGTTCTAAATCTGCTCCCCAAACTGTGTGATTTGTAGGAAGAGTCATAGTCAAAAGCACCCTTTATCAGCAGATCAAACACCCAGTCAAAATAGTCACAAGAGCAAAAGTACAAAACCGCTTGGTACTAGAGGTTTAAACACCTTACCTATCCATCGGTACCTCGATCTGGACTAAGCCGGAAGGGGAGGTAACCAAACGGACCAAGGTTCCTGTTTAAATACTTGCCCTAGTTCTATCTCTGCCAATAAACGATCTGATATTTTCTACGCAACACCTGTGTGTGTGCGTGCTGTATTAAAGCCCTCGTCTTCTTTTAGAACAGTCAGAACGCTCAAGGTGTGATTATACCTATGAGCGTCAGGTGGCAGTAGCGCACCATTTTGCTCAGTTTACTCAACAGGAAGGATCATCAATCCGATAGTTTCCGGGCATCTTCGTTTGAACAAGGATCATTTGGAAACAGAGGGTATTTTGGAAACAGAGTTTGTGGCATCATTAAAGCTGCAAAAAACCAATGCTCTTTTGTGCTCTACATGAAGCAATGTTACAAATGTGTGTATATGCCTTGACTATTCGCCCACCTATTAGCGAAAAGAATGCCGCTGCCCGCGTCACACGCAGGGGGACATCAGCAGGGCAGCCTTCTAGTGGCCGCCCGTCGGAGCCTCCCCCCTTGCTCCGCCTCGCGTGAGGCCGCACCTCGGGGAGGGGAGGCCCCCAATGGGATTGTCCGGGGGAGGCGTGCCACTAGGGTGGGCGAGGCTAGCCCCCCCTTTTTAGGCGCCTCACCCCCTCTGATCTTCCTCTGCTTCCAAGTGTATCAGCTTGCTGTAGGGAGGCGAGATTGTCTCAACGAATCCCTTGCCAATAATGCTGTCACTAGCTAAGTTTGTGGCATTAACCATTCAGGGGCAGTGACGCGAAGCAGCCAGGGACAGTGAGCGTATGTTTCCTGTGTGCTGGGTGAGAGCACAAAGACAGAGGCTGTTGCCCCCATACCGTCTGATGTTCACAGCTTTTAGTGCCCATCCCATCATTAGACACCTGTGATGTCAGCTTGTGTGGAGAAACGTAGGGAAGGCAGTTAACTCACACGTTACCTCCATCCTGCTTTACTGGGGCTTAGCTGTTGGAAACACACTTCCGAGCCAGAATGACCCTAGTTGGCCCAATTGAAAATCACAATAGGATTTCATGCCATATACGCCAAAGCTAGCTCGTAGGGGCAGGGCACCTATAACAGCAAAGGGAGGAAGGGGGGGCTCTGGCAGCGACGGAAGCCTCCCCAGAGCTGTGGCGGAGTTACAGGGCGATCTGGAGGCAGAAGGGTACAGTAAGGGTACCTCTGCGACAGGCGGTACAGTAAGGGTACCCCTGTCCGGCACAGTAAGGGTGCCCGAGCCAAGGTCCGGGAGCCAAAGGAGGTTCTGCGAAGACCGCGACGGCGCCCCGTTAGTCCTTCGGGCGGTTGGGGGGCCTGAACCAACCGGGGGTGTGCCACAACATGCTCCGCCCCCGTCAAAAGGGGCGGGAGTATGCGACAGATCACGTGATCCAAAGGATGATCTGAAAATATGTGCCGCACTGCAGGGCATCGACCAACCGTGCGTGCTGGCTCGCCAGGCGGGCGGAGCAGCGAGGGGCTGCTTGCCCTGGATCGCCCGTAAGATAACCCACTTATCGTCATACTTATGTTGTATGAAATAAACCTGCAGCAGTTCTTCACCCACAATGAAAGTGTCAGTGTAATCTATGGGTGACGTCTGTGCATGTGTGTTGAGTGGAGCGGATGATGGTGTGGTCACTATGCCGCTGCCCGCGTCCCACGCAGGGGGACATCAGGAGGGCAGCCTTCTAGTGGCCGCCCGTCGGAGCCTCCCCCCTTGCTCTGCCTCGCGTGAGGCCGCACCTCGGGGAGGGGAGGCCCCCAATGGGATTGTCCGGGGGAGGCGTGCCACTAGGGTGGGCGAGGCTAGCCCCCCCTTTTTAGGCGCCTCACCCCTTCTGATCTTCCTCTGCTTCCGGCGCGCTCCTCCTGGCCACGCGCATACCCACCCTTTCCGCTTACCCTGCGCAGCGGAGGTAGCGCGCTATTGGAATGTTTTAATGTTTTTTTTTTCTTGCGTTGCAGGCGGAGTTACAGGGCGATCTGGAGGCAGAAGGGTACAGTAAGGGTACCTCTGCGACAGGCGGTACAGTAAGGGTACCCCTGTCCGGCACAGTAAGGGTGCCCGAGCCAAGGTCCGGGAGCCAAAGGAGGTTCTGCGAAGACCGCGACGGTGCCCCGTTAGTCCTTCGGGCGGTTGGGGGGCCTGAACCAACCGGGGGTGTGCCACAACACGCTCCGCCCCCGTCAAAAGGGGCGGGAGTATGCGACAGATCACGTGATCCAAAGGATGATCTGAAAATATGTGCCGCACTGCAGGGCATCGACCCACCGTGCGTGCTGGCTCGCCAGGCGGGCGGAGCAGCGAGGGGCTGCTTGCCCTGGATCGCCCGTAAGATAACCCACTTATCGTCATACTTATGTTGTATGAAATAAACCTGCAGCAGTTCTTCACCCACAATGAAAGTGTCAGTGTAATCTTTGGGTGACGTCTGTGCATGTGTGTTGAGTGGAGCGGATGACGGTGTGGTCACTAAGGGTACGATACATAACGTATTCTCCTTTTTACGTTAAATGTAACCAGGCGACAAGTTGCTCTATAAGTGGGACCCGGACATAAAAACTCAAATGAGTGCTCAATGAGAAATGTAAGCGTGGCAATCCCTCAGCATAACAGTTGTATTTCCTATACAGGTGTGGATCGCATCAAGATGCGTGTTAATGGGATGTAGAAGTCCCGCTTAGTGACCCTGCATTCTCTGTTTGTAATCTGGTGAGGTTGCTCTATGTAATGCATTTTCAAGGTAAAGATAGTGTGGCACATCCCTAAGGTGTTGAAAAAGGGTGTTTAAATTTAGATGTAATGCTCGTGTGGTTCAGTGATGAAGATCGTGTTGATCTCGCCTGATCCATAGAAAAAGGATCCTGCGGGCGATCTTAATGTTCAAATATATGTCCAATGGTAGCTCAATCGAAAGTGTGTCTTACACTAGTTAGAAATACTGTCAAGTGGGAACCGGGTCAAAGATCAAATGAGGTCCTCTCAAAGTGTATGACAGATATATGTTCAAAGCTACCCATTAGTCTATCCTGAGTATTCGATGCACATGTCAATGTCTGTCTTATAGTGTCACCCAAGGTATATCATCGTTCAACCCCTGGGTATCACTTTTAAGTTTGAAAATCCATTTCTGTTCTTTAATGAACAGGAATCTAGAAATGTCACTCACATGGAGTGGAATGTAAGGTTGTTCCAAGACAGTCCATCTCAGATCCTCTGCCTTATGTTTCAGTTCAAGAAAATGATTAGCAATCTCGTCGCTTGTTTATTGCACCTGATAGTGCTCTTGTGTTCATTGATACGCAGTTGAACTTTTCTGGTAGTCATACCTATGTATCGCAAGGAGCACGGACAGGTGATCAGATAGATGACCTTTTCGGTATTACAATTAGTGTGCTTTCCAAGTACCCATGGTTTGCCAGGGCCTATATCAATCATCTTGGTCTGTTGGGTCTGAGGACAAGCAGTGTATGCCCCAAATGGGAAGTGCCCTTGGACCGCGGGCAAATCCCACAGGATGTGCACAACAGCAGATGGTTTATCTTTTGGTCTGATGTGCACTAAGCTGTCCCGAAGGCTAGTACCTCTCTTAAACGAGAACAGAGGGGCTGGAATTGTCTCATTGGCTATATTGAGGATATGCCAATGTCTCCGCATGCTTTTTTGCACTTGATTAGAAAGTGTATTGAACGTGTTGACAAAAGTCAGTCTAGTCAACGGTGGCTTGGCTTGTGGTGGTTCCAAAAGGGCATCACAGTCATTGTTTGAGGCCCTTTTCCATGCCCGTTTGACCAACCGCTTAGGATATCGTCTATCATTGAGTTGATCAGACAGTGCCTTGGCATGGCGTTGGAAGTCATCTTTGTCAGAGCAGTTTCCACGTATACGTAAGAACTGTCCTACTGGTAAGTTCTCACGGAGAGCTTTGGGATGATAACTGTCAAAAGACAACAAAAAGTTTTTTGCCATAGGTTTTCTATATAACTCGCTGCCTAATCTGCCCTGTGATGGACGGATCAGGATGTCAAGAAAAGGTAAACTGACTTTGTTATATTCCACAGTGAATTTGAGGAACCTGTTCTGCGTTTTGAGCCAGGTGTGGAAATCCAGGATCGTCGCAGATGTCCCTCGCCAGACGACTAAAATGTCGTCGATGTATTGTTTCCACAGCAGGATCCGATCACGGAATGGATTACTGTGGTTCAGTACACAATTTTGCTCAAACAAATGGACATAAAGATTGGCCAGACTCGGCGCAAAAATACTGCCCATTGATGTTCCGGAGGTTTGTAGGTAGATGGTCTCTTCAAACCGGAATTTTTTTTCAGTCATGGCCAATCTAGCACATTCCATTTTAGAGTGCACAGGTGTGATGGTGTCTAGATCCTTTGCTTATCGCGTCAAGGGTCTCTTCCTGCAGAATGCAGGTATATAGTGATTCAACATCAAAACTGACAATGAAGTCAGTTTCTGTATTGAATTCAATATCAGGCAAAATCCTTAGCACATCTTTGGTGTCCTGGAGGTAGGTCGGTATTTCTTTCACCAGTGGTCTTAAGAAGTGATCCACAAAAGTTGAAAGGGGTTCCAACAAAGACCCAATACCGGAAATGATGGGTCGCCCAGGTGGCGGCCTTTGGGTCTTGTGGATTTTGGGTAAAACATAGAAGTAAGGCATTTTCGGGTGACAGGTGATCAGGAAACTTGCTTCCTGTGTCGTTATCCACCCTTCTGATTTGGCTTCTTCTACGAGATCCCTAATCCCTGCAGTCAATCTGGGTGTGGGGTCGACCGTGAGTGGACAGTATGACCTGTTGTCTGTCAGTTGTCTGAGACATTTGGTGTGATATGCGTCTGTGTCCAGGACCACGATGGCTCCGCCTTTATCAGCTAGTTTTATTGTAATCGAGGTCTCGTTGGCCAGAATGCATAGGGCTTGTTTCTCTGCCGTTGGAAGATTTTGATAAGTGTTACTTTTAGTAGCACACAGTGTCATGATGTCATGGGTCACAGCTTTTTCAAATACCAAAACTTGGTCAGGTACCAAATGTATTGGTGGATTGAAAGTGGATGGTGTTTTAAGGCCCATATTAATTATGCTAAATTCACCAGAAGAATGTCCAGGCTCTAACTCTCTAGATTTGAAAAAGAAATGTAGGCGTATCTTTCTGAAGAATTTAGCCAGCTCACATCTCAATTGGAAAGGATCCCCAGAGGTGGTCGGCACAAAACCCAGACCTTTATTAAGTACTTGTTGTTCCACTATGGTCAAAGAGTGGGAACTGAGATTGACTACTAGATTGTCGTGTCTGTGCTCGGTCCCGCTTGTTGCTGACCTTTCCTGCTCCGAGTATTCGGGAGGGACTGTTCTGTTTCCCAATGTACCCGCGGCTGTCCTCTTCTCCTGCCTCGATTGCGTCCTCGGCCCTGTCCTAAAAAAGGCTGCTGACCAAAGAATTGTGGTTGTGGCGGAAAGTTAGGCATAAACTGCTGGAACTGTGGGTGTTGGTATCCCCATGGTGCTCGAGGCCACCATGGTCCCTGTTGTTAATAAGGGCCTTGTGTGCCTCGCCTACGATTGAGTCTATTCTGTTGACCCCTGCCTACATTCTGTGAGATACTAGAACCAGGGGTGTCAGAATCACTAGAGAAGGAGTCTGAGCCTGATGAGGAGTACGTTGAACCATATCTCCTTCCTTTTCTATTGAACTGAGGTGGTACATATTTCTCACTAGTGTAAGGATACACCTTTTCTAGAGCGAACCGGGCTAGATCTTTTTTGAACTTATCAATTTTGGACAGAAGTATCGTGTCTTTGTATTCGTTATTTGATTTGTTGGTTTCTTCAATATTTCTTCTATACAGTGTAACAAATATTGTGGTTTTAATCTGCCCTTCAAGAGTCTGAATCTCAATCAGAATGGCATCATCCACTCTTTTTGCTGTACTGATGATCAGGATCAGCCAATCGCGGGTACACCGCCATGCAATTAGCGACCAATCCTTCATAAAAGTTTTGTCTGTCAAAAAGAATCTAGGGGCGTTTGTAACAATCAGACCTGTAGATGCACAGTTGCTACGGAGATACTCCATCATTATCGCATCATGTATGAATATACGTGAATGTGATTTCTTCAAATTCAGTAGTGTGTGCCAGTCGTCTTGTGGGTTAGTTGTAACCTCCGGTAAAGCATCTAAAATGCTGGGGTTAGTTGACAATATTGATTGTAATACATCGTCGACAAAGGATAAACCTGTGAAGTCAGCATGGTCAAAGAATGAAAAGCGCGACAGGTGAAGCGTTATAAGATTCCTATACTAAGGATTGGCAAAAAAGAGGCCGGCAGCTTGCTGCTGCTCAGGAAATATAACAACAAATATTCAAAAAGAGGGTCTTAGGGAAAATATTTAAAAACCAAATAGTGTTCTATTCCTCAACAGAACTATTCATACACAAAATAAAACTGTGGTCTCTATAAAAAAACTAAGTCAACCGAAAAAATACTGAATAGGTTGAATGAAAATGATTTAGGAAAACAACAGAGTCCCATCACCCACCAAGGTGGTTTGCTTCATCATTTGGGATCTCCACTCCACTGCATGCCGTTGTTAGATCAGGGCTGCAAACATCTCAACAGTAGAAAGGAGTTGAGGCAGATGTTTCCTTCAGTGGCCAAAAATAGTGTCCACTATAGTCCCAAAATGAGGAGGTAAAGTTCAAATATCGAAAGGGTGATGGTTGCAGTGCCAGTGATGTGATAGCGTGGAAGAGAAGTGGTGTTAAAGTTGACTACCAGGGTACTGACCAATTTGAATAAATGCTATCCTAATGTCAAAACTAAAAACAGTGCAAATACAGTTTGAAAGAAAAACTGTAGTAAGTCCGCAAGGATGAAGGTCTCCATGTTTCAGCCTCTGGATCTTTTGATCCGGGCTTTCGTCAGGACCTATCAAGATGTAATTGCTACTGCAAAACAGTGAAACAAAATATGTGTACAAAAAGTCTCAATATAAAGCAGTTGATACCATACAACCTGCAAAAACCTGTGAATCCTGGATGTAGTGAATTTCACAGGAATATTGGACTCATTCCTAAAATACAAAGACAAAAATATATTTTCTACTGTATATTTCACAACCTATACAAAATATTACTGTTGTCAAAGACAATCATCATGGAACTTCTATGTTGATAATAGTTGAAAATTAACTACCTATGAGTGTATATCTTTAAGGCTGGGTGTCGTGCTCCGCTTCGCCCACGGAGTGCACGTAGCGCTGCCTGCTTCGCCGTTTACGAAGTAGGCGTAGCAGGCAGCGCTACTCACACGCCGCTGCGAAGCGGAGCTGCCCGCCGCCCGCCCGCCCTCATTTTAAAATACTTTAAAGAATGTAAAAAGTAAATAAATGACCTTACCTGCAGTGCGGAATCCCGGGGTTCCCTCTTCCTGCTTGCCGGCAACTTCTTCACACAAATGCGCATGCGCGGACGCCCGCATATGCGCATTTCTCCTTACTATTTTCACTCAAACTTGTGATGTAGCGGAAGCGGTTGGGAAAGAATAACATCACTTAGCATCCACACCAAACACTTATAATAACTAAAATAACATAGCTATAATGTCTGGCCCATAAGACATTATTTCTCTGATAACCGTAACAAAGTACCTCCGACGGATCTTTGGTAGAGTTAAAAGGGACTGTGTATTTGAAACCAGGGAAATGCTATTTCCCCATGAGGACCTAGAATGAAGGAAATACGCTAATCAACATAAACCATTTCATTAAGCAATATTGATCTGTTGCATGAAATGAAGCCAAACACCTTTCTTTTGATTATCTCTTTGTTATTCTGATTAATGAATGGTCAATCACAAAAGTACAAATAGAACAACATTATTCAGTTCACAACTGTTACAGAATATCACAAAACTGCATAACAGAATCAAATCCCGATTACAGATTCACCAAGAAATAGAAGAGTGAGAATAAGAGACAAACACAGCAGCAGTGAAAATACTTCACCTAAAAACAGAAATTCAAATCTCAGCGAACATTAGTAGGAAAACTATCCCCACGGCCATTAGGAATAGCAGAGGCAGCACCATCAGCCGATGATGTGCAAAGTCTCAGGAAAGTTTCAATGGTTCAGCAGGATTGCCAGCCAGAGTATCAGGAATCAGCACGGCATGCAGGACACCACGAATGCAGGACAAGTCCCCAGAGGTCTTTAGAACAAGCCGATGAACACCTTCCCATGAAGGTCTTTATACATTGCCACTTCCTTTCCTTGGCTAATTTGTTGCACTTTTTACTTCCTACAAACATTTTTATTGGCTAAACACAATGGTGTGGCAGTCTTCTGACAATGACCTAACCATAATTTCTGAACACTCTTTGACTAATAGATTATACAACTTCCTTAGGAGGAATAGGAAATAACCTAGTTACAAATGTATTTATTAATGAAACAGTAACTTTTAAACATCCTTCAACTCCCACTCTGACAGGAAAGAACGTAATATTTTCAGACAGAATTAGGCTAATATCTACACTCTAGGAAATATCTCGTAACATGTGAAGGTCTGAAGCTAAGGACACGGATAGGAGTATGTGAACATATCTCCTAATATTCTTAGGCCTACATTTATTTAGCAAAAGAGAGAATACATTCTAAAGAAAAAACCTACACTATACTTTCATGATGAATAACGCATTTTCCCTTGTCATTTTAAACTCTGCAGTAAGGGAGACAGAATGACACTCATTGGAAAATACATGTAAACTATATTACTTTCATTTAGTCCTCACTGTGTTTTTATTGTTTAACTAAAGTAGAGCATATTATCGTGCCGTTGCACATTTCTCATGTTGTGCACTCATGTCTGTTAACGTTAGTAATTTATTGTTTTCCAAACATTAGTATTCATTTCATCCTGACAGGTGGATTTCATTGAGCAGATTGTATTACAAAAAACCATGCTCCATCAATCCCCCATCTGATGGTTTCAGGAACCATAACAACCACCCATATCAGATTACTATTTGATATAAATTTCTAGAATGCATTCTCATTTGTTTTAACCTAGCACCCTCTAAATCTCGCATGACACTGTAATAAGCACCCTTTCGGTCTTCCATTTCTATTGCTTCTCGCTTTCTTCTACTCTATTTCATTTTAACCTCTTTAATCTTATTTTTGCAACATTTATAAAGCAGCAATATCATTATTATGCCAGTAGCCACAGGAACTATTGGATTTAGTATCCTCCCTAATAAGCTATTAGCAAATGTAATAAACCAATTACCTATAGACGAGAAACCCTTACCAAGTTTCTTCCAAGCACCATCAACCTTCAGTTTTGCCAAATCTTCATGCAAATGAGTAATGTTGCTGATATATCCTTCCAGATCTTTACCTTTATCAGGAATATATGTGCAACATTGTTGAATTTTCAGCATACTACAGATTCTGCCTTCTTTTGCAAATATATTCTGTAAAATAATGGTCCTCATAGCAACCATTTCTGTATCAACCATCAGAAACCCACCAGCAGTATCCGTTGATAAACGATCAATCACTATAGACAATTTTCTAATCTTTTGTGCGTTAAGAATCACCCCAACTGAAAGTATCAATGCTCCAAAAATATCTCCCACAATTTCTGCAACACTCAAACCCCTTTTAATGCGTGTTAGACTTTTTTTGTTGGTTCCAGATTTATCATTCGCATGATACATTTTAGGGAAACAATACCCATATAACAACACCCATTCCAATAAGGTGGCAACCTGTAGTAGGTATTTTTACCACACACAAAATAGACACCAGGGAACACAGGATCAGTTCCTCCTCTTAATCCCCAACCCCCTGTAATTAGAAATGTATGCTCACATTCACTGGAACCAACAAAATGATTATTAAATTCAGTTTTCTGCCTAAGCAAGCAAAGCTTTCCTCAATGAGGCCACTCTAAGGTCATTGCAACGAATCTCACCCTTTTTATAGTTACCTTCTTTATGCGCTCATGGTGGTTCTCTGCTCTTGTGTTCTACAGCTCTATGCTTAAAATCTCTATGCCTATCCTCCGCTGTATTAATAAATTCTATCTCTACACTGTGCAATTTACAAGTAAGGTTGTTACGGTGTGCGTATACGGTATCTATTGTTTTAGTAGTATGGAAAAAATCTCCCATATATTCTGCATATCTTGCACTATATACTATATTCATATTCTTTCTAATAAGAAATTCTGAAAATTTAGATCACCACTACCACTAACTATAAGTTAGTGGTAGGTGATAGTATGTCACCCCTTCAGACACCCACGAGGGTAACTGCATGCTCACATAACAATCTCTTGCATCCATAACATCAACATACTCATAAAGGAGTTTAGTGAACACATGTAACGAAAGATCATCAATAGACTTTTCAACATGGAGTACATTTCCAGTTAGTACCCTAATGTTAGTTTCTGGATCTTCTTTCGGGTCTCTTTTGGTATCTATAGTTACATGCTCATTATTATTAGTTGATGTAGTATTAACTACATTTATAAACATAAAATGTCGTAATACAAATGTTAATATCGACCATACAAACATTGTTACAAAGACACATGAACAACAAATGTTAAAACACCTTTGCCTGAATGATGTATGTTTCTGTTTGCCAGTCTCATTTCTAGTTCTAGCCATTCTAATTCTAATAAATTTGTAAAAATCAAGGATTAGTCAAAAATCTTAGCCCTAATGAAAAATTATTTTTCTCAAAAATTTCTAACTAAAAATTAATCAAAAATCATTAATTTCACTAGAGTAGGTTTAGTCTGTGTACCCCACACTTCTTGAGCCCTCAGCTCTTCAGCACACTTTTTTTTATTCTGAGCTTTTCTTTATTTATTTTCATAAATCTCCTCTCTCTTTTTCTGCACCCTTTTCAGAAAACCAGTTCATTTAGGGTGGCTTGGACGAGCAACTGTATTTTTTTTAACAGAAATCAAGAAACTCTTTCTCCCATTCATTTGAAGAAGCAGTCACCAAGTATGTCCATTCAGGTGCTGTATATTTTCTATTTGGTACTTTTGTTCTCTGTGTCCTTCGTACTTGATCTTCTTCTTCTGCTTCACTCTGTTCTGATTGGCTGGATATTTCAATGACTGTTTCTGGTACTTTTCTGTTAAGAGTTTATTTTACTCTTTTTACTCCTTTTGGCCACTTGTCATCATTCTTTGTCCTTTTCCCATTTTCATTTTCAATTTCACTAGAAACTGTTTTTGTGCTTTCAATGTCTCTCTTTTCCTTTTTTCTTTGTCGTTATCCACAGGTATCACTTCATTCTCAGCATTGACAATGACTGCATCAATTTCATTTGTCCCAGTAACTTGTGCCCACTCTACTTCATTTTCAGCTTGCCTTGGAAGGTTTCTTTGTTCCTGATGATCTTCTTCTGCAAGTTTTTCTCTTTCAAGTGCATGTGGGACTCTTCGTGTGTGACTCGCATGAATCCAGTTCGGCAAGCCTCCACACTTTTTTTTTTTTATTGAGTTTAATAGCATGTAATCAGAACATACGGTAATAACATGTAAACCAACATACAGGTCATGGCGCATCAACATCCTACATCCAGCACACAATAATTATCTTTATACTCGGAGGGCATCGTGCCCGACGCTGTCTTACAGTAATAATGTTCACACAGGCTGGTGTGTTTGCAGGTATTGAACCAGGTAAGTCCAGTAGTCCCTGGGTTTGGACCCCGTGGGCAACTCCTCCTCATATGTGTGGAGCGTGTCCCTGCAATAAGTCAGGTCCTGAAGCCATTGCCTGACCCTGGGCTCCACCCGGCCACCCCAACAGAGCGACACCCGTCGCTTAGCCATTAGCAATGCAATCAGACAGAACTTGCGCTTGGCGGCCCTTATTCCCGGCAATAGGCCCAGTAGGCATGTACGTGCCGAGCAGTCGAGTCGTGTGCCCACCATGTCACTCAATATATGTACCACCCTCTGCCAGTACTCTGCCACCGCCCCGCAGTGCCATGCCAAGTGTATGAAGTCCGCCGGATCTACCCCGCAGCGCTGACATTTAGCGTTATCCCTGAGCCCATATTTATAAAGTCTCGCTGGGGTATAGTACGTCTGATGGAGGTATTTGTAATGCAACATGCGCAGGTTTCCATTCGGGGTCAGCATCCCAGTGATTGTGCATGCCACCCCCCAGTCCTCCTCCGACAAAGGATCCGCCAGGCAGCTGTTCCAGCGTTCCAGCGCCTTATGCGTCGTGTTAGCAATGTCTGCCTGCATCGCCACATATAACCTAGATACCAATTTAGTGGCAGTCGGTGTTGTAATCACCAATTGTAAAGCTCCCAGGGTGGGTGGTTCCTCCGGATGCGTGGGGTACAGTTTCTGCAGCGCCCTCTGTAGTCTGTAGTATGTGAATGTGAACAGCGGTGTCTGATTACTTATGTATGTCAGGTCCTCGTGCGTCTGGAAAGCACCCCCTTCGTATAAGTCCCCCATGGTGGTGAGACCAACCCGTCGAAGCAAATCCATGCCAACCTTTTCTTGGGTCACCGAGAGCTCCGGGTGGTGCTGCAACGGTAGGGCCGGCGCATACAAGGGCAGTCCATGCGCTTTTAATGCCATGGTGTGCCAAGCTCTATTTGTAGTGTCTATCGTGTTTATGTCCCGAGCGTGTAGTGGAGGTCGTCTATGTGTTATAATAGCACTTAGTGGGACAGGGAGTGCATCCCCTTCCTCAATAGCGGTGTGTGTAAGGAATGGGACCGGGTGATACCAGTAATGCGCGTATTGAGCTTGTGCGCAGAGATAGTAAAGCAGGAAATCCGGAACCTTGAATCCCCCCTGTGCGTACGGTAGTGTGAGGGAGCGCAGTTCTATCCTGGCCTGCTTACCTCCCCATATAAGGCGGAGGACCATGGCTGAGATTCTGCGGAACACCGCCGCCGGTGGCCTAATCGGGATATTGTTGAAAAGGTACAGTAGCTTGGGGAGAACGACCATCTTGACAATGGCTATACGATCTGCCAGCGACAATGGCAGCTGGATCCAGCGCCCGATTTTGCCCTCCAATGTCGCTATTGCACGCCCATAGTTTGTGCGTATCACTACCTCTGGGTCTCGGTGATACCAGACCCCCAGATATCTCACCGGGTCCGACTGCCATTCCAGCGGAAATTCCACTGGGCATGGATCCGTGGTGTCTGTCAATGGTATAATCAATGATTTTGACCAGTTAATAGCGAGGCCAGAATGCTGGCCGAACTTTATATATTCTCGCAGCAGGGGGCTGAGGTTCACCTCCGGGTCCCTCACATACAGCGTCATGTCGTCGGCATACAGCGAGATATGGAGCGGTCTTTGTGGGAACTGGAGCGCCGAGTAATGGTGTTTCTGTCTGATTTTGCACGCAAGCGGTTCTAGTGCCAGCGCAAATAACAGCGGAGACAGCGGGCAGCCTTGCCGCGTGCCTCTCGAAATCTTGATTGGGTCGGATACATATCTATTAACTTTTATCCGCGCCGTCGGGTCTGTGTATAGAAGCGCCACCCCCTGCAGGAAGAGCGGGGGAAAACCCATATGCTGCAGCACGGTATAGAGATATGGCCATTCAATGGAATCAAATGCTTTGGCAGCATCGAGGAATATCGCCGCCGCCTTTGTGGTAGGGAGCAGGTAATGTGATAGGGCGAAGAGTGTCCGGGTGTTGTGCGTGGTGGATCTGGAGGGGATAAACCCAGATTGATCCGGTAAATTCAATTTGGGCATCAGCGGTTTTAATCGGTTGGCGAGAAGCTTTGCCATGATCTTAGTGTCCACATTTATAAGAGATAGCGGTCGATACGACTCACATTGCTCCGGGTCCTTGTTCGGTTTCAGTAAGGCAACCAGCATGGCCTCGCGCAACGTAGGCGGCAGCCGCTGTTTCTCATGGGTAGCCCCGTACATGTCAACAAGATGCGGCGCCAGTTGGTCCGCAAACGCCTTGTAGAATTCACCCGTGAACCCATCCGGGCCCGGGGCCTTCCCATTCGACGGTGATTTGATCACCTCCGTCACCTCTTCCTCCGTGATCGGGAGCGATAAATATTCCCTCTGTCTATCCGACAGCCATGCAACTGCAATGTCCTCCAGGTATTCCTCGATCACCTCCGGGGGCTCTGTGGGGCGTGAGGCGTACAGTGCCGCATAAGTGGCCATAAATTCACCCAATATTCCCTGCATGTCTCGCTTGATCAACCCTGTGGGGTCCCTCACCTCCCGCACCGTTTGGGGGCGGGATCTCGAGCAGATCCTAGCTGCCAGACACCCGCCAGGTCTACCGCCCTCGCCATACTGTCTCGCAGTCGCGCGTTTGGTGATATATTTGAGCTCATCCTCAGCATAGGATTGGTATTTGGATAGGACCACCCTAATGTCTGCCAGTATTCCCGTGTCGTGTGTCCTCTCGTGTTCCGCCTCCAATTCGCGCAACTTGACCTCACGGCGGTGTAATTGATGTCTAATATCCTTGAGGATACCCGCCGCTGTACCCAGGCACACCCCACGGATAGTAGCCTTGAATGCCTCCCACAGGAGCCCCGGGTCATCCACCGTAGGGGTGTTGATGTCGAAATATTCCTTGATGGCCTTATGTATAGTGTCTGTATAAAGAGAATCGAGCAGTGCCCGTGCATTAAACCTCCAGCTATAAGGTGGCGGTGTATAATATGGAATTTGTAAAGACAGCAGTACTGGGTTATGGTCCGAGAGTGTGCGCGGCAAATGCGTAATGGACCTCGTCCATAGCAATGCTTCGGGTGAGCCCACCCAGTAGTCTAATCTAGACCAACTACCATGTGCCGCCGAAATATGCGTGGCTTCCTGGGACCCCTTGTGTCTGTCCCTCCAAATGTCCGTTAAGTGTCGGTCTACCAAGATATCCCTCAGCATACTTAGCGCCTTCTTGTGTGGCTCCGTAGAGCCTTCCGATCTATCAAGCTGGTCGTTAAGTGCCAGATTGAAATCTCCCCCCATAGCACCGGAATGTCAGGGAGGTCACCCAGTGTGCGCCATATCGTGTGGTAAAAGTCCGGGTCATCCATATTTGGGGCATATGTGTTCAGTAACGCTACGTGTTGCCCTCATAGTGTCCCCGTGATGAGGACCACCCTGCCTGCATCGTCCGTGGTAGTGTCTAACACTTCGAACTGTGTCCCTTTTTTAATCAGTATCAGCACTCCCCTGGAGTAAGAGGAGTAGGAGGAGCTTTTTATGACTTCCGCCCACCTTGTACCCACTTGACCTGAGGTGGCTGGCGCAAGATGTGTTTCTTGTAGAAGCGCGATGTCGATGTGGTGCCTGTCTAGATATGCAAATATCTGCCTAATTTTCTTGGGGTTGTTTAGGCCTCTCACATTCCAGGTCAGTAGATTTAGAGGTGTATCACGTTCTGTCCTCCTAGCCATTGGATTCATCGCCATTATCAAACAACAGCCTTATCTTACCGCCCATCACAGCAGTCAGTCATAACGTACTCCGAGATATCATACCTCAACATGTAAAGCCGGACTGCAGCCATGCCTCTCGTACACCAGGACCTGTAATAAACTACCCAACTTTTGAAAACCCACCCCCCGCCCACTTCAGCAACCCAACCATGCCAAAGCCATACCCTACCCATACAAAACAACAATTAGCAACTTAGAGTGGGGAGCACCCGCCGAGGGGAATCCACCGAGAGCCCAGCACTACACCCAGTGGTATGGATGTGACCAGGCATACATTTACACATGCTAAGCAGCGCATACTGCACCTCACCCGCTCGTTGAACAGTTTGTGGGTCTTGGGGCCCGCAGTGAGTACCTGTTGCAAGTTAGTCGCCATGACGAGCACCCCCCAAGCCAACCGGTGTAACCTTCCAGCACATTAGAGCATGGGGACAAAGGAGCCTCCAATATCCATCCCCGCATCTCATCCCCCCCAACATGGCAACCAAGCAGCGCAGATAGGGGGTCCGCCTGGCGACGAACATGGTCCCATCGTATGCCTCCGGCGGTCGCCGCATCCACGCAGGGGAGACAGTTCCAGTGCAATTGTCACAGTACAGATAATGCACATCCAAGCGGGCCGCCGCCTCCCGCAGCTCCGCCTCAACATGACACTGCCACAGGATGCTCCCGCCCAGGCCGGCCAGCGCACAGTCCCAGCAGGAGTCAGCGGAGCATGGCCCCATAGGAATAAATGTGCAGAGTCTTACCAGTTCTGGACCCATAGGACAACCCCCAGCGGCTCAGCCCAGGTTCTCGTCCATGTCCGCTTCCTGCCTCTGCTCCGCCTGTCGTCGGTCTCTCCTCTTGCCCACGAGCCTCTTGAGAAACTCCTGAGCTGCTTTCGGTGTCTGCAGAATCGTTTGACGGCCATCTTGGGTTACACGCAGTCGCGCTGGATAGAGCATGGCATAATCAATGTTCAACTCCCGGAGCTTTTTCTTTGCTGGGTTGAATTCTTTGCGCGCCATTTGAACTGCCATCGTAAAATCCGGGAAGAACTCCAGATTGATGCCTTGGTACGTGATGGTACGCTTCTCTCGGGCCAGCCGCAAGATGGTATCTCGATCGCGGTAGTTCAGGATCCTGGCGACAATCACCCGAGGGGTTGCCCCCGGCTTCGGGCGCAGGGCCAGTGTCCTATGCGCCCGTTCCACCACAAAGATAGCCGATAGGTGTTCCACGCCAAACACTCCACGTATCAGCTCTTCGATATAGGTCTCCATTTTCCCTGTGTTTGTGGACTCCGGAATGCCCGCGACGCGGATGTTATTGCGCCGCGAGCGCGCCTCCAAATCCTCCGCCTTGTTACGGATAACCTCCAGCAGCCGTCCCATCTCGGTGCACTGCTGCTGCGTGCCATGGGATTCGTCCTCCACCGCTGAGAGACGTGATTCTGCTTCCTCCAGTCGCAATCCATGGCCGTCTAGTTTGGCCGACATATGGTCCACTCTCTGCGTGATAACGTCGAGCTTACCGTTGATGTCCTGCAAGCTACGCTGTATGGCCTGCAGCACTCCCTCCATGCCCACAGCCGCGTCCACCGGAACACTTGGCGCCGCCGCAGCCGACTGCTCCTTCGTAGTCTTTTTGCCCTCAAAGGGCAGCTTCGATTGCGTTTTGTCCGGTTTACCCATTGTGAGAGCGGACTAGGAGTATAGCACGTCGCAGCCTCCAGATCCGGGAGCACACAGCAGTCGCCAGTGGTCCGGGGTCCCCACACGTGCAAGGGGGTTTCTCTGGAAGGGCGGGCCGCCACCCGCGACCGCAGCGACAACAGCGATCAAATCCCGGTCCAGCAGCCCTCAGCAACCACGATAATACCGGGCCAGTGATGTTGCTCAGTGGAGGTAGTTCGGCCGCACTCCGTGCCTGTCCAACCACGCGCACTCCAGGCGGCTAGCGGGGATCCTACGCTTCTTATGTGGCCCCTACCCCGCCCGATCCTCCATCCGCGGTGCCCAGGCGGCCTCCAGGGGCGACGTGACTGCAGGCAATCCAGCCCCCATCCAACGCACCTCAGGTCCGCGCCCGGGAAAGGCCGTCCACCTCACCACGCCCTCCAGCCCGACCGGGGGATCCGCTCCGGTCTCATGCGTGCGGTCCCCCGCTCGCACACCACAGCACGGAGGAGCCGGCGGCGGAAGGGTCCGTCGCGTTGTATGGTGCCCTCGGCACAGGCATCCGACCCGCCTCCGAGCTGCTCATCAGACAATGTCACTCGCTGGGCCCAAGCGTCGCGGGAGCCGCCGGACAGCGTTACTCCTCCATCTCCCAACTGCCGAAGGGCGCCGCCATCTTGAGTGCTGCGGACATCGCGTCCGCGGCTCGGGGAATTCTGTCGTTTTCTCGATGCTCACACATCAGTGCCCCTTCTCCGGAGCACTCATCCCGAGCCCTTGCCTTCCGACATCGAAGTTTGGCGGTAGAAGGCAGAGGCGAGCCCGCCAGCGCCTCGTTGCAGCCGTTAATAGAGCCTGGTCGGCGGAGCTGTCTCACGAGGCAGCCATTCCGCTGTGGGCTCTCTAGCGCCCCCGGCAAGCCTCCACACTTGACTGCAGTAGTCGTCACCAGTATTATCTGATAAGGCCAGTGCCAACTTGGCTCTAGGCAGTTCTTCCTCACGTGTTTTTTCACTTTGACCCAGTCTCCAGGACACAGGTCATGTCCTTGTTCTTGCTGTGTTGTTGTTGCAACTTCTCCAACCTGGTGAGACACAGAACGTACCACATCAGCCAATCCTTTGCAAATATCCAGTTCCAAATCAGTTATTTTCATTAGCTGATTTGCTGGGACTGTCAGCAGTCTCATGGCCCTGCCCATCACAAGTTCATGAGGGGACAGTCCTGTTCTTTTGTCTGGAATACTTCTTAAGCTCATTAATACTAATGCAAGTGCGTCAGGCCATTTCAGTGTTATGGATGCACAAAACTTCGCCAATTTCGATTTAATTGTGCCATTTACTTGTTCCACTACACCTGAAGCCTCAGGTCTATAAGCACTGTGCAACTTTTGTTTCATTTTTAATGCTGCACAAATCATCCGAATTATTTCATTATTAAAATGTGTTCCTCTATCTGATTCGAAAGAGACTGGAAAACCGAATCTAGGTATTATTTCTCTGAGAAGCAATTTAGCAACTGTTAAACTGTCATTACGCCTTGTTGGATAAGCTTCAACCCAATGAAAAAGCAGACAGACAAGCAATCACAAGAACATATTTTAGTCCTTGGCAAGGAAGCATTTCAATAAAATCAAGTTGCATGCGTGTAAAACGACCTGCAGCCTTTCCAATTTGCCCCATGCTTACCACTGTTATTCTTCCTGCTTTTTGTTGCTGACATATCGCACACCTCTGACAGAGACTTTCTGCAATAACCCTAGATTTGGGGCTATACCATGTTTGGCAAAACAGCCTAATCGTTGCATCTCTGCCTATATGTGTTGGTCCGTGGAAAACCCTTGCCATCTGTGATAATAGAGTGTCTGGCATTACTGGTCTGTCGTCCGTGTGACTCCACACCTCATCATCTGCTCTGCGGGTGCAAACTGACTTGACCCACTCATCTTTCTCTGAATCATTTTCTTCTTCCTGAAGCTCTCTCACTTAGTCCCATGTTCCAACAGATGAGAACATTAAACTGCATTCTGTTTGACCAATTTGTTCATTTTGTTGAACAACGTTAATCGATATGTATTCAAAACACAAAATCGTGCAATCCCTTTAACATGTCTATTACCCAGTGTGACGTATTCACAACCAGAACGATGTGCTGAACATTTTACCACCCCAATTTGTGCCGGCAATTGTAGTGCCATTAATTGATCTTTTACACACTTTCGGTTTCATATTAGTGAACCCGAAGAGGTCAAATATCCACATTGAGACCACAACTGCCCAAAATCGTGGACGACCCCAAAGCCATATTGGCTGTCAGTATAGATTGTAACTCTCATTTGCTTTGTTAGGCAACAAGCTCTAGTAAGAGCCACCAACTCAGTCACTTGTGCAGAACTCACTCTCTTCAACCACGATTCTTCAATTACATTTGCCACTGTGCAGATTGCATATGCAGCTCGTAAGCATCCTTCTGAAACTCTCAAACATGATCCATCGATAAACAAAACAACATCTGACTCAACCAATGGAGTATCTTTGATATCATGTCTTGGTTTTGTGCACAATTCAGTCACATCTAAGTAATCATGATCTGCTTCATCCAAAACTACTTCATATCCTGGAGTTGGTAGTAATGTTGCAGGATTTAAGGTTGTACACCTCGTTACAGTAACATTCTCTGCTCCCAATATCACATGCTCATATTTTGTTAACGGACTGCTCGTAAGGTATTGAGTGCGAGCTTGTGTTAACAAAATCTCAACTGAATATGGCACATACCCTTTCAAAGCATGTCCCATCACAATCGACTCACTCTGCTCAAGACTCACACAAGTATCAGCAACTGCTTTTAAACAATCTGGAAGAGCTGCAGCGACTGGATCCAAAGTGGCAGAAAAATATGCCACTGACCTTCGTGCTGTTCCATGTGCCTGTGTGAGAACGGATAATGCACAACCATCACTTTCATTACAGAACAACTCAAAATCTTTATCAAAGTTTGGCATTCCCAAAGCTGGTACTCGACATAAACTGTCTCGCAACACCATAAATGCCTTCATGCTTTCCACATCTAGGTGTATTGGATCTGGCACATCTTTGTGTCTCAACTTTTGTAATGGCTTGACAATCAGTGAAAAATTAATAATCCACTGCCTGCAAATATCTGACCATTCCCAAAAACATCCAAACTTCTTTCTGTGTTTTTGGCAGATTTATTCGCATGATAGCATTGATCCGATCCTGAGAAACTCTTCGAACTTCTTTTTCAATAATATGGCCCAAATACAGTACTTCTTTTTTACAAAACTGTAATTTTGCTGGTGACACTTTATGCCCACTTACTGCCAAATGGTTCAGTAAAGCAATTGTATCTGTAACATAGTCTTCTCTAGTTTTCAATGCCACCAATAGGTCATCAATAAATTGTACTAGGACTGAATCTTTAGGCATTACCAATGACTCCAAACATTTTGTCAAAGGTAGAAGGACTCTCTGTATACCCTCGAGGGACTCGGCACCATGCCAAAACACGGTTTCTTAACCGGAATGCAAATAAATATTGGCTATCTGGATGCAAGGGTATCGAGAAAAATGCTTGACACAGATCGATTATTGAAAACCACTCAGCATCACATGGAATCTGGTATAAAATTACTGCAGGATTTGGTACAATTGGACAACAAGGTATAACAATTTGGTTAACCCTTCTCAGGTCCTGTACAATCCTATATTTCCCATTTGTTTTGGGAAGTCCCATTATAGGCTAATTGCATGGACTTCCAAGGATTTCTTTCAAAATTCCTTGCTCAGTCAACATGTCGATCACAGGTGTCACTCCCACAATCGTTTCAGGGCTCATTTTGTACTGTTTTATTCTTGGAAACTCTGCATCAGGCTTTACTGTAATCTGAATCAGAGCTACTCCTTTCATCAATTTTATATCTTTCCCTGTAAAATCCCACACATCCAACAACACCGTGTCTCTCAACTCGACAGGCAAATCATTCATTGTAAGTAGTGGAAACAATTCATTCACTTCTGGTTCCTGTCTTGACATTTTGAATATGACATCTTCATCTTTTGTGTGAAATGCTATTCCATCTGGAGTACAATAAATGGAGCAGTTTATCTTGCAATGTAAGTCCCTACCTAATAGGTTAACTGGACTTGTGTCACAAACAAAACAATTGTGCAATTCTTGAAAATTACCAATTTGAACCTTCATAGGTCTAGTTATTGGCGTTTTGATCAATTTATTGGATACTACTACAACTTGAATACTTTCTCCCGAGAGGGGTAGGTTTGGAATTTCCACAGTTCTCACAGTGGAATGGGTAGCAACAGTATCTACGAGGAATGTGATACCATCAACCTCACCATCCACATAGGGACAGGACTGATCTACCTCTAGAGATGCACCAAAAACGCACTCTTCCTCCCCCCTCAGGCACCATCATTGTGATGTATCCGAGTCATTTTCATCCGTCTGCATCAAATATTGTGAGGCTACCTGTACATTTGAATTTATTTGACAATTTGTTTGATAACCCACATTTGCTTTGTACCTTTGCATTTGACCAGTCACATCCTCATTTGGCATAGGAGCCTGGGGTATTTGTAAACACTGTCCTCTATTGTGCACTCGCACTGATGTATTCTGATTTTGTTCTTGATCCATTTGAATTTGACTCATCTGATTCTGGTAACCCTGATTTTGTACTTGCATGTGATCATAATTTCCAGTCTGACCTGTATTATTTATCATACTCTTACACTCGCGTCTCCAATGTCCACATTTTCCTCAATTGTAATAAGGATATTTCTTTTTTAAATCTTTTTTATCACCAAAGTTATTTCTACCTCTTCCCTGCCCCATCGGGGTCATTTGTGTTACAGTATTGCCATTTGTAACTACACCTTTCATCCCAGTAGTAGTCTGACCACTTTCAACAAAAACTGCATTTAGATAACCCCCTTTCTTTGCCTTTTTCATTTGTGCTACCATCAACTTCTCTTTCAACTTTTTATGTCTCATTTCTATGTCATCTCCACAATATTTCGCATATCGAAGTATTTCATCGATTGTTTTACTCTGCCAACAAATTAAATGCTGCTGAATCGTAGCACTTATTTCTGGTCTCAATCCATACACAAGCCTGTATACAAAATGTCCCATATCTTTTTCTCTGATATTTTCTATACCACTAAATTGCTTAAACACTTAAAGAAGCCTCTCATAAAATCCATGTACCCATTCTTTCAATTCTTGAGTCGTTCTATCAATCTTTACCCAATCTGTTTCTTTTGGAGAAATTTTACCCTTCAAATATGTAATAACCTGATTATAGTTCTTCGTAACCTCTTCCGAGGGTGCTCCTGCTTTTGGATCTCTTGGATATTCTTTATTTGGCCAATCTACAGCAATTTCACACTAAATCCACAAATCTGTTGGGACAACAATATAGAAATGTCCATCTAAATCTACCCACAAGACTTTTGAGACTTTCACAAATCTTTTTACTTGCCAGTACCACTCAACAGGCTTTTCTCTCAACCAAGGAAAATCATTTGTAAATGACAATACGTCTTGTCTTGACCAAGGAATATGAACCATACCACCTCCTGGTGCCTCTCTCATTGGATATGCTGAAGCAGCATCAACTGTTGCTGATTCTTTTTCAGCTTCTCTCACAGGATACAGTGGCAAAGCAACATTCGCTTTTGCATTTTCATCTTCTTTCTTTTTAGCCTATTATCCCTTCCATCTATCTAATTCTCCCCGACCTCTCAATGTATTGATCAACTCTTTAATCTGCAATCGCTTCCCTGAAACATTCAGATTCTCTAAATCCTTGTCTGTAAAATCCAATATGTATGTCTTTTGTAATGCTTTCAACTTTTCAATGTCAACTCCATACATCTGAGCAATTTCTCATGTAAGCCTGTTGCTTTTCTCGTAATATTTTTACATACAAATAATAACTCATCATCCTGATATCTGCTCAATTTTTCGGGACTATTAGTACCTCCAATCATTTCTTCTAAATTTCCTTTCAATTTGCTCACACCTATATATACATCTTTATTTTGCCCACTACAATCAGGTGCAATCTCTCTAATCCACACATCTAATTCTTCCTACAATGGACCCACTTATCTCTGTACATCTTCACCTGTATCACTTCCTGACCTGCTAGGTGTCTGTTGATTTGTTCTCATATCAGTCTGTATTAATTTCTTTGGGTCTAATTGTATATTTCGTCTAGGAGTTACATTCGTCTTTTCTGAAATGTCATTTGAATGTCTCATCTTCTTTGAATCTTCACTCACATTCATAATATTATTTCCATAAACTCCTGTTAATTCTCTGTAATCTGAATGAGAATGCTCATTACTCCTCACTGGAACTGTTAATGCATACAATTGAGCAAGTCTCTACCCCTCATTGTACAATGGAACTATTGGGCCAATTGTTACTGGAGCTGCCAAAACATCTGGGTTTATTGTTGATTTCATTCTCATTGACTCTTCTCTATTTTCATTTTGGATCTGTCTTTCATTATTAGGTAGCCTATACACTGGTTCTTCAATTTGAATTAAAGTAGCATTTAGTGAAACACTCGGAACACTCACATTCACACTAGTCTGTTCCTCTTGATATGGAGGAGGTCTATTCATCAATAATTCATCAATAATTCATTCAAGAAATCCTCATCAATATCATCTTTACCAGCATTAAGTCCTTGTGGTTCAGAATTTTTCTTTTCCTCTCTACACTTTCCCACTTCTGTCTCTTCAGCCTCTCTAACAGGGCATAATCTAGTTGTTTCTATAATAGTACCTCTTCTCCACATTTTCTGTGAGCATCCCACTTTGCTTCTGAGTATCTACTCACTGTATTCTTATATCTATTTTGCTGTCTATCTCTTTCTCTTACGTATGCTTCAGAATCCCACTCTTCAAGAGCTTTGTACTGCATAGGTCTTGGGTTTGGACTCAGATCATTCATTCGTCTCCGCAAATTCTCTAAAACCTTGGTGTCAAAAGTACAGTTTCTGCAAATGCTAAATTACCATCTTGTTCTGTGTACTTCATCCAATTTTCTAACCAAGTTTAAGTATGATATCCCCTTTCTATCGCCATAAATGCTGCGGGCAATCCATCTGGAGCTATCGGAGTTCCTTCTCTAATTACTATAGGTTGATCCATACTACATAAAGTTTTTAACAATCTTATTATTTTCATGTTTCTTTCTCAAATCTAAAGCTCGTATTAGCGAATAAATCTACAAATCTCACTTCCGTGTTATGTTTTTCTTACTTCTAATCAGTGTTATTTTCACTGTCCAAACTCAGCGCGTCTCACACTAACTAACCAATAGCAGCGAGGTACTTTTGATGACGTACTCTCACCAATGACCAATACCAGCGCGGCACCTTTTACGTCAGTTCTACTCCTTCTACTGACCCTCCCTTTACAAAATCAGCATCAACGTCTTTAAGTCTTTTACTAACAAAACAAACTACGCAAAACACAGGTTGTCTGCTCCACCAAAAGAAAATTTGAAAGTATTTAGCACATATTCTAAGAGAGATCTCTACACTTCAGCAATAAAACCTCGACCAGTGTGATTTTTATTTGCTCTCTAACAAGTGGAAAATTCTCGGGACTTCTCCAGTTTCGCCTCTGAAGTGACCCAAATAAACCTCCACTACTTCATTCAACAAGATCCATTGTACGATACTTTCAGTTCGACGACCGCCTAGTATCGCATTACCAGAAGACAACCCGCATAAAGCTTAGTGTATGCCACACTAAGACAGCCCATAGGCTCATCCCAGGATCTCAGGCCAACGACGGATCCGTCAATTCCATTGAGATTCAACAAACCTCAACGTGACATAAAGGTACAGACTCAACAAATATATCAACGTCTAAGTCAGTCTGTTAACTCTGTCTTTTCAAAAACACAACAATTTTAATCTAACTAACCATCTGATGCAACTACCAAAACTGGTGTAGTGGAAGCAGATGGGAAATAATAACATCACTTACCATCCACACCAAACACTTATAATAACTATAATAACATATATATAATGTCGGGTCCATAAGACATTATTTCTCTGATAGCTGTAACAAAGGTCCTCCAATGGATCTTTGGTAGAGTTAAAAGGGAATTTTTATTTGAAACCACGGAAATGCTATTTCCCCATGAGGACCTAGAATGAAGGAAATACGCTAATCAACATAAACCATTTCATTATGCAATATTTATCTGACTCATGAAATGAAGCCAAACACCTTTCTTTTGATTATCTCTTTGTTATTCTGATTAATTAATGGTCAATCATAAAAGTACAAATAGAACGACATTATTTAGTTCACAAATGTTGCAGAGTATCACAAAACTGCATAACGGAATCAAATCACGATATCAGATTCATCAAGAAATAGAAGAGTGAGAATAAGAGAAAATACAGCAGCAGTGAAAATACTTCACCTATGAACGGAAATTCTAATGCTCAGCGATCATTAGTAGGAAAACTATCCCTACGGCCGTTAGGAATAGCAGAGGCAGCACCATCAGTCGATGATGTGCAAATTCTCAGGAAAGTTTCAATGGTTCAGCAGGATTGCCAGCCAGGGTTTCAGGAATCAGCACGGCATGCAGCACACCATGAACGCAGGACAAGTCCCCAGAAGTCTTGAGAACAAGCCGATGAACACCTTCCCATGAAGGTCTTTATGCATTGCTACTTCCTTTCCTTGGCTAATTTGTTGCACTTTCTACAAACATTTTCATTGGCTAAACACGTTGGTGTGGCGGTCTTCTAACAATGACCTAACCATAATTTCTGAACACTCTTTGTCTAATACATTATACAACTTCCTTAGGAGGAAGAGTAAATAACCTAGTTACAAATGTATTTATTAATGAAACAGTAACTTTTAAACATCCTTCTACTCTCGCTCTGACAGGAAATAATGTAATATTTTCAGGTAGAATTAGGCTAATATCTACACTCTAGGAAATATATTCTTATTCTAATATTCTTAGGCCTACATCTATTTAGCAAAAGAGAGAATAAATTCTAAAGAAAAAACCTGCACTATAGCTTCACGAAGAATAACGCATTTTCCCTTGTCATTTTTATTCCTGCAGTAAGGGAGACAGAATGGCACACATTAGAAAATACATGTAAACTATATTACTTTCATTTAGTCCTCACTGTGTTTTTATTTGTCTAACTAAAGTAGAGCATATTATCGTGCCTTTGCACATTTCTCACATTGTACACTAATTTCTGTTAACGTTAGTAATTTATTGTTTTCCAAAAATTAGTATTTATTTCACCACAACAGGTGGATTTCATTGAGCAGATTTTATTACTAAAAACCATGCTCCATCACTTGTGAGGATCTAGAAACAAGCTTTCCTTCGGCATCTATACTTATACTAAAAAGGGTGAAATTTGTATTAGTAGTAACAAATATAAAGTTAGAAAATAGGAACAAAAGGGAAGCAGGGATTTAAAGAAAATAAAAATAGGAAGCGAAAAAGGTAGAATGTGTCATTAAGACATCTTAGTAGGTTGACAGGAATGCTGCATGAATGTATGTGCAAACTGTAGGGAGAGGATTGAATACTGGTGCTGCTGCTGTCTCAGCCTTACACTTTTCTGAGCTCAGTGAAATGAAAGAGTTTATTATACTTGGCTAATAGTAACACCTGAGCATACTGCGAACTGGAGGTTTTTTTTAAGTTCAAGAATTCAAGTGAAGCTGCAGTATTCTGAGTTTTAGCACTTCCGATTGTGTAAAGAAGTGGTTTTGTGTCTAAAGTTGTTGTTATAAACCTATACGATTTTAGGCATGTCGATCACAACTATGCTACTTGATCACCCCATGTAATACTGGACATTAGCATCTGCTCTCACTGATCTTGTGGACAGTGCCTTGCCTGTAATTTTACAGCAAGGCGCCACCCCACTGTGCCCAACTGAGGCATTTAGGGCGGTGAGCGGCAGCTTTCTTTTTCCTTTCCGTGCCTACCTCCAGTGCAGTCTCTGAGGAGGTGCCACAGGACAGCATGTTGACTGATTTTTTTTTGGGTTGTCTGTGGGCCAGATGAGCTTGTTGGGTTTGGTGCAACGGGGTTTACTGCAAATTTCTCTGATATTACCACAAACCTTGCCTGCAGCAGGCTTAAATGCACGCAGTCTTCAATACTTTGCAAAACACCTAAACAGCATATGAGGCAGCAGGCAACAGCTTTCTTTTTGTTTCCATTCCTGCCAGCAGTGCAGTCTCTGAAATGCAGATGTGGCACTGCAGGCCAGTTGTATAGGCTGATGTTTTTGGCTGCTTGTGGGCCTGTTGGATTACAAATCTAACCTGCAGCATGAATGCACGCAGTCTCCCATACCTTGTAAAACACCTACACAAAGTACAAGTTCAAAACTGCCCGATTTGCAAACGTGGCCCACTTTTATAACTGTCTGATTTGCTATTGGGGGCCACTTTTATTTTGGAGCTCAGGCTCATATTCTGTGCTTGTGCACCCCTGGCGCGGGTAGGGGAGGAGTTTCCTCTCCTGTCTGGCTGACAAAAGTGAGTCCCCCTGCTCACCTTAGTCGAAGGACTTGGAAGACATTTAAAGCAAGCGCTCATCCTGGCAGACACTCCCTCACTCATTACTGCAGTTTGTGCATTAACTTACCAGACCACTCCTCCAATTTTACTTATACTGTACTAACAATCAGAGGCATGATTTTCCTAATTTCCTTATATTTTCAGTCGCACTAATTTCAGAAATGTGCTTGACGCCTATTCCATTGTGTTGATCCACAACTGATGTCTCGTCAGGGTAAGCATATGGCTGTGTAGGCCCCCTGCAAATTTTTGTCATGGTGTGTCTTAGTTTAGATGGACGATGGTGCCGCAATTGTTTTGCAGTAAAATAATTTTAGAAACAGGCTGTAAAATAGTATTCCTTGACTTATGGGGTTTTGCATTAGTTTCAAGATATTTGAAAGCTTCTCATTGCTCGAAAGGTTGTAATTTTGTATATTTAGCTCTTTCAATGCACTTCATTTCTTGGTATTACTTGTGAGAAAGTGTCACTCTGAGGGACACACATTTGGCAGTTGAATGTCACTCAAGCCTGACTGCTATGTATAACCAGTTATAAAAACAGGACTACATGACCCAGAATTCAAAGAAAATACCAGGAATGAGGTAATCACACATGGAAGTGGGAAACATGAAGAGAGCTCAGTGTTTATGGTGGAAATAAGCACTGCCAAAGTCAATCAGTCTCACCTTTGGGACCTATGGGCTTTGCCATTTCTATTTGGAGCCGCTGTACAGCATCAGGGAAAAGAAATAATAAATGAAAAAAGGCATGATGATGCGGCTGCTACTGGTCGCAGATTCATTCTGTAGGTGCATGCGTGATGATTTAGAGTATATAAACAACAATTTCTCAACTGGTATTATTTGCGAGACAAGTAGGTAAGCATGCACAAAACATTGCAAGAAAAGATGGTGGGGAGACTCATGGTTTAGTTAAATGTGCCAAAGGCATCATATATTGAATAAAGGCAAGAGGTAACAAAAAAAGCTTGATGGGTTCGAATAAATTGGTGAACAGTAGAATGGCCAGCTATATCCTGTGTCAGGAGTAGAGCCTACCGCCCACTCGGTTGAAGTTCCACAGCAGTTTTCATAACTCGCTTGGCCTATATGAGGACTGTAGCATTATAAAGCATGCTCATGTGCACTACAGGCTCATGTATGGTTACCGGTGGGATTACATAACATGGAAGCCCATGAGCTCCATTTTAAGAAGCACGGGCCCACAAAATATAATATGGAGGTGTGGACTAGAGACCCAGACAGGAGATGTGGATTGCTGACATTCCAGGGACGGGGGGGAGAGCTGCACTGGAAGTGGGGCAGGAGAGGAGAGGAGAGCATCCTCTGTGCACATCAGAGGCCTATTATGATTCAGGAAGGGTGCTGGGCAGGAAGGCCAGAGCACACTGTTTATGGTAGATGGTGAGACTGATACAGTACAAACTACAGGAACACAGAACTATAAAAGATGGGAATCTTAATCCTTTGCACCTTTAAGAGACATATGTTGAGGAAGGCTCACACCCAGATGTATCCGGGACCTTAGTTATGGGTCCATCGGCTCTGGTGCCACCCCTGCTGGGGGAGACAGGCTCCTAGAAAAAGAACAGAACTGAGGAGTAGGCACTTCGAAGAGCCTGTCACCCACAGTATGAATTTCAAAGGGCCAGGCCCTAAATTACATTTTTTGTCTGGAGAGACTGCATAAAAGTAGAAGCTGAAAGCCCACTTGTTGTTTGGAGCGGTGACAAAAATCACCGCAACTTAAACTACTGCAACCCGGGATCAAGAGCTGCTGGTCTCTTAGCTGGGTAGGACACCAAGAACACTTACCCTGAGCGTGGAGCACCAGCCTGCCTGATAAGACCAGTGTGCCCTGTGAGAGGAGGAGAGCCTGGAGGGAGCAAGGCCCAGCAGAGATCCACAGATGAGGATCCCACTGAGTAACATGTGAGCCTGAAGGTCCATTGGGACCGACTTTACTGTGGGACTACCACAGTGCACCAAGGGTCACTTGCCTGTGCGTTGTGGACCATCTACCATGGACATTGTAGGTGCTGTTAACGGTCAGCACCTATTAAGACCCACCACCAATGAATGAAAGGATCGCCACCCAAGTGCTTCTTTGTAGCCGTCGACCAAAGAACCAAGGGGCATATCAAAAAGAAATTGCGCTAATTATCGCTAAGCGCTGTCAGCGCGAAAAATGTTATCGCCGGCGAAGTCCTCTGTTTATTGCCGCCGTAGTGACGTATTGACAAGGCGCCGCTAGCCAGCGATAACAATCAGTTCCGGCGCTTAGGGACGGTGATAAAAAAACGCACGCTAAGCCGCGAAAAGTAGAGATAAGCAATTTATCTCAAAAATCAGCCTGACAATTGACAACAGGCCTGCATTTTGCACGCAGCAAGCGGGAAAATGTGCGATAAAAGGCCCCTAAGCAGGAAAAAAAATGGATTCCAGTGACCAGAGAGCAGACCAGACCAGAGACATGGAGGAAGCAGGACCAAGCGCAGAGACCGCAGCGAACCCCTCAGCCAGCCAGGAGGAGCAGGGAGAGAGCCAGGGGAAGGAAAAGAGGAGGAGGAACCCCCGGTTCAGCCACCAGGAGAATCAGGTCCTGTATAGCCTGGTGGCTGAACACCAGCAGGAGCTCTTCATAAGGAAGACATTGTCATTGTCCAGAAAGAACTCATTTTGGTACATGGGAGTTGCGAACTTCTGAAGAAGATTTGGATAAGTGTGGTGATGTGGCAAGGGGGACATTGTGACAACCGCATGCCTGTACTACAAAAGTGCCCCCTTGCCTGTACATGCTATGCAGCACTGTGTACAGCAAGATGAGAAAGTAATGAGTCACTCTGCATACCGACAACACATGCAATGTCACACCAAAAATACGGAATATGTGGCATATTACCAAGGACGGCGTTAAAATAATAGCTGCTTGAGCGGCAGAAAACTGCAACTAAAGTGGCAATAATGGCCCTGAGAAAATGCCCTGGAGAATTCCAATACAAGCCCATGGTCACACCAGACCATGGACTTCTATTGGAATTCCCTAGGGCATATTATCAAGGCCATGATCGCCGCTTAAGCGGCAGTTCTCTGCTGCTCAAGTGCCGATAATCTGTAATGCTGTCCCTGATAATTTGGCCCTTAGTTGTGTGCTCTCCATTGCAAAATGCAATGTGGGGCGCACCATGAAAGCCATTCAGTCATCCAAAGGCAACTCACCTGCATGCACACATATCCCTGTCCATAATACCCACCACCCTCTCCCGCCACACGTCAACGCATGGCATGTACTATTTACACTAGCAAAATTTAAAAATCCTCAAGTCTGCGTAAGCCAGATCTTCAGATCTAACAATTGTGCAAACCTAGGGACATATTACCAAGATCAGCGTTAAAATCATTGCTGCCTTAGCGGCAGGAAAGTGCCACTAAAGTGGTGGCAATGGGCTTGATAATATGCCCCTGGGAATTCCCAGAGAAGGCCATGTTCACACCAGAACATGGACTCCTATGGGAATTCACAAGGGCCGATCATCAAGCCCAACACAGCTGCTATAGTGGCAGTTACCTGCCGCTAAAGCCACAATCATATTAACGCTGATCCTGATAATATGGCCCCTAGTCCATCTCCACTCACTATGGTGTTCATGTTTCTGAGCATAGGATCCTTGGCTTGTTACAATGACATGTCTCCTCTACTACCTTCAATATTAAGAACCATGAAAAAAGGGGCATACCAAACAATTAACAACACAGGCCATATAAACCAACATCACCAGCACTAATCCATACGAAAGTCTATTTCACAATCCCTCTGGGCATGTCACTACCCATGTTGCTCTGTACTCCTTGATAGCCTCACCAGTGCGTAAGCTGTGGTAATCTGTGTTATCCAGAAGCTAAACACCAAAAACACAATATACAGGCTGCCGCTTGAGATTCACCCATCATGCATGTCTACAATGGTGTGGAATGGTCACATCTACGCGCTATAAAGGCACAAGCCTGGTACCAGCTCACCTGGCTCAGTGTTGACATCGCACTCGCTGTCTTCTTCCACAAATGGTCAAAATAAATGGTCCCATGCCCTAGCCGCCTCAAGTGATCCCTTGCCCACTGTACCCTTGACCAGTAGTAGCCTAACTATCCCATCATACTCTGCCCATTTGGTGAACTGGCACTCCCATTGATCTAAACTCGTGGCACCACTTGCCTTCCAGTGCATCGTAATATCCCCTCATGGCCAATAATAATACCCTATCCATAAACTTGCGGCAAGCACACGTTGAGCCGTGTGTGGGAAGCAATGTAGGATTCAAGCCCCCTACGACAGATCAACCTCCTTGTCTGTCAACACCTTCAATACTGTCATCAGTATGGTCCAATAAGTTGCCTAAAGTGGTCACCCCCAAATCATGTGAGGAAAGTTTGCCCCCTCTCCCTGAACCCTTGTGCATGCCTATGAGTCAGTGTAGAAACATGCATTGACTTTCTGCCGGTGTGAGGTAAGGCAATGTAAAACATTTTAAATAAGCCTTTGGAAGCGGGTGTGCCTGCTGCACCTCCATGCTTACTCTACAATCTCTGCACAAGCCCTTTCCGGGATCTCTCGAACTACAGCTACCTCCTATTTCAATTCAGTTTGTCCAAACCCTGATGTGAACAAGACACTTGATGACCTACTATGCACAAGTGTCACTACTCTGACAAGGATACACCATCCACACAGATTTACACATGTCTGCATTGTCCATACACAGAAGTCAAAGGCCTATTTCATGAAAGGGACAAGGGGCAGCTAAACAAATGCAGCAGGTGCCACCATCACACAATGCAGTGTACACACATAATAATCGGAGTACATCAACATTGCCTAATAGGTGTGGCGGACTGCATCAGTCACATAACACAAACCAAGACACAACAGGTAGCATTTGTGTGTAGACACTGTTAAGACACATTTCTCACCTAGGCAACTTGTGATATTGCTGTCGTCGAGGGATGTTGAGGACCAGACGTGCAGAGGCGTCTTTAATGCGTCTAAGTTGTTATTAGAGTTTGGTCGAGGCTCCTGCATAGAGGATGTTACTGTATTCCAACTTGCTGCTGCAGAGTGCCTGTGTGACTGTACTCCATGTGTTGGTGGTAATCCACCTGTTGAACTTGACAAGCATCTGGAGGGTGATGAAGCAGGAGGACGAGATGATATTTTCCTGCTTTGGCATGGAGAGAGTAGAGTTGATGTTGAACCCCATGGTGCATGCGTGGGTGGTTGTTGCTGGATCTGTTCCCAGGGCAGCCGCACACCAGGAGGTGCCTCATGCGTAGGGGGTGGAGTTGAGGATGAGCATTTCTGTCTTGTCTGATGTACATCTCCTGTTGGCAGTCCTTCATCCACTCAGCAACGTCTTACAGCCCTACATGGTGTATGGTTGTGTAAGTGAGGGTGGCCATGGTGAGGGAGAAGATCAGCTGGCTGATGTTCTCGTAGGAGATGATGTTGAGGTTGGGCAGTTGGGTAACGTGTGCAAGTGGTGACATGTACATGTAGAGCAATGTTGTGTGAGGGATGAGCCCTGGGGTAATCCGCAGAAGATTACTGTGGACTCTGAGCAGGAAGGGTGGAGGAGGGTGGACTGGGTTTTGCCGTAGAGGAAGGAGTCTGTCCAGTCACGAGCCTTGTCTCGGATCTCGTTGTCGTGTATGCATGTGCATAGTGTGCAGTACAAGACAGTGTTGAAGTCAAATCACAGATACTGGTCAATGAATGCTGCTCTTTCACTGTTGTCCATCTGTGGCATTATGTCATTGGCGGCGGAGATGTGTCCAGTTTGCTGCAGGAGTTGCCGCTGAAGCGCAAATGGGAAGGATCCTGGATGCTGTTCCCATAGAGTTAGTGGTCCAGTTGTCTGTTGATGGTCTTCGCAATGACACCTCACACGAATGGCAGCAGGGAGGACGGAAGCAAAAGGCGGTACTTGGGGTCAAGTTTGTTTGTGGAGTAAGGGGTTGATATCGGCGTGCTTCCAGCTCAACGTCAATGTTGAATTTACAAGGGAGATGTTGATGCTCATCTGGAAATGGGGTGCAATGGTGGGGCTGGCTTTGGAGCAGATGTGGTGTGGGCATGTGCCTGACGTAGATCCGTAGTGGATGTAGTACCAGATGTGCATTGTGTTTGTGTTGTTTACGTTAGTGCAGGAGAGCAGGGGCTTGCCGTGTATGGGATCCATGGTGATGGAGGCCTCAGTGCTAATCGTGGCAGTCGTGGCATTGTAGCTGTCGTGGATTGCTGCACCCTTGCGATGGACAAAAGTAACTAAGGAGTTGCACAGGTCTTGCAAAGGTGGGATGGTGTTGTTGGAGCTGGTTTAGAAGAGTTCTTTCACTAAGTTGAAGAGCACTTAGCTGGTGTGTGCGTTGTTGGCAATACGGTCTTTGAAGGAGGCCCAATTGCGTATCTGTGGAGTTGAGGGTGTCTTTCTTCACTAGCTCATGGCAGGGCGGCATTGAGGCCTGGTGTTCTGCATTGAACCAGCTGACTCACTTGATGGTGTGTCTGTTGGAGTGTCTCTTAATCTGGGCGAGTGGGTTTGCGCTGTTGCCTATCCCTTGTCTGACGTTCTGGGTGCTGGAGTGAGTGTGGGTGGCTGTGCTCCAGGCAAGGTTGATGGTTAGCTGTGCTTCTGTGACTGTGCTCCCGCAGTGCCAGTGGATCTGTAGGGTGTGGTGGCGCGTGGTGTCTTCATGGAATGCGAATTTGCTGCGTTGGTGGTTGTTCCAGTGGAGGTTGGCTGGGTGGTTGGAGTAGACGTGGGAGCTTGCGGATAATATGTGGTCAAGCGTGTGGCTGTTGTGGTGGGTGGGTGTTGTGACAAGTTGTATGAGCCTGAGGGTGGCCAGGGTGTCGGTCAGGGTGGTGGATATGGTGCCGTCAATGGACACGAGGTGGAAGTTCAGCCCGACGTGAATGATGTAGTCTGTGGATGTGAGGGTGTGTGTACCGACAAAGTTGGTGATGGAGATGCAGAACTGTGTTCGGGGTCTGGAGGCTATGTAGATGCGGATTACTCTGAGGGTGGTTTTTGGATTGTTGTGGATCTGGATGTGCATGTGTCTTGCGTTGATGAGGATGTTGTCGTGGTTGTTCGAGACTCTGCGAGTGTTCCTGTTGACGATGTCAATTCATAGTCCTACTCCGTTGGTGCGGTCCCTGTGGTTGATATTGTAGCTGCACAGTATGGCTATGGCGAGGGAGTGTTCTGAGGCGGGGTACAATTAGGTCACTGTCATGGAGACCATGTCTGGGAAGGTAGAGTTGAGTAGGTCCCAGAGTTCACTTGTGTGTTGGCATCTGTGGCAGGTGTTGGGGACAATGCATCTGAGGTATTGCACACACGGAACTAAGCAGCAGTTTACCAGAAATTCACATGCACATCCATAATGTCATTATAATACCGTCATATTTGAAGCAAAAAACTCTTTCTTTTGGTGAAAGTATGGTGCTACTCAAACAAGAAATCTCCCTCTGCTTTTGGAAGAAACAACAGACTTGTAGGGAAACCGAAGGATGCCCTACTAAAGTCCACACACTAGTTACCCATCAGTTGAGGCACACATAAACAAACAATTTCTTTAACTAAGATGTATGTTCAAAGTCCACAATATGCTCCACAGTTTTCTTTAAATCTTTATTCTTTATTGCTCCTTCTTATCATGCCCACGTATATATACAAAAAAACAGCCGACACGTGTTTCGTCCATCAGGACTTTTTCAAGGTTAATGCGTATTCACACGGAGGTTTGAGCAACTCCTTAGTCACTTGCTCAGCCTAATGATAACTAGGTCCTTTGCCCATCAGTATTGGTCCTCTCCTTGTGGACCAAATAATCGTATTAATCGGCTTTACATTGATTCGTAACCACCAAAATCATCAGGTCATGGTACACCTCATCTACTACGAATTTAAATGGAAATCATGAACATCCTTATCCGATACACCATAAGTAGACCACTATGTCCTATTGGAACTCTGTAACGATTCTCATTTCAGCTGTCAAAAACATCGAGTCTCCCAGTTTAAAGCACACTCAAATATAGAGTTGCCAAACAAGTCATGATACACCTGTATGAGGAACCAGTTACAGCGTCTCGACTCCTAAATCCGAACCAGACCTGGTTCGGATTTAGGAGTCGAGACGCTGTAACTGGGTCAGACACCCTTCTGTTGTCTTGGAGCCTCCAACAACCAGCCGTGGAGTCCCCCAGAGATCCTCATTCAGCCCTACAATCTTTCACATCTATATGTCTCCGCACGCCACAATCATGATTAGCTATGGACTCAACATTGTATCATAGGCATACGACTGGCAACTCCTCCTCGACACATCCAGCCAACACAATTCCAGCTAACACAAGTATTGCGAATCAATGGCAGAGCTTGCTAGATGAATGTCAAAGAGCTGCATACAAGTGAGCAACAACAAAAGAGAAGTACCCATCATGTGCAAAAACATCCACGCATGTAATTACACAGGCTCCTCACACGGCATGGGGGACCCACACCCCAACACAGCCCAAGCACGCGACATGTAATCCATCATGGACTCCGATGTCCAAGATAATTGCAAGATCTATCCGGTCTCAGCATCGTGCTTCCACACACTCTGCCTCCTATGTCAGACACTCAAATGACTCCTACTCAAACACACATAGTCACTCACTCATGCCCTGTGCAATAGCTCACCCTACTACGGCAACACAGTCCATGACATATTTAACATGAACCACAACTGCAAGATGCAGGAGATCTCAAATGCAACCACAGGACTGGTCATCACACTGCCGGGACCCTGTCACACCTCCCACCACCTGCGCACACTCCACTGTCTCCACATAAAAGCTAGAGTCACATTCAAAATGTGCACCCAGGATCACACAGCCATCCACAACACTGGGCAAACATACCTTAACATCCAACTCTATTTCCATGGCACATCAAAGGACCCGCAAATCTAACCAGCTGGCCCATGCCATGTTCCCCGCCCCAGAGGGATCTGATTGTGAGTCTGCTCCTTTTCCTACCTTGCAGATATGGCCTGTGGCACACTTCCGCTACACCTCTGACAGGCAACGTTGCTCCCCATCTCCAAGCACTAACTCTGAACATTGCTCTTCGACAGACACACCCCTTGATATACTTCAACATGCAAACACCGCCATGCCCCTGCAACCCTTCCTGCTGAGTATTAGCTCACATTAGGCATGTGTGTTTTGGGATGTTTGACACCGGGGATGTCCATTCCTATGTGGTATTTCCAGTGGCACAGTTACTCTACGCAGTCATTGCAACGCCAATCGTCACTCCACCTTGCACTGCATGGCGCACATCAATAATGTGTATTTTTCTAGACTATTCCAACACCTTCCATACTGTTGCACACACTGTAGTGGGAAGAGTGTGTCATGCAAATCCAAGGTCAAGGACATCATGCGCAAGTATTTATCGCAAGTCGCATTGCATTAATCACGTTGTTACAGTATCACTGTCTTGGGACAGCATTAAAACATCTTGGGGCATATGTATCAAGCGATTTGTTATTCGCAAACGCTGACATTCGCAAGAAAACAGCTTTTGTGAAGACAAATCTCAAAACTGTAAGTATGAGCCTTTTTTGCATCGCAACAATGATGACTCGCTATTTTGGGTTTCATTAATTTGGCGTAAGCATTTAAGGAATCGCAAATTGCGATTCCTTAAATGCTATGTAACAAGCACTCAAGTTGTGCGACTTCTCCTTAAGAAATTGCAAATTACCAGCAACTTCAAGTTGGTGGTATGTTGTGAATTCTTATTAAAAAGCACTTTTTAGCATTTTTCTATGTGCCATGTGGCGCACATTCATGCCCTTATGGCATGTATGTGCGCCATATGCGCACAGATGCTCATTTCAGGGGTGCATCAGGGTGTCATCATGACACCCTTGCACCTTAGAAATAATTCATATTTAGCGATTACCAATTTGGGATTCGCAATTTGAGAATGACTGCCCATTCATTCCTATGGGCCTCCTGGCCCTTAGGAATGAATGGGAAGGTATTCCTTAATTGCAATTTCGCAATTTGCTAATCGCAATTAAGGAATAATCTGAATTTGGTACATATGTGCGAATCTTTACATACCTCCCGTTTTGCAATTCTCAAATTGCGATTCTCAAAAAATCGCTATTTGCGAATCGCAAATACGGTTTTTGATACATATGCCCCCTTATCTTCTTCTCACACAGGTCACTCATATATGTACGTAACATTAGTTGTGGACAACAAGGTAATTGGTACTTACCACCCTGGATGCCAGGCAGGACACCAGTGTAATCAAGCAGGTCCGCCTCCCGTGCCAGCATAGCCTGCCAGCGGTGCTTCCACTGCCGCACAGTCCGGGTCACCTTGAAGCAGCAGAGCATCTGCGCCCGAACGCGCTCCCACCGCAACTTGCGCACCGCAACACCATACCCATGGAGGATGCGCCCTCCCCTCTCCAGCATCAGAGGCAGGTGGCACCGCACCAGCCACAGGAAGCCCCCCAATGCCTTCTCAGACATCCGCCCTGACCTGCCCACCCCCGGCATCTCCACACACCCCAGTTCTCAACCCCAGAACACAAAACAGAAAACCCAAGGAGGACAATAGTAAAAAAAACACACAAAACACAACAAGACTGAGGACAGTAGACAGTAGAAAGTAAATTAAATGTAAAAAAATTCAAAAAAACACGTTAGACAGGGCACAGCAACACAGCAACACTCCAAGCCACACTCTCCACCAGCACAATACCAAAAACACCTCCTCACTCATCCAAATCCAACACAATGTGCCCAAAAGAGAAAGTGAAAGTGAATGCCACACACATGGAGACAGGAAGCAGGCATAGATCACTTCCTGTGTGTCAGAGACAATTTTTTTTACATACCGACAAGAAACTGCACGCTAAGGGGCCGCTACTGTACTCTGGCTGATACTGTAATGGGTATGCGGCCCGTTTTCATGAAAAGCGATCAAAATCTGCACGCTAAGGGGCAGCTAATGGAATCATGCAGCATACATGCAACCAGAATCTGCACGCTAAGGACCCGCTAATGTCAATATGCTTACTGTAATGTGTATGCATACAGTGTAATGAAAAGCTATCCAAATCTGCACGCTAAGGGGCAGCTAATGGAATCATGCAGCATACATGCGACCAGAATCTGCACGATAAGGACCCGCTAATGTCAATATGCTTACTGTAATGTGTATGCATACAGTGTAATGAAAAGCGATCCAAATCTGCACGCTAAGGGGCAGCTAATGGAATCATGGAGCATACATGCGACCAGAATCTGCACGCTAAGGACCCGCTAATGTCAATATGCTTACCTTAATGTGTATGCATACAGTGTAATGAAAAGCGATCCAAATCTGCACGCTAAGGGGCAGCTAATGGAATCATGCAGCATACATGCGACCAGAATCTGCACGCTAAGGACCCGCTAATGCCAATATGCTTACTGTAATGTGTATGCATACAGTGTAATGAAAAGCGATCCAAATCTGCACGCTAAGGGGCAGCTAATGGAATCATGCAGCATACATGCGACCAGAATCTGCACACTAAGGACCCGCTAATGTCAATATGCTTACTGTAATGTGTATGCATACAGAGTAATGAAAAGCGATCCAAATCTGCACGCTAAGGGGCAGCTAATGGAATCATGCAGCATACATGCGACCAGAATCTGCACGCTAAGGACCCGCTAATGTCAATATGCTTACTGTAATGTGTATGCGTCATCTTTCATAGCTTTCAATGGTTTTCGTCACGCTAAGAGGCTGATACTGGCCTGATGCTGATACCGTATTGGGGAGTGTGTCCAGCCATGTGCCTTTAAATGCTACATCCTGGAATTCATATGCCAATGATGGACATTCAGGCCAATACTCTGGTAACTGCACAATATTACAATGTGAAGATAGGTTTGCACAATGACGGCCAACTCCATTTGAGGGTTACCTATTTTTATAGGAAGGCAGGCTAATGTTGGCAACCCAGCTTGCTGGCTACATCCGGATGTCAGACATGCACGCATTGTGTGCATTTACACAGCGTTTAAGCCGCCACCCGGAGGCCGGATGCATACCGGAAGAGCCAATAAGCCACTAGGAGCGTCTTCCATTTTCAAATGAATAACCATGTAGAACTGAGAAGTGGAACAATCATGAAAAAGTGCAAAAAGACTCCCACAACCCCACCTTCCGCAATAGTTTCAGCCTACCTAGATGAGAGTAAGCATACACAATATGTGTGTAAGGGGGCCCCCTCGTCACTCCACTGTGTGACGGCAGAGGATGATTGCCCCATCGTTGGTATGCGTCAGACCTGCAAGTATTTTGGGCATGTGACTTCCCTCATATCTCCCGACAATGAAGTCACAAAGGGGAAACACGGAGTGGACAAACTCTCTCAACCTTCCCTCTGCAGCCGGAGACAGGCGCTCAAGAGCTAATAGGTTTCTTAGACATTGTAACCAGAACAGGAGCCCTGGAAATCCCATTTTCCCCCACTGTGCTAGGATAACCGGCCTGTCCGCCAGCAAAGCTGTGACTATCTGCCTAGCCCTGAGGGATGTTATTGAGAAGGCCTTCAGCTGTGAGAGGCCAAGGAGAGTGTACTCCGGTGCGCCGGGCATTGCTATGTTGCACGCTGTATCTATGTTATCTAAGGACTCACCCCAATATCTCTACAATTTTTGACAATGCCAGAGTAAGTGCACAAGTGTACCAGTCATCCTGCAGCCCTGACAGCAGCAATCTGGCTGGCTGTTATACCAGACATGTAGTTGCACAGGTGTGTGACAACAATGAGAGCAAACCTTGTAGGGGGTTCCAGCCCCCGCTACACTGTGCACAGTGTGGTGTGCGCAATACAGGATACGTTCCCATTCCTTGGCTTACGTTGGCCTCCACAGCTACATTTCCATCAAAACCTGCACTTTTGTGCACTGACCACTCAGAGTGGTGATGAGCATTTTGTACAGCTCAGATATGAGGGAATGTTTGTCCTCCTTACGCGCTGACCACTTTGCATGTGACGTAACCAACGTCGAGTCCCGTGACCCAGTGTGTTATTTGGCATTATGAATACACAAAAGCAGAGGGAAAATCATAATCCTGTATGGGCCACAGACATGGCACTCGCCCTTCTAGATCAAAGATTGACCCTGTTTTTGCCAGCAATGGAATATCGCTGATTGCTGATCCAGGGGCAAGTCAAGTTTATCCACGCTGTCGTTCGTTGGTGAGGGGAAAGAGGCCCACCCCTTCCATACTGCCACCCTGTCCAAGACCTTGTGGGTGGGCGCCCTAACCAGCAAAGAGTCCAGGGCCAGTGCTTATGGGCTAGCCACAGTTAGATCCCGATGTTTTTCCCCGCCACAGTCTGGTCCATGAAGTTCTGTTGCTTCTCCCATAGCAGCCTATTCCATTCAACTATGTATCAGAGGCATGTGGCTTGTTAGTAGCCACCAATGAGGTGAAATCCCAGGCTGCCTTTAATTTTTGGCCATGTAAACTGCACATGTGGGAGGCAAGTCCGCTTGCACTCCATGACAGACTTAGTTATGATGGTTTGCAATTGTGTGAGTGCACGGTGGTGGGACACCATGTGTCCAAATTGACATACTTTGGAAATGCGTGGAAGACTCAACATTTACCCTCCGCTATGCCTCAAAAACATATGAGGCTCACTTTTGAGCAGGAGTCCAGCGCCTTATCCGTCTCATCCAATAGTGTTGGATATTTGAGCTTCGCTACAGGCAAGAGTCGGAGCAAGTTGTAGGCCCAGGTACTGTGTATCCCACTGCACACAACAAAATGAGAATTGTTGTTCCATAGCCAACACTTCCTCAGGGGTATACACAGACTACCTTTTACGTTCCAAGACAGTCAAAACCCAAAATGGCATGTGACATTACTCATCCCCACATCTTTGTGTGATTTCACAGACATTCATTACAAAAAGGGATGAGAATTGTAAGGGTAGTACTCCCCTGGGGTGGTCTGTAGGTGATGAGTATGTGTGCATATAAATCCGACAATAAGGGTGGGCATGATGTGCCCTACTCACACATGCGGCTCCAAAAGCGCTGTGGGGGAGTAGGAGTGCAGCTCCAACTCATCCAAATAGACATGTCTTGTTCCGCATGTTAGCATGCTGGGTGTGAGATTGTGTGAATTTGACTTTCATATCATCGATTTCTTTGCTTGCGGCGTAGGGGGCAGCTCTCCCTCTGCCTTGTGATCCCGGTCGAGTCTGCAAGGGCAAGGTTGTCAGAGCAGCTGTTCCTCTTGGGGATGTTGAGGTTGACTCTGTCATGGATGTCTTTGTGGCTGATGATGTGTAGTGAATTGAATGTGTGTGTGAGTAGTTAGCGGCTTACTTTCTCCTTGTTGTTGCTACATTGGATGTTCTGCATGTGTTGCCTCTTGTGTTTGGGATGTGGGTTTCTGAAGACAGGTGTGTCTGCCGCTTTCATGCTGTGTTATAACTTGTGTAGTGGCGTTTTGTATCTCCCTGCGTAGATTTTGTTGCAGTAGTCCAGTCTGCTGTGGATGAGTGCGTTTTGTCCAATTGTTATACTTCCTGGGGTTATACGTTGTGATGGATTAGGTTTGGTCTGTAGGCAGCTGTAGCATGCAATGGAGTAGATCTTGCTGGGCAGGATGATGTTGTACTTGGGATGATGCCAAACTTGCGTGCATGGTCTGTCAGTGAGAGCGGGCTCACACGGGCTGTCAACCACCAGAGGTTGTCCCATGCGGATGTGGATGGAGCAGAGATGAGGAGGTCAGTCTTCTCACAGTTGATCTTTATTCCGAGGTGTGTCATCCAATCTGCTAGTTCCGACATTCATTCCTGGGAGCTGGCTTTTGTGTCTTCTGCGTTGTTCTTGATGGGGAGGATGTGCTGTGTGTTGTCTATGTGGGATGATATGCTTACCCCGTGCTGTCTAGCGATGGCAGTGAGTGGGGACATGTGCATATAGCAAAACGTGTGTGTTAGTGACGCTCCATGTTGTACTCCAGGAGAGAGATTTTCCTTGTATCCCCTTGTGGTGGTGTCTGGCATGTGGTGTGTGGTGTGTGAGAGGGTGTTTGTGGCTGCATAGAGGTGTAGTAGGATGTGTTGTCCACAATGTGACACAGGTCAAGTGGCATGCATATTTAAGCATTGTCAGCATGGTGTAAGTTCTTGGTGCTGTGCTTGATACCCAAACAAGACTGGGAGTGGTCCGTGATGGAGTTCTCTTCAATGTAGCCAGTCATCTGGGTGTTTATGTGTCTCTCAGTGACTTTGTCCACCACGGGGTGCAGGGAGATGGTCAGATAGTTCGTCTTGTCTGTTGGGTCAGACTGCCAATGTGCTGGTTTGTTCAAAGTAGAGACCGGTCTTGCAGGTCTTCCTGAAGGTGTCCAGAGATGGTGTGCATGTGAGCTCTGCTGGTGGCTCATTCAATGTCTTGGATGCATGCAGAGATATATTTTCATGCTTGGCACCATTTCACACCCCAATTTAACATTTGCACCCATTTTAGGACCCATTCTTCCGAATTGAGCCCCATTCAACACCCACTTCTCTACATTCTCTACATTCCATGCCCAATTTTCAGATTTGTCCGAAAACTTTAACACCGAATTAACCATGAAATTCATTATTTGGCACTTACAAACACATGAAGTTTCCATTTTTAATGATAAGTACACCCTGTGAATCTTGGTTTGCATGCTATTTGACACAACCATTGATGAATTCTGTGCCAGATTTTACTCCTTGTAAAGTCAAGTTGTGCACGATTGACACACTGTTAACTCTCTGTGGTGCTGAAACATACACCCCAGAATTGTCATTTTGGACTCTTACTTGCAATTATTGTACAATGGTAACATTTCATATTGATATACTGATGCAGGAAAGTAACTTGCAGACAGGGTATGTGTGTTGAGTTTGTTTATTGTCACAAACAGTTCTTGAGGCAAATTTCCATATACATGTATTTGTTTTTGTCAGTCACAATGTGATGTGCTCAAGTGAAATAATTGTTTATTATCCTGTTCCTTCAGGCAATTCCAGCAGCATTGGCAGTGGTGTGTGGGCCACCTTGTTGATCTTCTTCATCATCTTGGTCATCGGCCGGTGCTGCAGGCACTTCGATCCAGGGAGCATTTGTGCAGACACAAATGTTGTGCAATACACAACATGCTATTATTATTTTGTTGACCATTTCTGGGCTGTACAGCAGTTGGCTACCTGTAATGTCCAGGCACCGGAAACGTGATTTGAGCACGCCAAATGTACGCTCCACGATCCCACGTGTGCGTCGATGTGCAGCATTGTACTGCCTCTGTGCCTGGGTGGTGGGGTTTGTAATTGGTGTCATCATCTACGGGCAGAGAGCATATCCTTGATCACCTATGATATGTAATAGGGAGATGTGTACATGATTAATTAGGCATACTATGTTGGCAGTGTTGACATATTTTGCGATTGTTCTTTTTGCTATTTTTTGACTTAGGTTAGACATGTGTTGCTTCTGGCTATTTAGCGCCATCAATGCTGAGTACATTGCCTCAGTGTTGATTCTCCAACCATCCTTTTTGCTGGTGTTTGCTGCACTGTTGCATAAGTGTCACTACAAGTGTCAAAAATGGGAATGATGCCTGCACAATAACCACAGACACCGACAGGCAGTCTGGCTCTCCTAACATCTAGCCATAGCACTGATCCACACTCGTTGCAGTCACCGCCATGTGAATGTTCAAATGACTTTGGCCACACATGGCACAGCTGACATTCAGACATGCATCTCATGCTGATGGCAGACCTGTGACACCACACAAGCCACGCAATTGTATGTCCCGAGGTAATACGGAGGAACTGACCACAGCCACCTCACCTGCAGGGCCCAATGGGGACAGTGAAGGTTGGCACACACCATCAACAATGACTTGTGACACCACGTGAACTTACTGGCCTGCATCATCTGTCACTAGCAGAGCATTAGACTCACATGAGACAACTTCTCACAATCATTTTTGTCACTAGCAGAGCATTAGACTCACATGACACAACTTCTCACAATCATTTACAATATGTGGTTTCTTCAACAAGATCAGACTGTCCACACACTTCCCCACGCTGATACACATGGCATGGCTCACCTTTGCACACTTCTTAGCATTTGTAAAATGCGAAGTGGGTCGCACACCGCTCGTCATACTAGCAAATAGCCCCATAGGATTCTGGAGGATGTAGTGACAGCGGCGGGTACACCTATGCCACGAGTAAAAGGTTTAAAATGCCATCCCTGGACACGTGTTTCGAGGTAATTGCCTCTCGTCAGCAGGGAGCAGGTACGTATGCGGAGTGCTGTAGACTGCCAAAAATTGTCAGGTATAGTACCTCTCACGGCGCGCGGGTGCGGGATCCGGGCTCGTCAACCCATAGCTCAGGGAGCTTTAAATACAAAATGCGAAGTGGGTCGCACACCGCTCGTCATACTAGCAAATAGCCCCATAGGATTCTGGAGGATGTAGTGACAGCGGCGGGTACACCTATGCCACGAGTAAAAAGTTTAAAATGCCATCCCTGGACACGTGTTTCGAGGTAATTGCCTCTCGTCAGCAGGGAGCAGGTACGTATGCGGAGTGCTGTAGACTGCCAAAAATTGTCAGGTATAGTACCTCTCACGGCGCGCGGGTGCAGGATCCGGGCTCGTCAACCCATAGCTCAGGGAGCTTTAAATACAAAATGCGAAGTGGGTCGCACACCGCTCGTCATACTAGCAAATAGCCCCATAGGATTCTGGAGGATGTAGTGACAGCGGCGGGTACACCTATGCCACGAGTAAAAAGTTTAAAATGCCATCCCTGGACACGTGTTTCGAGGTAATTGCCTCTCGTCAGCAGGGAGCAGGTACGTATGCGGAGTGCTGTAGACTGCCAAAAATTGTCAGGTATAGTACCTCTCACGGCGCGCGGGTGCGGGATCCGGGCTCGTCAACCCATAGCTCAGGGAGCTTTAAATACAAAATGCGAAGTGGGTCGCACACCGCTCGTCATACTAGCAAATAGCCCCATAGGATTCTGGAGGATGTAGTGACAGCGGCGGGTACACCTATGCCACGAGTAAAAAGTTTAAAATGCCATCCCTGGACACGTGTTTCGAGGTAATTGCCTCTCGTCAGCAGGGAGCAGGTACGTAAGCGGAGTGCTGTAGACTGCCAAAAATTGTCAGGTATAGTACCTCTCACGGCGCGCGGGTGCGGGATCCGGGCTCGTCAACCCATAGCTCAGGGAGCTTTAAATACAAAATGCGAAGTGGGTCGCACACCGCTCGTCATACTAGCAAATAGCCCCATAGGATTCTGGAGGATGTAGTGACAGCGGCGGGTACACCTATGCCACGAGTAAAAAGTTTAAAATGCCATCCCTGGACACGTGTTTCGAGGTAATTGCCTCTCGTCAGCAGGGAGCAGGTACGTATGCGGAGTGCTGTAGACTGCCAAAAATTGTCAGGTATAGTACCTCTCACGGCGCGCGGGTGCGGGATCCGGGCTCGTCAACCCATAGCTCAGGGAGCTTTAAATACAAAATGCGAAGTGGGTCGCACACCGCTCGTCATACTAGCAAATAGCCCCATAGGATTCTGGAGGATGTAGTGACAGCGGCGGGTACACCTATGCCACGAGTAAAAAGTTTAAAATGCCATCCCTGGACACGTGTTTCGAGGTAATTGCCTCTCGTCAGCAGGGAGCAGGTACGTATGCGGAGTGCTGTAGACTGCCAAAAATTGTCAGGTATAGTACCTCTCACGGCGCGCGGGTGCGGGATCCGGGCTCGTCAACCCATAGCTCAGGGAGCTTTAAATACAAAATGCGAAGTGGGTCGCACACCGCTCGTCATACTAGCAAATAGCCCCATAGGATTCTGGAGGATGTAGTGACAGCGGCGGGTACACCTATGCCACGAGTAAAAAGTTTAAAATGCCATCCCTGGACACGTGTTTCGAGGTAATTGCCTCTCGTCAGCAGGGAGCAGGTACGTATGCGGAGTGCTGTAGACTGCCAAAAATTGTCAGGTATAGTACCTCTCACGGCGCGCGGGTGCGGGATCCGGGCTCGTCAACCCATAGCTCAGGGAGCTTTAAATACAAAATGCGAAGTGGGTCGCACACCGCTCGTCATACTAGCAAATAGCCCCATAGGATTCTGGAGGATGTAGTGACAGCGGCGGGTACACCTATGCCACGAGTAAAAAGTTTAAAATGCCATCCCTGGACACGTGTTTCGAGGTAATTGCCTCTCGTCAGCAGGGAGCAGGTACGTATGCGGAGTGCTGTAGACTGCCAAAAATTGTCAGGTATAGTACCTCTCACGGCGCGCGGGTGCGGGATCCGGGCTCGTCAACCCATAGCTCAGGGAGCTTTAAATACAAAATGCGAAGTGGGTCGCACACCGCTCGTCATACTAGCAAATAGCCCCATAGGATTCTGGAGGATGTAGTGACAGCGGCGGGTACACCTATGCCACGAGTAAAAAGTTTAAAATGCCATCCCTGGACACGTGTTTCGAGGTAATTGCCTCTCGTCAGCAGGGAGCAGGTACGTATGCGGAGTGCTGTAGACTGCCAAAAATTGTCAGGTATAGTACCTCTCACGGCGCGCGGGTGCGGGATCCGGGCTCGTCAACCCATAGCTCAGGGAGCTTTAAATACAAAATGCGAAGTGGGTCGCACACCGCTCGTCATACTAGCAAATAGCCCCATAGGATTCTGGAGGATGTAGTGACAGCGGCGGGTACACCTATGCCACGAGTAAAAAGTTTAAAATGCCATCCCTGGACACGTGTTTCGAGGTAATTGCCTCTCGTCAGCAGGGAGCAGGTACGTATGCGGAGTGCTGTAGACTGCCAAAAATTGTCAGGTATAGTACCTCTCACGGCGCGCGGGTGCGGGATCCGGGCTCGTCAACCCATAGCTCAGGGAGCTTTAAATACAAAATGCGAAGTGGGTCGCACACCGCTCGTCATACTAGCAAATAGCCCCATAGGATTCTGGAGGATGTAGTGACAGCGGCGGGTACACCTATGCCACGAGTAAAAAGTTTAAAATGCCATCCCTGGACACGTGTTTCGAGGTAATTGCCTCTCGTCAGCAGGGAGCAGGTACGTATGCGGAGTGCTGTAGACTGCCAAAAATTGTCAGGTATAGTACCTCTCACGGCGCGCGGGTGCGGGATCCGGGCTCGTCAACCCATAGCTCAGGGAGCTTTAAATACAAAATGCGAAGTGGGTCGCACACCGCTCGTCATACTAGCAAATAGCCCCATAGGATTCTGGAGGATGTAGTGACAGCGGCGGGTACACCTATGCCACGAGTAAAAAGTTTAAAATGCCATCCCTGGACACGTGTTTCGAGGTAATTGCCTCTCGTCAGCAGGGAGCAGGTACGTATGCGGAGTGCTGTAGACTGCCAAAAATTGTCAGGTATAGTACCTCTCACGGCGCGCGGGTGCGGGATCCGGGCTCGTCAACCCATAGCTCAGGGAGCTTTAAATACAAAATGCGAAGTGGGTCGCACACCGCTCGTCATACTAGCAAATAGCCCCATAGGATTCTGGAGGATGTAGTGACAGCGGCGGGTACACCTATGCCACGAGTAAAAAGTTTAAAATGCCATCCCTGGACACGTGTTTCGAGGTAATTGCCTCTCGTCAGCAGGGAGCAGGTACGTATGCGGAGTGCTGTAGACTGCCAAAAATTGTCAGGTATAGTACCTCTCACGGCGCGCGGGTGCGGGATCCGGGCTCGTCAACCCATAGCTCAGGGAGCTTTAAATACAAAATGCGAAGTGGGTCGCACACCGCTCGTCATACTAGCAAATAGCCCCATAGGATTCTGGAGGATGTAGTGACAGCGGCGGGTACACCTATGCCACGAGTAAAAAGTTTAAAATGCCATCCCTGGACACGTGTTTCGAGGTAATTGCCTCTCGTCAGCAGGGAGCAGGTACGTATGCGGAGTGCTGTAGACTGCCAAAAATTGTCAGGTATAGTACCTCTCACGGCGCGCGGGTGCGGGATCCGGGCTCGTCAACCCATAGCTCAGGGAGCTTTAAATACAAAATGCGAAGTGGGTCGCACACCGCTCGTCATACTAGCAAATAGCCCCATAGGATTCTGGAGGATGTAGTGACAGCGGCGGGTACACCTATGCCACGAGTAAAAAGTTTAAAATGCCATCCCTGGACACGTGTTTCGAGGTAATTGCCTCTCGTCAGCAGGGAGCAGGTACGTATGCGGAGTGCTGTAGACTGCCAAAAATTGTCAGGTATAGTACCTCTCACGGCGCGCGGGTGCGGGATCCGGGCTCGTCAACCCATAGCTCAGGGAGCTTTAAATACAAAATGCGAAGTGGGTCGCACACCGCTCGTCATACTAGCAAATAGCCCCATAGGATTCTGGAGGATGTAGTGACAGCGGCGGGTACACCTATGCCACGAGTAAAAAGTTTAAAATGCCATCCCTGGACACGTGTTTCGAGGTAATTGCCTCTCGTCAGCAGGGAGCAGGTACGTATGCGGAGTGCTGTAGACTGCCAAAAATTGTCAGGTATAGTACCTCTCACGGCGCGCGGGTGCGGGATCCGGGCTCGTCAACCCATAGCTCAGGGAGCTTTAAATACAAAATGCGAAGTGGGTCGCACACCGCTCGTCATACTAGCAAATAGCCCCATAGGATTCTGGAGGATGTAGTGACAGCGGCGGGTACACCTATGCCACGAGTAAAAAGTTTAAAATGCCATCCCTGGACACGTGTTTCGAGGTAATTGCCTCTCGTCAGCAGGGAGCAGGTACGTATGCGGAGTGCTGTAGACTGCCAAAAATTGTCAGGTATAGTACCTCTCACGGCGCGCGGGTGCGGGATCCGGGCTCGTCAACCCATAGCTCAGGGAGCTTTAAATACAAAATGCGAAGTGGGTCGCACACCGCTCGTCATACTAGCAAATAGCCCCATAGGATTCTGGAGGATGTAGTGACAGCGGCGGGTACACCTATGCCACGAGTAAAAAGTTTAAAATGCCATCCCTGGACACGTGTTTCGAGGTAATTGCCTCTCGTCAGCAGGGAGCAGGTACGTATGCGGAGTGCTGTAGACTGCCAAAAATTGTCAGGTATAGTACCTCTCACGGCGCGCGGGTGCGGGATCCGGGCTCGTCAACCCATAGCTCAGGGAGCTTTAAATACAAAATGCGAAGTGGGTCGCACACCGCTCGTCATACTAGCAAATAGCCCCATAGGATTCTGGAGGATGTAGTGACAGCGGCGGGTACACCTATGCCACGAGTAAAAAGTTTAAAATGCCATCCCTGGACACGTGTTTCGAGGTAATTGCCTCTCGTCAGCAGGGAGCAGGTACGTATGCGGAGTGCTGTAGACTGCCAAAAATTGTCAGGTATAGTACCTCTCACGGCGCGCGGGTGCGGGATCCGGGCTCGTCAACCCATAGCTCAGGGAGCTTTAAATACAAAATGCGAAGTGGGTCGCACACCGCTCGTCATACTAGCAAATAGCCCCATAGGATTCTGGAGGATGTAGTGACAGCGGCGGGTACACCTATGCCACGAGTAAAAAGTTTAAAATACCATCCCTGGACACGTGTTTCGAGGTAATTGCCTCTCGTCAGCAGGGAGCAGGTACGTATGCGGAGTGCTGTAGACTGCCAAAAATTGTCAGGTATAGTACCTCTCACGGCGCGCGGGTGCGGGATCCGGGCTCGTCAACCCATAGCTCAGGGAGCTTTAAATACAAAATGCGAAGTGGGTCGCACACCGCTCGTCATACTAGCAAATAGCCCCATAGGATTCTGGAGGATGTAGTGACAGCGGCGGGTACACCTATGCCACGAGTAAAAAGTTTAAAATGCCATCCCTGGACACGTGTTTCGAGGTAATTGCCTCTCGTCAGCAGGGAGCAGGTACGTATGCGGAGTGCTGTAGACTGCCAAAAATTGTCAGGTATAGTACCTCTCACGGCGCGCGGGTGCGGGATCCGGGCTCGTCAACCCATAGCTCAGGGAGCTTTAAATACAAAATGCGAAGTGGGTCGCACACCGCTCGTCATACTAGCAAATAGCCCCATAGGATTCTGGAGGATGTAGTGACAGCAGCGGGTACACCTATGCCACGAGTAAAAAGTTTAAAATGCCATCCCTGGACACGTGTTTCGAGGTAATTGCCTCTCGTCAGCAGGGAGCAGGTACGTATGCGGAGTGCTGTAGACTGCCAAAAATTGTCAGGTATAGTACCTCTCACGGCGCGCGGGTGCGGGATCCGGGCTCGTCAACCCATAGCTCAGGGAGCTTTAAATACAAAATGCGAAGTGGGTCGCACACCGCTCGTCATACTAGCAAATAGCCCCATAGGATTCTGGAGGATGTAGTGACAGCGGCGGGTACACCTATGCCACGAGTAAAAAGTTTAAAATGCCATCCCTGGACACGTGTTTCGAGGTAATTGCCTCTCGTCAGCAGGGAGCAGGTACGGAGCTATGGGTTGACGAGCCCGGATCCCGCACCCGCGCGCCGTGAGAGGTACTAGACCTGATAATTTTTGGCAGTCTACAGCACCCCGCATACGTACCTGCTCCCTGCTGACGAGAGGCAATTACCTCGAAACACGTGTCCAGGGATGGCATTTTAAACTTTTTACTCGTGGCATAGGTGTACCCGCCGCTGTCACTACATCCTCCAGAATCCTATGGGGCTATTTGCTAGTATGACGAGCGGTGTGCGACCCACTTCGCATTTTGTATTTAAAGCTCCCTGAGCTATGGGTTGACGAGCCCGGATCCCGCACCCGCGCGCCGTGAGAGGTACTAGACCTGATAATTTTTGGCAGTCTACAGCACCCCGCATACGTACCTGCTCCCTGCTGACGAGAGGCAATTACCTCGAAACACGTGTCCAGGGATGGCATTTTAAACTTTTTACTCGTGGCATAGGTGTACCCGCCGCTGTCACTACATCCTCCAGAATCCTATGGGGCTATTTGCTAGTATGACGAGCGGTGTGCGACCCACTTCGCATTTTGTATTTAAAGCTCCCTGAGCTATGGGTTGACGAGCCCGGATCCCGCACCCGCGCGCCGTGAGAGGTACTAGACCTGATAATTTTTGGCAGTCTACAGCACCCCGCATACGTACCTGCTCCCTGCTGACGAGAGGCAATTACCTCGAAACACGTGTCCAGGGATGGCATTTTAAACTTTTTACTCGTGGCATAGGTGTACCCGCCGCTGTCACTACATCCTCCAGAATCCTATGGGGCTATTTGCTAGTATGACGAGCGGTGTGCGACCCACTTCGCATTTTGTATTTAAAGCTCCCTGAGCTATGGGTTGACGAGCCCGGATCCCGCACCCGCGCGCCGTGAGAGGTACTAGACCTGATAATTTTTGGCAGTCTACAGCACCCCGCATACGTACCTGCTCCCTGCTGACGAGAGGCAATTACCTCGAAACACGTGTCCAGGGATGGCATTTTAAACTTTTTACTCGTGGCATAGGTGTACCCGCCGCTGTCACTACATCCTCCAGAATCCTATGGGGCTATTTGCTAGTATGACGAGCGGTGTGCGACCCACTTCGCATTTTGTATTTAAAGCTCCCTGAGCTATGGGTTGACGAGCCCGGATCCCGCACCCGCGCGCCGTGAGAGGTACTAGACCTGATAATTTTTGGCAGTCTACAGCACCCCGCATACGTACCTGCTCCCTGCTGACGAGAGGCAATTACCTCGAAACACGTGTCCAGGGATGGCATTTTAAACTTTTTACTCGTGGCATAGGTGTACCCGCCGCTGTCACTACATCCTCCAGAATCCTATGGGGCTATTTGCTAGTATGACGAGCGGTGTGCGACCCACTTCGCATTTTGTATTTAAAGCTCCCTGAGCTATGGGTTGACGAGCCCGGATCCCGCACCCGCGCGCCGTGAGAGGTACTAGACCTGATAATTTTTGGCAGTCTACAGCACCCCGCATACGTACCTGCTCCCTGCTGACGAGAGGCAATTACCTCGAAACACGTGTCCAGGGATGGCATTTTAAACTTTTTACTCGTGGCATAGGTGTACCCGCCGCTGTCACTACATCCTCCAGAATCCTATGGGGCTATTTGCTAGTATGACGAGCGGTGTGCGACCCACTTCGCACTTCTTAGCATTTGTAATGGATTAGCATTTGAAAGGTCAATTACTACACACAAGTAGTGACCGAATACACATCCACTTCCTCATCGGGCAACCACATGACACACTATATGACAGGGTTGAGGCAGAGAAATATTTGTGGCAGAGTGAGAGAGGAGATGCTACTACACACCATCAACAGCAGCATCCAACAACACTGCAGTCAACAACAATGGCGCAGTATGGTGGTTTAATGACACATTTTCCGGCCTATGCATGCACATTTGCCCCACTCTGCACTTCCTAAAATCAAAGTGCATTGTTACAACCTTGGTCACGACAGACCGCAGACTTGACACACTGATTGTACATGTGTGAGTACTTGTGAAACGTTGGGTCACCCTTATAGGTCACCGGCAACAAGTACTGCAACATGATCATCTTCATCAACCATGCAACCACACACCGGAGTGGGATACCAGTCCGGATGACTTTAATAAGGTAAATGGATAGCCAGGTACTGGGGGTTACTCTACACCATGGGTACTCACATACTTTCTCTCTGGTCCCAAATTTGCTGTGTGGTTTGTGTCCCTGTGGCACACAGGTGGGTGCGGGGTCAGTGGGGAATAGGGCAGGGCTAGTGAGTAAGGGAACTGACCATGTGCTTGTACACAGGCCCCTGGTGCGCACACCCTCGGTCACTGAGCCACCAGACCTGGCATACACACATCTCTCTCTCTCACTCTCTCTCTCACTCTCTCTCTCTGCCTCCCTCTCTCTGTCTCCCTCCCCCACTCTGTCTCTCCCTCCCTTGCTCTATCTCTCCCTCCCTCTGTCTCCCTCCCTCGGTCGCCCTCGGTCTCCCTCCCCCTGTTGCCCTCCTCCCTCTGTCTCCCTCCCTGTGTCTCTTTGCCTCTCTCTCCCTCTGTCACCTTCTGTCACCACTCCCCCTGGCAGCCTGGTCTGGGACAGCTTCCTGGGCACACACACAGCCACATCCCAGTACATCACAGGTCTTTCATGGAGCATTTACTTGTTAACTATTTTTTGTTGTGTTTCACCTCTTGGTGCACATGCATCTCCACTCTGTCTATCGCTGGACTCGCACAGCCCCCATGGTGCAGAGTCTCTCGAAGTCCGCGCTGTTGCGGCAGTGTTTGGTGGCACACTTCTGAAATCTGCAGACATGGCACACAGGTACAATGTCTGCAAGGTCCACGGCCAAACAAGAAAGTCTTGCCGGACCGCTGGCAGCACGTGGGCCATACTGTTTTTAGTCGTGCCCTACACAGTGGAGCCTGTATACCTCATCCTCGTACACAATACATCAACATGTGCCCATGCATTTTGTGCCACCCCCCCCCCAATCAGTACCTAGTCAATGTATTTACATCGTCCCTCTAGATGGGTCAACATGATAGTGTTTTTTGTGCATGTGGTGTGTTCAGTTGGTACTTACCGACAAGCAATGCATTTCCATATGTGCCATCCTGGAAGCATTGGTTTATGATGCATTGTCTGAAGATGAATGCATCATGCACACTCCCTGGAAATTTGGCAACGACATTTATGAACAGTTCGCGGTGGTCCACTATTGCCTGCACATTCATTGAATGGGTGTGCTTCCTGTTGCGGTAGATGTGTTCGCTGTCCACAGGGGGCACAAATGGTACATGTGTGCAGTCAATTGCACCGATCACCTGTGGTATGCCAGCAATGGCATGGAATCCTTGCTTGATGGCAATCAGCTCCTGCACAGTGTTGGGGAAGTATAGGTTCTGTGGAATCAGGCTGTGTATGGCATCCAAGACAGTGGGGAGGAAGGTTGAGAAGGATGTCTGTGATACTCCACCGACTCTGGCTGTTGTTGGTTGGAATGTCCCAGAGGCCAAGAAGTGCAGCACAGCGAGCAGTTTTGTCTGCGGAGGGATAGTGGTTGTCCGCTGTGTTGGAGGCGTCAGCCTGTGGGCAATGAGGGTCAGGATGTGCTGGATGGATGTCCTTTTGAGCCTGTAGTGGGCTATGACTTCCTCTGGCCTTAAGTCTGTGAGGTAGACACGTCTGCGCAGTGAGCGCTGTCTTCTTCGTCGCTGCATGGGTGGTGGTGGTCCTGGTGGTGGTGGCATTGGCGGTGGTTGTTGTTGTTGCTGCTGCATTGGTAGGAGTCCGAGCTGCAGGATGACTATCTCCATGGCTTCTGTGGCTGTTCTGGGAAGCTCGGGCCAACTCTCCCTTATATACACCCACTTATCTCCAGTTTAAGCATGTTTTTATCAGGTGTTAGAAACTGGAGTTAGCGTGAGTTAGCGTGCGATTTTTTGTAGCTAAGCGTTTTGGAGATAACCTTGTTAATATGGAGCAGCTGTGTTAGTGACTTTTTTCGTGAAATTTCAGTCAGGAACGCCTACCTTGCATGTCATTAGCGATAATTATCGCTGGCTTGGAAGGCGATAAAAATCCGGTAGCTATCGCCGAAAAACTCACGCTAACAGGGGTTAGCGTCGCCTTGTTGATAAGGTGATAAAATGATCGCCGCCTTGTTGATATGCCCCTAAGTGAACTCACAGGGATCTCCCCATCTGCCAGGACAGGAGCCTGCTCGACTTCGGGCAGTGGTCCATGATCCCAAGTGTGCACCATCAAGCCCAAGGAGCTCAGGAGCTGCTAAACTGCTGTTGACTGCCAGACCTGCCCACCAAGGTGGATTCTGCAAGATCGGGAGTCTCCTGCTGGACCACTGACTCCTGCTGAAGGAGTCCTCCACCGCCTGCGAAGGTTCCAGCATCACTGAAGGTACTCACCCTGACTCAAGACCGCAGCACTTCCATATCAGCTGTAAATCACCGCAACACACGCCAGAGCGTAGGAGTGGTCTGTTTCATTGTTATTACCACCTGGGTAAGACGCATCGAACAGGGGCTCATTAACACTTGTGAATTAAGGCACAATGCACCACATGTGAGAAGTGTATGAGACTTTAAGGCACCTGCTGCAAACTTCGCAAACTGGAGCCTAGTGCAGAGGGGGTTGCACCTACAGGAGAGTTCCCTCCCATATGACCTAAACACTTCAGAACAGGGGTGTGAACCTAAACAGGAAAGACTTGGGTGAACTCGCCCAAAAAGCTAAGAGTCACTCTGCAAGGGATTATGTTGCTTATTTCACTGTGATAGATTTGAACTGTTGTGTGTAATAAAACTAAGTCTTGGGCTGAACTAGGGCCAGCTCTAGGGAGGTGCAACCAGTGCCACTACACCGGGTGCTGACTCTGGGGGGGCGGCATGTTTGCAAGTATAATGTAGTTTTAAAATCTCCTGCTGCTGTGTTCCTGGCCTCCAGCAATTTTCATACAACAATAAAAATGTCAATATAACTCCAGTGATTCAACAGTTATTATGCTATCTGGTGGAATGGTAATCTGTAACATGCCATACTTTTCAATAAAGGTTTAAAAAAAAAAAAAAAAGATAACTCCGGTGATTAATGTTCCACCTCGAGTGAGATCGGAGTTTTGTCTAGTGGAAGTTTTGGCTCACCATAAGGTAGCGCAGAGGGTTAATATATCTGATGCAAAGGACATCTACTGTGCAGACCACAAAGGGCATATAATGTAAAAAGGTCAGTGATTTTGTCAGAGAGATCCTTTGGTTACTTGCAGTGCATAGGTTAAAATCCTATTATACAACAGTGAGCTAATAACTGCCATCAAAGAGCTGCATGCAAACTGCAAGATATAGATTAGAGTGATTTGCTTCCCCCCCACTTTTTCAATATTCTAATGTTGCAAAAAGGGTTTATTTTGGTTAAAAAAATAATTTCTTATTATAAAATGTAATCCCTAACTATGGTGTTATGTTTTAAATTCTGACTTTGTGTTTCTCCAGACCAAGCACTCTTATACTATTCTGTCTATCAGTATGGCTGACGTGTGCCTCCTACAGCTTGTAGTCCTCTGTCTTAAGTAATATTCTTAAACACTCATTGTGAGAATGTGCCCTCTTTCTGCATGGTCGCCCCCACTTTTTGTTGAATTGCTGATGTACTTTGACTGAGTGTGCCCTGGGCTCCTGCTAATCAGGTACCCAGGGCCTATGTTCTTTCCCTAAAACTGCATTGAAGCCTAAACCCAATTGGCATCTCTGGCCACAGGTCAGCCCCTGGTAAATGGTACCACAGGTACCCAGGGCACTGTGACCAGAGAAGGCCTCCAAGGGCTTCAGCACTTATTCTGACACCCTTAGAGGTCCTGCACCCTGACACTCACACACTGCCTTTGCAGACTGTGTGTCTTGCTGCAGAACAAAGTGAAGAATTGACATGGCACACATCCCTGGGTGCCCTGTCTACAAACCACTGCCCTAGCATAGATCAGTCACCCCTCTAGCGGGGTGCACTATACCAGTGTTGAGGGTACAGGTGCATGAGCCCTGTACCCCTACAGTGTCTAAGTCCATTCTTAGACATTGTAATTGCAGTGCTGCCATTAAGAGTATATGGTGCTGGGAGTTTGTTGTTACGAACTCCACAGCACCATAATGGCTACACTGAAAACTGAGAAGTTTAGTATCAAACGTCTCAGCACATTAAACGCACACTGATGCTAGTGTGGGATTTAATGAAAAATGCACACAGAGGGCATCTTAGAGATGCCCCCTGAAAACTGACCCACCACTAGTGTCCAATCTGAGTGGCTGCTTTCAGCTGCCACCACCAGACATGTTTCTGGACCCCTGGGTCGAGAGCCTTCTGCTCTCTGGGGCCTGAAACAATGCTAATCCTGTGATGAGGTGCCAAGGCTCCTCCCCCAGGATGAGCAGGGTTCACGAAGGGAAAGCTTCAAGGCTTGCCGCCTTTATGAGCTTCCCCAGGCCAATTGATGCTTTCAGCAAATGGTCACCACTGGTTCTGACCCCCACTTTGGGCCCACCTCTGCCAATTTCACCCCTCAGGTGGGGGAGGCGAGGTGAAGCACAACTCTCAGTCCACGCCATCTTGAAGATAGGGGGACTCAGCCAACCAGGGACAGGCCCATGACCCCCTCCCACTGGAGGGCTGCATAATAGGGGGTGTACCCACCCCAGGGAAGGGACCCATGTTCCCTGCCTTTTACCTACCTGTAACGCCCCTAAATCAAGTATTTAGGGGACACCAGAACCTTGCTTCCTCAGATCCAGACAAGAAACAAGAAGAAAAGAAGAAGAAGGACCGAACAGCCGTGCAGCAGCTAACAAGAGGAAGATGCTCACTAACTTGGCCCCAGCCCTACCTGCCTGTCTCCCCCTCAAACCTGCTCCTGCGAAATCCCGGTGTATCCTGAAGCCAGCACCCTCAAAAACCCCGGAGGACCTGCCTGCCTTAACTTCCCAAGACTGCTTCTGCCGTGAACACCGGATTTATTCAACTGCAACCTCTGGCAGCAGCTGGAGACCGCCAATCCGCCCCACTTTGCACCCGCCGTCCACAGCCTGAGCTCGAGTGGGCAAGCACCACAAGGAGGTCAACCCGGTGATCCTGAACCAAGATCCGGGGACCCCTGACCTGCCTCAAGCCTCCAGCTGATGCCTGCAGCCTAAATCCATAATGCCCACCCAACCGCGACCAGGAGCTGGTAAGAAGATCAGACCCCAAAAGGCACCCCTGCACCCAACACCCCGTGGCCTTGTGTGCCCAAACCGATAGTGCCTAACCAACCCCTAACTTTCCAACTTACCTCTCGAAGTGGTGGTCGCACCCAGAAGTCCTTCTTCTCCCTGCCTGCCTGCAGTGCTTTTGCAAACTGGAGGTTCTCCATTGGAAACAACAGGACATCCGACCGCGAAACAACACCCTGCACCCAGCAGCCCTAGTGCCGCTGAGGGTGCACCTTTGGTGCTAATTTGTTTCCCCATTTGCCCTGAGCTAAAGTCCAGGAGCTTTGGTCCCGCAACCCAGTGGCCTGCTTGCCAGCAGCCACCAACCGGAGGCCCACTATCCCCCATTGGATAACATTGGGCCTCAACACTCTGCACCCGGCCGCCCTAGTGCCGCAGAGGGTGTAACAAGAGTGCATCACTGACCTTAATTCCAACTACCGAATACTTACCTAAAAAACAATAACCATATTTTCCTCCATAGGATAACATTGACACTTTTTTCCTGAAAAAGTTTTTAAATGTGGAGTTTTGAAACCTAAAAAAAGCTTTTACTCACCTGTTTACAGGAAATGTCCCAGTGCTGCATCCAGGCATACAGCACTGAGTAAGGAAAGTAATCCAAAAGTAACTTACCTGCTATTTTACTGATAATCCCATTCAAGTCTATGTACTGTATTTACAAGTGATTGCATTTCTCTGAAACAATACTGTAAGTCAAACCATAGTACATTTACAATTGCAATTGAACTGTTTTACAATCAGCATTCACTACTGTAAAGTATTTATTGCTTACTTCTGCCAGGCTTGCTTGGTTCTGGAAATAAAATACCTAAAAGAATATTTTTATATAAAAACAATTAGTCTGAAGTTCAGTCTTTAAATGTGTGTGAATTCATTTGCTGACTGAGTGTGTACAACAAATGCTTAACACTGTCCTTTGATACTGTCTTACTGCTCGACCACACTACCACAAATAGAGTTCTATCTAACTTTTCCTCTGCCTACCTTTGCGGTTCCACTGGACTCTGTGCACACTATACCTCTCTTTGGTATAGTATATACAGAGCCAGCTTCCTACACTGATTTACACACATATGATTTATTGTCTCTGTGGAATGTGTGTGTGTGATGTAAAGTGCTCTGACACCCTACACTGGTATGTGTGGCACTATAAACCTAATTAATTGCATCTGTGTGAGAGAGTGGTTATGGAGTTATGAGGGGCACTGTTAAACTGTGGTAGTGAGGGAATTTATAGCAAAGATGGTCAATGGGGGACACCAACAAACATTGATGCACAGGTTGCTACCAGCACTAAAGCCGGCCCTGGGCTGAATGGGATTTACTTGGGTTGCTGGAAGACACGTTGAGTTGTGTTTAATCCTACACTACACTTTACATCCCCCCTCAAAAACCTTGGACTGTTCAACTCATTGAGAGTCAAGTGCTCACGTGTTGGTACTTGGCCAAGTTACTGAGATCTCATTGTAGGCTGGGCCCCAGGACAGCAGGAGTAAAAGGCCATAACGAGCACTATGGGACCCAGCAACCCCTGCCTGCCCTGTGGCCCTCTGAAACAGGTTCTGATAATGGGAAAAGGAGATAGACATCAGAGGGCACCGTATGATATTAGCCTTGGACAGAAAAGAGCAAAACCCAGCTAGATCTAAGTAGAGATATTTCAAAGGAGGTGATAAGGCATGGATATTGTTGGTGAGAAGATTGAGGGCAAATGAAGCTAAGGAGCTCATTCATGAGATCAGTGATTAGCACAGCGTGTATCATAATGGGGATATGTAGAAGTTAGGTAAATCCCAGCTATCCTCTCAGCCACACCCAGACTGGATGACGGTGGAAGTGAAATGCACAATGCCACAAAGGAAGAGCTGTTGCAGGTGATACAAAGTTTGAAAGCCTCAAAAGTGCCTAAATGAGGTGGACTTCATCGTCAACCCAACTTTTGGGGCCAGATTTACTGCGTACTCTCACCACAATTATGGACCGTATAGTGGTCCAGGGAGTAAATACCTATTTGATGACTAACATGAAGATCTCTCAGATTACCAAACCAACAAAGACTCTGCAGGTTGTGTCTCTCGTTGACCTGCATCACTGCTCAAAGTTGACGCTCTGCTGTTCGCTAAAGTGTTATCTAATACACTTGATGATGTCCCTTGAGGACTGGATGAAAAGGGTTCAGAAAAGCCGTTTTAGCAATACGCAAAGAAGGAAAACACAAAAGTATGTACTGTATTTGATGGATGTAGCCAAACCCGATAAAACTGAGGCCTTGTAGTTGTGTGTGGACACATTTGATTAGGTGAAATAGCCCATTCAAAAAGACACACTTAATAAGCTAAATTAAGTGTGCTGTTCATCTACTGGGTGACTATCTGGTCCTCATTGCTAGGATGAGCATTAACTGACTGTTAATTGATAAAGCGTGAATATATGTAATAAAAAGTGAGGCACTGGACGTGGTTGCAAATTTTTCTCTTCCTGATTTCCAGTTTTCTGACAAGTGTGGCACAGCAAATGCACAACAATGCCCTAATACAGGGGAATTCATATACCGGTATCCCGGGCAGATCAGGTGTTAACGATGCTAGCTTGAAAATTAAAATGAACAAATTGAAAGATAAAGAACTGGAACAGAGCTTGCCTTTCAGAATCAGTTCCTGGGAATTCTTACTCTGTCTAAAGTAGCTATAAATTCATATGGACCTTATGCGAGCTCAGCTGTGTGTCTGCGTGGATTTCAACGCTAGAGCTGATAGCCTCCAATCAAAGGACATTCACCCTACGGATTTCATGTCGATCTCCATCAGCAAGGGATAGTTTAGAAGACCACAGGGAGATTCTCAAAGGGTTGTCTGGAATAGGGAGAAGGCTATGGTCCATGTTCAAGCAGGCCTGTCTCATTCACAGGGATTTCGGATGGGTGTCCCTAATTTCAAGTGCTAGTAAAAGGTAGCCCGACCGAGATGCACGCTAGAGTGGGTGCGCATTGAGTCTAAAAGGGTTTGTTCTTTACTGACCACACACATGTCAGGGAGACCCTTATGGGAGGTGTTGTGGCTACCTAAGATGCAAAGATCTGACAAGTTATGTACCCCTCACACTATACTGGCAGCCCTACTGGTTTGGGGTGGTAAAACTGGATTTAACGCGCCTCCTGCCATCTTTTACCTGCTTGTGCAGAGCACAAAGGGCCAATAGAAGTTTAAAGAAGCAAGGATTTTTGAGTATGTTTGCATTAGTTGGGGCTGCAGTAAAAGGGAATGGTATTGGCAGCGGAATTAATATTTTAATTTGTCAGGATATAGATTAAGAGCAATGCAATCAGCAGTGAAATAAACAGTACCTGATCCAGCATATAGTCTGCTTTGTATCTTATTTCTTTGGCTAACTCTCATTTTCGGTCGCGCTCATTCAGCTGCACTTGTGTAGCTTAGGTGATTGTTTAGCCCTTGCACTGTGGCTGCTTTAGTTTCTTAAACACAGAGGAGATGTAAGGTGCGTTGAGCTGTGCAGACTCGACTTTGTGAAGATGATGTCCATTTGGAGAAGGATTGTGAAAAAAAACCCCAATTAGCTTGTAGTCCACCAAAACGACACACTGAGTTCCAGCCCTAAAGCAGTGCCCTGCTCGCGTGTACATGCGATATTTAGTGGCAACAAACATAGTTACTTCAAATCAAAATTTAAAAACAACTTTATTCGGACAAGGTTTCACCCATAAAAGTAATATAAATACGTCATAGAAAAAAAGCATATCAGAAAAAAGTTACATTTAAAGGGGGGGCAACAAAGAAAATGAGGTTTGGCAGCCTAAATTATGATAACATAGTACCTCGAGCTCTTACAGCAGATCTTAAAAAGGAACCTACATATATGGTAACTTCATCTGATGATTGCAGAGCAGCGCTAGACCGCCTGATGTTTTGACATTTCTTTTTAAACAGTGGGATTAAAAACAGCCTGAAAAACGTCATAAAATGTATAAAAAAAACATAAAGTGCATCATCGTTTGGCCTGTTTTCCCATCACATGGGCATGGAATAGAAGCTAGGTTTGGCTGAAAGCCAAGGGGAGAGCACAACAAATATTTAACAGCATCATCTACTAAATGGAATAATAATGAGCGTTCCCACCAGCCCGAGGCTGCAACAAGTAACTAGAGAAGCAACTAAGATATGTAAACAGCAGGTAAGCCATGATCTGCGTCTTCCTCAAAAAAGAAGTTGCAGAAGCTTTTTATGACTAAGCTTCGGCAACTTCTTTTTTGTTAAGGTTAGTGAATATAGCTGGCTCTGCAAAAGCCCTCTGCATACCAGTTTTACCCAATTCGGTTTTAACATATGCCAACCACGGGATTTGGAGACCATTATCACCAGAGAGGCAGTCACGTATGATATCTCTAGGTAGAGCGGCCTTCTCATTCTTCCAGATTGATAGCCAGAGTAGTAGCGGTCTAGCTCCCATGTAGTCAGTCATATAACGCAGATTTAGTTCTTTGTGGCAAATAAAATGAGACATTGAAATTGGAAATGCGACAAGCTATCTACAAAACCTGTTTTCTTCATATTGTAGGGCCTCAAAGTATGCAACCCCCCATAGTTCAGCTCCATATGCTGCAATGGGCACACATTGTGATTTATATATTTGTAACAATGGAGCCAATCTTCCCCCCTCCCCGAGGTTGTTGAAAACTAAGAAGGAAGCCAATTGGCTTGGATAGTAGCATTTGACTATGTACAATCCCAGGGGTCCACACCCCTGAAGCAGCAAAAGTTGCTCCCAAATATGGAAAACTATCTACACTAGTCAGCCGGTTGACACCCACCAATGTGGTGGAGAGCTGGTGGCATCGTGGCTTTGAGAAGTTTTTACACAGTTCACAAGTGGCCTTAAACTCAACAAAAGCAAGCACTAATTAGCGCAGTGCTTTTGGAGTGCGGGCTAAAAGCACAGCATCATCCCCATATACAAGTGTTGGCAAAAGACCATCCTTGATTTTAGGAACATCACTAGTAATGCCTGTTAAAAAACGGGTGCAGATCATTAATGTATAAAATAAAAGAGGGGTCTTACACCCCTACGGATCTCTAGATCCTTCGTCACTTCTCCTTTGTCTCTAATTCTAACACTATCTATCGTGTCAATGGGCAAATATGCAAGAAAGTGAACCAGCGCTGCATCCAGGCTTCGTGATAACAACATTTGCCATAGTTGTGGATGACTAACACAATCAACAGCACCAGATACGTCCATAAAAGCCAGGTATAGAAGGGTTCGCTTTGCAACAGCGTATTTGCCTAGCACCAAATTCAAATTCACACATTGCTCATGTCCCAATCTTGTTTCTAAATCTATATTGTTATTAGTGCAATATGAACTCTGCTTGGACCCACTCTTGGATTCTATTATAGATAACATGACCTAAAATTTTAACAGAAATGTCAATCAGTGAGATGGGCCTATAACAGCTTGGGTCATCCCTATTACTCTTCTTACATATATGAGCAAAAATGTATGTAAACCAGGAGGTAGGCAGATCAGAATGTGCAAGATTATTGAAGAGATTGGTCAAGAGGGGGGCTCCAAAATCAGTGTTATTTGTTAATAAGTCAACTGGGACGCCTTTTGGCCCGAGGCCTTTTTCCTCCTGATTGATGGCCTCTTCCACCTCGACCAGAGTTTACTTAACACCTATCAACCTTCTACTGTTAATTTCAAAATCATCCTCAGAGGGAGGAGCGGCATAAACGTTTCTAAAGTGAGCTTCCCATGCATCACTAGTAATGTGACAGGAAGTTGAGGACACTAACTGGTTTTTACGTCTTGTATCCGAAACAGTTTTCCAAACATTCCTGCTATCTTTCAGGTGGGCTGCCTGCACGAATAAGTCCAACTGTTCAGATATCACAAGCTGTCACCTCTTAGAGGTGATAGCCTTATATTGTTTCCTCAGGGTGGCACTAATACTTGGTCTCTGGGTGTTTTCTCGAGGGCAGTTCTCAGATCCCAGTGAGCCACAGTTCTTTAAACTTAATGTTCTTTTCGTCCTTTTATACTCCATCATCATATTGATTCTATCATTGCCCCCTTGAACCTTAACTCACTGATGTCTTCTTCTGTTAAAATGAAGGTTGCTCTCTTAAAGGAATTCACCTTTTTTTAGCATAAATTGTAGATCACTTCCCAAACATAAGGAAGATATTCATGACCTCCTACTGAACACACAACCTGATGCCATTTTCCTTACGGAAACATGGCTAAATGAGAGCTCAGGACCAGATATTGCAATCGCCCTACCTCCCAACTATACAATCATTATAAAGGAACGTATGGATAAAATTGGAGGGGGAATTGCACTATTTTTTTTTTAATACTTACACTTGTAAATGGGAGGACCTACTCTTTAAAGGCTGTGAAGCCGGTTCTTTTAAACTTTCGCTTACATCTCAAGTTATCTTCTCTGGGATCCTGATTTATCGACCGCCGGGACCGGCTGGTTCATGGGCATCGAAGGTCCCAGAACTTATCGCCCCTCTGTTGTTGGAAGCTACGAACTTCACTATCTTAGGAGACTTAAACATTCATTTTAATGACCCTACATGCACTATCAGCTCCACTGTGACTGCTGATTTGGCAGCCATTAATGTTCTACTTCGTAACACAGGTCCCACTCATAAGGCAGGATATCTACTAGACCCCATTTTTTCCAATTTAGCTAGTATCTCATGCCAGGCAGCCCTCCCTATACTCTGGTCAGATCATTTTTTGGTTGGTATTAGGGTAAACATGGCGATGCAGTCTTCTTCCAAAGCGGGGTTTAGAAACTGGAAGAATCTAGATGTTGATCGATTTAATCAACATCTCATAAACAATATTCCTACCATCCCCTCAACCAATATAGCAGATGGTGACACTGATCAAACTTGGTTGAGGACATCTATTGATGCATGTCTTCCTACGTCTAACAAAAAAATTAACAATCATCGTCCTCCTGCCCCTTGGTTCTCTGAAAAATTAAAAATAGTAAAAACTTAGGGCCATATGTAGGTGGGCTAATACCGGGCGGTAACGGCCGAAAATCGGTAAATTTTCCGTTACCGACCGGTATTTAGCCCTGTGAGATGTAGGAAGCTGGATTGAAGGATTCGGTAATTTACCAATTCGTTATTTTAAGAAATCGGTAAAATGCCGAATCGGTAAATTACCGAATCCTTAAATCCTATGTAGGGAGCACTCAAGTGAGTGCATTTTTGGTTTCAGGATTCGTTATTTACCACCAACTACAAGTTGATGGTAAATACCGAATACCTTTTCAAAAGCAATTTTGTGCTTTTTTAAAAGTGCCATGTGGCAGACATACATGCCCTTAGGCATATATGTGCGCCACATGTGCACACATGCACGATTCAGGGGTGCAACAGGGTGTCAATGTGACACCCTGCCACCCTTGAATATGCTCCCCCTATTACCGATTCGGTATTTACCGAATCGGTAATAGTGAATGGCTTCCCATTCATTCCTTTGGGCCTCCAGGCCCATAGGAATCTAAACCTACTTATAAACTGGCAAAAAAAAGATTATCATGACCTGTGTAAAGCTGCTCGTGCTGAGCACGTAAATAACAGCATTACATTGGCGCTTTTCAATCCTAAAGTCCTATTTAAAGTAGTGAAAGAGTTGTCAGGCGCATCTTGCCAACCCACGCCACCTGAGTTAAATGAATCGCAATGTGAAGATCTGGCTGAGTTTTTTATCGATAAAATAGAAAAAATGTATACTGAATTTAATACAATTGCAACTAATGTGGAGTTGCAATTAAAGATCAATATATCTACATCAAGCTGTACCACTCCTTCTATGACGCAGACCACTACTGCAACACCTGGCAAGGCGTAAGAAAAGTGGCTGCCTCTAGATAGTCCGTCTTTTAGTCGCATCCTAACTAGTCTTAAATCTGGCTCTCCCAAGGACCCTCTCCCCATTCCCATTCTTAAAAAACTGGAATTACCTCTACTCAATGTTATTATGGAACTGCTTAATGCATCGCTACATGAAGCAATAGTACCAGCGGCTTGGAAACATGCCATGGTTCTACCCCTGCCAAAAATAATGAATGGTGATCTGGCGGAACATTCTAATTTCCACCCAATCTCATTACTCCCAGCCTTTTCTAAAATCTTAAAAAACATATCAATCAGCAGCTGACGCAGTTTGTGGACTCCCAAAAAATCCTTCATACATCACAATCAGGATTTAGAGCGGGCTTCTCTACAGAATCCACACTCTTGGGCCTCACAGAAACTCTTCACAAACGTCTGGACATGGGAGAAACTATGGCACTCATTCTGCTTGACTTGAGTGCTTCTTTCGACACTGTGTCTCATACTGCCCTTTTACAAGTTCTACATTCTCGGGGTATTGTCGGATCAGCACTCAAGTGGCTGTCGAGTTTTATGTCTGACAGGACTTTTCAAGTTTTTTCTCCATCCGCTGGTTGTAAGGCCCATGCTTTCCCGTATGGAGTGCCACAGGGATCTATCCTAAGCCCATTACTCTTCAACGTCTATGTCAGCCCCCTGGCCACTATTGCTGAAGAGGCTGGGTTAACCATATTTTCATACGCAGACGATACCCAACTAACCTTCTACCTGTCCACCAAGGAGACATCTAATGTGTCATCTCTCCAGGTAGGACTGCAAAAGATAGCTAGCTGGATGCATACCAACAGGCTGAAATAAAACGGGGGGAAAACTGAAGTTCTAATCCTCTGAAGAAACAAAGATCTCTGGGGTCCCCAACATTGGCAGCCTCAAATGGGTGATCTGCCCCAACCGTCACAATCAGTCTGAAATCTTGGCATAATCATAGATGACCAACTTTCTATGAGGCAGCAAGCGGGTAATGTCACCTCAGCCTGTTTTTTGAGCATAAGATGGCTCAAAAAAATACTTGGATGTTGCCAAAGTCTACGCAAAGAACAGTTATCCAGGCCTTCATTATGTCCAGTCTTGACTATGGCAACGTCCTGTATTTGGGAGCCAACAAAGAGGTGGTTCGAAAGCTGCAAGTAGTCCAGAATTTTGCAGCCAGACTACTTTGCCAGTTACCTAGAAAGGCCTCCATCTCAGGTTCTCTCCGTGACCTTCATTGGCTTAGGATGGAGAATCGCACAAAATGTAATGCCCTATGCTATATGCATAGGATTAAATCAGGTGCAGCACCACTGTATCTTAGGGGCATATTAACATGGGCCAGCGATAATTATCGCTGGCCCTACATAGCGGTAGAAATATTATCGCCGGCTATCGCTGAAAATTATGGCCTTGATAACGCTATATTAACAATACATGGCGCTATAGCGATAATATTTCAGTGATAGCGGTGTTTACCATGGAACATCGCTGGTTTTCCAGTGATGTTCCATGGAAAACAGCGATAACATTGCTGATACGACCCTGTGGTTGTATCAGCATAACCCACCTACCATTATTAGTATGCCTTAGTCTGGAATTTAACAGACGTTAAATTCCATCGGTAAGGCCGAGGTAGCGCAATTTTGTTTTTTTATCGCTGTGCCTCCTTGTTAATATCTCGAAGCTCCCTTTGTGATATTTTCATGTGTTGTTTTCACAGCCACGCCTTCTTTGCATCTCATTAGCAATGCGAGGCGAGGCTGTGAAAAAACGGGCTCTACATCAAAGAAACACGCGCTAGCGTGTCCTTAATGATATTGCGATATAATTTTCGCCGCTTATCGCCCGAAAACGGACGCTAAAGCAGCAATATTTATATCGCCAGCCCTTGCTAATATGCCCCTGCGTACCTTGGTTCACCCTTACCTCCCCATGCGTCTTCTTCGATCCTATACTTAGGCAACGTTTCAAGTCCCCAGGATCAAACAAGTACGTATGGGTGGTCAATCCTTTGCTTGCTTAGCTCCTTCACTGTGGAATACTCTCCCCTTACAACTCCGGCATGAAACTATTTATCATAAATTCCGCAAAGAACTTAAAACATGGTTATTTAACCAATAGGGTAGCTCCTTCTTCTTGCGTGGGTCCGATGGCGCCGGGAAACCTCCGGGTAGCTGTGCGCCTTAGAAATTTTATAATAATAATAATAATAATGTGCCAGTGAACAGTTTTGCTCTTTAGTTAGGTCCAGGATTCGGCTAGGCTAGCCCTAATGAGGGAACACCAGCTCATTTCAGTACAAAGGGACATGCTGCAGGCAGTAAGTTCAAAAGGCCTTTGCAGAGTATATGGTTAGGCTCCTGTGCTCCTCTGAGAGGCACATCATGGCTTTTCCTCTGGGTACCAGTGTTCATTGCTGGGTTGGTAGTATTCAATGCAGTATTTCTACAGGCGACCTCCGTGGCATCAGCCTTACTAGATGAAATACTATTGGCTCGGGCAGAAGTTCCTTATGAGTTATTCATAGCAACTGGGACAATGTCCCTCCTTATTTGATGGTAGATGGGTTGGGCCTGCAAAGTGGGATAGGAAATATTCCCATTATTGTTAGATTTATATTGATCAGAAAGTCCAGTTATAAGTCCCTCTATATAGTCCAAAAGTGCTTTTAGAGTGTTTGGTGGGAACATTGTGTGGACAGGTGTTTAGAAGCAGTTCTGTGCTAAGTACCCAATTCGCCCCTCCTGGTTTCCTTCTTTTGCATGGTTTTATGTAAGGCTAGGTTTAATAGAATCAATTTCTGGCACATCAACAGTAGCCCCAGATCATCCGGGTAAGCATTTAAATGGGTGGGGCCAGAAACCAGAGCTGAACAACCAGTAGCACCATTGGTAAAGGGAGAGTGGCCGCCCTCATGCTGCCATAAATGGAGGCCAAGATCTGAGGAGAGTCTATGCTCAGCCAATACGATTTCATTACTGTCAATAGTTAGGGTTGAATGTGTGGCCACAGGTGCCCCGGTAATTGTACGCTCACCCCTGCATAATGTCCCAAGACAAGGACAGATTGCTACTGGGACTCGAAAAGGGTGGGCCCAGCCCAGCCTCGTCTGGCCGCATACGGGCACGTACACAGGCTCATCCCATACGCGTCCCTCGCTGCAGGACAGGACATCGCTTTTCAGCGTGTTATCTACAACCTTGCCCTGCCTTGCAGAACAGAGTTCTGGTGAACGTAGTCCCACCCCAGACCGGTACAGTAACTGGCGGGCAAGGAACTGCTTGCAAAACCCACGCTATGGGAAAGGAGAGCCCTTTGGAGCGCGTTGCCTCCGCCCTTGCCCCGTCTTGCAGGAGCAAGGTCTGCGGGATGTAGTCCCACCCCAGACTGATGCGGGCACGGTCACTGGCGGTACTATTTCCTATGGTTGGTTGTGGAAAGAAGTTGTTTGGAAGCACACTACGATTTATTTCTGTAGCATGAGCTAGGCATTCAGAAGAATTGACACTGAAAGAAGAGACGTGCTCAGATCTCTGCCACCTGAGGTCAACCCAATAAACTATTCTATCGAGCTCCACAGTGGTGGTGAGCCTCAATGCCGTACATTGTACTATGGGTTCCAGATACCATAACTTTAAACCCTGTGAGTTATCTTGCAGTCGACTTTGCTAGGTGAGCAGGTGCCAGTGAGCCCTAGTCGCAGGGCTGGCGCTAGGCATGGGCATTGTGGGCAGTTGCCCATGGCCTCTCACTCCGCCTACCAGCATGGGGCCCCGCACAATTACAACATACCACAGGTCCTCATGTACCCCTGCTGATCCAATTGAAAGAAAGGCGTCTCTTTGCAATTGGAGGAGGCTCCCCTCCCTGGGCCTCTCAGGGATGGTATGGGTATGCCTAGGGGAGGGGGACACTTCCTCTTGTCCCAGTTCCGAGGAGACACATTTTGCAGGTTTGCCCTGCAATTAGGCCTCCTGCCCGGCTGCCCAATAAGAGACGCTGCGGGACGCCCATTGTCCAGCTCTTTAGCGCCCCCACAGGTTTAACTCTCAGCACCCAAGCAATTCTCACACCTTCAGCCCGATATGTGCTGTAAAGGATGTGCTTATAGGTGGCTGAGAGGAGGAGCTGCGGCCCAGGAGACGTCTCCACATAGCGGCTTCCAGAGCCCTGAAGCAGTGGCGTAACAAAAGTTTAAGGGGCCCCCCTGCAATGTACACGGCGGGGCCCCGCTCCGGATTTAATCCAGAGCGCTCAGGTTTGAGTACTGTGCTGAGGGGGCCTCCTGCAGCTCGGGGCCCCCCCCACACTGCGGGGGATGCGTGGCCTGTGTTACGCCCCTGCCCTGAAGGTGTCACTTAGAAAATTAAAAGGGCCTCGCACATTCCCCTTCGCACCAGGCCCCAAAAATCCTAGAACTGGCCCTGCCCAGTCGAGTCTCTCATTGCTGCAAAAGGGGGCCCTTTCTGATGTTGTCTTTACATGGACTTCATTTCTTATTTTTTACTCGCAAGAAAATTTCACTCAAAGTATCATACGTTTGGCGGTAGAATATCACTCAAATGCTCACTGCAACTATGGAAATGTCACACAATGTGAAAACCTAGCAGCTATGGTCCTGCTATTACTTCATTTGGGCAGTTCTTGCATTTTCCAGCAGCAATTGGTTCAATGCAGGAGTTTCAGAATGTCTAATCAGACTTGTGTTCTTTAAATGGAGCATTACAAATACTTCTCAGTATATTTTTTAATAATTTGAAGAGAACTGTACTAACAATTTACATGTAACGGGATGAAATCAGAAATCCAGTTTCAGAACTTCTCAGCTTAGTTGATGTGGTGTTAATAAAACAAGACTAGAACTTCTCAGTAGGAATGCTGCTCTATGAAGGTTTGCCATACTTTCAAAGTGCAATAGTAACAGCTGTTCCCAATCTCAGCAGAGACCAATGTTTGAATATGCCTGCAGCAGTGCTTAATTTGTAAAAAAAAAAAAGAAGTGCCAGGGCTCTGTCAGGAGGCCACTACATCTTGTAACACATACGGCCCCTGCTTTGCTGCCAATGATAGTCACAACCAACCTACTAACCATCACACAGGATCCCCGGCCGCCGCAGCAGTGGTGGTCCAACTGCCAAACTCGGAATACGACGGACAGGCGGACCACCAGTCTGGTGGTCCGTGGACTGCCACCATGGGTTTGAACTCATAATCAGCCCCTAAGTCTCAAATCAGTAGCAAAATCAGAAAAGAGTCAACCAGCATCCCTAATAAATAGGAAAATCTGTCTCTCTGCCAAAATCAAGGGGTTCTCGTACACAATTCTTGCATAACACTGAAGATTCATAATGGCACGAGGTCTTCATTTTCCATAGGATAACATTAGATTACCTTATTACATATAATACGTTCTAACATTTGATTGGGAACAGGGAGAAATGTCATGTTTGGTTTCCAAAGAGTTGTAATTTTAAATCCTGTTTAATTGTAAGGTCTAATTTTAAGTCACAATTCTGAATGCCACTTTAAGAATTTTGTTTTCTTGCCTAACCTTTTGGTACCTGCAGCCGGTGTCCTGGGTCACATGGCTGTGAATAGTTGGCAGGTGGCGTATGTATATTCCTCCAAAAGAGTGAGACAAAGGGAGACTAGGTTTTGGCAGGATGGGTGGGCAGAACTGTTCTCTGTCCCACTTACATTTTAAAGGGATGCATCCAGCACACTCACAAAAAAGGTTAAGAGCAACCTATTGTCACCTTAGACCTTTGAACCTGGGCAGGGGAATGAAGGGAATTTCCACAACCAGATGTGGGGTTAGCCTTAAGGTTTCCTCCACTTCACAGGATGGCACCAGGTATAAATATTTGACCTCCTGAACAACTCTTCACAACATTCATGGATCTGCGGAGGACCCCCAGAACGACTGCCATGTGCTTCAGAGAACTACCCTGCTTCTTGAGGCCTGCTTTGTACCTCAGAGAACTGCCCTGCTGCCTGAAGCTTGCCCTGTACCCTCAGAGGACTGTCCTGCTACTTGAGGCCAGGATTGCTCCTGGGACTACCAAAGTAACTCAAAGAGCCAGTTGGGCAGCCTCCTGTGTGAGATACAGGGACATAAGTTTCAGAGACCTTGAAGTCTGCACCTGGCCTCAACATAGAGTGAGTCCTGACCGCCCAAGAGGTGCACAACCAATCTTAGACCCTTGGGACTGATGCTAAATGTGCTCCTCCAGCCAAAACCTGAAACTTCAGACTTAGAAAAATGTTCACCAAAAAGTGACATGAGAACCAACTGGAGATTGGGACCTATCTTGTTGCCTGTCTACCTAAGGTGCATCACTCATCACCTTGACTTAGAGGAAGCTCCCACTACGTTCTTTTCTGCAGCCGCAAATCTATTTCAGCGGGACCTCTTGGAAAGGCCATCTGGCCTGGTGCAGCCCTTGTCAGCTATCGCCTGTAGCTTCGACCCAAGCGTTGACTTACAAAAAAGTGACAACATCCAAACGTTGAAATCTTCACCATGATGTTGACCTACTACTCCCTAACAACTGTGCCATTTCTTCAGACACCATGGACTTTTCTTTGAAATTTCTTCTAAGTCAGACAGTAACCCAAAACCGGGCCAATCCATCCTATGTATCAGAAGCGTGCTCTATCGCAGTCGGCCATAACTTTTGACTTTGCCCCGATCTTGCGCGACTAGATACCTGCAGTTTGTGCTTTGATCTTTTATGTGTAATTTTTTACCTAAAAGTTTAAAAATTCTGCTAACTCAATTTATTTCATTTTGGTCTCAAATTATTTATTGCACTTTACTCTGTTGTTCAAAATTGGCGTGGGAGTGGGACTTTTCTTGTGTTGGTTTTCTACTTTATAACTGTTTGTGTGCTGCATTAATACTTATTACAGTGCCTTTAAGTTAAGCCTGACTACTTTGTGCCAAGCTGCCAGTGGGCTAAGCATAGGTTAATTTACTGACTTTTGTGGATCACCCTGCCCAGGATTAAGGTTGTAGCTTGAGTAGGGTTTTCACCCCCCTCAATCAATAACCCGGTTACTTACATTAATGTTCAGTTGTCGGATCCGTTACTGAATGCACACAATGACACAACGGTGAGCATTCCCATTAAGAAACTAAAGTATATACACAACTAAACCATTTATTTATTTATTTAAATGATACACAGGTTTACTTCAGAAAAGAACTACCCTCCAATACAGATGAATTCAACATCCCAAACAAGGTGAAGGGTTCTTGTGGTGGAGCCTGGCTCTAGAGTTAACATCGTACTAGTGGTCTCATCGCACGGTTATATCCCGGTCATGAGCTGATTTTATCAGGGTTAGCTGGCTGGGGGTGCCGAGGCATCAGAAGCACGGAGCAGCTTTCAGCCAAGAGGGTATGGTTGATATCTGATGCAAGGGGCATCTGTTAGATCAGAGCTGTACTCCATTGTACCGCCTCCGGTGCTTTGAGGTCTATTGTCACCGCCGTTTCAATGGAAGCCATTGGCTAGCGGGTTGCTCTGAGTGGAGTATTTGCAGGCTTTATCAACGCTATCCGCTACCAGTTCAAACGTGTATCTTTTACTAATTTATACAATGCAGAGCACAAGCACCAATTCCCAGGCTCCTGCAGTAGGTACGTAATAAGGTCGTAGCAACCTGGCAAGGGGACTGTGCCACGTGTGGTGGGTAGCTTGTCGTTTGGTTTGGGCATGAGCGCGGCCTGTCCTTTCGCCGAGGGGCGGCGAAGTTGGTGGCCTGTGCTCTCAGCAGTACTGTTTACTGAATTCGGGTTGACTATATTGGCAATTTTTACTTGTTTGTGGCAGGTCACCTTATTTGGGGTTAGAGGTCCGCTGGTCTGTGGGCCGGCCAGTGTGTCTTCCTGCACTCAGGTCGGTGAGCGATAACTTTGGGTGTTGTGGTGTCTATGGTAAGTTCTGGGCAGAGAGACTCAGGTCTGTCCACACCCTTTGGTCGACCAGGACAGCCCGCACAAACTCCTTCAGATAGGATCTTTTCAGGGATGGGTCATAGGATTAAAAACGTGCCAGCAGGGACAATGCAACCCCTAGTCACCCTGGCACGGGTATTCTAGCTTCCTGCAAGTTGAATTTAGGGTTATGATATAGAATGTATCATTAAGAGGAGCCCATTGCGGGCACGCCATGGTCTATTAGTCCGTGGCTGTAATTTTGGCCACGTCAGGGTGGGCTAGTGCATAACAGCTACATGTAACATGTAAGTCTCTGTGGCGGTGCAAATAAAGGATGCTTGGTCTGCACGCAGGGGCAGGCGATTTCTTTGGGGGCTTAGCCCTGCCGGCTACCTGGCGCCCTGGTTTTCGACAGATTACGATACACAGTGATATGTGTGGCAGGCATGCGCCTAGAGATGGGTCTTCCGAGACATCTATACCTGGTTTCGTTCCGAGCTACTGAGGGGTGGCGTAACACTCTGGAGTGGGAGGTGGTCAGCCGGTTGGCAGGCCTTCTAGATGTAGGTTTTTAGCTCGGGCATGTCAAAGTAAGGGTTATGTGCCAGAACTCCATTGGCCCAGGGCTACAATTTTAGGCCTGTGGAGCAGCAGAAAAGTAAGGAGCTTGGGTTCGACCTCTTGTTTAGAAAGGGTAGGCGGCACCCACCAGTGCCTTGTTTTGGACCCCAAGGTCTGCCCTTAGAGTGAGAAGTGGTTTAGGGCTATTGAAGTGATCTTGAGGGCCCGCACCTAAGCCCATGCAGCATGGGTTAGGTTCAGAGACAGATATGGCCACTGATTATCAGAAAGTGGCAGGGCTACTCGGAACAAGGGTAAAGGGACTTAGAGTTCTGGGGACTTCTTGTCTGGGTTATGCAGGCGGATCTGATAACAGCTTGGGCTTTACATGTGTCCAGACATTGTCTGTGCACAACCATAAGTTTTCCAGCTAGGGGACGCACCACACATTTCCAGGTCATAGGAGCAGTGAGTACCGGTGCATCTAAACTCAAGAATGATTTGGCTTTTATCTCTGTATTGGACTTGCTGCGCTTCTTTGACTGGGGTTTTTGAATGTGAGGCTATGTCCCCGGAACAGTCTGCTTGCATTTTAGTTTTAACAATGTGATTGGTCTTCCAATCTCTGGACGTTTTGCAGTTAAATCTACTGGGAGTTTCTAGAGGATGCAACAGAGAGGTGAAGAGGCCTACCTTGGTGGGGGGCCCTGGCTGTGACGGTGGCCACATCCAGAGCTGTGGCGGAGTTACAGGGCGATCCAGAGGCTGTAAGGTACAGAAGGGTACCCTCTGCACGAGCACAGTAAGGGTGCTAAAGCCAAATATCCCCAGGGAGGTCCTCGCGTTGGACCCTGGAGGAGCGACGGCGCCCCGTTAGTCCTACGGGCGGTTGTGGACCTAAGCAACCGGGGGTTGCCTCAACGCTCCGCCCCTCTTAGGGGGGGCGTGAGTAAGGGGGTGGGCTGGTGGTCCACCGGTGGGAGGGGCTATCCCCTCCCCCAAATCTAACAAACACCGGTTGGCTAGGGCCACGGTGAATTTTGGCTCATCAGGTGGGCAGGCGGCGAGGGGCTGCCTGCCCAGGGATCGCCCGCAAGATAACCCACCATGTTGGCATATTTGTTATGCAAATAAACCTGCAGCAATTTTCTCCACTAAGAATGTGTCTTGTCTGATTATTTCTTTAAGATATTGCTGTGGGAGGGATGGGGAGTGTTGCCGATATTGTCACTAAGAACTGGAACTGAGGGAGGGAAGAGGGGAGGTCAGTCAAAGAGTGGGTCAAGAGAGAGCAAAAGGTTGGAGATCACAGAGGGCAGCGAGAGAAAGAGCGACGAGAGGGCGGTGAAAAAGAGGTTGAATGGCGGGAGGGCCTCATGAGAGAACGAGTGGACGGGGGTGTCCAAAGAGAACGAACAGCCAGATGGGGGGGGGGGGGCGACTAGAGCGCTAAAACAGGCGAGAGGGATCAAAAGAGGACCCTTAATTGCAGACCACCATGAGGCAGACAGCCCACCCTATCCAACTAGGTGCCCAACTGAGCGGGGCTAGCGCTAGAAGAACTCCAGGGAGCGCATCAAGGCGCAGTGATACAGTAATTGGGAATCTAGACCCTGGCACCTAACGCCAGCACCAGCCCCTTGACAGTTCCAGGTGAGAGTAAGGGGTGCTGCGAAACCCCTGACAGCACCGTGATGAGGGGAGGACTCAACTGTGCTGGCAGTACCCAGGAAGATAATAAGGTGTGACTGACTCGGGGTCAGATATTCCATCAGCGACAGTAAACGGAACGTCTTTTTTTAAATATATCTGATCACGCCATGACTCGCGTACGGGCCCGAAGACCAATGCACTTGCTGCAGTGACTTGTGTTTGACCGCAGGATCATAATTTAAAAGCCTGTTGGTCTACTCAGCCTTTCATCCTTCTGAGATCGATAAAATGAGTACCACTGCCAATTTAGCGATAAACATCTCCTATTAAGTAACAAGATACCCCTGAACGTGCATTTCACAAATGCACATAATCTGAAAAGCTATCTCAACTGAGCAGAGCAAGAATGCACTTGTTTGCATTTCACGACATATATCGGGTTGTGTAGGGTAAACCGTGAAGTTCAATGTTCCTCTACAGTCAGCATTTATAAAGCTGTTTACCATAGGTGTTTATGCATCACATCGCGCACCTGATTATTTGATGAGTCACATATTTACCTCACAATCCTGTTTACTACTCTATGCCTCCGTGGAGCTCTCTGCCTCTCCCGCTATATGAAAACAAGTAAACTGGCGTGCCAGAACAGAAACCCATAAACACAAGCCAAATCCGACGTCATTCTGTGATGTAACCCCGGAGTTTTCTACACAGCCCGCCCCCCTACAGCCAAAGGCATTACGATTTTATATCAGCGACATAAAGGAGCCATACCGATTCCAATAACACACGTGGTCTGTCTATAGGTCGGTTCCACCAGTACGCCGTACACTTTAACCAGGAGCATACAACCTGCATCTGCAGGTGCGCCGGGACTCCGGTGCCCGTGTTTTACAGTCAATAACGTGCGCACTAGACTGCGAGGGCTATGGTAAACAGTGTAAGAAGGGGAGCTTTAATCCACACCCCTGTGTCTCGACCCTTTGCAATTGGCTTAGGTCGTGATTAATGTGTTTTTCCGTGCTTTTGGTTTGCAGGCTGTCACATGGGCTGAGTGAAAACAGATGCGCTTGTCACGATGGGCGGCATCACAAAACTGCAAGGGCGTCAACAAAAGTGACAGCCAGCAGACAAAAAGCACGGAAAAAACATTAATCACGACCTAAGCCAATTGGGGGGCGAAGGGTAGGACGAGAATGTGCATTTTACGGGGTATATGTGTGTGTGTGTGTTTACATCACCTGGAAGCTGAAAACCTCTCCTTTAGTAGAGGTGGGATGGGTCTTTTCCTCTTACGACAGGTGCAGACAGTGCAAGCTCCTCACAGTTCAAACAGGTGTACCACCAAAATGCCCCTATGAACAATCATTTTTACTGCTGGTGTGCCCATCTAACTCTTCCCATTCCTTCCTTGGTGAGATGCAACACTTGACAGAACAGGTATTCCTCGGCTGTATTCATTTTAATGAAGATTCATGTTAAGCAACTAGCACACTCTTTTCTGCTTATGGATATACCCAAAGTATACCCAGTGACAGAGCTTCATGCATATCCACCTGACGCATAGTATAACTGGCTTGGGCAGAGGGTTAGGCAACAGTCGGTGACAACTGCTCAAATGCCCCACACTCACCACTGCTCCTGGGAATGGGGAAGATCTGCTAACTTTGGAACTGTCCCTTCCACCACTCCTCTCTCCACTCTTGACCTGGAGGCGAGCTGGAGGATGAGGCGGACGGCCTTTACCAGCAACACTATAACTGGTGCTCTTGACGGAACTTTAACGATGCCCCCGGGGCGGAAACCAAAAACTGTCTGTTCTTACCGCAGTGCCCGAGCAACTTTGGCTGATGCCCGTTGGAGCTGTCATATGCAGCTATAGAGGAGTTTGCTCTGGTTCACTCCTCGGCCGGTACCTACCCAGCCGGATATCAGACAACGTTTTCTCGCCTCCCCGTTGTGGTTTCCTACCTGCATTCCCTACCCCCGTTTACCACTCCCTCTCTACCTCTTCACTCCCCATAAGCCTCATGTAAAGCGCTCTGATACCTCCGAGTCTAGCTAGCGCTATATACAACTTTGCAAATAATACCGCGGTGCCCAAGCTACTTTGGCTGATGCCCGGTAGAGCTGTCATATGCAGCTATAGAGGAGTTTCGCTCTGGTTCACCCCTCGGCCGGCACCTACCCAGCCGGACATGGGACATCTTTTTCCTTGCCTCCCCGTTGTGTTTTCCTACCTGCATTCCCTACCCCCATCTACCATTCCCTGACCGTCACCTACCCAGCTGGACTTTGGGCACAGTTTTTCTCCCCGTCTCCCTGTCACGCCCACCCCCCCATCGTATTTCTGTTACTCTGCTTTTTCCTTGTCTCCTATCTATCTATCTGTTCCCATTCAACATTCTTTCACTCTTTGTCTACTTCCTTTGCTCCTATCCCCTCTCACCTGAATCTTTCCCCTTGCCCGCTACACCGCCTAGCCCCCTGTCCTTTGGTGCCCTTTGACTATGCACTCCTTCTCCCCTTGTTGGGGACAGATCCAAGATATATACGCTGGAGTCTCAGCGTAACCGCTGAGAGAGTCCACAGCACCAAGGGAGGCAATCACAATTGAGGTATGGTATGGCACCCCTTGCCAAAGCACTCCCTCTCCCCTTTTTGGGGAAGGATCCAGTAAGTAGGCCTTGGAGTCTCAGAGACCCCTCTGAGAGAGTCCACTGCGCTTAGTGAGCCTCTCGCAATAGAGATGGGGAAATGATACCACTCCCCCAGGGATCACAGTTTACTGGACTTTGGGCGCAGCTTTGACTCGTCTACCGGTTTGTGTCCCCATCACCCTCCCCCTCCTCTTGCCATGCTGTGTCTCTCACCCTCCCCTCCTCTTTCCTTCCTCCATTCACTGTCTACTTTCCCTGCTCTTAGCCCCCCCCCCCAGGAATCTCTCCCCTTGCCTGCTTTTTCCCTTACCTATATGTTCCTTTTTGTTTGTCTCAACCTTATTTGTCACTATGTTGCCATTCTCTAATAACTGTGTAACCTTTGTAAAGGTGTAACCTGCAAATATTGTCTGATACTCATGTAAAGCGCTCTGATACCTCCGGGTCTAGGCAGTGCTATATAAAACCTTTTAAATAAATAAATAAACAAAGCTCCCCTTCTTACAGTGTTTACTATAGCCCTCGCAGAGCGAGGAGCGCATGCGCGCTTTGACGCGAGGCCTAAAAATGAATACTAATAAATTCAAATAATCACTTTACCCTAGCCTGGATGTTATTTTTTTACCTGAGGGTAAGCTCCACAATCTAAAACCAGAGGCTATGCGTCTGCATAACCTGTGGTGTAACACAATTTCAAGAATACTTATGGTAGCAGAGTTTAGGAGGAAAGGGTACGATGCAGATTTGATTCACCCCTTAGGACTACTCAGAGCAGCCCACTTGTATGGAGGTCAGTGGCTGCTCCTTCTCCCACATTGCTGTCCAGACCTGGAACTACCTTCCCCTCCAGCTCCATACAGCCCTCATCGCTGGCAGACTTCAGAAAGAGACTCAAGACCTGGCTCTTCAATGGAGACACAGATACCCCTAGGGGTGGCAATCAATCAATCAGGGAATTGTAAGCGCCCTATTCACCCTTGATGGTCTCTAGGCACTGAGGGGGGGAGGGGGAAGGGTCCGCAGATCTGTTTATCCAAAGAGCCAGGTCTTGAGGGTCTTCCTGAAGGTGTTCAGGGAGGGGGCGCGTCTGATGTCTGCCGGTAGCTCATTCCAGGTCTTGACTGCAATGTGAGAGAAGGATCTTCCGCCTGCTCTGGCTCTGTGGAAGCGCGGGGTTTCGGCCAGTACGAGAATGGAAGATCGGAGGTTTCTTTTGGGTACGAGGAATTTTTTTTTTTTATTTTTTTTTTTTTTATTGAAAACCATATCAAATAGATAGCATTAAATACAAATATACATCCTTTACACTCCATCAGTAACATCCGAAGGGGAGAAAAGTGACACCAATAGATCATAAAACATACATCTAATAGTTATTAAACAGGGGGAGAGAAAAAAAAGACCATACAATAGATAGAACACCCAAAATCTCAAGACTATTTTCGCTGATTCCAAAAAAGGCCAGTTCAATTATGTTAAGTAAACATTCAATGTTAAAAAATGCCAAGTTCTATAATTCATGAAACAAAAAACACATTGAAAAGATACAACCGATTAAATACTGACTTAAGAATCACAGTCGAAATACAATGCCCAGATCTTCTCAAATTGCTTAAGTCCTCCTATACATGAAGCATAGGTTCGTTAACTTCTTTTTACCTGACCCATTTTACGAACCCAATCGATCTTAGTCGGCATTAGATTAGTCCGCCATCTTTGAAGAAGGAATGATCTGGCGACTGCCATACAAATATATAAAAATTTAATCAACTTCATGGGGAGCCCTAGATCTGGATCATAGCCCCAAACTATTAGTCGATCATTAAATCCAATAGATATCGAACACTCTGTTGCCAGATATTCAAAAAGATCGTTCCAGAACTTCTGGATCCTGGGGCACTGTAATATTATACGAGTCCAATTGGCTGCAGGGTGAGTATGGCACCGAAAACACTGTCCCGATTGATTGGGGTAAACTTTAGCTACAAAACAAGGGGTTCTATATAGTAACCACTTGCTGAAATATAACATCCTCCTCCAGTTGGCCCCTCTGACTGAAGTGAAATTTAACTTATTAATTGTGGCCCATGTATTTACTGAGATTTCCAAGTCCTCGTGTTTACCCCACTTTGTTACGGCCTTAGCCGCCAAGTCTGCCCCTTTGATTATGGCTAGACATTTTTTCCAATCCCCCGGCTTTTTCACTACCCTCTCTTCCAGCAGCTCTAAGACTAGCTGTTTCTGACCAATAATCTGAGGGAGATCAAGCTCACTAAAAAATGTACTAATAATACTATAGGAGCAAAGGAGAAGGAAGTTGCCAGGGACTAATTGAGACATCCCCTTACGGTCAACCATCTATCATTCCGGAGAAAATCATAAAGTTTATGAAACCCAGCCTTGGCCCAATTTTGTATAGATAAAAACGAATCTCTAATACCTGCTGAAACAAAAAGATCTGCAATTGGGGTTATGGCATTGATAATAGGAATGGAATACCGTCTAAAAAATGCCTGGCGTTTGTGAAAAAAACAGTCTACACACTTGTATCTAACTAATTTCGGAGATCTAAATATTGATAGTGGGCAATGAATCTGATTTTCCTTACACATTAAATTCATAAAGAAGTTGATAAAAAGACCCGACTGTAAACCCTGCTTAAATCTAGACATATATTGTGCAAAGTACGCAAAGTAGTATTCCTTCAAATTGGGGAGGGCCAAGCCACCATCTTCCAACTTTTCATATAAAGTGCTAAGTGCAATGCGGGGGATTTTCTTATCCCATAGGAATGATGTAAACATTGACTCTATTTTTGTAAAGAAGGAATTAACTAACACACAAGGAATTGTGGAGAAAAAAAAATTAAACAATTGAAGCACCGACATTTTGATCAAGGCGACCCGACCAAGAATGGTTAAACGGAGAGAGCTCCATCGTGAAAATAAGTCCTGGGTTTTTTGTAAAAATTCAAATCATATAGTTCCAAAATAAATGACAAAAAATAGATCCCCAGATACCTCTTGGGATTTAAATTAAAGCACAAAGAAATATCGGGATGTACAACCCTAGATGCGCAGCCACATAAAATTATCTCTGTCTTTCTTTTATTAATTTTATAGCTGCCGAATGACTCATAAAGATCAAAAATCTGGAAGGCTTTAACCTGTAGTTCCTCTTCTGGTTTTAAAATGAGCATGATGTCGTCTGCGTATAATTTGATTTTACTCATACTTGGAAGTGGAGGGCAAATGTCCCCATTGTTCCTAATTGCAATCGCAAGAGGCTCAATAAAAAAGGCAAATAACACCGGGGATGGCGGGCATCCCTGCCGGGTTCCCCTCTTAACTTTTACTTGACCAACCTGAGTGGCATTGATAATAATATTGGCCTCTGCATTCATATATAGTTTCTCGATCAGCCCATTAATTTTGGAGGGTATACCAAATTTCGATAAAATGTAAAATAAAGTTTCCCAAATAACCAAATCAAATGCCTTTTCGGCGTCTAAAAAAAGTACTAATGCTGGAATCTTCCTGGTCTCAAAGTAGTCCAGAGCCTCCACTAAAAAATAAGTATTGGTTCCAAGCTGCCTCCCGGCGATAAAGCCATTCTGATCAGAATGTATTAAATGTGAAGCTATCCCATTAAAGCGATTGGCTAAAAGTTTGGTAATTAATTTGTAGTCAGAATTTAAAAGCGTTATCGGACGGTATGAATTAGGATCTACACTATTTTTACCTTTTTTTTTTTTAAACTGACTACATTCCCCTTTCTAAAAGAGAGAGGTATAGATCTTCCTTCAAGAATTGAATTTGCCAATAAAAGGAGAAAATCCTCAATTACACTCATAAATGTTTTTAAAAACTCAGCGGGGAGGCCATCCGGCCCACCGGCTTTCCCAGTCGGAAGGTTTTTAATAACCTTCCCTAACACTACTTTTGTAAATGGTCTCGCCATACTCCTTTTTTCTAAATCTGTTAATGCAGGTAATTCATTTTCCTGAAGGAACTCCCCCACAGACGGCCTATAGATGGAATGATGTTGGCCATATATCCTCTCATAATGTTGAACCATGATATTTCCAACTGCGTCCATGTCCTCCAAACGAGAACCTGAGATGGGGCATTTCAGTGCGAGTATTTGATTTCTTGCAGCCCGCTTTCTTGCCTTCCATGCCAAAAATCTGCCGGTATAATTGCTCTCCTCATAAATTTTTTGCCTAGTCTGCTGAAATAGGGAATTACTATTTCAGCAGACTAGGGTACGTGGAAGTTGATTCTGTCATTGAGGTAGTTGGGTTCGGTGTTGTGCAGGCATTTGTAGGCGTGAGTGAGGATTTTGAAAGTGATTCTTTTCTCCACGGGGAGCCAGTGGAGACTTCATAGGTTTTGGCTGATGTGTTCATGTTGGGCGATGCCGAGGACGAGTCTGGCGGCGGTGTTCTGTATTTTCTGGAGTTTGCAGAGTAGGGGCTTGTTGATGCCGGCATAGAGTGCGTTTCCATAGTCCCGTCTGCTGGTGATGAGTGCGTGGGTTACTGTCTTTCTTCAGTCAGGGGGGATCCACTTGAAGGTCTTGTGGAGGATGCGGAGGGTGTTGAAGTAGCTGGAGGTGACGGCGTTGACCTGTCGGTTCATGGTGAGTGATGAGTCGAGTACGATGCCGAGGTTCTTGACATGGTCTGAGGGCGTAGGTGGGCTTCTGAGGGCAGTCGGCCACCAGGTGCTGTCCCAAGCTACTACTCCTGAGGCTTGAGCCGGGAGCAGAGGGAAGCACTATAGGTATTCGAGCGCTCCTCGCTCTGAAGCTGTTGTGAATCGCTGCTGATTTTATTATTTTAAACTTTGCCATTTTGCACACAGGCTCAGTTGCTAACTGTTCCCGAGATATTTTGATATTTTGATGCTAATGTAACTTTACCCTTGCACATTTTTTACACAAACTGCCTGATAGCTGGTTCTCACTCCTCACCTGGTGCTGGTCCGGCCCCGAGCAGGTGGTTTCCTGTGGAGCAGGGTCTCTCGGGCGGCGGCAGTTATCTTTGAGGGGTGGACAGGTTGGCAGTCTAGTTGGGCGGACGCCTGCCTATTTGAGGAGCGCTGGCGCGACCGCGCCGCTGGCACGCCGAAGGCGCGCCTAAGGCAAGCCCGTCTGCACCCATCCGCGCTCGGGTCGCGCTCAGCGCCCAAACCCCTGGCCAAGTGATACCAGATACGCTTAGGAAACACCTTTACATCAGAGAAGCGTTAATGGAGCTAAATGGCGGGGGAAGGCACGCAGCCTGTGGCTGTTTCTTGGCCGAGGCAAGAAATAGCATTCCGTTAGGATCCGGCCCTATTTGTAGAATGCCTCTCTCCAAACTGTCATCAGAGCATTGAAGGATGTTGGCCGTTTAGCCAGAGGTTCTTTAGAGAAGTTTCGCTGCATTCTCATCAATGCTATATCACTGGTGAAACATAGTACTGAATGCGCCAATTTACTGATTGACCAAGGCATTAAGATTGCTTTTATCACAGAAACCTGAACGGACGAGGAGTCCGGGCCTGATCTAGTTAAAGCTAACCCCCCCCCCCCCCTGGTTTTCATTGTGAGGTGCTCAACAGGCCGGACAAGAAGGGAGGTGGTCTAGCTATCATCTATCATAGTTCGCTTCAGGGAACATGTAAAGCGGTCAATCAGCCCGCATGTGAGGCACTCGCGTTTAATCTGAGGCTAACAGACCATTTTGCGTTTAAGGGCATTTTAATATACAGACCTCCCGGCGCTAGACCCTCTTTTTTCCCTTCGTTGGGAAACCTCCTGGAGGATGCCTTGCTGGGCAATTCCTATACCATACTTGGCGATTTTAATTTCCACCTGGAACGTGCAGACGACCCGGAAACGGCCCGTCTACTGGATCTAATGGAAGCCGCAGAGCTCTCCCAGCAAGTAACAGGTTCCTCGCACCAAGCTGGGCATACCTTGGACGGGGTTTTTTCCAACCTTCCTGAGGTATCGTTCATGGGCCTTTTGTCTTTGGCTTGGTCAGATCATGCTGGGGTTTTGTTCAATCTTGCTGTTAAACACCACAAGCCCAAAGGAAGGGACCCACGGGATCAGATGGAAATCAGAGCGTGGAATACGGTGGAAGCTGAGACCCTGTCTTTGGTATTAACAGCTTCTATCACGCCCATTTCCGGTGGTACGGAGGAGGCTGCCTCTTCGTATACTAGATGGCTTACGCAGGCATGTAAAGACCTTGCACCGCATAAACTGGTCGTACCTAAAAGAATTGTACCTTCAGCCCCTTGGTACTCGAAGGAATTAAAATTACAAAAATGCATATGCAAAAGACTGGAGCGGAACTGGAGGAAGGGCTATCTTGACAAGGAGAAGGCGACATACCAAGCTAGCATGGTCACGTATAAACAAATGTTGCGTTTGGCCAAACAGAAGTTTTATGCAGCTCCAATTGAGGCGGCAAAAAATTCAGCCAAAGAGCTTTCTCACACGATTACCAATCTGTCCTCTGTCAAATCAGCCCCCGTCCAGTCTAGCACAGAGCTCTGTGAACAGATAGCGTTATTCTTTCAAACTAAAGTCAACAATATCTTCACTAGCCTTTGTGATTCGACTGGACGGGAGACTGAGTCAGAAGGGGGAGACAGGGTCTTGCCGGCTGGAACCCTGGAGTCTTTCAGGTCATTAACCCTGTAGGACACATCGGAATTACTAGCCAATGCTAAATCCGGTTCCCCCCTGGATCCCTGCCCTTTGAAAATAATTAAAATGGCCCCGGTCCCAATTGCCTGCTATCTCACCCCCATTTTTAGTGAGATGTTTGAAGGAGGCCAATTCCCAAAGATATGGAAGGAGGCTTCCATCCTACCGTTACTAAAAAAACCTAGTCTGGACCCTCTGGATCCGAATAATTTCCGGCCCATTTCCCGCCTGCCTCTTCCAGCCGAGCTGGTTGAAAAGGGAATGAATAAGCAACTCAGTGCCTTTCTGAAAAATTCCCTTTTGCTTGACTCATCTCAGTACGGCTTCAGGGAAGGGCATAGCACTGAATCTGCCCTGATCAATGCCACAGAGGAAATTAGGTTGGCAGTGGATCAGGGAGGCAGAGCTGCTCTGATCCTTCTGGACCTATCGGCCGCGTTCGATACGGTCCATCATGGGCTTCTGATGGATCGTTTAAGGAAAGGTGGGATTCGGCGGAAAGCATGGGATCTGCTCAACTCTTTTCTCTCGAACCGTAGCCAAATAGTTGCTCTGGGCAATTTTTCCTCCCAACCCTTCTCCCTACCCTGTGGGGTTCCGCAGGGGTCTTCATTGAGTCCCACCCTTTTCAACGTTTATGTTACTTCCCTTGCTCCTATTATCAGACACTATGGGTTCAGCGTCACCTCGTATGCGGATGACACACAAATCATAGTGTCCTTACTTCCAGGATTGGAGAAGGGGTTGAATCTCAATTTCCAGTCACGCATGATGGAAGTGGGGCACTGGATGGCTAGTAACTGTCTCAGGCTGAACTAGAGTAAAACCGAGGTCATGCTGTTTGGGAACAGCCCCAATTTTTGGACGCCCTCCTGGTGGCCACCGGCTTTGGGGGCTCTCCCCATCCCGGTTGAGAAGGTAAAAAATCTAGGGATTGTGGTGGATGCCAAACTCTCCATGACCGCCCAGGTTAAAGCGGTAGCTTCCAAAACAGGGTACGTGCTGAGAATACTGAAAATAATCTTGATTCTGCTCCCACTTGAATGCCGTAAAACGGTGGTTACGGCCCTTGTATTATCCAGATTAGATTACTGCAACAGTCTGTACCTTAATCTACAGCAAAATCTGTTGCATAGACTGCAGTTGCTGCAGAATGCTGCTGCTAGACTTCTTACAGGCACCCCCAAATTTGCTCCTATTTCGAAGGCTATTCAAGATCTGCACTGGCTTCCAGTTAAAAACAGGGTCCAGTTCAAAGCACTGTGCCTGGTTTTTAAAGCCTTACATGAGGAAGGCTCAGATTAAAAAAAAACAACAATTTTAATGGTATTCCCCTCCGCGTCGGCTTCGATCATCTGATGCTAAATTGATCACTGTCCTCTGGATAAAAAAGGCCCGCTGGGGTGGGCGCAGTTTTTTTCCTTTGGCGCTGCCAAGTTATGGAATAAGCTGCCTCTTCACCTGCGACGTATTGATAACCTGCTGTGCTTTAGAAAGTCGCTGAAGACCTGGCTGTTTGTGAACTAATTTCCTCTGCCCGACCGGCCTTGGGAGGAGTGGGTCAGCGCCAGGACACCTTCTTGGTAATCGCGCGCTCTATAAATCGCCATAACATGCAGAAGGGGTGGTACCGAGGACGAGGACTTCTGTGTTCTCGGCCTTGAGCGGTGGCAGTGTTGCGCTTTACAAATGCTGATTAATTGACTAATTGAGTATGTGCTTTATTTGAGTGAGATGTGCCCAGTGTTGTGTCTATCATTTCTACGAGTAATACTTTTCTGGAGATAGTGGAGACTGAAAAGCTTGATATGCAGCCCATAAAATGACCCATTGACAAATAGAGGTTACACACGTTATGGGATGCGTCCAAAAGAAACAGGTGGTACATGATTGACAGAAAAAACCTTGTTTTCCATAATCCACCCCCACACAGTCACGGTGATATGGCTTGATCCGGTCAGGTGAAAAGTTTAAGTTTGACATCAAATCTCTCCAGTAGCCCTTGTACTTTCTATTTTCATTTGGTGCCTTTCTCATTCTGTGCTTTGGTGTTGTCACCCCCATCGGTATCCAGAGCTGATACATGGCTCCCAACTAGATGGCAGAAAAGTGGAGTCTGTATCCCTTGTGTTTTGTGAGTGCAAGTAAAGGCGGTCACAAGTCTTATTCAGAACATCAAACCAAAACAGAGGATCTGAAAAAAACAAGTAGTAATATTCCGAACCCAACACTAGATGGCAGACGAGTGCACAGCATGTGATCCACAAGACGACCACACTATCCCAGTCAGACGTTGTAATACATTGCTTAACAAGCATTAGCATAGCCAATAGGTCTCGCCTTTGGGACCCCATAAGTGTTTAGCCATGCAACACTTGATGTTGTTGCACCAAGGATATTGTGCTGGATAACTAAACACTTATAAGGTCCCAAAGGCGAGACCTATTGGCTATGCCAATGCTTGTTCACTATGCAAAAAATACATTACAATGAGAGTTTAGCACACCTTTAAAGGCTTAGGTGGCATTTGGTGCACAGTGCATAAAAAAATATAAATTACTGAAGCACGAAAATGAACAAACCATGACGTTCATCGCATCTGAGATATATCCTTAAAATATATTAAAGCAGTGCCCCCACAGTGACATAGGCAGGAAATGTACAGCTACTGAAAAACCTTTCCTATACGAAAAGCTTGTGCGTAAATAAAATGGCAGCATGAGAAATGATTAATAGCAATAAATGTGTCCCTTAATTGATTATATAGATCAGAGTTGGGGATGAAACAAGGCCTCAACGCCACAGATGGTCTTGGGTAATAAACACCCCTCTTGAGCACTTTCTGTTTCTTCCAAGAACTCTGTTTGACTCGGGTTTTGTCCGGTGGTCGAGCGCTGTGTAAAGGCAGGCTCGCAAGAGCAGCATGGAGGTGGAGGTGGGGGGGCGAAGGTTTGGGGTCGTTGTGACAGCCCAGAGCAACTGCTTCCAAACACTGATCAGGGGCGATTACCGGAAACCGATAAAGACAAATAGGGATGCGAAATGTGTGAATGGAATATTAGGGAAGCACCAAGAAATAGCCATTTAGGTGCATCGAGAAGACTGCATCACTTGAATGGAAGTTAGTGCACTTGTAATCTTGATTAAGGCTCCCTGTTTTCACGGATTTTTACATATAAATACAGACAGAAAACAATGTGTTTTCTGTCTACATTTATTTTTAAAAGTGGATAAATACAGAAAATTGTACTGCTTTTAAGTGACTCTCCATGCTATCTTTCATGAGTTATTGCCCAACAGCTGAGCAGATGGACAGCATGGGAAACTAAAAAACAATGCAATTTCTTTAAATAATGACTTGTGTCAATATACATGTGTAGTATAATGCTAGTATTTACCAGTGGGTGTATTATGTAATACTTGACTGCATAAATAGCTAAAACACGACAGACATCAAAGTCTGAGTGCCCATCTATCAGTTAAATAAATATGGAAATGTACAGTTTTACAACTTCTTTTATACACAAAACACAAAATAAATATGGATAAATACAGATAAAATTGCCTAAAAATAAATACGGATAAATACAGACGGAAATGTTAAAAAAATAAATACCATAAAACCAGGAGCCCTAATCTTGATCCATAGGTAAGGTTGTGTGTGCCACAATGACAGCCGTAGTCATTTTATTGATGCCAGTCAAGATCAGACAATAAACCAACTGAGCTGCGTGCTGCACCTCGGATTTCACAAAAAAATAAAAAGGGCAAGCGATGCAGCATGCACAACCGCTTGCCAGTTTTTGTTTCGCACTACTGATGCATGTCTTTCTCTAGAGCACATCTGACGAGAACAACTGCCCTTTCTGTCATAAGTAGTTTTACATAGTGACACACGTACTGCTGGTTTAAAACGCAACACCTTCTTTATACAGTCAGTCTATGAAATCAATACTGTAACGCCAAATTATCGTATTGTTTTTAAACAGTAAATTCTCGTAGTACATTAACAGCCAGCTCTGTACCAGGTGCGCAGTCCTTACTCGGCAGGCTCATTTGAATATCTTGTTATGGTCCGACCCTTTATGAACCCTCTCTTTTCCGGTTATATTAAGTGTCTCTTCTTAACCATCTACCCGGTGAAATACACTTAAGCTAAAGTCGGCCTTTCAGCGCGTATGTCCCCGCCGGCACCAGCTGCTCAAGGCCATTCACTGCAGCGTCTGTATAGGTCTGTTTACAAAATAAAACACTTATGTATTTTAATTTATTTAGAGCTTTATATAGCGCTGGCAGAACCTGTGGGTATGGAACGCTTTACAGCATGAAACACAGGCAATAGGAAAAATATTTCCGTCAGTGTAAACAAAAAGTTACGATTCTTTCATAAACGCATACATTTCCAAAAAGAAAATCTGCACTAAAATCAGTTTTGTCCTTTAATGGCACTTTGAAATAAAAAGTTAAGAATATAAGCCTGCTAAGGTGCTCTCTACACCTGCACTCGGAAAACTGTGCTCTGCCTAACCAGAAGGCCTGCAGCATGGGCAAACAAACGTCCTGCTTGCCGAGTTGTGCTGCTGGGCTATGACCTGGGGGCACCGCATCGACATTCACACTAACACTCCGCTGATGGCATTCTGTGTACCTATCTTCACATCTCAGCAAGTGGATATTTCCCATGGACACGAAGATTAACGACTTCCTGCAGCGACGAATCACTAATCCACAGGATGGAGTCTGTTTGCCTTCTAGAGACGGTAAAGCTCCAGACTAAATAAAAAATACAAGGAAAAAACGCACGCCAGTCAGCCACTGTTTGCATCGCGCTGTCACTTTAAGCGCAATGCAAAAATAAACAGGCGGCCTGCTTTCCTTCTGACATGAAAGGTTTTCTTGTCTTTATGGGGCCATGCGTTTGAAACACATGGCCCCATAAAGATAAGAAAAGCTTTTACCACAGACGTAAAGGATCGAGCCAGTCCAACTGGGACGGGTCTAAAAGAGAAAAGTGTACATCACTAGACGCTCTTTTCCAATGGCTGGCCACCGTTTAGCATAAACGGTGACGTCAGCCAATGGAAAAAAGGGGCGGGGCTTAAAGCCCACTAGAGAAATCTCCTCTAACTCATTAGATCTCGCCAGCTAGACTGCACATGTCTGCGCAGTCTACGCCAGGCGAGACCTAAAAAGGCAAGAAGATATCACCACGCCTGCAAGGACTTCTTGCCTTTCTACATCAGTATGCCCAGGCATCTTCGAAGCTGAGACACATTATTGGAATATGTTGCTGCCCTAGTAAAGGATAGATGTCTACGTGGTAGACACCCCATATATTTTACATTGACATTTGGTGGTCTAAATAACGTTTATAATCTTTCATGATGGTCCTCTGCATTAGTGTGCCTGAGGGTGAAAGGTTGACATACTGATTGTTAGAGAGTTTTGAAAAACTAAGGTGTTGAGAAATGACCTGTCATTATCAAGATTGGTCAACCAGATATCCTCTTTTATTCTAAATGCAAACGCAATTGTGTTTTGCATCCCTTTTTATTGAACTGATGCACCATGTGTGACCTTCGTGTATTTATTGTTTTACTATTCATTTCATAGCGAAATACTGACTGAATCTCTTTTGAAGAAAGAAAAAAAACTTGTATTAAATGACTGTTATTTATAAAGTCTAGGATTTAAGTGACTTTTCTTGGGATTTTGTTTATAGTCTTTATTTTAATTTTTCAAATAACAAAGAGAAACCAGACTTGCAAATTGCCTGCAGAACGTAAAAGAAAAACAGCAGGAGTGTGCATGCAGAGCGATTTCAGGTCTGCTCATGACTACCGTACATATAGCCCGGCTGTAGCTTAGTTGAAGCAACTCATTATATTAATGTTCTTGAGCTATGAGTCTTGGTTCATATATTATTGACATTGACCACCATATATTCTCTACCACGTGATAGCTCGAATATGATCCCCTCCCAATTCACGATCTTCTGTTACTTTTTGACATTTAACTTATACCTGTCCCTTCGACCTACTTGTTTACACTGGGACTCTCTGTGTAAGATGCTATTGCCTTGGGTTTTATTGACTCCTGTAGCATATCCACCCATATAATTTGATCATCATTTGCCCTTTCGGACGTCCTTACCTCTTACATGCGCCTCTCCTCTGCTAATACCACTCTGCCTACCTCACTCCGTTCTATTCCCGATCTGCTCCTGTTTAGGAAGGCATTGAAAACCTTCCTATTCTCCACAGTCTAACTCTCTGCTGATCTGGTCTTCTCAATGTATGTTGTGTTTGTCACCATCTCTTTAGCGCCGGGACGCCTCTTGGCTGCGGCATCTGTGCACTTTATAAAAATTATATAACATAACATAATACCCCTTCTTACATGCCCCTAATCCATGCCTGTGGACAGCCACTGTGGCTCCATTCTTCTCCTTGGCAGCAGTAACCGCGGTGCTGCCAATCGAAGATGCATCTTGGTTTTGGGAGTTGGAATGACACCCGGAGACAGTACTTAATTGACACTTCTATTCTGATGCCTGCTACCTCCCCCAGTCGTTGAACTCTTTTTCTCCATTAGGACAACCCTGATTCAGATGTTGGTCATTTGTACAACTCAGGCGCTGCTTACCCCACACCTCAGACACGCCAGGCTCGGTGGATAGATCTGGTGCAGTCTTGTGGGTGAGAGAGAAGTGCGGTGCAGTACTTAGAAACATGCAAGCGTAAACTGGGAGTTGCCAGATGCCTCTCATACCTGTGCACTTGCTCCACCACATTCTCGCTGGGTCAGAGATACCTGCAGGGTGTCTATCTTCCCACTTGAGTTTTGCTGTCAATATTACTTTTGCCCTGTCCTCCTTCAGAGCTTCGTAAAGGCAGGAGAGCAGACGCCAAGGCAAATCCCATATCTATCAAGACCTCCAAATGAGGTGTCTGCCCTGGGGTTATTTGTGAACAAGTCCATGGGTCTTTAGCCGTCCTGGTCAGCCCGGCAAATGTTAGGAATGGGCCTGAGCCCACAGCAAACATTTCCTGTGCTTCTGCAAATGCAATCTCCTGGATACAGGGTGTCGCATCCTCTCTCCTTTCACCTTGTCATGCACATGTTTTTATCAATCGTCAAAAAAGGTTACGACCACCAAATAGAAAGCTTTTCAGAAAAAGGGTGTCTGTGCATAATTAACCTAACCACACCTGGGCCACTTGCCATACTATATGGGGACACTTTTTATGTTGTTGGACACCTGCCGTTAGGCATATAAGTAGGTTCGCCATCCCAGGAACCCCCCTAAATGTCTCTTTTTTGTCGTCCTCCATGCACCACCTTGCGGAATTTTGGATTCTGCCTCCATGTGATACAGTTTCGAATCAGAAAGCGCAAGAACCCCCCCCCCCCATCCCCCCGCTGTATCAAGCTTCAGAAACCCCAAACCTACTCTGCTTCTCTTGCCCGCCAATTTTAGGGAAACCAAGAGGCTATCAATCTCTCTGAAGGTGGCTCTTCGTATCTTGCACGTAGAATTGTACAGGACATATAAACATCGAGGAAGGAGGACTGTGGAGAAGGTGCAGCGCTCATTGAGATTGTCACAAATTTGTGAAGGTGCACCGCTTAGAAAATCTAAAGAGAGCAATTCTGTCTGCTGTTTACACAATATAATAAAAAACTCTGATTATATTGTTAATTCAGTGTTGTTCAAAGTACAGTTATTTGTCAATCCAACACAATGGATATGTCGACATTTTGCCACCTCCAGGAATCATTTGTATACAGGGTCTTCAACAGGACAATAAAATGGTTGCATCCTGCAGTGTAACAATATGGTAAAGCCAATCATTAATAACCCACAGCTGTGTGGTGTACAACACTTATTATTATTACGTATCAATTAGAATATCAGGGTAAGCCCCGTACTTCCTAGTCAACAACTAATGCCCAAATGAATCCATACTTGTCTGCACACAAAAAAAATCAAAGGATATCATGACTATCTAGGTGCACAATGATTGATCCACACAACTGCATGAATTGCTCATGTGTAGATAGAAAACAAGCCCTAAGTATGCAAAAAGGCTCTGGGGTTCCTTATGAATGCCGTCATGGTTAAGCGTACTACCGCGCGGACAAGAGCCTCATCTAATAAAACATCAGGTGGACCTAAGGGCAGCATGGGGTTAGGTCAAACCTATTCACAACTGACCGAAATCCGAATTTATATTGTTCATACGTGCAAGAATGCCTAAAAAATGTTGACTGATGCATCACGTGGTTAGCAAAAAGTTAGGACTATACATGCAATAATATTGTAAAAAGGGCATAATCTGAGCAACAACATATCGAATAAATCACTTGGAACATAGGATGTCATTGGACACCCCTGTGTTTCTATGTAAAATGTTGCAAATCAATTAGTCAAAATAAATTACAACTAGCTAGGTCTTTGTATCCAAAAGGAAACCTAAAGCGTGATGTGCTGCAACATGGCAATCCAACTAAACTCGAGCCTGCAGACACTGACCGAAGCCTGAAAACACTGACCATTGCTTTGTATTTGTGAGGACAGGTAAAGCGATATATGTATGCCACATTATAATCCGCTTAAAAGATGACTGGAAGTGCTGGCTAGTGCATAATGTATATAAAAAACAAGAGTAGGGGGAGATAAAGCACTCACCAAATGATGCTAAGGGGCATATTTACAAGGAGTTAACATCACCAGAACGTCACTTTTTCCGATGTTCTGGTGGCGTTAAATCCTTTGCCTTATTTACAAGGCAGTGTTAAAGTGGCTTAACGCCGCCTTTTATAGAATGTCCCTAGTCATGCAGCACTTGGCGCAAAAGGGGTGTGCAGTGGGTTTTCCGCCGCAACACCCATTGCTTTCGGACGCTGCCACATATTTAGAAGGTATTGGGCAGCACAAAAAATATTGCCAGGGAATACCTGGTCTTCAGCAGGCGATACAAGGAGAAATGCTTAATTACTCCTCACACTTATTTATTTATTTTATTTATTTGCAGAGTTTTATATAGCGCTGGCTAGACCCAGAGGTATCAGAGCGGTTTACATGAGGAATCAGTGAGTTACAGGTTACAAAATGACATCAGTTACAGGAGCCATGTATAAACATTGGAGAAAAACAGTGATTACACAATAACATGAGTTATTAGCGCATAGCATAGCCAGGACACACGTCTGATGGGGAATGGAAGGTAGAGCGGGAATGGTAAAAAGGGGTAAGGAAAGTAGATAGTGTCAGGCAGACTGGCAAGGGGGAAAGTACTTCAGGGGAACAAAGCAGTCAAAGTGAGAGACAGACATACCGGTTGGGGACCAGCGATCCAAAAACATCCAGTGTATCGGTGACAGAATACGATGAGAGAAAGACTGGAAAGGGGGAAGCAGCCGCAGGATCAAGGGGGGAGGAGGCGGGGGAAAGGAAGGAAAAACACAACGGGGAGACGAGAAAAAACAATGTCCAATATCCGGCTGGGTAGGTGACGGCCGAGGGGGCGAACCAGAGCCAAAATCCTCTATAACTGCCTAAACAGCTCCACCGGGCATCAGCCATGTTGCTCTGGCTCCGCGGTAAGTACAACATTCAAGGTTTCCGTCCGGGGGGCATTATCAAAGTTCCATCGGCAGCACCAGTCCCGGTGTTACTAGGAAGCGCCGCCCACCTCACCCTCCAGCTCACCCCCAGCGCGCCATCGTAGTATATTTGATCTAGGCAGGGGAAATTCTCCGCCGCCAGTTAGACTTCGGCCAGGTTCCGACCCGAATCTCCTGAATGCACTACAGAAGGTTTGTTTGTCTGCAATGATTTACTGATGCAGTGATGCAGAGTTTAGACATCGTAGGGTAGATATGCCAGATTTACCAGAAGCTCATGTATTTAGAGATTAGTGCATGGTTGTAGGGAGGAAGGCTCCCATGAAGCATGTAATGCCGCCATCTTGTCAGGCAGTGCTTCAGAGTGAGTCCGGGGAGGCCGAGGGTTATTATGCTGTCCGTCGTTGGTTATGGAGAGAGCAGTTGTGGAGCGCACATATGATAAACAGCTAAATGCTGATTGCCTTGATTAGTGCGCGAAATGAAGGATATTCGGCACACGTACGGTGAGCCAGTGCTCATAGAGTCGTGGCTGCCAGATTAGGGTCAGGCATCTGCAACCTCAAAGTTATTCCGCCTCTGTGTGTAGCCTGCCGCATGGAGCTCCATCGTGGCCTCCCCCAGTGCTGTTCTCTTCTCCGTTGTTTGCCCCTGCCTCTCCGCTCGTGCCAGACACTGCTGTCTGATTCACTGGATTGGCTCTTCCCGGTCGGGCCGCTGCAAGGCTCCTCCTTCCTCTTTGCATCAGAGCTCCACTCCTCGCACCACTGCCGAGTGCTCGTATCCGCGCTCCGTAGGCGGTGAGTCGTCGGTTGCAGTGGAGGGTGGTTATTCCCTCCAGTCTTGGCTCCGGTGTGCTCTTCTTGCTGGGTCTTCTCCAATTAATGCGGCTCAGTAGGTCGCGGTCGCCATCTTGTTTCAGCAGCAGTCGGTCACTCGGGCCCCAGTTCAATGCTAATCAAGCCCCTACTGGGTTCGCACTCGGCACCACTGCCTTCCCTGCTGTGCAGACTCTCCAAAATGCTGCTCAAAGTGCAGATACGGTCTCCGGGTCTTAGAAGCACGGCCCTGTGGTGGCGGAGCCGATGTGTATCACGTCCACTTGGCCATCTTGCCTATTGCTTTTATGCAGCACGCATAGAAACAGCAAATCACCTGTAAACAATCACCCCTGCAGGGCAGGCGTCCTTGAAACATGGTGCAAGGTTGTCTGTGCTGTCGCTAGGCAGCTTCTTTAGCCCCAGCACTATGGGAAACACAGTGGTGCGTCACATTCTTGTAAATACGGCACATCCCTGTGTTTTGAAACTGACGGAACATGGCCTTACCAATTTTGGCATCACTCCACCAGTTTCTAGTAAATATGCCCCCTAGTGTGTTCACTCAAATCTGTATCTGTGGAGTCAAAAAGCAGACACAGAACGTCAACAATTGTTGCAAAAGCCTCAGGGAAATTAGGAAAATAATGTCCTGATGCGATGCAGTGTTGAAAGGAAAGAACTCTGCAGAGCACACGCTCAGAGATCTATTTACAACAGAGGTCATGAAACGTGCACAAGGTGTGTCAGACTGATGTGCCGCAGGAGACTTTTAAACAAATTATCAGGGCTCTAAATCACATGGTAAAACTTTTGTGTCATTTCTACCAGCAGTCTTGGGGCAACCCAGGTGGACACCCCTCTCGCATACAACCTCATTGTATACTATTTCGTTGTATTGCACTCGCTGTGCATCGGGAGGTGCCTTGCTCCGGCAACAAGGGCGTACTTGAAGCCACTTTCGTTCCTTATAACCCACGCCTTCGTGCATAGGGAGGTGCCTGGCTCCTGCACAGTGGGCGCCATGTTGATTTGGTAACTCCAACATGCATTTACTATCATCTGTTTTAAAATTCATGCTAATATTATTTTATTTTAAATTTATATTACGTCACTTTGGGTAGTGGTCCCCGTTTTTTTAATTTTTAAATCTTATTTGAGCCACCTTGTTACAATACTATACTCACTGCGCTTGCTATACTCTGGCACGCCCCATTCATGGGGGAATACTTAAGACACACTAGAGCGTGTCCGCATGCAGCGAGCGCTCCAAAGGCAAGCCCGTCTGCCCCTGTATGTGCTCGGATCGCGCTCAGCGCCAGTCCCCCTGGTCGTGTCGCCCCAGATTCCAGTCAGCTACTTCAATATTCCAATGAGGACCTCCATGCATTCAATCCTAACGGTAAGTATGCAGCCTGCCCTCAAATATCTGTTGATATACTTTCTAAGAACTTCAACACTGCTCTGCCGAGCATGTAACATCTCTCTCCCTAGAATTTTAAAAGACACGCACCACGCCTGTATTGGTGCACAGGACAACATCTATAGCAAGCATGTATCTAATCAGTCCACACCATTACACTGTGCCTACTTAATTCCAGATCTTTAGTTAAGCACAGTCTTGACTGCGCAGTCTTTATAGAAACCAATCATCTAGACTGCACATTACCGAATCCTGGGCAGACGCTTCTTCTGCCCCTAGTTTGGCAGAAGCCACATCTCCCGGCTACACCATACGCACTCTGAATAGAGTAGGCAAAAGAGGCTGGCTATCATATATCGTGACCACATTAAGGCCTCCTTTTAAGCGACGCCTTCATTGGATTGCGATGCACTGTATTTTAGTCTTTAAATAGCATCACGTTTTGATTTTAAAGGCATCCTCCTGTATCGTCTTCCTGCTCACAGAGGATAATTTATTCCTAATGTTTGTTCATTGCTTGAAGATGGAATATGTTCCTTAAATTTCACCATTATGGGTGATTTCAATTTTTATCTAGAAAATGCCACAGATTCAGACTCAGCACATCTTATCAACACACTTGAGAGTCTGGGCCTTTGCCAGTTGGTGGAATGACCCACTCACTTGGCAGATTATCTCTTAGATGGTTTCTTTTCGAACCACCCTCTTCTCAGTTTTCAGGGGTCCCTGCCCCTACTTGGTCCGGTCATTCGGCAGTCCTCTTCAGTCTCACAATCCTCCTTAATAACACGACCAGTAACTCTAAGGTTAAACCCATCAAGTTTTGTGCCTGGGTCAAGATGGATCCAATGTTGTTTCAGGAACATCTCGATTTGACTCAGCCTGCCTGCCAAGATGATGTAAGCACAGGCACAGCTTCATTCATTAGCTGACTGCTAGCAGCGGGCTCATCACTAGCTCCAGAAATTCTTAAGCTCCCATGTGAGCCCGCCCGCCTGCCCCAACTCAGATACACTCAGAGCCAAAAAGCAAATTTGTAAACAGCAAGAACGTAGATGGTGCAAAGACTATGACCCCCTGGGAAAAAAGCAAATACAAAATATGCCCAGCTCACTATAAAACCCCATTGATGCAGGACAAATCGCCCTTCTAAACTAGCCAACTAGTCAAAGCAAAAAATTCATCGAAAGAACTCTTTAAAATAGTAAGGACTATATCAGCCCCCAACTTACCCAAGACATCAAGCAGCCAGGAGCTATGCAATAAAATTACCAACCACTTTCAGAAAAAAGTTGAGAAGATCTTCCACAACTGTTGTGGCTTTATCAGTTCAGTCTACACAAGCTTCTTATCAAAATCACCTTGAATTTTCCTTTGTGGACTGTTCAGTTCCGCCCTCTTTCTCCTGTTTCGAGCCCTTTTCCTTTGATCAATTCCTGGATTTTCTCTATTCCACTAAGTCAGGATTCCCTCTGGATCCGTGCCCTGTCTCCATTTGTAAGTTGATCCCTGACCTTATTGCAGAAAATCTTACAGCCCTGTTCAATCTCATTTTCAAAACCAGTATTTTTCCTTCCTCCTAGAAAACAGCCTCCATACTAGCTCTGCTAAAAAAAGATAATCTGGACCGAAATGAACCTAACAATATAGGTCAATCGCCAGGCTACCATTTCCAGCTAAAATTATTGAGAAGGCAATGAATCACCAAATATCCTCCTTTATCCAAACATCGAGTCTCCTCGATGTTACACAAATCGGCTTCAGAGGAGGCCATAGCATGGAGTCTGCCTTGCTAAAAACGGCAGAGGAAATCAGAGAAGCACTTGATGGGGCAGGTTTAGCCGCCTTGATCCTATTGTCTCTCTCAACGGCCTCTGATACGGTCCATCACCGTATCCTCTTGGACCGCCTTGCATTCATAGCAGGGCAGGGGGCAGCACTCACATTACTGCGTTCTTTTCTTTCAGATAGGGTGCAATATGTAGAACTAGATTCCTTAACTTTCAAATCCTTTTCCCTCCATTGTGGAGTTTCGCAAGGGTCCTCATTCAGTTGTACTTTTTTCAACATTTATGTCACTAAGCTGTCCACAATAATTAGATCTTTTGGGTTTATGCTGACGTCCTATGCAGACGATACGCAAATTGTTGTTTCCATTTCTAAGGAAGACACCAATGTTGATCACCGCTTCCAAAACTGCAGTCTATCAGTTGGCGCCTGGATGGGCCAGAATTGTTTAAAACTGAACTTAGAACAAAACAGAGGTTGTTCTGTTTAGTAACAATCCCTCCTTCTGGTCCCCCTTCTGGTGGCCGACAGACCTGGGCTCACTCCCTATCCCAGCCACAAAAATAAGAAATGTAGGAGTTATCATGAACCACTGACTTACCTTTGGAGATCAGATTGATTCAGTTACTTCCACTACATTTCTTATCTTACAAATGTTAAGAAAAATCCTGCGTTTCATACCGCTAGATGCCCGGAAAACCGTAGCGTCCTCGCTGATTCTGTCCAGACTAGACTACTGCAACAGTCTGTACATGAACATGCAGCAGCAACATCTTCAGAGGCTTAAGGTCCATCAGCATGCGGCTGCAATACATCTTTCCGGAACTCCTAACTTTTGTCTCATTACACCTGTGATCACAGACCTTCATTGGCTCCCCATCTCAAAAAGAATTAAATACAAAGCACTCTGTACAGTCTAGAAGGTTTCCCAAAATTCGGGTCCTGCCTTCTTCAGACGAAAGCTAGTCTGGTATCCTCTCAACAGAACCCCTTGATCCTTCAGCGCAATGCTCCCGACAGTCCCCAGATTAAAAAAAGCCAACTGGGGAGGTCGAAGTTTCATCCTAGGCGCTGCTAAAACCAGGAATTTTTTACCACTTTCCATTCGTTCCTCCTCTAATCTCCTGGATTTTAGGAAGGCCTTGAAGACTTGGCTTTTCTCCCATTAGTTTGCCCAGGTTTGGTACTAGGAGCTAGCGACAGGATGCCTTTGGGTAGCTGCGAGCTTTATAAAAATCCAATAACATTAACATTGACGTCCAATATGTGGAGGAATAGAACTGCCCTCTCCATTTTTTCCTTCAGCTTATTCCTCTTTACATCCATTACATGTGTCTCTTGTAGGAACGCCAACCTCACTTTACAGAGCCTGAGGTAGGTGTGCACTCTGTATTGTTCGGTATAATCATGCAGGCCTCTGACATTCCAAGAGATAATCTTTACGCTTCCCACCATGGCTGGCTCAATATGTTTGAAGAGTTGTTCATGAGGAATGCATTGTAAACCCTCACCTGAACATTTCTCTGAATATTCTGCCCTGGCCGATCGTTCTACGTTGATTTCATAGCATCATGTAACTCACCAGTAGGTAGACGTTCTGCCGTCTCAGTTTAGGCAAGAAAGAAATATCAACCCCCTCCCTGAGTATTTACACCCCTATCAGTGTGCTTTCATGTTTACCCTTGTAAATCATAGATGAAAGGTCTGTCTCCCTACACCTCAAAGCGTCATAACACTAACTATGAATCAATGTGACTACTTAACTCAATGCCTATAACTACACATGCAAGGGTGGCTGGGAGGTCTTGCAACCTCTATGTCCCGTGTGCCTGGTATGGTCCAGGTACCATTGTCAAGAGCTATCCTCCCTGGTCTCCCTTTTCAATAACTTCTCCTTAACCACTCTCTATAAAAATTAGGTGCGTGACCCAATTTCTCTCAGATCCTAACAGTGATCTGCAACATTAAAGCATTCACTTTGACTTCCCTGAAATGCCTCTATGCCAAGTTTACTCTATAATTTACTTGTGCCTTATGGCCTGTGACCCCCACAATCTCACATTGATATAAAACATCGCATTTTGACCTGGGTGCCAGACAAATGACATTCACTCTGCTAATTTATTCTTATGTGCGTCCATTCGTCCGTTTCTCCTTCTAATCCCATATATTCTTCAAATGCAAGAGTCCTCCAATGTCCATCTGGGGTTGGCCCCCAGATGGCCTCTGGCGAAGTGGATTACCGACTTCTTGTCATACCCAGCGTACCATCTTGTTGCACCTCGATTTGGGGTTCTTCCAATCTGCTGTCTTGCCGCAATCTCCTCCTGTCTGCCGATCCACTCGGTCTGCCCCGAACCCTGTTCCCTTGTCCTCGACTCTTGGGAATCACTAGCCCTTTTCCCGCTTGCCAGCCAATCAAAAACATCATCGGGTCGCATGAAAAAATTAATCCGGCCCCACCACTCTCAACTTTGCAGGAAGCAATAGCATGTAACTGATGTTCATCTTTCTTTATTTCTCCTTGAGTGCTAGGGGGGAGTTTCTCTGAGCCTAGACTTTGCATGTATAGTTCAGGGAGGTTCTGATGACATGTCTATTAAATCTGGGATCTCTTTGTCTCCAACCCCACTGGAGAATACCTCTATTCCTATAGTTGAGTATTTTTGCGATGAAGGTTCTTCAAGGTGATCCCAGTGGCGGGTGGGAGACCAATGCCCTGTGAGATCCTCCTATAATGTAGACAGTTGGGCCCATTACTTCTTGAAGCCACTTTTCAAGGAACAGTTGTGGGCATCTCAATCAGATTGCTCTGGGAACCCCACAAAGTAAAGATGATGCCTCCAACACCCGCCCTACGTTTCTTCAAGTCATTCATCTAGATAGTTTGACTGGTACGCAAGTGTGCGAACATGACACGGTGTCCCTCCACCTCCTCAGGCAATCTTTTTTGTCTTCTTCTCGGTCTCTATTGGGTGCTGGTAAACTTTACAGAGGTTAGCTTGCAAGAGGATTACCTCTATAAAAAAGTGTCCATTTTCAGTTCATATGCTTGCTTAGTGTTTTGATGGCCACCAGGATTAGCGTGCCAGACATCACAGGTGCATCTGACAGGGTTTGGCCTTCTCCGCTGTTCATAAGGCATTTAGTTCTTCGTGCAGCTCTGATATATTGGTCCATCTTCATTTGTTGAGAGTCTTATTTGTCACACCCCACGTCGCCAGCAGCCGCTCTACACTGAGCAGCCAGCATTTAACTATCAAGACTAGGATCCTTGTACACTGCCACGGAGCCTGTTGCTATTATCTGTGTGTACATCTTTTCCTACTAAAAACTGTGGAGTGATCAACACCAATTTATTGTTCAGGTTTGCCCACACCTCATTTACAGATGGGAGGAAAACTTTTAATATGTCCACTAGCCCATGTGAGCCAGGCTCCCCTCAGAATCTCCAAACCACTGTAGGCTTGTGTAATCGCAGGGTTTTTCTAAGACCCCATTACCCAAGGGTCCTGGGATGGTGCTATCCAGGCTGTAGCCATGCGTCTTATCCAGAGGGGTTGGTTGTGCTCTTTTGGCTCTAGTCACTTTCTGCGGCTTAATTCACGTCCCCCGCTCTTCACCAACGATCATTGTGTGGAATAATCCACAAGTTTTTAGTAGCATCTAGGTATAATATACCCAAATCCACCTCTGATCCTGTATACCCGTGGGCATCAGTATCCTCTGTCTGGGATAGGGGGTCAATCATGTTACAATGTTCATGCATGGGTTGGAGTCCTTTAATACAACACAATGTATTGTAGGGTGTAAAAGGAGCTCAATATGTACCAGGAGTGCACAAGAGGGGCAAACCTGCGCTTGGTACACCAGCCGGCCCTGCCCTCACCTTCCCACCTCTGCGCTGGTGAAAGCTGCACCCTCAGCAGTTCTAAACTCATGGCTGCCAGTCTTACCTTCTCAGCATCTGAAGGAAAGGCTCTCAGGGGCAACAGTGTACTCTAGGCTCATTTTGACGGTCTGGTCCATCGAATGCTGGTGAGGTTCCTCTGAGCAGTCTTTCTGGCACGATGCCTCTGGGGAGCGGTGGTGGTGAGGGCTATTTCTGTGCCGTGGTTGAGTCTGAAGCCAGACTGTGTGACGTCAAAAAGTTGGTGGTTGTTGAGATGGCTAGAGACGCATCTGTTGATGTGTTTCTCTAGGACTCAGGCTGGGTATGGAAATAGGGAGATCTGTTTGTATTTGGCAAGTGTTGATGGGTCCGCAGAGGATTTTGTGAGTAGTGGAAGGATTGTGGCGCATTTCCAAGTGACCAGGATAGTAGCAGATGAGGGGGGTTGTTCAGGATAGGTGTTATTGCTTTTGCTGATGGGTTGAAGTCCCCTGGTGAAGGCATTTGTAGACGCAGGGGTCCAATGGTACACCAGGGTGGATGGACTTCATGGTAATGTCATTCTAGCTCAGGGTGATTGCAGGCCATGGGGTCAAGGCAGTTTTCCTGGTTGAGACAGGGAGATATTACGAGGTCTGCAGGGTCTGCCTGAGGGTCGAAGTTGCTGAGATCGAAGATTATTTTGCTGCAGAAGAATTCAGGGTGTTGGTTGCAGAAGTCCCGTGATACGGTGATACTGCTGAAGGAGGTTGCTGGTGGGGTGCCATTTTTCACGATGGCAAGGATCTCTTTACTGCTGCTGACGGTGGTGATGATGCGGGCTACAAGTGCCCTGCACTTGGTGTTCCTGATCTGTTGGTAGTAGCATCTCAGGGTGGGTTTGAAGGTATTCTTGTCTGAGAAGTCCTTGCTCAATCTTCATCTGTGCTCCATTTGTTTGCAGTGGGGCCTTGTCATCCTGAGTTTCCCCAAGTACCAGTTGGCTTGAGGTCTTGTGGCTTTGCTGCGCTTGAAAGGAGCCAGGGTGTCAGCACAGACGGTGATCCAGTTGTTGTAGTTAGGGAGGGATTCAGGCAGTTTGCTGGTGTGTTCGGGCCACTGTACTAAGAGAGTGGTAGTGCAGTCATCCTCTGGGATGTTATGCCAGATTCAGAGGGCAGGTCTGGCAGTGGTTGGTCTGATGGTGCAGGATCGAAATGCTAAATATGACGAAACTGTGGTCTATTCAGGTGATTGGTATGGCCTTGTCAACTGAGATGTTGTTGCAGGAGGTGAAAATCGGGTCCAAAAGTGTCCGGTGGAGTGGGTGCATCCATTTATGCATCGGATGAGGCAGAGGTCTTTTAGTAGAGCGGTTGAGTTTGGGTCAGGACCGTCTTCCAGATGGAAGTTCAGGTCTCCGAGGAGGATGAAGGCATTTGAGACGAGAATGATGGGAGCAACCAAGTCTGTGATGATGCGGGCAAAGTTGAGCTTGGTTCTGGGGGTCTGCAGACCAGGGATACTCTCACAGTGAAGTTGGCTGTGATGTGAAGTTTGAACATAACTTGTTCCATGTTGCTGGTGGATGTGTCTGTGTAGGTGGTGCAAGTAATGGCAACCTTGAAAATGATGGGGACTCCACCTCCTGGCTTGTGCTGATGGTCCTGCCTGGCAATCTTGTAGCCAGGATGGATGACAATGGCGATCTTGGGGGACAATGCAGGATTCAGGTATTTTCTGTAAGGAAAAGTAGGTCCAGGGAGTGGTTGTGCAGCAGGTCCCAGATCTTTGTGGCTTGTTTGGTGAGCGAGCAGGAGTTCAAGGAGCAAGCATGAAAGCGCTGAGCATTGTTTGGACTGTTGTGTCAGTGGTAGCTGGTTCATGTAGGTGTTGGGTGCTGTCAGTGCTGAATTGGTTAGGGTGGATTGTGGAAGAGTGCAAGGAAACTTGCAGGAAGTGCAGGAGAATACTCCCTTAGTGTTGTGCAGCAGCAGCGTGGTAAGCAAGCTGGGGTTGAGATCGTGGAGGGTCGCGGTGCAGGTCAGGTGTAGATGGGTTTGTTGTTGGCAGCAGGGGGTGGTGGACGGGGCTGTAAGCTGGAAATTATGACAGATGGGAAAGGTAAGGAACACATGGGAGGATAACAGTGGGAGAAGGCCCCAAGAGGGGCGGGCAAAAAAATAATCCAAAAGTGGTGAAAAACTGTGGCACAGAGAGAGAAAAGTGGAGAAAACGGTAAAGAGGCAGAAAATAGAGTGAAACTAGCAGAAAAAGCGTGAGTGGAGCTGAAGAAAGCAGCAAAATTAGCAGACAGGGTTGAAAGCGGAGATGTAGAAAGCAACAGCGGTGAGTGAAAATGGCAAAAGAGAACAGCAGAGATGACAAGAATCGGAAGCAGGCAAGGCAAAAAACACTCTATAATGCAGTGCACAAGCTAATACTAGCAGCAAAATGCATAAGCTCAAACAAATCATAGTAGTTACAATTCCTTATAGAACAAATGGGAAATCATATTATAATGATAGTGGAAACAGGACTATAGCGCCTTGCCACCCTCCCCGTGCTAAAAGCTAGTTTATTATAATTATAGAATACCTCCAGGCTTTGTCAGGGGGACCCCATACCTCAAAGTTCAGATGTAGGAATTTACATCTCCGAACAAGCACAGCTCTTCCATCCTGGAAAGCGTTTTTTCCAAGCGTGTTAACATGCTTGCAAGACAATATTAAAAGCACCAAATTTCCAGGGTTGCAGCTGTGTTCTAGGTTATGGCTAGGGATGTGAGACTGACCAAAGCAATTCAACAGAGCTCATTGTTTTTTGACCTTGAACACTCTGTGCAGACGAAGAGCAGAGTGTTCAACTAAATATATGAAATAGACAGTTCTCATGTGAAAGCAAGCGAGCAAAGTGTTTACTAGAAATGTGTCATGTAGTAACGTGAGTAAAAGTGGCAAAATGGCGGCCAAGCATATACTAACTTATGCTAACTTAGCAATGTCCGCTGGTGTGTCCATATCCTCACTACAACAGAAAGAGCAAGAAAAACCGCAAGGCAATGGAAAGAAAGAGAGAGTACAAGATAGTGACAAAGCAGAAGGAGAGAAGAAGGAGCCTCTGGCACAATGGAGAGGGTTCGATAAGCCCTTGCCGGACGGCATTCCAGGCACAGGTAAGTTCAAAGGGGGGCAAGGTAGGTACCTGCTGAATAAATAACTTTTTGAACATCTTATTTGTCCTACTTTTAAGCATTTCAAAATCAGTCCACAAATGCCTGCAGCAAGGAACAGCGACTGGGGTACATGCAGTCACTAGGCATTCAGAACTATTGAACAGCAGGTGTAATGTATAAGCAGCTATGTGGATAGGTCAATCTACTGCATCCGCACCCTCCTTTACCAGTGTTTGTATACATTATCAAATGCAGTGTGAATGTCTGCATGACAAGTCTTAGGTACCCAAAAACACACACCATACTAACTAAATTACCCCCAGGATCACCCCTACAACAATACCATTGTTTGTTAGTTGGCACAAGGTTCAGTGGTGCACAGTCACTCCTATGATATTTACCAGTGGAATTGGCAATTAGCCAGAGTTTCCCAGCAGTTTATTCATTGCATCGTGCCTTGATGAAACGAATATTATGACTTGGTCACTAACAATAACTTTGTGAGTATAGACTCCAAACACCTCAGTAGTGCTGTCAGTGGTGACAGTGTCTACATGTGTACCTACAGCTGAACATTTTCTTTATGCTCATGGGCAATGCTGGTCACACTTACTCTTATCTAGCATGTCACACTATACATACACTGAACCTAAAGGGATGTCTTGAAACATGCACTATCTACATTGCTGGAATGCAATCTGGCTTCCAACATCCCTAGGATGTTCCTTGAGTAGAGGTGTTTGGCTGGCTTCACCCAGCTCAATCTGGTCTCCGCGCATCCTACAGTGCGGAGTCAGCACTGCTGGAGGTGACAGAGGCGATCCGGGAGTGTCTGGATGCCGGCGGGAGAGCAGCCTTGGTTATGCTTGATCTCTCGGCGGCATTCGACACGGTGCCGCATTCTTTGCTCCTAGATCGCCTAGCGGAAATTGGTATTTCTGGATCGGTGCTGTGCTGGATTAGGTCCTTTTTGGAAAATAGGTCGCAGCAGGTTTGGCTTCCTCCTTGTGCCTCCAGGCCTATGCAGCTGACCACTGGCGTACCGCAGGGGTCATCATTCAGCCCTCTCCTTTTTAACATCTATCTGACTCCACTGGTTTATCTTGCGGAGTCACTAGGGGCTAAGTTGATGGCCTATGCGGATGATACTCAGCTTTTGTTTTCCTGGAGGAAGGGCGATGACTCTGTTGTGGCAGCGCAGCACTGTTTGTCCTCTGTATTTCACTGGTTGGCGAGTGCACAGTTGAAGTGCAATGAAGGAAAATCTGAAGTGCTCCTGTATGGCTCGTTTCCAGTGGGCTTCAGAGAAAGGCTGTGGCCGCATGATTTTCCTCGACCCACCGTAGGTAAGGGTTCTGCAAAAAACCTTGGTGTCTGGTTCGACGAAAACTTGAACTTCTCAACACAGGTAAAGAAACTGGCAGGGACCTGCTTTGGTTCTCTGGAGATCTTGAGGAAGTTTCTCCCTCTTCTACCTGATAGTGCCAAGGAAACTGTGGTCCGGGCTTTGATCTTGTCCCGATTGGACTATGCCAACGCTCTTTTGGTTGGCAGTCCAGGCTACCTTACGAGGAAATTGCAAGTAGTCCAAAATTTAGCAGCCAGACTACTGCTGGGACTTTCTTCTACTCTTCGTGTTCGGATCCATCTGCGTAACTTGCACTGGCTCCCAATTGAATCTCGGCTAAAATTCAAGATGCTGTCTATTGCACATTCGGCTCTTTATGGTTTAAGCCCTATTTATCTTCAGAAGAGATTTGCCTTTTATAAACCTAGCAGGCAGCTTCGCTCGTCCGACCAGCTCTTGATACAGACCCCCAGGTTCAATCGCCAGAGGCTTGGCGGGAGTTCATTTGTCCGTAAAGCCGGCTTGGCCTGGAACAGACTACCGTTGGCACTCTGGGGCATTCAGGACCCACAGCTTTTCAAGAAAAAACTCAAAATGTTGCTCTTTTAGCTTCTGATCTGTCTGCAGTCTACTTTTCTTTTTTGGGGCAAGCGCCGGGACACTTTGAGTAGCCGTGTGCTCTATAAGTTAAACATAACATAACATAACAGTGCAAAGGATCTGCCGCACTTAGGCGCCCATTTATTCAAGATGCATAACCAATTGTCACACATCTACATTTGTGGTTACCTTCTGAATCTATACAGAATTGTTACATTTCAATAGCCTAACCATAATCACATCTTTGTGTTCTACAATACATAATTGCTCACGGTTTACAAATTTCTCTCAATTTAAAAACAGCTTATGCTAGAACTTGCTCGTTTGTGTTGCTTTTCTCACTGTTGTTTTCATTAGTGGGTCTGCTTTACTGTACTTGAAATTAACGCATTTGATTTCTCAACACATTGCACAGAGGATCCGTTAAGACTATTCTATGATTTGGAAGGAACTTGTATTGCTTTTCCAGCACCGGCCCCGGAAAGGGGTGGCGTTCACCATGTAATGCTGCATAACTAGAAACTTAAGGCTGGCTTCGGGAAAGTAATCTAAAAATAATCAGAAATTAATTTTGTGTTTCATTCTTAAAATCAGTAAATGACTCTATATGCAATTTTAATAAAAAATTTATTTTGAACTGTTGAAACTGTTGCCAGCAGCGCTGGCAAAATAGACAGACCAGGGTTTGATCAAAAGTTTGCAACAAGCATTTACCCAATGAATGAGAGAGCATAAGTCTTTGTTCTAACCTGCAAAAAACACAAACAAGACAGCACAGCAAGAAAGAGATTGAGGGGCCTGTGATGTTAACTACGATGTGTGTACAAAGTTTTATTTAATGATCAAAACAGATTTAAAATTTTGATCCCAGGGACTGGATTATTCAAGCTCACACTAGAGAGTAATTAAAAGAAGTTTCTTAATATTTTCTGAACATAAAATTTACACCTGAAGTTGTAATATTCTTAGACAAACAAGGTTTGTGGCAATGGATATGCTATACACACATACAACACAGAAAAAGTTTGTGAGCACTCACTAATAAACGTTTATCCTGAGAAGACTTAGAAAATGAAAGGTTAATCTGGCAAACAGTCCACAGTACTGTTGCTCATCCAGTTAGATGAAGCTGCGACATTATGCCAGACTTCCTCACCGGAATTACTGCATTCAATACAGACTGGGTGCAGTTGAAGGCTGTGCTTTCCAGCTTGGTCAAACCTAGCAAAGGCACTTCCAGCCTCAATGTCAGTTAACCTGGTCTTCCAGAACACTTTCTGTTAAAGTACTGGGGCACAATGACAACTCTGCAGTGCATCTTTGTCATCTATTGCAGGTCCACTTCTAGGCCTAGGACGCAATGCTGGCGTCATTAAGCATTTTAGTCCTGACCGGATCCTGATATTCCACATTCAAGGATGTTGGAAGTCCTTAGTAATGGACTGGGTGCGGTGTAGTCTTTGCCTATGGTAGTGGTGCAAAGGCTGTAATTGTTCTTCCATCAAGAAACTATAGCTCTATTACTGAGAACATTTATAGGAGACTATAATTCTTCCTTTGGCCCTGCTTGGTGCGCTCATAATGTACTGTCTGAGTTTAGACGGTGTTGGCCCCATGGCAGATGCAGGCTACTCCGCTGCTATTGCTTCAAAAGGCCACATGTTCAAGTTTGTGGTAAATCTAGGAGATTTGATTTTTATATCTAAAGGAGGGAGTCAGAATCGATTGGGTCCTCAAAAGAGCAAATCAAGGAAAGAACAAAATCATTACGAAGGTCTCAACAATATCCATTTACCGCAGTCCGTGGCAGAGTGAAGTACTTACTTATGCCTATTACCCCTCATGGGGTATAGACCATCAAACAGGACTCTCCAGCCATCTTTATCCTGGGATTTTCATTCAATCTGACTCCAAGTGTAACTAATCTCCTTGCAGTCAGCCTCAAGGCCTCAGCGACAGGTGTTTCGTGGCCTTCCTCTCTTCCTTTTCTCTTGAGGGTTCCAGGTCAGGGTATGCCTAGTGGCGTTTGATGCGGGCTTGCAGAGGGTGTGGCCTATTCAGCCCCAGCGTGATTTCTTATTGAGCAGGTCAAAGATGCGGATGGTGTTTGGCCAGCGGATTTGGAGGATTTTCCTCAGACACGTGTTGATGAAGGTCTGGACTTTGTTGGTTTTGGTCACTGTTGGGCTCCAAGTTTCTGCTCTACACAGAAGGACCGATTTTGAACTGGGAGTGAAGTGCAGCTGCTTTAAAAGGTCAGAGGCAAAGTAATAAACATGGGTAAAGGTACATTTATTGTAGTTTTATTTAGGATGAGATTTAGAACTTGTTTTCGATGGTAGCATTAACTTCAGTGTGATTTTTGATGGCTTCATAAACTGGTCTAAAGTAGATCCAGAAAGCCCAATCCTACCATATTCTTAAGATAACCTATGAGTATGCAAATAATTCCATTCATACTAATTACTTTTGATTATTTTGTATGCGGATATGCAAGGATCTGTAACAGACCCTGCCCTCATCAGTAAATCTTGGACATCATGGGTTTAATAGTCACTGTTATATTCCATGCCAATTAAGAGAAAATAAGGGAATACTGAACCCTGGTAATATTTAGAATTTGATATACAACTGATTTTTAAGGGGGCAGAGATGGAATTTAAAGGGAAACTTAGAAGGTCATCGACACAGGAGGCTTGGGGCAGGCAAATAATAGCCCGAAAACGTTGCCCTATTCGTGCTAGAGGAGACTGAATAGCTCAACAAAAGTTCCACAAGCAGATATGGCACTCTACTCACAGGTTAATAAAATGTGGGCATGGGCCATCTTGGGAATAAAAATTCACGGAATAAATACAAAAGTCATCCCCACCTATAGGCCATTTGCACCAAATTCAAAAGGTCTGAGGTTCTATAATGCAAATTTCTAGCCCTTACCCTCTTAAAAAAACTCTCCATTTGAGGGATTCATTTTCTTTTGCCATGCATATAATCTACGTCTTTATTTGTAACGTTTCTATTTTATTTTCACATATGTATATGTTATCTCCTTTAAAAGGCACTTGAGTCACTGTTTTTTAATGGAAAAGACAGTTTAGCTGGTGTCAAAGCTCAGTAAGCAAAATGCTCACTTCTCAGAATCAAATCCTGCCAGGAAGGCCTTCTTGCATCTGAGATCAATAAAATGGGTTAATTGATTAAGGTCATAGTAAAATCTATAGTTATAAAATATAAAATGGATCAATTGATGAATTGAATTGTAGAATCTGTTTTTAGGAAATATAAAATGGGTACCATTGATTCGAGTAATAGTACATCTTCTTAGAATGCGTCAAAAAGCCCAAAACGCAACAACAATAGTTAGATTAAAAAATATCATTTTTAACTAAGTGGCCTTCTGTACCCTTCAGATGCTGATTGCCTGTTCTGTGTAACACAAATGTTACGGTGTGAAATCTGGTTGCTTTAACTTTAAAACTAATGCATAATATTAAATGATTGGGCAGTAGAGAGAACATGATTCTAGAATCTCGTAGAGAAGCATATTTGTAGATTTCCAGGTGCAAACACAGCTTTATGTTCACAGAGTGATCTTGGAGGCAGAGAGGAGGGATGGTGAAGAGAAGAGCACCAACCAAGATTGTAGGGGCATTACTACCCGAAGACCACCTCCTTGCCACATTCAGGGGCATTTCTATTTCCACCAGGATGTAGACTTTGACTTCAGGGACAAATTAATATTAGCGCATCCAACTTCGCCATCTGCATTACTCAAGACACCCTTCACACGGTACTCTCCTCCTTCTAGCCATGATGGAAGGGGCACATCGGGAATGCTGAATGTGGAACTGGGTAGAGAATATGTGCCCTGCAGGAAGAGAAGCAAGAGAATCCAGACGTCAGTCCTAGAGCAGCTACATGACCTACTGAGTCATTGCACCCCCCCCACTTTCACTAACCCCAGCACACTCATGTAATTCGTGCGCTATTTCCCCATAACACTTTCTCCACCAGCCCATTTGTCCCCGCAGCTACTTCCCAGTTATCTCACCGCTTTGAAGGGGCAATGGCATGGGATGCCATAGGTGTGCAACGGCTCTGGACAGCTCTGTCCTACGGGAAACATCTTATCAAGAGTTTCACAGGCATCGTAGGTGCAGCTGCCAATTTTGTTTAGACAAGGAATCTTCACCCAAATGTCCAGGATGTTCTTCTCGATGGTAAGGGCGAGCTGCAACAGACAAAATATTAAGTTTTTTTTAAAAAAGCCAAAAAGCACGAGTCACAAAATAAAGGTCTTTTAAGCTTAGAAATCAAGTGTTATAGTAAGATTTTATCGTCCAGAAGAATGCAAGCCTGATTTCAACATGTCAGTATTTAAAAAGGAAGGCCAGAGTTTGCACACAAATCCCTAAAGCGGGTGCTCACGGCACTACATGCTCACATCAGGGGGTACAGTGAGTTGTCGCACAAAGAAACCATGATGTCATGAGAGCAATCAGCAGTTGACATCAGCTCAGAACGACACAATGGACTTGAAACATGCAAACAACAGGTAACCATCTCCTTCTCACAATCTCTAGATTATCTGATTTTGGAGTTGACACTAAATATTGTGATTTTCAAATGCCCTGCAAAACCTCAGAAATGATTGTTAAAGAGCACACATTTCAGGTTCTACCCTTCTGGACATCGATACTACTTCATGCAATTTAGTGTTTCTCTTATTTGGGACAGGAACCATGTTTTAATTTAATGGGTTTTATTGTCCTCTTCTATGGGTGTCTCTCATTTCACCAGTGTTTCATCAGTCCCCTATTCATGTAACTCAGACGTTTTCCCTCCAAACTTGTGGCCTGAAAGTATGATGGGTCTGATGGCTGAATGGATTAAGGCATGCACTGCAGCTAGTTAGAGGTTTAAATCCTGGTGTGGGTACATTTAGCCTTTTATCCGTGTGAGGTCCTCAATGTACCACTGATCTGGGTAACCATAAGGATCTGCTAATTAGAAACCCCCTATGTTTTGTTAATGTCATTATTGACCATGTTGCACATGTAGTGTTTCTTATTCAAAACGAAAATTATTTTTTAATGACTTGCACAATATTTACAAAGTAGCAATTGCAATATTTAGAGTCTTGGGACAATCTTCTTAAAAATATTCCATCCGTAAGTACGTCAGTTTATTCTCAAAAGCCTACAGGGACTTTCTTGCTTTCTTAGTAACCCTGATCTGGGACTTAGTAGTCCTAGGTTTGTTTCAATCTCTTTGTTTAAGAGACCAGCACAATCTGTGGTACTTCTAAACAATATTCTGTTCATTATAATACCCAATAGGTATTAGTCGTCTTAAGCTTCTTGCTGTTTAGCTAGAAATTAGATTATTATTTCTGGATGTGTTCCCTCTGCCCACATATGATTGCCATTCATTTGGACTCAGTTCTTCATTCCTCAGGTTCTTGTCTATGAACCAGGTTTCTCTGTGGCCAATAAACTAGCGAGTGTTCTGCAGTTCTAATTAGAAGGAAAGAAAGACAGTACCTAGAAGGACCGAGTCGTCTGCATACAAAAGGATTGGAATCATACACACCTACATCCTTGAGACATTCTCTGTCTGTCAGTACATAGACATACATGTAATTAGTATACAAGTTGACTGGTCAAGGGTCATGAAGCATCCCTGTGTCGCACCCATTTTTTCGAATCTCAGTCCTCCTAACAAACAATCCTGCCATGTTGTTGCTTTTCAATGTAAACTAACGGTGGTCCAGCAGATGTTTCTTCATATTCATTTGTTTAATTTTAGCCATGAGGTTTCCATATCCTCTGTACCGAAAGCCTTTTGACATTCCAGAAAGAGTTCAAAGAATGCCATTCTTTTTTTTTTTTGTATGTCTTTTGTTTAATTGTGGTAAAGAGCAGAGGTCACTGTCTTCCTCTTTACTAAATCCTCCCAAAAACTTGGAAGCAAAAAGAAGAAAGGTTTCATCAGGAAGAATTTTTCCATATTTCAGACCATAGCTGTGATAAACTATCAGCAACAGCATGCTGTCTTCCAGGCATATGTTATGCAAAAATCGTATGGTTGAAAAAATTCCCAACAGCCCTGGCAACAATTTCTGTATTGAGCTTGTTGTAAAACTATTTTTATTATCTTTTTTTTTTTTTTATATCGAGAAAAACAGTGCAATTGCAGCATTGATTACCTGTACATACATTCCAAACAAATTATACATTTTCATTTGATCAACAGAAGACAATCGAGTAATACATTATGCACAATAACCAAGAAATCATAAATTAGAGAGCAGCCTATTATGACACATAATTCTTTAGGCTTGGCTTAAGGAGGAAATTACAGTTTGTAAAAAGGATGCGATCAGGAGAAAAAAGGGCCCCAGATCCTTTTCCCTTTGATTCTGCCTTTTCTGCCTCTCCTTTCATAAAGTGCCTTTTCTTAAATTATATATGTGTAAAAATCGTCTCTTCCACTGCTGGAAGGTTGGAGGTTGAGGATCAAGCCAAGCTGAAGCAACACATAACCTAAGTACTGCCATAGCTATAAAAATTAGTTCTTCCCCTTCACTGCCTGCTGAGTCATATACCCCTAAATAACATCAACTGTGGTGTCAAAGGAACATCAAGAATCTGTTGTAAAAAGCTTGTAATTTAGCGACCGATAGATTCTATACAGGTACAAGTGGCAAAGATATGCACTAAATCAGCCCCAAATGTTTAGCATCTGAAATAAGAGGTCCCCTCAGTACCACCCCATTTAACAATTTTCGCAGGTGTGATAAATAAATTGAAAAAGGTCTTAAAATGTTGAGCCCGCAGATTGGCAGAGCACAGTACAGTGTGCCACAGTTCTAATGATCTCATAAAGCAAGAATCCTCAACTCCCAACCTATCCTGCTATTTCAGACTATGTTTATTCAAATCATCTGGCACACCTTCCTGCAAACATCTATATATTTGTGTAATTGAGAGTCTGGTATTACAAGTTAGTAATTCCATCAAAGGTACTTGTTCAAACCCTGCCGCACCTCCTGCTTTTTTAAGCATAAAATCTCTCAGCTGTAAAAATTAAAAACAATCCCGGGGGACTGACACCAAACCTTTCTCTAACTACTTCAAATGAGGTTATGTGATCCCCAGCTAACAGATCCCCTATCCTGTATATACCGCTCTTACCCCACCTTGCCAGACATGTATCTTCTAATGCCCTGGGCAATTGGTCATTCACGATTATCGGAGAATAGCGATGGAACCTACCTAACCAGAGTTTCTTCCTTATGCCTACCCAGTCGCGGAAGGCAGCAATCAATACCTTGAAGCGCGTTTTCTGAAAGTCACTTGCTTCATAAAATTTCAGGAGACAACCATTAGCCCGAGCGCCAATCAGTAGTTCATATATCGTTGGTAGTTGTCCAGGATCCCCCCTGTCTATTTCCTTGACTCCAAAGAGAGGCCAGTAGTATTGGAATGAAGCCGCTAAATAGTATAGCTTAAAAGACGGGAGCCCCCATCCTCCTCTATCCCTGGGAAGGGAGAGGTATATATTCGCTCTCCTAGTCCTCCGATAGCACCAAATAAACCTAGCTACCTCCTTCTCTATTTGTTTAAAACAAAAATTATGAATTTCCAAAGGAATTGCATGAAAAATATACAAACGTTTTGGCAGGATCATCAATTTAATGAGATTACATCTCCCTACTATTGACAGTTTCAGATTGTCCCAACGTTGAAGATCGTTTTCAATTTACCCCATTATAGGGGTAATATGCAAGTCCACTATATCATCCACCTTAGCTGTGATGGTAATGCCTAGGTAAACCGCTTTTTCAACAGTTCTATTCTCCATACCTGTGACAAACCTATTTGTCACGATCAGCGTTTTAGCTTTATTTAATAAAAAGCCCGATTGGGTACCAAAGCCTTCAGCGATACTTTCAACCGCTGTCATTGCGCGGTCTGGGTCAGATGAAATGATAGCTACGTCATCAGCGTAAGCCAATAGCTTGGTGTCACCGCCTTGCAGACAGACCGGAATCATTTCCGAGTAGACCTCCAGACGCCCAAGAAGGGGGTCTAGATACAGGGCGAACAATAAGGGGGAAGCAGGACAGCCCTGTCTTGCTCCCCTGCCGATTGAGAAAGGAGCCGTCTCTTCCCCCATAATTTGTAATCTTGCTACAGGGTTAATGTAGAAGACCTGTATTGCTTCCACAAATGGTTCCCCTAGCCCGTAAGCCTTAAGGGTCTGCCATAAAAAATTCCATGACACCCTGTTGAAGGCCTTCTCCGTGTCTAAAAAAGCTACCCCCATAGGTTTAGCAGCGATCTCAGTAGCATCAAAGAAGGTGATTAACCTCCTAACATGATCTACAGTCCCTCTTCCTTGTATAAAACCGTGCTGCCATACTGAAACAATATGGTGCATTACAGAGTTCAGAAGTGAGGCAAAGATCTTAGAATAAAGCTTAGCATTGCTGTTTAACAGCGTTATAGGCCTATATGAGCCTAAGTTTGTTGGATCTTTACCCTTTTTTAGAAGATGAAAATGTTCGCGATACCCCAGGAACCCTGTGGTGTGGCCCCTTCCTTGATCTCCTGAAATAAACTAAGCATAGGACGATATATCTCACTGACGAAAACTTTGTAAAACTCTATAAGAATGCAGTCAGTTCCCGATGCCTTGCCCGTTGGGAGGGCTTGTAAGGCACTATATAACTCCTCCTGTGTAATTTCTGCCCCAAGCCGGGCAACCTCCTCCTGTGGGACCCTTCCAGTCGGTTCAAACTCCTGTACTTCCAAATTTCATGTGACCTTCACCAGATGAAACAGAATACAGGTCTTCATAACATTTTCTGAAAGCCTTTCTAATCTCAGCAGGCTCTGTCACGACTTTACCCTGCACGTTTCTAGTCCGGTCTATATATCCTGCTGAAGCCTGCTGTCTAGCCCTGATTGCCAGTAATCTGCCCACCGTCTCGCTATATCCATAGCAATCCTGCTTCTTAGCTAAATATTTTCCCGCAAGTCTCTCAGTATTAAAATCGTCCCGGCAGGCTTTAGTGATGTTAATAGAACTCCGGATTCTTGACAGTTCCCCACCACGTGACAATCAATTATGTTTCTAGTTGGGCAAGCATTTGATAAAACTGTTTGATCTGTTCTGCCTTTTTTCTGCTCACTCAAACAGTACTGCAAGATCTCACCTCTCGCTGCCGCTTTAAAAGCATTCCAGACCATACATGGGGGGGCACTACCACTATTATTATTAAAGAACTCCCTGATCCAGTCCTTCATATATCCAATACATTTTTGATCTGAGAGCAGAGCCCTCTCAAAAGTCCATCTAGAATATTTCTTTCTTATGCCTTTTACTGAAACCTCTAGGACTACCGGGTTATGATCGGGCATAACTCTGGGGAAGAGTTCTATTCGTGCCTCTTAGGGTATACATGGCGAGGTTAAGAAGTAGTCCAGTCTGGCACACTTGCTATGTGGGGCTGAATAAAAAGTATAACCGGGCTCAGGAGCGCTAAGTTTAGGCCAAAAATCTACCAAACCGATATCCATTACAAGATTTTTAAGCGCCCTCATCGAATGTGGCGTCCGCCCTTTACTAGTGGTCCCGCCTGTAACACTGCCTTTCATAAGAACTGCGACTCCCTTAGTCTTCACATCTTGTGTAGTGTATGCTGCTACCTTCAGCCCCAGGGAATTAAGTAAGTTGCTATCGTTCCTGGCAATGCGAGTCTCCTGCAGACAATAGATATCTGCCTTTAATACCTTGAGATCTTCCTGTATCCTCCTCCTCTAGGCCCCATCATTGAGCCCACATATATTAATAGACGCAATACGAACTTTAACCATGGTTCCCCATAAAAATTGCTTCCAGCTGTTCTACCATATCTAAATTAATACAGATATTGTACTGTTCCTGCAAACTGTCTTGTATAGCCTTCCTACTGAATTGCTCTCTGACCGTTAGTAACCGTATTAAATAATACCCAGAATATGCTTCTTGCTTCTGCTGCAATTTACACTTCACGTTGTAACCATACCCTCCCCTGTCCCAACCCCCTCACCCCTTCTCCACCCCCCTACCTCCCCTACCCTTAGAGGCAGCCAGACGTAAGACGATCCGCATGATGGAGACAGGAAAAAAACCATCCTCCTCCCCCCTAAGCTCTCTCCGCGCTTTATTAAACCCAAAGTGTCGATAAGAGAAAAGGAGGAAAGAGAAAGAAACAAAGGGGAGAAAAAGAAACACATGGTAGGTAAAATGCATATATGACCTTTCACTAATGTCAAGAAGAAAAAGAAAAAACGTAAATTAACCCCACAGTTACATTGAAACCTCAGACATTTCTGTTATCTGACCGGATTTGATCTAGATACCATCTAGCCTGAATTTCTGAGGTGAAAAACGTAACCGCCCCTCTTACGATCATCTTCAGTTTAGCAAGGTAGAGTAAAAAGGTCTTGAACCCAGCATCTTGAAAGGGCTTAATCATTTGCCGGAGTCGCCATCTACGCTCTACGGTAACATGACAAAAATCCAGACATACATAAAAAAGAGGTCTCTTTATATTGCCTTCTGGCCTCGAGTCGGGCTTTTTCAAAAATAGCCTGCCTAAGCATGTAATTACCAAAAAAGACTAATATGGCCCTTGGTTGGATTGAATCTCTACCAGAGTTTATATGTCTTGTGAAGGGGAACCTGTGGGCCCTCTGGACTTCCCGCTCCCACTCCCACCCTGTAAGCTCAGGGAAGGATTCTTTAAGGAGATTTACGATGAAGGAACGCATGTCCTCCCCTTCCAGGCCTTCTTTTATCTCTAAGAAGCGGAGGTTATTCCTCCTCATATGGTTCTCCATATCCTCCAGCTTCCACATAGCATCGGTGAGATGAGCATCATGGGCTTTAGTATCCTCTTTAATGTCAGACAACTCCTTTTCGACCACCGTTCTCTTTTCCAGAAAGTTAATTCGCTGGCCGATCTCTACACAGGTTTTTCCGACTTTCTGTATTGCCCCCTCCAGTTTTTTAGAAGCCTGCCTTGCTTTTTTCCATCAGCCCGAGTCTCAGCACGATGTTCTTTTATAGTATCCAATATCATACTCAATGCAGAATTCATATCTGTTATCCCCTTTGCCTGAGATGCACCATTGGGAGATACTGTCTGTTCAGTTGTCGATGCCATTGGGCCGGTTATCCTTGTATGCGAGTAGTCCCACTTCAAACCAGGGCCGCCTGAGCGCCTTCCTTTATTTGTCTGGGTCTCAGTACACCCTTTACCCCCCTTAAGATTCGTCTGAGATTTCTGTCGCTTCTGTGCTGTTTCTGGTGCTTCCAAGGTGCTGAAGCCTGACGAAGACAAGCTGTTGTCCAGTTCACTGTGGTCTCAGTCGGTTACACCTGATAGTGACTCCTTGGTAAGGGAATAAAACTTATCTGTTCCATCAGAGATGATATCTCCTGCTGCCTGAAGCAGATCTTCGGGACCTATAACAGCTCCCATCCCCCCGGAAGCCTCGTCAATTGTTGGCCTACAGGTTTGGGGGTCAGTCATAGGCTCATTATCATCCTCTCTGTTGTTGCCAGGTTCTGTGTCTTTTTAGGTGTTGCTGAGCCCAGCGCATGCGCTGGCTCGGAGAGACATTTTGGAGGTGAGTTTTCAAAGTGCTGCTGGCTGGCCTAGCACTTGCGTTCACGTGAGCGTGCAGCCGCCATTTGTCTATCACGGGTCATAAGCACCACTCGGCCGCACGTCTTTCGCTTTGATCTTCAATGCTCGTTACTCCTGATGCGCGTGCTTGTTTATCTGGCTTGACAGACTCTGCGTCTTTTTCTCTCCCCTTCCGTGTCGTCCCCCCTCCCCTTTTCTTCCTCGCCTGGGCCTGTGACTGCCTTTCTTCCCGATCGCTCTTTGCATCTGTTCACTTTGCTTGTTTTACATGTTCTTGCTTCTTGTAACCTTCAGTAAGGTTTTCTTTTTATAAATTAATAGAGTTTTTTAGGGCTATAACTAGGTATGAGTGTAAACGCTAACTTTCTTAGGGCAAGTCCAGCGATGAACCGGATTCGGCATAGCTACTCCGCGCTGCTATTTTGCTTCGATTACCGCATTAGTTTAGCGCAGAGTTGTGTTTTAACTTTTTGGACTTAACAATTTTCCCCAAAGTGGCGTGCACGGTTATTGGTAAAAATAATGGCATAACTAATGAAAGGCACATATTCAAACTACTGCTTTGTCCTGATTCCACAGCAGACTTCTTTTCTGCACCGGTATTTTTCCCAAAATAAAAATAAACTTTTTTTTTTAAAGTTTCATGAGTCCACTGGAGTTACTGCATTAGCATAACATTCTTAGCCGACGCCATCACTGCAGCAGCCATTTACATTTAAGATGTTGCCAATAATCACACCACAAAGAATATTTTTGGGATTGTTTTATCCATTTGTTTATGGGCAAGAGCGTTGATGCGTATGGACCATAGTCCTTTACTAAAAGTATACTAGTGCAAAAAAGAGTTCAATCAATGACAGATGCCAGGTGGTGTGGGAAAGGTTGCTTTAATTTGATCGCTCTGCATTGCTACAATATAACAGAGCCTGGTTCCAAACCTTAAAAGGCTAACATTCGCTAACAAGCTGCAACTTTTGTATTCATCCCTTTCCGCCCCGCAGTACGCTCGGTCTGAATCCTCTGTCTCCCTAACCCTCCACTCTCTGCTTGTTTTTTGACGTTGCGAGGCTCATTTGGTTTGCCTGCCAAAGCACCAGTGCTTAAGGGGGAGTCCAGACTGTTATCTTGGGGCAGATGTATTTGTGGTGAGTTTCTAATCGCCGCTTCTTTCACTTGATTTGCCGATTTGGGTGGCATCCTCCCAAACACCAAATTATATCTTGTTATGATGCAGGAGTACTGTAAAGACAGCCTATGTCCCACTTTGACTGCAATTCTTGCCAGCGCCCACCAGGTGGAGCACAATGATCTTGCTGCTCTCACCAGCGCGTGTACCGGTCTCTCACTGCCGCCCTTACCACCTCTATGCACGCAGGGGTCCGATATCCCAGCCGGCGTTGCAGTCCCAAATCGCCTGCTCAGTACCAGTCCCAGCCAGGACATCCGTGTAAGCTCTGGGTGCCGACGAGGTAGATCCAGACGAAACCCCAAGCGAAATCCCCAAGTCCGCAACGCCCAGGTGAATGCACTTGATTATGCTCGACAACGTGCGGGGCACAAAGCGCAGAGCGGAGCTGCTGCAGTAATCACGCTGCCGCCATCTTGCCTCTTGTACCATCTTGCCTCTTGTCAAAGAAAGCCATTCTGTAGTCTCTCACTCCCACTCTGATTTGGAACCTTCCCTTCGATTCACTTTCGAAGAGTCCCCACCTACTTGTGCCTCGGTTGGCCATGCAAGCTCGCTTCTTATCCCCTACCATGTGTAATATGAAGCCTTTTATGTACATCATATTGTTATTTTGTAGATAGGGTTGCACTCTGTAAATCAATACATGCCTATTATATACATTACATGGGCCAGGATTACAAGGTAGAGAGTATCTCTTATTCAAACTGACATGGTGATTACTGATTAGGGGGTTATTGAGAGTTTGATGGATGCCGGACATCCGCAAAAAATACACAGGTGCCTCAACCGCCCTATTTAGAGTTAGAATTGTGTATACATTCTAAATAGGCTCAACGGCACATCAACAAAACTCTAAATAACTACCTTAGTGTCTGATTCACAGATCTGATCGCCTGCTCCCTGTTCCATTCTCCTCTGTCAGTGATTGTATTATTGTTCTACAGAAGAGCTTGAAGTCGATGTCTAGCATCAAGTGAAGATATGATTTCTTTCTTGTAAGTAGGCATAGCTATGCTAGTTTAGCCACAATACTGAGTAGGATTGGGTATGAACCAAAGGATTGAAAGCTTGGGATAAAAGAAGAACCTGACATGCTTTAAGGGAAATGAAATGCACGGGTATCAGGTTTGGAACTATGGAGGTGTCTATTTTCTCCTGCTGAATTAATGGTCACTTCCCCAGCTTAGTTCGATCACAGAAAATCTATGAGAAGTGTTGCACTTAACAGATTTCGGTAATGGTTACATCAGTATTTCAATGGAACTTACATGTTACTTTTGTTAGCCATACAAGAAATTGTGTGAATCATTTTCCTGATTTCAAACCAGTTAAATTCCTCATTTTTACCACATTTTCCTTCAATCTAACCACATTTTGGCGCATAATTCTGGCTAATCTGGTTTCATCACACAATACAGACTCCTTTAGCTTCCATTTAAGCTTGTAATTTGTCTCCTTCTCATCAAGGTCTAACCACATTTTTCTTTATTTGATGATGTATCTGTTTACATTCCTTACCATATTTGGGCCCTTTGGTAATCAAGGGACTAAACGAGATCTTAAAAGAAAATGATCAACTGAGAATCATTTTGTTAAGTTATCAGTCTTTCAGTTACCCAACTTACCTAATCATTAGGTCAATCCAATCCTTTCTATCAGCAAGTAGCCCCGCATTCTATCTGATTTTCTAGCAAGGTATGGAGATGGATATAGTCACACAAAAAGGATTGAGGATCGGGAGTGAAGTTAGAAAGAAAGGAGGACCAATACCCGTGCTCCCACAAGATAACGAGTACGTACTGGGGGGGGGGGGGGGGCTAGGGAGGGTGGATCAACAGTTCCTCAGAACTAAGAAAATTAACAAAATGTGGTACCGAAGACTCACGACAGGTTGGATCAACATAGGGGGTGGGGGGGTTCTCCTTTTCAATATAGTGCCCTCACACACCCTTGCGAGTGTCATGCTTCATCATTGGGCGTTGCTCCTCGTGGGGGTGGCGCTGCAGTCCCTCACGGGCCGCGCAAGAGGTCTCTTTGGCAGAGATCTTTTGAGGAGATGCTGCAGTTGTGCATGCGGGTGTGTGGGCCTATAAAAAAGGTGAGTGGGTGTTTTAAAATTACCAAATGGTACCCAGAACCATTGTTTATTCAAGGGTCCATATGGTAAATTAAAAGGAAGTGGATCCTGGAGCTCCTCTTTAGAACAAATACAGAGGGCAGATGTGTGACTAACCGCTGCTCTCAGGACGTGTGCGGTAGTGAAAAAAGTCCTACTTAAAACAGGGGCAACATGTTTCGCGCTCTCAACTGGTCCCTAAAGGATCCTGCGGCGCTTCGTCATGACCGGAGTGTGAAGTGAAAAACAAACCACATGAAACAGGTTCCAGGAAAGAAAGATCCTGTGGACTTGTAATACCTTATTCTTAAGGATGCCACACTGGAGGTACTTGAGGCCACCCTGCGGAACATCGAGCCATGGCCCTATGAGACACCGATATCATTTATCTGTGAATGTGCTTCCATAGCACTCATAGAAAATGTCTTTGCTATCAAATCACAACTATACCATCAAATACAGGGCACCAGCATGGAAAGCACATTCGCTTTGGTACCTTTTCACCCGCCCCCCCCCCCACTCTTTGCATTCAAACGCACGCAAAACTTAAGGGACCACTTAGTCCACACCAGACCTAGGCCATCCCTCACACGACAACCCACACTTTGGGCCTTACTGCCAGTGGTGGGCCACTTCCCATGCAGATCCTGCTCCACCTGTGCTGAGACCACAACCTCTAAACAAATTGACCTTGGTCTGGCTACACATTGGCGCCAAACCAGACACACCAATTGTAACACTACAAACTGTGTCTACACCATCCTTTGCCCCTGTGGTAAAAGATATGTCGACATGACCACCAGACCAGTCAAGATAAGAATTGGCGAACACAAAAGTACAATACGACGTGGCAAAACAATACTAAGCTGCTCAACCACTTTCTGGAACAAAAACATCCCGCAAATAGCATTAGGTGGACGATCATAGATTCTAACCCCAACTGGACCAAAATAACCCAGTTCAGGCAAGAACAACAATGGGTTCACAGATTAAAATGTGACACAACGGAACTCAATGATGAGTTCCCATGGGCTGAACTGATTTTCTGATACATGCCACCGATACTTTAGGGAGCATTGTCTTGATTTATTATACATGAACCCCTCCCGTTATGCCCCCGTTATCCTACATCACACAGAGGGCAAAAACAGAATAAGGCGGTTTCCCCCGCACTTACATAAAGCAGTAAAGTAAATAATCTGTAGCTTATTCTAGAGGGACCCAAACCTCTATTCCCCCACACTTCGCTTAATCTTTTCTCACCTTTTGTACACTTCTTTGTGATAACCTAGGATTATAGCAATATTGCAGCGTTTCAAATGGACATACTTTGACTAACGTTTTCACCATGTGTCCATTCCACTACGTTGTTATAGCCAGGGTTACAACCAAATTGCAGCGTTTAAAATCGACATTACGTCCATTAAAGTGCACCATACTAGGCGTATGCTGAGAACAGACTCCCCGTATATTTCTAGTACTCCAGGCCAAGATGGCCGCCTCGTTCACTTCCCTTTACTATACTACCATTGCCGCCTCAAACACGCCCACCCACGTAGCGCGTCACCATGCACAGACCTGCCCTTACTATCCGGACAGCTTTACAGCAAAGGGATATATACCAGCACAGCTCACCACCCCACTCCGTTCCCGGCACACTAAAACGGCGGGGTAGGTTACTGGACCCTTGACAGGCGAGCACATGTGAGTACCAGTTGTAGCGAGTAGTTTGCCCATTTGGCAGGGCACACTTTAACAAAGTCCGACGGCTGGTCGGCATGTCCACCCCTCTTTGACTACGCTCCTATCTTCCACACAGTTACTCAGCCTGCAACCGAGAGGGTGCCGACGGAGCCTGATCTCCTGAATATAGGGGTAGGCATATAGGAACGTATGTGTCTCTGTGTATGTGGCAACTCACCGCGTCCCCTCACTGTTGTTACGGGCGCAGTCTGATTATGTTTAACATCATGTAGATGTACAGTATTCACTGCACGATCTGTGATATAGACATAATCCTAGTAGGAGCAGAGTAATTAACACGATCACCTTTTACCACGTTACTCTTGGCTCCTGTAGTGACATTTACTTGTACACATTATCTGCCCTGCACTACAAAGATCCTGCATCTAACCTCACCCCCGTTTTTACATCCAGGTGGAACCATTTACAGTTGGCAATGAGCATGAGTGATTTAGAAGGCACCCTATCACTGATAGCGCCTATAGGCTACACCCCCATGCACCATGGTCAGCTGCACTGGGAGCTACCTCCCTCATGTTCAACTATTTTTAAGCTGGTCTATATGACTATATGGACAGACAAGAGTGCATGCGATAACAGCATAGCACACCTTTGATTGCGTTTAACGGTAGTATAACAGACCATTGTAATTATGTTTGACCTACATGCTAACATAACTTTTATGCGTGTATATTTTGCTTCTTCTACATAATTTTCTTGTCTCACCAGGTTGGGGATAGGTACCCACAGAAAGAGTCCCTATCAGCGCAAGGACGCTAAACTCCTTAAGAATAAGGTATTACAGGTCCACAGGCTCTTTCTTTCCTGGAACCTGTTTCATGTGGTTTGTTTTTCACTTCACACTCCGGTCCTGACGAAGCGCCACAGGATCCTTTAGGGACCAGTTGAGAGCGCGAAACATGTCGCCCCTGTTTTAAGTAGGACTTTTTTCACTACTGCACACTAGTGAGAGCAGCGGTTAGTCACACATCTGCCCTCTGTATTTGTTCTAAAGAGGAGCTCCAGGCCACTTCCTTTTAATTTACCATATGGACCCTTGAATAAACAATGGTTCTGGGTACCATTTGGTAATTTTAAAACGCCCACTCACCTTTTTTATAGGCCCACACACCCGCATGCACAACTGCGGAGTCTCCTCAAAAGATCTCCACCAAAGAGCCCTCTCGAGGGGCCCGTGAGGGACTGCAGCGCCACCCTCACCAGGAGCAACGCCCGATGATGAAGCATGACACTCGCAAGGGTGTGTGAGGGCACTATATTGAAAAGGAGAACGTCCCCCCTACACCTATGTTGATCCAACCTGTCGTGAGTACCACAATTTGGTCATTTTCTTAGTTCCGAGGAACTGTTACCCCCCCCCCCTAGTACATACATGGAGATGGATATTACAACTTCAATCTTTTGTTGCTCCAAACAGCACAATAAAAGTAACAACATTCCAAAATTAAACAAAAAACGATTCAATCCAAGTATAAAACCCCAGAAATTGCAGCCATCTTTTTATTTTCATTTATTGCTGCTCATACTTAGACAAGTACCCAGGGTGCTGCTGTGTGACTGGGCAGCTGGTTAGATTTATTTTTAGTCCAAAAACCCGAAAGGGGTGTTACCGGACCTTCCAAGGAGGAAGAGAGAGTTTTTGTTTCAGAAAAGGCTATACACTCTCCCCAAGTATACCATGACACTACAAAGCATCCTACATCTGGCTATCTTATGCAAGGAATCAGATATATCCTCTGGATAACACCCGAAAACAATTTGTTTTCTTTGTTAGACCCTCACCCAGTCTATTAGTGGTATGCTTCGTCATCGGGTCTTATCCTGGTCCCTAAAAACCAGGATGTTCTCTGTGCATATCAACACACAAAACCACGTATTAATATGTGGAAAAATGTAGTACTCATGTAGCATCACAAACATTCATTGACAAGTCGTAATTTGCATGATTGATTCAGTGATATGTCAGACTAATATCTTCATAACAAATGCAGTCTAAAGACTGGGAGACCAAGACTTACAGCATTTAGCTATTTTAGGAGTAGCTGCAGTTTTCATAAAACTGATTTGACCAAACAGATCTTCAGTTTTCAGTTTCCCAAGAACAACAGAAGATTGCGTGTTGGGAAAGTGGAGTACCAAATGGCAATAGAGTAACATAAAAGAAAAATAGCCTGAGTGGTCATGTGAAGTTGCCATTGAAGACTTTGCCCAAGAAACTGGGTACAATGTAATACAGTGTAATGCAGCCTTCACCTGTGCTGGCAAAGGTTGAAAGTGACTGTTGTGAAGAAGGGGAAAGCACAAACATTATTGGATCCAGGAGAAAATTAAATGATGCATACAAGTTGCATACAGCAAAGAAGAAAGAGGGAAGATATTTTTTGGTATAACTGATACCATGGGATATTAGCATATAAGAAACAGTGTCTCGAGTGCACAGCTACACCTTTGGTGCATCTTCTGATTCAGATGTGCCAGCATTTAGGATTAGAAGGCCACACTCGAGAGGAGGAACGAGGGATGCCACTTGGAAGGTTAAAATGTAACTTTCAAGAAACCGGATGGAAAAGAAGAAAAAAAAATAGTGGCTAAATGAATTACGTTTTTAAAATAAGAAAGCAAGTAAACTTCCAAAGTGGGGCCAGCAGCTCCTAAATAATTTCAAAAAAATAAAAATGGGGAACTAGCTAAAATGTAAAAGCAAAAAAAAACAAAGATTAATGAAGGTGGGTAAAGTTAGCTTCTGCCACTTCCGAAGTCAGAAGAGGTTACATGGAAAGGAACAAACTTGCACGTGCCAAATACAATAAATAAACCTTTTCTAAAATAAATGAATCAAATGTAATATGCTGGAGAACAGCAACAACAACTGCTTTATTCAGTTCTCTGATGGTGAATCAGCTTGATAATCTTCTCACACTTGATCGTAGTCCTCTAGCTAACCATACTTCTCTTTGTGTATACGTTGAAGTGGGTCTTATATCACATATTGCGCGTAACTCATATTGACACCCATCAACCACTGCTTCTGGTATCTGGGCCTGTGCTTAAGCCACTGTAGGTTTTTTGTGTGCATGTTTTAAGGTATATCATACATCCGCAAAACACATTTTTGTTTAGGTGGACTCCAAAATTCTTACTTACTCTTTCGAATTTGACTATTAGTTCAGGGTGCTGAACAATTGTCAGCATCAAAGACTGTGGTCTAGGTTGAAGCAATCACTTTCAGAGTTGTTTCAGAAATAATTCCAATTAACAAATTAGTTTCAAAGCAGTTTAAAAAAAGGATTGAACCCATCTAGTATCTACAGTGCATGATACACTATTTGTAGCATAACCGTCTCTCTCCGTGCTTCAGCCAGATTTGTAGCCATCAAGGAGCTGGCTTGTGTCAACGTGGTTGTTAGCAGTTTGAAGGAGGTTTAATTTAGGATGGAAGCTGTGAAGGTCTTTCTGGTCTGCATCAGATTTTTTGAGGTGCAGCGGGCATGGCCGATGTAAAAGCAATCAGGTATTACCCCTTAAGGTAGTGATAACCACTGTCGAGAATAAAATGAAGAATGGGCATGTTTTAACAGTTATGGCAGGGAACCGGTGGGTAAAATGAGAGGATATTTAGTGTTAATCAATATGTTGTTCACATTGGTAGGCATTATGTCTTTGAAAGATGCTGATTCTTTTAAAGTATTGAGCGTTAAAACCCCAAAAAGAATCAGCTTCAGCAACCGAGAAGAGTTTGATCCCCTTTATTCTTTTTTTTTTAAATTGGGATTATTTTTTTGTCATGCTCTTCATAGAGGGGGGATATTAATTTTGGTCAAGAGGTTGGATGACTTTTTGACCATGTCAACAAGCATATCAATCTTATTTTCTTGTTGTGGCAATCTCTTCTCTGAATAAGGCAACGTTGGCCACAAAGGTACGTTTTTTGCCCGATTTGCTTTTCTACCCAAGATTCAAGATTCTGATTGGAGGAGTTTCAGCTTCTTTAGAAAATCACTGAGTGGACTTCTTGTTGGGAAGTCAGATTTTAATTGGGCAAGTTCATCAGCCTCTTTGGTCATGGCAAGTTTGTACTAATCCATAATTACCTTTGATTCCAACTCAGCTGAGATAATTGAAAGGTTAAATGAGATCACAGATGCGAAGGTTGGTGTGTTTTATTATAAGTGATTTGATAGATTTTTCTACAAAAAAAACAAGTTAGTTACCTTTGGTATGATTCTAATGGATACACTATCTAACCTTAGATTCTTCACCTTTAGACTATTTCCTAGGCGTCAGACAGGAAATGTACGGTTTCACTGCAGTGCTGCTAGATGCCTTCTAAGTGGCATTGTGCGGCTCTGCATTGAACCCCATTCCACCACTGCAGCGAAGTAGCTGAGTTTCATATAGGTGCTCCCCCTGCATGCCTATGTCGGTTTTTCCAAACTCCCAGACACTGAGCACAAAGCATTTGTTGGTACCAGTGTGCAGGTCTCTAATTTGGGACCGTTTTAGGTAGGGGAAAAAAGACCACACCACAGAATGGGGATGTGGGAGGGTAATGCGTGGATTCAACTAACTGCAGATTCCTAAACTTTAGAATAGATGCCAACCTTGGCCCTGGTGGAATGAGCTCTTAACCCTTCCGAATGCTTATCTTGATGCAGAGGACTTTCCACCTTCACAGATCCTTTTCTGCATTGCCTTGCCTTTCTTTGCCCCAGAGAACCCCACAAAAAGCTGATCATCTATTCGATGGTGTTTGGTGTGATTGAGCTTAAGGTTGTTTTGGGTCTATCCGATGGATTCTCTCTTATTTCTCTTTCAAGGGGTGTGGAGGAGCAAAGAAGGTTGGGAGGAAGATGTATTGCCCAATGTGAAGAGGCATTATAACTTTACGCAAAAAGGCTGCCCTTGTCCTCATCATCAGTCAGTCTAGGGAAAAAGGAGATGCGGTGGGGCTGCACTGAGGAAGACTAGAGCTCATTCGTGCAAATAGCTGAAGTGTGTGCAATAAGAATGATGGTTTTCAGAAAGCAAACATCCAAACTAGAATAAAGGCCTCCGTCCTATTTCAGCATTGGGAAATAGCAGGAGTAACAACAGTGTGCACGAGCAAGGCTTCGGCCAAGATCCATAAGGGCAGTCAGGGCTTTATTAAATTGAAGCTAAAGCTCAGATAAGGCTGGTCAAGGGTGCAGCACCTCAGTAAGGACATTTGTATTAACTTCAAAAGAAGGCAGCTCTAGGTCCAAGACCTCAGCTGTACATCTATCACAATGGCAAATGATGCACTCTCCCTCTTTGGGGGTCGAGGAGCAATACCAACCCAGTCTCATGGGATGTGTCCATTCCAATAGCCTCTTGCAAGTGCACAGATATCGTCTGTGTGTGGGTAAACCATCCTCATCATTAACATTGTCACAATCATATAATCACTTCAAAACAGGGTAGTAGTGGTTCCTCACAGGGAAATTTACTTCAAATAATGCTGTATCATTACGTAGTCAACTAATGTGTGAATATATCCAATCAAATTGAGGTGCTGTATTGGTTCAGCCATCCTACTACCAGAAGGTGCTAAATGCAAATTAGAAAACTAATATGCTCCATCCATATAGATACTAGAACCTTTTTATAGCACTCTCTTGAGTAAACACATTAGACCATTAAGTCATCACTAGAATCACAACTGAGAATGTAATTCTTCACAATGTCCCTTATTCGGGGATCCCAGTTTATAGGTTTCTCTTCTCATGATAGAAACAAATATCAAAGCCCAATTTGTTCGTTGTTTTGACTGTTTATTTATTCTTTGGTAAATTCAAAAAACACAGCCCAATTCTTTCAGCACAGATTCAGCCTTCAGCCGACACGGGTTTTGTTAGACCTGTCAGCCCTTTGGGTGGTCCCTCCTCATCATTATTTATTTTGTCCCACTTTTGCCTCAAACCCTGTTTGAATTTTTCCTTTTTGGGAACCACCAGACTTTTTAGTGTTGCTGCAGATTCAGGGAGCCATTTTAGCTACCCCTGAAACTTCTGTCTGAGGGCCTGGAGCACAAAATGGTGGCCACCTGTGACATCACCAGCATCCACTGGAACCTACTAGCACCTTCCAGAACATTCCAGAACTCTGTGACCGTTGGAGGCGGTTTAGAATGTTGGGAAGCTAAGACAGAGAGTTGGCAGTTGGAGCTGGCAGTTGGCACCTGACTGGTGAAGAGTGAGCAGCACAACAGTGAAGGAGGAAGGAGTGAAGCAGCAGGGGTGGAAACTTGTGCCTGGAGTGGGGTCCATAAACCCACCCTTGATACTAGTCCCTACTGACGGATCCCAGCCTGGAGCCCTGTGTGGGAAAAAGCCAGAAAAACTCATCTTAAGGACCTGGACAGCAGGAACAGGCCTTAGAAACAGAAAGCAGCAAGAACCTGACCTGGAAACTGGTTTCCCTGGAGTCCGGCGTCGAGTAGCCTGAGACCTGGAGCCCGAGGTGGAGAAGCGGCGCTGACTGAGGAAGCAGACGTCGTACCCGGAGCCGCCTGAGGTCGTGAGAGGGCGCCGACGGAGGTCGTGAGGAATACCAGAGGTCGAGGAGGAAGTGAACCGAGGTCGAGCGAGCGGCGTCATCGGAGGAGTGAAGTCCGCCCTCCGGAGTCGTCGGAGACCGAGGTGAAGTGTATCGGAGGTCGGGAGTGAGGATCGCACTCCGGAGTCGCCGGAACCCGAGGAGAGGAGCACCGGAGGTCGGGGGTGAGGATCGCACCCCGGAGTCGCCGGAAGTCGACATCGAGGCCAGGCCGGCTGGCGTCATCGAAGCCGAGAGCGCCATCGGACCGGAGCCGAGTAGAGACTGCCCGACGCCGTCGAATCGGAGGTCGAGATCGAACCGAGGCCGCCGACATCGGACCGGAACCGCCTATCGGCGTCGTCAAAGAACTGACATTGTGCCGAGGCCGCCGAGATCGATCCGGAACCGCCTCACGGCATCGACCCGACTCCAGCGGCGTCGGAACCTCAGAAAAAAGGGCAGTAAGTGGAGTAGAGGGCGCCTAAGGCCCTGTGGAGACCTGAGAGACTGCTCTAAGGGGCTAGGGAGGTGCTGAAACCAACCTGACTGTGCCAGGGGTGAACTGGGACTAACCTAGAGAGGTTGTGTGGAGAGAGAAAGCCAGGGCACTGGTATTCCCCCCTTGATCTACCTCAGTTTAGGCCTCAGCCTTGTCCCAGCCAGGGAGTAGACCCCCCCCCCTCAAGCCTTCCACAACCCTACAAGCTGTGCCTGGGCCAAATCAGCCCTTAGGAATTGAAAAGTGATCTGATTACATGAGTGTTGCTGTATACTTTTAATTATTTATTGGGGGCACTGTATTTATTGTGTTTTACCTATTTATTGCTTCACTATATTTATTGGTCCACAGGACTTGCTGGTGTACAATATTTGTTGGTACAGTATTTATTGCCTCAGAATATTTAATTGCCTGTATTACCTGCACTTTTATTTATGTCCCTTATATTTATGATCACCCCTATTTATTGAATCTTCAGACAGTATTTATTTGACCTGCACTATTTAAAATTTGTATATTGTGATTGACTTATTTATTTTCCCAATCAGCAACTGAGAGAAAAAGATAAAGAAAGATATTTTCATAATTTTTACGGTGTAGAGTCGTTTTTGGAACGGATGCACGCATGGTTATTGTATGGGTATATTGTATGCTTAGCACGGTGCCTGTTTCCTGACCACTCGAGCCAAGCTACCACAGTGTGTTCGGGAAGTCCACCACCCCCCTGCGGAGTGGGAGTGGGTATTTCCAACAGGTTTCATCTACTTAAAGACTTTTTCAAGGCAGTTCAACAAACGTAATCACTAGACGTCCCTGGTCTTCAAATTTCACTATCTCGACGTCCTAGGTCGGATATCCAAAAGATCCATACGTATTTAAAAACAAGTTTGCAAGTGAAATGATGAATATATTCCACATACACAGTGCCGAAAACTCGTATTCGCGTTGCGGTACGCTTGCAAACTTTGCGAGGAGGCTTACTAAGGACTCCGGAGCTTTAGAATCTTGTTCATGGGACTATGGACATAAACACCACGTTTTGAGGAGATAAGAATGCTTGTACATATCTCTATGTAAAAACGAAACAACAATTCTGTAATTAAGGACACCGTCATTTGGTATTTGACTCGAGGACTCTTCATTTGGATGTGGAATATATTCATCATTTTACTTGCAAGGCTAGTATTACTCAGAATGGACAGAGTGCAATGAATATTCAAGGACAGATTTATTTTTTGTCTTTGCACAGGGAGTTCCCAGAGACTGGTGCATAGTTTCCAGTAGTATCAAGGATTGCATGCAGGGGAGTGTCTATTTCATTTGAAAAATTAGGACATCAGTCACACGTTGCGACTTTATATGATCTCTTACCAATGAGTCCACGGGGAATTCAGATGTCAGATGAGTAACAAGCAGAGGTTTGTCAGTTAACAAGAAAAGTAGCGGGGACAAAGGGCAGCCCTGGCAAGTGCCCTGACCCAAGTTAAAGGCCTTGAGATGAGGTACCATTTATATTTTTCCTGAGGTGTATTGCAGAGAGCCACTATCGTATAGATAAACTTGTCAACAAAGCCAAATCTGTGAAATGTACCATGCAGAAAAGCTCATGAAACATTGTCAAAAGCCTTTTCTGTAAGTTTAGCTTTTTCAAAGGCATCAGTAAAAAGGCGGTTGCTGTTACTCAAAAGGCAACGTTTCAGAAAGTCAGTCTGGAATGGTCTATTAGATCTGGAAGTCATTTCTATGCAAAGATTTTAGCATACATTTTAGCGCCTTTGCTTTCCATGAGAAGGGTATCCGTTCCATCTTTTGGAATTATCACCATAGTTGCTTACACTGAGGTACCCTGGACTTTACCAGGTACTTAGAACTGTGTGAAAAGGTCCCCGAGAAAATCTAGAAGTACTTCTGAGCATTATTTGTAGAAAGAAGCTGGTAAGCCTTTGGGACTTTACCATTCTTCATTAAGTAGAAGGCTTTTTAAATTTCAGTCCTTTCTATTGTTTTATTTGATTCAAGTTTGTTATCTTCAGTACTAGAAAATAATGGAATATTATCAAGGTAGTCTCTACAGGCCAGTGTATGAACCTTCGTGTTGGTGGCATACAAGTCCTCATAATAATTTCTTAAGATGTCTACAATATTTTCGGCCAATGTGAGAGCTTAACATTGGGGTCTAAGATAACGGTTACCCCAAGCTTTTACTGAATTTTAGGTAGTTGGCAAGGGCTTTACCCGCCTTGTTTCGAAGGCACAGTCATTTGGCTTTCTGAGAATTGAAGCCTTCTCTGGGGTTTAGAGCTTTGTTACAGCCATAGTTGTGGGATGTTAATGTATTTCATATTGCTGCATATCCAATTAAACTTGTGTTGTTGTGGTGCAATATTTTAGTATTGTTTTCTAACTGGGCTACAGTTAGGTTACAGTTTTTTATTGCATGCGGACTTAGAAAAAATCCACATAAAATAAAAATACATCCTTGTATCTACCATAAATTTTCCATTATGACTGCCCCTTAGGCGTAATTGATATTTATTATACCTGATAAATACCATGACCACAGGGACATTAATTTATCGGGGCAATAGATATCACCTTCTAGTTAAGTCCTTTGAAATGAGACATATCATTCAAATTTGGGTTCTACTTACACAAAAATCTGCAGGTTTCACTATTTACTGGACCTTTTCCAACGTTAAAATTCAACAGGCCTGACATGGTAAGCTAGAACACCCAAATAGATATGAAATTATCTGAATAAATCATACACAAAACATTGAAGAGGCCAGATGTGAATATTTTACTGCAAGAGTGCACTCTGCAAAGTACTTCACTGTAATCTGAAGCATCTGAAGATGCAGCAGGTAGTCGAAAGAGGTGAAGAAGGAGCTCCGATGGAGACCTGCAACTAAACTATGAGTATCACACTAGCGGAATCCTACACAATGAAGGAAGGGCCATAGTCCACATACACAACAGTATGACAGAGAGAGCAGACTAATACCCTTGTATCAAAATAAAAGTTCAACTAATAGGTGATTAGATAAAATATCTATCTAAATGAAAGCAGACATCATGGCAAAATGAGCTGCGTTAGCAGCAAGTGCAAGTGTTTGAGGTACAAGTTTAAATCCTGACAAGACTGACTCAGCCAATGATTTTCTTGAAGTCTGTAAATTGAGTAAAACTGAGTGGAATGATGGTGGTGCCTGTTGATTGCAGCATTTAAGGACCACAAGGCATTGTAAAGCTCTATATGTACAGAAACACAGTTATAAGTGAAGCATTCAAACCAGAAAGGAAGAAACTGCAGAACTGATAGTCAGAACAACGTTCAGCAACAAAGATTCACAAGAAAGCACAAATTAAGAGAAAGTACAATAGTATTTCTTTGCCATTACTGGTGGCAATCAACATGGCCAACACAAGTGGGATTTGTCAAACACTGAAGCAATATCAAATGAAAGATATTGGCCAGAACCAAACATGTATTATGTATGACAAAATTGGAAAAAGGGAACTGACAAGATTTGCGAGAAGCAGTAAAGAAGAATGACAGTTGGTCTTTTTGGCATACAGTTGCCCATGAAAGCTTGCATGAAAAAAGTTGTGTTAAGTTTTTTATCCACCTCAAATCTGGTGATGAGATGAGATTCCACTGGACCTTTATTGATCAAAGCTCCTGGTCTGGGTCCCATATGTTATTCTATTGTTGAATGCCATCTTGGCTGGTGCTGCAATTCTGGAGACTCGGAAGGGAGCCAAAATGATTCCAATATACAAAAATGGAAGGGACAACCCGTGAAAATATAGACCCACTAGTCTGATTCATTACCTTCAAAAAGTCTTCTGAAGACAAGTTTTAAATAAATTACAAGAATGGATGCTGGAAATGTAAATTTTGTCTAACTTGGAAGCAGGGTTCAGACTTAAGTTCATATCACAGACCAGGTCTTTCAATTTATATTAATATTCAGGAAATTTGTGGCCATTAAATGCAAAATTCAGTTTCTGGCCATTGTAGACCTGAGAGCAGAGTTTTATCTGGTTCCCATATCTACACTGTGGAAAGTTCTGAAATGTATAGTTGTTCCAGATAATTTGCTTACTATAGTAATATGTCTACACACTGACAACTACTCCCAAGTCATGTGGGGAAGGATGTATTAACTGACAAATTGCATTAGCCCTAGAAATTTTAAAAACTGAAAACCTACTGATGAACGCTGAACTAAAAGCCTGTCTCCTTTGGTCTCCAATCTTGTTTAGCTGATTTAGCTACTACCTGGCATCTGTTACGGCCCAGTGTCGCCCGCCAATATGTAATTTTTGTTCCTGATGTATATTGCTTTACTTTCCTACCGAAGCGATCTACCCATGTCTTGCACAACCTGTATGTAAAGCGCTCTGATACCCGCTTGGCTCATGTTCGCGCTATACAAAACTTTAAATAAATTAGCACACAGACATGTTCAAATGGCTGCATTTTAAAGGTCCCGCGTTGTTCTCGCTCTACAGTAACGATGACTGAGTTTTCAATGACGATTTCCCAATGGACACAAATTCCCGCACTGTTGTCGCAGATAACACTGTTTCTAAAACAACAACGCCGTTACAAACTGTGCTTGATGAGTTTTCAATCTTCTGCAACCAACCAAGTTTGTAAATCAACTCATTGAAAACAAAAGAAATCGACTTTAATCCACATAGATCATTCAAGGTTGGACTGAAGATGGGGGGCATGGTACTCAAAAGGGTATATAAATATGGTTATCAAGGTGTTAAGTGGGCTAATACAATTTCTTGTACACTACAAAATTTGAAAAGCCAACTAACTCTGCAGTATTGAGCAACTGCAATCTTAGAAATGTTGCAGGCTACCACGTCCAGGTCTGTGTCCCCAGCCCTACAAGTCTAACGAGCAAAGGGCCTAAGAGCATCGCTTTAAGGCACAGAGAACTGGGGGAACTGTAGTCTTGTCAATTTATCCAGGTTAGAGAACAAATGTATAAGGTCTTTAGTAAATATGCCACTATACTTCCCCTGTATTTATTCTTGTGTCTTAAAAATAGTAATGTGTAGCTAATCTTAAAGCTTTTCTCTATTGGGTGCAAGTTCGGTCTATTGATGAACTGGCACCATGGAGGAGCTCGCTTAATGACCTTATAAACATGGATACCTAACCCGGACTACAATATGTGAAAACTTGGTTCTATTCCCTAAGCTTAAATTAGATGTGGGATGACCCAGGCTCTATTATATAGAGGCACTGTGAATTTGCTGAAAACGAAATATTGTCAGTTTTTAACACAAAGTTGTGGCCGGCATGGGTGGCAGGGCGGGGAGGGGAAATCGGAAATAAAAAGTTTTCGTTTTTTTTTAAACTTACCTTGAGGCCGGATCCCGCGCCTTCTCTGCTCCTGCTCTCCTGCCTCTGACAGTAACAGGAAGCAGGCAGCCAGGCTCCCTCCCCTAAGCCAATCACAATGCTGCAATGCAGCGTTGCGATTGGTCTGAGCGCCGTGTTACGGCGCTCAGCCAGGGGCTGGAGGAGTGGGTATGTTCTCCATGCATGCTGTAATGCAGCCTGCATGGAGAACAAAGAAGTGCGCATGACTGTTTTGGGCGGCCCGAGAGGGCCTACCAAACAGTCATTGCGCACTTCATGAGTGGACAAACCACTCCTCTACTGTGCTGCTCAGAAAGCAGAGAAGCCCCGCCCGCCAAGCAGCAGGACACGAAACATAACATGACAATAACTATAAGTTATTGTCATTTTATGTTTCTCACTGCTTAAAAGATGTAGGGCGATGATCCTCCGCTATAGCGGAAGACCTACCCCTGAACGTGACTAAAGATGCAGAGGTCTTGTGTAATTTCTTGACTTTAAGAACATCTCAAAGTTCGAGCCTTTCTTAGGTTATATTATTCCCCCTACTCCTAAAATCTATAGATGAAATCTAGACTAGAGTCTTTAACTATAAATAGTTTCTGTTGTAAATGGCTTTTAAATAATTCGGTCAGTTATATTTTCAGTTTATAAGACCATGAAAAAAAAAGAGTCTTACTTAGTATTTTTTTGCACTGCTTATTGGTACCACAGAAGAAAATGGATAGTTCCAATTTGCTGCAACTTGGCAATCAGACAACATTCTACTGCACTAAGGAACATCGAATCGGAGAATGGAATTAGTGGGAATACATGTGGAATCTAGCACAGGGTATACGAGGCCAGTTTTACGAGGCCTGTGTGAAACAACGGCAGGTGGCACATTTGGTTTTATAGTCTTCGTACTGTTTAAATTTCTGCACTTTGCCTGGTGTTTCAGAAAGATCCTAAGTCGGCCTGAAAAGCGATTTACTAAACAGCAAGACTGTATTGAACTGTTGTATTTTCATACTTCTGTGTAAATTAATAGAAGTCTATTTTGGATATTATTGTATGTTGCTGTACTGTAAGTTTTATAAGGGATACCCTGAAATAAACATTAATGAATGAAAAATTTAACAACATTCCCTTGGATCAACCAAATCACGAGTCACACCACCATCAAGAAAACCTTCACATAGGAAAGCACCTGAAGCCACTATTGCATATAGGCGTTTATCGATAACAACCTAAAAGCACACGAAATCCAGAAAGTCTGGAGCTAGATCCAGAAAAGAAGCTGGACATCACGCCATCTTGAGTGACTGGAACAGCAAGTCTGACTCAATGAACTCTGTGATCAGAGCACAGATTCAAGGAAAGCTACTAAAGGGATGTTTGAGTTGGGAGAGAAATGTTGTGTCATCTTTAAAGGAAGCGGCCATTCTCTGAGAAGTTGGGAGACAACACTAAGACCCTGAAGCAAGGATTTCTTCCAGGCCCACAGGCAGGGTTCAAGAAACCCATCCTGCCAGGGAACTCGACAGGAAGTATGTGGAGGAGCAGAGCATTTGAATGGGAGTCAGCCCAAAGACTGCATGGGTGGAGAAAACTCCCTCAGAACCATAGAGATAAAGTAGAAAAGAGAGAATAAGGCATAGTTCAGTGACACCAGTGTCTGTGTGTTCTCTTCAACCAGCACTCCGATCATTACAGCAGGGACGTACAATTTCAATTTGCTGATACTAACTTTGATAGATTATCTGGAATTTTGGTTCTAAACTTTGAAAAGTTTTGGGTAATTATTGGCTCATTTTAGTTGTGAGATACATTTTACTGAGTTTCCTTATAGCTTTCACATCCTAGGTAAGAATTTGGACAATTACAAGAACATTTCCCCATAAGAATTATACAGTTGATGTACACCTTGCAGTGGCATGTGAGATCAGCACCTACAAATCACGAACATAAAAATATATTTTTACATTTCGCGAATCCTTTGCAATCGTGCAGATTTGTACAAACCGATATTGCTTGGTTCAATTGCAAAATACACATTATTGATGCTGTGATGCAGGCCATGACTGTGTTTTGCATATATAATATCAGCTTTAATGACCGTTCTTAATTGGGCTGCTCAGTGTTCACAAAAAAAGTCCATACATTACCGTCAGCGGAGAATCAAGGGCGATAGAGGTGGAGCATACAACAGCCACAGTCACGTCACCAGTAACTGAAATGGGATCTGGGCTGATGGACAGGCTTTCAATCTTCCCTGGATGTGGGAGGTCATCACACTGGGACCAGGAGAATCCTTGAACCTGTCAGGAGAGGAAGAAGAAGATGGTAAAGACCACAGGCTTGTACAGGTTAGTACAAAGCATTGCGGGCATAAGGTAAGGGATGCTCTGGAAAACTCTGGTGTGGCACTCATCGGTATGATCAGAAAGAACAAGACCAGTGGTTAATTTGAGCCAGTGTTTTAGTAGGTGGGGCCCACCAGCACCCATTTTTGGGAACTAGAACTTATTTATTCTAATCAGATTTTGACCCAGAGTAAGAGAGAAAGAAAAAAACATAAGAGGGACAGAAGGAAGGAGAGAAAGGTAGAAAGAATGGGACAAAGGAAGAAAACAGGGTGAAAAACAACCAGAAATAGCAAAATAAATGTGGAGGGAGTGCCCGGTGGGGATGAAAGAGGCATGAGGGGGAATCACAAACATGCAGCCTCTGTATTTTGTGCCCTGGACATTTAACAGCGCCGGCCACAACATTCTGAGCAAAACTTTGGGCCCAGCCACTTATTCTTTTACAGATTAAGCAGTGAACATGGTTGATGTAGCAAGGAATTTCAACAATAGAACGGCCCCTGGCAGACTGCAAGACAGCTTTACCACCCTTCACTCAACCAAGCCATAACAGAACAAGCATTGACATAGCCAATAGGTCTCGCCTTTGGGACTTTATAAGTGTTTAGCTAAAGCGATTGGGTTAGCCAATGTTTTTAAGCTATGTTGTAGAGAATTGTGGCTCCTGTGCAGCATGTTGAAAAATCACTTTATCTCCCCACACCTAACAAAACATGGATGTGCCCGTCTGGAACAGCTGGTGCTCGTGTAAAGTGCCCTGATACCTCCGGGTCGAATTCGAGCTATATAAAACTGCAAGACAAAAAACACGGCTCTGTGGATCTTACACGCCCTCACACGTGCACTCACTGTCACGTGCCTCAGAGGTACTCTTGTGCTTGTGGGGGATGCACTCTCCCCCCTCCATAAGTGCCCCTCGCTCCCAGAAGATTCACGCACTTCCTGCTGGTTGGCGAAGAGTGAGACACAAGCTCTCACGTGACAATGTCGGGGTATAGCGCCCACTAAGCGCCTTTTGGGTTTAAACAAGCATCGGCATACAAACAGAACACGGTGACCAGTACAGGGTTGTTTGCTCTCCCCCACGCCCCAGTGGCACACTCAGGAGTTACACCCTCAGTAATGACACACCCAGTAGTGATACATCCAGGAGTGATAACCTCAGGGGAGAGACACAGGCCTGAAACTAATAGTGACACACCCAGGAGTAACACAATCTGGAGTGTAAGTACAGGGGACCCTGTCCCTGCCGGCTGGACTCATTAAGATGTGGCCTAACTGTTAGAGCGAATGACCTCGAAGCTGGGTTACAAGGTTCGAGTCTCTGCGGCTCAACCTCTTGTGATTCTGGGCAAATCACTTCATCTCCCCACACCTAACAAAACATGGGTGTGCCCATCTGGAACATCTGGTGCTCGTGTAAAGCGCCATGATACCTCCGGGTCGAGTTCGAGCTATATAAAACTGCAAGACAAAAAACACGGCTCTGCGGATCTTACACACCCTCACACATGCACTCACTGTCACGTGCCTCAGAGGTACTCTCGTGCTCGTGGCGGATGCACTCTCTCCCCTCCATAAGTGCCTCTCTCTCCCAGAAGATTCATGCACTTCCTGCTGGTTGGCGAAGAGTGCCGAACTCAAGCACCAAACACTTGCGAATTACCAAATGCATCATCAGTGATTGCTGAGAGAATAGAAGAGGCACCATGCTTGGTGTGCTTCAGTGGCACGCAGTTGGGCTGCTTCGTGATCTCCTTAGAAGCCATAGTGGGCCCTGAAGGATCGGAAGCCAACCTATCGCCAAAAAGAAATGTGAATGTTGCGAGGGAAGTTCGCAACATATATTGAAATTGTATTGCCCAACTCACTATTATGATCCCACACACACACACTCGAAGACATTCTTGGAGCCAGGCACATGTACTATGCCAAGGTAATCTTAGACATTGCACAGGCATAGAGTCGCGCACCAGGGGGTGCACTCAGCTTTCATCCTTAGCTGACGGACAAACATACATAACTTTTATAGCCTCTGCAGCGCTGAGTGCAGCAAAGCGAGCGCCACGAAACAAGACAGATTCAATAACGCATCAAAAATGAATCAGGGTTTAGACTTTTTAGTGCGCTTTACAAATGAGTGGCAGCATTCGATCTGCGCCCCTGAGAATGATCCAGAAAAGCTGAATTCAACGCGAGAAGGCAGAGCCCTTTTTTGCCTTTAAGTACAACGAGTGGCAGATTACATGGCTGTCAACGAAATGGCACACTTTTGTGCTTTCGCATTCAAGGGGAGCCGAGATGAACTCTATATATGCGGCAGTGATTGATACGCATGCAGATAAATAATAGGAGTCTTTCTTCTCTAAGAAAATAGCTCTGAAAATGGCTGCGCGTGCTTTATTACATTCTGATGTACCCAGTCTGCTCATGGGGTGTCATGGCCACGCACTGACAGCCGCCGTAGATAGGTGGTATTATCTGTGATGAGGAGATTGTTTCCTTATTCCGGCTGTATACGAGAGCAATGGCCTGATCACTGAAAGCTAGCACTCCATCTGCCAGCCCTACCTGCACAGACTATTCCTCACACATAGAGACTGCAGGGCGCTGCACCACAACAGTGAAAGTTAAACTGACCGCGATGAGGAGATTGTTTCCTTATTCCGGCTGTCTGCCAGGATCTGTGAGAGCAATGGCCTGATCACGGACAGCGAGCGCTCCATCTGCCAACCCAACCTGCACAGACTATTCCTCACACATAGGAACTGCAGGGCGCTGCACCGCAACAGAGAAAGTTAAAGCAACCGCGATGAGGAGATTGTTTCCTGATTCCGGCTGTCAGCGAGGATCTGCGAGAGCAATGGCCTGATCACTGAAAGCGAGCGCTCAATCTGCCAGCCCAACCTGCTCAGACTATTCCTCACACATAGGAACTGCAGGGCGCTGCACCGCAACAGTGAAAGTTAAAGCGACCGCGAGACAGGAAAGAAAGTGAAAGCGACCGGGATGCAGGCAAATGTAAACAAGCGCGCACAGCCACGCTCATTAGAAACAGAAGGCCCCTGCGCGCCACTACTCGCTCCCGCAAGGTAGATGCCGCCACACGCACTAGTGTTAGAAAAGTGCAGACCGATTCCAAAAGGTCATCTCCTAGAGCAGCACATGCGAGCTGCGCTAGGCTCGACCTAAAACGTAGGGTGGCAGAATACACAACAGTGTGCCCTCTACTTCTAGTCGCACCACTTTACCAATATGCTCACATCAGTGGTATTATCAGTGAAGAGCATTACCATTATTATACCACATGTCTTCACAGCTGTGTATTACAAGTAAATACTGATCAGAACACAAAAGCAGATTTTTTAAAGTTGAAATATTGTTCTATCCACCTGACAATATTTCTCTCCCCTTGAATAAGAATAACACGTTTTATTATCCAACAAACTATTTTACTATCACTGCAGAATTGTATCTCGTGCTGCTGATGGAAGGCTCATGTTCTGCTTCTTTCTCATCTCTTGTTATCTCCTTTTGCGGTGGACTCTCTTCCCAGAAGAAAGCAGTGATCCTCAATCAGTCTTGGTCCCCCGGGGATCCACCATGAATCCACCATGAAATGAGTAATGCAGCATTAAATGCACTCGGTGTCATGATAGGATACCTGCTGTCAGAGGGTAGCATGAGAAAATGGTGGTGGCTGTAATTGTGCCATCTTCTTGTGGGCCTTCACCTGGATCAAGCTGGATACACAAAGTGTGGCTTCAGGTTTGTCTTAAGGGGAATGTTCGATTCACCCTCTGCTGAATATGGCCTGCTCTTCTGTAAGAAGAGCCTTCTGTTAGCCTAATACCAGAGGTAGGATCACCCTCAGCGCGTGGGGGAGGAATCACAGGATTTAAGGGAAAGTTCGATGGGATTCAGAAACAGACAACGAGAGGAACAAGTGGCGATCTGGTAGCACCAGGGATAAGTAAGCACTTTAGATGAGCTATAGTAAGTGCCACTGAAATTATGCCACAGAGGACCAAATTATGTAGCAGGGCTGACTAAGTTATGCTGCAAGACAAGGCAAATTATGAGGCATAATTATACAGCACATTTTGGGATCGTATAACTTAATTATTTTGCTATTTTTACACATTTCATCGCTGACTAAAGGATTCACACATTAGTACTAGTTTAATACTCAAATACAGCAAAAAGCAACTGAAAGGAGTCAAACTTTGTGAAGGATCTTCCACTGTGTGGCAACAAATGAAGCTGAGGTTCTAGTAACTTCTGATCCTTTTCAGCTCGAATCTAATTTTTCTCGTTAAAATCGCCAATTTATGGAGCAGATTATGGTTTATGTGGCAAATGTAATAAATTCATAAATATGCAGAATACGCCACGGTTGCGGAGTCCCATAATTCCAGTGGTCCTGGCTATAATGTCTGCCACTGGTCACAGCAAATGGAGGGGGCAGTTTGAGAGCGTGGCTTACCCTCACTCCTTCCCCCAAGCACAGCACATCATTCACTCACCTGACTGAGCCTCATGGGACTATCAAATCTTGCATTCACCACCACTGCGCTTTGCAGCGCTGGGAGGCCCAGCACCAGCACACAGAGCGCTACGAGGAGGTTCGGGACACGGGCCATCCTGTATGTAGTATAGTTAACAGCTTCTGTGGAGGAAAGACAGAGAGAAAAATTTAGTCATACAGCTGATACAAAAATATACCACACAACAGCCAAACTGGAATACCCAGAGAACACGCAACCAGCTACATAGTATCAAGACATTAATGTATAGCTTTGTGCGGAGATCTCAAAGGAAGAAGGAACCTCGACATGCAGCAGCGACTCACAGAGGGCATATGACTCAGTCTGTTACACAGGCCCTTTCAAGAACTCTTCCTATGTGGGGCGGTGAAGAGGTTTGATTGGAATAAAGGAATGGAATAAAGGAATGAGGGATGTACAGGAGGAAAATAAACCTGGCTGGATTTGTTTTTAAATAGCTGCATGGAGAGATGTTGGGGAGCCGCTTTGATTCAATTATATTCAATATGTGAAATGACCTGACACTCACCGGAGAGGTTAAAGCTGAAAGAAATTGTTGCCCTGCCCCGAATAGAGCAATGCATGCAGCCTTTCAACATGTCAGAAAACTACTGTGAAATATGGTGCCCAAAGACCAAGGTTTTGGATTGCAAAAAAAAAAAAAAAAACGACTCAGAGCTTACTAATACCAGGTTAACATGATTGAGGAGAGTACTGAACCCACAACGAAAGACACGTGTGTGGAAACAGTATACGATGCTCCAGAAAATGTACCTATACCATGAAATCTCTCCAAGATAGGGCCATGCAATACATGAACTCCCCTCGCGGAACCTTGTCTACAAATATCAAAAGGATTGTTAAACCAAAACCCCTCTAGGTACACCGATTGGAGCCATTGTCATTACTGAGGGTCCAGAGGCATGCCACAGACATGCCTGTGGATATTCACATTGGCTGAGCTCGGTAAAGACATTGAAAGATTCTCAGCCAAAGCCTCAGGAAGTCCTTCCACTTCAGAGCACTGCCAGCACAGCAAATCAAGACAGCAAATCACGTGGTAGGGAAGGAAGACCGAGAGTTCAAACAGGCTACGACACATGCTTGCAAGAAAAACAGTAGAGACGTGGGTACATCCAACCTTAATTTCGAACTGAGAGAATCAAAGGAAAGGTGCACAACCCAATTGAAAACCCAAGGATGGAGTTACACACATACTGATATGTGTAGGCTCTTGGGAGCATTTCATGACCATCACAGAAATAATCTGTACTGGATTCAGTTTTTATTTCATGATGGATTTCAAAATGTTAAACTAGTTGAATTTCCTAAAACTGGCCTGAAGTTAGGGGTTCCTTAGCTGTTTGCTTGCTCTGCCTTACCATTTAATATTTATGTATACCCGCTGGTACAGCCAGCTTTGTCTCCCCTATTACTTAAATGTACATTTTCTTGCTGGTTCGGGTACTCAACCATTGCAGTCATTTGTGTGTGATGTGTCCACATGACTTACAGATTCATCCTGACCAGCATCCAGCCTTGGTGGATAGCAACATGTCTGACAAATATCTGGCGAGCCGCCAGCAATGGATGAAGAAGAGCTGGCATTGATTCAGGCAGCATTCATTTCTGTCTACTGGTTCAGCCAGCCCATACTGGCTTTTCTTTTAAGTAGGGGGATCCAGTGGTGATCTAAGAATCTACAGTTACGATGAGGAACCGGGGAGAAACTTTTCAGAGTATCCTGACTTCCCAACCACCAGTTAGCCTTGTGTGGAAGTGTGCCTATCCCCATCTGAACACTACTATGAGGGTTGCACCATTACTTTCGTGTTTGCAAAGAATAAATCTTTTAATAGGCCACTGTAATCTAAGGGGTGCAGTACTGCATTCTGTTTTAGCTAGAATTCCCCAAAAATTAAGAAAAACATACACTCTTCCAAAAAACAAAATGTAATGTTTCTGATCATGGTATTACTGAGTGATGGTATTAATCAGTGCCAGATTAAATCAGGTTGAGGAGATTACCTACACTGAGCATATGGTGTTGGTGAATTATCGTGGCCAGAGGTGAAAAACATGAGAGATACAACTGTTTGTGAGTATCCAGTGATAAAGCCCAGAAGATGAGACAACGCTGTTGGTTGTGTTGGAGCTGGCACGTACGCCCAGGAGAGAATTGGTCGAGATATGTTAGGATCCAAGTCAAGTAGTGCAGACTTAAAGTGATTACTGACTGCGCTGACTGTTATTCAAAGGGTGCGCCTACCAAGTAGCAGTGAGTTTCTTGGAAGGGGTTTATCAAAGGCATTTTCCAATTGCTCTTTTAACTGATAAGAAGCTCTGCTTACCTGGAGGGAAAGAGAGGTATTGGTATGTAAGAAGTGATCAGAGCATTGAAACCATATTTATACCACCAAGAGGCCAAAGGAAGGTTGATTCCATTGATAAGAACCAGAATGGCATCTATGGTGATGGCAATCTCCAGCCCATGTGGAAGAAGAGTGAAAGAGGGAGATTTTAGAGAGGATATGTATAGTTGGAACCCCCATACAGGGGACTTATCAGAAAAGGAAGTAGAGAATTAAAAGCATCCACACTGGCGCACCCTCAGAACCCCTGTCCACACCACATCTTCCACAAAGCCACCTCTATCATCGCACCCGAACTATGTTCAAAGATCAACTGCTCCTTCCAGACCTCCACTTTCCCCAATGACTGGAAACATGCCGAAGTCAACCTCCTACTGAAGAAACCCTCCACGGACCCAATGGACCTCAAGAACTTCAGGCCCATCTCCCTGCTTCCCTTCGCAGCCAAGGTCATCGAAAAGGCTGTCAACACCCAGCTAGCAAACTTCATCGAAGCTAACAATGTCCTGGAGATCTCCCAATCGGATTCCAAAGCAATCATAGCACTGAGACTGCCCTACTCTCCGCCACCGACGACATCCGCTCCCTCCTCGACCAGGGCGAAACAGCAGCCCTCATCCTCCTGGACCTCTTGGCAGCATTCAACACCGTCTCCCACCGCACCCTAGTCACCAGACTCCACGACGTCGGAATACATGGCAAGGCCCTCGACTAGATCCGCTCTTTCCTCACCGGCAGAACTCAGCGGGTTAGACTCCCTCCCAACCTCTCAGAACCGACAGAGACCAACTGTGGTGTGCCCCAGGGCTCCTCCCTCAGCCCCACCCTCTTCAACATCTACATGGCCCTCCCTCGCAACAATTGTCAGGAACCTGGGGCTCAACATCATCTCATACGCTGATGGCACCCAGCGGATCCTCTCCCTAATCAACTAACACAACATCACTGGACACAACTTCCAAGGAGGGATGAAAGCCGTCGCCACCTGGATGAAGAACAGCTGACTGAAACTTAACTCAGAAAAGACAGAAGTCCTCATCCTTGGCTCCACCCCCTCCACATTGAACAGCTCCTGGTGGCTCTCCACCGTTGGAAATTCCACCACCCCGACGGACCATGCACGAAACCTCAGCATCATACTAGACTCATCGCTCACAAAGAACTGCCAGATCAACACGGTCTCCTCAACCTGCTTCAACATCCTCCGCATGCTTCGAAAGAACTTCAGATGGATCTGCACAAGGTCATGATGCTGTGATCACTAATAGGAAGTGTATGATGTGATCAAAGATTTAGCAATAAGTGGAGGTCCAGAAATTTAACTTCTGTCTATTCATACTTCAAGCACACTTTCCTCACTCATCTGGAGTAGGGTATTACAATGTTCCTCCTAGCATTACTCAGGAATCAGAGTAGGACCAATATTTTTCAAATTAGTTACACCAAAAATACAGATAAATGTTTGACTTCTGTGATGAATAACTGGGTGAGAAGCCAAGGACGGCAGGGGAATGTGAAAAGGGTTCATAACTGATGGTTGTGACACAGAGGGACCCAGTGCAGAACAGCCATGACTTAGAAATGAAATTGAAAAGATTGCTTTGAGAAGGCATGAAGGTTTGTATTACTTTGCACCATGCACAAAAAGTCTAAATATTTAGGGTAGTATATATGTGTAGCAGGCCACTCTTCTCGCTTGGACTGTCAAAGTTTATTTGCTGCTGCAAGTGCAAGATCGCACATGGAGCCAACGGCAACATGAGCTTTGACGTATATGACATGAAAATGTTGCCATATCAATTCAACACTAGAAACAGCAGGCCTGATGTGTAAAATGACCTAGAAAGAATTTGTGATATGTGCATTGTAATGCTGAGTGTCAAGTGGTTAGGGGTGGCGGGGGCTCTCCACCTCCTGCTACTTGGAATAGAATGCACAATTACTTAGGGCCTGCTATGCAGTCGCAAAGCATGGAGTGGGAACCCAACCCAGAGGACAGAGGTGAACTTTTACAAATTGCAAGATGTAAATCACTGGCAGCTTCCACTGTGTATGTGCAGGCATTGGGAGGCACCGACAGGTGTCCAACAAACCCATGATTGTTCTCCTCCATTTGCCCATCATAGTGTGTCATTTATGTGCGATTGTGACCTGTGAGCTTTAGGAAAGAAGGATTAGGAACGTCGGCACATTATGAATGCAAATGTGAGTACTTGCAGTCTCATTACTGTTGATCGCATTAACGCACAAGCCTATATCTGTCCGAGTAATATTGATGAGGTGGGCGTTAGCACGCCAGTTCTAGAGAATTGCGCCTCTTTCATTCATGTGTAGACTCATGCAGCAATAAACGTTAGTGAACAAAGAGCAGGGAAACTCTTTCTTTGAAAACCATTACATGATTTTAAAAAAGCAGAAACTGCACTGCTGCAACATCCTGTGATTCTGGGCAAGTCACTTATCTCTCCGTGCCTTAAAAAACAAGCATTTGCAATGCATCACTGAAAGTTTGACCTATTGGTGTTGCAAATAATAATGCCACGCCAAATGCTCAAATTTTCAGTAATGCGAGAGCGATTGAATTGCAAATGCTTGTTCTTACTTTCTTTTACAGGCACACAATGATTATCCATCAAAGCAACGATGTCTATCCAGCTATCATTTAAAAAAAAAAAATAAATAAACAAATCCAAATGGTTCAGCGAACGATTGAAGGGACAAAAATGATTATGAATGTGTTCAGAGTGAAAAAGTAGACACACAGTACAGATGAACAAAATAACAGTCTGAATATGTGAACCATGTAAAACGGTGACAAACTAGGTTTTAATTGTAATCGCATTTATATAGTGCTTACTACCCCTGATGAGGCATCAAAGCGCTTTTTCGGCAAGTAGCACGCTACACTAGAACCGAAAAGGATTCGTGGTGAATTAGAATAGGGGAATATAAAATTAATTTGAGCGGTGGACATGTTAGTCTGTTTTTTGGATTCAAAAGAGTATTTGAGGGATAGAAGAGGGAAGGGTTTGCATTTATTTATCGCTTACTCTTCCTGATGACGTGTTGAAGCACCTTTTTGGCGGGTAGCATGCTATTCCAGAATACAACCAGGATTAGTGGGGGAATTAGTATAGGGGAATATGAAATCCATTTGAACGGTGGATATGCGAGTTTGTTATTTGTATTGGAAAAGGATAGTGGAGGAATAGAAGAGAGAAGGGTTTGAATTTACATAGCACTTGCTACACCCGATTAGATGTTGGACCTAGTTTTGGCAAGTAGCATTCTACTCTGAAACCCTAAAAGGATTAGTGGCGAATCAGTATAGGGAAATATTAAATTAATTTGAGCGGTGGACATGTAAGTCTGTTATTTGGATTGAAAAAGGATAGTGGAGGGATAAAAGAGAGAAGGGTTTGGCTTTACATAGCGCTTGCTACCCCTGATGAGTAATTGAAGCACTTTGACAGGTAGCAAGCTACTCTAGAACCCAAACAGGATTACTGGGGAATTAGTACATAAATTCAAAGAGCCAGATAGCTAAACAGATATCTCCACAGATAAATAGAAAATTATGTAGTGGTTGGAATTTCCTATAGCATCTGGCACCCCGCCGAACAGGCTCTCATGTTCTTGAACAATAGGGTGCCTAACAGTATCCTTGCGTCTCCACCATCAAATGCGATACAAGATGCCACTTTTCCTCGCTTCCACCCAGTGAAGCTGCTGCATTTTGGATTCTTTGGTCTGAAAGTTTTCATCAGAGTGGCACCAGATATTTCTGTTATTAATATAAAGCATTACAACTCTAGGTGAGTAAACAAAAGAGGTTCAAAATTGTGTATTTGGACCTAGTGAGTTGTGTATCACTAGTGAAGGGGATTCAGTTGAGAGCCATGAAAGTGAAGTTTACCTGGAACTCATGTATAGAAGATTGCAGTAGTGCACAATATCCTATACGAACATTCGAAGCACCTGATCTTGTCTGCAAGAGTGCATCTCTATGCTAACTCGCTCTTTGCCCTCTCTTCTGAGATTGTCAACAGCACTTGAAACTCATGTGCACTCCGATGATGAACTGCCAATGAAACAAGCTTCAGCCCACCATGAAGTGGGCTACCAGTAGCAACTTATTAGACAGAGACCAGAAATTAAAGGGTCAAGAAAGAAAGGACTCTACTCAAACAACCAAGAGGAGGAACACTTTGCAGACCTGGGCCACAGTAGCTGGAGACAGTAAAAGGAGCGCAGATACAAAGCTGAAGAACACATGGCAGCAGGTGACACCAGAAATCACCCTAAGCCCAGAGAAACAGCTGAAAACTATTCAGAATCAGGTGACATTACAATGCAACCAAGGCCAAGCAATATAACTCCAAAATTCATGTGCGCGTGAGAGTAAAAGGCACTTGAGGCAAAGTATCGGCTGTAAAATACCTGGCAGGAAGAGAAAGTGTAAAGCAACCACAGGGCTGGGCATTGCATGGCAGCATCGAACAACCTACACCTCTGCAAACCCATAGATACAGCTGTAGGGTTCTGGGTAACTTCAAGACTTATCGCCTCAGATGGAGCTGCAAATGACGTTACAGCACATGACAAAACGAGACGCCATAACACCGCAGTGGACTCTGCACATGCACTTGTTTTCAGAAAATTGACCACATAGGCCACCATGGCCTGAGATGAGGTGAGGAACACCAGGCAGCATTTGACAGTATAAATTATAAAGCAATGAAAGCAGAGTTTAATCTGTAGATTATTCAGCAGGTGGTGACCACACAAAACCAAAAAGCATACAGGGTCAATGCGACGGACCATGCTTTAAGGTCTTAATACATTACACCTGCCTGGTACAAGAGCGCCAGTTACACCCACCCCCTGGGGGGGTGTGGAGGGAGCCGGGGGACAATGAGATAGGAAGTTGACAATAGAAACAGAAGACCAATATACAAAGGAATACAATGTTGGATGGAGAAAGGGGGTACAAAAGAGCAATGCGAGAGTCATGAAAAACATAGGTATAATGAGACGGATGTGATATAAGCTAAAGAGGAACTTACCTCGTGTTCTCCTCCGTGGCTCTTCTGCAGTAGAAAACACTCTCTTACTGTTCTGAAGTGTTGAGTAGTACCTCCGTCATGAGTTCCTACGAGATCCCATGACGGTCTTCAACAGCAGGCCAGTGGCCTGTAAAAAAGGGCCTAAATGTTCCCCTCCAAATAATGACACGATGGACACTGTATTTGTGCTCGGAGGATGGGGGGATAACTCACGAGTCAAGAGATGACCAGAACTGACCAACCAAAGAATCAATTGGTGGTGTCCGCTGGGAGTGAACTAAGCACCGGAAGGCAAGACAGATGCACAATATTAACCAACCATAGATAGGAATTTTAAAAAACAGGCCAACTAACCAACCAAAAGCGGTGGGCGTGTCCAAAGTCCCCAATAGCCCATATGCCGAATGCAGAATACCTCACAGAGCAGCGCATGCACTGCCCAGGCTCGACCTAACACTCTGTTATCCTCATGTTACATCATCATGTGCTATTTAAGGACTATGTAACAGCCTCGTAAATGGAGCATTAGAGGGGCACCAGTGGGCTCCATGCAGAGACTACATTCTTCTTTCCTATAAACGCTCTCACTTTGAAGTCAGCCGAAAGCACAAGTTATCTGAAAGACACAGCTTGACATTTAACTGCTGTCTTTGAATGCACAGCAAATGTGACGAGATAAGAACAAGATTTACAGGCCCGTTTACAGAAAGGGAGCTCTTGGAAGAATACTGGTAAATAAGGTTTTAGCATGGGAAGGAGGAAGTGAACCTTTAGAGCTTAAGCCAGCAAATGAGAAGAAAGAAACGCGAGTTACAAACCACAAAACCAATGGCAAGTAACGGGCAAAATGCATTCCCAGGTCAACTTTGTGAATCTCCCCAAGATGTCTTTCGCATACCACACAGCTGCGCTGCCTTGTAGGCTGCGACCTAAAAAACTGGAAATTAGTTGTAGTAGGATGCTATTACCCTAAAGGAAGACGTGGTTTAATGATAAAAAAAAAAAAAGAGTTCTGTTGGGAGCAGCTCAAGAGATCTGTTGAGGAGTGAGGAACTCATTCAAAAGTGAGGACTGGGGAGGAGGAAGTCTGATGAGACAGTAATGGGAATGGGGCTATATTTAGTCTGTCTATAACAAGTAGCGCTAGAGATCTGGGGTTAGACTGTTTGTTAAGAACTTTGATGTTCTAATTTATTTTCTGTTAATTAGTTTGCTTTCTGTTTTAATTTACTTTTGCATTTTTGTTTATTTTGCCTCTAAGAACATTTGGAAGGTTTATGGGTCACCAGCAAAATCAGTAACAGATACCTTAAAATCATAAGCACAGGGAAAATCAAATAGTGACTAAAAATAATGCCCCTGTTCACAGGTTCAGAGATGAAACTGGATACATTTGGGAATGAACTGTGTGTAAGTATGCACTAATGCGCCGTTTTTGTATTTACTGATTATGTGTTGTTTATTAATTGAATATCGGTTCCTAAGTGAATAGATGTTATATGCTTTTACATCTTTAGATTAACAGAGTTCTTTACACTACATTTTAGTCAAAACAGCTTTCTTTATAACTCTCATTAATGTATTTATGGTACCAAGAAGAATTAATTTTTTTTGGGTGTAAGTACTCTGCCACCTTGTTAAAAAAGAGGGTTAACTGTTTTATTCTTTTTTAGGGAGTGAAACCAGTACCCATAGACATGGGGCGGAGGGGGGAGAGAAGATGGGTTCTCCGAGTACTGAAACCTGTACTGTGTGGAAAATAAAAGCCGATTCCTTGTGCACTGCTCCCGACATGCCAGTGTAGGGCCGCCATAGGCAATTCTGTAGGATCATCAACAAAAGATCAAAGTTTAGCTGGTAGAAAAGTCAGGAGAATTAAAAAAACGTGTGCAATATTTTCGAATACGAATACCTTTGGAAATACTTGAGAACCTGCAGGTTATTCCTGTGAAGCATTATTGAAGTGAACTAAATTGAAATGAAAAATAGATGTGGTGAAAGAGCGAGAAATTGTTCTGGGTTGGGGAGGCAGCTTACCTGTCGACCAGGGGTCGATGTCGATGGGGATGGGGGAAGGGTTGGGTGAAACATCATGGCAATCCTGCTCAATGATTTGCTGTTGGGCAGCAGATGAGGGTTTCTGTTGAGTGTGGTTGAAGACATCCATCCTTCGCCAAAGCTGAAGAAGGCATGGCAATACAACCGTCGGGTTGCTGCAGATGATGAGGCCCGGTGTTTTCTCCATGCTGCAGTGCAGTTGGAGTGGTCCAAGGACCCTTATTAGATAGTTTGAGAGAATAGCCAGCATGAAGGTGGTGTCAAAAGGGGCATCAGTGGTTGTTCTAGCTTGCAGCTTTTACTCTTTCTGGAGGGAAAAATGGGTAGTGAAATAATGTCCATGGAAAAGGGTGGAGGACGCAAAGGCATATCACCGATTGGGAATTGATTCTCTTAACGAGGGACCTGTATAACTGAGAGGGTCACTTAGGCCTGCTGGACTACAGCCGTTGTGAGGGGAAAGGAGGTCCTGGAGGAAATAACTGAGGGACCTGAAATATAGGGGTAGACAGGAAGGGTCACAGGCCTCAAATTCCTCTGTAGGGGTGAAAAAAGTGTATGAGATTGCAAGGGCTCTCCCACCTCATAATGCATCTATCAAGATATAGTGAGAGGAGGGGGAATGGGGATCCGCTCATTAGGAAAGGAACTCAAGGGTGGAAACACCAGTCTACTGCTACAAAGGCCATTAATGTGGAAGATGGAAGGTAGCAACATGATAGAGTGAAGTAGGAGAAAGCAGGGCTAGCATGCCAACCACCAGGTGTTTGGAAAAATGTAGGTGATTGGCAATGTCCAGATAAAGCAATAAAGAGAAGACGGATGAGGCTAGCGCGTAACTCTCCCTTGAATGAAGGGATTCAGATCATGAAGGAGAGTTAAGCTGTCATCTGGCAGGGACACAGATAAGAACTGAGCAGGGAAGGCTTATGTGATGCAACATGATGTAAATTTAAGAATTGTATTGGGTGGCTCACTTATAGGAGCATGAGCAGCTACAGCAAGTGAAACCTAACAGGCTGGGGCATAAGGTACGGTACAAATGGCATACAAGGAGACAATGAGGACATAGGAGAAGTGAGAAATTTCAATTCTGAGGTGGAACACGTTGGAAGAAGGGAGATAATTTTTTGGATGAACCTTGATAGAGAGACACCCTAATCTATTCAAGACTGTATGATAAACATACTATATATATATATATATATATATATATATATATACACACATACACGTGAAGGGCAGAACATGGTTAGTGAGTGGGTGCCTCTGAGATATTAACAGAGCAGGGTGAAGTCAGTGTGCCCTGTCAGGGTACCCTAGGAAGGCAGGTAAAAAATTATGAACACTGAACCAGTTAATTGATCCATGAAAAAAGAAGATGTTGAAAGTGAAGCAGTACATTGTGGGCAAGTCAAGAAGGCAAGGCATGCTGATGACAGAGGGCACTGAAGTGCACAAGGAAGAGAAGACATGGCAGGAAGCATGTGCCAGGAATCTGGGATTTGGAGATAAAGGCGAATATGTGAAGGTGTGCTGTGAGGGTGGGGAAGAGATGCGGGCAAGGACAAAGCGCAATACCAAAAAGTGTAGTTTTCACACATTGGACAATGACAGAATTAGATTAAAGGAAAGGAAGACAAGGATATGAAATGGTTGTATGAATTCAATGATGGCTGAATGTACAACAGGAACAGTCGACATAGCAGGCACGAGGCGGAGCCAGCACAAAAATCAGACATCATTTTGACCGGTGTAAAAAGAAAAAAAAAAAAACAGCTCCTCGGGGACACAAACTGAGAAGCAGAAAGGGGAAAAACGTGCGAGCACGTGCTAGCCAGTGATGCAGCAGACACAAAAAAGAGAAAAGGAAAAAAGACAGTGCCCTTGAGTGAGATTTACCACTGGTCATGAAATAATATGGCCAGGGGACTTTATGGACATTCTCACCCCTAAAGCAGAGGTGATCTGTTGAGGGGGGTGGCGGCAGGAAAACGAGTGAAGTGGTCGTTGGGACTAGAATACCAGTAAAAATTGAGAGCTGGATATCTGCATCATAATAAGCAGTAGTGAACATTGTGAGAGATTTTCAAAAGGAACATGGTGCACTTTGAATATTTAGATGTGATCAAGAAAGGTGATGGTAAATTTGGGGGACTTCTGATTCCTCATGAAAAAGATCCTTTGATAGACAAGGGAAAGCAATATGAACCTAGGGCTCCAGAGAGTTGAACCAATAATGCTGGTGTTAGAGAGGGCATAGTTAGAATACTGCCAGGGTCTCATACATGATTTCACAGGGATCTCACTGAAATAAGGTGATATTTTCTGTCCAAAGGCAAAATCAAGTTGAATATGGTCCACCTCTTCTCATTAGTGTCCAAAAATAAGCCCCATTTTAAACTCAACAAAACACCATCACATTGGTGAGACCACCCTCAGAGAAAAGGATGTACTCCAAGGCATAGCTGTACAAACAGAGGTTCGCCCCTCACAACTGGAAGGCACACCAGATTGTAATACAATAGATATAAACACCACAAGAGACTTGGGAGCTTATTGTGCAACACTTGCTGTGACTCCTCTTTCGATGGTGTCATTAATTAATGACACCCTATGATGTTGTAGAAGGATGTCCAGCAAATCTGAACATCTCCATGGCAACTCTTCAATCTAAAACACTGGTTGTTTGCAAGACACTCCAACACCGAACTGCATCTGAGCTAATGTTGTTGTTTGCAATGTGTCTCATCAAACCCACAACTGAAGTATTCCTTGTAAGCTGCTTCTCCGCATGTCTCGAAGAAGTATAAATCAGCAGAGCATAAATCTCTTAGTTATGAGTGGATTTACACCTGACTCGGTCATAGGTACCACTGGGAGGAAGAAGCACTCAGGTACACAATCCTTAGTTCCTCCTGCTTTGACACATGGAAGTGCTGTGGCTCTTCTGCCACTGAAGCATGCAACTGCATTGGCATTCCTGGGCCGTTCTCTGCAGGAGTCTATGCACAAATATGTGGCAAACTTCCCTAGTGATAACACAGAGTTTTCAAGAAGAAGTGAACGATGGTCTCTTAGTTTCCAGTCAAATTATAAGTGTGGCAGTTGAAAGCTCCAAACTGGTTGCGAATTGCCCTTCTCCTCGCTTTGCTTTAAAGAGCTTGACATGGGATGTTTAGAGAGCTGGCTCTTTAGCAAATGTATCACCAATTCCTCCAAGGATATGATATATGTCACCCATCTCCAAGATGCATATTTTTGCAATCCAGTGACACAGAAAAAACAGATGTTTATACAATTTGTTCTAGGAAAAGATCACTTCTAGAAGAAAGCTCTACCTTTTGGCCTGGAATCCGCCCATTGAGCCTTCTCCAAATGAAGCCCACCTAAGGAATACAAATATTTTCAACTAACCATAATTAGATATTTAGCTAATAAAGGATGCTCCTTACCAAAAAGCAGTGCTAGACATAAGAAACAGTCTTTCTTCTGCAACAGCTGTGTTTGCACAATAACGTTTCTACACAGACACACCTCTGTTAAAGATCATGCATTACCTTCGAGCAACCTTGAATACTCGAAAGGCAAAATTGGTTTCTTCCCACGCGAGACTGTTTACCATCCAAACAATGGATTAGATTCTTCAGAAGACATAATTTCTAAGCAGCTTAAATGGTGTTTTTTCCACCCGGTACTACTGCCACAGACTATTGGGTTGAAAGCTTCCGAAATGGAATGAGGAGCCCACGTGGATCACTTTAAGATTCAAAGCACCTGGTCCTGGAAGGAATTTTCATGCAACAGCAACTTGCTGGAACTCGGAGAGGAGTATCTACCACCTAAATCTGTGCCTCCATTAATCAAACCTAATACTGCCTTTATTCAGACAGACAACACAATTACCATGGACAAGCTCAACAAGCAATGAGGAACAAGGTGTAGAGCTCTGGCCTGATTTATATATTGATGGAGTAGGGATACACCAGTGTAACAGTGAGAAGGTCCCTTCCTGTCAATATAGTGGTCTGCCCACCAAATTGAATTGCAGGCAACCTTGAGTTTGGCCACGGCAGAGAATACGCTGTTTCCACCGAGGCCAAACTTCTCCAACGGAACTAGGAAGCAAGGGTTGTCAGGGCAATGGCTACATGTCCACCCACCCAATATAATTGGGTGGACATGTAGTCATATTTAGGTCTTGCCTGACCCTGCGCTTGCGCTGGTCTGGCGAGACTTTAAGTAAGGGCTTCAAAAAATGCTACCGTCGGCTACAGCTTGCAGTGCATGTGCGCGGACGCGTGCTTGAGCAGAGCCATACCGCTTGCGGCGAGGGAAGCGGTGCAACGAGAACTGCACAGACTCGAGGGAGAAGGAATCATAGAACCCATCGACAGTGCGGAATGGCTGGCACCATTGGTGGTGGCAATGAAACCAACGAGAAAGGTGCGCCCGTGTGTGGACCTCCGCGAACTAAATAAGTGCATCATAGTGGAGAAGTTCCCCCTACCGCGCATAGAGGAGATGTTGGCACGGACTAAAAGGAGTAAAGTGGTTCTCCACCATCGACCTCAAGTCAGCGTATCACCAAGTGGTCCTACACCACACAAGCAGGAAACTGACGTCATTCATCACGCCATTCGGATGCTATCAGTTCTGCCGCATGCCCTTTGGCCTGGCTTCAGCAGCAGCGGTCTTTCAGAAACTAATGGCCCGGTTGTTCCGAGACATGGAAGGGGTACAATACTTGATGATATCCTAGTGATGGGGAAGGAACGGAAAGACCACGACGAGAAGCTGGACAGGGTATTAAGGACCTTGGAGAAGAATGGACTAACAGCCGAGTGGGAGAAGTGCCGCTTTGGCATGTCGTCAGTCACATACCTGGTACACAAGATCAGAGCACAGGGAATAACACCAAAAAGAGCAAACGTAAAAGCCATCTGCGAGGCTCCTCCACTCTCCACCAAGGAAGAAGTAAGATCCTTTCTCGGGATGGCAGAATATTATAGTAAGTTTGTCCCACACTTTGCCACAAAAACGTACCACCTGAGGCAACTCACGAGGGAGAAAACAGCATTCAAATGGACGGAAGAGAGTTCGACACCGTAAAAAGAGAAATCGGCCAAGCTATCCCCCTGCAAGGGTATGATCCCCAAGGAAAATCGACACTGATGACAGATGCCAGTGAGAAAGGACTAGGAGCGGTTCTCATGCAAGAGAGAACAGATGGCACGAAGGAGACGCTCACTTTTGCATCCCGGTCCCTAACGAGTTCAGAACAAAAGTTCAGTGTGATCGAGAAGGAAATGTTGGCGGTAGTATGGGCCATGGGAAAGTATCGCCAGTTCCTGTGGGGGAACGAGGTTTCTGCTCAAAACGGGCCACAAACCATTAGTTAAGGTGTTAACGTCAAGCAGGCACGCCAGCGCAACGCCCCGCATAGCTAAAATGACTCTAACACTTTTGGAATATCGCTATGATGTGGAGTACATACGGGATCACGGAACAAGATAGCTGACTATCTCAGTAGGGCTTCGGCCATGGAAAGCATCACCAACAGCACAGGAGAAGACAACGAAATGGTGGCCTTGACAGAAGATCCAGAACGGGTAATAAGTAAACAAGAATGGAAAGAAGCATATGAAGCTGATAAAGATTTAGGAGACATCAAGAGATACATTGTTCACGGGTGGCCCGACAAGAAACAACAGACGAAACAGCTACGACAATTTTATGAAGTAGGGGAACAGCTGTCGGTGGGAGATGACGGCATGTTTGTATACAGAGGGGACAGAGTGGTTCTCCCAGCGAAATCAACACCTCACCTACTAACATTATTACACGAGGGCCACCTAGGGATTGTAAAGACTAAAGCAAGAACCAAGCGAACGTATTGGTGGCCAGAAATAGACCTGCAAGTGGAGAGATATGTAAGGGATTGTGAACAATGCCAAAGAGCTGACAAAATCTTGAAGCCAATGAGACCAGCTCTAGGTGAGTTCACGAACCCCAACAATCCATGGGAAGAAGTGGCCGTAGACATCAAGGGGCCTATACTAGACAAACAAGGGATTCCAAAGTACGTGTGTGTCATTGTGGATAAATACTCAAAGTGGCCGGAGATACACGTTCAGGAAGAAATGGACACGGACACCATACTTCGATTCCTCACATCGGTTTTCTTCAGAGAAGGCATACCTAGAGCCATCATCAGTGATAACGGACCCCAGTTTACCTCGGACAAATGGATTAAGTTTGCGGAGAGAAACGGCATCAAGCTCAAACACACAGCTGTATACCACCCGGCGAGCAATGGACAAGTGGAAAGGTTCAACAGGGTGATTTTGGGCTCCATACAAGCAGCCATCTCTATAGGCAAAGACTGGGAAAAAGAACTACAAAGCATGATATGGGCCTACCGCATCACCCCCACCGGCACGGGGTACAGCCCTTTTCAAATCCTGAGAGGAAGACAACCCTTCACCAAGGACAATGTAGCACGGAAAGAAAAGACAGTCACGAGCAAGTGGACGCCGGCAGTGGTGCAACACAATCTGGAGAAAGCGCAGAGGATCTATACAGAACATTACAACCACAGAAAAAACGTAAAAGAGACGGCCCTAGAAAGAGGAGAGTGGGTCAGAGTAAAGTTAGCAGTACTACAAAGGAAGGGAGAGTGCAAATACTCGCCACCCCTACAAGTAAAGGAAGTGTACGACAGAGCCTCATCCCTGATGGTCCAGTGGGAGAGCCTTGCTATTCTGCAGGTCCGTTCAGCCTTCTGTTCTACTGTTTGTGTTTCCTCTATTTTTTGCCTATCTGTGCCTTTGTATTATTTGCCTATCTGTATATCAGTTTTTAGCCTTTTTTAGGTCTCGGCCAATGGGAAGAGGAGAGAAAGAAAAACACGCCCCCGAATCCGAAAATGACGCTGCGTTTCTCCGAGGCATTTCTGCTTGACCTCGGAGAAAGATGGTGGTGTTCATGGCGTCATCCCCGTCCACCATGGTACCCCGTACACGGCCCGGCTGGTGCTCGTCCCCTCCCCCTGCTCTCGGCTCCCTCGGTGCTCCTGTGTCCGGCTGCTGCTCTGGTCTCCTCCCCATGTCCTCTCCGGCTGGCGCTGTTCGTTCTCCTCCCCCTGGCGCTCGCTCCCTCTCCTCGGGCTAAAGATGGTGGTGTTCATGGCGGGCCGAAGCTACCCCGTGACGTGACGCGCAGCTCTGACGGATGGGCCTGCTCCGGGAGAATCTGCTGCCTGCCGGTTGGGTGATTCGTCCCCTCTCTCGCCTCAGCGCTGCTGCATACTCTCGGCCCCTCCCTTCTCCTGGGCTCTCCCCCCCACCCTACGCTCCTGTCCGGGTTAAGTGAGACCCTCGGGGTCCCGGCGTCAATTTATTTTGGAGGATGCCCAGGTGAGTCAGCAACTAAATTCCTGATCTTTAGCAGCAACAATTTAGTTTGTGTTGAGAGCTCCATAACGGAGCCAATATTAATTATTTAAATAATGCTGTATTAGAAATCGCAGCCGTCTTTCATTGGTGTGTTTGGAAATACTGCTTTTGACTTCTAACCTGGGCTTGAAAGCCTCACTTCGAATGCCCTGGACTCCGGCCCCTTTGCTGCTGCCGAGAAAGGGTGGCGGGCCGAGGCCGCAACCCTGCTAGATCCAGTCCTCTCCAGGGCACCACCTCGGTGGGGCGAGGCAATCGCAAGGGGGGCCTATGTGCCTTACAATGATTTCTTATTGTAAATGAGAGCACGCCCCGGAACCGGGGATACCAAGACAGAAACTGTGGTGTGTGCTTGAGGATGCTTGGAGGCTGTGGTGTGTGCGTGTGGCTGTAATGCTTGGAGGCTGCCGTGTGTGCATGTGGATGCTTGGAGGCTGTGGTGTGTGCGTGTGGCTGTAATGCTTGGAGGCTGTGGTGTGTGTGTGTGTGCTGAAATGCTTGCACAAAGTAATGGTGTTTGCACAATTGCGCGTGTTCGTGCTCCTCCATCGGCACCAAGTGAAACCCGCCTCTAGCTTGTGTTGGGTGTGATTGTTAAAGTAGGTGTTCCGGAGAGGACGCGGCCCCTGGTGCCGGCTGAATGGCGTTGAGACGTGTTTAGCAGACTCATCAGTGTAAGCTTGGTGTACTTACTGGTAGCAGCGAGTACGGAGCTTAACATTTGAACAGGAGGTGAAGTGGGTGCCACTTCTGCTTTGGCTCCCAAGATCAATGTGTATGTGTCTAGATCTATGTGTGTGTGTGTGTGGCTCTCTATGTGTGTGTGTGGTTCTGTATGTGGGTGTGTAGCTCTGTGTGTGTGTGTGGCTGTGTGTGTGTGGCTCTGTGTGTGTATGTGGCTCTGTGTGTGTATGTGGCTCTGTGTGTGTGTATGTGGCTGTGTGTGTGTGGCTGTGTGGCTCTGTGTGTGGGAGGCTCTGTGTGGGTGGCTTTTTTTGTAGGTGGCTCTATGCGTGGTGGCTCTGTCTGTGTGTGGGTAACTGTGTGTGTGTGTAGGTGGCTCTGTGGGTGGCTCTATTTGTGTGTGGGTTGCTCTGTGTGTGGGTGGCTCTGTGTGTGGGTGCAAATGCAATAGGTCTCGCATTTGAGAGTGATTAAGCTATTGACATTGTAAATAACAATGCCATTTCTTTAACCCCTTCGCCGCGGCAGGAATTCCGCCGCGGCGCTGGGGGGGTTTGGGGGCAGTTGCGGTGCCGCTGTGCTCGTGACGGAACCACTCCGTCACGAGTCACGGGTGAGCTGTGCTCATGACGGAGTGGTTCCGCCACGACTTCGCCCACTGCGCTAATCGCCCGCACAGGCGGGGAATTAGCGCCGCGTGGGCGGAGCGGCCGCCAACGGCCGCAGCATGACGGAACCACTCCGTCATGAGCACAGCGCACCCGTGGCTCATGACGGAGTGGTTCCGTCATGAGCACGGAACGGGTTAAATGTTTTAAAAACAAAAACATAAAACAAAAATAATGTCATGAGCAATGCCAATAGCTCTAAATTTAACAATGCCGAGACCATTGCATTGTAAATGCTTGTTAAATGTGTGTCTGTGTGTTCTTTGCCATAGCCCCGAGGAGACAGAATACCGAAAGCAAACAGGGCTGGGCTTAATTGTATACAGCATTAGCCTGTTACTGCAAGGCACACGGGAGGGAGCTAGAAGGAAAGGATCGAAGGCTAGAATTGTAAAGTCCCTCAAGCAGTGCAATGCAAGGCCCCGAGTGGATGCAGAGGGCTACACTGAAGCAGCCAATAGCATCAGGCGAGAAACAAATGTTCCACTGGGCCAAGTCAAAACATGACTGAGAAAGTCTCAAGGCAATTCTGTAAAAGAGACGGTAGAAGAAAGCAGATGTTGGACGGGAGGGACCTAAATCCCACTCTAAGCATGTTATTGCAAATAGTTCTGTTTGACGGTAGCACTTTAAAAAAAAACTAGACCTAAAAAGGGTAATTGAAGAAAGTGAAAAAAAGATGAAAAAGAAGATGAAAGAGACGAGCGGGGGTCCCAATGAGAGGGAGCCATGAAGGCACAGGGATACCAAGGGCAGCACAGTGGCAAGAGGTGCTCCTGTGACTACATAGGGGCTCAGAGGCAGTGGGGGTTGGTAAGAGATGGAAAGAGAACTAGCGGTTCTAGTCACTCAGATGGCCGCTCTGTGTCCAGGGCCCGCTTTAGGGCTGGAGGCGCCTGTTGCCACAGTCTTTTGCTCCCCACCTTCACGAATTTCCTCACCACACCCTTGAAACAGTGCCCCTCCCTGACATACATTTTATGTTTTTATAGCGTTACTCATAGCCCATTCACACTCGGTCCCGTGATCTGCATCAGGCGCGCAACACCCATTGGGCTCACCGGGCTTCAGCCACCCCCCCCCCCCCCCTATGTGACAGCCTCGCGGGTTGGCGTCCGTCTAATTGCAGCCGCACCAGAGTACTTCACGGGTGTTTAAAAGACCATTTACTCGTTAATGAGGCTTTTGTTGTGTTTTCACCCCTTCTCACAGCCACTCTGCCTATGGCTGGAAGACTTAGCCCCCCCACCCCCTCCGAAATCTTTTTCAGCCCATCCCCCCCCCCCCCCGAAATTTGGCTCTAGTTGCCCGCCTGATCTGCATGATACACGTTCTATGCAGCAGGCACAGGAACCCTCTGCGCTAAATTAGGATGAGTCGAAACTGCCATTAGACAAGACTTTGATTTCTAGGATCTGAAGGGTGGGATAGGGGTACGGTCACTGTAGGCGGTCTCAGCAGCAGCTTTGGGTTAGTGACCACAGGGTGCCTCATGACTAACTAAAGGGAACTGATGCTGACAGCGGGGCCTCCCCATAGCAGCAGAGGGACCCAGCTCGGTGCTCCAGTGGCAGCACACTTACCTGCAGCGGATGGGAAGGTACCGGGTGCTGGTCTCTGATTTCTGTCCCGTATATATACAGCACCTCCGTCCCTTGGATTTCAGCCGGTCACCGGGTAACCCTCCGTGCAAGGCTGATAACAAGCTGGCCAGGTCTCCGGAAAAAGGGAACACAAAAGCCCTGTGTCCGTGCTCTGCCGGGGTCACTTGATAAGAGATCACGTGTGCCCCACCCCTTGTGTGGCTCGTTGCACTTCCCCCATTCCGCAGGAAAATCTTCCACGGCCTTCAAAGGCACCGCCCAGCTCCCGGGGCACGGCGCCCTGTGCTCAAGGGATGGCGAGGCTGATAGTGGTGCACGAGCCAGTGCACTCCCCGTGCCAGTGCGGGAGCTTACCTTTAACTTCCGTCTTCACGGAACGCTTCCTAGACGGCAACAATACGAAAGCAGCACCTAACTGGCTACAGCTCGTCTCAGTGGAAGGGAGCCCTCTGCTGGACACTGGGGGCATCTTGAATGCTCTGTTCCATGCATATTCTTTATTTATGTCTTTAGTTTTCTTCATTCGGTATTTCGGTTTATTACACGAATCAGATGTCCGAGTTTCTCACAGCATGGTTGGCTGTTTTGTACTCGCTTTCACGCCTATACCTTTCCTAGGTCTTGACATGTGAAGCTTGGACTCAGAGGCGTAGCTAGAGCTTCTGGCGCCCGGGGCTATCCTTCAGATTGCCGCCCCCCTGAGGGGGTGCTGGAGAGCGGCGAGCACCTGAAAGAGGTCCGAGACACATGTAGTATCGCCGCTAATAGTTACCTCGATCATGCAAGTTACATGCACATATATGACACGGTCCAGAGCCCCTGTCCCCAAAATATTGCCGCCTGGGGCGGACGGCCCCCACCTAGTACGCCGCTGAAGGAAAAGCAGTAGGAAACCCAAAACTTACATCAGTTCTACCTACTCTGCTTGTGACATCTCACTCATAAAATAACAGCTTGTGCAGGACCCTTGTCTCCTGTCCCCTATCTATCCCGTCCGTGACCTCAGCAATGTCTGCAGACCAGTCCACCAAACTGGGTTTGACCACGATTCCCCTGGCAGGACCTTCAGGATAATACAGGTGAGTCCAATGCACCTGATCACTAGACTAACTTGAGTTCTGCAGTTGGGGCAGTACCAGCCCTGCAGTGGAAGCCTTCTCACTCCACCCAAGCCCCCCATGAGAGCTCAGTAGACGCCATCCCACGTGCCCCTCCCAGGAGAGAGCAGTGGAGCTATCCACTGCCCCAGCCACAGAAGAACTACATACCCTGACCCCACCCATCCCAGGAGAGAGCAGTGTAACCATTCTACTCCTCCCTCCCGCCAAACAGAGAGCATTCAACACCAACTCAGTGTCGCCTACGGTCACTACAGTATAGTAATGTGAGTTTTTAAAGACTGTCAGTGCTCCGAAAGCATTTCAATAAGCTGGAGTGTCAGGCCAGAGAATGCAGTAGAATGTGAAAAATTCCGTTTTTACCAGGCCAGAAGGGGGGATCTGACCCGTGGCCCATCGTAGAGACAGCCTTGACCCTGCACCTGTCACTACAGACAGACCCATGCCCGCAAAAAAGATGTAAAAATCTATAGAAATATTTTCCTATTTTTGTGGGGGGAAAAGGGTATACTAGGAGGGGACAACCCACGGAATCTGCAGAAGGAACCGTGGCAATGTATACTAATAACAGTTTAGTTTCCCAATGTAATATTAAAATGAATTGCACCCAAGGTGCCTCGTTTCAATATTCCTGAAAGTTTAGAAAGCAAAGTAATTGAATGTGAGTCCTGATATCATGGTATGTGCCTGTCCTCACAAACATCTCTCGTTAGCACATGAGTAATGCCAAGGTCTCTGCACTTTCATATCGCCCGCGCTCTTTTTGTGTGTGTTACTAAGAACACGCAGGTGTTGCTTGCCACATTCACTCTTCAGCTGTAAATGTCCACTTCAGCACAGACTTACTTTGCTGAGCTGACGCTGTAATCAAAAACAAGCACTGGCAAAGCCAAAAGGTCTTGCTTATGAGAGCTATTGATTTGGCAATGCTTTGTAGCCATGCTGTACAGCATTGCAGATGCTTTGCAGTGTGGCTAAAACTAATTTTAAATGGCACTAATACACAGCCAGGGCTAATGCACTTTTACCCGATACTGCCCCTTAAACTATCCCAACCATCAGATATCCCAATCTTCCCTCACACTGTCCCCTTCTACCTTCAATCTAGCACTTCTATGCTCAAATGATCTCCCCCTTTCAACCTACCCTCCTTCACCCAAACTGCACCAAAACAACCTCTCCAACACCAAAACTACCCCATCTTCTCGCTACCCCATTCTTTTAGACTACCTCTCCACTCAAACTACTTCCTATTGTCAAAGAACTCTGCCTACAGTCAGAGTATCTCCACTTACTACCTTCTAGAACACGGGTACTCATAGTACGGCCCGCGGGCCGCTGGCGGCCCGCCCGGCCTTCATTGGCGGCCCGCGGTCCGTTGTCATTGAAGGATTCTTTCCCGGACGCCATTTGTCTGTAATCTTAACAGGGCACCGATCGCACCGGCACAGCTTCCACCCACCTCCCTTGACTCCGATGCCGTTGAGGTCGGATGTGACAGACTCCGATGCAGCACCAAAGCTCAGATACCAGCAGCATTAGAGACGCACAGCGGGATGGCAACCTTCACACCTCAGCCCTTGATGAGCTGTTAAGAGGTGCTTGAAAATGACTGAGCGGGAGGGGCTGACGCTTCAGGAGCAAGGACATCTATTCAGCCCTGAATGTGTCATGTCTCTGAAATTTAGAGGGGCCTCACACATTCCCTTTCTGCCCAGGGCCCCAAACATCCTAGAGCAGGCCCGGATTACCCCGAGGCAGCACGTTTTTTCTTTTTTTTTTTGATCAATTGCGTTTGTAATCATTAATAAGCTAAAATAAAGAAAATACTTTTGGAAAGCTAAATATAAATTCCACTTAGTTTACACTACCAGCTAGCTAAAAAGGGAGTAAAGAAATTAACTCTTGAAAGAAGTGATATTTTGATGAGGCTGAAGAGAATCGCCTGGGAATCATTTTTCCACGGAACCCTCTTGTATTCTCAGAGTGGCGCACCGAGTCGCTGTTCAGAGTGCAGCGCTAACACCATATGGAAGGTTTCAGGGACAGGGCGGTGAATGCAGGGACCTGCATTCGAGCTGGACCAGTGGCAGAATCCATGAGGCCTGAGGCAGGACAGTCAGAGTGTTGGAGACAGGCAAGGCTGGAGGATGAGCGTGCGATGCGGCAACAGATAATAATATGGGAAGACTCATATGTAGTCATATACGCATGTAATGCAGTAACATTCTTGAGTAAAGTCAACCGCTAGAGGCTCAAGGCATCCTGTAACTGTGGCATAGGAGCAGACAAGGAAGTAGACGACGCACGTCCTTATTCCAATAACTGCAATGAAGTAGCAGTTGCACTAAATAAATACAACCCGCCATCAAAGCGCTGAGGAATAAGTAATGCCTAAAAGCACCAAGTAAAATGAAATACGTAAACTAGCCCGAGTCTAAGTGGATATGCCATGAACCACATTCCAAGTGAAAGGAATACAATTGACCCATATTTCTCTGAAATGTTCCCAACATACCAGTAAACTGAGTAGAACTGAAACAGTGTGACCCAGCTCCAGTGACGGAAGGAAAGAGAGAAAACAAGTTGCATCCGTCTGACGAGCCACTGTCCTGAGGGTGGCAAGTGCGCCAAGTCCCTCTGCCTCCGTCTTCGGTTGGCCCTATTCTGACTGGAACCTGTTGCCTATATCAATACATTTACAACGTGTTTCAGTCTGCGTCAGCAAATACAATGCACCCCAACCGAGAATGAAATGCATACAATGCACCACCAATTACAGCGCAATACATACAATACCCACCAATCTCCATGGACACCGTGCAAAAGATAAGGAAAAACGAAAACTATTGATAACTGGATTACCAAACATTTGTCATTAACTTAGACCACATAATCAGATCTTACGGCGTTCTCTCATTGGCCAGGAGCGGACTGTGTTGCATTGGAAGAGTAACACTTGGAAGACTTTGTAAAGAACCTATTTGAAGAACCTCTGACGTCAGTAACCCGGTCACTGAAACATGCAAACAAGTACACCGGGAGCCGGCGAGGCATTGTTTCCAAATGAGCGAGCACAGCGCGAATGAAAGGTGCCCAAACCATCTGCCATGATTGCTCATAGGAGCAGAAATGTAGAACAGAACATATATTTAGGCTAACGGAATCCGGAGTAGGGCCAAACTATGCAGTGCCTTTCACATATGAAGCGTGGGTTTCTGTAAGCCGGGGTTTTGTTGGGAGGCGCTGCCCGTGCGGTCTCAACTGAACGCACTACGTTTCTAGTGTGAATCGTCCTCAAAATGTCAATGATCTGGTGAGTTAGAAACATCAGCCATAAGGTTGTTTTCTGACTAAATCTGTGAATTACTTGTATTGCCAACATCTCGAGGTTGCACAACCATCCTCACACCGAAACAGAATGTTTCTAGCCGCAAAGGGCAAGAGAGAGACAGATACGTATCTACTTCCTGCTCATTTCGGACAAAGCACTCGTCACTGACGGTCACCTGTAGACGGACAGATGCACACCACGCTTCTCTCCACTGTGGATAAGTGGCCTCACAGGATTTTTAAAGTATGAAGGAATAATTTACGGCTGGCACATTGAAGTATGAAATATGTGATTGCAGATCTATTGCAATTTAGAGGGGCCTCACACATTCCCTTTCTGCCCAGGGCCCCAAACATCCTAGAGCAGGCCCGGATTACCCTGAGGCAGCACGTGTTTATCTTCACAGAGCTTAATTACTGTCACTAAATTGTAAGCAAACCTCCGTTCTTCAAACATGCAGTCTATAATATAATAAAATAAAGAAATGGCACAATCACACCCACACTGATTAACAAAGTATGGCGGACAATCAGTTAAATCAGTTCTCTTGAAGTATCTCCTTTAAGTACTGTACATTGTAGGAGAGTAGGGTCTGCTTTCTATGTTCACCCCCACTTTTTGCTTTTGCTTTACTGGTTTTCGACTTAGATGTGGCTGTGGGCCTGCTGATCAGACCCACCGCCCTGCTGTTCTCTCTCTAAATTAATACTATGTACTTTAGGTGCATAACCCATTTGGATAGGATCACCTTATTGGCCCCTGTACAGTGTACCCTAGGTACCCAGGGCATAGGTGTACCCTAGGCCTGCCAGGGGCTGCAGCATGTATTGTGCCACCCCTGGCCTGGCCTTCCATTTTGACACAACTGGCTGATCACTCAGCTGGGGCAAGGTCGTGTAATCACCCCTTGCTTAGGTGTAGTAGTCCTATACCTAACTTATATATAGACACATGTGTACCTATCAGTCACTCCTATGGCAGGCCTTAACAATCCTGGAGGCAGAGTGCTTGGTAACATGTGAGATGGTGCTCTAGCATGAGCTGAGCCTGTCTGCAGCTTTCGGAACCATGTCCTTATAGCTGTTCTACGATATAGCCTACCATATACTCTTAAAGTGCCTTATAATCTTAGACGATTATGGTAACTATGGTTTGGCTTTATCGAAACATGTCGTGTAAGGTGTCTAACACTGTGGAATAATACCCCCATGCCATTTCTGGACATGAGGATATTGTTCCCCCCTTTTAGAGGGAAAGACATGTTAAAATCATACTTCACTGTTAGCCTCTGACCAAAGCCTCAGCATCACAAAATGGATGCTGCTGCCACGACACAAGTCTGACCTCCTGCAGCTGGGAGTGATCCCAGCCAGGGAGGCCTGGACAATAGGTTTCCTGCTTGGGGAGGTGCTAGCACCTCCCCAGACAGCCTTTAGTGTATTGGGGCAGGGTGGGCTGAAAGGAATGAGACATGCCTGGGGCACACAAGGTGTTCCTTGCATAGTCCAGTTCAAACCGGTGCTGGGGCACTCCAGCCCCAGCTCTGGCGCGAAACTGGACAAAGGGAAGTGGGTGTAACCACCCCCTCCCAGGTCCCACCCATAAGGCGTGACCTAGCAGGTATCCCAGCCCCCCAGATTAGTATAAGAGTGGGAGTTGGGCATCAAGACTTTAGATTATCCTGAACCTGCAATCTTGAACAGAAACTCTGGACCTTCGACATTCGACGAAAGAAGAAGACTGAAGAATCTCCCTTGTGGCCAAGGAGTGGCTACCCTGTGCAAACAGGCACCATCAAGAGACTACCCTTTGCTTTGCCCACGTTCTACGAGGAACTGACTGCAGAGCCCGACCAGAGCCTTGACTTCCAGACTTCTCCGACCCTGATCCACATCTGCAGCAGAGCTGAGATCCGTGGAGGCGACGAGCGACGTGGGACCGGCTACCTGGGAAAAGTGGCTAGTAACTTCAAGCGCAGCTTCTGAGGCACCCTCGAAGTTGTGCACCGGGGATTGAGAAGCCCCACCCCCAAGCACCATCTGCACCGAAGACCAGCCCCCCACACTCAACGAGTCCTGCGTGGGGCCCTTCAGCATTTTCCTGCTTGCCGCGTCTGTCCGGTTGCTTGCCCGCTGGCTAGTGGCCTTGGTGACGACGCATCCCGAAATCTTCTGCGCTGGTTTGGCTCCTCCAGACTGGCCCCTGCTTCCCTGCAAAGAAGAAGCACCCCAGACCTTCCTGGTCTGATCCTGAAGCAAGTCCTCCGTCCTTCGTGGGTTCCGCTTGCCAAGGCCTGGTGAGTCCTAGCCCAGCTTCGACGCCGCCGACAGCAAGAGCCTTCGTGGGACAGCTCGCCTCCTGGTCCTGGTCGTCCTCGACGCTTCCTGGTCCTCCTGGCTGCAGCGACAAGCTTCACCTTCACCTGCAACTCTTCACGACATCGTCTGGTTCCTTCCTGGTTCCACGTGGTCACTGGCTAGTGATCTTGACTCTGTCCCCTCTGCTTGCAGGTCTCTTCTCTTCTTGATCCCAGCCTTGGGATCCACCGGACACTCTTCACTGACTGCCTGTCAGCATCTTTCTTCAGGCATCCATAGGAGTCGACGACGAAACCCGACGCAACTTCAACCCTATGCACCCGCGGCCTGTGGGCTAGGTAACTTGGGTACTCCGGTGCTCATCAGGATAGTGACTATCCTAGTGTCTAAGTTTCAAGTCTCAACTTCCTAGCTACTCCGGAAGTGTCCTAAATCTATCTATTTCTGAACTGTACTATTGCTAGTGACTTTTACGCATTACGCGTGAGTGTTTCCACTCTGCATACGAATCCCGTGGGCCTCCCACTTCCTAACTGTTGCTAGTGCAGTGTAGCCCCAGCGATTCCCTAGGCCTAGGCCTATTCTATTTCCGTGACAGTGGTCCTTATACCACTTACTTAGTATATGGTTTGCGTGGCCCCTAGGGCCTAACTGTATTACTTACCTGTGTGACTTACTGTATGCATTAATAAGACTGTGTTGTACTTACCTCTAATCTCATAAAGAGTGCTGAGGGTTTGCTTAGAATAAATACACTTTATTTTATATATATATCTGTTGTGGTGTCCTTTCATTTGGTATTCAAGGGATTATATATGGTATCACAGCTGGCTTCACATGCCATTCAGAGTTTAGCCTAAGACTGCTCTTGTCCATGCTACCACTAGGATAGCTGGTCTATAAGGTTGACTTTACAACCAATCACCATAAGGGTATTTGGACTGATATAAGGTGTACACTATAACTAGTGACATCATACATCAGGCCAACTTCTCACATTGGTGAGCAGCGGTTGGGATCTGAGCTTGCTGTTGTAATACCATTGTAATCTTGAGATACTAAATTGAAAGATCACACAGATATTGTCTAGGTACATATAACATAGTTTATAATACTTAAGTCCTACTGGACTTAGTAGTTGTAGGTTGAAGGGAGTAACACACCCTGACTACAACTACTAGAGAGGTTTAGTAGAAACAACTAGTGTAGGTAGGTGCACACACCACACCCTCACTAGATCATGCCTCTGGGAGGAGATCAAGTAGATGCTCTCTCAGGAGGGGCAGGTCTGCAGAAGACCCCCTCTAGGTATGATACCTTCACATTCCAGGAGATGAGACATTTGTGTACCTCCAGAGGAATAAAACAGGGTGCAAACCCTACCCTCCTTCAGTTAAGACAACTCCTAGAGGAGTATGATACTCTTAGGGCCTCTCAGGCAGGTACCCTAGGTACAGAGGAGGGTCTACCCACCACAGAGGAGTCAGATGGGGCTTCAGATGGAGAGGTAGGCAGCCAGGGCCAAGTAAGGAGACTTAGCCAGGCTAACCTAAGTTTACATGGGAGCTTGCATGGGGTCCCCCCATACAGACCCCCAAGTAGGCTTTCACAGAGAAGCAGGAAGGACAGATCCCCCTCAGGGGAATCCATCCATTCCCATGTATCTAGCATCTCTAATGCTTCCTCTCACAGGGGAATGACTTCACCTGAGAGAAGGGAGCATGAAGCCAGAATGAGGGAGGCTAATCTGAGGATTCAGAGGGAAGAACTTGCCCTTGCCAAGGAGAAGCTTGCTCTGGCTAGAGAGCAAAAGTTAAGTGGGTCAGAACCCACTGGTGGCAGCAACATTCCTAGAGATAGAGACAGGCACTATGATAATAGAAACCTGAGCAAGATTGTCCCTCCCTACAAGTGTGGGGATGACATCCACAAATGGATAACTGCTTTGGAGAGGGCTTGCAAAGTACAGCAGGTACCCCAAAGTCAGTGGGCAGCTATCTTGTGGCTCTCCTTCTCTGAGAAAGGAAGAGACAAGCTCCTCACAGTTAGTGATGAGGATGCAGATAATTACACTGTCCTGAAGAGTGCTCTGATTGATGGGTTTGGCCTAACCACTGAACAATACAGGTTGTTGTTCAGGGATACCCAGAAGACACAGACTCAGGACTGGACTGACTTTGTAGATTGTGCCACTAAGGCTCTGGAAGGCTGGCTATTGGGAAGTAAGGTTAAGGACTATACAGGATTGTATAATTTGATCATGAGAGAACAAATACTTAACAACTGTCAAAACCAGCTATTGCATCAACACCTGATTGATTCTGATCTGACTTCTCCCCAAGAATTGGGAAAGAAGGCAGATAGATGGGTCAGGACTAGAGTTAAGCAGAAAAACCAGAACCAGGGCGGTGATCAGAAAAAGGCAGACCAGAAGGGTAATGAGCAGAAACAAAAAGACCAGAAGTCTTCACCAGGCCCCCAAAAGGCTCAGGGGGAGGGTGGTCCCAAAAAGGATAAAAAGAAAGATGGCCAAAAGAAACCATGGTGCAACTATTGTAAGTCTAACTCACATTGGTTTAGTGAGTGCACCAAAAAGGATAAGCCCCCAGCCACCATTGCCCCTAAGGCAACTGTACCCCCTAGTTCAGCTGTAAGTGGTGGTTCCCAGCAAAAGGGTGTAGTAGGGTTAACCCTGGGAACTGAGGAGGATTCTGGCCTAGTCAGAGTACCTACTCAGGCTGTCCTGATCTGTGATGGGGACTTAGCTTTGTCCTCCACTGTAGGCCCCAGTAACCTGGGCAAGTACAGACAGACGCCTTTTATCAACCAAAGAATGGCTCAGGCCTACAGGGACACTGGGGCTAGTGTCACAATGGTGACACCTGCTTTTGTGGACCCTGGACAGATCATACTAGGTGAGAATTACCTAGTGACCAACGCTAGCAATGCCACTACCTCCCATAGTGTGGCTATTGTTAACTTCTCCTGGGGAGGGGTAACTGGCCTCAAGAAAGTTGTTGTTAGTTCAGACCTTCCTGTAGAGTGTTTACTGGGCAATGATCTTGAAACTTCAGTTTGGTCTGAAGTGGAGTATAGGACCCATGCAGAAATGCTGGGGATAGATGCACATGTCCTTGCTGTGACCAGGTCACAGGCCAAAAAGTGCAACACTGAACAAGTGCTGGATCCTGAAACTATGGACCAGTCACAACCCAAGAGAAAGAGCAGTAGGGTTAAGGCTGTGCCTTCCCCCCTGCCTCAGGTGGTGGATCAGCCCTCCCAGGAGGATGATTCTGAGAGCCCTGAAGGAACTGTCCTAGAAGAACTTGAACCTGATCAGGTTGAGTTTCTTGGGACAGGGGGACCTTCAAGGGCAGATCTGAGGCAGGCTCAATTAGACTGCCCATCTCTTGAACCCCTCAGACAGCTGGCTGCTGCTGAGGCTGCAGGGAATGCTCAAGGTACCCATAGAGTGTATTGGGACGAAGGGCTACTGTACTCAGAGGCTAGAGACCCCAAGCCTGGTGCGTCCAGGAGGTTGGTCATACCACTGAAGTTCAGGGGCTTCCTTCTCACCTTGGCCCATGATATTCCCCTTGCAGGACATTTAGGCCAGAACAAGACTTGGGACAGGCTTGTCCCTCACTTTCACTGGCCCCATATGTCAGAAGATACCAAGGAGTTTTGTCGCTCCTGTGTCACCTGCCAAGCCAGTGGCAAATCAGGTGGCACCACAAAGGCCCCCCTCATACCACTACCTGTGGTGGGGGTTCCCTTTGAAAGAGTGGGCATAGATATTGTAGGACCAATGGACCCACAAACAGCATCTGGGCACAGATTCATACTGGTGATAGTGGACCATGCCACCAGGTACCCAGAAGCAATTCCCCTGAGGACCACAACAGCTCCTGTTGTGGCAAGGGCCCTGCTTGGAGTATTCTCCAGAGTGGGCTTTCCAAAGGAGGTCATTTCTGACAGAGGTGCCAACTTCATGTCAGGATACTTGACTGCAATGTGGAAGGAGTGTGGTGTTAACTATAAGTTCACCACACCCTATCACCCACAGTGCAATGGGCTTGTTGAGAGATTCAACAAGACCCTAAAGGGAATGATAAAAGGATTACCAGATAAGCTTAGGCGAAGATGGGACATCCTTTTACCCTGCCTTCTGTTTGCTTACAGAGAGGTCCCACAAAAGGGGGTTGGCTACAGCCCTTTTGAGCTTTTGTTTGGGCATCCTGTAAGAGGACCCCTGTGTTTGGTGAAGGAAGGATGGGAGAGACCTCTCAGACAACCCAAACTAGACATAGTGGATTATGTACTTGGTCTCCGCTCCAGGATGGCAGAGTATATGAAGAAGGCTTCTAAAAACCTTGAGGCAAGCCAAGAACTCCAAAAAGCTTGGCATGACCAAAAGGCTGTACTGACTGTTTACCAGCCAGGACAGAAAGTGTGGGTGTTGGAGCCAGTGGCCCCAGCAGCACTCCAAGACAAATGGTCTGGACCCCACACTATTGTTGAGAAAAAGGGAGAAGTCACCTACTTGGTGGACCTTGGGACTCCCAGAAGCCCCCACAGGGTGCTTCATGTCAACAGATTGAAGGCATATGTTGACAGGGCAGACATGGGGCTACTCATGGCTACAGATGAGGGGCAGGAGGAAGAGAGTGACCCTCTCCCAGACCTGTTGACTCAGAACCCTGATGATGGCTCAGTTGATGGTGTGGTCTTTTCTGACAGCCTCACTGTCCATCAGCAACAGGACTGCAGGCAAGTTCTGCAATCCTACAGACATATGTTCTCTCTGACCCCAAGTCAGACAAACTGGTGCACCCATGAGGTGGACACTGGTGACAGTCTGCCTGTGAAGAGTAAAATCTACAGGCAACCTGACCATGTCAGGGACTGCATAAAAGTTGAGGTACAAAAGATGTTGGAGCTGGGAGTCATTGAACCTTCAGAGAGCCCTTGGGCTAGTCCTGTAGTTCTTGTGCCAAAACCTCACACCCAGGGTGGTAAGAGAGAGATGAGGTTTTGCGTAGACTACAGAGGTCTCAATGCTGTCACTAGGACAGATGCCCACCCAATACCTAGGGCAGATGAGCTCATTGACAGACTGGCAGCTGCTAAGTTTTTGAGCACATTTGACCTAACAGCAGGCTACTGGCAAATCAGACTAGCTGAGAGTGCAAAGGCCAAAACTGCTTTCTCGACCCCAGGAGGACATTATCAATTTGTGGTAATGCCCTTTGGTTTGAAGAATGCACCTGCCACTTTCCAAAGGCTGGTGAATCAAGTCCTTACTGGGCTGGATGACTATTGTGCAGCTTATCTTGATGATATTGCTGTCTTTAGCTCCACCTGGGAGGATCACCTGGTCCACCTGAGGAATGTTTTAGGGGCCCTGCACAAGGCAGGCCTCACTATCAAGGCCACTAAGTGCCAGATAGGGCAGAGCAAGGTTGTATACCTGGGCCACCTAGTTGGTGGGGGTCAGGTTCAACCACTGGAGAGTAAGATCCAGACCATAAAGGACTGGGCTCCTCCAACTACCCAGACTCAGGTCAGAGCTTTCTTGGGCCTGACTGGGTACTACAGAAAGTTTGTTAAGAACTATGGGTCCATAGTGACACCACTTAATGACTTGACCTCCAAGAAGATGCCAAAGAAAGTTCAGTGGACAGTAAGCTGTCAAAAAGCATTTGATGACCTGAAGCAGGCCATGTGCAGTGCACCTATTCTGAAAAGTCCAGACTACTCCAAAGAGTTCATTGTCCAGACAGATGCTTCTGAGTTAGGTGTGGGAGCTGTTCTTTCACAACTGAATGTAGATGGTCAAGACCAGCCCATTGCTTTTATAAGTAGAAGGCTGACCCCTAGAGAGAAACGTTGGTCAGCCATTGAGAGGGAGGCCTTTGCTGTGGTTTGGGCCCTGAAGAAGCTGAGGCCATACTTGTTTGGCACTCACTTCAAGATTCAGACAGACCATAAGCCCCTCTTGTGGCTAAATCAGATGAAGGGTGAAAATCCCAAACTTCTTAGGTGGTCCATTTCCCTACAGGGGATGGACTTCACAGTGGAACATAGACCTGGGACTGACCATGCCAATGCAGATGGACTCTCCAGATATTTCCACTTAGAACATGAAGACTCAACTGGTCAAGGTTAGTTTAATGTCCCTAAGTTTGGGGGGGGGGTTATGTAGGAGAGTAGGGTCTGCTTTCTATGTTCACCCCCACTTTTTGCTTTTGCTTTACTGGTTTTCGACTTAGATGTGGCTGTGGGCCTGCTGATCAGACCCACCGCCCTGCTGTTCTCTCTCTAAATTAATACTATGTACTTTAGGTGCATAACCCATTTGGATAGGATCACCTTATTGGCCCCTGTACAGTGTACCCTAGGTACCCAGGGCATAGGTGTACCCTAGGCCTGCCAGGGGCTGCAGCATGTATTGTGCCACCCCTGGCCTGGCCTTCCATTTTGACACAACTGGCTGATCACTCAGCTGGGGCAAGGTCGTGTAATCACCCCTTGCTTAGGTGTAGTAGTCCTATACCTAACTTATATATAGACACATGTGTACCTATCAGTCACTCCTATGGCAGGCCTTAACAATCCTGGAGGCAGAGTGCTTGGTAACATGTGAGATGGTGCTCTAGCATGAGCTGAGCCTGTCTGCAGCTTTCGGAACCATGTCCTTATAGCTGTTCTACGATATAGCCTACCATATACTCTTAAAGTGCCTTATAATCTTAGACGATTATGGTAACTATGGTTTGGCTTTATCGAAACATGTCGTGTAAGGTGTCTAACACTGTGGAATAATACCCCCATGCCATTTCTGGACATGAGGATATTGTTCCCCCCTTTTAGAGGGAAAGACATGTTAAAATCATACTTCACTGTTAGCCTCTGACCAAAGCCTCAGCATCACAAAATGGATGCTGCTGCCACGACACAAGTCTGACCTCCTGCAGCTGGGAGTGATCCCAGCCAGGGAGGCCTGGACAATAGGTTTCCTGCTTGGGGAGGTGCTAGCACCTCCCCAGACAGCCTTTAGTGTATTGGGGCAGGGTGGGCTGAAAGGAATGAGACATGCCTGGGGCACACAAGGTGTTCCTTGCATAGTCCAGTTCAAACCGGTGCTGGGGCACTCCAGCCCCAGCTCTGGCGCGAAACTGGACAAAGGGAAGTGGGTGTAACCACCCCCTCCCAGGTCCCACCCATAAGGCGTGACCTAGCAGGTATCCCAGCCCCCCAGATTAGTATAAGAGTGGGAGTTGGGCCTCAAGACTTTAGATTATCCTGAACCTGCAATCTTGAACAGAAACTCTGGACCTTCGACATTCGACGAAAGAAGAAGACTGAAGAATCTCCCTTGTGGCCAAGGAGTGGCTACCCTGTGCAAACAGGCACCATCAAGAGACTACCCTTTGCTTTGCCCACGTTCTACGAGGAACCGACTGCAGAGCCCGACCAGAGCCTTGACTTCCAGACTTCTCCGACCCTGATCCACATCTGCAGCAGAGCTGAGATCCGTGGAGGCGACGAGCGACGTGGGACCGGCTACCTGGGAAAAGTGGCTAGTAACTTCAAGCGCAGCTTCTGAGGCACCCTCGAAGTTGTGCACCGGGGATTGAGAAGCCCCACCCCCAAGCACCATCTGCACCGAAGACCAGCCCCCCACACTCAACGAGTCCTGCGTGGGGCCCTTCAGCATTTTCCTGCTTGCCGCGTCTGTCCGGTTGCTTGCCCGCTGGCTAGTGGCCTTGGTGACGACGCATCCCGAAATCTTCTGCGCTGGTTTGGCTCCTCCAGACTGGCCCCTGCTTCCCTGCAAAGAAGAAGCACCCCAGACCTTCCTGGTCTGATCCTGAAGCAAGTCCTCCGTCCTTCGTGGGTTCCGCTTGCCAAGGCCTGGTGAGTCCTAGCCCAGCTTCGATGCCGCCGACAGCAAGAGCCTTCGTGGGACAGCTCGCCTCCTGGTCCTGGTCGTCCTCGACGCTTCCTGGTCCTCCTGGCTGCAGCGACAAGCTTCACCTTCACCTGCAACTCTTCACGACATCGTCTGGTTCCTTCCTGGTTCCACGTGGTCACTGGCTAGTGATCTTGACTCTGTCCCCTCTGCTTGCAGGTCTCTTCTCTTCTTGATCCCAGCCTTGGGATCCACCGAACACTCTTCACTGACTGCCTGTCAGCATCTTTCTTCAGGCATCCATAGGAGTCGACGACGAAACCCGACGCAACTTCAACCCTATGCACCCGCGGCCTGTGGGCTAGGTAACTTGGGTACTCCGGTGCTCATCAGGATAGTGACTATCCTAGTGTCTAAGTTTCAAGTCTCAACTTCCTAGCTACTCCGGAAGTGTCCTAAATCTATCTATTTCTGAACTGTACTATTGCTAGTGACTTTTACGCATTACGCGTGAGTGTTTCCACTCTGCATACGAATCCCGTGGGCCTCCCACTTCCTAACTGTTGCTAGTGCAGTGTAGCCCCAGCGATTCCCTAGGCCTAGGCCTATTCTATTTCCGTGACAGTGGTCCTTATACCACTTACTTAGTGTATGGTTTGCGTGGCCCCTAGGGCCTAACTGTATTACTTACCTGTGTGACTTACTGTATGCATTAATAAGACTGTGTTGTACTTACCTCTAATCTCATAAAGAGTGCTGAGGGTTTGCTTAGAATAAATACACTTTATTTTATATATATATCTGTTGTGGTGTCCTTTCATTTGGTATTCAAGGGATTATATATGGTATCACAGCTGGCTTCACATGCCATTCAGAGTTTAGCCTAAGACTGCTCTTGTCCATGCTACCACTAGGATAGCTGGTCTATAAGGTTGACTTTACAACCAATCACCATAAGGGTATTTGGACTGATATAAGGTGTACACTATAACTAGTGACATCATACATCAGGCCAACTTCTCACATACATCACAGTGGGGGATGGCAAAACATTTTAGAAAGAGAGCCTGTCTTCTCGTTGTTTTGTCCAGGAGTGGGTGAGGAGCCCTACCCCACCCTGAAACCAAGATACTAGAATACTGCATGCTCACCCTGGTGGATCCTGTTCCCCCTCCTGTGATGGCTCCTGCCTCCCCCCCCCCCCCCATGTGGTGGCTCCTGTAACCCCACCCCCCGCCTGTGATGGCTCCTGTCCCCCCTGTGGTGGATCCTTTCTCCGCCCTGGGTGGCTTCTGTCCCAGTCCTGGAATGGCTCCTGCATCGAGGGTGAAGTTCTTGATGGGCCTCCTCTCAAAAGGCTCAGCTCAAAATTAATATGAAAAGTTGAGCGAGTGAGTAAGTAAGTGAAGGGATGGGTGGATGGCTGGATGAATTAGTGAAAGGGTGAATGGACGAATGAACGATTGAATAGATGGATAATGAGAGGCTGGATGGATTAATGAGTGAGTGGAAGGATGGATGAGAGGAAAGGTAAATAGCTGGATGAATGGGTTGAAGGGTAGCTGGATGGGTAAAAGGGTGGATGGATGAGTGAAAGGATGGATGAGTGAAGAGGTGGATGATGAGTGGGTGGATGAGTGAAATGATGGATGGATTGATGAATTGATAAGTGCAAGGGTGAATGGATGGACGGATGAGTGAGTAAAAGGGTAGGTGGACAAAAGGATGAATAGATGAGTGAAGGAGTGAAAAGATAAATGGATGAGAGAAAGGATAGATGGGTGATAGGGTCAATGGATGGATTCATGAGTGGATGAGTAGATGGGTGGGTGGAAGGACGGATGGCTAAGTGAAAGGGTCGATAGAGAGAGAAAGGGAGGATGGATGGATGACTGAAAGGGTGGATGGGTGGAAGAAAACTAATCGGTGACATGAAATGTAAAATAAGTTCGTAGTGTTTGTCTTTAACATATCTATTTTTGGGACTCTGACGCCTGTGCTGCACTGGGCATGTGCTGAATATCCGGTTACTGCAAATTGCCATGCAATCCCACTTAAGATTGCTATTGTCTGCTAATAAAAAAACCCATTATAAACATGTGCTCCATGTAGTTACATCTGCTTTGAAAATACAGCATTGTCTAGTAATGTTTTGAAACGGCAGTGATATTTTCTCCCCCCCATAGCCCCGCCCCCAATGATCCCGCCCCCACCAGTGCGGCCCTCGGCCACAAACCACATTGTAAATTTGGCCCCCGAGAGAAAGTTTGTGAGTACCCATGTTCTAGAACAAAGTCACCCCTTCAAACAAACTACCCCTACCTTCATGCGAACTCCACCTTCAAACTACCCCTCCAATGCTGAAACTACCTCCAGTTGTAAACTATTCTCTTCCAACTTCCTCCCCAGCACCGAAGCTACCCTATCTTTTGTCACATCCCTCCTGACCTCTAAATACTTCCAACTTTCAAACTGTCTCCACTTCCTACCTACTACTCCTATACTCAGTCTCCCAGTATCAACTTACCCTGCGCACTCAGCATGACCCATTTTATCTGAGCAAATCTTCGATGTCACAAAGTCAGCCTCAATACCCCATGCCCCTTCCCTTTCACTATACCAAGGATTTCTAGAACTGGTCTTATTTAGTGATATTGAAATTCACCCTCTCTCCTCTTACATTTTATTATTCCATAAATTATAATATATATGTAACAACATAATGTTGAGTAATCTAATTCTAGTCGCGTAGCACAAAACCCCTTAGAATTCTTGCAAAGTGGGTGTAATGGGGTAGGAACCACACCAACAGGCCTAGAACTCCAAACAAAGCCATATCAACTAAACTAAAGCCATACAAACTAGCGTAGCCCAGTACAAACAACAGACAGTGGGAAATGCCAAAATATTTCAAAGCATATTAGGTGTGATATTTGCTAAAATTACACACAGTGCCCAATTTACCCTTAGGAGGCTGTCTGCACAAAAGAATTGCATTCGAGGGTTTACTCAAAACACAAAACTCATACAAAGTATTGTTTCTCTGTCTTTGCTTAAATTAAAAATCATATTTGTCACAAATAACAGAGTTATTTGCATGTGTGTGGCTGATGCCATCATTGTGGCACAATGCGCTGTAAATAGTATACAATGCAATGCTAATTTTGGTTGTGCAAGCGAGACTATTGCACATAGTTGCATAGTGTAAATCTTGGCAAATCTGCTCACAAGTGTACTGAATTTAGAACGTGCTAGATCAGTAAATGCACACAAACATAATGACCCCTTCAACACCCAAACTACTCCATACTCCTACTACCTCTGCCTTTTATTAACCCATCCTATATTTAAACTATCCAACCTTTAAATTACTCCTTCTACCCTCACATTATATCACCAAAACTCACACACTACACCATGCCCGCCTCCAGGAACTTTTATTTGGGTGGGCCAAGGGTGCATTCGGGTGGGCCACTACAGGCCCGATTTGTCGCTTATATGTCTAGCCAGGCCTGCTTCCAGCCCTCCTTTATCTCTTCTTAGTCTACCAAGGCCCAGTAAAACACACTCTTTTCCAAATCTCTTTCTAAATATTATTACTCTCAAAAAGTGTTTTTTTCTCCATGTAATGTCCCTTTGATGGGAAGAGGAGATTTCTAAGGTGGGAGTATCAGGCAAGTGACACTACTCAGGCTCCCTCCGTGCGACCTTCAGGAAGAATCCCTCTTCATTACTACCTCCACCTGACCCCAGACTCTGCAGCGTGCTCCCTTACAGGCTTGCTTATCCACTTTTCTACCACCCCTCTTCAGTGCATCTTATCTCACAGCTGACCTTGGGCCCCAGCACCCATATAAGCCACCATCCAGTTGCATTTTCATTATTCCTGGTAAAAAAACATTAGTAAAATCACCTTCAAACTTGAAGCATTGAATATAGCAGTAAATGTAATTAGCATGCACTTTACAGTTTTCCTAATCACCCGACTGTTAATTAAATATACGAAAACAGAAAGGCCATGACAGGGTTGGATTTAGTGCTGGTGCAAAAGTCTTTTTTGGGGCCCTAACAATGACCTCTTTCTCCGTAGATACCTTTACTACCACCCTCCAACAGTGTCCTTCATCTCTCCGCAGCCCCTCCCCCTCATAACCTCCTCCTCAGACTCCATCACTGCCACCCTCCACCAGTGCCCCTCATCGCTCCGTAGCCCCCCTACCCCACGACCTCCTCCTCGCTTACCTCACTGCCACCCTACACTAGTGCCGCTCATCTCTCTGTAGTCCCCCCCCCACCCCCACCCAATGACCTCCTCCTTGGCTTCCCTCACTGCCACCCTCCACTAGTACCCCTCATCTCTCGGTAGTTGCCCCACCCCATGACCAGCTCCTCGTGTTCCCTCACTGCCACCCTTAACCAGTGCCCCCCATCTCTGTTGCCCCTCTCTCATATGCATTCCATTTGTTGTATAGCGCTACTCATATCAGTGTAAGGTGTCACAGTACTTTACATAACAGCACACATTATACAGAGAGAATGAATCAGTCTACAGGGAATGTCACATAGGCCAATGAGGATTACAAGTGTAGGAGTCACATGTCATCCATCCTGGTGGGCAATATATTTTACGAGGCTTTGGTCCGGAGAAGCACAAACTCAGGATTTAAAGAGTACTCCAGTGGTTGGAGGTTGGCTTTACTGATAAAAAATGTATGACTTCCCAAACAAACTCTTTTTAGCGAAATCAGAATAATGAAAGACTGGAGAAGTTCTAACTATATCACAACACAAAAAAAGGTGAAGTTTGTATGCAGCTCTTTGATGACAGTTCTGAGGTCACTGTCCTATTTTAGGATTGTAACTTCTGAACGGCAAGAAACACAAGGATCTCTGTGACAAAGGCAGTAACCCACCGAGCTACCCACATAAAATACAGTTTATCTGCATTTAAAAACTAGCAACAGAAAAATGATTGCTCTCTAGCAAGATCATAAATCACCAGTTATCTGAACATTTTTTATTATTGTCGTACATCTGTTGCAGATTCATTGCTGTAATACTACATATAACAATTGCCATTGCCCCGGCCCACCCCCTAGAACCAGGCTTGCACTACACTCCGGTTTTAAAAACTGCCCATTCAGACCCACACTGTGCTCTCCTACCTTAAAGTACACTTTATATTCGTAAACGGGTCCCATCCAGGGGTGTCAGGCACCATAGCCGATTCATCCACGTCATCGGGGAATGGTGGTGAGGTGCAGGAATCCATCCCAACCCCTGCACGCGCTCTCCCTGGCTGCACCGGAAGTAGTGGGCTGCTCGACGTCACGGTGCACGCGCTGGAGCTTGTTCCACTGCGCGCCCAAATAGCCCTATCTCGCAACGTGGTGCGTGTGCTGCAGGCGGCAATTTGTTGCTTTTTTGCAAGCACGTGAGCAGTGCTTGTACTTGAAACAGCGGCCGCGCGGCACTGGCCAGTTGCGGCGGCCTTTATCATTTATTTGGGTACACTGACTGTTAGTGTCCCCAAATAAATTATAAAGGCCGCCACAACGGGCCAGTGCTGCGCGGCCGCTGCCGCCCTCTAAACAGTGACAGTGCCGCCTGGGGCGGACCGCCCCCACCGCCCCCCCCTAGCTACGCCGCTGCTTGGACTTCAGCTTCCTGTACAGTCTATGTGGGAAGCAGAACTTCCACACAAAAAAGTATTGGCAAAGCCAATAGGTCTCACCTACACAAGAGCTATTGGCTTTACAATGCGTTTTTGCCATGTTGTATACAATGTTCCCTCTAATTTTTTCCCTCTGTGTGCGGCACTGTAAGGTCTCTGTGTGCTGCAGCCAAGGCTGTGTGCGCCAGTAACCCGACCGCGCGTGTGGTTGCAGCAACACGTATCAGTGCAGATTGTGTGAATATTCATGTTAAACCCAGTGCCAGTCATGTGCTGCAATTACCATGAACACTTTCTCAGAGGCACACAATATGCCTCACACAGGGCCGGTATTACCGCTGGTGGCGCCCTGTGTGACAACGTTTGTTGCGCACCACAATGACCACCCCGCCAGTGATTGCCTCACTATTATCCTTTAACAGTGCCCCTCAAGGTCTCCATTACCACTCTCTCTGAGATGTATTTAATTTGTTTTATAACGTCTCTCATACCAGTGTAGGGTGTACTTTCCATTGCACACATATTTAACAGAGACAGAGACAATCAATCATTTTTTTTTGCAAACAGATTTTATTGAGTTTTCTAACAATCATCACATTTATCAATACAACTTTAGATTCATTCATCTAGTTCCTATTATGATATTGCAAATAACGCCCCACAGTGGTAAAACATTTATCAATGGCATTTAATAGCTTGGCTCCATCCGTTTACTACCAGGGCATCCACGGCTGACTTAACAACTCGATAATTACTCATTTGCTTAGCTGTAACTTCACAGTTCCTGTGTATCTATTCAAACTATCCCCAACTGTTCCCCCCACCCGTCCCTCCCACCCAGGCGTGTCACATTAGGCCCTTCATTATGCAGCCAGTACAAAGGCAGAACACCACTTTTGTCCATGATCTCAGGTATAGTCTCAATGATCAACCTTACCATCAGAGGGGACACGTTAAATATGCATTCGCTGCTTTTGCTAATGTTGCACTGTTGCAGCGAACACTTCCCAGCTGCTCAGCCATCCACAGCTGCACTCTTCAGTTATCAGGACATGGGGGGGGGGGAGCACGCTCCCAACCCTCATTCATGCTGAGGCTGAGCCGTCCCGCACACCAGCTCCCCCGCAAGGCCTCCCAATGGCAAATCTCTGCCTCCACAAACAGTTTGCTCCTTACCGGGATGCAGGGAGATGAAACAACAGCTGCCGTCTAATGTATCTGCACTACGGCGCACACCCAGGAGTTTCCGGTCTCAAGTGGGTGCCGCCTCCGACATACGCCTCTCCGCTACTCGGCCGCGAGTGCAGTCCCAGTCTTCGCCTTGCTGCAACGGGTGTGAGGGGTCTACAAGGTCTTCCGCCAACACCTTTCAAAGTGCGGCGTCTCCGCTTCCGGCCCACTCCGCTGAGTATCATGGGAGATACTCTTGGCCCTCGGTTGCTCAGGGTCCAGTCAGAACGCCGAGGGCTAGCTGCTCCTCTCCTCGTCAGCCGCCATCTTATATTGCTCCGGGCCACTCACTCTCAGTTCATAGCCAGCCGTTTTGTCTCTGCCACGCAGCCCGCTTAGCTGCAACAATGAGAGCAATGCACTCCCAGGACAGTCCGCCATTCAGCAGGCACAAAATATATGTGCCCGGGGCTCAGGATAATCATTTACCTGGGGTATGCCGGCCGGAGTTCCGAAGCCTGCCTCCTCTCACATCGGCTAAAGGCCACACCCCCCCCCAACAGAGACAATCAATCATTGGTATGTAAATCAGTGTAGAAGAAATGATACATATGACAGAGGACTGCAAGGTATAGGAGTGACATGTCATTCATACTGATAGGCAGTATAGTTTAAGAATGCTTTGTCTAGAGAAGCACAAATTCAGAATTTAAAATTTAACATCAGGGTTAGGATTTCTCTTTAATAAGAAGCACTTTGCGCCCATATGAACCCTATTTGCAACATTAGGATAATGAATGGCTGGGGAAAAAAAAATCATAACGCTCTAATCTATACCTTGCAGTATGCATGAAGTTCTTTGATGACCGTTAATAGTTTACTGTTCTATATTAGGATTTTAACGTATAAACGGCAAGTAACAAAATTACCTCTCTGACATAAGTAGTAACCCACTAACTAATCTTCATTCTATGCCCTTTGTGATCTGCATGGTACACATTCTTTGCAGCAGGCATATTATCCCTCTGCGCTACCTTGAAACTTCCACTAGAGAAAATTCCCATCCCTCTAATACAAGAAGTAACATAACACCTACAACAAGCCAGGACTGTTGGCTTTGTCAATGGTTCTTATTTGCATATGATAAATAAGCACTGACTACGCCTTCGTTGTATATAACATTGCAAATGCTTCAGTTCTAACATAATGACATTGAAAGAACTATAAACGAGTCTCTTTGTAGTTACATAAAAGACAGTGAAGGGTGGTTCTGCTGCAGTTAGTGAAGGAGGAAATGGGGGAGGGGACTCCTGTATATGGTTGCGTCCGTGACGTCCACACCGTCCGTCCACACCGAGAGGTGCTTTGAAGCAGCTCCCAAGTCACACGTACCAGTATACAAAGGAAACAAAAGAAATTAATTTGTGGCTCGGCGCTACAAAGCTTTCTGTGATAACTGCCTCAAACACAACCTCGGTAGCTCAAGACCTGGCCTCACGTAGGTCCCGAAAACTGACCCTGTTGAAACATCAGGCGTAGGAGCCGTTGCCAAACGATGAAGGCTTCTGCCACACAAGCCCGGGAGTCTCTTTTTACTCCAGAGGACGTTTAACCTGAAAACACAGGGCAGTGTTTGTGGGCAGTTAAAATCTGTTTTTGGGTTGCCTGCCAGCACTGCTCTTAAAACGTTTTCTTTTAAGAATATTTTACACTAAGCCAAATGCAGCACAAGTCGGGATTGTAGACTTCTTTGCATTTCTTTAGTTAAAAGGGCGCGGCTGCAGGCAGATTGTATGCCTTTGTTAAAGTAATTATGTTAATTGCAGCGCATGATGGGCGCTGCGATTAACATGAATACTTTCACAAAGGTTTATAATCTGTCCTGCAGCGGCGCCCTTTCACCTAAAGAAATGCAGCAAGTGCAGGAGGCACTTGCTGCTGGACTAACCTGCTGTTGTGCGCGCTTCAAATGCCACACTGCGCGCTCGAAGAGAGACTTGTGTGCGGTGCCCACGCGCGCAGCTTACTGGGAACAATGGTTGTATACCTGTGTGGCTGCTGTTCAGCATGGCTAAAAGTTATTGGCATGGAGTGTCCTAGAGTGGAGTGTCGTAGACTGGAATTGTTGGCGTAGCGTGTTGTTGAGTGTAGGTCGGGGAATAGAGTGTCGTAGAGTTGAGTAGAGGGAAGTAGAGTTCAGTGGTTCAGTGGCAGAGAGTGTCATAAAGTGCAGTGTCAGAGAGTGGAGTGGCGTAGAGTGGAGTGAGGTGGAATAGAGTGGACTGGATTAAGGTAGTGGGGTGGATTGGACTGGAGCAGATTGGGATCGACTGGATTGGGGTTGAGTGGGTTGGATTGAGTAGAGTGGGGTGGATTGGAGTGGATGGTCTGGGTGGGATGATTGGGTTGGAGCGAGGTGAATTGAAATGGGTGAGGTGGATTGGAGCGGGTGGATTAGATTGGTTTAGGGCAGGAGGGCCTGGATTGGGGTGGGGTGGTTTGAATTATATGTCACCCTAAGTGGGAAGGATAGTCCCAGACGTGGCTCCTGTGCTCACTACACCACTGGATTCAAGCTAGCCTGGCTGATGAAGGGTGATGCCCTGAAACCGGTCCCAGAATGCTTGTTTCCGGTCCAGGGACGACCTGGCTTGGCAGTTCGGGCTGGACTGTTCCCACAAGGAACAGGGTCAAGACTGATTTGCATATGCCAGGGTCCAAACTGGTGTGGTGTGGTGAGCAAAAGAATGATGGATTTAACCCAGATCCTTGTGACTGGGGGTGAATGTTTGCATTGTCCAGCATTCAGTCCATCAATTGTTTCTTTTGAATTAGAGTAGGGCAGTGCTTAATATGCAAAATATGTAGGAGGCTGACTTAGTACATGGTGCTCACTTCTGTAAGTGTAGCACCCTGCACTAATCCAGACAACCCTTATGGTGATTTTAGTGGTCTTAGACAGCCTGAGACAGCTCTCTAAGTGGTAGCTCTGGAGAACAGCCTTCAGGCTTAGTCCAGAAGGAGTGTAAAGCCGCTTGTTTTACTATTACTTAATCTTATGGTATAGGGTAAGTAAAAAAAGAGACACACGGTGTAGTTATAAAAAAAATGTATTTATTATAAACACTCACTAACACATTGCAATAACTCTTACCCAGAGATATAACCACAATATACACAGTACTTTGGCAATAGAACACGTAAGTAGCACAAATAAACAGTGGTCTCCAGCGGGAGACCAAACCATATACTAAAATAGTGGAATGCGAACCATGCCCTCAGTCGAGAATTGACCCAGAAGATGTAAAAGAGTCGAGAACCCAAGGAACGAGCCAAGGTGAGTATCTAGGAACCCCACTAAGGTCGTGTGCAGAGTGGGAACACAACCGTGTGCTCAATGCAAGTCATTGGGTAAGTCACGGTTGCAGTTTTAAAGAAAAATGACCCTTCCCAGCAGACCCTGAAGACACCCTGTGGAAGATGGAAGGTTGGAGAGTCACCCAATCCGTGGATACCCCAGGAACCAGGATACCTATACTAGGGAAGCCGGGTGCATAGGTGCGAAGTGACAGATGAAACAGCTGTAGACCCCAATGGAGGACTTCAGCAATGATGCTGCTGGCGAAGAAGGTGGAAGAGTCCGGTGAAAGCCAAAGGTGGATTCAAGATGAGAGATACCTGCAAGCAGAGTGAACTGAGTCTATGCCACTCAGGAGTGACCAGGAGGCACGGAAGACAAATGCCCACTGATGTCGGGGATGCAGGAGTGTTGACGGTTCCCCTGAAGTTGCAGCTGTATGGACCAGGCGATGCTGTGGAAGACCAGGAGCCGTTAACAAGCTGTCCCACGTCGGATGTCAAGAGCCAGGGGGTCAGTGTCTAGCAGGGGCACCGACAAGCCTTGGCAACGGCAACCAATGTAGTCATTGAAAAAGGTGCAGTGTCGGGACCAGCAAGGTCTGAGTGACTCATCACGAGCAGGTAAGTTAGAGCAGGCCCGAGCAAGCAGGGGAGCCCACTGGAGCCAAAGAAACCCCTTGAGAGGACCCATGGGCCAAAGGCATAGGGGTCACACGAGGACATTGAGCAGCTCACCATAGGATGAAGGCCCACGGTGCAAAGGATGCGGTGCAGGCAGAGATCTTGGCTACAGGAGATGCGTGAGGCTGGAGCTTGTCGGAGCCCGAAGATCTCTGGAGGAGAGAGTCAATAAGCCTTGGCAACGGCAAGTCGACGCGGTGCACAGGTGTACAGCTCCAGCGGTTCCAACGAGGGATAATGGCTTTAAACTTGCTTTCAAGACAGTGCAGGCCTTAAGGGAGTTGCAGAACCACCACTTGTGTTACTAAACCCTTCGGAGTCCATAGGAGCTCAAGAACAGCAGATAGTTCAGCTTTTTTTTTTTGAAAAAACTTTTTATTAACAGTAAATCCGCAGCAGTTACAGCAGTCGTGACCATAAAGCAGTCTGTAATTATACAGGGTACATATAAGGGCACTAGACAAGATCAACTTCACCTCAAGGGTAGCTTCGCTCAGAGACCAACCCAACATATAGCGCCATACTGACCACCCACCGGCCCGCCCAAGTCTTGGGGGGTTACAATCCACAGCATATGTGATTAGGTGTCGCCCAGGGCTCCGGTCATTCCCTCTATGTCCAAGGTGTCCAATAGAGCCTGTCTCTCTCGCCGTAGCTCTACCGTGGGAGATATACAAATGTCCCCCCGATATTTATTCCACTGCCCCCATTTATGGTCCCACTTTTTGGGGCACCCTCTTCCTTTATAGACCGTCTTCTCCGCCACCATCAAGAAATCCATGTCTTTGGCCCAGGCGTTCAGGGACGGCAAAGTGGCCACCCCCCATTTCTGGGCAATGTTTCTTTTGGCTAGGGCCCAACCCAATGCCTCCCACTCCTGCTCCGCTGGGGTAAGGTCCGTGTCCTCCCACACGTTAAGGAGACACAGCTGAGGGGAGGGGACCACCGACTTCCCGGTGGCCCGTGACAACTGGCGGGCGACTTCCATCCAATAGTGTTGTATGGGGGGCAGGCCCATAAGATATGTGTGAACGTGCCTACGTGAGAACAGTTACGGATGCATAGCTCGTTAGGACGCCAACCTAGTTTACACAAGAGGACCGTATCAAAATAGACACGGTGCAGAACCTTGAGCTGGACCAGGCGGAGCCGCATCGATATCGCAACCTCCCGAGGGGAGGCCAGTGCATCTCTCCAGATCTCGTCAGACATCTCGCCCACGTCCGATTCCCACCTAGCCCTTAGTTTCTGCAGCGGGTCATCTCGGTTGTTGACCAGCTTCTTGTATGTAAGGGAAATTGCCTTGCGGTCCATGGGGTCGAGCAACAATCTGTCTTCCAGGGGTGAGTAAGCCGGAAGAGGAGTCTCAGCGGACAGTGCACCGTCAATTGCATGGCTTATTTGTAGGTACCGGAACTGCTCTGAGGGGGAAAGTTGGTATTTAAGCTGCAGTTCAGTAAACGTCGCCCTCCTGCCTTTAACCCACATGTCCCCCACTGTAGAGATGCCAATGAGGTCCCACTTATCGAACCTCGCATAGGCGCTCAACCACCCCAGACAGTCCGGCTCCCATAACGGAGTGGCTTTAGTCAACCGCCCAGACCACCCCATTCGCTTCTGGAGAAGATGCCATATCTCCACCGTTCTGGCCGTGGGACCTGTAAGATCTAAGATAGTTCAGCTTTGATGTGGTGCCTTCAGATGCAGGGGAGTGACTCCTTTACTCCAAGGGAGATTCCTTTGGGTGTCTTGGATGTCCACAGGTCTTGCAAGGAACCTGAATAGAGCACAGGCATAGACATTGCAGAAGACTGGCAGGACAACAAGACCAGGAGCAGCAGGAGTCTTCTCAGGTGCAGTCTCAGTTCCCAAAGCGAAGTCTGGCGAAGTCCAAAGTGTCCAGACGGTTGAAGTTGAAGTGGTTTCAGATCTGAATCTTGTCAAACCACGAATCTAGGGACCCACCCAGAGGTTAGAACCTAAGTACCCTAAGGAAAGGGTTGGGACAATTGAGGGGTCACTCCCAGACAAGGGGCTGGACAGTGGGGAGGATACTCCCATGTCCTTTGTCCAGTTTCATGCCAGAGTGAGAGCCAATGGGTCCCTGAACTTGTTTCAACTGGAGTATGCAAGAAGGGCACCAAGTGAGCCCTTCAAAGCAGTCTAGTGGCGCAGGCAAGCACCCCCACCCTGTCCCAATACACTAAGTCCTGTCTGGGAGTTGGTCACACCTCCCTGTGACAGGAACCCTATTGCCCTTCCTTCCCCTGCTCGAGCTTGGCTCAGCAGAAGGAGAGCAGAATCAGGTCTCTGGTCGGCACCAGCCATAGTTTGCTGTCTGGGTCTAGAAGACTGGTACCAGGAGCACTGAGGGCCTCCCAAAGGAGCTTTACAGTGCATGGACTCATACCTCTAACACCATTTACGGTGTTAGGGTATGATTCCAACATGTTTGATACCAAACACAACAGGGTTCGTTTCAGCCAGTCTAGAGATAGCCATTAATTAATGACGCACGGCCACTCTATATATCGTAATGGCTGTTACACTTATAACCCGGGAGAATGGACTCCGAAGGTTGTAGGGGGTGTCCTGCTCATGCAGGGGCGCCCTCCCACTTATAAGGGAGCACCCTGTTGTCTGGATTGAAAGGCCTGTCTTAGGGGTGACATAGGTCTTAAGTGTAGTGACCTCCGACATAAGAAACTTATAACTCTCGTAAGTGGTGCTAGAACCAGCTTACACAGGCAGCAATAGCAGGCCTGTAGTCGCAATTTGAATGGTCCCTCATGTGTGCCATTATAAATGCTTCAGCCGATGGGGTACCTGTGCCCTGGGTACTTTCATATACTAGGGACTTACAAGGGTACACCAATAGCCAATATGGGGGTACCTAAGTACTCACCATGTCCAATTTAGGGAAGAAGCACAAAGACTGGGGTCCTGATAAGCAGGATCCCAGTCAGACTAGTCAGTAAAACATAGCAACACCAGGCTCAAAGTGGGGGTAACCATGCAGAAGGATCCTACCTTCTTGCAAGGTGCTAAAATGGTTGTCGGAGGCCACACCCACTTTCCCTGTTTCCACCCACTTCCTCCACTGGCTCCACCCACTTACTCTATTGGCTCCCCCTACATCCTCAACTGGCATTGCTGAAAGTTAGATGTCATACCCCTTCTGAATTTCAACAAGGGAACCTTCCTGCGAGTAAGGTTTTTATAGGAGGTTCCCCCGCGAATTGTTTTGAAAAAGATGAAATCAAAAGTGCAGTTAAAGCACAATTTTGGAATAAATTGGCTAAAATGACTAACGCGTTGTAAAGGGACACATGAAATATTCCAGTGCTCTATGGGTTGATTTTTAGGAAAGGACAATACTGGGGTATGCGCAAAGGTGCTTTGTGTTGCCATTTTTAATAGAGTCTAATTGTGTGTCATGAGTACAAAGATACAACGCTTACATATCTTATGTGACAAAATAAACCAAAATGTTCTGAAAACACTCTAAACAGATAAATTGAATAAAATCATGTAATACACTTGAAAGAGTCACTTGTCACTTCCAGTGGCCAAAAGGGTTTGGTTCATAAATAGTTGAGTATTCTGTTAAAGCGATTCATTTTAGAGAAACAAAAAAAAAGTTGATTACCAATTGGGCTTGTTACTCTTACTTACTTCCTTGGAGTAATATATGTGCATTTGTTGGAAATACAGAAAAGTAAAAACATGGAACTGTAGTTCTGTATCACACAGACAAGACAGTGATTACAGAAGAGGCATGTGTTCAAAATATTACTTTTTAATTAAAGATTTGTATCTTACCATAAAGCACAGAATAATGTCATCTCCCCAAAAAGTCCTAGAAGAACATAGGCCAAAAGAAGAGGTAGTGGCTGGGCAGTTCAAATTTGACCATGGTGCCAATTACGATCCGGTAAAAACCGGGTACGAACCGTCGGACGGAGCATATTCTCCGTCCGACGCGTACCCGGTCGTAAAAAAATACAAACATGGAATTACGAATCGCACGGGACCACCATTTCCGTACGATTCGTAAAAAACCCCCACCGAACAAAATAATCCTACAAATGCGATCCGGGAAAGCGCCGACCTGACGTCGGGATGCTCGCAGCCTGCCATTCACGAACCAGGAATTACGATTCGCACCGACGTCATCCTGCACGGTGAATATTTTCCGGCAGCCAAAAACTGCCGGGAAATCAGGACGACGCGAACAAGGACCACCAGTACGCGACGGACACACAGGACGACGCAAACAAGGAGGACCAGTACGCGACGGACACACAGGACGACGCGAACAAGGAGGACCCGTACGCGACGGACAGACATGGACCCGAACCTACGTGTCATCCCGGCCCTCATAGCACTCGACCTCCTCTACAGGTTCCGACGCAGACGCCGCAGAAGGTCAGAACAACTAAGGGAGGGGGGGAAAGGGGGGGGCAGGACCAGGGGCAGGCCACAAAACCACCACCAAAGTCACACAGCACACATGCCCTGGACATACCTGAGCCCCATGCCCTGGTCACTACGAGGGGGTGGGGGCGTGTCCAGCAAAGCCAGCGTCCGACACAACGGAAGTGCCCGACGACGCGAACCGGCAACACAACTATACAGGTACGTCCCGTACCCACGCCTTAAGAGCGTGGGTGTGAGTCGTACCACGCCCACACCTACGTCACCCCAACAATGGCGGGACGGCTGTACCCACGTGGCAAAGGCCTGGGTACGGCCCGCACAAGCATCACATAGCGTGGGGACGGATATGTACGGACCCTACCCCCACGCCCGTATGCATGGAGCGTACCCCCCACCCCAACAGTGTAAGTACGACCCGTACCCTCACCCGCGTATGCATGGAGCGTACCCCCCACCCCAACAGTGTAAGTACATACCGTACCACCACCCCAACAGTGTAAGTACGACCCGTACCCCACCCGCGTACGTATGGAGCGTACCCCCCACCCCAACAGTGTAAGTACGACCCGTACCCTCACCCGCGTATGCATGGAGCGTACCCCAAGCCCAACAGTGTATGTACGTACCGTACCACCACCCCAACAGTGTAAGTACGACCCGTACCCCACCCGCGTACGTATGGAGCGTATTCCCACCCCAACAGTGTAAGTACGACCCATACCCCACCCGCGTACGTATGGAGCCTACTCCCACCCCAACAGTGTAAGTACGACCTGTACCCTCACCCGCGTATGCATGGAGCGTACCCCCCACCCCAACAGTGTAAGTACATACCGTACCACCACCCCAACAGTGTAAGTACGACCCGTACCCCACCCGCGTACGTATGGAGCGTACCCCCCACCCCAACAGTGTAAGTACGACCCGTACCCTCACCCGCGTATGCATGGAGCGTACCCCAAGCCCAACAGTGTATGTACGTACCGTACCACCACCCCAACAGTGTAAGTACGACCCGTACCCCACCCGCGTACGTATGGAGCGTATTCCCACCCCAACAGTGTAAGTACGACCCATACCCCACCCGCGTACGTATGGAGCCTACTCCCACCCCAACAGTGTAAGTACGACCTGTACCCTCACCCGCGTATGCATGGAGCGTACCCCCCACCCCAACAGTGTAAGTACGACCCGTACCCTCACCCGCGTATGCATGGAGCGTACCCCCCACCCCAACAGTGTAAGTACGTACCGTACCACCACCCCAACAGTGTAAGTACGACCCGTACCCCACCCGCGTACGTATGGAGCGTACCCTCCACCCCAACAGTGTAAGTACGACCCGTACCCTCACCCGCGTATGCATGGAGCGTACCCCCACCCCAACAGTGTAAGTACGACCCCTACCCCCACCCCGTATGCATGGAGCGTACCCCCACCCCAACAGTGTAAGTACGACACGTACCCCCACCTCGAATGCATGGAGCGTACCCACATCCGTGCATGTCATGAGCGTACACATTGTGCAATTGGAGAGGTGGGTGCAGAGTCCTCCCAGCAGTGCCCTGAGACAGGAGGTGTGGGTGCAGAGTCCTCCCAGCAGTGCCCTGAGACAGGAGGGGTGTGTGCAGAGTCCTCCCAGCAGTGCCCTGAGACAGGAGGGGTGTGTGCAGAGTCCTCCCAGCAGTGCCCAGACACAGGAGGGGTGTGTGCTGAGTCCTCCCAGCAGTGCCCTGAGACAGGAGGGGTGGGGGCCTATCACTCCCAGCAGTGCCCAGAGACAGGAGGGGTGGGTGCAGAGTCCTCCCAGCAGTGCCCTGAGACAGGAGGGGTGGGGGCCTATCACTCCCAGCAGTGCCCAGAGACAGGAGGGGTGTGTGCAGAGTCCTCCCAGCAGTGCCCTGAGACAGGAGGGATGTGTGCAGTGTCCTCCCAGCAGTGCCCTGAGACAGGAGGGGTGGGGGCCTATCACTCCCAGCAGTGCCCAGAGACAGGAGGGGTGTGTGCAGAGTCCTCCCAGCAGTGCCCTGAGACAGGAGGGGTGTGTGCAGAGTCCTCCCAGCAGTGCCCTGAGACAGGAGGGGTGGGGGCCTATCACTCCCAGCAGTGCCCTGAGACAGGAGGGGTGGGGGCCTATCACTCCCAGCAGTGCCCTGAGACAGGAGGGGTGGGGGCCTATCACTCCCAGCAGTGCCCATGGAACGCAAAGGGTGGAGTAGTCACATATACCATGCCCACAAATGTCAGTCAGGTGTACAAAGACCCTGCAGTACATGTACCACATGTGTGCGAGGCTGGGAGTATACGCATGCATAGCGCAGAAAAGAAAACATGTACACATGAAGTCATGTCAATAGGCCACATACACAAGTACAATGACTACCAAGGATGCCACGAATGATGCAGGTGGAGACATCGCTCAGCATGCATGTGCAAAGGTGAAGGACTAGGTCACACACCCAGCTAATGGACACACAGCTCTGTGCTAAAGTCAGGGGACACCCTGCAGGGAAGAAGTCAGGGTACACAGAGGAAGGAATACACCTTGGGACAATTGCAACATGCAGCAACTGCATACATGAATGGAGAAAGGTAGCTAACACCGTGTGAGGCACACAGATCCCAGGGTCCCCCCTATGAGCAGCACACTACTACATTTCCCACACACCCAACACATGACCAACACCCACAACCATGTAGCAGCCCCACCAACAGCAATGCCAGCAATGCAGGAGTGTTCCAAGGAAAAAAAATAAATAGCTTTATTCAGCATGAGCAAAAAACTAGTATGACGTAAGTCAAATATTAACAAAGCCCATAGGGCAGTCCAGGAGTCCCAGCTGGATGGGGGACACAGTGGGATGTGTGTCCCCTAGCTTGCCTGCACAGTTACAATCCGTTGTCTTCCACAGGGGTGAGGGCATCATGTGGGGGTGAGGAAACAGGCACCGCAGGGACAGGAGGGTGAAGGGTAGGCGTCGTGGGTGCAGGGATGGAGGACTCCACCACAGGGGGTGGGGCAGGGCCAAAGGCGGAGGCCAGGATGTCACTGCACACCTTTGCAAGGTCCTCCAGGGACTCCCCTGCACCCGAAGGAACCACAGGCCCCAAGGAGGGGGGGGGGGTCAGAGGGATGGGTCGCAGCGCCACTGGGGGAGGATGTGGACAGGGGGGGGGGACTCAAGCACCCTGACCGGGGACCTCCTTGACCGCTTGCGGGATGGTGTCAATGTGGGGCTCAGGGACAGAGCGGCCATGAAGGAGTCCTTGGGGGAGATGTGGCCAGGAGAGCTGAGGGGAGGGGATTTGGAGGGAGTGGATTGGGTGGAATGCGGACTCGCACTCTGGCTGCGTGTCACACGTTTGCCCCCCGACCCAGTGGGTGTGCCTACTGCACCCTGTGTGTGCGTGTCAGGAGGTGTGCGGCGGACCTTCCCTGCTGGTGTGGTGCCTGTGTCTGTTGTGGTGGGTGCATGCTTACGTCTGTGTGTATGTGGGACAGGCATGGGAGTGGGAATTGTGGAAGGAGCAGGGGTAGGGGGTGGGACGTAGCGCTGCAGGAGACCCACTGCTGCAGTCAGTGTGGAGTCTATGGACCTGAGCAAGTTGCGTTGGTCAGCCTACGAAGAATGAATGCCCTCCAAGTATGCCTCCATGTTGTTGAGGACCTGGCTGTGGCCATGGAGGACATTAAGGATCGCAGTCTGACCAATCTGCAACTGCCGCTGGATGTCCACAGACTCAGCATTGGCGGCAGCAGTGGAGACAGGGGCAGGGGGTGCGGTGCCTGGCAGGAAGGAGACATGTGGGGACCGGGCGCGCTGGGAAGGGACACGAGCACGTGGGAGGCGGCTGATGCCAATGGAGGGGGCGGTGCCAGATGTAGGGCTGCTGTCAGATGGTGGTGCAGCCACCGCCCACTCGGAGTGATCCTCCTCGGACCCGTCAGCTTCATACTCTGTTGTGCCAGTCGACAGGTCCCCGGGTTCACTCTCCACCGCCTCTGTCCTACTCGAAGTGCCAGCCCCGATGTCACCGCTGGCACTGGTGCTCGGTCCCTCCGCGCCGTCTGTGTCCATGTCTCCCTCCGTGTCCCCCGACGATGCTGTGGGCAGGGTGAAGAGACAGAAATTAATCATACACCTGTATACATATGTCACATGAGTCAAATCTACTTAGGTCACAGTGCATAGCCTGAAACAAAGGAAGAGTTACAACTACAAAACAAGGTACATATGTAGGCCCTGCAAGGCACAGTTGTGTGACCCACCATGCCATGGAAAAACTATGGAGAGCATGACACAATAGCACATGGGATGACATGGAATTTTGACTGAGGAGCAAGGCCCTGGGGACAATCCAGCACTGCATCTACACCACACAGCGTGGCAGGCTATAGGGATGAGCAGGGACCATAGGCAGGAACTAGAGGCACATGCAGCATAGGTAATACTGAAAACATGCCCACCATGACTGGCACAATGCACCTTGAGTGTATGTCCAGACAAACATCACACACTGGCCAGTCCTAGCAAGGAGATGACAGGTCTTGACATGTAGGCCATGCCCGCACCACCCACCCCCTACATGAGACAAATCTGTGGAGACACAGGAAGCACTTACATCTCGTAGTCAGGGTGAAATACACATGGGATGCAAAACTTCAATATTGCACACAAACTACCCAAGGTGCGGCTGTCCAAATTATCATGTACAAATGGGCATCATCAGATGATTGCAACAAGACACAAAGGCAATGGCCACCGTGAGTATGTAATAGGAAAATCAGGTCAGGCTGTACAGTGGACACTTGCAATACATCTCACGTCAATATACATGGTGCCAGGGAACAATGGCACAGAGCACAACCTATGCTGTAGACACAGAGATTGTCGACATTCTCGGCTTACACACATGATACCTAGGAAAAGATGCCCCTGGGGACAGTAGTGGCCACACAACTCCATGCACCTGAATGGAAATGACTGCAACACACGCTAACATCCCTGCACTATGCGTAACGCACAATCATGCACATCATGTCACAGGCCACCACATGGGACATGCCTGCTGGAAGGCCTTGCACTCGAGAGATTAACTCCCATGTCTGGAATCAGCATTAGTGCCAACTGGCATGGAACCCACAAGTCCAGAACTGGACTGGGCACAGGCAAGGTCACTAAACCTGTTACACACCACCCCCACACATGATGCTGCAGGCATTGGACACTTGGAGAATGTGTCAGGCTACATAACTTTGTGATGGAGCGACTACACAGAGACCAGGGAACACATTGCAAGGAGGGGAAGGCAGGCAGGAGAGCACTGCAATACTGTGGGGAATAGGATCAGCACAGCACCATAAACCCTGGAAGTGTATCCATGGAACATTGCACTTACAAATGCTGGTGAAACACAACAAACACACACATGTACCTACCCCCTTCCGGCTGCTGCATCTCGTGTAGACGCCTGTCCAAGTCAGGAAAGACAACCGCCAGCACACGTTTCTGGATGTGGGAGAGACGGCGGCGCCCGCGGTTCTTGTGGCTCTCAGGTGAGTCCCCCAGCAGGACCCGTGCGATCCTCCGCGTCCAGCACCGGATATCCTGCCAGCGTTTCCTCACCTGGGTCAGGCGCCGCTTCCGACCTTCCGCCCTCCTCACGGCGCTGACGGCGTCCAGCCATATCTGCTCCTTGGCAGAGGCGTCTACCTGTGAGGATGGACAAGTGACACTACATCAATACACCTGGCACATGTCACAGGGGCACTGCTTAGAACACATTCGCTGTTTACAACAAGGCCTAGTATGCATCCAACCCATTGCACCTTTGTCATAGGGACATGATCCTCTGGGGAAGGGCAAAAGCAGTACGTGCCATTGAAAGTACACAGGTGGAATGAGGGCAACGACACAATCAATGATCCAGGCTCACACTGTGCATCACACCCACCCCTCCTGTCTCAGGGCACTGCTGGGAGTGATAGGCCCCCACCCCTCCTGTCTCAGGGCACTGCTGGGAGTGATAGGCCCCCACCCCTCCTGTCTCAGGGCACTGCTGGGAGTGATAGGCCCCCACCCCTCCTGTCTCAGGGCACTGCTGGGAGACATCAGGCATTCCCCCCCCTTGGGACCCCCCCTACAGTACATAGCATGTGTGTCACACCTGGACACAATGGCAGAAGTCACAGTCACAAAAAAGGGACACAGTCTGTGGCAGTGGACACTGCACTCACCTGATAACCTGGTCGCCCATACAGCATGGGGTACCGTGGGAGGATCAGATCCACCAAAGCCATGTTCTCCTCCAGGGTGAATGGCTGTGACCTCTCCACAGCCCTTGACATGGTTCCAGGTAATCAGTAGCAGCAGCTGGGTCGTGGAATACAGAGATGTGCAGGCAAGTGCTCCCTCATGGGACCTGGCTGCCTTATATCTGCCTTGCTGGCCCATCTCATGCACAGGAGTACAGAGTGATTGGGCACTCACATTTGCATCCTATGTTTCCTCCAATCCCTTCAAACCTAGCAGTCTGTGGGTTCTCTATCGGTTTCATTTTCCTGCATGATGTCAGCCCCACAATCACATTGCAACAAAGTAGAAGAATTCCAACTGACTTCTGCTGTGCACCTTCCAGAACAAAATCGAAATTTGAACTTGGTCTCCATGACAACCAGCATGCATGTAGGCCTTAATACTTGTCCCTCATGTGTCCCCTATGTAATTTGGAGCGTCACACACAGGTACGGTGCGTTTCGGGGCCCTAGGGCACCCCAAATGCATTGCAACGGCCCGTACACGCGTGCCTACGTTCACAATCACTATGGGTCTCCTCGCGTATGCGTACTCGTAGTGGTACGGGCCGTACACACGCATGTACGCTCACAATCACTATGGGTCTCCTCGCGTATGCGTACTCGTAGTGGTACGGGCCGTGCACACTCATGTACGCTCACTATCACTATGGGTCTCCTCGCGTATGCGTACTCGTAGTGGTACGGGCCGTACACACGCATGTACGCTCACTATCACTATGGGTCTCCTCGCGTATGCGTACACGTAGTGATAGTGAGCGTACATGCGTGTGTACGGCCCGTACCACTACGAGTACGCATACGCGAGGAGACCCATAGTGATAGTGAGCGTACATGCGTGTGTACGGCCCGTACCACTACGAGTACGCATACGCGAGGAGACCCATAGTGATAGTGAGCGTACATGCGTGTGTACGGCCCGTACCACTACGAGTACGCATACGCGAGGAGACCCATAGTGATAGTGAGCGTACATGCGTGTGTACGGCCCGTCCACTATGGGTGTTCTTGCGTATGCGTACTCGTAGTGGTACGGACCGTACAAATGCCTGTACGCTCGCCATCACGATGGGTACACATACGGCAGCACTCCCATAGTGATTTGGGAACGTACACAGGCCCTCTTAGCAGCAGTACGGCAGTTTTCACACATCACAGTGGTGATAGGCGGCACACAGGTAGGAATAGGGTGGACATACTTGTCCATTGATGGACATACTTGTCCATGGATGGACATACTTGTCCAGGAATGGACATCAAGGCATCGTCTGTGCATTACTACATGTGTGGGGCACAGGTGTGACAGGCTGTGATGTGGAACATTACTCCTGAGTGGAGAAGGCACCACATGTATGATGAGATGTGTACAGGTGTACTGTGTGAGGGTGCAATGTGTGCCAGGCATGCCCTTGTGGGTACATCGGGTCTCCGGGACCCCTGAGGGGTGGCATTGGCGTTGTCGCCTGCCTCCTCCTGGGTGCCCGGGACACCATGTCCCTCCTGGCCAGCCTGGCTGCATTGTGGTGGTGGGGCAGGGATCCTGGGTGTCTCCTGGGATGTGGCAGGAGTGGGGGTGGTGGTTGGCACAGTTGTACCTGACGCAGGTGCTGCAGGTGGTTGGACACCAGAGGGGCCAGGTCGGTCGGGGTCGTCCACAGAGTGGTGAGAGTGGTCGCTGCCGGTGGGATCGGGCTCCTGCAGATCCGGGTCCTGTGAGTCTTCCCCCCCAGTGTTGGGGGGTGATCCACGACGTTGACCTGTGTGTGAGAGAGACAATGTTAATTTTGGTCCATGCAACATCCATGTTTCATCAGTTTCAAAGTTGGCACTTTTCCTCTTGGAATTAGGATCTGTCTTGCATTCCACTCACAGTGCACTTGTGCATGGGTGTGTCCCTTGGGCACCACTTTGGCCCCTTTAACTATGTGTGGCACAGTCTTACTTGCTGCGTCAAGTGTGACTGCAGTCAGCAGTGGAGTGGGCAGGTGTGGCGAGCCATGCATTGGCGCCTTCCGTCTAGCACTGTACATGTGCACATGGAGTGGATCCACACACTTATATAATGCAGGTAGCTGTCGTTGTGCTCGTGCACAGGTTGTGACATGGCCCTGTGTTTTGCCATAGAGGAGAGGGGGGGTTCTGGCACTGGCCACCCTTGTCTACATGCACGCAGTCTACCTGCTGACGAGCAGACATTCGCACACGCCACACGGCTGATTTGCTCTCCCTGTGTCTCGCTCCCTCTCTGTCCCCCTCTCCCTCCCTCCGTGTGTCAGCCTCCTCCCTCTGTCCGTGTCCCTGTGTCTCCCTCCCTCTCTGTCCCCCTCTCCCTCCCTCTCTGTCCCCCTCTCCCTCCCTCCGTGTGTCAGCCTGCTCCCTCTGTCCGTGTCCCTGTGTCTCCCTCCCTCTCTGTCCCCCTCTCCCTCCCTCTCTGTCCCCCTCTCCCTCCCTCCGTGTGTCAGCCTGCTCCCTCTGTCCGTGTCCCTGTGTCTCCCTCCCTCTCTGTCCCCCTCTCCCTCCCTCTCTGTCCCCCTCTCCCTCCCTCTCTGTCCCCCTCTCCCTCCCTCTCTGTCCCCCTCTCCCTCCCACCGTGTGTCAGCCTCCTCCCTCTGTCCGTGTCCCTGTGTCTCCCTCCCTCTCTGTCCCCCTCTCCCTCCCTCTCTGTCCCCCTCTCCCTCTCTCTCTGTCCCCCTCTCCCTCCCTCTCTGTCCCCCTCTCCCTCCCTCTGTGTGTCACCCTCTGTCACCTCAGCCCAGCTTCCTGGGCACACACTGTTAGCAGATCTTTGAATGGCCCTTGGCTTGTTGATGTGAGTTAGTTTCTGATCTCCAGGCACCCATTGCGTGTAGTGTGTGTCTGTGCGCTGCTGCTGTGGTGGTGTGTGCTGCCACTCTTTCACAATGTTGGCTGTTCATTAGCTGCTGTCATGTGCAAGAACGTGCCGTCACCCCCATGTGTTGATGCAAGGCGTCCGCCATTTGCTGGCGAGTCTTTCCTGTGTGGGGACACAGTGTTTGTCTGGCTGTGACCTAGGCCATATGGGCAGAGGGCATTGTTGTCTGCTTCTGAGTTGCACTATGTGGATTTTGTGGCCCACCCTCCCGCCATCCGGGTTACCGTGTCAGGTGTTGGTGTCTTCTGTGGCCTGTGACTTGACATTGTCCAGCTGGGTGCATGGGGCAGGGTGGCGGCAGTGGCATGTGCGTGTTCACGGAGTGTGGTTGAGTCATGCGATGGCTTGGGGTGGTTGCGTGCCTGTTAGTGATTTTGGTTGTGGATGACGTTCCCCCCATGTGAGGTGCGTTGTTTGTGTACTCACCCGGGTCTCGGAGTCCTTCTAATCCGTCCACTGCCTCCACCGGCAGTATGGCCATCACCCTCTCCTCCCAGGGCTGGTAGTGTACGGGTCTGCGGGAGGGCCCTCCTCCAGTGGCGTTGGCCTGGTTGTGTTCCTCCTGCATCTTGGCTCGGACCCTCCTCCGCAGATCGCACCACCTGGATTGGCATTCCTGCCTGGTCCTTCTGGTGTCCCCAACAGCATTCACAGCATCGATGATGGTCTGCCACATGGCTGTTTTAGCTGCCATGCTGGTTTTTCTGACCAATGTTCCAAAGAGCTGTGGCTCGACTCTGAGGATTTCATCAACAAGAACCTCCAACTCTCGGTTATTGAACTTTGGATTCTTGGTAGTGGGCATGGTGAGGGGTGTGGGTGTGGATGGTGGGGGGTGTGTGTGGATGGTGGGGGGTGTGTGTGGATGGTTGTGGGTGTGTGGGTGTGGTTGTGCAGGTGTGTGTGTGTGTGAATGTGATGAGGGTGTGTTTGTGATGGTGGTTGTGTGAAGGTGTGCAAGTGTAAGGTGTGGTGAAGCTTGTAGTATGGTGCTGTAGGTTGTCTGTGGTGTCTAGCAGCAGTGAGTCTGTTGCAAAGGCTCATGGTTTGTGTGTGTGGGCCCTTTTTATTGGTCCATTGGTGGGTGTGGCTGTGTTTGAAGTTTGGGTGGGTGTGTTATAAGGAGTGGTGGTGTATTGGGCCTCTGTTTGTTTTTGGCAGTTGCAGGTCAGTGAATGTGTTATTTAAGTGGTTGTTGGACATGTTTAGTGGCTTTGTGCCATTCGAATGGTGTATTCTTGTGTTGTTTTGGTTTGTCCTGGTGGTGTACGTGCGTTTTTAGCGTGTGTACGGTGTGTACATGGGCCATTTGGTTGTACGGTGCTGTCCTTGTGTGTGGCTTGGTACGACTCGTACATGCGGTTGTGATGTTGGGGCATGGGGTGCGCTCCGTACTTAGGAGGTAGTGGTGGGGGTGCGACTCTGACGTACAGGGGTGTAGGTACACGGTGGTACGACACGTACAGGGGTGGGGGTAGGACTGGAACGTACTGGGGTGTACATAGACGGTGGTACGACACGTACAGGGGTGGGGGTACGACTGGAACGTACTGGGGTGTAGGTACACGGGGGTACGACACGTACAGGGGTGGGGGTACGACTGGAACTACTGGGGTGTACATAGACGGTGGTACGACACGTACAGGGGTGGGGGTAGGACTGGAACGTACTGGGGTGTACATAGACGGTGGTACGACACGTACAGGGGTGGGGGTACGACTGGAACGTACTGGGGTGTACATAGACGGTGGTACGACACGTACAGGGGTGTGGGTAGGACTCGAACGTACTGGGGTGTACATAGACGGTGGTACGACACGTACAGGGGTGGGGGTACGATTGGAACGTACTGGGGTGTACATAGAAGGTGGTACGACACGTACAGGGGTGGGGGTACGACTGGAACGTACTGGGGTGTACATAGACGGTGGTACGACACGTACAGGGGTGTGGGTAGGACTGGAACGTACTGGGGTGTACATAGACGGTGGTACGACACGTACAGGGGTGGGGGTACGACTGGAACGTACTGGGGTGTACATAGACGGTGGTACGACACGTACAGGGGTGTGGGTAGGATTGGAACGTACTGGGGTGTACATAGACGGTGGTACGACACGTACAGAGGTGGGGGTACGACTGGAACGTACTGGGGTGTAGGTACACGGGGGTACGACACGTACAGGGGTGGGGGTATGACTGGAACTACTGGGGTGTACATAGACGGTTGTACGACACATACAGGGGTGGGGGTAGGACTGGAACGTACTGGGGTGTACATAGACGGTGGTACGACACGTACAGGGGTGGGGGTAGGACTGGAACGTACTGGGGTGTACATAGACGGTGGTACGACACGTACAGGGGTGGGGGTAGAACTGGAACGTACTGGGGTGTACATAGACGGTGGTACGACACGTACAGGGGTGGGGGTAGGACTGGAACGTACTGGGGTGTACATAGACGGTGGTACGACACGTACAGGGGTGGGGGTACGACTGGAACGTACTGGGGTGTACATAGACGGTGGTACGACACGTACAGGGGTGGGGGTAGGACTGGAACGTACTGGGGTGTACATAGACGGTGGTACGACACGTACAGGGGTGGGGGTACGACTGGAACGTACTGGGGTGTAGGTACACGGGGGTACGACACGTACAGGGGTGGGGGTACGACTGGAACTACTGGGGTGTACATAGACAGTGGTACAACACGTACAGGGGCGGGGGTAGGACTGGAACGTACTGGGGTGTACATAGACGGTGGTACGACACGTACAGGGGTGGGGGTACGACTGGAACGTACTGGGGTGTACATAGACGGTGGTACGACACGTACAGGGGTGGGGGTAGGACTGGAACGTACTGGGGTGTACATAGACGGTGGTACGACACGTACAGGGGTGGGGGTACGACTGGAACGTACTGGGGTGTAGGTACACGGGGGTACGACACGTACAGGGGTGGGGGTACGACTGGAACTACTGGGGTGTACATAGACGGTGGTACGACACGTACAGGGGTGGGGGTAGGACTGGAACGTACTGGGGTGTACATAGACGGTGGTACGACACGTACAGGGGTGGGGGTAGGACTGGAACGTACTGGGGTGTACATAGACGGTGGTACGACACGTACAGGGGTGGGGGTAGGACTCGAACGTACAGGGGTGTAGGTACACGGGGGTACGACACGTACAGGGGTGGGGGTACGACTCGAACGTACAGGGGTGTAGGTACACGGGTGGAGGTGTACATACACGGGGGGTACGTGTCGGACGTACGGGGGCGGGGGGGAGTGTTGGGCGCGTATGCGGGCACATGTCTCCATGGTTGCTATGGGAGTTCGGTGCGGACGGTGTTTTTTCCATACGGTTGTGAGATTGGACGCACGGGATGGATCGTGATTCCTCGGTCGGACTTCACCTTTCACATTTGTACGGTAAATCGTCCGAGGACGTGTCGGACACATTTTCCGACCCGAGGACGTGTGGGGAAAGATTCCCGATGCGGTTCGTATGGACTTTTTCCCATGCGAATCGTGATTGCCAGTTCGTACTGCACTTGTACGATTCGTACGGTAAAAAGACCGGATACGAGTCGCACGGGGAAATTTTTTACCGGATCGTAATTGGCACCCATGTCTCAAGTCACACATATTAGTGCAAAATTACCACAGTGCCATACAAATTATAAATATATGAAGACAAAATAATTAAAAATCAAATTATAGATAAAAACAAATAAATACATGTTCTAAAATAAAAAAATTAAAACTAAATGAAGTGTTATAAATACAAAATAAATACAATTTATAAAATAGAACAATAAATATAACAGCCAAACAAGGAAGACACATAAATATAACAAAATACTAAATAAATTGACACTGTCAATAAAGTGTTATAAATACAAATAAATAACATAAATAAACTAGAACAACAATCAAGTATCCAAATACGCTAAAGCCTAACGTTTTAACGTATTCAAAACATTACAATGGCATGTGTTTTGTCAGTTGGACTGGGCTGGCATCTATTTTTCCAGAAAAGCACACCAACTGTCTATATAGCTTGTGGAATCCAAGACTTCTTCTTTCCTTGCTTTACTACTAATGTCATCAACCACTCTCCTTCCTATTGCAAGCCATGACTGAGCATAGGGGATGGGGTGGAATCTCTTAAACGGTGGGACAACAAGATTTAAAAACATTAAAGAAGATGTTTCAGTCAGCAATGATGCTCTTGTAGATGTGCATATAAGATTAATTTGAGAAAAAAAACCTCACATTCTGCAGTACTGATAGCAATAGTGCGTAAGGCTATTAAAAGCTCCTTCAATTGCCTTTTAATTTCTTTCCCTCCAGATTCCTTATACTCTCTGTAAGCACGTATGGTTTCTTGACTGGCAATGTTGAATCTTTTTCACAGAGACTCAATATCACTTTCACCATATAGAGCAGGTATTCATGAGGCCAGTACTGTTTGTATAAAACGTTCACTACACTAATCAGTGTATCATACTCAGCCTTTTTGTCAGTAGAATAAGTACCTGCTGTAGACAACAAATGATGTCTTACATTTTCTGCAAGGCTGCGACAAAATTGTCCCTGTTCTATTTTTTTTGTCAGTGTCTTTTCTTTGTGCAGCATCACACTTTGGAATACATCTTCTTCTATGGTCTTTTTACACTGTGAGAAAGGGTTCCCTTGCCTGTCTATCTTGGCCTCAAACACTGCTATTTGCTGTCAAATAGCTAGATAAGCCTCAATGATTGTATAGTCACGTTTCTGAAACTCAATTGATAGCTCTGATAACTCCTGAACAGCATCATACAGGAGGCCAAGATTAGCAACAAACTGGATAGATGATAATCACCTTCCTAGGCCTGTGTACATATTTCGTGTTGAACTGTCACATGAACCATCATCAGCTGCACTAGTAAAGTGCTTGTAGAGGGCAAGATAAGCATTGCAAATAGCCTCCATTGTTCTGAAGCTTGATGCAACCCATCGAGTATCCAACACTCTACCTATTCTGCAAAGGTGAATGTCAAGTGCTTCTGCACATTCTTTGAGCTCCAAACGGTTTTTAACAGATGTGGCTAATAGAGACTACAGTTTATCAAGTAAGCATTTTAAAGGATTTGTAGCGCTAATTTCTGTCATGACACCATGAACTGCAAGTTCCAGGCTATGTGCTGAGCAGTGCCAGGCTACAATATTGGGAGATATTTTTTCTTGCAACCTCTTTACACCACCACTGTGGCAGCAAAACATCACTGAGGCTCCATCACAGGCAACTGAAACCAGGCATTTGGAGAGAAAGACCTCACATATATTAACTAGATCTTTTTTTATGCAGATAGTAAACTGTTTACTATGCCATCACTCAACTCAATGAGGCCACCAAAAATATTAGCTGGGGAGTCCATGCCAGGTAGCTGCATTTGCATGTACACAATTAAAGAACTTTTCCTATTTAAAGTGGTGGCTTCATCTAGTAAAAGACACATTTTTGGGGAAAGATCAATTATTTTGGCAAATATCTTCCTCTTCGTTTTTGAGGATATGTGGCGTTGTATGTTTGAGCAAGGTACTTTGGAGTGCAAAATTCACTCCATATCCATTCCATTCAACTGGTGGCAGTCTATCTCTGTTTCAAAACCATTTGCTGACTTGTTCTGCTTTTCTTCCTTATATGCTACACGGAATATTCTGGCTGTTGCTGACATTTGTACAGATTGAGCGTTTGCAGTTACTTGCAATAAAGAATCCTTTTTAGTGTTTTCTAAGATTTTTTATTTTTATAACATTTTTTATTAAAGAAAAACAGCAGCAGCGAAAACAGTACATAAGCAGTTCAGCTGTTACTACATACATTCAAGTACAAATAAGGTATGCAGTATCATATAAGAGCATCAACAGTAGCATCGAACATTATAATGGTCTGGATAGAGGGTTACGCTTGTGTCCACACGCCTAAGAGTCACCACATTCTGCACATGTTTTGCTGACACGAGGAATTATGTCGTCACGTCTGTAGCCTCTTCCTCCAGAATTGCATTTCTCGCACGTCTAAGTTCCACCGTGGGGGAGATACAAATGTCCCCCCTGTATTTATTTCAACGCCCCCACTTTTGGTCCCATTTTCGAGGGCAGCCCCTACCTTTATATACAGTTTTCTCCGCCACCATAGCATGGTCCATGTCCTAAGCCCAGTCCCACAACCGTGGTAAAATATCCACACCCCACTTCTGGGCAATATTTCTTTTCGCTATGCTCCACCCCATGGTGGCCCATGATTGTTCGGTGTGGGTGAGGTCAGTTGCCTCCCAGATGTTAAGGAGGCATAGGCGGGGAGTTGGGTGTATGGGTTTATCACAAGATCTAGCCATTTGTCGGGTAACATCTACCCAGTATCGCTGTATGTGGGGGCATTCCCATATGATGTGTATGAATGTACCTAATTGATTGCAGTGTCGCAGACAGTTTGTGTCCTGTCTCCTCCCCAATTTAAATAGTAATTTCGCATCAAAATATACCCGGTGTAAGATCTTAAGCTGGACAAGCCGGAGTCGCATTGGGATGGCCACTTCGCGGGGGATCCATCTTCCAATTAGCACGCAATTGCAGCATTGGATCGGGCTGGTTGTTGATGAGTTTCTTGTATGTTAGAGAGACAGCCTTGCTGTCCATTGGGTCCAGCAACAACCTGTCCTCCAGAGGAGAGGATTCTGGGAGGAAGGTGTCTGTAGGAAGGGCGCAATTTATGGCATGGCTAATCTGAAGATACCGGAAGTGTCCTGATGGTGCCAGCTGATATTTAAGTTGGAGTTCTGCAAATGCGGCCTTCTTGCCCTTAATCCAGACATCTCCCACCTTGGAGATGCCAACCATGTACCACTTATCAAATCCTGCACAAGCACTGAGGCGTCCCAGGATGTCTAGCTCTCACAGGGGGTCGCTTTTGTCAGGCGCCCCCGCCATCCCATACACCGTTGGACACCATGCCACCCTTCTACTGTACGGGCCGTAGGGCCAGTCAAACCTAGTTTCTTGGAGTTTGAATATAGCGCTCTATTGTAGCCACCCTTCCCCATTAACCACAGATCAGTGCGGAAGCTTGGGTCAGAATGGGGTCAGTTTTCAAAGATTTTTATAGTTGGAACATGAACCTTGGTTTGTGCATGTTATGCAATCTTTGTCCTCAATGATTTCTGTCTGCTGGTGGTCTATATTGGTGCCATATGCCTTCACAGTAAACTCAGTCCAATCTTTGGACAATTTAATTCCACAGGAGTTTTCAGCACAAAGATCATGGACTTGGCAACACACAGAACAGAACAGCCAAGGTTAGGGCCTTCAACAGTTAACCATGGATGCTTTCATTGGAAATACATTTTTTGGTCATGTTTCCAACCATTAGGAAGAATGCCTTTACTAAAAACTCTGACTGAATGTGGATTAAGTGATAATGTGTCAACCTGTTTGCTAGTGCTTGGTGTTTCCTCTATCTCTTTATCAATTCCCACAGTCTGATGCTGTTCATTTCTAAGAGGACTATCTTGTTTCTTTCCTTCTATAGGGGTGATAATGCTGCTGATAGTAGTGGTGTCACTCTCATTTAGTGCCTTCTCTCATACTTCATCATCTTCCTTGTCCATTGTAAGCACATGGGGGCAGATTTACAAGCCCTCTGTGCCACTTTTGCGTCACGTGTAACATGGGAAAAGTGACGCAAAAGTGGCGCAAGGGGCTTGTAAATCTGCCCCATGGTCTTTTCTAGCAAGTTTGCTAGCAGGCTCCTCATCATCTTTGGGCTTAAATTTTATGAAGTAGCTTGAAATCGTCTTCTGTCCAATGTGTGACATTCTAGGGAAGCAAAGTGAAAGAAAATATGCTAGACATGTGTGAAGTGTGATGTCAATTCATCTAACAGACACAGTTCTGAACAAGGATAATATTTATTTGTGGCAAATACATTTCTGCACCTTTATATCTATTAGCATGACTGATTACAAGTACAACCCAAATAGATCCTACTTTGCTTACCCTAATTCAGGCATTTTCCAATTCATACCCCTGCCCTGCAGCGCTTACTCGAAAGACACACAAAGTCTTTAATGTTTGGCTCATTTTTAATTTTTTGGATTCCAGTATTTTTACTACAAAAGCAAAGTGAGGTGGCAGTGTGCAGAGTTAGTTACACACTGCGATTCACAACAATTATTAATTAATCGACATTCAGGCTGAACTGGGAACCCAAGACAGTCCTGGCAAGTTTTGTTAGACCAGCCCCCATACAGTGCGTAGCGAGTGAGTGCAGCAAGCATAACGACTGATAGAGGGATTTGGGGGCATTATCCCTCCAAGAAAATTTGTTAAAAGAAATACAAAAAGGGAGCACAACACACTTTCCAGTACATATTTAACTGTATTAACTTTCAAATCGTACATGATGACCTAACATAAGCCCTCAGGCCAGAAATCATGGAAATGTCACGCATAAGCACCCATGCCATAAACCGTGGAAATGTCACACTTAAGCACCCAGATCATAAACTGTGGAAATCACACATAAGCACTCAGACCAGAAAGCAAGGAAATACCATGCATAAGCACCCATGCCACAAATCGTGGAAATGCCACACATGAGCACCCAGGCCATAAACCATGGAAATGTCACACATAAGAAGCCAGGCCGTACACCGTAGAAATGTCACACATAAACCAGCAGGCCAGAAAGCATGGAAATGTCACACATAAGCACCCAGGCCATAAACCGTGGAAATGTCACGCATAAGCACCCATGCCATAAACCGTGGAAATGTCACACTTAACAGGCCATAAACTGTGGAAATGTCACACATAAGCACCCAGATCATAAACTGTGGAAATCACACATAAGCACTCAGACCAGAAAGCAAGGAAATACCATGCATAAGCACCCATGCCACAAATCGTGGAAATGCCACACATGAGCACCCAGGCTATAAACCATGGAAATGTCACACATAAGAACCCAGGCCATAAACCGTGGAAATGTCACACATAAACCAGCAGGCCAGAAAGCATGGAAATGTCACACATAAGCACCCAGGCCAGAAGGCATGAAAATGGCACCCTGCGGCACCCATACCATTAATTGTGGAAATGTCACACATAAGCACCCAGGCCATAAACTGTGGAAATGTCACACTTAACAGACCGTGGAAATGTCACACATAAGCATCCAGGTCATAAACTGTAGAAATGTCACACATAAGCGCCCAGGCCATAAACCAAGGAAATGTCACACATAAGCCCTTAGACCAGAAAGTAAGGAAATGTTACACATGAGCACCCAGTCCATAAACCATGTAAATGTCACACATATGAAACCAGGCCATAAACCGTGGAAATGTCACACATAAGTCAGCAGGCAATAAACCATGGAAATATCACACATAAGCAACCAGGCCAGAAAGCATGGAAATGTCACACTTAAACACCAATACTATTAATTGTGGAAATGTCACACATAAACACCCAGGCCATAAACCGTGGAAATGTCACACATAAGCACCCAGGCCAAAAAGCATGGTCATGTTACATAAAATTACCGAGACCAGGAGGCACGGAAATGCCACACAAAGGCACCCAGGCCAGAAAGCATGAAAATAGCAAACAAAGGCACTCAGGGCATTAGCACTGGAGCAATTTTCAGTGTGTTGGTGCTGCCTTTAATGTTACATTACTGAACTCATAGGACTGTGAAAAATCCAAACATCACATTAAGGACAAACATAACAAATGAGCCTTGCTCATTCCGGCGAAGTGGTGATGCTTTGGACATTTGAGTAACTACCAGACATCGCTAGTTGTTAACAGGAGCGGCTGGTGCAGGTAAGCACGGTGAAGCAGGGGGACGGGCTGGGGGGGATTCAACAGATGACGATGAGGGAAAATAAAATAAAAAAAGAAAACCACTTACATTGTGCTTGCCGCATCGCCGAGTAGACGATTCCGCGAGCGCAAGGTAAGTGTTTTCTTTTTTTAAGTTTTATTTTGCTTGTTCATCTGTTGACTACCCCCTACTAAGTCCCTCCACCGCAGCGCGCTTACCTGCACCGGCCGCTCCTGGTTGTTAATGATATGAAAGAATAGCACTATGTAGAAGCGGTAACGATTAGAAATGGCTTGACGTAAGACTCTGAAGCAAATAAGTGAGTAACATCTGCACCTAGACAATTCACTTCATGTAGTGTTATATGACTGGTTTAAATATTAAAGCTACAAAACATAACTTGTTTTTTTATAGTGCTTGCTAACTGTGGGGCTGGTCACTATAAAGCACTGTAAATACTAGGGTGCCAATTACGATCCGGCAAAAAAATTCCCCGTACGACTCGTATCCGGTCTTTTTACCGTACGAATCGTACAAGTGCCGTACAAACTGCCAATCACGATTCGCATGGTAAAAAGTCCATACGAACCGCATTGGGAATTATTCCCCACACGTCCTCGGGTCGGAAAAAGTGTCCGACACGTCCTCGGACGATTTACGGTACAAATGTGAAAAGTGAAGTCCGACCGCGGAATCACGATTCATCCCGTGCGTCCGATGTTACAACCGTATGGAAAAAGCACCGTCCGCACCGAACTCCCATAGCAACCATGGAGACATGTGCCCGCATACGCGCCGTACCCCCCCCCGCTCCCGTACGTACGCGCCGACCCCCCCAGCCCCCGTACGTACGCGCCGACCCCCCCCAGCCCCCGTACATACGCGCTGACCCCCCCAGCCCCCGTATGTATGCGCCGTACCCCCCCCAGCCCCCGTATGTACGCGCCGACCCCCCGTGTATGTATACACCCGTGTACGTTCGAGTCGTACCCCCACCCGTGTATGTACACCCGTGTACGTGTCGTACCCCCCCGTGTATGTACACCCGTGTACGTTCGAGTCGTACCCCCACCCGTGTATGTACACCCGTGTACGTGTCGTACCCCCCTGTGTATGTACATCCGTGTACGTTCGAGTCATACCCCCACCTGTGTATGTACACCCGTGTATGTGTCGTACCCCCCCGTGTATGTACACCCGTGTACGTTCGAGTTGTACCCCCACCCGTGTATGTACACCCGTGTACGTGTCGTACCCCCGTGTATGTACACCCGTGTACGTGTCGTACCCCCCGTGTATGTACACCCGTGTACGTTCGAGTCATACCCCCACCCGTGTATGTACACCCGTGTACGTGTCGTACCCCCGTGTATGTACACCCGTGTACGTTCGAGTCGTACCCCCACCCGTGTATGTACACCCGTGTACGTGTCGTACCCCCCGTGTATGTACACCCGTGTACGTTCGAGTCGTACCCCCACCCGTGTATGTACACCCGTGTACGTGTCGTACCCCCCGTGTATGTACACCCGTGTACGTGTCGTACCCCCCGTGTATGTACACCCATGTACGTTCGAGTCGTACCCCCACCCGTGTATGTACACCCGTGTACGTGTCGTACCCCCCGTGTATGTACACCCGTGTACGTTCGAGTCGTACCCCCACCCGTGTATGTACACCCGTGTACGTGTCGGACCCCCGTGTATGTACACCCGTGTACGTTCGAGTCGTACCCCCACGCGTGTATGTACACCCGTGTACGTGTCGTACCCCCCGTGTATGTACACCCGTGTACGTGTCGTACCCCCGTGTATGTACACCCGTGTACGTTCGAGTCGTACCCCCACCCGTGTATGTACACCCGTGTATGTGTCGTACCCCCCGTGTATGTACACCCGTGTACGTGTCGTACCCCCCGTGTATGTACACCCGTGTACGTTCGAGTCGTACCCCCACCCGTGTATGTACGGTGCGTACCCCCAGCGGTGCCGTGAAAATATCGCCGTCCGGACTGCTGTCGGTTCGAATCGTACTTCCTGGGTCGTGAAACGCTGCCTGAAAGCGTCCCGACGTCACGTCGCAGCATTCCCGGATCACATTTGTACGTATATTTTCGTCGGTCGGTGTTTTTTACAATTCGTACGGAAATGGTGTTTCCGTGCGAATCGTAATTCCATGTTTGTAAAGTTTTCCGACCGGGTACGAGTCGGACGGAGAAAACTCTCCGACAGACGGTTCGTACCCGGTTTTTACCGGATCGTAATCGGCACCTAGGTGTTACTATTCAGTGGATCCACTTCAGAAGGATGAATGACTAATGCCGATCACGATCCTGTAAAAACCGGGTACGAACCGTCGGACGGAGCATATTCTCCGTCCGACGCGTACCCGGTCGTCAAAATCTACCAACATGGAATTACGATTCGCACGGGAACACCATTTCCGTACGAATCGTAAAAAACCCCGACCGAACAAAATAAACATACAAATGCGATCCGGGAAAGCGCCGACCTGACGTCGGGACGCTCGCAGCCTGCCATTCACGAACCAGGAATTACGATTCGCACCGACGTCATCCCGCACGGTGAATATTTTCCGGCTGCCAAAAACTGCCGGGAAATCAGGACGACGCGAACAAGGACCACCAGTACGCGACGGACACACAGGACGACGCGAACAAGGAGGACCAGTACGCGACAGGACGACGCAAACAAGGAGGACCAGTACGCGACAGGACGACGCGAACAAGGAGGATCAGTACGCGACGGACATACATGGACCCGAACCTACGAGTCATCCCGGCCCTCATAGCAATCGACCTCCTCTACAGGTTCGGACGCAGACGCCGCAGAAGGTCAGACCAATTAAGGGAGGGGGGAAAGTGGGGTGGGGTGGGGGTGGCAGGACCAGGGCAGGCCACAAACCCCCCACCAAAGTCACACAGCACACATGCCCTGGACATACCTGACTCCCATGCCCTGGTCACTACGAGGGGGTGGGGGCGTGTCCAGATAAGCCAGCGACCGCCACAACGGAAGTCCGTCACGACGCGAACAGGCAACACAACCAGACAGGTACGTCCCGTACCCACGCCTGAAGAGCGTGGGTATGAGTTGAACCACGCCCACACCCACATCACCCCAACAATGGCGGGACGGCTCGTACCCACGTGGCAAAGGCCTGGGTACGGCCCGCACAAGCATCACACAGCGTGGGGACGGATATGTACGGACCCTACCCCCACCCCGTATGCATGGAGCGTACCCCCACCCCAACAGTGTAAGTACGACCCGTACCCACCCGCGTACGTATGGAGCGTACCCCCACCCCAACAGTGTAAGTACGACTCGTACCCCCCACCCGCATACGTATGGAGCGCACCCCCACCCCAACAGTGTAAGTACGACCCGTACCCACCCGCGTACGTATGGAGCGTACCCCCACCCCAACAGTGTAAGTACGACCCGTACCCACCCGCGTACGTATGGAGCGTACCCCCACCCCAACAGTGTAAGTACGACTTGTACCCCCCACCCGCGTACGTATGGAGCGTACCCCCACCCCAACAGTGTAAGTACGACTCGTACCCCCCACCCGCGTACGTATGGAGCGTAGCCCCACCCCAACAGTGTAAGTACGACTCGTACCCCCCACCCGCGTACGTATGGAGCGCACCCCCACCCCAACAGTGTAAGTACGACCCGTACCCACCCGCGTACGTATGGAGCGTACCCCCACCCCAACAGTGTAAGTAAGACACGTACCCTCACCTCGAATGCATGGAGCGTATCCACATCCGTGTATGTCATGAGCGTACATATTGTGAAATCGGAGAGGTGGGTGCAGAGTCCTCCCAGCAGTGCCCAGACACATGAGGGGTGGGGGCCTATCACTCCCAGCAGTGCCCTGAGACAGGAGGGGTGTGTGCAGAGACCTCCCAGCAGTGCCCAGACACAGGAGGGGTGTGTGCAGAGTCCTCCCAGCAGGGCCCTGAGACAGGAGGGGTGGGGGCCTATCACTCCCAGCAGTGCCCTGAGACAGGAGGGGTGTGTGCTGAGTCCTCCCAGCAGGGCCCAGACACAGGAGGGGTGTGTGCAGAGTCCTCCCAGCAGGGCCCTGAGACAGGAGGGGTGGGGGCCTATCACTCCCAGCAGTGCCCTGAGACAGGAGGGGTGTGTGCAGAGACCTCCCAGCAGTGCCCAGACACAGGAGAGGTGGGTGCAGAGTCCTCCCAGCAGTGCCCTGAGACAGGAGAGGTGGGTGCAGAGTCCTCCCAGCAGTGCCCTGAGACAGGAGGGGTGGGTGCAGAGTCCTCCCAGCAGTGCCATGAGACAGGAGGGGTGGGGGCCTATCACTCCCAGCAGTGCCCTGAGACAGGAGGGGTGGGTGCCTATTACTCCCAGCAGTGCCCTGAGACAAGAGGGGTGGGTGCAGAGTCCTCCCAGCAGTGCCCAGACACAGGAGGGGTGGGGGGCCTATCACTCCCAGCAGTGCCCTGAGACAGGAGGGGTGTGTGCAGAGACCTCCCAGCAGTGCCCAGACACAGGAGGGGTGTGTGCAGAGTCCTCCCAGCAGGGCCCTGAGACAGGAGGGGTGGGGGCCTATCACTCCAAGCAGTGCCCTGAGACAGGAGGGGTGTGTGCTGAGTCCTCCCAGCAGGGCCCAGACACAGGAGGGGTGTGTGCAGAGTCCTCCCAGCAGGGCCCTGAGACAGGAGGGGTGGGGGCCTATCACTCCCAGCAGTGCCCTGAGACAGGAGGGGTGTGTGCAGAGACCTCCCAGCAGTGCCCAGACACAGGAGAGGTGGGTGCAGAGTCCTCCCAGCAGTGTCCTGAGACAGGAGAGGTGGGTGCAGAGTCCTCCCAGCAGTGCCCTGAGACAGGAGGGGTGGGTGCAGAGTCCTCCCAGCAGGGCCCTGAGACAGGAGGGGTGGGTGCCTATCACTCCCAGCAGTGCCCTGAGACAGGAGGGGTGGGTGCAGAGTCCTCCCAGCAGTGCCCAGACACAGGAGGGGTGGGGGCCTATCACTCCCAGCAGTGCCCTGAGACAGGAGGGGTGTGTGCAGAGACCTCCCAGCAGTGCCCAGACACAGGAGGGTGTGTGCAGAGTCCTCCCAGCAGGGCCCTGAGACAGGAGGGGTGGGGGCCTATCACTCCCAGCAGTGCCCTGAGACAGGAGGGGTGTGTGCTGCGTCCTCCCAGCAGGGCCCAGACACAGGAGGGGTGTGTGCAGAGTCCTCCCAGCAGGGCCCTGAGACAGGAGGGGTGGGGGCCTATCACTCCCAGCAGTGCCCTGAGACAGGAGGGGTGTGTGCAGAGACCTCCCAGCAGTGCCCAGACACAGGAGAGGTGGGTGCAGAGTCCTCCCAGCAGTGCCCTGAGACAGGAGAGGTGGGTGCAGAGTCCTCCCAGCAGTGCCCTGAGACAGGAGGGGTGGGTGCAGAGTCCTCCCAGCAGTGCCCTGAGACAGGAGGGGTGGGGGCCTATCACTCCCAGCAGTGCCCTGAGACAGGAGGGGTGGGTGCCTATCACTCTCAGCAGTGCCCTGAGACAGGAGGGGTGGGTGCAGAGTCCTCCCAGCAGTGCCCAGACACAGGAGGGGTGGGGGGCTATCACTCCCAGCAGTGCCCTGAGACAGGAGGGGTGTGTGCAGAGACCTCCCAGCAGTGCCCAGACACAGGAGGGGTGTGTGCAGAGTCCTCCCAGCAGGGCCCTGAGACAGGAGGGGTGGGGGCCTATCACTCCCAGCAGTGCCCTGAGACAGGAGGGGTGTGTGCTGAGTCCTCCCAGCAGGGCCCAGACACAGGAGGGGTGGGTGCAGAGTCCTCCCAGCAGGGCCCTGAGACAGGAGGGGTGGGGGCCCATCACTCCCAGCAGTGCCCATGGAACGCAAAGGGTGGAGTAGTCACAGATACCATGCCCACAAATGTCAGTCAGGTGCACAAAGACCCTGCAGTACATGTACCACATGTGTGCGAGGATGGAAGTATACGCATGCATAGGGCCAAAAAGAAAACATTTACACATGAAGTCATGTCAATTGTCCACATACACAAGTACAATGACTACCAAGGATGCCACGAATGATGCAGCTGGAGAATGGCTCAGCATGCATGTGCCAAGGTGAAGGAGTCCGTCACTCACCCAGTTAATGTACTCACAGCTCTGCACTAAATATTGGGAACACCCTGCAGGGAAGAAGTCAGGGTACACAGAGGAAGGAAAACACCTTGGGACAATTGCAACATGCAGCAACTGCTTACATGAATGGAGAAAGGTAGCTAACACCGTGTGAGGCACACTGATCCCAGGGTCCCCCCTATGAGCAGCACACCACTACATTTCCCACACACCCAACACATGACCAACACCCACAACCATGTAGCAGCCCCACCAACAGCAATGCCAGCAATGCAGGAGTGTTCCAAGGGCAAAAAATAAATAGCTTTATTCAGCATGAGCAAAAAACTAGTATGACGTAAGTCCCATCATAACAAAGGCCATAGGGCAGTCCAGGAGTCCGAGCTGGAACGGGGGACACAGTGGGATGCGTGTCCCCTAGCTTGCCTGCACAGTTACGAGTCCTCGTCTTCCACAGGGGTGAGGGCATCATGGGGGGGGGGAAGGAACAGGCACCGCAGGGACAGGAGGGCAAAGGGTAGGCGAATTGGGTGCAGGGATGGAGGACTCCACCACAGGGGGTGGGGCAGGGCCAAAGGTGGATTCTAGGATCTCACTGCACACCTTGGCAAGTTCCTCCAGGGACTCCCCTGCACCCGAAGGAACCACAGGCCCCAAGGAGGGGGGGGGTCAGAGGGATGGGTCGCAGCGCCACTGGGGGAGGATGTGGACAGGGGGGGGGACTCAAGCACCCTGACCGAGGACTTCCTTGACCGCTTGCGTGGTGGCGTCACTGTGGGGCTCAGGGACAGAGCGGCCATGAAGGAGTCTTTGGGGGAGATGTGGCCAGGAGAGCTGAGGGGAGGGGATTTGGAGGGAGTGGATTGGGTGGAATGCGGACTCCCACTCTGGCTGCGTGTCACACGTTTGCCCCCCGACCCAGTGGGTGTGCCTACTGCACCCTGTGTGTGCGTGTCAGGAGGTGTGCGTTTGACCTTCCCTGCTGGTGTGGTGCCTGTGTCTGTTGTGGTGGGTGCATGCTTACGTCTGTGTGTATGTGGGACAGGCATGGGAGTGGGAATTGTGGAAGGAGCAGGGGTATGGGGTGGGACGTAGCGCTGCAGGAGACCCACTGCTGCAGTCAGTGTGGAGTCTATGGACCTCAGCAAGTTGCGTTGGTCAGCCTGCGATGAATGAATGCCCTCCAAGTATGCCTCCATGTTGTTGAGGACCTGGCTGTGGCCATGGAGGACATTAAGGATCGCAGTCTGACCAATCTGCAACTGCCGCTGGATGTCCACAAACTCAGCATTGGCGGCAGCAGTGGAGACAGGGGCAGGGGGTGCGGTGCCTGGCAGGAAGGAGACATGTGGGGACCGGGCACGCTGGGAAGGGACACGAGCACGTGGGAGGCGGCTGATGGCAATGGAGGGGGCGGTGCCAGATGTAGGGCTGCTGTCAGATGGTGGTGCAGCCACCGCCCACTCGGAGTGATCCTCCTCGGACCCGTCGGCTTCATACTCTGTTGTGCCAGTCGACAGGTCCCCGGGTTCACTCTCCACCGCCTCAGTCCCACTCGAAGTGCCAGCCCCGATGTCACCGCTGGCACTGGTGCTCCGTCCCTCCGCGCCGTCTGTGTCCATGTCTCCCTCCGTGTCCCCCGACGATGCTGTGGGCAGGGTGAAGAGACAGAAAGTTATCATACACCTGTATACATATGTCACATGAGTCAAATCTACGTAGGTTACAGTGCATAGCCTGATACAAAGGAAGAGTTACATCTACAAAACAAGGTACATATGTAGGGCATGCAAGACACAGTTCCTCTACCCACCATGCCATGGAATAACTATGGAGAGCATGACACACTAGCAAATGAGATGAAATGGAATTTTGACTGAGGAGCAAGGCCCTGGGGACAATCCAGCACTGCATCAGCACAACACAGCGTGGCAGCAAATAGGGATGAGCAGGGACCATAGGCAGGAACAAGAGGCACATGCAGCATAGGTAATACTGATAACATGCCCACCCTGACTGGCACACTGCACCTTGAGTGTATGTCCAGGCAAACATCACACACTGGCCAGTCCTAGCAAGGAGATGACAGGTCTTGACATGTAGGCCATGCCCGCACCACCCACCCCCTACATGAGACAAATCTATGGAGACACATGAAGCACGTACATCTCTTAGTCTGGGTGAAATACACATGGGATGCAACTAATCAAGGTTGCACACCAAATACCCAAGGTGCGCCTGTCCAAAGAATCATGTACAAATGGGCATCATCAGATGATTGCTACAAGACACACAGGCATTGGCCACCGTGAGTATGTACTTGGAAAATCAGGTCAGGCTGTACAGTGGACACTTGTAATACATCGCACGTCGATATACATGGTGCCAGGGGACAATGGCACAGAGCACAACCTATGCTGTAGACACAGAGATTGTCAACATATTCGGATTACACACATGATACCTAGGAAAAAATGCCCATGGGGACAGTAGTGGCCACACAACTCCATGCCCGTGAATGGGAATGACTGCAACACACGCTAACATCCCTGCACTATGCGTAACGCACACTCATGCACATCATGTCACAGGCCACCACATAGGACATGCGTACTGTAAGGCCTCACACTTGAGAGACTAACTCCCATGTCTGGACTCAGCATTAGTGCCAACTGACATGGAACCCACAAGTCCAGAACTGTACAGGGCACAGGTAAGGTCCCAAATCCTGTTACACACCACCCCCACACATTATGCTGCAGGCATTGTACACTTGTAGAAGGTGTCAGGCTACATGACCTTGTGATGGAGCGACTACACACAGACCAGGGAACACATTGCAAGGAGGGGAAAGGAGGCAGGAGAGCACAGCAAGTCTGTGGGGGATAGGATCAGCACAGCACCATAAACCCTGGAAGTGTATCCATGGAACATTGCACTTAAAAATGCTGGTGAAACACAACAAACACACACATGTACCTACCCCCTTCCGGCTGCTGCATCTCCTGTAGACGCCTGTCCAAGTCAGGAAAGACCACCGCCAGCACACGTTTCTGGATGTGGGAGAGACGGCGGCGCCCGCGGTTCTTGTGGCTCTCAGGTGAGTCCCCCAGCAGGACCCGTGCGATCCTCCGCGTCCAGCACCGGATATCCTGCCAGCGTTTCCTCACCTGGGTCAGGCGCCGCTTCCGACCTTCCGCCCTCCTCACGGCGCTGACGGCGTCCAGCCATATCTGCTCCTTGGCAGAGGCGTCTACCTGTGAGGATGGACAAGTGACACTACATCAATACACCTGGCACATGTCACAGGGACACAGATTAGAACACATTCGCTGTTTACAACAAGGCCTAGTATGCATCCAACGCATTGCACCTTTGTCATAGGGACATGATCCTCTGGGGAAGGGCAAAAGCAGTACGTGCCATTGAAAGGACACAGGTGGAATGAGGGCAACGACACAATCAAAGATCCAGCCTCACACTGTGCATCACACCCACCCCTCCTGTCTCAGGGCACTGCTGGGAGTGATAGGCCCCCACCCCTCTTGTCTCAGGGCACTGCTGGGAGGGCTCTGCACCCACCCCTCCTGTCTCAGGGCACTGCTGGGAGGACTCTGCACACACCCCTCCTGTCTCAGGGCACTGCTGGGAGTGATAGGCCCCCACCCCTCCTGTCTCAGGGCACTGCTGGGAGTGATAGGCCCCCACCCCTCCTGTCTCAGGGCACTGCTGGGAGGGCTCTGCACCCACCCCTCCTGTCTCAGGGCACTGCTGGGAGGACTCTGCACACACCCCTCCTGTCTCAGGGCACTGCTGGGAGTGATAGGCCCCCACCCCTCTTGTCTCAGGGCACTGCTGGGAGGGCTCTGCACCCACCCCTCCTGTCTCAGGGCACTGCTGGGAGTGATAGGCCCCCACCCCTCCTGTCTCAGGGCACTGCTGGGAGTGATAGGCCCCCACCCCTCCTGTCTCAGGGCACTGCTGGGAGACATCAGGCATTCCCACCCCTGGGACCCCCCTACAGTACATAGCATGTGGGTCACACCTGGACACAATGCCAGAAGTCACAGTCACGAAAAAGGGGCACAGTCTGTGCCAGTGGACACTGCACTCACCTGATAACCTGGTCGCCCATACAGCATGGGGTACTGTGGGAGGATCACATCCACCAAAGCCATGTTCTCCTCCAGGGTGAATGGCTGTGACCTCTCCACAGCCCTTGACATGGTTCCAGGGAATCAGTAGCAGCAGCTGGGTCGTGGAATACAGAGATGTGCAGGCAAGTGCTCCCTCATGGGACCTGGCTGCCTTATATCTGCCTTGCTGGCCCATCTCATGCACAGGGGTACAGAGTGATTGGTCACTCACATTTGCATCCTATGTTTCCTCCAATCCCTTCAAACCTAGCAGTCTGTGGGTTCTCTATCGGTTTCATTCTCCTGCATGATGTCAGCCCCACAAACACATTGCAACAAAGTAGAAGAATTCCAACTGACTTCTGCTGTGCACCTTCCAGAACAATTTCGAAATTTGAACTTGGTCTCCATGACAACCAGCATGCATGTAGGCCTTAATACTTGTCCCCTATGTAATTTTCAGCGTCACACACAGGTACGGTGCGTTTCGGGGCCCAAGGGCACCCCAAATGCATTGCAACGGCCCCTACACGCGTGCCTACGTTCACTATCATTATGGGTCTCCTCGCGTATTCGTACTCGTCGTGGTACGGGCCGTACACACGCCTGTACGCTCACTATCACTACGAGTACGCATACGCGAGGCCACCCATAGTGATAGTCAGCGTACAGGCGTGAGTACGGCCCTATCACTATGGGTGTCCTCGCGTATGCGTACTCGTAGTGATAGTGAGCGTACAGGCGTGTGTACGGCCCGTACCACGACGAGTACGCATACGCGAGGACACCCATAGTGATAGTGAGCGTACAGGCGTGAGTACGGCCCCATCACTATGGGTGTCCTCGCGTATGCGTACTCGTCGTGGTACGGGCCGTACACACGCCTGTACGCTCACTATCACTACGAGTACGCATACGCGAGGACACCCATAGTTATGGGGCCGTACTCACGCCTGTACGCTCACTATCACTATGGGTGGCCTCGCGTATGCGTACTCGTCGTGGTACGGGCCGTACACACGCCTGTACGCTCACTATCACTACGAGTACGCATACGCGAGGACACCCATAGTGATAGTGAGCGTACAGGCGTGAGTACGGCCCCATAACTATGGGTGTCCTCGCGTATGCGTACTCGTAGTGATAGTGAGCGTACAGGCGTGTGTACGGCCCGTACCACGACGAGTATGCATACGCGAGGACACCCATAGTGATGGGGAGCGTACCGGCGTGTGTACGGCCCGTACCACGAAGAGTACGCATACGCGAGGACACCCATAGTGATGGGGAGCGTACAGGCGTGTGTACGGCCCGTACCACGACGAGTACGCATACGCGAGGCCACCCATAGTGATGGGGAGCGTACAGGCGTGTGTACGGCCCGTACCACGACGAGTACGCATACGCGAGGACACCCATAGTGATAGTCAGCGTACAGGCGTGAGTACGGCCCTATCACTATGGGTGGCCTCGCGTATGCGTAGTCGTAGTGGTACGGGCCGTACACATGCCTGTACGCTCGGTATCACGATGGGTACACATACGGCAGCACTTCCATAGTGATATGGGAACATACACAGGCCCTCTTCGCAGCAGTACAGCGGTTTTCACACATCACAGTGGTGACAGGCGGCACACAGGTAGGGATAGGGCGGACATACTTGTCCATGGATGGACATACTTGTCCATTAATTGACATCAAGGCATCATCTGTGCATTACTACATGTGTGGGGCACAGGTGTGACGGCCTGTGATGTGGCACATGACTCCTGAGTGGAGAAGGCACCAGATGTATGATGAGATGTGTACAGATGTACCGTGTGATGGTGCAATGTGTGCCAGGCATGGCCTTGACTCCTTTGACATGTGTGCATGTCGTACTGCACACTTGGGGTTGGCGTCACTGGCATGGCACGGACACCAACACACGGAAGTGTCCCCTGATGCCCGGTACAGGGTTTATCACACCTGACTTGTCACTACCCACGGTGCACAATGTGACTATGTCATGTATGTGTGGGGGCTTCCCATCAGGTTGATGTTGGAGCACCCTCAAAAGCTGCAGCCGTTGCAGCAACCAACATGTGTCTGTGTGTAGATTGTCATTGCACACTGTTCCGCACACCATGCCACATGTGGTATCGGAAGTGAGGTGCACATGTATGCATGGGACACGGAGTAGCGTAACAAGGACATGTCAGCATCCTCACAAGGAATGTGTGGTGAGTCATGACATGTGCACCTTCATGGCAAGGTGTGTGGGCTGTCCTAGTGGAATGTCATGTGACCTGTGGATCCAGTGTTCCGCTACCAGTCTCTGCAATCGGCATCCTACTGCTGCTGATGTGTGGGCGTATGTCACTCCTGTCTTGCGTCTGGCTGGTCACTTGCACTGGGACACAGCTAATCCCATGCCATGGCATGTGGAGGTTCACAATCTCCGTGTGTAGATGGGTCTTGGTAGGAGTGTCACCTGGCAGCCATACGTGTCCTGGGCATGTAGCACATACCTGACTCCCTATGTAGCATATGTGTATTGACAGATTAACATGTGCTCAGTACATATGAATTGTTGTCGTAGTGCACTCACTCTTCCTTGTCATTTCCTAATTACTGCAGAGCGCCGCCTCGTGCCCGACCTATTCCGGACTTGGCTGCCATGCAGGAGAATGACAGCATCCGGCTCTAACGCTTCACCCAACCGTTGATTGTGGAGTTGACGGCGAGACTGGCACCACACCTGCAACCGCAGCACAGGTATCCTACGGCACTGACAACCCAGCTGAAGGTAATGGCTGCCCTACATTTTCTTGCCACGGGTACCTTTCAAAATACCATAGCTCATGTTGGTGGCATGTCCCAGAGCATGTTCTGCCGTGTGCTGCATGATTTCTTAGAGGCCATGTTGATTCACCTGGATGACTTCATCAAGTTCCCAACCCCTGAACAGATGACTGAGGTCAAGCGTGGATTCTATGCCCTGGGAGGGATGCCCCATGTCATTGGGTCCATAGATGGAACACATGTAGCTTTGGTACCACCACACGCACGGGAGGTGGCGTACCGCAATCGAAAGCACTACCACTCCATTAATGCCCTTGTGGTGTGTCAGGCCAACATGGTGATTTCACATGTCTGTGCTCGTTTTCCAGGATCAGCACACGATGCCTACATCATGAGGCGTAGCAGGATGCCTGAAATGATGATGCAGCTGCGCAACGAACGGGCATGTGTTGTTGGTGGGTACAGTCTGTCTGTCCTGTATTTTGCATAACCTACCAGCACGACCGCTTCACCACTTCTAACGATGTCCATGTGCTTCCCATGTAGGGGACGCTGGCTATCCCAACATGCCTTGGCTGCTCACACCTCTCCGCAACCCCATCACGCCGGCCCAGCTCCGCTACAACACCGCCCATGGCCGGACAAGGCGAGTGATCGAGAGGACGTTTGGCCTGCTGAAGAGCCGATTCAGGTGCCTACACAAGACCGGCGGCGCACTCCCATATGCCCCGGCGAAGGTCTGCAAGATCTTCATGGTCTGCTGCATGCTGCACAACATGGCAGTTGAAAGAGCTGTGCCACTCATCCTGAATCAACATGACGAGGACCATCCACCCGTGGAGGACGAAGGGCTTGGCAATGTGGCTAGTGATGTGGAGGATGTGGAGCCGCAAGAGGACATCCGGACTCGGCTCATACGCGACTTCTTTGCTTAGTGGTGAGTACCAGTGTCTGAGTGTGCACGCATTGGTCCCCGTGTGCAATGTGTTGTGATGTGTGTGTCCACCTGCATGTATGGCACGTGAGTCAGAGGTGTGTGTGGGTGTGTCACTGGAGTGATGGTGGCCGTGATGGTAGTATTTCCCCAGTCATACTTGTGACCTAGCATGTTGTCATCCATACATGTGTCGAGTCAATGCACATGCAAGTGGCTGTGCTTTTTGTGGCTGACTTCTTGTGTGTCTCTCTTGCCCAGGTACTTGCGCATGCCGTCTGCTGCTTGCATTGTTGTGGCACTGCTATTCCTCCTGGACACGACATCGTGGGCTGACTCAGCGTTACAGGCACGGACACGTTTGGAAGTCTCCATAGGGTAAGGGATGCATCAGGGGTGTATTGGGTGTGGCAGGTGTTCACGATGTATGCACACTGGCCCTGTCTATGTTTGGTTCCTCTGCAGCCATGTGGCATCAGCATGGGACAAGACATGCAGCTGTGTACACCTGAATAGATGGTCTGCCTGGTAGACAGTCATCAGTGATGGGATAGGGGATTGTGATGATGGCATCAATGTGTGTGACACTGCCCTCGGACACATACGGTTAGCATTGGCTTGACATGGTGTGGGACTTCCACATCAGCGGATCAATGGTGTATGGCAGTCTCTCCGTGAGCAGCTGTGGGTGTTGAGCTGTTAGCCGAGGCTTGTGTGCCAGTTCCATGGCGAACACACATTTGTGCTGCAGAAGGGGGGTTCCAGTGTTGGACCCACATGTTACTCCACAGGATGTGTTCATGTGTACTTCAAGTAGCCTCTGCACTCCCGAAAACATGACTAATAAAGGTGTCCCTATGCCTCCAAGGTGCCTCTTCTCAGTCAATGCTGGTGTGTTGCCACTGTGCATCCAGCATGTCTGGCATGGTATTCCCTGATTGTGGCTATGTGTCAATGTGTCGAGTAGCAAGATGCAAGCTGTGTGTGTGTGCTGAGACTGTGTATTGGGCATGATGTCCATGACTGTGTGGGTATTGTGACATGTGCCATCCCCATGCATCCAACGTTGTCCATGACCCCATTCTCTGCATCCACCGGACTCAAGCTTGCAGGACATGGTTCTGCCACCTGTCTACACATACCTGGGTGCCCCCCAGGACACTGGACTGGATCCCTGACCTCTGCGCATGACTGTTGCTGTACTCAATGTGTCTGTCAGCACGGTTGTACGGCCACCCCCTCAGCTGGTTGGGCCCATCACGGGTGTGTATGGTGCTCCATGTCTGTCTTGCCTAATACACTGTGACCCATGTGTCCTGTGCCAGACTCAGGCCCCAGGGTGTGGATGGTTGAAGACAATAGATGACTCAGGCATGTTTAGACTTTACAAGACACATGTTAGGTAATTATGCAACCAGCAGGCATCTACTCTTCATAATGTGATTTATTATGGGGGGGGGGGGACAAAGTGAGGGGCTTTCCGGGAGTTTGGAATCCAAAGTTCAGTAGGGGAGTTGGTGTCCTTGCCATTTGAAATCCTCAGAGTCCATGCCACAGTCTTTGTCAACATTGGTCAGCCAGTGACCAGCAGGGCCATGTGGCAGAGAATGTCTCTTGATGCTGTGATGCTGTTGGTCCAGTGGCCCAGGTGCCAGGCCAGGTGTCCTGGGAGATGGTGATGTAGCGCCGACCCTCACGGTCCTTTCCGTGGACGACCCGGCCTCCTGCGGGGACCCTCAGCAGCAGGCCGTGACGACGTCTGGGATGCTCCATCGGATGTTTCCTCCTCCTCCTCCTGATCCCTCCCTGTGGGTGGTGATGTTCTCTGCCTTCTGGCACAGGGAGGGTCGGCCATGTTGTCGGCCATCCGACGGAGTGTATCGTGAATCCCCTGGAACGCCGTCACTTGCTCAGCCTGTCTGTCCTCCATCCTCCGTTGGTGTAGCAGTAGACAGGCATGTTGCTGGGCCTGCTGGGTCTTGATCCCCTCGAGGATGGACACAACCTGGGCCATGCCCGTGGTGTCCTGCCGGTATGTGTCCATGATGTCACGGACATGGGCAAATACCGGTTCCCCAGCCAACTGGTCAGGCTCGCGCCTCCGCCGTCCTCCACTCCCACCACCCCTGCCCACTTGCACCTGGCCTGCACTTGTGGGTACATCGGGTCTCCGGGACCCCTGAGGGGTGGCATTGGCGTTGTCGCCTGCCTCCTCCTGGGTGCCCGGGACACCGTGTCCCTCCTGGCCAGCCTGGCTGCATTGTGGTGTTGGGGCAGGGATCCTGGGTGTCTCCTGGGATGTGGCAGGAGTGGGGGTGGTGGTTGGCACAGTTGTACCTGATGCAGGTGCTGCAGGTGGTTGGACACCAGAGGTGCCAGGTCGGTCGGGGTCGTCCACAGAGTGGTGAGAGTGGTCGCTGCCGGTGGGATCGGGCTCCCGCAGATCCGGGTCCTGTGAGTCTTCCCCCCCAGTGTTGGGGGGTGAACCACGACGTTGACCTGTGTGTGAGAGAGACAATGTTAATTTTGGTCCATGCAACATCCATGTTTCATCTGTTTCAAAGTTGGGACATTTCCTCTTGGAATTGGGATCTGTCTTGCATTCCACTCACAGTGCACTTGTGCATGGGTGTGTCCCTTGGGAACCACTTTGGCCCCTTTAACTATGTGTGGCACAGTCTTACTTGCTGCGTCAAGTGTGACTGCAGTCAGCAGTGGAGTGGGCAGGTGTGGCGAGCCATGCATTGGCGCCTTCCGTGTAGCACTGTACATGTGCACATGGAGTGGATCCACACACTTATGTGATCCAGGTAGCTGTCGTTGTGCTCGTGAACAGGTTGTGACATAGCCCTGTGTTTTGCCATGGGGAAGAGGGGGGGTTCTGGGACTGGCCACCCTTGTCTACATGCACGCAGTCTACCTGCTGACGAGCAGACATTCGCACACGCCACACGGCTGATTTGCTCTCCCTGTGTCTCGCTCCCTCTCTGTCCCCCTCTCCCTCCCTCCGTGTGTCACCCTCCTCCCTCTGTCCGTCTTCCTGTGTCTCCCTCCCTCTCTGTCCCCCTCTCCCTCCCTCTCTGTCCCCCTCTCCCTCCCTCCGCGTGTCAGCCTCCTCCCTCTGTCCGTGTCCCTGTGTCTCCCTCCCTCTCTGTCCCCCTCTCCCTCCCTCTCTGTCCCCCTCTCCCTCCCTCTCTGTCCCCCTCTCCCTCCCTCTGTGTGTCACCCTCTGTCACCTCAGGCTAGCTTCCTGGGCACACACTGTTAGCAGATCTTTGAATGGGCCTTGGCTTGTTGAAGTGAGTTTGTTTCTGATCTCCAGGCACCCATTGGGTGTAGTGTCTGTGTGTGCGCTGCTGCTGTGGTGGTGTGTGCTGCCACTCTTTCACAATGTTGGCTGTTCATTAGCTGCTGTCATGTGCGAAACAGTGCCTTCACCCCCATGTGTTGATGCAAGGCGTCCGCCATTTGCTGGCAAGTCATTCCTGTGTTGGGACACACTGTTTGTCTGGCTGTGACCTAGGCCATATGGGCAGTGGGCATTGTTGTCTGCTTCTGAGTTGCACTATGTGATTTTTGGTGCCCAGCCTCCCGCCATCCGGGTTACCGTGTCATGTGTTGGTGTCTTCTGTGGCCTGTGACTTGACATTGTCCAGCTGGGTGCATGGGGCATGGTGGCGCCAGTGGCATGTGCGTGTTCATGGAGTGTGGTTGAGTCATGCGATGGCTTGGGGTGGTTGCGTGCCTGTTAGTGATTTTGGTTGTGGATGCCGTTCCCCCCATGTGAGGTGCGTTGTTTGTGTACTCACCCGGGTCTCGGAGTCCTTCTAATCCTTCGACTGCCTCCACCGGCAGTATGGCCATCACCCTCTCCTCCCAGGGCTGGTACTGTACGGGTCTGCGGGAGGGCCCTCCTCCGGTGGCGTTGGCCTGGTCGTGTTCCTCCTGCCTCTTGGCTCTGACCCTCCTCCGCAGATCGTACCACCTGTTCTGGCATTCCTGCCTGGTCCTTCTGGTGTCCCCAACAGCATTCACAGCATCAATGATGGTCTGCCACATGGCTGTTTTTGCTACCATGCTGGTGTTTCTGGCCAATGTTCCAAAGAGCTGTGGCTCGACTCTGAGGATTTCATCAACAAGAACCTCCAACTCTCGGTTACTGAACTTTGGATTCTTGGTAGTGGGCATGGTGAGGGGTGTGGGTGTGGATGGTGGGGGGGGGTGTGGATGGTGGGGGGTGTGTGTGGATGGTTGTGGGTGTGTGGGTGTGGTTGTGCAGGTGTGTGTGTGCGTGAATGTGATGAGGGTGTGTTTGTGAAGGTGGTTGTGTGGAGATGTGCAAGTGTAAGGTGTGGTGAAGCTTGTAGTAAGGTGCTGTTAGTTGTCTGTGGTGTCTAGCAGCAGTGAGTCTGTTGCAAAGGCTCATGGTTTGTGTGTGTGGGCCCTTTTTGTTGGTCCATTGGTGGGTGTGGCTGTGTTTGAAGTTTGGGTGGGTGTGTTATAAGGAGTGGTGGTGTTTAGTGCCTCTGTTTGTTTTTGGCAATTGCAGGTCAGTGTATGTGTTTTTTCAGTGTTTGTTGGCTATGTTTAGTGGCTTTGTGCCATTCGAATAGTGTATTCTTGTGTTGTTTTGGTTTTTCCTGGTTGTGTACGTGCGTTTTGAGCGTGTGTACGGTGTGTACATGGGCCATTTGGTTGTACGGTGCTGGCCTTGTGTGTGGCTTGGTACGACTCGAACATGCGGTTGTGATGTTGGGGCCTGGGGTGCGCTCCGTACTTAGGAGGTTGTGTTGGGGGTGCGACTCGAACGTACTGGGGTGTACATACACGGGTGGGGGTTCGACACGTACAGGGGTGGGGGTAGGACTCGAACGTACTGGGGTGTGGGTACACGGTGGTACGACACGTACAGGGGTGTGGGTAGGACTCTAACGTACTGGGGTGTACATACACGGGTGGGGGTTCGACACGTACAGGGGTGGGGGTAGGACTCGAACGTACTGGGGTGTGGGTACACGGTGGTACGACACGTACAGGGGTGGGGGTAGGACTCGAACGTACTGGGGTGTGGGTACACGGTGGTACGACACGTACAGGGGTGGGGGTAGGACTCGAACGTACTGGGGTGTGGGTACATGGTGGTACGACACGTACATGGGTGTGGGTACGACTCTAACGTACTGGGGTGTACATACACGGGTGGGGGTTAGACACGTACAGGGGTGTGGGTAGGACTCTAACGTACTGGGGTGTACATACACGGGTGGGGGTTCGACACGTACAGGGGTGGGGGTAGGACTGGAACGTACTGGGGTGTGGGTACACGGTGGTACGACACGTACAGGGGTGGGGGTAGGACTGGAACGTACTGGGGTGTGGGTACACGGTGGTACGACACGTACAGGGGTGGGGGTAGGACTCGAACGTACTGGGGTGTGGGTACACGGTGGTACGACACGTACAGGGGTGTGGGTGGGACTCGAACGTACTGGGGTGTACATACACGGGTGGGGGTTCGACACGTACAGGGGTGGGGGTAGGACTCGAACGTACTGGGGTGTGGGTACACGGTGGTACGACACGTACAGGGGTGTGGGTAGGACTCTAACGTACTGGGGTGTACATACACGGGTGGGGGTTCGACACGTACAGGGGTGGGGGTAGGACTCGAACGTACTGGGGTGTACATACACGGGTGGGGGTTCGACACGTACAGGGGTGGGGGTAGGACTCGAACGTACTGGGGTGTGGGTACACGGTGGTACGACACGTACAGGGGTGTGGGTAGGACTCGAACGTACTGGGGTGTGGGTACACGGGTGGGGGTTCGACACGTACACGGGTGTACATGCAGGGGGGGTGTACATTAACGGGGAGTACGACTCGAACGTATGGATGCTGGGGGGTGTGTTTGGCGCGTATGCGGGCACATATCTCCATGGTTGCAATGGGAGTTTGGTGCGGACGGTGTTTTTACCATACGGTTGTGAGTTCGGACGCACGGGTGGGATCGTGATTCCTCGGTCGGACTTGACTTTTCACGTTTGTACGGTAAATCGTCCGAGGACGTGTCGGACACATTTTCCGACCCGAGGACATGTGGGGAATGATTCCCAATGCGGTTTGTATGGACTTTTTACCATGCGAATCGTGATTGCCAGTTCGTACGGGACTTGTACGATTCGTACGGTAAAAAGACCGGATACGAGTCGCACGGGGTTTTTTTTTGCCGGATCGTAATTGGCACGTGTGAAGCTTGCACATTATACACACACACACACACACACACACACACACACACGCACACACACACACACACACACACACAAAGGATAGGTTTTGTTTAATCATGAGAGTTATGCTGAATAGTTCAGAAAAGGGGAAGCGCTTCTTGTTTCTAAATATTCATTTCGGCCTTAGTCACAGTGAGTAAATTGTGGAGCTTGAATGATGAACTAGGTGTTCAACTCATAATACCACATGTTATGTTCTAGGGACACTTTCGACAAATGTGCTTCGCAAAGCTACAGAAATTTTCATGATCACTGTTGTTGCTCGTTATGAATATTTCAACAGTTTCTATACAGTTAGTAAAAAAAAAAATGATAATCTAGAAATTAATAATTTGATACATAGATTTACATTCTTAATGGAGAACCCTAGTGAGTAAGGTATTTAGGGGCAGATTTATGTTAACTGGCGCATCCCTGCATATCAGCAGGGATGCGCCAATTATTATGCGCCACACCTGCGCAACCATGGATGCGCCACATTTATAATGCGGCGCACCATGGGGCAAAAACGGCACAGATGCGTGACGCATCTGTGCCGTAAAAGTGGCGCATTGCTGGAGTTGCGTCGCAAGCGCGACGCAGCTCCAGCAATGTTCTTGGGGGCCCTATCTGTACAATGCTGCGTCAATCCTTACGCCTGCTTCAAGCAGGCGCAGGGTTTTGACGCAGCATGGGCCTAAAAGTGACTGAGTGAAATCTTGTAGATTTCACTCAGCCACTTTTAGGAGGCGTTCCTGCGCCGGAACGCCCCCACCTGCCCTGGAACGCCTACATGTGGCGCAGGGCTTTACAACGTGACGCATCTCCCAGATGCATCACGTTGTAAATACCCCGCACCATGGCGCAGGATTTGCGCCGCTGCTGCGTCACAAAAGTGAGGCAACGGCGGCGCAAAAGTGGCGCAAGTGCAACATAAATCTGCCCCTATGTCTAGAGTTGCCCACATCACTGAACTTCTGGGACTCACTTTTTCGACAGTTTGGATATACTTGAAATGTGAACCATGACTACATGCTCAAGCCAGTAATTGGAGGTCAAAGGGACTCAAGCGAAAGTAGGTTTACTTGTAATAATCATTGCAGCCATTCCTGGAACTACGAAAATACCCAAGATCTCCTTTTTAGGCTTTCACTCTCAGGGTTAGTAAGGCTGAACAGTCAAGGCTTACTCCTGCACATTATTTGTAGAGGTGAAAACTCATACATTAGCCACCTAAATATTATACAACAAAAGTGGTTGTCCAGTCATTGTAAAGGATGTAAATGTGCAGGAATTTATATAGCGCAAATCACCAAGCGGTCTCTAAGCGCTTGCTTAGGGAACCCGTCCTGGTATTCCCCTGTGAGATAACCCGGCAGGGCATCCGCAAGGTGAAAGCCAGGCATCCCGCCGCGAGGGGCCATTGTGGAGATTAAGCAAGCTATTGCCCAGAGTCGCAGAGTGTGAACCCATGAATCGAGTATGCACTGGAGTGAGAATTATCGAGTCCATGGACATTTTATGGACTCAAGACCCAGCCGAGCCGGGAATTGAACCCTGGTCCCGGGCTGACCTCTGCTTCCAGGTCTGCCTCCTCTAACCAGTGAGCCACACTTCTCCACAGGATACAGCTTTTATACATTTAAGGTCAACAGATGAGCAACTCAGTGATGGTTAGCTGTTGAAATCACAATGGCACCCTGTGTAGGGAGTTACTGATTTCTGCTAACGTGTATCAAGCATGGAGGAAGTGGCATGGGACAATTGTGGGCAAATATTGGGGAGAGGAAGTAGCCTTACGGCTAGAGCAGTCGACCTCAAAGCTGGGGAACTGGGTTCTAGTCTTGGCAACGACGCTCAACATCCTGTGATTCTGGGCAAATCACTTGGGTGCCGATTACGATCCCGTAAAAACCTGGTACGAACCGTCGGTCGGAGCGTTTTCCCCGTCCGACTCGTACCCGGTCGTAAAACTTTACAAACATGGAATTACGATTCGCACGGAAACACCATTTCCGTACGAATCGTAAAAAACACCGACCGACGAAAACATACATACGAATGTGATCCGGGAATGCTGCGACGTGACGTCGGGACGCTTTCAGGCAGCGTTTCACGACCCAGGAATTGCGAATCGAACCGACAGCAGTCCGGACGGCAATATTTTCACGGCACCCAAAAAGTGCCGGAAAAGCGAAGTACGGCGCGAATCGACCAGAGTAGGTGGCCCGGTACGCACCGTACCCCCCCCAGCCCCCGTACGTACGCGCGGACCCCCCCCCAGCCCCCGTATGTACGCGCCGACCCCCCGTGTATGTACACCCGTGTACGTTCGAGTCGTACCCCCACCCGTGTATGTACGGTGCGAACCCCCCGTGTACGTTCGAGTCGAACCCCCCCGTGTACGTTCGAGTCGAACCCCCCCATGTACGTTCGAGTCGAACCCCCCGTGTACGTTCGAGTCGAACCCCCCTGTATGTACACCCGTGTACGTTCGAGTCGTACCCCCACCTGTGTATGTACGGTGCGTACCCCCAGCGCTACGCACCGTACATACACGGGTGGGGGTACGACTCAAACGTACACGGGTGTACATACAGGGGGGGCACCTTAATCTTAAAGGAATGTGTCCATCTGTAACGAAACTGGTGCTCATGTAAAGCACTCTGATACCCTATGTCTCGGGTCTAGTTCGCGCTATATAAAACTCTTTAAAAAATATATATATTTGTACGCTGCGGGTTCTCAAGGGGTGAACAACCTTTACAACGCAACTTTTACAACGCACTACCTTTACAACGCAATTTTTACAACGCATTTTCTTTTACAACGCATGCTTTTACAACGCCTGTTTTTACAACGTAAGTACCTTTATAACGCAAAGACTTTTACAACGCATTTATTATCTTTTTAATTATTATTTATTTAATTATAAATTAATATTATTTATTATAGAAAATTAGTGAAATGAAAATTTAATTTTTAAATAAAGTGAAGTATTTTAATTATTTTCTAAAATGTATTGAAAAAGAAAACATTAGTATTAATAATTAAATTATTTTACTTAATCAAAAATCCAAAATAGATGGGGGTAGGACTGGAACGTACTGGGGTGTGGGTACACGGTGGTACGACACGTACAGGGGTGGGGGTAGGACTCGAACGTACTGGGGTGTGGGTACACGGTGGTACGACACGTACAGGGGTGTGGGTGGGACTCGAACGTACTGGGGTGTACATACACGGGTGGGGGTTCGACACGTACAGGGGTGGGGGTAGGACTCGAACGTACTGGGGTGTGGGTACACGGTGGTACGACACGTACAGGGGTGTGGGTAGGACTCTAACGTACTGGGGTGTACATACACGGGTGGGGGTTCGACACGTACAGGGGTGGGGGTAGGACTCGAACGTACTGGGGTGTACATACACGGGTGGGGGTTCGACACGTACAGGGGTGGGGGTAGGACTCGAACGTACTGGGGTGTGGGTACACGGTGGTACGACACGTACAGGGGTGTGGGTAGGACTCGAACGTACTGGGGTGTGGGTACACGGGTGGGGGTTCGACACGTACACGGGTGTACATGCAGGGGGGGTGTACATTAACGGGGAGTACGACTCGAACGTATGGATGCTGGGGGGTGTGTTTGGCGCGTATGCGGGCACATATCTCCATGGTTGCAATGGGAGTTTGGTGCGGACGGTGTTTTTACCATACGGTTGTGAGTTCGGACGCACGGGTGGGATCGTGATTCCTCGGTCGGACTTGACTTTTCACGTTTGTACGGTAAATCGTCCGAGGACGTGTCGGACACATTTTCCGACCCGAGGACATGTGGGGAATGATTCCCAATGCGGTTTGTATGGACTTTTTACCATGCGAATCGTGATTGCCAGTTCGTACGGGACTTGTACGATTCGTACGGTAAAAAGACCGGATACGAGTCGCACGGGGTTTTTTTTTGCCGGATCGTAATTGGCACGTGTGAAGCTTGCACATTATACACACACACACACACACACACACACACACACACGCACACACACACACACACACACACACAAAGGATAGGTTTTGTTTAATCATGAGAGTTATGCTGAATAGTTCAGAAAAGGGGAAGCGCTTCTTGTTTCTAAATATTCATTTCGGCCTTAGTCACAGTGAGTAAATTGTGGAGCTTGAATGATGAACTAGGTGTTCAACTCATAATACCACATGTTATGTTCTAGGGACACTTTCGACAAATGTGCTTCGCAAAGCTACAGAAATTTTCATGATCACTGTTGTTGCTCGTTATGAATATTTCAACAGTTTCTATACAGTTAGTAAAAAAAAAAATGATAATCTAGAAATTAATAATTTGATACATAGATTTACATTCTTAATGGAGAACCCTAGTGAGTAAGGTATTTAGGGGCAGATTTATGTTAACTGGCGCATCCCTGCATATCAGCAGGGATGCGCCAATTATTATGCGCCACACCTGCGCAACCATGGATGCGCCACATTTATAATGCGGCGCACCATGGGGCAAAAACGGCACAGATGCGTGACGCATCTGTGCCGTAAAAGTGGCGCATTGCTGGAGTTGCGTCGCAAGCGCGACGCAGCTCCAGCAATGTTCTTGGGGGCCCTATCTGTACAATGCTGCGTCAATCCTTACGCCTGCTTCAAGCAGGCGCAGGGTTTTGACGCAGCATGGGCCTAAAAGTGACTGAGTGAAATCTTGTAGATTTCACTCAGCCACTTTTAGGAGGCGTTCCTGCGCCGGAACGCCCCCACCTGCCCTGGAACGCCTACATGTGGCGCAGGGCTTTACAACGTGACGCATCTCCCAGATGCATCACGTTGTAAATACCCCGCACCATGGCGCAGGATTTGCGCCGCTGCTGCGTCACAAAAGTGAGGCAACGGCGGCGCAAAAGTGGCGCAAGTGCAACATAAATCTGCCCCTATGTCTAGAGTTGCCCACATCACTGAACTTCTGGGACTCACTTTTTCGACAGTTTGGATATACTTGAAATGTGAACCATGACTACATGCTCAAGCCAGTAATTGGAGGTCAAAGGGACTCAAGCGAAAGTAGGTTTACTTGTAATAATCATTGCAGCCATTCCTGGAACTACGAAAATACCCAAGATCTCCTTTTTAGGCTTTCACTCTCAGGGTTAGTAAGGCTGAACAGTCAAGGCTTACTCCTGCACATTATTTGTAGAGGTGAAAACTCATACATTAGCCACCTAAATATTATACAACAAAAGTGGTTGTCCAGTCATTGTAAAGGATGTAAATGTGCAGGAATTTATATAGCGCAAATCACCAAGCGGTCTCTAAGCGCTTGCTTAGGGAACCCGTCCTGGTATTCCCCTGTGAGATAACCCGGCAGGGCATCCGCAAGGTGAAAGCCAGGCATCCCGCCGCGAGGGGCCATTGTGGAGATTAAGCAAGCTATTGCCCAGAGTCGCAGAGTGTGAACCCATGAATCGAGTATGCACTGGAGTGAGAATTATCGAGTCCATGGACATTTTATGGACTCAAGACCCAGCCGAGCCGGGAATTGAACCCTGGTCCCGGGCTGACCTCTGCTTCCAGGTCTGCCTCCTCTAACCAGTGAGCCACACTTCTCCACAGGATACAGCTTTTATACATTTAAGGTCAACAGATGAGCAACTCAGTGATGGTTAGCTGTTGAAATCACAATGGCACCCTGTGTAGGGAGTTACTGATTTCTGCTAACGTGTATCAAGCATGGAGGAAGTGGCATGGGACAATTGTGGGCAAATATTGGGGAGAGGAAGTAGCCTTACGGCTAGAGCAGTCGACCTCAAAGCTGGGGAACTGGGTTCTAGTCTTGGCAACGACGCTCAACATCCTGTGATTCTGGGCAAATCACTTGGGTGCCGATTACGATCCCGTAAAAACCTGGTACGAACCGTCGGTCGGAGCGTTTTCCCCGTCCGACTCGTACCCGGTCGTAAAACTTTACAAACATGGAATTACGATTCGCACGGAAACACCATTTCCGTACGAATCGTAAAAAACACCGACCGACGAAAACATACATACGAATGTGATCCGGGAATGCTGCGACGTGACGTCGGGACGCTTTCAGGCAGCGTTTCACGACCCAGGAATTGCGAATCGAACCGACAGCAGTCCGGACGGCAATATTTTCACGGCACCCAAAAAGTGCCGGAAAAGCGAAGTACGGCGCGAATCGACCAGAGTAGGTGGCCCGGTACGCACCGTACCCCCCCCAGCCCCCGTACGTACGCGCGGACCCCCCCCCAGCCCCCGTATGTACGCGCCGACCCCCCGTGTATGTACACCCGTGTACGTTCGAGTCGTACCCCCACCCGTGTATGTACGGTGCGAACCCCCCGTGTACGTTCGAGTCGAACCCCCCCCGTGTACGTTCGAGTCGAACCCCCCCATGTACGTTCGAGTCGAACCCCCCGTGTACGTTCGAGTCGAACCCCCCTGTATGTACACCCGTGTACGTTCGAGTCGTACCCCCACCTGTGTATGTACGGTGCGTACCCCCAGCGCTACGCACCGTACATACACGGGTGGGGGTACGACTCAAACGTACACGGGTGTACATACAGGGGGGGCACCTTAATCTTAAAGGAATGTGTCCATCTGTAACGAAACTGGTGCTCATGTAAAGCACTCTGATACCCTATGTCTCGGGTCTAGTTCGCGCTATATAAAACTCTTTAAAAAATATATATATTTGTACGCTGCGGGTTCTCAAGGGGTGAACAACCTTTACAACGCAACTTTTACAACGCACTACCTTTACAACGCAATTTTTACAACGCATTTTCTTTTACAACGCATGCTTTTACAACGCCTGTTTTTACAACGTAAGTACCTTTATAACGCAAAGACTTTTACAACGCATTTATTATCTTTTTAATTATTATTTATTTAATTATAAATTAATATTATTTATTATAGAAAATTAGTGAAATGAAAATTTAATTTTTAAATAAAGTGAAGTATTTTAATTATTTTCTAAAATGTATTGAAAAAGAAAACATTAGTATTAATAATTAAATTATTTTACTTAATCAAAAATCCAAAATAGAAGCAAATAAATACTCTAGTAATAATCTAGTATATATACGTAAAAATATAATGTTAATAATGAATTTAATTATTTATAAAATTGTATACTACAATATTTATTTATTTTGCAAATTAATACTCTGGAAATATTTAATAAAGTGAAGTTTTTTAATTATTTTTTAAAATTTATTAATACAGAAATTACTCTAGTATTGATAAATAATACTTTAGTATTAATAATTAAATTGTGTTGCATAAGCAAAAATCCAAAAAAGTATCAAATTAATACTCTAGTAATAATCTAGTAAACATACTAAAAAATATACTGTGAATACAATTACTCTAGTATTGATAAATAATACTTTAGTATTAATAATTAAATTGTTTTGCATAGTCAAAAATCCAAAAAAGTATCAAATTAATACTCTAGTAATAATCTAGTAAATATACTGAAAAATATACTGTGAATAAAATTACTCTAGTATTGATAAATAATACTTTAGTATTAATAATTAAATTGTTTTGCATAGTCAAAAATCCAAAAAAGTATCAAATTAATACTCTAGTAATAATCTAGTAAATATACTGAAAAATATACTGTGAATAATTAATTTAATTATTTATAAAATTGTTTACTACAATACTTAATTAATTTGGAAATTAATACTCTGGAAATATTTAATAAGGTGAAATTTTTAAATGTTTTTTAAAATTAATAAATAAAGAAATTACTCTAGTATTGATAAAGAATACTTTACTATTAATAAATAATCCAAAAAAATAGCAAATTAATACTCTAGTAATAATCTAGTATATATACTTACAAAAATACTGTGAAAAATGAATTTAATTATTTATAAAATTGTTTAAAAAAATACTCATTCAATTTGCAAATTAATACTCTGGAAAAAATTAATATAGATTAATATTAACAGTTACAATAAAAAGATATAGTGCTAAGATATTTTTAAAATAATTAGCTTTTTAAAAAATAAATAAAATAAAAATAAACCTCAAAATATATTTTGAAAAATTTCTTAAGAATGTAAAACAAATATATTTATTTTTACAATAATTTATTAGTAGGAAAATTAATTTAAAAGAATAATAAAAAAAAAAATCCCACGGTTTAGTATTGATTTCTATGGGTAAAATTGTCCTTCATTTATTTCAATAGGTCAAGCTGGATGTCCCGCGGAACTGGAAAGCAAGGTGTGAAAAAAGAAGAAAGGGGAACTTTGGAAAGAAAATGAAAATAGTGTAGAGGTAAGGAAGAAATTACGTGATTTTAGAAGTAAAAAGATAGAAGAAATAAGTATATGTAAAATAAATACATTAATACAAATAAAGAATACATTGTTTCGAGTTTCAATTGTTTATTGAAAAAAAAAAAACATTTATGATTTTAGATATTTTTTGCAATATTTTACATATATTACATAAGTAACATTTTATTAATTTAAATGTATTAAATATTTGTCTAAATAATAGGAAAAAGTAGTCCGTTATTCATCTTTGCAGCTTTCAATGACGTAAGGACGTAACCGTAAACGTAATCCGCCATTTTGAAGAGTACCGATGGAGGAAGCAGCTGGAAGCTGATCTACGTCCAGGTAGGAAACAATTTTAACTTTATTTATACATCTTAGATTAAAAAAGGATACATATATTGTAAAGAAAGGATAAGGAGAGGTTGCGGTGTTTGAATGTTTTGTAAAACATGTAAAAAAAGCATGTCGCCGATCATGTTATTAGCGTATGCCTATGTCGGGTCTCTGAAAGTGAAAGTGAAATGTTTTGATTATAATTAGTAGTTCTAAACATTAAGGTGCCGATTCCGATCCTGGAAAAATTTTCCCCGTACGACCCGTATCCGGTCTTTTTACCGTACGAATCGTACAAGTAGCGTACAAACTGCCAAGTACGATTCGTATGGGAAAAAGTCCATACGAATCGCATTTGGAAAATTTCCCCACACGTCCTCGGGTCGGAAAAAGTGTCCGACACATCCCCGGACGATTTTGCGTACAAATGTGAAAAGTGAAGTCCGAGCGCGCAAGTACGATCCATCCCGTGCGTCCGATGTTACAACCGTATGGAAAATGCACCGTACGGACCGAACTCCCATAGCAACCATGGAGACATGTGCCCGCATACGCGCCGACCCTCCCCCCAGCCCCTGTGAGTACGCGCCGAACCCCCACCCGTGTATGTACACCCGTGTACGTACGAGTCGTACCCCCACCCGTGTATGTACACCCGTGTACGTACGAGTCGCACCCCCACCCGTGTATGTACGGTGCGTACCCCCAGCACTACGGGGGTACGCACCGTACATACACGGGTGGGGGTACGACTCGTACGTACACGGGTGTACATATACGGGTGGGGGTATGACTCGTACATACATGGGTGTACATACACGGGTGGGGGTACGACTCGTACGTACACGGGTGTACATACACGGGTGGGGGTTCGGCGCGTACTCACGGGGGCTGGGGGGGGGGTACGGCGCGTACCGGGCCCCCTAATCTGGCTGTTTCGCGGCGTACTTCGCTTTTCCTGCACTTTTTGGGTGCCGTAAAAATATTGCCGTCCGGACTGCTGTCGGTTCGAATCGTACTTCCTGGTTCGTGAAACGCTGCCTGAAAGCGTCCCGACGTCACGTTGGAGCATTCCCGGATCACATTCGTATGTATATTTTCGTCGGTCGGTGTTTTTTACGATTCGTACAGAAATGGTGTTTCCGTGCGAATCGTACTTCCATGTTTGTAATGTTTTTTTCCTGGGTACGAGTCGGACGGAGAAAACGCTCCGACCGACGGTTCGTACCCGGTTTTTCCAGGATCGGAATCGGCACCTAAATATTTTATGGAAATTCATGTATAATAGAACGTTTTTGGATATTTTGTACAAAAAAATCGAACGGTTAATTAAAAATACTAGTTTGTCTTTTGGTACGGAGAAAAAAAAAAAAAAAGATAACTATGGAAAAAGGTAAAGATAATTTGTTTACTATATTTTCTAAAGATTATTTGAAAGAATAAAAAAATTATTCATTGCGTTGCTTTAAAAATTGTAAAATCGAAGATATAGTGACACTATGATTTGGAAGGTGGTACTAAATGCAACTTTGGAATGGATTGTCACATTTAGAACAAAGTGAACAGGTTTTTTCGCATTTTGAGTATGGTTTAATTTTGGAATTGGGTTTTTGGAAAGATTGTATTTATTGTTGAAAAAAAATAATAATAAAAAGAAAAAATTATAAGGTAGCTTGACTCGACTAATAATTTGAAAAAACGTTTTACAAAAATTGTATTGCCAATTGTAATTTGTGTTGGATTAAATTTAATGCAAAGCAGGAAAGTAAAGGTTGAAAAGTTAATTAGAAGTTTAGAATGTTAGAAACATTTTCAAGGTAGTCTAGAGCCACACACAACGAAAACTGTTGTATAATACCCAATAGTCTTTCAGAAATTTCCTTTATTTTTTGAGAAACTCGTGGGTTTAGACTACCAGCTAATGTTTGTGAAAGTTTCATTTCTTGAAAACTTTGCTCCTTCTTCAAAGTTTCCAAGAAAGAGTAGAAATTAGGATGTGGTTTGCCAATTGTATGGTTGAAGGAGTTATGCCATCCCTCAATGGCATTATTTGTTTTAGCTTCTCCCTCTAAACAGCTCGTGTAACAGTTCCACCACTCCACATGGAAACGTGGCTTCCTCCTGCGACCCGATCTGCTTAGGTGCCCAATCCATGTGTCTTCAAAATAATTTAAGATGGGTGCCAATTTCTCTTCATTTACATTGTAATATTCAGATTCTGTAATGGCAGTGTAGTACTCGTCTACACTTTCGGGAGGAACAAAACAAAGAGCTGTTAATTTTTTTAATTCAAATTGAAGTTTGCTATCTCTTGAGTATTCTGCAACCAGGGATGTTTTTTGTAACTTACGCCAGAATGCCTGGGAAAAATGAAAAAAAACACCCCTGAATTTGGGTATCCGTGTACGTTTTACTGATCACATTGATCATGCTCAATTCAAAATCTACAATTATTTTCCTAGGACTTTTGGATGTAGAATTTGTAATAACTGATAAAAGTTCAGAGTAAGTTGCAGAAGTCTTATCAGGTAGCAAACTATATACTAAGGGGATCACATTATGGTTAATTTTTGCGTGTATAGTGTAAATTTGAGTGAAAGGATGGGGTGTACTTTTAAACGTTCCATCCATCATCCAAATTTCACTATTTTCTAATTTTACAAGGTTAGGTGGTGTGCTAAAAATAAGAATACGTTTTTGAGGGTTTTCGTTGTCATGGAGAAGGAAGTGTTCATGAGCAAAAGAGATTGTTAGTTCATGTGGTATAACTATGTCAGAAAAGGTATGAGGTGTTGTGGTTTGTGTCTTACTTGCCTGCTTTTGTCTTTGAATAATTCGTCTCAAATTAGGAATTATAGGCATATTACTAGCAACATGACTGGGGACATGCTGTGCAACCTCTCTTAATATGGATCCAGTGGAATCATTGGAGGTGCTTGCAATTTCTTTCATTTCGTTTAATGTTTCTCTAACATCAATCTCCATTGCAGAGGCAGAGTGGTTATGTTCTGTTGTTTTAATAATGATATTATCATGTGTAACCGCTCTGCCACTGCAATGGGTTGAGTAGTATTGCACACACCTCCAATGATTTCTAGGAAAACTCATCCTTTCTTTACAATATATGTATCCAGAATGTTTCAGTAATTTGTTTCCTTTTCTGGATTTAATGTAGCATGCAGTTTCTTGAGTAGACAATAAGGTGCCAATCACGATCCTGTAAAAACCGGGTACCAACCGTCGGACGGAGCATATTCTCCGTCCGACGCGTACCCGGTCGTCAAAATATACCAACATGGAATTACGATTCGCACGGAAACACCATTTCCGTACGAATCGTACAAAACCCCGACCGACGAAAATAAACATACAAATGCGATCCGGGAAAGAGCCGACCTGACGTCGGGACGCACGCAGCCTGCCATTCACGAACCAGGAATTACGATTCACACCGACGTCATCCCGCACGGTGAATATTTTCCGGCTGCCAAAAACTGCCGGGAAATCAGGACGACGCGAACAAGGAGTACCAGTACGCGATGGACAGACAGGACGACGCGAACAAGGAGTACCAGTACGCGACGGACAGACAGGACGACGCGAACAAGGAGTACCCGTACGCGACGGACAGACATGGACCCGAACCTACGTGTCATCCCGGCCCTCATAGCAGTCGACCTCCTCTACAGGTTACGACGCAGACGCCGCAGAAGGTCAGAACAACAAAGGGAGGGGGGAAAGGGGGGGGGGGTGGCAGGTCCAGGGCAGTCCACAAAACCCCCACCATAGTCACACAGCACACATGCCCTGGACATACCTGACCATCAGGCCCTGGTCACTACGAGGAGGTGGGGGCGTGTCCAGCTAAGCCAGCGACCGCCACAACGGAAGTTCTTGACGACGCAAACCGGCAACACAACCAGACAGGTACGTCCCGTACCCACGCCTTAAGAGCGTGGGTACGAGTCGTACCACGCCCACACCTACGTCACCCCAACAATGGCGGGACGGCTCGTACCCACGTGGCAAAGGCCTGGGTACGGGCCGCACAAGCATCACATAGCGTGGGGACGGATATGTACGGACCGTACCCTCACCCCGTATGCATGGAGCGTACCCCCCACCCCAACAGTGTAAGTACGACCCGTACCCTCACACGCGGACGCATGGAGCGTACCCCCACCCCAACCGTGTATGTACGACATGTACCCCCACCTTGTATGCATGGAGCGTACCCCCCATGCCAACAGTGTAAGTACGACACGTCCCCCCACCCGCGTACGTATGGAGCGTACCCCCACCCCAACAGTGTAAGTACGACCCGTACCCTCACCCGCGTACGTATGGAGCGTACCCCCACCCCAACAGTGTAAGTACGACCCGTACCCTCACACGCGTACGTATGGAGCATACCCCCACCCCAACAGTGTAAGTACGACCCGTACCCTCACACACGTACGTATGGAGCGTACCCCCACCCCAACAGTGTAAGTACGACCGTACCCTCACCCGCGTACGTATGGTGCGTACCCCCACCCCAACAGTGTAAGTACGACACGTCCCCCCACCCGCGTATGCAAGGAGCGTACCCCCCATGCCAACAGTGTGAGTACGACACGTCCCCCCACCCGCGTACGTATGGAGCGTACCCCCACCCCAACAGTGTAAGTACAACCCGTACCCTCACCCGCGTACGTATGGAGCGTACCCCCACCCCAAAAGTGTAAGTACGACCTGTACCCTCACCCGCATACGTATGGAGCGTACCCCCACCCCAACAGTGTATGTACGACCCGTACCCTCACACGCGTACGTATGGAGCGTACCCCCACCCCAACAGTGTATGTACGACCCGTACCCTCACACGCGTACGTATGGAGCGTACCCCCCACCCCAACAGTGTAAGTACGACACGTCCCCCCACCCGCGTATGCAAGGAGCGTACCCCCCATGCCAACATAGTACGAACGACACGTCCCCCCACCCGCGTATGCATGGAGCGTACCCCCCACCCCAACAGTGTAAGTACGACACGTACCCTCACCCGCGGACGTATGGAGCGTACCCCCACCCCAACAGTGTAAGTACGACCCGTACCCCCATGGAGCGAACCCACACACGTGTATGGACAAAGCGTACATATTGTTAAATAGGAGGGGTGTGTGCAGAGTCCTCCCAGCAGTGCCCAGAGACAGGAGGGGTGTGTGCAGAGTCCTCCCAGCAGTGCCCAGACACAGGAGGGGTGTGTGCAGAGTCCTCCCAGCAGTGCCCAGAGACAGGAGGGGTGTGTGCAGAGTCCTCCCAGCAGTGCCCAGAGACAGGAGGGGTGTGTGCAGAGTCCTCCCAGCAGTGCCCAGACATAGGAGGGGTGGGTGCAGAGTCCTCCCAGCAGTGCCCAGAGACAGGAGGGGTGGGTGCCTATCACTCCCAGCAGTGCCCAGAGACAGGAGGGGTGGGTGCAGAGTCCTCCCAGCAGTGCCTAGAGACAGGAGGGGTGGGTGCAGAGTCCTCCCAGCAGTGCCAAGACATAGGAGGGGTGGGTGCAGAGTCCTCCCAGCATTGCCAAGACATAGGAGGGGTGGGTGCAGAGTCCTCCCAGCAGTGCCCAGAGACAGGAGGTGTGGGTGCAGAGTCCTCCCAGCAGTGCCCAGAGACAGGAGGGGTGTGTGCAGAGTCCTCCCAGCAGTGCCCAGACGCAGGAGGGGTGGGTGCCTATCACTCACAGCAGTGCCCATGGAACGCAAAGGGTGGAGTAGCCACAGATACCATGCCGACAAATTTCAGTCAGGTGCACAAAGACCCTGCAGTACATGTACCACATGTGTGCGAGGCTGGGAGTATACGCATGCATAGCGCAGAAAAGAAAACATGTACACATGAAGTCATGTCAATAGTCCACATACACAAGTACAATGACTACCAAGAATGCCACGAATGATGCAGGTGGAGACATCGTTCAGCATGCATGTGCAAAGTAGAAGGAGTCTGTCACACACCCAGCTAATGTACACACAGCTCAGCGTGAAATATTGGGAACACCCTGCAGGGAAGATGTCAGGGTACACAGAGGAAGGAATACACCTTTGGACAATTTCACCATGCAGCAACTGCTTACATGAACAGAGAAACCTAGCTAACACCGTGTGATGGCCCACAGATTCCAGGGTCCCCCCTATGACCAGCACACTACTACATTTCCCACACAACCAACACGGGTGTACATACAGGGGGGTTCGACTCGAACGTACACGGGGGGTTCGACTCGAACGTACACGGGGGGTTCGACTCGAACGTACACGGGTGTACATACACGGGGGGTCGGCGCGTACATGCGGGGGCTGGGGGGGGTCGGCGCGTAGGTACGGGGGCTGGGGGGGGTACGGTGCGTACGTACGGGGGCTGGGGGGGGTACGGTGCGTATGTACGGGGGCTGGGGGGGGTCGGCGCGTAGGTACGGGGGCTGGGGGGGGGTCGGCGCGTAGGTACAGGGGCTGGGGGGGTACGGTGCATACGTACGGGGGCTGGGGGGGGTACGGTGCGTACGTACTGGGGCTGGGGGGGGGTCGGCGCGTACATACGGGGGCTGGGGGGGGTCGGCGCGTAGGTACGGGGGCTGGGGGGGGGGTCGGCGCGTACGTACGGGGGCTGGGGGGGGTCGGCGCGTATGCGGGCACGTCTCCATGGTTGCTATGGGAGTTCGGTGCGGACGGTGTTTTTTCCATCCGGTTGTAACCTCGGACGCACGGGATGGATCGTGATTCCTCGGTCGGACTTCACCTTTCACATTTGTACGGTAAATCGTACGAGGACGTGTCGGACACATTTTCCGACCCGAGGACGTGTGGGGAATGATTCCCAATGCGGTTCGTATGGACTTTTTACCATGCGAATCGTGATTGCCAGTTCGTACGGCACTTGTACGATTCGTACGGTAAAAAGACCGGATACGAGTCGCACGGGGAAATTTTTTACCGGATCGTAATCGGCACCTTAATCTCTCTGTGCCTAACAAAAAGGAATGTGTCCATCTGTAACGAAACTGGTGCTCATGTAAAGCACTCTGATACCCTATGTCTCGGGTCTAGTTCGCGCTATATAAAACTCTTTAAAAAATATATATATTTGTACACTGCGGGTTCTCAAGGGGTGAACAACCTTTACAACGCAACTTTTACAACGCACTACCTTTACAACGCAATTTTTACAACGCATTTTCTTTTACAACGCATGCTTTTACAACGCCTGTTTTTACAACGTAAGTACCTTTATAACGCAAAGACTTTTACAACGCATTTATTATCTTTTTAATTATTATTTATTTAATTATAAATTAATATTATTTATTATAGAAAATTAGTGAAATGAAAATTTAATTTTTAAATAAAGTGAAGTATTTTAATTATTTTCTAAAATGTATTGAAAAAGAAAACATTAGTATTAATAATTAAATTATTTTACTTAATCAAAAATCCAAAATAGAAGCAAATAAATACTCTAGTAATAATCTAGTATATATACGTAAAAATATAATGTTAATAATGAATTTAATTATTTATAAAATTGTATACTACAATATTTATTTATTTTGCAAATTAATACTCTGGAAATATTTAATAAAGTGAAGTTTTTTAATTATTTTTTAAAATTTATTAATACAGAAATTACTCTAGTATTGATAAATAATACTTTAGTATTAATAATTAAATTGTGTTGCATAAGCAAAAATCCAAAAAAAGTATCAAATTAATACTCTAGTAACAATCTAGTAAACATACTAAAAAATATACTGTGAATACAATTACTCTAGTATTGATAAATAATACTTTAGTATTAATAATTAAATTGTTTTGCATAGTCAAAAATCCAAAAAAGTATCAAATTAATACTCTAGTAATAATCTAGTAAATATACTGAAAAATATACTGTGAATAAAATTACTCTAGTATTGATAAATAATACTTTAGTATTAATAATTAAATTGTTTTGCATAGTCAAAAATCCAAAAAAGTATCAAATTAATACTCTAGTAATAATCTAGTAAATATACTGAAAAATATACTGTGAATAATGAATTTAATTATTTATAAAATTGTTTACTACAATACTTAATTAATTTGGAAATTAATACTCTGGAAATATTTAATAAAGTGAAATTTTTAAATGTTTTTTAAAATTAATAAATAAAGAAATTACTCTAGTATTGATAAAGAATACTTTACTATTAATAAATAATCCAAAAAAATAGCAAATTAATACTCTAGTAATAATCTAGTATATATACTTCAAAAAAATACTGTGAAAAATGAATTTAATTATTTATAAAATTGTTTAAAAAAATACTCATTCAATTTGCAAATTAATTCTCTGGAAACAATTAATATAGATTAATATTAACAGTTACAATAAAAAGATATAGTGCTAAGATATTTTTAAAATAATTAGCTTTTTAAAAAATAAATAAAATAAAAATAAACCTCAAAATATATTTTGAAAAATTTCTTAAGAATGTAAAACAAATATATTTATTTTTACAATAATTTATTAGTAGGAAAATTAATTTAAAAGAATAATAAAAAAAAAAATCCCACGGTTTAGTATTGATTTCTATGGGTAAAATTGTCCTTCATTTATTTCAATAGGTCAAGCTGGATGTCCCGCGGAACTGGAAAGCAAGGTGTGAAAAAAGAAGAAAGGGGAACTTTGGAAAGAAAATGAAAATAGTGTAGAGGTAAGGAAGAAATGACGTGATTTTAGAAGTAAAAAGATAGAAGAAATAAGTATATGTAAAATAAATACATTAATACAAATAAAGAATACATTGTTTCGAGTTTCAATTGTTTATTGAAAAAAAAAAAACATTTATGATTTTAGATATTTTTTACAATATTTTACATATATTACATAAGTAACATTTTATTAATTTAAATGTATTAAATATTTGTCTAAATAATAGGAAAAAGTAGTCCGTTATTCATCTTTGCAGCTTTCAATGACGTAAGGACGTAACCGTAAACGTAATCCGCCATTTTGAAGAGTACCGATGGAGGAAGCAGCTGGAAGCTGATCTACGTCCAGGTAGGAAACAATTTTAACTTTATTTATACATCTTAGATTAAAAAAGGATACATATATTGTAAAGAAAGGATAAGGAGAGGTTGCGGTGTTTGAATGTTTTGTAAAACATGTAAAAAAAGCATGTCGCCGATCATGTTATTAGCGTATGCCTATGTCGGGTCTCTGAAAGTGAAAGTGAAATGTTTTGATTATAATTAGTAGTTCTAAACATTAAGGTGCCGATTCCGATCCTGGAAAAATTTTCCCCGTACGACCCGTATCCGGTCTTTTTACCGTACGAATCGTACAAGTAGCGTACAAACTGCCAAGTACGATTCGTATGGGAAAAAGTCCATACGAATCGCATTTGGAAAATTTCCCCACACGTCCTCGGGTCGGAAAAAGTGTCCGACACATCCCCGGACGATTTTGCGTACAAATGTGAAAAGTGAAGTCCGAGCGCGCAAGTACGATCCATCCCGTGCGTCCGATGTTACAACCGTATGGAAAATGCACCGTACGGACCGAACTCCCATAGCAACCATGGAGACATGTGCCCGCATACGCGCCGACCCTCCCCCCAGCCCCTGTGAGTACGCGCCGAACCCCCACCCGTGTATGTACACCCGTGTACGTACGAGTCGTACCCCCACCCGTGTATGTACACCCGTGTACGTACGAGTCGCACCCCCACCCGTGTATGTACGGTGCGTACCCCCAGCGCTACGGGGGTACGCACCGTACATACACGGGTGGGGGTACGACTCGTACGTACACGGGTGTACATATACGGGTGGGGGTATGACTCGTACATACATGGGTGTACATACACGGGTGGGGGTACGACTCGTACGTACACGGGTGTACATACACGGGTGGGGGTTCGGCGCGTACTCACGGGGGCTGGGGGGGGGGGTACGGCGCGTACCGGGCCCCCTAATCTGGCCGTTTCGCGGCGTACTTCGCTTTTCCGGCACTTTTTGGGTGCCGTAAAAATATTGCCGTCCGGACTGCTGTCGGTTCGAATCGTACTTCCTGGTTCGTGAAACGCTGCCTGAAAGCGTCCCGACGTCACGTTGGAGCATTCCCGGATCACATTCGTATGTATATTTTCGTCGGTCGGTGTTTTTTACGATTCGTACGGAAATGGTGTTTCCGTGCGAATCGTACTTCCATGTTTGTAATGTTTTTTTCCTGGGTACGAGTCGGACGGAGAAAACGCTCCGACCGACGGTTCGTACCCGGTTTTTCCAGGATCGGAATCGGCACCTAAATATTTTATGGAAATTCATGTATAATAGAACGTTTTTGGATATTTTGTACAAAAAAATCGAACGGTTAATTAAAAATACTAGTTTGGTGCCAATTCCGATCCGGTAAAAAAATTCCCCGTCCGACTCGTATCCGGATTTTTTTCCGTCCGAATCGTCAAAGTAGCGTACAAACTGCCAAGTACGATTCGAACGGAAAAAAGTCCATACGAATCGCATTGGGAAGATTTCCCCACACGTCCTCGGGTCGGGAAAATTCACCGACACGTCCCCGGTCGAAAAACCCACCGTGCGGAAAAATAAAGTCCGACAGCGCAAGTACGATCCCTCCCGTCCTCCCCATTTCACAACCGTACGCAAAAAACACCGTCCGAACCGAACTCCCATAGCAACCATGGAGACATGTGCCCGCATACGCGCCGAACACCCCACCACCCCCCCGCCCGCGTATGTACGCACCGAACCCCCCCCAGCCGTGTATGTACGCACCGAACCACCACCCGTGTATGTACGCACCAAACCCCCCCCAGCCGTGTATGTACGCACCAAACCCCCACCCGTGTATGTACGCCCCCGAACCCCCACCCGTGTATGTACGCCCCGAACCCCCACCCGTGTATGTACGCCCCGAACCCCCACCCGTGTATGTACGCCCCGAACCCCCACCCGTGTATGTACGCCCCAAACCCCCACCCGTGTATGTACGCCCCGAACCCCCACCCGTGTATGTACGCCCCGAACCCCCACCCGTGTATGTACGCACCCAAGCACCACCCGTGTATGTACGCCCCGAACCCCCACCCGTGTATGTACGCCCCGAACCCCCACCCGTGTATGTACGCCCCGAACCCCCACCCGTGTATGTACGCACCCAAGCACCACCCGTGTATGTACGCCCCGAACCCCCACCCGTGTATGTACGCCCCGAACCCCCACCCGTGTATGTACGCACCGAACCCCCCCCAGCCGTTTATGTATGCACCGAACCACCACCCGTGTATGTACGCACCAAACCCCCCCAGCCGTGTATGTACGCACCAAACCCCCACCCGTGTATGTACGCCCCCGAACCCCCACCCGTGTATGTACGCCCCGAACCCCCACCCGTGTATGTACGCCCCGAACCCCCACCCGTGTATGTACGCCCCGAACCCCCACCCGTGTATGTACGCACCCAAGCACCACCCGTGTATGTACGCCCCGAACCCCCACCCGTGTATGTACGCCCCGAACCCCCACCCGTGTATGTACGCCCCGAACCCCCACCCGTGTATGTACGCACCCAAGCACCACCCGTGTATGTACGCCCCGAACCCCCACCCGTGTATGTACGCCCTGAACCCCCACCCGTGTATGTACGCACCGAACCCCCACCCGTGTATGTACGCCCTGAACCCCCACCCGTGTATGTACGCCCTGAACCCCCACCCGTGTATGTACGCACCGAACCCCCCCCAGCCGTGTATGTACGCACCGAACCACCACCCGTGTATGTACGCACCAAACCCCCCCCAGCCGTGTATGTACGCACCAAACCCCCACCCGTGTATTTACGCACCGAACCACCACCCGTGTATGTACGCACCAAACCCCCCCCAGCCGTGTATGTACACACCGAACCCCCCCCCCAGCCGTGTATGTACGCACCGAACCCCCCCCAGCCGTGTATGTACGCACCAAACCCCCCCCCAGCCGTGTATGTACGCACCGAACCACCACCCGTGTATGTACGCACCAAACCCCCCCCAGCCGTGTATGTACGCCCCCTAACCCCCACCCGTGTATGTACGCACCAAACCCACACCCGTGTATGTACGCACCGAACCCCCCCCCAGCCGTGTATGTACGCACCGAACCACCACCCGTGTATGTAGGGCCGTACCCACACCCCACCAGGGAATGTACGGACCGTACCCCCACCAGTGCATGTACGGACCGTACTGACGCCAAAAACACACGTACTGAACCAGGACAAACCATATTTACACAAGGAGAGTCAATAAGAGTTTCCCCACACCACCAAACATGCCCAACAACCCCACAAACATCACATACACTCACCTGCAACTGCCAAACTGCCAAACAGAGGCCCAAAACTCAATCACTCCTCATAACACACCCACACAAATTTCAAACACAGCCACACCCAAAAATGGACCAATAAAAATGGACCACACACACAAACCATGAGCCTTTGCAACAGACCCACTGCTGCCAGAGCCCACAGACGACCCACACCACCATACTTGAACCTCACACTTGCATACCTTCACACAACCACCTACACAAACACCCCCTCATCACATTCACACACACACCTCCACTACCACACCCACCCACCGTGCGGAAAAATAAAGTCCGACAGCGCAAGTACGATCCCTCCCGTCCTCCCCATTTCACAACCGTACGCAAAAAACACCGTCCGAACCGAACTCCCATAGCAACCATGGAGACATGTGCCCGCATACGCGCCGAACACCCCACCACCCCCCCGCCCGCGTATGTACGCACCGAACCCCCCCCAGCCGTGTATGTACGCACCGAACCACCACCCGTGTATGTACGCACCAAACCCCCCCCAGCCGTGTATGTACGCACCAAACCCCCACCCGTGTATGTACGCCCCCGAACCCCCACCCGTGTATGTACGCCCCCGAACCCCCACCCGTGTATGTACGCCCCGAACCCCCACCCGTGTATGTACGCCCCGAACCCCCACCCGTGTATGTACGCCCCAAACCCCCACCCGTGTATGTACGCCCCGAACCCCCACCCGTGTATGTACGCCCCGAACCCCCACCCGTGTATGTACGCACCCAAGCACCACCCGTGTATGTACGCCCCGAACCCCCACCCGTGTATGTACGCCCCGAACCCCCACCCGTGTATGTACGCCCCGAACCCCCACCCGTGTATGTACGCACCCAAGCACCACCCGTGTATGTACGCCCCGAACCCCCACCCGTGTATGTACGCCCCGAACCCCCACCCGTGTATGTACGCACCGAACCCCCCCCCAGCCGTGTATGTACGCACCGAACCACCACCCGTGTATGTACGCACCAAACCCCCCCAGCCGTGTATGTACGCACCAAACCCCCACCCGTGTATGTACGCCCCCGAACCCCCACCCGTGTATGTACGCCCCGAACCCCCACCCGTGTATGTACGCCCCGAACCCCCACCCGTGTATGTACGCCCCGAACCCCCACCCGTGTATGTACGCCCCGAACCCCCACCCGTGTATGTACGCACCCAAGCACCACCCGTGTATGTACGCCCCGAACCCCCACCCGTGTATGTACGCCCCGAACCCCCACCCGTGTATGTACGCCCCGAACCCCCACCCGTGTATGTACGCACCCAAGCACCACCCGTGTATGTACGCCCCGAACCCCCACCCGTGTATGTACGCCCTGAACCCCCACCCGTGTATGTACGCACCGAACCCCCACCCGTGTATGTACGCCCTGAACCCCCACCCGTGTATGTACGCCCTGAACCCCCACCCGTGTATGTACGCACTGAACCCCCCCCAGCCGTGTATGTACGCACCGAACCACCACCCGTGTATGTACGCACCAAACCCCCCCCAGCCGTGTATGTACGCACCAAACCCCCACCCGTGTATGTACGCACCGAACCACCACCCGTGTATGTACGCACCAAACCCCCCCAGCCGTGTATGTACACACCGAACCCCCCCCCAGCCGTGTATGTACGCACCGAACCCCCCCCAGCCGTGTATGTACGCACCGAACCCCCCCCCAGCCGTGTATGTACGCACCGAACCACCACCCGTGTATGTACGCACCAAACCCCCCCCAGCCGTGTATGTACGCCCCCTAACCCCCACCCGTGTATGTACGCACCAAACCCACACCCGTGTATGTACGCACCGAACCCCCCCCCAGCCGTGTATGTACGCACCGAACCACCACCCGTGTATGTAGGGCCGTACCCACACCCCACCAGGGAATGTACGGACCGTACCCCCACCAGTGCATGTACGGACCGTACTGACGCCAAAAACACACGTACTGAACCAGGACAAACCATATTTACACAAGGAGAGTCAATTAGAGTTTCCCCACACCACCAAACATGCCCAACAACCCCACAAACATCACATACACTCACCTGCAACTGCCAAACTGCCAAACAGAGGCCCAAAACTCAATCACTCCTCATAACACACCCACACAAATTTCAAACACAGCCACACCCAAAAATGGACCAATAAAAATGGACCACACACACAAACCATGAGCCTTTGCAACAGACCCACTGCTGCCAGAGCCCACAGACGACCCACACCACCATACTTGAACCTCACACTTGCATACCTTCACACAACCACCTACACAAACACCCCCTCATCACATTCACACACACACCTCCACTACCACACCCACACACCCACAACCATCCACCCCCACACCCCCACAACCATCCACCCCCACACCCCCACAACCATCCACACCCACACCCCCACAACCATCCACACCCACACCCCACGCCATGTCCACCACCAAGAATCCAAAGTTCAGAAAGGAGGAGCTGGAGATCCTTGTCGACGAAATCCTCAGAGTCGAGCCACAGCTCTTTGGGACATTGGTCAGACAGACCAGCATATCCGAAAAAACTGCCATGTGGCAGAGGATTGTCGATTCTGTGAATGCTGTTGGGACCACCAGAAGGACCAGGCATGAGTGCCAATCCAGGTGGTACGATCTGCGGAGGACGGTCAAGAGGAAGATGACTGACAATCACAACCAGGGGAACATCACTGGAGGAGGGCCGCCCCCCAGACCGGTACAATACCATCCCTGGGAGGAGAAGGTGATGTCCACGCTGGCGGTGGAGGGACTACACGGACTGCCTGGACTCCCAGACCCTGGTGAGTACACAAACAACTCACCTCACATGGGGGGGATGCCATACACAATCAATCATGCATGCCACCCCCCCCAAGCCACCACCGCACACAACAACACTCCACAAACACACACATGCCACTAGCGCCTCCATGCCCCATGCATCAATCAGGGCCATGCCAAGTCACAGGCCACACAAAACACCAACACAACACAGGATGTGGTCGATGCTGGGAGTGGGGGCATCAAAACTAACATTGAGCAACTCACAAGCACAAAACAATGCCCTCAGCCCATATGGCCCAGGGCACAGCCATACAAACTGTGTGTACCCACACAGTACTGTCTTGCCTGCAAATGGTGGCTGCCATGCAGGATGACATGGGTCTGAAGGCACAATTTGCACATTACAGCAGACAATGAAGATGCATCGCTCTGATAGAGTCTCAGCACACACCGCCACAGCAGCAGCCTACACTCAGACACACTGCCTAATGGGTGCCCGGAGAACAGGGACTAACTCACATGAACAAGCCAATGGCCATTCAAAGACCGGCTAACTGTGTGTGCCCAGGAAGCTGGCCTGAGGTGACAGAGAGTGACAAAGAGAGGGAGGGAGAGGGGGAATGAGAGGGAAGGAGACAGAGGGGGACACAGGGAGACAGACAGAGGGAGGGAGTAGGGTGACAGAGGGAGACCGACAGAGGGAGGGAGGAGGGTGACAGAGGGAGGGAGGAAGGGAGACACAGGGAGACTAAATCACCCTTGGGTGGTGTGGCCATGTCCACTCGTCAGCCGGTGGACTGTGTGCATGCAGACCAGGTCTGGCAGTGCCTCAAACCCCCCCTTCCATAGATGAAGACCGGTCCATGTGTCAATCTGTGCACGAGTCCATCCGTGCTGCAGGCACAGACCTAACCACACACCCAGTATACCCACCCACTGTGTCGGTAAGAACCCTGTCACAAATGCTTCAGTCCCCTACGTGCAACATCAAATTGCCTTGGCAAAACACCATTTGGCCACGTACAGTGCAACACGTAAGGCGCCTCTGCATGGCTCGCTACGCCCGCACACCACACTGCTGACTGTGTACCCAAATAGATGCATCAACTAAGATTGTGTCTCACACATGCGTAAAGCCCTGACAGCTGTGGCCAAGGGACATACCCATGCACAAGTGCACTGTGAGAGGAATGCAAGACAGATCCAACTACCCAGAGGAAGAGTGCCAAATCAGAAATGCATGAAACATGGATGCCACATGTGACACTGTTAACATTGTCTCTCTCACACACAGGTCAACGTCGACGAACACCCCCCAACACTGGGGGGGAAGTCTCACAGGACCAGGCTCCGCGGGATGAGGACCCCACCGCCAGCGATGACTCTCACCACTCCGTGGATGACCCAGACCAACCTGGCCCCTCTGGTGTCCAACCACCTGCAGCACCTGCGTCAGGTACAACTGTGCCAACCACCACCCCCATTCCTGCCACATCCCAGGAGACGTCCAGGAGCCCTGCCCGCACACGACCACCCAGCCAGTCTGCCCAGGAGGGACACGGTCCTCCGGGCACCCAGGAGGAGGCAGGCGGCAACGCAGATGCCATCCCTCAGGGGTCCCGGAGACCCGATGCACCCACAACGGCAGGCCAGGTGCACGTGGGCAGGGGTGGCGGGAGTGGAGGACGGCGGAGGCGCGAACCTGACCAGGCAGCTCAGGACCCGGTAGTGTCCCAGGTCAGCAACATCCTGGATACATACCGGCGTGACACCAGGGACATGGACCAGATTGCGTCCACCCTCAATGACATCAAGGGGACCCTCCAGGAGATGAAGACCCTGCAGTCCCAGCAACATGCCTGTCAACTGCAACACCAAGGAAGGATGGAGGATAGACAGGCTGAGCTCGTGGCGGTGCAAACCCAAATGACCGGTGTACTCCGTCGGATTGCCGACAACATGAGCAACCCTCCCTGTGGCACCAGGCGAAGGCCATTACCAGACACAGGGAGGGATCAGGAGGAGGAGGATTCATCCGACGGAGCGTCACAGACATCGTCACGGACTGCTTCCGAGGGTCCCCGCAGGAAGGTGGGTCGTCCACGAAAAAGACTGTGAGAGTCAGCAGAACATCACCATCTCCCAGGTCACCTGGCCTGGCACCTGGCCCTCTGGCCCAATAGCAGCACATGACATTCTCTGCCACATGGACTTGCTGGTCACTGTCTGACCTATGTTGACGAAGACTGTGGCATGGACTCTGACATTTTGCTACGGCAAGGATACCAACTCCCCCAGTGAACTTTGGATTCTACACTCCCGCTGTGCACCTCTTGTCATCCCCACAAACCCGTACCCCACCACAAATAAATTAATCACACTTACAAGATGATGCCGTGATTCTGCATTATTACAATACATGTGTGTGTCGTAAAGTCAAAGCATGCCTGATCTCAGAATTAACTCCAACCATCCAAACCGTGGGGTCGCAGTCTTGCCCAGGACACACACGGGTCCCAATGTATCATCTGATACAGACATGGAGTACCATACTCCCCTGTGCTGGGCCCAACCAGCTGAGTGGTTCCCGCACAACTGTGGCTACAGACACATTCAGGGGAGCAACAGTCATGCGCAGAGGTCAGGGATCATGTGGAGTGACCTGGCTTGCCGCTCCCAGGTATGTCTAGACATGTGTCCCTACAATGTCCTGCATGCTTGCGTCAGGCGGATGTTGAGAATGGTGGCTAGCCCGAGGTTGGATGCATGGAGATGCCAGAATGGAGTTTTGGATCACAGTGCCACATGGTTGTGTTGGGGTTGTGGGCTGCATCATGAGTGTGGGCGTGGATCGAGAAGGTCATCCTGCAGCTGGCTGTGAAACATTCCCCCCATCTCGTTTGGACGTTGATGTGGCCTGGTTGCCCGATGCAGTAGCAGAGCTGTGCAGATGCACTCCGGAAATGGACAAGTATCATGGGAGTCGTAAGGCACATGTCGGTAGACTGCAGGGTAGGATTCGACACGGATGTTGTAGTTGCCCTGGGGGATGGTCTCTCTTGCCTTGAGGTGGATGGAACTGTGCATCTTGTGCATAATACAGTTCCCACTCCCTGACAAACCCCTAGCATCTTGTCACTCTACACATAGACACATATGCACCACCTCTGAAAACTATGCCAGACATGCCGCACGCACAGTGGCAGCAGGCCACCATTGACAGGGAAGAGGCACCTTGGAGACAGAGGGACAAATTTATTAGTCATGTGTGTTGGAATGACAATGATACTCTGTCAACACATACACAGGTCATGTGGATGAACATGTGGGAGCAACACTGGCACCCCCCATTGCAACACAGATGCTGGTATTCCATTGAACTGGCACACAAGTGACGGATAACAGCTAAACACCCCCTGCTGCCACGGAGAGGCCGCTATACACCATTGAGGCACTGATGGGGCAATCACACACCATGTCAACCCGGTGCAACCTGTATGTTTCCGAGGTCAGTGTTACACACAATGATGGCCTCATCACAATCCCCAATCCCCTGCCACATGACAGTCACCAAGTCTGACCATGGCTCCAGGTGAAGCCTGCCCCATGTCATGTTCCCCATGTAGGATCCACATGAATGTAAATGGAACACACATGAACCGGAGAAGTGCACACAGACTACAAACAATTCACACACCCAAAACGCCGTGAGGCATCCCTTACCCTAAGGAGATTTCAAAACTTGCCCGTGCATGTGACGCAGAATCAGCACATGTTGCTGTGTTCATGAGGAGTAGCAGGAGCACAACAATGCCACCAGCAGACAGCATGCCCATGGACCTGTGGAAGAGAGACACACAAGGAGTCAGCCCAAAGGAGCACATCCGCAAGCATGTACTCAACACGTATCATGTTGTCAACATGACAGGTGACAATGATGACCCTCAGACAACATCCTGCCATTGCGCCATCACTCGAGTGACACTTCAATACACACCACTGACTCACTTGGCAGACATGCAGATGGACACACACATTGCAACACATGCCACACACGGCCCAATGTGTGCACACTCAGACACTGGAACTCACCACTAAGCAAAGAAGTTGCGTATGAGCCGACTCCGCATGTCCTCCACAGCCTCCTCCTCCTCCACATCACTTGCCCCGTCACCAAGGCCTTCATCCTCCACGGATGGATGGTCCTGGTCATCTTGATCCAGTATGAGTGGAACAGCTTCCTCCACTGCCATGTTGTGCAGCATGCAGCAGACGATGATGATCTTGCACACCTTCACCGGGGCATATGGGAGTGCTCCGCCGGTTTTGTGGAGGCACCGGAATCGGCTCTTCAGAAGTCCAAACGTCCTCTCAATGACTCTCCTGGTCCGCCCATGTGCGTTGTTGTAGCGGTGCTCGGCAGCCGTGCTGGGGTTGCGGACAGGCGTCATCAGCCATGGCATGTTGGGATAGCCAGCGTCCCCTACAAGGAAACATCATGGACAGAAGTGTGTCAGCACAAGCAGTGAGCTTGGAAGATGACGCCAAACACTGAACTGCCAGAGTCTACCCACCAACAATACATGCTCGCTCGTTCCGCAGCTGCAGCATCATTTCAGGCAGCCTGCTACGCCTCATGATGAAGGCATCGTGTGCTGATCCTGGAAAGCGAACACAGACATGTGAAATCACCATGTTGGACAGACACACCACAAGGGCATTAATGGAGTGATAATGTTTGCGATTCCTATACACCACCTCCTGTGCCTGTGGTGGTACCAACGCAACATGTGTCCCATCTATGGACCCAATGACATGGGGCATCCCTCCCAGGGCATAGAACTCACGCTTGACATCTGTCAACTGCTCCCGAATTGGGAATTTAATGTACTCATCCAGGTGAACCAACATGGCCTCTAAGAAATCATGCAGAACACGGCTGAACATCGTCTGGGACATGCCCCCGACATCAGCAATGGTATGTTGGAACGTACCCGTGGCAAGGAAATGTAGGGCTGCCATCACCTTCAACTTGGGTATCAGTGCACTGGGATACCTGTGGCGCGGGAGGAGTTGTGCTTCCAGCCGGCCAGTCAACTCATCAATCAACCGTTGGCTGAATCTGTAGCGGCGTATACAGTCCCGTTCATGCAGGGCAGCCATGTCTGGCATACGTCGAGGGAGAGGCGGAGCCCTGCAGTGAAATGGAAGGAACACCGAAGAGTGAGCACTGTACAACGACATTGTCAATGCACTGAGCACATGTTACACAGCCAATACACATATGCCACATTCTGAGTCAGGTCTGTGCCACATTTCCTGGACACGTACGCCAGTCAGGAGACACTCCTACCAAGGGACAGCCACTAACGGAGGGGGGCAAGATCACGATGACATGGCATGAGACTAGCTGTGGGCCAGTGTAAGTGAACATGCACACGCATCACAGGATTCACAGACATCCTCACTTGTGCAGAAGTAGTATGCGTATGGTACAGACAGGTTGTTGGATGCGATATGCACTGGTCACATGTCATAGGAATAGGACAGGCCACACACATTGCCTTGGAGGAGTACATGTCGAGACAGAACATACATAGAGAGCATGTGGATATGTACTTGTGTTGATACTCCGTGTAGTTGCATACATACACACCTCATGGCAATACACATATGTGGGCTGGTGTGCGGAACAGTGTGCCATGGCCATCTGCACACAGACACATGTTGGCAGCAGCAACTGCTGATGCATTGGACCACACACCTACAGTAAAATCATGGAAACACATGCCACACACATGACATGGTTGCAGCGTGCAACGCAGCCATACACATGTCATGTGTAATATTCCGTGTACCTGGCATCAGGGGACAGGTGCGGGTGTCCGTGACTGGGACATGCAAGTGACTCATGGCTCCACTAGTGTGTACGACATGCACACATGTCAAAGGAGTCCAGGGGATGTGTGGTACAATGCGCACCATCACACACGACATGTGTACACAGCTCATCGTACATGTGCTTTGCCCACACCTCAGGGGTAAAGTGCCACATCTCATCCTGACACACCTGTGTCACACACATGTGGTATTGCACAGACAATGCATTGGTGTCCACCCTTGGCAATATCTGACCGCTCCATTCCTGTCTGTGTGCCGCCTGTCACCACTGACAGTTGTGAAATGCACCGTACATACGCTCGAAGTGCGTGTATAGGGTCCCTGGGCCAATATTTCCGCTGGCGTATGCGTACGCCACAGTAGTACGGACCGTACACGCGCTTGTACGGTCCGGATCACAATATGGGCGCTGGCGTATGCGTACGCCACAGTAGTACGGACTGTACACGCGCTTGTACGGTCCGGATCACAATATGGGCGCTGGCGTATGCGTACGCCACAGTAGTACGGACCGTACACGCGCTTGTACGGTCCGGATCACAATATGGGCGCTGGCGTATGCGTACGCCACAGTAGTACGGACTGTACACGCGCTTGTACGGTCCGGATCACAATATGGGCGCTGGCGTATGCGTACGCCACAGTAGTACGGACTGTACACGCGCTTGTACGGTCCGGATCACAATATGGGCGCTGGCGTATGCGTACGCCACAGTAGTACGGACTGTACATGCGCTTGTACGGTCCGGATCACAATATGGGCGCTGGCGTATGCGTACGCCACAGTAGTACGGACCGTACAAGCGCTTGTACGGTCCGTACTACTGTGGCGTATGCATACGCCAGCGCCCATATTGTGATCCGGACCGTACAAGCGCGTGTACGGTCCGTATCACTGCTTGGGGGGTGCCCTAGGGCGTGGAACGCACCGTACCTGTGTGTATATGTATGAAAACACATAGGGGACACATGAGGGACAAGTATAAGGGCCTAAATGCATGATGGTTGCCATGGAGACTGAGTTAGATTTTTGAATTTGAGGACCAGGTGCCCAGCAGAAGTCAGTTTGAAAGAATCTACATTGTTGCAATGTGGATGATGACTTGACATCATCATCAAAACTGAAACCATGCAAAGGCACACACTGGGGTAGGTTTGAAGGGATTGGATGAAACGTAGGATGCAAATGTGACTGACCAATCAATCTGTACTCCTGTACATGAACAGGCCAGCCAGGCATATATCAGGCAGCCAGGTCCCATGAGAGAGCACTTGCCTGCACATCCATTCATCCATGACCACTGCTGCTGATAGTGATTCCTCTGGCACCATGTCCAGGACTGTGAAGAGGTCACAGCCATTCACCCAGGAGGAGAACCTTGCCCTGATAGATGTGATCCTCCCACAGTTCCAGAGCCTGTATGGTCGACCAGGGGTTCAGGTGAGTGCAGACTCCACTAGCTTACACTGTGCCCCTTTTGTGTGCCATTGACTTCTGCCATTGTATCCATGTGTGACAGACATGCACTGTTGTTTGGAGTGGGTCCCAGGGTGTGGAAGGCCTCATGTCACCCATGCAGAGCATGCTGTGTTTCCTGTGTGCACTCCTCACTTGCATAGTGCCTACTGTGACAATGAATGCACGGTGCATGCCACATTCGGCATGCATACTCCTCCTGGGGATGTTGTTTCCACAGTCCTGATGTGATCCTGTGTTCCCCCCAGTGTGACAGGTGTCAGAACCCATGGATGTGTGTTTGTTCAGTGTACCTGTGCTGTGAGTGTCCAAAGGCGGTGTTCGTCCCCTGCACATTGGTGTGTGTGTAAGTCCCCTGTAATGTGGGTGAGTGCATATGGGGAGTGTTGCACACAAGCAGCATGAGGGATGGATGTAGCCTGGTCATCCAATGTGAGCAGGGAGCAGTGCTGTGTGCATGCCGTGCTGAGCCAGCCCCACACCTGTGACACCCCCGTCTACTGGCACATGGGCAGAGTGAGGTGTGTACCCCCAGTTGGCAATGCCATGTGATTGTCCTGTACCTGTGTGTGTCTGTGTACTCTGCTGAGGTAGCATCAGTGTGCTGGGGCAGGTGACTGCTGTGAGGTGCTGTACATAATCCTGTTGTAGCCTGTGAGGCACAGTGTGATCCCTGGTCAGTGAGTGTGTGGTACCCCTCATGCCACCCGTGTACTTTCAATGGCACGTAGTGCATTTGGCCTTCCACAGTGGATAATGTCCCTATGACAAAGGTGCAATTAGTTGCATGCATACCATGTCCTGTTCATAAAGAGGATTGTTCTATATGTGTGTCTCTGTGTCTCTGCTCATGTGGATTAATGTATTCTCACTTTTGCATCCTCACAGGTAGGCGCCATTGCCAAGGGGGAGATCTGGAGTGAAGCCGTCAGTGCCGTGAGGGGTACAGAGGGTCGGAGGCGGAGCCTGTCTCAGGTGAGGAAACGCTGGCAGGACATCCGGTGCTGGACGAGGAGGATTGCACGGGTCCTGCTGGGGGACTCACCTGTGAGCCGTAAGAACCGTGGGCGCCGTCGTCTGACCCACATCCAGAAGCGTGTGCTGGCGGTGGTCTTCCCCGATATGGACAGGCGCCTACAGGAGAAGCAGCAGCAGGAAGGGGGTAGGTACATGTGTGTCAGTTGTGTGTCCCCAGCCAATGTAAGTGTGCAGTTGCATGGATACACTGCCAGGGTTTGATTGTGCAGTGCGTCAACTTCTCAACAATTTAGCACAGTGCTGTTCTCACTCCCTCCCTTCCCCTCCTTGCCATGTGTTCCCTGGTCTGTCTGTAGCCACTCTTGCACAAGGTTATTTAGGCAGGCAGTTCATGCAGGTGCCCTATGCCATCAGCATCATGTGTGGGGGTGATGTGCCACAGGTATGGGGACCTTGCGTGTGCCATGGCCAATTTCCGTCATTGTGGTGTCCATGTCACTTGGCACTGATTGTGAATCACGACATAGGGGTGTGTCTCCAAACTGTACAGCCTTCCAGCATGCATGTCCAATTGTGTGCCCTCTGACATGATGTGCCTGAGTCGGAGGCCTGCTAAGTGCAGGGACGGTTGCTTAATTTGCAGTCATGTCCATCCTGGACCATGGAGGAGTGTGGGCACTACTGTGCCCTGGGGCACCTCTTCCTAGGTATCATGTGCGTCATCCAACAATATGGCCATTCACTGTGTCTTCGCCATGGGTTGGGTAGGGTGGCATTGTACCCTGGGCTCAACTGTTAGGACCTACAGGTTGCTACATGTGTCCACTGTACAGGGGGACCCATTTTGCTCGTGCATACTCACAGTGGGCATTACCTGTGTGTGTTGTTGAGACAATCTGATGATGTTTGCCTGTCAATGATGTGTGGACATGCCCACCAGGGGCTGTGTGTGTACAGTCATTAATTAGTGGAGGCCATGTGTTTTCATCCCAGAGTAAGAGGTGTACATACTTTCTCCTTCTCAATGAGATTGTCTCAGGTGTGGGTGGTTTGTGCGTACAAGGCCTACATGTCAGGAGCTTCATCCTCCTTGCTGGGTTTAGCCTGTGTGTGATGTTTGACTGGACATACGCTCAAGGTGCAGTGACCCAGTCATGTTTGGCCTGGTTTCATGTATTGCCTTTGCAGCATGCGCCAAGAGTAAATGTATATCATTCATGCTCATCCCTTTTTGACGACGCTGTGTGGTGCAGGTGCTGTGCACATTTGTCCCCAGAGGCTGGCTCCTCTGTAAAATTTCAGGTGCAGTGATTTGCTGTTGTGTCATGCTCTCCATTGTGTCTCAGTGGCATGGTGGGTCGAAAAACTGTGTGTTCCATGGCCTACATGTGTACATTGTTTTGTAGGTGTTACTCCTGTTGCTTTTCAGGCTATGCAATGTGACCTATGTATATTTGACTCATGTTACATATGTGTACAGGTGTCTGATTATCTCCTGTCTCTTCACCTTGCCCACAGCATCGCCGGGGGACACGGAAGGAGACACTAGCACGGACCGGGAGGAGGGATTGAGCACCAGTGCCAGCAGTGCTGTCCTGTCTGGCACATGGAGTGGCACGGAGGCCGAAGGGAGTGAGGCAGAGGACCTGTCGACTGCCAACACAGACTATGACGCAGACGGGTCCGAGGCTGAGCTCCAAGAGGTGGCGGAGTCTGCCCCCCCAGCTGATGGCAGCCCTCCACATCCCCCCGCCACCTCAGGTTCCATCACCGGCCTCCCACATGCTCGTGGACCTTCCCTCCGTGCTCGGTCCCCACATGTCTCCTTCCTGCCAGGCACCGCACCCCCTGCCCCTGTCACCACTGCTGCGGTGAGTGCGGAGTCTGTGGACATCCTGAGGCAGTTGCAGGTTGGTCAGACTGCGATGCTAAATGTCCTCCATGCCCACACCCAGGTGCTGACCCAGATGGAGGCATACATGGAGGGCATGTCGGCTGCGCAGTCTGACCAACGGCAGTTGCTGAGGTCCATAGACTCCACACTGACTGCAGCACTGGATCTCCTGCAGCGCTGCGTACCCCCCCCTACCCCTGCCCCATCCACAATTCCCACTCCCGTGCCTGTCACACGCACATCCAGACGTCAGCGTGCACGCACCCCAACAGACACAGGCACCACACCACCAGGGAAGTCTAAGCGCACACCTCCTGTCACGCACACACAGGGTGAGGAAGGCACACCCACTGGGTCGGGGGGGAAACGTAGAACACGCAGCCACAGTGGGAGTCCGCATTCCACACAACCCACTCCCTCCAAATCCACTCCCCTTAGCTCTCCTGGCCAACAGTCGGTGACAGCATCATCCACTGCGAGTGTGCCCCCCAGCCCCAGGATGACACCACCCCGCAAGCGGTGGAGGCGGGACCCGGCCAGGGGAGTTGAGTCCCCCACCCTGTCCACACCCTCCCCCAGTGGCGCTGCGACCCATCCCTTTGCCCCCCCCCCCCTCCTTGGGGCCTGTGGTTGGATTGGGTGCGGGGGGGTCGCTGGGGGAACTTGCCGACGTGTGCAGCGCCATTCTGTCCTCCACCTTTGGCGCTGGCACCCCCCCTGTGGCAGGATCATCCCTCCCTGCACCCACAACACCTACCCTTTCCCCTCCTGTCCCTGCGGTGCCTGTTTCCACCCTCCCCCCTGATGCCCCCTCTTCTGTGGATGAAATGGACTTTTGAACTGTGCAGGCAAGCTAGGGGACACACGTCCCGATGTGTACCCCCCCCCGGACTTTGCTGCTGGGCTGGCCCATGGCCCTTGTACATAGTGGACATTTTCTCTGAGATATTTTCCTGCTGAATAAAGCATTTTCTTTTGTTTTTGCACACTGATGCTTTCCTGGACTTGCTGTTGGTGCTGGTGCTCCCTGAGTTGGGGTGGTGATAATGTGTTAGGGGTCTGTGAAATGTTGGAGTGTGCTGCTCATGGGGTGTACCCTGCCATCTGCGTGCCATCACAAAGGTCTCTGCCAATGGTATTTGGTCATGTTTGCTCTCACTGTATGGTGACATTGTCCCAAGGTGTGTTCCATCCTCTGTGGAGCAGGCCATTTTCCCTGCAGGGTGTCTCCCAAATGCTGTGCTGTGCTGTGTCTACATTTCCTGGATGTGTGAGGGTTGCCGTTCAATATAGCCATGCTGGCTCAGCGATGGCTCCGCCTGCATCTGGGGTATCACCCTTGTTGGTGACTGAACTTGTTGATGGGGTATCTTGTACTATGTCTGGGCACTGCTGGGAGTGATAGGCACCCACCCCTCCTGTGTCTGGGCACTGCTGGGAGGACTCTGCACACACCCCTCCTGCGTCTGGGCACTGCTGGGAGGACTCTGCACCCACCCCTCCTGTGTCTGGGCACTGCTGGGAGGACTCTGCACCCACCCCTCCTGTGTCTGGGCACTGCTGGGAGGACTCTGCACCCACCCCTCCTGTGTCTGGGCACTGCTGGGAGGACTCTGCACCCACCCCTCCTGTGTCTGGGCACTGCTGGGAGGACTCTGCACCCACCCCTCCTGTGTCTGGGCACTGCTGGGAGGACTCTGCACCCACCCCTCCTATGTCTGGGCACTGCTGGGGGTGTTTGGCACACACCATTCTTATTGCAGGTTCGGTGCGTACATACACGGGTGGGGGTTTGGTGCGTACATACACGGCTGGGGGGGGTTCTGTGCGTACATACACGGGTGGTGGTTCGGTGCGTACATACACGGCTGGGGGGGGTTCGGTGCGTACATACACGGGTGGGGGTTCTGTGCGTACATACACGGGTGGTGGTTCGGGGCGTACATACACGGGTGGGGTGGGGGTTGGATGCGTACATACACGGGTGGTGCTTGGGTGCGTACATACACGGGTGGGGGTTCGGGGCGTACATACACGGGTGGGGGTTCGGGGCGTACACACACGGGTGGGGGTTCGGGGCGTACATACACGGGTGGGGGTTCGGTGCGTACATACACGGGTGGGGGTTCAGGGCGTACATACACGGGTGGGGGTTCGGGGCGTACATACACGGGTGGTGCTTGGGTGCGTACATACACGGGTGGGGGTTCGGTGCGTACATACACGGGTGGGGGTTCGGGGCGTACATACACGGGTGGGGGTTCGGGGCGTACATACACGGGTGGGGGTTCGGGGCGTACATACACGGGTGGTGCTTGGGTGCGTACATACACGGGTGGGGGTTCGGGGCGTACATACACGGGTGGGGGTTCGGGGCATACATACACGGGTGGTGCTTGGGTGCGTACATACACGGGTGGGGGTTCGGGGCGTACATACACGGGTGGGGGTTTGGGGCGTACATACACGGGTGGGGGTTTGGGGCGTACATACATGGGTGGGGGTTCGGGGCGTACATACACGGGTGGTGCTTGGGTGCGTACATACACGGGTGGGGGTTCGGGGCGTACATACACGGGTGGGGGTTCGGGGCGTACACACACGGGTGGGGGTTCGGGGCGTACATACACGGGTGGGGGTTCGGTGCGTACATACACGGGTGGGGGTTCAGGGCGTACATACACGGGTGGGGGTTCGGGGCGTACATACACGGGTGGTGCTTGGGTGCGTACATACACGGGTGGGGGTTCGGTGCGTACATACACGGGTGGGGGTTCGGGGCGTACATACACGGGTGGGGGTTCGGGGCGTACATACACGGGTGGGGGTTCGGGGCGTACATACACGGGTGGTGCTTGGGTGCATACATACACGGGTGGGGGTTCGGGGCGTACATACACGGGTGGGGGTTCGGGGCGTACATACACGGGTGGTGCTTGGGTGCGTACATACACGGGTGGGGGTTCGGGGCGTACATACACGGGTGGGGGTTTGGGGCGTACATACACGGGTGGGGGTTTGGGGCGTACATACATGGGTGGGGGTTCGGGGCGTACATACACGGGTGGTGCTTGGGTGCGTACATACACGGGTGGGGGTTCGGGGCGTACATACACGGGTGGGGGTTCGGGGCGTACATACACGGGTGGTGCTTGGGTGCGTACATACACGGGTGGGGGTTCGGGGCGTACATACCAGGGTGGGGTGGGGGTTCGGTGCGTACATACACGGGTGGGGGTTCGGGGCGTACATACACGGGTGGGGGTTCGGGGCGTACATACACGGGTGGGGGTTCGGGGCGTACATACACGGGTGGTGCTTGGGTGCGTACATACACGGGTGGGGGTACGGGCCGTACTTCCACGGGTGGGGGTACGGACCGTACATACCCCTACCCACGCTCTGCGTGCCTGGGTACGGGCCGTACCCATGCCTTTGGTGGGTGGGTACGGTGCGTCCCCCCATTGTTGCGGTGCCGTGGGGTCCGCACCGTACACAGGCCTTGGGGGCGTGGCTACGGGTCGTACCACGCGTACCCCTACATGACCCCAGCAATGCTGGTACGAGCCGTACCAAGGCATTTCTGACGTGGGTACGAGCCGTAACGCCATTGTTGGAGTGACGTAGGGGGACGCGTGGTACGTTCCGTACCCACGCTCTTGCGGCATGGGTAGGGTACGTACCGGTTCGCGTGACCATCCACTTCCGTTGTGGCGGACGCTTGCGTTGCTGGCCTCGCCCACACCCCCTGGAAGTGACCAGGCCCTGATGGTCAGGTATGTCCAGGCCATGTGTGATTTGGTACCATGTGTTGGTGTTGTGTGTCCTGCCCCTGCCCCCCGTTTGCCCCTGGTTGTTGTGCTGACCTTCTGCGGCGTCTGCGTCGGTTCCTGTACGCCAGGTGGACTGCTAGGAGGGCAGGGATGGCACGTAGGTTCGGGTCCATGTCTGTTCGTCGCGTCCAGCTGCTCCTTGCGTGTGTCGTCCTGATTTCCCGGCAGTTTTTGGCAGCCGGTAAATATTTTCCGTGCGGGATGACGTCGGTTCGAATCGTACTTCCTGGTTCGTGAAACGTAAGCTGGATGCGTACCGACGTCACGTCGGCGCCTTTCAGGATCGGAATTGTGTTTTGTTTCTGGTCGGTCGGTGTTTTGTTCGATTCGTACGGAAATGGTGTTTCCGTATGAATCGTACTTGCATTTTCGGATGGATTTCGCACCGGGTACGAGTCGGACGGAGAAAAGGCTCCGTCCGACGGTTCGTACCCGGTTTTTACCGGATCGGAATTGGCACCTTTGTCTTTTGGTACGGAGAAAAAAAAAAAAAAGATAACTATGGAAAAAGGTAAAGATAATTTGTTTACTATATTTTCTAAAGATTATTTGAAAGAATAAAAAAATTATTCATTGCGTTGCTTTAAAAATTGTAAAATCGAAGATATAGTGACACTATGATTTGGAAGGTGGTACTAAATGCAACTTTGGAATGGATTGTCACATTTAGAACAAAGTGAACAGGTTTTTTCGCATTTTGAGTATGGTTTAATTTTGGAATTGGGTTTTTGGAAAGATTGTATTTATTGTTGAAAAAAAATAATAATAACAAGAAAAAATTATAAGGTAGCTTGACTCGACTAATAATTTGAAAAAACGTTTTACAAAAATTGTATTGCCAATTGTAATTTGTGTTGGATTAAATTTAATGCAAAGCAGGAAAGTAAAGGTTGAAAAGTTAATTAGAAGTTTAGAATGTTAGAAACATTTTCAAGGTAGTCTAGAGCCACACACAACGAAAACTGTTGTATAATACCCAATAGTCTTTCAGAAATTTCCTTTATTTTTTGAGAAACTCGTGGGTTTAGACTACCAGCTAATGTTTGTGAAAGTCTCATTTCTTGAAAACTTTGCTCCTTCTTCAAAGTTTCCAAGAAAGAGTAGAAATTAGGATGTGGTTTGCCAATTGTATGGTTGAAGGAGTTATGCCATCCCTCAATGGCATTATTTGTTTTAGCTTCTCCCTCTAAACAGCTCGTGTAACAGTTCCACCACTCCACATGGAAACGTGGCTTCCTCCTGCGACCCGATCTGCTTAGGTGCCCAATCCATGTGTCTTCAAAATAATTTAAGATGGGTGCCAATTTCTCTTCATTTACATTGTAATATTCAGATTCTGTAATGGCAGTGTAGTACTCGTCTACACTTTCGGGAGGAACAAAACAAAGAGCTGTTAATTTTTTTAATTCAAATTGAAGTTTGCTATCTCTTGAGTATTCTGCAACCAGGGATGTTTTTTGTAACTTACGCCAGAATGCCTGGGAAAAATGAAAAAAACACCCCTGAATTTGGGTATCCGTGTACGTTTTACTGATCACATTGATCATGCTCAATTCAAAATCTACAATTATTTTCCTAGGACTTTTGGATGTAGAATTTGTAATAACTGATAAAAGTTCAGAGTAAGTTGCAGAAGTCTTATCAGGTAGCAAACTATATACTAAGGGGATCACATTATGGTTAATTTTTGCGTGTATAGTGTAAATTTGAGTGAAAGGATGGGGTGTACTTTTAAACGTTCCATCCATCATCCAAATTTCACTATTTTCTAATTTTACAAGGTTAGGTGGTGTGCTAAACATAAGAATACGTTTTTGAGGGTTTTCGTTGTCATGGAGAAGGAAGTGTTCATGAGCAAAAGAGATTGTTAGTTCATGTGGTATAACTATGTCAGAAAAGGTATGAGGTGTTGTGGTTTGTGTCTTACTTGCCTGCTTTTGTCTTTGAATAATTCGTCTCAAATTAGGAATTATAGGCATATTACTAGCAACATGACTGGGGACATGCTGTGCAACCTCTCTTAATATGGATCCAGTGGAATCATTGGAGGTGCTTGCAATTTCTTTCATTTCGTTTAATGTTTCTCTAACATCAATCTCCATTGCAGAGGCAGAGTGGTTATGTTCTGTTGTTTTAATAATGATATTATCATGTGTAACCGCTCTGCCACTGCAATGGGTTGAGTAGTATTGCACACACCTCCAATGATTTCTAGGAAAACTCATCCTTTCTTTACAATATATGTATCCAGAATGTTTCAGTAATTTGTTTCCTTTTCTGGATTTAATGTAGCATGCAGTGTGAGAAGTTGGCCTGGTATATGCTGTTCACTAGTTCTAGTGACCACCTTGTACCATGCCAAGCAACCCTTATGGTGTGGTTGTAAGTCAACCTTTTCGGACTAGCTGCCCTAGTGGTAGCGTAGGCTAAGCAGTCTTTGAGGCTAAACTCGTGAAGCGTGTTAAGCAAGCTGTTTTACCAATAGTAACCCCCTTTTATACCAATGAAAGGACACCACACAGATATATATTCAAAATATATATGTATTTATTTCTCAAAGTAACCCCTAGTCTCTTTATGAGCACAGGAGCACAAATCGTCAAACAAGATTATCACAGAATACACAGAAGTTGCACGTTATATGGATAGGCCCTGGTGGCCACTCGAACCATATACTAAAATAGTGGTATAAGTACCACGAACAGAAAAGGGAAAAGGCCTAGGGCCTCTAGAATCGCTGGGCCTACAAGGAGCTAACGTCAGTTAGTGACCAGGAGGTCCACGGGTGGCGTGTGCAGAGCAAATAGTCACACGCGTGCTCCCATAGGTTTCAATGGGTGCGTAAAAAGTACAAAGTTACTGCAAAGGAGATCTTCCGGGTTGACTAGGAACTTAAGATTTGGAACACAGGCACTAGAGATGTATTACTACACATGGGCACCGGAGTACCAGCTTTACCTCACCCACAGGAAGCGGGTGCATAGGCCTCAAAGTGCGTCGGGTTTCTTCTATCTGTTCCGTGGAGCTTGAAGACAAAGATGCTGCAGGCGGTCGGTCCGGGAGAGATGCAGTGGATCCAAGAGTGGATCGGAGATGTTGAAGACCTGTAAGCAGAGGGGACAGTGTTCACAGTCACTAGCCAGTGACCAGCGTGGCACCAGGTGGGTACCAGGCGATGTCGGGTGCAAACAGGTGATGAGGGGTAGCTTGTCTCCGCAGCCACGTGGTCCCTGAAGGTCGACGACGTCCAGGAGTCGGCTCACGAGCTGTCCCACGCAGGCTCTCGCTGTCGGCGGTGTCGGCGACTTGATCGAAGCAAACAAGCCTTGGCAAAAGCAATTGCAGGAGGATTCGGAAATCAGCTGTTGGTTCTGACCAGCAAGGTCAGAGGGATTGCTCCTTTGGAGGGGAGCAAGGGCCAGTCTGGAGCAACCAGACCAGCGGTGTTTGTCGTAGATTTCGTCGCCAAGATGGCCACTAGCCAGCGGGCCAGCAACCGGTTAGGCGCGTCGAGTGGCAAAATGCAGAAGGGCCCCACGCAGATCGTGGAGATGCTGGAGGGCTCACCTTTGGTGCAGATGCTGCTCGAGGGTTGGGCTTCTCAGGACCCAAAGCACAACTTGGAGGGAGCCTCGGTTGTTGCACTTGTCAGCTTGTCGTAGTCGTTCCAAGATGGCTGGCTCCACGTGTCTCGGTGCCTCCACGGGTCTCCTCTTTGCAGGGACTGTGGATCGGGCGGTGAGAGGTCTGGAGGTCCAGGTCTTGTCAGTCTCTGGGCTCGGGCTCCGGCGGGAGGCGGCGGCAAAGCAGACGTTGATTCGCTGGATGGTGCTTGCGTTAGCAAGGTGGTCACTCCCTGACCACAGGGGAGATTTTCTTCAGTCTTCTGTGCAGCAGAATGTCGAAGTTCCCGTCTTCTTCTTAGTTTCAAGTTGATTCCAGGATGTCTGAAGTCTTAGGACACAGCTCCTACCTTTAAGCGGATTCTAGGGGCCGGACTACCTGCTAGGTCCCTCCCTATGGGTGGGACCAGGAAGGGGGGTGGTTACACCCCCAACCCTTTGTCCAGCTCGCCCCAGGCCCGGGACTGGTGTGCCCCAGGACCGGTTTGAACTGGCATATGCCCCGAGGCTCCTTGTGAGCCACAGGCATGTCTGGTTTCTTTCAAGCCCTACCTGACCAATACACAAAATCCTGTCTGGGGTGGTGCATGCACCTCCCCTGGCAGGAAACCCTTTGTCCACACCTCCCAAGCTGGAAGGACTCCCAGCAGCAGGAGGGCAGACTTGTGTCTGTGGTGGCAGCATCCATTTTGTGGAGCTGAGGCTATGTCTGATTTTACCCGGGTTTCAGGCACTGTACATGTCGTGTCCCTCTAGAAGGGTGGAATGCTAACCCCGTCGCCAGAATTGGCGAGGGGTTAGTATTCCAATTCGTATGACACCTTACTCGACATGTTTTGATAAAGCCAAACCAAAGTTAGCATTTAACCGCGAGGTTCATAATGCACTTAAGAGTATATGGTATGACGATATCTGGAAACAGTAGAAGGAAGTTGTTCCGACCACTGCAGACAGGCTCAGCTCATGCCAGAGCACCATCTCACATGGAACCAAGCACTCCGCCTTCAGGATTGTTAAGGCCTGCCATAGGAGTGACTTATAGGTTACCAGGTGTCCCATTTAAGGTTAGGTATAGGTATACTACACCTAAGTAAGAGGTGATTACACCAACTTACCCCAGCTGAGTGATCAGCCAGTTGTGTCAAATTGTTAGGCCAAGCCTGGGGTGGCATAATACATGCTGCAGCCCTTGGCAGGCCTTGGGTACACCAATGCCCTGGGTACCTAGTGTACACTGGTACAGGGGCTGACAGGGTGATCCAACCAATTGGGTATGTACCTAGGGTACATGGAGTCCATTTTACAGAGAGAGCAGATAGCCTGAGAGCCTGAATGGCAGGATCTCAGGCCAACTAAGTCGAAAAACCAGCTAGACACTAGGCAAAAATTTGGGGGTAACCATAGTCAGATATCCACCTTCCTACATGCAGTTTCTTGAGTAGACAATAAGGTGCCAATCACGATCCTGTAAAAACCGGGTACCAACCGTCGGACGGAGCATATTCTCCGTCCGACGCGTACCCGGTCGTCAAAATATACCAACATGGAATTACGATTCGCACGGAAACACCATTTCCGTACGAATCGTACAAAACCCCGACCGACGAAAATAAACATACAAATGCGATCCGGGAAAGAGCCGACCTGACGTCGGGACGCACGCAGCCTGCCATTCACGAACCAGGAATTACGATTCACACCGACGTCATCCCGCACGGTGAATATTTTCCGGCTGCCAAAAACTGCCGGGAAATCAGGACGACGCGAACAAGGAGTACCAGTACGCGACGGACAGACAGGACGACGCGAACAAGGAGTACCAGTACGCGACGGACAGACAGGACGACGTGAACAAGGAGTACCCGTACGCGACGGACAGACATGGACCCGAACCTACGTGTCATCCCGGCCCTCATAGCAGTCGACCTCCTCTACAGGTTACGACGCAGACGCCGCAGAAGGTCAGAACAACAAAGGGAGGGGGGAAAGGGGGGGGGTGGCAGGTCCAGGGCAGTCCACAAAACCCCCACCATAGTCACACAGCACACATGCCCTGGACATACCTGACCCTCAGGCCCTGGTCACTACGAGGAGGTGGGGGCGTGTCCAGCTAAGCCAGCGACCGCCACAACGGAAGTTCTTGACGACGCGAACCGGCAACACAACCAGACAGGTACGTCCCGTACCCACGCCTTAAGAGCGTGGGTACGAGTCGTACCACGCCCACACCTACGTCACCCCAACAATGGCAGGACGGCTCGTACCCACGTGGCAAAGGCCTGGGTACGGGCCGCACAAGCATCACATAGCGTGGGGACGGATATGTACGGACCGTACCCTCACCCCGTATGCATGGAGCGTACCCCCCACCCCAACAGTGTAAGTACGACCCGTACCCTCACACGCGGACGCATGGAGCGTACCCCCACCCCAACCGTGTATGTACGACATGTACCCCCACCTTGTATGCATGGAGCGTACCCCCATGCCAACAGTGTAAGTACGACACGTCCCCCCACCCGCGTACGTATGGAGCGTACCCCCACCCCAACAGTGTAAGTACGACCCGTACCCTCACCCGCGTACGTATGGAGCGTACCCCCACCCCAACAGTGTAAGTACGACCCGTACCCTCACACGCGTACGTATGGAGCATACCCCCACCCCAACAGTGTAAGTACGACCCGTACCCTCACACACGTACGTATGGAGCGTACCCCCACCCCAACAGTGTAAGTACGACCGTACCCTCACCCGCGTACGTATGGTGCGTACCCCCACCCCAACAGTGTAAGTACGACACGTCCCCCCACCCGCGTATGCAAGGAGCGTACCCCCCATGCCAACAGTGTGAGTACGACACGTCCCCCCACCCGCGTACGTATGGAGCGTACCCCCACCCCAACAGTGTAAGTACAACCCGTACCCTCACCCGCGTACGTATGGAGCGTACCCCCACCCCAAAAGTGTAAGTACGACCTGTACCCTCACCCGCATACGTATGGAGCGTACCCCCACCCCAACAGTGTATGTACGACCCGTACCCTCACACGCGTACATATGGAGCGTACCCCCACCCCAACAGTGTATGTACGACCCGTACCCTCAACCCGCGTACGTATGGAGCGTACCCCCCACCCCAACAGTGTAAGTACGACACGTCCCCCCACCCGCGTATGCAAGGAGCGTACCCCCCATGCCAACATAGTACGAACGACACGTCCCCCCACCCGCGTATGCATGGAGCGTACCCCCCACCCCAACAGTGTAAGTACGACACGTACCCTCACCCGCGGACGTATGGAGCGTACCTCCACCCCAACAGTGTAAGTACGACCCGTACCCCCATGGAGCGAACCCACACACGTGTATGGACAAAGCGTACATATTGTTAAATAGGAGGGGTGTGTGCAGAGTCCTCCCAGCAGTGCCCAGAGACAGGAGGGGTGTGTGCAGAGTCCTCCCAGCAGTGCCCAGACACAGGAGGGGTGTGTGCAGAGTCCTCCCAGCAGTGCCCAGAGACAGGAGGGGTGTGTGCAGAGTCCTCCCAGCAGTGCCCAGAGACAGGAGGGGTGTGTGCAGAGTCCTCCCAGCAGTGCCCAGACATAGGAGGGGTGGGTGCAGAGTCCTCCCAGCAGTGCCCAGAGACAGGAGGGGTGGGTGCCTATCACTCCCAGCAGTGCCCAGAGACAGGAGGGGTGGGTGCAGAGTCCTCCCAGCAGTGCCTAGAGACAGGAGGGGTGGGTGCAGAGTCCTCCCAGCAGTGCCAAGACATAGGAGGGGTGGGTGCAGAGTCCTCCCAGCATTGCCAAGACATAGGAGGGGTGGGTGCAGAGTCCTCCCAGCAGTGCCCAGAGACAGGAGGTGTGGGTGCAGAGTCCTCCCAGCAGTGCCCAGAGACAGGAGGGGTGTGTGCAGAGTCCTCCCAGCAGTGCCCAGACGCAGGAGGGGTGGGTGCCTATCACTCACAGCAGTGCCCATGGAACGCAAAGGGTGGAGTAGCCACAGATACCATGCCGACAAATTTCAGTCAGGTGCACAAAGACCCTGCAGTACATGTACCACATGTGTGCGAGGCTGGGAGTATACGCATGCATAGCGCAGAAAAGAAAACATGTACACATGAAGTCATGTCAATAGTCCACATACACAAGTACAATGACTACCAAGAATGCCACGAATGATGCAGGTGGAGACATCGTTCAGCATGCATGTGCAAAGTAGAAGGAGTCTGTCACACACCCAGCTAATGTACACACAGCTCAGCGTGAAATATTGGGAACACCCTGCAGGGAAGATGTCAGGGTACACAGAGGAAGGAATACACCTTTGGACAATTTCACCATGCAGCAACTGCTTACATGAACAGAGAAACCTAGCTAACACCGTGTGATGGCACACAGATCCCAGGGTCCCCCCTATGACCAGCACACTACTACATTTCCCACACAACCAACACATGATCACCACCCAAAATCATGTAGCAGCCCCACCAACAGCAATATCAGAAAAGCAGTAGTGTTCAAAGGAAACAAAAATGGCTTTAATCAGCATGATCAAAATTTGTATGTTCGTAGAAAGTTCAATATTTACAAAGCCCATTGGGCAGTCCAGAAGTCACAGCTGGAACGGGGGACACAGTGGGATGCGTGTCCCCTAGCTTGCCTGCACAGTTACATTCCGTCGTCTTCCACAGGGGTGAGGGCATCATGTGGGGGGGAAGAAACAGGCACCGCAGGGACAGGAGGGTGAAGGGTAGGCGTCGTGGGTGCAGGGATGGAGGACTCCACCACAGGGGGTGGGGCAGGGCCAAAGGCGGAGGCCAGGATCTCGCTGCACACCTTAGCAAGGTCCTCCAGGGAATCCCCTGCACCCGAAGGAACCACAGGCCCCAAGGAGGGGGGGGGTCAGAGGGATGGGTCGCAGCGCCACTGGGGGAGGGTGTAGACAGGGGGGGGGAATCAACCACCCTGACCGAGGACTTCCTTGACCGCTTGCGTGGTGGTGTCACTGTGGGGCTCAGGGACAGAGCGGCCATGAAGGAGTCTTTGGGGGAGATGTGGCCAGGAGAGCTGAGGGGAGGGGATTTGGAGGGAGTGGATTGGGTGGAATGCGGACTCCCACTCTGGCTGCGTGTCACACGTTTGCCCCCCGACCCAGTGGGTGTGCCTACTTCACCCTGTGTGTGCGTGTCAGGAGGTGTGCGGTGGACCTTCCCTGCTGGTGTGGTGCCTGTGTGTGTTGTGGTGGGTGCATGCTGATGTCTGGGTGTACGTGGGACAGGCATGGGAGTGTGGATGGGGCAGGGGTAGAGGGTGGGACGTAGCGCTGCAGGAGACCCACTGCTGCAGTCAGTGTCGAGTCTATCGACCTCAGCAAGCTGCGTTGGTCAGCCTGCGATGAATGAATGCCCTCCAAGTATGCCTCCATGTTGTGCAGCACTTGGCTGTGGCCATGGAGGACATTAAGGATCGCAGCCTGACCAACCTGCAACTGCCGCTGGATGTCCACAGACTCGGCATTGGCGGCAGCAGTGGAGACAGGGGCAGGGGGTGTGGTGCCTGGCAGGAAGGAGACATGTGGTGACCGGGCACGCTGGGAAGGGACACGAGCAAGTGGGAGGCGGCTGATGGCAATGGAGGGGGCGGGGCGAGATGTAGTGCCGCTGTCAGCTGCTGGTGCAGCCGCCGCCCACTCGGAGAGATCATCCTCGGACCCGTCAGCTTCATACTCTGTTGGGCCAGTCGACAGGTCCCCGGGTTCACTCTCCTCCGCCTCTGTCCCACTTGATGTGCCAGCCCCGATGTCACCGCTGGCACTGGTGCTCGGTCCCTCTGCTCCTTCTGTGCCCATGTCTCCCTCCGTGTCCCCCGACGATGCTGTGGGCAGGGTGAAGAGACAGAAATTAATCATACACCTGTATACATATGTCACATGAGTCCAATCTACATAGGTCACAGTGCATAGCCTGAAACAAAAGAAGAGTTACATCTACAAAACAATGTACATATGTAGGGCATGCAAGACACAGTTTTTTGACCCACCATGCCACCGAAAAACTATGGAGAGCATGACACAATAGCAAATGAGATGGAATTGAATTTTGACTGAGGAGCACGGCCCTGGGGACAATCCAGCACTGCATCTGCACCACACAGCGTGGCAGGAAATAGGGATGAGCAGGGACCATATCCAGGAACAAGAGGCACATGCAGCATAGGTTAAACTGAAAACATGCCCACCATGACTGGCCCACTGCACCTTGAGTGCATGTCCAGACCAACATCACACACTGGCCAGTCCTAGCAAGGAGATATCAGGTTGTGACATGAAGGCCATGCCCGCACCACCCACCCCCTACATGAGACTATTATTTGGAGACACAGGAAGCACTTACATCCCTTAGTCTGGGTGAAATACACATGGGATGCAACAAATCAAGGTTGCACACAAAATACCCAAGGTGCGCCTGTCCAAATAATCATGTACAAATGGGCATCATCAGATGATTGTAACAAGACACACAGGAAATGTCCACCGTGAGTATGAACAAGGAAAATCAGGTCAGGCTGTACAGTGGACACTTGTACTACATTTCACGTCAATATACATTTGGCCAGGGGACAATGGCACAGAGCACAACCTATGCTGTAGACACAGAGATTGTCAACATATTCGGACTACACACATGATACCTAGGAAAATATGCCCCTGGGGACAGTGGTGGCCACACAACTCCATGCTCCTGAATGGGAATGACTGCAACACACGCTACCATCCCCGCACTATGCGTACCGCACACTCATGCACATCATGTCACAGGCCACCACATAGGACATGCGTGCTGTAAGGCCTCACACTTGAGAGACTAACTCCCATGTCTGGACTCAGCATTAGTGCCAACTGACATGGAACCCACAAGACCAGAACTGGACAGGGCACAGGCAAGGTCCCAAAACATGTTACACACCACCCCCACACATGATGCTGCAGGCATTGTACACGCGGAGAAGGTGCCAGGCTACATAACCTTGTGACGGAGTGACGTCACACAGACCAGGGAAAACATTGCAAGGAGGGGAAGGGAGGCAGGAGAGCACTGCAATACTGTGGGTAACAGGATCTGCACAGCACCATTAAACCCTGGCAGCGCATCCATGGAACAGTGCACTTACAAATGCTGGTGAAACACAACAAACACACATGTACCTACCCCCTTCCTGCTGCTGCATCTCCTGTAAGCGCCTGTCCAAGTCTGGAAATACCACCGCCAGCACACGCTTGTGGATGTGGGAGAGACGGCGGCGCCCGCGGTTCTTATGGCTCTCAGGTGAGTCCCCCAGCAGGACCCGTGCGATCCTCCGCGTCCAGCACCGGATATCCTGCCAGCGTTTCCTCACCTGGGACAGGCTCCGCCTCTGACCATCCGCACCCCTCACGGCACTGACGGCAGTCAGCCAGATCTGCTCCTTGGCAGAGGCGCCTACCTGTGAGGATGAACAAGTGACACTACATCAATACACCTGCAACATGTCACAGAGACACAAATGGGAACAAATTAGCTGGTTACAACAAGGGATGTCATGCAGCCAACGCATTGCACCTTTGCCATAGGGACATACTCCTCAGGGAAAGGGCAAAAGCAGTACGTGCCAGTGAAAGTACACAGGTGGAATGAGGGCAAATACACAATCAATTATCAAGGCTCACACTGTGCATCACACCCACCCCTCCTGTTTCTGGGCACTGCTGGGAGGACTCTGCACCCACCCCTCCTATGTCTGGGCACTGCTGGGAGGACTCTGCACCCACCCCTCCTGTCTCTGGGCACTGCTGGGAGGACTCTGCACCCACCCCTCCTATGTCTGGGCACTGCTGGGAGGACTCTGCACACACCCCTTCTGTCTCTGGGCACTGCTGGGAGGACTCTGCACACACCCCTCCTGTGTCTGGGCACTGCTGGGAGTGATAGGCACCCACCCCTCCTGTCTCTGGGCACTGCTGGGAGGACTCTGCACCCACCCCTCCTGTCTCTGGGCACTGCTGGGAGGACTCTGCACCCACCCCTCCTATGTCTGGGCACTGCTGGGAGGACTCTGCACCCACCCCTCCTGTCTCTGGGCACTGCTGGGAGGACTCTGCACCCACCCCTCCTATGTCTGGGCACTGCTGGGAGGACTCTGCACCCACCCCTCCTGTCTCTGGGCACTGCTGGGAGGACTCTGCACACACCCCTCCTATGTCTGGGCACTGCTGGGAGGACTCTGCACCCACCCCTCCTGTCTCTGGGAACTGCTGGGAGGACTCTGCACACACCCCTCCTATGTCTGGGCACTGCTGGGAGTGATAGGCACCCACCCCTCCTGTCTCTGGGCACTGCTGGGAGGACTCTGCACCCACCCCTCCTGTCTCTGGGCACTGCTGGGAGACATCAGGCATTCCCCCCCCTGGGACCCCCACTACAGTACATAGCATGTGTGTCACACCTGGACACAATGGCAGAAGTCACTGTCACAAAAGAAGGGACACAGTCTGTGCTAGTAGCTCTGCACTCACCTGATACCCTGGTCGCCCATACAGCAGGGGGTACTGTGGGAGGATCACATCCAGCAATGCCAGGTTCTCCTCCAGGGTGAATGGCTGTGACCTCTCCACAGACCTTGACATGGTTCCAGGGAATCACGAGCAGCAGCAGTGTGTTAGATAGGAAATATGTGCAGGCAAGTGCTCCCTCATGGGACCTTGCTGCCTTATATCTGCCTTGCTGGCCTGTTTCATGCACAGGAGTACAGAGTGATTGGTCACTCACATTTGCATCCTATGTTTGCTCCAATCCCTTCAAACCTAGCACAGTCAGTGGGTTCTCATTGTGTTTTTTTCTTCAGCATGATGTCAACCCCACAAACACATTGCAACAAAGTAGATTCATTCCAACTGACTTCTGCTGTGCACCTTCCAGAACAAATTCAAAGTTGAAACTTGGTCTCCATGACAACCTGCATGCATGTAGGCCTTAATACTTGTCCCTCATGTGTCCCCTATGTAAAATTGAGCTTCACCCACAGGTACGGTGCGTTCCGGGCCCCTAGGGCACCCCAAATGCATAGCAACGGCCCGTACACGCGTGCGTACGTTCACTATCACTATGGGTTTCCTCGCGTACGCGTACTCGTAGTGATAGTGTGCGTACAGGCGTGTGTACGGGCCGTACCAGTACGAGTACGCATACGCGAGGACACCCATAGTGGTATGGCCCGTACACGCGTGCGTACGCTCACTTTCACTATGGGTACGCATACGCGAGAACACCCATTGTGAAAGTGAGCGTACAGGCGTGTGTACGGTCCGTACCACTATGGGTGTCCTCGCGTATGCGTACTCGTACTGGTACGGCCCGTACACTTGCCTGTACGCTCACTATCACTACGAGTACGCATACGCGAGGACACGCATAGTGATAGTGAACGTACAGGCGTGTGTACGGGCCGTACCAGTACGAGTACGCATACGCGAGGACACCCATAGTGGTACGGACCGTACACACGCCTGTACGCTCACTTTCACTATGGGTACACATACGGCAGCACTCCCATAGTGATATGGGAACGTACACAGGCCCTCATAGCAGCAGTACGGCGGTTTTCACACATCACAGTGGTGACAGGCAGCACACAGGAAGGAATAGGGCGGACATACTTGTCCATGGATGGACATCAAGGCATTGTCTGTGCAGTACTACATGTGTGGGGCACAGGTGTGACAGGCTGTGATGTGGCACATTACTCCTGAGTCGAGAAGGCACCAGATGTATGATGAGATGTGTACAGATGTAATGTGTGACGGTGCAATGTGTGCCAGGCATGCCCTTGACTCCTTGGACATGTGTGCATGTCGTACTGCACACCTGGGATGACCGACACTGGCATGGCACGGACACCAACGCACGGAAGTGTCCCCTGATGCCCGGTACAGGGGTTACCACACCTGAGTTGTCACTAACCACGGTGCACGATGTGACTATGTCATGTATGTGTGGGGGTTTCCCATTAGGTTGATGTTGGAGCACCCTCAAAAGCTGCAGCTGTTGCAGCAACCAACATGTGTCTGTGTGTAGATTGACATTGCACACTGTTCCGCACACCATGCCACATGTGGTATAGGATGTGAGGTGCGTATGTATGCATGGGACACGGAGTAGCGTAACTAGGACATGTCTGCATCCTCTCTATGAATGTGTGGTGAGTCATGACATGTGCACCTTCATGGCAAGGTGTGTGGGCAGTCCTAGTGTAATGTCATGTGACCTGTGGCTCTAGTGTACCGCTACCAGTCTCTGCAATCGGCATCCTACTTCTGCTGATGTGTGGGTGTATGTCACTCCTGTCTTGCGTCTGGCTGTTCACTTGCACTGGGACACAGCTAATCCCATGCCATGGCATGTGGAGGTTCTCAATCTCCGTGTGTAGCTGGCTCTTGGTAGGAGTGTCACCTGGCAGCCATACGTGTCCAGGGCATGTGGCACATACCTGACTCCGTATGTAGCATATGTGTATAGACAGATTAACATGTGCTCAGTACAAATTATTTGTTGTTGTGGTGCACTCACTCTTCCTTGTCACTTCCAAATTACTGCAGAGCGCCGCCTCTTGCCCGAGCAATTCCGGACTTGGCTGCCATGCGGGAGAATGATCGTATCCGGTGCTACCGCTTCCCCCAACGGTTGATTCTGGAGTTGACGGCGAGACTGGCACCACACCTGCAACCGCTGCACAGGTATCCTACGGCACTGACACCCAAGCTGAAGGTAATGGCAGCCCTACATTTTCTAGCCACGGGTACCTTTCAAAATACCATAGCTCATGTTGGTGGCATGTCCCAGAGCATGTTCTGCCGTGTGCTGCATGATTTCTTAGACGCCATGTTGATTCACCTGGATGACTTCATCCATTTCCCAACCCCTGAAATGTTGACTGGGGTCAAGCCTGGATTCTATGCCCTGGGAGGGATGCCCATGTCATTGGGTCCATAGATGGGACACATGTTGCTTTGGTACCACCACAGGCACAGGAGGTAGCGTACCGGAATCGCAAGCACTACCACTCCATCAATGCCCTTGTGGTGTGTCTGTCCAACATGGTGATTTCACATGTCTGTGCTCGTTTTCCAGGATCAGCACACGATGCCTACATCATGAGGCGTAGCAGGGTGCCTGAAATGATGACGCAGCTGCGCAACGAACGAGCATGTGTTGTTGCTGGGTACAGTCTGTCTGTCCTGTATTTTGCGTAGACCACCGGCACGACCGCTTCTCCAGTTCTAACGATGTCCATGTGCTTCCCATGTAGGGGACGCTGGCTATTCCAACATGCCATGGCTGATCACACCTCTCCGCAACCCCATCACGCCGGCCCAGCTCCGCTACAACACCGCCCATGGCCGGACAAGGCGAGTGATAGAGAGGACATTTGGCCTGCTGAAGAGCCGATTCAGGTGCCTACACAAGACCGGCGGCGCCCTCCCATATGCCCCTGCGAAGGTCTGCAAAATCTTCATGGTCTGCTGCATGCTGCACAACATGGCAGTTGAGAAAGCTGTGCCACTCATCCTGGATCAAGATGACGAGGACCATCCACCCGTGGAGGACGAAGGGCTTGGCAATGGGGCTAGTGATGTGGAGGATGTGGAGCCGCAAGAGGACATCCGGACTCGGCTCATACGCGACTTCTTTGCTTAGTGGTGAGTACCAGTGTCTGAGTGTGCACGCATTGGTCCCCGTGTGGCATGTGTTGCGATGTGAGTGTCCATCTGCATGTATGCCACGTGAGTCTGAGGTGTGTGTGGATGTGTCACTGGAGTGATGGTGCCAGTGATGGTTGTATTTCGCCAGTTATAATTGTGACCTAGCATGTTGTCATCCATACATGTGTCGAGTAAATGCACATGCAAGTGGCTGTGCTTTTTGTGGCTGACTTCTTGTGTGTCTCTCTTCCCCAGGTACTTGCGCATGCCGTCTGCTGGTTGCATTGTTGTGGCACTGCTATTCCTCATGGACACGTCATCGTGTGCTGACTCAGCGTTACAGGCACGGACACGTTTGGAAGTCTCCTTAGGGTAAGGGATGCATCAGGGGTGTATTGGGTGTGGCAGTTGTTCACGATGTATGCACACTGCCCCTGTGGATGTTTTGTTCCTCTGCAGATATGTTGCATCACCATGGTACACATGACATGCAGCTGTGTACACCTGAATAGATGGTCTGACTTGTTGACAGTCATCAGTGATGGGATAGTGGATTGTGATGATGGCATCAATGTGTGTAACACTGCCCTCGGACACATACGGTTTGCATTGGCTTGACATGGTGTGGGACTTCTACATCAGCGGATCTATGGTGTATGGCAGTCTCTCCGTGAGCAGCTGTGGGTGTTTAGCTGTTAGCCGACAATTGTGTGCCAGTTCCATGGCTATCACGCATTTGTGCTGCAGAAGGGGGGTGCCAGTGTTGGACCCACATGTTACTCCACATGAAGTGTTCATGTGTACTTCAAGTTGCCTCTGCATTCCGGAATGCATGACTAATAAAGGTGTCCCTATGCCTCAAAGGTACCTCTTCTCAGTCAATGCTGGTGTGTTGCCACGGTGCATCCGGCATGTCTGGCATGGTTTACTGTGATAGTGGCTATGTGTCTATGTGTCGAGTAGCAAGATGCAAGCTGTGTGTGTGGGATGAGAGTGTGTATTGTGCATGATGTCCATGACTGTGTGGGTATTGTGACATGTGCCATCCCCATGCATCCAACGTTGGGCAGGCCCCCATTCTCTGCATCCACCGGACTCAAGCTTGCAGGACATGGTTCTGCCACCTGTCTACACATACCTGGGTGCCCCCCAGGACACTGGACAGGATCCCTGACCTCTGCGCATGACTGTTGCTGTACTCAATGTGTCTGTCAGCACGGTTGTGCGGCCACCCCCTCAGCTGGTTGGGCCCATCACGGGTGTGTATGGTGCTCCATGTCTGTCTTGTCTAATACACTGTGACCCGTGTGTCCTGTGCCAGACTCAGGCCCCAGGGTGTGGATGGTTGAAGTCAAAAGAGAACTCAGGCGTGTTTAGACTTTAGAAGACACATGTAAGGTAATAATGCAACCAGCAGGCATCTTCTCTTCATGGTGTGACTTTTTATTTTTGTGGGGGGGTAGGGGGGGGGGGTATGACGTGTGGGGCTTTCCGGGAGTTTGGAATCCAAAGTTCAGTAGGGGAGTTGGTGTCCTTGCCATTGGAAATCCTCAGAGTCCATGCCACAGTCTTTGTCAACATTGGTCAGACAGTGACCAGCAAGGCCATGTGGCAGAGAATGTCTCTTGATGCTGTGATGCTGTTGCTCCAGTGGGCCAGGTGCCAGGCCAGGTGTCCTGGGAGATGGTGATGTAGCGCCGACCCTCACGGTCCTTTCCGTGGACGACCCGGCCTCCTGCGGGGACCCTCAGAAGCAGGCCGCGACGATGTTTGGGATGCTCCATCGGACGTTTCCTCCTCCTCCTGGTCCCTCCCTGTGGGTGGTGATGTTCTACGCCTTCTGGCACAGGGAGGGTTGCCCATGTTGTCAGGCATCTGACGGAGTGTATTGTGAATTCCCGTGTACACCGTCACGAGCTCAGCCTGTCCGTCCTCCATCCTCCGTTGGTGTTGCAGTAGACAGGCAGGTAGCTCCGCATGTTGCTGGGCCTGCTGGGTCTTGATCCCCTCGAGGACGGCTACAACCTGGGCCATGCCCGTGGTGTCCTGCCGGTATGTGTCCAGGATGTTTCGGACATGGGAATATACCGGATCCCCAGCCAACTGGTCAGGCTGGCGCCTCCGCCGTCCTCCACTCCCACCACCCCTGCCCACTTGCACCTGGCCTGCCCTTGTGGGCACATCGGGTCTCCGGGACCCCTGAGGGGTGGCATTGGCATAGTCGCCTGCCTCCTCCTGGGTGCCCGGGACACCGTGTCCCTCCTGGCCAGCCTGGCTGCTTTGTGGTGGTGGGGCAGGGATCCTGGGTGTCTCCTGGGATGTGGCAGGAGTGGGGGTGGTGGTTGGCCCCGTTGTCGTTGGACACCAGAGGGGCCAGGTTGGTCGGGGTCGTCCACAGAGTGGTGAGAGTCGTCGCTGCCGGTGGGATCGGCCTCCCGCAGAGCCGGGTCCTGTGAGTCTTCCCCCCCAGTGTTGGGGGGTGAACCACGAGGTTGACCTGTGTGTGAGAGAGACAATGTTAATTTTGGTCCATGCAACATCCATGTTTCATCAGTTTCAAAGTTGGAACATTTCCTCTGGGAATTAGGATCTGTCTTGCATTCCACTCACAGTGCACTTGTGCATGGGTGTGTCCCTTGGGCACCACTTTGGCGCCTTTAACTATGTGTGGCACAGTCTTACTTGCTGCGTCAAGTGTGACTGCAGTCAGCAGTGGAGTGGGCAGGTGTGGCGAGCCATGCATTGGCGCCTTCCGTGTTGCACTGTACGTGGGCATATGGAGTGGTTCCACACACTTAGATAATGCAGGTAGCTGTCGTTGTGCTCGTGCACAGGTTGTGACATGGCCCTGTGTTTTGCCATGGAGGAGAGGGGGGGGTGCTGGCACTGGCCACCCTTGTCTACATGCACGCAGTCCACCTGCTGACGAGCAGACATTCCCACACACCACAAGGCTGATTTGCTCTCCCTGTGTCTCCCTCCCTCTGTGTCCCCCTCTCCCTCCCTCTCTGTCCCCCTGTCCCTCCCTCTGTGTGTCAGCCTCCTCCCTCTGTCCGTCTCCCTGTGTCTCCCTCCCTCTCTGTCCCCCTCTCCCTCCCTCTGTGTGTCACCCTCTGTCACCTCAGCCCAGCTTCCTGGGCACACACTGTTAGCAGATCTTTGAATGGCCCTTGGCTTGTTGATTTGAGTTTGTTTCTGATCTCCAGGCACCCATTGGGTGTAGTGTCTGTGTCAGCGCTGCTGCTGTGGTGGTGTGTGCTGCCACTCTTTCACAGTGTTGGCTGTTCATTAGCTGCTGTCATGTGCAAAAACGTGCCTTCACCCCCATGTGTTAATGCAAGGCGTCCGCCATTTGCTGGCGAGTCTTTCCTGTGTGGGGACACAGTGTTTGTCTGGCTGTGACCTAGGCCATATGGGCAGAGGGCATTGTTGTCTGCTTCTGAGTTGCACTATGTGATTTTTGTGGCCCACCCTCCCGCCATCTGGCTTATCGTGTCATGTGTTGGTGTCTTATATGGCCTGTGACTTGACATTGTCCAGCTGGGTGCATGGGGCATGGTGGCGCCAGTGGCATGTGCGTGTTCATGGAGTGTGGTTGAGTCATGCGATAGCTTGGGGTGGTTGCGTGCCTGTTTGTGAGTTTGGTTGTGGATGACGTTCCCCCCATGTGAGGTGCGTTGTTTGTGTACTCACCCGGGTCTCGGAGTCCTCCTAATCCTTCGACTGCCTCCACCGGCAGTATGGCCATCACCCTCTCCTCCCAGGGATGGTAGTGTACGGGTCTGCGGGACGGCCCTCCTCCAGTGACGTTGGCCTGGTTGTGTTCGTCCGTCATCTTGGTTCGGACCCTCCTCCGCAGATCGTACCACCTGGCTTGGCATTCCTGCTTGTTCCTTCTGGTGTCCGCAACAGCATTCACAGCATCGACGATGGTCTGCCACATGGCGGTTTTTTCTGACATGCTGGTCTGTCTGACCAATGTTCCAAAGAGGTGTGGCTCGACTCTGAGGATTTCATCGACAAGGACCTCCAACTCTCGGTTACTGAACTTTGGATTCTTGTTAGTGGGCATGGTGAGGGGTGTGGGGGTGGATGGGGGGGGGTGTGGATGGTTGTGGGTGTGTGGGTGTGGTTGTGCAGGTGTGTGTGTGTGTGAATGTGATGAGGGGGTGTTTGTGAAGGTGGTTGTGTGAAGGTGTGCAAGTGCAAGGTGTGGTAAAGCTTGTAGTATGGTGCTGTGGGTTGTCTGTGGGGTCTGGCAGCAGTGAGTCTGTTGCAAAGGCTCATGGTTTGTGTGTGTGGGCCCTTTTTATTGGTCCATTGGTGGGTGTGGCTATGTTTGAAGTTTGGGTGGGTGTGTTATAAGGAGTGGTGGTGTTTTGGGCCTCTGTTTGTTTTTGGCAGTTGCAGGTCAGTGAATGTGTTGTTTTAGTGGTTGTTGGACATGTTTAGTGGCTTTGTGCCATTCGAATGGTCTATTCTTGTGTCGTTTTGTTTTGTCCTGGTTGTGTACGTGCATTTTTAGCGTGTGTACGGGGTGTACATGGGCCATTTTGTTGTACAGTGCTGTCCTTGTGTGTGGCTTGGTACGACTCGTACATGCGGTTGTGATGTTGGGGCCTGGGGTGCGCACCGTACTTAGGAGGTTGTGGTGGGGGTGCAACTCTGACGTACACGGGTGTACATACACGGGTGGGGGTACGACTCTGATGTACAGGGGTGCACATACACGGGTGGGGGTATGACATGTACAGGGGTGTACATACACGGGGGATACGACACGTACAGGGGTGTACATACACGGGGGGTACGACACGTACACGGGTGTACATACACGGGGGGTAGGACACGTACACGGGTGTACATACACGGGGGGTACGACACGTACAGGGGTGTACATACATGGGGGTACGACACGTACAGGGGTGTACATACACGGGGTGTACGACACGTACAGGGGTGTACATACACGGGGGGGTACGACACGTACAGGGGTGTACATACACGGGGGGTACGACACGTACAGGGGTGTACATACAGGGGGGGTACGACACGTACAGGGGTGTACATACACGGGGGGTACGACACGTACAGGGGTGTACATACACGGGGGGTACGACACGTACAGGGGTGTACATACACGGGGGTACGACACGTACAGGGGTGTACATACACGGGGGGTATGACATGTACAGGGGTGTACATACACGGGGGGTACGACACGTACAGGGGTGTACATACACGGGGGGTACGACACGTACACGGGTGTACATACACGGGGGGTACGACACGTACAGGGGTGTACATACACGGGGGGTACGACACGTACAGGGGTGTACATACACGGGGGTATGACACGTACACGGGTGTACATACATGGGGGTAGGACACGTACAGGGGTGTACATACACGGGGGGGTACGACACGTACAGGGGTGTACATACACGGGGGGTACGACACGTACAGGGGTGTATATACACGGGGGGTACGACACGTACACGGGTGTACATACACGGGTGGGGGTGTACATACACGGGGGGTACGTCTCGGACGTTAGGGGGCTGGGGGGAGTGTTGGGCGCGTATGCGGGCACATGTCTCCATGGTCGCTATGGGAGTTCGGTGCGGACGGTGTTTTTTCCATACGGTTGTAACATCGGACGCACGGGATGGATCGTGATTCCTCGGTCGGACTTCACTTTTCACATTTGTACGGTAAATCGTCCGAGGACGTGTCGGACACATTTTCCGACCCGAGGACGTGTGGGGAATAATTCCCAATGCGGTTCGTATGGACTTTTTACCATGCGAATCGTGATTGGCAGTTTGTACGGCACTTGTACGATTTGTACGGTAAAAAGACCGGATACGAGTCGTACGGGAAAAAATTTTACTGGATCGGAATTGGCACCTAACTGTGAAGAAAAAATGAATTTTTATTACTATGTGGATAAAAAAGAAAAGAAATAAATAACAATATTATACTATTGAATTACAAACACACTTTCCTTGAGTTAGAATAGAAAGTCCTGCCTTTACACTATCCTCCACTTTCTCCACTGTTCAAGTAGCTTAGAGCAAGATTAATAATTCATACACCTACACTATTCTACAATTTTGCAATTGATTTATCTTGCTGGAGTAACATTAGTAATTGTCATTCTTAACACTATCCCACATTTTCTCTACTACTACACCTACTTGGAGTTACAATAGTAATTGTTACCCCTACACCATCCTACACTTTCCCTACTGCTGCACCTTCCTGGAGTTAGAATAGTAATTGTTAACCCTACACTATCCAACACTTTCCCTACTGCTACACCTACCTGGAGTTAGAATAGTAATTGTTACCCCCTACACCATCCTACACTTTCCCTACTGCTGCACCTTCCTGGAGTTAGAATAGTAATTGTTACCCCTACACTATCCAACACTTTCCCTACTACTGCACCTACCTGGAGTTAGAATAGTAATTGTTACCCCTACACTATCCAACACTTTCCCTACTGCTACACCTACCTGGAGTTAGAATAGTAATTGTTACCCCTACACCATCATACAATTTCCCTACTGCTGCACCTTCCTGGAGTTAGAATAGTAATTGTTACCCCTAAACTATCCAACACTTTCTCTACTACTGCACCTTCCTGGAGTTAGAATAGTAATTGCTACCCCTACACCATCCTACACTTTCTGTATTGTTGCATATTACATGAATATTTTCGAAGAAGTTTTGCTTATTAATTTCTTTTAAAGTAAGGATTCTTGATTCAAAATACCTTTTGCTTTTGGTGATTTACTTTGCCCTTGCTTCTTGTCTGCTTTCTAGTTTTGTCTGGTCTTGTTGGTTTCGAGTTTTTTTGAGATGTTGATCTGATTTATGTCAGTATCTGAAAAAAAAAAACATTTTTGCTAATCAAAAAATTTAAAACTGTTTTATTAAATAGAAAAAAGTAAACAATACTGTGTATAAGTGACATTTTAAGTTTGACTATCTATATACTCTACTACACTTTCACTGCCATTGTACGTATCATGAGTTATAATAGTAACTGTTACCCATACACCATCCCACACTTTCCCTATTGCTGCACCTTCCTGGAGTTAGAATAGTAATTCTTACCCCTACACTTTCCAACACTTTCTCTACTACATCACCTTCCTGGAGTTAGAATAGTAATTGTTACCCCTACAGTATCCAACACTTTCCCTACTGGTACACCTACTTGGAGTTAGAATAGTATTGGTAACCCCTACACCATCCTACACTTTCCCTACTGCTGTATCTTCCTGCAGTTACATTAGTAATTGTTAAACCCCAACACTATCCCACACTTTCTCTACTGTTACACCTAACTGGAGTTAGAATAGTAATTGTTACCTCTACACCATCCCACTCTTTCCCTACTGCTGCACCTTCCTGGAGTTAGAATACTAATTGATACCCCTACAGTATCCAACACTTTCCCTACTACTGCACCTTCCTGGAGTTATAATAGTAATTGTTACCCCTACACCATCCTACAATTTATGTATTGTTGCATATTACATGAATATTTTCTAAGAAGTTTTGCTTATTAATTTCTTTTTAAGTAAGGATTGTAGATTTAAAATACCTTTTGCTTTTGGTGCTTTTTTCTTGCCCTTGTTTCTGGTCTGGTTTCTAGTTTGATAGCTTGATTGTATGGTTGTCTGGTTTTGTTGGTTTCGAGTTTTTCTGAGATGTTGATCTGATTTATGTCAGTATCTTTAAAAAAAAAACATTTTTGCTATTCAAAATTTTTAATACTGTTTTAATAAATAGAAAAATGTAAACAATATTGTGTATAAGTGACATTTTAAGTTTGACTATCTATATACTCTACTACACTTTCACTGCCACTGTACCTATCATGAGTAATAATAGTAATTGTTACCCATACACCATCCCACACTTGCCCTACTGCTGCACCATCCTGGAGTTAGAATACTAATTGTTACCCATACACCATCCCACACTTTCCCTACTGCTACACCATCATGGAGTTAGAATAGTAATTGTTACCCCTACACTTTCCAACACTTTCCCTACTACCTCACCTTCCTGGAGTTAGAATAGTAATTGTTACCCCTACAGTATCTAACACTTTTCCTACTGCTACACCTACCTGGAGTTAGAATACTATTGGTTACCCCTACATCATCCTACACTTTCCATACTGCTGCACCATCATGGAGTTAGAATAGTAATTGTTACCACTACACTTTCCAACACTTTCCCTACTACAGCACCTTCCTGGAGTTAGAATAGTAATTGTTACCCCTACAGTATGTAACACTTTTCCTACTGCTACACCTACCGGGAGTTAGAATACTATTGGTTACCCCTACATCATCCTACACTTTCTCTACTGCTGCACCTTCCTGGAGTTAGAATAGTAATTGATATCCCTACACTATCCCACACTTTCCCTACTGTTACACCTACCTGGAGTTAAAATAGTAATTGATACCCGTACACCATCCTATAATTTCTGTATTGTTGCATATTATATCAATATTTTCAAAAAAGTTTTGCTTATTAATTTCTTTTTAAGTAAGGATTGTTAATTTAAAATACCTTTTGCTTTTGGAGCTTTTTTCTTGGCCTTGTTTCTGGTCTAGTTTCTAGTTTGATAGCTTGATTTTATGGTTCTCTGGTCTTGTTGGTTTCGAGTTTTTGTGGGATGTTGATCAGATTTATGTCAGTATCTGTAAAAAAAAACATTTTTGCTAATGAAAATTTTTAATACCGTTTTAGGAAATAGAAAAATGTAAACAATACTGTGTATAATTGACATATTATTTTTCACTATATACATACTATACTACACTTTCAGTGCAACTGCACCTACCATGAGTTAAAATAGTAATTGTTACCCCTACACTATCCCACACTTTCCGTACTGCTACATCTACCTGGAGTTAGAATAGTAATTCTTAACTCTACATTATCCAACACTTTCTCTACTACTGCACCTACCTGGAGTTAGACTACTAATTGTTACCCCTACTTTATCACACACTTTCTCTACTGCTGCAGGTTCCTGGATTTAGAATAGTAAATGTTATCTGTACACCATCCCACACTTTAACCACAGCTGATCCATTGTGGAGTTACAAAAGTAATTATTACTTCTATACTTACCAATTATTTTCCTAGTTCTACACCTTTATGGAGTTAATTTAGTAATTTTTATCCCTACACTATCCAACACTTTCACTACTGCTGCACCTAGTTTGATTTAGATTATTAATTGTTACCCCTACACTATTCCAAAGTTTCTAAATGCTGTACCATTCTGGATTAAAAAAAGAATTTTTTTCTCAAATATGACCCTACATTTTCGACAATGGTGCACTTTCAAGGAATGACCTCATTTTGCTTAAGTACTACACTATCTTACAGTTTCACAAAGTCTTTAGAATTAATGAAGAAAGAAAATAATGCTGTTATTTTACGATCCAAATATTTACCTTATTTATAACTCGACGTTTCAATTTTCAAAGATGGTATTATTTTTATTTCCCGTTATTGAATTTCTGTGTGGAAACAAAAATTATATATGTGTTGAAACAAGTTTTTGCAACTTGCTAATGTAAAATGGTGTATACGTTTTTTAATTAAAATACCTCTTAATTATTCTGGATGATGAGTGTAGCTTATTTTGGAAAACGATTTATTTTTATAAATTAATCTTTTTCGTCACATGTGAGAAAAGTTCTGTTTTCGAAAAAAAAATATCATTTTAGGATTTTTGATAAATAATAAAACTCATTATTTTTTTATTCATTATTTTATTACATAAACAATTTTCAATCGATAGTGGTCAGTAAAAACATATTGACTGTATATGTTTATTGAGATATGATTCGAATACTATAGTAATAGATTGATATTTATTTTTGTGAAACAAAAATGCAAACAGAAAATTATTAGGTGCAGCGTATGCAATGTTTAACATGATAAATGTAAAAAAGAAATAGTAAGGTTATTTGTTTTAGAAACTTACTTGTATGTCGACAAATAATGGTTCTGAAAAGGATTCCGGTCTTCTCTGGGTGAAGAGGTCAGAGGGTCAGCTTCAGGCGTCTGCTCTCTCTGGGAGTTGATAATCAACTGATTTTAAAATGGTGTCTTGCTCCTATTTATAAGTTTTAGTCATTGTCATTGTTAATTTTTAGAAACACAGCGTTGGTTATATTTTTTAAAATTGTATTCATTGGTGTAGAAACTTATAATTTAAAAAAGCATCTGAAGATGTGTAGTTTTCCCTTTTTAGTACCGTTTTGGCATCCATTTTGAAAGTAGTGTTGTGGTATTATTTTAATGGAAAGTGTTGTAGGACAATTGTTTGATCTACAATGTTTAAAATGGCGCCTATGTGTATGTAAAATGTTTCGATATCCGAATAGTTATGTGGTGAAGTAGTTATATATTGAATTTAAATTATGTTTATTAATTTATTGTTTTTGAAAAAAATGCAAATTTTTAAAAAATTGACCATTTTTAAAACGCGCGAGTAATAATTTTAATACCCGAGTATTAATTTTAATACTCGAGTATTAATTTTGTACAATTATATGTAGTTCAATGCATTTACGTACAGATTTTCTCTACTTTTTAAAACACTTCTCCACCCAAAAAACCCTAATTTCCCTGCATCCCGTGCCAGGTTTTATTTTACAAAAAAAAAAAATATATATATTTTTTTTTAAGCGTTGTAAAGGTATGCGTTATAATTGTGTTCGTTGTAATAGTACTTATCATTTATTAACTCTATTTGGCGTTGTAACAGTATTCGTTGTAACAACATGCGTTGTAAATGTATTTGCGTTGTAAAGGCACGCGTTGTAATGGTATGCGTTGTAACATCATACATCCTCTCAGGGTGCCTTAAGCAATGCATGCCTGCTTTAGGGTTTGGAAAATTCAGCAATTCTATACTAGTAGATTCCCTTTAAGAGTCTATTCAGGAGCATCACACACCACAGAATGTCAGGCATACTTTGCAGTCACAAATCCGTCTTGTTTTTTCTGACCTATATGTTGAGTGCTCAGTTGAGTCTAATGTTACAGTGAAAGATGTGAAGGGTAAATAAGGCACATGGCCCTGATTAGTAGAGGGAAAACACCATTCTTGTCATTTGGAAGTGCAGGAGACCATAGCAGGCTTGGCACACTGCAATAGTCTGTCTGGCACTGCTCGTCAATGAGAATCATTGCTCATGGAAAAGAAGCAAAACCCAGACTTCCAAATATTCCATGACTCAATATTGCCAACTTATATAATAGTACTGTTTAAAGTTGTTTGACTTACGGTTTGATCACTATAGGAAAAGAAAGTCTTAGCACATCCGGGAGCTGAATGTGACCCCAGGAAGTGCTTGAACTACTAGTTTCTTTCGGACTCACTACTGACATCTTTAGTAGTCTGTTGAGAAAGCTTTTGTCATGAATACTTCAAAACGAAGTATGAAAAATTATAAATAGAGGGATTTGGGTCATCTCTCTTCAACCAATGGTTTAATGTTTATTATGATTTGCCATTGATTTTATGGGCTGTTCATCAAGGTCATGGCATTTTGAGGATGTTTGAGATGCATTACATTTTGGTAAAGGGATTAAGTGGTCCTTTTGTTAAGCTGCAGAGGCAACATTGCGTGAAGCTTCAACCAGTCTTTGTTCTTTAATCGATTTACTTTCCTGAGGCAATGGCATTTTAATTGTTAATTTATGGCTGTACTACTTGCTGTATGGATATCAATCTATGCCTGTCACAAAATAAAATCCCGCTCCCTGTCACTAAACACCCAAGGACGTTCATTTGTTTTAGTTTACTGTCATCATATTATTTACTATTATAATTCAGATAAAAAGGGTATGCCCTACCATACCAATTCTACTGTACCTAGCTACCTTTAATACCTATGTAACTACCTTCCTTGCCTAACCTACTAAGCCTACCATACTAAACTGTCATACATACTCAGCATGGCTAATAAACTACCTTACCTACCTACCATACCAAACCTAGCATCATACCTACTACCCAAGCTAGCATAACTAACCTAACATACCTATTACACCTTCAAATCCTACCATACCTAACATACCCAACCTATCTAGATACCATCCCAAACATGCACACATCTCTGCAGAGAGTAAAGCTTACACGTGCCCTGGGTGGCAGTTTTGTGACAAAGGATCGCGTTAGGTCTATGGGAGCTCTAGAAAGAGCGTAAGATACTGCAGCCTGCATGGCAGAAGTACCAAGCTCAGCTTTTGAAGGGCATGAAATGTGAAGGACATTTATTCTTTAAAAATAAGGAAGCCTGATGGTTTAGTCAATGCTTGTTTTGTTTAAGTTTGCTTCCTTTTCTTCAAACCTGAAGCCATGAGTTTAGTGTGGCTGCAAGACTTGGAAGAGTTCTTTAAAAACCAAAGCATATACAATGCTCTAACATTGTCTCCTGCATATGCATTCCTGTTATGTACATGTATTTGCGTTGTATAACCTAGGACTGAGAGCCAGATGCAATGGATACTACTGGAACGATATCTCACAAGTGTAAACAGCCAAAATCTGTCCATACACCTCTAAGAGTACTGATGCTTCGAGAGGGAGCTGTCTGAGAAGTAGCAATGCCAGGGGTAAATGCAATCCCAAGCAACTCCCATGACAAAACACTGCCCCAAGGATTGCCCACGGTGACAGATGGCATGTGAGCAGGGTGCTGAAACCATCGACATTCACACAAACTCTCTCCACAGACCAGTCTGGCTGTTGGCACAACAGGTCTTTCGACTAGCATACATGACAAAAAATTAAATACCTGAGTGAGTATGGTATAAGATTGCCATGGAATGTGCCACCAAACAAATACAACTAGAAGGGGTCTGTGGGGACGTGGCTTAGGAGCCTGAGGGAATGGCCACCGCTTTTGGGAGCTCCGTGAGAGTGTAAAGCGACGGGCCTACTCCAGGCTTTCAACACGGCTGTAGAGATCACCGAGCTGCTCTCCCATGCGGCGGAACGTCTCTGCATTCTTTCAGGACATTCACGGCGGCACCGGGTGAGCGCGATACAATGTTCTTCAGCTTCTCTTCTACATTGTGGCTCGCCGGTAAGACGTGGCCGCCATTTTAACTTACTTTGCCGCTCCTCGTGTGATTGATGCCTTCATTTCCTCATGCTCTCGCTCTGAATTAATCTTTCAGCTATTTAACGCCATGGAAACAGCGTCTCTTCAGTACCATTGACTTTTTGTGGGCAATTTGTTTTACAAATTGGCACTATTTTGACTCTGTTCTTTTTTCTCCTCAACGTTTTCTCAGTGCTCAAGGGTACCATTTTAGATTTCTAATTTTGCCGGCTAGCTTTTTCCTTTAAACAAACATACTGGAACAGCCAATTACTCTGCTCTGACCTTTTCCTTGCCTCTGGACATTGTTTACTCTGCTTTACTCATAATGCGTTTCTAGTCAGATTTTTTAATTTCTTCTCAGGAATAAATAGCAGACTGCTAGACGCCATTTTAGATCCTTGGATCTCACTTTCCAGTTCTTCCCTCCAAACATATTTATGTGAATATGGCTCATTCTAATCGCAATTCTTCACAGCAACTGAACGCGGCTTCCTCGTCATTAGAAGATATTAATCCTTTTAGTGTGCTACAGGACAACATGGAGGAAACTCTCAATGACTGTGTTGGAATAAAAGGCACCTCTGCTACTGCTTCTCGCTCGAGCAATAAACTCAACTCCAAAATTCCCTCCACATCGGGAAAGCGAGTAAAGACAAACCCTCCTTCTCCTACCAATTCTGCCTCTTCTGTTTCCATGGAACTTTTGCTTGAGGAAATACGTTCACTCAAACCATACATGGCTGAAACAAACATCCGTCTTCAAAGCCTTGAGGATAACTGGTCGCACACTGAGCAACGAGTTGCGGATCTTGAAAGAAGAGTGACTTCAGTGCAGGTAGTCTCAGACCAGGTTCCAGGTATACATAAAGAAATACAATTCCTCAGGCAACAGGTTGAAAATTTGGAAAAACCGCAACAGGCGCAATAACCTACGTATTTACGGTCTGGCGGAAGGTCTTGAAGGGTCGAATCCTATATCCTTCTTTCAATCTTTCTTGCCAACACTTCTGGGTCTTCCTAACTCCCCTCCATTGAATATTCAGCGAGCTCATCGTTTGGGTCAAGTATCTCGCTTATCTAATTCTTCAGCCTCTTCCACGAAACCCAGAGGAGTCATCCTCTACTTCCTAGAATATACTGACCTCATAAAAGTTATCCAGGCTGCCAAACAGAAAGGGAAAATTACTTGGAGTGGCTCAAATCTCTTTTTTGCTTAAGATTACGCTAAGGCTTCTGCAGACCGGCGCAAACAGTTTCTAGACATGAGACCTGCCCTATGTGCCCTGAATGCCCGATATGTATTGTTTCATCCTTGCCTTTTCAAAGTAACTCATAACAATAAAACAACAAACTATGAGGATCCGGCGCTTCTTCAACACTTTTTGAACTCACTCAGGTATGAATCCATCGACACTCCTCGTTTATAATTGTTTTGACTCGATCCATAATTGTTTGTTGTTATTTGTCTATGCCCCCTCTCCTACTGTATTACGCTGTGAATTATCCTCCTAATCTCTCTTCCTTTTATCAGGTGCAGTTCTGTGATCCTTTGTTGTTTATGATGTCTTCGCCTGGAGGCGTTCTCCCCTTGCTGCGTCCTCTTGGAATCCTCTGTTTCGGTGTGCTACCTCTCCTAAGTGGCTCCTCCATCCCCACGTTTATTGTCTTTTTGTGGTATGTCTTTTTGACATTATTTTGTATCATCAATTGTTTTCCTGTTCAATGTCTCCTTTTTCCCTGTCCTTTTTTCTCCATCTCTTTTTTCTTCTCTTTCTTTCCTTTTTCCTTTCTTCGCTTTACTATTTTTGATGAAAACTTCTTCACTCCTCTCCCTATCCTTTTCCCTTGTTTATCTCGTTATTTCTATTTTACTTCCAGCCATTCTATTTTCTACTATTATTTTTTAAATAATGATTTTTTAAATAGTGATTTTAATTATCTTACTGCTTGCAAAATATTTGTTCATGTTAATACTAATTGGATACCTGTAGAGTTGTTACTTGGAATGTTAAGGGAATAAATAATCCTATAAAAAGACACCGGGTATTAACCCATTTAGCTAAATTAAATGCTGACATAGCTTTTATTCAAGAGACTCATTTATCTGATGCTGAAGCATCTAATTTAAAACGATGTTGGGTGGGCAATGTTTTTTCCTCCCAGGCTCTAGGTAAAAAAATGGAGTCTCTATTTTATGTCATAAAAAATATCAGGTGTCAATCACTCATCAAGAATGTGATTCAGAGGGGTGTTGGATTATAGTCAAACTTATCTTAAATCAAATTCCCTTAGTCCTCTTTAATGTTTATGCACCTGTTACTGTTGATGATGTTTTTGGACACATATATCTGAGAAGCTCCTTCTGTTTGATGATGACGATATTATTTTTGGGGGTGATTGCACTCAAGTTTTAGACCCCATATTAGATAGACATTCTTCTGTTAAATTTTCTAATACTAAGATGCATTCCCAATTTACTTCCTCCATATGACGTAAATCATTAGTAGATATATGGAGACTTTGCAATCCTGATACCCGAGAATATAGCTTTTACTCCCCCGCTCATCACTCTCAATCTCGCATAGATTATCTCTTTTTTAGCAAGTCCCTATCTGAACAAGTTTCCTGTTCTGAAATTGGCCCCATACTAATATCAGACCACACTCCAGTTTATGTTGATTTTGACTTGTTACCCTATACTCCTCATACCCGTAGATGGCGTTTCAATAATGCCTTATTATCTGATCCTACGTTCACAAGCCAATTCACCTCTTTTGCTTCCAAATTCTTTACCTTTAATTCTTCCCCGGCTTCTTCTCCTGTTATGATTTGGGACTCTTTCAAAGCTGCAGCCAGGGGCTTTGTTATAAATTTTGTTTCTCAAAAGAAGAAATCTTATGAAATTAAAAATACCCAAATGCTTTCCGAGATTAAACAACTCGAATATATCTATTATCATTCCAATTCTGAATCGTCACTAAAAAAACTTATTGATGCAAAGTTTAAATTTAATAAAATGTCTACTGACGCTGCTTCTTTATACCTTTTAAAGAGCAGTGCTCGCTGCAATGGAGGTCAGAATAAAATGGGGACGTTACTGGCTAATTATTTGAAAGTACGACGTGAACGGACTAAAATAGAATTTATACGGAACAATGCCGGTGTTTCTTTATTTAAAGATGATGATATTTTGAACAAATGTATTTCTTTTTATAAAAATTTATATACTCCCGAACAACAACCAACTCCAACTGATCTCTCTTCTTATTTTCAATTGATAGATCAACCTTCACCTCATAATACTGACTTTACTTCTTTAGAAAAGGATATCACTCTCTCGGAGATTACGCATGCAGTTTCAGTTCTAAAGAGAGGAAAAGGTCCGGGTCCAGACGGATTCATGATTAAATTTTATGCGCAATTTGCCAACCTTCTACTCCCACATCTTCTATTGCTCTTTAATTCTTTTATTTCATCAGGTGTATCTAATGGAACATTTCAAGAAGCCTTGATCTGTCTAATACCCAAAGATAACAAAGACGCTTCTTTATGCAAAAATTACCGCCCCATTTCCTTAGTTAATCTTGACTACAAGATATTTGCAAAAATTCTTGCTCTTCGTATCGACTCAGTTTTGCCTAATCTCATTGGTCCCGAACAATCAGGCTTTATAAAAGGTCGTTTGTCATCCGATAATTCTAGAGTCTTTTTTAATATACTTAGTAAAGCAACCTCTCTGGATTACCCTATTGCAGCGATAGCGCTAGACGCAGAGAAAGCTTTCGATAGGATAGGATGGGACTTTAAGTTTCAGGCATTTAGATGGATAGGGTTTCTTCCTAAATTAATATCCTTTTTTTCATTGTTATATTCAGGTCCTAAAGCTTCTATTTTTGTTAACGGGAAAACCTCAGACTACTTTCCACTTTTAAGGGGAGTACGACAAGGCTGCCCACTCTCTCTCCTTTTATTTATAATTGCATTAGAACTCTTTTTAATTAAAATCCGACAAGATTCTCAGATTACGGGTTTCCAGCTAGACACTTCTCATATTAAAATGTCAGTATATGCAGATGATATTCTTTTATATTGCTCCAACCCTTCTACGACTCTTCCCTCTTTTCTGAAGCAAGTTGATACCTTTTCTCAATTATCCGGTTATCGTCTTAACTCAGATAAGTGAGAAGTTCTTCTCCTCAACGTGCTTTGCCTTAAACAAGATTTCATTTCTACCGGTTTTTCTTGGCAAACTTCTAAGATAAAATACCTGGGACTGTGGTTTTCCTCGAACATTCCGGATACAATAAAACAAAATTTTGACCACATTACAAAAAATCTATCTGATTCTATTGATCGTTGGCATCCGCTCTTTCTTTCTTGGTGGGGACGATTAGATTCCATCAAAATGATGCTTTCTCCTTTAATTTTGTATATTATTTCTATGATTCCGGTATGCATCCCAGGATTTTATTTAAAAAAAATTGATTCTCTTTTAACAAGATTTCTTTGGAAAAACAAATCGCCTCGAATCGCCCTGTCTTCTCTGAAAGCCGACAAAACTTCTGGTGGTCTTAAATTTCCCGATTTTAAAAAGTATCATTATGCCTTCTCTGTAAAACAATCTTCCCAGGGGCTTTCTCTTGATCAGTTAATATACCCCCCCCATCTGGTTGACTATAGAAAAATGTTTTATTTCACCCTTTCAATTTAAAGAGTCTCTTGTCTGCACTAACAATATATCTTCTTTTTGATCTCCAGTTATCTCCCACGCTCGTAAAACTCTTTCCTCTCCGTTACCCTCTTCTTATCCTTCTTCTCTTTCTTTCCTTTTTCCTTTCTTCGCTTTACTATTTTTGATGAAAACTTCTTCACTCCTCTCCCTATCCTTTTCCCTTGTTTATCTCGTTATTTCTATTTTACTTCCAGCCATTCTATTTTCTACTATTATTTTTTAAATAATGATTTTTTAAATAGTGATTTTAGTTATCTTACTGCTTGCAAAATATTTGTTCATGTTAATACTAATTGGATACCTGTAGAGTTGTTACTTGGAATGTTAAGGGAATAAATAATCCTATAAAAAGACAACGGGTATTAACCCATTTAGCTAAATTAAATGCTGACATAGCTTTTATTCAAGAGACTCATTTATCTGATGCTGAAGCATCTAATTTAAAACGATGTTGGGTGGGCAATGTTTTTTCCTCCCAGGCTCTAGGTAAAAAAAATGGAGTCTCTATTTTATGTCATAAAAAATATCAGGTGTCAATCACTCATCAAGAATGTGATTCAGAGGGGTGTTGGATTATAGTCAAACTTATCTTAAATCAAATTCCCTTAGTCCTCTTTAATGTTTATGCACCTGTTACTGTTGATGATGTTTTTGGACACATATATCTGAGAAGCTCCTTCTGTTTGATGATGACGATATTATTTTTGGGGGTGATTGCACTCAAGTTTTAGACCCCATATTAGATAGACATTCTTCTGTTAAATTTTCTAATACTAAGATGCATTCCCAATTTACTTCCTCCATATGACGTAAATCATTAGTAGATATATGGAGACTTTGCAATCCTGATACCCGAGAATATAGCTTTTACTCCCCAGCTCATCACTCTCAATCTCGCATAGATTATCTCTTTTTTAGCAAGTCCCTATCTGAACAAGTTTCCTGTTCTGAAATTGGCCCCATACTAATATCAGACCACACTCCAGTTTATGTTGATTTTGACTTGTTACCCTATACTCCTCATACCCGTAGATGGCGTTTCAATAATGCCTTATTATCTGATCCTACGTTCACAAGCCAATTCACCTCTTTTGCTTCCAAATTCTTTACCTTTAATTCTTCCCCGGCTTCTTCTCCTGTTATGATTTGGGACTCTTTCAAAGCTGCAGCCAGGGGCTTTGTTATAAATTTTGTTTCTCAAAAGAAGAAATCTTATGAAATTAAAAATACCCAAATGCTTGCCGAGATTAAACAACTCGAATATATCTATTATCATTCCAATTCTGAATCGTCACTAAAAAAACTTATTGATGCAAAGTTTAAATTTAATAAAATGTCTACTGACGCTGCTTCTTTATACCTTTTAAAGAGCAGTGCTCGCTGCAATGGAGGTCAGAATAAAATGGGGACGTTACTGGCTAATTATTTGAAAGTACGACGTGAACGGACTAAAATAGAATTTATACGGAACAATGCCGGTGTTTCTTTATTTAAAGATGATGATATTTTGAACAAATGTATTTCTTTTTATAAAAATTTATATACTCCCGAACAACAACCAACTCCAACTGATCTCTCTTCTTATTTTCAATTGATAGATCAACCTTCACCTCATAATACTGACTTTACTTCTTTAGAAAAGGATATCACTCTCTCGGAGATTACGCATGCAGTTTCAGTTGTAAAGAGAGGAAAAGGTCCGGGTCCAGACGGATTCATGATTAAATTTTATGCGCAATTTGCCAACCTTCTACTCCCACATCTTCTATTGCTCTTTAATTCTTTTATTTCATCAGGTGTATCTAATGGAACATTTCAAGAAGCCTTGATCTGTCTAATACCCAAAGATAACAAAGACGCTTCTTTATGCAAAAATTACCGCCCCATTTCCTTAGTTAATCTTGACTACAAGATATTTGCAAAAATTCTTGCTCTTCGTATCGACTCAGTTTTGCCTAATCTCATTGGTCCCGAACAATCAGGCTTTATAAAAGGTCGTTTGTCATCCGATAATTCTAGAGTCTTTTTTAATATACTTAGTAAAGCAACCTCTCTGGATTGCCCTATTGCAGCGATAGCGCTAGACGCAGAGAAAGCTTTCGATAGGATAGGATGGGACTTTAAGTTTCAGGCATTTAGATGGATAGGGTTTCTTCCTAAATTAATATCCTTTTTTTCATTGTTATATTCATGTCCTAAAGCCTCTATTTTTGTTAACGGGAAAACCTCAGACTACTTTCCACTTTTAAGGGGAGTACGACAAGGCTGCCCACTCTCTCTCCTTTTATTTATAATTGCATTAGAACTCTTTTTAATTAAAATCCGACAAGATTCTCAGATTACGGGTTTCCAGCTAGACACTTCTCATATTAAAATGTCAGTATATGCAGATGATATTCTTTTATATTGCTCCAACCCTTCTACGACTCTTCCCTCTTTTCTGAAGCAAGTTGATACCTTTTCTCAATTATCCGGTTATCGTCTTAACTCAGATAAGTGAGAAGTTCTTCTCCTCAACGTGCTTTGCCTTAAACAAGATTTCATTTCTACCGGTTTTTCTTGGCAAACTTCTAAGATAAAATACCTGGGACTGTGGTTTTCCTCGAACATTCCGGATACAATAAAACAAAATTTTGACCACATTACAAAAAATCTATCTGATTCTATTGATCGTTGGCATCCGCTCTTTCTTTCTTGGTGGGGACGATTAGATTCCATCAAAATGATGCTTTCTCCTTTAATTTTGTATATTATTTCTATGATTCCGGTATGCATCCCAGGATTTTATTTAAAAAAAATTGATTCTCTTTTAACAAGATTTCTTTGGAAAAACAAATCTCCTCGAATCGCCCTGTCTTCTCTGAAAGCCGACAAAACCTCTGGTGGTCTTAAATTTCCCGATTTTAAAAAGTATCATTATGCCTTCTCTGTAAAACAATCTTCCCAGTGGCTTTCTCTTGATCAGTTAATATACCCCCCCCATCTGGTTGACTATAGAAAAATGTTTTATTTCACCCTTTCAATTTAAAGAGTCTCTTGTCTTCACTAACAATATATCTTCTTTTTGATCTCCAGTTATCTCCCACGCTCGTAAAACTCTTTCCTCTCCGTTACCCTCTTCTTATCCTTCTTCTCTTTCTTTCCTTTTTCCTTTCTTCGCTTTACTATTTTTGATGAAAACTTCTTCACTCCTCTCCCTATCCTTTTCCCTTGTTTATCTCGTTATTTCTATTTTACTTCCAGCCATTCTATTTTCTACTATTATTTTTTAAATAATGATTTTTTAAATAGTGATTTTAATTATCTTACTGCTTGCAAAATATTTGTTCATGTTAATACTAATTGGATACCTGTAGAGTTGTTACTTGGAATGTTAAGGGAATAAATAATCCTATAAAAAGACAACGGGTATTAACCCATTTAGCTAAATTAAATGCTGACATAGCTTTTATTCAAGAGACTCATTTATCTGATGCTGAAGCATCTAATTTAAAACGATGTTGGGTGGGCAATGTTTTTTCCTCCCAGGCTCTAGGTAAAAAAAATGGAGTCTCTATTTTATGTCATAAAAAATATCAGGTGTCAATCACTCATCAAGAATGTGATTCAGAGGGGTGTTGGATTATAGTCAAACTTATCTTAAATCAAATTCCCTTAGTCCTCTTTAATGTTTATGCACCTGTTACTGTTGATGATGTTTTTGGACACATATATCTGAGAAGCTCCTTCTGTTTGATGATGACGATATTATTTTTGGGGGTGATTGCACTCAAGTTTTAGACCCCATATTAGATAGACATTCTTCTGTTAAATTTTCTAATACTAAGATGCATTCCCAATTTACTTCCTCCATATGACGTAAATCATTAGTAGATATATGGAGACTTTGCAATCCTGATACCCGAGAATATAGCTTTTACTCCCCCGCTCATCACTCTCAATCTCGCATAGATTATCTCTTTTTTAGCAAGTCCCTATCTGAACAAGTTTCCTGTTCTTAAATTGGCCCCATACTAATATCAGACCACACTCCAGTTTATGTTGATTTTGACTTGTTACCCTATACTCCTCATACCCGTAGATGGCGTTTCAATAATGCCTTATTATCTGATCCTACGTTCACAAGCCAATTCACCTCTTTTGCTTCCAAATTCTTTACCTTTAATTCTTCCCCGGCTTCTTCTCCTGTTATGATTTGGGACTCTTTCAAAGCTGCAGCCAGGGGCTTTGTTATAAATTTTGTTTCTCAAAAGAAGAAATCTTATGAAATTAAAAATACCCAAATGCTTGCCGAGATTAAACAACTCGAATATATCTATTATCATTCCAATTCTGAATCGTCACTAAAAAAACTTATTGATGCAAAGTTTAAATTTAATAAAATGTCTACTGACGCTGCTTCTTTATACCTTTTAAAGAGCAGTGCTCGCTGCAATGGTGGTCAGAATAAAATGGGGACGTTACTGGCTAATTATTTGAAAGTACGACGTGAACGGACTAAAATAGAATTTATACGGAACAATGCCGGTGTTTCTTTATTTAAAGATGATGATATTTTGAACAAATGTATTTCTTTTTATAAAAATTTATATACTCCCGAACAACAACCAACTCCAACTGATCTCTCTTCTTATTTTCAATTGATAGATCAACCTTCACCTCATAATACTGACTTTACTTCTTCAGAAAAGGATATCACTCTCTCGGAGATTACGCATGCAGTTTCAGTTCTAAAGAGAGGAAAAGGTCCGGGTCCAGACGGATTCATGATTAAATTTTATGCGCAATTTGCCAACCTTCTACTCCCACATCTTCTATTGCTCTTTAATTCTTTTATTTCATCAGGTGTATCTAATGGAACATTTCAAGAAGCCTTGATCTGTCTAATACCCAAAGATAACAAAGACGCTTCTTTATGCAAAAATTACCGCCCCATTTCCTTAGTTAATCTTGACTACAAGATATTTGCAAAAATTCTTGCTCTTCGTATCGACTCAGTTTTGTCTAATCTCATTGGTCCCGAACAATCAGGCTTTATAAAAGGTCGTTTGTCATCCGATAATTCTAGAGTCTTTTTTAATATACTTAGTAAAGCAACCTCTCTGGATTGCCCTATTGCAGCGATAGCGCTAGACGCAGAGAAAGCTTTCGATAGGATAGGATGGGACTTTAAGTTTCAGGCATTTAGATGGATAGGGTTTCTTCCTAAATTAATATCCTTTTTTTCATTGTTATATTCAGGTCCTAAAGCTTCTATTTTTGTTAACGGGAAAACCTCAGACTACTTTCCACTTTTAAGGGGAGTACGACAAGGCTGCCCACTCTCTCTCCTTTTATTTATAATTGCATTAGAACTCTTTTTAATTAAAATCCGACAAGATTCTCAGATTACGGGTTTCCAGCTAGACACTTCTCATATTAAAATGTCAGTATATGCAGATGATATTCTTTTATATTGCTCCAACCCTTCTACGACTCTTCCCTCTTTTCTGAAGCAAGTTGATACCTTTTCTCAATTATCCGGTTATCGTCTTAACTCAGATAAGTGAGAAGTTCTTCTCCTCAACGTGCTTTGCCTTAAACAAGATTTCATTTCTACCGGTTTTTCTTGGCAAACTTCTAAGATAAAATACCTGGGACTGTGGTTTTCCTCGAACATTCCGGATACAATAAAACAAAATTTTGACCACATTACAAAAAATCTATCTGATTCTATTGATCGTTGGCATCCGCTCTTTCTTTCTTGGTGGGGACGATTAGATTCCATCAAAATGATGCTTTCTCCTTTAATTTTGTATATTATTTCTATGATTCCGGTATGCATCCCAGGATTTTATTTAAAAAAAATTGATTCTCTTTTAACAAGATTTCTTTGGAAAAACAAATCGCCTCGAATCGCCCTGTCTTCTCTGAAAGCCGACAAAACTTCTGGTGGTCTTAAATTTCCCGATTTTAAAAAGTATCATTATGCCTTCTCTGTAAAACAATCTTCCCAGGGGCTTTCTCTTGATCAGTTAATATACCCCCCCCCATCTGGTTGACTATAGAAAAATGTTTTATTTCACCCTTTCAATTTAAAGAGTCTCTTGTCTTCACTAACAATATATCTTCTTTTTGATCTCCAGTTATCTCCCACGCTCGTAAAACTCTTTCCTCTCCGTTACCCTCTTCTTATCCTTCTTTTTGTTCATGAGACCAACAACCTAGTTGGTATAACAACGTGTTACGCATTAAAAATCGCATTTATTGGAAATCCTGCAGATCTAAAGGATTGCTCTGGATTTCACAATTACTACTCAATAATATTTCTTTATCGTTTTCAGACCTTCAAGAACAATTTTCCTTACCAGCCTCTTGTAAATCTCAATATGACCTTTTATATCCTTCTCTTTCCCTGTAGCTTCACTCCTTACCACCCACATCTTCTCCTCCTTCCAGCTTCTCTATGATTTTCCCTTTATTAACTACTTCTCCCTCAGCTTCATCTTCATATAAACTTTTGTCTCTTTCCTCAGATACAAAAAAGACTAAGGCTGAATTGGCTTGGGAAAAAGATCTCCTGGAATGCTGGTCTACCCCCTTTTGGGATAAATTGTGATTAAAAATACATAAAAACTTCCAGGGCTGCTAACACCTCTCAAACTCTGTATTTTATTTATCACCGCCTTCTATTCACCCCTGAAAAATGATCCTCCTTCTCCACAAACTCTACTTCTACCTGCTGGTCTTGCCCCTGCTCAAAAGCCGACTTAAAACATATGCTCTTTGACTGTCCTCCCATACATCACTTTTGGAATTTGGTTTGGTCTCAGATTAACAGAATTTTTAACACAAAAGTTCCCTTCTCCCCTACTAATATTTTCCTAGGTTCTATGTCTCCTGTTTGGCTCCAGTCTCCATCTAACTTTAAGCTAGTAGATTTGTTACTGGCGATAGCTCTCAACTTAATAACCTCTAATTGGAAACAAGCAGACAAAATCACTTCAAGAGCATGGTGGAACGCCGTCTGTTTTCACCACAGACTTGATACTAATTATGTTACACCTATCTCTGTATCCATCAAAAGAGATCTTTTATGGCTCCCTATTTCCACCTACTTAACCTCTATTGCCTCAAATAATGATCCACCAGTTCTCACATCTGATGAGGTTCGAAAACCTCCCTGACTCACTCGTTGTCTTCTGTTCTTTTAAAAATTTCTTATTGATTTTCCCTTTGACGTTTTTCCTTGTTTTTATTACAGCTTGTGGTTTTGCTTTTTTTTGGGTTGTCTCTTATGCTTACAGATTTTAATTCCATGCGATTATAATGGTGTTAGATGATAATACTGTATACATTTTTCCCATCCCTTACTTCTTTCCCCTCCTTTGACCCCTCCACCCCCTGATATACTTTTGTATTTTACTGAATTATTCTCTTTTGTATCTGCTGTATTACATGATTGTTACTGTTTATTGCTAAATAAATTCAAACTTAGAAGAGGTCTGTGCATTTGGTCGTGCTCTCACTGCAGAGGTGGCTGACTAGAATGTGTAGCATCGGCCCACTACCGGCGGGTATCACGATGGCAAAGTGTGCACCCTACCCCACAACAGGAACCACAAAACAAATAACCTGAGCCACTTGGTGTAGGAAATAAACTTACATTTAAACACTCACCATCTGAATACACAGTCGCCACACCCTGCCATGTTGCACAATGGGGAGAACAGGTATTATAATACTGAATATTATCCGAAAGAGATGAAACAGGGAACAGAAAAACAGCATTGCAGATGTAAGTCAAGTCAATGAATAGACAGATAGGTGTTAAGGGCAAGGCCCTGCCCTTCCAACTTCCTGGCCCGGGGCATTGCACACTGTGCCCAGTGCCGGCGGCATGAATGCTCGGACTCGGTTTGTACCAAGTCTGTTTACCAACCACGGTGACCACGTTCAGGAAAAACCAGGTTGGAATGGTTACTTACTGGGTTATTGGCACTGCCTTATTATGTAGAGGCCTGCTGCTTCACACTGCAGTGTGATACGTTGGCTGCTTCAAATAATAGTGCCATCGAAGTCGAGCTGAACTGCCAGTGACTCGTGCCGTGCGAGTGTGCGGGGGCGTGAAATTTTGAAAAGGGTTACGCACGCTGCCTCACTGCCGCAGCCTCGTCTCCTCAGAACCAAATTTAGCCCAATCAGTGGCACGCCCACCAGCAACACTGATTGAAGGCATATTGGCATGGATTTATTATCATCTCAGCAGCACTCTGGAGACAAAATGTGAACAACACTACAGTCAATTATCTTTGTGTGACATACGAGGTGCAGACGAGTTGTTGATGTGAGTTGGCAGTGGCACTCAGGTGTAGCTTCGGTCCTGAAAAATAAGTGCCAGTGCTAAGTACCAGAAACCACCAGCACAAATTAAGCACTGGCGTAGGGTGGTTTGGAGTGGGGTGAATTAGAGTGGAGTGAAGGTGGGGTGGATTCGACTAGAATGGAATGGGGTGGATTGGAGTAGGGTGGATTGGACTGGAGTGGATTGGGATGGGGCGATTGGACTGGAGTTGGGTGGATTGGATTGGAGTGGATTGGATTGGAATGTGGTGGGCTGTATGGGTTGTATTGAGTAGGGGGCCTGAACTGGGGTGTGGTGGATTGGATTGGGGTAGAGTGGGCTAGATTAGAGAAGAATGGAGTGGAGTAGGGTGGATTGGAGTGGGAGTGACTGGATGGGGTCGGTTAGATTGGAGTGGAGTGGATTGAAATGAGTGGGGTGGATTGGAATTGGGTACGATAAAATGGATTGGATTGGAGTGAGACGGAGTGGGGTGCATCAGACTGGAGTGGGGTGGAATGGATTGGCGTGAATTGGAGTGGGGTGGATTGGATTGGTTTAGGGTAGGATGGATTGGAGTGGAATAGACTGGATTGCAGTGGGGTGGATTGTATTGGATTGAGGGGGATTGGATTGGGGTGGGATGAACTGGATTGGGGTGGAGTAGATTGGATTGAGGTGGATTGGGTGGGGTGGATTGGAGTGGAGAAGATTGGGTTAGTCTGGATTAGGGTGGATTGAATTGTTGTGGGATGGATTGGATTGGAGTGGGGTGGATTGGATTGGATTGGGGTGGATTGGATTGGAGTAGGGTGGATTGGAATGAGGGGGATTGTTTTGGATTGGAGTGGGTCAGATTGTTTTGGACTGAAGTGGAGCAGATTGTTTTGAATTGGAGTGTGGCAGATTGTTTTGGGTTGGTGTGGGGCTGTTTGGAGCTGGGTACAATGTTTTGGATTTGAGTGGAGCACTTTGTTTTGGATTGGCGTGGTGCAGATTGGAGTGTAGCAGATTTTTTTAGATTGGAGTGGGGCAGAATGTTTTGGATTGGAGTGGGGCAGATTGTTTTGGACTGGATTTGGGACAGACTGGTGTCGGGCAGATTGTTTTGGATTGTAATAGGGCAGATTGGAGTGGGTCAGATGCTTTTGGATTTAGTGGAGCAGATTGTTTTGGATTAGAGTGGAACACATTGGAGTGGGGCAGATTGTTTTGGATTGGAGTGGGGCAGACTATTTTGGTTTAGAGTGTGGCGGATTGTTTTAGATTAGATGGGGGCAGATTGGAGTGGGACAAAATGGAGTGTGGCAGATTGTTTTGGAGTGGGCAGATTGTTTTGGATTGGGGCAGATTTTTGGGATTGAAGTGGGGCAGATTTGTTTGGAGTGGGGCAGATTGTTTTGCATTGGAGTGGGGTAGATTGTTTTGGATTGAAATGGGAGTGTGGCAGATGGAGTGGACTGGGTTTGGAGGATTAGAGTGTGATGGATTGTAGTGGTTTGGATTGGGGTGAGTGCTTTGAAGTGAAATGGGGTGGATTGGATTGGTCTAGGGTGGATTGGATTGAGTGCAGCAAATTGGTGTGGGGTGAGGTGAGGTGGATTGGCATGGATTGGAGTGTGGCGGATTGGAATGGGGTGGATTTGGGTGTTCTGCACGATTATGTGTTGAAGCATAATTTCTGAAATTGTACATAAGAAAGAAATAATGTCCCTTTGCAATAAATTAATCCTCATCTTTTGAGAACAGCACACACGAGCAAAATAAAAAATAAACATGAGTGCAAAGTGAGAAAAGAAGACATGGCAAAATAAAAGAATGTCAACTATAGAAAATACATCTGTAAGGTTTTGTTTGTCCTGCTTGGCACGTTTTTTGCCAGTTAAACGCCTTGTGTTTGCAGGGCACTATAAGTTAAAAAGAACAAAATAGTACTGCAATGAAGTCAGGAGCAGTGAAAGGGGAATGATTAGGTTGAATCAACCAGTGCTTAGTCCCTGCTCCACAGAGAGGAATGCAAATTATGTTATGCCTGCCTTGACAAATTACTAAGCTTTAAATAAGAGTGCCACTCGAGCCAACAAATGGTAAGCAATGGAGTGTGGGGGGGGGGGGGCTTTTGGGGCCTCCAAGTCCATTTTGCTACAACGGTGTTTCGAAAGTGAGACGCATGTGCTAGCGCATGTTCTCTCAGCCTCGACCCTAAAAATGACACAAAGTTTTATGGGGCCTGGGTGAAAAACTACTCAGGAGGGGCCTCCATTCTTGGTTTCTGCCTAGGAGTATTGTGGAGGATCCCTATTAAATGGTCCAATTACTTTATTAAATTGTCCAATGAGATATTGCCATTGGTTAAAGCCTGCTTATATTTAAAGATCTATTTATAGTGAGTTAGGAGTATTAGGGGACTTTGGGGACCTCACTGTCAAACGGTACTTTAAATAACTCTGTGCACAAGTTATAGTAATCAAAAGATCACATGAATTACAGTTCTTGACAGGGCAGAGAGGGTTTCAGCCAAGACGTTTTCAGGGAAAAGTATTAAAGCATGCTACAGCACAATAGGATGTAAACACAATTTTATATGGGAGATTATGGTTAATCTTCAAGAATGACTTGAAAAAAAGACACATTTTCAATGGTACATTTGAGAGCACGTTATTAGCATAGATCAGCACCTGGTAGGGTTTAAGGAAAAAACACACATAATACTTATTCTAAAACACTTTGTAGGATTACGTATCCCATAAATTAAGTCTCTATGAAAATTCGGGAGGACTGAGATGGATCCAATCCCATAGAGGGCAGCAATGCCATTGAGGTATATACCCGCCAAATGGTTAACTCTGACAAAAATATTCAGAGACACCGCTTATAAAGAAACCCTTCCATTGACCTATCGGCAGTCTGTCCCTGGAACAGCAAACACATGTATGATCAGGCAAATACTGCTCGGTCCATTTAATGTGCGAGAAGCCAACTCTTGTGTAAACATGGTGGCATGAATTAGAGAAAGCATTTTAGCTTTTTCTCTGACCATTATTTAAACACCAAGGTGAACATCAGATACCAGTCTGTTGAAGTCAGTGCCACATTTGTTTGAACTCAAAAAGAAGACATCGTTCCTGGAGGTGAATGACCAAGAGTACACAGGGTATGTCTTAGAGATGACCATTAAGCAGTACACAGCAGACACATTGGGCCTAGAAAGCTCAGCCCCTCCTCGCCGCTCTTCCTGTTCCTTCCTCATATAGAATTGAAGGAAACACTGTCAGCCCTCGGGAGCACATATTAAAAGCCAGGGTGCATCACATTGGTTTTAGGATCTTTACCTACGTCACATAAAACACTCCTCGTGAGGAAGGGTGCCAGTACGCTGGATTGCTTTTCTCAGTGCCTCTTCAGACACACCTAGCTGCTGCTGCTCGTATTGGTCTGGTGAATAACTTCTTTTGTAGCCTGCCTGTTTTCCAGATACTGTTATTGCTGGCCCATTAGCCGCAATATGCTCCTATTTGTTTTTGAAAAAATCAATGCCCTTTTAGGTAACGACTGGTTCTCAACTTGTGGAACACCTAAGAATCAACGCAAACTGCAGGTCTCCGAGTGACAGTAGCATGAGTTTTAGGATGCTGATGCGGAATGTAACCTAAGTGAGAATGGTGTCAATACTCACATGTTCAGTAACTCATCCACCTGTACACACCTCTCAGTGACTAAATCAGTTGCTACAGAGACCTGCCTGTAACATGCATGTCGCTCATGCCTTGCCAGTATGTATTCTGTAAGCAATTAAAGCTTGTATAGACTGCCCTGTTGGATCTGTTCTGCAGGGAATGGAAGAACACACTTGCTTCCTTCTGCGAGTGAGGGAAGCTGGTTTTCTTATTCGTGAGAAAACAAAGATTGCACTGCTGCTGTCTGATTATACATATCCTGTGATAGGGAGAGCTTGCCCTGCTTCTGTCCTAACTGCACTGGGTCTTTGAAGGAGGGAAACCTGCACAGTTTCTGCCCAAAATATAGATGTTCAATGAAGACGGGGTGTTGCCACTTCTGTTGCCACAGTTTATGAAAAAACAAAGGACATGGTAAATACTGTTACATAATATGCCAAAGCTAATCAGAAGCTTTTGTGGGATATAAGTCAAAAACTAGTGGTGGGGCTTTGAAGCAGAGACCATGGTTTCAATCCCTGCTTTCCAGCTTCACCAAATCATTCGACCCAGGGCAAATATTTTTCTTCACTGTGCCTTGATTTGCATCTGGTCGCGCCTTTCCCCTCGGCCATTTGGTCGTGCAATGCTTTCCAATGGAAGTCCCGATGAGGGCTCATTTGCCTCCCTGATCCCAGCGAGGGCTCCAGGAGGTCGGGCACGTTCGTGCCTTGGGTCCCTAGGGAGAGGGTCAGTCAGACCTCCGTGAGGTCCAGCGATTCCGAGACAAGGGAAGGCAGGACCATGGCCCGCCCGCCGTGGCCCCCAGGGGCCCATGTCTGCACCTGCCTCTCAGCCCCTTTCCGATGGGCCTTTTGTCTGAGCCTGCTCGCCCCCAGTAGCAGGCAGGGACGCGAAGCCGGCATCCCCCTCGCAGGGCGGCCTGTCAGGGGAGGCCCGTACTCCGATCGATTGGGCACTCTCGGTCTGTTTAGGGATGGACTGCTTGGCCAGCCTCGGCTGTTGTTTCAAGCAAAGAGCTTCCATCCAGCATGAACGGTCCGACTCGAGGGCCTGCGCCTGGCGGGAGGCCCTTCACCCTACCCAGCAGAGCGAACGCCGAGCAGCCCTGGCAGCTCATGCCCCCTTTGGTCTGACCTGAGCGGAAGGTGTCGGGTGGTGCCAGGCCGTCGGATGCTGCTGCCCAGCAGGTCCATAGGCCCCATGCACCACGCCATCACCCCTCTCTGCCAAGCGCATTTCCCTAGCAGCTCGGAACGACTGTTCCGAGGGGTGATGCCGCAGCAAGGCTTTGGCTCCCCTGAGTCTCGCTCAGGCTGCTCCTCAGCCCGCATCTGCCTTCCGAGGGGGACGGCTCGGCCCACCGGTGCCTGTGCGACCGCAACTCTCCACCCCCCCAGCAAGACCTCTCGCCCAGGGGTGAGCTCCTTCCCCTAGCAGGCTCCCAAGAGGGAGGGGTGTGCAAAGGTTGCCAGTCGGGGAGACAGGCACGCGGCTCTCGAACCCAGCCCATCAGCAGGTGCCGCTACCTGGTTGATCCTGCCAGTAGCATATGCTTGTCTCAAAGATTAAGCCATGCACGTGTAAGTACACGCGGCTGGTACAATGAAACTGCGAATGGCTCATTAAATAAGTTATTGTTCCTTTGATCACTCCATCATGCCGACGAGCGCTGACCTCCTGGGATGCGTGCATTTATCAGACCAAGACCAATCCGGGCTCGCCCAGCTGCTTTGGTGATAACCTCGGGCCGATCGCACATCCACGTGACGGCGACGATACAATCGGATGTCTGCCCTATCAACATTCGATGGTACTTTCTGTGCCTACCATGGTTACCATGGATAATGTGGAATCAGGGTTTGATTCCGGAGAAGGAGCCTGAGACACGGCTACCCCATCCCGCAAATTACCCACTCCCGACTCAGGGAGGTAGTGACGAAAAATAACAATACAGGACTCTTTCAAGGCCCTACAATTGGAATGAGTACACTTTAAATCCTTTAACGAGGATCTATTAGAGGGCAAGTCTGATGCCAGCAGCCGCGGTAATTCCAGCTCCAATAGTGTATATTAAAGTTGCTGCAGTTAAAAAGCTCGAGTTGGATCTTCGGATCGAGCTGGCAGTCCACCCGAGGCGAGCTACCGCCTTGTCCCAGCCCCTGCCCCTCTGCACCCCCTTGATGCTCTTGACTGAGTGTCCTGGCGGTCCAAAGCATTTACTTTGAAAAAATTAGAGTGTTCAAAGCAGGCCGGTCGCCTAAATACTTCAGCTAGGAATAATGGAGTAGGACTCAGGGTCTATTTTGTTGGTTGTCGGAACTGGAGCCCTGATTAAGAACGACGGCCGGGGGCATGTGTATTGTGCCGCTAGAGGTGAAATTCTTGGACCTAGCACATACGAACCAAAGCAAAAGCATTAGCCAAGAATGTTTTCATTAATCAAGAACGAAAGTCAGAGGTTCGAAGACGATCAGATACCGTTGTAGTTCTGACCATAAACAATGCCGACTAGCAATCCGGTGGCGTTATTCCCATGACCCGCCAAGCAGCTACCGGGAAACCAAAGTCTTTGGGTTCTGGGGGGAGTATGGTTGCAAAGCTGAAACTTAAAGAAATTGACAGAAGGGCACCACCAGGAGTGGAGCCTGCGGCCTAATTTGACTCAACACGGGAAACCTCACCTGGCCCGGACACAGAAAGGATTGACAGATTGATAGCTCTTTCTCGATTTTGTGGGTGGTGGTGCATGGCCGTTCTTAGTTGGTGGAGAGATTTGTCTGGTTAATTCCAATAACGAACGAGACTCCTCCATGCTAACTAGTTACGCGACCCCCAGCGGTTGGCCTCCAACTTCTTAGAGGGACATGTGGCGTTCAGCCACACGAGATCGAGCAATAACAGGTCTGTGATGCCCTTAGATGTCCGGGGCTGCACGCGCGATACACTAAATGGATCAGTGTGTGTCTACCCTTCACAGACAGGTGCGGGTAACCTTCTGAACCCCGTTCGTGATAGGGATTGCAATTATTTCCCATGAACGAGGAATTCCCAGTAAGTGCGGGTCATAAGCTCGCATTGATTAAGCCCGTCACTACTACCGATTGGATGGTTTAGTGAGGTACTCGGATCGGCCCGGCTGGGGTTGGCAACGGCCCTGGTGGAGCGCCGAGAAGACAATCAAACTTGGCTATCAAGGGGGCGTGGCCAGCAACATGGCTGGGTAGCTACGTTGTTCGCGAGCTCCGCTGGCCCCAATCTAAATCCTCTGTTTATCCTGTTCCTTTTCGCCCATAAACACAATACCAGCGATCGGAAGGCACGAGCACGCGGTGGTGTGCCCGATGAGGTGTTTGGAGGCATTTTTCGTCTGAAATCGAGTCCTTTTCGGCACAACGTTCTGACAGCGGTCTTCTAAGATGGCGGCCGGGACGGCATAGCTGGGGCTGCAGGCCGGAGCTGCGGAGCTCTCATCCAGCGGGGCTGTGGCAAGCCCGGACAAGGGAAGGCTGCGGTGAGTGAGATTGGCACTGCAAGCCGCCCTGATCCTCCGCCTCGGCAGCGGAACTTGAGACCCGCGGCTGCCCTGAAAGATCCCACTGCTGGCGTGGCGGCGCTGAGGTTGACGGAGTGGAGGGCGCTCCCCTTTACTGGCTAGGGGGGGAGTCTTGCGGCCAGAGCTGTCGCCGTCGATCCCTGCATCCATTTGCTGGAGACTTGTAGGAGCCACCGCGGAAGAGTACCAAGCTCCGTGATTTTCCAGTTCCTGTCAGATTGTGGGCCCCCAGTGTGAATCAGGTGGAAGGTGTGCCTAGGGTCCGGTGTGTCTGGGCTCTCCTCAAGTGGGCCGACGTACGAGGCAGAGCTGCATAGCTGGGCCATGGGTGCACTCTGGTGGTGGACCTGCTGCATAGTGAGGCAACTCCTGGGGGCGCTCCCGCCACCAGGTCCCCGCCGCTGCACACCATGCTACCTGCACCTTCCCTGGCAAGACACGTCAAGGGCTGTCAAGCTCTGACCCCTGGGCATATGGTGTGAGTAAGCGGAGCACCGGAGGCTGCTATATACCTGGCCGAGTGCCTTCAGTTTTGGGGGGTTCCACGGCCTCTTACATTTGGCCGCACGATGGGGCACATGTGCGGACAAACTGGGTGGGGCCTACCAAAGCACTGCGGACACAGCTCTGTGGCGCAGAGACGATCCAGGATTGGCCCTGCGGCCTGTCCTGTCCTGATTTATGGGGGCACTACCGGCTCGCTAGCCTACACCCTAGAGACAGCGTCAATAGAGAAGTGAGCGGTGGACTGTTTCTTTACCTGTCTGGCTGGTGAGAGCGACTAGGGCATACTCTTGAGACTTTTCGTGGACTGGCGGGAGTTGACGTGGTGGTGCTACAAGTCCAGTGGGGCGCGGGGATACCCCCCTGAGGGCAGTGGTAGACGCATAACCTAGGTGGGACACGCGGCTGCGGCTTGCCAACAGCTTGGCCACAATGGCAAAAGATAAGGAGCCCAAGACATCCAAACAGGGGAAGTTGGACCGATACGCAAAGATACTCTCTGCGCCCGTAGGGGCAGAGGGAGGTTCGGCCCCCCGCCTGGACACGGATGCGATATTGCAGGCAATTTATGCGTCACAAGAAAGCCTGGAAGGCAAGATGGCGGAGGTGCGCATGGAGGTTTCCTTTCTGCGCCAAGATCTGTGAAAGGTCTCCAAAAGCGTGACCAAAGTGGAACAGCGTGTCTCGGAACTTGAAGACACCTCACGTACCACATGTAAAGAAGTAGAGGGACTTATGGCGACAGTAATGGACGTGGTCTGGAGAGTCGACGACGCTAAAAACAGAGCCCGCAGGAATAACCTGCGATTTGTAGGTTTTCCGGAGAACGTGGACTGTTCTGACCCGGGACATTTCCTACTGACATTTCTCAAGGATGCCCTTCCGGAGACACAATTTTCATCATGTTTTGTTATAGAAAGAGTGCACAGGATGCCTGGTGTCTGACCGCAGCTGGCAGCTCCCCCTCGGCTGCTGATAGATTGATTCTTGAATTCTCAGGACAGGGATCTAATACTCAGAGAGCTACGGAAGAAGGGAGAGATCAAATATGAGAACACGAGAGTGATAGTGTTCCTAGACTACATGGGAGATGTACAAAAACTGCGGTGTACCTTTGACCCCATAAAAGTGAAACTTCGTGCTCTTGGGTTCCAATATATGCTGATGTTCCCTGCCAAACTTAAAGTTATCTTTCAGGGCACTACGCAGTTCTTCTAGACACCAGAAGAGGCATGGTCCTGGATTGAAGAACGGCCTCGACTGAGGCGTAGGTTGCCTTCCACTGCTCTCCTGCCCGCTGACAAGCAACCGAGCCCCAGTTGGGAACGGCCTAAAGAAAAGCAACGGAAATGAGTCCTAAATCACGGGACCTCCATCAGGGCTGCGCCGGGGAGGTCCCTGAGTCCTAGGGAACAGTGGCCTAACCTATCGGACATGGGTGATGACACGGCTCGGGAATGTACGTCAAGAACATCTCGAATGGCAATGTAGATTCTGATCAGTCAGAGAAACACGAGTCCCTGGCTGTGGACAGTGAACACCCTCTTTTTGAATGCATTCAACAGATGGAGGCTTCAGGCCCGAACTCTCCGGGTGAGGACTCTCAACCACTGCAGCCTTTCAATAATGGCGATGAGGAATGACGGTTTGGGGCCAGACGCCCACCTAGAGATGCTGTAAGACTCCTGAGGCATAGCGGACACTTGGAACCTTTGCCACGATCGAGGGAAGTATACAGTGGGTTGTTGTTCCTGTATTGCAATATAGTTGAGTGAGTAAGGGAAGGGGGTGGGCTACAGACCTCTGGGTTGTTTACCCACACCAGTGTTGTCACGATGATGAAATTGGGGGTGGTTGGGGTGCCTGTAGAGCGTGGGGAGAGGGACACAATGGACACTGTTAAATGTTTTGGATTATGTTCTTTGGGAAGAGGGGAGGGTAGTTCTGTGCGGACAATTTACATGAATACTGACACTGCGAAGAACTGGCATTGTTTGGGCGGTGCTTGGAGACTTGGATGTGTGCGGGATGCTCTAGTTTTTTTTATACATTAGCTATCGGTGGGTACTCAGTGATGACATGGAACGTCAATGGACTAGGGAATAAAATCAAAAGAGGGTTAGTTTCAAAATATCTTAAAAGGCTTAAACCGGACATCATACTACTACAGGAAACACATCCTATGGGGCCGCACTGTTATTTCCTGGGTAGGGGGCACTACACCACCCTGACACACGCGGGTTTTACCCCTGGTTCACGAGGAGTGGCAATCCTCATCAAAAAATCATCCCCCTTCCGGGTCACTCGACGCTGGGAGGACCCGGACGGCATGTCCGTAGCAGTCCAGGGCATCTGGAATCACACACCTTGGCTAATTATTAGAGTTTATGCTCACCCGCGTTTTCAGCAGCATACGCTGGATAAATTGTCCTACCTTCTGTTACAATCTGGCCCCGCTACACATTTCATAGGGGGCGACCTCAATGATTTGAGTGATCCATCCTTGGATTGTACATTGACGCGACCGGGCCATTTGAAACTCCCGCATTGGCTCGGTTCTGGGCAGCCTTGGGGCTTACTGACCCCATCCACACATGCATACTCATATTTTTCTGGGGCTCACATGGTGCTTTCAAGGTTAGACTACCTCTTTTCCCCAGCTGGTGAGATTGACCTGGTTGAAGAGATGGAGTACTTGGCTAGGGGAACCTCGGACCACTTGCCACTTTATCTATGGGTGGGTGGGAGACGGAGAAGTGAGGGCACAACATGGAGAGTGAACGCTTGGGCACTGAAGGACGAAACGGTGGCTAAAGAAATTAGGGTAGACACCGAACTCTATTTTAAGGAAAATGAAGGCTCTGTGCAATCGGCGGTCACCCTTTGAGAAGCTTTCAAGACCATGATAAGCAACAGAGCCCAAAATATTATCGCCCACAAAAATCGACGGGAGCTTCAAAATTTTGGCGCTGGAACACAAGCTGGTAGACCTTGAAAATGAGGGTGCCCCTTCATTGAGTGAACACACTCTTCGTCAAATTGACATTACTAAAAGGGAATACCAGGCACTGGTTACCAGAGAGGCACGGGCACACCAGCTCGCAGTCCAACATAGACTGTACGAGACCGGGGATCGAGGGGGTAAACTGCTAACATGGTTGGGCAGAAAGGAACAAGAGTCGAGGTGGGTCACGTCTATCAGGGAACAAGGCAGGCTTTATACCACACCCCAGGATATTGTGGAGTCCTTAACCCGATATTTTTCAAGACTTTATGCAGCCCACACATGAGCGAGTGAGGTACAAATAACCCAATATCTTGAAGGGGTCAAGCTACCCCGCCAAGCCCAGAATGAGCGGGACAGGCTTGAAGAGGATATTACTTTGACGGAGGTTAAAGAGGCCATTGGTCGACTGAAAACAGGGAAAACCCCAGGTCCTAATAGCCTCCCAGGGGAATCCTTTAAAGCATATCATGCCCTGTTGGCCCCACATTTACTTGAGATGTTCATGGCCTCTAAAGAGGACTGTGTACTCCCGGCAAATCTCAGAATGGCAATGGTGGTGGTGATTCCCAAAGCGGGGAAACCCCCGAATGAGTGTGGGTCCTATCGCCCCATCTCACTACTAAATATAGAAACTAAGATCCTAGCCACTATCCTGGTGACTCGTCTTCTATCCGTTATTACCTCTCTGATACACGAGACCAGTCTGGCTTCATGCGAAAAGAGCTACACGCTACTATCTACGACGAGTGGCCAATTGGATGGATGTTGTCAGAGACCGAGAGGAGGCTCATTTCCTACTCTCTTTGGATGCTGAAAAAGCATTTGACACCATCCATTGGCCCTTTATGAGACACACTCTAGAGAGATATTTGGATTTGGCCTGGGGTTCCGGTACTGAGTGGTGTTGTTATACAATGCGCCGGAGGCCAGGGTTAGGGTCAATGGAACTCTTTCTGGGACCTGGCCAATCCAGCGGGGGACTAGGCAGAGATGTCCACTCTCCCCCTTATTGTTCGCCCTTATTTTGGAACCCATGGCCTGTGTCTTCAGAGCCTTCCCAGGGCTGGGTGTTTTTGTAGATGATTCCCGATTGATAGACAAAAAACGCATATCTTTATATGCGGATGACATTTTACTATATGTGACTAACCTGACGGAGAGGCTCCCTCAAGTCCTATGGCTTGTTGAAGACTATGGGCGCCATGCGGGATATAGGATCAATTGAACTCAATCTTTCCTATACCCGGTGGGGCATGGGGGGGTGGAGCCCCAGAGATTCCCTAGCTGCCTGCCCTGGTCAACGGAAGGATTTACTTTCCTTGGTCTCTATATCACCACAGATGTGGCAACTAGCCTAGTTCGTAACATTAGGTGGGTCTTCTTAAACTTTCAAGAGGATGGTAAGATATGGAGGAGACTTCCCTTGACCATTATGGGGAGGGCTGCCATGTATAAAATGATAATGCTCCAGCAGTTGCTCTATGTACTGCAAAACACCTACATTAAGATTCCAGACACGATGTTCAACAGCATTGACAGTGAATTGCGCTTACTCCTATGGGATGGGGCTCATCCACGCATTGCACTCCCAACACTGCAGAGGAATCCGTATAATGGGGGTTTGGCTTTTCCAGACATTAGGTTGTACTATAGAGCGGCCCACCTTATTGCAATTGATTAATGGATCCACGCACCTGGGGATCACCCGGCATATAGGCTTGAAAGGCTACAGTTTGGAGACCGTATCCATCTTCATTATATCTATGGTGGTTTACCTTTAAAACATTACTTAATAGCATGCCCTAAAAACTAGGTCTACTCCGAGCAAAATGGGAAAAGACCACTGGTGTATTGGAAGATATATATTTAAAGGCAGCTCTCATGCCTTCACGGGAAGTGGCAATCAAATTAAGGTTGCGTCTCATCCAACACAAAATACTACACCACACTTACTGATAGAGCCAAATTGCATACAACAGAGAGAGCTGAGAACCCGCATTGTTTTCGATGTCACACAGAACATGGGACTTTCATACATACTGTTTGGGAGAGTAATGAGATACAGGCCTATTGGGTAAAGATTATGGGGGAGCTCAATCATATACTGATTGGGAATTCCGACAGATGTGGACATCCCGAGGCGCAAACTTGTACTAGCCAACTCGGGGCTGGTAGTAGCCAAACGGGATATAGCTAAATATTGGGGAGACCCCGCAAATACCTACCCTTAACGAATCGAGGCTAGTCTTGACTTGTATATGGTTGTGGAACATGTGACCTATAAGGCCCGTGGCTGTCTTAGGAAGTTCCGGAAAATATGGGACCCATGTATAAAATACTACGATCTGGAGGTGGAGAGAGAAGCAGAGGATGGGAGTCCACTGTTCGAAGGATCGGGGGAAGAGCCTTGAAAAATGTACTGTTTGTTCCTACTGTTTGTAACCATGAGAAATGTAACTGTGATCCTGTTTCTTTCTGCTCAGCCCCATTTGCAGATTAAATTCAGACAGTCATTTTGTTTCTATAACTGCCCCACACTGCCAATGTGGAATGCCCTGCACTGTGTATTGTGTATTTATGCTTTGTTTGATGTTTTGTTTTATTATAAAATCAAAATACAAATATTTATTTAAAAAAAACTTTACTATCTAGAGGAAGTAAAAGTCGTAACAAGGTTTCCATAGGTGAACCTGCGGAAGAATCATTAATGGGGGTGTGGCCCGAGCGACGGACGGCGCCATCCCGAAACCCTCGGCCAACTCCTGCAAGCACATCTTAGGCACAGGGTCCAGCCCTGCCCTCGTGCGCCCTGGCCGGAGGAGCGGTCAGTGGCCGCATGGGGCGCTTGGGTGAGGACCAGGCCTCGGTGGGTCTTCCTCCGCTGGGGGAGGATCCGACCGACTGAGGGACAGGGGATGGGGGTGGCCCCCGGCCCCTGTCCCTCTCTCCAGGAGGGGCACAGTGGTGGGCCCTCCCAAGACAGAACCCACGCTCACCCGGCATGACCCCCGCGGTTGGGGGGAAACCGAATGGCTGTGCCTCCGCGGGCTGGGGCCACCCCCCCTGAAAGGCCCTGCTGCCCCAGGCCCTTCATGTGCCCGAGTCCGGACCAGTCTGGGCTTCGGGCGACCGAGGAGCAGCACTTCTCGCGCGGAAGGGAGGCTTGGTAGAGAAAGAGCAGAGGGCCTGTGAGGGGACCCCGGCTGCACTCAGTGGGAGGTGTGCGGGATGGGAAACTGCCTGGCTCTCCCCTTCCGGTACCATCGACCCGGGCAAGGGTGGGGTGGGCTTCCCACCAACTCGCTGGCACGGCTTGGGCCGCCGGGCGATTGACGGCTGACGTGCAGGTGGGGCAACCCTCCCTCGTTACCAGGTACAAGGTTTGACCTGGTCCCGTGCGGCCAGGGGTTTGAAGACTTGCGTGGTCCCTCTCAGTTACTCTGGGAGGGACCGGCAGCAGTGGGGCTGCAGCCTGCTTTTGTTGCTCTGGGAGCCCCCCTCACCCACGGGTGGGTGGGGAGACTCCCGGGCCGAGCACCTAGTAATGCTTTTTATCTCCCAACGGTGCAGTCTGACTCCCAAAGGGGAAACCTTGAACAGGGTGCCCGGGTCATATCGGCGCACAGGCGGTGGATGGATGGCGTCGCCTTTCTCCTGCCTCTCCTGCGCCCGCAGGTGGACAGACGTTTTCAAAAAGCTGCCTGTGACTCTTGGCGGTGGATCACTCGGCTTGCGATTCGATGAAGAAAGCAGCAAGCTGGGAGAATTAGTGTGAATTGCAGGACAAATTGATCATCTACACTTTGAACGCACCTTGCGGACCCGGGTCCCTTCCGAGGCAACGCCTGTCTGAGGGTCGCTTAATCGTCAATCGCCCCGGGGCTTCCCCCGGACATGGCGGGGGCCATCACAGGGTTAGCACCGCTTCCCTTTGTTCCCCCACAAGGTCAGACCCCCGATTGCCCGTGGCAGGGTCCCTCGCCAGATCCTGTCATGGAGGCACACCTCGGCAGGTAGAAGGGGGCCGGAAACAGGTCTGCCACTGGCCCGTCCTGGGTCACCTGGCTGCGTGCCGCGCTTGGCTGTCTGTGGTGTCCCACCGGCTGCCCGCGTGCAAGTGCCTTGGTTGCCCACCTCTGTGGCCGGCTTCCCGGGGAGGGAGAACCCCCTCCAGATCCGATCACGGGACAGAGGGTGTGCGCATACAGGGGCCTGGTCTTTCCTTCGGCTCCCCCCGATCCTCAGATCAGACGTTGCGACCTGCTGAATTTAAGCACATCACTAAGTGGAGGAAAATAAACTAACCAGTATTCCCCCAGTAACGGCGAGTGAAGAGGAAAGAGCCCAGCGCAGAATCCCCGCCTGGGGGCGGGCGCGGGAAACGTGGCGTACAGAAGACCGACTCCCCCGCGTCGCTCACGGTGCCCAAGTCCTTCTGATCGAGGTTCACCCCACGGATGGTGTTAGGCCGGTAGCAGCCCCGGCGTGCCTGGATCGTGTCTTCACGGAGTCGGGTTGCTTGGGAATGCAGCCCAAAGCGGGTAGTAAATTCCATCCAAGGCTACATACAGGCACGAGACCGATAGCCAACAAGTACCATAAGGGAAAGTTGAAAAGAACTTTGAAGAGAGAATGACATGAATTCCTGCATCTCCTGACTCTGGGCGTTCCATGGCTACAGATGTTCATTATTTGTTTTATCACTGTGAACTGTGAGTGGCTGTCAATAAATCACACAGCCAAACTGCAGAGTTTCACTCCAGAATCCAACAGCTTTCCTTCGAAGGTGAATAAAGTGAAAACCTGCTGGTAAACTTGACTAAGGGAGAGTTTAGAGAAGCAGACTGACAGGGAAGAAATGCAGAACAGAGCGAGCTACAAAAGATGCACTCTGTAGAGTGCATCAACTTAAATAAAAAAAATAGCTCTCAAAATCACAAGCAGTGGAAGGACACAAGTACCTGGGCCATCCTCTGAGGGAGGGCCACACACAAGAAGAGGAAGTGGTGACCACAGTGCTGACCAGCGAGATGCAAGCAATTGAGAGCAACAATGATGCCAACTAATGGTAAGTAACCCCTTCGCCGCGGGGGTAATTCCCCACGGTGTGGGGGGACGCACGGCGCCGCGGTGCTCGTGACGAGCCCAGCTCGTCATGAGGCACAGTGGAGCTGTGCTCATGATGAGCTGAGCTCGCCACGACCCCGCCCACTGATTGATTCTCCCGCACAGGTGGGGAATCAATCACGCGTGGGTGGAGCACAGTTGTTATGTCAAGCCCAGCTCGTCATGAGCACAGCTCCACTGTGCCTCATGACGAGCTGGGCTCGCCATGAGCATGCAAGCGGTTATTGGGAGGCCTCCAAGTCCACCGATAGTAAACAACATGTCTCAAAGAGACAGCACATGTGCTGTCTATCCGGAGACCTAAAAAACAAAACTTAGGTGAGGAATTAGTGGCAGGCACCCACCACAGATACTTGGTCATGACAGCAGTACAGACACTGGCTCCAAAAGGTCATCTGTGAATTTCTCACAACAGAATGTCCTTGAACTGCTCTGTCCTCAGCCAGTACAGAACCAGAGCTCCCTCAACTCCGATTCGCTGTACACCTCTATGGTTAGCTGCCTTGTTGCTGCACCCTTTTGGATAACTTACTTTTCCTTCCCAGCATTTACTTTGTAAAATTAGAGACAGCAAGTGGTCCAGGTAGGAAATATTTTTAAAAAGGGAGAAAAGAAGGGGAATAATCAAGTTTGAGATGCCATCTTGCATAAGTGGCGACATAGGAGAGCATCCCCCAAAACACGAAAAAAAAGGCACAGAAGGAGGGACGTGGAACTTGGATATAGATCTAGATTACTTTTCCAGTTCGCCCTATCAAAAGATCGAGAATCTCACTCTTACAAAAACCAAAAAAAAGGAAAGTGCAGGAAAGAAATTCCAAAAGGTATGCAGGGGATAGAGACAAGCAGCCGTCAAAGATACTTGGCAGAAACATAACTGTGGAACAGACACCCAAGCTCCGGTACCAAGAGCGAGCTGGTATCTGTCCTGCATAACATGACCAAGAAAACGATTGTATGTCAGAATATCTTACGCAGAAATATTAGCTGCCATAAATACTGTGTCCTAAATACTGTTTACAATATTCCATAGTCCCATAACCTTATAATTCAGAGTCCAAGCAGCAAGTACGCTCAGAGAGCTGAGGTACACACGTACTCTGTCCCACATCACACACTGGGCCAGGAACTTTGACCTGCTATTTTACAGATTAGTGCCAAAATGCTGCCCCAGATGAGGTTAGTATTGGAAATATTTCAAAAACAACAGAAGAGCTATCTGCAGCACACGACTAACCATGTAACTAAAACCATACATCCCTCAGACTGACTTCAGAGAAGGAAAGCAGGCTCTACTCCTCTCTCACCTTGACAGAGGTAATGCTCCATACTCGGGTCTCCCGCAACCCACCCTGGCACACCTAAATGTGGGTGCTTGCCTTGTCTAAGTTGCTAAAAGATCACATTTTATCCATAATGCACACAGCACACTCAGGAGGTGAGAGGAACTCAGGCCTACTAGTGGAGACCCCATAAGCAAAACAGACAAAGACAATGAAACAGGGATACTCATGTCAAGCTCCAGGAATTTGGAATCAACTCCTACAGAAGCCAGGACTGATGCACAGTTTGCTTCCATCTCGAAAAGTCCCCTTTTTCAAATTGCACCCTGCTATCTATGCACTGCCATATTCATAACTATTATTACTGCTCCTGCTTATTATTTAAAAAAACGAGGTTACTGTTCTTTGTCATCTGATATTTGTAAAGCTCGCTGTTGGCTTTGTTGGTAGGTTCCACTAAATAAATATCTCCAATAAATAAAAAATGTAATGTAATACATTATTAAATCCAGCTACTTAAATGCCAATGTTTTGCCCACTTTGCCAATGCACATTATGCCACAGATCAGATACCTGAGTCCATACAAGATGATCATGTCCCTACCATTAGGCTTCCTTTAGAGCACCTTGAAAGTATTCGACAACCTATCACAATATCAAAATGCCTGATTACCATTGACAGCACCTGTTAATCACACCATGCTTACCTCAGCTTGCGCCCATGAACATTGCAGACCAAATACAAACTTATTTACAGGACTTTTAAATTCCCTGATGCTGAGGAGTATTTTTTCGAACATTGAATGCAAATCGTTACATTACATTTTATTCTACTGTATCCCTGAAGTGAACTTTGGTGAAATTGACTGGATTGTGTCCTAATAACATAAACCATGTACTTGTCACCCAATCTTACTGATAATTACTTCTTTTAAATACATCACTTAATTCCATTCTTCTGCCATTTACCATGTTACTATCCAATCTCATTGCCGGGATTGCATTTCCTAGATTTCAGCTTGTGCTATTCAGGTCGCTTACAAAGGCTATGGCGAACTTGATACATCTTTGAGCCATTTTGCCACCAGATCATAATAATTATGTGTTGAGAAGTCTGCAGTCACCAAAAGGCTGCACAGTGTAATTCACATGTGTAAGGACGAGGAGGACCTGCAGGTAAGTGGTTTTAAGGAATTTATTTAGTAGCAGCACAGTACGTCTGAACAGCTCAGCTGGTAGAAGATAACTGCCACAAACAGAACATAGAACATGGAACAGCAGAGAGAGCATGCACGCTCATACATTCCATGTAGAACATATGAAAGCAGCACACTGATGAAATCAGAATGTAACACATCTCACCCCATAACACAAAAGGAAACAACAACAACAAAAAATAAACCAAAACAAGAAAACAAAAATAAAAAAATAGCAGAAGAAAATGATAACATTAAGTACTGTACCTCTTTGGCACAGAAATGGTTCTATTGTTAATTTTAACCCGTGAAGCAACAGACAACCCTTCATCAGGAACAGGACGATTTCCCAAAGAAGTTTTAAAAGCAGTGAACTTGGAGTCTTCACAATACCTGAATTTGACAACTCTTCTTAAATTCCAGACCCTACCATCCTGGGTAACCACACTGTTTTTACACACTTTGACAACTTTAACAGGAGGACCAAATCTGGAACGAACTTTGGCTAAAAAAACAGTTGTCTTGATCCTGACAAAATCTCAAACAACAAAATCAGGAACTCTAACCTTTCATTTCTCATCAAAAGCTTCCTTCATTTTATCTTGCTTCCTCCTTACCCTACCAGCAATGACATCCAAATCAATATCATCCACCTGCTTACAGGATTTCTTTATCCACCAAGGGCAAATATCAGAGACAGGATAACTCTCCTTAAGAAGCCTAAAAGGACTCACACCCGTAACAGAATGGGGAGTAATACGTTACATCCATAATCTCCTCCTTAAAACATCTCTCCAAGGCTCACGAGACACACCAACAGACTCAATACTATCTTTAAGAACACAATTGAATCTTTCCGACTGACCATTTTACCTAAGTTCATACAGGGAAGTGGTGATGTGTCTGATCCCACATTTGGTGAAAAACTCCTCCATTTCTTGAGAGACAAGTTGAACTCCGTTGTCAGAAACTAGGATGTCCGGACAACCTTCACTGGCAAAAACCTCTTTGAAAAAAAAATGACAACTAAAGAAGTAGCACTAGCAACAAACTTGACCTCAGGCCACTTTGAATGGTAATCCACCATAACTAGAGCAAAGCGAGCACCGGGAGGTGAACATTTGAAAGGACCTGAAATATCAAAAGCAACTTTTTGCTATGGTGATTTGGGCCAAGTCACAGGTTTGAGAGGAGCAGAAAAAACTCAGAGCATCTTGTCACCATTAATACAGAAAGAACAGTCCGTGACAGTTCTATCCACCATCTTGTCAAGACCAGGCCACAAAAAATTGGCTCTAATAAGACGCTTCATGGAAGACATGCCAAAATGTCCCTCATGGGCAAGTTATAAAATGTATTTTGTAAAACAATGGGGGGATTAATCTTGCCGCTCTTAAAGAGTAAGCCACCCTCTTCCACAATTTCTTCAGCAACTTGCCAGAAAGGACTCAACTCAGGTGACGCACTTTTAGGTTTAGGCCAACCAGACCTTAAATAATTCAAAATGGAGAGGCATACAGGATCATTATCCATTTCCTTTCTCAATTCAACTTCAGAAACACCAGAAAATTATGAAGAAACACAATCCTTACAAGAAGCAACCATATCCAACTAGTGAAGACTTGTATCATCAGAGCAAGGCAACCTTGACAAGCAATCCGCTGTGACATTACTCTTAGCAGGAACAAACTCAACCTCAAAATTATATTCCTGAAGTCTAGAAGTAAGGCGAGCAATATGTGCAGTGGAATTCCACCCACCATCAGGGGACAAAATCCCAACAAGAGGTTTATGATCAGTTCTAAGTAAGATCCTGCTGCACCACTCATAATTTTTGAAATGCTCAATAGCCCAAATGCACGCTAAAAGTTCTCTCTCAATAACGGCATACCTCCTTTCAGTTTCAGAGAGATTTCTGGAAGCAAACGCTACACACCACTCCTCTTTAGCACACCTTTGACTCAAGACAGCACCCAAGCCATATAAACTTGCATTAACCGTAATCACCACAATTTGTTAAGGCAAAATGATTTAAGAGTAGGAGCCTCCACAATCTCCCTCTTAATCAGTTGGAAAACAGTCTCTTGTCTTTCAGACCAGCAAAAATCAGAATTTTTCCTCGTCAATTCCCTGAGGGGTTCCATCTTAGTAGCAAAATTAGGTATAAACCTGCTGTAGTATTCACAAAGACGTGCAAAAGACAACAGATTTTCTTTATTGTCAAGTGATGGAGCTTTGATAATAGCGTCAACCAGGGAATTTTTAGGCATAACACCATTACCTGACAGAGAATGGCCAAGATAATAAACAGATTCACACCAAAAATTGCATTTTCCAGCCTTGAGTGTCAAACCAAAATTTTGTAGTCTATCACATACAAGCTTGATATGACACAAATGATCTTCATTGTTCTTGGAAACAATTAGAATGTCATCTTGAAAGCATTTGACAAAGACACTAAGATCTTTGAAGATATGGTACATAGCTCTCTGAAACACTGAGGCCGCAGAGGCCAAACCAAAAGGCATCCGTTTGAACTGGAATAAACCATGTGGTGTTATGAAGGCAGTGAATCTTCTGGAATCTTCCGTAAACTCAATCTGATGATACGCCAAACGGAGATCCAGCTTGGAGAAAATGCGAGCCCCTTCTAGCATGCATACCATTTCACTGATGTTAGGAAGAGGATGACAATCAATGATCAAGTTAGGATTGGGAGCTCTTAAGTCCACACAAAGTCTCAAACCTTTGTCAGGTTTACGGGCTAAAACAATGGGAGAAACCCATTCTGAGGACTCAACTTCTTCAATGATACCTACTTGAACCATCTCATCTAGCATGTTCTTTAACTCTTCTCTTACAATAATGGGCACACCTCTAAGTTTTTGCCTAACTGGTAAAGATCCCTCTATGACTTTAATTTTATGGCTGAAACCAACTAATTTGCCAAGCTTTTCTGAAAATACATTGGGATAAAGTTTTGGAAAATCAACATCGGAAAAACAATCTGTTACAACAGAAACAGGCTCTTTGCTCTGATAGAGCGCCATGAGACTTTGAAATTTGTAGGGGTGCATCATATTCACCGTTAGTTAGCACCCACATATTAACCAATATATGTTAGAAGAGCGATAGAAATGTATTGATGTCATTGTTTAACTTAGAAGTGATTAGAAGGGTAATAACGCTTTTGTGAAGATCAATGTTGCAAGCTGTCATGAATGTATTTGGTAATAAGCACAATGATTAGTTTTCGCATAATGCAACGTAGTAGGTGAAAAGCGTGTGCTATGTTAGAGTTAAACGTGTAGGCTGCTTATTTGCTTAAATGAGAAAGATGAATTACTACTTAGGGTGTGATTTAGTAGTGTGTTTAATTTTGGAAAGGCCTGATCGCATATACGTTAGAAAAGAACGCCTGTTCATTTCTTATGTTAGCTAACATTGTAGGCCAAAAATGATTCCCTTGGTAAAGGCTTGGGTTATAGAAAAATGTAAAATCTTAGGATGCGAAGAGTTTCTTCTCTCGTTCCCATGTTTCTGTTGCAGGTGCAAGGACATTTAGCTCGTTAGAGAGAATAAGTCTTTGTTTTAGGAGTTGAGATGCTGTGGGAAGCCAACAGGGGAGTGCATTGGAATGCGAAGAAGATACTTCTATAAGGGAAGGTGCCTGGGACTCAAGGTCAAGCTAACGGACGTTGGACGACAGACAATTTCTGATGGAAAACAACCGAGAGAAGACCTGGCTGAAGAGGTGTGCCGAAGGGCGTGTTCAGTGATTTTGGGGTTTTGTATTAGGGACAGTGCCCCGTGGGTTGAGCAGATGAGGTATAAATGGGAAGCTAGAAGGAGCATCTTAGATCGAGCTCTGACTAAGTGAATGAACTTCTTAGGAGGTCTTCACTTCTGACACCTTTTTCTTGATTCTCTTGCCTGGGATATCTTTACTAGTTCACAACTGCCCCGATTTGCATATGTGGGCCACTTTTTCTAAATACCTGATTCACTTACTGGAGGGGGTTGGAGGATACAATAATACTTTAGTGCTCGCTTCTATTTTTACTCCCGGTCCGACCCTGTAAAAATCCTACAGTGTATTGTACAATGTTTTCAGTGGTCACAGTGCTGGTTTGCTGTGCTACATTCTCTCTCCTTGTGATTCCACGTACACCTTTCTCATCAGATCTTTGGCTTCATTCCACTTGCTTCTGGGCACAGAAGTTTGAAATAGTATAGTCAAAACATCTCATATGAATTATGCTCCTGCACACATGTCAGAAAGTAAAAAAAAAAGGCACTTAGAAGGTTGAGTTTGCAGCTCCTCCCCAATTTCAGGAAATTAAATCGGCAGTGATCATCTGTGAACGGTAGCTGCTCTGCCATGTCACTTCACTTCTCTAACAAATTTGACTTGTCCGAAGTGTTAGTTCACCTTTGATCTTAGGTATTCGTCGTTTCCCTGAAAGAAATAAGCTGTTGGTGTATGTATGAAGTGCAAACTCGCTTCCTTTCTCGAGCGGCCCGGGGATCATCAGTCTGCACTCTTTGCTCATCCTACTTCCGGTGTTGGCAACTGGGAAAGCTGGGTCTGCGGGCTCAGACGGGCAACGCCTGCTGTTGCTCCAGTCTCATCCCAAAGTGGCCTCAGGCGACGAATGAATGCAGGCTGCAAATGCGCACCCAAGTCTGGGTAGGAGCTCCATTTCTGTTCACTTCTATTTCTCTTGCAGCCACAATGCGTGCGTTTCGGTCTGGTCATCTTTTTAAATCTAGGCTCGTGCTGCTACCATTAAATGCCACGTGGATTTACTAAATTGGTGTGAAATTAAACATTTCTTGCCCAAAAATAAATTGTATCGTCCGTGTTCTGTGAAAATACTCTGGAGCGCTGGCCAGGGACTGGTTTGTATTTCACAATCATTAAAACTAAGGGCTTGGTTAATGTGACAAACTGAAAGATTGAAGTGTGGAAATTACAGAAAATGACATGTGGATATTAGAATAGAGTTCTTTTCGTCAATACAGTGTTGTACCTTCTTAGAGCAGATGAGGTTTAAATGGGAAGCTAGAAGGAGCATCTTAGATCGAGCTCTGACTAAGTGAATGAACTTCTTAGGAGGTCTTCACTTCTGACACCTTTTTCTTGATTCTCTTGCCTGGGATGTCTTTACTAGTTCACAACTGCCCCGATTTGCAAATGTGGGCCACTTTTTCTAAATACCTGATTCACTTACTGGAGGGGGTTGGAGGATACAATAATACTTTAGTGCTCGCTTCTATTTTTACTCCCGGTCCGACCCTGTAAAAATCCTACAGTGTATTGTACAATGTTTTCAGTGGTCACAGTGCTGGTTTGCTGTGCTACATTCTCTCTCCTTGTGATTCCACGTACACCTTTCTCATCAGATCTTTGGCTTTATTCCACTTGCTTCTGGGCACAGAAGTTTGAAATAGTGTAGTCAAAACATCTCATATGAATTATGCTCCTGCACACGTGTCAGAAAGTAAAAAAAAAAGGCACTTAGAAGGTTGAGTTTGCAGCTCCTCCCCAATTTCAGGAAATTAAATCGGCAGTGATCATCTGTGAACGGTAGCTGCTCTGCCATGTCACTTCACTTCTCTAACAAATTTGACTTGTCCGAAGTGTTAGTTCACCTTTGATCTTAGGTATTCGTCGTTTCCCTGAAAGAAATAAGCTGTTGGTGTATGTATGAAGTGCAAACTCGCTTCCTTTCTCGAGCGGCCCGGGGATCATCAGTCTGCACTCTTTGCTCATCCTACTTCCGGTGTTGGCAACTGGGAAAGCTGGGTCTGCGGGCTCAGACGGGCAACGCCTGCTGTTGCTCCAGTCTCATCCCAAAGTGGCCTCAGGCGACGAATGAATGCAGGCTGCAAATGCGCACTCAAGTCTGGGTAGGAGCTCCATTTCTGTTCACTTCTATTTCTCTTGCAGCCACAATGCGTGCGTTTCGGTCTGGTCATCTTTTTAAATCTAGGCTCGTGCTGCTACCATTAAATGCCACGTGGATTTACTAAATTGGTGTGAAATTAAACATTTCTTGCCCAAAAATAAATTGTATCGTCCGTGTTCTGTGAAAATACTCTGGAGCGCTGGCCAGGGACTGGTTTGTATTTCACAATCATTAAAACTAAGGGCTTGGTTAATGTGACAAACTGAAAGATTGAAGTGTGGAAATTACAGAAAATGACATGTGGATATTAGAATAGAGTTCTTTTCGTCAATACAGTGTTGTACCTTCTTAGAGCAGATGAGGTTTAAATGGGAAGCTAGAAGGAGCATCTTAGATCGAGCTCTGACTAAGTGAATGAACTTCTTAGGAGGTCTTCACTTCTGACACCTTTTTCTTGATTCTCTTGCCTGGGATGTCTTTACTAGTTCACAACTGCCCCGATTTGCAAATGTGGGCCACTTTTTCTAAATACCTGATTCACTTACTGGAGGGGGTTGGAGGATACAATAATACTTTAGTGCTCGCTTCTATTTTTACTCCCGGTCCGACCCTGTAAAAATCCTACAGTGTATTGTACAATGTTTTCAGTGGTCACAGTGCTGGTTTGCTGTGCTACATTCTCTCTCCTTGTGATTCCACGTACACCTTTCTCATCAGATCTTTGGCTTCATTCCACTTGCTTCTGGGCACAGAAGTTTGAAATAGTGTAGTCAAAACATCTCATATGAATTATGCTCCTGCACACGTGTCAGAAAGTAAAAAAAAAAGGCACTTAGAAGGTTGAGTTTGCAGCTCCTCCCCAATTTCAGGAAATTAAATCGCCAGTGAACATCTGTGAACGGTAGCTGCTCTGCCATGTCACTTCACTTCTCTAACAAATTTGACTTGTCCGAAGTGTTAGTTCACCTTTGATCTTAGGTATTCGTCGTTTCCCTGAAAGAAATAAGCTGTTGGTGTATGTATGAAGTGCAAACTCGCTTCCTTTCTCGAGCGGCCCGGGGATCATCAGTCTGCACTCTTTGCTCATCCTACTTCTGGTGTTGGCAACTGGGAAAGCTGGGTCTGCGGGCTCAGACGGGCAACGCCTGCTGTTGCTCCAGTCTCATCCCAAAGTGGCCTCAGGCGACGAATGAATGCAGGCTGCAAATGCGCACCCAAGTCTGGGTAGGAGCTCCATTTCTGTTCACTTCTATTTCTCTTGCAGCCACAATGCGTGCGTTTCGGTCTGGTCATCTTTTTAAATCTAGGCTCGTGCTGCTACCATTAAATGCCACGTGGATTTACTAAATTGGTGTGAAATTAAATATATCTTGCCCATAAATAAATTGTATCGTCCGTGTTCTGTGAAAATACTCTGGAGCGCTGGCCAGGGGCTGGTTTGTATTTCACAATCATTAAAACTAAGGGCTTGGTTAATGTGACAAACTGAAAGATTGAAGTGTGGAAATTACAGAAAATGACATGTGGATATTAGAATAGAGTTCTTTTCGTCAATACAGTGTTGTACCTTCTTAGAGCGTGCGCCTTCTCACTTGTAAACAGAGGGCACGCGGGATGCATGCGCCCGGCATGCGCGCGGTCTCGTCTGCTTCACGGCCGGCGTCATGACTTTTCTTATCTGCTTGTTAAATAAACAAGCAGATAAGAAAAGTCTTCACGACAGCCAGGAAGCAGGCGATCGTGACCGGAGGGGCTGTCCTAAAAGGGGAAAGGGCGGCAACCAAAAACCCTCCTTTCCAATGGGAAGCCTGCGTTTACCATAAATGCTGACGCGACCCAATGGAAATGAGGGGCGGGGTTTAGAGTCCCCTTCTTGAAACTACCTTGATGACTATAGCTCTCGCAGGCGAGGAGCGCATGCGCGCTCCAACGCCAGGCAAGACCTAAAAAGGCTAAAGGCAGAAATAAAAGGAGATCTATAAAATGGAAAAATGGAAAACTAAAGGACTGACCCAGAAGCCCCAGCACTGAAGCACATCCAGCTCCCATATGGAATGCTAGGATCTCTTTGTGTCTTCTGTAAAAGCCACATTTAGAAGAAACTTATTGGCTATCTTGGAATGGCAAAATAATGATGCACTATGGAGCATTCCATTCCGATATGGATACCCAGTAAACATTGCAGTGGACAGTCATTTTAGGTGGTATTGGGCATTGTTTGTTATTTTTAGCCAACCAAAGGTAGCCGAAATGTTCCTTCCAAACATGTCGCCCATCTTTGAATGTTAAAAAAAACAGATGCGCTATTACAAATATCAATACAGGCTGTCCGCCCTGCTTAGAAGCAGTAGCCAAGTGGCACTCGGCACACTGCTGATTAAATAAATGAGCGGTAAGTAAGTGACCCTGTAGAAATGTCTGGGTAACTAGAAATAATAAACTGAATTAAAAAGTAAAGGAAAATAAATAAAGGAGAAATATAAAAGGAGAAACTCGAAAACTAAAGGGCTGACTCTCTAGCTTGGGCACTAAAGCTTCAGGCAGATCTGCACATGTGATTAGCTGAAATGCTGTCTCTCACAGGACATTAGAGCTGGTGGCAGATGTTGGCTAACCCATTACACCATGCAGGGGGAACCATGGTGTAAATGAGTCTTGCACAGACCAATGACTGAAGAGGGGTGACCCAAAGCGTATCTATGTTTGTGTATGTACTGTGCATTTATTTATATATTTATTATTATTACTATTATTACAATAGCCTAGCAGACCACTAAAGTAGTCAGGACAGTTCTAAAAAGTACTTCAATACACACACAGCAAAATGTTAACCATAAACATATATATTTGTACATATTTTCAGTTAGCAAAACAACATAGACCCCCTCCTAAGAGGGTGTAACAAGGGTCATCACAGTGCAAATCTTCTACTCCCATGGTTTCTAAAAGGGGCTAACCACATTACAACTTTTCCACTGTGGTACTCATGTAACACAGTACAAAATCAATCCACCCTTAACTGGCCATTAACTTTAATTTTCTTATTTTCACAATAAATAAGACAGGCCTACTGTTTTTGTCATACCTTCTAATAAGAAACAGTTCAGACCTGTGGCATGGACATAACCTTTGCTAGTGAATCAATAAGACGTATAGCCTTTATCTTTGGCTTGATACTATAACCAACTCGGCCTATTGTATCGAGCACAAGCTTTCTCATAACACAGAAAGTTCAATGCTAGATCTCTTTTACAGCAGAAGCACCCGCCTTCAGCTGCATTCACAATGTGTAGAGATTAAGATATGTGCACGGAGACTGAGACTTGTTCTCAATACTGCTTCTTAAAGCTCCTTTTCTGGTGATCAGGCCAGGTTTCCCATTCCCCCACTCTGGCACTCCCCGATAGGATGCAGGGTATTGGTTTGCTTTCAAAGTAGAATGGGCTGCTATAAACCTCTATGAATCCATTTCTTTCACAGAGGTCTGCACAGGTCTGCCGGGTTGAACATTTTTGACAGGACTCATCAGAAAACTTTCAGGAAAGATCAGACATTGCTATGCTCCCAGAAGGCACAGTGACATCTGGTACCTATGTGACACCAGGGAGGTATAATTCCAAGTGTCTGATTTGATGGAGACCTGGCAGATGCATTTCGATCTCTCACAGCAAAGAGAAGGAATGTTATTGCTGCGGCAATGACGGCTCATCCCAGCAATGGCACAAGAATGCTACAAATGCAGGAAAGACATTCATTTTGCAAAGATTTGCAAGGTATCACAGAAAATGACTACCAAGCACGAACGTGATCACAAAAGCACACATCATGCAAGGGCAGTAGAGATACCAACAGCAGCACGTCAAGATCCCGCACATCAAGAACAACAAATTGGATGAAAAGTTCCGCCTCCAGATTTTCGACGGATAGATCGACATAATTCTCAGCCTCATTTGAGAGCAAAGAACACCTACTGATGGTAGCCCATGAGGAAAAAGTCAAAAACAAATGCCCAGGCATCCAACTCAACATGGGAGAACACCACGTCACTTTCATACTGGACAGTGGGGTCTCATTAAAATACATAAGGGCAGCTGAATACATAAAAATGAACTCAAGACCAAAGCTATACCCTGCCAACGTGCAAGAATACATGTGGATGGCAAAGAACCCTCCACCATGTCTAGGAAAGGTAACAACTTTGATGGACAAGGATCCAATCACTAAAGCGGACATACATGTCATGGATTGGTCTACACCCTCAGAATGCTTGCTCAGCCTACCTACCACCGAACGCCTCAAGCTAATTGCAATTCTGTACATGGTGTAAGATGTACGGCCAGTAGTGACCTGACATCCAAAGCTACTCACCAGACTAGGAAAGGTGAAAGACATTACCTTGCGACTGAACCTCAATGAACAACTCATGGCAGTAGTTGAACACCAAAGAAGATAACTATAGAACCTGCAACAAGTTGTGGAGCAGAAGCTCCAGGAGCCCCTATAGGCAGACATCATTGAGAGGACACAAGGACCAACACTATGAGTATCCCCGTTAGTAATAGTACCCAAATGTAACCCAGAAAGACAAGTGCAGTTGTGCGTGGACATGAGAATGCCCAACACAGAACACAGCGATCCAGCGTACTCCGATGGCAGCATTTGGCAGACATGATCGCACTTCTCAATGAAGCGCGTACATTCTCGAAACTTGATCTCAACAAAGGATACCATCAGCTAGAACTACACGAAGACTCAAGATACAACACAACATTCACCATGCATCTCGGTCTGTTCTGGCACAAGCGACTCAGCTTCGGAGGGTTGCAAGCCACTGAGATCTTTCAAGAAGCCATCCCATGCACCATAAGTCCTGTCATAAACGCACTCTACTTGGAGCCACAACTGAAGGATATGACTGAGCGATGGTCCAAGTATGAAGAGCCCTTCAAAGAGCTAACATGATGATAAAGCCAGACAAATGTGAATTTCACAAGACCCGGTTAAAATTCAATGGACACATATTCTCAAGCAAGGGCATGAAGCCGGATCCAGACAAGATCAGGACACTAAATGAGATAACGGTCACCCAGTATGCATAAGATTCCTAGGAATGGTAAGCTACTGTGCACGATACATCAAGGACTATGCTACACTCAACATAGCTCTGAGAGTCCTCACCAAGGAAAGACGGAAATTTGGCTTGACTTCGGAATGTGAAAGAGCGTTCCAAGAAATCAAAAGGAGAGTTCACAGTGCCACCAACATGGTGTACCTCGATCTAAACTGAAACACAGAACTCATAGAAGATGCAAAGCCTATGGGGCCAGAAGCCATTCTAGCACAATGCAGGCATAATGAGGAGAGACAAATTGTTTCATGCGCAAGTAGCAGTATATCAGACATCGAACTGTCATACTCAGAAGTGGAAGAAGAGAGTCTTGCTGTGGTATGGGTGTCTGAGCACTACCACATTTTTGTGTATGGGAAGCATTTAGACATAATAACAGATCATCAGGAACTTGTGGCATTTTTTTTAAAAGCTGTGAGTGAAAATGCCATAAAGAATAGAGAGGTGGGGAAATCGTCTACAAGAATATTCATGTTCGGGGGGCGTGGCTAGGCGCCCGTAGGAGATGGCGGCGTCCGGGTGACGGCTCCGTCCGAACCGGAGGATACCGGCGGTTCGCGTACCTGTTTCCAGTAACGGAGGGAAGCCCTTCGCACCGGAAGATGCCAGGCTCACTTTCATTCCCCTTTCGTTCCTAAGGCACAGCTATTTTGGATTTTACAGCTCGTTTTACCTCCGGTCGCGGCTTGTCATCGGCCGCGACCGCCATTTTGTTTTTTTTTGCCCGCGAACGCTTCAGCAGCGCGTCCTAGCGCGCATGGGATTCCTGGATGCCTCGTTCGCACTCAAATGACCCCAGCACCCTCTGAGGCACAAATGTGGCGGACCAATAACCTAAGGTGACTTTTCTTTACTTTTCTTCTGTAATGGTGCCCTTTTTCATGGTTTTGACTGGAATTTTTTGGCTCTCCTCATGCACGGCGGCCATTTTATGACTTTAGTCTTTGATACTTACGTCTACAGTTTTTTATCTGGCACACCTCTACGTTAATCTGTCCTTTGGAGCTTTTTTTTTTAGCCGAATCGCTGAGACAACAATCACCTTGCATGCTTTGACTGGAATTGTCGCCTCTCCTCATGAAAGGCGGCCATTTTTAGGATTCCAGTCTCCAACACCTATGAGTCCAATTTTTCGGCCTGGTCCTTTTTGAGTCGGGCAATAGGATATCTTAAGACCTCACGCTCCATAGGCGTGCTGATGGCGGATTGCTCCAGTAGAGTTCAAAAGCGTAATTTCATTAAAAATTCCAAGTTATTCACGGCACTAGCCCATTTGGAAGCTTCAACTGAGATGACGTCGACTGCGGACATCTCCTCACAATCTTCAGCAAAAGCGAACTCTAAGAGGTTAAAAAAGGACCCTCCTTCGCCTCCTAAGTCCTCTTCGCCCATCTCTATGGAGTTACTTCTCGAAGAAATACGGGCCTTGCGCCCTTACATGGAAGAGACTAATGCTAAGTTGCAGATTCTCACTGACAATTGGGCTTCGATGGATGAAAGAGTATCGTCGGTGGAGCGTGACGTTTCCTCTCTTCAGGACTCTGCGACCAAGGTCTCCCACATGCACACGCAGATTTCCTCTCTTCAGAAGCAGGTGGAGGACCTTGAAAATCGCAACAGACGCAACAATCTCCGTATTTACGGCTTGGTGGAGGGTTGTGAGGGAAATGATCCCATCAGTTTCTTCAAGTCCTTTCTCCCGAAGCTTCTTCACCTACCTGATGACACCTCACTAAATATCCAACGTGCCCACAGGCTTGGTCGAGCTTCCTCCTCTCCTTCCACGTCAACGAAGCCTAGAGGTGTAATAATGTACTTTCTAGAGTACACAGACTTGTTGAAAGTCCTCTTAGCCGCCAAAGCCTCTCCTCGCCTCACATGGTCAGGCTCCACTTTGTTCTTTGCGCAGGATTATGCCAGGACCACTGCAAACCGTCGCAAGGCCTTCCTTGATATGAGACCTGACCTTCGCTCCATTGGTGCCAGATATGGGCTTTTTCATCCTTGTCTATTTAAGGTCACTCATAATAACAAGACTACGACATATGAGGATCCAGCGCGACTTCGAAGCTTCCTGAACTCATGTGGTCAACATGACATGGAGATAGCTGGTCCCTCTTCCCTCCCACCATGACTTGTCTTTGTAGTTGCAATTTGATTCTCTAATTTGTTCTGCTTTAATGCCTTCATTTTTGCAGGTTCTTCAGATTGTATGACTTCTAGTTAAGATTATATTTCTCATTTTATCGTCTGATAGTGTTGTTCTAGCTCCTCAGTTGGTCATATGTTTCTTTTTTATCTTCGTTGTGTTCGAGTTTCTAACCATGTTCTTTTTCTCCCTTCACAGATCATTGTTTTGCGTTCCGTTGTGTTATCTCTGGTTGGACGTCTCCCTCATCCCGAATGCCCTGCCTCTCCCAGTTGGCCCTACCTCCCTCCCCTCATCTCCGCGTGTGTTTCCGTTTGTTCCCAGTTCCTGATTGTATCTTTCCCATGCCACCCCTCGTAAGTACTCTTCTTTCCTTTTTTATCATGTTTTTTTCCGTTCTATATTTTCTTATCTCACCTTTTCCCTCGTTGCTTTCAGATTTATTGGTGTCATTACCTTTTCCATGGTTCTTCTCCACTTCTCTTTCGTCATTTTCTCTTCTCCCCATTGTATATTGGCTCTCTTGCTTGTATTCATCTCCCTTTACCTATTTGATTCTCCATTGGACCTTACTTACCATTATCTTTAAGAATTACTGTATCTTCTTATCATTCTTTCTATTTTCTTGGCTCTTTCCTATTTTTATGGCTTTGCTGATTCCTCTCTCATTTTTTCTTTTACCCTTGTTCCATCACGTTAGTTCTCACCTCATTCTCTTTTTCTCCTGTGCCCTTGCTCGCTGCAAGGCATTTCCTTGCTGTCCTACCTTCCAATTGGTCCACTTTTTGATTAATCCTTAATGTCAGTTCGAATTGTTTCCTGGAATGTTAAAGGTCTGCATTCTCCTATCAAGAGACAAAAAATCCTCTCTCATTTAGCCAAATTGAATGTAGACATTGCCTTTTTACAAGAAACCCATATGTCTGACGCTGAGGCTGCTAAACTTAAGAGAGGTTGGGTGGGTGCTGTATTCTCATCTCCGGGTGATGGTAAGAGAAACGGTGTGGTTGTATTAGTTCGCAAATCTTTTGCTCATTTGCTCTTGACTTCTGAATCAGACCCTGAAGGTAGATGGTTGTACGTCAAACTCTCCTCAAAGGGCGCCCCTCTCTCCCTCCTCAATATCTACGCCCCTACTGGTGGTGATCAGATTTTTTGGCGTGCAATAGCCTCCCGTATCACTGAATATATTGATGACAATTTTATTTTAGCAGGTGATTGTAACCTCCCCTTTGATCCTTTCTTAGACAGAAACTCCAAGGTACCTTTTGTCCCTAATAAATCTCACAAGCTTTTCGTTCAAGCGATATCCCAACATAAACTCATTGATGCTTGGCGTCTCTGCAATCCTACCTCTAAAGAATTCACCTTCTATTCCCCGACTCACCATTCCCAGTCGCGTATTGACTATATTTTCCTCTCCCACCATATGTCCCAATCCCTAACCCACGCTGATATAGGCCCCATCTTATTTTCTGACCATGCCCCCGTTTTGATAAACATTGACATCTTACCCAAGTCCACTGGACCAAAGAGATGGCGATTTAACAACACTTTACTCCTCGACCCCAAATTCTCCGCCTCCTTTGTAGATTTCACCACAGAATTTTTCACCATTAATGACACACCCACTGTGCCTAACCACGTTGTTTGGGACGCCTATAAAGCAGCAGCTAGAGGTTTTATTATCAGCTTTGTGGCTACTAAACGCAAGAATGCTCGTAAACGCACCAGTGACCTCCTTTGTACGATTAAAAAGTTAGAGCTTTCTTTCTATACATCCCACTCGCAAGAAAGTCTGACTGCTCTCATTGCTGCTAAGATGCAATTTAACAAACAATCCACTGAGGATGCTTCACTGTATTTGTTGAAATCCAGTTCAAAATTCTATGGAGGTAAAAATAAGGCGGGGAAGGTCTTAGCCAATTATTTAAAAGTCAAACAAAACAAACTGAATATTGAATCTGTCTATGATGTTAATTCTGTTTTAAAGCATACAGATGCTGATATTTTAGAGCAATTCTCCCAGTTTTATTCCAAACTCTATTCTTCTGAGACGCACCCCACTGCTCACTCTCTTGCTACTTTCTTTGCCACCATCCAACCACCTTCCAATTTCCCTGTTGATTTATCTGCCCTTGAATCACCAATCTCCGGTGATGAATTACTCACAGCACTTCAGTCACTCAAGAAGGATAAGGCCCCTGGGCCAGACGGATTCACAGTTGAATTTTATCTGCATTTCTCCAAATTGTTGCTGCCCAGACTCCACTCCCTTATTGATTCCTTCATATTAAATGGTTCTTCCTCAGGTACATTCTCAGACGCCCACATTTGTATTATACCCAAAGAAGGCAAAGACACCCAGCATTGTAAGAATTACAGACCAATCTCTTTGGTCAACATTGATTATAAACTGTATGCCAAATCTCTCGCCATTCGATTAGACCCTTATCTTCCTGAACTGCTAGGCCCTGAACAATCTGGCTTCGTTAAAGGTCGCTTCATCACAGATAACACCAGACTTTTGTTTAATGTTCTTTCCAAATCTCCACAGTTCCAACATTCACTAGCAGCCATTGCCCTAGACGCAGAAAAAGCGTTCGATAGGGTGGAGTGGACTTTCCTTTTCTCCGCCCTCAAATGGTTTGGATTTGGCCCACATTTCATCTCTTTTATCTCCTTCCTTTATTCCAGTCCTAGAGCGGCGGTTTGCGCCAATGGTCTAGTTTCCTCTTTTTTCAATCTAGGTAGGGGTGTTCGTCAGGGATGCCCTCTTTCCCCTTTTCTTTTTAATTTGGCCCTAGAACCTTTTCTTTCAAAGCTTCGTCAGAATCCCAACTTACACGGTTTCCAAATCTCCCACACTAATATTAAACTTGCTGCCTACACAGACGATATTTTATTATTCATGTCTAACCCCGCAACTTCTATTCCCGCATTCCTAGCTGAAGTCCATGACTACTCCCAGATTTCAGGTTATAAGCTTAACAATGACAAGTGTGAGATTTTACCCCTTACTAAGTTCACTTTTAAAACGGACTTTATGGCATCCAATTTTACTTGGAGCCCCTCACACATCAAATATCTAGGTCTACACATTACTTCCTCCCTCTCCGACACTGTCTCGCTGTGCCTCAATAAATGCACCCAGAAATTATCCGACCTCACTTCCAGATGGCACCCATTATACCTTTCCTGGTGGGGTCGTCTGGATACGATTAAAATGATGCTCTCCCCGTTAGTCCTTTACACCATCTCCAACATCCCAATTCCTATCCCTGCTAAGTTCTTTAAGAAAATCAACACTATTCTCTCTTCCTTTCTTTGGTCCGGCAAAAAAGCACGTATGTCCCTGCTTAGATTGCAACTCCCCAAATCCGAGGGTGGAGTTAATTTCCCGAATTTTCCCGCTTACCACAAAGCATTCCTTTTGCGGCAAGCTTCCCATTGGCTGCAAGACCCTGCTGAGCCGTCCCCCTTATGGGTTGTCATTGAACGGCTCTCTTTATCCCCTTTCACTTTTGCTGAATACCTCTCATTCTCTCGTAAGCCTCACTTTTCCTCCATTCCTATCCACAAATTTACAGCCAAGCTGCTTCTTTCCACCTCTCCAGGCCCCCCTTCCTCTATAGCAGAGTTTCTCAATTCCACTATCTGGCACAACAACAGTATAACCATCAATCGCAAGCCTTTTTATTGGAAAACCTGGAGACAGAGGGGTTTAATCTGGGTATCTCAACTCTTCTCTAATTCTGATTTCTTATCCTTCTCCGTTCTCAGCCAACACTTCCATCTCCCTCGTGCTTTTGCCTGCAAGTATCTTACGCTTAAAAATGCAGTCATGTCCACTTATGCTCTTCTCTCTAACCCCCTCATGCATACTCATCCTCCAAATCATACCTCACAGCTTCATTCCTTCTTGCGCACTCACCCTACAGCCTCCTCAATATACCACTCATTTCATGCGACTCTCACACCTAGGCCAAAGTCCAAAGTTGAGGAACAATGGGAATCTGACCTTGCCATTTCTTGGCCCACCTCCCTTTGGGATAAATTATGGACCAAACTTCGCAAGACATCTAGAGCTGCTTCTCTTACACAAACTCTCTTCTTCATATACAACAGGCTTCTCTTTTCTCCCCAGGTGTTGAATATGAGATTCTCTTCTACACCGGATCTTTGTTGGTCCTGTTCTGCTCCTAAGGCCACTCTTTTTCACATGCTTTTCTCTTGCACTTTCACGCAAAATTTCTGGACACTAGTTTGGGCCCAAATCAATGCCATATTCCACACTACATCTCCCTTCTCTTTTGTCAATATTTTTTTAGGAAGCCTTTCTCCTTGTTGGGATGACATTGATCTTAATACGCAAATTGTTGACTTGTTGTTAGCTGTTGCTTTCCAGCAAATCACCGTCAATTGGAAAAACTTTACGAATATTTCTTTTAAAGCATGGTGGTACAATGTTTGTTATAATCACAGGCTAGATACTGCTTTTGTGCACCCCCTTAGTTTAGCTGCTAAACGACATGATCTATGGCTTCCTGTAACCTTGTATCTAGATACCTGTGCTAAACACTCCTCTCATGTTTCACCTACTCAGCAAGAGGTCTCTAAGCCTCCCTGAGTGACATTGCTTTTCATTTGTACTACTCTTTTCATATAAGCTACTTTATTACTCATTATTACCAGCGCTGCTTTTTGTTATTTAGCCTTAAACTTTTGTTATCCTCTGATTAATTGTATATTTTCATTACCATGTTTTACTTTTTTCCTCTATTTGAAGATATGTTTGTATTCTTTCTCATGTATTGACACCTTTACTTATCCAATAAAATTCTTTTGAACTTAAAAAAAGAATATTCATGTTCCATCCATCATAAACAATGGAAAGATAACAACCCTGCAGACTACATGTCTTGACACCCACTCGAGAAGAAAAGAAGCAAGTCCTCCACTGCAGAAGAATATCTCAACTTTGTCATAAAACAGGCAGGTCCACCATCATTCTCGATAGGTGAAATCGAAACAAACACGGGCATGGATCCTACCCTGAAAAACGTAAGAATACAAATCCAACAAGGACATTGGAGCTGCCTGGAAGAGAAGTCAGGGGAAGTAGGTACAAACATAAGAACCTAGTAATATTTTGATAGGCACATGAAGAACTAACCATGACTCCTCAAGGAATACTACTAACAATACTAAGGATAGTTGTTCACTGATCACTCCAGGGAGAGTGGTCGCCCTTGCACATGAAGGACACAGGGGAATAGTTGCAACTAAGAGAGCACTGTGAGATTGGTTATGGCTCCCGGGAATACATCAGCTAGTGGAAGACACTCTCAAAAGGAGATCACCTGTGTCAAGTGGTACTGTGCCCACCACCACTCCAAATGTTGGCCCTACAGGAAGACGTCTGGCACACCATCACTACAGACCTGTTTGACCCACTAGCATCAGGCAGATCTATTCTAGTACGGATGGATGAATACTCTAGATTTCCCATGGTGAAACAAGTTTTGTCCACCAACACTAAGATGGTGATTCACAAACTGTATGAGATATTTGCAGAGTGTGGCATTCAGGTAACTGTCAAACCGGACAATGAACCCACATTCAATGAACAAGTTTTTGAGGAATTCGCTGCTCATCTAGAGTTCAAACACTGAAAGATTACGCCCCCTCTGGCCACAAGCCAGTGACATGGTGAAGTGATTTATGAGAACCGTAAAGAAACAGTACAACATGCAGAACAGACTCACATACCTCACTGCACAAAATTGTTCAACATAGTTCTACAGGCATACAGAAACACTCACCACAGCACCACATGGCAATGTTCCACCACCCTAATTCAGCGGCGGCTCCTTCGTTAAGGTGGAGGAGTGTTGCCCCACCTGTTGCGAGTGCAGCAGGTACACACAGAAAATTAAAATGGTCATTAACTTACATTTTTATTATTCTGTGTGCCGCCACCCACGCTAGCACAGGATGACTGCATCAAGTACATATGACAGATTGGCCAATCTGTCATGCGCACTTCAGAGCCACTTCAGAGCCAGTAAACCCAGTGCTGTAAAACAGCTGAGGGATTGCAGGCACAGGCCCTCTGCCTCAAAATGAACGCTGGGTTAGCCTGCTCCAACCAATACTGAAGTTGGCTGAATTAGGAAGAAGGAAGTAAACCACCTTCCTTTCCTGCTCATCAATCGTTGGGAAGGGCAACAGGCAACATTTTGATGCATTTTACGGTGCGCCATGCGCCACCAATTTTAAAAGTTGGTAACCACCCCTGCTTTCAATCTCCTAAATCTCTTAAAAGCTCTCAATGCTTCTTTATAGCGACCTTGATACATACTCTCACTTCACTTCAAGGTAAAGATTCACTGCCTATTTGTCACAGCTCCTTTAAAGCTACTTCGAAACACCTTAACCCTTCTCTGATCTACAAAGCATTCTCTAAACAAAGAGGTCAAAGTGGCCATGTTCATCTTTTTCCAGTAACCTGCGTCTCTCAACACCAGTTCTTTGCAGTGGGCTTCCCTTGCCCTTACACTGCAATGTTTCCGCTCTGTTGCAGCAGGTCTAGTCTGAACCTTGTTGGAGTACACTTCATTTTCTTAAGCATGAGATTCATCTGCAACTGTCTGGTATAAAAAGACACTGGTTGGTGTCTGGCATTTTAAGTTTCAGTCTTGTCTTTCAGTAGGTGTCCTTTCTCAGTCTTTAGCAAATGCAGTCTTTTTAAACTTCGTTGCCAGTGTTACAATGCGCGTTTCCTTCATACTCACAAGACCGGACACAGCAGTTCAAGTAGGATATTTCTTTATTGAGTTTGTTTCATGTACGATCTGACAAAGAGGATTCTATTTTAATAAAATGTTGTGATTTTTTAATTAACATTTTTGCACTAAAACCAAAATGCTGCACCTTGTAAAAATGTATCTTGAATTCTAATGCAGTAATGACGCGAATTTTTATTTCTCCTCCCATCACACACACCAAATGTGCACTGTAATAATGCTCTGTGTTGACACGCTGTTCTCTAAGAGCTCTGGAGGAAATGTCCTGCTACTTTCAAGGATCCTCCTTCCTGGGCTACTGTGGGATTATTCACAAAGTATCATTGTTTTGAGTGTAAATTGATTTGTGCTGACACACCTGACAACATTAGGCCACAGGGACTTGTTCTAATGTTCGTTTAGAAGATGGTTTTGGGATGGTGCTAGATGATACTTTATTACATTTTGTATTCTGATTTTTCCAAAATGTGTATAATCATCTTATGTTGACACTGAGCTTTTCACTGTGTATTTTCTATTTTCTGGAGGTGAGCCAGAGACTAGTTTACGTGACTTTAGAAAGTGGACCTATATTAGCTTATCTCTAGCTTAGGACTTAGAAATATTTTACTTGAAGAGTTGCCATTAGACAAAGCAAGACGTGACGCTTGGGGGCTGGGCTTTGGTGCTTGTAACGCAGGAATTGTACTGTATTGTATTGTGAAAATTTGCGATTTTTGCACACTAACAGTGGAAGCGGGCTGTTTTAGCTCCATTGTTAGCATTTTATTGTTTTAATGTTTTAAAGCGATAGAACCTTTTTAAATAAAATCCGCTTCCCCTACCTGGGCGACCTGCTCGGCTGAGCCTTCCGTCGCGCCGAGTGGGTTAGCGTTCTAGTGTGCAACCCTGTGGCGGCTATATTACGCTATGCTGGAGCGACCGCGCTCCATTAGACAAAGCAAGAAGTGATGCTTGGGGGCTTGGCTTTGGTGCTTGTTACGCAGGAATTGTACTGTATTGTATTGTGAAAATTGGCGATTTTTGCACACTAACAGTGGAAGCGGGCTGTTTTAGCTCCACTGTTAGCATTTTATTGTTTTAATGTTTTAAAACGATAGAAACTTTTAAAATAAAATCTGCTTCCCCTACCTGGGCGACCTGCTCGGCTGAGCCTTCCATCGCGCCGAGGGGGTTAGCGTTCTAGTGTGCAACCCTGTGGGGGCTATATTACGCTATGCTGGAGCGACTGCGCTCCATTAGACAAAGCAAGAAGTGACGCTTGGGGGCTGGGCTTTGGTGCTTGTAACGCAGGAATTGTACTGTATTGTATTGTGAAAATTGGCGATTTTTGCACACTAACAGTGGAAGCGGGCTGTTTTAGCTCCACTGTTAGCATTTTTTTGTTTTAATGTTTTAAAACGATAGAACCTTTTTAAATAAAATCCGCTTCCCCTACCTGGGCGGCCTGCTCGGCTGAGCCTTCCATCTCGCCGAGGGGGTTAGCGTTCTAGTGTGCAACCCTGTGGCGGCTATATTACGCTACGCTGGAGCGACCGCTCTCCATTAGACAAAGCAAGAAGTGACGCTTGGGGGCTGGGCTTTGGTGCTTGTAACGCAGGAATTGTACTGTATTGTATTGTGAAAATGGGCGATTTTTGCACACTAACAGTGGAAGCGGGCTGTTTTAGCTCCACTTTTAGCATTGTATTGTTTTAATGTTTTAAAACGATAGAACCTTTTAAAATAAAATCCGCTTCCCCTACCTGGGCGACCTGCTCGGCTGAGCCTTCCGTCGCGCCGCGGGGGTTAGCGTTCTAGTGTGCAACCCTGTGGCGGCTATATTACGCTACGCTGGAGCGACCGCGCTCCATTAGACAAAGAAAGAAGTGACGCTTAGGGGCTGGGCTTTGGTGCTTGTAACGCAGGAATTGTACTGTATTTTATTGTGAAAATTGGCGATTTTTGCACACTAACAGTGGAAGCGGGCTGTTTTAGCTCCACTGTTAGCATTTTATTGTTTTAATGTTTTAAAACGATAGAACCTTTTTAAATAAAATCCGCTTCCCCTACCTGGGCGACCTGCTCGGCTGAGCCTTCCGTCGCGCCGAGGGGGTTAGCGTTCTAGTGTGCAACCCTGTGGCGGCTATATTACGCTACGCTGGAGCGACCGCGCAGTGGACGCGCGCAGCGGGCATGCCTTTGGCGCGCCTTCGGCACGCCAAAGGCAAGCCCGTCTGCGCCCATCCGCGCACCGTCTGCGCACAGCGCCAGGAACTATGCCGTTTCAGCCCACATGCCTGTAGACACTTCTAGATATCGCTACGCTAGAGAACAGCTGTGCGATATAGGTAAGCGCAGCTCTGTACCTGGTGTAATGGTCTTAAGTCATTTGGCGGGGACTGGTCTTGAAGCATTACAGGTGGATGCCTTGATTTGTGGCCTCCTTAATGTAAGGTCACTCCCTAAACACGCTACTGAAATTCAGCTGTTAATTGACATGTATAACTTGGATGCCTTGTTTATGACAGAGACCTGGATGGAGTCGGGGCTGGACCTTGAGCTGGGGTTAGCATGCCCTGCAGGATTTAAAGCTTTTCACAAACCGAGATCTAGCGGCAGAGGGGGCGGAACCGGGATCATATATAAAGATTCCTGGGATTTCGCTCCTCTGGACATAGACGAGATCATGCATATTGAAACCTTAGGCTTTTCTCTGAAAGATAGGTCAGGGCATATCCTGACTGGTTTGGTCTCCTATCGACCCCCAGGTGTAGTGTGTGCTCAATCACAGCAGCAGTTACTTGAGGTGATTAGTAATTTGGCTCTCACTCACCATAGACTGCTGATATTGGGAGATTTCAACCTTTGGCCTAATGAGAAGATGGCGACAGCCTATAATAATTTTATTCAATCTTGTGCTAACCTGAATCTGCCGCAATTGGTCCTGGAGGCAACTCACACTGCAGGACATGTATTAGATTTGGTATCTATCTGGGGACAACTTGGTTGCCATGGACGGAATTTTACCAGTGGGATGGTCTGATCACCATATGGTTAAATTCAGAGTGACTCTTGTCCATAGAATTAGGCTTTCTCCCCAGGAGGAAAGGTGTGCCCTGGGCAGGGACTGGAAGGCCTTATTGAGGAAAGCTCGAATGGCGCCGCTCTTTGGCCTTGACTTCATTTTTGATCCTGGGAAGTCGGTTGACGAGAATTACTTGGCTCTTTGCAGGCACTTGACGGATACTATTGATCTGCATGCCCCCTTGAAGAAGATTAGGAAACGGGGTAAACCCTCTGCCCCGTGGTTTACGGAGGAATTAAGGAGCTGTAAGGTGCAATGTAAACGCGCTGAGAGACTGTGGAGAAGGCATTACACGGATAACGATAAAGTTATTTGGAAGGATTGTCTAGCCAGGTATAAAAAAGCCATAGTGGCCACTAAGGCAACTTATTATGCGGATCTTATATTAAAAGCACCAAATAGTGCTAAATGTGTTTTTAATATTCTGAGAGATATTGCTAATCCGGACTGTGTTAGTAATAAGGTAACTCCGTCGCAGGAGCTATGTGACGGTCTAGCAGTTTTCTTTCAGGATAAAGGATTATTGAAGGCTTGAAACCAGATTCCCTGCCGGGCACTGTTGTAGGGGAGGAGACAGTGTTAGACAATCCTGCACGATGTAGGGTCACTGGGATGAAGCTATCAATGCTAGGGACCTCCCTTGATTACTGGGCCCTTCCTACAGAGGAGGAGTTGGTCAGGGTGGCAAAGGCTGTGTCTTCTGGTTCACCGTTGGATCCCATTCTTCAGAAATTCTGGAAAGAGTTGGGTTCTGAGATCTTTCCACAGCTCTACCAGATGTGTACCCAATCACTCAGTAGTGGAGTGGTTCCGTCCTGCTGGAAGGAAGCGATGGTTTGACCTCTTTTAAAGAAATCTTCATTGGATCCTACTTGCTATGGGAACTACAGACCTAGCTCCCTTGGCTACTTGGTTTCGCGGCTCTAGAGCATCCAGGCAGCAGCAGCAAAGCTTGTCTTAATGAGAACACGTAAAGCATCAACCTCTCAGGCATTAGCGGAGCTGCACTGGCTTCCGGTGAGACAAAGGATTTTGTTTAAGTCCTTGTGCATTGTTTTTAAGGCTCTTCATGGGCTCGGACCTAGACCGCTGCAACGTAGATTCAGATGGTATGTACCTATGCGCAGCCTGCGCTCCTCGGCAGCTAATTTGGCAAGTATCCCAAAGATAAAAGATCTACCATGGGGGGACAAGAGTTTAGCGTTGCAGCAGCACGCCTGTGGAACAGTCTTCCATTAGAGCTGAGACAGATACAGGACTTGTTGCTGTTTTGCAAGCAAGTTAAGACCTGGCTATTTCCCAGAGCGTAACCAGCTGTCCAGCTTGGTTCGCAGTTGTGTTTTATTTTTTGCTGTGTCTTAGCGCCAGGATACCCGTAGGGTTACAGTGCGCTCTACAAATGTAAAATACATACATACATACATACTTTTGTCATTCTCTTTGCTGTATTTGACTTAGCCTTATGCTAATTCCTTAACCTGATTGGCCATGTCCCAGGCCTGCACGTATCCTCAGGATCGAACCGATGCTCTTAGAGGTCCACCTCTCAACAGCCCCAAGTTTGGATATGATATACACACAGACTAAAGGATTGTCAAGCGGGGGAAGGGAAGGATGGGGACAGAGGGGAGGGAGACCAGTGAATACAAGAGACCACCTAGACATTTCCGATACATACCTACTCCCACTAGGCTCTACTGGACCCATACTTCCACTGACCTGTAAAGAAAGAAAAGGCTGCCAGCTGACAGGGGTACTGAGCATGTAATCACAATTCCTCACACCATATACTGTAAGACACAAAACAAAACATGAGGCTACCACTCCGGCATACCTGTCTAAACTCCCTCCTTCTGTAACGTGTGACTTTCCTTTCCTATATGCAACACCTACCATTGATATAGTGGAAGGAGGACTTCTAGTTCAGAAGGATCACCTGCCTTGAATCACCCCTGTGGAGGTAAAAGTAGAAGGTGCAAAATACTGTGAGTCACGTAAGACATGAACACGAGGTGCAAGAAAACTCAAAAGTTCCATCAGCACACTGTTACCTGCGTTGCTACGCAATCCAAATAACTGTATCCAGGAAATAATTCAGGTATAGACAAAAGAACAAAGTTGAGAGTTCAAAGTCTCTCTCTAGATAACTCTAGCCCAGTATTAAGTAGGCTAAGAAATTCTTCCCTGCATGAGCCCACGGTCCTGGACTCGCCAACAGGTAAGACAAAAGAGAGAGCCCCTCTCCACGAGGAGGAGTTTACAAGTGCAATGTTGCGCAAAGGTCACTATGACCAAAACCACCTTACTTCCCTCGCAAGAGCTCTATGGATGAACTGACACAGTAACGAGAACTCGCCAACATAGGGAAATATGGTAATGAGCACCGACACGAGTCATGCTCTAAACAGGCATCGGATAAGCCCTCTGTGTACTCCCAAAAGGAAAAGTAAACAAGCGGTGCCCAATGGCACCCTTACCAGAATAGGTAATTGCAGCAAATGGCCAGAGTCCAAACCGGACTTCCAGGAATAATCCGCAGCATCTTCTACCGCTGCCTCCCCTTATTCCAGGTGTTCCGGTGTCACGTGGAGCGGTGCGTCTGAGGTCAGATGGCCGCCGAGGCTGCCGGAAAATGTAGTTCTCCCATGCCGATCATCGAGTGCCTGTGCGTGCGGCGGTACCGTGTCCCCTGACAGGCCATGCATTTTGACTGTTAATTTTTGAAATCTATAATGCACTTTAGTTATTTAATAAACCTACATAGTTTTGAACTTAAAGAAGGCTTTAAGCCTCTTCTTGTTCTGAGCGTTATTTAATTGATTATGCTTATTTTATTGTTGTTAATCTGTTATCTGTAGGGACACATTGCCTCATATGATTTGTGGTTAACACCGTCTCTGATCCTGAATAAATGATGCTTTATCTTAGATGAACAGATAAGACAGCACCTCCTCGGCGGGAGAACACATATATATGATGTAGGTAGGTCAGTAGAACACCCCACCAGGAGCAAAGACCTGTCTACTTGGTCTACAGACTCAACTGCTTCTCGTAACCAACATCCCATACTTACCATTCACAATATTCCATTCATATCTACTCACTGAGTTAGACTTAGCAATAATACACATAGTTTGGGGCATAGATGCCACAGCTTCACCATAGGGCCTGGTGATGCAGATCCTTCCATGGTATGATTATGGCCTCTTTAAGTTCCTTCTGCCTCTTGCAACCTTTATCTAGGCAGACTCTTCTTCTACCATCTCTCTCGGCCTTCATTCCGCTCCGTCACTGAAGGCATGCTGAAGGTAGCTCTTCTACTGACAGTTTGCAGAACTGAACTTCCAAGTTCCTGTTCCCTAACCTGGTAGTTAATAGCCACAAAATAATAGTGCTCAACATTTAGTTCACAAGTATGACTTATACAGTCTCCAAATTACATATATACCAAATCCTCTCATTATATAGGGATATAGTCTTAATCTTCCATCAGCAAAACAACTTTCTTCTCACCATAAACCTCTGTTTGAAAAGAAAAACACAAAAATTGCTAAAATGTCTTATGAAAAGATTTGTATTTATTATTTCATAACAGATGCATATATAAAAATTATTTACAGTCTCGCATAGTTAATTTATGGTGCATCATTTTCAGAAAACAAAGTCATCCCTTCCTTGTTTCTGACCACAGCACATACTTCATATAAACAATTATCTTAGATGCCTGGAAAATAAACTCAATCTCAAGTAATATCACTGTCCCAATTTACTCACAACATCACTACTTCGCGTTCTCATAGATCAGAAATTCAACACTGCAAGCCATCTATAGTCTTGGACCTTCAGGACTTTTAGTTACTGAAAATCTCCTATAAGAGGACCATTGTCTTTTTCAGCTATCATCAAACAATAAGCACGTCTAAAAAATAATCTACAAAATAACAACACTAGTAAGAAAACACTCAAAAACATATATTAAAACGTACACAATATTTGTTTTACTATATACAAAAGAAGGAGTGATTACATAGACACATATAAATCTGCAATTGAGTAGCTACTGGCTAGAGCTTCGCACTATATTAAGAACTATACAAATTCAATTCTATAGAAACATCAAGACTGAATAAACTGAATAAAGATTGATAATTCATAACAGATTAATACATTTTTATGGGCATTTTCTAATCCTCAATAAACAAGGGGAGAAAAACACGGAAAAATTAATTCACATAGATTTTCTCTGCTAATATTTCTTCAAACAGTACATGGAACATATACATAAATGAAGTTCTCCATGAACTTACAAAGTATGGGTTGAGGTCAGAAACAAAGAATGAATGTCTTTTTCTTTGAAAATGATGCACTATAACTTTACATGCTAGACTGTGTGTGATTTGCATCTATGAACATAGTTTGAACTAATACATAAATATCTTTTGCTAACATATTTTTTACCAATTTTAGGTTTATCTTTTCAAAAGGAGGTGGGTAGTGAGACACTAATTCTCTTGACAGACAAATCAGATTGTGTCCCTATTTAATGAGGTGAAATCGTAAGAATGTAACTTAAAGGGGAGTTGGCAGTCGGTTACACTAACCATGGAGTACAAAAGAGTTTCTTAGTTGCCACTACCATGGAACCTTGGAGTCTAGTGAATGAGAAATCTTAGCATCATATCCGCAGGGGTGTAGCTTGATCAGTATGATGGGGGAGGAGCAGTGCTTAATTTGTAAAATATGAAGTGCAGGTGCTCAAATGTTTTTTGGAGGCCACACCTACTTTTCTTCGGCTCCACCCACTTCTTCCACTGGCTCCACCCACTATATTAGCTCCACCCACATCCTCAACTGGCACTGCTAAAAGTCAGATGTAATACCCAATCGATCTTACTATGAGGAAGGCTCCCCTGCTGAAATTAAGGTTTTGAGAGGAGGTTCCCCTGCCCTGTGAACATTTTGAAAAAGATTAAACCAAAAGTGCATTAAAAGCTCAATTTTGAAATAAATTAGCTAAAATCACTAATCAATTGAAAGGGACAATTCCAGTGCTGTATGAGCCGATTTCTGGAACGGACAATACCATTATTAACAGATTACAGATTTGGAACAATTTTCTTCTAGATCGCAACACCATAGTTCGAGCTAAATAGATCCGATTCCTCAGTAGACAGTGATGTAAATATTTACACTTAGGTGACGGTCAGTCGGTCACACCTTAGCCGTCTCGCTGGAGCGGGTGATTATTACAGAGCATTATAGGCTCTTGGAATCTGCAATTCTCATGAGCTCCACCCCCAATGCCGTCGTACCCCCACTGTCACCAGGGCCGGCTTTAGTGCTGGTGGTGCCCTGCGCGACGATGTTTGTTGGCGCCCACCAATGACCACCTCCACCACGGATTCTCTCACTAGCACCCTTTAACAGTGACCAAGTCTGTTTAACCACGCTCTCTCAGATGCATTGAATAAGTTCTATAGCGCCACTCATACCAGTGTAGGGTGTCCGAGCACTTTACATCACATGCACATTACACAGAGACAATCAATCATATGTGTGTAAATCAGTGTATAGGTAATGTTACATAAGCCAAAGGACTAAAAGTGTAGGAGTCACATGTCATCCATACTGGTAGGCAGGATAGTTTAGGAGTGCTTGGTGTGGAGAAGCACAAACTCAGAGTCGAAAAAGAAACAGCATAGTTGGGAGTTTTCTTTAATAATAATCTATTTCTAGCCAAATTAACCCTTTTTGCAACATTAATCAATGTTCTAATAATGTATACTGTGCAGTGTGTATGCAGTTCTAGGATGAAAGTTAATAGCTCACTATTCTATATTAGGACTTTAAGTTATAAATTGCAAGTAACAAAAGGATGCCTCTTTTGAAAGCAATAACCTGCTGATCTGTTTACATCATACCCACTCTGTAATCTACTTGGTACATTCTTTGCAGCAGGCATATTAACCCTCTGCACTAACTTCAGCGAAGTCAAAACCTCAACTATACAACATGCTGATCTCTCTCCAGGAAGATAATTAATCACAAGAGTTATCTTGACATTTATGTGAGGCCTGGTAATTGCTGGGGTAAAGAAACGCTGCAGCAGGTGCTTCAAAAGCATAATAAACTTTCAAACACGGCGCCCCCAGGAAGCCAGCACCCGGTAAAGCCGGCCCTGACTGTCACTCTGGGTCAGTTGAGTGCGGTTTGGTCGGTGCTCAGGTAAATTACCCGAGTGCTGCCTGCCATGCCATGGCATGCCGCATGCCATGGATCTCCTGTCGGCAGGTTCGCTGCGGCTCGGCTCCACTCTGCTACAGCCCTGCTCCCACCATACGCCATCGCGTGCTCACCAACACGTCACAGTTGTCACTACAGAGAGCGTCATCCAAACCCTAGAGCTGCAAAGACTCCTGGGGCATACACGGTGCGCCCTGTGCTCCCACCCCACATCCCTCTGGCACACTCCAGGCATACATGCAGAGAGCCCTGTGCTTCCACCCCACATCCCTCTGGCATACTCAAGGCACACACGCAGCACCCTATGCTCCCACCACACATCCCTCTGGCACACTCAAGGCACACACGCAGCACCCTATGCTCCCACCACACATCCCTCTGGCACACTCAAGGCACACACGCAGCACCCTATGCTCCCACCCCACATCCCTCTGGCACACTCAAGGCATACACGCAGCACCATATGCTCCCACCCCACATCCCTCTGTCGCACTCAGTCAAGGCACACACGCAGCAAAAACATTCAGCTATCCCAACAGGTTTGGTCTACAATGGCTCAACATACCGGCCAAACACTGATATTGGGAAGGCTGCTTGCAGGGCGGCTGGAAGACGGGTATTCTTTGCAAACACGTTTCTGCATCTCTGTTTCGCTCCAAACTCAAGCGAAGCCACAAGTTCCTGTGACATGTTCGGAATATCCATACAGGCCTCATGCCAACCACCAAAACTCTTCCTGCATATGTCACTCCCATGCTATGCCGCCCATGATCAGCAGAAGGAGCGGCCTGTCAGTCGTAGAGGGCAAGAATATGCATTATGCACAAACCCTCAGTATTTCGCACCTCTTCTCTTGAGTCCGCGCATCAGCGCAGCTACAAGTCTGGAGCACCGGCTGCACCGCATTCAACACCACGACTCTTCCCACATACCCACTGTCTGTCTACCAATCACAGCTGACGTGCTGCGGGCCCTCGCCAGGTGTACCCAGGACCATGCAAATGCCTGTAACCAGAGGCGGCTGCACACTGTGCACAGGTTGATGGCCTGGTTAAATTGTGGCGATTTCTTCCACGACAAGAACACAAATATACACACAACTCAAACACAAATCTTACCACGTTACTCGTGGTGGGCCGTGGGCAGTCCAGTCCGGCTCAGTGTGGAATAAGTTACTGATTATTTTAGGCGTGGTCCGGTCCGAACCGCAGTGTGTGTCCCTCCCGCGACTCCCGGACTGGTTAGCAGTGGGCTGCAGTTGTGCTGGGGCGTGGCGTGGGCATGTGACAAAAAGCTGCCACGCGCTGCGCGTACAGCTGCCCCGCCCCCTATCAGAACAGTCAAGAGTCAACAGAACCGACTCACTGCGACCTACAAATCCAGCCCGCCCCTGGCGCCCCAATAAATCAGTGTGACGTGCACGCACGCCGCACGGCCCACTGAGCCCACCCCCCACTCACTGACTGTAAAATTTAAAATTACCGGCGAAAGTGAAACCGTTACCAGGCTGCGGCCTCTGCCGCCATGATCGATGGATCACACACACTACTTACTACGCCACCAACCAAGGCACCAATAATTTATTCTCTTTCGCACCGTGCGGTGCGCAGCACGGCAGCAGCTTAAAATAAAATAATTGAAATGAATCGTTGAAGTAGTGTGAGTTAGTCACTCTGTCTGTCGAATGAATGTCGATGAACTCACACACACAGCCGCACTGAACTTCTCCTGTGACCTGCAGGCTCTGCCAGGCTGCATGACGCACACGCTGATGAGACTGAGAGAGTACAGTGAGTATTTTAATCTATTGGAAAAAAACATCAATGACGCACGTTACGGGCCGGGCGAGATGCGTAGACCCGGCCCTGTCAATTAAGTGCCGGTGCTAAGCACCGGCAAGCACCGGCACAAATTAAGCCCTGGGGAGGAGGGGTGAACTTCAGGTTTTTCCATTATTCACACTAGGACATCGTGTTTAAACACAATAGATGAAAAGCAGGACATGAGGGGGCTTAAGGGGCAGTGGAAAAGAGAGGAATGCAGATTGTTAAGAGTACTTAAAACAGAATATTTTCAAACTAATCAACACTTTTCAAGGGATTTCAAAACGCAGGTCAGATAGTGCATGAAGGTGAAGGCATGTCAGTGTAGGCATGGACAAATCCAGGGTGAAATCCGACACACTTGGCATTACCCAACTGAAAGGACTTGTACTCAACTATTTATGACATAATACATTTTATAGGGGGGTTACACACCCCAAACACTCCCCTGGAGCTTTGTCCTTGCATATCTGGGGTTTTACCACATACCTATACTCAGAAGGCAGAGGTAGTGTGTTGCATGTATCCTGTTCTGAAACTACTTTTGTGTATTCCTCCTAGGCTAGCCAAGCCACAGTCTTTGTTCTACAGAGTCAGCAGGAAGATGAGGAAGAGATGGAAGCTCCTTGTTACGGAGACCCCAAAACAAGGGCACAAAAGAGAGAGAGGCTTACACACTTAACTACGTCTTAACAGGTTGAGGGTAACACTTCTGGGAACAATGAAACAAGAAAGGGCAGAGATTACACTACATTTCAAAGGCACCTTCTGTCTCCTACCCTCCACACACTAGTGTCTAGTCCTCCACAGAGGACATCATGATTACTTTGATGAAGCATTTCAAATCACATTGTTGTCTAAGCTCTCTCCAAGCTTCAGCTTAAGTACTGCTCCAGTGCAGCAAATCAAAATGGATTCCTGGGTGGCCACAGCAACAAGTAGCACACATACTACATATATATCACATAGCACATATATAAGTTGCACACAGACTCACACATCATCTATAATTTAAATGGATGGTGTAAAGGACTCCATTGCAAGGGAGTGGCAGGCCACTTTAAAAGCACAGGAGAGGTCACTAGGCAACTCTTCCTGGTGTAAAACATGTAAAAACACCTGTTCTGCCTCTACAATCTGTTGCGGCCACCAGTAATTGTCATCAACAGCCTAGTGAGCTAATGTTAGTCGTACTCAGACAAGTAGAATGTGCCCTTGAGACCACAGAGCCCTGCTTTTAGCCGTATTCCATGTTGCAGGGGCTCAGGAGGACACACTAGACAAATGACTGAACCCAAGAGAATCTTGTAATGGAGAACTCAGTGCAGGGTGGTACTCTCTCCAGAGCGATGCAGGGGGCTTTCCTTCCCAGTACCCTATTTGAAGCACATGACAGAACCAATAAGGGACGGGCTGGCATACAGTGAGCCCCCTGTGCAGGGTTGGTGGTACTGAGGTTCTGTATCCCAGCTTGGCAGTGGGATATACTCATGGGGTCTGATTACCAAAGCCATTTATGTGTGTAAGTCTTCCACGAACAAAAACATATGGTATTTACAAAAGGTGTCCATGCACTCATTAATCCTTTTATTCACTCACAGTGTCATAGTACGATTGCGTCACACTGAGCATGAGTAAATCCCATTCAAGAAAATGGAGGAGAAGAGAACACACCCAAAATTTTCTACTGGGAAAAGAAGAACAAAATTGAATGTCATTGCACCGGGTGATAGCATTTCAACATTTGTAATTGTAAAATATGTACAATAATGCAGAAATGCCAACACACGGGAGAACACGGAAATTCACAAACATTTAACTGAAGTACGACTCAAATGAGAGCAGCTTTCCCAGTGTACTTACGGAAAGATTTGCAAAATAATCAAAAATCGTGAATCTGCACCCAGTGTTGGTGTAACTCGGAGGTTGTAGATGTAGGACTGTTTGTGAAAATCAGGCCTGAAATAGCCAGGGATTCTCAGACCAAGAACTGCGGTGTATCTTTTACTACAGACAGCCTACCTCAAGAAATGATATATGTTTTTTTTATCTACCTCCTCTTTTCATTCTACTTGTGTTCAGGTATCTTTTCTTCACAACTTCAGAAAAAGATGACACGAATTACATGAGTAGAGACTGTGGTTTTCTGCTCATATTGCATGCATGGAAAAATTTGACAATGAAGTCTAGGGGTGATGTAAAGCGTACCGTAATTGTATAGAAATGTGGTGTGTAGCCTCAAAATAAATCCTTTGTTCTAGCACCATCTGCTATGAGTGATGAAAGTGGAGTCACAGAATACTGCTTCGGCGAGGGAAACATCCATTACCACACGGGCATTGCATCGCAATGCCTTTACATCGCGGGTATTACAACGCAAGTCGCTACAATGACTTGCGCTGGATGGCGCTCTAACCTAAGGAATGGTGTGATTTACTATTCCAACACCTTCCCTACTGTACGTGGACTGGTGTTGGAATAGTAAATCACTATTCCTAAGTCCAGCGCCCTCCAGCGCAAGTTGTCGTAACGACTTGCGTTGTAAAAACTGCGATGTAACGTTCCAGAATCATTTTGATCGCGTTGTAACGTCACATATTCCTTCGGTGAGTCAGACCTATTCAGAGAGGCGTTCTGCAAAAAAACATGGAACCTAAACACCACCACTGGTGCTCTCTCATCACGAAAATACGTTTGATAATGATAACGTTCAATAAGTTGAGCCTATAAATCCATAGATAGGTCTGAGATTCAATAATCAAGGAAATTGTGTTTTTGATGATCAGTGTTTAAGTGACAGTCACTAAACTCAGTAATGTGGTACATCGGAGAGGCGATGAAAAGCAAAGGGGGATGTGTTCAAACCGTCGTAAGAAGCAAGAGGACAGGGAAGTTCACTTGGGGATAGTGAACAGAAAAACAAAACAAAGTATGGGTGATTTGAAAACCAAAGACATGGACATCCACGCGCCACACAGAAGCAGAACTAAAGTTTTGAATCCATAGAGGGGACGAGAATGGCCTAACTGACAGCCCACCCGTAGCATACAAAACAGACAATGAGGCGCTCAGGGTAACTAAATGATACTTCCAAAAAATGTATGTGAATTTAACAGCTGTCTGCTAGGGGCTGCTAACTAATTCTGGAACGGAACAAATAAAAACGTGACTATCTCTGTGTTCAGTCGATACTCTCTGAAAACCAGAATGTGCCGACATTTGCAGGGATGGATGTCGAAAACATAAGCTCCTGGTCGCCCCATGGTGAAGGGAAGAGTGGACAGGAGAACAAGGAATAAGAGGAGAGGGGAGAGGAGGGGAGAGGAGGCAGGACGGAGGGGGGGGGGGAGTGGAGACAGGTGAAGTAAGCAAGTTAGGGGTGGGGTGAATGAGGTAGCTGTCACAAGATCCGAGATTGGGTTACAAATATTGAGGTTCAGTTTCAGAACTGCGTCAGAGGACTCTTGTGTTGGAATAGTAGGGGGTGAGGCTGGAGGTCAGGATTCAGTGCATGATTGGAGCTATCGAGCTCATATAGCACGGGGTAAGACTTCAGTCTAGGAGTGGGGTGCATCCTTAGAGCTGCCTCTGAAGGCCATGGTGCTATGGAAGAAGGGAAGGAGGATTTAGGCCAGGATTGAGGTGCATTGTAAGAGCTGCTGGTGAGGGGGCTCTGATGCTGGAATAGCAGAGAATGAGGCAGTAGACCGGGACTGAAGAAACTGTAACATATCAAGAGTGACACTTTTCCTTTTTCATGGGTTCCATTCTTTATATTTAAAATACAGTTTGAGTATTGAGCACTGAGAGTCGTGTACATATGTGTAGTACAACAGGAATTATAATTATGCCTAAACATGTTTCTTGAAGGCTACATTTGACTTGTTTGAAAGCTGCAACTTTGGGATATGTTTGGGCTGCTCTTTGGGATATGTTTGGGCTGCTCTTTGGGATATGTTTGGGCTGCTCTTTGGGATATGTTTGGGCTGCTCTTTGGGATATGTTTGGGCTGCTCTTTGGGATATGTTTGGGCTGCTCTTTGGGATATGTTTGGGCTGCTCTTTGGGATATGTTTGGGCTGCTCTTTGGGATATGTTTGGGCTGCTCTTTGGGATATGTTTGGGCTGCTCTTTGGGATATGTTTGGGCTGCTCTTTGGGATATGTTTGGGCTGCTCTTTGGTCTTTGGGATAAATGTGGGGTCATTCTTGAACAATGTTGGGCCTTCGAGAGGTTTCAAGATCTGGCAAACTACAAGTAGTGCGCTAACCTGCCTTGTTGGAATCACCATAGGGCATATCATCAATGAGGCGATAAAAAATTATCGCCGTTTTTGCGTCCGTTTTTGGACGAAAAGGGGCGATAATTTTAACGCCCTATTAGCAAGGACACGCTAACGCATGAATCCATGCTTCTTCGCCCTTTCCCTTAACGCCCAGCTTTGCATCTCTAATGAGATGCAAAGTGGCCGTTTCTCTCCAGAATAACGGGAGAAATGTCGCTAAGCGACATTTCTCCTATTATCAAGCCTCACGCTAAGAAGCATAGCGGCACGAAAAGTAGCGATAACCTCTGTTATCGCTACTTTCCTTACGCCTGCTTTGAAACTGACTTGGCAATGATATCCTATGGAAGGTGGATATCATGGCTAAGTATGCCGTGCCCTATCAGCAAGCTATCGCCAAACCCTGTGTGATTATCGCTGTATTTCCAGCGATAATCGCACAGTTGGCAGCTTGCGCTCTGAATTTTATCGCTTTGGAGATAAGCGTTGCTGATAGCACGCTATCTCCGCGATAAAATTCAGAGTTGGCCAGCGATAATTATCCTCACGCTAAGAGAGCTGAGCGATAATTATCGCCTGGCCTTGATAATGTGCCCCTAAGATCCCACTCTCCAGAGGAACCACTTTGCCTGTAAGTGATAACTTCCCATTTTTCCTTTGGGTGCCCTTGGGATGTTTTCCAAAGGTGTGTTGCCAGGTAATACTCTCATGGGCCAGAGGCAAGGGGGGGGGGGGCATGCCACAAGACACTGACAATGATGATCTTTACCCTGGCCCCAGGCAGTGCAGATGTTACTTGATGCCTTTTGGCTGCACAGTGGTTGGACGGCCTCTTGTTTGTGGGCAACTAAGGCCTCACAACAATTCTCACAGGTTTGCAGACAGCTGCACTTTCCGCAGGCATTGCAGAAGTGCTTTCCTCTGTAGGTGCAGTCCGGCGTAAATGTTTGACATCAGGCAGAGCCCATCCCCTTCCTCAGGAGGTCCAACTGCACTTCCAGCAAGAATCTGGATCCATGTTCAGTCCATTGTTTAATAAGGGGACAGCAGACTCTGTGCCTGGCACTCACCAGCTCCTCGACTGTGCTGGTGTTGCCTCCATCCTTGCTCAATGAGGGATCCTGAAACACAGTATTGGTCATGCTGGCCAATGTGTATGCCTTGGACTGATCAACCAACCCTCAAGCATTGTTCAAATGAATGTGTCTCCTTTACTTCTATGTTGCTTTGCCACTGTATAATGCGCACACACCAGGGCTGTAGGCAACCAAAACACTTTGGGGCAGATTTACAAGCCCCTTGCGTCATTTTTGCGCCGCAGTTGCATCACTTTTTGTGACGCAGCAGCAGCGTAAAAAGGCGGCCCATTTACAACGTGACGCATCTAGGGAGATGCGTCACATTGTAAAGCCCTGCATCACATTATACCTGCGTCAGGTATAATGTATGCAGGGTGGGCATTCCAACGCAAAAAAGCCTCGTAGAAGTGACGCAGTGAAATCTACAAGATTTCACTGCACCACTTCTAGGACGCCACTGCGTCAAATTCTTACGCCTGCTTGAAGCAGGCGTAAGGAGTGACGCAGCACAATAAGAATAAGCATCCCCCTGCATTGCTGGAGTTGCGTAATGCTTGCGACACTAGTCCAGCAATGCGTGACTTTTGCGTCAACAGATGCGTCAGAATTTCTGACGCATCTGTCAATCCTTGCGCCATGGTGCGCCGTATTGTAAATACGGTGCATTCATAGTGGCGCAAGGGTTTCTCAAAGTGGCGCAGGGAAAGTGACGCATCTTCACAGATGCGTCACTTTCTTGTAAATCTGCCCCTAAATGAGCTAGTTCGCACCAGCCCAGGTACAGATGTGTATTAGAGCAAATCTGTTGAGGAGCACATCAGGCAGGAAGAGGGGGTTGAAGCTGAGAGCACAGTACACTGGGGGGAAGGAAGGAGTGCGAAGGTACACATTTCCCAGGTCAGCAGAAACCTGTGCAGCCTTGCAGAACGCCCTCGCGCAGGGAAGCCAAAAAGGTGTCCCTCGTTCCCTCGCGTGCATCACTCTTGACTCAGAGACGGAAGGGATTGACCCATGTCAAGGGAGACAGCAAGAACCTTCTACTTAGGGGAGGTTGTCAGGTATTTAAGTCTGAAGGAGACAGGAAAAAAGCCTATCCCATCACTAGAAATTACGCAACCACCACTGCCTGTCTCACAAAGCCATAGTAGAAGGGACAGCAGCCAAACTCTCAATAAGGGGCTCTTTGGATTCACCACTCGAGCTCTAAGCATTGCTCTGCAGCCGAGGTCCCTGTAACAGCAAGACCCTGCAGTGAGCGTGCATAACTGCTGTTCTCACCAGGGGACCAATAGAAACACGACTAGTGCACAACAGGGAAACACAGGGGGCAGATTTAAAAGCCCCTTGAGCCACTTTTGTGTCCCTTTTAACATGGGAAAAGTGACGCAAAGTGACGCAAGCGGCTTGTAAATCTGCCCCAGGGAGAGGAGTAAAGCTCTCCGGAGCCACCCACAGGACAGGATATCCCAAGATAACACACTATTGAGAATCTAGGTGGAAATTTCAGCATAGAGAACTGCAAGGAAGTAAATTGTAGAGTGGCAATATGAAGCAGTGGAAACTGACAGGATAAGTAGCAATTACATTTTCTGAACGATCTATATCATTCAAATGAGTCTTTTTAGATGGAATATGCAGCTTTGTGTCACTATTTTCTCCATCTCATCTGCGGGCGGAGAACATGCAACACGTTTGGGGAGTATGAAAGCTTACCACACTATACAATGATGGAATATTTCACGAGTGCCCTGTCATAGCCAATTGCTTTTTAGCAAAAGACGTGAAAACATCAAACTCCTTACTTCGCTCACGTGCCTCACCACTTTCCAAGACCAGCAGTCGCTCCAGTGTTAATGCCCGGCCTAGCACTATCTAGGTTTGCCCTCCAGTTGATTTTTAGACCACACTATTTACACTGAGATATGCATCAAGGTCACACTGCCAACCTCTCTCAACCGCAAACACGTCTGCCCAGCTCCTTCTACTGATACCGGCATGGGGGTGCAGGGCTTGAGGGTATTTTAAGAAAGGTCATTGAGATGGAGGCTGCCCCAGCCCTGGCGCCAGTGGAAATAATCACTGTTTAATGAGACTGAAAGCCAGAGCTGATATTTTATTTTTAGAATTGTGTAAATCTCTGTTTTCAAAGCCTTACCGGCTACCCCCTGTGTCAGGGACAATGGTTACCTGTCAAGGAGGTGAGGGTGTTTTGGACTTCTCTAGCCTGAGCTAAGTGGAACAGCTAACAGCTGGGGGTATTTGAAAAAATCATTTGATATTATATTATTACAAGAGAGATGGCAAGTTAAGGAATGTTTAACTCATTCTAAATATTTGTGAGCTATCAACAGAAGGCAGCAAGGGGAAACATTGTCCTGTTATAGCGCTAAGGATGGTGGGGATTTTAGAGCACCATGGAAAGAGGGTTATCGTTCGAGATCTGTCATGAAGAGGAAGGTATAGAATAGATGGAGGTGGTAAATTCTAAGGCAGAGTCTCTAAACTATGGGTTAGATCATGTGTACAAAAGTATTTACTGGTCGCAAACCTTGCGATTTACCGAATTGCCGAGGCTGCGACCAGTAAATGTGTTTTTTGAATGCACCTATTTGTCATCAACTGCAGCAGCAGGGCAAACATGACCTCAGGCCTACACTGCATAGCCTGGCCGCACAGCCTGTAAAAAATAACCCTTTCTGACAAGAAAAACAAAAACTTCCTTTCAAATATTAATAATTCACCGCTATATAGACCTGGCAGCCCACAAGGTAGGGTGCGGGGTATGCTCATTAGGTGGGGTGCAGGGTATTTCAAAGTGGGACATTTAGAAAATTAATGTTATCAAGTCCCTCAAGTGACAATGCCCAAAAAGCTATTTTCTCTGTAGCAGGCCTTGCTGTCCTATGTCGAAAACCAGAGTGCAGATTAAAATGGCAATACTGTATCTCAAGAATTGGGCTAATTCAATCATGAAGTCAGATTTTTAATAAATATCAAGTAACTTTTAGAAAGTTTCCAGTTCCCTACCTCGACTGTCAGGAGGCTAATTAGCATAAGTCTGTGCTCAGCTTTAAATTAACTTGGAATGTCTCCGAAGAGCAAACAAAAGGCTGGCCAGAATGGGCAGCGATGACTCCTCTGAACTCATCAGAATTTGCAGGGTGGGGCTATGGACCTCCTTTTGACAGCACAGACTCAAAGCCTGCTTTACAGGTCTGTTGAGCCATGCGTAACACTTGTGGATCACCTGTCTGGTTGTTGAAGGGCCCTGCTTTTGCCCTACCAGACGTATGCCTCTCTGCTTGTTGTAGGTACAAGACCTGCTTCAAACTTAATTTTAGTGTTAGATGTGGGAGGATGCTGGGACTGCCACAGTAAACACTCTACACACACAGTCCTCAAAGCCCAAGATTAGTGTGGCCAAAGACTTTTGCCATTTTGAAAATGCCCTCACATATGGCATTTTGGGCCTGTTTGCAGCGAAGCACATGAGAGCGGCTGAAAAAGTGCTAGGGTTTGGCCCAGTAAATTTTAGCCTATTAGGTAGAGCAGGCCAGGATTACCCTCACTCACTAGCCAGTACTAGACAAAAATGGGGAATTTGGAGGACATTAGAAATCTACCCCTTTGGATGATTGGGATGTAAAAGACTTAGGGCCTCATTCTGAGTTTAGCGGTGCGGGAGCGGGATTGCCCCACTTCTGTACCGCCAAACTCGTTGTTGAACCACCTGTCAGATTAGGAGTTTTCTATTGTCTGGCACACAGTTCTTAGGTGTTCCTACGACAGTTCCTATGAAATAGGCACCGCAATGGGAACGGCAAAATAGAGTACCTGCCCGGCATGGACTGCTGCAGTCCATGCCATGTAGGTACTGGGGTGCATGCACACAGGGGGCACAACATGTGCCCCAGTGCATGCACCCCATGTCCGCAGGGGCACAGGGGGGCCTTGTAGGAACCGCTTTGTTGCCTAACCACCACACTTTTTATGGTGGTCGCACAGCCATCAAAATAAAAGTGTGGCGGTGAGGAAACTCGTAATATGCTTGGCAGGGCCACAGCTGCCCCCTCAAGCATATTGCGGCCTCAAGGCCACAGCCAGGATCTCTGATCCCTGGTGGTTGCCGTGGTCCCAGGGAAGCTCGACCGCCCTTGTAATAGGGACCGCCAGAATCGTAATGAGGCCCTAAGTCAGAAGGTAAAATCTTTGACCAGGATGAACCTGGTTGATGTATCGACCACTCCATGGTTGATGATGACGCACTCCATCACGGTCAGACTGAAATTGCGTCTAGGTTCCTGTGTACCATGACCTTAAACTATGATTTGCGTCTACCACTTTTTGACACTATTTCTACTTAAAGCTTTGAAAATCCATATCTCCCCAAACAATTTTTTTTTATTTTGGTGTCTTTACGTTGATTAAATTGTACTCTCTTTTTCTAATTTTCTATGGGTTTTTACTTTATGGTGTTTTGACGTCAATACGGTTTTAAGTTAAAAAACAAAGATTTTATTGAAGAAACAGAAAATATAAATATACAATGATAAAATAAGCAATCTATAATCATATGAATGAACAATTAAACATTAAATAAAACTTGACAAGTAAAAATGTCAAATAAACATGACTCAAGTGGAGCACCGGTACAAATAAAAAGAAATAGTAGTATAATTCTGAAAATACTGTAACCTTCATAAAGTAAACAAAAATGACATAAGCGGATGCAAAATGGTATGTTGCTAAATTGAGGAATGTCGAGGAGGTTGGGCAACTTCTTGCTGGATGGGAGTTTGGGAGAAAGACTTTCTAGCACTGGCCTCAATGTGTTTTGGGACAGGTGACCATAAATTCAGGCGTTTTGTAACTAAATGAATAGGATGGACAAAAGCCGTGTCTAGTGTATATTTACAGCATACAGCATACCACCAGGCCTGAAAGGATAGCTTAGTCGAACATTTCCAGTTTTTGGTGATCTGTTGGAAGGGAACAACTATCAACACATCTACAATCTTTATATTATGGGTATAATTATCCCAAGCGGGCGATAAACTTCCCAAAAATAAGTGAACAACTGAAAAAGGGATTCTAGAACCAAAGATTACGTTAATTTGAGAAAGGACACTTTCCCAAAAAGAGAGCACACGCAGAAATGTAAAGAGCAGGTGTTTTGGGTCAGCAGAAGAGGATGAACATGTCCAACAGGTATCAGGAATGACAGAATGTCTTTTATGTAAAATAGCCGGGTGTAATAAAAGTCTATTGTAAATAAAAAATACTGTTTGTGTGGTGTTTGCCGCTCTGGAGGACTTTCTAATTTTGGACCATATTTTATTCCAAAAGGAGATTGGCCAATCCACCTCAAGATCCTCTTCTCAGGATAATTCTAATTTTTCTCTGTCAGCATGTAGATTACGAAGGTGATTATAAATAGTAGGAGCTTTGGGGCATTAATATAAAAGAGTATGTAACCTATTGACAGGATGGGGAGTGGGGTGGCTGAAAGATAAAACTTGAGTATGAGCAGCGGAAAGGGCTTGTTTTAGAAGAGTGTACTTGGGTTGGTAAGAGTGTGGAAAGTAAAAAAGCTGACTAGCCTGTGAGAAAGATATAATTTCATTCTGAAAAAAAAGTTGATGCGTCCAAATTAAACCTTTGTGTCTCAATGACTTCCAACAAAAAAGGTTTGCCATGGATCAGTATAAAGTTATTGTGCCAGAATGTAGAATCAAGAAAAGATTTCAAATCTTTGGGAATCAACTTTGGATTAGATTCTAGAAGTTTACAGGTATGTTTAAGGATAGGGTTAGATATAGATTGTAGTTTGCGAGTGAAGGAAATATACTCTTAACAGGGGAAAGGAGAGAGATATGAACTTACAAGGTCCACCCACAAAGGACGATCCAACTGAGGTTCAGAAAGCCATCTCTAGGATTTACTAAGTAGGAAAGATTTGTGATAAGTGGGGAAGTCAGGAAAGTTCACCCCACCTTCAGACTTTCGTTTTATTAGTCTCAATAATGACATGCAAGACTTTTTAGTCTTCCATAAGAATGATGACAGTATGGAATTAATTTTTGGGAAGAATTTTGAGGGAATAGGTAATGGGATATTAGAGATTGTATATAATACTATAAGAGAGAGAATCATCTTAATAGTATCCAAACGCCCCCACCATGACAAATATAAAGGATGCCATTTGGTTGTTAATGTGGAAATCCTTTGAATGCACTTTTCCATACATAAATAAAGCGTTGTTGGAATTGAAGGGGCAAAATATAATCCTAAATATTTTATATGTTTAGAATTCCAAATAAAATTTGGGATCGCAAAATCTTCTTTGAATGTATATCTGGTCAAAGGTAGTATTTTGCATTTATCTTTGTTTAATTTATAACCAGAAACAGAATAAAGCGCTCCACCTCACGTAAGAAGGTAGGAATAGAGGATTGTAAATTGGAAATAAATATTAATATGTCATCAGCGTATGCTGCCAATTTAATTTGTTTGTTGTTAGCATCAAATCCATGTATATCCTAGTTTTGACGAAATTTAGACAAAAAGGGTTCTAAGACCAGATTGAAAAGAAAAGGGGACAATGGACAGCCTTGATGTACACCTCTTCCCAAGTCAAAATAGGAGGTTTGTAGGCATTTACGTAAACAGCTGCTTGAGGATTAGAGTATAAGAGCAAGATTAAAGATATGATCTTTGGGCCAAAACCAGACCATTTAAGCAGTTGAAAGAGATACGTCCAATTGACATGATCGAACGCCTTCTTCGCGTCTAAAGCCACAATTGCTAATGAGTGAGGTACGTAAGAAGGCTTAGATAATATGTAAAAAAACAAACGGGTATTATCTGAAATGAGGCGTCCTTTAATAAAGGCAGATTGCTCTGTGCCCAGTAATTGAGGGAGATAGGATTCCAGACGCATTGCTAAAGTTTTAGAAAAATATTTTTAATCTATATTTACCAAAGAAATAGGTCTATAATTTTTGCAATGTTTCGAACCCTTAGGAACTAAACAAATTAGTGATAAAAAAAGAGCCAGAGGATTCACCCGATTATAAAAAAGAATCAAAAAGGGTATGTAACTTAGCAAGAAGCAGTGATGCGAAATGTATAAAAAAATCCACTGTAAACCCATCTGGGCCTGGGGCCTTGTCTTTCTTGAGTGTTTTTAGAGCATCGAGGAGTTCTCGTTGTGAGATGTCAGATTCTAAGAGGTTGTTATCTATATGAGTGTCAGAGGGACGTTAAATATCTGAAAGGAACAGAGAAATGTCAAGATCTGAGGGTATAGATTCTGGTGTATACAATTCTTTGTAAAAAAGGAGAAATTCATCCAATATTTCCGAATCCTTGAACATTAATGTGTTTTGCTTATCCAAGATTGAATCAATGTCAAGCTTCTTGTTTTTAACTTTTAAATAATTTGCTAAGAGTTTGCCAGCCTTGTTCTGGCCACCAAAACATTTTGCACTGGACCTTAACAAATAGAGTGAGGCATTATCAGTCAACTCCTTATTGAATTGAAGTTTTGCCTTAATGAGCAGAGATAAACAGTCTTTGGATTTCGAAGAATAATAGGAATGCTCCAATTTCTTTATTCTCGCCAGAAGATCTCTAGCAGTTTCACATGAATTTCTATGTTTTTCAGAAACAAAACCAATAATAAAATCTCTGGCAGCTGCTTTAAATGCATCCCAAACAACAAAGAATGACAAATTATCAGTCTGATTTAGAGAAACATATTCATTAAAAAAGGAGACAAAAGAGCAATTAAAGTTCGAATCCAAAAGGAGAGAGTTGTTAAAACGCCATCTCCAAGGTATATTAGACTTTGGCAGTAAGTTCAGTTTAATGGAAATAGGGGCATGATCACATATTAGAATTGACCCAATATCTGCATCTCGGAGATTGAGAAACATTATGTGATATGAAAAAGTGATCAATACAAGATTGTGAGTGGATAGCCGGAGAATAAAAAGTATATTCCTTTGTAACAGGATTGCGTATTCTCCAAGCATCAATGAGCATATATTGTTGTATGACATTGAAAAATATTTTATGTGATTTGTGTGATTTAAAGGAAACCTGTGAATTGCTAGCTATAAAAGGGTCAACAATTTGATTGCAATCTCCAGCAAGAATAAAATTATCATCAATGCAAGATGAACTTTGTTGAGCTATAGAAGAACAGAAAGAGGACTCACCACTAGTGGGATCATATAAGTTGAGCAAAGAAATCGGAGCATTACCAATTTGCAGATTAGTTTATAACAATCTTCAATCATCATCAGATAATTGAGAAAGTAATTTAACAGAAATCGATTTATGACAGAGAGTCACTACACCATTTCGTTTTCCATCTCCTGGTGAAAAAGAACTTCTCCTACCCAGTTTCTTTTTAGTTTCAAAGATTCAGTTGCGGTTAAGTGAGACTCTTGTATAAGAGCAATATCAGCCTTTAGTTTAGCTAAATGTGTTAAAACACTTTGTTGTTTAATGGGAGAATTCAAACCTCTGACATCCCATGACACAATTTTCAGAGACATGGAAATAACAACGTGACAATACAATAAAGATGATGATCAAGACAAACCATCTAAGAATATATAAAACAATTACATCAACCCAGTCATGTGCAATTATAATGTGATTATAGGTGAGTTTTAAGAAGAAAGAACTCAAATATAAACGTGAAGCATTAAACCAAATAGAAAGAAAAAGAATAGACTGAAAAAGTATTGTAAAACAGAAAAATCAAGAAATAAATGTGAGAAAGAGAGAGAAGGATGGGAATATATATGATATACAAAAAAATAAGGATAACAAGAGAGAGAAATCCATGAAATAAAACATAATAAAATGTTAACAAAAAAGAAAACGAGCCAAACATACCTATGAGAAGTAGAATCCAAGGGAAGGTTGGAGGGGCGATGAGGCCACATGGAACAGATGGTACGCCAGGGATCCATGGGAAAGGCACGAGAGGAGCACAGGACAAAGTACAAAATATGGGGAAGACAACAAACACGAATGATAAACCTACAAGGAAGCAAATAAGGATTAATTATCAATATTAAGTTATAATAATGACTATAACAAAATAAAGGGGACATAGGCACCTGAATATCTTATAGTGGCAACAAATGCTTGAACAAATTGTTATCAATACTTAAGTAACACTCCAAAATTCAAAGTGAAGGATTTATGAATGTAAAAAGATAACAAGAAGAGAACAGCACTCAAGGAGCAGAAGAGGGTCCTGAAGTATCCATGTTTTTGATTTTGTATGCATTAATAAAACCTTTCAGTTTGACCGGATCCTCATAAGTAGTAGTCTTATTTTTATAGGTAACTTTAAATTGGCAAGGGTGTAGCAGAACAAAACGAGCGCCAAGTAGACAAAGATCCGGTCTTAAGTTGAGGAACTGTTAGAAGTAGATTTGGCATAGTCCTGGGAGAAAAATAGAGGATTTCCTGACCAAGAAATATGCTTCAAAGACTTAACAACGGCAAGAACTTTAAGAAGGTCAGTGTATTCAAGAAAGTACATAATAACTACTCTTGGTTTGCGTGCATAGGAGATATATGTTGTCTGATGGCCCAGTCGATGTGCCCTCTGAATGTTGAGTTGGGAATCCTCAGACATATGGAAGAGCTTGGGAAGGAAGGATTTAAAGAAAGAAATTGGGTCAGAGCCCTCTGACCCTTCAGGTGAACCATAAAGGCGCAGATTCTTCCTTCTGTTTATGTTTTCCAAATTTTCGACTTGTTTATGGAGAGAAAAGACCTGGGTCTGAAGAGATTGAATCTCACCTACAGCAGAGCTAAGCGAGGTAATGCTCTGCTCCGCTGTACTCCTCCTTTTCCTCCATTTGGGACCACTTGTCTGTGAGAAGCGACAATTTAGAGTTAGTTTCTTCTACAAATGGCCTTAAGGTGGGTATCTCCTCCAGCAAGAGCTCCATTGAAACATGTGTAGCAGATTTTGTAGGAGAGAGAGGATCTTTTTTTAGGCGTTTAGTGGTAGCCTTCCCAGTGGTAGATAGGACAGGATTGCTGTTAGATCCAGATGAGGGAGAACTTTTTGCAAAGCGACCATGGAGTCCTCCAAATTTGACAGTTTTGAAAAAAGAGTGGAATTCTTAATAAAGTTATGAGCAGAGGTTGGAAGTGGGTTGTTAGCCCTTCTCAAGCGTCCCATAGATGTACAAGAGTATGGGCTAACAACTTATAGACCAAAGGAAATGATGGACGGAGTGTTGAACATTGCAAGCACTCACCCCCAGTCAACTGATCTGGGTTTAATCCATCACCGTTCTTTAGCCCACTCTGCCACCCCAGTTCAGACATGGCCATGTGCAAATCAGTCTGACCCTGTGCCTCATGGGAACAGTCCAGCCCGAACTGCCAAGCCATGTCTTCCCTGGACCGGAAACAAGCTTCCTAGGACCGGTTTCTGGCATTTCAGCTGTCTTCAGCCAGGCTTGCTTGAATCCAGAGGCAAAGTGAGCAAGGGACTCACGTCTGAGCATACCCTGCCAACTTATGGCTAACAACTTATAGAGCCAAATTGCCGTAAAAAAACAGCACTTCAGCGCAAAAAAAAGGAAAAACCCACACCTCAAAAATATACCCGAAAGGCTGGACAAGTCCTTAATGTAAGTAAAAGTCACACAGAAGAGAAGAGTTCCATCTCCACATCAATAATGTGAAGAAAAATCCATTATAAGCAGGCAAACAGCAATACAAAGTAGAGAGCTCATAAAACAGGAGCAGTGCGTATTGGAGAGTTAATAATGAGTGAGGGCAGTGAAAAAAATGAGGAAAATAAGGCTGCCGCAGGAGAAATTCAATTCCTCATGACTGGAATCACCACCTGCGCATCACCGCCGAATATGCAAAATGGCGGCCGGCTCATGGGAAAGAACTGAGCCGTCAACAGGAGAAGAGCTCCACATGTGAAGTAGAGGTCGGCAAGCTCCACAAAAATGTTGCCATGTCTCAACGCATCTTTGGATACCTCCTCGGAGCGAAGAAAAACTGCAGGGAGGGCTGTAGTAGTGCTCGCTCGCGTACCCGGAGGTCTACTGGACGCCGCCATCCGCCGCGGGCTCCAAGCAACGCCCCCTTCATTACTGTTTTAGTACCGCATAAATACTTTACACATTGTCCTAAGTTAAGCCTGTCTGTTCTGTGCCATAGCTACCAAGGGGTTTAGTCCAAGTTTGTTTAGTGACTTTGAGGGTTCACCCTGACAAGGGCTATGATTATTACTTGAGGTGTGTAGCATCCCACCCCAAACAATAATCCAATTTCTTACTTTCACCATTTGTTGTTAGGAACCTTTAACCCTTACCTTTCCACAACACTGGAAGTAACAATACAGTCTTTTCACACTGCATTGCACACAAATATGTAGGAATTTTTGTAACTGCATGCTGTTAACAACAATACCATTGTCAGTCCATATTTCAAGACTGCTGCTCAAATCACATACTTCTTCCATCTGCGTGTTGGTACCCCAACATGTCCTAAAGTTATTTAATCATACCCCACCCATCTTCCATGCAGGCAAAAGGTATTCTTGCACTTGAGAAACTAATGCAGTGGATCTAAACCTCCAAACGTGAATCAGTTAGAAGATATCAGCAGGATAACTACAGCCAGTATCTGCCTTTCTGCCATGCAGAGCTGAAACCTTTGGCTACTGGTTCTGACTCTTTGCATATGCTAGACTTGTCATGGGCATGCCTCTAAAACACTATTGTGATGGAATATCCAGAATAAACAAAGAAACACAGAGAAATTATAAAAGAAGAAAGCAATGAAAATACATCAAATCTAAGGCCTGATGTGCAATTCGTATACAGACAGTTTGAGAATGGGTATGGAATCAGAGATGCGACCTATGTACTAATATCCTACATTGCACATTGTACATTTACCGGGGCCACAAAATGGCCTGCCTAGTAAATATCAATTGGGCTGGTCAAAGTTTTTGAGTCCCCTGTGATTAGATGCAAATGCCCGGATGGAGGCTTGCAAGGAACAGCAGATTTCTGACCTTGCATTTGCATTCTCGAATAGGAAACATTTTAAGTCAGCCCATGTCCTAATAAGGGATGGTTGCTGCTATCGGTTTTTTTCTACTTTGGGAATACTTCAGGTGGGGGAGGGGGGTTTACCCCAAGAGATTAGCTTCCCCTTTGTGTGAATCAGTTAAAACCCAAACTAATATCAGTAACTGATCAATGATTTGTGACCACATTCGCGGTCACAAACTGCTGATACATCTCAATGTGAATACCAAATAAGAGGTGAAGACCTCTCTCAAGCTCCCTCCTATTTGGATTTAGAAAGGGCAACAAAAGTCCATTTAAAATTCAGAAAAGTGTGTCGGAGTCATAAAAGAGCATTTGAACATTGTATTAGGTGTTTTGCAGTTGCAAACCCTGTCATTCTGTGAATGGCAGCCTTTGCGGCAGCAAAACACCCTTGTCCATGAGGCCATATGTGGCTAAAGCTCAGCATGCCAGGGACACAATGGAAGGAATCACTTTTTCTGGGAGAAGTTATGTAAATTCCAAACCTGCACCCTAGTGGTGTCCAAAACACAACCAGAAGGCTGAAACCATGTAAGATGTTTGGGCAAACCACCTGACCTTCCATTTGTTTGAAATTAATTTAGATATCATTTACATACAGTAGCTACCCTGAAAATCTGGCATGAATCCCTCCCTTACATAGGATGATAGAAAACATCAGCTATAAAATATCCAACCCTACTGCCCTTCTTCACTTAGGTGAGCGAAAAAAATGCCCATGGTGATATTGGGATAATGCACATTATGGCCTATCTATGTCTACACTACATTTCTTTTATCTGGAGGTCTGAATGCCTATATATTCCTCATTCATAGCAGTAGACAAAGAGGCAGCTATCAAGCCTTTATCAGGGTGAAATTTCCCAGAGCAACAGTGATCCAAGGAGATATTCAGCTAAAAGACATATCATTTTGAACATCAATGGTGCATGGCAGTTTTCAGTGCTGGGGCATAATTGTCCTTATTCACAAAATCCCTCCTTTCCTATCCGGCCAAGTATTGTTCTATTCATTCATTTTATGTTTCTTTGGAATTCCGTAACAAGATTCCTTTATCCAGATTAGAAACATTTTCGGAGCAGAATCCAACCACTATGCCCTAAATTGATTTTTAGCTCAGGAATCCTACTGCAATTTAATGTTTTATTTTAAAGTCATTCATTTTACCTCATACCTTTTTCCATCCAGCAGAACTTAATGAGGTCTACATAGATGTATGGCTAGCCATTACAGCGACGGCAGATGTATACTATTTCAAACTCTTACTGAAAGCTGCTGTGATTCCCTTTGATTCATTGCATGTAATTAAACTACATCAGTTCTTTTGTTCAGGTTAGAGTCTGGATTAAATCCCATTCCTGGAAACTGGTGTCTAACAAGGGTGCCTTATAGCCTCCCGCTTATTGAATAGCTTGGGTAAATTAGCTGGAAAGCTCAATAAAGAATTTTGGAGCTACCACCTCTTTATCCTTTTGATGTGAAAAATATGTTTCACAATTATTATAATATAAGTTTAGGGAGAGACATTGCTATCAATTGTAATGATTCCTATTCTATGCTAATTTCTGATGTCAGGTTACAAAGCATTTTGTTGTTAAATAAATACTAGAAAGATCCCTTTGCAAAATTATAATTCTTATAGTGCAAAGAGGTGTCACTAAATTCTCTTTCTTCATATAGGAGATTCAAGTATGGTTTCTGCTTTAAAGAAGCATTTAGACATGAGTTTTGAAGGATGAAAATCATTCGTTCTGTTCATTCCTATCATGTAAAAGTTAGCATAATGTATCTATGACGGTATTCTGACCGCATAAACACTTATTGATATGTTCTGGAAGACGCATTTTCTTTCGAGTCTTATTGCACGACAAAAAAGGGCCGAAAACCATGCTGTAGCCATCTTGGTTTGTGATAGACCACGTGTCAGATCACGTGGTCTATCCTTTGCCTACCATTCTCATGATTTAGTTCGTACCAGCCCAGAGACAGGTTAGTGGTATTTACGGCCGAGGCCCAAGGTCACATCTGCTGTAGGGAGTATCAAGCAGATTCCTTCAGGCCCCGGGACGAAAAGGGAGTACCCTGCCGACCTTCTCTGTATAGATAGAAACCATTTGTGTAAGCCTGAAACTTAACACTGTATGAGCTCATCCAGGAGCCCATGGACTAACTGGTATTTTTCCACTTGTATGGCTTTGTATGCTGAATCTGTTATGTATATAAGTGTGGTTTTGTCAAGGAGCCAGCAGTCTTCCTCGGCGCACCTGATGGGTGAGGATCCATGAGGCTCCTCTATATAGAGTTTTGCTTTGGCCAATAAAGCTTCAGAACCTTCTCCGTTGCCGACTGACTTATTTGAAATATATCTTGTGGGCCACTGGTAAGTGTGGCCCTTGGGATTTTTATTGAGTACTTCAGTTGGCGACTCTGGTGGGACCCCGTGATAGGGTTTTTTTTCCTCCCCCGTAGTCGGGTGGTAGGATTGAGGGCGTCCTGGTTGGACGGGTGGAGAAGAGGGATTTTCTGACTTTTTGACACTTCCACTCCGCACTCCCGATCAGGGTGTCCTCTGCTGCTAGTAGCCCTTCACCGGGGTCCTACGGGCTTAACCCAGGAGCTGACCGTGTTGGTCCCAAGAAGTTGGCAGCGGAGAACGAACATCCGTATCTGGGTGCACCCGGTGAGTAATTTGTTTGTTTGAACGCACGCTTTTGAGCGGTGCATTTGGAACAGTTAACTGTACTTTGATTTGGGGGTCATGAGCACCCTAGGAGAATTACGGAGGTCTTGCAGGGTGGTCCGGTAGGGACTGAGTGTAGAGACTCCGCGGATCTTTTGTGATTTAGAGACGCTGATCAGATGCCTAGTTGTTACCTGTGTGTAACACACGGCCGGATTGTATTCGGAAAAGCCTGTGGCTGTAATTGGGTAGCCGTGGGACATGCCTGAGGTGATGCTCGCACCACATCAGAACAGTCTCAGTGGTGAACCAAGGAGGTCATAGGATGGTCTGTAGTCCAGTCCGTGGTCGCACCTGTTTGACTGTCTCTTGTCAGTCTTTCTGGAAGACTGCTCATGTGATTCTGTCGGTCCGGTATTTTGAATAATTCTCCACGAACGGGAGTCGACGGGCTCGGTTTGTTTGTTTGGATGCATCAAGTTTGAATAAATAGGATGAGGTTGAACTGCAGAAAATGTTACCTAAGAGCAATTAATATGTGTTATATGTGATACAAGAATTTGTTTGTACGTTATTTAGTGTTTGTCTGTTAACTAACAATGCCGTGCTTCAGTAGATTGAATTGTTTTGGTTGTTGTTGTCGGACTGGTGGCTCTCGGCTGGCCGAAAGCCAGCCTGCCCCACCGGAGGGCAGTCCCAACCATTTCATGTATATAAAACATGGAATAACTCCTCTATTGTTTAATGCTTTGTGGCATAAGTATATGTTCTGCTTGGGTTTTCGGATCAGATAGAACCCGCTCAACAGAGCCTCTCTAACCCAGCCAGAACGTTACCCCATCCCTAGGGCCTATTCATACCTAAGAAACCACATATATACATACCACCTAAGGACAGGGAATTCCTACTCATATATATATATAAATATATATATATCAAGACCTCTTATAATACAAGTGGCGGCCTCGCGGTCCCAAACGGACCCAGGACTTCCTGCCCAGACGGCAGCCTCAGCCTCGCGGTCCCAAACGGACCCAGGACTTCCTACCCAGACGGCAGCCTCAGCCTCGCGGTCCCAAACGGACCCAGGACTTCCTGCCCAGACGGCAGCCTCAGCCTCGCGGTCCCAAACGGACCCAGGACTTCCTGCCCAGATGGCAGCCTCAGCCTCGCGGTCCCAAACGGACCCAGGACTTCCTACCCAGACGGCAGCCTCAGCCTCGCGGTCCCAAACGGACCCAGGACTTCCTACCCAGACGGCAGCCTCAGCCTCGCGGTCCCAAACGGACCCAGGACTTCCTACCCAGACGGCAGCCTCAGCCTCGCGGTCCCAAACGGACCCAGGACTTCCTACCCAGACGGCAGCCTCAGCCTCGCGGTCCCAAACGGACCCAGGACTTCCTGCCCAGACGGCAGCCTTCACAAGTTCATCCTATAATTACCATGACATACAACAAGGGAACCAGTGTTACTATGTATCAGATCACACAAAGACTGCTAGTTGAGCACAACCTGTTCCCCAGTTCGAGGGGCTCCTTTCTCCCTTATTCAGTTACCACTTACCTGATCAGGATTAACATCTGTTCATATCAAGTCACAACTGACTAGAAGAATAGGCTACCCTCTTATACAAGAACACGCAGTACATGTTGATTCACTACAAACTGGATACTTTATTTAGTCACTACATACACACTCACAGAACATAATACATATTACATATGACCTGCAAAGAAAAGCGATAGATTAAGTTGTACACTCTAATAATAAAGGGGTTGACATCACCTTGGTCGTATGTAGCCTGCACTCAATGGTCATCTAGGTTCCCTTCTCGGCTGTGCCTCGGCTTCGCCTGGAAGTCACACCTCCGCAGTCACGGATCTACTCCCTTCTCCTTTTCCGAGTCACTGGGACCTCTTCCTCATCGGCTACTCTCTTTTCTTTGGCTATTCTGTTAGAAGAATATCTATCTCTCGGTTTTCTTTCTCCACCTTCGAGTTTGTCATCTGTCTTCCCTGGAATAAGTAGTAGCTTTACTGCTTAACGGCCAGGTGCCGCCTACGGACTAAAAAGCAAGTGCCAGTATCTGCCTCAGACTTTCACTAATATAGAGGTGCATTTTCTCATGGAAAATTCCAGCCCGTAACCTGCCGCCCACCAAATTCTTGTACCTCCCCGTACCAAGGACACGTTCCCAGCCGGCCGGCCTGATGTAGTGTCTTCGGCATGAAGAAAAATACAATCCTTCGATAAGGGCCGGCCTGAACCGGTTCTCTCCAAGCGAATAACACCTCGTAACTAAAACATCCCCTTTAACCTAGAAGCATCTCAAGCTGCTGGAACAGAAAGAAAGATGGAGTCTCCCCCGTTTGAGGCCTACCAGGCCTGAATTCAGCACGGCTTCATGAAATACCCTCACTACAGGGTAGGCTATCCCTAAGACTAACGAATCTATCCCCTAGGATATGTGTGCAAGCCCTGATCTATAGGGAAGAACACAGGATCATGTCGAAGTGCCTAGAAAATAGACTTCATTCACTACTCTAACCCTTAGGCTTGAATGTTAGAGAGACTGAAGTCACCCTAATCACCCATCAACACAATAGGGCCGGGAAAATCGAGCAGTACATTTCACCCTTGACTTCAGTCTATTATACATTCATTAAACAGAACTAACATCGGTGGAAGAATAATATGAAACAAAACTAACTGATCTATGTCTAGTACCGAGTGTACAGAATTGAAGCAGTGAAGGAATACACTGAATAAAGCAACAGATAGAAATCAAAACAGCAACAGCAATCAGAATACCACCTAATGTTTGACGTAGCATGTATACGTCAGGCAACCAATTAAAGAGCCAGTCAAACCAGCCCTGGTCAACGTGTTTTCTAACTTCTTCCGTTAAATCACGCAACTTGTCAATGTGTGCACGAATGGATTGTGTATGATCGGACAAGTTAAAACAACAGAGACCTTCGAAATCGGAGCAGTCATGTCCGTGTTTAAGCAAAAGATAATCAATGGCCGCTCTGTTTTGCAAAATGGCCCTACGTTCACCCTGGGCATCCAGTAACATGTCGGACAGGACTGTAGAAGTATGATTAATGGATTTCACCATCCAACAGGCCATTTTCCCAATGGATTTGGCATTATAAACTGCCAGAGCAGGAACACCAATAATTGAAATAGCTAGGCTAAGATATTCAGACTTGGAATATAAATGCAAAGATGAGTCACAATCCTCCTGTAACATCACAGTATCTCGAATCACACGAGAGTTGGCATTCGGATGTGATGAAAACATTAACAAACTGAGTCTCGTAATAGCACAAGGGCCTCCGGAAATGTTTGCAGGGACATATGGCCAGGAAGTATTACCACATGAGAAAAGCCATCCGGCAGGTAGTAACATCGTGCGATAATGACTGGGGGTAACTACCAAACTATTGCAAGTCATATTGTTCTGGACTGAAACACATGTGGTCGGTGTCCTTTGAAAGCACAAAGTCCGTTCATGAGCAGTAAATGAAGTGGCGCCTTTTAGTTTGAGGCGTAGACATTCAGAGATCGCACTAGGATTACACGTAAGAAAGAAACATAAATCACCTTGTGTGATATTATAGGTAACTATTTGGGACGGGATGGGGGGTGGCTCGTTCGGCAGTTCAGTACATAAAGGGCAATATACATGGGTAGCAAAATCACCCAGGAGAACATTGGGACGAGCCTTTGAAACATTAAAAATGTGAATTAGGGTTTCCAACGAGGCAGGGACAGCAACAAGACAGGTTGCCAGAATATCGTGTACAGATCTCATCGGTGTCAAACAGAAGTGAGGGGCATCAGTCACCCTCCTGGCCAATGATGTCCAAAAGTTCGATGATGAATCCCACGCAGCGAAGGAACGCAACACTCGGGTTCTCAGTTCATCCCGGGTTGACGGGATCCCTCCTTTCTCGTCGTACCATCCCAAAAGGAGTCCAGTACCGACACATCCTGCAGCAACAGTCCAAAGAATGATCTGAAAGAGAATCAAATACAGGCATTAATCATTCTCGTAAATAACATTTGTCAGCCGGGACCGCCTCCCAGCTATCTTTCCCTGGTCTCATAACCAAAATGGTATTGTCCTGACCAGTGGCAATAACCTCTGCTTGTTCAGGGGGATTTTTAGGCGACTGCACCCAAACCCTAGCCCCAGGGTTATCCGTAGAGCCAAAACCTTTCTGGCCTCGTACAGTTAGCAAAGTTGGGGCAGTGCCTTTCATTAATGTACCACTGAAAACAGGCATAATGAGTAATTGAGCCACTCGGTCAGTGCGGTGTATCAGTAAGTCAACCTCACTGCTATTCAGCAGGAGCACCTTAATCTCTCCCTGATAATCACTGTCAATAATTCCTCCAAGCACCTGAATGCCTTTTACGGCCAGCCCCGATCTAGGGGCGATTAATCCGAAATTCCCAGGTGGTATATGAATACCAACACCAGTAGCAATGATGACCCGATCCTTACTTTTTAAAACGGTGTCATCCATGGCATGCAAGTCTAAACCTGCCGACCCTGGGGTTGCTCTACATGGAGCCAAAGCTCCAGGAGTAATTTCCCAGTACATCACAGTCTCTCTTATTTCATTGGGCTTAGCATCAACATTCGGAGGAAACAAACGCATAAGTGGGGATTCAGCATTTAGGAAAGGACGGTTATTCAAAATCAATAACGCTTGAGGCAAAAAGTCTCGCCAATTCTTATACTTGTCATTTGTTAACTTACGCAGCTGGTCCTTTAGCAGGCCATTCAATCTCTCCACCAGGCCCGAGGCCTGTGGATAGTAGGGTATATGGAATATCCATTCAATATTGTTTTCCGCACAGAATTCCTGTACCAATCTTCCACGAAAATGGGATGCATTATCAGATTGAATTTGGAATGGCACACCATAATACATCATAATCAATTCTAATGTTTTAATGGTATTCAATTGAGTAGCTTGCTTACAGGGAAGGGCTACCAGCAGGCCACTGTATGTATCAACAATAGTGCAAACATATTGACAATTCCTACTCATAGGAAGTGGACCAATGTAATCAATCTGCCAGATTTGAGCGGGCAGTTTTCCACGATGTAAATGACCTTTAACAATTTGGGGCACTTTACGCTGTCTGATATGTTGACAAACGGGACAGTGTAAGATAACATTTTTAATTAAATCTAGGGGAATATAAATTCCTCGATCAGCAGCCCACCTGCTAGTAGCCTTCTCTCCAAAATGTCCTGCCTTCTGGTGTGCCCATTTCGCCAATCCCGCAATGTCAGAATCTTGCCTGTCCACCACTGCCTCAGCAATTTTAGATTTCTCATCTGCAATGTTATGAAAAAATTTGTCAAGAGAATCTATCGGGGTGTGAGCATCCACATGGAAGATTGTAACAGTACTCTGTGGGAGCATCTCCCAAATCTCTTGCCATAACTCTTTTCCCCACAATTCCTTGGAATGTAACTTCCAATTATGGGAATGCGAAGTCGGCAACCAAACAGCCAGTCCATTGGCAGTAGACCAAGAATCAGTGAAAATATGACATGTACCAGGTAACTCTTGTTTCAAAACTTGATAAACAGCATACAACTCGGCAAATTGGCTGCTTTTACCTTCACCAGTTGTGCTCAGCAATTTCTGTGTAACCAGATTATAGGACACCGCCTTCCAGTGCCGTGTCGTTCCTATAAACCTCGCTGAACCATCCGTGAACCAAACATGGTTTCTGTCCGCTGCGGACAAATCATCAAAAGGCTTACCCCACTTGACAGGAGACTCCTGTGCTAAAGGTACGGAACATTCACTCTCAGTCTCAGTCGACGGCGCTTGCGCCACCTGCTCATGTAAAGAAGCAACTCCTTTCGGGCCCACACGTGCCCTATCTTGTATATACCATTTCCATTTAATCACACTCGCCTCTTGAGCATGTCCAATTCGGTGAGTTTTCGGCGAACTCAAAACCCACTGCATGATAGGAAGTTCAGGGCGCAAAACTATATCATGTCCCAAAGTCAATTGCTCGGTATCCACCAGAGCCCAATAACATGCAAGTAACTGTTTCTCAAAGGGTGTATAGCGCTCACCAGCATCAGGTAACTTTTTGGTCCAAAAACCTAACGGTACTCTACTCCTGCCTTGTTTCTGCCACAAACTCCAATTTGCATAAGGGCCCTGTACAGACACATTCAAATCCACATCACCATCATGTAAAGGCCATAAATCCAGAGCATGTTGAATTGCTTCTTTTGCCAGACTAAACGCATCTTGCTGTGGTTTACCCCATTCAAATGCATTCTTTTTACGCGTGACCCGGTACAAGGGGGCCAATATTTGACTCAAATGAGGAATATGCTGGCGCCAAAAACCAAACAGGCCAATGAAGCTCTGGGCTTCTTTCCTATTCCTCGGAACTGCAAAATCAAGAATCTTCTGTTTAACATGAGGGATCACTTCACGGTGCCCTTCATGCCAATTAATACCCCAAAATTTTACAGACTGGGACGGACCTTGCAATTTATCTGGGTTGATTTCCCAACCTTTCCCACGCAGGCACTCAATGATCCTGTCCAATTGGGTCTGAACTTCCTCCTGTGTATCGCCTTGGATCAAAACATCGTCAATATAATGACATATCTGAATTTGGGAATGAACCGGTACCTCAGCCAAATGCTCTGCCACCAGCCGGTGACATATTGTGGGACTATGCACATAGCCCTGAGGAAGACTCCTAAACGTCATCTGACGCCCGTTCCACGTAAAACTGAACTGTTCCTGACACTCAGGGGCAATTGGAATAGAAAAGAAAGCATTAGCAATATCAATGGACGCATACCATGTACCTGGATGCTTTTGGATTCTTTCAATTAGGGTAATAACATCCGGCACTGCAACAGTCAAAGAAGGCGTGTGTTTGTTCAATTCTCGATAATCAACAGTCATGCGCCAAGAATTATCACTCTTACGTACAGGCCAAACAGGATTATTCCAAGCAGAAGTAACCGGGGTTATAACACCTGCATCCACCAACTCCTGAATAGTGGTACTAATCTCCTCATGGCCACCTGGAATACGATACTGCTTCTGACAAACCACTTTTGTCGCCTGGGGAACTTGTATGGGAGGCATTCTTAAACGACCAACCCGTATAGGTCTGGACGATATATAATGCGTGGTTCCAAATTGGTAACACCCATCATCTAGATGCAACGTCATTCCTTTCAAGATATCAATTCTAATTATGAATTCTAAGAGTGGCACCACTAGTACAGAATATTCTTTTCTAGGGATTCTACCTATTCTCATTTCAAGCAAAGTTTGAACTGCAGGGGTTTCTTTTCCACCTAATCCGGTAACAGTAAAAGGCTGACCTGTAAACTTCTTTGATTTTCCATGAATAAGAGTGGCCTCCGCTCCTGTATCTACCAATGCTCGGGCCCTTTGGATATTACGATGTCTCCAATAAATATCAATATCTACATAGGGTCTATCATCTCGGTGAGCCCATCTGTGTACCGGAGCTTGACCTATTTCCTAGTCATTCTTACTGCATTCTGTGTACCAGGACAAATCAGGATAAAGACTCTCACGTTTCTTAGGTATCGGTACCTCCTGTTCATATCCATTCCCCGTACGGAACGGATTTGAGTCTTCAGCATTGTACTGCAGGTTACGATCGACCAAACTGTGACGATCCTCTCTCCTCCTCAACTCAGGGGATTGATCCCTATCATCTCTACGTCTGCTGTAAACATAATCATTTCTCCCCCTTTCTCTTTCCCCCTCTCTCTCCCTGTCTCTCTCTCGACGGGGGGACACATCACGTACATAACGTCGATCATCACGACGAACAGAGCGCCCACGGCGGTCGTCATCACCGCTACCGTCAGAACCACCACGATCACACTCAGTGGTCCGAACACGCCGGGCACCCTCCTTCCGATCCAAACCACGTTTGCGAAACAACTCCCACAAACGAGCGGTAGTCTCACCGTCAATGTCCTCCCTACGCACACCATCAGCTAGAAGACCAGAAAAGATATCACGCCTAGTAAGTTTATTTTCACCCGGAGTACGGGTGTCAGGCCGGGACTGACGTTCAGGTTTAAACCACTCACCTAACTCACCGAGTTGGCGTACCGACTCCAGTACCGTAGATAACACATTACCAGTCTGATTAATCAATAAAGTCATCATGACCTGCTTATAGGCAACAGGGGAAGACCGAATAATGCGATTCCGCACAGAAGATGTCAACAAACCATCAAGCAACCTGTCAGCAGTACCCAGAAAAATTGCCGTTTTCATCACCTCCTCTTTGAGACGTTGTGCAGCGTCGCGCAAAGTGTACCACGGTTTGTCATTCACAGGCCAATCAGACTCAGTAGGATACTTTTGATTACAACCCTCAGTCGCCAATTGAAGCAAAGAAATTTGACCACCACCATTATAGTTACGAAAATGATCCTGTACAGTAGAATCCGAACTCAAGGAACAAAACTTCAAACAATCGCCAATATCTAACATAATACCAGCAGCGCCCAGTTCATAAAGGCGCACCATCCATGTGAGCAAGGTCTCACCAGCTCGCTGCCGAAATCGCTGCAAAATATCACTAATTTCCTGTTGCGTAAAGTCCTCTAAAGAGTCCAAAGAAATACCCTGCGGAGCAGCGGGAGACTGCTGCAACTTCCGACGAAAAACTGGATGCGCAGAGACCGCGGGACGAGCATCACAAGGAGCCCGATCAGTACTCGTAGAGGGATAATCAGTGTAAGAGGTATCGATCCCACCCGAAGAACGAGCACAATCACGGGGTGCACCAGCAGAGGTGCGAGAAGCAGACTTACAATCATGACGGGAACGAGAAGACTCGCGCTTGGCAGACTCCTCACCCGAGGAACAAGAATCACTCGAATTCCAGATATTACCATCCCATTCATCAGGATTCCAATCCAGTCCGGCTTTCGCCACGACCAGACGCACCTTTCGCGTCGAAACTCGACCGCGCCTGTTCTTGTATTTATAACGAGCAATTCGCACAGCCGCCCTTTCGGCAATAGTTTGGTAAGTCTCCAGCTTATCAGCAAGCAACTTATTTTGACATCGCAACAAAGTATGGGAATTCTGAATCTCAACAAAGTGCGCTTCCACATCTTTAAGAGAGATCTGTAATTTCAACAATCTCTCATGGAGAATCCGATACGCAGACAGAACAATCCAACCTCTGCGCCCCAAAATAGGAATCTCTTCACCCTTCGATATGGGTGCCTTCTGCAAACAAGTAATCACATTAGCCGGCTCCGCCAGCTCCAAAGAAGAATTCCAATTCTCACTCAAACCAGTAGAATCAGCCCACTCACGGGCCAAGGCTTCATAAGGCGTTGAATCCCATCCGGGAATATCAACGGGCAACTTAAAAGTAGATTTAGATCGTCTAGAAAACATCGCGGAAAAGAAAAAAGAAGAAAAAGAAGAAAGAAGAAAAATAAAAACTATACACAGAAGTATACAAAAATAAAATGCAAACAAAACCACGCACGCGCCGAAAGCAAACACAAGACAATCACAACGCACACAGGTTTCGTAAACGGTTCGTGACGCCAAATGTTCTGCTTGGGTTTTCGGATCAGATAGAACCCGCTCAACAGAGCCTCTCTAACCCAGCCAGAACGTTACCCCCTCCCTAGGGCCTATTCATACCTAAGAAACCACATATATACATACCACCTAAGGACAGGGAATTCCTACTCATATATATATATAAATATATATATATCAAGAGCTCTTATAATACAAGTGGCGGCCTCGCGGTCCCAAATGGACCCAGGACTTCCTGCCCAGACGGCAGCCTCAGTCTCGCGGTCCCAAACGGACCCAGGACTTCCTGCCCAGACGGCAGCCTCAGCCTCGCGGTCCCAAACGGACCCAGGACTTCCTACCCAGACGGCAGCCTCAGCCTCGCGGTCCCAAACAGACCCAGGACTTCCTGCCCAGACGGCAGCCTCAGCCTCGCGGTCCCAAACGGACCCAGGACTTCCTACCCAGACGGCAGCCTCAGCCTCGCGGTCCCAAACGGACCCAGGACTTCCTACCCAGGCGGCAGCCTCAGCCTCGCGGTCCCAAACGGACCCAGGACTTCCTACCCAGACGGCAGCCTCAGCCTCGCGGTCCCAAACGGACCCAGGACTTCCTACCCAGACGGCAGCCTCAGCCTCGCGGTCCCAAACGGACCCAGGACTTCCTGCCCAGACGGCAGCCTTCACAAGTTCATCCTATAATTACCATGACATACAACAAGGGAACCAGTGTTACTATGTATCAGATCACACAAAGACTGCTAGTTGAGCACAACCTGTTCCCCAGTTCGAGGGGCTCCTTTCTCCCTTATTCAGTTACCACTTACCTGATCAGGATTAACATCTGTTCATATCAAGTCACAACTGACTAGAAGAATAGGCTACCCTCTTATACAAGAACACGCAGTACATGTTGATTCACTACAAACTGGATACTTTATTTAGTCACTACATACACACTCACAGAACATAATACATATTACATATGACCTGCAAAGAAAAGCGATAGATTAAGTTGTACACTCTAATAATAAAGGGGTTGACATCACCTTGGTCGTATGTAGCCTGCACTCAATGGTCATCTAGGTTCCCTTCTCGGCTGTGCCTCGGCTTCGCCTGGAAGTCACACCTCCGCAGTCACGGATCTACTCCCTTCTCCTTTTCCGAGTCACTGGGACCTCTTCCTCATCGGCTACTCTCTTTTCTTTGGCTATTCTGTTAGAAGAATATCTATCTCTCGGTTTTCTTTCTCCACCTTCGAGTTTGTCATCTGTCTTCCCTGGAATAAGTAGTAGCTTTACTGCTTAACGGCCAGGTGCCGCCTACGGACTAAAAAGCAAGTGCCAGTATCTGCCTCAGACTTTCACTAATATAGAGGTGCATTTTCTCATGGAAAATTCCAGCCCGTAACCTGCCGCCCACCAAATTCTTGTACCTCCCCGTACCAAGGACACGTTCCCAGCCGGCCGGCCTGATGTAGTGTCTTCGGCATGAAGAAAAATACAATCCTTCGATAAGGGCCGGCCTGAACCGGTTCTCTCCAAGCGAATAACACCTCGTAACTAAAACATCCCCTTTAACCTAGAAGCATCTCAAGCTGCTGGAACAGAAAGAAAGATGGAGTCTCCCCCGTTTGAGGCCTACCAGGCCTGAATTCAGCACGGCTCCATGAAATACCCTCACTACAGGGCAGGCTATCCCTAAGACTAACAAATCTATCCCCTAGGATATGTGTGCAAGCCCTGATCTATGGGGAAGAACACAGGATCATGTCGAAGTGCCTAGAAAATAGACTTAATTCACTACTCTAACCCTTAGGCTTGAATGTTAGAGAGACTGAAGTCACCCTAATCACCCATCAACACAATAGGGCCGGGAAAATCGAGCAGTACAGTATACCAGAGGTAATGAAGAATTGCAATGGCCTCAAACGGGTTCCTTCGATGAAAAGAAAATTGCCTTTTTACAAGATCAGTTGTTTTCTAGACGCAGTAGACAGTCTATGTTTGATGCATTAAACACTTGGCAGAAGGAATGTAAGCGGAGGCGAATGAGAGAGGAGAAACTAGCTAGAGTTAAAGCAGGGCAAACAGTTACTCAGAAGGCTATTGCCTATGACAGAGCCCGAACAGAAGAAGGGATTGAATGTGTAAATCGTGAGTTCAGGATACAGGCCGATAAAAGTTATGTGGCTCGGCCTGACGCCGAAGATGAAATTGGAGACTTGCTGGACTTGCGACCACCACCCCCATATGTTCCGCAGCCGTTATACCCGGCAGTACCAGATGCCCCGGTATTAGCTGTTGCAGATCCAGTAGCCCCTTCGCAAGTTTCAGCTGTGACGACGGTAGCTCCTGCTGGTTCGGCACCGCCTCAAACCAATTTGTCCCGGTTGTCCTCGTCTGTTGCAGAGATTATGACTTTATTGCCCAATCTGTTGTCATCCGCAACAGCTGGGAATCTTCAGCTGTCACCCGGGTCAGCCCATTCTCCCCATGTGATGGCCTCTTCCTCCGCGAGCGCAACTCCCTTACCAGCTGCTTCCACTCCGGTACATCCGCCCAGTTCCCTTGAAGGAAAAAAACTGTTTACCCGGTCAGCCTTAAAATTTGAGGAAAGGGAGGTTATTGCGCTACAAGCATCACAGTGGATGCGACAGCCTATTTATACTCTGTCCGACATATGGAGCACTATGAAAGACTACGAGCCCGTGATGCAACAGCATGCGTTGGACCATATGGCTGCATGCCTGATATCATTATGGGAACAGGTTCATACCGGGGGGAAGGCTCCGGTAATATTGTATACTATTCATGACCATGCCCATAAATTTCAATTGACCCCGGAGGAGGTGTTCAAAAATGTTGGAACATTGGTTAGTTATAGAACCCGACTTCAATCTTCTGGTTCTGTGGGTTCCGCACATTTCCCAATGCGTGAGGTCCACCCTATTTATCATCCAAAAATTACTGAAATAATAGATGCTACGGGAGCGGTTACCCGCCCGCGAGTCGATGCTCGTTTTCAGGAGCAGTGGGTGTACACCCCATGGAAACGCAGTGAAGTACTGTCATTGAAAGCTCATTTGCCCGACCCTAGGAAGAACCCTACCGCATATCATAAAGAACTTACTGAAGCCGCCTCATCGGCGGTAATGACATTGGCCGATATAGAAATATTCTTTGCTCTATTAGTGCCAGTGGATATATGGCGACAGGTACATGACCAAGACCATGTGTGACTGAATTTGGGGGAACAAGGGATCTATTGAAAGATTGGGATAAGGATCGAAAACCAGGAGATAAACCAAGGGCCGAAATATTAACGCTACCTGACTAAATAATTACATACATGCATTCGCTAATTCCGCCTAGGAAAGTGGATTGGGATAAATTGACCGCATGCCGGCAGAAGAAAGATGAGAGTGTGTCGGATTTCTTCACTAGATTTGAAGGTGTTTTTATTGACTTTAGTGGCCAGGACTTATCTAAGGAGGGTGGTATACACTTGTTTGTCAATAGATTTGTAACTAATTTACTGCCTGAAATCTCGGCCCGCCTCCAGGCCGCAGAGAGTACTTGGACGACGTCTACTCCCTCGATCATATTAAGCATGGCTCAAAATTATGAGCACCGAGAGAATGAAAGTAAGGATAAGACGGAGAAGAAAGCAAAGGAGTTAAAAACGCGGGTCCTGTTACAGCAGGTTGAGAGAGGCCGTGGTAGGGGTAGGGGAGGTCCGACCTCTGCAACACGAGGGGCGGGCCAAGTACCGAGTGGAGGACGAATAGATTTAGGAATAAACCAATGCGCCTTTTGTAAACAGGAAGGACATTGGCGCTCCCAGTGTCCGTTGTTATATGCGCAAAACAACACTATACGAGGTCCAGGGAGAGGACGCGGTGGAGGTAGTCGAGGCGGACATACACGACAGGAGGAGTCTGGACACGGTGGGAATAGTCAGAACTATTTTGATCAGGGTCAGGGAAAGCAGTATTTCAATGAAGGATGTGGCAGCGATGCATCGGCAGGTTATCCTCGTGCATAGGACAGCCAAAGGCAGAGTGGGGGACGTGTGTCAATTCCTATAGATCAGAACGGACCTTATGTTAATGCACATTTAATGAGCGCATCGGGTAAGTTTTTTGTTGACACAGGAGCTATGAACAGTTCTGTTTCACATGCCCTTGTCCCTGGGGCTGCTCTGTCCCGCCAGGATAATGTGTCCGTGGGTTTCTCAGGAACTCCGGTGGTGAGCCCCATTTCCCGACCTCTTTCTTTCGCTCTGGGCCCTATTTCTATTGAGTCGCCATTCCTTCTAACATCGCAATGTGGGGAGAATTTATTAGGCATAGACTTACTGAAAAGGCTACATGCTCGTATATATTGTTCCCCAGACGGTGTCTATTTGACTGTCCAACCCCCTTCGGTACAGTGTTTTTCTAAGACGGACACCTTGCCCCCTGAATTCGCACAGATTCCAAAAACCCTCTGGGCTACAGGAGACACTGATGTGGGTTTGTTGAGGATACCCCCAAGTTCAATTACCTTAAAGCAAAATGCTCGGCTACCGAAAATACCGCAATATAAAATTGCCCCTGCATGTGAACGAGCCTTGTTGTCCATTATTCAGGATCTGATTCGGTCTGGAGTGGTGGAAGAGACAACCTCCAATGTGTGTAATAGTCCCATTCTTCCTATTCTTAAAAGGGCCCCCGTAGATTGCAATCCTGATTACGTAGATACATATCGCTTTGTGATTGATTTGCGCGAGATAAACAAGATCGTGGTACCTCAGTATCCCGTGGTGCCTGATATAACCACCATGTTGACTATGATTCCTCCTACAGCTCAATATTTCTCTGTGATTGATCTGAAAAATGCTTTCTTCAGCATTCCCATTCATCCTGATAGCCGATATCTTTTCGGATTCTCATTAGCTGGTCGCAGCTTCCGCTTTTGCTGCGCTCCTCAGGGCTATACAGAAAGCCCTAGTATTTATAGTCAAGCGCTCAAAGCCCTATTGGATACTCTAATTTTGCCTGATGGTAACGTACTGTTACAGTACGTAGACGATCTATTGATGGCTGCGGATACTGAACAGGGTTGCCGCGATGCCACAGTTAAATTGTTGCAGCATTTGGCCAACCATGGTAATAAGGTATCCTTGTCTAAATTTCAATATTGTCGACCGGAGGTGACTTATTTAGGTCATCTCCTGTCGAAGGAGGGTAGGCGTCTAACTCCTGATCGTATAACAGCTATATCTAATATGTCTGTCCCTTGCACGCAACGTGATGTCCGTGCTTTCCTTGGCATAACCTCTTACTGTCGCCAGTGGATTCCTAACTTTTCCCTTCTGACTAAACCTCTACTATATTTGACAACTAAGGATGTGAATGAACCTTTACCTTGGACTGCTGAATGTCAGGATGCTTTTATCTCTCTGAAGTCTGCTCTTTGTTCCGCTCCTGTGCTTGGCACTCCGGACTACCAGAAGCCTTTTACACTCTACGTACATGAGGTGGACGGTTGCTCGCTTTCTGTGTTAACACAGGGTTTTGGTGGTAAGCAAAAACCATGTGCGTATTTTTCGGCGGTATTGGATAATGTCGCCAGAGCACTTCCTAGTTGTCTAAGGGCCACGGCGGCTGTTGCGGTGGCAATTCGACAATCAGAAGGGCATGTCCTGAATACTGATCTCACGGTGATGGTGCCTCACGCTGTGGATGTATTATTAAACAGGACCAAGACGCAGCACTTAACTAGTGCGCGTCTTACAGGGTATGAATTGACCCTGTTTGCACCCCACATCACTATCAAAAGATGTGCCACTTTGAACCCTGCCACGTTACTACCCCTCCCTTCGGAAGAGCAAGATCAGGATATACATGACTGTATATTTCGGACAGAGGAAGAAACGAAGGGACGGATAGACCTGACAGACACTCCCTTATCTGACCCACAAGGGGAGTTGTATGTCGATGGCTCATGTTTTAAGTTACCGAATGGCACTACCACATCTGCCTATGCGATTACCACTCTCCAAACTGTAGTTGAAACGGCTAAAGTGTCTTACCAATCTGCACAGGCTGCCGAATTAGTAGCCTTGCTTCGAGCTTGTGAGTTAAGTGAAGGGCTGAGAGTGAATGTCTACACCGATAGCCAATACGCTTTCAGTGTAGCACATAACTTTGGAAGATTATGGGCGGAAAGGGGTTTCCTTACTTCGCATGGCCAGAAGATAAGGAACGGCCCGTTGGTCTTGAGACTGCTAACTGCCCTGACTCTACCAAAAGAAATTGCTGTTATTAAATGTAGCGCCCATAAAGCTGTAATAGATGCTGTAGGCGAAGGAAATTCATTTGCTGACAGAATTGCTAAGGAAACTGCCCAGTCAAACACCACCTCTATGTTTGTAGCTAGTTCATCAAGAGGAATGGTAGAGACAGAAAAATTCAATAGCACTATGGATAGTGTTATAGAAATACAACAAGAAGCGACCTCTGAAGAACTGGAGCATTGGCAAGAGCAGATAGGGAAACTAGACGAAAATGGATGTTGGATCGACCTGTCAGACAAATGCAGGTGGTTACTGCCAAATGCATTTGTAAATGTGATAGTATCCATGGCACACGGCCCTGCGCACATAGGCGTCAAAGGTATTTGTGCAGTATTGGATCCCGTGTGGTATAACACCAATATCTATAAAACTGCAACACGTTTGGTTCAGAACTGTATGATCTGTTTACAGCATAATCCAGGAGGGAGTGTCCCTGTACTGAAAGGGAATTTTGCGCCCCCCACCCTACCCTTTGAGGTGTTACAAATGGATTACATCCAATTAGAACGGGTAAATAATCTCAAGTATGTTCTAGTAGTGGTTTGCGCTTTCAGTAAATGGGTGGAAGCATACCCCACCAAGGAGAATACCGCTCTAGCTACAGCCAAGGCTTTAGTAAAAGAGTTTTTCCCTCGGTATGGTTTGCCACGCGTAATTTGGAGTGACAATGGAAAACATTTTAATGCCAACCTTATTGAACACATTTGTAGTGGTTTATCTATAAGACAAAAATTTCACGCTGCCCGCCACCCCCAATCAGCGGGGCTGGTAGAAAAGTATAATGGGATTTTAAAGTTGAAATTGGCTAAGCTGCAAGACACCACAGGTTTGAAATGGCCTGACCTCTTGCCCTTAGCCTTGTTGTCTGTAAGAACCACTCCTCACTCTCGCTCTGGGATATCACCATATGAGGTGATATTTGGTAGGCCCGCTAATATCTGGGGTGTACCGAGACCGAAATCCTTTAGGGACATCGAGTACCCAATGTTGACAGATTATCTTTATGCATTAACTAAAGATCTTCGTTCCATTCATCAACAGATTTCAGCTGTATTGCAGCCCCTGCCGGAGGGTCCTGGACATCGCCTTGAACCTGGACAGTGGGTTTTGATCCGGAACTACCAGCGAAAATCGAGTTTGGAGCCACGATGGACCAAACCCCATCAGATACTCCTCTCCACAAGGACGGCTGTTAAGGTTGACGGGAAACGGCACTGGATTCACGTGTCACACTTAAAAAGAATTCCTCTCCCATTGCTGGGAGACCTGCAGGATCAAAGTGAAGGGTTGGTGCATGACGGTGAGCAGCTCATTGAGGATTCATCTCTCTCTGAAGCCTGAGAAGAAGTGAACGGGCGAGAGGGAGGCACGGTGAGTCCACAAGCGACTCCAGTGGCTGGCCCAGCTATCAGCTCTGCTGCCGGTAATGCTGCATCTGAACCGAAAGATCACACTTTCAGTACTTCATTCGATCCTACTGTGCCTATTCTTTTCCCTGATCCCCGAACACCTGGTCATGTTCGCTATAACCTGCGGCCCCGACAAAGAGCAAAGATACCAGGTCCAGTCCAGAGAAAGAGAGGAGAGACTTGAGTAAACCCTGGTATAATCAAAAGAAACCCTGGACTGAACTAGTTGAGAGCTCGGAACTTTCGGTATAGCTCTGTTCAGAAAGAAAATAGAGACATTGATTGATTAGTGGGGCCCAGGTGGAGTTTTGCCAGTAAAGAGCTGCGTCAAGTGCAGCCCAACGCGAGAAGTTTTTGCTATTTCTCTGTTTTGATATTTTGTTTGATGAACAATAGGAGTCTGCCTGTGAGGCTCTGAACGGACACAGGAAAGAAGCACCCTCTGGCAGGTTGGACTGCAAGAAGGCTCATTCCCATTAGATTATATCTGGACTTTTAGCAAGAATGTATCCCTTTGCTCGCTTTGTTCCTGAGGAGGAGCGACCTATAGCCCCACGCCCTTTGCACCCGTATATGCCTATGTTTTCTACTTGGAGTATGCGTATTAAGATAGTATTCATAGCGATAATAACTGTATCAGTAGTAATATGTCTAGGTATATTCATTTATTTAGAATGTCGTCACCCTGTGCACACCCTGGTACCCTCTACTCCTGCCCCTGAAGAGCATCATTTCCATACTCTTGCCCCGCATAAGGAGAGACATCGTCAAACATATGTAAAGAAAGCTTTTATTGAAATGCTGCATCAGACCCATAGCTCGACTAATGCTACAGAATGCTGGGTCTGTGGCCTCCTCCCCTCGGTTATGCACAAACATGACCTTTTTATTTCAATGCCCTTGTCGTATTTAGGGAGTTATGAAGCATGGTTTAAATTGCTGTCAATGATATATACGCACTATACTGTTGATGAACACCGATTTTCTGAAAAAGATTATGAAATGATTCTAGCATATATAGAAGAACATCAGGGATTCACTCCGAATGAAGATGGTACAGATGGTACACTAGACCCAACTGCTTGCATGAATGAGTATACTGAATATGCAAATGACACTTGGTTAAGGGATGAAGTATTGGATTTTGTGTCTTTCAACTTCACTGAGTATTTCAAATACTTCCAGGAACGAAATGTATCCGATGATAAGGTTATTCCAGTCCCAGTATTGAATGCGTCACTTAGCGGTTGGATTTAGTAAATGCAATTATACATACAGATTACGAACATTCAGCAGCCCACCAATGCTTACTCCCCCGAATGTGTATTTTGTATGTGGGGAAAATGCATACACGTGGCTCCCCAGAGGATGGGCAGGTAGATGTTATTTGTCTTTCCTATACCCACCAGTTTATATAGCCCCTTCTGACTATCATAAGACTCATTCACTGAACCGGCGGAGTCTAGGAAAACGAGCTACTACAGGGGATGTCACCGATCAGACCGATACTCCTGCACAACACTTTGTGGATATAATGAAGGGAGTCCTGCCCATATGGGGACCCATTTGACCAGTAAAGAAATCAGAAGATTATCTAGAGTAGTAGAGGGAGTAGTGAATATTACTGCTGGAATACTAACTAATATAACTGTTGAGCTTCAGGCGACCAGGCTTGTAACGCTTCAAAATCGTATGGTTTTAGACGTTATCTTAGCTGATCGTGGAGGAGCATGCAGAGTGATTGGCAGCTCTTGCTGTGTGTATATACCTGACTCCGCCCCCTCGGTGCATTTAGCCATCCAAAAACTGCACCGTTTAGCATCCAAAATTCATACAGATACTGGTACCTGGTCTCTTTCTAGCTGGTTTTGGGGCCTCTTTGCCACTTGGGGATGGAAATTATTCATGATCCTTTTGGGTATAGCAGGTTTCCTTTTCATCTGTTGTGTCTGCCTACAATGTGGGCCTGCTTGCTGTTCTTATTGTACTAATCGTCTCCTCTTTGCCCTTCCTGAATCTAAACCACGCCCAGCTAAGATAGGCACTCAGCTAGTACAGAAAGAGATATATGACATGATGCAAATAGATGAAGGCATTTTTGAAGATTAAGTTGGTACGTTAGCTACATTATGCTAAAAGGGCCAATCTGAAGGATGATAATCATTTGTTCTGTTCATTCCTATCATGTAAAAGTTAGCATAATGTATCTATGACGGTATTCTGACCGCATAAACACTTATTGATATGTTCTGGAAGACGCATTTTCTTTCGAGTCTTGTTGCACGACAAAAAAGGGCCGAAAACCATGCTGTAGCCATCTTGGTTTGTGATAGACCGCGTGTCAGATCACGTGGTCTATCCTTTGCCTACCATTCTCATGATTTAGTTTGTACCAGCCCAGAGACAGGTTAGTGGTATTTACGGCCGAGGCCCAAGGTCACATCTGCTGTAGGGAGTATCAAGCAGATTCCTTCAGGCCCCGGGACGAAAAGGGAGTAACCCTGCCGACCTTCTCTGTATAGATAGAAACCATTTGTGTAAGCCTGAAACTTAACACTGTATGAGCTCATCCAGGAGCCCATGGACTAACTGGTATTTTTCCACTTGTATGGCTTTGTATGCTGAATCTGTTATGTATATAAGTGTGGTTTTGTCAAGGAGCCAGCAGTCTTCCTCGGTGCACCTGATGGGTGAGGATCGATGAGGCTCCTCTATATAGAGTTTTGCTTTGGCCAATAAAGCTTCAGAACCTTCTCCATTGCCGACTGACTTATTTGAAATATATCTTGCGGGCCACTGGTAAGTGTGGCCCTTGGGATTTTTATTGAGTACTTCAGTTGCTTGATTTGTGTTTAATGGAACTGTTAGAAAAAACCAAGTGCTATACTATCAGGAGGTGATCTTCTTTAGAGGCGATATTATCAATTAATAACGCTTCATAATGGTGCCTCGCTTTACTATTCCTATCTCGATTTGTGCCTGCAGAATTATTAGAGATGGAAACTTTATCTCAAAGTACATTAGTTCTAAAGGTGTTAAAGCTTCAACCTCCTAATAATTAGAAGGGTATACGGCCCCCTATGGAAATACCTATTCTAGGACTGGCATTCAGCTACAAACCGCATGGGAGCAAAACATTCCTTCACAGCATACAGAATTACACATTAGGACACTAGAGACTTATTATGAGAAGGGAAAGGAATTTTGCCAACGTGAGTTAATGGTATGACGAAGCAGGAAACCTTCCTGCGCACGTAAATAGTGTAAGATTTATTCCATGCAATGCTTCATTCCTAAAAATCCTAAGGTACTTATGATTGCATATATTTTCATGTATTTATATACTCTATTTTGCTCAAATATGCACATTTTGGCTTTTGAGCTGGAGCGGGGAGATGGACTGCCTAGGGTGACCACCGTCCGTAATTTCACGACTCGTCCGTTATTTCGTTGTCTAGTCCGTTGTCTGTAATAATTCATATTACGGACGCCTTTTGTCCATAATTCTGGGGTTTGCAGGAATCTGCAATGCCCCCTGTGTGAAGCCACAGGAGTTTTACAGCACTGCCTGTTGGAAGCCAGCTTGCATTTCTTTGAAGTGAAGAGGCTTCAACAGCTCCTCCTGGACCTCGCAGATTGTCGTTCTGTCTGTGGCGATTCTCTCATACAGAATGACAATGGGCCAAGCTGCAGTTACACCATGTGCTGCGTCTGTGCCTGCATCGGCCTATGGCACTGCAGGATTGCATAACCTTTCGGAGACACGCGGACTTGTTCTTTATATTTTTAATTATTAAAACTGTTCTTTCTAAACTACTTAATAGTAACATTCTGTCCGGTGCTCAGAAGAATGAATGAATAACAAACTTATTTCAACTTATGTGCCACTGAAACAGGAGCCATGCTTTGGGGTTCAGGGTGCGCACTTTTTTCTGAAATACAGGGCTAATGGCAAAGACTTCTGAGTTACTTTCCTGCTTGCAATTATAAGACCATCAAAAAATGTCAATTTAACTCTAGTGATTAATGTATCTCCCTGACAGATATCTGAGCTTTGACTGATCCCAGGTTTGACTCATCATAAAGTAGAGCAGAGGGACAATGTGCCTCTTGCAAAGCACAAAGTGCAACATGCTGCTTAAAGAATTTTTTTTATGTAGATGGTTCTATGGATTCCTTTGGAAAATAATAAAGATGTATTAAGTCAAAGTCAAAAAAGCTTTATTCGGTGCATTATGTACAACTATAAAAGCATTCTAATCAGAAAAGACAAATTACATTAAAATTTGTACAATTTCAAAAGACTGTTTTAAATTCAAACTTACAATCCATTTTTGATTCATGATAATTAGTCAATCCTAGTTTAGGATGATTAAAACCTTTTTAATACCATTTATAAAACCGTACATTCTAAAAACAACATATTTCATAATCAATTGAATAAAATACATTTCCATAAAATGGATAAAGTGCAAGGTAGTGCCATATGTCATGTGGTAGTATATCATATAATTCAATCATCGTTTAGCTGGATAAAATTCATCCAAAGTGCATGAAGTACAGATGATATCATACATCAGAGAAAAAGGACATCACAGCTCCCAGATCAGTCATCGTATTGTTCATAAGTTAGAGTCTCTAAATACGAGTAGTCCTTTCTTCTCTTGATGGACATTTGTATAAAACAAATTACTGCGTTCATGATATTAGGGCTTTCCAGACTGCAGATAAAATTAAAAGCTTGTTTATAATAATAAAACTTATTGGCTAAAAAGAGTGGTTTTAGTACAAATTTTTGAATATCCCTATAAAAATTACAAAATAGAATAAAATGCAATATGGTCTGCGGGGATTTTCCGTCACATGGACAGTCTGGAAGTTTATGACACCACTTTCCCATTCTAGGGAATGCGATCAAGTAATGTAGGGTGCCAAACCTAAGCCTTGTTAGATAAAACTGTTGCTGGATATTTCTTACCATAATAAGATAAGGTTGTGTACCTGTAAAAAGAGGTCACTCACAGTAAGAAGTAACACTTTGTTTCGAGCTTACTTCGGCCACTCTTATCGATTCCATAAAAGTAATGAACCTTGTTTTCAACTCGTATGTACTATAACCCTGTATAAGTGAGGGCTCTTTTTCATCTAAAGTTATCTTACATCCTTTTAAGAGGGTATAGATATGCTCTAGCCATGATATTTTTCTACTTTTATCAAGGGCCAGGCAATCCATTATTAGATCTTTGGTAAACTTTGTCTCCTCTTTCATCCATATCCCATGCCATAAGGTGAGTCCTGCTATACCTATAAGGTCGCTAATATAAGGGGCAGACAATTCCCTATGAGCTATGTAATTAGCTGTGGTGCTAGGGACTGCCAGCAGTTGTTTTAAAAACGTATTCTCGTGGGTTTGTAAAGAGGTAATGTTTGCCCTTCCCCATATGGCAGCCCCATAGCATGCAGTTGTAATAGATTTGCTCCTATAGAGAGCAAGGATTTCCCTTATCACTTTATATCCTATTTTTGAGGAAAATCTAAAAAAGCCCTCAATTGTTCATAAAAATTTCAGTTTGGATAATTCTATATGCGAACCCCAGGTACCATTCCTGTTAAACAATAAGCCTGAATATGTAAAACTTGAGACTCTATTAAAGATGTATTAGTGAGACCAACCCCCAACCACAATGTTATGTTTTGAACCCTGAGTTAATATTTCTCCAGGCCAAGCGCTCTTAACATATAATCAGGGCAACTGGAATCAAGCACTTCTGCGTCTGCAGGTTTTTCCTCAAAATTATTGATTTGCCGCATTTGCCACATAACCCATTGTCTGTTGCATAATCTGCAGATTTTAGCAGAAAAAAATAGTTTCTAGCTCAAATGGATCAAACGTTTCTAAAAAATTGGCGAAATATGTTCACACGCAGAAAGGCACCTCAGCTTTCCATTGCTTATTTATGTATTTAGTTGTTTAGCTGGTACTGCTGAGGGGAAATCTTTGATAAGATAGTATTACCATGCATTAAAATGAAAAAATAATGAAGTAATACTACGAAATATGTGCCGCATTATGCTGCATAATTTGCCTTTACTTGCTGCATAATTTAGTCAACCCTGCCGCATAATTACAATGGTCCTGCATATAATGCCTACCAGTATGAATGACATGTAACTCCTACATCTTGCAGCCCTCATTATATTAAGTAACATTGACTTACACACACATACAAATCATTGTCTCTGAATAATATGTGTCTGATGTGAATCGCTCTTGACACTCTATATTGGGATGAGTAGCACTACAAAATAAATTAATTACACATGGGAGAGGGTGTATGGAGAAATGAGGGGCACTTTTCAACGGTGATACTTAGGGAATCCTTGGAGAAGGAGGTCTTGAGGGGGAGGCACCAACAAAGATTGTCACACCTGGTGCAACCAGCAGTAAAGTGGTTCTGCCAGGGGCGTGGTTATTATTCCTGTAGCCTATGCAGCGCCCCAGGCCCTAAGAGAAAAGCACTTTAGGAGCTGATTGTGGGATGGACTGGCAGGAAGGCACAGTCTATATAGGGAGGGATTTAATTCTATTCTAATTCCTGTTTCTGTACAGTTTTTATTTCAGGATTTCAAATAGCACAATTAGAAATGTCTAACATAACATGACTGGTGTGCACTCATCCCAAAATCTTCTAGTGCCACACTCTAACCTGCCAGGCAAATGCCTCGTGCTGCAATCTTGGATGGATGTCTTGCTCATCATTTGAAAAATAGCCTTTTCTTAACAAATAGTGAATTTCTGTCTGTATGTATATTTTATTCCTAAAGCGTGACCCTAGTCGAAAGGCAGCAGAATGGTTTACAAGGTCCAAGACAAGATGCATGTCTGGACGCCTGCGCCAAATCATTGAGGAGCATATTTACTAACATTTCATGCAACACAGCGCAGCGAATGAAGCTGCTGCACTCCGTGAAGCAGAAAGAGCAGAACAGCACCATATTTTCAAAGATAAGGGACAGTTCTGCTCTCTCCTAGTTCTGTTGCACTTGTGGCTGCCTCGTGCCAAAACATTGTGATCAGGTAAGTTGTTTGAGCAGGAAGAGGAAATATCCTTTGAGGCCAGTTCCTATTTGCATGTGTGCAAAGAGGAAGTAACAAGGAGAAATAAGGTGAGTTCTCCTTGTTACCCCAGCTTCGCATAGGCACACAATTTTGCTGTAAAACCATCCATACAAGTCTGTAAATATGGGTTTACATCAAAATACGTGAGTGGATGCACGGAAGCGCCCATGCGCTGCCCATGTTACACCCATGTAACGTCTACCTGACAGAAGGTAATGCAAGACAGTGTTGCTTTTTTTTGTTTTTTTACAAAGCCACACCAATCAGGATTGGCAGCAGTGTGTGCTAGAAGAGCTTCCTTAAACTAGTTATCTGTCACAATCTTGAGACCTGAAAACAATCTTACGACCTTATCTTATGCTGCCAAGAAACACTGATTAGTGAGGATGGTGGAGATTTAGCAAAAGGGATCACAACAGGGTACACCTGCTTGCTTTTCTCTTGCTTTCACTGCTTTCTCCTTGCTCTTTCCCACATTTTTGTGGTCCTCCTGTAGGAAGCTGTCTCTTTATGGAGTATGCCACTAGGTGGTAAAACCATGCACAGAGTCCAGAGGTTCCCCAAAAGTGTACAGGGCTCAATGTAAACCCAAAGGTGGTCTATTAGTGGTAGTGTGGGCAAGCAGCCTTAGGCCTAACACAGAGGACAGTAATATATTTATTACACTACATTGACCAATAATGGACACACGACTCAAATACGGGATACACGCCAATTTTAGAAAAGTAAGTGTAATGACCTGTGTGTCATCAGGTTCTGGATACCTCACTCAGAATGGGTTTGTACATTCTAGAGCCTTCATCGTGTTTGAGTGTAATCAGAACTCCAACTGGTCAACTCCTGCTGGCGCTGTGTGGATAGGACGTTATCACTGAAGACACCTGATATTCCTTCAATAAATCACCTCCTTTCAACCTCATCCAGTGTACCAGCTTTATTACACTGGCAACAAGGATGGGATGATAGAGTGTGAATGTAAGTTTGGTTGCTGGTACTGACTTGACTCCTGCTCCTAGCACAGATCAGGTCTATAACACTCATTCCATTCTTATCACCGATGCCAGCTCAAAAGGTCTTGGTGCTGTTCTGAAACAGGTGAAAGATGGACACGAGATTACTATCATGTTCCTGTCACGAGCTCTGGTGGGATACGAAATGCAATACTCTGTCATAGAGAAAGAGACTCTTTGCATCTTTTGGACAATTAAGAAACTGAAGAAATTCCTCTTGGGAAGTTCCTTTGCTGTGCACTCGGACCATCAGCCGTTGAAGGACCTGTTCACTAAAAACAGTCATGATGCTGTATCCTCAAGGATAGCGAGGTGGATTGTCGCACTCCTAGACTATGATTTTATTGTACACCACATACCTGGGGCACAGAACAAGGTTTCAGATTGCCTCTCCCGCCTTGTTTTGAACAGTCCCAATCAAACTGTTGAAGTCTCCGGAGAATTGTGGGAGGATGACAATTATATGGTGTGCGATGGCTGTTGTTTTGAGTGAAAGAGAGTGGAAGTCTTCGATGGAGAGTGATCCTACGATTTTCGAAGTGTGCAAATTAGTGTCTGAAGGTTGGGGGGGGGGATAAAAACCCTTAATGAGAACACAAAAAAGTATTGGAATGTGTGTCATGAGTTATCTATCTCCTCTGGTTTAATTTGGAGAGGTACCAGGCTTGTTCCACCCCTTCCTGTTAAGCATAAGAATTGCGCAACAAGTTCACCAAGGGCATCAGGGTATTTCTAAGACGAAAGAAATAATCCGTTTACACTTCTGGTGGCCCGGAATTGATCTCATGGTCGAGCGCATGGTGAGAGATTGTCCTGAATGTGTTGCCTCTGACAAGGTCTATAACACTAGAGTTCAACCCATGGTTGTACGTGAGACCTCTGTTCATTGCTGGCAGGAAGTAGCTTTGGATCTTCTTGGTCACATTACTAGCACCACCAGCCAGTCTTATGTTCTGGTGTTATTAGACATGTTTTCCAGATGGCCGGAGATCAAAATTACTCCCAGCATTGAGACTAAAGACATCACCAAGTTCCTTGATGAAGTCTTCTCCCGAGAGGGACTCCCGGACTGCCTTCTAACTGAAAAACGGAGTCCAATTAGTTTCGAGGGGATGGAAGACTATTTAGCAGAAAAAGGAATCAGACACAAGCGGTGCACTCTCTATCATCCCGAAACTAACAGGATGGTGGAGAGGTTTAACCGTGTTTTAAAAGAATCCATACAATTCTCCAAAACTCAAAACAAAGATTGGAAGTCTGTGGTTGCTGAGCGTATAATGATTTACCGCCTCACACCTCACTCAACCACGGGTAAAGTCCCCTTTGAGCTTTTTCACGGACAGAGTCCCAATACCCAGATGTTCCAAGCGTGGATGAGGGATAAAGGTGCAAATGTGAGTTTGGATGCTGGTTCTGACTTGACTCCTGGTCCTAGCACAGATCCTGGTGCTGTGTCTTGGCAGGCAAGTCAAGACTTAAAGATTGCAAAAAGGAAAGAGAACTTTGATGCTAGACACTCTGTTTCTCACACTCGCGTGCGAGTGGGAGACAAGGTGCGTGTACGCCTTCCCCAGAAATCCGCTGGAGTTTCTAAATTCTCTCCACCCTATGTGGTGAAAAAACTTTTTCAGAATGCAGTAAAGTTGAATGATGGTCGTATCTGGAATTTGAACAGGATTGCACCCATGCGCACTAAAGTGAACTCAAAGTTTGTTTTTCCTCCTAAAAATCCTTCCAAGGTCCAGCCTGCATTGTGAAGGAGTTCTCGCATTGGAAGAGTTCCTGCAAAACTATTGATTTTATTCCTTAAATTTACTTTCTTTAATTCTTATTTGCCCTCTTTTTCTCCTTCACCCCTTGCCTCTTCCGTTCTTTCTCCTATTCTTTTGTTTTCTGCTCTTCTTGTGAAAAGGGCAAAGGTGTGCAATGACCTGTGTGTCATCAGGTTCTGGATACCTCACTCAGAATGGGTTTGTACATTCTAGAGCCTTCATCGTGTTTGAGTGTAATCAGAACTCCCACTGGTCAGTTCCTGCTGGAGCTGTGTGGATAGGACGTTATCACTGAAGATACCTGATATTCCTTCAATAAATCACCTCCTTTTAACCTCATCCAGTGTACCAGCTTTATTACACTAAGCTTTGTGTGTACTTTATTTTAAGACCAAGATCTTCGAAATAAGGTAACTAGGTTTTTTATTAAAAATACTATTCACTTTCAAAAGTCGGCACAGTGCAATTTCTCAACAGTTCAGTGTTCTCCTTGGGGAAAACAATCATGTACGCAACTAACAATTCCAGTCTTCGGGCCCAAAGGTCAGCAAGGAGCAAGGGTCAGGTGAGCACCAACACTGCACCACCAGCAGCACAGGGGCGGCCGGTGCAGAGGTCAAAATCGGAGTTCGGCCCAATGCGTTTCAATGGAGACTGGGGGTGCTCAAATCCACACTACTTACAGGTAAGTAAGTTGGCTGCAGTGGCCAAGCTTTGTGGGTAAGGACAAGCATGGGGGGCCACAAAGCAGCACCAAACATAAACCAACAGCAGCACAGAGGCGGCCGGGTGCAGGTTGCAAATTCAGCGTCTGTCTCCCAATGCTTTTTAATTAGGTTTCTGCTTTCAACAAACAGGCTGCAGGAGTCGCACCAGAGGTTGCAGGAGGAAGACCAACAACAGCAGAGGTAAGTAAAGATGGGGGTGGTCATGGGGTCACCATTGATTCAGCTCACTAAGGCGCAGGGGCTTCGGGTGCAGGAGTGCCTTTAGATGATGGAGTCTTCTTACCAGAGAGTGTCACGGTCAAGGGAGCCTCTGGATTTAGGCTGCAGGTGTCAGCGTGGAGTCCAGTAGGGGTCAGCCAATGCTGGACTTAAGGTCAGGATCTCTAGAGAGACTTCAGTGAACAGGTAAGCTACTCGGACTCGGGCCATGGGCGTCAGGTGCAGAGTGGGCAGAAGTTGTGGTTCCAGCTTGATCTGGAGTCCTTGTAGTTGGATTCTTCTGGCTAGGGCAGCTGTCTTTGGGAGATATGGTCTTTGTTGAAGACCAGGCAGTCTTCCTCGTATTTCTGGAAGTCATTCGCCACAGGACAGGTGTCGTCTTCTTTGCAGAGTCTCAACCTAATATAAACTTATTTTGACCTGTACGTATGTTGGTTGTCTATTTAATTACTTATATACTATTGCGAGACTTCCTCTGATTTGTCTGTAAAACTTACCTTTTGTCCCGAAGTTGTATCCTGGATTTTGACATGCTGTCCTGAATTATGGTCCTAAACTGTGACCCTTTGTCCTGAATTTTTGCACTCACTATCCTGAATTTGCACCCATGCCAGTTGGTCACCCTGGGACTGCCCTATAGGGACAGGTAAAACTAGGGTGATCATCTTGCTGCAGGCCAGTGTGGACACTCGGTCCAGTTCTGTGCTTTGGTGTGATTGCATGATATATTCAGGCTGCTGTAGTTTATTTTCCTTCCATTGAACTAATTAGACCAACAAACCTGAAATGAATGATTTAGAAAGTAAAACGTTCTGGATTGGAAACAGTTCCCACAATGGGCTGGAGTAAGGGTAACACCCTAGGTTAAATATTCTTAGGGACAGCATGCTTTGCTTGAACAAAAACATTTTTATCCACCCTGTCGGAGAGGAGAGACATCCTGCAGCTGTTATGATGAAGATCAATAGAACTGAATACTGCTCTATGCTGTTATCCCTTCTTGATACAAAGAGGCTTTAATGATATGTGAAGCGTAATAGGTATGGTTGCCTTATCTTCCCCCGAACCTTGGGCCTCCCTTCCTAACAACAGACCAGCCTCCTTTTTAAGGCTGTCAAGTTGTTCTCTGAGCCCTGAGGTGGATCCAACAGGGTGGTTTTGTTATCTGGGTGCAGAGCCTTGCCTCGGCCTGCTGGGTTCCTCCCATCAGACCAGGATTATTGAAGGATCTCACCTAACTTCCCTCCTTTCACTTGTGTGCTGCCCATATCTACACTGGACAGCTTGGTCTCCATGTAGGATCCCCTCAAAATCACATTAGCAGTTTCCTGCAGAGGGCTAGTGGAGATTTGTATACTCCTGTATACAGAGGTACTTCTTACTTAGCTATGAACTTAGGGAGACATAATCAAAACATGCTGTGCAAGAGTGTGTATGCATTCAAATATATGGGCAAAACTTGCCCTTCAACAAACTATCTTATCATACTCTGCATGCCGCACCTAATCTAAACTACTGTTTACACAGCCATTATTGTTAGAATAATTGATTGTTTAGCAGTTGTGTAAATGTCCTCAAAAGATTTTCTGAGTAATTGCCAAGATAATAAACAGAAGAGCGTTACACCTCCCAATCTCCTATTGCATTCCAAAATACACAGCAAATTTGCAACCTTTGAATCCTTCAATATTAAACCTCTTTATGTGGTTTAAAGGGGGGAGATCTTTCTAGTCACAGATCTAGATGCACACTCCAGCTCCTGCCATGCTCTCTGATCCTACCTATTTACTTACCTACCTCCAGTTTTGACATCTACGCCTCTTAAATTCCATCCCTCTGACTCTAAATACGATGTCCTTCAGTCTGTTTCTGTCTCATTTCAATTTTTCAGGCACTGCTGTCAAAATGTCTAATTGGCTGTTTGCTGCCAACCCCCTGGCACTTCCCTGTCTCTTCCTCCAGGATTTCTTTAGACCAGTAATTTGAACAGGGTCGGCTCCTTTATTAGGCTGGAGGAGCGCCCCCCGACTGCTTTCTCACAGTGCGAGAAGCAGAAACACAAAATGGTATTTTAAATACCATTTTATGTTTCTGCTTCTCGCGCTGTGAGAAATCAGAAGGCAGGGGTATGCCTGGTTGGTGGCGGGCGGGAGGGTATGCCTGGTTGGGGGCGGGCGGGCGATCAGGTCGAGGAGTGGCTTGCACCACTCTGAGTACCCTGACTGTTTGGTCAGCCCTCCACTTAGTAGTTCTGGAAGTCTGTTGGCCTATTGTCATCTTATGTACAGGCAGTTCCATAGGCAAGGCTAAAGGCGACAGCTTTAGCCACTTTGGCCTTCCCAGTGGAAGCAAGAGGCAAAATCGCAACTCAAGGCCTTCTGCATGAGTGCGATTCTTTAGCTGATTCCCGTCTTCATGAGTAGCTGAATCTATGCCATTGCAATATGCTCATTAATGACAGTGCATATTTGATCAATCTCTTAAGTTTATATCCATATCTGCCATTACCCTATTAATATCTCTTTTCTGAAAGCCAATGTCGGTATTTCTTCTTTCCATACCCAAGTAGAGTAATCCATCTTGAGTACACTTCATACACAGATACATATCTTCCAGGGTAGAGTCACTATCCAGCTGGAACATCACCAATTTAATCCAGTTGTGTTTGAAGCCTGGTGCCACTAATACAACTCACAGACTGTGTGCAGAACCTTTGGTATTGTATTTTGGGGTGCAGAACCATTAACAGAACATCATCAGCATGCAGAACTATTAGACTTTTCTCATGTTGCATATTTAAGAAGTCTTTGCATTATGATTGTAGCTAGGGGTGCCATCCACACACAAAGTGTGGCATAGATGAGGCCAGGCCTGTTGACTTACTCCATGAGGAGGACGTAAAGTACAGATTGTACTTCTTTCTTTACCTAGCAAGTGTACCATCAGTATCTAGCCTCCCAATCTGTGCACAAGGACCTGGCCCAAGTTTCATCCATACTTTGATCTTACCTAAGTGCAGCCATCTCAGTTAATGAAATGCCTTATTGGCATCAAGAACAATCATCGCATTTTCTGTGTTGCTTCTTTGCCTCTCCTTTTGAATTAGATGAAGGCCTCTAAGTGATTGTGTGGTGTCGCCCACCGGCTACCACAAATCTAGACTGATGTGGGTAAATCAGGATAGGTGCCACCCATTCCAACCTAATAGAAAAGACTTTAGCGAGGATCTTTATATGACGATTAAGGAGAAAAAATAACTTGTGAGAAGAACATGTTTGAGGGTATTTAACAGGTTTGGAGAGAGCTGCTTGCAGATCCTGCTTATTTGTTGTAACTCCTTGAACAGAAGATGAAGAGGGTTTACATACTGTTTTGTATTGTTAAAATTGCAGAGATCAGATAAATTAAAACAATCACCAGGTAAGCTACTTCGACAATTTAAAATCAGAAAGAAATTTTGCAAGAGGTGTAATCTGTCATGATTCTTAAAAACCATTTTGAAACATTCTTTAAAAACAAATATTTATGTCGCGCTGAAAGAAAAGTGCCAGACATGCAAAAGAAGCTGCTTAGAAAATATATATCTCACCGAACTATACATATTCCCTCCTGATCTTTAATGGATTCTATAAAAGAATAGATTTGGTGAGCAGGATTAGTTCTAATCCTCCATCTCAATTGGACTTTACCCATTTGTACGTTTGGAATTTGGCTAAATAATTTAGAACATCCATATTTTCCAGAAAATATTTTTCTTTAAAAAATAAATTGAGCTTTCATCACATAAATATACACAAACTTGACTTAGTGCCTGATTAAGATTTCAGTGGACGGGTTACTCCAAAATGTAAATCATGCCCATAAGCTTTTGAAAATTATTTCTTTAGAAATTACTGGTTAGGAGATAGAATATGCAGGACATTTATATACAGTACACTACTTAACAAGTCAGACATGTGTATCATCCTAAAGATTTCAGGAATATACAAAACAATGTTTCATTTTTTGATCCAGTGATCCCTGTGATGGGATACCCTGTCCCACTGTATTGACTGAATTGTAGATGTTTTAGGTGAGCTAAAAGACACTTTTAGAATGTTTCCTTCTATTCCTAGAAAATGTCTTTGCCTTTCCATATCTAGTAATTCACAACCATATAATGGGATCATTTTCTCTTGAATAGCTTTAATTAATCAGTGGAAGAGTTGAAAAACCACCAAACTGTGTTAGATTCTGTGCTGCAATTAGATAATATTAATAAAATACTTAGGAGTTTCATATGCATTTTTTCCATGTGAGTGTCCTAGCGTAGTTATATGGAGAGTCCAATGCCGAAATACTGAAACTGACCAACACTTTAAAACTTCTGACTGTCCAGCCACAAAGAATTTCAAATTATTTTTCTACCAAGAATGAGAACATTTGTTTTTTCAAATCGTCAGCAGATAAAAAACTGTCAATATCTTTTCAAAAAATGTTTGGCAAAAAACAAGTACATGCAGAGCCAATAGGTCTTGCCTATGCAAGATCTATTGGTTTTGTCAATGTTTTAGACATATTCTACAGCAGCCCACCTGGTGTGCAGCATAGCTGAAAGTTTTTTTAAAGTGTTATGAAGCAGTTAATGCTGGCCGTGTCACAGTTTTTTTTTTTGACTTTCAACCATACTGCACAGCAGTCACCCAGTCAGGGCACAAGTCGGGGGTACACTTTAGTACACGGCGTCCTCCCACTATTTTCGCAGGGTGGACCCTGTCCACCCTGCAATGAGTGGGTCCCATTGAAATATGCTGAACTTGTCCCGGTGTAATTCTCAGACACTGGGACACATTCAACAATGCCGGCACCTTGTCTACTTTCGTTTCAAGCAGCAATGTACAGTCAAGGGGGCTTTCATATGTCAGACTCCAGCTGGGCCCATAACAAAAGCCAAATTTAAAGGGCCATCAGGCCTCCTTTTGTCCTACTATCCTTTTTCTGAGCCTTACACCTAGATAGAAAAAAATGCAAGGGAGGGGACACAAAGGCACATGGCTGGTTGTTATCACTTCTTAAATATTTTCGAGAGCCATGCTTTTTACGTTGTTCGATCCCTGTATATAAGAGATATGCATGCACTCTAAGAATGTCAGATGCATTGGTCTGTTCCAGTAGGTACACAAATAATAATTTAAATATCACTATTTTTGTTTATAGCACTACTCATCCTAATGCAGTGTGCTTTATATCACAGCATACATATACATTAAATCCTATAAATGTGTAAATCAATGTACAGGAGGTGTTACATAAGTAAGTGAGGGTTACAACTTGTAGGAGTCACATGTCATCATCATTTAGCTTTATTTCGGTTAAAAAGCATATAAGTATTGTCAAAAAGTGACAGCACATGTTAAAACCCAAAATCAATTTGGTACCACAGACAAACGTGGTCCAGTAAGAAGCAACAGCAAATATTATTTAAACATAGGACCATAAGAGTGCCCTGTACGGTTTCGCTCCTCCGCTACAAATTGAGAGAATTAGGAAAGAACATAAGACACAAAACAATCTAAAAAATATAAAATACAATTCATTCTATGCATTAATTTTGTTTTTAGATAGCTAATGGAATTACATTCTCAACTATAAGCCCGAGGATATAAACATGCATTATAGTTCAAATACTGTACAGCTCGCATGCTGGTTCAGCCTGATCGTCAGCACCTCTAGGAGGCATAGACTTCTGACAAGATCAGCTAGGCGATCTAGAGGCCATCTCATACCTAGATATATTCATCACAAGGGTATTATACCACAGATGCGTTAGGTTAGTTTAGAAACAGATGAGATGGATAATAGTCAGTCTCCTCCCCTATTCAGTAGTTTCCTCCTTATGCCCCACACACAACCCAGAAACTTGGCAACTACACAGACTATCCCTTGTCTGGTATCGGATCTGAGTATACGTATGGCATCACTGTAGTCCCGCATCCCTAGCTGCTTGCATAATGGTTTAAGCCACTGTGCTCTAGGACGAGGGTAGGCGGGGCAAGCAAATAAAATGTGCGCTGGAGATTCTGGAGCCGTAGTACACAAAGGACCGTGATGTCACCATGGGGTTGCACCATGAGCTACTAAGTACATTAAGGTGGAGCGTGCCGAACCTAAACTGCATAGTTTCTGGTCCATAGAGGTCTGGATAGAATCTAGGTTGGAGTCAAGGAGGGCAACTGATTTAAAATCTGTCAAATCTGAGCTTAACCGGCCTTCGTTTGACTTGGTAGCTGCCAGTATTGCAATTAAATTTGATTGTTACTGGGAAATGAGGATGGATCCCTATTTGCCCACTGCTCCTCTAGCCCTATATTTGCTAATAGAAGTTTGGTGTTCTTTAGCCAACCTAGCTTTTTCTGCTTATCTAGGGAGATATCTTCATCTAGGGCCCTAGCGTAGGAGGTTAACTCTGGGGTGGTATTCACAAACAGAGGGACGAAGGGCTTTTATACATGAGGTCCAGCACAGTTGGCCAAATGCAATATGAAAATTAAAGTTGTGCTGTTCCTGAATGATCTAGAATTCAGCAATATACAAAGGACAGTAGGCTACAGAATCCATTTCTTTGGAATGTAATGCCCTCACACACCCAGTTGGGTGTCATGCTTCATCATCGGGCTGCTCCTCGTCTGGCCGGCACTGCAATGCCTGACGGGCTCCCGATAAGGGGCACTTTGGTGGAGATCTTTTTCCAAATAGCCGTTTGGTGCCATGAGGGTGAGAGATTTAGTGAGTGTAGACGAATAAGTGGTGTGTGATGTTTATGTGAGTTAAAACAGGATTGGGAGTACCAGCAAAAATAACTTTAGTTGTGGGGTCTCCTACCCTGATTAAAATAAAGAGGAAAGACTCAATGCTAAGTTAATGTCTTAGGTGTGGTGCTCTTCTGTGTGGTTGGTCAACATGTTTCTTCGCAATTCTATAATTCTAGAGGCAATTCGTCAGGACCTAAAGTTAAAAAACTATCTTGCATTTCTTAATTAAGTAATTGAATGCTTTCAAATCTTTGCAAATTGAGGTGCGAATTAGAGTACGGAAAATAAATTGTGCCGTTCATGGTTGTAGTCTGAGAGGCAGGCATGCCAAAGCCTGCCGCAGCTGAAACATCTTTCCACGTATCTGGCTTTGCACGGACTTAGTGAGATGGGAGGCGTCTAAATAACCATTTCCCTTAAACCTTTGTATTTATTTCCACAGCATGGTTACATTATTTATCTCTGCACATTTTACGAGTCTTGTTTTACTGTTTGCAATAAAAAAACAACAAAAAAGTAAACAGTGCCCTCAGTTCAAGGTAGTGCTTTACTTGGTCTGAACGGGCAACTAAGGACGGGCATGGAGGTGGGGATACAGGCAGCGAACAAGAGAGGGAGGGGGAGGGGGAGGGAGAGGGGGGTAGCAGCATGGCAAGGGGTTGGTTAAGAGGGTTGAAATAGCAACATGGGGAAAAAAATAAATAGTACCATAATAACAGAGCGAGCAGCGGACGGACACTAATCAGAAGGAATCCATTTGTGCTTGGTTCTTTTTCCAGTAAAGAAACAAGAAGTGACGTCTGGCATGCAACGGCCAATTAGGAGGCAGCAAAGAAGAGTAACAAAGACGCCAACAAATAGTAAGCAATGGACGGGCTCCAAGCCCTTTTATGTCAACTATAGTGTCTCGCAAGCGAGAGCGCATGCGCTAGCGTGTGGCTCAAGCAGACTCAACCATAAAAAAGAACTTAGATTAAAATACAGCTGTGCTTAAACTAGTTTCTTGTTTTGATTTTGGTAGACAAAAGCCCACTTTTTCAGACTTCTTCCAGATTCCAAATATTTGTTTACTAGCTGAATAACTTGCAACAGACCGGGAAGTATGTTCAAGACTTTTAATTTACTCCACAAAATCACTCTAACTACTGAATAGAAGTCCTCCTCAACCTCCACAAAGCAGCAGGACCCATCTACTATTTGAACCTTCTGAAGAACTCTAATAGATGAAACCATGGTCTAGTGTAGACTGTTCTTTGTGAGTCAAAGGGAACTAACTTAACTGATGAGGGCCACTCATATAAACAGTGTAAGAAATTGGAGTATTTGTTGAGGGAGTTGAGAACCCACCTCAAATAATAATCACTGTCCTTGTTAGGGCAAATCACTAGAGTCACTAAATAAACCAGTGCTTAATCCTCTTGTAGATTTTTTTTTGTTACGGAGTTTTATATAGCGCGAACTTGACCCAGTTTTGGGTATTAGAGCGCTTTACATAGCACCAGTTGCGTTACATGAGGACACATTCATTTTTGTTAGGGCTGGGAGATTAAGTGATTTGCCCAGAATCACAGGATGTTCAGCGTAATTGCCGAGACTCAAACCTGATTCCCCAGATTCGAGGTCGACCGCCCTAGTCGTTAGGCCAACTCCTCTCCCCATTTGGTACAAAGCAGTTAGGCTTAATTTACAGGCAATATGTAAAGTGTTTCTGCAGCACTCAAACTCCAATGAAGTGAAAACACACCACAAGAATACTCCCAAACCAATTTAGAATAATAGAGTAAGCTTTAATTAATACAATTACATAAAAATGACAATAATCTAATAAGTAGAACTGTTGATATAATTTTTTTTAATTTCAAATAAAAATAGCGCCAAAAATCACAAAGTGCCAACTGCAGGTATCTGGTTGAGCTAGACAGGGTCTAAGTCAAAAGTTCAGGCTGTCTGTGATGGAGCACAGGTTAATAAAAGGACCAGGTCTGTCTTGGTGGAAACTTTACCTTTGCACTTTGAAATTTTTATAGAGAAAAAGTGATTGCCATTGAGCCGTCGGCGGGCAAACAGCACAGTGGATCCTGTGCAGGGCTGGAGGGCAGCAGGTTGTAGAAGAGTAGGGTACTGGTTTGGTCATCAATAAAGGCGAGAGAGCTTCAAGTGGGCGTAGTCAGAAGTCTGTGCCTAGGAAGCTCTCGATGTCGATGGGTTGCTGTTCAGAGCCGTACCCTATGAATCCCTTTACATAAACGTTTCTGCAAGTCAGATTTCCTTCAGCAGGGCAAACCATCAAGCTGAGGCCAACCGGCAACTTGATAGCTGCATCTTTGATGGTAATCCATTTCTCCATCTGTTCTACAGACAGAAAGTCGGCAAAAAGTTTCTAAGTCACATCTTTTGCAGCTTGGATGGAAAGAATACACTCTAACACCAGCCAAGTGTCCAGGACATGGGGAGCACCACTTGGGGGTTATGACTCACTCCAACAGAGGCCAGCAGCAGGGTCAAAGGCAGGTCCAGCTGGAACTGGTCAGCTGGGAAGTTACAGGGGTGGAGGCTTTGGAAGGGCATTGTATCCCTGTAGCTCAAACAGGAAGTCAGCCAACTAATCCTTCTGATCCTTGGTGTCTTGTCTGGGGGTCCTGAGTTCACGGCAAGCAGGTTTAGTCTTCCTTCAGGTTCTTCAGACAGCAGGGTAGTCCCTCCAACTATTCACAGGTCTGGGGGCATTATGAGGCGAGGTCTTTGGGGTCGACGTTTATGCCCAGTGCCAGCCTGTGGGTGGAGGGCAAGCCTTTGTCCGCACCTAAACCAGTCCTGGTCAGTTTCTCTGCCATCCTCGGGTTTGGTCCAGCCCTACTAGAGAGACAAAGGGGAGGCTGGCCTAGATGTGCGCTTCAATCACCAGCGACAAGGTAGGTATCCTTTGAAGCTGAGGAAGGGACTGGGCACAGCCAGGAGGCCATCTGCTAAGGCAGGAGTCTCCTTCCCACTCCCTGAGTCCTTTGTCCACTGTCTGCGAGCAGTACACATCTCACCACACGGAAGCCATCAGGGGTCACGTGCCAGCTAGACACTGGCAGAAAAGCTTTTTGGTTTAGGAATGAAAAAGAAAACTTTCTAAAAGTGTCATTTCCAAAATACACTTTCTAAAAGTGCCATTTCCAATATAGTAATATAAAATCTGACTTGTATCCATGTAATACTGCAATAATTGTCATTCTGATTTCTGCAGGAATTCCTGAGGGCCATAGTGCTGAGATGGCATTAAATTTGTTTCTCTAATGTTTTTTTGAAATCTTTTTATTGAAGTTTATCACAAACAACCATAAATAAAACGATACATAACCCAACCAAAACCATTGAGTAGCTTCGCTATATATATACTGATGAACAACATATGGCAATGTCAGCCTGATCCAGACTACAAACATCAGAGCAAAAACAAAAGACCCTACTCAGTTCATAAAAGCCAAGGGGCCAACATCAGGCCCACACTGTTCCCTAACCATACCTGTATTCTCTGCTCCACCCAAGTCCTCAACCCTTCACTCCCCTTCCTTCTCAAGCCACCAATCTCATATCTTCGCAAACTTCCTGGGGCAATCACACACCCGGTAAATAAGTCCTGCGCCTGCCAGCACCATTCTATATTGGCCTTGCAGTCCCTTACTGTCGAAAGCACTGTGCAGCCACAGAACTCCACCACATCCCTCCTGGCCACCACCAGTGCCACATTGTAAAGCAGGAGAGTATACCTATCCAGTTTCACCTCACCCCATGTGCCTAGGCAGAGTAATAGAGGAGTGAGCACCATGGCCTCCCCCACTGCCCCCGAAAGCCTACCCTGGACCCCCTTCCAGAAGGCCCACACTTAAGGCATCCCCAAAGTGTGTATGAGTGTACCTTGCTGCCCACATTCCCACAGACAACTGTCCAAATTGCACAACTCCATCGCCTGGTTCCGAGTGCATGAGCAGTAAGCCCGGTGCAGTAGCTTCACCTGGATGAACCAGAAACCCGCCCAAATAGCCACCTCCCTGAGATACCTGCAGGTCACCTCCCGCCTGTCAACCTCCAAGAGACACAGGTCGCACTCTCAAGCGATTCATGGACCTCCCTGCCCAAAATAGGTACCGGTAGATCCCACACAAACTCGCTCATGCTGTCTACCGTCTTCTGCAAAGGGAGGGAATTATAAAGCATATGAAGATAACCAACAAAGGTCTGTGCTATTACTGCGGGCATTTCCACCCACTCCCCCCACAGCATACAAACTACTGGGATCCATTGTTGGCCCTCGTCCTTCCAGGCCGGCCAGGCCAGCATCATGCCCACCTTATTTCCCACCCTGTACAGCATGGTCTTCTGTGCCCGGTAAAGGTTCCTCACCTACAGGTAAACCAGCCGCCTATATTCCTCCTGCAGCTGATCCTACGACTGAGTATGCTCTGGGTAAGGTCGCTCGACATACTCAGTCTCACCATCTGACAGCTCCCTCTCCAGGTCCAGCTCCAGCCTCTTGTGAAGTCACTTACAGTTCTTGCCCACCACATGCACAATCAGCTGACCATGGGCCACTGCCTTATACACCTCCCAGAGTATCACACTCGAGGACACCGACTCCACATTCTCCTGGAAGTAATGGCTAGACACCTCCAAAACATGGTGGCGAGTGTCCCAGTTCGTCAGCTCTCATGGGTCCAACCGCCAACCAGAACTAAGACTAAGCCCGGGAATCCAAAGCTCTTTAGCAATCTGTGAGGGTTCTGAGACAACCCTAGTCAGGTAGGTGGTGTTTCTGAACCTAGAACGTTGGGACCCAAGTATCAGAAAATAACCCATTCATGCTAATGAATGTAAAGCATTAGCTGCAGACAAGAACTGTCCCCCCCCCCCCCCAGAGGCATCAAATGCCACAAGTCCTCCAGCCCCTTGGCTCCCAGAAAGGAGAGAAGTCTTGGGTCATCCTTGGCACCCCTCTGTCCATACTATATGATTCTCGTCGCCATGCAGGGTCAAGTTGAGATCCCTCCCTACCAACACCACTGCCTCTGGGCAGTATACTATCCATTTTTCCATACTCTTCAGGCCAGGCCCCTGAAGACCGGAAGGAAGATACCTGGAGGCTACCATCAGGCTCTCCCCATTCCACAAGTCACCTACCGGTGCCCAGCAAACCGAAGGATCAGCCCATGTATGTGTTATCTGGAGCAGCATGGACCTACGAACCAAGATTACGACTCCCCCGGGCCTATGTCGAGTAGCCCAACTGAACCAACGGCTTAAATGTACTCTTCCCCAGGAAATCACAGTGGGAACCATTTAGGTGTGTTTCCTGGACATGATAAGGTCCGGAGCCTGTTGTGCTGACTACCGCTGCATCACCCCTACCTCAGCTTGTTTCCAAGCTCATTCACATTCAAGGAGAGGAGTCTAAGGGAAGTGCCCGCAGCTACATTCTGGCCGCACCACTACCCCACCGCCACTATGACTCCAGTGCAATTAAAACCACTGTAGCCCTTGTGCATCGGGTATAGAACGACCCACCCCTAACACCTGAGGTTCCTGTTGCTACTCCAACTGTAGGTACATAGGTACAGCTTACCACCATGTCCATCAGGTGCACGAGGGGTAGTAAGTAGTAGTAAGTATACTTTATTTAGATTTAAAAATATCCTTAAAAGAACACCTCAAAGTTACACAGCAATACATTTTAAAAACAGAACCTTAGCATAAAAGCAGTAGTTGATAGAAACTTCAAATTACAATAAAAAACTTCACCGATATATCAATGGAATAAGGACTTAGGGCCATATGTAGGTAGCATACAAGTTACCACTTCTTAAATACCGAACTTTACCGATTCGGTATTTAAGAAGTGGTAACTCGTATGTAGGTAATCACTCGGTAAATATTACCGAATCGGAGAAATTCGGTAATTACCGAATCGGTATTTACCGATTCGGTAATGAGGCATACCTTCCCATTAATTCCTATGGGCCTCCAGGCCCATAGGAATCAATGGGAAGGTATGCCTCATTACCGAATCGGTAAATACCAATTCGGTAATGGGGGGAGCACATTCAAGGGTGGCAGGGTGTCACATTGACACCCTGTTGCACCCCTGATTCCTGCATGTGTGCACATGTGGCGCACATACATGCCCTAAGGGCATGTATGTCTGCCACATGGCACTGTTAGTCCAGCAAAATATTGCTTTTTGCAATGAATTCGTTATTTAGCACCAATTTATATTTGGTGCTAAATACCGAATTATTTTCCCTACACATCACTCATTTGAGTGTCACCTACATCTCATTTCAGGATTCGGTATTTACCGAATCCTGAAATGTTCCCCCTACATAGCAAAAGCCTAAATACCGGTCAGTAACGGGATATTTACCGAAAATCGGCCGTTACCGACCGGTATTAGGCTACCTACATATGGCCCTTAGTGTGCAAAATGCAATGACCAGTATAACGTTTAAAGTGCATTTGAATTCAAGTGTTTGACAAAGACCGTAAATACAGTCCAATGGACCATAAAATTACAGCCAATTGTGCAAAGCAACAGTCAGATAAAAAAGTGTTAGCAGCATTTGAGAAATCACAAAATAAAATGAAATAGCTCTTGAAAAAGCATAAAAACAAACCAACCCGTTACTGCTTAAGAGAACGGTAAGCATGTCGTAAAAGAATTGTAAAAGCAATATTTAAACCTGTGTTTTCTGGCATTAATACTGCAATAATTGCTTGTCTACACGTTTGGATTCCCAGCCTGTTCCACTCAGTTTTCAGTTTACGTCTACGTTGTGACATAAAAGATGGACAAAGGCAAACTATATGCTCCATGGTGCACGAGGGGTGATACTTGGCCAGCCCCACTGGATCAAGGCCCTCTAGAAGAAGTCCACCCTGCCCCACCCACTCCCCTCAATCCCCCTCCCCTCAGAAGGTCCATCAGTACTGCTCCATCAAGACGATCACTTAGGCGACTTCGTCAGCAGTCATGGGGGTGATCCTCAGTGGGTCCACCCCGCCTCAGCCACACCAGAGCCATCGATCCATTCTCTGATAACTCCAAAGCAGGAGTCAGGACCTCCCAATGATGTGCTGTGGGCTGAGGGGTTTCACGCTGTATCTCTGTGACCACCTTGTCCCTTTCAGTGCATGCCTCAGGACTGATGGGGGTAACCCTCTACATGGATGCCATGATGGCCACTGAATCTACCACTCTGAGATTTTCTAACCAGCCCGATCCTGCAGCATCGGATGACCTTGCCACTCCAACCAGGTCCCACACCTCCTTCACCTCCATAAAAAAGTGCACTGTAAGGCCCACCGTCAACCAGAGACGGGCGGGTAATAGCAAGGCATACTTGAGGATGAGGTGCCACAAATGTTCCTTAACCACCAGTAAAGACTGCCGGATCGCGGTTGTATCATCTGGGTAAATACCGGGCTGTTCTCAATGTGGGCATGGGCCAGTTGAAGAATATGGTCTTTAGCTCTAAAATTAAACTAACAAGCCACAATGGGCCTGGAAGTGCCGGAGGCTGGCCCTGTGTGACCTCTCCACCAAGAACAGCAGCATCACCGTGCCCCTCAGCACCTCAGAAGCCAGTCAGTACTCCACAAACAACTCTGTTGAGGGGCCCTCCACCTTCTCTGGGACTCACACCATGCAAACATTGTTTTGTTTGTTTCGTAAGGAGCGACCTTCAGCATCCTCCACCCTCGCTGGGAGGACTGCCACCTCCCTCTACAGCTAGCCCAACCTTTCCTCATGGTCTGCCATAGATGGATACACCCCGGCAATATTCGATTCAACATCTGTGACTCTCTCAGCCAGTTTAGAGTAATCCACCCTTAGAAGGCCTACGCTGATCACCACCACCTCAATCTTGTGCTCCAAGGCATCCTTCATGTCTCAAATAGCTGCCAGTATCATGGCTGTGTTAGTCTCCAGATCCTTAGTAGGCTGGCTGTCTCATGACCATCTGCTGCTGCTGCCCCCTATGCCGATGCAGAGCTCCCCGGCTCCTCAAGTGGAGAACAACAAGTTAGGAGAGTTCCCCACAAATTCCATCATGGAGCCGTCTCCTGGGCCTCTGCGATCCAAAGGCACCAGCCCTGGCCCCAGCCGGCAGCTCCAGCCGCACAGGCCTCCGCAAAAGCACTCTAAAGCCTGACCTGCACCTGAGGGGAACCTCCGGCCCCTCCAGGTTTCCCCCAGCACACCAGGATCACTGCACCTCAGATTGCAGTTGCAGGGAACCTCTCAACCACCTCCAGGTCTGTGACCTGTGTGGGACCACACTGCTGAGCCCTCCAGGGAAGAGTCCAGTCAAATGGGGGTCCCCCTACGGTCTCCCGTGCTCCACAAGCCTTCCAGGGGACCCCAAGTGGGGAGGTATAAGAAGCTGGCATGGAATATGATGCACACTTAAGCGGGCACCCTGCACCAATCCAGACAACCCTTATGGTGATTGTATTGGTCTTAGGCAAGCATAGAAAGCTCTCTAAGTGGTAGCTGTGGAGAGCAGCCTTCATGCTTAGTCTAGAAGGAGTGTAAAACAGCTTGTTTTACCAGAACATAATCCTATAGCTATAGATTAAGCAAAAAAGAACCATAAAATGTATTTATAAAAATATGTATTTATTATAAGACACTCACTAGCACATACAGTTATCTCCTAGCTTGAGATATCCACAATGAACACAATACATTTCAATAGAAACAGGTAAGTAGCACGAAATAACAGTGGTCACCAGGGGGAGACCAAAACATATGCTAAAATAGTGGTATGCGAACCACGACTCAAATCAAGACTATAACCAGAAGATGTAGAAGTGCAGGGGACCCAAGGAACCACCCGAGGTAAGTAACCAGGAGCCCCACAGAGGCCGTGTGAACACGATTGCGGGATCCATGCGCCAATGGGTAAGTCGCTGTGACAATTTTAGAGAATAAGGACCCTGCCTAATGGATCCTGAAGAAACTGTATGGAAGACAGAAGGTTGGAGAGCCGCCCCACCCGTGGATACATTAGGAACCAGGATACCTGCACCAGGGAAGCCGGGTGTATAGGTGTGAGGTGGCGTCAGAAACCACAGTCAAACTCAATGGAGGACTACAGAAAGATGCCACTGCTGGAGAAGGTGAAAGTGTACGGTGGAACCCAAAGGTAGATTCAAGGTGTGAAAAACCTGCAAGCAGAGCGGACAGAGTCTATGCCACTCAGGAGTGACCAGGATGCACAGAAGATGAATGCCCACCAATGTCGAGTTTTGCAGGAGAGCGGACAGTGACCTTGAAACTGCAGCCGTGTGGGCCAGGCAAAGCTGTGGAAGACCGAGCCATACATGAGCTATACCATGTTGGATGTCGAGAGTTGAGGGGTTGGTATTCGGCTGGAGCACCAACAAGCCTTGGTAACTGCAACCAATGTGGAAGTTGAAGAGGGTGCAATGGGGGGACCAGCAAGGTCCAGGAAACTCCCCACAGGCAGGGGAGTCAGGGCAGGCCTGAGCAATCAGGGGAGCCCAAAGAATTCAAAGATGACCCTCTAGAGGACCCACAGGCCGGAGGCACTTGAGTCGCGAGAGGACCTCGAGCAGTGCACCAAAGATGCTGGCCCAGGGTGCAAGTGATGTGTTTAGGACAAAGATCTTGGTCACTGGAGATGTTTGAGGTTGGGGCTACTTGGAGACCAAAGATCTTGGTGGAAGGAAGCCAACAAGCCTTTGCAGCTGCAAGTAGACTTGGTGGACAGGGGTTCGGTTTCTGAGACTACGACGAGGGACATTGGCCTCAAACTTGGTGAGAGGACAGGGTAGGCCTCAAGGGATGTTGAGAACCTCAACCTGTGTTGCTGAGCCTTTTGGAATCCGTGATAACCCGGGATCAGCAGACCGGTCAGATTAGTTGCGGTGCCTGCAGATACAGGGAAGTAACTCCTTCACTTCAAGGGAGATTCCTTCAGGTGTCTTGGATACCCACAGGCCTTGAAAGGTTCCTGAATGCACCATGCACGGGCATGGACGTTGCAGCAGATGAGCAGGGTGACGAAATCAGGAGCAGCAGGAGTCTTCCTGGTTGCAGCTTTGATGCCAAGAGCAAAGTCCAGAGTGCCCAGACGATTGAAGAAAAAGTGGTGTCTGAAATGAATCTTGTCCCAGGACGAATCTAGGGACCACCCACAGGTAAGCCGTTACATACCCTAAGGAAAGGGTTGGGACGATTCAGGGGTCCCTTCCTAAGGAGGCGCTGGACAAGGGGGAGGATACGCCCCTGTCCTTTGTCCAGTTTCGTACCAGAGCGGGAGCCAACGTCTCCCTGAACTGGTTTTAACTGGACTGTGCATGGAGGGCACCAAGTGCGCCCTGCACGCAGACTATGTGGCGCTGGCAAGCGCCCCCACCCTGCCCCAATACACTAAACCCTGTCTGGGAGATGGCCACACCTCCCTGTGACAGGATACCCCTGCCCGAGCTTGGCTCAGTAGCAGGAGGGCAGAAACGTGTCTCTGGCCGGCAGCAGCCATAGCTTGCTGTCTGGGTCTGGAAGACTGGTACCGGGAGCACAGAGGGCCTCCCACAGGAGCTTTACGGTGCATGGAATCATACATCCCACATGGTTTACGGTGTGGGGGAATAATTCCAACATGTTTGATACCAAACATGATAGGATTCGTTACAGTCAGTTTCGAGATGGTCATCGCGTAATGACGCGGTGCCGCTCTATATGTTATATTGCAGTCTCACTTACAACCCGGGTGAATGGACTCCGTAGGTTGCAGGGATGACCTGTGTAATAAAGTGAATCCACACCAGATGAAGATATGTGGTAAGAGGTATTTATTACAGCCTCAACCAACAGCCAGCATATCAACTGTCATCATAGAACCCTCTCATGACAGAACCTCAGAACAAGCTGGTTCCATGCCTAGTGTTCTGGCATGGAGCCATGTTACATCATTACACTTCTTCCTCTTTACATTAGAACAAAAGTAACATGAGAACAATAAACACATTTGAACAACAAGAAAAAGAAGGTAGAAAGAACTACACAAAATCACGTAAATGCAAAGGAAACCTGCGTGTTCTGACACCCCTACAAGTACTATCAGACCTTACATCAATGTCTGAGGGAAAACGATAAGAAGTATCATCCCTCCTGTCGGCCACACCACACCCCCGAAAATGTGCTACACGACTATGATTCCAGATGCGACCATCATCTGTCTTGACAGCATTTTCAAACAGCTTAATGATAGTTTTTGGAGAGGTATATTTTGACCAATTTTGACACCCAACAGGAGCTTTGACCTTTACTTTATCTCCAACCTCAAAATTTGTAACTTTCGCATTATTCCTTCTATCAACATAAATCTTCCTTTTGTTTTGCAGAGACACTTCTTTGTCTCTCCATTCCCCAATACCATTGTTTTTCAAACCCTTCCCAGCAACCATCCAGCCAGGACACAAACAAGTATTTGGAGACCTTCCCCAGAGCAGTTCAAAAGGAGTCTTCCCCGTTGATGCATGAGGAGTGTACCTGTAGGCTGTTATACGACACTGCAGTTCTTTTCTCCAATCTAAACAGTTTACCTTTGCTAATTGTATACTCTCCTTTAAAGTCCTGTTAAATCTCTCCAAAGCACCATTCGCCTCTGGATGATATAATGCAATTTTTTTATGTTCAATTCCACATTTTACAAACTACTCCTCCATCTGAGCAGAACAGAACTGCGGACCATTGTCAGAAAGAATAGAGTTAGGAAAACTCTCGCGTTTGAACACAGATTCTAAAAAACTGATCACAGAAAGAGAAGTGATCTCTCTCACCAAACTCACCTCCACCCATCGTGAATACAAATCCAGCAACACCAACAGGTAAGGAGTCTGATGTTCTCCATGCAATGGTCCCACAATATCGATAGCTAATTCATCCCATGGACTTTTTGGTAAACTTCTACAAACCATAGGTGAATATCTTGGTTTGAGCACCTTATCACTAGCTTGACAAGGTGTACACTCCCTAACAGTACGTTCCACCATCAAATCTAATCCAGGCCACCAGAAATCCTGTCGGATGCGCTCTTTGGTTTTAGAAATGCCCATATGCCCTTCATGAGCCATGTTCACGATGACTTCTCTCAAACTCAATGGGGGAATCATTCTTGTGCCCCTCATTAGAACCCCATCAACAACAGCTAACTCATTCGCAATTAAGGACCAAGGTTTAACCAGACTTCGAGACTTATGCTGTTCCAAAAGAGACATCACAGAACACAATTCACTATCCTTTTGCAACTCATCCCTCCACTCATCTTCCTTTACAGCCCCCAGCGTAACGTCACAAACTCTTATGCCACACTCAGCATCACACTGATCATTTTCATCCTGAGATTTATCATTCTCTACCACCTCCACCAATCTCGACAGACAGTCTGCCGTTACATTTGCCTTTCCTGGAATGTATTCAAACATGAAGTTATACTCCTGTAAGGAAATGACCCATCTCCTGATCCTCGAGGAAATTGAGTCCAAACCCTTCTTCTCAAAAATTTCTTTCAGGGGTTTATGATCAGACCTGACAACGAAAGAAGATCCCCACACGAACTTTCTGAACTTGTTTATGGCCCAGAAAATTGCCAACGCTTCCTTCTCTATAACAGAATAACCTATCTCCGCACCTTTCAAACATCTTGAAGCACAAGCTATTAGCACCTCTTGGCCCTTCCTGATCTGAAAGAGAAGAGCACCCAGCCCCTTTATACTCGCATCAGTAACAATGAAAGTGGGATTCCCAGGTACAAAAGCTTGTAAGTTTGGTGCATTCCTGAGATCATTTTTTACTTGTTTAAACTCAGCACCACACTCTTCCGTCCAAACAAACTCTGCATTCTTACACATCAACTTCCTTAGATTTACTGTCTTATCTGCAAAATTTCGTATAAATTTGTGATAAAATTCTGCCATACCTAAGAATGAAGAAACCTCATCTTTTGTACACGGTTCTTTTAACATTTCAATAGTGTCCACCAAATCCTTTTTTGGACTTACCCCCTGCCGTGAAATATGATGACCCAAATAGTCCAGTTCAGTGACTCCAAATTTACATTTGCTTCGCCTAAGAGATAACCCAGCATCAAGCATCCTTTTAAGCACAGCATGTACCCTCTCATCATGTTCTCTCACGTCTCTCCCACATATTAATACATCATCCTGGTAGCACTTTACGCCTGAAATGCCTTTAAAAAGATCTTCCATAATCCTCTGGAATACAGAGGCCGCAGAAACAAGCCCAAACGGCATACGCAAAAACTTGAAGGCCCCCATTGGCGTAATGAAAGCTGTTAATTCTTGACACTCTTTACTCAACGGAACCTGATGGTATGCTGATGCCATATCCAGAGTGGTAAAATAACCAGCACCATCCAACGATGATACTAATTCCTCAATATTGGGAAGTGGGAACTTGTCAACCACTACTTCTTTATTTAAGGCACGAAGATCCACACATAAACGGATTTCATTATTTGGTTTACGTGCCACAACAATGGGAGCTAACCACTCCGTTGCCTCTACAGGCTGTATAACACCAGTGGACAACAATTTATCTATCTCTTTTTGTACAGCATCTTGGATACAAATGGGAATGCATCTAACTTTTGCCACAACTGGTACTGCACCCTGTTTCAACTTAATATGGTGATTGTACCCCTTTAAACACCCCAAGGTGTCACTGAACAATTCACCAAACGCTCTCACAAACTTGTTTTCGTCACCCTCAATAGATTGTACCTGAACAGATGGATGTGCATTAGGATTGAGAATGACACCCAAACGAGCTTGATGACTCCAGCTCAACAAATTATCACCCCTCTCAGCAACATAAATCCTAGCATCAGTGAACCTACCATTGTACTCAATGCAGTCATCAAAATAACCTAATAACTTAATTGGCAACCCACCATAACCCGTAGGTTTAATATTAGGTTTGGACAGTTTCTTCCTTCCTTGAAAATTCTTCATAAAAAGATCCTTTGAGAGAAACGTGATGTGAGAGCATGAATCAAATTTCATTTTGACTCTAACATCCCCCACCAAAACCCACTCAAAGGGATGTTCCACCTCACTCTCACTAACTTGAAAACTGACTTCCTTTATTTCTGATCTTGAATCTCTCCTATTCCTCATCCTACAATTTTTTCCAAAATGTCCTCTTTTTCCACATACATTGCAAGTAACCCTATTAGCAGGACACTCACTTGCATTAGCCATGTGTCCAAATCTTCCACATCTGTAGCAATTTCCCTGAAAAGGTGTTGCAAACCTCCTATTCCCTTGTGTCTTTCCTGCGTTTTTTTCTATTACAACACCTTTCTCGCAGACACCCTCATAATTTTTTTCCCTCTCATCTTTTTGTATGGCTCGACACTCCACTTCTTGTGCTTTTACACTGACCTTGTCTTCTTTATGTTCTTTACTTAGTTCTCCAACACACTTTAACATATGCTCTACCCTTTTTGCAATACTAATAACCTCATCCAACAGTGGCTCGTCCTTTAGCCAGAGTTCTTCCCTCACTTTATCACTGCAACACCTCAGCACAAACTGATCTCTAATCCTTTCCTCTACCAACGCCCCAAATTTACAACTTGAAGCCAACTTCCGCAAAGCCGTAATATATTCTTCCACACTCTCCTCTTTTCTTTGCTCCCGCAAACCAAAATGGTACCTTTCCATAATAGTACTAATCTTTGGCAAGTAATGTAAATCTAGTTGTCTTGCACATATTTCATATTCATTCAACCCCCTCTGATCATTTTGCGACAAAGGAGGTAGATTTTCCAACACCTCTTGTCCTTCACCCCCTAAACAATGTAACAAAAGTGCCTGCTTCCTTTCACCACTCAAATTTGTTCCACACACCCTGGCATAATTTTCAAAAATCTTTTTCCATTTCTTCCACTTAATAACCGGTTCTCCTGGATCTGACAAGAAAAACGGCGGCGCTGTAACATTCTGCATACTCACAAGAGGTGTAAATCACTACTTCCCCACAACCCAACTAGTTGCTAAAAGTGCTTAAAGTCCAAAAGATGTGTCAGTCACCATATGTCCCAGCACGATACCGCTATATCAAACACGTTTGTTGATGGTGTGTTTGTCACCGCAGATGACCTTTTCAGTTTAATTCAATTTACAACGCTCAAATACTTGTATTCCCCAAGTGTAATCAAGTTTCAAAAGAAACGTTTATTCCCCTGACCACCAACATCATTACAACCTGCTCATGCAGGGGCACCCTCACACTTAGAACTGAGCACCCTGCCTTCAGGATTGAAAGGCCTGCCTTAGGGGTGACTTATAGGTTTTAAGTGCAGTGACCTTAGATAAAGGAAATCCTATATCTTTCATAAGTGGTGCTAGCACCAGCTTACACAGCCTGCAATGACAGGCCTGTAGTTACAAACTGAGTGATCTCCCATGGGTGGCATAATACATACTCCAGCCCATGGAGGACCCCTGGTGTACCTATGCCCTAGGTACCTTAGTGCCATATACTAGGGAGTGATAAGGTTACATCGGTGTCCAATCTGGGATGTACCTAAGTACTTACCAAACCAATTTAGGGGAGAAGGGACAGAAAGTGGGGTCCTGATTAGCAGGATCCCAGTCAGACTATTCAAAAACAGTATTACATCAGGCAAAAAGTGGATGTAACCATAAAAGTAGATCCTACTTTCCTACAGGATGGCCTACCACAGCACCCACCAGGAGCAGGGCACCATACACCTGGCTAGTGTCTCCCACCGATGCTGCTGGCTGCCTCCCAAAATGGTGGCCGCTGTTGTCCTCGACCATGGCTCCTACTGGCTCCACTTGGCCCTACAGCTACAGATGGCCGATGACACTCCTCAGGTCTCCACCAGCCTTGTCAGCTTCTTTCGGCCCCTCATGCCTGCTCACACCTCCGCCACCACAGCCCCCTGACAGAGGTTCTGGTGCGGCCCAGCTCTGGGCGCCGGTCCTCACAGTAGTGGGCCCTGGCAAGCAGATGAAGTGATACTTGCGGCAATCCAAGCCCTCTTTGGGGCCAAAGCTCAGTAATACTTACACCTAGCCCCCCTTGACTTTCAGGCAAAGATGGGGGGCAGGGCTGGGCGGATCCATTAAGATGCTGTCTTCATCAAGCCAGTGGCATAGGAGCTCCAGGCTAAGCATCCGTCTCCATTGCCACCTTGCCACGCCATTGTTTCTCTCCTATTTGAAGGCTTGGTGTGGTTATTGTTTGTTGTTGATGTGGGTCAGGTATATCTTTGGTGGGGTGTATATAATATATGTTGGTGAATGTTTTGGGCTTTGGTGACTATGTGATCAACCAGCTTGTAACACAACACCTGAAAGAGGGTATATTGTTGGTGGCAGCACTTAAATTAAAACGTTTGTCGATCATGTTGAACAATCCCTTTAGTGTTTTTGTATACGGTACAGCCCTTATGGTTTAATCTGGCTCCCAAGACATTCTTTGTAAAATCAAGAAAGTTGTTAGTGTCATAACCAGGGCAGAGGACTGTGCAGGTTATTCCCCAGCCTCCTAATTAGCAAATGCCCTCAATCTTGCTTGTACTACAGATGCTGGGAGTGTGCTGTAAGGGGGAAAAGGTGCTATAGGGTTAGGGTTAGTAAGGCAAGGAGAAAATGACATTGGTCATGCAGTTTGGGTATGTGGGGAGCACACCACTTTGTGTAAAGTAAGGAATTCATTTTTACCACAATAAATACTTTCAGTTTTGAAGGTGACCCAAAAGCAGATACACATCTCTCCATTAATCCTCAGGGCAGCTTGGACCAGGAGAAAGATGGAGACTGACTATTGGAAAGGCTGCATTCATAATTAGAGACAGAGTTAAGTAGAACGCAGTGCAAAAGAACTCAAAATCACAAAAAAAGGTCTACATGGAGGAGGGGGCTGGGATAGTGAATTAGTCGGCAGCAAAAGAATCCACCAACTATGACGTCGCCCGTCATAGACTAGTGCATCACTGGGTTATGTATGCACTGCCAGAACCCCTTTTAAACTCGATGTGAAGGATCAGCAACCCAGAAGACCGGCCCTCTTGGATTGGGAAATCAGCCATCAAGGAAACAGAGGTCATAAAAATGTGGCAGCCATTCTGAATCAGACAGCCCTCTAAGCATGTGAAACACTATTTGTGTCAAGAAACAAACTGAAGTAGAATTGTTTCTTTGGGAACTCGTACACAAATCTATTTTGAATGGTTATGGCCGCCAGAGCATTTTTCAGCTGGGGCTAGAATGAAGGATATTCTGAATGCAGAAAATTGAGTCCCTTTCCACAACATATTATTTACTATTACACTGTGGCGGTAGACAGCATTTACAACGCTGGTAATACCATGTGGGTAGGTTACAACGCGGACGTTACATCGTCCGCGTTGTTACCTTGCATGGCATTACATCGCAAGTCGTTTTAACGACATGCACTAGATGACGAGCAACACCAGGGAATGTGTTGGATTTTAAGTCCAACAAATTCCCTGCTGTTGCGCTAACTGGAGTAGGAATAGTAATTTATTCTATTCCTAAATCCAGCACGCCATATGTAACGTCATATATTCCACTGTGGCCACTCTTCCAAAGCTTTAGCTGGAAGCCTTCAGTCGTCGAACAGACTATAGATAACAAGAGGTATTGATGTTCCCTCCTCTGTAGGGCAGGCTCTTGAAAATTCCTGGACGCCACTCCCCTCCCCTGACTGAACTTTGACCACCAAATCTTGTTTTTCTCTAGATTGCTAGGCCAAGGCAGGAAAGAATCAAAGAAAGAAGTGATGTCATACAGGGGAGCAGGTAAAAGAGACTTTGTACTATGAGTGAAAGATACTGAGAGAGATCAGTTCTTTAATTTCCTGGGATTCATGGGAAATGTAGTTCTTTGTTTTGTTATGGACATTGTTGATGCAATAACAAAGAGGGTACATTATAACATCTATCACAATGCCTTTAACAGAATTGCACCTTTCCTTTGGATTGGTTAAGGAAGTCTGTATTTGGCGCTGTTTTAGAAGACCCTTTTCTTTGTGGTTATTATTGTGGCTTCTTGTGTTGGTAATCTATAAACACTGTCTGTCTCTTAGTTCTATACAGTTTTCGATAAGTATATGGTAACGCTCAAGAAAGATGCACTCTTATTCCGTATGTTAATTTATTCATTAATCAATGCCTTTCTACCTAACTGATTTCTAGACTCCTTTCTTCCAGCGCCTGTACTGAAATTGGAGATCACAAACGTGTATCATTTCTGTATTTCCATGAACGAGCCCCTAATGGCTTTCATTACCTCCATCACCTTCTGTAGGGATGAATGCCTCTGGCAGACAGGTTTCCAAGTCTTTCGTAGCCCTTTGGATCATCTCCTGCGTAGAGCATCAAAGGGCGTTCAATCAATGCTTACTGCACAGACTAAAATGGCATTATGCCGCTGAAGCTGTCATTGTGCTCTTTGAAGGGAGAAAACATTTGCAGAGTTTGGAAAACATGGTGATTTGATGTTGGTGCTGCTGTGTGTCGGCTAAGGTTCGATCTTGTTACCAGGGCCGGCTTTAGCGCTGGTGGCTCCCGGTGCAACAATCTATTTTCCCCCACCCCACCCCATGACCTCCTCCTCGGATTCCCTCACTGCCACCGGGCAAAGTGCCTCTCATTTCTCCATAGCCCTTCTCTCACATACCTTTCATTTGTTGTAAAGCCCTGGTAAAGGCCGGCTTTGTTAATTCACTCAGCTATCAACGCAGCATACTTTATGGCAAGTGCAGCCTCACTAGACAGAACTCAGATCTCTCTCTCTAACAGGAACCTTAATCTCAAGAGTTATCTTGACTTTTTTATTGCTGCCTGAAAGCTAGACGCATAAAGAAATCTGCTGCATGTGTTTTTAAATCAAAAGTTATTGATAACAAAGCGGCCCCCCCACCCACCTTGAGGTCAGTGCCCAACTCCAGTTCAGCGCCCACGGCAGCTGCACCAGTCGCACCGTTCTAAAGCCGGCCCTGCTGGTTACTACTCCAGAGTAATGAGTGGTCTGTGCTTCATTGGGGTTATTTACAGAGCATTAGGACAGGCAAGGCCCTAAAGTTAAGAGTTGTGGTGAGCGATTGAGACATGGCCAGGTTGTCATTGGAACCCATGTCCAGACTGGCCAGTTAAGCATTCTGCCATTTCCTGCGGGACTGAAAGCTATGAACTTGCTCTGAGGGGTGGGTGACCTGGTGTGATCCAGACATGAACGTCCTGTGGCAAAATAAGAGTAACATTGTACTGCAATGTGTAACATTTGCACCCTCTTCTTCGAGAGGGTGAAACCCCAATAACCCCCAAAGCCAGTGAAGGGGGTTTGCCTCGCTTGCTGGGGTCATTCACAGATGCCATGTTGGGCTGATTTTAATATTTTTTGCGTGTGTGTGTGTGTGTGTGTCACATACACCCACTACTCATCTCTCTGTACAGAAACATATTATTAAATATATTTAGCAGTTTTGTAATTGCTTAGCAAACAGAAATGTAACTAATCCACATCAAGGACAGTCTAGGCACCTTGTGTTGGGAGATAACATAAAAATAGTATTTTTAAAAGATGGTCGTGAGTGAGACTTTAATAGATAATTACAAGAAATAACTCAGGGTACATACAGTGTTCATCATGTACTCTTAGCATGTGATGTCAATTATGACAGTGCCAGACCCCTATTGGAAGAGCATAAGGAAAGCAGGAGCTACAGAGCCACAGCTGTGGTGGTTGGGTGTCCTGGTCTCTGGGGTCCATCCTGTTGTGACTCTGTAAAATGGGACAAGTACATCCCTTCTGCACCTAACTCTACGGGTCTTGAGGGCAAGCCGCCAAATGTTCCTCAGGGAATTAGGGTGGGAGGTAGGGGAAGAGAGACTCAGAGCTCAAACTGTCATTCAACAGACACAATTATTCATTGTCCAGAACTGAGCTGTCTTTTTAGTGAAAGAAAAGTAATCATTCCAAAACAAGATAGTGCACATAAAAAACATGAATCCCCACAAGGCGGTATATTGTGGATGCTAGGGGGTTATCTATTCAAAAACCAGTAGGCTAGATGAAAACACAGATGAGGGTGCTCTATGAGTTCAATAAAGGTCACATCATATGTTCAGTTCAGGCGATGGCTTTTACCGGAGAGATCAGGTGTTTGCTGGCCACTGCTGCCCGGAAGAGCAGATGTGATCGCGGGTGCAGCTACTTGGCCAGGTGGCCCTTCTTTCATCTCATCCAACATGACCGCCCGGTGCAGGAGCTCTGGGTAAGGCAACTCCAATTGGGCAGGTCCCTCTACTCTTAAAGTGGGCTGTGTCCTCTGATCCACGGTGCAGGTTCCCTGTATGGGTGTGCAGAAGGTAGTCGGCAAATGCTTGCTGTCCTCTTCTGGGGGCGGTCTCTAGAGTTGGCATGTTGGGGCGGGGGGAGGAGGGCAGTGACCTGCTTTGGCTCACTTTGCTATGTTGATTCAAGTGTAACATAGCTGTCCTAGACAAAGTTAAGGTCATTCAGTGTAGATGGTCCAGAGTCTGCTGGAATGGTTGCTGGCAGCCCATGAAACAGGAAATCTCATGTCATGGGGTACCAAAAACGTAGCTGTAAATGAGATCCTGCAGAATACTCCTGGAGAGAGGCCAAGGATCAGAAAAGAAAGACTAGTCAAAGCGAGAAGACTCAGGGACAAACAAAAGGGGATGGAAAACATACTAGGAATGACAGGGGAAATTAATGGGGGCAGATAAGCAAGATGAGGTACAGGAAGTAGGAAAAGCGATGAAAGACTATGCTATAATCCTTGGGTTTAAAGAGACAAATAGAGAGCACAGACTTTCGTTATTTCCCAGGAATGCTGAATTCTAGAGCGCGAAAGGTCAGCGCGTTTGACGGCGGTGGAATACCCGTGACAGTAGCTGAATGGAGCTGGTGCTGTAGAAGCAATAACCAGGGATAAAGTGGCCAGGACCCCACAATTTCCTGGTTGGCTGGAGCTACAGTTCTGAGGAAAAAACTGTGAATTCCGCAAAACTCAGAGGGGAGAGCGAAGAACCTCGGGGCATATTATCAAGACAGGCGATAAAATTATTGCCGCTTTGGCGTCAGAACACTGCCGCTAAAACGTCGATAATGGGCTTGATAATATGCTCTATGGAATTCCAATTGAAGCCCATGTTAGATGTGAAGGACATCTAACATGGGCTTCAATTGGAATTCCATAGAGCATATTATCAAGCCCAATATCGCCGTTTTAGCGGTAGTTTTCTGCCGCTAAAGCGGCGATAATTTTATCGCCTGTCTTGATAATATACCCCATAGAACCCAAAGAGGGTTGCCCGAAGGAGAAGACACTTGACCTATTGAGGATCTGTTCTCTGCCCTCCACCTCTGAAGTTCTATTCCAGCCTTGGCTCAGGAGATTCGTGGCATACACTGGGGTGTGTCCGGGAATGGACAGAGCTCCTAAAGATAAAGCCTGAAAGGCAAATGTTGATTGGTGTTTTTTATTCACTTTTGTGCGTTTGTGCTTTAATATAGAAACTAAGTGCAGTAGAAAGGACAAACGGTCCCAGGGAGATTGCATTTTTACCTTCAGGTTCATACTGATACCTCAGTTGTGGTTTCCCACACATAACCACCAACAGAGAAAAGTGAACAACACAAGAGCAAAAAGGAAACTGTAAGAGACTAAAGTAAAACAGGCAAAAGGAAAGAAAGATAAAGAAAACCAGGGTTTCTATAGAGTGCCTCAAACTGGGCTGCAGCTCAAGAAATGCTGAGTATCAATCAATCAATCAGGGATTTGTGAAGCGCGCTACCCACCCATGAGGGAGGAGTGGGAGGTCGAGCAGCTCTGACTCAGCTGAAGAGCCAGGTCTTGAGGCTCTTCCTGAAGGAGTGCAGATTGGGGGAATGTCTTATGTTGAGTGCGAGCTCGTTCAAGGTCTTTGCTGCCATGTAGGAGTAGGCTCTTCCACCCATTCTGGCTCTGAGTATGCGTGGGGTTCAGCGAGCAAGGTTGGCGGAGCGGAGGTTTCTCTTGGGTGCATGGAAGGAGACTCTTTTGTTGAGATATTGGCGTCCGGTGTTGTGGAGGGATTTGTAGGCGTGAGTGAGTAGCTTGAAATTTACTCTCTTCTCGATGGGGAGCCAGTGGAGGTGTCATAAGTGCTGGTTGATGTGTTCATGTCGTGGGATGCCGATGACGAGCCTGGCAGCGGTGTTCTGGATGGCATGGAGTTTCTGGAGCAGGGATTTGTTGATTCCGGTGTAGAAGACATTTCCCTAGTCCAGTCTGCTATTATGAGTGCATGAGTGACGGTCTTTCTGGATTTGGCCTGGATCCACTTGAAGGTCTTGCAAAGAATGTGGAGGGTGTTGTAGCACAAGGAGGAGACAGCGTTGATCTGTCGGGTCATGGTGAGGGAGGAGTCGAGTATGGTGCCGAGGTTGTGGGTGTGGTCTGTGGGAGTAGGAGGGCTGCTGAGGGCGCAGGGCTACCAGGTGTTGTCCCATGCTGAAGAGGTGGGTCCTAGGACAAGGACTTCTGTCTTCTCCGAGTTGAGCTTCAGACAGCTGCTGCTCATACAAGCTGCAACGTCTTTCATTCCTTCCTGGAAGGTGAGTCTGGTGATGTCGGGTTGCCTCGTGAAGGAGAGGAAGAGCTGGGAGTCGTCGGCATAGGATACTATGCTGAGTCCATGTTGTCTGACGATGGCAGTGAGGGGGACCATGTAGATGTTGAAGAGCGTGGGGCTGAGTGACGATCCTTGGGGTACTCCGCAGTTGATCTCTGTGAGTTCAGAGAGTAAAGGAAGGAGTCTGATTCTTTGGTTTTTGGCCGGTGAGGAAAGAGCGGAACCAGTCGAGGGCAGTTCCCTGTATGCCGGAGTTGTGGAGTCTGGGGATGAGAGTGAGGTGGGAGATGGTGTCGAAGGCTGCAATGAGGTCAAGTAAGATGAGGGCTGCTGTGTGGCCCTGGTCGCGGAGAGTGCGGATGTCATCTGTGGCGGCGAGGAGGGCAGTCTCAGAGCTCTGCTTGCTACGGACTCCGGATTGGGAAGAGTTGAGGATGGAGTTGGCTCCGATGAAGCTCTTAAGCAGGCTGTTCACCATCTTCTCAGTGACTCTAGCAGTGAAGAGGGGGCGAGAGATGGGTCTGTAGTGTTTGAGGTCCATAGGGTCTGCGGAAGGCTTCTTGAGAAGGGGCTTGACTTCCAAGCGTTTCCAGTCGTCTGGAATGTGCCTGATTCGAAAGTGGCATTGATGGTGCATAATAGCTCGGGTGCTATGGTCGCGGTTGCTCTGTAGAAGATGTGCGGCAGGCAGGGGTCTGTGGGAGATCCTGAGTAAATGCTCTTCATGGTCGTGGCAGTGTCTTCGGGGGTGACCGGGGTCCAGGCAGAGAAGGTAGGCTGGCTGGTGTTGCTGGGGGTGGGTGTGGTTTCGGCGTCAGGTGTCTGTTCGTTGAAGTTGTCGTAGAGGGACTTGATCTTGATGGAAGTAGGATCCAAGTTTGTTGCAGAGGTCCTGGGAGGGTGTGACGTCCGAGGTTTCGGTTGGGGGTTTGTTGAATCCCTGAATGATGCTGAAGAGTTCCTTCGAGTTGCTGGAGTGGGTGAGGATTTTGTCCTTGATGAAGGTCTTTTTGGTGGATCTGATGCGTTGGTGGTATTCTGTTATGGCGTTCTTCTAGGTGGTCCGAGCTTCCGGGATTTTGATGTTTCTCCATACTCTCTTGAGACGTCTGCAGGTGCGTTTGGATTCTCGGAGGTCGGTGGCGAACCAGGTGGCTTTCATGGGGTGCTATCTGTCGGCGTTACGGTGGGGGCAAGCTGGTCTGTGCAGTTGGTGATCCATCTGTGGAGTTTGTTGGCTGCAGAGTTGACGTTGGACGTGGTGGGAGGGGGATCGTGGTTGAGGGTGGAGTTGAGGTACCCTTCGGTGATCTTGCTCCAATTCCTTCATGGAGGGCGTGAGCGGTGGATTTTTCAAAAGAGAAGTGACCTTGATTAAAGAGAAGTGTACGCAGTGGTGGTCCGTCCAGAGGGGCCGCGTGGTGTGGCCGAAGTGGATGTTGTTCCTTCCTGTGAAGATGGGGTTGAGGGTGTGTCCAGCCTTGTGGGTGGGGGTGGTGACGAGTTGTTTCAGTCTGATGTTGGTGAGGTTCTCCAGGAGGGTGGTGGAGTTTGGGTCGCTGAGGTTGTCGAGGTGGAAGTGCAGGTCTCCAAGAAGTATGTAGTCCAAGGAGGAGATGGCGTGGGGCACAATGAGGTTTGTGATGGTTGTGGTGAGCGCGGTTCATGGTCCGGGAGGTCTGTGCTGCGTACGGTCGTTCTGGGGCTGGTCTGGATATGGAACTCGAGGTGTTCCGTGGGGGATGAAGAGTAGTTTGTGCTGGAAGTGGTGAGTAAGAGGGAGTTCTTATGTGCGAGGGCGAGACCTTCTCCTGGGTGTTGGGGCGGTCCTTCCTCTGAAGCATGTATCCATTGGAGATGGAGATGGCGATGGCGATGTCGGGGCGGAAGTGGGCTTGGTCCAGGTTTCTGTGAGGAAGGTGACATCTGGAGAAATGGTGTCAAGGAGGTCCCAGATCTCTACTGCGTGTCTGTGCAGGAAGCGCACGTTGAGGAGTATGCAACTCAAGGGTTCGGGTGCGCTGCGTCTGGAGAGTGGGCGGTGGCCATGGGGGTGCGGAGGTTGGAGAAGGTTCAGCAGCAGTGTCGGCAGGAAAACTGGCCATGGGCAGTGTCCGGCGTCGACAGCTGGCAGTTGCTGTTTCTTCCGGGGTTGAATGTGTGGAGGGCGGCTGCGTCGTAGCGGTGGGGAGTCGGAAAACCAGGGTCCCCAGTGCTGGTCACAGGCGGGTCACAGGCAGGATGCAGACGGGTGCAGATGGGCTTGCCTTTGGCGCACCAGCAGCGCAGCCACTGCTGCATGTGTGCGGAGCTGCACATCGGCCGCCATTAAGTAGGTGATGGGGGAGGGTGCGCAGTGGAAGGTGGGAGCGGGAACCGGTGGGGAGAGGGAACACGGGCAGCAGCGGCGGGAAAAACGGCGCCGGGAAAAGTTGGAATAAAAAAGAAAAACACAACAAGGCACAATAAAGAGGAATAGAATTAAAGACTCAACGGGCCCAATAAAGAGAGACAGCCAGAAAAAGAGACACCAGGCACAATAAAGAAAAAACGGACAGAAAAATACACAACAGGTGCAATAAAGAGAGACAGACAGAAAGAGACACAACAGTAAACAGAAGACAGAGACAGCTGGCCGAGAATACCAATAGAAGAGCAAGCCTCTCCCTATGGACCATCAGGGATGAGGTGCAGGCAGGAGCCTGCGGGTGGAGGAGGGCCTCGAACACCTACCCGAGGGCAGAGGCTGCTGGAAGGCAGTGGTGCAATGACGGAGCTGTGCGAGGGGAGAGCAGAGTTCCCTGATCAGAAGGTCAGAGGTCAAGCTCAACTGCTCATGCATCAGCTGCCATTAAGTAGGGGACGGGGGAGGGAGTGCAGTGGAAGGCGGGAGCGGGAATAAGCAGGGGGCTAGGGGCCGTGGGGGTAGCAGCGGCAGGAAAAATGGTACCAGGGGGAAGAAGAATTTAAAAAAAACACAAAAAGGCACAATAAAAAGGAATAGAATTAAAAACACAATGAGCACAATAAAGAGAAACAGACAGAAAAAGACACACCGGGAACAATAAAGAGAAAACGGACAGAAAAAGGCACAGCAGGCACAATAAAGAGAGACCCGCAGAAATAGACACACCGGGCACAATAAAGAAAATGGACAGAAAAAGACACAACAGGCACAATAAAGTAAGACAGACAGAAAGAGACACAACAGTAAACAGAAAACAGAGATGGCTGGCAAAGTGGACCAGAAGAAGAGCAAGGCACTCCCACTGGACCACCAGGGATGAGGCGCAAGCAGGAGCCTGCGGGGGGAGGAGGGTCTTGAAAACCTACCTGAGGGCAGAGGCTGCTGGAAGGCAGCGGCGCAATGATGGAGCTGTGCGTGGGGAGAGCAGAGTTCCCTGACCAGGAGGTCAATGGTCTTGCTCAACTACTCGTGTAGCAGCCACCATAAAGTAGGGGACGGGGAAGGGAGCGCAGTGGGAGGCGGGAGCAGGAACTGGCAGGAGGGGAGGGGCCGCGGGGGCAGCAGCGGCAGGACAAACGGCACCTGGGGAAGAAGAATAAAAAAGAAAAACACAAAAAAGCACAATATAAAGGAATAGAATTAAAGACACAATGGGCACAATAAAGAGAGACAGACAGAAAAAGACACACCGGGCACAATAAAGAGAAAACGAACAGAAAAAGACACAACAGGCACAATAAAGAGAGACAGGCAGAAACAGACACAACAGTAAACAGAAGACAGAGATGGCTGGCCGAGCGGACCAGCAAGAGAGCAAGGCTCTCCCACTGGACCACCTGGGATGAGGCGCAGGCAGGAGTCTGCTGGTGGAGGAGGACCTCGAACACCTACCTGAGGGCAGAGGCTGCTGGAAGGCCGCGGTGCAACGTCGGAGCTGCGCGAGGGGAGAGCAGAATTCCCTGATCTGGAGGTCAGAGGTCTTGCTTGAGTAGAAAGAGATTTGAGAGAAAGAAGGTCACCACAGGCCAGGCGTTGCTGGTTTTATATTTATTGGTTTTTATTCCTTTCATGTTTTAATCTGGGATGAGGAGGAGGCAGGAGCCTGCTGGTGGAGGAGGATCTCGAACACTTACCTGAGGGCAGAGGGTGCTGGTGCTGGAGCGGAGTTTTCTGTTTGAAAATTCGTTGGTTTTTGAAGCTCTGGCATGTCTATTTGTCATATTAATTTTATTAATTACTAGCAATTAATTATTTGTCTTGTGCAAGTGTGTTTTTATTAATCAATCCGTTTGTCCTAATAAGAGAGAGTTACACGTGGGTGCGCATAAATGTGCTGTTTAACAATAACGTGCGTGTTTTCATGTTTAAACGTTGCTATGTGCTGTTTTATTTTTGAGCACAAAACGCTTTCCGAATTAATGCTTTTCTATGTTGCAAGTGCTAGATAGATGCATACACATAAGGGTATTAGTGGGGTTAACACTGTTTAATCACTATGCTGTGGTAACGTTGTTTTTGTTTCTTTTAATTAAGATGGTCTATTGTGACCTATGGTGGCCTAGTTAAAGATGGCCGATTTTGTAAGCCTGGCCTCGATTTGAAAATAGAAAACTGTGATGGAAGAGAGCCCTGCTGAATATGGTCCTGAAGTCAGCTGACCACAGTCCTTGCTTGCCTTGTGAAATTTTCCGTGAGGACATCAGCAGCCTGGGTAATCTTCGAGTGAAATGGAACGTCCTTGGCAGCCTTGGGAAAACAAAGGAGCCTTAGAAAAAGACTCTGAGCATTGGTCTCATTGCCGAGGAGAAGTAGAACTAACAAGATACATTTGTGATTCTTGGTTCCTGTTCCGTAGTCTTTATTTTGTGATTTTTCCTGAGCGGAGATTTTCGAATGTAGCAATGTTACATCCTTTCCTTCTCGCTCTGCTCAGCGGTCCAGCGGACATTACAACTTTTCTATGTATCTTTCTTTTGTTCGATTCAGTATAAGAATTGTTAGTTTAGAGAGGGTTTTGCCACTTGCCATTTGCCTTTGCCGCGTACCGAGTCTGCGCTGCTGAGGATTGATGCTGAAAGGACTTCGTCTTGAGAAACTTTACCGAGAGACTTGTCCTGACCCGTTCTGACATTAGCTAGAATAGGTAACTATGAGAAAAATGATTTATTCTGCTTGATTTTCATTTGACTAATTTTAGATAAAGCAATATAATTTGAACATGGTGTTGGATATTATTTCTTGTCAATTATTGTGTATTATATTTTGATTATTGCCGTATAGGTTGTATAGATTATGTTTATGGACAGTCTCAATAACCAGATCTTATCGACCTGATATTGATGCAGGGTGACTAGGAGTTTTCTTTCCACAGGTTTATTATTGCTGGTAGAGTATATGAGCGTATGTTTAGTGAAATGGGCCCTAGCGTATGATGAATGTATGTGCGTGTAACTGTGAGATTATTCTATCTGTGATAGTGGGAATATTATACACACCCTGATCTCTATCAATTTCCTGGTAGCAGAGTAGGATGGCTATTGATGATTGTCTTGATCTGATAAGACTGCTTGTACATTAGCTTATTGATTATTGATTATTGATTGATGTTGGTATATGTACTAATACTATATGTTGGAGTCGTAATGTTGAGTTATATGTAGTGCTTCTGGAACTTGGGAGCTGGTAGCAGTTCCGTAGTAGGGCAGAGGGAAGTATATGCTGCTCTCGGGAAAGACGGAATTGTAAGGAATAACGTGTGACAATTGAAGTTGCGTGTCACATTGTCTGGGTTCGGAATAAGTGACATCGTCGTATGTTACTATTAGATATTTCTGGTATATAAGGAGTGTGTATGATAGTGAAGGTTATCTGTGAAACTCTGGTCTTAAGTCCCAGGGATCCGTAAGGATTACCGTTAAAGCTTATCGCGGGAGAAGTAATAGGTATTCTCTGAGCTTATTTGAGAAACTGAACAGAGGAAAGCTGTTTAGTTGATGTATGTTATAATTCTGTAGTGGAGCAGATTGTCTGTTCTCGGGAAGCAGGATTCTGTGCGTATGTACTATATTTTCTTGTATGAATGTGCGTGAATGTTCGTACATTTAGTTGATTGTAAGACTCTTTGGACAAGTCCTAGAGGAAACAGTTAATGAATGTATGTTAGAAGGGCAGAGTAGAGGAAGTGCTACTGTGTCAATGAGAGGTTTCTTGTGAAATAGATTCTTTTTACTATTCTGTGGTTAGCGAAGCAGACAATGGAGATGTTTTTATGTTGTAACTAATAGATTTTGTAGAAATTTTGACACGAAGTCTACTGAAAAGATTTTGTAAAGGAGGGGTAGACGAGTGACAGAAGACAGGAGACAAGCGACTGCAGCGACTGTTGACGTCAGAAAGACCGCGCTCTGATTGGATAGTAGATCAGAATAGTACTCGCGCTAGGATTGGTGCGTTAGTGTGAGCCGCGCAAGGATTGGAAGAGCTATTTAGTGACGTAGACGCCCCAGGATTGGTGCGTTAGTGTGAGTCGCGCTGCTATTGGTTGAAAATTCGTATTGTATACTTATAATACGGAAAGAGTAGAGAGTTTTGGTAAACGCTAAAATGTATTACCAAGAAGAGAAAAAGAGGAAAACATTTTTTGGTAAAATTAAAAAGTGGTTTAGCAAGGATAAAGATGTTAAAACGAGAGAGGGTGAGTTGTTACCTCCACCGAAAACACCTGCATCCTTTATGGCTGCAAGACATGGGTTTCATACCTGTATATGGTTGGATAATTGGGTTAGGTATACTAAAGAAGATGGTGTTCTAGCATTTCCAGAACATGGTTCATTTAATCTGGCCGTGTTGAGAAATTTACGGGAAAAGATGTTATGTCTAGACCCGAAACCGAGACCTACACAGTTCGAGGCTTTAGTGGAATGGGAAGAGGAAGTACATGAGAGAGAAAAACAGAGATCTGGAGGGTACTACAGATACATGTTTGGGAGGAGACATGATCGTGAGACTCATCATGATCGAATGAAAAGGTGGCGAGATGTTAGTATGTCAGAGGGGTTATATCCGATGAGAACAGTTGAAGGAGGAGCAGAAAGGGTTCCTGAGTCTGAAATGAGAAAATATGGAGTTAATGAGTATGAGGATGAGGTCTTGAATGACATGATTTACAAGAGACGACCACCTCCATATAGACCAGAACCGGATAAGAGTACACCAGTTGTCTCTCCGATAAAAGATACAGTTTGTGTTAGTGAGACAGAAAATGAGACACCTGAGGTAAGAAGTGATCATTACCTTGATGAGAATGCCAGACAATTAGCCAGAACTACAACAGAGTTGACAGAGAAGATCAGGGAGTTAACGAAGAATCTAGAAGCTGTTACGGTGCCTGTAACAATAGGTCCTGTTATGCCTGTGTTTGACAAACAGAGGACAGGTGAAAATGGATTGGTGATTCCATATGTTTGGAATAATTTGACAAATTCAGTTGGTCCTTCAGGAGATTCAGGCAAAAGAGCAGAAAGAAGTGACCTGAGACAATCAAGACATGACACATGTAGTGAAATATTGGATGCTAGTGAAGCTAGTTGTTCAGGGATGCCAATTTTAGAACCGCAGAAGAGAGTGGTTCCAGTGAGAAAAACTGCTGAAATAACAGTGGAAGATTTGAATGATTGGATGAAAGTTCTACAGAAAAAGGATAAAGATTCACAAGTAATTGATGTGGCTAGGTTACGTGTAGAGCTAGAAGAGCTTGTTACCGGAACAGTTCCAACAGAAATTCTGAAGAGTCATCATGATGGTGAAGTAATGTTCATGTGTAAGAACATTACCTGGAGAGCAAGAAATACACATGACAGGCTAAGAGCAATAGCGAATGAACAGGGAGTTGACATTGATAAAGTGAAAGCTTTACAAAAAACCTACAGGATGGATTTTACAGAGAAGGATATTGAGAATTTGAATGCTACTGGTAGAACAGGACAGATTAAGGAAATGGTAGCATTATTGCGAAGATGGGGTGATGTAGAAAAGTGGAAGGATAGGTGGTATAAGAAAAGAGATGAGGCTGAAGATAGAACAACTTATTCAGCATTTCCAGTGAGAGAAAAAGAGAAACCAGTGGATAATTATCCTATGAGAGAAATACCTGGAGGAGGATATGTACATGTTCCATGGACCAGACAGGATATTTTATCATTCACGAATGATTTCCCTCGATTGAGAGAAAAGCCCGTCGAGTGGTATAGGCAGGTAGATAGGTTTGTGAAATTGTCAAAAGTGCTGTGGGTTGACCTGAATAGTCTGTTTGATATAATTGTTCCAGCAGACTTGTGGACTGAGTGTAAAATAGTTGTGAGTTGGCCTACTGAGGAATATCCAAGAGACCCAAGAACAGGGGCACCAGATCCAGAGGTAATGAGAAAGTATGATCAGGTAATGGTATACCTGAAGAGTAAGGTTCCTGCAAAAGAGACAGACTGGGTAAAGATAGATCGAACACAACAGGAAGCGAAAGAATCAGTTCATGCTTTTTACGAGAGGCTGATACTAGCATTTAAACAATTCAGTGGAGATGAACACCAGGGTGACAAAGATTTGAGTCATTTTGTATACAGATTTGTATATGGCCTTAGACCTGAAATTGGTGAGAGAATTCGTGAACACACAGTGGATTGGCAGAGTAAGAAAGTAGATGAGATTCTGAGACATGCGAAATACTTCAGTGATGAAATTGAAGCAAAACAAAGAAAGCTGAAAGAGAAAGCAATGTGGGCACAAGTGAAAGTTGCGGAAAGACAGGAAGCACAGTTAGTGGAACAGGCGAATAATCCAGGAAACAATGCAGGGAATAGACCTAGATATGCAGGGAAAGGAAAAGGAAGTCTTGAGGAAGCGAAAAAAAAGTTTCCTTGTCACAACTGTGGCCAATTGGGGCATTGGAGATCGGAGTGTCCTAATCCACCATTAGTGAGTAATGAGAATAAATCCTTAAATCAACAGGTGCAGAATGAAGGAAATAATCAACAGCAGCAACAACAGAAAGTTGTGAGACAGCAGAGTCAAGAGCCAAAACCGCCCTTGCCGCAGAATAAAGGGTTACAAAAGTATAATCAGGATTCAGGATTCTACAATGATGAACAGGTAAACAAACCAAGACGTTCAAACAAGGTACAACAGTACTTGTTGAAGAGTGAAGGGAGTGAATCTGAGGGTGATTATTGACGGTGCCGAGGAGAGGAAGAAGAGTGCATACTTGGTGCAACTCTAGAAATAGACCAGGCAGGACCATTTGTGGATGGGAAAATAAATGAGGAGAGTGTTACTTTTTTGGTAGACACAGGTGCGACAAGATCAACTGTCAGGTCAACAGATGTTAGAAATCTTCCTCTCTCGGATGAAGCAATCCAAGTAGTTGGTGTAGCCAATACGCAAATCAGAACACGTCTTACTGAACCAGTAAGAGTACAGATAGGGAAATTTTCAGACATGCACAGATTCATTGTCTGTGACACGAGTCCAGTGAACTTGTTAGGTAGGGACTTGTTGTGCAAGATGAACTGCACAATTTTTTGTACACCGGATGGAATAGCCTTTGAGACACCAGATGAGGATGTTTTGTACCGAGTGACTCTAGAGAATAGAGAGAGTGAGTTAATTGGTGCATTTGCTGTGTTTAATCCGGAGGATTTGCCTCGAGAGCTGAGAGACACAGTGAAAAGGACAGTTTGGGATTTTACTGGAGAGGATGTGGGATTGATGAATAATGTAGATCCAGTGAAAATTGCAGTAAAAGAGGGAATTACATATCCTAACATTCCTCAATACAAAATGACACCAGAAATAATTGAAGGGATAACTCCTATAATTGAGAAAATGTTTCAGCAGGGAGTCCTGAGAGAACTACTGAGTAGTCCGTGTAATTCACCGATAATGGGACTGAAAAAGCCTAATGGGAAATTTAGAATCGTACAGGATTTGAGAAAAGTTAATCAAATTGTGGTGGCATGTTGTCCTATTGTGCCAAATCCATCAGTGATCCTGTATCAAATTCCACATGATGCCGAGTGGTATACAGTAATTGATTTGTGTCATGCGTTCTTTTCAATTCCATTACATCATGATAGCCAGCCGATTTTTGCATTTAGGTTTGGCCAGCGTATCTTAGCATGGTGTCGAATCCCACAGGGGTATACGGAGAGTCCTTCGATATTCAATCAGTTATTGAAAAAATCGTTGGAGAGTTTGATCATGCCTGAGAGCTCAGTACTAGTGCAATACATTGATGACCTACTTGTGGCATCAAAGACACGTGAAGCTTGTGAAGTAGATACCATAGCTTTACTGAATCATCTGGCAGATGGAGGGTTAAAGGTATCTCCAGCCAAATTGCAATTTTGCAAGAAAGAGGTGCATTATCTTGGACACAATATTGAAAAGGGTCTGAGAAAAGTGACGGATGACAGGATCAGAATAATCAGAGAAATGAAAGCCCCAAAAACCCAAAGAGAAGTGAGAATGTTCCTGGGTATGGTGGGTTATTGTCGTCAGTGGATAATTAATTTTTCCCTGATAGCAAAGCCACTGATTAAACTGACAAAAAGTGAGATGACAGATCCATTGGATCTAGATGCAGAACAAATGGCAGCATTTGAAGAGCTCAAAAATAAAATGTGTGAGGCTCCAGCTTTGGGTATGCCTGACTACGAAAAGGAGTTTGAGCTGTACTGCAGTGAGAGAAATGGATGTGCACTTTCAGTGTTAATTCAGAAGCATGGATTACTGAGAAGGCCTATTGCGTACTTCTCATCGACACTTGACCCTGTAGCTGTGGGTTTACCAGGTTGTCTAAAATCTGTGGCTGCAACATGCAGGAGTCTGGAACAAAGTGAGGGAATCATAATGGGATATCCTGTAAGGGTATTCGTGCCTCACAATGTGGCAATTCTTTTGACAAGAAGCAGAACCCAGTACATGTCACATAGTCGGTTGACTAAATATGAAAAAGTGATTCTGGGAGCATCAAATGTGACTCTTGAAAGATGTGTGAATGTGAATCCAGCGACACTCTTGCCGGATATTGAAAATGTGGGTGTGAAAATGGAAGATGATCATGATTGTTTGGATGTGCTTGAGTATTGTACAAAACCGAGACCAGACATAAGGGATCTTCCCTTACATGAGAGTGATCATGTGTTGTTTGTGGATGGTTCATGCCTGAGAAATGATGATGGTGTGTTATGTGCAGCATATGCAGTGTGCAAAGTTTCAGAGGTTATGGAAGCATCACCATTGAAAGGAGTGAAATCTGCGCAAGTTGCTGAATTGATAGCATTGACAAAAGCTTGCGAGATTGGGAAAGATTTGAGGACGACTGTGTTAACTGATAGTCAGTATGGATTTGGAGTGGTGCATGACTTTGGCCAGCTTTGGCTACAAAGAGGTTTCTTGACGTCGAGTGGGACTCCAATAAAGAATGCTGAAATGATTGGTAAATTGCTTGAGGCGATACAGCTGCCTAAAGAGTTAGCAGTTGTAAAATGTGCTGCCCATGGACCAGGAGAAGATTTTATCACGGTTGGAAACCGTTACGCCAATGATGTTGCACAATACTGTGCCAAAACAAATCAGTCCTTAAATCGGGACCGAGAGGGGGAAATGTCTTTTCTCTCTGTGATGTTTACTAATGTCTTAGAAACCTGGGATGAAGTGAAACAGTTGCAAGATGAGGCAGGAGAGGAAGAGAAAAAAGATTGGATTAAGGCAGGATGTGCTCCAAGAGAGACAGACCATGTTTGGGTCTACAGAGATGGCAGACCAGTAATGCCTAACTCCATTTTGTCGTCAATGGCAAGAATGTATCATGGCCAGGGACATTTGGGAAGGGATGCGATGGTAAGGTCATTTAAACAGACCTGGTACAATGCAAAGTTCAGGACAATTGCAGAAAGCATCTGTCAAAGGTGTTTGGTTTGTCAGCAATTTAACACTGGGAAAAAGACAGTGGTGAGTCTGGGAACAATAGGCAGAGAAGGAGGTCCTTTTACAAGAATGCAGATTGATTTCATTGAGATGCCCCAAGTAAACAGACTGAGGTATGTTCTAGTGGTAGTCTGTTTGTTTTCAAGGTGGGTGGAAGCTTACCCGACTAGAAGAAATGATGGAATAACAGTGGCAAAGTTACTGTTAAGAGAGTTGATTCCTAGGTACGGGTTTCCAGTAACAGTTGAGTCTGATAGAGGTGGACATTTTCAAAATGAACTCATGGGTTTGATTTGTGAAGCATTGAAAATACAGCAGAAGCTACATTGTGCATACCGACCAGAGGCTTCTGGTGTGGTTGAGCAGATTAATGGCACAATAAAGAACAGGATTGGAAAGATGTGCTTAGCCACTGGCATGAAATGGCCAGATGTTTTACCTTTAGTGCTGATGACTATTAGATCTACTCCAGATAGAACTACTGGTTTGAGTCCGCACGAGATAATCATGGGACGTGCAATGCGCCATGCATTCGTGCCTGTCAATAAGTTGGTGACAATAATTGATGACATGATTTTGGATTACTGTAAAGGCCTGGCTGACGCAGTTCATTCTGTGTTTCACCAGGTTGGAGAAGAAGCTACCACACTTGAGAAGAAGCAAGCCCATGATCTGAGTCCAGGAGACTGGGTGAGGATTAAAGTACACAGAAGAAGAAATTGCTTGGTTCCAAGGTGGGGAAGGCCGAGACAAGTTATTCTGACTACGACGACTGCAGTAAAGTGTGCTGGAGTGAGACACTGGGTACATGCAAGTCATACTCTGAGAGTTCCAAACCCAAAAGAAGGGACTGGTAAAGAGTATTTTGAAGAGTCGGATTCCAGTGATGATGAAGATACAGAATCAGTGGGGAAAGAAGTAGGAAAAGCTTCGAATGAACCACTGCGAGTATCAGAAAAGAGATCAGATTCTGTAAGAGAGCCTGAAGTTTCAAAAAGCAGTGAAGGAAAAAGAAAAGAAAAGAGAAATTTCACAGAGACTACTCCTGAATCAGAAGAGGAGGAGATTGAAGAACCACTTGAGATTATACTTGAAGAAGTAGGGTCAGAAGAAGATAGAGAGGGACAGATTGCGGAAGACCCCCGAGGAGGTGTAGGGAACATTCTTGATGAGCTAGGTGAAGGGACAAGTAGACAGCAAGAAGATTGCGTGTCGGAGACTCGAGGAGGGACAAAAGTAGGGAAATCTCAAACAGTGGTGAAAGAATCTGTGGAAAAGAAGAAAGCTGCTAGAAAACGAAAACAAGAGGCACTTGAAGCAGAATTGGATGATGAGAATGAACAAACAGAAGGTCGAGTTCTGAGAAAGAGAACTTGGATTGGAGAAAGAAGTAATAAAGAAATAAAGCCGAAAAAGGTGATAAGAGGAGATCGTTGGCCTAACAACAGAGTTAAGAGGCTGAGATACAAAATAATAAGAGCAAGTACATCAAAAGCTGAACAAGTGAATGAAGTTTCGAGTCAAAGTTCAAAAGCTGAAGGAGAAGAATCAAAGGAGTCAAAAGAACCAGTAGAAATAAAAAGAGTAAGAAGACCCAACCAAAAGTACAGATCACCGGAATGGTCTTATGTGGCACTGTCTGAAGGAGGAAAAGAAGAAACAGTGACTCGAGATAATCCGGAAGAGATCTTGAGAGAAGTGGTTGAGGAAGATACTGGTGAAATTTTGAAAGTACTCTTGACTGACATTGGAGAAGAGTCGAGTACTGAGGATTTTGATGTTGGAGATCTAATACAATTTGATGTTGAAGAAATTGAAGTGAAGAATGACAAGTATCCAAACTGAATAAAGGAAGGATTCACTTGGATTAAGTGAACGAAAGGATCATTTGGAAAAACTGAAAAGCTGAAGAATTGCTGAAGAATTTAAGAGTTCCAACAGTAGTGGAGTAGTAGAGGCTAAACTAAAGTAGTAAAATGGCTAACATAGAGGATAATCGAAATAGATGTGCCTTCTTTAAAAGGTGGTGTAGAATGTGCTGCTGCTGTACTGGATTATTAATGCTTCTATGGGGTGTTTTAGTTTTATTAGTTACTTTTAAAGTAGAGTTTGAAATGCATACAGAGAATGTGACAAATGTAGAGAAGAATTCGCAAAAAGTAGTTCCAATTAGAATTAGTAATACTTACATACACAAAGATAGGTCAATTAATAACTTTTCTAGTAATGTTTTTTCAAAATTGTTATATGAATATGTGAAAACAATGGAAGTAAGGGATTGCTACGTTTGTATGCAATTACCTGCATCCGTTTCAGAGGGTGTTACTTATCATCATTTACCAGCTACATATGGTATTTCCTGTAGTATTTTAAGTAGTGTTTTTTATTTGTTAGGGAAAGTAGATTATAAGATGTCTAACAGAGATAGTATTTTTGGGCACTTGCCAATGAACAAAGAGCTGAATCCAGCTAAAGAAGCTAACACTTTTGGTATAATTTTTATTGAAGAAAAAGGATTAACATTAGATTACATTTTTAAGAATAATTTAACTTGCAGTTTGAAGGGAGAGGAGAAAGCTTTCCTGAATATGGTAGAAGAAAGGAGATTGAACATGCAGGAGAAAGCAGGAGAATATAAAGTGAGTGAGACAATCTGGGACATTGAGATGGGAAAAGAGTTGAAGAATGGGGCTAGTCCAACTTTAGCTTTAGATGCACCACAGAAGGGTAAACTTTGTATTACAAGAAGGAAATCCCAATATGATACATATTTTGTTGGGACTAGTGAGTGCCATGATACATACTTCATTGCAACAGGTTGGGGTTTCAGAGGTGGAGAAGATATATATATAAGAGTATATTATGTTTGTGGGAACAAGGCTTATTACAAGTTGCCTGACCATTGGTATGGCACGTGTTATGTGGGCCTGGTTTTTCCAAAGATTTTTCATATAGATAAAATAACAGATGTAGAACATATTAATTTACTAATGCGTTTTAAGAGAGAAACTTGGTCTGAAATAGTGGGTGACATTTTTGGAGTTTTGATTCCAGCAGTGGGAATTTCTTTGAATGCTTATGGAATTTGGAAACTGTCCACAGTGGTTGATCGCTTATCGACAAATACCGCTGGAGGGTTTCTTTTGGTGAATACGGAATTAAGTGCCGTACGTGCCATGTCTATGCAAAATCGACTTGCCCTTGATATTCTATTGGCCAAGGAGGGTGGAGTCTGTGGAATGCTAAAAGTTCAACATTGTTGCACTTACATTCCAGACGAAAGCAAAGACCTGAAGGTCTATATCAAAAATATTACTGATTTGCATGAAGAATTAGTACCACTTGAAGCTGAGAATTTATGGACTAAAATAGCTAATAAAATGATAGCTGTTAAAGATTTTATTGCAAAAATAGGTAGTACTATTATAGGTAGAATATTGTTTCCTTTATCTTGTATAATTGTTGCTTTATTGATAATAAGATTGGTGTGTGTGTGTTGTAAAAACAGGGGAGGGAGGAAGAAATTGAATAAAGAGAAGAAAAACAAGAGGTTGAAAAGAGAACCTCAAGAAATTGAATTAGAAGAATTGAGGGAGAGTGTTTACTTAGAGACAAAAAGGGATGATGAAAGAGTGACTGGTGTGTAATGTTGTGTAAGGGGAAAAAGACATTTCCGATTTCTCCTAAAATGGGACTAAAATTTCACTAATTTTTTTTGGGGGGGTTTATTTGGTGATAAAATCACCAAAGGGGGGATTGCTGGAGCGGAGTTTTCTGTTTGAAAATTCGTTGGTTTTTGAAGCTCTGGCATGTCTATTTGTCATATTAATTTTATTAATTACTAGCAATTAATTATTTGTCTTGTGCAAGTGTGTTTTTATTAATCAATCCGTTTGTCCTAATAAGAGAGAGTTACACGTGGGTGCGCATAAATGTGCTGTTTAACAATAACGTGCGTGTTTTCATGTTTAAACGTTGCTATGTGCTGTTTTATTTTTGAGCACAAAACGCTTTCCGAATTAATGCTTTTCTATGTTGCAAGTGCTAGATAGATGCATACACATAAGGGTATTAGTGGGGTTAACACTGTTTAATCACTATGCTGTGGTAACGTTGTTTTTGTTTCTTTTAATTAAGATGGTCTATTGTGGCCTATGGTGGCCTAGTTAAAGATGGCCGATTTTGTAAGCCTGGCCTCGATTTGAAAATAGAAAACTGTGATGGAAGAGAGCCCTGCTGAATATGGTCCTGAAGTCAGCTGACCACAGTCCTTGCTTGCCTTGTGAAATTTTCCGTGAGGACATCAGCAGCCTGGGTAATCTTCGAGTGAAATGGAACGTCCTTGGCAGCCTTGGGAAAACAAAGGAGCCTTAGAAAAAGACTCTGAGCATTGGTCTCATTGCCGAGGAGAAGTAGAACTAACAAGATACATTTGTGATTCTTGGTTCCTGTTCCGTAGTCTTTATTTTGTGATTTTTCCTGAGCGGAGATTTTCGAATGTAGCAATGTTACATCCTTTCCTTCTCGCTCTGCTCAGCGGTCCAGCGGACATTACAACTTTTCTATGTATCTTTCTTTTGTTCGATTCAGTATAAGAATTGTTAGTTTAGAGAGGGTTTTGCCACTTGCCATTTGCCTTTGCCACGTACCGAATCTGCGCTGCTGAGGATTGATGCTGAAAGGACTTCGTCTTGAGAAACTTTACCGAGAGACTTGTCCTGACCCGTTCTGACATTAGCTAGAATAGGTAACTATGAGAAAAATGATTTATTCTGCTTGATTTTCATTTGACTAATTTTAGATAAAGCAATATAATTTGAACATGGTGTTGGATATTATTTCTTGTCAATTATTGTGTATTATATTTTGATTATTGCCGTATAGGTTGTATAGATTATGTTTATGGACAGTCTCAATAACCAGATCTTATCGACCTGATATTGATGCAGGGTGACTAGGAGTTTTCTTTCCACAGGTTTATTATTGCTGGTAGAGTATATGAGCGTATGTTTAGTGAAATGGGCCCTAGCGTATGATGAATGTATGTGCGTGTAACTGTGAGATTATTCTATCTGTGATAGTGGGAATATTATACACACCCTGATCTCTATCACTGGAAGGCAGCGGCGCAACAATGGAGCTGCGCGAGGGGAGAGCAGAATTCCCTGACCTGGAGGTCAGAGGTCTTTCTCGAGTAGAAAGAGATTTGAGAGAAAGAAAGACACCACAGGCCAGGTGTTGCTGGTTTTATATTTATTGGTTTCCATTCCTTTCATGTTTTAATCTGTGGTCTCTCTTCTGATGGAAATTTCAGTGGAGTCAAACAAGGCTGAAGAGACAAAGAGACCTCGGAAACTATTGTCACTGGAGATCCGGAGAAGGAACGAGGACATGTTATAAATGACCGTATGATGGGCAAATGGTTTCCGTAAGCAACTGTGCAAGGGACCTATTGCAAAATAAAACCTGCCTTGGTTTTGAAAAAGCTACTGTTGGTGTCTTGGTCTCCTTTGTTGTATTACAGTCACCCACATAACATATCAGTAGAAAATTAATTTTAATCACAAACAGTCTAACTAACCAAGAAACATAAAGTGATTTCCAGCAGTCCAGATTCCTTTTAAATTCACTGATCAATTTCAAATTGCAGGATACAAGGCCGCAGGCCTGTACATTTGGAGTATTGTATAATTACAAGTGTTTAACCTTATTGTAAGCCAAACAAACCTCCTCTATGGCTAGTGTCAGATTCAGTATTTAGAAGACATGGCAGATAACCCTCTAACCCAAAGCTGGGAAAACATAAATTTAGGAAATTAATTAATCGAAAAAAGAGTGCACAAGTATACTGGAAAACATGATGAACCGGTATGCTGACCATGAACGAGTCAAGACCCAGAGTAGAGATGCCAATAATGTCAGTCAAGGATAGCGACTTGTGCACGAAATGTGTTGTAAATGGCTAGGAAAAAACACGGACATAATATAAAAAGTAGACTTATCCAAACAGGATTGCGGCTGTATTTCTTCTGATTATTGAAATTCTGTTTATGCTATTTATGTCAGAAGACATTTTGCAAGCAAACAAAACAAAGTAGCTTGTCTGATCCATTAGAGATTATAAACACAGTGCAACACTGACCTACTAGGCAGACATTTTTTTTATGAATCAACAGAGTGACTGAAAATAATTGATTTGGTAAGTCTACTCAAATGTTTTGAACAAATGTTCAACTGTCTAGCAATTCACAAATAATTACAGCTTGTAAGCTATGTCGGTCTCATCTTCCAAGAAGAACATGTTTAAAGCGTATTTAAAAAAATAAAAAAATGTTTTAGGTGCACATTCCCATATAGGGCAATACATTGCAAACATTTTCTTCCTCTTTTGCTACATAAGGAAACATGGAGACCCTCCACTTCCCATCATCAGGAAATTTACTTACACATTAAATTACACAGTACTTTTATCATGTTACGTGTGAATAATTCCATTTATGATTGTTAATTCATGTTTTATGAATAGCAATTTTGTAGTTTGCACACTTAAGTGCTGCTTTTGGCACACCTGCGTGTATCTTAGATGTACTAATAGCTTTGTGAATCAGGCCCACAGAAATTAAAATAAAATGGCTGCTGGAGTGTGCAGAGATGTGTGCATTCAAACCGGTATTCGTGGGGTTCTCGGAATCTTCCTCTCACAGATCATTATGCAGTGTTCTTCAAGGCAGTTGCTAGATGCATACCAGTGACAGACAAATGACCATTGGTTTGTAAATTGTGAGAGTCAATCTAACATTACCAAGTGCCTAGACTGTATCTAGCACTGAACGAGTGAAATTTTCTTTTGACTAAATTAAACAAAACGTGAAAGGGTCGAATACTGTTCTGCTTCCATTTAACTTGGCGTCTTCAGGGCTTAATTTGTTAAAAAAATAAGTGCCAGGGCCCTCGTTGGGAGGCCACGGCAACATGCACCACCCATTGCCCTTGCCAGCACCGCCAATGGCAGACCGATACAACTACTAACCATCACACTTCTACAACAATGACAATTCTGAGTATTGATGGACCCTGAAGGTATAAGAATAGCTCTGGTGGCAGGTGTTATTCATTTTCAATCTACACTGAATTAGTAAACAACTGTTGTTGTGCTCACGCTAAATCAGACTAAGTGCAGGAGTTGACAATTAAGTGCCGGTGCCGAGCACCAGAAACCACCGGCTGAAATTAAATACTAGACGTCTTGTTATGGTCTCACTTCAACAATTTCTCAGAAAGTTAAAAATGTGGGAATCATCATTGACTAAAATATTTCATTCAACCCTCATATCGCTGTTAAGGAGGTTAATGTGGAACTCTCCATACTTTACAGCATGGGTACGCACATGGTCAGAGACCCTGCTCTCTCCCCCAGCAGCTCTGCTGTTGTGCCACTGCCCTGTGAAGGTAGGTGTTCATGGCCCTCCTCCTGCCTGCACCTCATCCCTGTTGGTCCAGTGGGAGAGCCTTGCTCTTCTACTGGTCTGATGTTGTCTGTCTCTGTGTTTGTGCCCGTTTTTCTGTCTCCCATCTGTCTTTGTTATTGTCTTGTTATTGTGCCTTTGTATTTGTTTTTTCTGTCTTTCTATTGTTTTTTTGCCTGGTTGTGCCCTCTATGCCCATTTCCTTTCCCGCTGCCCCCATGGCCCCTGCCAGTTCCCGCTTCCGCCTCTCAGCTGTGCTTCCCTCCCCCGTTTCTATTTAATGACAGCCGCTGCTAAGGTGTCTGTGCCAAACATCTGACCTCCTGGTCAGAGACCCTGCTATCTCCCCCAGCAGCTCTGCTGTTGTGCCACTGCCCTGTGAAGGTAGGTGTTTGTGGCCCTCCTCCGCCCGCAGGCTCCTGCCTGCGCCACATCCCTGGTGGTCCAGTGGGGGAGCCTTGCTCTTCTGCTGGTCTGCTGTTTGTTCCTGTGTTTGTGCCCGTGTTTTTGTCTCCCAGTTGTGTTTGTTATTGTCTTGTTATTGTGCCTTTTTATTTGTTTTTTTCTGTCTTTCTGTTGTTTTTTTTGTCTGGTTGTGTCCTCCGTGCCGGTTTCCTTTCCCGCCGCTGCTGCCCCTGCGGCCCCTCCTGTCTGCTGGTTCCCGCTCCCACCGCCCAGCTGCGCTTCCCTCCCCCTTCCCTATTTAATGGTGGCAGCTGTGCAGCCATGCGGCAGATGCGTGCAGCAGGTGCACCGCTGGCGTGCCAAAGGCAAGCCCATCAGTACCCGTCCGCGACCCGACCGTGACCAGCACCTGGGACCCTGGTTCTCCGACCACCCACAGCTACGACTCATCTGCCCTCCTCACACTCAACCCCAGAAGGAACAACAACTGCCAGCTGTCTACACCGAACACCACCCTCGGCCAGTTCTCCTGCTGACGCTGCCTACGCTGTCGACAATCCTTCACCACCTTCCGCATCCCCTCAAACCCTGCACCCACGCTGGATGCCAGCACCACCAAAGCCCTGAGGTGCATCCTCCTCAACATGCGTTCACTGCACAGACATGCTATAGAGATCTGGGACCTCCTCGACATCCTCTCGCCAGATGTCACCTTCTTCACAGACAACTGGACCAAATCCTCCACCGCCCCAACATCAATCAATCAATCAATCATTTCCATTTATAGAGCGCGCTACTCACCCGTGAGGGTCTCAAGGTGCTGGGGTGGGGGGGGGGGCGCTGCTACTGCTCGAAGAGCCAGGTCTTCAGATGCTTCCTGAAGCTGAGATGGTCCTGGGTCAGTCGTAGGTAAATGGGGAGGGGGTTCCAGGTCATCGCAACCGATATCCTTGATGGTTACAAGATTCAGGGGAAGGACCGCCCCAACCGCCCTGGAGGAGGACTCCCCATTGCACACAAGAGCTCCCTCTGAATCTCCACCTTCCGCTCAAGCGACTCCCCTTCCACCACCGAACACCTCTACTTCAAGATCCAGACCAGCCCCAGCACGACCTCAATGAAAGAGTCTCCTTCCAAGTACCCAAGAGAAACTTCCGCTCCGCCGACCTCGCCTTAGCAGACACCCCACAAATCAGCAGAATCAGAGCAGGTGGAAGAGCCTTCTCCTACGTTGCGGCAAAGGCCTGGAACGAGCTCCCAGTCAACATCAGATGCTCCCCCACTCTGTACACCTTGAGGTAGAGCCTCAAGACCTGGCTCTTCGGCTGACTCGGAGCTGCACACCCTCCCCTCTCCCCCAAGGGCCTTGAGACCCTCAGGGGTGAGTTGCATGCTTCACAATTCCCTGATTGATTGAAACATTTTCACAAGGGCCTCAAAGTATGGCCTGTGATGAGACCGAGGTCTTCATTGATGCCAGCAGGTTGGTGGTCAGGTGGGGGAGAAGGAGGTAAGGTGGGTATAGGGGAAGCAAAATACTAGTGGCTGAATTGCACAATGTGAAACAAAAAAGCCTAGGATTAAACCAAGCTCCCCCACTTTACCAAATTGTGTGATCCCAAGCAATTGATTTATTTCACTTTCCCTCATTTTTCTTTATTATCACATATAAGAGGGCCTCAAAATACATAATTTCAGCGTGTGCACTGTTCAAAATCTTCTCTTGTATTTGATTTAATAAACTGTTATGCTGATCATGTATAATAGGAACTATACGCCACCCCGTGCACATATCAAGTGACGTGCCTCTTAGTTCACCATTGGCATTGTTGTCAGTGTGTTCTAAATTTATGTTTATAAATTCATATTTGAAAACTATCACTCCAAACAAATACTTCTCAATGCACTGTTATTATCTGATATACTAAGGTGAAATGGTTCTGTATTTTAATTAAACATACTTTTTGAATTTTTAAGACACCTTATCATATTTTTACACTTTTGCTACAAGATGACTTTGAACATTAAAGTGTTCCTAAAGTTAAGTGAAGCAGGACAAGCTAGTTACTTCAGTTAACCTTTAAGTAAAGTCTTGCCTGTTTATTTAATATCTTGTAAATGTTTGTGCTGAGTCATGTTGATCAGAGGGCCGCATTTAGCCCCCATGCTGTGCTTTGAGTATGCCTGCTATAGAGCATTCTCTGTCTCCTACAAACTTCACACATGACTGAGCTAAAAAGATGTCTTGTCATAAGATGCCAAAACTACTGTAATGGGAACTTTACAGGCCTGACAAAGATGTTCTAGCTAGACAGAACTAAGCATTTCAAGAAAGCTTTAGGCTGATGACTTCACTTCAGGGCCTGCAGTGAAAGAATGGTGCATTGGGCATCAACCTCACCTGTCTGCACTGTGAAGGCCTTGCTTTTTAGGTCGAGCATTCAAGACCTCTTGTATATACTTTAGTATATGCTTATTTGTGTATGTACTCTCTGGGCTCTGGAGATCAGCCCTAGGACTTGTCTGCTTCCGCTGAGGGACTTTTTTTTCTGTTCAACTGCCTCTATTTAACTGTCTTGATAGAAAATGACCAGCAGAGGTCAGTAAAATACCAGAATCACTTTAGCATTCTCTAGATTCCAGTCCATAGAAATTGTCTTCCACGAGCACCCGTAGACAATAATATTTTTTTTACATCTTGGATTTTCAGTGCTATGACCACCGAAGGCCCTGATTTATATTAAAAACAGAGCTTTGGCGGCGTGTGACGCAGTTTGGTGCTTACTTTCCCTCCATGTTGAAGAACAGTAGATGTTTCAGCACCCAGGCTAATGCTAAATACATATAAGTTCCCGAAGGCAAGACCAATTGCATTGCAAAAATGCTTGTTCATTGTTGCCATTGCTCCCTGTCTGTACTGCTCAGTGCACCAACATTGTCATAAGATGACACTCGCTGCTTTGTAAAACACTTGAAACACAACTACAAAAATCTCACAGAAGATGTTAGGCTAATCAGAGAAGTGTTGTATACGAATCCAGAAGGAAATTATCTTTTGTAGGATGGGAGTATTTCAAAGTGCGGTTGTAGGAAATGTAGGAGATCAATGCTGAACATTACTCGAACCTGCCACTCTCATTTCTTTGAGCACGTCTCCTAGACCTCCTTTTACAACCAGGAACCAGTCACACTGTCCACACAAAACAATGCGGGGAGGGTGGTCCCAGTGAGTCAGAATCAGAACACACGGCTAGTAGTAGTTAAATGAATAATGTGCAAAAAGAATACTTTAAATACATGAACTAAACATTGTTGGTGTTTTAGTGAATTTACTTGGTGATGGTAAAATAAATGGCAATGGAACATTGTAAAGTCAAGGTTAGTTTTAAATAAACATGAACCGATTCATGTTGAAGTTTTTCTATTATATATGTAAACTATTTTCTCAAACTTGGATTCTTTGACTTCTATAAATGTTATTATTTAAGTGGCAGATTTAGATTCCTTGCAGTTGCAGGAAAGGCTCAATTTAGATTCGCATCTGCGACTCAGTTTATTCTCTTTTCATATTCCGGGACAATTTATTTTGGTTACTTAAATAACTCGAGTGTCCTCTAGCGGCCATAAGTGGAATTAGCACTGGTTTAGGTAGGCTATCGTTGCAAGATTATGAAGGTGCAGCAGGGAGTCATTTGAACGTGCACGCGGTATAAAACCACCCACATCAATAGTAACATGAAAGGAAAGCACATACGTCGAGGTGCGAGTATTTAGAAAAAAAACACTCTCGTGTATTCAAATTGTCCATAAATTTACGAAAGTTGTATTTCGTAACGTAATCCAGCATTTTCGTTTGAATGTTTTTTTTTAATTTGTATTGTATTGCAGTGAGTAAAAAAAAAAAGTACAATCTTTTCATTTGAATGTTATGGCGGTTGTACGAGGATATCACTTGAGGAGCCCGTGCTATTCTCTGCGTACGCCCGGCCCCTGGACATAACATTTTGACACTCAGCAGCAAACAAGGGGATATTAAGGTGCCAAAGGTGGGGCTAGGAGTTCACCCTGTGATGTCATATCTTCAAGTGGAGAGACGCTGACCTACAGAGAATCCAGCTGAGAGAATGTGGCTGACTCTGTCTTCTAGAGACTGAAATGTTTGGGGTTTTCCAGGGTTCCGGCTTGCCCTGTATGTGCCTGGTTGTCAATACCATGATTATACATCTTGCACGAGGTGAGGCAGTATACACACAACCCTGTGTGTACTACAGGAGTTACTACTGCAAGAGGCATCAGATAAGGGTGGGACTGTTTCCAGAGATTTCCATTGTGCGTAACCAAAGTGTACATTGCACTCAAACACGAGGGGCCTAGTTGACCCCCCCAGGCAGCCCTACTTCTGATCATCATCTGTCTGTTAGCAGTGCTTAATTTGAGCCTGTGGTTCCTGTGCTTCACCGCACTTAATTGTCAACACCGGCACTTGACAGCTGCCACATGGTGGCAGTGTTTGTGCACATAAAAGATGAGCAGAACAACAGTTGTTTATTAATTCAATATACATTGAAAACAACTAATACCATCCGCGCAAGCCATTCTTATAGCGCTGGGGACCTCGAACAATCTGAAATGTCACACTTGTAGCAGTGCGATTGTTAGTAGTTGTGCTGGTACTGTCATTGGCAGCGCTGGCAGTGGCAGTGGGTGGTGCAAGCTGAGGTGGCCTTCTGGTGAGGGCCCTGACACTTATTTATTTACAAATGAAGCACTGCCTGTTAGACACCTCAGGACCCTGTAGGCACTAGGGGCCTGTGCCTGCTCTCCGCCCAGCTGCCAAAGACAGTTGGAGAGGTTCAAAGTTTGCATATCAGGCTGGCCGTGGCAAGACAGCTGACCAAAATGACATGCGCACTCTAAACTGTTGGAGAAAGCACCGCTCCTCTGCTACCAGTCAGCAGCAGTGGCCCCGCCCCCAAACAGGGCTCAGGATGGGAAACGTGAGCAATAAAATGGTAAGAAATGTATTTTATTTTTCACCTTTGCAGCGCTGGCAGTGGGAGGGGAGGGAGGGGCGAAGTTTTTCCGCCCTATTGGAGCGGCAACCTCTTCTCTCACAGAACTACAAACAGGTGCCACTGAATCCGAGTACTCACAGATGTTCCCCCTTCAGTATGCCTCATTCATGCTTTGAAAAGAAAGTGGATTCAGTCACAGGTCTGGAAAGTCCCCTCCCTCTCCCATCTTCAATCTAAACAGCACACCACTGTGTATAATGTTTGCCTTTGGCTATAGCCTGGTCTGGGTGATTCATTATGAGGGAAGGATGCTAGCTACTACTCCAGCAGGCCCTACAAATGGGATGTGACGTTTTGCTCACCTTTGGCTGAAATATCAGTCACAAAGCTCGGCCAGGGGGAATACTTAACTGTCCACAGTGCTATGCATTCCACAGGAGGTGTATGGGGTTAAACAATAAGAATACCACAGGAGCCTACAGGCCCACTGAGTTTTGCAGTTTTTTCACTGTGACCCAAGTAAGCAGGTTCTGTCAGTGCAATGGTGTAGTGACTTAGGGACCTTTTAACAAACTGCATTTGTGGTACATTTAGTAGTACTACAATAGTCCACCTTTTAGTAGTGAATGTGGGATTGACATAAGGCATTGGCTAGAAAATTAGATATACTTACTACTAAAGAAGTAGGGAGGGTATTAGGGAGTGTTTGGAAGGGGTTTGGGGAGGGATATGCACCCACCCACAAAAGAGTAAACCCATTGCTATACACAACCTGCCCTACTATAGTTACTACAGCCAAAAATGATCTAAAACAGACATAAATGTAATCAAGCTTAGGGCTGGAGTAAGTCCAGCATCACACAAGGCAATCCACGAGTATTGCAACAGCCTCTCACAGAAAATAATGTGGTCGGGTCTTCAAACAAAACCTCATAGAAATTAGTATTAACATGAATTAATGTTAGAAAAAATCTAGAAAAAACACATTTATTATTTTTTAATATTGTAAAAGCCTTTTTTAAATAATACCTTCATAGGATAACCTCACTGTTTAAAAGTATTTCTCTCCTGAGTCTTTTCTTTCTAAACTTCTCGTTATCTGTTGTTACCCTTTTGATACTGTGAAGCATAATCATACATTCCTCTGTATTGCAGTGCTGTTGATTCATATATAGCTGTATTGCAAAGTGTGTAGCCATATTTTTTATACTCCATTATGGATGTTATTTCTTATGGAGTTGAAGCATCCTTTAGCTCCAAATATGGTTGCTAAGTTTCATCATTCTGTTGCTCCCAGAAGCCATTGAATTCAGGGTACAACATTAGCACATTTCTGCAAAGAGTAAGCTCGTTCCCAGTACAGGCAGCTGGAAGCAGGATTTTGTGGGAATTATGTACTCATAAATGATATCTTCTCCTCAAGGGGACTCTGTGCTTACTTTGGAAGAAGATCCTGCCACCTGTTCATTAGGTTCCCTTGACTTGTATTGAGAGAAAGCCTATATACACTGTCCTAAACTTTTTATACATGTTATATGTAGGAAGGTAGAATCTGACTGCATGGTTACCCTCACTTTTTTCCTGGTGTTTTGCTGGTTTTCGACTTAGTCTGACTGGGATCCTGCTGATCAGGACCCCAGTCTATCTGTTTTCTGCCTTAATTGGTTGTGCATGTACTTTAGGTACACTCCAGATTTTATTCTGGGGTACCCTTATCAGTCTCTAGTATATTGTATACTATGTACCCAGGGCATAGGTACCCTAGAGGCCTCCCAGGGGCTGCAGCATGTATTATGCCACACCTGGGAGACCATTCAAAATGACACCAGAGGTCTGCTACAGCAGCCTGTGTAAGGTGGTGCATGCGCCCCTTACTTAGATATAGGTTCACTATATCTAGCCTATATCACTGCACATATCAACCTATCAGTCACCCCTATGGCAGGCCTTATCAATCCTGAAGGCAGAGTGCTAGGTTTTATGTGAGAGGGTGCACCTGCATGGGCAGAGCCCCTCTGCAACCTTCGGAACCTATTTTCTGAGGTTGTTTGTGATGCAGCCAACCATATATACTTAAGTGCATTATAACCTTGCAGTAAATGCTAACTTTAAAACGGCTGCATGGAAACATGTTGTGTTTGGTGTCAAACACCTTGGAATCATACCTTTCCGCCAGTAACTGGCGGGGGAGGTATGATTCCACCCGCCTAGAGGGGCAAATGTGACATACCGGGCTACCCGGTACCAGCTTTCTTGACCCTGGCATCTCAAAATGGATGCTGCCAGCCACAGGCACGAGTCTGCCCTCCTGCTGCTGAGCCAAGCTCGATCAGGGGAAGGCTTGACAATAGGCTTCCTGTCACAGGGAGGTGTGACCACCTCCCAGATAGGCTTTAGTGTATTGGGGCTGGGTGGGTGCACTCTGAGAGTGATTTGATGTCTGCACTGGGGCACATTTATTGTCCCTGCGCATAGTCCAGCTCAAACCTGTTGTGGGAGCCATTTGCTCCTGCTCTGGCGTGAAACTGGACAAAGGACATGGGTGTAGCCACCCCTCTGTCCTGACCCTCCCATAGGTGGGTCCCCAGAGTTTGTCCCACCCCTTCCTTGGGTATAAAGTAGGAACCCCTGATTACAGGACTTTAGATTTTACCTGGACTAAACTCTGCTACAGAAACCAAGTACTTCGATGATTTGCACAACGCTGGATGACTGAAGAATCTCCCTTGGAGTAAAGGAGTTACTCCCCTGCAAGGCAGGCACCTGAAACACATCTGACCAGTTTGCATCTCCCGAGCTCCTGAGGACTCCGAAGATTTCTGCAACACAGGGGGTGGGTTCCCAAGGTCTCTGAGGTTGATCTGTGCTCTCAGCAATTCTGAGGCCCGTATCCCTCGTGGGACCGTGCAACCCGAACCCCTGTGCACCGTGTATATTTGTAGCAGCATATGCTTTTTGGCGATCCCTGAGGCTGTGCTTTGGGCTACTTGTAGTCCTGACCCTGAGCAGTAATTCCACCAAAGAGTTCCAGCCTACACTCCACGAGTGTTCAGTGGGCTGGTATTTAGTGATTCAGCTCGAGGTCCCTTCACGATCCCGGGTCCGTTAACCTGTGGGTCCCTGTGAAGGGAACTTTGACTTTCTGTGGGCTTTTCTGATTACTCCAGATGTGCCCTGACTCTCCATAGCTTGGAGAGTCCCCAGGACCTTGCTGGTCCTCACCGAAGCATCTTTCCTCTGCCCACGTGGGTTGCAGTTGCCAAGGCTTGTTGGTGTTCAACCCGGACACTGACCCCCCAGCACTCGACATCCTTCATGGGACAGCTCACCTTTGGACTTTGGTCATTGTCGATGTTTCCTGGTCCTTGTGGCTGCAGAGTCAAACTTCACCTCTTCTCACCTGAAACACCCGACATCGGTGGGCATTCGTCTATCGTGCCCCTGGTCACTGTGAAATGACCCAGACTCTGTCCCCTCTGCTTTCAGGTTCTTCTCAGCTCCGATCCAGGCTTGGATCACACCGGACACTTTTCATCTCCACGGCAGCAGCACTTTTCCGCATCACGAAATTGAAAACTACGAAGGTTTCCAACATCACTTGACCCCTATGCACCCGGCTTCTCAAGGATAGGTAACACGAGTATCTTGGTACTCTCAAGGGTGCTGGCCTTAGAACCTTCTATGTTTAACTGGGTTTGCTTAAAGTCCTCTCCGAAGTGTCCTTAATCTTTAAAATTCCAACCGCGACTTTCCCATAGAGTTGTACGGACCTTGCATCTATGTTCTCACACTGCACCCGTCCTCCGTGGGTCCCCTGTGTCACTACTTTGGGTGGTTCCTTGAGGTCCCAGCGATTCTACATGCTCTAGGCACTGTGTCTAGTTAAGTTGTGGTTGTTATACCACCTTCTTAGTATATGGTTTGGTCTCCCCCTGGAGCCCACTGTGTATTGTGCTATTTACTGTCATTTTAGTGATTTAATATTGTGTGCTTTGTTCTCTAATCTCATAAAAAGGTTAGTAGAGAGTGTTTAGTAATACATAAATATATTTTATATATTCCTTGTGTGGTTCTCCTTTCATTTGGTCATTCAGGAGGTTATAATCTGGTAAACCAAGCTGCTTTACTTTCCTTGGAGACTTAGCCTGAAGACTGTTCTCCATAGCTACCACTAGGATAGCTTTCAATAAAAGTTGTCTTTAACCTAATCATCAACAAGGGTTGTTTGGACTGGTACAAGGTGCCCACTATAACTAGTGGACAGCATATACCAGGCCAACTTCTCACATTATATATTTTAACATAATGCTCCAACTGAACTTTTTCTAGAGAGAGCTCTGATCAGTTGAAGTGGCAATTGACTCTTGATTATTTTCTGCACTGCCTGCTATTTTACATTAAGCGCAAGATGTACTTTGGGCTTCCCGATATGTTGTGTTTTATTTTTAACAAATGTTGCAAGTGACATTGGGAATCGCCTCAACAGAGCGAAGATAGGGCAGGCCTTGACCGTGCTCCACATGATGAGACGAGGTAAAGAAGAAGTTCTCCTGGGGAACTGGGGTGGAGAGCAGCCCAGCACTGGACCTGATGAACTGCCTAAAAGTATGAGCATGAAATGATCCAAAGCGTTATGTAAAGTTTAATTGTAACTACCTTGAGTTTATTTGGTTGCTTGCATGGATTAGATTGTTATGTGGTTCATTTATTGTCAAAAATAGTACACACATATATTGTCTAGGTGAGGAGATGATGGAGAATATAAGAAAAGTTGGTTACTTAGGTTGGACGGAGAGGAACCCAAAGAACAGAAAATGAGTATGAGTGTGAACTCATCGTAAGAAGCAAGCAGGCTCTAGACATAGAGTGGTAACAATAGTCCGGAGCACCAGGACTTAAAACTCAGACCCTTGAAGGAAGAACATGTGAGCGAAAGAGACCCTTTGATCTAGCTATCTTTTCCCCTTTATGAGCCCCTCTGAGTGTTGATTGAAGACTTGTCAAAAGCAAGGAGATCTTTGGATGTGAGTGCACAATATCTTCCCTGCCTCCCTCCACTAGACCAGTTAGAAGAAACGTAACTGAAGGGACCCTCTCCTGTTTCCCGTTTTCTTCCCTCCACAGGATGAGCTGCAGGTCCGAGGCCTGCAGACCCTTTTCCCTGTTACATGAATGTGAGTGAACTGTGAGGAGCGGTGATGGGGCTGGACGATCTGAACATGGCGAGCCCTCGCCCAAAAGGACTCCAGCTCATACTATGGACAAACAATATGGTAAACGCAATATATTTACAAGAGTGGATGGGAGTCAAAAATGAGGACGGAAAGAAGTCCTTGCCTGAACAAGGTGTCTTCGATATATAAAGATTACATAACAGAAACAACTGAAGAATCCCCAAAAAAAGATAGATGCTGAACAATAGCCTCACTTTACACAATGGCATGAAGAGGCACATAATTGTAAGCGTGAATCCCAAGTCCAAGGCATGAGAGATACTCAGCAGAAATTCAAATATCAAATTAGTCTCCTTTGGGACAGACCTAGGGCTTGTGCTTCAACTGCTCCGTCTCCTTCATATCTATGTCTGTACATCGCTGAACCGATGGAGAAAGAGAAAGAGAGAGGGAGGGTGCAAAGGAGGAGGATCTGGTGGGCATGTTCCCCATGCCAGACCGATTGGGCTGCAGGTCCCTCAAAATGGAGCAGCACGTGTGAGACCACCTGCAACGAGAGCACAAGGAGGTAACATGCGAGTGGCCAGTGCAACTGGCTTGCTGTAAAGTGATCAGGTGGAAGGCTGATTCCACAAATGTGGCTGGTCTTGAGCGCACGCACATTCCGTCCTGGGACATAAAGACTGACGAGAACTAAGCCCCACTGTTACCCTAGAAATCTTCAGACAGACTGGGAATGACTCTAGAATGTGTACCCCTTTCCCCAACCCAGTAATTCTGACATTGAGGGCCCTTCCTGCTCTCCCCTTCTCTCCTTCTCCCCATGGGACTCTACCCCATTGCCAGGGGTAGAATTATAGTCCATGTCCCATGGCCCCCTCCGATTTAATGAGTAGCAAGAAACAATTTCATTTCTCAGTGTATGAGAAAAGCTCACTCAGTTCCCGAGAAGAACTGAAAAGTGTGCTTGAGGTGTACAGATCCAAGTTTGCAGATATGAATCTGCTTTTGTGATTGATGGTGCTGAGTAAGGTGAGAGAAAGACTTGTGGGGAAAGCCCCATGGCCAATGGTAGGCCCTGGAAATGACGGAGAATTGAATGTGGATGTGTGGCCAGTGAAAACCAGTTGGACTCCCATGAAGACTGAGTGGTTGAGGTTTTGTGATGTACCAATGCTACACATACAATCATTGTTGTTTACTACATTGACTGTTGTGTCCATTGCACCTAAAAAAATAGTAAAGAATTATTGCAACAAAAAAAGAAGAGAGGGGGGAGGAGCCTAGCGCGCAACCAAGATGGCCGCGTAGGTGCGAGGCTCCCGAGGACCTCCGCGACCTCCTACATTAATCCTGACAGAATCCTGTCCCAGATGAGGGGACTGTATTTGTGAGCCCGAGCAGAGGTGACGCCCGTTTTCCGTTTTTAAATCGGACCTCGGACACCGGCGGGAGCATCGATAGAGGTTTGCGGCCTTCTCCACGCCGGCCCCCCGTCCTGGAGTGGTGGGGCGATCCGGACAAGAAGTGAACAACAGCGGCGGGTGAGGCTGGGTAGCTCGCGTGCCCCGCACTTTCACTTTCGCTTTTGCGCCCTCCTTGCTGCCAGGCGAGGTTGGGTTGCGGGGCGGTGTGCGGTGCTGTGGCCTCGTTGGGCTGCCCTGCCGACCCGCCGGCAGCGATCTGTCCTGAGGATCGGCGGTGGCCCCCCCCCCGGAGCCCTTGAACGGGATTGTCTGCCCCCTTTCTGAGGAGATTGGCTCGATTTGGGGATTGCGACCATGGCCACAAAACAAGATGGCGACCGGGCCAAGGTGAAGTCGACCCGTCGTGGCACGGCCCAACAATCCAATAACATGGACCGCTACACCCTCCAGAAGGGATCTCCAGAGGTGCTGCGTAAGTCCCCCACGGGCCCGACGGATGCTCCCGCTCTACCCACGGACCTGACCCTCCGGGACGTCATGGGCGCCATCGCCGAGATGAAGGCCTCGGTGGACCAGCGCTTTGACACTCTGGCGCAGAAGATCGACTCGGTCCTCGTGGACGTGGGCCTCGTGAGAGCCGATCTGTCGAAAACAAATGACCGGGTCGATTCTTTGGCCCACTCTACCTCGGGCCTCACCACTGACGTGGCGGCCCTCCAACAGGAGGTGCGCAGGCTTGGCCAGGCGAGCGCCCTGATGAATCGTCGACTGGAGGATTCCGAGGGTCGGGCCCGGAGAAACAACGTCCGCATTCTCGGGGTGCCGGAGGGACGAGAGGCGGAGGCAGCGGATCTGTTCGTGGAGGACCTGGTCCTCACCCACCTACAGCCCCGGGGGCTGAGCAAATTCTTTGCTGTGGAGCGGGCCCATAGGGTCCCTGGGGGTAGACCTAAGATCGGCGCCCCTCCGAGGCCTCTCATCGCCCGGATCTTCAATTTCAGGGACAGAGACGCTATCCTGCAGACTTCTAGGCTCCAAGGGCCGGTCAGACTGGACAACATGGATATTAATTTCTATCCTGACTTTACCCCGGCGGTCCAAAAGCAGCGATTGAGCTTTCTGGGTGTCAAACGTCGCCTACGAGACCTGAATCTCAAATATTCTATGCTTTTTCCAGCTAAGCTGAGGGTGGAGGTGGATGGCCACACACACTTTTTTGATCGTCCTGAAGCGGCCGGGGACTGGCTGGACACTTTGCCCGGAGATCGGGGCCGGGGGGGCGGGGGGGGAGCGGTTGGTGGGGAGGGCCCGCCGGATCAGGCCTAAGAGACTAATGGTAGGCCTTGCTCCGGACTGTGTTGTTGTCACCATTGACTGTTAGGGTAAGTTCCCCTCCTGAGGGGGTCGTGCGGGGTCTCTTGGGGGATCTCCCTCCTCCTCTGGGGGACTAGTTAGTTTTCTTCTATGGGGCGACAGGCACACTGCACTTTGGGGGGCTATCTGGGCTCATGCAGGGGTGCAGGGTGGGGGGAGTTTTGTTGGGATGGGTGGGTTGGGGTGGGGTGTGGTTCGTTTTTACCGCAAGGCAAACCCTTTATTGTACTAGTGTTCTTGAGTTGCTCTCGGGGGGACAAATGATGGCTTCTGTATGTGATGGGGGGTAGGGACCTGACTTTATTGTCCTGGAACGTCAACGGGCTGGGGGATAGGATTAAGCGGGGTGTGGTCCTGCAGTATCTGAAACGGATCTCGCCTGATGTGGTCTTTCTGCAGGAGACACACCTTATTGGTAACTCCTTTTGTGCCATGAATCGACGTGGTTATCGTCTGGTGGCCCACTCGGGCTTTACGTCAGGCTCACGGGGGGTGGGCATTATGGTCAAGACCTCGCTCCCGCTAGAAATAGACGAGGTGCGCCATGATGAGAGGGGACGCTACACTGTTTTGGTGGGGAGGATGGAGGGCAAAGTGGTTGTCTTTGTCTCAGTGTACGTCCCACCGGGGTTGCAGTCCTCCACCTTTGCGGACCTGGGGCGCCTCCTTCTCGACCTTCCGGGGGGGCTTCTGGTGGTCGGGGGGGATTTCAACGCAGTGGTTTCTGGGACTATGGATCGTTATCCCCCTAGGGACCTCCCCCGGGCACAGGCGTGGCTGTCGGGCCTTTTGGATACACTGGGATTGGTGGACTGCTGGCGTTTAAAGCATCCCACTCAGCTGCAGTACACCTTCCATTCGGGTGCCCATGGTAGCCTTTCGCGGCTTGATCATATCCTTGTCCCTGCGGCCTATGCCGGGAGGGTGGGGGAGGTGCGCCATTTGGCGAGGGGCATTTCAGATCACTCCCCGCTCCTGTTGCACTTTGGTGTCTTCCCGAGGGGGGAGGGCAGGGTAGCCCCGATCAACGCTTGGTACCTGCGCGACCCCACTATTCGCGCTGACTTGATTAAATCCTTGCAACGGTATTTCGAGGAGAATGTGGGGTCAGTCCTGTCGGCTATCTCCCTTTGGGAGGCTTTCAAGACAGTGCTGAGAGGGGAGGCCCTCTCCCTTATTTCTCATGCCCGGAGGCGCGCACAGGAGGAGGTGACCCGGGTGGAGGCTGAAATTACTGAATTGGAGGGTGATTTGGGGAGTGGGGTGACTGACGCTGCGCTGCACGTTCTGCACCTCAAGCAGGCGGCCTATAGGGCCCTCGTCACGGAGGCGGCCAGGGGCCTCAGCAGAGAGCAACAGGGGCGATTGTATGATGTGGGTGATAAGGCGGGCAAGTTGATTGCGTGGTTGGATAAGAAGGAGAGAGCGAGTCGTGTGGTCCCGTTGATTGAGAGGGCGGATGGCGTGCGTGTCACTGAGCCGGAAGGCATTGTTTCTTGCTTCGCGGATTATTTCCGCGAGGTATATTCCCCGGTTTCTACCTGCTCGGAGGAGGATTCCCATGCCCTGCTGCGTGACATCGCGCTCCCCTCCCTTTCTGTGGAGGACAGGGAGTTGCTGGATGCCGCCCCCACCTCGGACGAAATCGCCCTCGCCATCCGCTCGGTCGCTTCTGGCAAGGCCATGGGCCCGAACGGCATTCCTATCGAGTTATACAAGCTGCGACCGGATGTACTGGCACCCCACCTCCGCGCGATGTTTCTTGCGGCCCACTCGCGGGGCTCCCTCCCGCCGGACCAGCGTCTGGCTACCATCGTGGTTATCCACAAGGAGGGGAGGCCTCGAGACCGAGTCACATCCTATCGGCCTATCTCGCTCTTGAATGCGGAGCCTAAAATCCTCGCCAAGGTGCTTGCCAACCGGCTGGTCGGTGTGGTGGGCGACCTGGTCCACCAAGACCAGTCCGGCTTTATTCCCCATCGCAATACGGCTCTCAATCTACGACGCCTGCACGGCGTGCTAGCACGTGTTCCGTTCGTGCGGGAGTCGGCCTTCTTGGCGTCTTTGGACGCCACCATGGCTTTCGACACACTCGAGTGGCCGTACATCTGGGCGATGCTGGCGAAGTTCGGCTTCGGGCCGGGTTTCGTCAGCTGGGTCAAATTGTTGTACTCGGACCCACTTGCGCAGGTGGTGGTGAATGGTCGAGTCTCGGCCCCATTCGTGCTGGGACGGGGCACGCGACAGGGTTGCCCCCTGTCGCCGCTCCTGTTCGCACTGGCCTTGGAACCTCTGGCGGAGTGGCTGCGGTGGCACCCTTCTATCCGAGGTCTCCGTTGGACCCCCGAATATGAGGACCGCGTGTCTCTCTATGCAGACGACATCCTTTTGTATTTAGCCTCCCCGCGTAAATCACTGATTGTCCTGGTTGATGTTCTGCACTCATTTGGCCGTAACTCAGGCCTTGTCATCAACTGGGCCAAATCCTGTGTCTATGTGCTTTCCGGGGAGGCTCCTGTCCTCCCGCGGGGCTGTCCGATCCAGATTGCCTCGGAGGGATTTCGATACTTGGGTGTCTACATTACGCTTGACCCAGTGGCCCGCTACGAGCGAAATTTGCTTCCCCCCCTCCAGCGTTTGAAGGAGGATGTCGCGCGCTGGAGGCGCTTGCCACTTTCGCCGCTCGGCCGGGCGGCTTTGTTCAAGATGATGTCACTGCCGCGCTTCCTGTACGCTCTCCAGAACACCATGGACCTGGTCCCAGCGCGCTACTTCCGTGAGGTGGAGGGTCTGCAGCGCCGCCTGTTCTGGGATGGGAGGCCGCGTATAGCCCTGGCAAAGTTGACGCTCCCGTGGTACGACGGAGGGATTGCCCTCCCGGATATTAAACGGTATTACTGGGCCTCCCAGTTAGCTGCAATTAATCACGGCCTCTATGGGCCCGCCCTAAACCCGGCATTTGAAATGGACAAGATGCTCCTGCCCGGTGGCGACTACAATCGAGCGCTCTACGCTAGTGTGCCCGATTCCCGCTTGACGGGACCCACGCGTGTGATGGTGCGAGTATGGCACGCGGCTAGTGCAGCTATGGGCTGGAAGGACCGTTTGACCCGGGCGTCACCGCTGTATGCGTCCGAGAGGTTGGGCTCTCTGTGGACCTCGAAGGGCTTTGCGCAGTGGGACACTATAGGCATCAGTACAGTGGGGGATCTCTGGACGAGGGGAGGATTTAAAACGTTTGAGACGCTGCAGGCGGAGTTTCAGCTGCGGGGCAGTGAATACTTTCGGTACCTGCAGGTCCGTCACGCACTGGGCTCCGTTTTCCCAGACGTGGCCTCCATCCCGGAATCCTCCCCCCTGGAGGATCGAGTGCTAGATGGCCATGTTCCGGACAGCACGATCTCCCTCATTTACAAGAAATTGATAAATGATCGCTCGGGCTTACTGACTGGCCTCCGCGAGGCCTGGGTTGCCGATGGGCTGGAGTTGGACGACGAGGACTGGATTTCCGCGGTGGCCTCTCCGAAGGAGGTGGCCATCCCGGCTCGCCTTCGTTTCGTCCAGCTTAAGATACTCCACCGGGTGTACATGACGGGGCCAAGGCTTCTGCGTATGGGCTATGCCGAGGACGGACTGTGTAAGCGTGGATGTGGTGCCTCAGCGACCTTTCTGCACATTTTGTGGGAATGCCCGAGGGTGGAGCGATTCTGGCGTGGTGTGCATGAGGTCCTCCGAGCGGTTACGCATGTCGCGCTGTTGCCTGAGGCGAGGAGATGTCTGCTGAATGTGTGGGAACCGACCGATTACTCAGTTCCGCAGACGCGATGGGTGACTCTGGGCTATATGGTGGCTAAGCGGGACGTTGCACAGCTGTGGGGATCCCAGAGGTCCCCGGCGGTGTCGGCCTGGAAAGAACACATGGATTGGTGCATGTTCCGAGAAAAGGTGGTGTATGTGGCGCGGGGTAAGCCTGGTGCATGGGTGAAGATATGGGGCCCCTGGAACGCCTTCCGCGGGGATATCTGCGAGCCGCCGTTGTTGCCTCCCGCCTCACCAGCTCCATCCCCTTAGTTGTCTCCCTTCCCTAGCTCCAAGCATAGTGTTCCCCCAGTCCTGGACTTGTTTCCCTTCCCCTCTTGGGGGTTTTCAGTGGATGGTTTGGGGTCCCCCATTTGAGGAGCACGTGCTGTCATTCTTGATCGTGGGTTGCCTTGCGGGTGTTTGTTTATTTATGTTGTTGTGTTGTAGAAAATGAAACCGTATTGCGGGCTCTGAGCCATATGGCCTGCGTTGTTGATACCTCCTGCCCTAGTGTCTATGCAAAGCTAAGTGCCTCATTGTATGTTTCTCATTTGTTCTCGTCACTTTAGCGGCCGGCCGGAAGGTTGTAGGCCCATACCTGTATATATTTGAGATTGCAATAAACGGTTTCAAAAAAAAAAAAAAAAAAAAAAAAAAAAAAAAAAAAAAGAAGAGAGAAACGATTAGACTAAGATTTCAAATTGTATATGGGTGAAGCACCAGCTGTGTATTTGGAAAGACTTAAGGATATGTTTGGAAGGTATTCAAGCTTAGCCAGTGTGACGGAAATGCGTCAGGGCGCTTTAGGTGCTACTTTTGTGCAGGGCTTATTACCGAATGTTAGGAGCCAATTAACAAAAATCGGCTTTGGATGGCAGACTAGGAAGTTGGGTAAACTGCTGAAGGCCACAAATCATTGTGTGGCCTCGCAAGGGAAAAGAAATTAAATGCTGCATTGTAATTAATGTTCTCAAAATAGCAAAGCGCGCAGGGGACAAATAAGGAAAGAGGATGTTGAGCTCCTCAAAGGAGAGGGGGAAGGGGATGATAGGGAGGCTGGAAGGTTTGAGGGGTAACAGGAGGGGTCAAGGGGAGGACCCGGGCCGAGAGGTTCTTGTTTCGCTTGTGGTCAGCTTTGGTATTGGAAACACAACTGTCCCAATTCTGCGCTTAACGTCACACATTTAGAGTGACACAACTTTGGACTCCTATGGATGTATAAGAGCTTCTTAATCTCGGCCAGAACTTCTATTAAAAACAGGAAATGTGCTCAAAATATCTTAAACTCTTTTAAACACTTTCAATTACATAATTAGTCTGGCTTCTATTAAGTTGCCCAAAAGGCTTACCCTGAATTTTAGAACAGCTCAAGAGTTTCCGATAGTGCTAGGTATACTGTAATTCCAGTAGATAAGAAGGGCTCTAATGTGAATTGTCTCACTGGTGGCAAAAGTACTGCTTGCCTTATTGACACGGTTGCTAATTCCTCAACTTCCTAAACTTTTGAATTCTCCTCTTTACCTCTCTTGGGCATGTCCAAAGAAGCAGTGGGTATTTCCAACGAATGAGTTCTCTTTTATATTACAAATCCCTTATTCATTTCTGTGGGAAACATTAGTGAAAATGTTTCCTTTTTGCTAAGCCCAGCCTCCCCAACACCTTGTTAGCCAATGATATATGATGCAAGCTCAATTGAACTGTGTTTTGTACCCCAAAAGGGGTATTCTTAAATATACCTGAACAACAGAGAAAGCAAGCTACTCACTCTAATATGTGAGAACTTAAGTTGCCATGGTAAAGTGGATAAGGTTATGTCCTCTCATTTAACTGAATTGTGGTCAAAAGGGGAAAACGATGTGAGATTCATCTCCTCGATGAAACCCATAAAAGTGAAGGTAGAACCTCAGAATAAACTACCTAGATATTCCCTAGTACCCACTAAAACCTGCAGCAGGGGAAGGAATCTGCTCTGTAATAGCCAAGCTAACTAAGCAAGGGGTTTTAGTACCTATTGCCAGAAGATGTAATATCCCAATTCTCTGGATATGCAGGAGCAAAAAGCCAATGTATAAAGCTTTGTACAGGTACAGTGACAATATAGCTATAATAAACTTCCCTGTGGTCCCCAACTCTGCCACCATTCATTGTTATATCTCCTCAACCACCCAAAGGTTCACCATGGGTAAAATGTGTTCTGCTTTCTTCTCCATCCCCGTTTATGATGAATCATTATTGTTTCTCATTCATATTCCAGGGGTCTCAGCTTTGTTGTACCTGACTACCTCAAGGATTTACAGAGTCTCCCTCAATCTTTTTACATGCCATGAAGAAAGATCAAGGTGCATTAGTTTCCCCCCGAGGTTCGACTTTAATTCAATGTCTAAATGATTTATATTTGCCATCTGTTATCCTACATCAGTCAAGCGGGCCTCAGTTTAACTCATCACTAAAACTGATTAACAAAGGGCAAAAGGATTCAAACGAGAAATTACAGTTCTTCCTTTCCTGAATAGGATACCTTGGTCATGAAATCTAGCTTTACTTGTCCGCTAACTGAGTTGAAGCCACCTGTAAGCTGCATTGGTCTGTAACTATCTCCCACATATGTACCTTTCTGACCTTTCTGTGAATGGCAAGGTACTGTAGACCGAAGATTCTGGGTAAGGGAGCAGTGAAGCTTCCACTATACCAACTTCAGCGGGGGATCCGCTCGCTAGTTTAAATTGTTTTTATGACCCTTCTTACCTTTGATCTGGGACTTGAAGGTCACAAGACAGAAACAGGACCTAATAATACTGAGATAAAGAAGACAACATAGACTGTTTTGGGTTGGTGGTCAAGGGGTGGCAAGAGGTGGCAAGGAAGCAAAACATGATTATAGAGAGTATGAGAAATTATAACAATTGAGAAGAAAACATTAACTGACAGGCAGATGGGATGAGAATGCTAATGAAAGGAGGAAAGAAGAATGCAAAGAAGGAACGAAGGATTGGATGAAAGAAACAGGATAGAAAGTATGTTGGAAGGATTGAAAAAAACCAGAAAGAAGGACAGACACATGAAAAGGGGGAAAGAGAAGAAAGAAGGAAGGAAACATTATTGGGAACAGTCGTAATGGACCTACCCAGAAAGAAATAGTCTTGAATTCTTCACTCACTCATATAGTGCTATATGGTTCGAAGTGGGAGGTATTTTATTTTCTTGCCTACGCCCTTGATTCTGGGCTATGTTAGGATAATAAAGCCTTTGTAAGAGTAAAGTGAAAAAATACCACAGAAAAAAATGCAATGGTCTACTGATGCCAAAAATACATGTATGAAAAGCTTTTGGATTTGTGACAAGCCTTGACCTCTGCACCTGCTCTTGGACTCACTTATTATGCCAAGCCATTTACTTTGCATTGTCATGAATGTGATGGATTTGCACTTGAAGGGTTGGTGCAAAGTCATGGAGATCAGAAAAGTCCATAGCTTATTCACCATCAGCACTGGACCCAGTCACTGTGGGCTCCCACCAAGTTTACGGTCTGTGGCAGCAGCGACAAAGCTTGTTGAAACTTCTGATAATATTCTTGTGACTTTCCCTTTAACCATTGTTGTGCCTGATTCTGTGGTTGCACTCCTGCGCACTACGAAAACCCAGTACCTCTCCACAGCCCTGTCTCGATACAAAGTATTGTTGTTGTCTGCATTCCATATTACCCTTGTCCACTGTCCCGCTTTGAACCCTGCTTTTTTAGTGTCCACCAGTGAGAATGTGAATCCCACAATTGCCTCCTCATCACTGCCGACGTTATCAAACAACTATTGATCTGACTGATGTGCCAATTATTGACTGTGATTATCATATTTTATTGATGGATCATGGTTTGGGTATCCTAGTTGCTGGTTATGCTGTATGCACTGTAAATGAAATTGTGGAGAGCTGTCATCTATTAACTGCGAGAGTGACTCAATTTGCAGAGCGTATTGCCCTCACCTTAGCCTGCATCCAAGCCAAAGAAAAGATTGTCACTGTATACACACACTAAAATTACACATTTAGAGTGACACAACTTTGGACTCCTATGGATGCATAAGAGCTGCTTAATCGCTGCCAGAACTTCTATCAAAAACAGGACATGTGTTCAAAATATCTCAAACTCATTTAAACAGTTTCAATTACATAATTGATTGTTACTGAACTAACATGATGAACATAAATTTGAGAAAGCTGTGAGTACTGAGAGAAGAGGAAGCAAAATTCAAAGAAGTGATGGAGAGACAGGCAGACGATAGAGTAGGGACGAATGAATAGGCATAAGATCATTGTAGAGAATGGAGGATCACAGTACCTTTGAGACCCAAGGGCTGAAAACATACCTGGTTGATGAATAACAGTAGCTTGATGTCCTGCTTGCATTAGCTCGCTGATTCAACATGGCGACGTGGTGGATGTGTATCAGTGATGCGGCTAGTTATTATAGACTGACAGCAGCTATGAAGAGGCATGGATTGGGGCATATCATTTGGTGATTGCACATATTGAAGATTTAGGTGTAATGTGCAGAGGGAGCAAGTGTATCCAATCTGAAACAAGTGCTGTCATGCGTGGCTTGTGTTGAGACAGTGATGCCAGTAGCGGTCCGTGGAGGGAGTTCGGTGGGGCAGTGAGGCGGAGCGGGGGAGGGGCTGGGTGGGGAAATGTAAACACCGGAATATGGATGAACGGAGGTAAGTACACATTTAAATAAATAAAACGAATATCGTTGCGCGCGCTGCATCAAATCTTAGCTATATTCTGACAAACGTGTTCTGCACACACCTCCTCTCATTGTGTCACTTTTTTTTAAATCTCCCAAATGGTGTGTACTTCCCCCAATAATGCATTCACCCCATTGATGATGTCCTGCTGGTGGCCTGTCTCGTTCTCAGATGGTAAGAGGAGACAAACTATGCAGTTCTGCATAGTGGTAAACAGGGGTGTCTCCTCCACTATGGCAGAGGAGCGTCGCCCCACTGCTTTCTCGCAGTGCGAGAAGCCAAAACATAAAATGGTAATAACTTTTAGTTATTTCCATTTAATGCCGGCTTTGAGGGTGGGCAGGTGGGCGGGGCTGCCCTGCTCTCTGAGCAGGGCAGGGGAGGAGTGGTTTGCTCACTCCTGAGTGCGCAAAGACTGTTTGGTTGGCCCTCTCGGGCCGCCCAAACCAGTAATGCCCACCCTTGCCCTTCTCCTTGCAGGCTGCATTGCAGCCTGCATGGAGAACATGCCCACCCCTCTAGACCCTGGCTGAACGCCATATCATGACACTTCAGGCAGCGTTGTGATTGGCTTAGGGGAGGGAGCCTGGCTGCCTATTTCCTGTTCCTGTCGGAGGCAGGAGAGCAGGAGCAGAGAAGATGCAGGATCTGGCGGAAAGGTAGCTTTTTAATTATTAAATAAAAATATATGACCCCCCTCGCTAGGCGACCCCCTCTCCCTGCGCGTCCCCCTTCTCCCCGCACGCCCCCTCCATGCCCACCCTCACGAACCATGTTAGCCGATACTAGTGGTGGTCAATAAAAACGTTTAAGGCTGTGTCTACGTCCTGATTATTAAAGTTCACCCTTACTCTGTAGAGGGATGATTTGCATTTCCAATGGTTTTGTTGCTCCAAACTATTTGTTTGCTGAAAGGTTGACGATGGCGGGGCTCTGGGAGCAGTTTGTATTTACGTAATTTAGATTGCGGTGAGGTGTGCATTTTCCCTGCTTTCAGAATGATGCAGGACATACGTGTAAACTGTATGTAGGCTGTATGCCATTCAGCCTATGTAATGTGCTCGGTGAATTGCATTAACTTAGAGCTTACTATTAAATATACTGACATTACGTTCGTAGTTTCAGATTACATATACCTATTGCGTTTATTTTGAAACCATATACTGCAGTAGACACACTTTAATATGTGCATATATTTCCAAACGCAGATTTAGCTTTGTTAAATCCTGCTCTAAAATTTCTGAATGCAACGTTTCCGTTTTTTTCCTGCATAAGTAAATTTAACCAACTTTCAGAATTGAGATGTAGATAGATAGGCCCTTTGTTGAAATGAATTGCTTTCAAGAAAAATATCAATGTGGACTAAAGTACAGATGAGTAGCCAACAGATGGCGCTAAAGTAGAGGAAATAAACATATTGGTTTCTAATCTCTTTAAATCTCGACTGCTTGGCTATCCCATCACAAAAATTACACCACGCGTGACACAACAAGCAGTAGATAATCAACGGACATTTATCATTACCATTAGTGGAGAATATTCCATTACCGAGTTGTGCGGAATTACCCCACAACTCATGGTAATTTGCAGAAAATTCATAGAAAACTCCTGGTAGCCCCTAATCTGCGAAAGGAAATGCGTGAATTCTTGCCAAAACATTACAATAATGGGACACCCTCAGAACATATTCCAGAACCCAGCAAGTTTTAAGCAAGGTGAGAGTTGATGTTTCATATATACATATGTACACACACGCACACAGCTCTCAAAAGCAATTTTCACATACAGGGTAACTCTAAAATCGAGCAGTAGTTTACATCGTTTTCTGGTGTTAGGGTCTGCTTTCCTTAGCACAGGGGCCACAACAGCATATTGAATAGTGAAGCAACTATAAGTGTAAATTAAAAGGCTTTGCTTGTCTACTTCACTTCTGAGCACAACACAAAAACACCCTCTTGAGTAGTTTGTAGTGAGCCAGATGGTTTGCTCTTGGCTACCAGAGTTTCTAGCTCAAGCTTAGAGAGAGAGTTGAACGCAGTTGCGCCTCATAAGGTGCACGTTATGCAACGCTGTGTTTTGATGTTGCTCTGATTTAGATCAGTCACGGAGTCTGCAAATGTGCTGCGTGTGCCCGCAGAGCTGCTCAGATGTTCTTCATGCTTGAGCGGAATGTCCCCGATACAGGCAGATGATACATTGGGAGCAGAGGAAATCCTGATAGCATCAAAAGGAAACTCGACAGGTCTGGTCATTCCTCTGTGAACCCTGTTGTGTTTTTGCCAACAAAGTTTGGCTTCAGGGCAGGTCAATATTCTTGCTGAAGCGAGCAGAGATTTTGTTTTGCTCTATTCAGATCTCCAGTACACTAAAAGTAGAAATGCTTTTTAGGTCTCGCCTGAGCCAGTGCTTTAGCGCTGCTCTCGCGAGAGCTTTTGTAAAAGGGGGATCTGGAAGTGCAAACTAGTGCTTTTCAGGCCTCCAAATACAGTGCATGTGCGCCGGGCGCGCGCACCATTTGGCAGCCTGAAAAGCACTGCCTGATCACTTTCGCGGACACAGCCACCATCTGTCTCCTCCGTCACGGGTCATTAAGTTGCATTCTCCTCTGCCTCCGCCCGATCACTTTAACTTTCACTTTCGTGGCTTGGCTTGTTATTATTTCATTTCGCGGCCTCCGCACAGTCAATGCTTGTTATTTGCTTCACCACTCACGTTTTTTTTTTATTATTTCATTTCGCGGCCGCCACGCAATCAATGCTTGTTATTTTTTGAGACCCCAGAAAGGGGAGCTTTCTCTCAGGTTTCAGAATTCTTACAGGATCGGCTGCCCTATTCCTCTGATTAACCATATTTCAATGTCCCCGGTTCGTGACTCGGACATCAGAGCTGTCACCTAGGTTACACGTGTGCCTGCATGTGTTGGCTAGTGTTGACTACCTCTAGGATTACCAGTTCAGGCCAGGGCGTGTAATGCAAACTGCTTTCAGTGGTTATATAGATTTAAAAACCTGCACAGCCAGCCCTCAGATTCTTACAATTTCCGACAGCGTGCCCTTCCCAGCATTCCAGGCTCAGGCCGGCCTCCCAGCACAGACAGCAAAGCTTTCATCTCTTCTCAGAATTTAGGGTTTCCTGAGGCGCTGCACTCCTGAACCACGCTGGTTGAAAGGGCACTGTGTGTTCAAAGATTCAGAAGAGGAGTGGGGCGCCCCTAGCCCCCTCTCTTCCCGCTCGCCGTCCTCTCATCCCGCTCGCTGTCCTCTCAGTGCAAATTATCATGTCCAATCCGTCAGTTTGTCAGCACATTAATCATCCCGAAGAGCGCCCGAGGTCTACTGGTGAAACCGGACCACTTAGCACAGTTAGAGCCTCGCGCTCCCCTGCGTGGAAACTTCCCAGCATGCAGACTTTTCCAGCTGCTTCTCAGGAGCCTCGTTGCCCTATCGCTAGTGACCCCTGTTTCGCATCCAGCTAGAGTGGCCTGCATTGCGTCTCACTGTGAAATTATCTTTCAAATGCTATAATACGCACCAGGACTGGAGCCGTGTGATAGGACATAGCAAGGATGCTCTGGGATCGAATGCAAGCTAGGAACAGCAGAGCGTCCTGATTAGTGGTAAAGGCCTCACTGCATATGGCTCCTTAGGCCCCTCACACCTCTGTGCCCTTCTGCACTATTGATATCTCGGCCTCTAGTTGTGTGAAAACGGCTTGTCTTCCATTTTGGAGGATCTACCCTTATCAAAGACCACTAGTTACGGCGGGATGAGTTGCACGAAAATTGAGTGATTTTCAGACAGCCTGATGGTTCTGAAAGGCTGGTGGACTGGGGAAGAGTTCATAACATCAGATCAATACTTGTGAAATGTTGGCAAAAATATGGTAAGGCTGAAAGTGTACCAAGTGAGCAATCTCTCTCACCTCAAAGGGCCTACTTGCTTCCATTTTGTGGTTTCTGAGACCTATTTTTAACAAGCATTTGCAATGCAATAGGTCTCGCATTTACGCGAGTTTGAGCTATTGACATTGCAAATGACAATGCCTTTTATTTTTGATTTGTGAACATAAATAAAAGGCATTGTCATTTACATTGCCAATTGCTTAAACTCGTGTAAATGCGAGACCTATTGCATTGCAAATGCTTGTTACATTTCTGACCCTTTGGTCTTAATGCAAGACTTGATTCATGGTCCTTTTTAGGTCTGGCTTGACAGATCAGCGTCTGCATGACCTACTGTTACTAATTCTTTAAAATGTACATAGAGTGGGAATGATTTTGCCCCTGTGACTTTTTCTCTCTCATCACATGCCATTAGCTGCTTGGTGTATAATTTCACCTCATATTGAGTGCGGGCATTGCAATGGCCGAGGGACTATTTTACATTTCAAACGTACACTAAATCAATACTCAATACATTATTTATCTCCTAGATGCATTGCTTACAGAAAACTTTTTTTTCAGTTGTAGCAGACTTTTTAAACATCTAGTCAGTCCTCAAATCTAAATCACGTATCTGATACGGGTGTCAAAACTCGCCAACTTATTGGCTTGACCAATACCTGTTATTTGGGCTCTGAATTGTGTTAAAAGACGTTATGGATTGTGATCTACAGAGGGAATGTGTGGCGTAACTACAGAAGTAATGGTATTGTGATTGACCTTACGCCAACATCTAGTGTCTTTAGGACACGACCATAGCACACATCTTGGCCCCTCCACCTTCAGCCCACCAGATGGATCTGTTGCAATACTGTATCGACATACATAAACACATAAAACACGCACAAAGCACATGCCCACACCTACCTGACACCGAAGTCCAAACTTAAAATTCCAGTAAGCTCTACACATTATGAGTTAGCCTACACAGTGCTTCAGTCACCGAATACCATTCACCAAGCATGGCAAGGCCTCATACGCCACATTCAATAGCCACAAAGCACATCAGCAGACTTGAGATGTACCAGCTCACAGCACCCACACAGCTCTATTCATTGATCCCCCAAATCTGGCAGAGCGTGCTCAAACAGTGCCCGTGGGATCACAAAACAAACTACAACCAGCCTAGCAGAAAAAGATCTAGCACGCTATAAGAGTATATATCCCCTCTGCGGTGAATGGCAGGTGCACATATTCACTAGCATCCACAGACACGCACAAGCTACACGAGCAAAACATTTTAAGCAGTGCACCACTGAAGATACATTAACACAAATCCTGCTTGTATTAATTTTCCAATACCCAATGTCAACGCACAGATCTATCTCCCCATTACTTTCCCGATGCGCGCCAATGGCCTGGACTGGGAGCATTGTATCCCTTCATGGACTTTGCTGCTCCCACTGGACCTGTCTCTCTTTTGTAGATTTTACACATTAGAATAAAGCTGTAGCGCTCCATAAGAATGACAGACACATGGTAAAGTTTAAAGGGTGTACTTAAAGAATATGGAGCTAAATTACAAAAGCTGAGCCATCAATCAGTTAGTACAAAGCACATGAATCATGAGTACAGAGAACTGAACAAGATCAATAGAAAATCCAGCATAGATTCGCATTATAAGGCGGGCAAAATTGGGCCTCACAAGAGTGAAAAAGCAGGTCCTCTTATAGGACTTTACACAAAAGATTTCATATATTCCCTACTAAAGAACACAATTCCTTGGGTATCCACCAATGGGGAACTAGCAAGAATAAACTTTCAACCACACAATACATTTGAATATTCTCTCATAATACTATTACATTAGACTCTGATGTTCTCATCCATTCAGGTAACGTGAGTTGAGACAAACTATGCAATGCAGCGTGGGACAGCCAGGTTATCCTTGGTTAGAAACATTGCATTCAATGCAAGTGGGAAAGCTCCAGTCATTTAGTGTGAAAGTTCACAATTCCTTATTACAATGGTGATCATGTGGCGTATTACGACGTCACTTTCAAAATGGAAGAAAGCATGAAACTGACCTATGTTAGTGTGGGCTCGATTTCTAATATATAAACACTATCATTCAAACAAGAACAGATTCAGCACCAATAAAGTAAAACTGTTTCCAAATTCGTCTTTTACCACCCCTGCGATGTTTGCATAACCGGTTGTGCCGTTCCTGTCACCCTCTACAAATGGAGACTCTGCGCCACCCAAAAACAAACTAAATATTTTTCTATCAAATGCTGTTTATGCATAAGGTTTGCTGCAGCTTTTCAATAGCAATGACACTGGAAACTGTGGTTTTTTGTGTGTGCCCTACAACGAAAACACATACTGAGCCACCCAGTTACCCAGTAAGAGTGGGCAGCATTTCAGGGGTGGCCGCAACTCGCTCTGCTCTCTCCCAGCTCCTCTGCTCCCGGCCTGCACCTGTGCCATGAGGGTGGCCGCTAGTTGCACAGACTGTGAACCTTCCGGGGAGGGTCCCGGCAGGTGCATGCATTGTGGGGAGAGGGGCTGGGGGCGTAGTAGATACATCTATTTTGTTGGGGGCAGAAGGTTTGGATTTTGATTTACAGGTAAGGTGATTTGTAAAGGACAGGTGTGCATTAATTTTGCTCTTGAAGTAGAGAGTTTTTGTAACAGCAAGTGTGTGGATCACTGGAGCCCTCACATTTTCAACAGGTGCAGCATCAAGGCTGGGAGTGCACAGAGCCTGGTGTGCGCTCCTTCATAATGTTTTTAGGTCTCGCGTGCGTTGCAGGGCAGAGCCCTGCTCCGCCTCCGCAAGAGATTTTGTAGGAGAGGATTTTCAGAAGAGGGCTTTATGCCCCGCCCCTCATTCCCATTGGCCAGCATCACCGTTTATGTTAAACGGTGGCCTGCCATTGAAAATTAGGTATTTGGGTTGCCTCCCTTTGGCTTTCTGTGCCGGCCCACCCAGACTAGCTTGCCTGCTTTGCATCTGTCTCAAAGCACGTTCTTATCTTTATGGGGCCATGTGTTTCTAACACATGGCCCCATAAAGACAAGAGATCGGCTGCAGCGCGGTCCTCTTTCACTTTCGGGACCGCGCTTGTTATGCAAAGCAGCTGAGGCTTGCAAGAGTGGGCTCTGCTGGAGGGACGCGATGGCAGCCAGCCAACCAGCGTGCACCGTGGGCTCGTAAGATGGAGATCCGTCACTCCAGCTTTCCCCTTGTTTAAAAAACGCAGCCAGCAACACTTGTTCTCCTGCTGTCAAAACAGTCCTTGGTAACTCTAAAAGGAAGACGTGTTTTATTTCCCTCAACGTGTCTACCTCCTACCGTCTTCCGTGCCCGCACAAATAGGCCAGCCATTTGAATATATGAGTGATTACAGTGGAGACTAGCAGGGAAGCAACAGCATTTCCAGCCTCAAAGATGCTGGTTTGAGGGGGGACAGCTGCCCCAATCAGCCAGCCAAATGCCCAGCTTCTTTCTTTCCCACTGAAAAGGGGCTGCTATAAATCCCTCCCTGCCCACGTCTCTTTTTCTTTCCCCACTCAAGCGGTTTGTGTGTGTGTGGGGGGAGTGGGCACGTTATACTGATGCACTACGTGATATATATATTTTTTTAAACGCAGGCAGCAACACTTGTGCCCCTGCTGTCAAAACAGTCCTTGGTAACTCTAAAAGGAAGACTTGTTTTATTTCCCTCAACGTGTCTACCTCTCTCCGTCTTCCATATAGTGCAGTCAAAGAGAAAATACCCATGTGTCTGCTTCAAAACCTGCGCCCGAACGTACAGAAATGTTGTTATTAAGTTAGGGTCGATATAATATTTCCATTCGGCATACAGGCCTTCCGTTCCTTCTATATCTGTAGTATTTAGATACTATACGATTTTCCTGTCAGCATTCGGTGTGTGTCGCGACGCAGTCAGCAGTCCTCTGCCTACAAAATATATTGTGAAAAATAGCCCAACTGCGAGGTTTTTTCTAGCAGAAATACCTTATATTGTACAACGTTCAGATTTGTATACAGTGTTAAAAATACGCTAGTGAAAATTCACCGATCCTCTGGAAGAGGTGTTGCGATGACATAATTTTCCCAGGATCACACAAGTAAGGAGAGCTTAATAAAATCCAAGGTCTGCTGAACCTACAGCGACAACCTGAGACAATTTGGAGGCTGCGTAGATTAATTGGTGCCGGTCCTGTGAAGATAGATCGGTCTCTATTTTACACTGACCACATATACGTGACGTCGCTGGGATGTAGTGTTTGTGTAAGAGAGACAAGATAGCTATATCCCACCAAAGTAGCATTTAAAATGGGTGTTTTGAATCAGCAAGCTGGGCAAAATTACCATGATGATAATCAATATTCAAAATACCAGTGCTGCATAAGGCACCAAATATTTTGTTGGGTGTCCGTAGCTTAGGTTTCATGGCACTTTCTGAGCTAATGGCTGCTATAAGCGAGTGACATTGTCATTATGCACACTGAAGGCGTACCTTGGGTGTGAGGATGTAGCTGGTCCATGCATTTTCTGCACATTAGTGTTTGAGAGCTCTACCTGGTAAAAGGGTTACCCCTGGAATGTGGCGCTTCATCTGGCGTTTGATGGTACGATTTGGGCGCGTAAGGACACACACTAGGTATGACTGGCCATATGAAGCTGAGCTGGGCATATATTAAAGGAATGAGAGGATTGACTCAGTCCCTCAAACTTCCTCTCATATTTAAGTCACAGCAAAAAGGTGTGCCGCTCTGAAAAAATAAATCGTGCTCCACGTTGGGTAGGGAGTGGGGTGATACCCAGTGGTCTCAATCCAGAGTTCTTTTCAGGTCTTTTTACGTGCATTTAATGATCAGAAAGACGAATAAAATGTATTTTGCTTCTTTCTTCCACTCCTCTCCTAATCTCTCCCCCACTCTCTCCCTTAATTCCGCCATCTATTTCTTCTGCCTCTTACTCACTCTTTCCTTACATTTTCTTATCTGGACACTGTGTTTTTGGTTCCAAAACCAGTCGGCATAATCTTTTTATATTTCAATATTGTACACAACTAGTCATTTCCTTTTTACATTCCAACAAACTTACAGCAAATATGGCTATTAATGTGCCAATACAAATCTGGTGCGACACACAAAAAGGCAATTTTGTATCCAATTCATTATATCTGTTTCTATGGGATAAAAGCCATCCCTTGCTTTTAGTTATGTTTTCAGTGTTTTTAGATTTTCCCTGGTATGTGAAAGGCAGTGTGACTTTTAAATGTATTTAAATGTTTAGGTGTAAGAGGGTTTTTGGGGAACAAACCATGTAGGGACATTGTATTTTCTTTTAGCGTACTTTTTAATGTACAAAATACTAAAACTTATGTAACAAAACAGTAGATGTCCCGTAATCTTCACACCAAATGACTTGGCAGCCTAAAAACGTAAGTTTTACTTTCTATGGGAATCTTCACATCCTGCTATCTATGGACACACATGCAGCTGCAATAAACATAAGAATCTTTACTACCAGGGTCATTTTCTCTTTCCTATGCGGTTGTTTGCTTTCCCAAAAATTGTCACAAGCTCACAAACTAAGCGTACTTAGCAGCTAGAGCTATACTGCAGGGTGACGTCTCCCCAGCTCAGCTACACCTGTAGAAATCTCTAAATAAGCGCAAGCTTCATACCTTCATGCTCTCCTATAAAACTTCAAAGGCCCACAAGGTACTCGTCCTTACCAGTCTAAAGCTCTACTTCAAGGTGACTTCTCCCCAGCCCAGTGGACGTATCTAAGGTTTGAACCTGTAGAAGTTTCTAAACGATCGCATGCTTCATCCACTCATCCTCTCCCACATATCATCACAGGCCCACAGAATAACCGTGCTTACCAGGCCACAGTTCTACTTCATGGTGACTTCTCCCTAGCTTTGCTAACAGGTCTAAGGACGAAACACAAACTACAAAAGCGCAAGCTTCTAACCCTCATCCTATCCCATAAAGCCTCAAAAGCTCAAAAGGTAGCAGTCAAAAGCTCTACTGGGCGGTGACTTCTCCCCAGCCCAGCTAACATGTCTCAAGCCTGGAACTGCAAAGATCCTACCATAGCGCAAGCTTCCTCCCCTTATCCTCCCCCACAGCTTCTTAATCGCACTCAAAGTAAGCATCCTTAGCAGTCCAGAGCTTATCTCCAGGGTCACCTCTCCCCACCCAGCAGACATTTCGGGCCTCAACCTCCAAAGATCTTACCGTACCACAAATTTCCTTCTCTCATTTTCTCCCATGTATTATCCTAACACCTCAAAAAAGTGTCCTTAGCAGTCCAAAACTCTTCTACAAAGTGACCTCTCCCCAGCTCACCACACCTCTTTCTCTCTCTAACTCGCTCTTTCTGTCTAGCTATACCCTATTTCTCTCTCTACAGAAAACATTGTCTCTTATGTAACGACGATGCGTTTTATTTATGTTTTAAAACCAAAATAAACGGCATTGTCATTGTCATTTATAATGTCAATAGCTCAAACTCGCGTAAATGCGAGACCTATTGCATTGCAAATGCTTGTTTGACAAGGTTGGTAGGTACCTTTGTGCCTGCCTAGATCTTTCTTATGCTGAGGCGAGGAGGCATGAAAAAAATGACCTAGTAGGTAATGGCTACTTCTCAATGCATGGAACTCCAAAGACTGAACACAAACAGCAGATCTCCGAGAGACAGCAGCAGACTATCAGGATGCTGTTATAGAGGATAACTGAGAAGGATGTCAGAACGCACATAATCAAGAGCTCATCTGCCTATACATTCCTCTCAGTGGCTTAAACATCTGCTCCAGAGCTCTGTCTGTAACCCACGTGTAACTCATGCCTTACCTGTACTTGGTTTGTGACCCATGAAAGCCTGCGTACACTAGTCTGCCCTGCTGGATCTATTCTGCGGGGAATGGGAGATTGTACCTACTGCCTTCTGTGAGAGGGAAGCTTGCTCTGTCACTGCCATGCCGTGTCTGTTCTTTCAGGAAGTAAAGCTTGCACACTGTTGCTTCTTAATTTTTACTTGTCCTGTAACAGGGAAAGCTTGCGCTGCTGCTGCCCACTGAAGGAGGGAAGCGTGCACTGTTCCCACCCACGGTGCACTCATTCTATGAAGAAGGAGTGTTTACTCTGCTGGTACCTAGTTTTGTGAAAAACCAAAAGATATTTTGAATGCACTTGCAGTGCGTTTGGGCTAAAGGAAGAAGTGCTTATCTTGGAAGTCAGGGACTGGCCACCTGCCATTTTAGGTCAGACCTAGAGCCAGCTTTAGCTGTCTTGCCAGCCTTATGAATTAAATAAAACACCATAAATACAAATTCATAGGTCTATACATATATGGAGGGGCTTGAGGACAGCACTTTCATCCATTGGTCTGTTAAACTGTCATTCAAATGTTGCTTTGGCCCACCACTGCATACTGTATGGGGCAATGGACCGGCCCACTGCAGCCGCTGCTCTCTTGCACAGTGAGTGACAGCTTTTTCCATGATGACATGCACACATCTTAAAAATAGTGCACTAAGTAACTGCGCTTGTAGGCCAATCTTTCTTTTATATCCTTTTTTAATTACTATTTCTGTTTGTTTACAAAATGTAAATTTCTATTGTGTATTCCCGCAGAAAATAAATACAAAAAATGACTCGCTTGTCAAGGCCAGACCTATTGGCTTTGCTATTGCGTGCTTTAAATAGTGACAACAGTAGGAGGCCGAGCCTGACAATAGATGAATCAAGACAAAGAGTAACAGAGGGTCGCAAAGGGGATAGCCACTAGGATAAGCGCTAGGCTGCGAGCGAAGTATTGGAATCATAAATTAAAGCAGCGAACATGGAGGACCAAGGTAAGAACAAACAGGGATGAGAGCAGGTCCGGCTCCAGGAATTTTTATTTGGGTGGGCCAAGGGTACATTCGGGTTGGCCACTGCTGGCCCGATTTATCGCTTATATATCTAGCCAGGCCTGCTTCTGGGCCCTCCTTTATCTCTCCTTAGTCTTACAAGGCCCAGTAAAACGCACTCTTTTCCAAGTCTCTTTCTAAATGTTAGCACTCTCAAAAAGTGCTTTTCTTCCATGTAATGTCCCTTTGATGGGAAGAGGAGGTTTCTAAGGTGGGAGTATCAAGCAAGTGACTCTACTTGGGCTCCCTCTGTTCGAGCCTTCTGGGAGAATCCCTCTTCATTACTACCTCCACCTGACCCCTGACCTCTGCAGCGTGCTCCCTTACAGGCTTGATTATCCACTTTTCTACCACCCCTCTCCATTGCACCTTATCTCACAGCTGACCTTGGGCCCCAGCCCCATATCAGCCAACTTCAGTTCCGCTTTCATTATTCCCAGTAAAAAACAATAGTAAAATCACCTTCAAACTTGAAACATTGAATATAGCAGTAAATGTAATTAGCATGCACTTTAAAGTATGCTGCACAGTTGTCCTAATCACCTGACTGTTAATTAAATAAATGAAAACAGAAAGGCCATCACAGGGCTGGCTTTAGTGCTGGTACAAAAGTCTTTTTGACATTTTCTTTGACCTCTTTCTCTGTAGATAACTTAACTACCACCCTCCAACAGTGCCCTTCATCTCTCCGTAGACACTCCCCCTCATGGCCTCCTCCTCAGACTCCCTAACTACCACCTTCCACCAGTGCCCCTCATCTCTCTGTAGTTCCCCCCACCCCATGACCCCTCATCGGATTTCCTCACTGCCACCCTCCACTAGTACCCCTCATCTCTCTGTAGTCCCCCCACCCCATGACCTCCTCCTCGACTTCCCTCACTGCCATCCTCCACTGGTGCCCCTCATTTCTCTGTATCCCACCACCCCATGACCACCTACTCTGATTCCCTCACTGCTACCTCCACCAGCGCCTCTCATCTCTCTGTAGTTCCCCCCCACCCCATTACCTCCTCAGATTCCCTCACTGCCACCCTCCACCAGCGCCCCTTATCTCTCCGTAGTTCCCCCCACCTGTTACCACCTCCTCGGAGTCCCTCACTGCCACCCTCCACTAGTGCCTCTCATCTCTCTGGCATTCACCCACCCTATGACCTCCTCCTCGGCTTCCCTCACTGCCACCCTCCACCAGTGCCCCTCATCTCTCTGTAGTTTCCCCCCACCCAGTGACCGCCTCCTCAGATTCCCTCACTGCCACCCTCCTCCAGTGTCCCTCATCTCTCCGTTGCCCCTCTCTCATATCCATTTCATTTGTTGTATAGCGCTACTCATATCAGTGTAGGGTGTCACGGTACTTTACATCATGCACATATTATACAGAGACAATAAATCAGTCTACACAGAATGTCACATAAGCCAATGAGGATTACAAGGTGTAGACATCACATGTCATCCATACTGGTGGAAAATATATTTTACGAGGGTTTGGTCTGGAGAAGCACAAACTCAGAATGTAAAGAGTACTCCAGTGATTGGGGTTTGGCTTTACAGATAAAAATGTATAACTGCCCAAACAAACTATTTTAGTAACATTAGAATAATGAAAGAATGGAGAAGTTGTAACTATATCACAACACAAAAAAGCGAAGTTTGTATGCTGCTCTTTGATGACAGTTCATAGGTCACTGTCCTATTTTAGGATTGTAACTTCTGAACTGCAAGTAACACAAGGATCTCTGTGACAAAGGCAGTAGCCCACTGAGCTATTCCCATAAAATTCAGTTTATCTGCATTTAAAAACTACCAACAGACAAATGGTTGCTCTGCAGCAGGTTCGTAAATAACCAGTTATCTGAACAGTTTTTATTGTTGTACATCGATGGCAGATTCACTGCGAGGGCCAAGGCTCATGTTTGGGTGGGCCAGGCTCATCTTTGGGTGGGCCTGGCCCACCCGGCCCACCCTCTAGAACCGGGCCTGGATGAGAGAAGAAGGAAGAGAAACAGAACCAGGAAATAAGCGAACCGATCTGGAATAAGAGAGCACACACCAGGCCAAGAGGGCTGTCTGGCTTCCAGAGCGTGGAACACATTCCACGTGGATGGACACACACATCCTCGTAGTTGTGTTTGTTTTTGAATCTATATTTGTATTTGATCTCATAACTAACACTGGACAAACACTGCCGAGCAGAGGCAGGCATCGTGTACCTGAATCTCTGTTTATTTAAGCGCCTTGATGTGAAAGGCGCCCTCCCTGCCTTGGAATGCCCCTGTGAACAGGACATGCCGCGGTGCAGGGCAGAGGTCCAGGTTCCGGGAGAGCCGAGGGATGGGCGGCTCCTGTGATGCTCGCCTCAGTACCTTTGATTTATAAAGAGTCGCCTCCCCGCCTCCTCGGCTCTCCGGGCCCCGCAGGGACTGGGCTCACCGCGTCACAGCGCCGCCGACAATGCGCGGAAGGAAGGCGAGATTAGGGGTCGGGAGACTTGTCTGTCAGCCAGGCCTGTGCCCAGAAAAGATGTGTCGGGCTGGGCAACTCAGCCGATGCCTGTCCTCTTCTCACGGCGCTGCTGTTTAAGGTGTGGATGCTCCAGGCGCGGGCAAGCCTGCGACTTCCTAAGGAGCGATGAGTCAGGCTTCTGGCTTGGATCTACGAGCCAGAGCACGAGCCGAGCCATCAGAAGATTCAGCAAAGAAATGGTAAAGCAAACGCCCTGTCAACAAATATAAAGACTCTTTCAGATTAAACAGGCTATTTCTTGAATGTCTGCGTTTCACTCGCTGCATTCCTACCTGGTAAAAGTGGCAACTTTTAAGCGTCGACCCCCCCACCCCCACACAACAAAAATATATATATCCTGATAACGCTGCAACCGGTGAACCATGAGATGTCATTTTGTCACGTGCACTCTCTTTATGGACAATGTTGTTGAATTAGAGCAACATTATTGTCTACTATACCATACCTAAATTATTTTGTTACAAAGCACCCTTCAAGGACTAAATACATTCAAGGTTAGACTCCCATTTGACGCTCGTTAAACTGAGGCACAGTGAAGACAAGCGATTTGTGTAGGATCACACATTTTGATCACGTGAGGACGCTGACATTTGAACACAGTTGTCCGGGGCACATGTTGTGCTGCTAAGCCACTGGGGGACTATCTCTTCTCTGTCCATGTGCTACCAAATGACAATGCTTTGTGGTGAATTATTTTTTGACCTAAATTAGCACACAATGTTTAATAAGTACAAGAATCTCATGTTTATGCAATCAATTCGATACAGGTATGCATAAAAAAGGACAAAATATCTTTATTGACCATCATTAAGCATAAGGAAAAGCAGGACTCAGGGCTAGATGTACAAAGCATTTTGTTATTAGGAAATTGCAAACACGTGATTTTGTACACCTTGATCTAAGCGATTAATTTGAGCCGGTGGTTTCTGGTGCTCGGCACCGACCCTTAATTGTCAACACTGGTGCTTGTGACAGTCTGCCACAAGGTGGTGCTGTCTGGCTAATTTAGAGATGACCACAACAACAGTTAATTATTAATTCAATATACATTAAAAATTTCTATCACCTGCCTCCCAAGCCATTCTTATAGCTTTACGGGACTGGAATTGTCCAAATTGTAACACTTGTGGGAGTGTGATTTTAGCAGTGGTGTTGTTACTATAATTGGCAGCATGGCAGGGGCAATGTGTGGTGCAAGCTGCAGTGGCTTCCTGACGAGAGCCCTGGCACTTTTTTCTTTTCTTTTTTACAAATTAAGCACTAGACAGGAGACCGTATGTTATTATCACTGCCTTCCCCAGACTTCACAGTAAAGGGAGAGGGTCAGCCTCTCACTCATTCCAATTGCATTGATTTATACAACAAAGAGGACTCATGATTTCCGCAGGTCTTCCGAAAAAACATGAACTGCAGCTCAGCTTTGCTGCAGAGACGCACAGCAGAAAAGCACCTTTGTTGATTCATGCTCTCAGCTATCTGTCTTTTAACCCCTTGGGTGCCAGGTCTTTTCCCCCTCTTGTGCCTGGCGCTTCCCTAGTGGGTGGGTTTCATGACGAGATAGTCTCGTCATGGGCACAGCGCGACTGTGCTCCATGACGAGACTATCTCGTCATGGGCACAGAAGAGGTTAACACTGTAGTTGGAAGGGAAGAAGTTAGCACATAGGCTGCTGCGCCCGGCTCTAATATGGCTCACCAGTCACATGGATAAGAGCCAAGTCACAGCCAGTCATTCAGCTTGAGCCAGCTTTGAGCATTGATTGACTTGCCCACCTCTAGAGTCTTTCACTTTTGGAGGGGGCGTTGAAATTATTTTGGCCAGTGCTTAATTTGTAAAAAAACATAAGTGCCAGGGCCCTCGTCAGGAGGCCACTGCAGCCTGCACCACCCATTGCCTTTGACATTGCCGCCAGTGACTATACTGACACAGCTACTCACCATCACACTCCCACAAGTGTGACAATTCAGACTATTCCAGGGCCCCAAAGCCATAAGGATGTCTTTGGCGGAAGGTATTGGTCAGTTTTAATGTACTTTGAATTAATAAACACATGTTGTTGTACTCATCTTTAAATTAAACAAACAGCGCCAGTATATGTCAGACGTCATTAGTTCCGGTGTTGACAAATAGGTGCCACTGCTGAGCACCGGGATCCCATCAGCACTGATTTGGGCTTGTAAAATGGACTGCTTGGCAAGCAGTAAAATCCCCATACATACATGTTAGGGGAGTTTTGAAGGGATCACAACCTGAAAGGCTGAGCTGGGCCTGAGTCAGTCTCTTGTTGCTGTAGTACCCAAAGAAAAATGACGTCAGCTGCATTATCAACTGAGGCTATGGAGACCGGTGTGTCTCCCTCCACAGCAGCAGCCGCAGCACAGAGCTCTGGGAGAGTGGTTAAAGCCTTTACATTGCTCCAGGTCTTTCTGTTGGCAGTCACAAGGTTTGTGAAATATAACTATCAAAAGAAGACTTAACAAACCAAGTCATTACAATCAAAGAAGAGGCGGCGAAAACTACATAGGTATGGTAAATATATTCAGATAGAAAGATGGGAACAAGTGCGCTTTTAGGGGCTGCTCCTGGAAGCAGAAAGCTGTGGGGTACGATGCAACCTCTCACACACATTAATGCAGTGGCAGCTGGTGACATTTAAAAGTGGTGCGGCGTAAAATGATTGTCATACTGCACTGCAGTGAGCGAGCGGAGCGGGTGAGCCCAAACAACCTAAGGGGGGCTCGGGAGGGGGGGTTGGTTCCCCACGAGAACATTTTGAAAAACGAGTGGACAAATGGTGCATATTCAAGCAAATTTGAGAAAGCAAGAAGGTTAATAAAGCAATTGTGAACGTGCAGTTATTACATTAATAAAGAGATGTCATATAACATAGGTAGCTGCTTATTCCGTATAACCACAGAGCTTCATAACAGACTTCGAGATACAATGCATTGCTGAGTAATATCAAAGGAAACATTTTTTTTATTAGCCACAGTGCTGTACCAAGACTCCAAGAGGCAATATAGAAACATGAAAAACATGAAAAAGGATCAAGGTGCTGAAAAATAGCCTTGAACATAAGCTTCCCAGCCCAGGACATGAGCTCAGTAGCACCCACATGTTTAACGGGCATACCTGCCTCGCCCAGGGAACTGGAAACCAAACACAGGGGAGTATTACATGTTTAACATGCCAGAAACCAGCTCCCCACCTTCAGTCTTCAGGTCACCGGTTTCAGACACTTTTGCCAAGACCCTGATCATTTACATTATTGACTCGGGTGATTTCGGTGGAGAACCTATTCGTTTTGTGTGCACCCAAAGAGCATAATGGAGCCACTTTTGTTGCCCAGCACACTGGCCTGGAAAAAATCATTGCATTGCCCTTTATTATCCACCTCATAGTAACCAAAAGTGATCAATACAGACCCCAACATCCATTACAACTACACTTTATTCATCGACATCCGACACACCTCCTTTTTTCAATGCATCATTAGAACAGTATTTTTTTTAGTTTTATATATCGCGAGGGTTAGTAGAGAAGGCCTATTTAACCGAAAGATGAACATCGAATTAACAACAAAGAATCACTACAACTGCAAAATGACGTTGACCACCTGAAGCGTTAATTGCAATGGAATACCCTTTGTTAGGTTACCCATATGGAAAGAATGAAAAACCTTTATTGCACGATAATAGCAGTTTCCAGTTACAAAATATAATTGCACTTATTTCATGTTCTCCTATAGTGACAATCACGAAGGTCAAGTAACTGTTTAAATCAAGACCAACATATCACATTCCTTTATCTTGAAAACCAATCACAAATGAATTCAGAACTGTTTCATATACAAAGCTACTGATATGAGTCTCACCATTACAAAAAATAGGAATTCTTACTTTACATATAAAACAGAAATATGGATTTTGCGCACACACAAATAACACACTAATGCATCGCAAAAATAAACTTTTCTAAAGTGTTTTGAGTCAGTACATTCTATTAATATAACGTTATTGTCGTTTGAAGAATGTCAGGTTTAGCTGCTGTTCCTCGGATGAGCTGAATACAGTGTTCGGAAAAATACACCACTTAATAAATCACTGGAGAAAGCATAACAATGCTGGTGTCGGAATGCAGTAGAAAAAGATGTGAATCGCAAATACAGGCACAATACTCAAGTCAAGTCACTAAAAAACAAGATGAACACCAGATATTTGTCTCAGAGAATAAAGGACGCGTCTTATGCACAAACAAGAGAGGGCACAACCTGGGAACAAAGAGAGGAAGGCACATCTTGGAAGAAATAGCCGCAGTGGTAACCGGGGCACAAAGTGGAGAGGGCCCATTAAGGGCACCACCTGTGTAGGCACAAGTTGAGAAGAGATTGGAAAGGGCTAATTGTGGTCTTTGATATTAAAGAATATCTCCTGTCAGCAGACAGGAGAGGGCACGTTGTTGTCATAAAGAGACAAAGCACGTTATGGGCACAAAGAGACAAGGCACACCCAAGGCAAAAAGGGGAAAAGACATATGCTGGGCACAAGGAGAAAATGGTACTTACCGCTCTCAAACAGAAGAGGGCACATTATGAAACAAAAATAAGGGGTACATCATGAGCACAGAGAAGCAAGGGCACATTCTGGGAATGAAAAGTACGTTTTCCATTGCACGAGTAGGAAAATACACATCTTAAGCACAAAGGAAACAAAATACACATTCTGGGCATAAGGAGGAGAGAGCACATCTCTCGTATAGACAAGAGATGTCCCTCTTGAGCTCTGGGAGGACAGGGAGTGACCACAAGCATGAAAGATACTCTCTGGGCATGAAGTGGAGGGGCACGTCCTGAGCACTAAGAGGTGAGGGTACGTCCAGGACCTTCCTGGCACCACAACAAGAAGCAGCGACTCCCTGGGCACAGGGTAAAGAGGGCACACTCTGGGTACGAGTATGATAATAGACCCGGGGCACAGATATGATGGGAACATCTCTCCCTGGAAACTAACAGGAGGTGCACAAACCTGGCACTTCAAGCTGGGCACAAACATGAAGGACACATCCTGGCGGGACAGGGAGGGGGTGGTCATCCTTGAAGTGCCAAACAGGAGAGGGCAAAAGTTGACCTGAGTCCACAGAGTGAAATGTCACAGCGTGGCAGCACTAGGAGAACAGACAACCTGGGCACAAAGAGGAGTCGGCCCACCCAGGGCACAAACTGACGCTTGATACGCCAGGGCTCGTGCAAAGGACGGAAAATTCTGGGAGCAAAAGGAGGGGGGCACCTCCTGGCATAGGTCTGGCACAGGGTGGCAAGTCTGAAACAGGGCAGCAAAGCATGCCCCCGTACCCAAGGATATGTCTTATCTTTTAGCGGCATCATGGAGTCTTGTCTCGGTGCTGGTGGAGATGGGGGTAATATTCCAAAATCCAGAGAGCAGACCAGAGCGCCCAAGGTTAATCCGAAGACAGCGTTATCCGAAGGTGGGCGCTATCCGGGGCAGTCCACTCTTCCAGAGACAGCCTGGAACAAGGGTCAGTCATCCGTCAGAAGTAGTCATCGGCTACTGACAGTGCTCGGCCAGAGTGAGTTCCAGCCAGAGGATGGCCTTAGCCACAGATAGCACTCGGTCAAAGTGAGTCCTCACCCAGTGAGACACAATCATCAGCCAGAAGTTATTCTCTGTCAATGCTGCTTGAAAGAGTCGAACGAGTCACGTAACCAAGGAGATACTCCGGAAACAAGAGACAGGCGAGCCCGGCCAGCATCGGAAGAGACTGCTGGAAGGCCCAGTGATCCCCAAAGAGCCAGGAGCCGCGTGGTGTCCCAGGGGACGGAAGGTGGTCCGAGGAGAGGGACAGCGGCGGTAGGATGCTGTGAGGAGCAGTGTCTGCTCCGGGGCCGGGGCCGCGTTGGCGCCTTCTTCAAGTGAGTGGCTAGTGGCAACCCCTCTCAGCCAATCCAGAAGCTGCCCCAGCAGCGCCAGGATTGGTTGAGGGCAGGGTTGCTCCCTGCCCATTAGGAGACCGGTGGCTGCGGCATAAAGCAACCCTCGCTCTCTTAAGGGGAAGGCTAGTGTGCATGTTCGGGCTGGTCATAGAAATGACCAGCCCAAAAAACGAATATGCGCACTATTGCGCTGTTGTGAGGAGGTGGGGCCGGGGCCACGATGTCCAACCCCTGTCTCACCTGGTATACGGGGAATACGAACACCAGAGGGACAGCGTAGGTCTCGAAACATAGTGCCGAATCGTCCGTCTACCACACCCCCCTTTCCTCTCTTCCTGCAGGCGGACCTGACACGGCACGAGGGAGGAGCTGACCCCGGAAGCAGACCGGCTCCACCACTCAAAGGAGACCTGACCCAGGACGTAGGGTCTCGAGGCGGAGCAGGAGAAAGAGGAAGGACGACGCGAGCGGAGCAGGGAGAAGAAGAGACGAACAACCGCGAACCGGACCAGGACGAGACCGAGACGGAGGAGCCGGAGGAGTTCTGGAGTGAGGACTGGTGGTGTCCCCCGGAGGAGGCTGTGGAGCGGCCGCAGCTCAGGAGAGTTGCGGCGGGGCCGGGTGAGTAACGACACTCCCGGGGAAAGGCTGGTAGGGTAGAGGGCGGAGGGAGGACATTGAGGGTGGGTAAGGCGGAACCGGCACAGACGGGATCCCGGGGCACTGGAAGCTTACTCCCCTGCACTGGTTTTGTTGTCCTGCGTATTCCTTCGTACCTTTCCCTGAAAACCGAGCGGGTCTGGCGGGTCTTGTATATCAAGCAACCGGACACGATACCTCATCACCAGACGTACCACTCCCCCGCACGACCCTTTGGTCCATTTTCTTCTTTCTTCTTTTTTTTAGCGTGAGTCGAATTACCCGAGTCTAGGGTGACAAAGAGGATATACAATCCCCTTACTATTGGTCTTTTCTTATTTCACAAAGTGGAGGCACGGTGTTCCCAGTAATAGGACCAACCCACACAGAACCACGGGTGAGGTGACGGTTAAAGTATCCCTTACACTAAGTGAATCTGACACTGACGGCCCCCCTGTTTTCTTCTTTTCATGAGCCTTCGGGAGGAACCAACCACGGCCGAAGAAGCGAAGCAGATACACTTGAGGTCCAACATTGAGGAAGAAGACGACGACCAGCGTGGCCCCAGTACTTCTTCAGGAACAAGAACCGATATCTTTCCAACCCCCACAGCAAAGAGTGGCCTGTCTGACAATAAACCATTCTCACTTGGAAAATATATTCAGCCTCCGCGTCTGTATATCCGACCCGCCCTCCCACAGCTGTCACTCACACCCTGAGTGCTGCTGCAGCCCCGCCTGCACCCCCTTCAGCCGCGTCCCTCGTTCTACTTCTGACGCTAATTCCAGGAGTCCTGATTGCTGGAATTAGCGTCAGAAGTAGAACAAAGAATATTATTTGTTATTTGTAAATGGGGCCGTGGCATTAGTGGGGCAGAGGCCCGACGCACCGCCACTGCCTTAGGGTCGTGGGAAAGTCAAAATAGGTGGCTCGGCTTCTGATCTTTACGTTGGCAGAGTTTGGAAGAACGCTCCATGACTTAGTGACGTGTTCCTTGTGGTTGGGCAGAGGGCGGTTCTGGGACAGAAATCTTGCTCTTGGCCACAGCTCTCTCCGGGCGGTGGCAAGGCAGAGGCAGGCTGGGGCTGGAAAACCTCCACCCGGCCGTGCCCTCCTTCATGAGTACACTAGAACTGGACAGCCATGGACTGAATGTTTCTCACGGATAAAGTTGGCAGCTCCTTAGCTGATGTGTGTGTTTATTATAGTCTGGTACAGGGCACAAGTCCTAAAAAAAGAAGTAGGGGGACCAACCTAGTTAGGCAGTATGCAAGTGACATCATGGCACGTGCGACCCGATGGCGCGTGACATCATGATGCACGACATCGCGATGAATGACATAACACTTCGCATCACAGGAATTGACATCATAGAAAGTGGCCTCACAAGCCATGACTGTACAGGAAGTGGCATCACAAGAACTAACATCAGATCTTAAGCCCTCACATATATATTTAGCAGGTCTTTCATGTGTACGTTTGAGAGCATTACGAGGATAATAGCACAGTGAGCTATGGAATACGATATGTGACTTCTACACCTTGCAATCCCCCAGTTTTATGTAACACATCCTGTACATTCATTTATAAACTTATATAATTTATTGTACATGTAATATGCACGTGTTGATGTAAAGTGCTCTGACACCCTGCATTGGGATGAGTAGGGCTATACAAGAAAAAATAGTCGTACTTACATTATTTCAATGCCTCCTCAGGGAAAGTAAGTTCTAGATAAATGCAATTAGATACTGGGAAAGACCAACACATCTGAAATTCTTACAGTGCATGAATATCTCCTAAACAGGGACTGAACAAAGTGAAAAGCTGCCTCTTAAGTATATGTGAAGTGCTAACAAGGTGTGAGCCTTTGTTTTCCCTCCGCATCATTTGCATTAGGTGTGAGGCTCCTGACTGCTCCCAGCCAAGAGATTCGAACAAAAGGAGGCCTGATGACCCCTCAAATTCGGCCTTTGTTATGGGCCCAGCAGGAGTCTGAAACAAGAAAGCCCCGCCCATGCCTGCACGTTGTTGCTTGTTTGTTACAGATTGAATGCAGACAACGTCGGACGGTGTTCACCCTGTGAAAATAGTGGGTAGACGCCATCCACCTGCGTGTACCCCCGACCCGTGCCCTGGTCCTGTACACACAAACTTTCTGAGTGTGCCGATGTTGGGTTGTCTGCTCACCTCCCCAGAAGATGGGTGGGTGACCCAGTTCCTCAGCAGTACAATCATGACACTGGAGAGAAGAGAGATGCAACGTCCTAGAGAATTTGTCATAGTAAGTCGGACTCCAGCATTAGTTTAAGATGATGCAGAAAAGATGAGTTAGCTGTAAGTAATTTTCTGAATGAGAAGACAGGGTTGAGTTCCTTTGCGGGCTGGTAGAGCAGTGAGACCAAACGAAAAAGGACTTCTAGCCTGGGACAGCCCAGGCAGGGAACACATGTTTTCATTAACTCGAAATGAAAGACTAGTTAGGCAAGCATGTAAACAAAAAAAAACAACAAAAAAACCCAAAATATATATATATATATATATATATATATATATATATATATATATATATATATATATATATATATATATATATTCACTGAAAAAACCATAGGTTTCACACACGTTATAGTTAGGAATTTAAGCTTTAAAAAACCTTGCAAATTCACTGAAAAAACCATAGGTTTCACACATGTTATAGTTAGCTGGACATTTTACTGATAAAAAACCAATGAAATTCCCCCGTTATAGTTAGTGCAGGCAACTATAACTCACGCGACCGCAATCCTCTGCTGACGCTAATACTGTATTTAGACACTTATTTGCCCATGTCTTCTTCCATTAAATTTTAGCTATACATATATTACAAATATTTTTTTTCATAAAGACACATATGTCATCAGCAGAGGATTGTGGTCGCGTGAGCTACAGTTGCCTGCACTAACTATAACGGGGGAATTTCATTGGTTTTTTATCAGTAAAATGTCCAGCTAACTATAACATGTGTGAAACCTATGGTTTTTTCAGTAAATTTGCAAGGTTTTTTAAATGCTAATTCCTAACTATAACGTGTGTGAAACCTATGTTTTTTTCAGTGAATTTGTACGTTTTTTTAAATGCTAAGTTACTTTACGCCATTCGTGGCGTGCGCGCCCACTTAACGCAGTTCGTTCCGTGCGCGCACAGTGAGCACGCGGTGCGCTTCGCGCACCGCGCGCCCACTTTATGCAGTTAGTGCCGTGCACGCACTGTGGGCACGCGGTGCGCTATGCGCACCGCGTGCCCACGTTACGCTGGATGGGCCATGTACGCACGATGCGCTTCGCGCACCGTGCGCACATAGAGGACATATTATGCGCTTCGTTGTGAAAGGTAATCTTTTAAATTTTCAAAAAGTTATATATGCTATGCACAAATGGTGCCCTTCGGGCACCATTTGCACACGGGGTGGGGAGAGTATGGATAATTTTTTTTTTTTTAATTATTTTTTACCGTACGCGTACGGTAAGCGTAATCGGCGATTTTTCGAAAAAAATTAAAATTGACTTTTTGGCCTTGGGGGTTCTTTGGGGACACGTTCATCAAGGCTAGGTGGTTAGGAGCTGTCTAAACAGCCCCTTTACATGTTTTTTGCCTTTGTTTTTCCTCCCCCCCTCAGAGTGCGAGAGAGAAAATGGCGGCCGCCGCTTCCTGGTTTCGACCGATTCGAATGTTTACTAAGATCTAACAGCCAATCAGAATCGCGCTCGCGCACGGCACCGTACGCGTACGGTAAGCTTACCGTAAGCGCACGGTAAGCGCACCGTAAGCGGCCACAGATATATATATTGATTTAAATGCTATTTTCTCAGGAACTACTGAACAGATTTACACCAGACCTACAAAAGGCACTTCCTTGACCTGAGGACTACCTCTGTGCCAAATTTCAAGTAACTCTGTTCAGCCGTTCGGGCTGTAGCTGTGTCTAAAGGTCCTATGGAAAAATGCATGGGAAAAACGCGTTTTGGGACCCCCCTTTTTTCTCAGCCCCCGCTTGACGAATCCCCCCGAGACTTTCAGGGTAGGAGCGGAGCGTAGCGCCCCACCTATTTTGAAAATTTCGCGAGGATTCGTCGACCGGCGCCAAAGTTATTCCAAATAGAATGTTGCGGTTTTCCTATGGAAACAGGGTCCTAACTATAACTATCTACTGGCGACCGCCAGTAGATAATATTACCTACTGGCGGTCGCCAGTAGGTAGTTATAGTTAGGACCCCTTTTCCATAGGAAATCCGCAACATTCTATTTTGAATAACTTTGGCGCCGGTCGACGAATCCTCACGAATTTCTCAAAATAGGTGGGGCGCTACGCTCCGCTCCTACCCTGAAAGTCTCGGGGGGATTCGTCAAGCGGGGGCTGAGATAAAAGGGGGGTCCCAAAACGCGTTTTTCCCATGCATTTTTCCATAGGACCTTTAGACAGGGCTACAGCCCGAACGGCTGAACAGAATTACTAGAAATTTGGCAGAGAGGTAGTCCTCAGGTCAAGGAAGTGCCTTTTGTAGGTTTGGTGTAAATCTGTTCAGTAGATTCTGAGAAAATAGCCTTTAAATCAATATATATATCTGAGCCAGCTTACGGTACGCTTACCGTAAGCTTACCGTACGCGTACGGTGGCATGCGCGAGCGCGATTCTGATTGGCTGTTACATCTAAGTAAACATTCGAATCGGTCGAAACCAGGAAGCGGCGGCCGCCATTTTCTCTCTCGCACTCTGAGGGGGGGGCTGTAAATAAAGGCAAAAAACATATAAAGGGGCTGTTTAGACAGCGCCCATGCACATAGCCATGTTAGTTGAGTCCTCAAAGGCCAAAAACGGTAAATTTTTATTTTCTGAAAATTTCGCCGATTACGCTTACTGTACACGTACGGTGCGCTTACGCTAAAAATTTTAATAAAAAAAAAATACAAAATCTGTGCATGGCATATTATTGTCATCACTTACAAATTAAATTTAACAGATTACCTATCACAAGGAAGCGCATAATATGTCCTCCATGTGCGCACGGTGCGTAACGTGGGCACGCGGTGCGCGTAGCGCACTGCGTGCCCACCTTGCGTGTACGGCACTAACTGCGTAAAGTGGGCGCGCGGTACGCGAAGCGCACCGCGTGCTCACCGTGCGCGCACGGTGCGCGAAGCGCACCGTGCGCGCACGGAACGAACTGCGTTAAGTGAGCGTGCACGCCACGAATGGCGTAAAGTAACTTAGCATTTAAAAAACCGTACAAATTCACTGAAAAAACCATAGGTTTCACACACGTTATAGTTAGGAATTAGCATTTAAAAAACCTTGCAAATTCACTGAAAAAACCATAGGTTTCAGACATGTTATAGTTAGCGGAAATTTTACTGATAAAAAACCAATGAAATTCCCCCGTTATAGTTAGTGCAGGCAACTATAACTCACGCGACCGCAATCTTCTGCTGATGACATATGTGTCTTTATGAAAAAAAAATATTTCTAATATATGTATAGCTAAAAATTTATGGAAGAAGACATGGGCAAATAAGTGTCTAAATACAGTATTAGCATCAGCAGAAGATTGCGGTCGCGTGAGTTATAGTTGCCTGCACTAACTATAACGGGGGAATTTCATTGGTTTTTTATCAGTAAAATTTCCGCTAACTATAACATGTCTGAAACCTATGGTTTTTTCAGTGAATATATATATATATATATATATATATATATATATATATATATATATATATATATATATATATATATATATATATATGTGCAGACCCTGTAAATATGTGGTCAAAACTGCACAATTAGACTTTTTTTGGTAGAGCGTGGGCAACGATCTTAAGGTCTATGTTGATAAAGATGTACTCTCTACCAGTCTGTTTAGAAAGCCTACGGCAGGCAATACTGTTTTGCATGCGGGTAGTCATCACACACGGAGTGTCATCAAAAATATACCTTGGTGAACTTCTGCGCCTTAAACGTAATTGTTCTAAAGATCAAGACTATGAACAGGTCAAATTTGAAGCCACTAAGAGGTTTAAGGAGAGAGGATACACCAACTCAGACTTGGCCTCAGCAGAAATCAAAATCAAAAAGATAAATAGAAAAGATCTATTAATAACTAAGAAATCTGCAAAATCTGAAGACAATGGCCCGATCAGGATGATTACCAGTTTTAATGAGAAATCAAGTCAGATTGTGCAGATCTTTAAAAAGAACTGGCACATCTTACAAACTGACAACATTCTGAAAAAGAAACTACCGTCTCGCCCACAGATCACATACAAACGCAGCATGTCGGTAGGGGACTATTTAATTCATAGTCATTATGATCCTGTCCCCAGAATTAAGAACTGAATAGGCATCTCAGGTTTCTTTCCCTGCAAACGCTGCAAGGTCTGTCAATTTTGTGAAAAAGTAACAACTTACCAAGGGAGACTAGGCGACCCCAGACCGATCCGTAAGATCAAATTGCTTCTTAATTGCAATTCTGACTTTACTGTCTACTGCCTAACCTGTCCATGCCCCAAACGTTATATTGGGAGTACGATACACCCTACAAAGAAACGCATCCTTGAACATATGCGGGCTATTACAAACAAGGACACCGCATATCCGGTTGCTCGTCATTTTGAGAAATTCCATCAGAGCAATAGCGATTTGTTGAAATTCCACTGTATTGATCAAGTGGCCAAATCTAAAAGAGGAGGTGATAGGGTGCTCAAGCTTTGTATTTTGGAATCAACCTATATAATTGATCTCCAAACGAAGGCCCCAGTAGGGTCGAATAATGATGAGGAGCTATGGGTTCACCTCTAATGACATGTTAGAGTAATGGGTATTAATAAGAATTTCATTAAGTTATAGTTAGATCATTAACGTGTCATTTACAGTCACATGAAATTTCTCTCACTAGCTGTTCCAATGCCCATTCAGGGCCTAATAAACTAAATCAGGGGGTAACACACTGGTGATACGAACCTATATGAATTGGATATTTATCCACATTGTTTTTGAATTATTCGTATCAGCATAAGATTCATGTTGAGATAGGTGTGTTTATGTATATATAATGTATATATTGTATATATATTCATATATGAAATTTGCTAATATCTTTTTTCCCCCTTACGAAGATTGCACTTAATGAATGAATGGTGCTATTTTGTTTTTAAATTTTGCACTATTGCTCTTTGTTTAACTTTGTAATATAGGGACAGCACTTGTAAATCATTCACTGTAAGATGGCCGCCATGTATCTTTTAACAATGTTGCCTAAGTCCGTCTTTGACTATTACTAAAAATCATGTGACACATGTATAGTTTAAATGTCTCCATGGAGCACAAAAAAAGCTGACATTGAAAAAGCCAGTCGGCGAAACGCGTCTGTCAGTGTTAAGATGGAGGGGGGGTCTGCACAATAAAGCATTGTTGCTTTGAAACTCTTTGCGTGCTTTCCATCACTAAACGCCACGGCGTTTTTTGGTTGATTATTATATATTATAAGTTGTTTCACCATAAGTTTTTAATCTTGTTAACCGCTACGCGTTTCGACACCACAATGTGTCTTGATCACACGATGTGATCACATCGTGTGATCAAAAAAAGACACAAAATGGCGCCATGAGTGAGAAGTCTTCTGCCTCCATGACACTAATTGGGGTGGCATGAGCTAAATGTAGACCGAGTCCCCCCTCCCCTGTGTCCCTGAACTGTTGTTGTACAGATCAAGATGCCCACTAGCGTGACTTCTGGTAAACACACATATGGTGTATTTGCATATGTGCTAATTCTGTACATGTTTTACTGCACTCAGTAACACTGCATGGAATTAGTGCACATATAAGTACCACTACCAGACAAAATCATGGGTGTGATGTACATACTTAGAGTATGGAAGTGATGTTTGCAGATGCTGCCAGTTTTGCTCTATAACAACAAAGTACTTGTAAGAAGGCTGTAACAGATTTCTGCTTATTATATCATCTTCAGAGCTATTATACTGAAACTTCAGTGGCAGATTTTCTTATGCATTTATTTACCCATGAATTTATTCATATAACCCACAAGGTAAACATGTGAGGCCGGCATTTTATTTCAGGGCACACACCAACACTATGTGATATCCAGTGGTCGAAGTGGGGTAAAAAAAGTAGGGGAACTGTGGGCGGAGAATCAGAGGGCGGGAATAACCCGTAGATTGGATCAGTGGGCGGAGTCAGAGGTGTGGCAGGAAGAGCAAAATATCCCAATTTTTTGTATTTGCTTCCCATTTCACTGACCAGTTGCAGCTAATTATGTTATTTATTTTAACCAATGGATACAGATGTTTACTTAAGGTTTAATATGAGTTATTGACATTAAAATACATTCACAAAGTGGGATACGTTTCCAATCACAGAATGTTCCAAATATCCTTAAAAGTGGAATCGCAAGCCATTTGTCTCCCAGCCATGGAGTTTCTGTCATCAGCACTTCTCCTCCCTTTTTCCACAAGAGCAGTTAAAACATGAATGGCAAAATATCCTAGTTTGCAATTGTTTTCCACATAATTATGGCTCTGCCATATTTGCCACATAATACATAATCTGCATAATATGATGATTATTAACTAGTAAATTGTTTATAGCTCAAACGGATCAAAAGTTCTTAAAAAATGTGACTTGTGCTGCTGTGAAGTGAAGGGCCCTTTGCAAAGGTTGACTGGTCACTTTTTTCACTGCTGCAGTTGTATGTTCCACTGGTACTAATAAGGAAAAATCTTTGCAGAGACTGTTAGCGTGTGTAAAAATCACAAAATAATAAAGTATCAGAAAATGTACAGCACCACCAATACCAATGTAGGGTGTCAGAGCATTTTATATCACACATTACACAGAGACAATCAATCTTATGTGTGTAAATCACTGTATAGGAAATGTTACATTTGGAAATATGGATTTTTCTGATCAGTTATGTCCCCTATCTTGGACCCCAACGGTTTCATGTATAAATCACAAGTACATGTATGTTCCCTCCAGTTCCAGTTATGAAGACGCAAACACATGTGCGTCCACCGTCAACATGTCCTCTTTCAGATCCGCCATGAATGGGCCGGATATTCCATTCCTAAGTATGAAAGGCCACCGGCTTTATATGGTTCACTTATGCCATTTTACAGTCCAGGCAAGTAGGCCCTGATTCTGCCATCAAGCTTTTCCTGCCTTTTGCCTCTGAAAGCTCCAGTCTGAGCTCGCATCTGTATCCATGAACTTTGTCCTATTCCCTGCGCGGCTAACGGTGCCTGACATCAGCCTGTTGCCTGCCAAAAACTGTATTTCACCTTCGAAATTATCTGTTCCGCTCCCTATCCAATGCATTCCTGTCTAGTAGTTTAAGTACATACATCAGTAATGGCGGGATGCACTCCAATATAGTATTCTAAATTCAGTTTTGTTTCTATTACTGCGTGAAGCTTGGAGGGTGCCCTGCCCAAATGACACCCAGGTAAACATGAGCATATGAAATGGGGCGAGATTCCGCCCCAACCAAACGCACTGCGTGAAAGCGCCTTGTTAGCGATCATATATACAGTTAATCCAATCTTAATCATAAACTTTTCTCTCAGTGTTCTCAGTTTGTCCTCTATTTTCTCCAATTTTGTCCCCACACGGAATCCAATACGCCGTTTTCCAAATTTCTTAATGTTTAAACTGTGCTCCTCCGGCCTCTTGTAAAAACATGAACAGATGCGAGGTTCGTCAGACAGTGTTTATTCGATAAAAACCCAATGCATTTCGGGCAACACAGTGCCCTTCGTCAGGGGTCACTATAAACAACGATAAAATGACCAGTTACTTTTACAAGTACTCTGTCGGGTCAGCCTAGCTGAGTGCCAATACATTCGAAGTGCATCATGGGAGTTGCAGTATGTTTAACTTTTCTCGCAATCTCAGTAACATCGCGATAACGGGAAATGTTGAATTGTGGGTATTTAAATGTGGGAGGAGTAACGAGGGATATAAAGACTTCTCTGGAACGGGGAAGAGGACCGGTGGTCGTATGGATTTGTGACAGGTATGATTAACAGCGAAACAGTTCACATTTGTTGAAATGAGTATACAAATTTGACGAGTTTAAATTGAGAACACAGGGAGACAGAGTACTTGTAAAAGTTGCAATTTGCAGATGAAAGAAGAAAAGAATGGAAGTCATAGTAGGCTCTATCTAACTGTTAGAATTTTGATGAACTGTTTAGTGATAAGGTTAATAGGGTGAAAAATTAACGGAATGCGTTTTGGGAATGGATGATACGAAAAAAAAGGGGAAAAAAAGAAGGAAAACATTTGGTTAACGCATTAGAGAAGTTAGTGGCAACCAAAGGGGTGTAAAACAAATGTTTATGGTGGGATATCGCATATTAAGTCATGAGAACAATTGAAGTATGATGGCAATAAGTGTAAGTAGTAACTGGTCATTTTATCGTTGTTTATAGTGACCCCTGACGAAGGGCACTGCGTTGCCCGAAATGCATTGGGTTTTTATCGAATAAACACTGTCTGACGAACCTCGCATCTGTTCATGTTTTTACAAGAGGCCGGAGGAGCACAGTTTAAACATTAAGAAATTTGGAAAACGGCGTATTGGATTCCGTGTGGGGACAAAATTGGAGAAAATAGAGGACAAACTGAGAACACTGAGAGAAAAGTTTATGATTAAGATTGGATTAACTGTATATATGATCGCTAACAAGGCGCTTTCACGCAGTGCGTTTGGTTGGGGCGGAATCTCGCCCCATTTCATATGCTAGTAGTTTAAGTAAACATTCTTCCAGCTACCGAGCAAAAGGCCCGGCTTCTCTGTCTTTATGCAAGTAATTCATAGCCCTGTTACTATGGAAGATTTCTGCCCCCGCATATTGTGTAGACACTTAGACACTCGTACACGCACTAACAGTCAGTATAGTCAGTATAGAATAAGATTCTACTCTAAGAGACCTCTCTTTTGGATAACATAGTTCTCTAAACATAGGATGTTAGATATGATTTGGGATTAGGTTGACTTGACCCTCCAGACTTCTGTCGCCACATGTAGAGCTAAATGTCAAGTCCCCTTCACCCCCTAGTTGCACGTCAATCACACGTCATGCTGCTGCGCGCGCACTTCTGCCAAGTATTTCTGCTGATATTGCGAAATTCTTTCATGGAACCACCCTATTATGACATCATACCTGATGACGTTCTTTAGTTACACCCACTTTTGCTACGCATGTATGTTTTATCTTTACTATCAATTGTTACGCCTCCTGCATTTGCTTCACTGTAATGCCTATTGTATAAAAATGATTACTTGTCAATAAAGTAGCGTCTTCACTTCCTGAACCTTCGTGGTGATGGAATATGGAGCTCCTCAATTTAAATTGATTTTGGAATAAAGCCCGTTCCGAACCTCTAATACCACGGATTCTGCCTCTTATTTTACTGAGCTATTATTATAGATTTTCCGCATCAAATTAAGTTCCGGTAATTAAATTATTTACCACATATATGGCGCCCGAATAGGGACACTTTCTCATCTCACGCGCCGGCGGTGCGTTGCAGGCCCGGTCTCCTGTCACAGCTGGACGGACAACAACGCGTACCCACAGGATTTCCTGTATCTCCCTCCTGCCGAGCGGGGGTAACTGAGGCTGCGATCAACACCCAGACGAGGCGGTGAGAAGTGCGAAGTATCCCGACCAGAGCCTAGCTGAGAGAGCAAGATCCGAGGTATACAGAGGCCCACCAGATTCCGAAGTTCCGAAGTTCCGAGTCGAGTCCAGTCCGGTTCAAGTTCAGTTCAGTTCCGAGGCCTTCCGTTCCGAGCTACCCGGTGAGTACCATTATCGGGGAGGCGTTCTGACGTGCACATAGGTTGTGCCGGTCAAGACGGGTTTGGGTACACAAATCCGGTCTGCACTGTTTCAGCAGTGTATCTGTACTGTTTAGCAGTATATCAAGTATGTCTAGTATATAATTCAGATTTACCTAGTTAGTATCGAGTATTATGCTTAGTGACTAGTTCCCTAAATGACCATCATTGTTTATTCATTAAATGTTAAATGTTAAAATGTTTTAAATACGTTCTGTATATTGTGGTGTGAATGGCTGTTCATTATTGTGTTTTATGGTATTAAACGTGTTCAAAATTAGGTATCAGATCAGTTCTCAATATGCCGCTCTTTTCGAAATTAAGACAGATCACAACTAGAAAAGGGGTACTCGAAGAAGCTGTTCCCATTCCTCCTAGGGACACTCCAGGGTACTTCATGTATCATAAACATGGCCTAGACGCCATATTATTTCTTGATCTATGGGTAGACTACACCAAGGAATTACCAGAAAGTCAGAGGTGGCCCGCAGCTGGGACCTGGGATGCAGATTGCATTATGAAAGTAGAAGAAGAATTATGGAAAAAGAAAGCTAGACAGTCACAGAAAGATGCCATTGAATTATGGCGTAAAGAATCATATAGACGCACAGAAAAAGCGCTCAGACAGGAAGAGAAAAGTAAGGAGAATTCAAATAAAGTTCGAGAAAGTGTATTAATTGAAGAAGGTACTCGAGTAAAGTCAGAACAAACAGACAGACAAAGAAATGCCCTTGTGAATGGTATGTATCCTCTTCTGGCCGAAGGATTACCTAAGGCTACTCCGGAAATACCAAAAGACTTGCCACCCCCATTGTTTCCGATAAAAGTACATCCCAAAGGGCATCCCAGATCCGCAGAAGATGTTTTTCTTTCCTCTTATTTAGACGACGCAGCTCCCGAGTATGCTAAGGCTGCGCCACATAGACCGTCTGCCGAGGGGGTTCAACGCCAAGACCCTCCTCCGTCTGTACCTCTGCAACAGCAAACCCCGACACAAGTTCCGGCAAGCACATCTGTTTCTACATCTGCATCCACACCTATGGTTGCTATATCACGTTCAACGAATCCTTTCACATCCAGCACCCCAGGTGGTGCTACCGGAGGTGCATCAAGCATTTTTTCTACGCCACCCAGAACAAATAAACTTTCCTTTCAAGAATTAGCCCACCAACGTACACCCAAACTAGTAACTCCCAACACGCTCAAGGAACTTCTAATAGACTGTAGATATGACCCTGTGCCCGGAAAAGGGGACGAAATGATGCTGGCATCATTACGTATCCGACGAGCTGCAATATACTTAGGGAAGCTACCAGGAATGACTGCACATTTAGAAAATATATATCATTTTGTTCAGTCAGGGCGAGACCCTGAGAGTATTAACAGAGCCATGGAGTACCAAAAGGTGGAAATACAGGGGGAACTGTTACGTTTCCTCATAAACTGTGTGATCAGAAATCAAGACCAACCAGGGGTAAATCCGGAAGAAATGCAAATTCTTACCACATGGGGTAAGAATATATCAGAGGGGAGACACGATAAACGATCATGTATAGTAGCTATGAGCCGAAAGATCCGCAAAGAAATAGAACGAATACACGAAGAAAGATTAGCAGTAGACGAGCCTGAACAAACCGAGGACGAGGAAGAATTAGAACTGCCCACAGGACAGTTAGAAACCATGGCCTATGTAGGTAGAGGAAGATCTTGCAATAATACTAGATGCTTTACTGATCCGATATGTCCGATACGTCCAGATAATAACAGAAAATTCCAAACTCCTATAATAAATATAAGGTCCCCCGAACATTCATTCCAAGCCGCTGACAAATTACTCCGAGAACGAAGGGGTTATCATATACTCGATTCTATGGACGAACAAGAATTAGCCAGGTCAGCCGTACACTGGGTTGATAGTCCTGGAAAATATGGTGATGATACACTAGCACATACGTTTTTGAACCTCGCCCCAGATGAACAGCGTTTAGCTGGTATCTATATGATTCAACAACTCCTTATATTATATAAAAGCCAACACTCCGATCCTGGCCCCTTACCTGATATATTGACTGAATTACTCACGAATAAATGGAGAGGTTCCGGTACTAAGTTAATTAGAGAAATACTAGAATCTAGAAGGCAGTACATTCTTTTTGTATGTCCTGAACATGTCTCACTGCCCATCAAGGAAAGAACGACGTATTACATGGATAGACAAAATCCCTTACGCGAAGTGCACCCGATAAAGGGTGATGACAATGAGTTTAAACGTGTGTTTGTATACACACCCATATCCAAAATAGAACTATTAGAAATGAAGAAAGTGGTACCCAGTCATGACAAAGACCCAGCGGGTTTCCACCGTGAAATTAAAGATATGTTACTCATGGGAGAATATACCTACCCCGACATTATGACAATATTGAAGGTATTAATGCCTGCGGGCATTTACGAAAAACTCAAGGAAAAGGATTGGGAGGTGGGAGACCAGAAGATAGATTGGACAGCATTAGAAAACGAAGAAAAAGCTCGAGGTCCAGGTTCAGGGCTCGGGGACAAGATCAAAGCACTACCAGGTCTACTAGTACAGGTACTGCCACGTTTATTAACTACGAAAAAGGAAGACTGGGGTGCAATCTCAGCCTGTAAACAAAAGCAAGATGAAGACACTAGTGATTTCTATTCCCGATTTGAGAAATGTTTTGGTATAAATAGTGGAATAAAGGCAAGTAGCGAGTCGTATCCACATCTGTTTGTGACAAAATTGGTTGAAAATGCCTTGCCCCAAGTTAAGAATAGAGTATTGAAGTTCGAGAGTACCTGGCAAGGTAACACTCCGTCACAAATGTTACAAATGCTACAGTACCATCACAATAGAATTAGAGAAGAACAAGAACATGAACATAGGCGCATGAAAGACACGAAAATGAAAATGCTAGTTTCCCAGACAGTTCCAGCTGATGGTCATAAGAAGGGTATAACACAGTCCAGTGTTTCAACAGGTCCTGTAAAAGGGACATGTAACTATTGTAAACAGCCAGGTCATTATGTACACGATTGTCCAGTCTTAAAACATAATATCGCCATAGGTAATACAAAAGAAAGACCACGACCACTTAGACAGGATCAGAACCAACAAGGAGCACTGCAGCATGCACAGTCCATGCCAGCTCCGCAACAGTCTATGCCAGCTCCACCACCGCAGCCTATTGCTGCCACACAAACAACGACCCGACAGATGTATCAGACCGCACAGTATGACTATCCTGATTATCAACGATACTCATGAAACAGCCTAGAGAGGGAAGTTGGCTTACCCCTTATTGAGGTCCCTGTAGATCAAGAAGGACCTTATGTACACAGTGAACTGTTAGGTCAAGATAGAAAATTCTTACTTGATACAGGGGCAAGCCGAACAACAATAAAACGTAGTGAAGTACCAGGGGCACCCCTCTCAGGCACACAGAATATTTCCCTTGGCTTTTCAGGAAAACCTATCATTAACGAAGTAACACAGCCTCTTCCACTTACGATCGGTCCCTTGACACGAACTACAGATTTATTACTTACTAAATCATGTCCAGAAAACTTGTTAGGCATAAAAACTTTGAAAGCTCTAGGAGCTATTATATGTTGTTCTCCGGAAGGAGTAAGATTGTTTTTACGTGATTTCAAAGGGCACTACGTGTCCCGAGACATGGATCACCGACTACAGACTTTACCCACACATTTATGGGCACAAGGCCCTACAGATGTTGGTTGCATGAACATTACACCATATCGAGTCACACTAAAGGCAGGAGTGGTACTTCCACGAATGCGACAATACAAGTTACCCCCAGATGCTGTAGTGGCTTTACTACAAATCATTGACGAGCTTATTACCCAAGGAGTGGTTGTGGAAACTGACTCCAATGTATGTAATTCACCGATAATTCCGATTCTTAAACGAACCGATCCAACAGCCCCGCCAGTATATCGATTGGTTATTGATCTGCGCGAATTAAATAAATGCATAGTACCACAATACCCCGTAGTCCCAGACATTTCTTCATTACTGACAGCCATTGATTCCGAAGCAACATTCTTTACTGTAATTGATCTCAAAAATGCCTTCTTCAGCGTCCCAATAGATCCGGAAAGCCAATACTTGTTCGGATTTAGTTTAAATGGACGTAGCTTTAAATTCACACGCGCACCTCAAGGATTTACCGAAAGCCCCAGCATCTATAGCCAAGCACTGAAACGAGAACTCGACAGTATCCACATGCCAGTCAACACTGCCCTGCTTCAATATGTCGATGATCTGCTGATCACCGCTAGAAGCGAACCTGAATGTGAAAAAGCCTCACTGACGGTTTTACAATTTTTGGCCGAAAAGGGGCACAAGGTGTCCCCTTCTAAGCTGCAATTCTGTGTCCAGCGAGTTGTTTACCTTGGTCACTCGCTGTCCAAGGAGGGAAGGCAGCTTACACCAGATCGCATCCAGCTAATTGCTAATATGCCAATACCCAAGACACAAAAGGAGGTGCGGGCTTTCATAGGCCTCACTTCATATTGTAGGCAGTGGATCCCTCAGTATGCATTTCTAGCGAAACCACTCATTCAATTGACAACACAGGAGGCAGCCACATCGACTGTTCTCCCTTGGACTCAGGAACATACACAAGCTTTTGAAAGCCTAAAGAAAGCCTTATGCCAAGCACCTGTTTTAGCAACACCATGTTACAATAAACAGTTTACACTCTTCGTTACAGAACACGAAGGTACTGCCTTGTCAGTACTCACACAGGAACAAGCAGGATCACACAAACCATGTGCTTATTTTTCTAGTACATTAGATCCCGTAGCTCAGGCTTTGCCTGCGTGCCTGAAATCAGTGGCAGCAACAGCTTTAGCAATCAGACAAAGCGATGCCATAGTATTAGGACATCCATTGACAGTACAAGTACCACATGCAGTAGAGGTTCTCTTTAACCGCACACAAACACAACACTTGACTATAGCACGACTCACTGGTTACGAATTAACATTGTTTCAGCCACATATAGAAATCAGACGTTGTAGTACATTGAATCCTGCCACACTGTTACCTGTAAATGGAACAGACCCACTAGCACATGATTGTATTGAAGTTATCACTATCACGACGAAACCCAGACAAGATTTGACAGACGTCCCATTGTCAGACCCAGACCTGACGTTGTATGTAGATGGTTCATGTATGAGAACAGGTACAGGAGAGCTAGTGGCCGCTTACGCAGTCACAACAGACACTGAAATCGTTGAAACAAATTGCATAAATACCTTGTCAGCTCAAGCCGCAGAGCTCATCGCTCTGACACAAGCCTGTATTCAAGCCACAAATAAAAAAGTCAACATATACACTGATTCACGTTATGCATTCGGAGTTGTACATGACTTCGGCGTGCTGTGGCGAGAGAGAGGTTATTTAACTTCTCACGGTGCCCACATTCAGCACGGACCCCTCATTCATGCCTTATTAGATGCACTACATCTACCCACTGCAATATCAATTATGAAATGTAAAGCTCATACGAAAGTTACTGATATCATTTCTCAAGGCAATGATCTAGCTGACAGAACAGCTAAACAGACTGCTCAAACTCAAACATCCGACATGACAAAGACAATAGTCCCGACACCAACATATTGCATGATGGTTAAGGATCCCGCTCTTGACGTAATTGACATACAGACACATGCTACACCAGACGAAATAAAGAAATGGACTGAATTAGGAGGGATCCAAACGGATCAAGGATGGATGACGAAGGAAAAATCTGTGTGGTTCCTTCCTGATTCAATGGTCCAAGTCGTTATTAACACTGTACATAGTCCAGCGCATCTAAGAGAAAAAGCTATGCTAGACAGCATTCAACACATTTGGTTCAACAAACATTTACGAGCAGCAGCTAAACAAAAAGTTCGTACCTGTATGATCTGTTGTCAGTTCAACCCAGGAAAAAGCATTCCCGTAGAGCAGGGTGGATTTCAGCCTCCTGATCACCCTTTTGAAGTCCTCCAGATGGATTATATCCAGATGGAACGATGTCGAGGATTCAAATATGTTCTCGTAGTTGTCTGTGCTCTTTCCCGTTGGACAGTGGCATACCCGGTTTCAGATTACACTGCCCCGACTACTGCCAAACAGTTAGTTCGAGAATTCTTCCCACGGTACGGTTTACCACGTGCTGTCTACTCAGATAACGGCCAGCCGTTCTCATCCGAACTAATGAAACACGTTTCACTTTTGTTAGGCTATCAGTGGAAATTTCACTGTGTCCGACACCCCGAGGCAGCAGGTCTCGTGGAACGACATAACCAGACCCTGAAAATTAGATTGTCCAAAATTTGTAGGGAGAAAGGTGTCGACTGGGTAGTAGCCTTACCCGTTGCACTCTTTTACATGAGAATGGTAGCACACTCTCGAACAGGGCTATCCCCTTATGAAGTGATCTTCGGTAGACCACCAAATATGTGGGGGACGCCTATACCACGCAAAATAACTGATATTGACTGTAATATGCTGACAGATTACTTGGCTTCCTTGATGTCTGCACTACAATCTTGTCGTTCACAGGTAGCTGCAGCCTTTCCCGACAACACCGAGGTGAAACCCCATGACGTAATTCCAGGAGACTTGGTGTTAGTGAGGAACTTTGATCGGAAGTCTCAGCTGGATCCTAGGTGGAAATCGCCTCAACTCGTATTACTAACGACGAGGACAGCCGTGAAGATCGAAGGTCGAAAAGGCTGGATACATTCAAGTCATATCAAGAAATTTCATGGACTACCGTCAGACGTAAACGACACACCTTGCGTGTCTTCCCCGATTGACTCAAAACTTCCTTTGGTTGAACTGAATAACCATGAACAATATAAACTAAAACTTCGGTCTAACAAGTCAGGCAATTTGATTGTTTAAGTCCTCTCCAAGGTGAATCGGTCGAATTTGTCTCTGACATGTATCCCTTAGACCTGTATAGAGAAAGAAACAGAAGGATAAAGTTGAAACGACATGCGTACTGTAAATCACTGCGTAGTCATTGCACAGTGACGTTATTGATTTTGTTTTTCTTAAGTCTTTTAATAATTACTGCAAGTATATTGTTGCACACATATTATCCTATTTCTAGACATGTTTATAATGTTACTGCTGAACATTCTTTTAGTGAATTACCTCCGCATGAGTTGTCCTATAGATTTGCGCTGCGCAATAACACGTTTATTAGTATGTTACATCATTCCCATCAGGTTAGCAATGCTACAAATTGTTGGATATGTGGTCGACTCCCTCCCTATCAGAACTATAAAGGAATTCTACCTCTCTTTCCATACCCGTTCACACACAATGGATCCTGTGGAGCATGGTTTAGTTTAATTAATTCCCTAGATTCGAATTCTGCAGTTTACCAGAATAACTGGGTATGGGGAAATCTGAACTTAGTTTTACTCAATGTCTGTCACCCTAACAAGGAGGGACTTCCCAAAGGAACAGGAACTGATCTAGAAAATGAAGTGTATGGATTAGGTAACTTTACGCTTAATCTCATGATCCTAAATGTCGAATCCGAAGCTACACCAATTTTGCCCGCCATGTCAGTATTTCCAGTTAAAGGTGAATTATGTGTAAGGAAAAATGGTTCCATACATATGGGCCATAGTAGATGCACCACTGTAATAGAATTCCGTGATCAAGGCAAGTCTACATTTAGAGCTTCCCGCCATTCCTACTTCATATGTGGTCAGACGGCATATATACGTTTGCCTCTAGATTGGGATGGTACCTGCTACATCGGATTCCTTTTGCCACCTGTTTTTCTAGCTCCTCCTGATTATCATAGAAATACTCATTTAGTACACAATAGAGAAAGGAGAGATCGCCCAATAGTCGATTACACTGAGACAGCATGGGAAAAATACACAGATTTCAATAAAGGTCTCTTTCCCTATATAGGTACAGTTACCAATAGTAAGCTGATACGTAGATTAACCAGAACCCTTGAAGCAGTAGTGAACGAAACTATTTCCGCCTTAGGCAATTTAACAGAAGAGCAGTCTGCCATGCGGATTGTTGTGCTTCAAAATCGTCTTGTCCTTGACGTCATCCTGGCCGATAGGGGCGGAGCTTGTAGGGTCATCGGATCAAGCTGTTGCATTTTCATACCAGAAAATTCGCCATCTGTATATAAAGCCATAACTCGCCTTCATAAGATTGTAAGCCAGATACACCAGAATCCAGGCACCTGGACTTGGTCCGGTTGGTTTTGGAGTGTATTATCTACCTTTGGATGGAAGGTCCTATCCTTCCTAGGTATTGGCTTTCTCATACTATTCAGTTGCTGTCTATGCCTACAATGTGGACCAGCGATCTGTGGTCTGTGTGCCACATCGTGTATTCCACCACCAAGATTTCATTCATCCCAGAAGAAAAAAGAAGAACAAATGATGCTATATGAACAGATCGATGGATTGATGAAGATTGATATCTCTTAACGGGCAAGTAGGGGACAAGGAGGGAATGTGGAAATATGGATTTTTCTGATCAGTTATGTCCCCTATCTTGGACCCCAACGGTTTCATGTATAAATCACAAGTACATGTATGTTCCCTCCAGTTCCAGTTATGAAGACGCAAACACATGTGCGTCCACCGTCAACATGTCCTCTTTCAGATCCGCCATGAATGGGCCGGATATTCCATTCCTAAGTATGAAAGGCCACCGGCTTTATATGGTTCACTTATGCCATTTTACAGTCCAGGCAAGTAGGCCCTGATTCTGCCATCAAGCTTTTCCTGCCTTTTGCCTCTGAAAGCTCCAGTCTGAGCTCGCATCTGTATCCATGAACTTTGTCCTATTCCCTGCGCGGCTAACGGTGCCTGACATCAGCCTGTTGCCTGCCAAAAACTGTATTTCACCTTCGAAATTATCTGTTCCGCTCCCTATCCAATGCATTCCTGTCTAGTAGTTTAAGTAAACATTCTTCCAGCTACCGAGCAAAAGGCCCGGCTTCTCTGTCTTTATGCAAGTAATTCATAGCCCTGTTACTATGGAAGATTTCTGCCCCCGCATATTGTGTAGACACTTAGACACTCGTACACGCACTAACAGTCAGTATAGTCAGTATAGAATAAGATTCTACTCTAAGAGACCTCTCTTTTGGATAACATAGTTCTCTAAACATAGGATGTTAGATATGATTTGGGATTAGGTTGACTTGACCCTCCAGATTTCTGTCGCCACATGTAGAGCTAAATGTCAAGTCCCCTTCACCCCCTAGTTGCACGTCAATCACACGTCATGCTGCTGCGCGCGCACTTCTGCCAAGTATTTCTGCTGATATTGCGAAATTCTTTCATGGAACCACCCTATTATGACATCATACCTGATGACGTTCTTTAGTTACACCCACTTTTGCTACGCATGTATGTTTTATCTTTACTATCAATTGTTACGCCTCCTGCATTTGCTTCACTGTAATGCCTATTGTATAAAAATGATTACTTGTCAATAAAGTAGCGTCTTCACTTCCTGAACCTTCGTGGTGATGGAATATGGAGCTCCTCAATTTAAATTGATTTTGGAATAAAGCCCGTTCCGAACCTCTAATACCACGGATTCTGCCTCTTATTTTACTGAGCTATTATTATAGATTTTCCGCATCAAATTAAGTTCCGGTAATTAAATTATTTACCACAACGTGGAGGAGTCACATGACAACCATACTAGTAGGCAGCATAGTTTAATAGTGATTGGCCTGGAGAAACACAAACTCAATTTAAACCGTAATGCCATGGTTGGTGGTTCTCTTATTAATCAGAATTGATTTCTACCCAAATCAACCCTTTTTCTGCAACATTAGGTTAATCAAAGACTGGGGAAAAAACCATAACGCTCTAATTTATACCTTGCAGTTTGCATGCAGCTCTTACACAACAATTAAGAGCTCACTGTTCTATGTTGGGATTTTAACTTATTAACTGCAAGTAACAATAGGGTCTCTGTGACAAAAGCAGTAACCCACTGATCTATGTACATTATGTGCACTTTTGATCTGCATGGTACATGTTGTTAGCAGTAGGCGCATTAACCCTCTGCACTTCGTTTCCATGAGTCAAAACGTCCACTAGACAAAACACCATCTCTCTAATAAGAACATTAATCACTGGAGTTATCATGACATTTTTATTGTTGACGATAATTGTTGGAGGCCAGGAAGGAGGCAGCAAGTGTTTTTAAAACCATTTTATACTTGCAAACACGACGTCCCCACCTAAAGTCAGTGCCAGCTGCGGTCCATGCAGGTAACAGCGGTGGGCCCGGGTGATGGGGGAATTTAGAGGGACGATGCAGAGGGAAAATTAATTATTTATATAATTTTCCCTCTGCATCATCCTTTGAAATCCCCCCTTACCCGGCCCCTCTGCCCCACCGCTGTTACCTGCATGGACCGCGGCTAGTCAGGGCCTGGTGCAGTCACACTGCCCTAGAGCCACCATGCTCAAGGGTCCTGTGACCTCAGTGATAGAGTCACTGTCACTCTATGGCGTGCTGCTTCATAGGCCTGCCTGCAAGACTGGAGGTGAACTTCCGAATGAATTGTGGTGGACAGGCCTTCAAGGTTAACCTACACTTGCCACTGCTAGCGTCCACCTGCTGGTGCTAAGACACCAGGGATTGTAAGATCTTGGGGGCCTTCTAAGGTTTAGCATGGGAATGTGCTCCCTCAGAGGGAGTGGTCTGGTGGACTGGTCATGAAGGCTGAACCTGGTTCCCTAGTTCCAAATTCAGCAGCTCTGACCATAGTGCCACATCCTGTCCCCCACTGAACACCATACTGCCCCACTGAGAGAAACTTGCACTGCACTGACCCGCTTTAAATACCTGGATGCGACTCAATTCCAAATACACACTAAATAGGAGCAATATGCTGCCTAAAAAAATTAACAAAATCCTAGAAAAAGCAAACACTCATAGAATGCAATATTAAGTAAAGCATGTGAAATGTAACTAGGAACAAAATGGTTACCTTTTTCTTTTTACACTCATTATTCAGAAATTAGTGAGTGCTTTTGCCTGAAAAGTTAAGTCCATGACTACAGGGTCCAGAATGGTCCCGTTTCAATGCCCGTAAGCAGTATGGTTTAAAAAGACCACGTTTGTAAATACAGAGCCGCAGTATGCATTTTGTTTTCCAATTCACCCATCAAGCAGGTATTTCAGTACCTTCAGGAATAGTGCACTTTCCCACCCAGGAAAAACAATGTTGTTCAAAGAGCTAGGAGAAAACAAAAGTAGCGCTTCACTGGAAAACACTGTAAAGTGGCGCTAATGTGTTTAGGGGTGAATAACTCAATCTGGCCACCTTGCAACCACTCTGTCTTGCTTTGGTTAGTTATTTAGTTATTTTTCATATTTTGAATGGTTTATTTCTCTCCACTCCGAGGACGCACTTAGAAATTGAAAAGTGTCGGAAAAAGCCGACATATCCAGCAAGTGTTTTTCTTTTTTGTTATGTTATGTTATAAAGTTTTTGTATAGCGCCTATCACCGCCGGTCTCTAAGCGCTTAAACAGAAAGAACATAACATACTGTCACCCCGAAAACCCTCTGCCATCTCTGATTAGGCCGGAAGTATTGCCTTTTTGAATAGATACGTCTTCAGTTTCTTCCTGAAGGAAAGTAGCTGTGGATCTTCCTTCAGACTGGCCGGTAGCTCATTCCAAAGTTGCGGAAGAATCACCGAAAAGGCTCTGCCTCCTTTAGTTGTTAATTTAAATCTGGGTTGAATCAGATTGGAGGCTTGACCTGAGCGCAAAGTTCTGCCGGGAACATACCTCCTCAGGCGCTGCTTAATGTACTCTGGGGCTTTACCAAAGAGTGCCTTATGGGCCACACAGAGACATTTGAACTGAACCCTGAGCTTCACAGGCAGCCAGTGCAGCTTCCAAAGGAGTGGGGTTGCATGTGAGTTTCTCGGTAGAGAAAAAATCAGTCTAGCTGCGTCGTTCTGCACGACCTGCAGCTTCCTCAGCAACTTCTGTGGCAAACCAAGAGACAGCGCGTTGCCATAATCTAGCCTCGAGATGACTGTGGCAGAGACGATGGTTTGTAGGGTGGAGGCTGAAAGAATAGGAGTCAACTTGCGTAATTGCCTCAACACACCCGTGCAAGAGCCTACCACAGCCGAAACTTGAGGGGCCATGGTAAGATCTGCATCGATCTTTAGACCTAGACTTTTTACCACCGTACCGGGAGTAGGAGTTGTTCCTAATTCTGGGGGCCAGTACAGATCACCCCAAGGATTAGCCTGGTTGGTGAGTACCAGTAACTCCGTTTTCTCAGCATTCACCTTCAAGAGGTTGTTGGTCATCCAATTGACCGTGAGTCTGAGCAGGTTCCTCACTGATTCCTGAGCCTCCCTTGTTTCTTCCAGCTGCACCAGCAGCTGAGTGTCATCAGCGTAATTAAAGATTTCACAATTCCTACGCATGAGCTCCTCCATCAGTGGTTGTAGGTAGATGTTAAAAAGTAAGGGGGAAAGTGCAGACCCCTGGGGCACACCCCATGTCACCTCACTAATCCCTGACAGCTGGTCCCCCATCTGAACCCTCTGAGTGCGTCCTGACAGGAAGGATTCTAGCCCCTTGAGCGCCTGTCCTGTTATCCCCAGCTTAGCGATACGGTCCAGCAAGATGGTATGGCTGACCGTATCAAATGCCGCCGACAGGTCTAATAGAATCAGGGCGCATGGCTGTTTCTTGTCTGCCCTGACTCTCAGCTCATCGGTGACCGTAGCCATAACTAGTTCTCTACTATGCTGTGGCCGGAAACCAGCCTGCCTGGCATGGAGTAGATGGTGTTCCTCCAAATAGCTGGCTAAGGTGTTCAGGACGTGTTTTTCTAAGATCTTACTCAGGAGTGGCAGCTGGGAGATAGGCCTATAGTTTTTCAGTACCTTAACATCGGCTCCCGCTTTCTTGAGGAGTGGGGAGACTCTAGCTTCCTTCAGCTGGGCTGGAAGGTAGCCCGCTTCTAGTGAGGCATTCAGTAAGCTCAGCAACTGAGGCTGAATACCAGGCAAGGCCAATTAAAAAATTTTCGGGGGGCAGGGATCTGTGCTAGAACCTGATTTGACATGGCCGACCAGCTCCGCCAGTCGCTTTTCATCGATATATGGGAAGCTGTTCATGGTCCTAGTTTGCAGCTGACTATCTGGGCAGGATGGCAAAGGTAGTCCAGTTGGGATCGTAGTAATATCCGTCAAGATGTCCTGTACCTTCTGAAGAAAGAAGCATTGAAAGGTATCGCAATCGGGTTGATCACCCGCAAGACTTTTCTTGCCCAGCTGCGTAAGTTCCCTTAAAATCACAAAGGTCTCCCTTTGTTTGTTTGTAGCCTCCCTAATTCTGTTCTCATAAAAGGCGGATTTCCTCGCCAGGATGTCCATCTTATAACTAGCATGAAGTGATTTAAAGGTTAGTGACTCTGCTGGACAGTAATTGAGTCTCCACCTTCTCTCCGCCTTGCGGAGGGCTTGCTTCTTTTCCTTGAGTGAGGCGTCAAACCAGGGGGCTCCCTTTCCTTTTGTTCTAGTTCTCTCCATTCACTCCGGGGCAAGGTTATCTAGAGCGGCCCGGATCCAGGTCATCAGGACAGTAGTGTCAGAGTCCAGGTTCGTCTGTGTCGTCTTGGGGGGGGGGGAGAAAGAGCAGGGTCGAGATTAAGGAGACGGCCTCAATCTTCTTCCAAGACCGAACTTTCCTCCGCATTTGCTTTGAAGCAGCCGGCAAGGGATCTCCCGGAACCCAGCACTTGATCAGAAAATGATCTGACCAAATGCAAAGGCTAACTTCAGTTATTTCCATAAGGGACAGGGAGGACCAGACAAGGTCAAGTGTGTGGCCCTTCACGTGAGTAGGACCCATTACTAGTTGTTGTAGGTTAAGTGCAGAGAGATTAGTTTCAAACTCTGTCTCAGTGGGCTCTCTGGGAACCTTATCCCAATGGTAGTTGAAGTCACCTACCACTATAAGAGACTTATATCTAGAGGCCAAGTCTGTCAGCAGTTCAAAAAAGGTGTCATTAAATTCAGGTGAACTCTGAGGTGGGGGATATACTAGCAGCAGCAGGATGCATGAGGATTTAAGTGAGATTTGTATCCCTAGCAGCTCTGCGCAAGCACAATTTTCTGCTACAATCTGTGTCACCTTAAGACTCTTTTTAAACAAGATGGCAACACCTCCCCCTCTGCTGTCATTAGGGCGATTGTACCAAAGCGCGTCAAAATCGGGAGGCAGGGCTGCTAGCACGTCGGGTGTCGATGACGTGCCCAGCCATGTCTCTGAGAGAGCAAGGATGTCTATCTCGCCCTCCGCCAGAAGCGAGAATACCTCTAAGTGATGCTTTTGCAGAGAGCGTGTATTTAACGTTGCAATTATAAGGCCTTGGGTCCTGGTATGGTTGAGTACATCCTCTCCCTGCAACAAAGCCTCTGACCGTAGTTTGGCTAGGGTTATCCCATCGAACACAGTATTGCCTGTGTTGAAAGACCTGAGAGAATCGGGCGAGTATATACGTGGTCGGCCGGGGGGGTGGCCCCTGGGCCCGTCCTGGCCCGGACGGGCACAGACGGGCTTTCCTCTGGCGCTCCTCCGGCGCACCGGTGTGCGCGTCCGCTGCGCGCTTGCATGCTGGACGTTATTTGTAGAGTGTGGCTAAGGGTACTCGCAAAGACTATAGCGCTAACCCCCGAGACGTCTTGTCAGCGTCTCTAGCCCACACCTAAGATGGCGGTCGGGCGTGAGGCGACGTGGAAATCACCTGAATGGTGAGTTGTGCTTGACTCTTGTTAAAGTGCAGGCAACGCGGAGTTCAGGGGGAACGTGAATTACAAAGTGACAGTGACAGTGACAGCAAAGATTATTTAAAAAAAAAAAATATTGAGGCGAAGCAAATACAATTTTTAAAAGGAGCAGATACTCCAACAATTTACAAATAGCAGCAAGAAATTAAAGGCAGCAGCAGCAAACAGTTCTTATCCTAACCAGCGCGCTCGCCAACAGCAAGAAATTAAAGGCAGCAGCAGCAAACAGTTCTTATCCTAACCAGCGCGCTCGCCAACTGGTCACCTATATATGATCCATTTCACAGGGATGCAAATAAACGAAAGGAGGAAAGAGAAGGTAATGCGAGTTTCTTGAAGTCTCGGTTTTACTAAATGAGGAGGAGCGCGACAGTAAGAGAGGGAAGAGAGAGGGGGATCAATGTCTTTGTCTTCTTTGGGCACGAAGGAAAAGACTTTTCCTTCTCTGCCCGTTTCGCCCGTACTGATATCACTTAGCAGGTTAATGTTTGTAGGTATTCGGCCGGCTGGCTGGGAATGAAGAGGCTTGCTTGCAGCCGGGCTCTGCTGAGTGAGGGGGCCCCTGGAGCACGGGGCCCCCCGCACTGCGGGGGCTGCGGGCGCCTATGTTACGCCCCTGCTCATGCATGCACTCATAAACCCACCCAGACACTCACTCAAACCCCCAGTCAGACACTGAAGTGCCTAGTCAAAGGCCCACTAAGTGTCTCATGCACCCTCTCAAACACCTAGTCAGACACTGACACACCCACTCACCAATGCATTCAGACACTTATGCATTCACTCAAAGGTGTACTCTGAGACTCATGGAGGTAGTCAGAGACTCATGCACCCACTCACACATCTACTCATAGACAGTCTCATAGATGTACTCATACTCTCATGGAGCATCTGACAGCGCTCCTTAGACAGAGAGTTTTGTACATACTGATAGACACACTTATACACTTATACATGTACTCATAGACACACTCAGAGACACATACATGTTTTTACAGTGTTATTTAGATAGTGATGTACCCAGTGTCATGCACAAAATCACCAATATAGTTATGAATTTTAAATGTGCTGTTGTCCATTGAATGTCTGCTTTTGTTTTGCAAAATTGCGACGTTGTCTGAAGATCGCAACATTGTTGTGAATCATTTTAAAAATTGTAAAATTATATTTTTATAAGAAAATGAACAACATTTTTGGCGATAGGGTGGCAAGAAAAGAGCCTTTGTGTTCATTGTACGTGACAGGTACACATAAGAGCGGATGCAAAGTTTCAGGTTGCTAAGAAACATCCTGTTGCCTTGATCTGTGTAGTGAACTCCATCACTTTATAGATTCCATGCAAGTCAAAACACAGCTTGTTGTAGATAGAGCCCATGTTATGGTCTTTGATGAATGCAGAAACAGTTTTGTTAACATGTTTCCTGGCTTTGTCAATCTGTAGACAAAATTGATAAGGCCACTTCCATTTCTACCTTTGGCAAATGTTGGAGAACCACAAGACAGTCAGGGGGTAAATTCTGCAAAGCCTTCCTTCATTAGGATTTCCAGTCCTACCCTAGTCAGTGTGCCTAGGCCATTGCCTCCATGGTGCACAATCATGAGGTCAGGGGTTTGGGAATCCACAATTCTTTTAACCAAAAGCAGCAGTCGATGACACTTTGATTCTCTCTGGACAATCCGTTTTATGTCCACATTCGCCAAACCCAAGTCTCTGTCAATACCACTCATTCTAGCTGCTTCTCCAGCCCAGAAGACATAGTTACGACCCACACTCCACACTCTAACCATTTTGAAGTGAAGCAGCAGTATCAGAGAGGAGAGGGCTGGAACTGAATGAGGCAGTTTTCAAAATGAAAGGCAGTTAAAAGGGAGGTGTTCTCCTGGTTTAAAAAATCATATTTGATTGGATGCTGCGAACATGAAGGTGAATACAATTAGGTAGAGTATTGAGAGGATTAGTAACTAGATCTATGACTGGCTCTGGAAAAAATAAAAACATTGTCATACAGACTTGGATATGCTTTTTAGGCTGCTGTGGCACCTCATCTTACTGACTAGCTCCTGGTACCATTTTGCCCTTTAACAATACCAAATGGCAAACTATGAACAGAGTGCTGCAAAAAAATCACAGGGAGTTGCTCAGAATAATCCTAGAATCAATGGAAGATTCAAAAACAGACAAATGGGTGGGCACTTCCAATAAAGATACTTGAAAACTGTCTTGTCCAATCATCTGTCTTTGTTTCTAAATCATGCGGTCTTCGCTACTACCAACGTCATTGCAACTACCAACGTCATTGCGCAAACGGGAAATGCAATTTAAAAGTAGTTTTCTTTCAAAATAATTACAGATGGAGAAGTTTAAACAGTATGTTAGTAACCACCTATTGTCAAACATTGTTTAACATTTCTGTATATATGAGATTTACACTTGTGCAAAAACATGCGGTCTTCGCGACTACCGATGTAATCGCGTCGACTGACACCATCGCGCAAATGGAAAACATAATTCAAAAGTAGTTTTCTTTGAAAATGACTACAGACAGGAAAGTTTTAACAGCATCTTAGTAAGCAGCTATTGCCAAATATTGTTAAAAATATCTATATATATGTGTTTTACACTCATTGAAAAACACGCGGTCTTCAAAACGTCTTCATGAAAGAGGACGTCACATAACATGATGACTTCATGACGATCAAATAAAATAAAAAAAATATTATTACACTGCTTAAACAATACTTAGGATATATTTTTTTTTAAAACACTAATTCACTGAAAAAAAACCAAAGGTTACACAGATGTTATAATTAGGAAATAGAGTTTCAAAAAAACTTAGAAATTCACAAAATAATTGAAGGTTACAGGGACTTTCTAGCTAGGAAATAGAATAAAAAAACCTAAGAAATTCACTGAAAAATCAAAGGTTACAAGGACTCTATACTTAGGCTCAGATTTCACTCGTACAAAGCCATTGAAATTAGCTGGGCTAATTATAATTTATGTCTCCGCCACCCACACAGACACTACATATAGATACTCAGACAACCAATCAATAACCCATATGGACACTCATGTAGCTACTCATCAACCCATGCAGCCACTTACACACAAACTAACAGACTGATACAGACATTCACACAGTTTAGACACTAACCCATGCATTCAGTAGGTCACGTTTAATCACTCACTTATACAGTCACTCACACACCTACTAAATCATCCATTCAGACACTCATACACCCACTGATTCGTCAATACACATTGGTATATATATATATATAAAACATATTTTAACTTTCTAGAACCACACAGTCACTGGATGATATCATCAGTGATGTAATTTGAGATGTCATCAGTGATATCACTGACCATGTCATGAATGATGTAATATGTGACATCATCAGCAATGCATTGCAGGGGCGCCAGTTATAGTTAGCTCAACTAACTATAACGGCCAAATTTCTCTGGTTTTCTATGAGTGAAATGTCCACCTAACTATAACGACCCTGAAACCTGTGGTTTGTTCAGTGAATATCGAAGGTTTTTTAAATGCGAATTTCTAACTAAAACCTCCCTGAAATCTAAGTTTTTTTCAGCGAATTTCAAAGGTTTTTTAAATGATAATTTCTAACTATAACATCCCTGAAACCTATGTTTCTTTCAGGGAATTTCAAAGGTTTTTTAAATGCTAATTTCTAACTATTCCTACAGAGGTAGGACATGTGTAGAAAGAGGTAGAAACACGCAGAAAGCAACAAGAGAAATACAGAAAGAGGCAACAGAAGTCCAGAAAGATGAAGAAAGGTACAGAAAGAAGCAAGAGATATGCAGAAAGAACCAACAGACGTGCAGAAAGAAGCCTTGTTGCAAAGTCATCCTGTTCCTTGAACTTTTTGCTGACTGGTACTGGTGGTAACTGACTCTGACTGACCAGGCCCGGAGCCAGTGCTATCCTGAAAGACACTTAGAATACAGTGAAAACACCTACATACACTAGGGTACACTATGGGTTGGGGTACCCTGTGATTGGCATGACCTCCCCTATAGAGCCCTGGTACATAATAGGGCAGGGGGACTAAAACTACCTCTAAGTCAGAGGTGCAGAAAGAGGCAAGAAAAGTGCAGGAAGAAGCAACAGAGGTGCCGAAAGAGGAAAGAGAGGTGCAGAAACAGGCAAGAGAGGTGCAGAAAGAGGGAAGAGGGGTGCAGAAAGAGGGATGTGGGATACAAAAATTTACAACAGAGTTACAGAAAGAAGCAGGAGAAGTGCAGAAAGAAGCAAAAGAGGTGGAGAAATAGGGAAGAGGGTGTAGAAAGAGGCACGAGGGATACAGAATTTAGCAAAAGAGGTGCAGAAACAAGCAAGAGAAGAACAAAAAGAGGCAAGAGAATTGCTGAAAGAAGCAACAGAGGTGTAGAAAAAAGCAATAGAAGTGCATAAAGAGGCAAGTGAGGTGCAGAAAGAAGCAAGAGCAGTGCAGAATGAACCAGCAGAGGTGCAAAAAAAGGCAAGAGGGGTGCAAAAAGAAGGAAGAGAAGTGCAGAAAGAGGCAAGAGAATTGCTGAAAGAAGCAACAGAGGTGTAGAAAGAAGCAAGAGGAGTGCAGAAAGAGACAAGTGATGTGCAGAAAGAAGCAAGAGCAGTGCAATAAGAACCAACAGAGGTGCAAATAGAGACAATATGGGAGCAGAAAATGGTAGGAGGAGTGCACAAAGAGGCAAGAGAGGTACAGAAAGAGGCCAGAGGGTTGCAGAAAGAAGGAAGAGAAGTGCAGAAAGAGGCAAAAGAATTGTTGAAAGAAGCAACAGAGGTGTAGAAAGAAGCAAGAGAAGTGCAGAAACAGACAATTGTGGTGCAGAAAGAAGCAAGAGCAGTGCAGAAAGAAACAACAGAGGTGCAAAAAGATGCAAGAGGGGTGCAACAAGAGGTAGGAGAGGTGGAAAAAGAGGCAAGAGAGGTACAGAAAGAGGCAGGAATGGTGCAGAAAGAAGGAAGAGAAGTACAGAAAGAGGAAAGAGAACTGCAGAAAGAGGCTAGAGAGTTGCGGAAACAGGCAAAAGAGGTACAGAAAGAGGGAACAGAGGTGCAGACAGAGGCAAGAGAGGTGCAAAACAGGTAAAAAGGGTGTAGAAAGAGGCAAGAAGGGTGCAGAAATTTGCAAGAAAGGTGTAGAAAGAAGCAAGAGCAGTGCAAAAGAACCAACAGAGGTGCAAAAAGAGGCAAGTGAGGTACAGAAGGAGGCAAAAGAAGTGCAGAACAATCAAGAGAGTTGCAGAAACAGGCAAAAGGGGTGCAGAAAAAGGAAACAGGAGGGAAGACTGAGGCAAGAGAGGTGTAGAAAAAGAGAAGAGGGGTGCAGGAAAAGGCAAGAAGGATGCAGACATTTGGAACAGAGATGCAGGAAGAAGCCAGAGCCGTGCAGAAAGAACCAACAGAGGTGCAGAAAGTGGCAAGAGGGGTACAGAAAGAGGCAAGTGAACTGCACAACAAAGAAAAAGAGGTGCAGAAAGAACCAACAAAGGTGGAAAAAGAGGCAAGAGGGGTGCAGACAGGGGTAGGAGAGGTGAACAAAGAGGCAAGAGGGGTGCAGAGAGAGGCAGGAGGGGTTCAGAGAGGAAGAGAACTGCAGAAAGAAGCAACAGAGGTGCTAAAAGAGGCACAAAGGGTGCAGAAAGAGACAAGACAGGTGAAGAAAGAGGGAACAGAGGTACAGAAAGAGGCAAGAATGGTGCAGAAAGAGGGAAGAGAGGTGTAGAAAGAGGCAAGAGAGTTGCATAAAGAGGGAAGAGGGGTACAGAAACAGGCAAAATGGGTGCAGAAAGAAGCATGTGAGGTGCAGAAAGAGGTAAGAGAGGTGCACAAAGAGGCAAGAGAGTTACAGAAAGAGGCAAGTGAAGTACAGAAGGAGGCAAGACAACTGCAAAAAGAGGCAATAGAGGTGCAGAAAGAGGTGCAGAAGGAAGCAAGAGTGACTTGCACACCATTAGTACCAATTTAACACCCACATTTAGCAATAAGTAACAGGTGACCATTCTAGGTTTGCAAAGGGCCTTCCAACACGCTGTGACACTTGTCGCTGCATTTTTGGTAACGTTTGAGCCGTTTGAGCAACAAACAAGGCTTTTTTTGTTAAAATCTGCAGATTAGGCAGCAGATGATGAATTGTGTGGCTCAATCAATCAATCAATCAATCATAGTATTTATAAAGTGCACTACATACCCGTGAGGGTCTCAAGGCGCTGGGGGGGGGGGGGGATGCTGCTACTGTTCAAAGAGCCAGGTCTTGAGAAGTCTCCTGAAGGTTAGGAGGTCTTCAGTCTGCCGCAGGTGGATGGGGAGGGTGTTCCATGTCTTGGCAGCGAGGTGGGAGAATGATCTGCTGCCGGCGGTCACTCTTCGGATGCGGGGGACGGTGGCGAGGGCGCAGTCTGTGGAGCAGAGCTGGTGGGTGGGGGTGTAGAGGCTGAGTCGGCTGTTTTGTTACGCTGGTCCGGTGTTATGGAGTGCCTTGTGTGCGTGGGTGAGGAGCTTGAAGGCTATCCTCTTGTTGATGGGGAGCCAGTGCAGGTCTCTCAGGTGGGGTGTGATGGGGCTCCGGCGGGGGATGTCGAGGATCAGGCGGGCGGAGGCGTTATGGATGCATTGGAGCCATTTCAGGAGTTTGGCCGGGGCTCCTGCATAGAGTGCGTTGCCGTAGTCCAGTCTACTGCTAACGATGGCCTGGGTGACCGTCCTTCTCGTTTCGGTGGGGATCCACTTGAAGATCCTGCGAAGCATGCAGAGGGTGTTGAAGCAGTAGGAGGAGACGGCGTTGACCTGCTTCGTCATGGAGAGGGTGGAGTCGAGGATGACCCCTAGGTTGCGTGCGTGGTCAGTGGGTGTGGGGGGTGCTCCTAGTGCGGATGCGGAAAATGTATAATTTTTTTAATGTATAATTGTGTGAAATTCTTTACAGCCAAACAGTCGCATAATTCCAGTGGCCCTACTAATACCTCTCGCTAGGTCCAGAAATATTCCTCAGTGATTCCTTCTTTTTTTGTCTCATTGAGTTCATAGTTGAGCTTCTATGGAAACGAGGAAGACTAAACCTGACATTACCACTCCACAACACAGATTACCATACCACATAGTTACTCTCCATAACACATAATCCCACTCTACATAAGTCCTATAAAATAAATACCACATACTTTCTATCCACATAATTTCACTGCACAACTGAACACATAATTCCACTACACACAACGTACATCCACTCCACTCCGAAAAACATTAAAAACTTTTACATTTACATTGCCAATAGCTCTAACTCTCGCAAATGGAAACCTATAACATTGCAAACACTTCTTTAACTAGTAGTCGCGTTTGCAGAGTGGTGGAGAAAGGGTGCTGGGCCTCCATAGCGCTCAGGAATTCCACTTCGTAGGACTTACAGGAGGTACAAGGAGGGCGTCTTGGCACTCAAAGTCCCTCAGGAGTAAATTGGACGTCTTCCTCCATTCCGTACTCTGCCAGGAGGCAGGTTTGCAGAGTGGTGGAGAAAGGGGGGCATGGCCTCCAAAGACGTCTTAGTAATCCCACTGTGTGGGACTTACTGGCAGTAACAAGAGGGGTAGTTGGCCCCCAAGGACATCCTTGGGGGCCAACTACTCCTCCTATTACCTCCAGTAGGTCCCACAAAGCAGGATTGCTAAGATGTCATAGCAGACCATGCCCCCTTTCCCCACCACTCTGCAAACGCACTTCCTGGTGCGCTCTTGGATGGGGATTGAAGTTCCTTTCGCTGCTGGGGGTCCTTTGGGGCCAACTAGCCTACCTGATATCTCCAGTAGAGGTGCAAAAAGAGGCAAGAGGGGTGCAGCAAGAGGTAGGAGAGGTGCACAAAGAGGCAAGAGAGGTACAGAAAGAGGCAGGAATGGTGCAGAAAGAAGGAAGAGAAGTGCAAAGAGGCAAGATAATTGCTGAAAGAAGCAACAGAGGTGTAGAAAGAAGCAACAGAAGTGCAGAAAGAGGCAAGTAAGGTACAGAAAGAAGCAAGAGCAGTGCAGAAAGAGGCAAGAGAAGTTCAGAACGAGGCAAGAGAGGTACAGAAACAGGCAAGAGAAGTGCAGAAAGATTCAAGAGAATTGCTGAAAGAAGCAACAGAGGTGTAGAAAGAAGCAAGAGAAGTGCAGCAAGAGGCAAGTGAGATGCAGAAACAGGCAAGAAAGGTACAGAAAAAGGGAAGACGAATGCAGAAAGAGGCAACAGGGGTGCAGAAACAGGCAAAAGAGATACAGAAAGAGGGAACAGGGGTGCAGACAGAGGCAAGAGAGGTGCAAACAGGTAAAAGGGGCATAGAAAGAGGAAAGAAGGGTGCAGAAATTTGCAAGAAAGGTGCAGAAAGAAGCAAGAGCAGTGCAAAAGAGCCAACAGAGGGGCAGAAAGTGGCAAGTGAGGTGCAGAAGGAGGAGGCAAGAGAAGTGCAGAACGATCAAGAGAGTTGCAGAAACAGTCAAAAGGGGTGCAGAAAGAGGAAACAGGAGGGTAGACTGAGGCAAAAGAGGTATAGAAAGAGAAAAGAGGGGTGCAGGAAAAGGCAAGAAGGATGCAGAAATTTTGGAACAGAGATGCAGGAAGAAGCCAGAGCAGTGCAGAAAGAACCAACAGAGGTGCAGAAAGAGGCAAGAGGGGTGCAGAAAGGGGAAGGAGAGGTGCACAAAGAGGTAAGAGGGGTACAGAGAGAGGCAGGAGGGGTACAGAGAAGAAGAGAACTGCAGAAAGAAGCAACAGAGGTGTTAAAAGAGGCACAAAGGGTGAAGAAAGAGACAAGACAGGTGAAGAAAGAAGGAACAGAGGTACAGACAGAGGCAAGAGTGGTGCAGAAAGAGGGAAGAGAGGTGTAGAAAGAGGCAAGAGATTTGCATAAAGAGGGAAGAGGGTGCAGAAACAGGCAAAAGGGGTGCAGAAAGAAGCAAGTGAGGTGAAGAAAGAGGTAAGACAGGAGCACAAAGAGGCCAGAGAGTTACCGAAAGAGGCAAGTGAAGTGCAGAAGGTGGTAAGAGAACTGCAAAAAGAGGCAATAGAGGTGCAGAAAGAGGTGCAGAAGGAAGCAAGAGTGACTTGCACACCATTAGTACCAATTTAACACCCACATTTAGCAATAAGTAACAGGTGACAATTCTAGGTTTGCAAAGGCCTTCCAACACGCTGTAACACTTGTCACTGCATTTTTGGTAACGTTTGAGCAACAAACAAGGCTTTTTTTGTTAAAATCTGCAGATCAGGCAGCAGATGATGAATTATGTGGCTAATGCGGAAAATGTATATTTGTGTGAAATTCGGTGCAGGAAAAGTCACATAATTCCAGTGGCCCGACCCATACCTCTGGCTAGGTCTAGAAGTATTCCTCAGTGATTCCTTCTTTTTTTGTCTCATTGAGTTCATAGTTGAGCTTCTATGGATACGAGGAAGACTAAACCTGATATTGCGACTCCACAACACAGACTACCATACCACATAATTACTCTCCATAACACATAATTCCACTCTACCTAAGTCCTATAAAATAAATACCACATACTTTCTATCCACATAATTTCACTGCACAACTGAACACATAATTCCACTACACACAACGTACATCCACTCCACTCCGAAAAACATTAAAAACTTTTACATTTACATTGCCAATAGCTCTAACTCTCGCAAATGGGAAACCTATAACATTGCAAACACTTCTTTAACTAATAGTCGCGTTTGCAGAGTGATGGAGAAAGGGTGCTGGGCCTCCAACCAGCGCTCAGGAATTCCGCTACGTAAGACTTACAGGAGGTACCAGGAGAGCTTCTTGGCCCCCAAAGTCCCTCAGGAGTAAATTGGACTTCTTCCCCCATCCCGTACTCTGCCAGGAGGCGCGTTTGCAGAGTGGTGGAGAAAGGGGGGCATGGCCTCCGAAGACGTCTTAGCAATCCCACTGTTTGGGACTTACTGGAGGTAACAAGAGGGGTAGTTGGCCCTCAAGGACATCCTTGGGGACCAACTACTCCGCCTATTACCTCCAGTAAGTCCCACAAAGCTGGATTGCTAAGATGTCATAGCAGACCACGCCCCCTTTCCCCACCACTCTGCAAAATCACTTCCTGGTGCGCTCTTGGATGGGGATTGAAGTCCCTTTCGCTGCTGGGGGTCCCTCGGGGCCAACTAGCCTACCTGATATCCCCAGTATGTCCCAGATAGTGGGATTTCTGAAAGCTGGACGCAGGCCACGCCCCCTTTCTCCACCACTCTGCAAACACCCTTCCTGGCGTGTTCTAAGTTGGGGGATTAAGTCCCCTTGAATATTGAGAGTCCCTGGGGGCCAACTAGCCCACCTGTTACCTCCAGTAAGCCCCATACAGCTAGATTGCTGAGTGTGCTCAAAGGCCACGCCCCCTTTTTACACGACTCTGCAAACGCAACTCGTGGCACACTCCTGCTCGGGGGATGAAGTCCACTTGTGTCCTGAGGTCCTCAAGAGAAAAGAGGACCTCATCGCCCCACCAGCAGTGCGCCAAGAGGCGCGTTTGCAGAGTGGTGTTAAAAGGAGCACGGCCTCGGACCACATCTCAGCAATCCAGCTGTGTGGCGCTTACTGAAGGTACCTGGGGCACTAGTTGGCCCCCAGGGACCCTCAGTATTCAAGGGGAATTAATTCCCCAACTTAGAACGTGCTAGGGGGCACGTTTGCACAATGGTGTAGGGAGGGGGCGGGGCCTCCAGCGAGATGCCTGCTTTATTTTATATTGTTTTTTATAAGGGGGTCTGTGTGGCCCCCCTTCTTTTAGCATTTTTGGGGCCCTGGGGACCCCATCCCCCAGGCCCTGACCCCTTTTTTTCTTTAAATGGGTAGGGGGCCACACGCCCCCCCCTCCCGAGGCCAATTTTGGCCCGGACACCCCATCCCCCGCTGCATGGCCTCCTTTTAAAAAAATGTATTTATAGGGAGGGGGGCCAATTCGGCCCCGGGGACTCCATCCCCTGGGGCATGGCCTTCTTCTTTTTACTTCTTTCTAGGGAAGGGGCCATGTGGCCCCCCTTCCCTGGGCCACTTTTGGCCCCAGGGACCCAGTCCACTGGGGCATGGCCTTTTAAAAAAAAATATTTAAAGGGAAGGGGGGCCACATGGCCCTCCTTACCTAGGCCATTATTGGCCCCGGACACCCCATCCCCCGGGTGCCGGCCTGCCATTTTTTTAATTAAAAAAAACTTAAATGTGAGGGGGCCGAGTGGTTCCCCTCCCGGGCCACTCCTGGCCCGGGGACCCCAACTCCCTGGGCCCATTGCGTTGGGGACTGAGGGGGGAGCCCCAATGCCCCCACGGTCCTTCTAGCTCCCCACCTCCTGCGGGTGCCGGCATTGCTTTTGTACAAGGGGAGCTGCATGTCAGCAGCTCTCCTTGTGCAAAAGCAATCTGCTTCGGTTTTTGGATGCGAGAGCCAGTTTCCTGCTCTTGCGTCCAAAAACCAAAGCAGTGTTTGGTACGGCAGGGCGGGAGCCGCACGGCTCCTGCCCTGCCATAGCAAACAGCAATGTCCTGGGGGTAGGCATCCCGGGACATTACAGGAGCCGGCCCCGGGGGATGGCGATCCCCAGGGCCATCGAGGGCTCCAGGAGAGGGGCTGCGTGGCCCCCTCCCTTTATTTCCATAGCCCTGGGGAGGTGGTGGTCCCCGGGGCCAGGGTGCCGCAACGTTCCATGTATTTAAATATTCAATGCCCTGGGGAGGTGGTGGTCCCTGGGGCAGTGTGGGGGGGGGCTCGAGCCCCCCACACTAATTATTTTCAATGCCCCAGGGAGGTTGCGGTGCCCGGGGCTCGGAGGGACCCGTGAGGCCCCCCACCCTAATTTTAAGAAAGCCCCGGGAAGGTGGCAGTCCCCGGTGCTCCCGGGGGCCTGCAAGGCCCCCACCCTAATTTTAAGGAAGCCCCGGGGAGGTGGCAATCCCCGGGGTTTGGAGGTAGGCCGCGAGGCCTCCCCCACCCTTATTTGACTAAAGCCCCAGGGAGGTGGTGGTCCCTGGGGCTGCAGGGGCCCCCGCAACATAGTTTGGCATGCCTGGGCACCCACCCGGGGGCTTTTAAACAAACAAAGTGCGGGAGCCCGTGCTTCATTTTTTAAATAATTTCGTCCGGATTCACGAACCCAGCACGAATTAGGCCCGAAATTATTTTTAAAAATGCTTTTTTTGGCACTGGGGATCCTTGTGGGTCCCCCTGAGCAGGCCTAGGGGGTCAGGGTATTTCTACCCTGACCCCTTGTCTTCATTTTTCACTTTCCATACGCCCTTTTTTCTGTGGCTCTGTACCAAGTCACAAGATGGCTGCCAACACACTTTAGTTTGGAGTGTTGGCAATCAATCAGAAGTCAGCTCATCCTCGGTGCTCAGATATCAATATTTTTCTTTTTTTATTTCTCAGGAACTCCTGAACGGATTTACACCATTTAAAAAAAAGGTCTCTTTCTGACCCAAGGGCTACCTTTTTTGCCAAATTTGGTGTTATTCCGTTCAGCAGTTCGGCTGTAACCTGTTTCAAAATTCCCTGACCCCACTTGACAAATCACCCTGAAACTTTCAAGACAGGAGCTGACCTGAGTGAAAAGTTTGTTTTGAAAATTTTATGAAGATTCGTCAAACGACGCCAAAGATATAGGCAAAAGAAAAAACGCTTTTTGAATAGAAACGAGGTCCTAACTATAACTACCTACAGGTGACCGCCAGTAGGTAATATATATATATATGGCCAGTAGGTGGTTTAGTTAGACCAAACTTTCCGTAGGAAAAGCATATTTATGTTTTGCCAATAACTTTGGGACCACTTAACGAATCTTCACGAAATTTTGAAAAACATCCCCTTTTTGGTTCAGCTAATGTGTTGAAAATTTTGGGGTGATCTGTCTAGTGGGGGCCAAGAAAAAAGGGGTGTCCCAAAACACGCACGCCCCATGTTATGTCTATGGGGATTTTTCATCTCAACTACAGCCTGAACCGCTGAACTGAATTACTGCAAATTTGGCAGAAAGCTATATGTTGGTCTAGAAAGCATGACTTTTGTGATTTGGAGTAGATCCATTCAATAGTTTCAGAGATATTTAGATTTAAAAAGTATAGATATCTGGGAATACAAGTCCTTGCAGTGGACTCGTGGATCCTACTGAAATTTGATTGGCTGGCAACACTTCAACCAGGAAGTGTTGGCAGCCATCTTGGGGGTCGGCTTGAAGCCAAAAGCCCACAAAAAATGTAAAATGTAAAGAAAAGGGGGCAGGATAGGAATACACTGACCCCCCAGATATGGTGGGAGTGTTCCACAGGGACCCTGCCAGGGGTTAAAAGCATTTTTTTAAATTTTGCAGCAAGTTCGTAGGTGGAGCCGTGACAAAATGAAAAAAAAAAAAACTCACAGGCTCCCGTGCCTCTTTTAAAAGAAGACCCTGGATAGGCCAAATCCCGGGGGCCAACAATAATAAACTGGGGCTATATTACTAAAATTGTGCCAGTCAGGCCTCCAGCGCAACTCCTGGGACCGCCCCCGCCCGAGGCTAATGTAATGGGGGTCTCACAGACCTTCCCCTGCCCCGGCGGCCACCCCCTCTCTGTGTCCAAATTCTTTTTTAAGGAATAAGAGGGGGCTGCATGGCCCCCCTCCCAGGCCGTTTTCAGCCCCAGTGACCACCATCTCCCAGGGCAGGCCCTTGATCAAGGAAAGAGGGGGCCTTGCACCCCCCTTCTGGAGCCATACATGGTCCTTGGGGCCACTACCACTCCATGGCTGGCTCCTGCTATGTCTCGGGGTGCCCACCCCCAGGACATAGTTGTTTGCTATGACTTGGCGGGAGCAAAACCCTTGCAGTGGGAATTCTGAGAGCTGGTAGGAGGTACCGCCCCCTTTCTCCACCACTCTGCAAAAGCGTCTACTAGTTAAAAAAAACCATAGAAATTCATTTAAAAATCCAAAGGTTACAGGGCTGTTATAGTTAGAAAATAGAATGTGAAAAAGCTTAGAAATTGTCAGGAATCAGACCACATGTTCCGTAATGTGGACCATAATATAGGTTCCTTAGTGCATGTCAGGTATAAAAAGTATCTCTCTTTTGAGAGACTCCCTTACCATACTCCTGGAAATGAGGGGCGACATTTACCTACACTCTCATACTGGTTTAAACATGACGTCATTTGCAAAAGCCCTCGCTTGGCTTCGTGTTCCTGAAAGGTTCCAAGCCCCTTTTGATCGGATCCTGGCTTAGTTTGTTTCCTACTAGTGGCGAATCCCTTGCCTCACTGTTTCCTGACTGCCGGTTGCTTAGCCCTTGCTTCCCTGTTTCCTGACTGATGGTTGACTCCCGTAACCGTGTATTGAATTAACGGGCCGCGAATCCTGAGCTACATTGCTTCCCGCCGGACGCGGGAAAACTTGTTTCTTTGTCTACCGCCGGCTGACACGGGAAGGTTGCAACTTTGTATCCAGTTAACGGACGTCCGATACTGAATCCCGAGACGCGAGCATTTCCCTAGCCGTGTATGTGTTCTTGACAACCGCTATTCATTCCTTCATTCCTTCTGTTGCTCACCATCCCTTCTGACTGAAGTCAGTCCTGACTATTTCCAGATCCCCTTCAAAATTTCTCCCCAAACACACATGCTCCTGGCTCCTTTTATTTGTAGCAGTCCTTGTTGAAGTATTGGCTCTCCGTCTCATTCTTCTGGTTCTAAGCGTCCCCTAGACTGCTCTTTTCTTTTGCTGACCAATTACTACTGAGTTATACCTATTGAAGGTGTACTCCGCTACTGCGCCTCCTTGCATATTTTATATGACCCATGCCCCATGTTGGTAAAGAAGTTATTTATCAACCCCTGCATCTAGAGTGCTGTCAACTCTACGAAATCTTTGCAACGCCCCCAGGAGATGTATTATTGGTAAGTGGACTTTTTGTTTGTACAAGACATGCACTATGATCTAGCTTTTAACCCCTGCTAGACTGAGTAATAAGGCCTGGTTGTATTCTGATTTCCTATCAGTTTTACTTCTGTCCCTGCTTCGACTCCTGGAGTGACCTATTATGTACGAGGGGAAGAGTGGTGTGGTCGGTGGTTATTTCTCTTCTCCTTATCTCCACCTGGGCAGTGTTCTTAATTGAGAATTGTTCGTATCTCATTGAGGAGCTGTTTTTGGGGACTCTGGGGAAATTCTCATAGTTCCCGTGGAAGCAGACCTATTTCAGGTTAGTGGGATTCTTGCGCGTTACAGAAATTCACTGAAAAAAAAAAGGTAACAGGGACGCTATATTTAGGAAATAGAATTACAAAAACACTGAAAATACCAAAGGTTACAGGGATGTTATAGTTAGGCTGAGATTTCACTCATACAAAACCAATGAAATTCAGCAGTTATAGTTACCTGAGCTAACTATTACTCGCGCCCCCGCAATGCACTGTGTGGTATCCTGCTTTTCTTGATATTTAATCCTTACTTTTCTGTGCCCTGCTGTGCAGCCTGTGTGAGTGATGTCATAGAATGTTCATGTGGTGTCTGGTTGAGTGATTTGTCAGTTGGAGTGTGTGGGCTAAGCAGCCGGGATGCTGCTCCCGGTGTGGCTGCTACCTCTACTACTTTGTAACCTACTTTTCCTGTAACCCAAGATGCCTAATTTAATCTGAAAAACAAACCAGTTTTGGATTCCTCTTCATTTCTGCTTACCCTCCTTCTTACGGTATTTCACCCTGCTTATGACCGCAAATATTACATCACTTATGACATGGTCAGTGACATCACTGATGACATCTCAAATGACATCACTCATGACATCATCCACAGAACCACTCACACCACCATAGAACCTCCTGTATACCCACTGGCACAGCCACACAACAACTCACATACCTATTCACAGACACATACCAGAACTCATATACCCACTCACTCCTCCTTAGAGGCAGTCACACACGCACTCACTCACACAACCATTTGCTCACCCACACAGCCACTCATACAACCAATAAACAGGTAGAAAGGTGCCTTCAAGGGATTTGTTTGGTAAATAATTTGTATAATTTTGATTCTTAATTAAAGGTAGGGCAGTTATATACCTACAAATTTATTAATTATCACTTTTTCAATACTTAAATCAGCTTAGTTTGTCAGAATCAGGATTGAATAAGGTGTGAGTGAATCATCACATATTAACCTGAATACAATAAATTCAATAAACCAAAAGGAGACGAAACAAGCGGGTGTATATATAAAAATTGAATTTATATTTCTAGTTCAAAAAAGGGTACTTCAAATTACAACAATTAAATACAGTGAAAGGAAATATTTCAATATTTGATGCCTTCACTTTCAAATTGATCCAACACTTTTTCACAACAATATATAGCCATTTCTCTGGAAAACAGTGTGATTGTCGACGTTTCGGTCTTTAGGTTTTCTTTACCAAGACCATCCTCAGGACAATTTTATTTACAAGGTTGACCCCTCAAATCACTGCGGGTTATTTTATCCACTGAAAATCAAGCGGGACGTCCTAAATTCATAACTAATCAGTATATTGTAGTCAAAGAAATTCAGTTGATTGTCAAAAAGCTCCCGTCTTAATCTGTAGGTTATTTAAATCTCAAAAGAGCCTCTGTGTGGCAAAACTACTCTTGTGTCTGTTTACCGACACCGTAAAACACTCGAGTGGTCGTGAAGATGTCAGCGAATTAATCTGGCTGTTCTAAAGGTTTGAGTCTTGCATGCACGTCTGGACGTCGAACGTTTTCAGTGGATAAAATAACCCGCAGTGATTTGAGGGGTCAACCTTGTAAATAAAATTGTCCTGAGGATGGTCTTGGTAAAGAAAACCTAAAGACCGAAACGTCGACAATCACACTGTTTTCCAGAGAAATGGCTATATATAGTTGTGAAAAAGTGTTGGATCAATTTGAAAGTGAAGGCATCAAATATTGAAATATTTCCTTTCACTGTATTTAATTGTTGTAATTTGAAGTACCCTTTTTTGAACTAGAAATATAAATTCAATTTTTATATATACACCGCTTGTTTCGTCTCCTTTTGGTTTATTGAATTTATTGTATTCAGGTTAATATGTGATGATTCACTCACACCTTATTCAATCCTGATTCTGACAAACTAAGCTGATTTAAGTATTGAAAAAGTGATAATTAATAAATTTGTAGGTATATAACTGTCCTACCTTTAATTAAGAATCGAAATTATACAAATTATTTACCAAACAAATCCCTTGAAGGCACCTTTCTACCTGTTTATTCATATTTGCCCGAGCCCTCAAGGGTATATTGGGTTGTCCACTGCACTTACCTTACACATACAACCAGTCACTCACCCGTACAGCCAAACATAGCTACACACTTACCCATATAGCCTCTCAACATAGCCTCTCACTCAGCCATACAGCAATTCACACATACTCTCCAATACAGCCACTCACACACTAACTTAACTAATCAATCAGCCACTTACCCTCACAGCCACTTACACAGTCACTCACACATACAGCCATTCAGACACCCGCTCACTCATCTGTACAGTCAATACACACCCACTTACCAACCCATAGAGCCAGTCTCACCGCCATTCACTCGCTCATACAGTCACTGACACACCCACTTACTCACCAATACCACCACTCACACAGTATGTCACTCACCCACACAGCTACTCACACATTTACTTATATACCTATACTCCTACTTACATACACACACACACAAGGATACATACAGTCACACAGCCACTCACATAATATACATTAGAAGTAGTATCACTCAGTAGCAGTGCACCTAGTATGCTAATTTAACTTTTGTAGTAGTTTAGTATATATGTTTACCATCCATAAATTGTTGAAAACACTTATACTCACTTGAGGATGTCATCAATTATGTCATCACATATTACATCATTTATGGCATAGTCATTGATATCACTGATGATATCTCAAATTGCATCACTGAAGAAATCATCCACAGAACTACTCATGCACCCACTCACACCCCATACAACCTCTTGTACGCCCACCCACACAACCACTCATATACCCATTCACAGACCCATACTAGTACTCACATACACACTCACTCCTCCATAGAGGCACTCACACACCCACTCACTCACTCGTACAGCCACATTTTACAACCATTTGCTTACCAATACAGACACTCATACAACCAGCCACTCACATAGCCACACACTCACCCATACAGCTACTCATACACCCACTTATTTAAATACTCAGTCACTCACACACCCATTCACTCACCCATACTGCCTCTCAACACAGCCACTCACTCACTCACCCATATGAGCACTCACAGACACACACAACCACTTACATACCCATTCACACATGCATACAAGCACTTACACTTCTGCTCACTGACTCATACAGCCATTCACACAGACACTTACTCTCCAATAATGCTAATCACACACCAACTCACTTAACCAAACACCCACTCAAACAGCCACTCACTCACACATACAGCCACATTTACACTGAGTCACTTACTCATACACCCATTCAGACACCCACTCACTCACCCACCCATACAGTCACAGCACACCAACTTACCCACCCATGGAGTCACTCACACTGTCACTCACTCACCCATACAGCCACTGACACACCCACTCCCACACAAATTCTAAAAAGTCACACAACCACTCACACCATATGTTAGAAATAGTATCACTCATTAGTAGTGCACCTAATATACTAATTTAACATTTGTAGTAGTTTAGTATATATGTTTAACACCCATAAACTCTTAAAACACTTACAGTCATTTGATGTCATCAGTGATGTAATTTGAGATATCATCAGTGATGTGACTGACCATTTCATGAGTGATGTAATATGTGAGGTCATAAGCAGTGCATTGTGGTGGCGTCAGTTATAGTTTGCTCAGGTAATTATAACTGGTGAATTTCACTGATTTTGGACGAGTAAAATCTTAGCCTAACTATAACGTCCTTGTAACCTCTGTTAAATATATATATATATATATATATATATATATATATATATATATATATACACAAGCAACCAACTCCCACAGAATGAACCATGGAAGGAGATACGAACTCCAGGCAGTTAGGATACGGCATCTGTTTTATTTAATCAGATCAGCCTCAATCCCATGGTAAAAAACAGAGACGTGTTTCGTTAATCTAAATGATGCCATACAATAGTGAATATATATATAGCCCTCCCCTTCCATAAAATCTGGATAGACATAGAAGATAGACTGTACATTTTAAAGGCTGTGGTGCCGATTCCGATCCGGGTCAGAAAGCACTCTGACCCAGTCGGATCTGAAGTGTTTTCCGACCGAGCCGGACCCCTACAGTCCGACCGAGCGAATACGATGCGCACATATGCTGTCGGACTCCGTTCGGTCGGACTCCCATAGAAGTCAATGGGAGCCAGTTGTATGACGCGTACATGCGCTCCCATTGACTGAATGGGTACGTCTCGAACAAGTGCGCCCCCTACAGTGGGTACGACTCAGTGTCATCCGCGCCGTACATGCCTGTGTGGGGGAGACCCATGGGTCTCCCTCTGTGTGCGAGTCATACGGCTGCGGGTGTCGGGGGGTCCGACGCGAACTCCCAAAGCCCGACTCGGCTGGCAAGCATTACGTAGGCAGCACAATACACCCAGTTCACGTAAGGATACTGCAACACCTCAGAGCCATCATCCATGATCACCCGACATATCTCGTAGCTAGACACATTAACACAACTCATGCTGGAAAAGCACAAGACCTTTCCTTCTATGTAATCAACAGCATCCCCAAAAACATCAGGGGTGGCAATAGACAATTATCACTGAGAAGGCTTGAATCTAAATATATAATCCTGCTTGATTCCAAAATCCCGAATGGGATGAATGCCGACGAGGCCCTGAATGTACATCTCTAATATCCTAGTCGCTTGTCCCGCACCCTAAACCCTGTTCGTAACGTCAGGTCCTCACTACTTGATAGTTTTTATAAGTTTCAGTTGACACATTTTCAACCTTTGGTTTTTTACACACAACTCGCAACGCAGAACCGAGTCTGTCCTAGTCTAAATCAGACACCCAACGCATAGCCATAGGCAAAATACTTTACACCTCAGCCCACTTGGGCAGCACTCTTTGTTACTCTCCCTGAATGACACCGACAAACCCTTAAATTCATACATCCCGCCTTAATACACCGTACTTTAGTGCACCTGCATTTACCAATTTTATAACACAGGTTATTATGTGTATGATGTATCAACTTTAACTGAGGACTTCCCTGAGCACAATGTAACACACCTGGTACTCCTAAATAAAGCGGGTTCAGACAGGAGAGTAACTCGTAACAATATAATGCAACTATGAGCGTATACCTGTTTGTGATTTCACTTCAGTACTCGAGACAGTAAACCAAATTGGTATAGGTTCCCCCACTGTTCTGGGTTGGTAAACACTGTCACAGTTCAAAATGTATACATTCAGTTATTTTTTGTTGTAAATTTTGACTAAATACATAATCAGTACGTGAGGTTTTCGCAGATACAGTGGCATAATAATTGTGCATTTTTTAACAATTATGACTAAGCACACAAACACACAGCATTTGATTTAATTTTCAGCACCCTCACTGTTTTTTTGCACCATCATGCTCATGCAGAAAACTCTTCAATGTTTGTTGCCTTCACACGGTTGCTGTGACAAACAACCAGCGTATACCTGTCAACCCTGAAATTTATATATACGATGACATTTGAGGAACCAGATGTAGTGAGCAAGGCGGTCCGCCGCCGAAACGCGCCTGGGTCATTTTTGAATAAATCTATCTTGCTTTGGTAACTAATCCACGGAGTCAGCGCCTTCTTTATCTGCAAGTTTGGACTGGTTTTGATATATATAAATATATATATATATATATATATATATATCAAACACCGCAATAGTAGCGAAACCGCTACTTTTAGCCTTCCCCCTACTCACTTGTGACGGTGGTCCGCGGCGAGGTGGCAAACCTCTAAGTATTTCAACAACGCTGTAATTCCTCCTTCCTCGAATCCCCAGCAACCACGGACACCAATGAGCTTCAAAACGGTCATTTAATAAGAGCAAAAAGGCAAAACAATTACTCTACGCGTTTCGGGATGACACTCCCTTGATCACGAGTAAAGGGAAAGTTAACCAGGAAGTGCAATAAATAGTCATGTGATTTCTTTTGGTAAACAAAGAAAACAGACTTCGAGGCCACTCGTTACTTCACGAGGCCACTTTTTTCTTAAATGCAACTTTAACATAATTTACATTACAACAAAATGCATTGTGCAGAACTGAGCAAACCGATTAATATAATCTGAAAATGCAGTGCATTATAAACAGAATAAATGGCAATTCTCGTCCTTTTAGATCATAAAGGTTAAATATGTACCTTTACAAAAAATTACAATTCGATCGTAATTTCCTTAACCATTGACCACTAGAGCCCATGTGGGCATTGATATCAAATGTCAAAATTATAATTTGAACGGAAAATAGTTCTACTTTGCATATAAACAGAACGCTACAATGGATAAATGCATCTTCAGTTAATATATATCTACATATATATGTCAATCCAAATTGCTCCTTCCGGCTACTTGCGACCCAAGGGAGGTGGCGTACACTCCGGCGGAGCGTGCCGGTGAGTCAATCCAAAAACGCTATAGCAATTCCACGTACGTACTCGGAAAAACAGACCATAGAAGAAGTTAGTCGTAAAGGGTGTTTAATTAAACACCCTTTACGACTAACTTCTATGGTCTGTTTTTCCGAGAGCGTACGTGGAGTTGCTATAGCGTTTTTGCATGTATATATATATATATATAATATATATATATATATATATATATATATATATATATATATATATATATATATATATATATGGCAACACGATCCCGATAAAGATGAAGGCTGTCTGGCAGGGCGGTCCGCGCAGGGGCAATCGGCAGTCCCAAATATCATACAACACAACTTTCCAATAGCAAGTACGCACGGACACCAAGGAGATTTGCAGTTTAGGTTGGTTTATTTACTGCAAACACAACGTGTTTCAGCTTTCGCCTTGTTCACGCTTACCGCAAAGTTTTTTGATAAAGCTACATATACAGCACTGCAATTAACACAAACAAAGGACTAATCATCTCACCAATGGTGCAAATAAGGAAAAGGTAGCGGCCATCTTGACATGTATTTAGTAAATAGAATGACTACTAATGCTAAGCATAATGTCACCCAGCCATCAAATTGAATTAGATAGTAACGCTTGCTGTTGTAATAATATATACAAACTTACACAAACAAAATATTAGACATGAAATACGTCACAGTATATATATATATATATACACAAGCAACCAACTCCCACAGAATAAACCATGGAAGGAGACACGAACTCCAGGCAGTTAGGATATGGCATCTGTTTTATTTAATCAGATCAGCCTCAATCCCATGGTAAAAAACAGAGACGCGTTTCGTTAATCTAAATGACGCCATACAATAGTGAATATATATATAGCCCTCCCCTTCCATAAAATCTGGATAGACATAGAAGATGGACTGTACATTTTAAAGGCTGTGATACCGATTCCGATCCGGGTCAGAAAGCACTCTGACCGAGTCGGATCTGGAGTGTTTTCCGACCGAGCCGGACCCCTACAGTCCGACCGAGCGAGTACGATGCGCACATATGCTGTCGGACTCCGTTCGGTCGGACTCCCATAGAAGTCAATGGGAGCCAGTTGTATGACGCATTCATGCGCTCCTGTAAGACCTGGGGTCACCAAGCCCTAAGGGGGTAACGTGACTCGAGCGGCTGGGCACCCAAAGGCTTATGTGTAAAGCGACCATACACCACACACATCCTCTGAAGCAGGAGATGCACACAATAAGGGACGCCACACAGTAGGATTTATGCAAAAGACTCAAGTTTATATAAGCAGTCAGATGTAAAAGCAGTTCATTAGAGGCAAATGCAGTTCATTAGATGTCAATGGCATTCTTTACATCGTATAGCATTTGATTCACCAGCATTTCATAATGGTGCCCTAGGCAGTACCTGATTACATCAGCGTTATAATCACCAGCGATTCACTATGGGGCAATAGGTCACACTTGTATACCGTAGCACCAGTGGCAGGAGCCCTCCTTCATAGGTTCCGTGGTAATATCTGGCGAACCTGGGGGAGCGATACACACAGCGGTTAATCCTAGCGCTGCGCTCCTCCTCCCTCTAGTATTGTTTTCTGCCGTGGGCACCCCGCGTAGCGGCTAATGATCAGTGCGATAAAAGATAAGACTGGGAATCGTAGCGCCACACCTGGGAATTAGTTCTGACTCAGGGCAGACTTCGCGGGCCTCCCGCGACTCATGGCACCACTAGCGCTTCCGTGCGAAATCACAGCGCTACTTGTAATACTCAGGCATGGGAACTTTCGAGCAGAGCCTACAAACACAGCGCTACTCGTAATAATCAGGCATAGGACCCTTCTGAGCAGAGCCTACAAACACAGCGCTACTCGTAATAAGCGAGCCTTGAACCCTTGTGAGCAGAGCCTATGAACACAGCGTTACTCGTAATATTCAGGCATAGGACACTTCCGAGCAGAGCCTACAAACACAGCGCTACTTGTAATAAGCGAGCCTTGAACCCTTGTGAGCAGAGCCTATGAACACAGCATTACTCGTAATAATCAGGCATAGGACACTTCCGAGCAGAGCCTACAAACACAGCGCTACTCGTACTTGACAAGTCTCAAGTAGGTGGTCCACTGATACGCAGCAGTCTCCAAGGAAGGGGCTCTCTCTCGGAGGGGGGTCAGAGTCTCCGGTGAACGGGGGGGACTCCCACGGAGGGGAACCAGTGTCGTAGGGTGCGGTGCCGCTCCCGATCTGTAAGGGGCGCACCGGGTCCGTCCTACGCCTCCCGGGGAGCAGGGGGGTTGAGTCCCCGGCCTCCACTCGGCCACCCTACCTCCCAGCCCCCGGGGGTTACCTTTATCTCGGCGTCCTGGGGCGTCCGACACAGATCCGGACTCCGCAGTCAATACCGCAGCGACGGGAGCCGGTCACGGCCTCTCACACCTCTGCCAGCAGCTGCGACGGCAGCGATGGGGCCTCGGGCTTCTCCACGGGCCTCGACGTGATGTTGGGGCAAGCTTCCGGCCTCCGGGCCGCAGCGGTCAGCGCGCTCTGGTCCCCGCGTCAGGGGGGTGGGTCAAATTAAGCAGGAGCGCTCAGCGCTCAACATGGATTGATGCAGGGGATCTCAGGCCAGGTCAGGGAGCGCAGGGGTCACAGCGCTAGTACCTAGTTCATCCCCAGCAGTCCAGCATTCAATCGTAACATGAAGTTTCAGCATTCAGTTTTGTCATGCCGTCTCAGCAATCGGTTTCAGCATTCAGTTCTGGCATGAAGTTTCAGCATTCAGTTCTGGCATAAAGTTTCAGCATTCAGTCCTGGCATGAAGTTTCAGCATTCAGTTCTTGCGGCGCAGATGTCACTGGCGCCCTTGGGGGTTCTGTTCCTTGGGGTTAGGGACTGAGTTGGTGACTAATCGTTTTATTAATCTGTTTTATTTAATCAGATCAGCCTCAATCCCATGGTAAAAAACAGAGACGCGTTTCGTTAATCTAAATGACGCCATACAATAGTGAATATATATATAGCCCTCCCCTTCCATAAAATCTGGGTAGACATAGAAGATAGACTGTACATTTTAAAGGCTGTGATGCCGATTCCGATCTGGGTCAGAAAGCACTCTGACCGAGTCGGATCTGGAGTGTTTTCCGACCGAGCCGGACCCCTACAGTCCGACCGAGCGAGTACGATGCGCACATATGCTGTCGGACTCCGTTCGGTCGGACTCCCATAGAAGTCAATGGTAGCCAGTTGTATGACGCATTCATGCGCTCCTGTAAGACCTGGGGTCACCAAGCCCTAAGGGGGTAACGTGACTCGAGCGGCTGGGCACCCAAAGGCTTATGTGTAAAGCGACCATACACCACACACATCCTCTGAAGCAGGAGATGCACACAATAAGGGACGCCACACAGTAGGATTTATGCAAAAGACTCAAGTTTATATAAGCAGTCAGATGTAAAAGCAGTTCATTAGAGGCAAATGCAGTTCATTAGATGTCAATGGCATTCTTTACATCGTATAGCATTTGATTCACCAGCATTTCATAATGGTGCCCTAGGCAGTACCTGATTACATCAGCGTTATAATCACCAGCGATTCACTATGGGGCAATAGGTCACACTTGTATACCTTAGCACCAGTGGCAGGAGCCCTCCTTCATAGGTTCCGTGGTAATATCTGGCCAACCTGGGGGAGCGATACACACAGCGGTTAATCCTAGCGCTGCGCTCCTCCTCCCTCTAGTATTGTTTTCTGCCGTGGGCACCCCGCGTAGCGGCTAATGATCAGCGCGGTAAAAGATAAGACTGGGAATCGTAGCGCCACACCTGGGAATTAGTAGTGACTCAGGGCAGACTTCGCGGGCCTCCCGCGACTCATGGCACCACTAGCGCTTCCGTGCGAAATCACAGCGCTACTTGTAATACTCAGGCATGGGCACTTTCGAGCAGAGCCTACAAACACAGCGCTACTCGTAATAATCAGGCATAGGACCCTTCTGAGCAGAGCCTACAAACACAGCGCTACTCGTAATAAGCGAGCCTTGAACCCTTGTGAGCAGAGCCTATGAACACAGCGTTACTCGTAATAATCAGGCATAGGACACTTCCGAGCAGAGCCTACAAACACAGCGCTACTCGTAATAAGCGAGCCTTGAACCCTTGTGAGCAGAGCCTATGAACACAGCATTACTCGTAATATTCAGGCATAGGACACTTCCGAGCAGAGCCTACAAACAAAGCGCTACTCGTACTTGACAAGTCTCAAGTAGGTGGTCCACTGATACGCAGCAGTCTCCAAGGAAGGGGCACTCCCTCGGAGGGGTGTCAGAGTCTCCGGTGAACGGGGGGGACTCCCACGGAGGGGAACCAGTGTCGTAGGGTGCGGTGCCGCTCCCGATCTGTAGGGGGCGCACCGGGTCCGTCCTACGCCTCCCGGGGAGCAGGGGGGTTGAGTCCCCGGCCTCCACTCGGCCACCCTACCTCCCAGCCTCCGGGGGTTACCTTTATCTCGGCGTCCTGGGGCGTCCGACACAGCTCCGGACTCCGCAGTCAATACCGCAGCGACGGGAGACGATCACGGCCTCTCACACCTCTGCCAGCAGCTGCGACGGCAGCGATGGGGCCTCGGGCTTCTCCACGGGCCTCGACGTGATGTTGGGGCAAGCTTCCGGCCTCCGGGCCGCAGCGGTCAGCGCGCTCTGGTCCCCACGTCAAATTAAGCGGGAGCGCTCAGCGCTCAACATGGATTGATGCAGGGGATCTCAGGCCAGGTCAGGGAGCGCAGGGGTCACAGCGCTAGTACCTAGTTCATCCCCAGCAGTCCAGCAGTCAATCGTAACGTGAAGTTTCAGCATTCAGTTTTGTCATGCCGTCTCAGCAATCAGTTTCAGCATTCAGTTCTGGCATGAAGTTTCAGCATTCAGTTCTGGCATAAAGTTTCAGCATTCAGTCCTGGCATGAAGTTTCAGCATTCAGTTCTTGCGACGCAGATGTCACTGGTGCCCTTGGGGGGTTCTGTTCCTTGGGGTTAGGGACTGAGTTGGTGACTAGTTCCTTCCTAGTCAAGCTTAGCAGATGGCCCCTGGGTTCTCCTATCACTGGGCTAGATCAGTTGGCTGTACAGGATCCCTCACTCACTTAAAAGGCAGTACCTAAGTCCTGTCACTTTCAGAGGCATAAGTCCCTGGCTAGGCCCTACCGCTTAAACTCCTGTGTAGATTTTCCCCAGGTCTGCTTTACTCCCACTGGCCAACTGACTAGAAAAAGTTCCCTCCCTCTGTTAAGTAGCCCTAGGTCAGGTGACCTCTATCCAAGGCGGCAAAAGTAAAAACCCCACCTCCCTTCTAGAAGGTTCCAGCACATTCCAGGAGCTTCCCCATTCTACCTATGGGACAAAAAAAGGCGGGCTGGTGTCGCAACATTGTTGTGGGGTTCCAGCCAGCTCCTGGCAGCTAGGGTGCTACTAATAAAGACCACTCCGCAGTAGCAGTACCTGTGGCAGCCATCTTCGGAGAAGGGAGCACCTGCACCTTAACACTGATTGGCAATGAAAAGGCGCCCGGAGACCTAAGTCCAACATAAAAATGAGGGTGGAAAAAATGAGGCGCGATCAAAAATAGATGGGGAGACCACCCTAGGGCTGACAGGTCCAACACGCGTCCCCCCCAGCCGAAAGAGGGGAGAGCTACCCAACCTCTAGGGAGTTCTCATCGCTAAGGCGGAAAAACCTGGAGAGACCGTCAGCATTGGCGTGGTCAACTCCGGGCCGATGTTCCACCCGAAAGTCCATACCCTGTAGGGAAATGGACCACCTCAACAACTTGGGGTTTTCGCCTCTCATCTGCATGAGCCAGCGAAGGGGGCGGTGGTCAGTCTGAATTAGGAAGTGAGTTCCAAAGAGATATGGCCTCAACTTCTTCAGAGCCCAGACCACCGCGAAGGCTTCTCTCTCAATGGTGCTCCATCGCCGTTCCTGAGGGAGGAGTCTTCTGGAGATGAAGGCCACAGGTTGATCTTGGCTCTCGGTGTTGAGTTGCGAGAGCACCGCACCTATGCCATGCTCTGAGGCATCCGTCTGTACAATGAATTCCTTACTGAAATCTGGAGTTGCGAGTACTGGAGCGGTACACATCGCATGTTTCAGCGTGTCAAACGCCTCCTGGCAGGCAGCTGTCCATATAACCTTGCGAGGTTGCTTCTTCGAGGTTAATTCTGTCAAGGGGGTTACGATGGTACCATATCCCTTGACGAACCGGCGGTAATACCCAGTGAGGCCGAGGAAAGCTCGGACCTCTGTTTGGGTCTTGGGGGGCTTCCAAGCCAAGATGGTTTCTATTTTGGCCTGGAGGGGTTGCACCTTACCTCCGCCCACCAGGTGTCCCAGGTACACGACAGATCCCTGTCCAATCTGGCACTTGCTGGCTTTAATGGGTAGGCCAGCGCGTTGCAGCGCCTGCAATACCTCCTGGAGGTGCTGCAGATGGTCCTCCCAGGTGCTGCTGAAGACAGCTATGTCATCCAGGTATGCCGCTGAGAAGGACTCCAGACCTGACAGTACCTGATTCACTAACCGCTGGAATGTGGCCGGAGCATTTTTGAGCCCAAAGGACATCACTCGGAACTGAAAGTGGCCCTCGGGGGTGGAGAATGCTGTCTTCTCCCTTGCTCCATCGGCCGTGGCAATCTGCCAATATCCGGATGTTAGATCAATGGTGCTGAGGTACCAGGCTGCTCCCAGCCGGTCCACCAGCTCGTCTGCTCGTGGGATGGGGTGAGCATCTGTCTTCGTGGCAGAGTTCAACCCCCTGTACTCCACACAGAACCGAAGTTCTGGTGTGGTACCCGGTGGGGACGCTTTCGGCACCAACACCACCGGACTAGCCCACGGGCTGCTGGAAGGTTCTATCACCCCCAGCTCCAACATCTTGGCTACCTCACGCTGGATGCTATCCTACACTCGGTCAGAGAGCCGGTAAGACTTGTTCTTCACCGGGGGGCTGTCCCCTGTGTCCACATCATGGGTACACAGATGAGTGATTCCAGGCGTGAGGGAGAACAACGAGGCGAACTGTCCCAGGACATGGCGGCAGTCTCTCTGTTGCTCTGGGGTCAAGGATGGGGAAAGGACTACACCTTCTACCTAGCCATCCTTCTCCTGTACCGCTAGAAGGTCAGGAAGAGCTTCACTCTCTTCCTCTTCGCTCCCATTCATCACCATAAGGAGAGCAAGCTCTGGTTGCTCATGGTGCGGCTTCAGGCGGTTGACGTGGAATACCCTCAGGGGCTTCTCGGGGGGTCTTTAGATCCACTACGTATGTGGTCTGGCCTCATCGCTCCACAATGTCATACGGACCAGTCCACCGGTCCTGGAGGGCACAAAGCTCCCCAGGTTCCATGACCCACACCTTCTGTCCAACGTCCAACTCGACCGTCCGAGCGTTGCGGTCGTACCATTCCTTCATAATGGTCTGGCTAGCCTCTAGGTTCTCTGAGGCCGCCTTCCACAGCTTGGCCATCTGGCTGCGGAACGCCAGCATGTAGCTGACAATGTCACGGGGAAGCTTCTGCGAAGTCTTCTCCCACCCCTCCTTCACTAAACTGAGGGGACCCCTAACGGGATGGCCATAGAGCAGCGTTTCCCAAACTGTGGGCCGCGGACCCCCAGGGGTCCGTGACACATTCCCAGGGGGTCCGCGAGCTGGATCGTATTATATTGAAGCGCCCATGCGCTACTTCGCCTACAAGCACTGAATGACAGCGCAGGGGCGGCAGGACCAAAAAAAAAATCGGGCCAATCACCATTTCAGCTTTGGGGTGGAAGCTGAAGGGTGATTGGCTTATTATTTTATAGGCGCGCACGTTCGCACGGCAGTGCGTCTTCCCTCACGTTTGCGGCCAGCCCAGGAGCATTTTGCCACCCAACGCCCTGTCTCTGCTTTCGCATTCCGGCATCTCGGACCACTCGAGGAGCATGTGAGTGTTTATTTTTTAATTACATTTACAGCTAGTGGGCAAGGGTAAGGCCAGGGGAATTCGGACGCCGTGTTTATTGAGGCCGGGTGTACTTACCCATACATGCCAACATTTCAGGAGAGCAAAGTGGGCGATTCTGTAAAAATAATCGGGAGAATGGGGCCTTGAATCGGGTTACTGTCACGTATGGGCCTTGGAAGTGTGTTGCTGCAGGATCGGACATTTAAAACGCAAATGCACGTGTTTTTCTTACCTGTTAGAAGCATGGAGCGCCAGGGCCGGCTTTAGGGCGGTGCGACCGGTGCCACCTTCCTGGGGGCACCGTGCTTGAACGTTTAGTACGCTTTTGAAGCACCTGCTGCAGCGTTTCTTTCCCCGGCAATTACCAGGCTCACATAAATGTCACAATAACTCCTGTGATTAATTATCGTCCGAGAGAGATCAGCATTTTGCATAGTTGAGGTTTTGACTTATGTGAAGTTAGTGAAGGGGGTTAATATGCCTTCTGCAAAGAACGTGTACCAAGTGATTACAGAGTGCGTATGTACAGGTCAGCAGGTTACTGCTTTCAAAAGAAACCTCCTTTTATTACTTGCAATTTATAACTTTAAGAAGCATGGAGCGCCAGGGCCGGCTTTAGGGCGGTGCCACCGGTGCCACCTTTCTGGGGGCGCCGTGCTTGAACGTTTATTACGCTTTTGAAGCACCTGCTGCAGCGTTTCTTTCCCCAATTATCGTCCGAGACAGATCAGCATTTTGCATAGTTGAGGTTTTGACTTATGTGAAGTTAGTGCAGAGGGTTAATATGCCTTCTGCAAAGAACGTGTACCAAGTGATTACAGAGTGCGTATGTACAGATCAGCAGGTTTCTGCTTTCAAAAGAAACCTCCTTTTGTTACTTGCAATTTATAACTTAAATTCCTAATATAGAATAGTGAGCTATTGACTTTCATCCCAGAACTGCATACACACTGCAAAGAATACATTATTGGAAAATTGATTAATGTTGCAAAAAGGATTAATTTGGCTAGAAATCGATTCTTATTATTAAAGAGAATTCCCAACTATGCAGTTTCTTTTTCGACTCTGAGTTTGGGCTTCTCCACACCAAGTACTCTTAAACTATACTGCCTACCAGTATGTATGACATGTGACTCCTACACTTTTAGTCTTTTGGCTTATGTAACCTTTCCTATACACTGATTTACACACGTATGATTGATTGTCTCTGTGTAATGTGTGTGTGATGCAAAGTGCTCGAACACCCTGCACTAGTATGAGTGGCGCTATATAACTAATTCAATGCATCTGAGGGAGTGTGGTTATGGAGACTTCGTCACTGTTAAAGGGTGCTAGTGAGAGACTCCCTGGTGGAGGTGGTCATGGGGCGCCAACAAACATTGTCGCACAGGGCGCCACCAGCACTAAAGCCGGCCTGTTTTAATTTTTTGACATTTAAATTGTAAAAATTGCTTGGGGGTCCCCGGACTCCAGTAGTGATTCAGTGGGGGTCCTCAGGAGTCAAGAGTTTGGGAACCACTGCCATAGAGCAACTCAAACGGGCTGAACCCGACTCCCTTCTGCGGTACCTGCCGGTAGGAGAACAACAAGCAGGGGAGGAGGATGTCCCATTTATGCCTCAAGCCCTCTGGCAGGCTCCGGATCATTCCCTTCAAGGTTTTGTTGAAGCGCTCTACAAGCCCGTTAGTCTGGGGGTGGTAAGGAGTGGAGAACCGGTAGGTCACTCCACACTCCTTCCACATGGCCTGCATATAGGCCGACATGAAATTTGTGCCCCTGTCCGACACCACGACCTTGGGGAATCTCACTCGGGTAAAAATCCCCAACAGTGCCCGCGCCACCACCGGTGCAGTGATGGTCCTCAGAGGAATAGCCTCTGGGTACCGAGTGGCGTGGTCCACCAAGACCAGAATGAACCGGTGTCCCGCTGAGGTCGGAGGGTCCAACGGCCCAACAATGTCTATTCCGACCCTCTCAAAAGGGGTCTCGACCACCGGGAGCGGTTCCAAAGGGACCTTCAATTTAGTCCCAGTCTTGCCACTTGCCTGGCAAGACTTACAGGTCTTACAAAAGGTGTCTGAGACGATTCTCATCCTGGGCCAATAAAAATGTGGGACCAACCGTGCAAAGGTTTTGTCCTGACCCAGATGTCCGGCTAAGGGTATCTCGTGCGCTAACTCCAGCAGGAAGGCCCGGTAACATTGGGGGACCACTATGGCCCTCGAAGATCCATGTACCGGCACCTTAGGCTCACTGTACAGCAGGCCATCCTCCCAATACACATGATACCCGCCCGTCTACTGACTGGCCACTTGGACTTCGGCCTGTCGCCGCATGCCTTCAAGCGCGGGGCACGCCCTTTGTGCCTGACAAAATTCCTCCCGGGTAGGCCCTCCTTCCACATGCCAGTCGGCAAGGGTCGGCAAGTCCCCCACGGGAACGACATCCACCTCTGCGGACTCCGGGGGCACCTCTGCGGCCTCCTCATCCACCTCACGGGGCGTGTCCTCTACCACCTTCTTCTCTCCACACTTGGCGTTGGGTTGGGCCATAATTCCAGGCTCCAACCCGGGGTGAGTTCCATGCCGGGCAGCCATGGACCGCGTGACTACGCATGTCCACCCTGGTAATCCCAGCATCTCGGTATGAGCTCGAAACTCTAAATCTCTCCATTTGGTGTGCTCCAGGTCGTTCCCTAGCAAGCACCCCACAGGCAACTGAGTACTTTTGCCGCCTTGGATAGAGGTCACCTGACCTAGGGCTACTTAACAGTGGGAGGGAACTTTTTCTAGTCAGTTGGCCAGTGGGAGTAAAGCAGACGTGGGGAAAATCCACGCAGGAGTTTAGGCGGTAGGGCCTAGCCAGGGACTTATGCCTCTGAAAGTGACAGGACTTAGGTACTGCCTTTTAAGTGAGTGAGGGATCCTGTACAGCCCACTGATCTAGCCCAGTGATAGGAGAACCCAGGGGCCATCTGCTAAGCTTGACTAGGAAGGAACTAGTCACCAACTCAGTCCCTAACCCCAAGGAACAGAACCCCCCAAGGGCGCCAGTGACATCTGCGCCGCAAGAACTGAATGCTGAAACTTCATGCCAGGACTGAATGCTGAAACTTTATGCCAGAACTGAATGCTGAAACTTCATGCCAGAACTGAATGCTGAAACCGATTGCTGAGACGGCATGACAAAACTGAATGCTGAAACTTCACGTTACGATTGAATGCTGGACTGCTGGGGATCAACTAGGTACTAGCGCTGTGACCCCTGCGCTCCCTGACCTGGCCTGAGATCCCCTGCATCAATCCACGTTGAGCGCTGAGCGCTCCCGCTTAATTTGACCCACCCCCCTGACGCGGGGACCAGAGTGCGCTGACCGCCGCGGCCCGGAGGCCGGAAGCTTGCCCCAACATCACGTCGAGGCCCGCAGAGAAGCCAGGGGCCCCATCGCTGCCGTCGCAGCTGCTGGCAGAGGTGTGAGAGGCCGTGACCGGCTCCCATCACTGAGGTATTGACTGCGGAGTCCGGAGCGGTGTCGGACGCCCCAGGACGCCGATATCAAGGTAACCCCCGGGGGCTGGGAGGTAGCGTGGCCGAGTGGAGGCCGGGGACTCAACCCCCCTGCTCCCCGGGAGGCGTGGGACAGACCCGGTGCGCCCCCTACAGATCGGGAGCGGCACCGCACCCTACGACACTGGTTCCCCTCCGTGGGAATGCCCCCCGTTCACCGGAGACTCTGACACCCCTCCGAGGGAGTGCCCCTTCCTTGGAGACTGCTGCGTATCAGTGGACCGCCTACTTGAGGCTTGTCAAGTACGAGTAGCACTGTGTTTGTAGGCTCTGCTCGGAAGTGTCCTATGCCTGATTATTACGAGTAACGCTGTGTTCATAGGCTCTGCTCACAAGGGTTCAAGGCTCGCTTATTACGAGTGGCGCTGTGTTTGTAGGCTCTGCTCGGAAGTGTCCTATGCCTGATTATTACGAGTAATGCTGTGTTCATAGGCTCTGCTCACAAGGGTTCAAGGCTCGCTTATTACGAGTAGCGCTGTGTTTGTAGGCTTCGCTCAGAAGTGTCCTATGCCTGATTATTACGAGTAGCACTGTGTTTGTAGGCTCTGCTCGAAAGTGCCCATGCCTGAGTATTACAAGTAGCGCTGTGATTTTGCACGGAAGCGCTAGTGGTGCCATGAGTAGCGGGAGGCCCGCAAAGTCTGCCCTGAGTCACTACTAGTTCCCAGGTGTGGCGCTACAATTCCCAGTCTTATCTTTTACCGTGCTACAAACACAGCGCTACTCGTAATAATCAGGCATAGGACACTTCTGAGCAGAGCCTACAAACACAGCGCTACTCGTAATAAGCAAGCCTTGAACCCTTGTGAGCAGAGCCTATGAACACAGCTTTACTCGTAATAATCAGCGTCCTATGTCTGATTATTACGAGTAGAGCTGTGTTTGTAGGCTCTGCTCGAAAGTGCCCATGCCTGAGTATTACAAGTAGCGCTGTGATTTCGCACGGAAGCGCTAGTGGTGCCATGAGTCGCGGGAGGCCCGCGAAGTCTGCCCTGAGTCACTACTAATTCCCAGGTGTGGCGCTACGATTCCCAGTCTTATCTTTTACCGCGCTGATCATTAACCGCTACGCGGGGTGCCCACGGCAGAAAGCAATACTAGAGGGAGGAGGAGCGCAGCGCTTGGATTAACCGCTGTGTGTATCGCTCCCCCAGGTTCGCCAGATATTACCACGGAACCTATGAAGGAGGGCTCCTGCCACTGGTGCTAAGGTATACAAGTGTGACCTAATGCCCCATAGTGAATCGCTGGTGATTATAACGCTGATGTAATCAGGTACTGCCTAGGGCACCATTATGAAATGCTGGTGAATCAAATGCTATACGATGTAAAGAATGCCATTGACATCTAATGAACTGCATTTGCCTCTAATGAACTGCTTTTACATCTGACTGCTTATATAAACTTGATTCTTTTGCATAAATCCTACTGTGTGGCGTCCCTTATTGTGTGCATCTCCTGCTTCAGAGGATGTGTGTGGTGTATGGTCGCTTTACACATAAGCCTTTGGGTGCCCAGCTGCTCGAGTCACGTTACCCCCTTAGGGCTTGGTGACCCCAGGTCTTACATTTTACCCCCTTAGGGCTTGGTGACCCCAGGTCTTACAGCTCCCATTGACTGAATGGGTAAGTCTTGACAAGTGCGCCCCCTACAGTGGGTACGCGTCAGTGCCATCTGTGCCGTACATGCCTGTGTGGGGGAGACCCATGGCGTGCGAGTCATACGGCTGCGGGTGTCGGGGGGTCCGACGCGGACCCCCAAAGTCCCACTCCGGGAGCATTTGCGAGCCGGACGCTCTGACTCGGTCGAGCTGTCCGATTCGAGCATCGTACTCGTTTGGTCGAGAATCGTCTCCATTGCGCGTGTCGGTTTGCGTGCGACCGAGTCGGACGGATCGGGTCGGAGCCGGGAACGAGTCGGTCGGAGAATTCGTGCATCTTCGCATCGTGCTTCGTCGTCCGGACCCGTGTACGGATCGGTCGGAAAAGAAGCATCAGAATCGGATCCGCTACGGCCGAACCCGATTCGGTGCCCTTTCGACCGAGATCGGAATCGGACCCTTAGCTGGTAAGTTCTGCTTATTACAACATATGTTGACTATGCCAATGCAAAAAATAAATAAATAAATACAACTAACCGCATAGTGCGCAAATATTCCGAAATATACGTGCACAGAAAATGTATGTATCATCCACCCTTGGATGAAGCATGTCCTAATGACAACTCGTAGAGCACTGATATGTTTTTCTGATATGATACCAAAGCTCTCAAAACATGCTGCCCTGCATGAAATGCAAACCGATGTGTGTTCATTTAAAAGAATCATGCTTGTAAATATCCCCTCCAAAGTCCCTTGGCAAAACATACGATACAGTTGATATGAAAAACACCGGAAACCGCTTCGTCAGCAAATCACCTCTGACCTGTATTTTGAGAGCAAAAGTTCACATCAGCTCCGTTCCTGTGATCTCCGATCAGAATAGTTTTAAACACCAGGCATCGGGATAGGATATGAGGCAGCAGCTTCCCCAGGAATGCAATGAGACACATAGGTGCCGATCACGATCCGGTAAAAAATGTCCCCGTACGACTCGTATCGGGCCTTTTTACCGTACGAATCGTACAAGTGCCGTACGAACTGGCAATCACGATTCGCATGGTAAAAAGTCCATACGAACCGCACTGGGAATATTTCCCCACACGTCCTCGGGTCGGAAAATGTGTCCGACACGTCCTCGGACGATTCACCGTACAAACGTGAAAGGTGAACTCCGACCGGGGAATCACGATCCATCCCGGGCGTCCGAATGTACAACCGTATGGTGAAAAGACCGTCCGCACCGAACTCCCATAACAACCATGGAGACGTCCAAACAGGTGCCCGGTACGTGCCGTACCCCCCCCAGCCCCCGTAGGTACGCGCCGACCCCCCCCCAGCCCCCGTAGGTACGCGCTGACCCCCCCCCAGCCCCCGTAGGTACGCGCCGACCCCCCCTGTGTGTACACCCGTGTACGGTGCGTACCCCCCGTGTACGCTAGAGTCGTACCCCCACCCGTGTATGTACGGTGCGTACCCCCCCGTGTACGCTCGAGTCGGACCCCCCCGTGTACGCTCGAGTCGGACCCCCCCGTGTACGCTCGAGTCGGACCCCCCCGTGTACGCTCGAGTCGGACCCCCCCGTGTACGTTCGAGTCGTACCCCCACCCGTGTATGTACGGTGCGTACCCCCAGCGCGTAGCGCTGGGGGTACGCACCGTACATACACGGGTGGGGGTACGACTCGAACGTACACGGGGGGGTCCGACTCGAGCGTACACGGGGGGGTCCGACTCGAGCGTACACGGGGGGGTCCGACTCGAGCGTACACGGGGGGGTACGCACCGTACATACACGGGTGGGGGTACGACTCGAACGTACACGGGGGGGTCCGACTCGAGCGTACACGGGGGGTACGCACCGTACACGGGTGTACACACAGGGGGGGTCGGCGCGTACCTACGGGGGCTGGGGGGGGGTCGGCGCGTACCTACGGGGCTGGGGGGGGGTCGGCGCGCACCTACGGGGGCTGGGGGGGGGTCGGCGCGTACCGGGCCACCTACTCTGGTCGATTCGCGCCGTACTTCGCTTTTGCGGCACTTTTTGGGTGCCGTGAAAATATTGCCGTCCGGACTGCTGTCGGTTCGAATCGTAATTCCTGGTTCGTGAAACGCTGCCTGAAAGCGTCCCGACGTCACGTCGCAGCATTCCCGGATCACATTCGTATGTATATTTTCGTCGGTCGGTGTTTTTTACGATTCGTACGGAAATGGTGTTTCCGTGCGAATCGTAATTCCATGTTTGTAAAGTTTTACAACCGGGTACGAGTCGGACGGGGAATTCGCTCCGACCGACGGTTCGTACGCGGTTTTTAACGGATCGTGATCGGCACCATAGTGTGAACATTACTTGGTAAATCAGCTTCCCAGCGCGTGCTTTGACCTCAACCAAACTGCATATCCCATAATGCAACATGTCGACAAAATGAAATAATGGAGACACACGAGGCAGAGCATAAAAAACTTGAAAATGTAACTGGGTTTTAAGATTCAAATTCATGCCAAAAGTTTTTTTGATGGAAGGGACAATAAAGTCTCAATGTCCAAATTGATGAAACAGCATGAAGAATTCAGTTCAAACTGGGCACAGATTAGGGATTGAGGGAGACTGGTGAACAAAAGTTGAATCCGCCAAACATACCCCCACCGCATCGGCATATGCCATCCGCAGTGCCCAGTCACCAGGAGGTACCAGTCTTCTGGGCAAGGCATTTCTTGCTTGGGAAACACATATATATCTGTCGCCACTGGGTAGTTATAGTTAGGAACACGTTACATAGGAGACGCTTTTTTTGGTTTGCTTATAACTTTGGCACCCATTTCCAATAAATGGCTCATCTACATCAGCTCCTTCATGGAAAGTTTTGTGGTGATCTGTCAAGTGGGGGCCAAGAGAAACGGGGGTGTCAAAATGCATTTTCACCATTCATTTTCCATAGGAAATTGAAGCACAGCTACAGCTCAAACAACTGACACCAAATATGGTGGAAAGCTATATTTTTGTCCACAAACCGTGTTTTTTGTTATTTGGTGTAAATCCATTCAATAGATTTTGTGGAATTTAGGCTAAAAATATATAGATATTTCACGCCATGGAGGATCCACAGAGACAGCAAATCTCAAGAGGCCAATATTTATCAAATTAATTACAGGGGAGGGAGGCACGTGGGGATCCCATACTTCAGGGCAGGCTCTATTTCTAAGTCCCGGGGAGGCCACCCAACTGCAAAGATTCTTCCTCTTGGTGGGAGCTCCCATTTTTTTCCCTACTCACACTCTTGCTGGCAGAGAAACTGAAATCTGAAAAAACCCTGCTCTTTCCAGGCTGGAACAATGCCAGCTCCCATGCACCCTTAATGGGTGCATGCAGGGGAGTTGGGGGGCTGCTGGGTGCCATAGGGCTCCCTCCAAGGCCCCCAAACTTATCTGTTGAGGGTGCCCGAGTGGGCACAAGGGAACACACCCTATAGCCAGAAGATGGGGTCCCCGGAGCCAATATTGGCATGGGAAAGTGACCGCATGCCCCATCTCCTTAAATGAGAAAACAGACCCAGAGAATGGGGTCCTTGGGCCTGTAAGTGCTTGTGGAGCGAGGAATCCTTCTCCTTCCCTAAAATAAGAATACAGCCCCAGGAGATGGGGTCCCCATGCTGGCAAAGGCTCAGGAACAGGGGAGCTTAATGCCTGTTCTCCTTAGAAAAAAATGCGGCCCTGGGGGATGGAGTCTGCTGGGCCTGTAAAGCTTATGGAGGGGGATGGTGTTCCAGGGGCCAATATTGGCTTGGGAAGAGGGGGCAAGAATATGGGTGGATGTATGACGTTACAACGCACACTTTTACAACGCATGCACTTACAACGCATTTTTTACAACGCATAATCCATTACAACGCATGACATTACAACGCATGACACTACAACGCATTTTAAAAAAATACCTTTACAACGCATTGCCATTACAACGCATACTACCTTTACAACGCATACCATTACAACGCATTATATTAAATTACATTTAAGGTAAGTATTAGATAGTATAGGGGTAAAAATTACTATTATAACTCCAGGGGGTGCAACAGTAGGGTAAGTGTTGGATAGTATAGGGGTAAAAATTACTATTCTAACTCCAGGGGGGTGCATCAGTAGGGTAAGTGTTGGATAGTATAGGGGTAAAAATTACTATTCTAACTCCAGGGGGTGCAATAGTAGGGTAAGTGTTGGATAGTGTAGGGGTAAAAATTACTATTCTAACTCCAGGGGGTGCAACAGTAGGGTAAGTGTTGGATAGTATAGGGGTAAAAATTACTATTCTAACTCCAGGGGGTGCATCAGTAGGGTAAGAGTTGGATAGTATAGGGGTAAAAATTACTATTCTAACTCCAGGGGGTGCATCAGTAGGGTAAGTGTTGGATAGTATAGGGGTAAAAATTACTATTCTAACTCCAGGGGGTGCATCAGTAGGGTAAATGTTGGATAGTATAGGGGTAAAAATTACTATTCTAACTCCAGGGGGTGCATCAGTAGGGTAAGTGTTGGATAGTATAGGGGTAAAAATTACTATTCTAACTCCAGGGGGTGCATCAGTAGGGTAAGTGTTGGATAGTATAGGGGTAAAAATTACTATTCTAACTCCAGGGGGTGCATCAGTAGGGTAAGTGTTGGATAGTATAGGGGTAAAAATTACTATTCTAACTCCAGGGGGTGCATCAGTAGGGTAAGTGTTGGATAGTATAGGGGTAAAAATTACTATTCTAACTCCAGGGGGTGCATCAGTAGGGTAAGTGTTGGATAGTATAGGGGTAAAAATTACTATTCTAACTCCAGGGGGTGCATCAGTAGGGTAAGTGTTGGATAGTATAGGGGTAAAAATTACTATTCTAACTCCAGGGGGTGCATCAGTAGGGTAAGTGTTGGATAGTATAGGGGTAAAAATTACTATTCTAACTCCAGGGGGTGCAACAGTAGAGTAAGTGTTGGATAGTGTAGTGTAATATTATGCGTTGTAATGGTATGCGTTGTAATGGTAGTATGCGTTGTAATGGAATGCGTTGTAAAGGTAGTTTTTAAAAATGCGTTGTAATGGTATGCGTTGTAATGTCATGCGTTGTAATGGATTATGCGTTGTAAAAAATGCGTTGTAAAGGTAGTGCGTTGTAAAAGTTGCGTTGTAAAGGTTGTTCCCCATATGGGTCCTGGTAGGGGAGTCTGTGGGGCCATGGATGCCTTGGACATCCCCATGGCCGAGAACAAAAAGTAAAGTCCCATGTGGATGTCGAGATACTCTAAATATAAAAAGAATAATAAATGAGCTGCAAGAGCTGTTCATTTATTATTCACTGACCCTTGTTAAGATTGCCCCACAATACTTCACTACTTTCAGCCTTGTGGTGCTCTTAGAAGGAACAAGGGCACCACCAAGCATTTTTGTTATGTTGTTGGGGAGCAAGGAGGACAGCAGCCCCTCAACAACATTACACAAAATGTAAATCTCCTCAGTCATTAAGTCCATGACCCCAGGACTGCTTCCCATATTTTTTTTAAAGAACTTCTGGCTGGAGCTTTATGTTTTTCAGCTGGAATACAGAGCTACCCTTTGGTCGGTTCTGTGGCTGCACTTTGTAGCTTGAAAAATGCTTTAAAAAACTGTCAAAGATGTGTTTGAGTTTTTTTTTTAAATTAAGCTTTATTACTTTTTTTAATGACTATCAGCTTTATTAAAAATTGAACTGTGTGAATGAAGGAAATATACATTTTATAATAAATTAGGCCTACTTTTTATACTTTGATATTCTGAACCTTTGACAAAGTCAGGAGCTCTGCCTTACTTGAAATGACAACCCTTATAACCAGCCAAACGCCCGCTGATGTTTGGGTGGCAGGCAGTGTGCCCCCCCGTTCATGGCTTATCCACAGTGGTGGGCGTTTGGGCACCAGCTGGGTTTGGGTGCAGGGCCTGGCTCATGGCCAACCCTATGTTGCACATGGTCGAAGGACATGGCGGTGTGGGGCTGTTTGCCTGAAGGGGTTGAACGCATGGCTGGGCCACAGGCCAGGTGTAGGGTTGGCATGGTAATAAATACTTTATGTTAAAGAAACCTGAGAAACTCACTAAAAAAAACAAAGGTTAAAGCAACATTATAATTAGATATGGTATTAATAGCTTATTTTGCATTTTTTTTAAACTTTGAAATTTACTGAAAAACCAAAGGTTAAAGGTACATTATAGTTAGGTAAAATTGTCAGTTAAAACATACCATAGTTAGGTAAAAATGCCAGTTAAAACATACAATTTCAAACAAACAAACCAATTAAATTCACCAGTTATAGTTATCTCAGGTAACTATAACTCATACCCTAAAGTAACTTTAACTGCATTGCTAATTTGCCTCACAGATTACATCACTCATGTCATGTTCTATGACACCATTAATAGCATCACTGCACCATCTGAAATGACATAATTGATGACAACATTGTGCATTCTGGAGGGGGCACAAGTCATAGTTACTTTAGTAAATGAGTTATAGTGACTTGAGATAGCCATGACTGGTGAATTTCAGTGATTATGTTTGCTTAAAACTGTTTCCCTAAAACTGTTCAATTAACATATTTTATATATATATATATATATATATATATATATATATATATATATATATATATATATATATATATATATATATATATATAGAAACACCAGTATCTTTCCCGTCTCTTTTATCCCCCTTCCTCTTTTTCTTTCTTCCCTTTTTTCCATTTTTCCTCTCTTATATATTTTAGGTATTGAATCCTTTTTGATCTGACACTAAACTGTACCTTCTCTTACCCACTTTCACTTTTTTGACTTTCTTGACTTTAGACTTTCCGCCGCTTGTCCAATATCGTACTATACAGAGACACTCGGCTAAATCAGCTCTTTGATCTGTTTTTTGAATAAGGTTTTTGAAAACCTTTGCGAATTAATGATATTATTTTGTGAAAATCATTCTTGTACTATACAAAGACTGAGTTAACATATGAAATCATGTAGTTCTTAGGTACTATACCATGACATGTTGATGCTAATTCATTTTCCTGTTAATAACAGTATATGATCCATTTTCTTTTGGTTAAAAAAGTACAACATTGTATTGATTGCACTAAATCTCCCACAATGCCATATTCAGGTTAGTTGGGCGTATATATAGTGCCATAGAAGAAGGACTCACTAACCGTGAGCAAGGCCGTGTAGGCTGAAACGCGTTGGTTGAGCTGTGTTACTAATAAATACGTTGTTTGGAAATTACCTCCTTTCCGAGTGCCGCATCTTTGGAATAATATTGTGGTTTTCGTGGCCAGGATCCGGCCCGTATGCAGAGCACCCGCTGGTTGTGTGCCCCGGAATGTGGATCCCTTTGCTTGGATATATATATATATATATATATATATATATATATATATATATATATATATATATATATCCAAGCTGCCACTTCCACCAGCCTTGAAACTCCTTCAACTGCTTTGTGAAGTAAGTACACGAGCAAAATTCAAGTGCCAATTTCATTTATTTGCCCAGAGTGACGGCCATAACGTTTCGGCTCCTCAGAGCCTTGCTCACATGGAGGGGGCACAAGTCATAGTTACTTTAGGAAATGAGTTATAGTGACTTGAGATAGCCATGACTGGTGAATTTCAGTGATTATGTTTGCTTAAAACTGTTTCCCTAAAACTGTTCAATTAACATATTTTTTATATATATATATATATATATTCACTGAAAAAACCATAGGTTTCACACATGTTATAGTTAGCGGAAATTTTACTGATAAAAAACCAATGAAATTGCCCCGTTATAGTTAGTGCTGGCAACTATAACTCACGCGACCGCAATCCTCTGCTGATGCTAATACTGTATTTAGACACTTATTTGCCCATGTCTTCTTCCATACATTTTTAGCTATACATATATTACAAATATTTTTTTTTCATAAAGACACATATGTCATCAGCAGAAGATTGCGGTCGCGTGAGTTATAGTTGCCAGCACTAACTATAACGGGGCAATTTCATTGGTTTTTTATCAGTAAAATTTCCGCTAACTATAACATGTGTGAAACCTATGGTTTTTTCAGTGAATTTGCAAGGTTTTTTAAATGCTAATTCCTAACTATAACGTGTGTGAAACCTATGGTTTTTTCAGTGAATTTGTACGGTTTTTTAAATGCTAAGTGACTTTACGCCATTCGTGGCGTGCGCGCCCACTTAACGCAGTTCGTTCCGTGCGCGCACGGTGCGCTTCGCGCACCGCGCACCCACTTTACGCAGTTAGTGCCGTGCCCACGTTACGCTAGATGGGCCATGTACGCACGATGCGCTTCGCGCACCGTGCGCACATGGAGGACATATTATGCGCTTCCTTGTGATAGGTAATCTGTTGAAATTTTTTGGGAAATTTCTGTGCTCTGATAAGCCATGCACAAATGGTGGCCTTCGGACACCATTTGCACAAGGGGTGGAGAAAGTGTGGATAGTGTTTTTTTTATTTTTATTTTTTTACCGTACGCTTACGGTAAGCGTACGGTAAGCGTACCCCGCGAAATTGCCGAAAAAAAAATAATGCCGTTTTTGCTCTTGGGGGATGTTTGGGGACTCCCTCAACATGACTATGTGAGAGGGAGTTGTCAAAACATCCCCGTAACATGTTTTTGGCCATCATGTTTGATACATAACACTCAGTGCGGTAGACAAAATGGCGGACGCCGCTTCCTGGTTTCTGCCGATTCGAATGTTTACTAAGATCTAAGAGCCAATCAGAATCGCGCTCGCGCACGCCACCGTACGCTTACCGTAAGCGTACGGTAAGCGTACCGTAAGCGGGCTCAGATATATATATTGATTTAAAGGCTATTTTTTCAGAATCTACTGAACAGATTTACACCAAACCTACAAAAGGCACTTCCTTGACCTAGGGACTACCTCTCTGCCAAATTTCTAGTAATTCTGTTCAGCCGTTCGGGCTGTAGCTCGTTCTAAAGGTCCTATGGAAAAATGCATGGGAAAAACGCGTTTTGGGACCCCCCTTTTATCTCAGCCCCCGCTTGACGAATCCCCCCGAGACTTTCAGGGTAGGAGCGGAGCGTAGCGCCCCACCTATTTTGAAAAATTCGCGAGGATTCGTCAACCGGCGCCAAAGTTATTCAAAATAGAATGTTGCGGATTTCCTATGGAAACGTGGTCCTAACTATAACTACCTACTGGCGACCGCCAGTAGGTAATATATATATATATATATATATATATATATATATATATTACCTACTGGCGGTCGCCAGTAGGTAGTTATAGTTAGGACCATGTTTCCATAGGAAATCCGCAACATTCTATTTTGAATAACTTTGGCGCCGGTTGACGAATCCTCGCGAATTTTTCAAAATAGGTGGGGCGCTACGCTCCGCTCCTACCCTGAAAGTCTCGGGGGGATTCGTCAAGCGGGGGCTGAGATAAAAGGGGGGTCCCAAAACGCGTTTTTCCCATGCATTTTTCCATAGGACCTTTAGACACAGCTACAGCCCGAACGGCTGAACAGAATTACTTGAAATTTGGCAGAGAGGTAGTCCTCAGGTCAAGGAAGTGCCTTTTGTAGGTTTGGTGTAAATCTGTTCAGTAGATTCTGAGAAAATAGCCTTTAAATCAATATATATATCTGAGCCAGCTTACGGTGCGCTTATGGTGCGCTTACCGTACGCGTACGGTGGCGTGCGCGAGCGCGATTCTGATTGGCCCTTAGATCTTAGTAAACATTCGAATCGGTCGAAACCAGGAAGCGGCGGCCGCCATTTTCTCTCTCGCACTCTGAGGGGGGAGCTGATAAACAAATGCCAAAAACATATAAAGGGGCTGTTTAGACAGCGCCCATGCACATAGCCATGTTAGTTGAGTCTTCAAAGATCCCCCAAGGCAAAAAACGGTAATTTTTTATTTTTCGAAAATTTCGCTGATTACGCTTACCGTACGCTTACCGTACGCGTACGGTAAATAATTATTAAAAAAAAAAAACCCCACTCTCTCCACCCCGTGTTCAAATGGTGGCAGAAGGCCACCATTTGTGCATGGCATATAAGAGCACAGCATTTCCCAAAAAAGTTTCAACAGATTACCTATCACAAGGAAGCGCATAATATGTCCTCCATGTGCGCACGGTGCGCGAAGCGCATCGTGCGTACATGGCCCATCTAGCGTAACGTGGGCACGCGGTGCGCGTAGCGCACCGCGTGCCCACCGTGCGTGCACGGCACTAACTGCGTAAGGTGGGCGCGCGGTGCGCGAAGCGCACCGTGCGCGCACGGAACGAACTGCGTTAAGTGGGCGCGCACGCCACGAATGGCGTAAAGTAACTTAGCATTTAAAAAAACGTACAAATTCACTGAAAAAACCATAGGTTTCACACACGTTATAGTTAGGAATTAGCATTTAAAAAACCTTGCAAATTCACTGAAAAAACCATAGGTTTCACACATGTTATAGTTAGCGGAAATTTTACTGATAAAAAACCAATGAAATTCCCCCGTTATAGTTAGTGCAGGAAACTATAACTCACGCGACCGCAATCTTCTGCTGATGACATATGTGTCTTTATGAAAAAAAAATATTTGTAATATATGTATAGCTAAAAATTTATGGAAGAAGACATGGGCAAATAAGTGTCTAAATACAGTATTAGCATCAGCAGAGGATTGCGGTCGCGTGAGTTATAGTTTCCTGCACTAACTATAACGGGGGAATTTCATTGGTTTTTTATCAGTAAAATTTCCGCTAACTATAACATGTGTGAAACCTATGGTTTTTTCAGTGAATATATATATATATATATTCACTTAAAAAACCATAGGTTTCACACACGTTATAGTTAGGAATTAGCATTTAAAAAACCTTGCAAATTCACTTAAAAAACCATAGGTTTCGCACATGTTATAGTTAGGTGGACATTTCACTCGTAAAAAACCAATGAAATTCCCCCGTTATAGTTAGTTCAGATAACTATAACTCGCGCGCCCGCAATCCACTGCTCATGATGTCACATATTACATCACTCATGACATGGTCAGTGGCATCACTCATGACATCACTGATGACATCATCCTTGTGATAGAGTGGCGGTCGCGCGAGTTATAGTTATCTGAACTAACTATAACGGGGGAATTTCATTGGTTTTTTACGAGTGAAATGTCCACCTAACTATAACATGTGTGAAACCTATGGTTTTTTAAGTGCATTTGCAAGGTTTTTTAAATGCTAATTCCTAACTATAACGTGTGTGAAACCTATGGTTTTTTAAGTGAATTTGTACGGTTTTTTAAATGCTAAGTTATGTATGTATTATTATATATTTTTTTAACGTTTTTCACCGTGCGCACACCCCGTGATTTAAAGAAAAAAAAATGTTTTTTTCACCCTTCGGGGTCCTTCAGGGACCCCCTGACAAAGGCTAGGGAGTCAGGAACTCTCTACCCTGCCCCCTTTTCACGTTCGCCACCTCTCTTTTTCAGTGTCGCACCCAAAACAAACAAAATGGCAGACAACACTTCCTGATTTCAACCGATTCGAATGTTGACTAACATGTAACCACCAATCAGAATTACGCTTCCGCACGGCACGGTGCGCGCACGGTGCGAGCATATAGATATTTATGTACATTTAACTGCAATTTTGTCAGGAACTACTGTACAGATTGACTCCATATATGCAAAAGGCACATGCCTGACCTGAGGACTACCTCTCTGCCAAATTTCAAGTAATTCTGTTCAGCCGTTCGGGCTGTACCTTCGACTAAAGGTCCTATGGAAAATAACTTGGGGAAAATGCGTTTTGGGACCCCCCTTTTTTCTCAGCCCCCGCTTGACGAATCACCCCGAGATTTTCAGGGTAGGAGCTGAGCGGAGCGTCCCATTAGTTTTGAAAATTTCGCGAGGATTCATCAACCGGCGCCAACGTTATTCAAAATAGAATTTTCAGATCTCCTATGGAAACACGGTCCTAACTATAACTATCTACTGGCGACCGCCAGTAGATTAATATATATATATATATATATATATATATATATATATATATTCACTGAAAAAACCATAGGTTTCACACATGTTATAGTTAGCGGAAATTTTACTGATAAAAAACCTGTGAAATTGCCCCGTTATAGTTAGTGCTGGCAACTATAACTCACGCGACCGCAATCCTCTGCTGATGCTAATACTGTATTTAGACACTTATTTGCCCATGTCTTCTTCCATACATTTTTAGCTATACATATATTACAAATATTTTTTTTTCATTAAGACACATATGTCATCAGCAGAAGATTGCGGTCGCGTGAGTTATAGTTGCCAGCACTAACTATAACGGGGCAATTTCACAGGTTTTTTATCAGTAAAATTTCCGCTAACTATAACATGTGTGAAACCTATGGTTTTTTTCAGTGAATTTGCAAGGTTTTTTAAATGCTAATTCCTAACTATAACGTGTGTGAAACCTATGGTTTTTTCAGTGAATTTGTACGGTTTTTTAAATGCTAAGTTACTTTACGCCATTCGAGGCGTGCGCGCCCACTTAACGCAGTTCGTTCCGTGCACGGTTTTTATCAACTTTAATAAGCCCTGTACATTTGGTGGCCTTCGGCCACCAAAAGCACAGGGGGTGGGGTCAATGTGGATAGTGTTTTTTTTATTTCGATTTTATAATTTCCTGTTGCCAAAATTTAGTTTTTTTTACCTATTAATAAGCCCTGTAGGCCACCAAAAGCACAGGGGGTGGGGTAAGTGTGGATAGTGTTTTTTTTATTTTGATTTTATAATTTCATGTTGCCAAAATTTAGTTTTTTTTACCGATTAATAAGCCCTGTACATTTGGTGGCCTACGGCCACCAAAAGCACAGGGGGTGGGGTAAGTGTGGATAGTGTTTTTTTTATTTTTATTTTTTTACCGTACGCTTACGGTAAGCGTACGGTAAGCGTACTCGGCGAAATTGGCGAAAAAAAAATAAAACCGTTTTTGCTCTTGGGGGATGTTTGGGGACTCCCTCAACATGACTATGTGGGAGGGAGTTGTCAACACAGCCCCGTAACATGTTTTTGGCCTTCATGTTTGATAAACAACACTCAGTGCGAGAGACAAAATGGCGGACGCCGCTTCCTGGTTTCGGCCGATTCGAATGCTTACTAAGATCTAAGAGCCAATCAGAATCGCGCTCGCGCACGCCACCGTACGCTTACGGTAAGCGTACGGTAAGCGTACCGTAAGCGGGCTCAGATATATATATTGATTTAAAGGCTATTTTCTCAGAATCTACTGAACAGATTTACACCAAACCTACAAAAGGCACTTCCTTGACCTAGGGACTACCTCTCTGCCAAATTTCTAGTAATTCTGTTCAGCCGTTCGGGCTGTAGCTCGTTCTAAAGGTCCTATGGAAAAATGCATGGGACAAACGCGTTTTGGGACCCCCCTTTTATCTCAGCCCCCGCTTGACGAATCCCCCCGAGACTTTCAGGGTAGGAGCGGAGCGTAGCGCCCCACCTATTTTGAGAAATTCGCGAGGATTCATCGACCGGCGCCAAAGTTATTCAAAATAGAATGTTGAGGTTTTCCTATGGAAAAGGGGTCCTAACTATAACTACCTACTGACGACCGCCAGTAGGTAATATATATATATATATATATATATATATATATATACACACACACACACACACACACAAACACACACGCACACACACACACACACGCACACACACACACACCACAAACACGCACACACACAAACACCACACACACAAACACACACATATTTTCTAATTATAAATGCTACCAATGCAGTCCGTGGGAATATTCCTTACCCAGCTCAGAGTGCGCACACCCAATGTCTTCTGGCAGTAATGCCTGGTGAATTTCTTGTGTGATGCACTGTAAAGTGGAATTAACACCATGATGAGGGCGGAGCATTGGATCCCTGACTGCCCATCTACAAAGATCAAGGAGAAACTGGGGAGTGGTGGTGATTTGCTTGTGGAGGTTCATAAAGAAAGATATATTGCTGAGCCCCTCAGCACTACAGGATTGCTGGATGCAATTTTGAAAAGCAATTATTTAATTTAGCAATCTCTAACAACGCAGAACTAGTTCTGACAAGTAAGGCGCCCTCGGGTGCTTCCTACCTGATCTCCGAAGATTTTGTACAGAGCAGCCACATGGCGATACCTTGCTAAGTCTTCTGACAATCCTTAAAGGCCTAAAAACATATGTAAAAATAATGCCTTTTAGTTTCTTCTTTTTCTGGTTTTGCTCTCAAGATCTTGACAAGCACGAGAATATCACCGATCATTATGTGATTGACTGTAGATGGTAAGGAAACAAGGAGGAAAAGAGAAAACAACAAAGCTGCAGACCATGAAAACAACAGTGGACATGTTACAATTGAGGAACAACTGCTGCTTCTTAAATTCACCTGAAAGCTCCTGCTTACCCTCAGACTTTACTCTGATTAGTTTCCTATTTAGTCTAACCTGAAAGGCTCCCCTCATACCTCTGTGTCCCAGCCACCAATCACCTGCCCTCCCAATTCTACAAACCTCCTTCTTCCTCCTCTTTCCCTTCCCAGGAATCATGCTTGTCTCTGACCCATTACCTCCTCTGTTCTGACAGTTTTTAAGTAGGATTTAGTTTATATGGTGTACACTTTAGGGATGTAATTTTTTTATTTGATAGTGAATTTATGTATCATGTACTACTACTAATGTGTGAGTTAAGGTTCCATTGGCACGTTGAATTTAGAATTACCCAACAAATAATTTTTTTTAACATTTGTAAAAAGTTTTGATCATTATTAGATCCATCCTTCACTTTAATAACATGTTTTTTAAGGTATTTCTGCAGGTCTAATTTAGGGATGGCTGATAATGAATAATCCTCAGCATTCTATGGGAAGTGCACCATCTAAGGAGAATTGGCCAGTGGAATTTCCTCTACCACATGGATGTCAGTGAAGGACTTTTCACTAATGCCCTCTTCTCTGGATGTAGTACTTCATCCAGAAATAAGAGGAGTTTACAGTGGCGGCTGGCATCTAAGGGGACTGGTGAACACTCTAATGGGTGGTGGGTAAAAAATAAAATAAAATCCACATACCTGCGGCACGTCCTCCTCCTCCTCACTGCACGTCTTCCTCCTGCTGTCTGGTGTTCAGTGCAGGCCCCAGCGAAATGCCTTAACCAATCCTGGCACTGCTCTCATGCTGCATGAGAGAAGCGCCAGGATTGGAGGGAGCGGCCGCTCTCAGCGCTCAGGGTACTAGAGGCCTGCACTTGCTCCAGCTGTCTTAAGACTGCTGGGTTCGAGGTTTCAAAATGAGCATGTCTGGCTGGCCATCGCAAGACGGACGGCCAAAGGGACATGCACACTTTGAAATGAAGTGCCTGGCAGCCCACCCTCCTCTTTGCTGCTGGTCTCAGTAAGCCCCGCCCCATGCTGACTCTCGATTCGGGACGGGCTGATGAAAAATAAAATGGTGCTGCCCCCGGGAGTTTACATTGTTTCTCTACCCTAAATCTGGGAAGTTATTTGTTAACACAATGGATCAGGCCAGATTTCAATTAACCCCTTCGCTGCGGCGGAAATTCCGCCGCAGCGCTGGGGGGTGCGGGGGGGCAGCGCGGTGGCGTGGTGCTCATGACGGAGCCACTCCGTCATGAGCCACGGTTGGGCTGTGCTCATGACGGAGTAGTTCCGTCATGACTCCGCCCACAGCGCTAATCGCCCGCACAGGCGGGGAATTAGCGCCGCGTGGGCGGCGCGGCCGCCAACGGCCGCAGCATGACGGAACCACTCCGTCATGAGCACACGGCAACCGTGGCTCATGACGGCGTGGTTCCGTCATGAGCACGGAACGAGTTAAGAAAGATGATAGTCTCACTTCTTTGTTTTTTTAACAGTTATTGAACAAATACAGTTACGAAACAGTGATATACGTATGGTATTTCAGCATCTGTGACAAAGGAAATACGTAAATATGCAATATAGAAATGTGCTGGCATTTTCGGTATGTCTAAAAGCCCTTTAATAATTTTAATATGCAAACCTTTCCTAAAGAACATACATTGTGACTGAAGTAAATATTAATTGTTTTTATAAATGGCTTCTTTACACATAACCTTACGTTCATAGCCAATGATGAATCAAATGCTAGGGATATTGGAAATGACATTCCACATCCTTTGACCTCAGTGACATAACAGGAAGTGGCATCATGTGAACTTTGACCTGATGGTAAGAACCCCATAATAAGTGCACAGTTATGATAACAGAGCAGTTACTAACACAATGATTGTCTATTTTATATAGAGCTGTATTTTAATTAGGATTCTGACATGCTATACTAGAGAAACATCATACATGTCTTTTCTCTTGTACTGGAAGATATTGCGCTACAAAACAAAAAATGGTATTGGCTTACAGTAGTCTTATGATTATTAAAATGTTTCTATTTTTCATCACTTCATCACTCCTACTGAGCACAAAGGGGAAGGTTTGGTTCTAACTTAATTGTTCGTGTGTTTGCAATATTGAAATATAAGTTGTTCAACAATGTGTGTTTTTATTTCACTTTTTTGTTTATTTGGAAGAGTGGCATTCCCCTGCTGAATTTAGGTATTTTAAAGAATTGGATCCCAGTCAGAGCAGCAGAACATAAACAGTGCTCATTAGGAGACTGGTTACCTTTTTTCTTGGGACTGCCTTTGGCACCTCTGAGGCCAAGGGTCACAAAGACATTGCCAGGAATACGAGGAAGCAATGCAGGGGTCACAGCTTCGACCTCTGGCGACCACTAAATGACACCCATGCTTACATTTTATACATACAAATGAGTAACTTGTATTTTGTGTGTCAACCTTTTATTTGTAATTTTCCTCTTATTAGAAGTGTTTTGATTATTAAAATTAATTTTAAAGTGAAAGTTGATGAACTGAAGCTGTTTTGCAAATGATAGTATTTCTGGGATTCAAATGATTTAAAATAAATATCAATGAATGTGAGGCTTTCAGGAGTTCAGTATATTGGCATGAGCTATGTGAATAACTTACTAAAATCGTATTAGAATATACACCTCAATTTCTAGATAAAAGAAGGTACTGAGGTTTGTGATGTGGCTGAATGAACTTTATGTCTTTTGTACTTTGATTTCATGCAGCCGACTGGACACTATTTTCTTTGTATAAAAAACATACCAAGAAGATTATCTTTTTGAATTCTGTTTATTTCAGCAAGGGTTATCCTGTGAAACCAAGCCATGTACAACGAACAATTTCCACACTTCGTTTTGCCTTTCGTTATAAATGCAGGTTTTGTAACAAATTAGGAACTTTGAATGTTAAGTTGTTTGAAATATTTACGACAGGCTAAGGCTCCAATTTATTACAGGCCAATGTCTTGCTTGCTACTTAAATTGCCTTGGTGGTATAAAATCTGCCCCCTTTTTATACATTACATTTCAACAGGTCAATCTTGCCAAAATTTAAATAGGAAAAAGACCCAAAATGTATGATGATATGGATTCCGAGTGCAGAAAGCAGAAAAATCCACATGTAATAACACCATTTTGAGGGGCAAAAACATAATTCTGAAATTATGCCCGGACTGGCCGAGTGAGGGGTAGGACAGACGCCGCACTCCTTCCTGGGGAACCGACACTACAGTTCAGCGTCTACACTGGCCGGTACTGTTGCGGCCCATAGCTGACCCTAATTGGGTTGTTATTTTACTTTTCTGAACTACAGGTACCACCACTTTTTAGGGTGCTGTAACGGTGGTCTCTGCTCACTAATAATTGTTAAGTGACCACTACCAAAAAGTGTAGGTAGTGCTTCATAGGTCCTGAATGATTGCCATCTACTTGATACAAGGGCATGAAACATGTCGACCTCTTTTACAAGCGTAGAGCCTCACACCATAGAGTGAATATACGTGCATTTTTCTTTTTAATTAGGGAAGTGGCCAACCTCATTACAATTATTTTGAATGGACCATTTTGTCATATTTTAATTTCACATTACCCTACACATCACTTTCACCTACACCATTCTAGGGCCCTTACACACACGTCACCCAACGGCTTAAGGAATAAAGATCTCCTCTAAGTAGGCCCCATCACGGGCGCCTGATCAGGCATTGCAGCGCCGGCCCGAGTAGGAGCAGACCCGATGATGAAGCAAGACACCTAGCTGGCTGGGTGTGTGAGGGCCTTTTTCCAAAAAAGGAGAACACTCTCCTAATCTTCCACTCCATTTGGAGTTTTCTGATCCGTACCTACAACCTGTTCTCACATTAGGAACTGCATACCAGCATTGTTTAGATAGATTTATGGGCATGTATGCTGGACCTGAATAAATAAAAGCCCCCCTTCTTTCCCTCTTTTGGTTCAAAACAATTCTGAAACCCAGGTTATTGGATATCACTGGGTGCAACAAAAGCACCAAATCCTCTGGGGCACTTGCAAACATGGCTTTTGTGAGTATTCAAAATTTATTTTCGATGGATTTGTAATTCTAATGTTTAGATTCAAAATGCATGTTTTTTTTAGGTCCGACTGTTGTGTTTGTGCTCTTCAATGGCAGTATGGCATTTGGACGCTAATTGAAAGATTATGATCGAGTTTTTAGATAAAGGGATTTGAGCAAATGTTTGAACTTTTGATAAATAAATGGCTGACTTCTGTTTCAAATATAGCCAAAGGGATCATAAAAATCACTCGTCTAACTGTAATTTCCCTACAGCTGAAGTTTTCAAAGAGTTTGTCTTGTTTTTATTTTGCAGAATAGTGTGATCTTGGTAGAGATCCATAATATCTCAGTAATAAATATTTTTAAGAGACTACTTATATGCACATTAAATAGTCTGCATTTGCAACTCTGTAGATATGAATAACTCATTATATATTAAGAAAGGTAATTGGGAATTTTTGCTCACTGAAGAACTTAAAAACTGCTAAAATAAGGTTCACTTACCAGGACATCACTACCCTGCAGGTTGATTAAAAAGTGCATTCCCTGGTGGCCAGGAAGTTTGATTTAAAAGTGCATGTTCTATGCCCCTCTTGGACGGGATGGACAAATGTCTATATTGCCCAGCCATGCTCTTAGCCGGAAAAAAAACCTGTAACATTGTGGTGATATACGTTATCTCACTGTGCGGATGCCTGTGCAATGACGGATATATGTCTGTATTTGTGTGGCATTTTTAGGTCTCGCCTGCGTGGGCTGCGCACATGCACAGTCTCGCTGGCGAGATTTAACGTTTTGAGATATTTTGTGTAAAGGGCATTAAGCCCCGCCCCTCTTTTACATTGGCTGGCCTCACCGTTTATGATAAACGGTGGCCAGCCATTGGAAAAGAGGTGTTTGTGATATTTTCGTCCGGCTTTCTGAGCCGTCCCATTTGGACGGGCTCGTCTGCCTTCCTTCTGCCGTGAAAACGTTCTTGTCTTTATGGGGCCATGTGTTTCAAACACATGGCCCCATAAAGATAAGAAAGCTTTCACTACGTACGAAAGTGAAAGCGGACCGTGTTTTTTCATATTAAAACTGGTATTGTACAAACGTTATTAATTACATTAATAATAAAACTAGAAGTTTTGGATTAAGTGTCTAATTCAAATGTATTGCTGTATATTGGAGAAGATGGAAAAGTCCCTGGTTGGGTGTCTTGAGTGCACAATGCCAGCAATGGAGGTATAAAGCACTCGAGACCTAAGTAAATGTCACTTCCTGCACAGTTCTCGCAGTGTGGATTAAAAATGTCCTTAATTCGAACCACCGCTGTGTTTACTCTCATAAATACCATCCGAGAGCACAACAGTGGCTCGGTCTAAAAATAAACGCACATCACACACACTTCTGCCCTGCACTATGAACTTTAAAGTTAAAAGGTGCTTGAGGGTCATTATGTGCCCCTATTACGAATGTGTTGGAACAGGATAAGAAGGCTGCAATTACGTATACTGGATCAAAGGAGGCAGGCGTCAGTCTGTTTATCTACTCTCAGGTGGGGTGGTCCCTGCTGCAGGGTGCAAACTGCAAACAACGTGTTATTTCTAGGTGTCTGCTGCCATGTGTGCCCGGCTTGACGGGTGCAGTGGTGGTAAGGGGCAGCCCCGTGCACCCGCTTTGTGCCAGGCAAGGGATGCAGTAACGTTCCAGGGACCGGCTGCGACAGCAAGCACGCAGTGAGCACGAGATGCCGAAAATACCAAATTAGGAGCTTAGGCCGCTGGCCTGCCACGCAACGCTCCTGACTGCCCCTCCCCCAGCCCCTAGATAAGCCCAAAGATGGTCTGCAGCGGGGGCTCTGTATCCGGCCAATAGCAGCAGAGCAGACTCGACAGCAGCACCACATTTGACAACAAAGGGGCGGGGGTAACAGCACAGGGATGAATCCCCAAACTGGAAACTGCTGCGGTATGATAGCGGTATGAGCACAGCAGTGACAGTCCATCTGTGACGCAAGGAGCGTGTGACAACAGCGGCAGGTCAGCTATTGTATTGTATCGAATACATCTAACTGTGGCATGCCCAGGCCAGTTAATGCATAAGAATGACAGCCCATTTTTTAGCATCAGTGACAGTAAGTAGTAACATGCATGACAGAATCCGTGAGTGCAATAGTAGTAGGCGCAGTACAAATGTAACGCATAGCTGAAAATGTGGTGTAACGGCCAGAGCTGCTGACTTTGGAGCTGGGGAACCAGGTTTCAGTCTCGGCGTCGGCTCAACATCCTGTGATTTGGGGCAAATCGCTTAATCTCCTGCGCCTACCAAAAATGAATATGTACTTGTGTAATGTAACTGTTGCTTATGTAAAGCGGTCCAATACCTTAGGGTCGAGTTCGCTCTATATAAAAACTGCAAAAAAAGTACTGGTTACATGCAGGACAACAAAAGGAGGTCAGCTATGGCAGGAAAAAAAGAAAGAAGGAAATTAAAAAAGAAGAGCTCCATGTTCTAAAGCTCTAGTGGCAGTGATGTACATGCTAACAGTATCAGTGAGTGACTGGCGGCAGCAGTTCAGGTCTAGCAGTGACTAGAATGTGACTGACAGCAGAATCAGCCGAGTACAACTGCTGCAATGAGACCCCACGTATGTCAAAAGAAGCACACGCTTAAAAGGCATTAGTTATGTGCGCGAGACATTACAACTAGTTTTTCTAAGTTACACAGTAGGATGAATTCTGTAGCTTGTTTTACTTGGGGATTGATTTAAATCTATTTCAGTATATCATGTTTATTTGTTGTCAGTTTGAGATCAATAACTTAATATGCGTGTTCACGCTCCCAGGGCTCTGACATGGCGTTTCTTTATTTAAAATAATGAATCTGTATGCGGATTGCTAAAATGCATAGTAAACAAGCATTGAAAATGCAATAGGTCTCGCCTTTTATTAAGTTAAAGCTGTTTGCTTTGCTATACAATACCATTAGCAAGGCAAATGGCTTTAACTTAATCAAAGGCGAGACCTATTGCATTTTCAATGCTTGTTATAGTGGCAACCTAGCTAATAGACAAAAGAGGGCTATGCTGGGTTAAAACCAAAGATACAATCAATGAGCGATTGAGAGGAAACTGAGTTCTGAGAGGAGAAGTAGGCTGGGATTTAGTCAATTGGTGCATGGTGGATAGAGACATGGCATTAAAGATTGAAGGTGCACAAATGGAGTAGGCTTGTTGCCTTATGTTTTCTTGCCTTCTTTGTCGCCACTCTGATGACGTCCTGGCTGTGGATGTACAGAGATTGACTTGAGGTGATGAGCTTCTCAGCCAGATAGATAGCGGTGTCGGTCGTAATGGATTTATAGATAATGCAGCTGGTGATGTCTTGTTTATTACATTTCTAGTGATTCTGTTATATTGTCCGAGTGGACTCAACATTTTCAAGCCCAATAGATGTGTTCACAGTGATACTGATTGCTCCTACAGGAGATGATAGAACTCTATCAGACTCTGATTCATTGAATGTGCACCCCATCCATGGCAGGAAGTGACTACTGCCCTCTAATAAGACTGATTGTTGGTGGCAGCTGGTTGATAGGCAGAGTCAAAGGCCTTTTTGCTTATCTGCATGGGTGAGCTGGGATGTTTATACTCTTGTTGGAACTCGTTAAGTCTCCCCGAACTGGGTTCCTTAATTTCTTCCTGATTGTGTGCTGATTAGTTCAGTGCTTCGAACTTTTTAGAACCACAACCCACTTTTTCAAATGACAATCTTTTACGCCCCACCTAACTTTAGTGGACATGAGTCGGACGATTTCTTAATGTAAATAAATCATCATAATGTAGTCTATTGTCATTTACAGAGACCACATTTTCCATTGAAATAGTCACTAAATTTACACAGCTATACAATGCTACTGATCAAATTATATTGCACACAAATGATAATGTGTGTAAATAGGATTTCAGTGAATATTTCTCATTTTTGCATCACCAAATGAAATGTCTTTATTTGTTCTGATCCTAACAAAATGTTTGTTTCCTTAAAACGTCCGGATTTTAGTTTTTTTTATTGCTTCATTTCTGCTGAATGTGTATATTTAACTTCCAGGTATTTACACTTAGTTGTGTGTTATGAAAAAATGACATCCTACAGCCTTTCCTCACACACTTTATTTGCAGCAGAAGACAAAGCCTGATATTTGACCTCTGTCTTTGACGTGCAGCAAATGTGATAAGGTAAACACAGAATTTAAATGAAAAATCAGTGGATCGCAACCCACAGTTTGGGAAACACTGGTTTAGCATATTCCTTAGAAGCTCAGATATCATGTAAAACATGACTGATGTCCTCTTTGAGGATGCTTCGCATGTATTGTAAGATGAAGCAGCTGTGTCCCTTGCAGGTAAGAGCGGTGGGGCGGTGGAGTCGGGTGGGGGGATTCAGACAGACGATGATGAGGAAAAATTAAAAAAATAATTAATTTTCATCGTCTGTCTAAATATCGCCCCCCACGTGGTCCCACGACCCCAATGCTCTTACTTGCATGGGCCGTGGCTGAGATTAAGGTTTCCTGTATTGGGGCTAAAGCCATTCTCACTTCGCTTTCTATAGAGAAGTCCGTGGCACCTGCGCTTCACAAACCTGGTAGTGACCAACTCTGTAACAACACCTGGCTAAACTAAGTTGGCCAGAAAACAAAAAAGGCCTAATCCCTAAATACAGAATTGGGCCGTCGGCTGGATAGGCGACAGGCACACCTATTATTTAAAAGGGCTTACACTGAACAAACAGTTATTAGGCGTCAAGCTTCATCAAAGAGCCCCCCTCCCCAGGATACTCAGGAATTGGGAATGTGCTGTGACGATTGTAAGCATGATTACAGGAGTGAGAGACAGTGAGGGAGGGGATCACTGAGGAAAGGTTAGTGATTTAAAAATTGCCTTCACATTACCCTGGTATTTCCTGTATACTTGAGCCTTTTTTGGCAAGGTTAAAATCTGGTGTGGGGTTGAATGGGGTGAGCTGGGTCACTATTATCCCTCCATCCACTTTTTGTCTTGTAGAAGCTGAAATAGAAATAATAAGGAATAATACAAATAACACAAGTCTCTGTCAGCACAACTGTTAGCAAGATTTATTGGGGAACAACAAATAATGCAAAAGTACGTGCAGCAAGGAGGCACACAATGTAGATACTGAATGCCCAAAGATGTGACGTTGGTGACAGCTTTTATAGGCCAAACCCACAAAGGATGCGGCATCATCACATACATAGCACAAATTAAGCCCTATCCATTTGACCAATTAGCAAAGGCCTAGATTGTGCTATACCTTTTAAGGTCCGAAATATACTATTGCTAACCACGTGTCCCAAGTGGGCAGCTATGGGGACTTACCACTGTAATGTAATCTATCAAGGTTGGTACCTTCCCAGTTAATTATTGCAACATAATAGAAAGGACCAGACATATTGCAAAATGTGCTATGCTGAAATGTCTGTGTCTATGGAGACATCTTCCCTGTCACGTATTATTCTTGAGCAAACCTTGTGTTACAAAAGCTGTGTCTCTGAAGCAAATGGAAAAGTACAAGCATTTTGTGCACTGATTTTTATGTCAACTTAGCAGGGCCTAAAATCTTACAGCATTTGGTATCATACATGAAAGATGGCTTCTACAGTCTGTCTACATGTTTCAGCCAGATCCTGCTGGCTTTCTTCAGGACTTCAGGGCAGATTTACAAAAAAGTGACGCATCTGTACAGATGTGTCACTTTCCCTGCGCCACCCTTAGAAACCCTTGTGCCACCATAGATGCGCCGTATTTACAATACGGCGCACTATGGCGCAAGGATTGACAGATGCGTCAGAAATTCTGACGCATCTGTTGGCGGAAAAGTCACGCATTGCTGGAGTCATGTCGCAAGCATGACGCAACTCCAGCAATGCGTGTTGAGGCCTACTCCCACTACACTGCGTCACTAATTACGCCTGCTTGAAGCAGGCGTAAGGTTTTGACGCAGTGGCGTCCTAAAAGTGGCACAGTGAAATCTTGTAGATTTCACTGAGTCACTTTTACGAGACCTTCCTGCGTGGGAACGCCCACCCTGCATACATTATACCTGATGCAGGTATAATGTGACGCAGGGCATTACAACGTGACGCATCTCCCTAGATGCGTCACGTTGTAAATAGGCCGCAATGTTTGCGCCGCTGTTGCGTCAAAAAAGTGACGCAACTGCAGCGCAAAAGTCACGCAAGGGACTTGTAAATCTGCCCCTTTGAATTTATGTTCCTCCCTAGGTACTGTAGTTACCTTTGAAAAACATATGTACATTGTGTCATTCAGTCATCCAAGAGACTTGATACTTACTCACTCTGGTAATTCCAATAATTCTTATATATGGATGATGAAAGGCAGACGTTTGGCAAATATAAGCAGGAGAATCAGCAAACCTACAAATGATTGGTGCTGAAAGAGCAGCAGCAAACCCAAAAGTGATTGGTTAAAGGTTTGCATTCAGTTATTTCATTTAATTTGGATACTGAGATCGCTTTTCTCTTGCTTTTTTCCCTTATTTACCTGATTTGACTAGGATGCATGCCCCTCGTTCCAAGCCCAGGGAGCGCACTCTCACTCAGGCTATGTGAGTGTCGAACAATGGCAACAGTATATTTCCACATTGTGTGTGACCACGTTTATGTGTGAAGCTTTGCATGAGCAGTCCCAAAAACAATTGTGTGCTCAACACTGTGTGTATTTTTAGAGCCACACCCTGGGCTGCCACATAGTGATCTCCTTTAACCAGAGATTCTCACCCACTCTGGCCATAAAAATACCGTTAGCAATAACTGACTGCAAACCTTAAAACAATCACTTGTGGGTTTGCTGTTTCTCCTTCAAATATTGTAATATAATCCGCTGTACAGAAAACTGCAAATAAATAAATTCATAAACAAGCAAATAAATAAATAAATAAATACATACGGCCCCTTTCTTCCTAGCAACATCTTGACCCCACTTCAAGTGTCTTTCCTTTGGTCTACCAATTAACAACCCTGTGACTGTATATTGCATCCCTTCCCTGGAATGTAGGAAGCCGGGGAAGATGCCCACAATTATGCTGCCTGTTCTGGTTGACTCTAGATTGTGAACTTGAAGGTGGTACTCATTGTAATTGGGCCAGTGCTGCAGCTTTCCTTAAATACCCACAGTATGGATCTGATACCTTGTTTGGAAGAGGCATGATACCAGCACTTGTTTTGGACAAAGGGCTTTGTCCTAAGCCAAAGCCTGTTTCCAGCACCCGGGCATGCGGTACTTACAGGGCACCCCATTACTCCATGTCCTTTGTGTACTAGGCACAAGGCATGTCCTTCAACCATGCCCTGAACTCATTTCCTTTGTACTCATGGTTAAGGCTGGGCAGTAGACTCTGCTCCGCCTGCAGAGATTGCAGGGTTTTTAGCAACAACTCTGGTAACCGCCACGTAGCGGAGTTTACCGGTGCCCACAAGTTCTGCCTGGTCTGAGCTTTGAAGGCGCATCTGTGTGCAGCCTTCGGAAGTAGGATGGGATGGATCCTGCTTCAAAGCGCTCAGGCTTGTTTGGGCGTTGCTGTGGATTCAAATAGCTAGCAACACAGACTAGTGTTATGCTATTGCGGACAAGAGTGCTTAGAGACACAGGTTGCGAACTAGCCGTAACGCTACATGTGCCATTGTTGTATCAAAATGCCAGCTTCTTTGATAGGGACCCTGACATAGCCACAAACTCAACCTGCCTCACACCTGAAACAAATGTCGCACCATGGGCAGCTCCTCAATGACAGGAACCAAACAAAAGTGAGCGCTTCACCCTAAAGAAGACATGCTGTTATTCTAGGGACATGCCGAGCTCACAGGTAGCACTTCCTGTGTGTGCGGGGGCTGTCCATGGAGTAGTACAATTAGTTGCCTGGGGTTTTTTTTTGTCAGCCAATCTTGGCCTTGCTGCCAAGCACTGCGGATCCGATGCTAGCTGATTTAAACGTTAAAACAAGGGACGACCGGCAACCCAATCTGGGGCTCCGCCAGCCGCAGCCATGTCGGGGCTCCATCAAGAATCTTGGGACCCCCCCAGCGGTATTGCTGACGAGGTAAATGAGGGTGCAGGCGGATTGAGGGCATAGTGGGGGGGTGTCATAATCTGATGGTTTTGAGTGGTAGAAGATGTGTTTGATCCTTGGAACACTAAACGTATAATGCAAGCGGCTCAGTCAGTCAAGAAATGAATGTAAACAAGCACAGTGTGTGAGCTTCTCAACCGGTTGCAAGTTTAACACGCTATACCATTCAGTGGCTACAAAAGTATGGCAGTAACTAATCCTGCTCACCCAAGCTGGATCCACACCGGGTTAAGCTAGTACCACTTTGTTAGCCGGTAACGCTACCGGTTCGGCAGATGGAAAGACAGAAGGCTGCATAAACATGTTAAGCAGTGCTTTTAACCCCTAAACTGCTGCGCCCCCCAACCTTCGCCACTGGGAACTCTGCCTGCTCACGGAACTCCGCGGATGTCACAGAGTTTTCCGTTAGCTCCGCAGAATTCCGCAGAGTGAAACTCCGCGAACTCCACCCAACCCTACTCACAGTGCATGGCGCTTAAGGACATTGCACATGACATGGCATTAGGACACATGGTCAGTGACTGGCTACCGCCCTCCCCCTATGTCCACACCACCCCCGGGCACAGCACCCTAGACGTGGTATCTTTGGAAGGCGGGAGGTCGAGAGACCCCCCGGCCGTATTTATTAAGTACAAAAACAATAAATTTTTAAATTTGCATGATAAACAATTATACAAAAATTCAGCAGGACATTAGATACATTATTGTCAACAGGTGTGAGTGACTATCCTTAACAAAGACTCTAATACAGATTGTTTCCTAACCGAGTCTAACATCCTCCTCTGCATTTTTGTATACTAACATTTCTGGGCCATATGGCAAGGTCGCTAACCGGTGTCAGGTCCTACTAGCTGCGCCTCCCCTACAGGTGTGCGCATGCGCAGCCGGGCCCGGTAATTACCCGGTCCACGCCGTGAACTCCATTTACCCACTGAAGGAGGGCCCTTACTCTGCGCCATCCGGTGACGTCATGAGTATGCGCGCGCGGGGTGGCTACCAGCCTAAGGAAAGCGTGACTCCCCAACCCGCGCCCCTTTGAAGCACCAGTTACCTTGCCCCTGAAGTTCTAGGAGGAGCCAATGGCCCCTCCCCCTGGGCGGGCACCTCCGTAGGATGATGCCCGCCCCCTCAGACCTTCAAATAGTTGCTCACCGGTCATGACCTTACCGCATGCCCCCATACCTAATAAATACGACGACCTATGGGAGAAAATTCTAAAGGACAACTACACTGACTAAAATCACACGTCATGTATAACACCATAAAGCTACAAGGGAAAGAAAGGCCTAAACACGACTGCATCAGTTACACATAATACAGTATCATTCACTACCTTGGGAGAACAAGGCCTACAAGAAAGCATAGTCAAAACATAACTGCACAATACCATATTGATCACTACAATGGGAGAAAAAATCCTAAAAGAAAACCTCATCAGAAACTAACATCTCATAACAGTTTCACGCGCCCAATGCCCGCTAGTTGGACTAGCAACGCATCAACCACGTACTCCAGGGATGGTGGGTGGGGAAAATTTACCGCCCTGCGCGCCAGGGCACGTCCGATGTGGGGGAGCGTCCAGGGAACAAGGGGGTCACCTGGGCGCTCCCCGCCGCTTTAACCCCCCAGAGGCCCGCCCCCCCCCCCTCCCCTCCGACCCGGATGTCGATTAACGTCATTCGGGTCACGTAGGCAGCCAATCGGTGGTAGGGCGCGCCCCCAGTGAACACGCCCCACCACCGAGAAGTCCGGGGGAGGTCGCCGCACTGCCATGCAGGCGGAGGGGCCAAGGGCCCCCCCTTTCCACATGGTCAGTGACTGGCTACCGCCCTCCCCCTATGTCCACACCACCCCCGGGCACAGCACCCTAGACGTGGTATCTTTGGAAGGCGGGAGGTCGAGAGACCCCCCGGCCGTATTTATTAAGTACAAAAACAATAAATTTTTAAATTTGCATGATAAACAATTATACAAAAATTCAGCAGGACATTAGATACATTATTGTCAACAGGTGTGAGTGACTATCCTTAACAAAGACTCTAATACAGATTGTTTCCTAACCGAGTCTAACATCCTCCTCTGCATTTTTGTATACTAACATTTCTGGGCCATATGGCAAGGTCGCTAACCGGTGTCAGGTCCTACTAGCTGCGCCTCCCCTACAGGTGTGCGCATGCGCAGCCGGGCCCGGTAATTACCCGGTCCACGCCGTGAACTCCATTTACCCACTGAAGGAGGGCCCTTACTCTGCGCCATCCGGTGACGTCATGAGTATGCGCGCGCGGGGTGGCTACCAGCCTAAGGAAAGCGTGACTCCCCAACCCGCGCCCCTTTGAAGCACCAGTTACCTTGCCCCTGAAGTTCTAGGAGGAGCCAATGGCCCCTCCCCCTGGGCGGGCACCTCCGTAGGATGATGCCCGCCCCCTCAGACCTTCAAATAGTTGCTCACCGGTCATGACCTTACCGCCACAGGCCAGTATTGTTAACCGACGATCTGGCCTCCCCCCCAATCCTACAACTCAGAAAGGTCATGCCCCTGCCTCAATTCCCTGACCACTCCTATGAAATTTCTCAACACTATGTCCTCACCCACCCTAGTCGAGTGAACCACGACTTCTATAAAGCACAATTCGCCCTGACACCCCCTGTAACCAGACTATGCTGCAGCCCTGTTACCCCTGTGCTAACCGGCCAACCTCGAAGATTACCTCCTCCCGCAAAACCCTTCTGCCTAGTGGAAACAAGCCAATCCTCTACTAACTATAGGAACTATTGCGGCGAAGGACTGTATCTCCTCAGAATATCAGTCCTAAAGAAAACCCCGAGACTGACTGAGGCCAAGGACCTATACTTGAAAAAACCCCCTGTTCTCAGCTCTGTCTGTCTAGTGTGCCGGTGTAAAAAACGCTAGCCAGCCTCCTCCCTACTGGAATCGCTGCACTCCATGCCGAAGTGTACCTCGGCATATTCATGTCGCATTCCCAACCCCATGCGAAGTATTTCCCCGTTCTACCCAGTGGGTAGGGTACGCAACCCCCCACCCAGTGTGGGGCAACACAAAAATCCCAGAGCTGACTGAATCTGACAAAACGACATACCGTCAAGGAGCCTAAAAATTGGTCTTGATTGACGCATCGTGATATACCACGTTGGAACCCAAACCCCCAGTATTATTAGCACCCTGCTCTAAACCTACACAGTTGACCAGCCACTCACATAACCCGGTATTCATTCCTAATGTAATTGAACAATTTGTGATACAACCCAGAAAAGTGCCCCCCGGGTCCCAGATAATTCCCATGAGCATCCCCCAGGGCCTCATGTACTGCTGAAACTGAACCAATATGCTCTAAGCTATGTTCTGTGTTGGCTGCTGCCCCTACTCCGGAGCCTCCCAACCCACCCAGTGACTAATGTAATTACAAGGTGCGTTGAGGAATAATTCCACACCCGGGCACTCCCATTAGCAGGACAATAATGCTACAGTGCTGGATTCATCATAGGGAGTGAACCTCCCGTTCAGGACCCCCTAAACCGTGAACTATCTGCATCCAAGCCCAAGGTTCTGGGATAGGCCCCGTGCCTGCCTATCCCCCTACACGGAGCATCCAGACTCTACTCCATGTCCGCATCGATAGGCGCCCGCGTGCATGCGCCGTAATGGCAGTTAACCGTTCCATCACACAGGAGTTGTGTCACCTCTGCCCCTGATACTCGTGTTTTTTACCATTGCTGTCATGCCCATGCAAGTATTGGCCACAGGGTTTGGTCTTCCACCGTGCTCTGTGTCCCGCATTTGTGGTTCACAAAGCTCAAGAAGTTTGTTAAACTATTTTAATCGTAAAAGGGTGCCCTAACGGTACATATTGGCCTGGTGACTGAGTTGTGGCCTATGCCAAGTGCCCATTGCGCATGTACACAGTATCTAGAATGCCATTGCTATGGAAGCTTCCCATGGACATTACAATCCATTTCAAATCTTAATACTGTATAAACTCTCTACTAACCAAGCACAACCAAACAGCAACCAAAGGACAGGCAATGTCAAATGTTACATGGATTTTGTTGGGCGCCTACGCGCATTGCACCGAGTGCCCATTGCTGCTGTACATGCAGACATCACTGTGGAAGTTCCATTGTTTTAAACTATTTAAGTGCTTGAACCGCCCCGTTCCCCGCAATGCCCTCTCCCACCTCACACTTTCCCCTCCAGCTTCGGTGTGTGCCCCATCCTTCCGTGGCATTTATATTTTGTGCAGCCTGTCTGCAAATTACCCTAATATGTTTTTATCTTCCATTAATCTGTTTGTTACACAATTGGCAATATGTGTGTACATTTTGGGGCCCCGATTTTTTTTCAGAACTGCTCGACGAATATATGTGTTTTTAAATGACTGCGATTGGTGTTAGTAATGATGTCATCGCGCAGCTTAGCATGGGGCATGCATCCAATAGAAAGTCTTTGTTAACATTTGCATAATTATTATGGGGCGGTGTATTCTTCTCCTAAATGCTTCTGCTTTGCAAGAAATGAATCGCCCCGTCCCTCTGCTGCCTCTCACTGGAGCAGCGCGTGCCATCTGTGGGATCCCACTTCCAATGGGGAACTCAGAGGGAGGATTTCGGGCCGGCTCGCCTTTTATCTGAGTCTATTTTTGGAAACACTGTCATTTCCATATTTAGAAGTCATACCAGAGAGGGAGAACGACAGTAAGCCCGGGTTACAAAAGGAGGTGTGCGTGCGTATGGGTGCGCGCGCCTGTATGCATGTGCGCGAGAATGCGCGTGTTTTTTCTGTGCAATATGTGTGTCCGTGCGTTTCTGTGTTTGTGTAGGTGTCGAGGGCAGAGGTTCCGCATTCCTACCTCTGTGTGCATGCTTCTTTGTGTGTTTATCTCTCCAGGGCTGCCTCGATGTAGGCTTTAGTGTGCGTGTGTGTGTCTGTGGACCTATTAATGTCTTTCTATACGAGCATTCGTTATTGCTCATCACCCCTGCGGTTCATTTGTGCCCACACGTGTTTGTTTGTGCTTGTATGTGCGTGTGTGTTTTCACAGAACCGGCACATGCTTGGCCTGGACAAATGCCTCTCTTAAATGCCGATTAAAGTGGAGTTAAAAATAAACTTCTTTTCCACACGATCCTTGCGGCCCCCGCCCAGATAGGCACGTTCTTGGCATGCCTCTGGCAGTGGGTGGGGGAAACGTCTGCTTACCCACCGCAGCCGCATACCCCTTGGGCAGCACAGGTGCCCCGTGAGAGTTCAGCTGCCAGGAGAGTGGGCGGGAGATACTTATTCAAACACGGTTCTGCTGCAGACCCCTCTAGACCTGGGATTTAGACGTTTCCTAAAGCCGCCCTCCTGCAGCCTCTGTAACTGGAGCAGACGGACACACACACTCTGTAATATATCCTCTGGGACAAAGATCTACCAGCACATAAAATAACTTGCATTTGTAAAGCACACATTCTCCTTAGTGGTGAAATATTAAATGTTTATTGGCATCCAACTCATTGGTGCTATCTCTTTAGACTCAGCAGGATGAAATCTGAGTGGACCCACCAGGATTCGAGTCTGCGGCCATGTGGTCAAAAACCAGATGCTTGCAATCAATACATTAGTCTACTGAGTTATCCAAACCAACACAATGCATCACTCATCCTCAACCCAGCTTCATTTCCTCTTTCTCCCTGACTTCATGATTGTCTTTAACCAGGTACTGTGTTCTGCTGCCTTTTGACTAGGTTCGCGCTATAGAAATATCTTATACAGACATACATACAGACCCGGTATGGAAGAGGAGACCCTTGCAAAATCTGACGAGGGGCTCTTAAAATGGCACGTGCCACCTCACAGATAAATAAAAGACTTGGACCCAGAAGAGGCCCCTTGGGTGGGGACACCACTTTACTGCACAGGGGCTGCAGGACGCCATGTTGTGCCACTAACAGATCCCGGGCTCAATTGTGCCTCCATCCTGTAACCTAAATCCAGGACTGATGCGCACAGCAAAGGTTTGCAGTGGAATGAAGCATGTCAGGTGCGTTTGCTACTGATATTCCCTCCATCTCTGTTGAACCTTTGACAGAAATAAGGCTGAACGTGAACAGAGTTTGGGAACATCTTTCGGATGCATTGCCAACCCTATGCTACATTGTAGGGTATTACATTTGCTCCTCTCCTGATACCTCTGCGCCGCAGCCCTGAAGCATGATATGGAGGCTGCTTTTCCACCTTTCAGCTGAGAGAACAACCAGCAAGAACCAGAGTAACGGTGCAAAGTGCATATTTTGGTACTTTGCCGGTGCCACGCAGACTATCCAACTATTGGAGGCAGGGCTGGGAATCCTCTGAGTTCCCAGTTATGCCCTTTCAGTTAGCCTTGTTGTGATCGCTATTGGATGCTCTGGGCACGGGGGTGGTTGGACCTCGGCTAAGCTCTCCATGGCTGCAGGCTGCACCAGGAATGCTCCAAATTCTTTCTCTGTTAATAGCAGTTCAGAAGTTCTTTCATTCTTTGCAACCACCCTAATGCAGCAGAGCTCTGAGCCGAAGCCATGAGCCATGAGCCAGCCAGTCACCAATTTCACCCCTCTGATCAGTATTTGTCATGAAGAGTCATCATTGCAACTAGCCTCTGGCTGATAAAGGATTCCTGATTACCACTGAGCAGGGCTTAATTTGTTACGGCCCTTGTCAGTAAGCCACTGCAACTTTCACTGCCCATTGCCCCTGCCAGGGCTTCTATGACTGTGCCAACACAACTACTAACCATTACACTCCTATAAGTGTGACAATTCAGACTATTACTGGCCCTGAAAGGTATAAGAATGGCTTGAAAGACAGCTATTCATTTGTAATGTATATTGAATAAATAAATAGCTTATCTCTAAATTAGACAAACAGCACCACTTTGTGGAAGACTTTCACAAGTGCCGGTGTTGATAATTAAGTGCCGGAGTGCAGCACAGGAAACCACAGTCTCAAATTTAACACCGCCACTGAGGTCTGACATAAAAATGACGCGTGTGGAAAGAGTATTCTGACTTCTTGCCTGACACCCCTCTTCCATAGGCACTCAAATACAAAAGCTCATGTCACCTGTATTAGTTAACCCTGCAAAAGGCTGGCTTCAACCGGTTCCTTGTTTGAGGTGCTCTACTACTTTTACTCTGACACCGAGTTGTAACCCTGCAATGAACATCCCGTTCTTCTGATATGGAAGCCCAGCAACCTGAAGTACTCCCTGAACGCTTCAATGTAAGGTCGGCTCCCTCCTGAAAGCCATCATCTCCTCAGGTTCTGGATGGTCGCAGCCTGTATTTCCTCTGTGACCGCCACATCTCCCGCGTGAACGCTGAGTTACAGGCATGATTGTCCTAATGCTTCCAGTTCATGAATCGCTCCGGCTGCGCTTCCAAGTCTCTCACGAAGGAGTAGGGTGCTTCGATTACCATACAGCGCTTAACATGAGCTTTGGATGCCCGAAAGCATACTCCTGCATCCCTGGAGAATAAGACGCATTCATTCAGGCTTCAATATGGAGCCCAGCCTCGTCCCCTGTTTCGCAGAGCAATGAGGATATGAGTGCAGCATAAGTGGGAGGTACTAAGTCAGCCTTCAGGAAGTGGGAGGGCTGGTCTGGGCTTTGCAAGCAAGGCCTGGTTTTCTGATAAATTGAACTGGGTAATACTGCTCAAAGGTGTCAGGCAATGGAAGCCCGCTCCAGACCCCTAGCCTCTCTGTTAACCTTGCACTTGGCAATGGACAAAACAATGTCCAGTGACAAGGACCCTAGGAAAATAGGTAAACAAAGCAAGTGAAGGATAGATTAAATTAAATACTGGTAGTAGCACCGACTAATCTAAAACAAAAAGTGGAAAGTATACATCACTTATTGTAAACATAATATGGCATAATCGTGTTAAACTCTTGAAATACTTACTTCTCCTGGTCCGCAAGGTGGCAAGGACCCCAAAAGAGATTGTCTCCATGAGACAGAATCTCAGAAAATCATCTAAAGAGCTAAAGGCACCACAGATGAGAGAAACAGAGGAGAGAATTCCCCACAAATAGGAGGCTGAGGGAGGGAAGTGAGGAAAACAACAAAGGTATAATAAGAAAAAAAGGCCTGGTGGGAACTAAACATCAAATTATTAAAATCCACCAACACACACTGTTGACAGGCACTGACTGAATGTGCATACCAGCCACTTATATTGTCTGAGCCTCCCATGACCCGGAAGAGGAAACCATTCGGCTTTCCCTATTCAGGAAACCACTGGTGGGGTTATACCGGAGTGATGACAGAACACTTTATGACATATTCTCCAAGATGTAAGTTTACTTCAATTTAAGACGGCCTCCTGAGTTGGATATGGCACCTTAAGTACCATGTTTACCATGTGATAGATGGTATACAACCCCTGGCCTCCAGAGATGCCACGCCCTAATAAGTACTGAACTCGAGCCAATTGCCTCCTTTGGAATATAATGTTACTCTGCCCTTAAGAGGTGAGTTTATGGTAAGTGCTGCTACCACCCCTTAAGCAAGGGTTACGAGGAGTTTTCCAGGTCCTACTCACAACATGATTCCTGAGAGAAGGTTGAAATAGTAACTCAGCAGGGGTTCTGTGGCTGGCTACCACGTGTAGTGAAGTAAGTCTCCCACAAATGTGTCTATTAAAGGGCCCTTTTCAGTGAATTACATGTTTCATCCAGCAGGAGCTCCTCAGGGTCTCCTCAGACACTCTCACCCATTCCACCAAGATCCATTCACAGACCTACATGGACCACAGCACAGGCACTACATGTAACATCATCTCTGCAGACAAGCTTGACACCTTTACAAGACACAGCACACCTGCGCCATACACAGCACTACGGTGCCACATCTATGCCGTGTGGGCGTTATAGCAATGTCAACAATAATGACAACATATATGCAGGGAAAAAACAGCAACTCATACAGATTATCACTAGACAAAACACCTCTTCTGGAGGCTTGTGGGAGGCAGAAGGATGTATGCAGTACTGACTAACAGAGTAGAGGTCCATTAAACACGATCCAGACAATCCAATTAAAAAAAAAGTAACATTTAAAACATTTCAAACAAAATGTAGTCAACCCACAATAAATAAGGATATCCGAAATATATAAGAATAGAATATGTTTAATGTAAGACCAAGCGGGTGTCAGGAAGTTACGTTTAATTCTTAAAGTCAGGAAAAAGTAATTTACAATATAAGTAACAATCCCTAACATAATAAATACATTCATAAAAAACCCTGTAATTTTGAAGTATACATTCTGGTGAAAGAGTAAAGCAGGAATGCATTAAAAGGATTGGGACCTTCAAACCATCTCAAAAGGCACCCACAGAGATGAATGAAGCCGGAGTCGCCGAGGAACATATTTATGTCGAGACCAGGTCTATGGGGCATCTCTTCTTTCCTTCAACATCCAATCCCCCCTCTGGCATCTACTTCCCCGTCCTATCAGCCAATACAAAGCTCTACATTTCAAGTTATCAGCAGGGTACCCTGTCTCACCCAAGCACTCCCTAACAGCAGTAAGCGCCCAGTGCAGACGGCTTTGCTAATACACCTTTGCAGGCAAACACAGACACAACGGGCATCACATCTAGCAAGAGGAAGCCAGAGACACACTGCTTAATATGTCATGTAGTGTGCATCATGCACAGTCCTTATAATCATTAGTACCAATACCTTGGTTGGTGGTAGGAGAGCTCGTGGTTAATCTGTAAACGAAAACCCAAGCTAAGCTATTTGTGCCTATAGCATTGAGGCTGCCAACACAGTTTCTATAAAAAAACAAGCATTTGCAATGCAATAGGTCTCGCATTTGCGAGAGTTTAAGTTATTGGCATTGTAATATACAATGCCTTTTATTTATGGTTTGATAACTAACACATAAATAAAAGGCATTGTCATTTACAAAGCCAATAGCTCAAACTCTTGTAAATGGGAGACCTCGGTCACCATTGTTCCTGACTGCTTGGAAAGTGAAAGCGTGCAGCCAAATGCGATGCAGCGCGCGCAACGAAATTCGTTTTATTAATTTTTTTCGTAACTTACCTGAAATTGGCCGTTTGCCGCATTTTGCAACCCCCCACCCTGCCCCTCCTCTGCGCCACATCACCGTCCCAGTAAAACGCCCTATACGGGCCGTCACTGATTGTGCCCCACAGATCTTGCCCACTGCGACAAATGCAAGCATACCATGCATTACCAAAATTAAGTTTTAAAACCAAATATTACTATATGCTTGTGCAATCTAAAAACAAACAACAATAAAACCGATGTTCTGCTGTATCTGTAGTCCAACTGAGAAATATGCATTTGTCTGACTGAACACCTGCAGGAAGTTAAAAATCCTCTTTGTTTTGCTAATGCATGTATTGATATTATTGGAGTGCTGACCATCTCCCTCTTAGCTGTTTAAATATGGGGTAGAGTAGACATTCATATTTTCACAAAATTATTACCCTTCCATCCCCTGCACTTAACTGTTTACCTATTTTCAAGTTAGACTACTTTGGTTCATGAAATAATCGAAAACGAAGCATTTTGCTGTGGTGGTAAAAGTGAGACAGGGCGACATTAATCTATTGACTCAGCTGCACAATGTGCAACCACAAATCTTGGGGTCAGTCCCCACTTCCTCACTTGACTTAAGTGTGCCTCATTTTACTTGAGCGTCAAATCTGAACCCACCTGATGAAATTCAGGTCACGAAGTGTGCGATATGAAAACCTCCTCCGCAATACGGACAATAATGAGGCCCCACCTGGAACAGTACACATGACAAACCTAACTCTTAGTTTAAATAACGGAAATATTGTCAGGGCACTTCAGGTGGGAAAGCATTCTCGTTTAAAAAGTATTAGTTTAACGAATTCCAGTGTAGTGATATATTCTAACGAATTACAATTAAATAAAGGAGATAACCTATTTTACCCGGAAAGATTATTTAAAATACTTTCACGTTTCCTGTATCATTTACATGCTGAATCGTTTTATGGCTCGCTCCTGCTTTGGCACTTACACCCAAGCCAGACTTGAGGCTCAGCTCTGCTTGGATCTCGCTATGAATTTACGGGTTCGCTCATCTCTACCGTAATATCATGCTAAGGCCCGCATTGCCCGAGTTCTTCAATTTTGTGTAGGTCTGGGGGAGGGCAGAATCGCAAGTTCCTGCTAATTCTCCTGCCCCACGTCCCCCCCTCCCTCCCCCAACTCCCAGTCGTGTATTCACAATCTTTCTCCTCGGAAAGATTGTAAACCCAGAAATGCCATGTCTTTTTATGCGCATGTTTTCCTTAGCCCGGGGAGAAAACTGCTGACATTTTTCGCCCGGTCAGAGCAAGTGCAAAGTGTCAGCAGGGCTGCCGATGGGGAGTGAGGGGTGAGGTGGGGACAAGAGTGGGGGTTAGGACAGTAGGCGGAGCCTGGCATGTCCACTCTGACTGATCATGTCTCATTTAATGCCTGTCTGCCTGGGCTGCCTGGGGTCCGCAACTGAACGGGTGACTGCGTCAGCACTCGGATGTTAGGTGAATTTGAATGAGCTGCCTCCTCAGCCTCTCTGGGGTCTGGATATGTACTGAGTTTGCCAAGACAACTCTGCCTCCGAGAGAGGGTTTAGCAGAAGTGATGATAAGCGAGGCTGCGTTCACTGCCTACTGCATCCGATTCCCAAATACTTTGTCGTCTTAATCTCGGTCTGCTGTAAAGGACATTTCGGCGACTTTAAATAGTGATAAATCGGCAGCACAGTTGAGAGTAATAAACCCTTACATCTTTGAAGCCTTGCTTTGAAACATGATATTTGTGGGTTCCTTGGAGCAGCGCTTTAATGGATTTTCTGAGAAGAATCCTTTGTAGCTGTTGGAAGCAGTCCTAACACAAGCATTTGCAATGCAACAGGTCTCGCATTTACGCGAGTTTCAGCTATTGGCATTGTAATGACAATGCCTTTTACTTATGTTTTAAAAACGAAAACAAAAATAAAAGGCACCGTTATTTGCAATGTCAATAGCTCAAACTCACATAAATGCGAGACATATTTAATTACAAATGCTTGTTCCTAAAGTTAATACTTGCGGCCTCAAGGCTACAGCTGCCGACTTTGGAGCTGGAGAACCAGGTTCGAGCCTCGGCATCGACTAAGAATGCCGTGATTCTGTACAAATCACTTAAAATTCCCTTGCCTACCATAAATGAAGGTGTCCTCGTGTAATGTAACTGGTGCAGATGTAAAGCGCTCCACTACCGTGTTGTGTTCGCGTTGAAAAAATCTGCAAAAAAATACAAAACCTGCACCGGAGACGCCAGTGATGTCGATACTAGTTGGTTTCAGAATAAGGACTGGAACTGCGACAATTAGGGACGTTGTTATTAACAGTGGTGCGTTGCAGTGCCACTAGCTCCCACGGCACTCTCTTGATGTCTACTGTCTGTCTTTTACTATTCAACAAGGGAGCACGGGGGAACCCATTTTTCTGGGCTTTCCTTAGAGCCCATGTCACCGCCATTAGGTTGCTAGGACAAAGGGCTGTTGTTTTTAGCCTGGAAATAAAAGTTTGATTGGATGCTTCGGTGCATTGAATCCTTCTCACGCTCAGGCTGACAGGCCCTGGTCCAGAACAACGCTGCTGCAAGCCCGCCTCTTTCTGACATCACAACAGTGCATCCCTCCCCCCGTGACATCACGCCGTGCTAAAAAAGAACACAAACAGTATTTGCCGGTGAAGAGAACGGGAGGATAGAACACTGCGAGAAGCAGACCCCCTGCTGGTGGAGCAGAAATGGTGTCGCCCGTCACTGTGGTGAGTAATTCCGGTTGAAGAAGCGAGGATTTCAGGCGGGGCTCCTGTGAGCATGACGGAGCCCCGCGTGTTGCTGCGCTAGTGACCAGGTGAACAGGCCCCCCTGCCATGGGAAGCGCGTGTGCAGCGAGCAGTGAGTTCCCGTGAAGTAGCATGTTATGCGTCTGGGGGAGGGGGAAAGTGAAAGCAAGCCATGGCGTGCTGTGTTCATGCTGGGATAGGAGATGTGCACGCCTACGGAGTAGGGGACAGGAGATGTGCACATCGCGTGTCTGTAAGTGCGTGTTCACGGGCGCGTTCACATTTTCAGTCCAAACTGCGCGTGCACATCTCCTGTCTCCCTTCCGAAGCAAGTCAGTAACACTAGATCTTGCTAGCGACAGCGCTTTCGCGCTGCGTCGCTAGGCGAGACCTAATGAATCATCGAATGATAGGGGCAGGCAGACGCCAGAGACGGATTTTTACTGAAAGGCACACCTTATTAGGTTCAGCATAATTTCCAGAAATTAAATGAACAATCTATAGCAGCTCTGAATGTGTACCTTTTTGCGGTATTTTAAATAAGATAGAAGGTTCTTTGTTGTAAATACTTGTACCTTGATACCATATACATGCAAAAACCTTTTGTGATGTGAATTATCGTATGTGGGCTGAAAGGAGAACACATTTCCTCAGCCGCCCTAGACTTCACAGATCTGTGCCTATATTGTACCTCTCATTCACTGCTAATATAAGGATGCAGCAAGGTTAAAAATAATGCCCAGGAAAGCCGTATAACCCCAGGGCTGCAGGGCAAGGATTCCTGGCATTCTGCACTAAGAGGCATAATAGCTCCCTCGGCCGCCGCTTAGCCCTAGAGGGGCAATCAGGTGTTGGACTAGATTAATTGTGGATATGTTTACTGACTGCTGATGGTACCCTGCTTCCTCTTCCAAAGGCTCTTTTAACCGCACTAAAGGCAGAGGTCGGAGTGTGCGGGATCGGAGGAGTATGACATGCCCATCATTTTTTAATTTATGCAAAACCGTTCCCTTACTTTTGGTGAAAAGACAACTGTCCCAGGACAGTTAATTCTGGCAGTTAAAATGCTTCAGCTGAAGTGTAAGGCTGATAGTCTCCTGTGCTATGAAACCGATGGAAGGGCAGACAGCTAAACAAGCCATCTTGCCAGGGTGCCTGCTTGCCTGAAAGAAATGCAAATGTGCGCAACTGACCAAACTGCAAATGTAAAAGGTGATTGGGAGCCGGTACTTTATTTAATTGATGGAACCACTTGAAACTTTGCGATGACAAAGATTTATTCTTTTTGAATGGTAGTGCCAGAGAGTTACCAGCTGAGCTTTGAAGTGTGTGTGTTTAAGGGACAGTTATATAAAAAAAATCGCATTACCTATAATCTGGATAATACTAAAATCTATATTTTGGAAGCACCATTTTATCATAAAACGTTATGTGCATTTTGTAGCATTCCTTCTAATACGGTGTGTAATGCAAGTTAAAAATAATGACTTACATATTCACAGTGCTTTTTGTCACAGGCTTGGACCTCGTAGCACTAAAATACACACGTCTCTATTCTCTACTGCATCAACCAATATTTAAGACTGTTGCTCTCTGGTTACACACAGACTCTGCAGTGCATTAACTGATAGAGGTTTCATAATGTACTATAGTGCATTTTCCACCGATTAACCTAACCTTTTAAAATGAATTTCGCATTTAAGCTGCACATTATTTTAAATGTATCTACCTGAAGGTGAAAGACCAAAAAAATGTACATAATATTTTGGTTTTTTAGCCACACCTTTGAACCCGCCCCCATGGTCACTACCCCAGCCCCCATTGCATGCAGTATCACAGCTCCCAAACTTTTTTAATGTACGTCAACCGCTGAATAAAGGCATGTTTATTTAATGAGGATTTGATCTTGCTGTAATCGCTGTGTTCAGGGTTTGCTACTCTGTAACCATATGGGTTATAAATAAGGCTCCCTGTTTTCAGTTTTTATACAGATTTTCCCAGCTAAATACAGACAGAAAACAATGTGGTTTTTGTCTGCATTTATTTTTAAAAGTGGATAAATACAGAAAATTGTGCTTCTTTTAAGTGATTCTCCGTGCAGTCTTTCATGAATTATAGGCCAGCAGCTGAGCATATGGAGAGCAAGGGAAATTAAAAAAGAGGATGACATTTCTTTAAATAACACCATATGTCAACATACATTTATGGTATAATGCTAGTATTTACCAATGGATGTACTTTCATGTAATATTTGGCATCTGAAATAGCTAAAAAACGACAGACATCAAAGAACGAATGTGCGTTTATCAGTTAAATAGATATGGAAATCTACAGTTTTACAACTTCATTTTACACAAAACACTAAATAAATGTGGATAAATACAGATAAAATGGCGAAAAAATAAATATGGATAAATACAGATGGAATTGGCCCAAAAATAAATACCATAAAACCGGGAGCCCTAGTTATAAACATGTGGTTTTTTTCTTAAATTAGGTTCTGACCTCCTTCAACTCCAGAACGGTAATAGTCTCTATGGTACACCATTCGACATATTCACCAATATGTAGGAACAACCTGGAGGGAACATATCTACTGCTTTCTAGAACATATGCATATGACCAGTGTAATATCGGAAGGATCCATTCTGTTATGGCAACCTTCCTTCTACACATGGAACGTCAGAAAGCATTCCTGGTTGGCAGGAACAACAAGACTCACCAATATGCAGAGAACATGTAGCTTGACTTTAGGACCTCAGATTCCATGGATGAAGACCAGCTGAAAACCCATGTCATCCCTGAATACCTACACCACTGGGTAGAGATGGGTGTGCTGCCAGTGAAAGGAATCTGAGAAGAGATAGGGAAAGGGAGAGAAGGAAACACTGGACTGGCGCTCGCTCCTAAATGGAATTGTTCAGTCTAGAGATGTCACAGCACAACCTCTATGTAATAAAGATAGTTTACTCTCAGCAGCTGGAAAACAGAGAAGGGGAGGTGAATATATTAACCAGCTGGAGAAAATGGTAATTACAGATAAAGATACAAGCTTACCAGTTTTGGTAGCGGAGGTTGCCGTGTAGGGCCTTGGTTAAACCAGGAATCTAGCCATAGTCATAAGCCGCAGGAGGCTGCCATAAACACACTGGTGATAAAGAACTACAAAAGGCAACACACCAACAAAAGATAACGAGGCAAAAGGGAACCAAGAAGGGGAATAAATTAGAGAACTATGAAGGGAAAACAGAACATGCACAGGGAACAGCAAAGGGTGCGATCTGGTACATAAACAGAGTGAGCTAATGCAACTAACAACACATTGCCAGGTGAAGACTCTGGGCCCTCAATGATCTTAAATATGAGTCTGCCACTTTTGTCCCAGTAATGACCTTACCACCAGGTAGTGTGCAGGCGATTTCATGAAGTTAGTGGTTTAGAGTTCCTGATCTCATGAGTTTCCACTGACCTGTATTTCACCGATTCCAGCCCCGAGCATGATATACTGCCTGCTTTACCCTGAATCCTGAGAGACATCAACCTCCTGTCCACCTTTCAAGTCAGAATGTTAAAAGTCAACTTGGAGCTGAAGCACCAGAAAACAGAATTTGTCTTGATATTCAACAACAACAAACATGCCTAAGAAGGGATTACTACAATGAACCATGAGGCATAACCTCCAACTCATCAACATCGCTGAGTGCTTAGGATTCTGAGTCAAAAGCCATAAGGCGCTTATTGCTAAGAAGACACAGACAGCCTTCCACCAGCCCATACTTCTCTGCAAAATTAAAGTATACCATCCAGATCAAAATCACCAAGAACCCGGTGGTGTCACATCTAGACAGCAACAATTCAAGAAGAAAGAGAAACTTTCAAGCAATACGACTATTCAAGGGACTGGGAAAGTATGAGCGGATCACAGACCCATGTGAGGAAAAAGTTTGGATCCCCTAAAAGCCTGGGACATTGTCAGTCTTGAATCAAAAAATGAAAGAAGGAAACTATAATAAGACAAGTCTTTATTTGCTATGCACCGTGGATCAGAAAGTGCATCCCACTCAGATGCGATAAACGCCTTCACTCTTCTTCTTCAGAAAAAAGCTACAAATATTCTTCAGACCTCATTCAGGAGTATCCCACTTACTTATCTTGCATAAGTTCGTACAACAAATATAGGACTAACTCTGTTTTGGGTGCAAACTTCTCGTTGAGCCACAAATGAGATTCAATGCTGGGTGGCATTTTGTTCTTGTGCAACTTGAATGCCCAGACCTACTTGCCCACAATGTTATAACAGGTAATTCATGGGTGTGGATCTTGATGGCAATTATCATCAAATTCTGATTTGCGTACCCAGAATTGCATTCCAGGATGCAAAATTCCTACTTGTGCCATCGTGGAATGATTTACAAACTGTTTCCAGATTTTACATGCTGGGAATTTGTGGACAAATATTACAGGGTACGCAGTTTATACATTGGCAAATAGCACATTTCCAAATAGAGTATAGGCAAAGGCCATCATACTTGTAACCCGAGTTTGGGAGCAAAGAGAAGTTTTCATTCAAAACGGAAGTAACTGGTGGTGCCTGGTGCTAACCAGGGCTCAGAGAAAGGGTTGGGCGTCAGGATGTGGGGGTGTGAGTTATTATTAAAACTTATTTTTATTGTGGGGGTGTGAGTTAATGTGCTGATCTGTGTTTTAAGTGCTCCACAGGGAAGAAAGAGAGTGTGCAACGTAGCATGAGACAAGGGGACATGCTGAGGATATCGTTTAAGCCTCACACGGTATTTGGCCAAAATATTCAGTTGTAAGTATAGGGAGACAGAAGTATCCGAAAAATAATATTATGATACAAAAATATAATGATGCAGAAATATCAGTGTCAAGAATATCATTTTTTTAAAGTCAGTAATATTGATGTTAAGAATATTACTGTTAATATCGTTTTCAATAACATAGTTGTACACATTGTTTTTTAAATAATTTCAATATGTTTAGTTCATGTATTAATTTAATGTGTCACTATTGTTTGTATAATGGTTATACATTTTATAATAATTTGTAAGTTTAAGGGGCCCATTATGTTCACGGGCAGATCGCCACTGCCAGGTCGGTGGTGGTCACCGCCGGGCCGGTGGTGGCGATCCACCCGCCAAATGACAAATCTTCACCACCGCCATATTAGTATAGTGAGGGGCACCGCGGCGGACGGAAAGTCCGTCCGCCTCTTTTCCACCAGTCGGATTGCTGGCTGGGTGTAAAAGGGATTGGTAACGGTGGCGGTGCATTTTCAGGATGCATGCCTTTCCTTGGCGGAGACTCCGCCATGGAAAGGCATGCGGGAAATCACCGCGAGGGCCCATTGTGGGACCCTGGGGTGTGGGGGGGTAGCTGCACTGGGGGCTTCCCATGATACCCCCCATCATTGAGATGCACAAGGTGGCAGGCTCCGTGCGGTGCCTGTCATGTTGTGCATGGCAATGCACAGCATGGGCTTCAACATTGCGGCGGGCGCTGCTAACAGCATTGTCCGCCGCAATGTTGAAGTCGAGGAGGCGCCCGCCAGTGTGGCGGGCGCATCCTAATTTGCCTAGCGGGACCACCGCAACTTCGGCGGTCGGTCCCGTGCTCCATTGCGGTGGCGGGCAGACGGACTTTCGTAATAGGCCCCTAAGTGATTTAGAATTGTTCATTTGATGCTGGTAGTAATTTAGAATTTTGTAGCAGGTTGTTGGGTTTGTAGGGAAATCGGATGAGAAGTGAATTAAGTAATAACTAACTATTAATTTATTATGTGATTGATATTATTTATGTACATTATGTAATACTGATGTATTTCACTTATATTTTAGGTGAGGGTTGCTACTTTTGTAGAGGTAGAGGATGGAAAATTAATTATGAAATAATTAATTAACAATTAATTATTAATGTATTATTAATTATTGATTTATTTACTATTTATGCAATAATCATATATTTTGGTTATACATTAGGGTGCCGATTCCGAGCGGGTAAAAAAAGTTCCCATACGTCTCGTATCCGTATATTTTTACGTACGAATTGTACAAGTCCCGTCCCACCGGTGAAGTACGATTCGTACGTGAAAAATACATACGAATCGCTTCGGGAAAAGGTCTACGAGACGTACCCGGACAGTTTTACGTACAAATTGTAAAACTGAAGTACGAGCGCACAAGTACGATCCGTACCGCCCTTCCGAATACACAAGCGTATGGAAAATGTCTCGTACGGAGCGAACTCCGTACCACTCGTATCCGGGTAAACTTGTGCCTGGGATACGAGTCGTACAGCCCCCACCCCTCCCCCGCATATGTCCGCACGTACCCCCAAATGTCAGCACCGTACCCCCGTATGTCAGCACCGTCCCCCCCATGTCCGCACCGTACCCCAGGTCCGTACCTCAGCCCCGTACTTGTACGCACCGTACCCCAGCACCGTACCCCAGCCCTGTACTTGTACGCACCATACCCCAGCACCATACTCCAGCCCCGTACTTGGACGCACCATACACCAGCACCGTACCCCAGCCCTGTACTTGTACGCACCATACCCCACCACCGTACACCAGCCCCGTACTTGGACGCACCATACCCCAGCACCGTACCCCAGCCCCGTACTTGGACGTACCGTACCCCACCACCGTACCCCAGCCCCGTACTTGGACACACCGTACCCCAGCACCGTACCCCAGCCCCGTACTTGGACGCACCGTACCCCACCACCGTCCCCTTGCCCCGTACTTGTACGCACCGTACCCCACCACCGTACACCAGCCCCGTACTTGGACGCACCGTACCCCACCACCGTACACCAGCCCCGTACTTGGACGCACCGTACCCCAGCACGGTACCCCAGCCCCGTACTTGTACGCACCGTACCCCAGCTCCGTACTTGGACACACCGTACCCCACCACCGTACCCCAGCCCCATACTTGGACGCACCGTACCCCACCACCGTACCCCAGCCCCGTACTTGGACGCACCGTACCCCAGCACCGTACCCCAGCCCCGTACTTGGACGCACCGTACCCCACCACCGTACCCCAGTCCCGTACTTGGACGCACCTTACCCCAGCACCGTCCCCCAGCATCACGTATGTACGGACTTTACAACAACATTGCATATGCGAGCACGGTACAACAACATCGTGTATGTGCGCACCTTACATACGTGAAAACGACTCGTACTGAACCAGGACACTGTAAAACAGCACAAGGAGGGTCAATTCGACTCGCACAACACCACAAAACACGTCTACAGTAGAAAATACATCTAAATGACTGACCTGGCCCATCCAAACAGGCAAACAGAGGCCCAAACTCACAACCACCTCTTATAACACACTCACCAAAATTTCAAACTCAGGCACACCCACAAATGGACCAATAAAAAGGACCCACACACACAAACCATGAGCCTTTGCAACAGACTCACTGCAGCTACAGAGCATACCCCAACAAATGCACCCATACACCTTAACATATACACCTTCACACACACTCCTTCACACATACCCCCTCTTCACATTCCCACACACACCTTCACATTCACACCCACACACCCACAACCATCCACACCCTCACCCCACACCATGCCCACAGACAAGAATCCAAAGTTCACAAGGGAGGAGCTGGACATCCTTGTCAACGAAGTCATCAGAGTCGAGCCACAGCTCTTTGGAACATTGGTCAGACAGACCAGCATAGCCGAAAAATCACGCCTGTGGCAGAGGATCGTCGATAGGTTGAATGCTGTTGCGCCCATCAGAAGGACCAGGAATGAATGCCAAGCCAGGTGGAATGATCTGCGGAGGGCAGTCAAGCGCAAAATGAACGAGGACTACGCCCAGAGCAACATCAGTGGAGCTGGGCGGCCCCGCAGACCGGTACATTACCATCCCTGGGAGGAGAAGGTGATGGCCTTGCTTCCGCTGGTAGGAGTACACGGAGTCGAAGGAGTTGCAGAGTCTGGTGAGTACACAAACAACTAACCTAACATGGGGGAAATGGCATCCACACCCCAACTACACCAAATGCACGCAACTACCCCCAAGCCCTCACCGGACACAACCACACTCAAAAACAACGCTCATGCCACTAACATGTGTATGCCCCATTCACAAAGCAAGGCCATGCCATGTCCCAGGCTACACGAACCACAAACCCAAGACTGGATACCGGGATGCTGGGAGGGTGGGGCTCACAAAACACATTGTTCAACTCAGAAGCAGACACCATTGCCCTCAGTCCATATGGCCCAGGTACATACCCATGCACCATTCTCAATGCACAGGGACTGGTTAAGTACTGACAAGGTAGCTGATACTTGGCCCTGCTGTAGGCAGCACAATGCCCTCCTGTGACCACTGTAAACTCAAACACCAACACCACAAGCTCAGATATCTAGGACAGGAACTCACACTCACTGTCATGGCAGCATGCTCCATGAGGGGACAGATACATCACCTGGGAGACCCAATGCCAAATCACACTACACCCACCAGCAGGCCCTGTCACACACACCCCTTACACAAGCACACCCCCTCGGGGCAGGGAATGGATTTACCCACTCTCACAATGGACATGTGACACAACAAGACCAATCCATAGCCAAAGAAGCATCCAAGCCAAAATTCTACATGTCAAACCCTCATGAGAACATATCAATCTGTCCCCCGCAACATACCCATCCACAAGTGAACATTGGGGGGAATGCTAGGCACATACAACTACCTGAAGGAACTGTGCCAACTTGAATATGTATGAAACATGGATGCCGCATGAAACAGCATCAATATTGTCTCTCTCTCTCTCACACAGGGCAACGTCATGGATCTCCCCCCAACAATGGGGGGGAAGAATCACAGTCCCAGGCTCTGGAGGAACCTGATCCCACCGGCAGCGACGCCTCTCAACACTCCGTGGATGACCCCCACCCACCTGGACCCTCTGGTGCCCCAGCCCCTGCAGCACCTGCTTCAGGTACATCTGTGCCAACCACCACCCCATTACTGCCACATCCCAGGAGACACCCAGGAGCCCTGCCCACACAGAACAACTGAGCCAGTCTGACCTGGAGGGACAAGGTTCTCCGGGCACCCAGGAGGAGGCAGACAACCCCGCAACTGCCATCCCTCAGGGGTCCCGTAGACCCGATGTGCCCACAACGGCAGGCCAGGCTCGTGTGGGCAGGGGTGGTGGGAGTGGAGGCAGGCGGAGGCGAGAACCTGACCAGCCAGCTGAAGAGGCCGGTATGTCACACATACGCAACATCATGGACGCATACCGGCGTGACACCAGGGCCATCATCCAGGTAGTGGAGACCCTCACAGAGATTAAGAACCAGCAGGCCGAGCAACACGCCAGTCAACAACAACACCAAGGACGGATGGAGGCAAGACTGGCTGAGCTTCTGGCGGTGCAAACGGACATAAGCCGTTCACTCTGTCGGATCGCCGACAACATGGCCAACGCTCCCTGTGCCACCAGGCGAAGACCACCACCAGCCACAGGGAGGGAGGAGGAGGAGGATTCATCCGACGGAGCGTCCCAAGCATCGTCAAGGCCTGCATCTGAGGGTCCCGCGAGGAAGGTGGGTCGTCCACGCAAAAGACCGTGAGAGGCAGCGGACCATCCACATCTCCCAGGTCACCTGGCCTGGCACCTGGCCTTCATGCGCAACAGCAGCACCTCATTCACTGACATTCTCTGCCACATGGACTTGCTGGTCACAGTCTGACCAATGATGACAAACACTGTGGTCTGGACTCTGATGACTTCAAATGCCTAGGATCCCATCTCCCCCTGTGAACTTTGGATTCTATGCACACTGTATAACACCTATTTTTTCCCACCAAACACACCCCCCACGGAGAATAAAACTACATTTCTTTAATTAGATGTTGCAGTCATTTTGCATGAGTCCACAACATACGTGTGGGGAAATGTCAAACTATGCCTGAGTGTTGAACTAACTCCAGCCATCCATACCCTGGGATCTGAGTCGAGTACAGGACATACATGGGTCACAATGTATCATCCAATACAGACATGGAGCACAATACTCACCCGTGATGGCCTCAAGCTGCTGAGGGGGGGGCTTGTAATACTGTGCGGACAGACCAATTTGGAAGAGTATCATTAAGGCATAGAGGTCATGGATCATGTGGAGGTTCCCGGGGAGGGAGTCCCAGGTATGTTTGGCCAGGTGGGAGAACTATGTCCTGCATGCTGGAGTTCGGTGGATGTGAAGAATGGTGGCCAGGGCAAGGTTGGATGCACGGAGTTGGCCCAACGGTGTCTCGGATGACAGACGTCCAAGGTTGGTTTGGGGTCTGGAGTTGTGGACTGCCTCCTGAGTGTGGGTGAGGAGTCTGAAGGTCATCCTGCAGCAGACAGTGATCCATTGCAGCTATCTCAGGTGGACGGTGATGCGGCTGGGGCGCGGGATGTTGCAGCTGAGGTGTGCAGATGCACCCTGGATGTGGACAAGTTTTCCGGGAGTTTGGCTGTACTTGCTCCGTAGAGGGTGGGGCTGTAGTTGACACGGCTGGTGTTGTGGACCTGGGGTCTTGCCTTGGAGTGGATCTATCTGTGGATCATGTGCATCATGCGGAGGGTGTTGCAGCATGAGGAACAGATGCTGGTGAGTTGCATGGCAATTGTGAGCGACGAGTCCATGATGCACACCATCTTGTGTGCGTGGCCACTGGGTGCTGGTGCAGTGTCCTGGCGGGTGGGACACAAGGAGTTGACCCAGCTGTAAGGGGACAATCCTCAGATGATTACCTCAGTCCTGTACAAGTCCAGCCTCAGGTGGCTGATGTTCAGCCATTCATCAACGGACCTCATGCCTTCTTGAAGGTTGGAACTGGCAATGGCTGCGTCTTTGGTGAGGGTGAGGAGCAGCTGGCTGTCAATGGCATACGAGATGATGATGAGGTTGTGTGCGCATGTGATGGTGGAGAGGGGGGTCCTAGACATATTGAAGATTGACACGCTGAGAGATGATCCCTGGGCTATGTGCCAGATGACGCCACTATATTACATGCTGAAGGCTTGAGTCCCACTCCCATGGCCTTGCTGGTGAGCTACTTGGTGATTTCATCCTGGTCCATCCCCTGGATACCAGTGTTCGAGATGTGTGAGCTGACAGTGTGTGAGCACATCGTGCATAATGCTGTGGAGAGGTCAAGGGGGGTGGCCTCACCATTGTTGAGCAGGGCAAAGTTGTCGGTGTTGGTGGCAATGATGACGGTTGCAGTGGGGTGATTACTGTGGAAGACGGTCTTGTGCAGGTTGCCTGAAGCTCTTTGCGTGGAGGAAGTTTGTCAGTTGCTCGTTGACTGTCTTCCTGATGACATTAGCTGGCTAGGGAAGCACGGTGATGTTCCTTGAGAGCCAGCGTTCCTGCCGTCCATTGTCTAAGAAGGGCCTGGGTCACTGCATGCCTCTATCTACCATGGAATGTGGCTAACTCAAATGATACATACATGACATGCTGGACGGGGGCTACAAGGATGGGGAATGATGTGGTTGAGATGTTGTGTGGGAAGGTGCCTGATGGAGATCCCCAGGGGATGTTGCACATGAGCCGGGTGTTGTATCTGCTGAGGATGGAAGTCCAAAACCTTAGGGGGTTTGTCCAGCGTATAATAGTGCGTTCTGCCTCTGTGTGCCAAGGCTTGCGTGTATGTCCATGAGCTTGCAGTGTTAGAAAGTTGCAAGGGATTGGCTGAGCCTTGCAAGGGTGGGGTGTCTTTTGGATGGAGAGCTGATGTCAGTGCACACACGATGCTGATGAGCTCCTTGATGTTGTGCGGTTTTTTGGCCTCGGCCCCATCTGAAGGATCTCCAATTGTCCTTGCTGATATGGTGATGGATGTGTGTGCCGTTTTCCAGGGTTGTAAGGCCACTGATGGTTATTTGTGTTGCAAGCTGGGCACACGAGTCCTGCTAGACGTGCATGAGTCCAGTAGGTCTGCCTTGTCCCAGGTGGCTTAATTGTTGAGGTGCGTCACAGGAAAGTCCTTCAACATGGCTAGATTGTTGCCTCAGTTGCTGATCCAGTGTGTGAGGTTGCCGGGTGTGGCGGTGGTGTTGGTTCCAGTGTCCCACACAGCATGTCTGTGTTGACTTACATCAAGCATCTTTTGGGGATTGGTAGCGGGGTGTGTGTCACTGTGTTGCTCAACGGAGATGTGGATGCTAATGTGGATGGACCAATGATGGATGCTGATGTGGTTCTCATCCAGCCAGAAGTTCCTGGCCCACAGCCACATGTATCCTGTGGATGTGAGGGCGTGCGTGACGATGGACGTGTTGATGGCTTTGCGGAATTGTGGATGTAGGCCTGGAGATCTGTAGATGAGTGTTACTCTGAGGGTCTTCAGGGGGTTTGTGCTAAACCGGATTTGGGACCCTGAGTGCGTACTTGGGAATAGATATCAATTCATCCTCCGGGATTGTTAGTGCCGTCCCTGCGGGTGGTCTTGTATCCGTCTGAGATGGCAATGAAGAAGTTGTGTGCTGAGGATGCTTTCATCCAGGTCACTGTCATGAAGGTGATGTGTGGGCCTGTTGTGTTGAGGAGGTAACAGAGTCCCATGGCGTGCTGGTGGACGGTGCCGGTGTGGAGTGGGAGGGACATGACCTGGTTGGTGTGACAGGGTCTGGAAGGCGGGGCAGCGCTGTGTAGGCAGTTGGAGTTGCACACTCAGCATGCAAAGGTGTCGTGTGGGCGCTTAGGGTATGCCTGAGAGCAGGTGGTTGATTTTCGGTTGGACATTGCTTGGAGGGTGGCTGCAACATGAGACAGTTGTGTGCTGTGGGTCATGCAAGGACATGAGGGTTGTGCAATGTGCACGTTGCATGCGCTGACGGTCCTGCCTTTGGCACCGCGTGGCCGCAACAGTGGCACATACAAGCTGATGACAGCCGAATGAATGGGTGGAGGGAGGAAGGGAGGAGCATCTTGGAGGCGTGTGGGTTGCCGAATCCGGGAACTTGGTGGGCCCTTGCTGCAGGGGCCACAGCAGCAGGTGGCATGTACTGGATACTAGGCCGAAAGTAGCACACAAAGACAAGGATGTCAGAAAGGACAACTGCAACAGGCGTATGTAACGGAAGGAGTGTCCGGTTACTCATGGCACACCCAGAGAAAATGGATGAACAATCACCAAAGATGACTGACACAGGATCAGGAAACAGAAGGCCGAGCTGCGCACAGGAGACACACCCTCAGCAGGCATTGACGGCCCGTTGGGGGGACCAACCGGCCCAAATACATCCACAACCATGGACTTCATGCACAATAGAGATTATAATCCATGAAGAACTGCATGCATGTTGCCAAACTACACATAGACTCATATGCACAATCTTTGACAACTATGCCAGAGATGACGCATGCAAAGTGGCAAGAGACCTGCATTGACAGAGATGAGGCACTTTGGAGGGTGAGGAACACCTTTATTACTCAGGCTCACACTAAGGGAAATGCATCAATATGAACAGACTCACAGGTCATTTTACTGAACATGTGGGACCTACGCTGGACACCCCCTTCACAACACGGATGTTGTAAATCCAAATGAACTGGCACACAAGTTAAGGGGATGAGCCAAACACCTCCTGCTGCACACGGAGAGGCTGCAATTCCCCATTGAGCCTGTTATGGGGATGTCCCACACTATGTCCACCTGTAGCATCCTGTATGTTTCAGAGGGAAGTTTTACACACATTGATGCCTTCATCAGAATCCAAAAACCATTACAGATGACTGTCACGAAGGGTGTCTATCAATTCATGGGAGTCATGCTACAAGTTATGTGCCCCATGATGAGTCGACATGTATGCATGGTAACACAACATGCAAAGGAGCAGTCCCCACACATTCAAAACACGTACCACACCCAAAATGCCTTGCTGCAATCCTTACCCAAAATGACATTTCCCCATGTCCATGTATGGAACGCTGATTCAGCACACGTTGCAATACTCTTGAGGAATAACAGGAAGACAACGATGACACGAGCAGACAACATGCGCAAGAAACTGGGAATGACAGACACACAAGACGTCAGCTAAAAGATTTTTCTCCGCATACATGGTCATTTACTCAACAGGAACAATGTTGTCCCCATGCTAATTTAAAAGAAAGTGTCTCCGCTAAAATGTGTGGAATGACATCATCACTCGAGTGACACATCAGAACACACATCTAAGTCACTTAGCATACAGTCAGCTGGACACACACATTGCAACACATGCCACCCAAGGCTACAAGCGTGCACACTCAGACCTAGTGACTCACCATTATGAGAAGAAGTTGCGTATGAGCTGACTCTGGATATCCTCCTCCTCCTCCTCCTCACTTGCCTCGTGACCAAGCCCTTCATCCTCCACAGGTGGATGTTCCTGCTCATCCTGCTCCAGGATGAGTGGCACTGCCTTCTCCACTGCCATGTTGTGCAGCATGCAGCACACGAGGAAGATTTTGCAGACCTTCGCCGGTGCATATGGGAGGGACCCGCCTGACTTGTGAAGGCACAGGAATCGGCTCTTCAGGAGGCCAAACGTCCTATCAATCACTCGCCTGGTCTACCCGTGTGCATTGTTGTACCGGTGATCTGCAGCTGATCTTGGGTTGCGGAGAGGCGTCATCAGCCATGGCATGTTGGGATAGCCAGAGTCCCCTACATGGAAACATCATGTAAATAAGTGGGTCAGGAGATGCCGTAAGAGCCAAAGATACCGCAACACACAGGACAAACAGAGTATTCCCACCTACAAGACATGCTCGTTCGTTGTGCAGCCGCAGCATGATTTGTGGCACCCTGCTACGCCTCATGATGTAGGCATTGTGTGCTGACCCTGGAAATCAGCATGTTAGGAAGACACACCACAAGGGCATTTATAGAGTGGTAATGTTTACGGTTGCGATAGGCTACCTCCTGTGCCTGTGGTGGTACCAAAGCCACATGTGTCCCATCAATGGACCCAATGACATGGGGCATCCCTCCCAGGGCATAGAAATCACCCTTGACACCTGTCAACTCCTCAGGAGTCGGAAAATGGATGAATTCATCCAGGTGCTACAACAAGGCTGCCAAAACATCACGCAGGACACGGCTGAACATTGTCTGTGACATGCCACCAACATCAGCTATGGTGAATTGAAACGTACCTGTGGCAAAGAAATGTAGGGCTGCCATCACCTTCATCTTGGGGGTCAGCGCAGTAGGATACCTGTGCCGCGGTTGGAGGTGTGGTGCCACCTTGGCGGTCAAGTCCTCAATCAACTGTTGAGTGAATCTGTAACGTCGGATGCAGGCACGTTCCCTCATGGCACCCAAGTCTGGCATTGGTCGGGGGACAGGCGGTGCCCTGCAGAAAATTGTAATGAATAACGAAGATTGAGAGCATAACAACATCAATGTCAATGAACAGAGCACATGCTCAACTGCTACTACACATCTGCTAAATACAGAGTCTGGTCTGTGCAATACATCCAGGACACGTATGCCAGCTTGGTGATACTCCTATGGAAAGCCACATACAGCCGTTGATTGGCAATTCTACATGACATGCCCTGAAACGAGCTTGGGGCCAGTCTGAGTGAACAGCCAGAGACATCACAGGAGTGACATACATCCACATAGCTGCATTTGAAGGATGTCATCTCATACAGACAGCTGACGGCAAGCTAGACGCACAGGTCACATGGAATGTCAAATGTACAGATTACACACATTGCGATGAAGGGGTACACATGAAAACAGAAAACACAGACATTGAGACGACGCAGATATGTCCTCATGTCAAAATATCATGTTCGATGCACACAGACACTGCTTACGTGGGAATCCACATGTGGTATGGTGTGCGTATATGTGTGCCATGCCCATCTCCACACAGACACATGTTGGATGCAGCAACAGCAGATGTAGTTGACGGAACACCAACAGCAAGCTCATGGGAACACATGACACACACATGACATAGTCACATCGGGGCATACTGATCGTTAAATGTCAGTTGTTAGTGTCCCTGTCCCTGGCATCAGGGGACAGTTGTGGGTGGTGGTGACTGTGCCATACCAGTGATGCTGTGCTTGACACGTTTGTACTACAGGCACACATGTGCAAAGTGTGAAGGGGAAGTGTGCCACATAGTGCCCCATGACACATGACATGTGTACACAGGTCATCACACATCAATTGTGCAACTACATGAGGAGACATGTGCAATATCACTGCCTGACACACCTAGGCCCTGCACATGAAAGTCTGCAATGACAATGACTTGATGCACAGCCTTGTGCGAGTCTGAGACCTCCATTCCTTTCGTGTGCGCCTCCTATCACCATTGTAAGCGTGTGAAACGCACCATACACACGCTCCGAGAGCGTGTGTACGGTTCCTATCACTATTGTAGTGGTGCCGTAGGAGTACGCGTGGTACGGACCGTACACACATCGTGTGTACGGTCCGTATCACTATAGTAGTGGTGCCGTAGGAGTACGCGTGTGTGTACAGTCCGTACCATGCCTACTCCTACGGCACCATTACTATAGTGATACGGACGACGTGTGTACGGTCTGTATCACTATAGTAGTGGTGCCGTAGGAGTACACGTGGTACGGACCGTACACACATCGTGTGTACGGTCCGTATCACTATAGTAGTGGTGCCATAGGAGTACGCGTGGTACGGACCGTACACACACGTGTACTCCTATGGCACCACTACTATAGTGATACGGACCGTACACACGCTCGGAGGGCGTGTGTACGGTTCGTATCACTATTGTAGTGGTGCCGTAGGAGTATGCATGGTACGGACCGTACACACATCATGTGTACGGTCCGTATCACTATAGTAGTGGTGCCGTAGGAGTACGCGTGGTACGGACCGTACACACGTCGTGTGTACGGTCCGTATCACTATAGTAGTGGTGCCGTAGGAGTACGCGTGGTACGGACCGTACACACACGCGTACTCCTACGGCACCACTACTATAGTGATACGGACCGTACACATGCTCGGAGGGCGTGTGTACGGTTTGTATCACTATTGTAGTGGTGCCGTAGGAGTACGCGTGGTACGGACCGTACACACCTCGTGTGTACGGTCCGTATCACTATAGTAGTGGTGCCGTAGGAGTACGCGTGGTAGGGACCGTACACACATGCGTACTCCTACGGCACCACTACTATAGTGATACGGACCGTACACACGCTCGGAGGGCATGTGTACGGTTCGTATCACTATTGTAGTGGTGCCGTACGTGTACGTGTGAAACGCACCGTACATGTTTTTTGGAATCAAAAATTGCATAGGGGACAAGTATTAGGCCCAAAATGCATGCTGGTTGTCATGGATACAGAGATTTCAGTTGCAATGTGGCCATCATGTGGACTGGAAAAGTCAGTTGGCCCAAAAATGACAATGTTGCAAAGTGGGGTTTGCCTTGCTATGATGCTCAAAATTTGAACCATGCAAATTTGTGTCATTGGTGTATGTTTAAAGGGATTGGAGGAAACTTAGGATGCAAATGAGTCTGACCAATCACACTGTACTCCTGTAAATGAAAGCCCCCAGCAAGACAGATATAAGTCAGCCAGAACCCATGAGAGGGCACTTGCCTGCACAACTTTCCTGTCGACAACACTGCTGCTGTCTGTGCTTCCTCTGGCACCATGACAAGGTCTGTGGAGAAGGCCCAGCCATTCACACTTGAGGAGAATGAGGCTTTGCTGAATGTCCTCCTCCCACAGTACCCCAGTCTGTATGGGAGACCAGGGGAGGAGGTGAGTGCTGACTCCTCTACCTTTGACTGTGCACCTTTTTTGTAACTGTCACTTCTGACATTGTGTCCAGGTGTGACAGACATGCAATGTTGTTTAGAGTGGGTCCCGGGGGGGGGGAAAGGCGTATGTCTCTCATGCAGAGCATGATGTAATTCATGTGTGCAGTCCTCACTTGCATTGTGCTTACTGTGACATTCACTGCATAGTGCATGACACATTCAGCCTGGCAAATCCTTTGTGACATTTTTGGTCTATTGTCCTGAGGTGATTCAGTGGTCCCCCTGGTGTCACAGGTGACTGTACCCACAGATGTGGGTGAGTTGAGTAGAGCTGTGATGAGAGTGTCCAAGTGATGTGTACGCCCCCTGGACATTGATGTGTGTGAATGTTCCTTGTCATGTGAGTGAGTGTCTATGTGAAGTGTTGCACCACAGCTGCATGGAGGAGGCAACAGCTCTACCCATCTGATGTGAGAAGTAAGCCGTGCTGTGTGTCTGACTTGCTGAGCTAGCCCGACACCTGTGACACCCCACAGGCAAGTGGCACATGTGCAGAGTGAGGTTTGTATCCGCTGTTGCCAATGGCAGGTGATTGATCTGTGCCTGTGTGTGTCTGTGTACTCTGCTGAGGTTGTGTCAGTGGCCTGGGGCATGTAACTGCTTTGAAGTGCTGTCCATCAGCCTGGTGTTGCATGTGATGCACACTGTGTGCCATGATCAGGGAGTGTGTCGCACCCCTCATGCCACCTGTGTACTTTCAATGTCATGTAGCGCATTGGGGCTTCCACAGAGGCCAATGTCCATATGATAAAGATGCAATTCCTTGGCAGCATCCTATGCCCTGTTCAACATATCAAAGATGTTCAAATGTGTGTCTCTGTGACATGGAGCAGGTGTAGTGATGTTGTCTCACTTTGTCATCCTCACAGGTAACTGCCTACGAGAAGGGGATGATCTGGAAGCGGATCATCAGGGCCATGAGATCGGCGGGGGATCAAAGTCGGCGCCTAGCCCAAGTCAGAAATCGGTTGCAGGACATCCGGTGCAGGACCCGGCGGATCGCCCGGGTCCAGCTGGAGCTCTCACCTCCACACCCCCACGGCGGGTGCCGACGCCTGACCCCCCACATGACGGGTGTCCTGGCGGTGGTCTTCCCTGACCTGGATAGGTAGTTACAGGAGAGACAGCAGCAAGGAGGGGGTAGGTACATGTGTGTTTGTTGTGTTGTGTGTCACCAGCTTTTGGAAGTGCTCTGTCACCTGGATACACTGCAAGGGTTTATATGTGCAGTGCATATTCTGTTCCCCAAAGTCAACCGGTGCTCTTATTCATCCCTTCCCCTCCTTGACATGTGTCCCCTGGTCTGTGTGTAATCACTATTGCACATGGTCATCTAGGCTGCCAGTTAATCCAAGTGCACATTGCTTTCTGCATCATGTGTGAGGGTGGTCTGTGACATGTGTTGGTACCTTGCCTGTGCCCTGTCCTGTTCAGTCATTTGGGGGTCCATATTAGTTGGCACTGATGCTGAGTCTCAACATAGGAGTGTGAGGTTTCAAATCAAACAGACTTGCAGCACGCATGACCGATGTTGTGGCCTCAGACATGATGTGCATGAGTGGGAGATTTGCATAGTGCCAGGACGGTTGCTCATGTTACAGTCAGATCATTCCAGGAACAAGGAGCAGTGTGCCCACTACAGTCCCCTGAGACACCCTTGCCTCGTAATCATGTGTGTCATCCAACACTGTGCCCATTCTCTGTGTGTTCAGCATTGGTTTGCCTCTGTGGCATTGTTCCCTGGCCTCATTTGTATTTATCCAAAGTGTGCTACATGTGTCCACTGGACAGGGAGACCCCATTTGGCTTGTGCATACTCACACTGGGCAGTGCCTGTGTGTCTATTCACAACTATCTGTTGATGGTTGTTTGTCACAAATATGTGTTGGCAGCCTCACGAGGTGATGTGGAGTACATTTGGGAATTCTTGCTGCACATTTTAGTAAACCCTGATTAAGAGGTGTCACTTCTTGATCTGTCTCAATCACATTGTCTCAGGTATGGGGGGTTTGTGCGGGTGAGGCCTACATGGCCAAACCTTATGTCTCCTTGCCCGGTCTGACCTGTGTGTAATAATTGGCTGGACAGAGACTCAACGTGCAGTGACCCAGTCATGTTGTGCAGGGTTTAATGTTTGTGCTTTGCAGCATGTGTCAATAGTTTAAATACATGATTCCTGCTCATACATTTTTGGCACCAGTGTGTGGTCCAGATGCTACGTAGTTTTGTCTTTGCGTGCTGACATCTGTGTGGACATTCTGGCTTGTCATGAGGGTGTCTCCCCAGTGCAGGTATGCCTTTTTACAACACAATTGCAGGCCCATTAGCTTATGCATTGTCCTGTGTTTGGACATCTGTGCCACTCCACATGACAGGCAGTGGGTCAGATGTGTTACCAACTGTGTCATCAGGGAACGGATGGCCATGTGACAACTGGCATAATTCAAGTTGTTAGTCAAAAAGTATTGTACCTTGGCACTAACTACACTTGTCAACATGTCTTCATGTTTTAAATGCGTTAGTTTGATGTTTTGTTGTGAAGAACAATAATGTGCCCGCATGACAGTTGTCTCCCAAGGAACTGCACAATAAACCACCTTTACACTTTCAGGGAACACGCTGGCACATTTTAAAGAAAGGCACTGTTCGAATGAGACTGTTTTTCAGATTATACATATACATGTTCCCACAGTGTTGTGGAATTTGGGTAAGTCCTTGGTTGTTGGTGATACCAACTTACGAGTGTCAAGTCATCCAGACCTCTGTGGGCCCATGTATATGTACTTTCTGCAACACAATTTCTTTCTAACAGTGGCTTCTTTAAATAAGGCTGCCTGCTCATACAATGACTGGGTAAATGTAGTTTTGTGTGCACCTCCTTGGAAGACATCTTTTATACAGGCACATGTGTGTTCTGTTCACAAAATGGCACATTCCCACATTCTAAACCTGTCGAATGTGTAAAGTAGTGTGATTCCCAAGGGAACAAAATGTATTTCGTTTTGGGTTCCAAAGTACTTACAGGTCTCTGAGTGTGGGGCTACCTTTAGTATGGAGGTCTGTTATTTAGCCTTGGGTGCACCAATACTGTTTCTTTCCGGGTAAACAAGAGGTGGCATGACTTCATTGTATTGCTGTGCTCAACTGTTCCCAGACACTAGCTTCTCAGTCTATTTCTCATTCAAGTTTTTGGCTGGTGTGTCCTATTTTTCCTTGTGTCCAAGTGGCATGGTTGGTCAACCAACTGGGGAGTACAGGGCTTACCTATGTGCAGAGTAATCTAGATGTTACTCATGATGCATTGCCTGATATGCACTGTGACCTACTTTTTTTTGTACTCATGTGTCAGATGTATACCGCAGACTGATTTTTTCTGTAACTTCTCCTTGCCCAAAGCATCATCGGAGGAAACCGCGGGAGACACCTGCACGGACCTGGAGGAGGGATCCAGCGCCAGTGCCACCAGTGCTGGCGAGTCTGCGGGAGCCAGTGGCACAGAGGGCGAGGGGAGTCAGTCGGAGGACCTGTCTGGTGGCGAGCACAACTACGACGCAGACGGGTCCAAGGCTGACCTCATCGAGGGGGCGGAGGCTGCTACAACACCTGGCAGCAGCCCAACATCTGTCCCCGCCTCCTCCATTCCCATCACCGCCCTCCCAGTTGCTCCGGTCCCTTCTGTCCGTGCCGGGCACCACCATGTCTCCTTCGGGACAGGCACCGCACACCCTGCCCCTGTCACCCCTGCTGCCCTCACTGCAGAGTCTATGGACATCCAGCGGCAGTTGCAGGTTGGGCAGACATCACTGCTGAATGTCCTCCATGGCCACACCAGACTGCTGACACAGATGGTGTCGTTCATGGAGGGCATGTCAGCAACGATGTCTGACCAACGGATGTTTCTGTGGTCCATGGACTCTTCACTGACGGCAGCAGTGAGTCTCCTGCAGCGCTTCGTCCCCCCCTACCCCAGCCCCATCCACACTTCCCACTCCCATACCTGTCCCATGCACACCCAGACATTCCCAAACACGCACCCCACCACACACAGGCAGCACGCCACCAAGTAAGGGCAAGCGCACACCTCCTGACACGCACACTCAGGGGGATGTAGGCACACCCACTGGGTCTGGGGCAAAAAGTCATGCACGCAGCCACAGTCTGAGTCCGCATGCCTCACAACCCAGTCCCTCCAATAGCACTCCCCTTAGCTCCCCTGCCAAAATGTCACACAAAGAGATCTACAGGGCTTAGCTGGCCCTCAGCCCCACTGTGACACCACCCCGCAAGCGGGCGAGGAAGTCCTCGGGCATGGGAGTTGAGTCCCCCCCCCATGTCCACCCCCTCCCCCAAGAGCGCTGCACCCCATCCCGCGGCCCCCCCCCTCCGTTGGGCCTGGGGTTTCTTCCGGTGCAGGGGTTACTCTGGACACCCTGGCAGAAGTGTGCAGCGCCGAGCTCACCTCCACCTTTGGTGCTGCCCCACCCCCTGTGGTGGAGACGTCCACCCCTGCACCCACCACACCTACACTTACACCTCCTGTCCCTGTGGTGCCTGGTCCTTCCCCACATGATGCCCCCCCCCCCCCCCCCGTTCGACGAACCTGAGGGTTCCACTGTGCAGGCGAGCTAGGGGAGACGCGTGCCCATGTGTCCCCCCAAGGACTTCTATTATGGACTGGCCATTGGCCTTTGTATATAGTGTTATTTCATATTTTTTGTTTTATGCTGAATAAAGCATTTTCTTTTTACTTTGAACACTATTGCATTTCAGGTATTGATGTTGGTGCGGACGCTCCTGGAGTTGTTGTTGTGGTAATGTGTTATGGTTCTGAGAAATGTTCTAGTCTGATGGTCATGAGGTGGACCATGGTATCTACGTGCCATCACAAGGTCTCTGCAAAGAATCATTGGCAGTGTGTGTTATTTTGGTTTGGAGACATTGTCCCAAGGAGTGTTCCTTCCTCTGTGGCACCTGACATCTTCCCTGCAAAGAGTTGCCCAATTATTGTGCTGACCTGTAACCACATTTCCTTTGTTGGTGACGGATCCCTTCAACTATGCCCATGCCTGCTCAGCAATGTCTCCGGCTGCATCGTCTGTGCCAACCTTGCTAGTCACTGTACTTGTGTATTGAGTATGTTGAAATGCCTTCATGGAGAAATTCTCCCTTTTCAGCACCATGCATGTGTGTAATCTCGGCCTAGCACACATATGGTACTTGTTCTGCAGGGTATTTGGGCACCTGACTCACAATTGTGGGCATTCTATCTGTGGGAACTCCACCCTATTCCTTCCATGAGAGACAACATCTTGGTGGCTGTCCCAGCACCTGTACATTCCTATCAGTCCTGGGATGTGCGTGACAGTGTGTGTTCCCTTTGGCTCTCTTAGTTTAGTAGCCAGTGACATGACTATACAGTCTTGTGGCATGATCTCAGTGTGTGTATTGTGCTGCATCCGCCTAGGGTGGGTATGCATGTGCTATTTGTCCTCACACCCACATGTGGTGTGTCATGCAGTGGGGGAAAGACATCCATCCTCCTGGGAGTGGGACACTGCTGTCAGTAATGTGTTGTTATGGCACTATCATCACAGTCCAAATTTAGGGATGCGTACATACACCCATGGAGTTGTGGTCATATGATAATGATGTACACACCCCCATGTCTCTGTCCACTGCTGGTAGTGATATGCACTCACCCCCATGGCTCTGTCCACTGCTGGGAGTCCTCTGCACCCACCCACATATGTCTGTCCACTGCTGGTAGTGATTTGCACCCACCCCCATGTCTCTGTCCACTGCTGGGAGTCCTCTGCACCCACCCCTCCCATGTCTGTCCACTGCTGGTGGTGATATGCACCCACCACCATGTCTCTGTCCACTGCTGGTAGTGATATGCACCCACCCCCATGTCTCTGTCCACTGCTGGTATTCCTCTGCACCCACCCACATATGTCTGTCCACTGCTGGTAGTGATATGCACCCACCCCCATGTCTCTGTTCACTGATGGTATTCCTCTGCACCCACCCCTCACATGTCTGTCCACTGCTGGTGGTGATATGCACCCACCACCATGTCACTGTCCACTGCTGGGAGTGATATGCACCCACCCCCATGGCTCTGTCTACTGCTGGTTTTCCTCTGCACCCACCCACATATGTCTGTCCACTGCTGGGAGTGATATGCACCCACCCCCATGGCTCTGTCCACTGCTGGTAGTGATATGCACCCACCCCCATGGCTCTGTCCACTGCTGGGAGTCCTCTGCACCCACCCCTCATATTGCAGGCCACTGCTGGGAGTCATATACACCCACCCCTCACATGTCTGTCCACTGCTGGTGGTGATATGCACCCACCACCATGTCTCTGTCCACTGCAGAGAGTGATATGCACCCACCCCCATGTTTCTGTCCACTGCTGGTATTCCTCTGCACCCACCCACATATGTCTGTCCACTGCTGGGAGTGATATGCACCCACCCCCATGTCTCTGTCCACTGCTGGGAGTCCTCTGCACCCACCCCTCACATGTCTGTCCACTGCTGGTCGTGATATGCACCCACCCCATGTATCTGTCCACTGCTGGTATTCCTCTGCACCCACCCACATATGTCTGTCCACTGCTGGGAGTGATATGCACCCACCCCCATATGTCTGTCCACTGCTGGTAGTGATATGCACCCACCCCCATGGCTCTGTCCACTGCTGTGAGTGATATGCACCCACCCCCATGTCTCTGTACACTGCTGGTATTCCTCTGCACCCACGCACATATGTCTGTCCACTGCTGGGAGTGATATGCACCCACCCCCATGTCTCTGTCCACTGCTGGGAGTCCTCTGCACCCACCCCTCACATGTCTGTCCACTGCTGGGAATCCTATGCAGCCACCCACCAACCCACCCGCCCCCTTGGTGCAGAACACTGCTGTCCTGGGCCTACACACACCCCAACATAAAGGTAATATGCTGCACCAGGCCGTAAGCCAACATTCGTGGCGTGTGTACGTCTTGTATCCCAAATGTACTGGTGCCGTAGGGGTACGTGTGATACGGACCGTACCCCCGCATTCATAGGGTGTGTACGGTCCGTATCACTATAGGAGTGGTGCCGTAGGAGTACGAGTGGTACGGCACCACTACAATCGTGATACGCACCGTACACACGCTCTGAGAGCGTGTGTACGGTCCGTACCATGCGTACCCCTACGGCACCACTACAATCGTGATGCAGACCGTACACACGCTCTCAGTAAATATATATAAGATATATTTTTTTATGTTAAGTAATAATGTATATATTATGAGTTTTATGTTTTTCCAAAATGAATAGGGTTATTCAAATATGTAATGTGTTTGAAGTGAAGTAGTTTCCTTACTGTTGCTTAGACTGTCATGGGAATAGAAAATGTAACCCCTCCAAAGTCCAACGCTTTTCCTACTATGGCAAAAACTGGAGTGGTAATAGTAAATTTAAGCCCTCTTAAGTCCAACGCTTTTCCTACTGTTTCACAGACTGAAGTGAGAATAGTGACTCTTCACCCTCCAAAGTCCAACGTGTTCCCTACTGTTGCACATACTGGAGTGGGAATAGTTAATTTTATCCCTCCGAAGTTCAATGTTTTCTCTATGGTTGCACAGACTGGAGTGGGAATAGTTAATCGTACCCCTTCGAAGTCCAACTCTTTCCCTACTGTTGCACTGTTTGGCGTGGGAATAATAAATGTAACCCTTCCGAAGTCCTATACTTTCTCTACTGTTGCGTAAACTGGAATGGGAAAAGTACATCTATTATTCCCAGACTCCAATACTTTTCCTAATATTGATTAAATATATTTATTATTAATGTTTACTTATCATTTTTATTTGATATTATTTGCTTATATTTTGTTTGTTTTTACATTTTTATAAAACATTTTTTTGTATTTGTTTATACTTTAATTTGTTTGGTAACTTCTTTATTGTTTTGTAATTTAATTGTTAATATTTTTATGTTTCATATATATGTGTGTGTTCTTTTTATAGTTGTAAATGTAAAAATGTGAACAAAAATATTACTATAATGTAACATTTATATTTTTAATAATTGTGTTACATTATTTTTATATATAGATATTTGTATAGACATATACACACATATATGTCTATTATCAGTATTACATTTTACTGAGATTTATTTAATTCATATAAAATATTTAAGCTTTACTACTTTAAACTAAACGTATATTAAGAAAAATTATTTTTGTATTTTTTTATGATAGTGTGAAACGATTTTTTCAGTTTTTAAAAAAATATTCAATTATAAGAATAGGGGCGCAATGTTTTAGTAAACTATATTTTTGACACGTTATTTGTGTATTACGATATTGTTAAATTGGACATTGTGTCAGTGATTCTCTCACACAATGCACCAATAGCATAAACACTGTTCCAAATGCCAATCATTATATTGTATTGTAATTGCATTTTTATAGCCCTTACTACCCCTGACGAGGCATCCAAGCACTTTTTTCGGTGAGTAGCATGCTACTTTGGAACCCAAGAAAGATTAGTGTTGAATTAGTATAGTGAAATATGAAAGTAATTTGAGTGGTGGAAAGGTTAGTCAGTTATTTGGATTCAGAAGGATAGCGGGGGAATAGAAGAGGGAAAAAGGTTTGCATTTATATAGCGCTAGTTACCCCTGATGGGGTGTTGAAGCGTTTTTGGGGGTTTTTTTAAGAGTAGCACGCTACTCCGGTACCCATAAAGGATTAGTGGTGAATTAGTATAGTGAAATATGAAAGTAATTTGAGTGGTGGATATTAGTCAGTTATTTGGATTGAGAAGGATAGCAGAGGGATATAAGAGGGAAAAAAGGTTTGCATTTATATGGCGCTTGTTACCCCTAATGGGATCTTGAAGCACTTTCTTGGTGAGTAGCACGCTACTCCGGAATTTATAAGGATTAGTGGTGAATTAGTATAGTGAAATATGAAAGTAATTTGACTGGTTGATATTAATCAGATATTTGGATTGAGAAGGCTAGACGAGGGATAGATGAGGGAAAAAGGTTTGCATTTATATAGCGCTTGTTACCCCTGTTGGGTGTTGAAGTGCTTTTTTGGCGAGTAGCACGCTACTCCGGAACCCATTAAAGGATTAGTGTTGAATTGGTATGGGGAAATATGAAAGTAATTTCAGTGGTGGATGATATGTTAGTCGGTTATTAGGATTTAGAAGGGTAGCAGAGGGATAGAAGAGGGACAGAGGCTTGCATATATATATATAGTGCTTGTTACCCCTGATGGAGTGTTGAAGCGCTTTTTTCGGCGAGTAGCCCGCTACTCGGTACCCATAAAGGATTAGTGGTGAATTAGTATAGTGAAATATGAAATTTGATAAGTGGACATGTTAGTATGCTATTTTGATTGAAATGGATAGTGGAGGGATAGAAGAGTGAAGGATTTAGATTTTTTTGTAATTGCTTTTTTTGTAGACGCCATAGCAGTCGTGGAAGGCTTGGGATAAGTAAAAAGGGATGTGGAGGGGAAGAGTCAGAGGGAAGAGTTTAGAAAGGCTTGTTTTGGGGGATCAGTATAGTAACAAAGATGTCAAATGGTGCAAGGAGGGGTAGAGTTGGGGAGAGTTTAGAAAGGGCTATTTTGGGGGTCATAGTAGTGGTATGGGGTTTGAGATGAATGAGAGAGTGGATGTAGAGTATATATTAATAGAGGTATAGGGTGAGAAATAGGGTAGTGCATTGGAAAGAGTAGTAAAAAGAGGATTGAGATGAGTCAGAGAGTTAAGGTAGAAGATATATTGAGAGAGGTGTAGGGTGAGAAATAGGGTGGTGCATTAGATATGCTGAATTAGAAGAAAGTAATAAATATTTAGATCCATAACTACATGGAAAGTTTATAGATGCATAAAGGAAGTAAGTATATGAAGATTAAAGATATTGATAGAGGTATAGGGTGAGAAATAGGGTAGTGCATTGAATATGCTTTTTTTGTTTTTGGAGGAAAGTGATAAATATATAGATCCAAGTACATGGAAGGTATATAAATGCATAAAGGAAGTAAGTATATGTAGATTAAAGATGCATTCGATAAAATCTGGTTTTCATGTGTTATACTTAAAAATGCATTTATTTATTCTTTTTTTTTAAACATAATTATTCGACATGTTTATACAAAGCAATACATATATATAGGTTCATATCTATAGCACAAATAAATGCTTATATACAGAGGGATATGCTGTATATTTCTGTTTGCGTATGGTGCTTATGTGGGGAGGAGACAATTCTTGAGTCATTTTCTGAAGATAAGGCGGTTGTTGGGGGATCTTATGTTGTGGGGTAAAGAGTTCCATATTTTGGATGCTTGAACAGAGAAGGATGTGCCACCCATGTTTTTTTTTTTGTATCTTGGGATTTTGAGGTGAGGTGTCACTCTATGGCGGATGTTCCTATGATGAATGTGTTTGGTGATTTATTCCTGATGAAGAGCGGTCCCATTCCATGTATCGCTTTGCGAGTGATACAAAGCAGCTTGAACGTGGATCTTCTGGCAACCAGTAACCAATGCAGGGCTTTCAAGGCAGAGGAGATGTGGTCTCGCGGTTTGATATGAAAAAGTAGTCTGGCAGCCGAGTTCTGAATCAGTTATAGTCTTTTCATAGTCGTTAAAGGTGATCCGTGGTAGAGGTTATTGGTGTAATCAAGTTTGGACAGAACAAAGGCGATGGTAGCTTGGACCTTGTATGGAAATCCCAAATGAGGGAAGATTTGTCTCAGAGTTTTTATAATGCCAAAGCTTGATCTTGCTAGTTTGTCCACTTGGGAATTCATCGACAGCTTGGAGTCCATGGTCATTCCGAGGTTTCTTACTTACTTTGATACTTTAGGCGGTGATCCCAGTTCATCAGGCCAGGCGGCAAGCCGGTCATAATGTTTCCAATCGCCACACGTTTCCGTTTTGGAAGCATTCAATTTGGGATGGCTCCACGTCATCCATTGATCCACGGCTCTGAGACAACTGAAAATTGGCGAGTTTCCAATGTCTTCGGGGCATTACAGTTGAAGGAGTACTTGCGTGTCATCTGCATAGTTATAGCACATGAGGTGAAATTGATTAATTAGTACCAGTAATTACTTCATATAGATGTTGAAAAGCATGGGCGAGATGATAGAGCCTTGAGGGACCCCTGCTTTTGTGGAGTACGGTTTGGACAAGAAATGTGGGGTATGGATGACATTAGTTCTGTTTCGAAGGTAGGACGTGATCCAGTCTAAAGCAGTCCCCTCTATGCCGGCTTCGTAGAGTCTTTGTACCAGAGTGTCATGGTCAACCGTGTCAAAGGCAGCCAAGAGGTCCAAGAGGAGTAGAGCAGCAACCCTGTTGCGGTCCACTGTGTTCTTCAGGTTATCCCAGATGGCAAGGAGGGCAGATTCTGTGCCTCTTCCCGGACTGAATCCCATTTGGAAGTCTGAAAGTATGGCATTGTCTTCAATGAATTGTGACATCTGGGCGAATGCTGCTCTTTCTATCTTGTTTGCCCAGGAAAGATCCATTTGTAATGGGTCTGTAGTTGTCAGGGTTCAGCGGGTCCAAGTTTGTTTTCTTCAGTAAAGGACGTATGTAGGACTTTTTGAGTTCTTCTGGAAATATTCCAGTAGTTAAGGAATTGTTGATGATTCTTCTTACTGGATTGGCAGCAGAGGTTGTTAGAACAATTGTCTTGAAAGTTTGCGGTGGACACGGGTCAGAAGGGCTGCCGGCAAGCCTGCTTGCTTCGACTAAGTCCATAAATTCATCATGTGAAATGTGTTGGAAGGAACGGAGAGGCTGAGATAGAGTATTCTTGGATTGTTGTTTTGTAAAAGGGTTAGTGCTGGTGCTTTGTCTCTGTTTTAAGTACGAGTCCAACGTGTCTGCTATGTCCGATTAATGATTTGCCAATTTGTCTGTGAAATCTTAAGTAACTGGATGAGTTCCTTCTAGGCAATTTGGTTTACAAAATTCATTGAGTATTTTATAGAATTCTTTATTTGCACATTTAGCATTTTGAATTCTGTCTGAATAGTACATTTTCTTTACTTTTTGATAGCTGACTTGTATAATCTGTTAATTTTCTATAGGTGAAGTTTGTCTTGTTTGTTTTTTGTTTTGAGCCAGGCACGTTGCAGCTTTCTAATTTGTAGTTTTATGTCTTTTATCTCTGTATTTCTCCAAGGTGCTTGTTTTCTTGTGTTCTGTTGTGTGGTTGTGACTGGTATCAGGATATCAAAAGCTTCCTGTAGCCACTCATATAGTTTTTGAACAGAATTTATTGTTTCCAGATCTGTACTGGATGTTAGCTGTTTTTCTCAGTGTCCCAAATTGAGTTTGTTCCACGGTTGATGGGTGGATGCATGTGAGGTGGTTTTAGGTGAATCATACAAGCAGAAAGCAGAGAATTCCTCAACCTGCAAAAAACAGGGTTAGGTATAATCTCAACGGTTGTATGACAGAACAACACAAGGAAATACTCTTCATGCTTTTACCATTCATTTTTTACTCCACATTTTTTTTAGAACGCATATGCTTTTACAAGGTATGCCTTTACCACGCATTGTTTATATATTTTTATATATATCTAAACAATGTGTTTGTGGGGGGAGACCTCCCACACCCCTAAACTTACCTTAAATGCATGGTAAAGGCCAATGTTGTAAAAGCATATGTGTTCTAAAAACATGCGTAGTAAAAAATGCGTGATAAAGGTACAATGTGGTAAAAACCACGTTGTAAAGGCTGTTTGCCATCTCAACAACTACGTAGATGTTAACGGTTAGCACTAACCATAAAGAATACACTCTGTACACCTCTAATACACAGCTCACGTAACTGAGCAATCAATGATTTCAAGGCACAGTTGATTCCTACTTCTTGGTGGCAGGTGGAGTTGATGGGTGCCTCGATGAGCATAAGTTTAGCTGTAGGTTTTGGGGATAGGCTGGCAAATACACCCGGTTTCTGGAATGAGACTATTTGGAAGGTGTTGGGATATACTAGGAGTTGGGTAGGAATGCTAATATGGACAGATCCTGGCACATTGGGTTGTTTGTCTCCAGTGGTCGCACTTAGTCAAAGACGCAGTGAGTTTGGGGAAAGCCTGGAAGAATCAAAAGTTCCTTTTAACTATTCAGCTAAACGGCTGAGTTTTTGGGTAGTAGCTGATCATCTCATAGTGCACGGGGTAGGATCATTGAAGACTTCATGTGAACAAGACATTATTGAGCTGTTGGCAGTCTAGACCCTTTGACCTGCGTGACCTGGTCGAGTCCCTTTCCAGCGAAGAGATTGTAGGCGGATTTGGGTCCTCCACAGCTGGTTCAAATTTTTTTCCTAATATGTGTAAAGATGGGCATTCTTTATCATAAATAAAGTAAACGAGGGTTCCCTCAGTCTGAGTGGAAGCAGCAATGAGCAAACCATACGGTGGAAGATAAAGAGGCAACGCAGGCTGGATGTCGAGTAGGAAGTTCTCTGACGTTCAGGTTGAGGGGATCTGAAGTGGTAGGAGTTGCCCTTAAACCAACTGGGTATTTCTCTTTCGTAGCAACCATTGAGGCCACTGGAAACAAGATAAGATAAAGCACCAGACAAACGAGCAGAAGGCTTTACTTCAGCATCGCTCTCAGTGGCCTGCTAAGGGTGCCATGAGCTCTCGTGCAAGCAAGGGAAAGGGACCCCCTGAATGGGTAATAAAATCCGCTATCGTTAGGGTGCAGAGGGCCCCTGACTCACAATGGCCCCTGTGCACTACACCTGATGCACCTTTCATCGCTGTGTTCCTGATCCCTCTCAGCAAAGGTCTTCCTAGAAGAACCGACTCAAGCTCCCTCCACCGGCTCCGCTCCGCAGCATGCTAGCCAGGACGGCGCAGCCAGTCTCCCAGGAGGAAGGCAGTCCAGACAGATGCACACCGAGCTGCCCCCACTGGAACACTTCCCTCTTTCCGGGTGTCAGCGCGGTGTGACAGTGCCATCTCATCTCTGGAACCAGCCAGTCCCATTTCATGTCCAGGTATAAAGTAAACGGGGTTTAGCCTGATCTATGTTAATCTAAGACAGTGGCTTATTTTGGTTGTGGGTCGAGCAGCCCATGGGGTCCCCTCGGTGGGCTGCTCAGTGAGAAGCGCAGTGAGAGGTAAAAATACAAACACATTACAAAACGGGGGTCGTTGCATGCCTCATCTTTATTAGCCGAGGTGAGTTGAAGAGGAAAACAATAGGTCTAAAATCAAACTGGGATCCACCCCCCCCCCCCCCCTCCATACACCTCCCCAGCTCCGCACCATCTGTGCATGTCATTGATGGGGGTCCTTGTTATTCCAGGTGTTGTTTGCTTACCTTTCGAAGGAGGCACTTTACTCCCAGAGGGGTGCGCTCTACCCCGACGGAAGGATAGATGGAGACATGTGCTCTCTATGAAGTGGGGTGTCACAAGATACACTACGGGAGTTACTGGTGCTAATGACCTTGTAAAAAGGAGATTTTGTGCTGACAATAGTCTGAAAATATTCTGGAAACGTCTAAACATTTTAGACACACAAAATATACATGTGCTTGCTAGCACCTGCAAAGAATGCACTATACTAAATGAACGTAATATATTTAATAAAGAGCAAATAACAAGGTAAACGAGCACCGAGGGCATAATTGTTCGAGGCCCAACCCTTCGCACACACACACATCCTGCCCAAGTAGAGCGTGCTTCATTGTCTTAGAACCGCACAGCACCGCAGAGGCAGACACCGCTGCGCAGACAAACCGCCCGAAACCCGCTGACCGCGTACACACAATCGCATTGCATCAAGAAACCACGCAGGTGTTGTCTGCCCCACTCAATGCGTAAATAGAGGTGATTCATAAGCCTGTCCTTTCTTGGGTAAGATTTCACAACCTCTCCAGGTAGGCCTGCAGAACACGTTTTACGGCGCGGCCTGGTGAAATCTGAATCATCACTCGTTTCAAGTGTAATCCCTTCCAGGAGGTGGATACAAAATACCCTTTAATCCACCTGACACAGCATGGAAGGAATGTCTAGTAAAGAGTGCTGCAGAGGGCTGTCACTGAGCCCCACCAAAGCTGACCCTCACTCACAGGGCTGACAAAAACACGCCCAGCATCCCTGCCCTGGCTGTGAGCTGCAGACAGCTTCACTTTTTTTTAAATAATAAAACTAATATTGATTTCCAATGTAACAATTTTTGCTCTCTCAAGACAAGCACAATGTATACAAAGCTTCACACTGATACCCGACACCTCCATTAGTCCCACAGGGGTAAAATAGGGAGATGCTTTATCCACCCATATAAGTCATGACCTTCTAGATCATTGTAAGCCCACCACTTGCTCCACACCTTGCCATACCTGCAGGGACACCTCTGTGCAGTACATATTGCCCCTTCCAGCTTCATACACCAGTCCTTACCTGTTGTTCATAACTGCAATGTAGGGAGCGTTAGAGGAGCTCCTGTTTTTGGCTATAACTCTCTTGGTCAACAACATTCTCATCCCCACCAGCGCCCTATCTCCCCGGGGTCCCCCCATATCCTCTAGAATGCCCAGTATAGAATCTGGGGTTTGCCTCAATGTGCAATCCCACCACCTTGGAGAGTGTGGAGAATGCGCTTAACCAGGAATGTTGTATGACAGGGAAGGCCCAGACAGTGTAGTAGAAATCCCCACTGGGCTCTGGACATCTAGGCATGTTGTAGGTGATGGATGCACCCAGGCCTTCCAGAGGCAGCAAGGTGTGAGATACACTTGGTGGAGATATTTATACGGAATGAGCATGAGCCGTGCAGAGATTGCCAACGTGCAGAGCACCATACAGGTGTCCTGCAAGTACATCTCATCCAGGGGGCCCACCCATTCCTCCCAGTTTGCTCACAAGGTGCCCATTAGGTCAGGAGAGTGTGAAACCAGGGTTTTTGTTTACATTTGTAAAATCCCTCCTTTCCCCAAGGGACCTATAAGTACTCGCTAGTGGGCTTTACTCTGGAGAGGGCGTGCTTGACTTGTAAGTATTGAAAGAATTGGGATTTTTGCATGTGGAACTCAGTCTTGAGGTCCTGGAAGGACGGAATAATATCCCTGTCCCAAACATCTACCATGCGTGAAATGTCAACTTGGTCCCACCAATGAAATTCTTCGAGGCTCACCACTCGGCCCATCCAGCAGCCCCATCTTCAATTATCTTAATGTCTTTTACAGTTTTGCATTTATCGTACCATAGCTTGACTAAGCCTTGCAAATGTTCAACTCTCTTCATAATTATCTCTTCTCCTAGTTGCATTGTAGACGCTCCTCAAACTGACCATGGCACACCGTGCTTTTTGAGTTGCACCCACATAATACTACAACAAGGCAACATGCACGTCTTCCCTTCTCACAGTATGCCTCTTGCACTGTTCCTCTGAATCCCCCTCTCCCCCTCTAGAAATTGTTGTGAAATGTATGAGTTTAGATTTGGATGCATATTGAACAGAAAAGGAAGACCTTTTGCTGCTCACTGGGCCTCGATCATGCAAGTTCTACCAGGTCAGCCAGTGACTTGACAAGAACAAGAACTGAATAAACAAGTTTCCCACTGACGTGGTCAGAGCTGCACAACTCATACAGAGTAGATGGGCTGCTTGACCAACTCCTGCATCCTGTGTTTTGTGCTTCTTGAGGTTATATGTTGGAACAATGGTTCACCATGGACTCATTTAATACTAGTTCATACTTTTTGTGATGTGCAACACATGAAGAAATATAACTTAGAATGTAAATATAATTTTCGTTCTCAATACAATTTGGTTACTAGTCAAATACTAAGAAGTACAAAAGATGCAATCAACTGTAAGCAACAGTGAGAATTGAATTTAGCGCAAACACTTAGATGCAATTTTTGAGTCCCGTATGTGGTTAGATGGATGAATTTCGACCTAAAAGTGTGGTTCCAAAGTCCTCATCAGGATATACTATTTTATGAACCCAGTAAGGTTGCAAGTAATGTGCCAAGGTCCGCCAATCAGTATGAATTTCTGGGACCAAACTTAGTGAGCACGCTTTAAAAGGTAAAGGCATAATATCAATTCAGGGTCCACAAAGGAGCAGCTTTGTTAGAGAAATCATGGACACAGAACCAGGGCAGTGCAGATCTGTTGCTGCCGGAGTTGAGTCGCTACAGGGATAGTGTCTTTAAGCAGCACACAATCTGAGAGTGCCAGTTTCACCTAATAATGGGAGCCATGTAGAGATGGATGACTGATAGGGAAATGCACTTCTCTCTAGTTGATTTGCCCCAATCATTTGGGGTTAGCTTTGAGTTTGACTAAACATTTGTATTAAGGCCAGCTGCCCAAGGACTGGGTAACAGCTGCAAACACCAGAGCTAGAATACTTGACTATCTCTCTTGGAGAATAGGACTCATATACCCAGGAGTGAGGGAGAAGACCTGCTGTGTGGAGACCTGGCCTCAGTTCTGCCTTGAACTCTAGGCCCAGTGCGACTCTGCTGCTGTGTGGAGACCTGGCCTCAGCTCTGGCTTGAACTCTAGGCCCAGTTCGACTCTGCTGCTGTGAAGGCATCGGGACTGAAGATGGGCCTCAAATGCCCAGCCGGACCTGTAGGTTTTCAATATACACAGAAGAACCCACATCTGTAAATGTGAGTGGTGTGAGAAGAGGCGTGTTTAGGTACCATTATGTTCCTGAAGTGCTTGCTCCCCACTCCACATTGCTGAGCATCGTCCCTTGTTGCCGCCGACTCGCTGATTCGCTGTGCAAAGAGGTAAAGTTTTCTTAGCAACTACGCAGGGGCTTCGGTGAATGTAAGTGGTCTGGTAAGAAGAGTGCTTCGGACCTTCCTCCAGTTGGCATTGCCTATGCGCACAGGGTATGCAGCAGCCTGATCAGCAATATTGAATCCCAGCCGTGCTTGAGGTCTGGGGAGATGCCTGGCTTCCTCACTGCCTCATGCATCCTTTCTAGGCAGCAGCTACTCCCCTGTGCTCAGCCACAAACAGCTGCCAGCTCTTGACCTCCGGTGCCCCAGCTCATGTATGCTGGCACAGTCGACCCAGACAGAGGCTGAAGAGCTGTGGGTATTTCCCAAAGTATGCCTGAGCAGCCCGGCAATGCCCCCTGCCATGGGATCCGATACCGCCCCTCCGAAGTGACCCATGTGTCCCCCTGAACCAGACACCAGTCTGCACCAAGCACGTTAAGACTGAACTGTTGTCACCCTCAGGGCCGCACAATTCTCAAAGCTATACTTGGCTCTGTCCCAAGCAGTGAATCCCTGCCCAGAAGCGCACAGACCTGCATTTTGATACAACGTCTCACAGAAAGGCTCACTCAGTGACATCTTAAATGCCATAAAAACGGATGAAAGTTACTGAGAATTTTCTCAAAATAAAATTTGTTTATAAAGCTGCACCACTGCCTGGGCCTTAGATTTATTGTAAATGATACACGAAGCGAAGTAGTCCTTCTAAGGAACACCATCCTCCAAGAATAAGCCACGGCTGTTCATCTTCGCTACCCCTTGAAAACCTAAAGAGGAGGCACAGTAACTCCCAGCATGATCAGGGTCCAGTGTGTCTCAGAACAGCAGCATTGTCCATCTGCCCTTCAGTAACACAGGCCTTGGAAAACTGGCCTGACTGGAGTGCTCGATTCTTCCTCTTCTAATGAACAAGACAATATTCACCTCACAAAACAGACGTTTCAGGAATTAATGGGGTGTTGGAAAACCTGTACCTTTTGCTACTAATAATATACTCAATGCATGAGCAAACCAATGTATTCACCATCTTGTCCATTCCCGGCTACCAGTAATCACCAGTACTCTCTGCTTGATCCTGGTGATACTCATATCTCTCCTCGGAGGTAATGTGACAAATGTTCCCTTCACTCCTACTGCTGGTTTTACTCTGTACCCTCTAGTAGGGAGGGGATGTGGTCCGTCCGCTAGACTGCCGACTTTGGTGCAGGAAACCAGGGTTCGAGCCTCGGGGTCGCGTCCACATCCTGTGATTCTGGGCAAATCACTTAATCTCCCCGTGCCTGAATGTGTAATGTAAATACAGTGCTCGTGTAAAGCGCTCCAATACCTTCGGGTCGAGTTGGCCTATAGAAATATGCAAAAAAAACCTTCATTAAGCCAGAATGTCATATCCAGTCCTCTATAATGTTTTCCACTACAATAAAGGATACTTAGCTGGACAGTTAAAGCTAAATTATACTAAGAAACATATTCAAGTTGAGGATACTCTGAACTGGCCTCTTCCCAATCCTTTTCGTCTAATCCAGCTTCCTAAATATGAAGTACAAGCCACATCTTCCTGTTTCTTGTTCCTCATTCTCAACTTCCGCCTGGTATCCTTGATATGCAATCAGCTAATAAAGTCTATAGGGCCAGCACATCTTCAGCACCAACAACACATCATGAGAGCATCAGCAGCTGCCCCGAATCCCTTCTGGAACATCCAAGACAACATGATCATCTCGTTTGTGTGTGAGTATGAGGGGTGATCTACCACTTCATTCTGTTATAAACACACTCACACACGCACTATTCCACCAGATGAGCTTTGACTGAACAACACAGTGTAACACAAAAGCATCAGCTCCTTCACTATAGCTTTTTGCAGGGTTACTTGGATAGTACATATCTGTCTGACACGCTGGGCTTAACACGCTGCTAAATCCAGATTTTATTAAAATAAAAACACTTTAGTAGAACACGTTACAACATAAATTCATCTGGAAACAAATAAAACTAAGCTAAGGAAATTCTGCAGTGCCTGGCAACGGCCACCCTTGCTTTCTGCTACTGGGGCCCAGCACTGTTTATAAACCTGCTGTTTAGTCCTCCCATTTCGTATTCACCTTTGTTATTTATCTTCAGAGTCTAAGTAGCTATTGGATCTGATAATAACCCATCATCTTTAAAGGGGTGTCTTCATAACCTCTGGGCATACAGCAAAAGCTTTTAAAATCAGTTAATCTCCATAAATCTCTCTTGCAGTCTTCACTGACATGAAGGTATAGCAAACTACCACTATGTACACTGGCCATCTACAGATGCACATTTCTCCACAGGGCACATTGAGCCAGCACGAGAGCTCACCCATGTTTCACCTCTGCCTGCATTATGTTTCCTGCCCTGGGCACAGCTGCATGTTGGCCTTATGCTGACCGCTGCTGCAACTCGATCAATGGAAGGCTAAGACACCCCCGCGCTGTCCAATCGCATAGCTTCGTTCAACACAACTCGCTTTGTGCTTTTTCCTCGTCCCATTCAAACAATCATACATGCTCTGTCTCACTCTATTGGTTATGTTTTGTCCTTCATCTAAATTTCCTTCCTCATCTTCCTGTTTGTAAACCTGAGCATGACTGGCCCCTTATGCTTATGTGTTTATTATGCAACACCGAAGAAATCGGGCTTTATCGAAACCACGGAGCTCGGTGTCATTACCCTCCACTTTGTCCTACTCTCTTCCAGTTGGCCAACAATACTTTTCTTCCATCATAGACCATAATTTGGGGTAGCAGTGATGATCAAACTCCATCCGATAATATTCTTTCAGCTCAGATATCTTTTCAAACCCTCTCAAGCTCCGGCACACACCACACACACTCTAGGACACAAGGGAATCCTCTTCAGCGCTAAAATGAGGCCAAACCCATGAACTGCATAATCAAAAAATCCCTGATTATGCTGCCTCATTCAGTACAGGTCTGTGGACACATCCAGAAGAAATGCTGGTGTGCATGTAGAAGAACCCACTACACCAGAGAAGAATCAGAAGGCAGAAGAAACATCCTCACAATTACAGTCACACCCAATTATGCAAAATGGCATACGCCCTCAAGTACATAACACAAAATTTCATTTTTGTAAAACACCTACATAGTTCCACGCCAGAGTTACGAAAACCAGTGTGCAAAACAACAAAGGAATTTGTAAATAAACACATACGTTACTGATCCCAATTCCCGCGCCCAAACACCTAGTACTGTGGTGCAGTAATGCATCTGTAAACCGGTGTGGAATGACATTTTTAGGTCTTCTGAAAATTCCATGCTTCTGACAAAATCAATTCGTAGTGTGCCGTATGTACGAAAGAAGGTAAAGGAATGACCACCAGTAAACTCCAGAATGAGAAAGAACAAAGCTCAAAAACCAAATTACACCAGTTTCAAAAGGCGGCTGCCTTAGTAAACTTCATCCTGGACCCGGAGAACCCAACATAAGGCTGGAGCACTGCAGTACAACACTCTTTCCGCCGAGATGTGATGGCCACTTCCTTAAACCAGATCCCTTATGTTCCCGATCTATAGCTGCATACCTATGGCTGGAATAAGAGATACAAAGATGCTCTGCTCCATGTCTGTCAGGTCTTGATCATGGCACCACCCAAATATCTGGTTATAACTCGACACACACTTTCGAGTAGGCGCCACACCAGAGGTATTTCCACATGGAGGAGCAGCTGAATTGTACCTCATGATGAATAGGTTCTGGTTTGTGAAAGACAGTTTTAATGGTAAAAATTTTTTCACAACAATATTTCAAACAAATTACACAATGACAAAATACAAAAATATAGCATTCCAATTACCAAACCAAGAAAATATAAAAAGAAAATGTATACAATCAATTGCAAATAGTGTCCTCGGTTAATACAAAAGGGTCAACACATTAAAAAGTGTATAGGGTTAAACATTGTGGAAATATTTTTAAAAGAAAAATAGAAAGCCAGGACATAAAAGAGTATATGGTCTAGATCTTGGGTCTGGCAGGTACAATAGGGACATCAGAGAGGCTTCGAACCACTGATGCAAGTAAACCAAATACTTTCACCTACTGATAAGTTCCCCAACGTAACATCCATAGACATCCTTCTCACATAATGTTCTGCTTGGCTTTTAAAAAGAATTGAGCTAAAATTTTCTGAAGGTATTTGTTTTTTAAACATTGATTAATACATTTTCCAAAACCTATCTTTTAAGCTGTTTTTAGTTATACTTTCGTATTGATTGTAGTACACGGATTCAGAATCTCAGGATTAGTTGCACCCAAAGTCTTCAGGATAGTATGAAGAAGTTTAGAAAAGCAGTACCTTAGAATAAAATTACTTGACAATTCATTGCAAAGAGTATTTTTTAAACCAGAGGGTGGAGCCTAAGAGAAATGATAAACGTATGAGACAAACTGAGAGAGTTCACGATATTGCACAATAATTCATCTAGGTTGATTGGCTTCGAGCAGCAGACATTCAATCAGGATTGACCGTCTTCCTTCAAATTAAGCCTTCTGGAGTCGAAACTGCCCTAGGTCCAACTCATTCATGATGGTTGATGTTTTGCCTTCAATAGACTATACGCCCGTTGTTGGAATTTTGCAAACATAGAGGCCCAATAGGGCAGACTTTAGTCCGGCCTGCCACCCTAGCGGTGCTGGGACCGGCCGCCAGTGGTGCGGCGGTCCCTCACCGGCAATTAGGATGCCTCCGCCACCGTGGCGGTGGCATCCTCCATTCCCAGCATTGTGGCGGGCAGTGCTCACAGCATCGCCCGCCACAATGCTGGGAATGCACGTCGTACATTGTCATGCACAACGAGGGGCCTGCCACCATGTCCATGACAATGCAGGGAGGAACCATAGGTACCTCCCCACCTGTGCACCCCCCACCCCCGAACACCCTGGGGGCCCGCAACAGGCCCCCAAAGCCAAAACCACCTGCCTTGCCATGGCGGAGTCTCCGCCATGGAAAGGCAATTCCCCGCCATCATCCAAATATGGATGGCAGTGCCTGCAAGGCACTGCCACCATATTCCTTGGCTTTTCCGCCCGGTAGGCAATCGGGCGGATTGCCTACCGGCGGAAAACGTCTTTCCGTCCGCCAGGGTCCCCCCCATACTAATATGGCGGGGGGAAAATGGGTGGCGGGCGGGGAAGGATGTAGGGTGGATTGCCACCGCCATGCGGGCGGTGGCGATTCGCCCTACATCCTAATGGACCCCATTAACTCTTAATAATATCACAAATTTCTTGCATAAGGCTTTGAAAAATTGTAATAACCTCATTCCTACTGAGGTTGCTTTTACTGACTGCAATGTTAAATTAGTTAACCATGATAATTTATTAGAAACAATAACTACAAAATATGGATAGTCCTTTATAATTTCGAGGCGCTTATCGATGATAATTGATGAATATAGCGGGGAGCCATTAGCCCTCGGTCACCCATTACCATAATTTTGTTATTTTTTTATTAGTCACCAAGCACTGATATGTGCCATCCCACAAGGTGCAAGCGTGTTGTGGGAACAATCCTGGAGTACGCAAATGGGGAAACATGATGAGAAAGAGAACAAAAGGTGCAAATCTCCAAGCTGAAATGTAAACACAATTTGGAAAATGAGAGCTGGGTACGGAAAAAAGACAACCTTCATATAAGTGTGCTGGGGAGGAGTGAGTATTTTTCAGTGAGTGGTCGTGTGATAGTTGCTATTGAGATTGAAGATGAGGTGGTCTAGAATCATGAGCGGTGTATAGGGTATTACAAATGCTAACGTCATCAAGGAGCCCAAGCCTACATGTGGTCTGTAGTTAGATACACACACCCACACACAAATGCACGACACATGCGCACAAAACCACCATGGTACTCAGTGAAGATTCATGCCCTACAGCAACCAATGTTTTAACACATATACAAACACACAGACACTAGGCATGGTTTACAAATCATGATGAACTTATCACAAGAGCAAGAGAAACACAGCCAGTAAGAAGATGGGAGGTTGCCAATGGTATGGGCTAAGGGTGGGTGTGCTGGGGTTAGAGACAGAAGAGGCGGAGGTGTATCTCCAGTGAAGTACGTATGAGTTTGTATTTGATCATAGGCATGGTAGATATGTTAAAAGAGAAATTATACATGAAAAAGCCATGATCACCCAGTCAAGTTCTGAGTCTTCACATTATCCCGACAGCTTCTAAATGCTTTCAAACTCGACCAAACTCTTGTCAGGCTGAAACCCCTCAATGGAGCAGTGATTGAGACTCTGGGCAGACCTAAAGCTCTGAGTTCTTGGTAGCGATAAGAGGTGGGCAAACATTTGACGATAATGGGCAGAATATACCTCCAAGCATTTCTTTGGAGACAAGGAATTCAACTGCTTTCTGTACTTATAGTCTACCCTTCTGGACTTAAACCAGCGCCCTCTCCCCATCCTGGCGCACAGCTGGGCGCGCCATTGTTCCCCTTTGGCTAACCTTGCATTCCCAGATGTCAGAGACTGTTCAATAAGCCATAGGATGCCCAATCATTCTGATTGTCTGCACAGCAACTACTCAGAATGGCCTAATACAAGACCAATTCTGATTGGCAACCTTTCTACCAGTCAGAATGGCTGAGCAGAGTCCTGCAGAGTGGCATAGACCGCCTATCAGAGTAGAAATGGTCGGTAGCCGAGTTCATCTTGAAGTGAAAACATGTGCTTTGTGGGACCTAGAAGAAGTCTGGAAAGATGTGTCGAGAACCATTCTTATTGGTTAAAGATTTTCTAGTTAGCTGCATAGCAGACACTCAGAAGAGACTAAACACTGGGACCAGTTCTAATTGGTGTAAAGATGGCCACCCTAAATAGCTGAAACACTCTGGTGTTTCAGCCATTCGAAATTGGACTCAGACAATTAATTGGGCACTCGGTGTAGAATATTGATATTGCCTGCTGAGTTCATGTATTTTGAGGGGGAGCTGGGCAGGGGTGGAGAACGATAGCCACCCAGCATTGACCCCCGCTCCACTGTCAGATTCTGCCTGCCATTTCTGCCAAATTTTCGGGCTCTGAAAATGGTGCACCTGCTATCCATAGACTCAAAAGAACAGGTCAAACCTACACCAAGACAGGACACAGGGGACAGGGAGAGATCCAGAGAGTGCTGCTCAACCTCTTCGGAGGGCTTATTACTCAAATCCTGATTTCTATGTGCCCCCAGAAACCCTACTCATCTAGACAAATAAGGATACATCTACTTGAAAGCCCCCGGCCCTGTTTGACTCAAACTCAAACTCCCACTCCAACTTTATTTTCATTTTTGGTCTCTGTGGAAAATTCACCAATTATTTATTTATTGGTGATTTCTGTGGGGTACATGCTGCAAGCAAGCGACGTCTGGGGTCTCTATGAGTGATGGGCTAGAAAAAGATCAGAGCAACAAAGAAAACAGGAGATTAGATAGGACATTATGGCGGGCGACAGAAAACTGCAGAGTCCAATGAGTAAATAGGCTCTCTTGCTGTATCTCTCTAAACCCCCTCCCCAAAAAGTCTTACATTTCCTATTAATCACAAGACCTGATTACTATCATTGTCATCCTCTGAGTTTTAACTTACTATCAGCTCCTGATTCCCCTTAGTTTCTTGTCCAGCATTGCCTTCCAGATGGCCATGCCAAGAGAAAATCCTGTACCTAGTGTGTGCTTCACAATCAAACAAGCAACTAAAAAAAGCAAACATAAAAAGACTGCAAGATTAACCTCTGCTCAAATCTTGAGAGAGAGGGAGACCCTGGCAAAGGTCTGCGAGAAAAAGAATACTGCTGAAAATGGCATCCTACAACATATATGCAATACAGATGTGTTCACATGGCACCCACTCTCAGTCACACCCTGTCCAGTACTTTCCAAAATTATGTAAATGAAGTACGAAATTTGTATTTCTGACCACCACTGAACATCAGAATTTCATGGGATGAAAGTGCCCAACTTGCATAAGTGTTTACGTGTCTATGAGAATGCCAGCCAGCAGTGCCTTAGACCAAACTAATCCCTGTATATATAAAAGATTTTTATCACATTACTTTATGTACATTTATTTTATTTGCAGCCTGAAATTCAGTCATTAATCTGTCCCTTCTAGATGTACAAACATAAACAAAATAGGGAGTGGAGAGGTACCACTCATCCGAGTGGTGGAGGTGGATACTTCCTCCCGGTCAAATGTTCATAAACATATGGATCCACCCGTAGGTTGAGTATATTATGAAAATTCCTCAAGAAGACGAAATGTATCCCACGGCCGTGGAGAATACAAATCAGTTGTTTAAATACCCCTCACACACCAAAAGGGCCCTTGGTGTCATGCTTCATCATAGGGGTCTTCCCGCCCCTCTACGGGACGGGGCATGCTGCGACCTACGTCTACGCGGGAGCACTGTTATAAGTGAAACCACTATGTGTGATGCAAGGGTGTGAGAGGAAGGGTCAGGAGTGAGTGGAAAAGTGAGTTAAAAAATACCTGGCTCTTCTGGTTGAATGAACTTTATTAAACCGTATGAGCTGGTATTAGTAAAATAGTGGGGGGAGGAGGAAAGTATGCCTCAATGAGCTAGACCTCCTGATGGTGCCGACATGTTTCGAAGCTTCCCCAAGCTTCTTCTTCAGGACCTTAAGGATCCCTTCCTAAGACTCACAGTGATGTATTTACAATGAAAAATTAACTCCCCCCACTATTTTACTAATACCAGCTCATACGGTTTAATAAAGTTCATTCAACCAGAAGAGCCAGGTATTTTTTAACTCACTTTTCCACTCACTCCTGACCCTTCCTCTCACACCCTTGCATCACACATAGTGGTTTCACTTATAACAGTGCTCCTGCGTAGACGTAGGTCGCAGCACGCCCCGTCCCGTAGAGGGGCGGGAAGACCCCTATGATGAAGCATGACACCAAGGGCCCTTCTAGATGTACATCAGCACCTTTGCAATAGAAATATTTAGTCTACCCCGATGTGAAGAATCTTCCCAAAAGGCAACAATGTACGTGAAGAAACTACTTAATGTGTCTAATTAGTGTACCTGAAGATTCCACCCAGGAGAGATCAAGTTACAGCAATGCATGAGATGGGACCATAGACACAGACAGCAGAGTTTCAAGTAATAAATAAATACTGCATATGTAGAATCCACCCAACAAACAACAGTGCTTGTGGGAAATCCACCTATCAGGCAGCAGAATAAATGCAATGAAAACAGACTTTAAGCACAGACTCCGTCCAACAAATAGACTTACATGCACAGAGACAAGTCAAGACAGAAATGCACAGACTCAATCCAGCAGACAGAAATGTAAGCACAGACTAAATCTAAGACTTCTATGCACAAGCACACTAAATCCAACAGGTAAGCATGCTTGCACATATTCAGTCCCACAGGCGTGGATATTCACAGGATCAAGCCAGCACACCCACATTCAGGCACAGCGTCAATCTAATGGCCTGGTGTGGATGCTCAGGCTTATTGCTATAGAGGTGCATGCAGGCACAAAGTCCAGTCCAAATCACGCATACAAATTCACATAGACATGCATATGCACAATCCATGTACCAGTCGTGCATGTGCACGGAACCAGTCCATCAGAGACACAAATGCTTTAATAGTTTCTATCCAACCAGCAGACAATCATGCATCAACTGAAGCCAACAGGCATGCATGCACGAGGCATTCCTACTGAAAGATGTGCCTGTGATACATATTTACAACACACGCAGAGCTGAGCTGACTGCAGGAGCGCCAGCCTACACATCACATTCTTATAAGACGGTATAAAATCCAAAATAACTCATGTTCTGCTGAATCCTAAATGTCGGTGCCCCTCCCTATACAAGTCGTTTGACCTATCAATTCAATGAATAGGCTGAGTGACCCCAGATAGAAGATGCAAAGCCCAAAAAATGGAACTGCAGTCAAAGATTTGGAGAGACAAAATGGCGGTCAGGCAATATGTGAATGCTATATATAATACCTTGATTACAAAATACAGACTACTGGGTTTATATATTGCAAGTTGTTTCTGATTCAAAATGCAAGCCTCAATGGTGCCTCCTCTGATCCCAGCGGTCAAAGTAAAACATTTTTGTGAGGTCTTTGATGCACCTAGTGCTGGTGTTTAATTTGAACCGGTGGCTGCAGGTGAGGCACACAGTCACTAATTTTTGGGGATTGGCGCTTATTTTACCTCAACAGACCTTGATTTAGAGCGAAAGAGAAAAAACACAAAAGGGGGAAAGAACGAGGAAAAGAAAGATGGAATAAAAGTTCCAAATGTAGAAAGCAAAAATGAAAACAACTTGAAAGGGTGAGATAACGAGGCAGGGAGTGTCAGCGGCGGATTAAAGAGGCATTAGGTGGAATCAGAGCTGCGCAGCTTAGAATCCGGCACCGCTTTTATTTGTAGCGCTTATGAGCATGGGCTCGGGTATATCATTCCTTTACATATTCAGCACTACGTAGTGCCCCCAAGGTCCCAAATTGCAGGTTCCACATGAGAACGCTGAGGCAACTTTTTTTTAAAGTTTTTATATTGTTATCAAAACTTCACAAACATGTTGGCTTTTTCGTGCCCATATAATTGTAAAGAAACAGATGGTGGAAGATTTAACACTCATCATCAGTGGAGGACGATCTACTGCTGCTGACTATGAACGTGTTATGTGCTTGAAAGGTGATGAGGAACATGCATATGATACAATATCGACCGTTCTTTAAGCATTGCATGCTAACTGAGAGTAAACTCTCTTTTTCTTTCTTATTTTTTTCTCATACCCACGATTTCTGTATCTATCTATCTTGCTATCAGTGAATTTTGGTTGTTACGCAAATGTTCAGGATAATATTATTTTCCCAGGTAAACAAGAATGTGTAAATTGAGATAATGGTACTACATTCTTAATGGATTTATTTTATAGTATTGCATTGTATAATCCATTAAATAATTTAAAAAAAGACTTCAAGAAAATAAAGATAGGGCATGAATTCAAAACGAGAAGCACTTCTTCAATATAAACTTTCACAAATTATTGTTCCTGATTAACAAGGAGACAACGCTTGGAATATATAAACTACAATTAGTCAGTGGATGTGTTTGCAAAGTCGACATCTAGGTTTGGCTTTGCCAATGACATCCTTCTAGGGCTGCCTAAATTATTTCTGAATAAACTCTAGAGGTTTCAGTCAGAAGCTGTCCGTATACTGCCCAGACGAGCCACTGTCTGTGATGCACTGCACCAGTTGGGCTGCACACAGGGCCCATTACAAGGCCCTCCACGTGGCACATCGGGCATTTTATAACCACAACCCTGAGTTTCCAAGACATACATTTATCATGTGTGGACCCGCTTGCAATATGCTCTCTTCGCTGTACCTTCTGCATGGGTGTCGATTCACAAAAATGGCAGTGGTAGCAGAAGTGACATCACATTCCCTTTGGCCTTGATGACATCATAGGAAGTGACATCAAATGACCCATCAAAAAGATTTTTTCCAAGAGGGCATATCACATTACTCCAACATCATAATCACAATCTCTTACACCCCCTTACACTCATTCTTATTCAATCTCGCTCACTTGCATTCGCTCTTATTCTCACTCATTCTTACTACACTAAGGCCCAGGTTTACTAATGCTTTGCACTGTGTTCACGTCGCTTTTTGGATGCAAACCCAGTGCAAAGTGTTAGGGTGGGATTTACTATCCAACACTAATCCTGATTTGCATTGTATAGTATCCCCAAGTAACATAAAATTGCGCTATGCACTGCATTGAGTTTTTTTGCACCAAGCAAACATTACATGGATGTTGCATGGGCATCCCCATGCAACCTCCTATCAGTTTTGATGCAAATACAAACATTGGTAGAGAGGAATTTGCACAAAAATCTTATGACTGAATGAGGTAGGCATAATGAGAAATATTGTAAATTCTCCTCACATTTGCAACTTTGCATAGCGATCGCCAAAATGATCCTAGTCCCAAGACTCCTATATCTCTTTTCCAACCTCCCAATGGTTCCCCCACGCTCGTTTTCAACTAACTAGATACCCTGCTGGGGACCCTAATCTGGGGCTCTGGCCGCAGGCGCATTGCCCTGGCAAAATTGCAGTTACCTCTCGACCAAGGAGGGCTAGCTGCGCCATCCTTCGAGGCTTACTTCCTGCCCGCCCAATTACAATGGGTGTCCCGCTGGACAGCGGGCCGGGCGCAAGGAGAACTGATCACCACGGCTGGACAACTTCAAACTCCCGCCATCCATCACATGCTACTACCAAGAGCTGCGCCCCCCCGACCAAGCCACTCCAGCTGATGACAGCGCGCGCCTGCCTCGCACGCATCTACAGAATGCATCGTGCGGCACCTCCATACTCCCCTCTCCTGCCGTTGGTAGGGCTTCCCAAAGGACGCACACACTACAAGGAGAGAATGCTGCACATATGGACGGAACACGCCCTGACGGAAGTTGGGGAGCTCTATTTTGACGGACAACTGCAGACATTTGAGACACTCTTGAATGACTTTGAGCTCCCTAGGGGACAGTTCTTGCTGCATAGGCAGCTCTTAAATGACTGCCGTAAACATTGGCACACAATTGAGGAAGAGCCCCCTACACACCCGGTCCTCCACGCAATCCTACAGATGGGCCCAGGGCGACACCTAGTTACCTGGATATATAAAGCCATACGATCCCTTAAGCAACCCACACTTGCATCCCTCAGGGAACAATGGGATGCCGACTTTCGCAGGCCTTTACATGATAGGGAATGGATCAAAGCACTAGCATATACCAAGAAGGTATCCCGCAACTACCGCTTCAAAAACATACAATTGCATATCCTGCATCGGGCATATCTCACTCCTGCAAAGCTCCAGAAGTATTTCCCTGAGGGTACCTTCGCCTGCCCTAGACGTCAGGAGCCCGCTGCCTCATTTTAAGGTCTCGCCTGACTCAGCGCATGCACTGGTCTGGCGAGACTTATTGAGAGGGCTCCAAAAAGTTCTACCAGGCCAGCCTAGAGCTACAGTGCATATGCGCGGGCGCGCGTGCCGCGCTTGACCACGCTTACTTTCACTTTCGCGACTGCTTTGATGTTTGATCACGATCGCCATCACTGTCGCGGCCGCACGGCCGCTTGGCATAGCCAATAGCTCTCGCTTTTGTGACCTTATAAGTATTTAGTTATGCAACTGTTGCATGGCTAAACACTTATAAGGTCCAAAAGGCGAGACCTATTGGCTATGCCAATGCTTGTTTCACATGCTGTGGGACTGTCCGTCCCTCCACAGCTACTGGTGCACCATCCATACTACCCTTGGAACGGTCATGGGACTATGGGACCTCTACATGTGGGAAGCTAGCGCCCTTGGTATCTGTAAGCGTCACAAGCACATGAAAGTAGAAATGCGCTTTGCCTCCTTAGTGCTCCTCCTGGACAAACGGTGCATAACTATGCATTGGAAGGCACCAGACGATCCCCCCCTGGCGGCCTGGGTGGGTGCAGTCAAGAAGTGGGGTGCAGCTGAAGAGGGAATACTACGATGGGAGGAAGGCCAGGGAATTCGCAAGCATCTGATCTCCATGCCCTGGGCCATGCTCCTTTACACTTTACACAAGAAACGGCGACAGTGGCGGTAACGTGGGGGGTGGGTCCCCCAGGGCCCCTATAACCCCTGAGGATGCTCAGGAGGGTATGCAATGGGCCCACACACCCAACGGGCCGGATCTAATGGCTGCCAACGACCCATCACCACACCCTCACGCAGACAGCACCTAGCGTTGTCCCTCCCGCTCTCCCAATCCGCTTCGGCGCGAATACACCATGATGTCCCACAATAGTGCAGCTCTCAGGCGTTCACATACACGTAATCACAACAAAAGACACAGTGCATCCCAGTTTTCTACCCCAAGTTTGTTCACGGTTAGAATAAGGCTGATATTTAAAAACCCCTACGAGCCCATATGCGGGGAAACAATGCACCTCACACTCCCAGCGCGACGCGGCGGGTGGCATGTGAGAAGGTTACCTGTAAATGGACACAGACCCGTGAGGGTCATCACCAATTAATAGACTGGGTGAAAGGGCTCAACAACCTTCAAACCATATGCTCTTATGTCACAATAAAGTCCCTGTGTGGGATCGCTTGTACGCCAAAACCATTGGCGATGAAAGATGTGATGTATGTAATGATATCAAATGCCAATAAACATTTTTTACAAAAAAATATTTCCAACTTTGCATGTGTGCTGCATTGTACAGCACACATACAAAGTGGGAAATGCCTTGAAGCCTAGTTTTGTAATTAATGCACCCCTCCAATACAAAACCTATGCTTCAAAGAATAATCACACTCCAGCACTATGCCGCAAGGGTGTGTGCATTGGCATTGGGCTGCCAAAACTGCGCCAGCTCACAGGGAGAGAATCAATGCACCATATCTTAAAGGATATGGTGCATTTCTTTCTCTTCCTTCGATTCAAGAAAGCACAGCATCTTTGGTGCAGAGTTGCCTTCCGTCAAAGAACACAAAATTTGGGCCTCAATTTCACACAGTCTCACTCACTACCTCTCACTAAATTTCATTTACTTTCGCTCACACACGGGCTTACAAATACAGACACATGGTCACACATACTCAGGCTGTTATCGCATATAAACAGTCTCACCCGCAAGCACGCACACAACATGCATTTCAAAGTATTTTTACTTTCTATAGCTGCCACCAAAGATTCTGTGCAAGCGAACAGTGCTCCATGTTTTAGTACAATAATATTGAATAATACAATATCACTAACTATTAGTATAAAGGAAAATGTGCTGAAAATATGGAATGTGGAGCCGGTTTTGCCACCCCTGAGGCCAGGGGTCACAACGCCAGTTACAAGAGGTAAACCAGAGGTCACAGCCGTGAACCCTGGTGACCCCTGAATAACGTCCCTGACCTGCTGCCCCAAGTTCGGATAGTTGCAAAAAAACAGTTGATGGACAGAATGCAGAACAATGTCATACATTCACCCCAGTACAGAGATCTGGGCCTAAATCCATCGTTTTTTTGCTCACCATGCCATTCCAGTTTGAACCCAGCCATATGCAAATCAGTCTTGACCCTGTGCCTCATGGGAACAGTCCAGCCCGAACTGCCAAGCCAAGTCCTCCCTGGACTGGAAACAAGCATCCTAAGACCGGTTTCAGTGTTTTACCCCTCTTCAGCCAGGATAGCTTGAATCCAGTGGCATGGAGAGCAAGGGACCCACGTCTGGGCATACCCTTCCCATTCGGGGTGACAAATGCAAAAAAACAGTTGATGGACAGAATGCAGAACAATGTAATACATTCACCCCAGTACAGAGATCTGGGCCTAAATCCATCGTTTTTTTGCTCACCATGCCGTTCCAGTTTGAACCCAGCCATATGCAAATCAGTCTTGACCCTGTGCCTCATGGGAACAGTCCAGCCCGAACTGCCAAGCCAGGTCCTTCCTGGACTGGAAACAAGCATCCTAGGACCGGTTTTGGGGTTTCACCCCTCTTCAGCCAGGATAGCTTAATTCCAGTGGCATGGAGAGCAAGGGACCCACGTCTGGGCATACCCTTCCCACTCGGGGTGACAAATGCAAAAAAACAGTTGATGGACAGAATGCAGAACAATGTCATACATTCACCCCAGTACAGAGATCTGGGCCTAAATCCATCGTTTTTTTGCTCACCATGCCGTTCCAGTTTGAACCCAGCCATATGCAAATCAGTCTTGACCCTGTGCCTCATGGGAACAGTCCAGCCCGAACTGCCAAGCCAGGTCCTTCCTGGACTGGAAACAAGCATCCTAGGACCGGTTTTGGGGTTTCACCCCTCTTCAGCCAGGATAGCTTAATTCCAGTGGCATGGAGAGCAAGGGACCCACGTCTGGGCATACCCTTCCCACTCGGGGTGACAAATGCAAAAAAACAGTTGATGGACAGAATGCAGAACAATGTCATACATTCACCCCAGTACAGAGATCTGGGCCTAAATCCATCGTTTTATTGCTCACCATGCCATTTCCGTTTGAACCCAGCCATATGCAAATCAGTCCTGACCCTGTGCCTCATGGGAACAGTCCAGCCCGAACTGCCAAGCCAGGTCCTTCCTGGACTGGAAACAAGCATCTTAGGACCGGTTTCAGGGTTTCACCCCTCTTCAGCCAGGATAGCTTGATTACAGGGGCATGGAGAGCAAGGGACTCACGTCTGGGCATACCCTTCCCACTCGGGGTGACAAATGCAAAAAAACAGTTGATGGACAGAATGCAGAACAATGTCATACATTCACCCCAGTACAGAGATCTGGGCCTAAATCCATCGTTTTTTTGCTCACCATGCCGTTCCAGTTTGAACCCAGCCATATGCAAATCAGTCTTGACCCTGTGCCTCATGGGAACAGTCCAGCCCGAACTGCCAAGCCAGGTCCTTCCTGGACTGGAAACAATCATCCTAGGACCGGTTTCGGGGTTTCACCCCTCTTCAGCCAGGATAGCTTGATTCCAGTGGCATGGAGAGCAAGGGACCCACGTCTGGGCATACCCTTCCCACTCGGGGTGACAAATGCAAAAAAACAGTTGATGGACAGAATGCAGAACATAAGTTGGCAGGGTATGCTCAGACGTGAGTCCCTTGCTCACTTTGCCACTGGATTCAAGCAAGCCTGGCTGAAGACGGCTGAAATGCCAGAAACCGGTCCTAGGAAGCTTGTTTCCGGTCCAGGGAAGGCATGGCTTGGCAGTTCGGGCTGGACTGTTCCCATGAGGCACAGGGTCAGACTGATTTGCATATGGCCATGTCTGAACTGGGGTGGCAGAGTGGGCTAAAGAACGGTGATGGATCAAACCCAGATCTGTTGACTGGGTGTGAGTGTTTGATTGGATCTGATGCCCCGTCCATCACCACCCCCTTTTGTACCGCCAAGTTCGGATAGTGGCACATTTAGGAGCATGTATGCTGCTTCTCTTCAGAGCATGCAGTCCCCATGTGCCTTTCCCCAACCTCATTAAATGTACTCATTTGGTCAGTAGGTGTGAAATCAGACAATTCTGCCAGTCAGACTTTGGCATTGAGGTGTTGAGCAAATGTCGCACATTACAAATCTCTGATAACATGACATAACATAACATAACACATAGCACATAACAGAGTCTATGTGGTGTAGTAAGTGCAACAGCATTCTGTATTTCCGGGCTTCTGCATGAATGCTGAATGGTCGTATAAAGATTTTGATCATCTGCCTTATTTGTAGGTCTGGCCTAGAGACAGCTTTAGCCGTGTCTCCAGTCTCATTTAATCAAACAAAATCTTTAAAATGACATACCTATCCGCATACATGGAGGGGCTTTGTATCAGCCCTTCTCATTCCTTGGGCTGCTCAACTATCATTCATATTTTGCTTCCCCTAATCACAGCATGGGGCAATGAGTTAACCAACATCAGCCCTTAGCTCTCTTCATTGTGCGCACATCTGCCCTAAAGAAGGGCATTTGAGTGGCAGGACCGATGAACCTATATTTTACTTTACTAAAGCTTCTTTCTTACATTATTTATTAATTTTTAAATGAAAAAAGCAGAGCTAGAATCTGTTTCAGGCATGTGATGGCCGGGGTGTGGAGGCAGCTACTCTGTGTACATATGTGTCGGTGATTGTGTGCGTCAGTGAGGACACAAGTAGGTGTGTGTGATGGAGTGTTGAAGTGAGCAAGTCTGTCTACTGGCTTGTGTGGGTGCATACCTGTTGGTCTATCTGCGTGCGCCTTGGTGGTCCTGGCATATTGTGTCCCTCCGTGACATTATGATGATCTGAACCTCGTATAATGGTGGCCCTTGCATATCATAGCCCTTTTTTTTGTGCAGAGTTTAATATAGCGCAAACTTGACCCGAATCTGGTATCAGAGCGCTTTACATAGCACCAGTTACGTTACATGAGGACACACATTCATTCTTGCTAGGCACAGGGAGATTAAGTGATTTTCCCAGAATCACAGGATGTTGAGCGTCATTGCCGAGACTCGAACCCAGTTCCCCAGGTTTGAGGTCGACCGCCCTAGCCGTTAGGCCAACTCAACTCCCCTCCCTCTTCTTTATGTAATGTTGGCCTGCCCTACCATAATGGCCACCCTCCTTGACACAGTGGTTGCCCATCCATGGCATAATGATGAGACTGGCATATTTTGGCCCACTTCTGCTGTAATGGTCGTCCTTGTAAGTTGTGGCCCTTCTTGTCATAAGTTTGGCTTACACCTCATATAACGAGGACACTAGTATAAGGGCAGGGCACCTTGTATAATGTTTATACAGCTATTTACCTGCAAGGCTGTGGTGAAAGAACCTGGGCTCGACACAGATTTGCATGGGCACTGACTCGACAAAAGGTGCCACAAAGTGGTGTAAACAGCACTTTTTCGTATGCGAAAGGTATTGTATGTAGCTGGTTGACCCGCACAGTGCCTACTTTTCTCTGTGTCATGGAGTGCCAAGGAACAGTGCAAACACCCATAGGTTTTTACACAAAGCCACATTTACTAACATATCATGACATGGGTTTGTGAGACATCCTAATGTTAAACAGGCAATCAGAATATTTGTGTGCTATTCCTATGTATAATATGTAACTTACGTGAAATAACACATTGTACACGGCTTACACTTGGGCAGTTGTCCTCATAATAAGCATTGCGCCTGAGGGTGTACTATAAGCATACATATCACTCAAGGAACGGCTGGTTCACCTTTGCGCCTTAACACAACGCATGACGTTACACCAAAATTCCTTTTTCAGCATGATCACAATTAGATCATAGGCTCACTACTCTCTCTAAATATGGCGCTGCACAACTGTTCGTGTGGACGCAGCACATCTGGTGCTGTCTGAATTTGAGTTAATCTGGGCCATGATCTATGGTTATAAAAATCCAAATCTATTGCATTAGTAAATACTTGTTTCCATTTCAGTATCCGATCTGTTAGCGGATGGGTATCCGCAGATGTCTGGTGAGCTCACCAAAGGAACTTCCTGTGCTTGTAAGAACTTGCTTCTGACACGACTCCCACGCTGGGATTAGCCAACTCTCCATTACAATAAATGCAAATGCTATCCTAGGGAAGTTAACTAACCCTTCGCCACAGTGCTCTTATGTGGGAATAAAATCTAATTGTGTAACTGGAGCCCGACAGGCCTGAGCGCACGCTCTCACTGCAGATCACCACAATTGGGACATGTGCTGTACTTGCCCAATGTTTAATTGGAGTTGAACCTGGTCCCACAGAGCGATGCCCAGGGAACTAACATGCGAATAATGCCCTTTATACTGGGGCTCCTTCCATGGGGCCTCTCTGACGCTGAGCCAGTGTGGCTGGTAAAAAACACAAATATTTTCATTAAAAAGCAATCTTGGTGAAATCCCCCTGTCTCTGCCGATCTCTGAAAAGAATGCGCGTTCAGCGGAACGTATAACATTTGACACAATTGCATTGCATGGAACGATTGTGTAACCAAGCCGCTGAGAATCCGCAGAGTCAGCTGCTGGTGCTTCCGGGCATTACAACAGAGGAAAGACTCCCGGTCTGTGACTTCCATCCGATGAGGAACGATGCTGCGCGTGCTGTGGGAAGAGCAGGGAACTGACCCGAAATAACACGAGTGCGTCCGATTTCACACTGCACAGGAGCCATTGTTAGTCAATATTGACTTCGCCTGTTTTGATGGTGTGCAATCTGGAGTATTATCTGCGATCAAACTAAATAAACAGATCCACATCCGTGCATCAGGGTCATTTGTGGATGTCTCGCCGTTCTGAAGAAACAACCAATGGCCAGCGCCGTAACACAGGCCCCTGCAGCCCCTGAAGCTCATTCGAATGGGGTTCAGAGCAAGCCTCTGGATATTTGTGAGCTATTGAAGACTAGGGGGGGGGGGGGGCTATCACATTCTGCAGTAGGTGAAGCTGGCATCATTTTGCGTCGCGCTACTGCCATTGGCACTGCCAAGAGGTGTGGCTTGAAAATGCCAGCGTAATACCTTACCTTTAGATAGCACCTCAGGGCAAATGATCATGCGGCCTGGCAGCATGGCTGGGCCTGTAGAGAATGGCCTGTCTCACAGTGATACATGAGGGGATCTGTGCTGCACATGAGGGTTCTGTGCTGCACATGAGGGGTCTGTGCTGCACATGAGGGGATCTGTGCTGCACATGAGGGGTTCTGTGCTGCACATGAGGGGATCAGTGCTGCACATGAGGGGTTCTGTGCTGCAGCGTGAAACACGACCACAGTCAGCTGGGGGGACTTAGACTGAGGGCAGCAAGAGATCCCTGGATCCGGGCTTCTAATAAAAGAGCAATATGTACTCATTCAGAAATGTAACTCACCACTGCTGCCTTTCAGTTTCAGGCCGCTGCATTAGGAGTTAATGTTCCAAAACATGATGCCAAAAAACCATCAACCCTGACGGATGAGTTGGCGTGTTAGGATTCGACAGGATGGGCTGTAGCTTGAAAGCAGACATCGGAAATGTTCCATTCGCTGTGTCATCTAAGTCGTAGAAACAGGGAAGTGCTGAAGACCATGAAGGGGTTTTGCTGAGTTATAACCCTATGGTTTGGCATAGTCATGGTTTGTCGTCGCCTACAGACGCAGAAACATAAATTGGCAAAACAGAGAGGTTGGGCATTGGCTGCGAGCCTTTTAACTTTGCCAATGATTATTTTGTTTTTTCTAGAATGTTTTGTTGAGGAAGCTGCTGGCCCTTCATTAATCTTCAAAAAGCTCACTTTGCCATAGTCGTCCTCAGCACTGAAAGGAACTGCTTTGTGTGTGGATGTGTTCCTTGTTAAAGGGCAGAATGACGTCACTCGCAGTGAAGTTGGCCAATGGCTCTATGAAGGCAGATCAGTGTTTTGTGTTTGTTTTCTTCATTTCCAAAGAAATTGTTTTATTATGGACCTACACGGCAGTGCAGCTTGTTCATAAATACAAAATATCTTGAAAACACTTTCAAGAAATAATCACTGGAGTAGTGCATAGATTGCAGTGAATTGGGTTATTTCTACACTATCTTTAATTCATCAAGGAATCCACCATCCTTTCCAAGTCAGTATCATAAAATCAGGAGAGGAGTCTTCCGGCTGCCAGACTCAGGAGCTTGAAATGATTGCCGTAGGGAACACGTGATGGTCTGGCAGGGACACCGATCACTGAGCATCTCGGTTTATCCCTTATGCATCCCGCACACTCCGAGTTCAGATTGCTCTGGTTCTTGGTTGTGCCGCTGCTTCTTCTGGAGAACACTCTGGAGGCTGCACATTGTCACAAGCTGGCAAGATGTCTCTGCCAGTCAAATGCTCTCTGCTGATATTTTATGGGACCTGCTGGTCACAAGAACAAATGCAGACCCTTTAACCCTCTGTAGTTGATGCATAACAGTTCTCTTATTGAAAATATAAAATATATTTATATAATGCAAAGCAATTATACAAAACTGATACTGTTGCAGTTTTATGGACTGTTAGAAATTGGATTTCTGGCTGGCTAAGGCTTGCGCCAAAGCCAGGCAGAAAACCACCACTCTAGTCAGGTCAAGGGAGTTACACGCTGAAGATAACCCCTGCTCGCCCGCTTGGTAGCTTGGCACGAGCAGTCAGGCTAATCCCAGAGGCAATGTGTAAAGCGTTTGCGCAACACACACACACAACAGCAACACATTAGGCACACTACAAAAGTAACACCACAAAAGGATATATCAAAAATAGCCTTTGTATTACCATAAACACATTAGATCATAACCACACATGTACACTGTGCCAACTGACACCAGGTAATATTCACAGGGGACTATATACAGGACAGGGCCAATCGGGCCACTGTCAGAACATATAAAACACAACCAGTAACCACTGGTACCATACTGTACTTAGCAGTATTACCTGCAACATAAACACATTGGGCCCGATTCACAGAACAAACTTAAGACAAAATCCTAAACTTAGTACCATTTTGGTATTCACACAATGCACTTACTACTTCTGGTATTCACAGAATGAACTTACTACTTTTGCGATTCACAGAATAAACTTACTACTTTTGCTATTCACAGAATGGATTTACGACTCCTAACTTTACGTCCGCACTCGGGCCGGAAATTCCGTCCCGGAGGCGGAGCTTCCGGGCCGGAGGCGGGGCTTCCGGGCCGGAGGCGGGGCTTCCGGGCCGGAGGTGGAGCTTCCGGCCCGGAGGTGGGGAATCCGGCCAGTGGCGGATCTCCGCCACTGGCCGGAATCCCCACCTCCGGGCCGGCCCCGCCTCCGGGCCGGAAGCTCCGCCTCCGGGCCGGAATTTCCAGCCCGAGTGCGGACGTAAAGTTAGGAGTCGTAAATCCATTCTGTGAATAGCAAAAGTAGTAAGTTTATTCTGTGAATCGCAAAAGTAGTAAGTTCATTCTGTGAATACCAGAAGTAGTAAGTGCATTGTGTGAATACCAAAATGGTACTAAGTTTAGGATTTTGTCTTAAGTTTGTTCTGTGAATCGGGCCCAATATGTCTGCATCACTTTGGCCTAAACACACTACGCAATAGCCATATTAGGCATAACCACGTTATGCATAAACCTCATCGCATAAACACATTATGCAATATCTGTAGGCATGAAATTTGCATTAGGCATCACCACATTGTGCATAACTCATAAGCATAAACACATTATGCACAAATAACATACTATACCTCTCATTAGGCCTCACCATAAAAATGACCCCAGGCCAAGTGGCCTTCCACTGGGGGCCCAAAGGCCCTCTGTACAAAATGTCAGGGTGCTAAGCTGCCACTAGCAGCAAGAGCACTGTGCGTCATGCACTGGGGGCCAAGGGGTGCATCTCACCCTCCCTTCCTTATCCTCTAGAAAGAAAAAGAACAATATCCCGTGTTGCAGCTGCCCACGCTGGTGCAGTGCAGCCGTGTACCGAAATGCCCTGGCACTAACTGTGCCACTGAAGCCCCACTGGGACTCTCCAAACAATATGCCCCACTCGTTGCAGTTGACAGCGCTCTCGCGGTGCAGCTGGGAAAGGCCAAATGAGCACTGGCACCGACTGTGCAAAGTAGAGCCCCACTGGGACTCCTAAACAAAGTGCCCCTCTCGTGGCAGCTGCCCGCAATCAGCGGGGCAGCTGTGAAGATGAAGCTGCTGGCACCACAATGCCTAATGTGAGCCCCACTCACCGGGGCTCTTCATGGACACCTACGTACTTCTCCTCCGGCTGGTGTCAGGCACCAAATTGTGTTCTGCAGGCCCCGCTCACGGGACCTCTCCGCCCTGGTCTCCATACAGGGGCCGTCAACCCCCGGAGGACTCGCCTCTTCCTCCTCGAGACGGGGGCGGTGGAAATGGAGCCCGCAAGGCTTCGAATCTTCTGGCAACCCGCGGGGCTGCCACCGGTACACGGGGTCCCAGCCTTCCTCCAGACACGGTCTCGCCTCCAACAGGATCGGCCGCAGGCGGGACTCTCCTCGACCATGGGAGCCCCACTCACAACCAGACAGGACGCCTGACTTCCGGTGTCTTCTCTGCCGGTCTGGCGGTTCCTCAGTGCGTCGTCAATGCGGGGTGGGCTCCCGCTCCAATGTGCACACAAATGCGGGGTGGACTCCCGCCAAATAAGTGGTATAAATGCGGGGTAGGCTCTCGCTTGACTCCTTTCAGTTCAGGGGAACTCAGGCCACGCCCCCAACCAGGCACAGCTGTCTGGCTTCCTTTGCCGGCTGCGTTTTTCCCAGGTCACTGCCCGTGAAGCGGCGACCCCTCAGCAGGGCACAAGATGCGGCGGAATATGCACTAATGCGGGAGTGGGCTCCCACTCCACCACCAGCAGCACAGGGGAATCCCTATGCCGGGATTCCCTCTCAATGCAGCGCAGCACTGCAGGGCACCGGCACTCTCCCTGTAATAAAAGATATAGCGCTCACAAGGCGCTAAGCCCCAAGAGTTTTAGGGCACAGGCTGGGCCCAGGCAGGCCAGCTCACAGGGTCCACCAGCAGGGAGGCAGTCCCTCATGGCGGGTCCTCGTGGGGCCCAGCAGCAGCTAGTCCCAAAGCACAAGGAAAGCACACCTTTCATGGGGTCACAGCCCCAATATTTATATCACATTCTTCCTTAGTTCTGCCCTTGGCACAGGGCTTTGGGGGAACCAGCCTCAACTGGTTCTGGGGGGTATTGGAGCACTATGTTGACAAGGCTCCTCTTTCCCTTTGTCAGGTAGGGGCTCGGTGATCAGATACACCACAGGGGGGCGGAGCCAGCATTCACCCAGGCAGGCACAGACCTATTCAAGGTCAGGGGACTACTCCTCCCACTACTCCAAATACAGATCTTACATTCAGCCTAGCACTGACTCACCCTGCCCTCCCTGGAGCCACACACACCTCACCAGCCCCTGTCACTCCAGAGCCGGACATGCAATCCACATCAGGGAGACAGACACATAGCACACAGAAATGCCAACTTTTAAAAGTGGCATTTCTAAAATAGTGATAATAAATCTGCGCACACCATTGCGCAGCATTTATTATTACTATTCCAACCATACCAAACTTGACCACGCTGCTCCTCTCATATCATGAATTACCACTGAAACACTTATCAGGGATTCCCCAATGCATTCCTATGGGAGGGCAGCCTCACAGCAGTGAGAAACCAAAATGGCTGTTTGTCACTACCAGGACATGTCACACACTTAAGGTAAATGTCCTACATTTTACCTACAATGCACCCTGCCCATAGGGCGCGCTATGGCCTACCTTAGGGGTGACTGACATGCAGTAAAAGGGGGGTCACAGACATGGCACACACTTTAGGTGCCATGTCACAGCGGCAGTAACACTGCGCGCACAGGCCCTGTAGAGGCCTGGGATAGGTTTGAAAGGCTACTTTGGTGGGTGGCGCAATCAGCGCTGCAAGCCCACCAGTAGCATTTAATTTACCAGCCCTGGGTATATGAGATACCACTTTACAAGGGACTGACAGGTAAATTAAATAGGCCAAACAGGTGTAGACGAATCTTACCATGGTTACCACAGAGAGCACATGCACTTTACACTGGACAGCAGTGCTAAAGTGCCCAGAGTCCTAAAACCACCAACACCATGTCAGAAAAAAGGCTAGGAGGAAGGCAAAAAGTTCAGGGATGACCCTGCAAAAAGGGCCAAGTCCAACATGGACCATCTATAAATGGTATGGCGACTGTCTGAAAGAATTCAAATCTTTTTGTAAAACATTGGAATACAAATGGCATGTCAATTATGCAAAGTCTGAAAGTGTCTCTCAGACAACATATAGCACTCATCTTGAAAGCCAGAGCTGATTTCTATTCTATTGATATTCCACCACTGAGCTTTCAACAATATTTAGAGACTTCCACTCACCTGAGTACCTTTCTCCCGCTCTTGATCCCTTGCAATCACTATGTGAAAATCATGCAGACTTCTCTGATAAGCCGAAGGCTATCCATCAATCAAACATTTCCATCCCAAGCAGGTACAATAGGCGCAGATGAACTGCTCTCCTCCTCAATGTCTATCTCCTATCTTCCTGATGACCAATGTCTTGTCATATCCAATCCTATCTGAGCCTTGGAACTCTCTCAACTTTGGTCCTGAAGGTCACCTTGGAACCCCTGTTCTCCCGAGATTTTCAGATGTGCCCCTCCTGCTATGTGCGAGGCACTGCTCAGACTTTGTTCTAACTCTGTTCTTGCTCAATACTGGAAAAAGGTGATGGTAATACCTCAGTTGAAGTAGCCGTCAACAGATCCTAAGATCAAGAGTAACATCAGACCAATTTCGCTTCTGCCGTGCCCTATAAAGATCCAGCAAAAGACAATTAGTGTTAGCTATCTGATTTTAAATATTGCATTAATCTGTGAGGCGTAACTCAATCAGGATTTCATCCATCCCACAGCATGGAAACAGTGCAGACTTCAGTCTTGGATGATCGTTGTTTTCTCAGGGATCAAGACATGCCTTCAGGCTTGGTCCTATGGAATCTCTCCTCAGCCTTCGACATCGTCTTGCATGACTGCTTGCTTACCCAACTGGTTAATGTTGGGATCCACTAGCATGCTCTGGCATGGATCACATCTTTTCTCAAAGCCTGCAGTCAAGCAGTGTTTATCCTCCTTTTCGATCTAGTTTCAGGGCAATTTCACAAGGTATTCCTCAGGGCAATAATTGCTACGCTTTTCAAATTATATGTGCTCCCTCTGGAAGAGCTTATTCACTCCTTTGTTTTACAACCAATAAGCTATGCCAATGACACAAAAATCCTGTACTCATTGAATAAAAGATGAAGAATGGTTGCACCAGATTTAGGGAATGTATCCCTCAGATGTCCCAGAAGTATTTAAACCTCAACTAAGACAAGGCCAAGATTCTGGTCATAGTTTGGGATCATGCCCATACTCTAAACTTTCTGGTCTTTGAATCTTGGAGCCCTGTCCTCACTGGATCCCTCAGTCCGGAACCTTGGGGTTCACTTTGACAAGGACCTTCCTCTGATGGTGCAAGTCACTAAGTTTGCCTCCTCTTGCTTCAGGATGCTTAGATGTTTGTGTAAAATTCTACTTCCTGTTCAGATGGCTATAGTTAGTTCTCTATTTCTTAGGGCTCCAGATTACATTATCATCCGTCTCCAATGTCTCCAAATGCATCAGCCCGACTAGTTGTAGCCTGGTCTGCTCGCTCTTCTGCAACTAAGGCATTACACACTTTACATTGGCTGCCCATGTCCAAATGCATTGACCTCAATACCCTTGGTCTTGTCTCCATGGCCGGCGTCCAGTTTATCAGCAAAAGTAATTTTATCTGTACACACCTTCTAGACAGCTCAAGGCCAACTTCTAGTCATTGCCCTCTTACACCTGGCTAGATCTGGAGGTGAAGCGTTACTTCAGCAAAACTCTGGAATCCCCTTCCTTGTCATCTGGGAACACAGTCCTATCAATTCTCATTCGAAAAACAATCGGAAAACATTGTTGTTCTCGAAACCTTAGATTCTGCAATCTTTGTGTACAACATAACAGTTTCAGCACCTGGACTCCTTTGAGGTACTAGTGTTCTTAATAAACCGAAATAGAAATACAGATTTTCCCGTCTTTCATTTTAAATTTAGTTACAGTGACCACACCAGTGCTTAATCTGAGCTGGTGGTTTCCGGTGCTCAGTAGGCACTTAATTGCCAACACTGGCATTTGTACAGTCTGCCATAAGGTGACGCTGTCTAACTAATTTAGAGATGACCACAACAGCAGTTAATTATTAATTCAATGTGCATTACAAAATGACTATTTCCTGCTGCCCAAGCAATTCTCCCAGCTTCAGGGGGCCTCAAATAGCCCACACTGTCACACTTGTAGGAGTGTGATAGTAGCTTTGTTGGTATTGTCATTAGCAGCATGGCAGGGGCAATGTGTGGTGCAAGCTGCAGTGGCCTCCTGAGGAGAGCCCTGGTACTTAATTATTTACAAATTAAGCACTGCATTTAGGACTGGATAATTCGTATGAGAAACAGCACAGACACTGTTCTTCACTGAGATCTGTAATACGAAAAAATCAACAGGAGGGAAGGTTTTGTTGTTGCATTAAATGTCTATTTTAGCCCAGCCAGGCCTTGAAAGTTTGAGCACCTGTGGGTTGCTGACAATCTTTTATGGTGTTTCGGGAAACGTTCTCCACAGGAAAAGATTTTGTCTAAAACTGAATGAAGCATGGCTGTGCTGCTTATGTCCAAAGAACATGCAACTATGGAAATGTGTTTGCAGTGTAGCAGACATGGAGTTAGGGAGGTCATGGGTGCGTTGTGTACATGGTAACAGGATTCTCACGACGTGTCCCGCGACCCCCCGATGATAAGCGGATCTCCTCCCAAAACAGTCGGTGCATCATATTGATAATCAGTCAGCGAAGTACACCTCCTATTGGCAATTTGGTTAGTGGTCAATCTGAGAAAATCTCTGCCACCGGACATGATACCGTTTAAAAGCAGTGGCCAGGTTTACCTCAAGGAATCGCCAGGCAGTCATGCCTCTTTGAGCCGGCCCTGGTGCTGCCGGCTCATGCAGCTTGTCATACTAGTTTCAAATAAATATTGGCAGCAATTTGTAGTAATATAAACCCAGATGATTTCTTTTAAGAAAGTCTGAGGAAAAATTATATGTAATGAATGCAACACTATTTCTGTACTTTTACACTTTACCCACCATGCAATGCAATGTAACTATTTATAAAGTAGGAGAACCAGTGGCGGCTGGCATGTAAGGAAAAGAAAAAAAAAGAAAAATAAATAAAAAATGACGCTTACCTTTAATCCTGGCGGGACGTCCTCCTCGCTCGGGTCCAGGCAGGCACTCTCCAATGCAGGACCAGGAAACTGCAGTAACCAATCCTGGTGCTGCTTTCATGCAGCATTAAAGAAGCACCAGGAAGTTGTATGCTGTCTCTAACCCAGCTGTCTAAGACAGCTGGGTTAGAGAGGTTTAAACTGCGGATGTCTGGATGGCCGTCAGAAGACGGCCTGCCGAGGAGACACGTGCACTTTAAACTTGCCCATTACTGCTTTTCTGCTGCTTTCGAAATCGGAAAGATCCCCCCCCCCATCCTGACACTCTGCTCGGGATGGGGTTTTGAAAAATAAAATGGAAATAAATAAACTTCATTACCATTTTATTTTTCTATTTCTGGGGGCAATTTGGTTGGTGGGCGATGCTCCTCCGCCTTACCGGAGGAGCCGCCTCTGAGAAGAACAGAAGTATTTATCCATGAAATGCCTGTAAAGAAGAAGATCAACGCAGGGAACAGGAACACCCTCAGAGTCTCGACCAGCAGCGACGACACCCTCAGCACCGCTGAACAAATGCACTTCCAGATCCACACCGACCCCAACACCACCCTCAGAGGAACCCTCGTCTACAGACCCACTGGATCCCGACCACAGTTCAGCGACTCCATCACCGACTACGTCAGCACACACGCCCTCGCCTCCACAGACTACATCCTCCTCAGGGACCTGAACTTCCACCTCAAGAACAACAATGACACCAACTTCACCACCCTGATCGTCAACCTAGCCAACCTCGGACTCAGACAACTCGTCACATCGCCCACTCACTCCGCCGGCCACATGCTCGACCCCATCTTCTCCGCAAGCCCCAACGTCTCCTTCAACCGTACCACCGAACTCCACTGGACCGACCATCGCTGCATCCACTTCACCTTCCGGAAACCCACCACGCACCACCGCACCCAACAGATGCCTCGCCGCTGCTGGAGCAGAATCACCGAAGACCAGCTAACCTCCACCAAGCTCCACCAGCTAACCCAGCTGTCCAAGACAGCTGGGTTAGAAAGGTTTAAACTGCGGATGTCTGGATGGCCGTCAGAAGACGGCCGGCCAAGGAGACACGTGCACTTTAAACTTGCCCATTACTGCTTTTCTGCTGCTGTCGAAATCAGAAAGGTCCCCCCCCCCCATCCTGACACTCTGCTAGGGATGGGGTTTTGAAAAATAAAATGGAAATAAATAAACTTTATTACCATTTTATTTTTCTATTTCTGGGGGCAATTTGGTTGGTGGGTGATGCTCCTTCGCCTTACCGGAGGAGCCGCCTCTGAGAAGAAAAGAAGTGTTTAGCCATGAAATGCCTGTAAAGAAGAAGATCAACGTAGGGAACAGGAACACCCTCAGAGTCTCGACCAGCACCGACGACACCCTCAGCACCGCTGAACAAATGCACTTCCAGATCCACACCGACCCCAACACCACCCTCAGAGGAACCCTCGTCTACAGACCCACTGGATCCCGACCACAGTTCAGCGACTCCATCACCGACTACGTCAGCACACACGCCCTCGCCTCCACAGACTACATCCTCCTCAGGGACCTGAACTTCCACCTCGAGAGCAACAATGACACCAACTTCACCACCCTGATCGTCAACCTAGCCAACCTCGGACTCAGATAACTCGTCACATCGCCCACTCACTCCGCCGGCCACATGCTCGACCCCATCTTCTCCGCAAGCCCCAACGTCACCTTCAACCGTACCACCGAACTCCACTGGACCGACCATCGCTGCATCCACTTCACCTTCCGGAAACCCACCACGCACCACCGCACCCAACAGATGCCTCGCCGCTGCTGGAGCAGAATCACCGAAGACCAGCTAACCTCCACCAAGCTCCACCAGCTAACCCAGCTGTCCAAGACAGCTGGGTTAGAGAGGTTTAAACTGCGGATGTCTGGATGGCCGTCAGAAGACGGCCGGCCAAGGAGACACGTGCACTTTAAACTTGCCCATTACTGCTTTTCTGCTGCTGTCGAAATCAGAAAGGTCCCCCCCCCCCATCCTGACACTCTGCTAGGGATGGGGTTTTGAAAAATAAAATGGAAATAAATAAACTTTATTACCATTTTATTTTTCTATTTCTGGGGGCAATTTGGTTGGTGGGGTGATGCTCCTTCGCCTTACCGGAGGAGCCGCCTCTGAGAAGAAAAGAAGTGTTTAGCCATGAAATGCCTGTAAAGAAGAAGATCAACGTATGGACGGAGCTAAAGACTCTCTCATTGATTTTTATGAAAGCTGTTTATTGGGGATTATATAAGCTCTGGCTGACAACTAAAACTGTCTCTAGCTAGATCCAAAAAGGACTTTCATTCTTAAACCCCTCCTCGGCACGCGACATCGCCATAGCCATCCCGGAATGCTACAAGATCTCCCGCAGGAACCGCACCAACGGAGTAGGAGGAGGAATCGCCATCGTCCACAGGAACACCCTCAGAGTCTCGACCAGCACCGACGACACCCTCAGCACCGATGAACAGACTCCGCTTCTACACCCCCACCCGCCAGCTTCGCTCCGCCGACCTCGCCCTCGCCACAGTCCCCCGCATCCGAAGAACGACCTCCGGCGGCAGATCATTCTCCCAACTCGCCGCCAAGACCTGGAACACCCTCCCCATCCACCAAAGGCAGACCCAAGACCTGCTGACCTTCAGAAGACTCCTCAAGACCTGGCTCTTTGAGCAGTAGCAGCATTCCCCCCCCAGCGCCTTGAGACCCTCACGGGTATGTTGTGCGCTTTACAAATGCTATGATTGATTGATTGATTGATTATGATGTATGTCACTGGTTCATGGTGTAAAACCTCTTATTACATCTGTCAGAGGGGTCACAATATAAAACTTCTTCCTACTGTATTTGTCCCAGGGTTATACAATGCAGTGCCCCTTCCTGCTCTATATGGCGGCGGATCTGCGTTATCAGAAGTGAGCAATGGAACTACTTTGCAGGAAGGCTGACAAACTGCTGCGCAATCAAATGCCTGTAAAAAGAAAGATCACAAAGTTGCAACATTAATACTGCACCCAAACTGAGTAACAAGCATATCCCTTTAGCGCTTGACACTCAAAGCAGTGAAGCAGATCATTTTAGTTTTACTTAAAAAATCAATGTCCAGTCAGTTTTTTAACTTTTTGAAAGAAAATAACTTTATTTCACACACCTAAACACTAAACATAAAATGTCAAAAAGTATAAAAAACCAGAACTGTCTAGCCCTTCCTGAGAAAAAGCTCTTTGTAAGAAGGTGGCTCAGTGTTAACAATGTTAGGCTCATTCCTACGGTGTTTGTCCCATAGTTCTCAATGTAAAACTTCTTCCTATTATATTTTTTTCAGAATTCACAATGTACAGCTCCTTTCTCTTTTTTACATTGTTCAGAAAGTCCACAATTTAAAATGCATTGCTAATGAATTTGTCATGTTGTTACACCATGCAGAGTCCCACCATACTGTATTTGGCACAGGGTCTGCATTCGCAATATCTCTATCAGGGTTAATCAATGGAAGCACTTCACAGAGGGGCTATCAGTGACGGCTCTTACGGCTCCTCCTCTAAGGTGGAGGAGCGTCGCCCCACTGCCTTGGTGCAGCAAAAGAAATAAAAAAATAAAAGGATAATAACTAATGTTATTATCATTTTATTTTGTCCTCCTGCTGCAGCAGCTTGCGTGAGGTGGCGGGGTGGGGCTGAAGAGCACTCCTAAGTGCACAGTGACTGTTTGGTCGTCCCTCTCGGGCCAACCAAAACAGTCATGAGCACTTTCAGTGTTCTCCAAGCAAGCTGCATTACGGCCTGCATGGAGAACAATGGAGAACATGCCCAACCCTCCAGCCCCTGGCTGAGCACCTGGCTGAGCACCTTGTCACGGTGTTCAGACCAATCACAATGCTGTATTGCAGTGTTGTGATTGGCTGCGGGGAGCATGGGAGCCCTGGCACGTCCTGTTTCTCCCATGAAAGAAGAGGACGCAGGAGTGGGAGGTTGACTGTGGGCTATTACAAATGATAGTGCAGTTCTGGGTCAAAAGGTCTCTCAGTTCCTACGGTGTTTATCAAGGAGTTAACAATAAAAAACCCTTACGAAATGTATGTGTCTTAGGGTTTAAAATGTAGTACCTAGTCTAACTATATCTGCTGTTATGTGTGCGTTCACTATGTAAAAACCTTTCCCATTGATTTTGGCAGAGGGTTCACAATGTTAAAACTCTTCCTATTGTATTTGCTTAGACGTTGAAACCAGCAAAATCCCCTTCCTACTGTATTTGACACTCATTCTCTGTTAGCAATGTCTCTATCATACATACCTAAACGTCATACCTAAAATTTCCCAGTTTCTGGCAAGAAGTAAAAGTCTATTTAGATCCACCAGTAGCACACAAGCAGCCCGGCATTTGGCAGCCTCAATAACAACAAAAGCTTGGTGCTCTCCAATCCCTCACCTTGAGAAGGTGCCATCAGGGCTGCCCTCTATGGGGTCCATGTTGGTTCCTTTTGCCTTCAAATCACTTCGGAAAAAAAATGTGATGAAATGCATGATCGTATGTGTAGGGATGCCAATCCCAATTTCCTCCATCTACACACAAGAGGAACTTGCATTCCGGGCCATAGCTTAGTCAGTGAGATTCAGGGTTGTGAACCAAAAATGTCCTAACTAAGAAAGCAGTCGGCCTCAGGGTGAATGGGTGAGGTGGCCAATGTTTAGGATGGACTGTTCCCATGAGGAGCATGGTCAGTACTGGTTTGCATTAGGGTGGCCTCTGGGGCTGATTTAGAGTTTCACAGACAGGTATTCCATTGCAACAGAGTATCCTGTCCACAAAACTCAACGTCCACATGTCTAATTTTGAGTCAAGTGGAAATCAAATTGTATGCAAGCGTAGGAAGATTTACTCTATCAATGTAAAACTTCCTCCGAGGGACCGACGGAGTAGGTGCCATCGAAGGTAGGCCATCTGACTATTCATCCTATTTAGAGTGGTCAGTCACATGGTGTCTATTTTTCACTTCCAGGTATATGCTGGCATCCAGGGACTGTAAAAAACAGAAACAAATACCCCCACACCATGGGAGAAAGCTCCCATGGTGTGGCTGTGATCAGTTTTGGCAGTTTGTTTTTAAAAAACAAAAAACTTTGGAAAGATTGCTGGCCTGCCGTTATGTTTGATGGAGCTGTTGCCAAACTTTTCCTACACAGACATGGATCGACCTGTTGGCAGTTCCTGCCAACTTATAGAGATGTCCATGGGACAGGTGGACATGTTTAACTTTAGTGGGTGAAGTAACAACACTAATGTCCTGTCTTCCATAACTCCATCTGCCAAACTCTAAATCAGCTCCCAGGTCTAGAGCGGCACAGTGGGCAAGAAACTATGATATGACATGCTACCCTACGGAATTGGTTATTTGCAAGCATTCGTTCCATCACCTTTTGGGTGTTTGATTGCCACTAGCATGCTAGGAGTCCAGAGACTGGTTCAGCTTTCCAAGTCTAATACTGCCAATGCTTGCGAATTCTAAAAAGTAGTACATTTGCATCCATTTACTGAGTACGTTTATGGATGCAGATGTACTACTTCTACCAATATATATATATATATATATATATATATATATATATATCTATCCTATGCTTAAAGACTTTGCTGTAGAAATGGCAAAAGACTTGGTCCCTTTCTATCTCTGCATGGATAGCACAGTGCCAATCTTATGCTTAAAAACTTTGATAGAAAAGCAGACATTTGAGGTGAGCAGATCTAGAGTGTCGCTGGTGTCGCAGAGTTCTCTGCTTCTTTTTTGTATATATATATATATATAAAGATTCCTGATCCAAAAAATGAACAAGTTTAAAACTCTTAGTGAAATCAGGATGACAGAGGATGACAAGAAAAACCGATATAGCCATTGCAGACCTCACTCAGGGTCCTCAGGCCCAACTACTAAGCCAAAAATGCATTTATTTTGAGAGTGTCACACCTGAAATACCACCCAGAGCTTACGCCACTGCTTGCAGTCAAGACTCGGCTCGCCCATAAAAACCGCATTTATTGAAGCTTCGTATAAGAACTCAGAAAACGCAGTCTATGTATTTAAGAAAGTCACACAGAAATCTTGCTTGCATTTCCAACACTGTGATAAAAAGTTCCATAGATTCTCACAATGCTTCAAATACAGCTTCCAGTTTTGGAGCCTTCCGCATGTTCTGGCTGACGTTCAGCTTGTTCCCCTTTGGAATCTCCCTGAGCTGCCATTACCTAATAGTCCCACACACAGCACCGGTGACTCTATTCTCCGGAGTTACTGACACCCCGAAACTGGTAACAAAGCTCACATTTTGTCTAAAGCGCCAGGTAACACTTATTTAGCAAAAATCATTCCTCACGTTCGTCTCAGTCACAAGAAGAAGAGTCTCATGATCCCTGTGTCCTGCTCAGTATGTCGGGCAGGTACCATCAAGTGGCCCCTTGACAGCACCCCTTGTAAGTGTTGAGCGGCTCCATGTATGTGGTAGAGAGACACCAATCAGGAAGGTGGTACACCTACACACATGTATCATGAGGTTTTGTTTTGCCTGAACCAATCCTCTTGGAGTATTAGCTGCTCTCAGAAACCACCGCTGTCTAATGATAGCAGCACCTGTCCTCCCTCCTCAGGGCCACTATTGGCCAGTGGGAGGGTTCCCAGAGATGGAGCTGTGACAGCTTCATTTACTACCTTTTATTTTTCACTTCCGGTGTCTGCCAGGTGATGGTGCTGGAATAAAACTGCACTGGGCATGTCAACAAAGCAGCTTATTGGAACGTGTGTGCATAACTTATCAGAGGTGGATAATGCTCACCATTTGTCCATGAGTGTTGCCGACCTGTTGCTTTAGGCTCTCCCAATGTTGCCCTGAGGTAAATGCAACAATTGTTCTCGTTTGTAGATTAGATATGTACAGTTGAGGCTATTTTTATGAGCTGCTGAGAAAGCGAGGTGCTGCTCCTGTAGCCACAGCTATAACAAAAAAACAAACATGGAACATTAAAACAGATGTGAATATTTCATATTTAATGCTGTGCAAAATCTACCAAGTCTCATTACGACCTAAGTAAGCCCTCTCCTACAGTACATTTAATTTACAATGCTATTGAAATCTACCAATGATATTATTAAACAAAGTGTGGCATGCCTGGGACTCGAAGTTGGATCCCCATACACAGCGAGTGGGAGAATGGGGGGAGGGGAATAGAGTCAGGACCTGACACTTACAGGGAAGAACTTTATCACTTGTCATCTAAGGTGAGAGATAAGAGGAGGAGGGAGAAGAGCTGGGCGAAGGAGATGGAAAGGCTAAGGTAAGGATCGGGGGATTGGAGCTGAGGGAACTGGAAAGAGAAGTCAATGTAAGGAGGACAAGGTAAAATATCTCAGAACGGGAAACAAGGGAGAACAATGAGAAGGACTGCAAGCTAGAGTCAGGAGAGTGGGGAGAGGAGGAAAGGGCTGAGTGACAGCTAGGGAAGGACTGAAAGAGCAGAAACACAATGGGTCACACTTATATTATGTTCACACCTTCTCAAGGGACCAACCTGAGATCTACAGGAAATGAAGACACTGAGGCTCCTTCCCTCCAGGCTTGACAACGTGAGACTCTCTGCTCTTTTGCACAACTTTCATGACCTAATTGGTGCTTTCTGGCTTAGGAATCTTGTATCTCAAGCTCCCTATGAGAGGCTCCATATTCCCCCTTTAAGAGTGCCGCTGATCCTCCACGGTTCCAGGCTGTACAGGAGAGGGTACACAACCGAGGTGCAGAAGCGCACCCCACATGTAGTCGGGGATGGCTAACACCCTCACAGACCTGGTTGTGGGAGATTGGCCGGGTGTGCGACATTGTGCCACGCCATTCCTGTCGTCGGGCACATCGCCTCCTGCACTGTCGTGACTGATTAAACAGTGCTGCAGTTTCCGATGGCAAAATTGCTGTTGGGTGGGTGGGAAGGGGAGTTGAGGCACGGGGGCACCCCTTTAAAAAAAGGAAATGCCATCACATGAGGCAAACACCGGCATCGAGAGTGAGTCAATGTTAGCCCGGCGGTGAAATGTCTGCTTATCGACTGGCAGTAAGTGGCAGCCTCAAGTGATTGCCAGCCATTTCCTGTATTCTAAGTGCAAATAGCCCAACAGCTTCTCGTGGTCAGTCCGCCCATTCTCCCATACCAGAGAGCCCTCAAGTCTCATAGGGAATGGATTTAGGGGTCAGCTTTAGTGTGTGAGTGTGAGAATGGGGTGCTATTTGTAGGGACATGTTGAATATGACAGAAATTGCAGATTCCAATGAAGATACTGGACATTGTTTGTCTGCTTTTCCCACTTTTCTGTACTCCTTGTTGATGTTCCTTCATCGATGTTCACTATGGAGCCAGAGTCAGCTTCTGAGTTGTTTTTCATCATGCCTGAGGTTTGTCTCCCTACACATAGGAGGTGGCCGAGAGTGGCAGCCATTTATTTGTTCACTAGAAAGCAGATAGAGGTGGGTTCTTTTGTGAATCCACTTTAAGGCAACATGAACCTCTCACAGCTACTTGTGAGGAGGGGTTCTGTAATTCTGGCAGTTACCTTATCATCTTCAATACTTTGACGCAAAGTAAACCCAGATGCCCTTCTTCTGTTTCAATAACACAGAATTGAATCACTGCCTAGCAGCAGCGGCCGGCGCAGGTAAGCGAGGTGGGGCAGCGGCATGTCGACAGCCGACAGAATAGGATTTATTTATTTAATTTGCCGTAATCCGTCGTCTTTCGACATCCACCCCTCCCCTCCCCGTCCTGCTCCACTGCACTTACCTGCACTGGCCGCTGCTGCTGCCTGGCAGTAGCTTCCTTGACCAGTGGACTGTCTGCCCCAAGTGCACAAAAGTAAACCTCTGGCACTCTGGGCTTCCTCCTCCTTATTTCTTGGAGGAGATATCCTGGGACAGGAGTACCTTGCAATGATGGGAGGCTGCAAGACATTCAAGCGAAATGTCTAATTATTGGACAGTTGGATTCCTTCCGAGTGGCTGGGGTCTGGAATGTGGCAATCATGCCTCCATTCTTCAGTTCCTTTGTCCCTTTGAGAAGAAGCTCTGTGTCCAACCAGAGTGAAGGCAACCCCAGGAGTACAGCTCTATGTTGTTGTCTCCATCAATAACTGGCTTTAGGACTGTATAAATGGGGCCAACACTGCTCATGAGGAATCCAGCAATGAGATGGTCCACATTAAAGATTCAGGGAGTGTGTGACCAATGCATTATATATGTGTCTTTATTTGGAGTTTACCATGATTTAGAGAATTTGACGATTTTCTGTAGTTAATTAGTACACTATGCGTCAGAGTAGTCGATCTGGAGAGGTTCTTCACGCCTCCTCTGCCAAATAGAATACACTTACAATACATATTGACTAAATTAGCTGTGATTTACAAACCAGAAAATAACTTTTTGCCAAAACGTTACTTGGAAATAGTGTTCTGTATTCCTAGGACTCACATGATTTCAACACATTTACTGCAGATTGTTCAATGGGTGTGAACAATGCATTACATGTTGCGAAATCTGAATGGTTGAAATGAAGAGGTAATTGTTTTCTTCTCCAGCATGTAAGCTGTTTTTAGACCCCATAGAATAAATTGCCAGTTTTACCAGTTACTGCCAGCCAAAAAGGATCATATACCAACGAATGGAGTGATTAGGTATGCGTACTAAAATCCGTTTTTTCAAACATTTACCAAAGCACAAGTGTTGGTGCTGCTTCTGACAAACTGTGTAATCCTCAATCACAGATAAGAAAATGTGTCCCTCAAGAATAAGGTTTAAATCAGCATTTCAAATAGCAATCTATAAGAAACAGCCTTGACTCAAAAAGGCACATGATCAGTAATTTAGAAAACCATAAAGGTTAATAATTAATACATTAAATTAAAGTGCAGTACAGAAGGCAAAAATATATCAAATCAATTGAAGTGCGCAATATTTCAGTCATAAGCATGAAGCTCAGAAATCATTTAAATCAGATGTAGTTTGAGCAAGATCGGGAAAGTAGTCTACGTAAGACTACGCAGCAAATCAATATAAAATCAGGCAGCATCCCTAGGGTCGGGAAGATCATTAAAACGACTCTGGATTCCCCACAAAAATAGATCTTTTTATAAACGAATTCACCATAGGAAGCAATGGAAAAAACACCATCAGCATACGTTGAGCAAATGTATCAACATACCATGAATTCATAATACAGGATAATACCATGCTACTTAATACCACCACCTTAGCACTATTCCCCTAAATGAATAAAAATGAGTTTTCTGTGACCTAATGTCATTGGACGTATTAGCACAAATGTGGTTAACAGCCACAGCTACCTACTTTGAAACTGGGTAACCAGGTTTGAGTGTCGGCGTCCGTTAAACATCTTGTGACTCTGGGACAAATCACTTAGGGCTAGATTTCGAGTTTGGCGGTCCATAGGACTGCCAAACCTGCGATGGTGCAGCAGTCACTGCTGCACCGGAGGACCGACCACCCAATTACAACTTCGGTGGTTGGACCGCCTTGGAACCACCACAACTGCCAGGGATCCGGGGTCCCTGGCAGTGGCGCAGTGATGTGAGGCGCAGTATGTTTGCTGGGGACGCTGCAGCCCCGCCAAGCATATTACGAGTTTCTTCACTTCCAGCGGTTTGATGGGGCTGGTCATGCCATGAAACTACTGGCCCCATGGTGCCTCAGGCCATGGAGATTCATGCAGGAGGGCACATGGTCTGCCCCGCAGTATGCATGCACTCCCAGTTCTTGCACCGCATGGACTTAACAGTCCATGCCGTGCAGGACCTTGCTTTGGGTTTCCCATTGCAGTGCCTTTTTTAGAGGAACCGCCATGGGAACGCCAAAGGATCGCCGCCAGACAATGAGAAAACTGGTAATCTGGTGGTTGGCCTGCAGTCGAGTTGGGAGGTACCGAAGTGGGCGGCGGCATGCTACCCGCTCCCGCACCACCAAATTCTTAATCAGTCCCTTAATCTCCCTGTGCCTATAAACAACACCTGCTCATGTGAAGCACTCCAATACCTTCAGGTGGAGTTTGCACTGTAAAATGAACAGATCTACAGAGAACACACAAGGAAAAGACCTTGGATAGCAACAATTCATTAATAAACTTTCCTTAGAGGCTCTCCAGAAAAAGCATGTCAACATAAAGCATTAGTGCACACTTTACGGCATGTGGTGTCAACAAGAAATGAAAACATGGCTATTTCTAAATCCATAATGGAGATGAGGCCTAATTGAGGCCTGGTTCAGCCTAGGCCAAGAAAATACAGTTCTGAACATCACAACATGGTTGTTTCTATTACAAAATGTTCATATTACTATAAAAATATTATTTAAAACAAAAATAACAAACACTAGGAAGGAAGGACTATTGATTTAAATAAAACATTGCATGCTTTATTGTTTCAGGCTACTGTCTACGATGTCTGTGCACAATCCGTATTTACCTGATTTCGTGACATAATTTATACCCTAAGGAAGACTTCCTAGCATAAATCAGTATGTAGAGCAGAACCATCGTGTCTACAGTGAAATTAGGTGTTTGTGCTAGTATATTTAGAACACGGAGATACCTATATTTACCCTTCCTCCCCCAAACAAATCTGACTGATAGCAATGTGATTTATCATAATTGTGGAATATGATCATCATACGTTTGTGTTTTGTTCTTATATATATCATGACCTAAATTATGAACTAGTTTCTTTATAATTATAAATTTATACTTCTATCTGCTTTGTCACTTATAAGTTTGTCTCTACGTGTTTTTTTAGGATAAGCATGTAAAGTACTCAGGATTAGGTTTAGTGTACACCATGAGCAGGAAGTAAATATTTTGCATTCACCTACTTATTGTCCTCCTTAATTTCCAATATATTTATCTATAATACTTTTGACTATTTCTACAGATTACTGGACCGTAAATTATTACTCGATCCTAAGGGCACTTAAAGGCACAATCACAGCATGGCGAACAGCTAATCAGAGGACCCAAAATAATTTAGAAAAAGCTTCATAAAGGAACATTCTTATATAATGTTGATTCCTTTTAAAGACGCACATGGTCCTAGGCCTGTGGAACAGACCCCAGCTGCTGCATAGGAAAGACTATTGAGAACTGGACCGTGGCTCAGTGGGGACCACCAGCCCTAATCTGACAGACCACACGTGGAGCACAGCGTCAGCAATCTAGTCTACGGAGACGCCCCTTTTGGACAAGAGGCGCTTTCGACGTCAGCAGGAGTGATGCTGCAAGCTGCACCCGTCAGACCCAAGATGTGACTCTGACCCCAAGATGGAGAGGACGTTTGAGAACTAGTGCGACAGCCTCCCGCTGCTCTTCCCTAGTTGTACCAAGAAGCCTCCCATGCGAATGGTTCTGTTTCCAAGCTAACAACCCCTGCGCTCTATAGGGTCAGAACATTCTCATTGCAGCATTGCTCATTAACCTGAACTGGGGGTCACTTACCTGCTTCACCTCCCTAGTTACACATTTCAATTCTCAATTCAATTTGCATTGCTTCCTTTAGGTGGTGGGTTTGAAGGGGTGGTTTAGTGTTCAGCACCCTAGGTCTGCAGAACTGGGACCGCCCTTTACGTCAGACTGCGACATAGAATCAGTCCACTGTGCTGTTTCTATGCAAAGTAGGCCACTGTGTTAGGCAGGCAATTTCTTGCTCCTGATCCATTTATCTTGAAAGAGAAAGTATGGCACAAATGCAGATTCTTTGACAAGAGGACAGGAATGCATAATTACATTCAAGATATGAGGCATGGCTCTTTACTAATCATTTGCTCCCCTCCCAGTTCGCTAGGTACCAGTTATTATCTTATTCTTTGTTGTCCCCTTTCGATTGTAACCTTTTTGTTTGGTATGCCTATTTGATTTGTTTGGGTTGGTATTCCTTTTGATGCCTGTACTGCATCTGTTACCTTCCTTTCCCTCAAATTGTAAAGCGCTCTGATATCCTTCGGGATCATGTTCACGCTATATAAAACTTTATAAATAAATAAATGGGGCATCATGTTATAGTGTCTATAGTGTGTAGTAACAACCACATAGTGGCAAAACAATGCTAACCTTTCTTTGGAATCTTCCTAATTTGTAGTGCTCTTTTCACACCCGAGGTAAATAAAGATCAACTGTTTGCAACAGGGAATAGCTCCGGGTGGATATTGATCCTGAGACATATACTGTATCTGCATTGTAAACGTGCATCACTTTCGATAAGTAAAGCTGACTGCTCCTCCCGCCCAACTACCCTGAGAGTCAATGTATGTGAGCTCTGCTGTAATACCGAATCTCCTGTGATGCAGAGATGACAGGCTTGACTTGTCAGAAGGATCAATGTGACAAATGATGGATATTTTCTGCTCAAATCTAGTTGAGGATGGTTCACAGCCGATGGTGGGTGTGTGGAAAAATGAGATGGCAAAAGTATAATTGGGAGCTGCGTCAAGTTGGAGAAGGGTAGCCACACGCCTCTTGTGAAAGAACAGGAGACAGGCAACGAAATGGAGAACTTGCACCAAGCAGAGCAAGGATCAGCTCTCTGGTCTTGAACCTGAGAAGAGGGCTGATGGGAGGAGCACAAGGGTCAACTGCTGTAGGAGACGTGGTTTAGGGGGGGGAGAACAAATGAGAAAGGCAAGGGGAGGGAGGAAAATAATTACTTGTACTTCTCTCAGGGCCCCATTCACAAAGGGCCTCGGCACTCGTGGCAGAAGCTCCGCACAGGTTGCAGTGGGCCCGTACTCGTTGCAGACGGCCCACACTCGTTGCAGATGGCCCGCACTCGTTGCAGACGGCCCGCACTTGTTGCAGATGGCCCGCACTCGTGGCAGAGGCTCCGCACAGGTTGCAGTGGGCCCGCACTCGTTGCAGACGGCCCGCACTCATTGCAGACGGCCCGCACTCGTTGCAGACGGCCCGCACTCGTTGCATGGGCCTGCACTCATGGTGGGACCCTCCGGCCTCCAATTTCTCATTGCAGAGGTCCTGCCATGAGTGAAGGGTCCTTCGCCACAATTGCAGGGCCTCTGCCACGAGTGTGGAGGCCCTCGGTGAAACCCGGCCCTCAGTGTTTAATGTGTGCTGGTAGTTGCAAATGGTGCACAGCAGCACTCACTTTCAGGTCTGGCATAAGCCAAGACCCTTTAACTTAACTAACATTATATGTATAATATACTTATGTACAGGTACTTTCATCCAGCCTTCTGCATCCTTTGGTGTAGTATTGAGTTATTCACATTTTTCTTTCATGCACTAGAGCACTCTGAAAGGGGCAGTGGGTCAGCCACTTCAGCCATTGGCTAACTTCATAGGGAGTGATTGCATTCTGCCTGTTCACAGGGAACCAACCCACAAACAAAGTAGATCCCTCCAGAGACTACAGCAGCGATATGTGCTTTTTGAGACCCCCCAAAAAGTTTTCTTTCAGCCATTTATTTTCAGATTGATGAGGTCACTGGTTGTTTCCACAAACAATAATAAAGTTTTCCAAAAACATAACAAAATAAGCATTGAAAAAGAGGACGGCAGTCAACGCCACGCCTATTCGTTTTGTCAATGCTTGTTGTAGAATTAGTCATTCATCAGAAGCCTTTGATCCAGAGCTAGAAAGAGCACGACAGAAACGGAAGAACGAAAGAGAAAGACAGAAGCACAGTGTCACAGGAAGAAAGCACGGATGAAAAGGAAGCTGCAAGAGTGAGATGAAAAGAAAGGAAGTCTAGGGTAGTTGCAGCTAGACAGGGGTATACCCCCCCCATACCCCCCCCCACCCCGCTTTAGCAGCTTAATTAATTGTATATGGGCCCCTTACGTCTGCAGGCAAAATGCGGATATATTGCACTGCTGCTAAGTACCATGAGAGAGGGTTGTGTGCTTCCAGATGGCATACTCAGGGAAGGGAACACATATAGAATAAAAGTTGAATAGTAGAAAATGCAGAGAGGGGAACACATTGGAAAGCAAAGTGCATGACAGAGAAAGATATAAAATAAAAAGTGAAGATGAGAGAAAAAAGATGGATTGATCTAAAAGGGAAAAAAGAACAGAGGCGAAAGGGAGGGTGACAGAAAGGAAGGAAACACACAGAAAAAGATGGAAGAAAGGTGAAAGGTTGGACAAAAGGGTAAATGAATGACTGGATGGAGTGGGAGGATTGACTGATGAAAGTGTGCATGAATGGGAGTATTGAAGAATGCACAGAAGAATAAGAGTGAATGAATGGATGGTTAAAAGATAGATGCATATATGAACATATTGATGAGTGGATGGGTGAAAAGATGGATGGGGCACTGGGTGTGTATATGTAAAGGTGAAAGTATGGACAGATGGATGGATGGATAGATGGAAGGCGAGTGAAAGGAACTCTTCTTAGGAAGCTTGCATTGGCTCGCTTCACGCGCTCGGTCTGATTTGAGATATGTTTCAAGTGGGGGGTATTTTAATTTTCTGGCTACTCCCTTGCAGCTCAAGTCTTGGCGTGGAATCAAAACTAAGCAGGCGTGGTTTTTGGCAGCAGCCTCCTATGAAACCCTGCACTTAATCACAGACCGTTTTTAATGTTCATAGTTTCTGGTAGATAAACCTTGCCAATTCTATGAGCACAGTCAGCTATTTTGCTCAGTCCACCTGTCCGCTGTCTTTGGACAATAACGTCTTGCAGGCACGGTAGCAATGAAGCAATGTTTTAAGATATGGAAGCTGCAAGTTAAGACATTTGTTACCTAATGAAAGCAAAGTCTTCTTTCGTGTGTTTATTTCAATGCATTCTGTTTCTATACAAAATGTCAGCTTAAGATGTCAGTACCTCCGCTGTGAGGACATCACAGGGTGTCTGGCTACCATCCTCTTTTGTTTAAAGATACAGAGGATAATTCATGTGTTGCTGTAAGGAACACCAGCATGAGATGTTACCCGAAGAGCATGAATAGTTTAGCAGTGGAGATAAAGACGTTGAATTCCTTCCATCAATCACTTTGTTAGAAATTTGGCAGCAGAGTGCAGCTGCTGCAAGTTCCCTCTTAATTCCAATGGGGTTAGTAATTTACATTCCTCTTGGGACCCTGAGGGTTCCACACATAATACCTGGTAACTCTACTCCCCGAAGTTACTGATACTCGTAAATACAGAGCAGAACATATGGTTTTATATGACTTGGTTAGTTATTGAAAGGAATGTGAGGAACGCCTTCTGGTAAATAAGCCTTAGGTGGATCTTCTGACAACATGTGAACTTTGCCTCTGACTGCTCAAGTGGGGCATTGACAGTGCCCACTGTAAGTGTAGAGCAGCTCCATGTGTGTGCTAGACAGGCACCAATCATGAGGTCTACTGATGGGACGTACATGTACGTCTGAGATGAGAATGACACTGGAGTCAAGCTAGCCTGGCTGAAGAGGGGTGAAACCCCGAAACAGGTCCTAGGATGCTTGTTTCCAGTCCAGGGAGGACCTGGCTTGGCAGTTCGGGCTGGACTGTTCCCATGGGGAACAGGGTCAAGACTGATTTGCATATGGGTGGTTCAAAACTGGAATGACATGGGGAGCAAAACAATGATGGACTTATGCCCAGATCTCTGTCCAGGGGTGAATGTATGACATTGTTCAACATTCCGTCCATCAATTGTTCGTTTTGCATTTGTCACCCCGAGTGGGATGGGTATGCCAAGACTTGGGTCCTGTGCTCTCCATACCACTGGAGTCAAGCTAGCCTGGCTGATGAGGGGTGAAACCCCGAAACCAGTCCTAGGACGCTTGTTTCCAGTCCAGGAAGGACCTGGCTTGGCAGTTCGAGCTGGACTGTTCCCATGGGGAACAGGATCAAGACTGATTTGCATATGGCTGGTTCTAAACTGGAATGGCATGAAGGAGCAAAAAAACGATGGATTTAGGCCCAGATCTCTGTACTGAGGTGAATGCATGACATTGCTCAGCATTCTGTCCATCAATTGTTTTTGTTGCATTTGAGATGACAATGAACCTGAGTTTACCATGGTGCACAGTAGACCTCGGTAATGCAACACTGTACAATAAAAAATAAATCATCACTGGATAAAAATACTTTTTGGGAAGTGCAAACTAGCTTTACTTCTCGACTCAGTATAAATACTGCAGCACGGGTACGCTTTAGGCTATTCTCCATTATCACATGGGAAACATATTGATCATTTGAGCTCCTCTTCTGGAAGCATAGTACCCATGTGGGACTTACTGTTGAGAGCTTGAAGAAAGCTGAGCCAGGATTCATACGGACAGAAAGTGTATCAGTGTTGTAGACATTTGTTCTCATTGTTAGTGGCTGGTAACATCCATTGGGTAGAGTGTAGGAAATGTTGGGGTAATAGGCTTGTAAGAGCTCATCACTGAGCTGTTACTAGAAAGACTGACGGCTGAGTGGATCCTACAATATTACTTACAGCTTTCTTCCCCACCGGAGTTCATTCACTTACAGGACAGACGTTTTTCTTAGTAACTTACATCCAGGAAGACCAAAAGGTTCAGGCCACAAGGTTGAGAACTATTCCACACATGGATTTTGATTAGGGCCTTTAGGTTTAGACTTGCTGAAATGGAGACATTTTCTCCCTAAAACCAGTGGTTGGAATGCAAAAGTGACACCTAGGTTTCTTCCACCAATAATGTCCCCTTCCGGCTCACTGTAGTTTTGAGGCACAGTTTAGCAAGGAAGCAAGTGTATGTACAATACATATGTGTTCAAAGGGGCATGGCCTGGTCCTTCCTAAGCACAGTAATTCACTAATAGGAAAACAGAATGCTACGCTTACGATTAAGCACCTTGGAGGTATCCTCGCTGCAGTCTCTTTTAAGAGACATCCAGAATTCGAGATGGAAACAATCAATCAGTGAAAGTACTACTGAAAGAAGAGTTACATTTTAAAGGCCACGATTGCTCATCAAGGCAATGAAATTGTAGCTTGAAAGAAATTTAGCATTTGACGGATTGCATGGAGAATGATCTGCCTCACTTTGCCTTTTCTTTTTCTGGCACTCACTCTCTATGTCTTCTCAGTCAGCCAGCTTATCTGACTATTGTACAGCCTTTGGTGGTCACACATTTCGCATCACTACCCTCACACACATCAACAGTAGTAGTGTAATGGTATCAAATAAACACTTGCGCTTCATTTGGGAATTTTTTATTTTTTAAGTTAATGCCCTTATTTGTGACTTTCCATGGACATATTGGGATCTGATCTTCTGTTTCGTCGATTTACTAATGCCTGATCTTATTTACATTACTGTACTGCTGTCTAATATTTATTCAATTGATTTACTGCTATCTGAGCCACAATTCAAAATGAAATTGATATCTGGTCTTTAACTCCATTGTTTTTAATGCCTGTTCTTCTTTTCGAAATATTTGTAGATTCCCTTCCTTTTTCACTGATGTATTAAGTCCTCTCATATTTTCTGTGAACTCATTGATGTCTGTTCTTTTCGGTGCATTATTTACTGCCTATATTCTTTTGAATAAATTTAGTAATTTCTAATTTTCTTTTCGGTGAATTCATTAATGTCTGTATTTTATTTCTGTGCATTTTTGGTGCAATGTCTAGTTTTCATTGGTCTATTAATGCATATTCTTTTATTCTGGGAATTCATTGATATCTGGTCTTCTTTTCCATGTATTTTTGATATTATGTCTTCTTTGCATTCATTAAGTAATGACCGATCTCCTTTTCTGTTAGTTCATTGGTGTCTGTTCATCATTTATGTGTATTTTTCGATGTCAAGTATTCTTTTGCATTGATTTATTAATTCCTGGACTACTTTTTGGAGAATTTGTTAATATCCGGTCTTTTCCCATGTTTTTTGTGTTAACTTCATTTCCATTGATTTTTGATGTATGTGAATTTCCTTGGTGACTGATCTTGCTTAAGAGGATCCACGGTTTTCTACTCAATGGGAATATTAGAATTCTGATTTGAAACCGAAACTAACCATATTATATGAACCACGGCATGCAGCAACAATCACATTGCAGTACATTCAATAAACCTTTCATTTCCCATGTCTTATTTGTCTGTTACTTCCACCTCTGATTAGGTGCCTCGGGTGTGAAGACACATCACCCAGATGTCCAAGATGTTTGCATATTTTGGGTACAATACCTTTGATGGGCGGTACTGAATGATTTTACATGCTGCAATAAACCATGTTTGAAAATAAAGTTTTGAATGTTGGAGTGACCACAGCATTGGTCATCGGCCTGATTTCAAGGCAAAAACTGGCTGAGCCCTCTTATCCACTCTGGAAGTCTCTAGAGGAGTTGTATTTTATCTAATAGATGGGTCATAATAAGGTGAGCAGGTGGAATAACTTACAGACTATACCAAACTCAACTTGCCACAGTTTGGGATAACTCACAGAAAATACCAATGACAACTTGCCAAAGGATATGACAATTAGAATTACAATGACAGGAAAGTTCAAGACGGGTGGAAAAAGCTGTAAGTTTGATTACTTTACATACTTAAACTAGTGAATATCCAGTCATCGCAGGTGCTTGCTATGTGTTTGCCTTAACTTTTACATATGTCCAGTTTCAGAGCAAGTTAAACTGGCTGGTCCCAGGTGACAAACGTGAAGCTGATGCTGGCCATTTTGAACTGTGTGGTAAAGGAGTTTGTGCGAAGTAGTAAAAGTGGGACTAGTGAGATCAAATCACACGTCACCCACTAGCAATCTAGCAACAGACTTTACAAGTTGAGAAAACCTATGGTTAAAGCAGCAAAACACAGGGGAAGAGTGTTGCCAATGTTCGACCTGAAAATTACCATTTATTGGTGCCTCATTCACAACGTGCTGTAGAAAAATGATCACCACGTTATCAGCGAGCGAGGAGGCAATGTTCAAAAGGATGGATAACCATCTAGAAAGGGGAGGTCCGAGGGAGAAGAGATAAAGATCAGAAATTCTGCCTTTTTAGGCTTATGTCTGAGGGAGCTAGAGAAATGGAGGATGATTAGGACTTTGGAGAAATTGTTCACAAGGAACTTGTGGGTACATTTCCATCTCATCTCTGCTCCGGAGCCACACAGAAATTAACCAAGAGACTCCTGGTAAATGTTGAATATATAGTGGGGGCCATGAGGGACTGATCAATGTGTCAGTGAGAGGTGGAACATGAGAGAAAGTCACAATTTGTGACTTGATGCAAGAAGTTATCCAGGAGTGTGAAGAAGCAATGTAGAATCTTGTGTTCAAATCCCAGATGAGAGGTCAGGTCATCAATAATACCTTGATGATCAACTGTGTCGCGAGCTGTGAATAAACCCAGGAGGATCAAAATGAAGGAATCTTCTTTGGCGGGAATTCGCAGGAAGTCATTTGGGATTCTCAACAGAGTGGTTTCAGTTATGTAGCATTTTCTGAACCCAGATTGTATAACATTCAGAAGTTTATTGCCGGAGATGCATAGTTTTAATTGGAAAGACACGCATTACTCAATTACCATGGCAAGGAAGGGCAGACCCGCAATGGGTCTACCGTTATAAAGGTCATCAAGAACCTCACTGATTTTAGGCACTGAGGCAAAATTACTCAAAGATAGAGTGGAATCAGAAAAGTCAGTCCATTGTGTAGCAATAGGCGGCTGAATGCTTTTCTCAGAAAGGATAACATTGGGTCAGCCGAGAAGCTGACTTGACTACTGAAGTGGCCCAAAGGATATGTGTAATGAGACACTGGTTCAAAAGAGTGCCAGTTGGAGTTTGTCATCTTGGAAATAGTATAGGGGCACTCAAATAGAATGGTCAGTGTCTGAGTAACACCAGGTTTTATTTTTTATTTTATTTATAAGTTTTATATAGCGCGAACAAGATCCTGAAGGATAACAGAGCGCTTTACAATATGAATGGGAGGAATACATTTTATTGTAGCTTTGCTTTTTCATCAAAGTGTGAAGCAAATACTATGTGTTGAGCAGGAGGGTTTCAAACATCGAGCATGGCCCTGGTTTACTAGCATTACCTGACACTGCTGAATAGATGTCTTTGACAGTTTCTAGTATGGTGTGTCTAGTTCATTAGAAAATTAAAAAAACAGGGGGAGGAAGAGGGGTATGATAGGTCCACCCTCCTGATTCAATAGTAGACACAAAAATCCGAATTCTCAAATAAAGAACCTAGCTAGTAAAAAGAAGGTTTTCGCTCAATATGAGTCAGGAAATACATGGTGAGAAAGAAAAACTGTCCTTTCTTAAGTCCCCTCACTCACCAGGGTTTCCCCACGGTGACATGCTTCATCATAGGGGCCATCTCAACCCGCTGCGGGTTGAGGCGTGTTACGACTTGCGACACTACGTAGGAGAACTTTTAGTGAGGAACTATGTGTAGTGCAGAGGTATGTGTGGAGTGGGTGAGTTAAAAATATCTAACTAGTGAGCAAAATAACTTTATTCAGGCTCCTAACTGATATGTTAAAAACGGGGTGGGTCTCTAGGGTTCCTGTCTTCAATGGGTGTCCCTAGTGGACGTCAACTAGTTTTTAGCTTCCCCAATGCTCTTCTTCAAGACTCATACAGGGTCCAGCCCTGTGTGTACCACTCCTTAGGTGATCTAAAAGTGAGGAAAAAAGTGCACTGCAACTAATAAGCAAGCGAAGTTAATACATACGATATTATAATCAACGTAGTATGTGTGGATAAAAATGAAGACAAAATTATCAAGTACTACCTACTCCAAGTGGGGTAGGTGAGTTCCAAAATGTAATACAACAGTTCACTCATTCGTTCAGGGTGTGTGTGTTAATCCAGCCTTAACGTGCTTTTTTTCATGCTGGGTTAGTAGGCAATACACACTCCTTATCAAACCACCTTAAAAAGTGGCTCTCTAAACCTGTGCCCAGTGGCACTTTCAGAAACCAAAACAAAAGGGTCACCTTGTGACAGTACCGTAATGAAAAACATGCCGAATCACTGGAGAGCGATTCCGGTTATGTACTTCAGTTAAAACATGCTTTTTTAGTAGTGAAGTAAAGGCTCTGTTAAATCATGCTTATTTTGTCCAATAAATGTGACACGTTAAGTAAAGGATCGTTGGTTATGCCTCCGTTAGTGTCAATGGTGGGTCTTCAAATTGAGCACTGACAGCCAGGGTCTCAACGATAATATCCCTTGGGGCCAGTTCTCAAGATAGCACCACTCAGGAACTGGATGACAATATTTTCCCACACAGAACCTGCAGTTATGGCACGCCACCCCTTGGTATAACAAATAACTCTCCTGAGTACCCTACATATTAATCAGGGACATATACACTACGAAACAAACACCCCACAATCTTGCTTGTCTTTGTGTGAGTATTGTCCTTATAGCTACCATCCACAAATTTAGGAGGTCAGTACAGCCCCTACGCCCCCACCCCCCCCTTTGCCCACGTATATGTATTATCATTTTTTGTAATGTCATCTTTTATTATTTCTTTTCACCCCTTTATTTAATTTTTGTATTATCCTATAATCTACCATCCACAATTGTAGGAGGTCATTACAGCCCCTACTCCCCGCCGACTGTATTGCCTACGTATATGTCAACATTCTTTTGTAATGTCATAATTTTTCAACCCTTTTATTAAGTTAGACATCCGGTGTCACTCTCCCAAAAAGGTCGACCACTTTAGCCACTTGCAGCGGCCATTTTGTGAAGGTTCCCGCTCTAGCCTTCCTAGTATGACTAGGCAGGAACACTTCCTACATAATCCCTTACCCGGCAGTGACTCGCTAATATGCGGTCGCGAGGGTATACCGGTGAATCCGCCAGAGAGTAGATCACTTTCAAGTACGTTTTTTCCTTTACAGGATTGGAACGGGCAGCCAGCGGAACCCGTAATAGCTCACCCGCGCACTTTCTGCCCCGCTTTAGTAAACGAAGCCTTCATCTTTGCTTTGTCCTGCTTTTTTTTCTTCTGTAGCGCACAATTGCCAAATCCTCTCAGCCCCTCAGGAGACCATGAAGCAGATTTATGCTTCGTAACCAGTATGTGTTTTTCCCCCTAATATGTGTTGTTTTTCATGTTGTGTTGTATTGTTTGCTCGTTATCAACGTGATACGCGCATTACTGATAACCACCATTGACACTAACAGAGGCATAACCAACGATCCTTTACTTAACGTGTCACATTTATTTGACTAAATAAGCATGATTTAACAGAACCTTTACTTCACTACTAAAACAGCATGTTTTAACTGAAGTACATAACCGGAAACGCTCTCCAGTGATTCAGCATGTTTTTCATTATGGTACTGTCACGAGGTGACCCTTTTGTTTTGGTTTCTGAAAGTGCCACCGGGCACAGGTTTACAGAGCCACTTTTTAAGGTGGTTTGATAAGGAGTGTGTATTGCCTACTAACCCGCATGAAAAAAAGCGCGTTAAGGCTGGATTAACACACACCCTGAACGAGTGAGTGAACTGTTGTATTGCATTTTGTAACTCACCTACCCCACTGGGAGTAGGTAGTCCTTGATAATTTTGTCTTCATTTTTATTCACAGATACTACGTTGATTATGATATTGTATGTATTAACTTCGCTTGCTTATTAGTTGCAGCGCACTTTTTTCCTCACTTTTAGATCACCTAAGGAGCTCTACACACAGGGCTGGACCCTGTGTGAGTCCTGAAGAAGAGCATTAGGGAAGCTCGAAACTAGTTGACGTCCACTAGGGACACCTGACCCATTGAAGACAGGAACCCTAGAGACCCACCCCGTTTTTAACATATCAGCTAGAAGCCTGAATAAAGTTATTTTGCCCACTAGTTAGATATTTTTAACTCACCCACTCCGCACATACCTCTGCACTACACATAGTTCCTCACTAAAAGTGCCCCTACGTAGTGTCACAAGTCGTAGCACGCCTCAACTCGCAGCGGTTTGAGATGACCCCTGTGATGAAGCATGTCTCCGTGGGGAAACCCTGGTGAGTGAGGGAACTCAAGAAAGGACATTTTTCCTTTCTCGCCATGTTTTTCCTGACTCATATTGAGCGAAAACCTTCTTTTTTCTAGCTAGGTTCTTTATCCGAAAATTTGGATTTTTCTGTCTACTAGTTCCTTAGAAACACAGCATTGTTTCCTGAATGTCTTTTCTCAGGATCTACTAGAAGCTCTAACACAGAGAGAAGATGTTCAGAGGGGCTCTGTTGAAACTTCGTTTCAGCCAACTTCACACACTTTCTTTCATCTTAGCGATGCAATTTGGGCTTTTCTTGTTTAATTTTAAGGGGGTGGTGCTAGGCACTACCTCGTTATAGTGGGGGGTGAGAGATTTTACTTCAGTCCAGATCAGGAATTGGAGTGGCCAGATGAGGAGAATCAAGTCTAGTGATACCAAGTGCATTGACAACAAGCAAGAAGGGCATTTTAAGCTGATCTGACCAATCTACAGGTGGTGGAAGTTTGGATTTGGGACCTCATTGGAGATTATCATGTCAAGTATGGAACCTTTGATGTGGGCGAGTTGAGAGCAATGTTTAATGGGGTTGTTGTTCTCAGAAAAGAAGTCAGAAGGGAGGTATTCTTGTTATTTTTATCTGCTGAATAAGTGTTGCTGTAGGGAGAAATGTCTGAATGTTTATGAAGTCCATGTCTAGTTTGGTAGGCATGCTGTTGTCATCTACTGGTGGTAAATAAGGTGAACGCTAGAGGAGGATGGGGGACTATATAGAGGGGCTATATTTGTCTTCAACAACCAGCCTTTCAAAAGGCGCATACAGCCAATAATTAATATCTCTTCATAAATGGAGCATATTTAAGCTGTTCAAGAGTCCCGAGTTTCAATCTTAGCCTTCTCCCTTAAGAAATTGTGTGATCCTGGGAAAATCACCTCACATCTCCACCTAAGCTAGTTTTCTATTTTCTGCCAAAGATGAGAGTATATAGATACATAATAATCATCAGTATTAGATTCTGTACAAAAATGGTGGACACAATTCAGAAAATGAGTGTTTTCACTTGAGAAATGAAACGCAACAGACACATAGGTATACGTTTAGAATATTGTGACCTTTGCTCCATGGTACATAAAGGGTAAAACCACCTTGGGCAAGAAATCTCTTTACTAGAGCAGCAAAGAAAAGTGTGTCATCAGGTCAAGAGAAGTGACTCAGTAACCACTGACCAACCAGCGTTTGTGACTTGATGGTAGCCCTTGCTGTACTTTCTAAGAATGCGTCTTTAAACTACTTAAACATTACTCTTTTTAACTATCTAATGCAAATTGCAGGTCTTGCTTGATTATATGGTTCTCAAGATTATGGTGCAGCCCCTGGAAGAACGTCTGTGCAATGAAGCACGAGCAAACTGAATCTCAATTTCCAGCTCGCCAAATGTGGAGAGCCACAGGGGGAGCCTGTCCTTGATGTGCATGCAAGCACGCCCCACGCCCCAAAGGCCTGAACTGCCTGCATCACAGAAGGCTTTTGAGACTTTTTGGGTTAATTATGCTGAAATGTGCACCATTTGTCACTATGTCCACAAAGCTTGAAGGCATGTGAGAGAATACTATACTTCTAGGGAGACACGTCATGAAAGAACTGGAATCTTTCATGCTTGTGCTTTTTATGCAAATTAATGTGAAAATCGCACTTTTATTGCCCCTGTTTAAAACAATATCACGAGGGTTGCAGGGGGTTGGCTGCTCTTTGAAATTCAGGGCGGGTGGTGAACCCCACTACTTTCAAGGACCACTGGCTGCTGCTGGTCATCCAGAAAATCTGGAAATCCATCTAAAGCCTGCCTTTTAGCCTAGTCCTCAACCCCTCCCATTCAGCAACCTCTCACCACTAGCCAGAATGTCGAGTACCTGCACTTCTTTTTTCCCGTTTAAAGCATTAATTACATGTAGAAGTAATCTCCTAAATGCAAGTAACTCATGATGTAAAATGGATGGGACAACACATTAAAATCATGACTTCGCCCAGTGTGTACATTTCAAACTTCTTCCCCGGCTACATCTCATTTTTCTGTTTCGGTTAACCGGTACCTCGAATTTTGCGCCACCATTATTGCAGAAACAGTATCGAGCTGCCCAGGAATGAACTTCTGTTTTGGGTCATGTTTCTTTAAGAGTCTCTGTCGGAGGGTCCTTGATGCTGTAACCAGACCCGTGCAGAGGGTGAAGATTTAAAAAGGTGGTGTAACCACAACACTGGCCGCCTGCCTCACGAGAGCACAGGGGAGCCCATTCTATGCACTGCCAAGGGGCCGTATTACACAGAATAGATGCGTAATATAAATTACTGTCTCACTAAATGCCCTCCGGAATCCCCGTACCACAATGGCTGTCCATTCAAATTATAATGATAGAATATTTGACTGATCTGCTTTAAAATATCCACCCGAATTACTTTGTGATTAAGGAAATGCCTATTGGTGCTATTATAAAACAGAGAAGGCCCCTCAGAATGGTAGTGCCACTGAATATGTGAGATCACTCACCGCACTAAAATGCAAAGTCACGCATTATAGCGCCTCCTACGCTGTCGAGTCGGAGCATTGGCTGCTAATGCACCATTTACAAACTGAAAGCAGCTGGAGTGGCGGCCGCATGTGAGCTGCTCCGGGGAGACTTGGGGGCTCCTGGCTGGCTGCTACAATGTAACACACCAGAATTCCCTGAGCTGCAATACATTTCACTGGCGTCAGGAGTTTAGAGCTCATTGACTACTATGGAGACAGTGTAAAAAGGGTTGGATTAGGATTAGAAATCGGCCTGGACACGCAAAAAGAAAGTAGCCCACATTTGCATATTGCCTTTCTGCAAAACATTGCTTCGGTGAAGTTTTATAAACACCTGAAAACAAGTGAGGCCACTTCAGCTCAGGCCCCTGCCCCTGCTCAGTATGCACACATTAATTGGCCGGCCCAGCGAGAGAAAGGGAGTGACATCTCTGCCCATTGATAAAAGGGCGGTAATGGACACCCATCTGCCTCCAGAAAGGCCACTCAGGGCCCCACTGGGCCACTGATGACATCTGAACACACCAGACACAGCCCAAATCGGCTCCCCCAGGCTGTCAAAAAAGTAGCCCTCAGCTGGAACTTCTATACCGGCCCCTCGGCCATTGCCCAAGTGCCCACTTTACCAATCCGACCCTGAGTGTAAGCCTGTGAGGTGAGGACATTGAGGGTCAGATTCTGTAATAGGTGGGTCCTGCGGTGTGAGCGGGTGGCAGTTTGAGAAAGAATAAAGTTTTGGCTGCCGGGAGCAATGGCAGCGCAGTTCATCCCGTGGTAATGAAACCTGCGACCTGACCCAGGCAATGAAGTGAGCTCCAGCAGAAAAACCGAACGCAGTCAAACGCAGGAGAAAATCTGAAAATCTACAAAGCGTGGGTGCAACGGTGGCAAAGAAGGAAATCAGTCGCCAAATGCAATGACGTTGAAGGTTCACAAAGGAGAGTAAATGCAAAAAGGTAGCTTCATTCCACAAAAGCAATCTCCCACGACGTGCTCAGCTGATTCAGATGTTCGACCACAACTAACTTGCTTCAGTTAGAATCCTCCCTTAGTGTCCGCTGCACGTGTGAATCACACATTACAAACAGTAACATAGAATGATTACGAAACCGCTACACGTAAGTAGGAGTGTCTGCCCGAGCACGCGGCACCGGATACGTAGTAGGTCAGCTAACTTGCCATGGCCGTTATTAATAAATAAAATGAATGCTCCAATCATTCTGAGCTGCCTGCACCACCAGCCTGTAGTATACTGAGTCTGAGAACTGTGCAGTCACTCAGTCAGACTCTGCTCAGTTTTCAGCTGCCTGCCGTTAGCACACTTTGTTTACTTCAGTGACTTCTTAGGGTTTCTTGTTGCTGAAATAGGTACTGAAATGGGTGTAATTTCTGATGTGTATATGTTTCCCTGGTCTTTATTGCTTAATTTTGCTCGCAAGAAAGTGTCACTCATAGTCGTTGAAATGTCACTCATAATTTCACTTAAATTATGAAAATGTCACAGATAGCAATCTGAAACCTTGACAGCTATGACAATAGATGGGACACCTAAAGCGAACTGCTGAATGACGCTCACCCAGCAGGCCACTCTGAAGGTGAGTCGCAAGCTAGCATATATCTGGTGGGAAACCAAACACAAGGAGATGATGGACGGAGCCAACGAAATGTGTTGCTACATCCACATAAGTGTGTAACATAACACTTTCAAACAGTACTAAGAACCATGCAGCAACAACAGATCTGCAGTGTAATAAAGCCCCCATAAAGAGGTGTTCCAGGTTGAGAAATAAGAGGCACAGAAATGCTCCGTGTGCTGGAGCGGTAGCACAAAATCATTGTGACTTTATTCACCTCCGAAGTTGCAAACATCCATGAAAACATTAAACACAAACCAGAAGCACACTCCTTCAAAGATATACTCCACCCATACTACGAGCATTCTTCATTGTCTTCAAGATGGTGAGCACTTCATGTGTAGAACAAACAGCACTGAGTCAAACTAGTTCATGAACCCCTGTAAAGCAACATGGATGATCAAAAATGTATCTCAACACTTGAAGCATGCCTCACTGCACTACGCGATAGTGACTCAACTCAGAGCAAAGAACCAAAGCCTCTCAAACAGGCTGTGGTCTCCGCGCTCTTGAAAGAATATGTGTAGGGTCCCCGCAGCTCCCAACTACCATCTAATTTCCAACCTACCCTTTCCTAGCAGGATCCTTGATCTTGAAAAGTGAGGTTGGCAGGTCTCTTGGTGCTCTAATGCATACTTCATGAATGAATGTCAATTAGGTCCTGCTGCTCTTTCTGTTTTCATATTGTGCAACTAAACCCATGAGGTAACACAGCACTTTAAAAACAAGGGCATATGAACGTTAGTTCTGCCCAAGAGGTGTTTAAGAATAACAATACACAGAGTGGTACAAGTGTCTTTAGTGTAAATATAAAAGAAAGTGCAGAAAAGTATGTATGAAAAGTAAATAGAAGGCCATTAGCAGCATGCACTGCACAGCATAAATAGCAGCATTTAGTACAATAGTGTCACTGAAGGTGCTTTCCTGATCAGAGGCAGCTGTTCAGGTATCAATGAATCAAGGATTTATAAAGTGCGGCAAATCACTTGTGGGGGTCTCAAGGTGCTATAGATGCTATCTGCTTTGTGGTGATCTTGCTCATTTGAACAACCACGTATTGAGTCCTTTCCTGAATTGCCGGAGTGATAAGGCGATCCTGAGGTGCAGTGGAAGGTCATTCCAGACTTTGGTTGCCAGGTGTGAGAAGGAGCATCCTCCCCTGTTGACTCGGCAGATTTGAGGGGTGTCTGCGTGGAGGAGGGAGGTGGAACTTAGGTGTCTGTCCGCTTGGTGGACGGTCATGCTGCTGTATGCTGATCCTTCTTTGTGCAGGAACTTGTATATCTAGGTCAACATCTTGAATTGACATCTCAAATGGATCTGGAGCCAATGTAATGTCTTGAGGTGGAGTGTGAAGTGGGTCCATCTGGGGAGGTCGCGGATGAGTCTTGTGGCTGAGTTTTGTATTGTCTCTCCAGCAGGCGTGCAGTGATTACTATGTAGAGTGTGTTCCTGTAGTCCAGCCTGCTGGTGATGAGGGTCTGTGTGACAGTCCTTCTGGTGTTAACAGGGAGCCACCTGACGATCTTGCGGTGCATGTGTAGGTTGTGGATGCAGGCAGATGAGGCAGTGTTTGCCTGTTTCTTCATAGATAGCCTGCTGTCCAAGATGATGCTGAGGTTGCAGGCGTGCTCTATAGAGGCGGGGGATGGGGGTAGTTCAACAGGCCACCATGAGTTCCATGGCCAGGGGTTGTTCGCAAAAATTAGGAGTTCCGTCTTGTCCTTGTTGAGCTTGAGACAGTTGTCCTTCATCCATTCTTCGACGTTCATTATACATCTGTGGAAGTTGGCTCTGGTCGTTGAGGGTCTTCTGAGGGTGTGAGGATGATCTGGGTGTCATCGGTGTAGGAGATGGTGTTGAGTTTGTGCAATCTGACGGAGTTGGACAGAGGGGTCATGTAGGTGTTGAAAAGTGTGGGACTGAGAGATGACCCTTGAGGGACGCTACAGATGATCTTGGGTTCTGAGGTGAACAATGGGAGATGGATTCTCTGGGTTCTTCAGCTGAGGTATGAGGCGATCAATTTGAGGGCATCTCCCTGGTTCCGATGTGGTGGAGTCTGTTGATCAAGATGTGATGGAAGACGGTGTTAAAAGGTGGCTGACAGGTTCAGAAGGATGAGGGCTGCCATTCTGCCACGGTCCAGGAGGGCCCGGATGTCATTGGTGGCTGCAATCAGGAATAATTTGGTACAGTGGCTGCCTCGGAATCTGGATTGGGAGGGATCCAGGAGGTTGTTGTTTTCAAGGTGTTTGGTGAGTTGCTGGTTGATTGCCTTCTCTGGAACTTTTCCTGGAAAGGGGAGCGGGGTGATGGGCCAGTAGTTCTTTGGATCTGCTGGGTTGGTTTCTTCAGGAGGGGCCTTACTTCAGCGTGTTTCCATTCTTCAGGGAAGGAGGCTGAGGCGATGGAGGTGTTCAGGACTTTCTTGAGCTCGTCGCCAATCGTCTTGCTTCAGTGGTTGAAGAAGTGGTGGGGCAAGGGGTCTGAGGATGCACGGAGTTCATGATGGAGATTGTGGTTTGAGTTGTAAGAGGGTCCTAATGGGTGAGCAGGGGTTCGGGATTAGTGTTCATGGGTGTGAGCATGCTGATGCTGTCGGCGGAGGGGGTTGGACTTTGAATTTTTCGCAGATGACTGAGATCTTGTTGTGGAAGAAGTCCGCCTGGGTATCACACAGTTCTTGGGAGGGTGTAATGTCGTTCTTAGTGGCTGCAGGGTTGGAGAACTCCTTCATGATGGCAAAGAAATCCTTGCCGTGGTTTGTGCTGGCTTCTATATGGTCTGCCAGGGTGTTCTTCTTTGTTTCTTTCAGGAGGAGGTGGTATAGGTTGAGTGCTGTCTTGAAGGTGCCAATGTGTCCTTTCTTTTTGCTGGTGTGCCACTTCCTTTCTAGTTGCCGGATGTTGCATTTGGTGGATTTCAGCTCCGCGGCGATCCAGCTGGCTCTTCTGGCAGGTCCTTTGGATTTGGCTGGCTCGGCCGGGCGATTGTGTCAGCACATTCTGTCATTTACTGGGAGAAGTCTTTGCAGCCTGTTCTGGCTTGAAAGTTGTGCCAGGGAGGTCAGCGTTGAGAGCGTTGTTCCACTAATCTTCTGATACCTGTGAGAAAGTGCACTCTTTCTGCATGGTTTGCCCCACTTTTTGCTGAATTGCTGATGTACTTTGACTAAGTGGCCCTGGGCTCCTGCTAATCAGGTACCCAGGGCCTATGTTATTTCCCTAAAACTGCATTGAAGCCTAAACCCAATGGGCATCTCTGGCCACAGGCCAGCCCCTGGTAAATGGTACCACAGGTACCCGCGGCACTGTGACCAGAGAAGGCCTCTAAGGGCTGCAGCACTTATTGTGCCACCCTTAGAGGTCCTGTACCATTACACTCACACACTGCCTTTGCAGGCTGCGTGTTTTGGTGCAGAACAAAGTGAAGAGTCGACATGGCACACATCCTACAACCCACTGCCCTGGCATAGATCAGTCACCCCTCTAGCTGGGTGGACTATACCAGTGGTTAGGGCACAGGTGCAGGAACCCTGTACCCCTACAGTGTCTAAGTCCATTCTTAGACATTGTAAGTGCAGTGCTGCCATTAAGAGTATATGGTGCTGGGAGTTTGTCATTACAAACTCCACTGCACCATAATGGCTACAGTGAAAACTGAGAAGTTTGGTATCAAACTTCTCAGCACATTAAACCCACACTGATGCCAGTGTGGGATTTAATGAAAAATGCACACAGAAGGCATCTTAGAGATGCCCCCTGAAAACTAACCTACCAATAGTGACCAGGCTGAGTGGCTGCTTTCAGCTGCCACCACCAGACATGTTTTTGGACCCCTGGGTCGAGGGCCTGCTGCTCCCGGGGGCCTGAAACAATGCACATCCTGGGACGAGGTGTCAAGTCTCCTCCCCCAGGATGGCAGGGTTCACGATGGGGGAGCTTCAAAGGCTTGCCGCTTTTGTGAGCTTCCCCAGGCCACTTGCTGCTCTCAGCAACTGGTCCCCTCTGGTTCTGACCCCCAGTTTGGGCGGGAGAACCGGCAGGAAAAACAAGTGAGAAAGAGAGGTGTGCCCACCTCTGCCAACTCCACCCCTCAGGTGGGGAGGCGAGGTGAAGCACAACTCTCAGTCCACGCCATCTTGAAGATGGGGGGACTCAGCCAACCAGGGACAGGCTCATGCCCCCTCCCACTGGAGGGTGGCATAATAGGGGGTGTACCCACCCCAGGGAAGGGACCCATTGGTCCCTGCCTTTTACCTACCTATAACGCCGCTAAATCTAGTATTTAGGGGCACCCCTGAACCTCGCATCCTCAAACAAGAAGAAACTACAAGAAGAAGAAGAAGGACCGAACAGTCGTGCAGCAGCTAATAAGAGGAAGACGCCCACTGAGTTGGCCCCAGCCCTACCGGCCTGTCTCCCCCTCGAACCTGCTCCTGCGAAATCCCGGTGTGTCCTGCAGCCAGCAACCTCAAAAATCCCGGAGGACCTGCCTGCCTTCATCCACAAAGACTTTGTCTCCTGTGAACACCTGATTTGTTCATCTGCAACCTCTGGCCATGGCCGGAAACTGCAAATCTGCACCACTCTGTACCAGCCGTCCACGGCCTGAGCTTGAGTGGGCAAACAGCACGAGGAGGTCGCCCCAGCGATCCTGACCCGAGATCCGGTGACCCCTGACCTGCCTCAAGCCTCCAGCTGATGCCTGCATCCTAAAACCAGAAGGCCCCCCTAACAGCGACCAGGAGCTGGTCAGAAGATCCGACCCCAAAAGGCACCCCTGCACCCGACGCCCCACGGCCTTGTGTGCCCAAACCGACGGTGCCTAACCAACCCCTAACTTCCCAACTTACCTCTCGAAGTGGTGGTCGCACCCAGAAGACCATTGTCCCCAAGCCTGCAGTGTCTTTACAAACCGGAGGTTCTCCATTGAAAACAACAGGGCGTCCGACGTCGAAAGAAGCACCCTGCACCCAGCCGCCCTAGTGCCGATGAGGGTGCACCTTTGGTGCTACTTGGTTTCTCCATTTGCCCTGAGCTAAAGTCCAGGAGCTTTGCTCCCACAACCAAGTGGCCTGCTAGTCAGCACCCACCAACCGGAGGCCCCCTATCCCCCATTGGATAACACTGGGCCTCAGTACTCTGCACCCGGCCGCCCTAGTGCCGCTGAGAGTGTAACTAAAGTGCATCCTTGACCCTGGGGGACCCCCGAGTCTACCCCCAGAACCTCAACTCCCAATACCAAATACTTACCTCAAAACCGATAACACTATTTTCCTCCATAGGATAACATTGACAGTTTTCTGTGAAAAGTTGCTAAGTGTGGAGTTTGAGAAACTAAAGAAATTCTTAAAAATTGCATAATTTAACAAAAACGATTTTACTTACCTGTTTTCAGGAAATGTCCCAGAGTAGTATCTAGGTATACTACTCTGTGTACGCCTAGTAATCTCAAAAGTTACTTACCTGTTATTTTACTAAAAAGCCTATTCAAGTCTATGTACTGCATTTACTAAGTATTGCATTTCTCTGCATCCATACTGTAAATCAAAACCAAAGTGCATATACAATTATCATTCCAACTGTATTTCAATTGCATTTCTACTGTAAAGTACTTATTGCTTACCTGTGCCAGGCTTGCTTGGTTCTGGAAAACAAAATAACTTAAAGAATATTTTCATACAAAAACAATTGGTCTAAAGTTCAGTCTTTGAGTTTGTGAATTCATTTGCTGATTTAGTGTGTACAACAAATGCTTAACACTGTCCTCTGATACTGCTTACTGCTCGACCACACTACCACAAATAGGGAGTAAGGTTCTATCTAACTGTACCCCTGCCTACCTTTGGGGATCCACTGGACTCTGTGCATACTATACCTCACTTTGGTATACTATATACAGAGCCAACTTCCTACAATACCCTTTTCCAGTTCCTGCACGTGGAGATGCGGGGCGTGGTACCAGTGTTGGTAGGTCCTGAGATGGTAAAGTGGACGCTGTAGTGGTCGGTCGGGTGAGCTAATGCCGATCAGGTGATGTTGTTGAGGATGTAGTTGCAGAAGCTGGGGCGTGGTCCTGGTGGTCTGTAGGCGAGGGTGCCTTTGATGGTGCATTCTGTGTGTGTGTGAAGTTGGAAGTTCAGATGTTCCGTGATCAGGGACGGATCGTCTGAGGAGGTCGGCAGTGGTGTATAGGAAAGTGGTAAATATCATCAATGAGATTTTTTTTTTAAATTAAGAGAAGCGATTCACGTAGACCATCGCAAACATGATTTTTAGGAGGGGCTTCATAAGCATTCTGGTCATGAATAAATATGACAAGCTTCCTGGGCCTATTCATAACGTTCTGGTGCTTAGAACAGATAAATGAGTAATCTGACCGGAAAAGTCATTTTTTACAGTTTTCTTCCCTTCTTTAGTGCTTAGAGTTTGGAAGGAAGAGGAGATTTTCCTCTGGTTCTTCTCATGGACACACAAGGTTTTTATTTTAATGTTAATTTAATTTTTTAACCAATGTTCAGTCTATTTCTAATTCTTGTGTTTACTTTTGGCAAGAGCATATCTTTTTAACATCTCTTATAAACTGTGGTTGTAAAAATATAATAGTTCAGTAGTGGCTTTGAAGAGCGGTTTAACCGGTGTATGAGGGTGGATGATTGAGTCTAGTTTGTTATGGTCAATGTCTTTAAAATCCATTACGGTAGATAGCACCTTCTCATTATTTTAGCATGAGTGATGCTAAAATACCAACATAAGAAAAGTTAGCGGTCATATCAGTCGAAATGGGTGGAGTTACGCATAAGGATGTGTCCAGGACAGGAGATTGTTTGGTCCAGTATGTTTGCTTTGGTAGGGGAAATAAGATTGTGTTTAGTTAGGTCAGTCTCATTAAGAAATGACTTGAGATGGTGGAGGCCAGTAGGTTTGCTCTTCATTGTTGAAATTGTTCTGGCTGGACAAGAAGAATTTTCCTCTTGTCCTCCTTTATGACAAGAGGGCTTGCACCATACATTCGTACAAGTCACTGCCGTAGATCTGCCTGGTTGCTGACATTTGGTTGGAAGAGAAACTTGCTTTACGATTTGTAATGTTTCAACTATTCCAACTGCATGACCTTTGGATTTGAGTACCACAGCAAAAGTGTTATATCTATCACCCCCAAACCATCTACTCCTTCTCTGGTTACCCTCTGCTTCAATTAACCTGCATCCACCTACTTGTCTAGCTGTATCTGAACACGACTGAAATGATGATTCTCTTTGTAAATACTGTTGAAATGAAGGTAGAAACTGCACACAGGATTCTGATTCCCGGGAGAGTGTGCACAATCTGTGGTAATGTTTTATGCAAAGAGAACAACCCCTATGCCCCCTAAAAACAGAAGAACGTGTCTGTTTGTCTCCAACAAAGCACCTCCCCTCTTGAGGATACAATCAGATGGTCATGGTGTGGCCTTGTGTTCTTGATTTTAATATGAGACATTAATCTTTGTTTTTTTAACTGGGATCACTGGGAGGGAGCCCTGTCTACAGCGCACTGATGCTAACTAGTCCCTGCTAAGCCCCTCCACCACCACCACTGTGACAGTCCTATGGCAGTGTGAAAACGTACATTTTGCCAGTATAACTTTACATACTTCTATTTAATACATTGTTAGCAATCACATACATACCCCAGAATATATAAATAATTGTAATCAAAGATGAATCTAGTTTTGTGGTTGTTTGAAGCGTCTTGTTGCACAGAATATGCTTGCTAGTTGTCATGGCTCTAGTAGGCAAGCACACCAGAAGCATCAGGATTGTACCTTTGCACATTTTTCTAGCAGAGCAAACTTGCTGCCAGGCCTGGCAAGTGGGAGAGAGATTTCCCGAGAATAACGAGTCCAGCATCGTATGTAAGAATATCTTCTCCTCAGAAACATCCAGCCCTTACTCAGGGAAAGATCCTGCCACCTGCGCTCATTGGATAAGTATTCCCTGAGAGTAACAATTTTCTGTCATATGATTAAGCTCCATCGACTTGTATTGATAAAAGGCATCCATGTTCTTGTCTAATTTAGAATGCTTTTTAGCTCTATGCTCCAACTGACTATTTCCTAGCGAGAACCCTGGTCAGTTGGAACAACAATTCTCTTTGACCTTCTGCTGTCCTGCCTGCTATGTTGCATCAAACACTAATTGGACTTTAGGCTTCTCTTTAGGTTTCTCTATTTGTTGTGCTTTATTTTTAACAGCTGCAAGTGATACTACAGTAAAGCATCGTCTAAGTATCTCTGGCGAGGTGCCATACACATGTTTTTCCTACACAGGTGATGCTGGCACGTGACCTGGAGAAAATCAATGATGGGGCCACCTGAAGAATATGAAGAGGGGCCACTGAGTCCCCCATATCTCACAAAAAAGCATTGGCCTTGGGTGGTTTGTGGCCACTGAAGGGTTGGGGGCCCCTCTCTGTGCCGAAGCGGGTGCAGAGACCTGTGTTAAGCCCCTGCGTGGGCCCTGGGAGAGGTGAAGGGAGGGGAGTTTTGATGCATTGCCTCCTATGCATGAGCTTGAAATGAAATGAGTAAGGATAGGATACTTGAGCAGAAGCGATGCGGTTATATAGATGGTCATGTGATTTGTCAGGCAAGTGGTCACATGCGCGCAGACTAGAGGTCATGCAGGCTGTGTTGTAAGCATACATGCAAGCTATAATGCAAGCCTTCAAACATGCTCTAGAAAAACTTATACATTCCATATGATATTGTAATGTCGGAATACTGGTATAGCTCTGTTGCGCAGAGAATGTGGACTGTCCTGACAAGTCATGGGCAGGCTGGCTAACTCAATTCTGGTGGATTTAGTAGATTTGACACACACAGTAAAAGGGCAGGACAGTAGGGGACACATTTATCAACAGCCTTGCTAATACTAGCACTATAACTACATTTCAGGTCTAGTGGCCCTTACAAGAGTAGAAATAATGTTGGTAATGCAATACATTTCAGTAGAGGACCTGTCCAGATCTGAGAAGACGTGCACTTACTCAGAGTTCAGTTCAAGCGGTGTCAGTGGAATCATACCAAGAGTAGTGCAATAAGTTACAGGTTCCTCATAGTCACGGTTTGTGGAACATTTTAATTTAAGTTTTGCTCTCATATGCCTTCCCAGACTGTTACAATGCATCCCCAGTGGCCGGACAGTTTGTAACATCTTTCAATCACAGTCTCCTCTGCATTCCAGTGCCTATTACATGAGCGGACTTGTCTGGCATGGATCTGGCCAAAACATTTGGGCGCACGAATTGGGTGGGAACTGTGCTTCTTTTCTGGTCGCCTTGTGTTTCAGAATTTTAGTTGAGTTGTAGTATATGTACGGCAGAGTCTTGCCAGTAAACGATAAGGCACTATGTTTTCCGTCCTTGGGAGAGACGGCTGTGTCTAGTCTGGGCCACTTGATGCCTCATCTTGGGAAATGCCAGGTCTCCACGGTCCTTTTGAATTCTTGTTGGCTATTGATGGTTTGTATCTTTGCTAGAAGCAACTTCTAGAGTTTAATCCTTTGAACACAGAAGGAGGCTCCCACTATGCTCTTCTTGCAATGGATGACAGTGCTCAGTTCTGGGAATATATATGGATCTTTATTTGTAGGACCTTTGCCACTGATGCCCCGGTGTGTTGTGCAGAGGATCGTGAAAGCTGATCTTCTAGTGACGGGAAGGCAGTGAACGAGGAGCTTCTCTGGCCAGTGAGACATGGTCATGCCGATGTACGTTTAAGAGTTGCAATGCTGCTGCATTTTGAATGTTGTGACACTTTCAGCACAGAGGGTGAAACCACAAGGTAGAATCTCCTTTTATAATCCAGAAGTATTACCAGGAAGGTAATTGCCTGGAGCTTATGCAGGAAGCTTTGGTGAGGAAGGATCCGTCTTAGGGTTCACATTGTGTGGAAGACACTTCTTGTGACTTGATTTACTCATTCAGCTGCGAAAAGCGTAAATGCATGATCATACCCGTTTCTCACTCCTGTCAATGCCATTGGTTGTACAACTGCTGTGGCCATACGATCAGATGATAGCAGTTTTTCCCATCTTCACGTATGAGCATCTCTGTTTGAATGCATTGAGCTTAAAATGATTTGTTAACATCCATTAGTCAATAGATCGGAGACAGTGGTGTAGTCTTAAGCTATCCAGATTGCTCAAATTTGACAAATTCAGGATGAGCTGTATGACAAATGCATCGATGTAGAATGTCAGATTAAAATATTGGATTAGTTCAGAGAACAGGCAGAAGTAGAGACGGAAAAGTATCGGAGCAATGATTGACTCTTCAGATATGCCTGCCTTGACGTTTGAATGTGCGGATGTAAATTGAGGTACCAAGGTAATGCTTGATCTGTTAGTCGGGTAGGCGATCCAGTCAAGAATGCTTCCCTCTCTGCCTGTTTTCTTTCAGCCTCTAAAGGGATGTAGTGATTAACTGTGTTGAAAGTAGCAGACAAGTTTAAAAAAAGATTTACCGCAAAACCATCCCTATCCGCAGTGATTTTCTGATCGTCCCAGGTGGACAGCGGGACAGGTGTGGTGCCTCTCCTTGGGAAGTTGATTTGTGCTGCTTACAGGCATTTTCTTGAGTTCTTGGAGACATTCACTGCTAAAGATCAAGGATTGTAGTGGGGTAATTCCTGCTACTGGTGCAAAATTCTCTGTTGGACTCATCTACTATGTTTGATGAAAAGGGTCATTCATCAGAAAGGCAAATATCATATACGAGAAACATGGAAATGTCACGAATAAGCAGACTGTAAACTAGCCAGCCCTGCACCACAGCACACACACACATATTGAAGTTATTTTTTGATTTACTTACCTGCCCATCTTTTTGCCCCTGGCGCACGGCTACTTTCTCGGTTCAAGCCGTTCCCTGCTCCTCTTTTCCTCACCTGGTCCAACCTGATGTGATGCTGTTCATTGCGAAGGATCATTCTCCCGAAGGGCTCTTCCCGTGGTATTCTTGAATCAGGATATTACAAGAATGTAAATACTTACATAAATTATTGAGTGCTGATAATGCAGGAATGTATTTATTAATACTTCAGCAATCACAGATGTTTTATACACCAGCGAAAAGTATCCTCGATTCTCCTGCAAGCCTCATCACACGACTCCAGAGATGTGCCCAGGGTTGCTACCTGGCTGGTTTTATACTGGCATGACTGGTATTTTAATGTACCGGACAGTACAAAATTAGAAAAGCTGCCTAAAGCCGCCTCACCTCCCCTTACAGATATGTACTTTGAACAGTGAATGTAAGAAGAAAACACTTTTAAAAATGTGCCCTACAAACTGCACTAATGAACCCTGACTGATAATTAAAGTAAACAAAGAGAGAAAGGCCATGTTGATAATCAATACAGACAATTTCCTATTAAGTTCTACTTAAAAATCTTGTCCAGGGTTTTGCAGAATGTTAAAAATGAGCAGATGGCCGGTGTTCTTTCTAGGAAATGTGAGACTGGCCTTAGGATGATCAAGCATTCCCCTATAGGCTGGTCTAATAGGTCCGTTTGTGGGCCTGTTTAATGCTCGGATGGGTCAGTTTTAACTGTTGATTTTCCAGACATTAAAACAAGCATTGCCTGCAGCTATACCTTGCAAAATATTTATACAGTGTGTCTTTACAAGATGAAAACTTGCCGATTTTTAAACAATGGTCAATTTGTAGCTAATCCACTGATGGGGGCACTTGTATTTGGGGCATAACCGTTTCTCTGTACCAGTCCGACCCTGCAAAGGTGGCAACCTTAATTCCACCCTTAATGAGTGACATTGGCTTCCACATCTCTTATTCCATCCGAATGACTGACACTGAGTGCCACACCATCGTCAAAAGCGTCTGTGTCACAATCAAAGCAGTAATGACCCGCCGCCCCATCCCCGCCTGGCAGAAAAAAGCATTACCTCCGAAGGGACAAAACACCTCCAAAAGTATCAATAGATGTAGAGTTGCCAAAAAGGTATAACCTCGAAAAAGCTACCCCCTAAACAGAGCAACAAACCGTCAGCCTTAAACCTTGATCCTGCTTAACGTCCAGGTACTGTGTATAGCAGTACCCAGACAGCGTTTGGGACGCGCCGCTCTTCTGATGTTTACGGTGCAGAAGTTCATGACTTTGTCAGGTTCCGGGTGGGGCGCGGGGACTGGCCTAAAGTCAGCCAGACTTGGAAAGTGCATGAAGTGGTGGAGTTCGTGTGGTGGGGGTAATGGAGCAGCATCTTTCCCTGCACCCCGAGTAACAACACCCCTCGAAGCCCGGCATGGGGTGCAAGGGCAGCAAAATGAGATGCTGTCTGCGACCCCGGAGGAAGGTAACGGGCGGGAAATCCGCATCTTTTTTGTTTATTTTTAGCTTCCTTTTTATTAAACGTTTTGCACAAGTTGAGGAAGTGGCTGTGGGTGGGGGTGGCTACGGGGGGGGGGGGGCGACGGAAGCTCGAGGGAGGGTGTGGGGGCTAAAGGACCGGAGGAGGAGAGGAGGGCACGGAGCCGTGCTGGTGGGAACCGGGTATCTTAGTAGAGAGGTTTCCGTTATGTAGAGTCGGGGGTCGACGGATAGCGGCTCAGGAAAGATCCGATGTTAGGAAGCAGAGGGGATGATTTTTCGTGTAGTTTCATTCCTTGTCTCGCATAAAAATACATTCTACTCGATTAATTTAACGGGAGAAGTTTGAGTCGGTGCCTCTTCCAAAACACACGATCCTCCCCCACACTGCTGCGGTGCGAGGGCACGCACTGGCGTGGCTTCTGATAGCCCCTGCCTCCTCCACGCCCCAAATCCTACCTCCTGTCAATGATGTCAGGATCTGTCAAGCCTCCCTTTCTATCTCGCATCCTTAAAATAGCCGGAGGGACCCTTTCTGCTGTCGTGCGCGCGGCTTTCTTCAGAACATCACAGTGACCGGAGGGAAGACCCCTTCCCCTTAAAAGCACAATAATAGGTACTGACCCCGTGTCTTGTTTCTGGCTCCGAGACGGAATATTTTTTTAAATATTTACTGCATCAAAATAATCGCTGGAAGCCCCCAGACTTCTCCTACGAGTGTTGCAATGACACCTAGGTGACCTCTTCCAGGGTAGTGCGTAACTTTAGTGCATGCAGTATGTGTTCACATAACAACAAACAGCACATGACGGGGGACTTTTCAGTAATGTAGAAAACAGTTGCTGAGAGTCTCTTCCCAGGGCTTTAGTGGGATGAAAAAACTGTGTGTGTGTGTGTGTGTGGGAGGGGGGGGGGGTCCTCTCAAAGGGGCGTAGCCAATGTAATTAAGGGCGCGGCTTAAAAACAAACCAGCTAAAATCTGTGCTTCGCATAGTGTGCCGCCCGACTTGTATTTTGCTGTTTCTGTCATTGCATCCAGATATGATACAACAAGTAACATCATACCTACAAGTCAGGACTATTGGCTTTGTCAATGGTTGTTAGTTGCATAAGATAAATAAGCAGCAACTATGGGTCCTGTAAAATACTGAAAAAGCTTCCACTTGAAGCCCTGGTGACACCACTGACAATGTTGTTGCTCTTGAGTTTCTAAAAGAGAAGGGAATTCCAGAGAGAAATTGACTCTTATAAGGATTTCCCTTCCCGTACAACGCTCTCCTGGCATGACGTCACGCCGTCACTTCTCCACTAGTGGGACGTGAGCACTGTGAGCACGCGCACATGATGTGCCTGCTATCACTGCAGTCCGGAAAAAACGGACCGCCTGTGCCAGGGCACAAAACAGAGACCCGTTTCCAGGCCCCCTTTAAAATACTGCCGGTGTTCAGCACCGGTGAGACCCGGACCACTTAAAGCCCCGCCTCTTCCATTTACTTCAAGCCAGCAGTAGCTGGACTATCCCTTTTTTGGTGTCTTTAGTGGATGATATAAGACTCCCCTTTAGTGCATCTCAATAACAGCTTTAGTTCACCTGCCTCATTCTAGCGTGTGACAATAGCTGAAGGCCCCGTGTCATTTTAGTGAATTCTATAATAATAATAATGCATGCGGTCCCGTGTCACCACAGAAGTGCTCGCCAATGATGGATGGAGTGCCTCTCTCTTCTCCACAGCTGAAAAGCGCCCTTTCTTCTCTTTGTTTTCATTAGTTCATGGCGAACTCAGTTTCAGCGTCTCACAGTATCTTGAGGTTTCTCTTCTGTAATCCATGAGAGCATCCCTCGGGGAGCTCCTTTCCCTGCTTGAGTTGAGGGAAGTCATTTGTTTCTTTCCTTAATAATATCAATGACCCGCTCTCTGGTATGGTCAGGCCCATTGGATTCTTGTAGCGATGGAGGAAAAATGATGTATAATTGTTGACTAAATTATGGGGTCAGAAGAAATAAAAATATGAAGCATGTAATTCATCCCAGTCTGCGGCACTATGACTTCACCATCTGCCATTTTAACCCGCAGAACTGTCTGGACAAAACTAGCACCCCAGTAACAGCAGCGTACCCATAATTATGCAGAAAACACAGTGGCTGCAAACCCGCATAATTTCAGTAGCCCTGGGTATGGTGGAAGCATTGCTTTCTGGCTCCGTTTCCATATGGACGTCGAAAGTTCTTTAACTGCGTTGTAGGATTGGGGCAGAGAGAGTGTAACTGAGCGATGGCAGGGCAGAATTTCCTGGACTGCCTGCAAGAAAAACACAACAAGCCCTCTGGTCATGGGCCGCCTTTGTGAGCTAATGTAGCCACCACGTGCCCCAGTGGCATGCTTAACACTTAGAGATTTGACTTTTTAGCCAACAATTTGCTCTTTCTCAGAATTATGCATTTTGGGTAACTTTTTGAAACCGCTGTGCACCTTGCATGAAACGTCTCGAAGAGACTTTTTCGCAGAAAACTGTTGCAAAGAAAACATTCCTGTTCAAACCCGCTCTTGTGTTGTAATCTTGGGTGAATTTTTCATGCAAATTACACGCCCAGTCAAAAACACAAAAGATACACAAGAAACCCAACCCACATTTCACTCTGAAAGTTTAATCTCACAACATTTTAATGAAACTATGTTACAGTTCGCCAAAAAATGCAGTCTTTTATTGGAGAAAAAGCCTAGGTCGGCTATAGGTGTCACGCATGGCAGGGCGCTCCTTACCAGGTGTACAAAGACCTTTTCCTACCACTAAACCTCAGGCATCTTCTTGTGCGAGATTTGATCTTTTTTGATGAAAATTTGCTTTATTGAATTTGGTTTCCCTGGTAGGAAGTATTATGACAGCATTTGATTGCAGTGAGACTGGCCTCCAAGGTGTGAGGCTCACCTGATCAGCCAGACTGTGCTCACACTGAGTCTGAGTGTGCTCATACTGAACTACACAAAACTCACTAAGTATTTGGCAATTCCCATGATCTTGTGGTAATAGTAGGAAAAGAGACAAGAGTGATTGTCATGATTCTCATGGAAGCAAATTTGATTTAATACTCGTTTATTAATGTGCCTTATACTGACATTATCACAAACAGCGCTTTAATCGTCACTGACTTACCTTCATGATTTCTTTCTTGAATGACCAATTCTTGAGTGTTGTATGGATTATAGCTGATGAATAACCCCAGGTAGCACGTTCCAGGCTGGGAAATTTACTTCACAGTGTTGCAGCGTTGTAGCAATTTAAATGTAAACACCAGGTGTTACTAGCTCTGTGGTACTCATTTTATCATCTTCGGGAGTGGCATCAAGACAGTGTGCCTTTGTGTACGTGCTTACGTCACCCATGGGGAATTCCAAACTTTATTTCGAAGAGGTTAGAGGCACATATATAAGCAATAAACGAGCAGCTCTCTACAATAATATGCCTGCCCTGTTGTACTCTTTTACATACTATTACATGCCTTTCTGAATTGGCCCCAAAATATCAAAAAATGAAATATTCAAGGAATATTCACCCAGTTACATCTACATGTAGTACAAACAGGGACGACTGTGCCCTCTTTGCACTTTTACCTATAGGATGTTGTGTGTTTAGGGGCTAATTCTCAAAGGCTTTTAAAAATACATAAAGTGTTCTCCTGTGGTACAAATTCAGGTAGCCACTGATGCTTTTGTGAATCTGTCCCTCTGGGTGGGACGGAGGCTTGCTCTGCTGCTGCTCTGGCTGCATTTGAGGGAAGCTTGCCCTACTGCTGCACATGCCCAGGATGAGAAGGCAAACCCTTTTGCTGCTTGTGAAGTTTGTGGATCAGGGTTTTGGTGTTGCAGCTCATGGTGTATGTGGAGATATTTTGGCCCATGCATTATCTTGCTATGTGTAGAAAACTTGCCTGCCCTGCATCCTTAGGCAGTGGAAATCCTTACTGTCTGCCGCTCATGCTATGTGTGAAGAAAGCTTTAATGCTAGCCGCGCTGTGTGTGTAGGACACCTGCCTATACTGCTTGTCTTGCTGTGCAGAGGAAGCACGTGATGCTGTTAGCAGTAAGATGTGTGGGGGAATTTTCCCTATTACTTCAATTGTATTGTGCAATATAACCGTGCTGCACCGCTGCTTAACCTATGTGTAGAGGAAATTCCATACTTTTCCTACCCATCGTGGCGAGTATGCAGGAATACCAGCAGCTAACACCGCCCACCAAAATAACTATACTGCGCCAACATGCTTTCCTTGCGGTAATGCTGCCAGGTAAAGTCTGCAGAAGTTTCAACAGGGAAAATCATGGGTCCATGCTAAAAAGCTGCTTAACCTGGTGTAGTATAGAGAATGGATGTACCTAGTATCTTAGATTGAGGCCTCTGTATGTGTTGTGGAGGCATGGAAGCATGAGGCAAGGTTTGAATTTGCTTCCCACCTGTTGTGGCAGTCAGGGTCTCCAGAAGGGCTTGGAAGCCGTGCATATCGAACAGTACCGGGCGCACACCTCTTGTGCAAAATTACCGGGATTTAAAGACCGTAGGATGCCCGGAGCCTGTCCACCCAGGATATCTTTACAAAATAAGTGCAAAAGGTGCTTTACTCTCACGGCGTCCATTAAAATTGGTCAATAGAATTCCCTAAAAAAACAGGGCTGTGTCAAGAGCTGGCGAAGAGGGATTGAGTGGGGCTACTTCGATGCTAGAGAGCTGTGAGGCATTAAAGCTCCCAGAAGGAGGAAGGCTGATACTCTAAGTGCATGATTCATATAGAAACCATAACCTCAACATGAACCAATACAAGTATCTGGGGATTACTGCGTAACTGACAGCGGGGTTAGTCAATAGTCCTAGTTAATAGAACTCACAAACATAAATAGAGGAGTTCAAAATGAAGGTAAAGTGCTATCATTAACATTATTAATTCACTCAAAGTTTTGTAATCCTATTAACAGTAGGATTGTAAATGTTCACCTGTTCTTCTTTCTAGTCAGGTGCCTGTTGCGAGAGTTGCAGGTGATGGCCAGTATCGGAAGGTTCAGACTGCGTTGAGGGCAGTTGCATTTGGAGTCCCACTAAACAGTCCCGTGCATGCATCAGTATATGTAATATACATTTACTAAGTGTCATGGAAAGGCACTACGTTTTATTTCTTATGGAGGAACAGTATTGGAATTTAACCTGTTAGTACATCCCTAGCTGACTACACCACAGTTCACCACTGTACTACTTAATGGCATTAAATCCAAGCACTGTGGCTCTGCATGATGCCTCTCACTGTACACTGCTTTCCCACTGCTGGGCCCCCGCAGAGCCCTCACTGTCTGTCCTCTGGCGTGCACCAGGCATTGGTTTCCAGGTGCTTGTCTCAGGCTTGCAGCATTCTCAGTACTGAGACACTCGGAGGCCTCTTAAAAATGTCTTTGACTCAACACATTTTAAGACTTATTTGGAGCAGGTCCATCCAAGGAGCAGAGTTCAGTGCCTGGCACGTCTGCCCCAGAGATCTGCTGTACCCCAGAGGTCCACAGCCTCAAAGACGGGAAGGGCCAACTCAGCCTTTTATGTCCTGCTGTTTAAGAATGTGAGTTTAGCAATTACACTTGTTGTAAAGCACATCCAGGTGATGCTGTTTCGTCTGTGTGTCCAAGGCACTTTTATAAACCTCTGTGTTTAAAGGAATAAATCAAAATCTACACATCTCGCCTAGAACTGAATTCTTTGTTGTACAAAAGAGCCAGAGAGAGGCTGGCAGTAGATATCTCATTTGAGCACTTGAAATGGAAGCCGTGTAATCAGCAGGATGCAGGCTCCAATCCCAATGAGATTGTTCTGGAGGTTGATGGTTTGATACAATGAATTCATTTTCAGTTAATTAATCTTCAGGTCGCAGGTTCCGGTGCCTGAAAGAAGTAGTGTGCGAGTTCTGAATGTTATATTTATTTTCTGTTTATTTGCTGAACCATTCATTTGTATGTCAGCAGGAGTATCTTAAACTCCAGATGAAGTAGACTGAACAAAACCATGTTTCCAGATTGCAGTTGAATCCAAATTACAACAGCCACAATGTGATGGGCGAGCCTTGGTAACGCTGCTTAAATGGTAATAGGTTTAATCCCATCTTTGCCCATTGTAGGTGGTTCCACTCCCTGTGTCACAATCCAGGACAGTAAGGAGTACTTGATTCTCAAATGATGAAAACTGGGTGTGGTATCAGACAGAGAATGCACAACACTTGCTTTAGAAGTGGTGGCTGGTGACATTTCAAAGTGGTGAGGAGTAAAAGGTTAAGATGAGTTTTACATAGCGAGCAAGCAAAGCGAGTGAACCTGACTGACATAAGGAGGGTTGGGGGAGTTTGCAACCACCTGGAGAACAGTTATTTTTAAAAAAGAGTGTACAAATGTGCATTTTAAAGCAAATTTGAATAAAGAGTTAAGTGAGAAATCAAGAAGATTTGTGAAGCAAACAAAATGGTTCTGCTCCACTCATTCAAAATCTTAGTGCCCCCGCCCCCTCAAAAGCAGCGGTCTACTTAGGCCCCTGTAGAGGACCCCTTTCTCATTTCGCACTCATAATGTGCAGTGTGGCTGGACATCACCCCAGACCTGTCACCTGCATGTGCTTCACCCTCCAGACTGGAAAACTCCTACATTTCAGCTTGGCACTTGTGACAAAAGCAAACTTCAGCCAAACTCAACCATCCACATGGCCAGTCATCTCACACCATGCATGCCACCTGCCAGGGCCTGCCCTAGCTGACCATTAGTCCACCCTCCTGATGATAGGGTGTCAGTTTGTTACCTCAACTCTACAAGGCCACATGCACCAGTTTATTCTCACTCTCTTCATAACAACAAATACACCAGTGACCTAGTCACTACATTCAAGCACCCAGATCTAAAATCATAAACAAATATGCACCGCAGCAGCAATGGGAATGGCCAATTATTTACGCTTCTTCTTTTGGCTAAATTAAAAAAAAAATATCTTTCTTTCTTAAATGTTTATTCTAAGCTGAGAAAAATACCATTTCTTTAGTTTGGAAGAGTGACATCAGGGCAACCATTTACAGATGTGTGAAAAATTATCTTAATTATAAACATCATCATCCAGTCATAGCTTGAGTACACATGGCTCTGCTTCCTTCAAGCTGCATATCAGTAATGCAAACACCATATATATATATGAACATGCATAGGCTGCATCCTTACGTGCTGCTTGCTCTGATCGCAGGCTCTAAACTGAATTCAAACAGCTGATCCCTTAGAAGTCAATATTTATTTTTAGTTTTTTAAAGTGATGGTAACACACTGAATAAAAGAACGGGCATGCAGCGCTTTCAAACGGAGGGTAAAGGTCTGAATCCACAAATAACACATATGATTACTTCATCAGGCTTTCACCATCTTACTACACTGTGTAACGTCTGTAGGGCTGGGCCTCGTAGAGCTAACTGAATGCAACACAACAATGTTCTGATAATATAGGCTAATAGAACACTTTTTTAAATGTAGCACACAGGTGGATACTGTATTAATGCGCTGAACCATGCACAGCCAGTCAGATGTACGCTTTTTGCTGATTATTTCAACAGAGACAGTTGCTTTCTCACAAAAGTTTTTTATTCCAAGATATAAAAAAGCACTTGTGACAAGCTATAAACTAATTTTCATATTCTTTTAGTTCAAACATTTTCTGTAAAATCACTCTCGAAGATGCTGTAGAAAATGATTTTCAAGTTTTGCTTGAACACATCTGCCACTGAAATTAAGTTATTCCTAGTAAATACTCATTCTGGAGAGCTTTTAATATAGCACAAACTCGATCTGAAGGTATTGGAGGGATTTACTTGACAGCCTAGTTCCTTACACAATGTCACATTCCTTTTAATTGACACAGGAGATTATGTAATTTGCTGAAAATCACAGGATGTTAAGCCGACGCCGAGACTCGAACCTGGTTCCCCAGTTCCAAAGTCAGCATCTCTGACCGTAATGCCACAGCCTGTCCCCTGATGAGAGAAAACAAAAACTATGCTAATTTAGCAGCCTGTAATTCTGGCACAAACACATGAATGCAAAATTGATACCTTTAGTTGATCTGATAATCGTCAGTTTACAGAGCGCTGCTATTGAGAGGAGAATCGCAGTGTAAAACAGAAACTCTCTTTGAATTAACATTTGAACTATAGGTTGAGTTGGTATTACATGGCTGGGTTATACCGAGACAGCTGTTTATAATGATCGATCGGTTGTGCTATAGGACGCGCGTCTACAGATATATGTTCTGCGATGACGACTTTGACTGCGTAGACTTGAGGAGGCGCAGTGCAATGGATTCGTTTGTCGAATCCATTTTAATCTCTGAATGCTAAGTTATATGTACTTGATTTGGTGCCCACATGAGCTGCCAGGGAGCTCATCAGCAGTGGGGTCAAATATAAATATTTGTGGAAGTTTCGAATACATTGTAGTAATCTTGCAAGTTCGGCCAGCTGCTAAATCTTTGTTGTAATCATTGGCCACTCTTCTATATTTTCTTCATGTTTATTCTCACTGTTCAAGGCGGTTGCCTACATTTATAAGAACGAGAAGCCGTCACCCTCTACTCACTCAGCCACCAGGCCGCTGCAAGCGCTCTTGGCCTTGGGTCGGATGCGTCGTTCAAGAGCAGGGCTGCTTTCTCTCCCCTCGTGCACAATGCCGTCACAAGCACTGGGCATGAGGGGGAAAAGCAGGCAATCACATAACCTGAATAATAAATCAACAACAAAAGAGTGAACTAGGTAAGGAGCAAAATAAGAGAAAAAGCGTGGGCAAAAACCAAAATAGTGTTTTAAAAGAACCCTCACTCACCAACCTAGTTGGTGACATGCTTCATCATCGGGTTCCCACCAGAGAGGCCGAATGCCTCTCTGGTGTGCTGCAACGCCTGAATTACAGCGGAGCTGGTTGTGATAGAACGGAAGGTGAAAATTTAAAAGGTAAATGGTTTTAACCAATAACCAATTTAATCCTGGCAAACCAAAAACCGAATAAAAACAAGTGAGTCGGACAAGAGCCGGCCAATTAGGTGGGACAAGGCTCGTCCTAATTACGGATAGGTCAACATGTTTCTGCTTAACATGCCTAGTTGGCTAAGCATTCGTCAGGACCATGGGGAACACCACGGCGGTATGCACACGCTAAGGTGCACCCTAACCAGTGGTGTTATTAAACGGTACAACTTACTCTTATACCGCAAAAAGCCATCCTATAATTCAGGGGCTAGTAACGCCTGTAAAGAAAAAAACAGACATAACACACATAAAGACATATAAAGACAGACACTTTGTGTCACTTGAATTGCTTATACTTTATGTGATTCAGGTGAACACAAATGGTAGGCCCATGCTGTGACGCGGGAGTCAGTGTCAAATAACGTTATGTGGTTAAAAAAACTCCCACAGTAGGGTGCGGTGCTCCATAAGGGCTAAGAGGACCTGTACATTTATAGGTGTCTTTCATTACGGTACTTCGCACTATTTGTGTCTGTGAAAAAGTTCAAATAGAACTCTATTGACTGGTCGACCAGCAGTGTGCAGTCGACGGAGGCTATTTTGCCATTGTGTATGCCGAAAAATAGCTGACTCGTTCAAGTGGAGTGCATGCTGAAACGAGCGCACATAGTGTTTGCCAGGCGCCTTTGCTCCAGTGCATGACTATAAATAAAGTTGGTAAAACACAACAACAACATGGAAAAACGGGGCTGAACTCTTACTCAGTACAAAGGTATTGTTTGCGTCATGGGTCCGAGAGGGGGGTAGTGAGCTATAGTATCTGTGAGGGTAAAAAACAGAAGAACCTAAATTGTCTAGGTACTCAAAGGTGGACCTCTCTGGGACTCACATAACCTGACCAATTACTGTGCAGCTCTAAAATAAAGCCACACAGTTATTGGTTCTGTCCTTTCATCCTGCGCCTGCGCTGCCTTGAACGCTTAGACCCGCGGGGATAGGCTAGCCTGTCCAGAGCCAATCCAGGCTTTGTTCTCATGCTTTTTAATATTTAAAGCAGCATGAGCGCACAGCAAGGATTGGTCTGAGCGGGTGAACCCAGCTCTCCAAAGGAGACCATGGGGTATGTGCTGTGGTCCTTCTGGCTCTTTAACAGAGCATGGGGTTGAGACCTGAAGTGCGCGTGTCAGGTTGGCCGAGATCAGAGATCTATCCAACCCGTCATACGCAGTAAGCTTTAGCTGACGCTGACGGTCAGCATTGCCAATCACCTGGATTGGCCAGCCCTCCCAGCAGGCTGCACCATATTGAGTATGGAGTGAGCAGAAAGACACACACACAATTTTTTTTAATTATGCATAGCACAGCGCCTCACGCTGGGGAAGGGAGGCGATGCTCCAACGCCCTGGAAAAGGAGCAGTCCCTGTGTTTTAGGCAGGATGGTTGGTAGAAGACCTGGACTGTTTTCTCTGCGGTACCGGATGGCACAACTTCACAGAGGCACGGTATAATTCACAGTCAATAGAGGAAACCTAAATGAGTTAGTATTTGATAACAGAAGAAGGGTTCTTTGTAATAAGTAAGTGCTGTAGAAATACCTGATGTGGTTTAGCCAGTGTGAGAGGAGGTGCGCTGTAACTAGCCCGGAAATGTGCCCGATAACGAAGATGATTAACACTCCTTCCACCTGAAGGTTGAATCATAATTGCTGAGCCAAAAAGGGGAAATCTGAAGCCAGGTCCGAAGCAGGTTGGTTCTCCAAAGCTAAATCACAGTAGATAAATGGAATAATTTCAGATGAGTAGTCTAGTCAAATATTACAATAAGACCAAGACAAAACACAGGGATTAGTACAAGGAAGTGGGATAAGGCAGTCCAAGGCAACCAAAAAGGTGTGGTAACAGAATTATGGGTGCAAAGTATAACGTCAAGCTAAGCAGTCAAAACAACCGGTCATGCCAGAGCCGGTGTTCTGCATCCACAAACTCTTTATAGGGCTTTGCAGGAGTACCTGGCAGGCAACTACCTGTCCTCTGCTGGTGGTCAGTGGCGTAACGAAACTTGAGTGGGCCCCCCTGCAAAGCACATGGAGGGGGGCCCCCCTCCCCCGGCGGCGCGGCCCGCCATCTACCACTTTGCCCTACCACCCAGAAATCTAGCATATTTTGATTTGAAACCTCTAACATTTAAATGAAATGCCTCTATATTGTCTTTCTCTAAGTTCTAATGAGAAAGTGGGAAACATTCTTAACATACAAGCTATGCCATTTGTAACAATACTGTCAAAAGCAGATTATTTAATTGAGGCAGCAATCAGAACAATGCCAAGGAGGGGTCCTATTGTCTCAGGAACTGCCTATGGCTGAAGAACAAAGAACAACTATGAAGGGTCTGAAATAGAATTGCCAATACCTTGAAACTTTGAAAGACCAACCCAAACCTGCAATTCCATAAAAACTCAACTGACAATATATATGAGAAGTACACAAGCTATAACTCAGTATCCTGCGAAAGTCAAGAGAAATAGACTGGTGAATTATCTGCATGCCACACACTAGCGACTGTCAAGGGTTGTGCATGATAATAACGTGAACTGAGGAAGCAATTTCAATCATAATGTCTTTATTAGTAAGCACTGCAAAACAGGCAGGCAAACAAGGCTGAGGAAGAAAACTGTTTGGGTGCTTCAGAACATTGAGGCAGATGTTTGTCTGTTTTAATTTATCATTTCTGTAGTGTAAACAATGCTAAATACAAGATTTAAGGTACACGTATTACAGATAAGTGCAAGTAACACCATAAATAACACTGCATGTAGAATAAAAACAAACCATATCAGCAAGTACCTAATGACAATCTATACAAACTGTAGTTGGTAAAGCAAAAGAAAAAGTGCAAATACTTTCAAAGTGCAAAATAAAGCAATCATCAGTCCAGCAATATTCAAAAATCAAGCATGTTTTGTAAAACAATCCAACTTTCTTCTTGCATCAAGGTGAAAATACTTTCAAAGTCCATGGTAAAAACAAGTCCAGCAGCTTCCGTCACAAGGACTGACCTGAACCACCAGACTGGGCATTAGTTCATAACAAACAGAGGCCTCAGATCTCAGTGTGTCAAGACTGGGGGTATTTACAATTTACTAAGAGTATAGACACGCCTGCTAAATTACAGATTCACCATTGCCTCCAAATGGCTCTATCATCACGTGTGACACCGCAAGCCAGGCCTGGATTTTAAGCCAACAGCGCCTTGCATTCTGGGAGTTGTGCTGTGACCATCTAAGTAAGGGGTTAAACATTCCAGCATGCAAATTGTTGTTGGATAAAAGCTACGAATGGACACGACATGGTGCCAATGCCACATGGCAGCTATGTTTTATACAAGCACAAGGGGATGTTTAGTTTCCTCAACACAAGCTGCAGAAGTCTGGCGTCAAATAGCAAACACGTTGGGCGGAGAACCCAGAAACGTGCTGTGTTTAGCCCCCGTGTATGGACCTGAGGTGTCATTCTCTAAGAGACCCAGTGGTAAAAGCCCACAGTTGTCTCTAATGCATGTTAGTGCCAGGCAGTGGTCGAAGTGAGGGAAAAAAGTAGGGGAACTGTGGGAGGAGAATCAGAAGGCGGGAATAACCAATGGATTGGGTCTGTGGGCGGAGTGAGAGTTGTGGCAGAAAGAGCAAAATATCCCAATTTTTGGTATTCGTTTCCCATTTCACTAACTGGTTACAGCTTATTACATTATTTAATTTAACCAATAGATACACATGTTTATTTAAGGTTAAATATGTGTTATTGACATTAAAATACATTCACAAAGTGGGATACATTTCCAATCACAGAATGTCCCAAATATCCTTAAAAGTGGAATCGCCAGCCATTTGTCTCCCAGCCATGGAGTTTCTGTCATCAGCACTTCTCCTCCCTTTTTCCACAAGAGCAGTTGAAATGAAATGAAATGAAATGAAATAGCATTTATAAAGCGCTTGGTTACCCGAAGGCATCCCAGCGCTAGGGCAGAAACCGCACTAAGCTGTGGCAATCAATTAGGGAAAAGCCAGGTTTTGAGCCTCCTGCGGCAGACGGTGTGGTCTGGCTTTTTACGTAGCTGAAGCGGCAAGTAGTTCCAGAGTTTAGCGGCGTTGTAAGAGAAGAGCCAGCCAACACTTCTGGACCTCTTGATTCTGGGAACAGACGCCAGGTGGAGGTCATTCGAACATAACCGCCTTTTGGCTTGGAAGGGCTGGACAAAGGAAGAAATGATAGCCGGTCCCACACCCCCTAGCATCTTATGGGTGGTGCAGAGGGCTTTAAAGTGGACTCTTTCCTGAATAGAAAGCCAATGTAAAGACCTAAGTGCAGCTTTATCTGACTGGCAGCTTGGAGTACCCTCAAGAATCCTTGCGCCACAATTTTGCATGATTTGAAGTTTCTTAAAGACCGCACAGGGAGCACCGAGCTAAAGAGCGTTGCCATAGTCCAGGCGGGATAAGACAAGTGCCTGGACCACGAGCTTTCTTGCCTGAGGGGGTAGCAAAGGCAACACTTTACGCAGCAGTCTTAGAATACCGAAGTAGGAGGCAACAGCTTTCCTTGCTTGGGGTTTAAAGCTAAGCTCAGAATCAAGCCAGAAACCCAATCTCTTTATTTCAGATTTGGGGATAGGCACAGGTCCCATACATGCTGGCCAGATAGAGGAAACCTCGAGGGGGGAGGGATAACCGAGCAACATAAGCTCAGTCTTATCACCGTTCAGTTTAAGATGGGAATGGCACATCCACCCCATCACCTTCTCGAAGCATGGGCCAAGACAAGTAGGGGAACTGCTTTTGTAGTTCAATGCCACCACTAATTAAGTGTTGTCGGCATATGTAATTATATGCACCCCAAAGGGTAGAACAATGTCCGCGAGAGAAGCCATGTAAACATTAAAGAGAGTGGGACTCAGGGACGACCCCTGAGGCACTCCACAAAAAAGGGGCCTAGGGCTTGAAATGGCCTCGCCCTCGAAGACCTCGAAGGATCCACCCTCGAGGAAAGAGCACAGCCAATTCAGGGCTGTTCCTGTCACACCAAGATCTTTGAGTCGATGCATTAGGCTACATTGATTAACCGTATCTAATGCCGCGCTGAGATCTAACAATATCACGGCTAGAGAACCACCTGCATCAAGAATCCTTCTAGAGTCTTCCGCGACTGCCAGTAAGGCTGTTTCAGTCCCTTGAGAGGGGCGAAACCCAGTTTGGGATGGATGCAGGAGTTTTCCAGCTTCAAGATGCCTAGAGAGAGAGTTCAAACATGATTGGCAAAATATCCTAGTTTGCAAATGTTTTCAACATAACTATGGCTTTGCCATATTTGCCACATAATACATCATCTGCTGCATATTCTGACTATTTTAACTAATAAATTGTTTATAGCTCAAACACATCAAAAGTTACTAAAAATGTGACTTGTGCTGCTGTGAAGTGGAGGGCCCTTTGCAAAGGTTGACTGGTCAACTTTCTCATTGCTGCAATTGTATGTTCCACTAGTACTAATAAGGAAAAATCTTTGCAGAGACTGTTAGCATGTGTAAAAATTTCAAAATAATAAAGTATCAGAAAATTTACAGCACCACTAATACCAGTGTAGGGTACCAGAGCACTTTACATCACACATATTACACATAGACAATCATTCATATGTGTGTATATCACTGTGTAGGAAATGTTACATAAGACAAAGGACTACAAGGTGTAGGAGTCACATGACAACCATACTAGTAGGCAGCATAGTTTAATAGTGATTGGTCTGCAGAAACACAAACTCAGAATTAAAAACATAATACCATGGTTAGGGGTTCTCTTTAATAATCAGAATTGATTTCTACCCAAAGGAACCCTTTTTTGCAACATTCGGATAATCGAAGACTGGGGAAAAAACATAACGCTCTAATTTATACCTTGGAGTTTGCATGCAGCTCTTACATGACAGTTAATAGCTCACTGTTCTATGTTAGGATTTTAACTTATTAACTGCAAGTAACAATAGGGTCTCTCTGGCAAAATCAGTAACCCACTGACCTATTTACATTATGTGCACTTTGTGATATGCATGGCACGTGTTCTTAGAAGCATGCACATTACACCTCTGCCATGCCTTTTCATGAGTCAAACCTTCCACTAGACAAAACACCATCTCTCTCTACTAAGAACATTAATCATTGGAGTTATCAAGACATTTTTATTGTTGCCCAAAAATGTTGGAGACCAGGAAGGAGGCAGCAAGTGCTTTTAAAACCATAATATACTTACAAACACGATGTCCCCACCTGAAGTTAGCGCCAAGTGCGGTCGCACTGCCCTAGAGCCACCCTGCTCAAGGGTCCTGTGACCTCAGTGACAGAGTCACTGCCACTCTATGGTGTGCTGCTTCATAGGTCTGTCTCCAAGACTGGAGGTGAACTTCATGGATAGTGGAAGACAGGCCTTCAAGGTTAATCCACACTTGCCACCGCTAGGGTCCACCTGCTGGTGCTAAGACACCAGGGCTTTTAAGATCTTGCGGCGTCTTCTAAGGTGTAGCACAGGAATGTGCTCCCTCAGAAGAGTGGTCTGGGAGCCTGGTCATTAAGGCTGAACCTGGTTTACCAGTTCCACTTCAGCAGCTCTGACCATAGCGCCACATCCTCTCCCCCACTGAACAACATACTGCCCCACTGAGAGAAACTTGCACTGCACTGACCCGCTATAAACACCTGGATGTGACTCAATTCTAATTACGCATGAGACAAGAGCAATATGCTGCCTAAAAAGAATGAACAACATCCTAGAAAAAGCAAACACTCATAGGGAATGCAAGATTAGGTAAAGCATGTGAAATGTAAGTAGGGACAACATGGTTACCTTTTTCCTTTTACACTCATTATTCTGAAATTAGTGAGTGCTTTTGCATGAAAAGGTAAGGCCATGACTACAGGGCCCAGAAGGGACCCGTTTCAGTGCCCATTGCTTATATCCTTTCAAAACATAGGCAGTATGGTTTAAAAAGACCTCATTCGTAAAAACACAGTCGCTGTACACATTATGTTTTCCAATTCACCCATCAAGCAGGTATTTCAGTACCTCCAGGCAAGGTGCACTTTCCCACACAGGGAAAACAATGTTGTTCAAAGGGAGAGGAGAAAACAAAAGTATCCCTTCACTGGCAAACACTGTAAAGTAGCGCTAATGTGTTTAGGTGTGAATAAATCAACCTGGACACCTTGCAACCACTCTATCTTGCTTTAATTAGTTATTTATTTTTCACATTTGGAATGTTCTATTCCTCTCCACCCGGAGGCTGCACTTGTGTCAGAAAAAGACAACGTTTCCAGCAAAAATGTTATTCTTTTTTGGATCCAAGAAGGAAAGGGCTGGTAATACCCATTTCTTGAAGTCTCGGTTTTCACTAACTGAGGAGCAAGACCGAAAGAGAGGGAAGACTCGGAGGCTTAGAGGCCGTCACCGTGGTGTGCGCGCACAGTTTAATTTATAGGGACTTGGGGAGGCTGAAGAGGCTTGCTTGCAGGCGCAGCCGTCTCCCTCCGCTTATAGGGAGCCTGGAGCGTGGGGCCCCCTTCCCCCACACCGCGGGGGGCTGCGGGGGCCTGTGTTATGCCCCTGCTGGTGGGGCAGCGTGTTCCAGACCCGAACCTGGAAGCTATCATTCTCCGTGACGGTAGTCTCCAGTGCCCCTTTCTCCATCTCCTCCATGTGGTATTCCCATGACTCTCTTATGTGATATCTTACCCTGAAGCCTGGCAGGAGGTTGAGATGGTAAGTCAGCATTATGGCATTGCCGAACAACACACTTCTTAATTCGTCTTTACACATAACTTTTTTGTTGTACATAATTTGCAGTTTTAGTTACAGCGATTCACAGTCATACACATTTTGTTTTATGTGCTGAAGGTGCAATTAAAATCTAGGCTTCTAGGGTCTAAAGTACATTTAAATATGGGGCGACGCTCCTCAGCCATAGCTGAGGAGCCGCCCCTGCTCTCTTCTACCTTTTATTGATTTTGGAGAGAATACCATGGTGAGGAAGGAAAGCTTACTTGCTTCTGATACTGTTTCTTCACCATGGGTATTGTGTTCCAATTCGTAGAGCCCCATTCTCCGTCCTGCTTCTCAGAGCCACAGTTATTAACTTGGTCTTGTTAAAATCTTCTCTGTGCTACAAAAAAATAACCTCTTGTCTGCCTTCTGGGAAAGATGAAATAGTGCAGCCTTCTGCAGGTCATGTTTGTATTAGGACACCAGTTCCTGCTTCTATCATTTCCATTAGAATGTATTCCAGTGGTGTTTTCAGGCATATGTACTATTTAGTTTCTATGTGGTTGTTTGGGCATGTTAGGAATGTGTTAATGAGTTTGGAAAATGTGTTTGTTGAAATGTGTGTTGGTATCTCACAAATCCACATATATATATCCTACCTATCATAAATTGGTAGAGAATGCTCATAGTAACCTTTGCTTCTTATTGCCACTATTTGACCAAATCTGATTAGCAAATCTTTTCTATAAAAGCTAATCTGGCAGCCTTTATGTCTGGCATGAATTGTTCTTCTCAAGCATTCTTTTTAACCATACCTTGATGAAAATATTTGCATAGAGGGAATTTGAAAAGCATACTCCACTCTAAGGAGAAGATGTAGCCTTACGGCTAGACCGGTCGACCTCGAAGCTGGGAACCGGGTTCAAGTCTTGGCAACGACGCTCAACATCCTGTGATTCTGGGCAAATCACTTAAATCTCCCTGTGTCTAACAAAAATGAATGTGTCCATCTGTAACGAAACTGGTGCTCATGTAAAGCGCTCTGATATCTGATATCTTCTAATTCGCGCTATATAACACTCTTAAAAAAAATATATATATATGTATAATTTAATAAATAATGTTGTTTCTTGAATTGGAAGGTAGAACACAGGAACCTGCCTGCACCACCACTTGACTCTCCATCAATACAAAAGTTATCATCTAACATTTGACAGAAAAGGCTTTTTACCATGAAAGCACGAGTGAAATAGACACATTCCTTATCTTGGGGATGAGGGACAGCCGGGAACACATAAAAGGAGGGCATTGAGCGATTTCCCTACTTCATCCTTTGAAACCATAAAATAAGAGGGAATTTGCTTACTTTCACCCACGGTCTCATTCCATTTTACTCCCCAATTAGAAATATGCAGAGTAGCTGCTAAATAGAGGAACATAGCTGAGTCCCCTGATCTACTATTTTCCATCACAACAAAAAGATTTTGACTTTGTGTATATATGACCTTCCAAGTTGTTGATCACAAAATTAAAACTTATCCTGGCCTGGAAGGGCGAGAAGCACAGTTTTTAAATGTGAATGTTACTCTGCAGTAGCTGTTGCAGACACATCAGTCGGGGGTGAGCATAACGTGCTTAATTCCGTGTAGTGTAATCATGTATAATTACCCGAAAAATTTAGTGTGAGATTATGCAAAATCACGTGAGAAGAGTAATCCTGCATTTTGCACAATTTTTTTAGCTCAAAAATGACCCTTTTTTTTAGCTCAAAAATGACCCTTGTGTCAAAATTGGATGCGAGGGGCATTTTTGTGCTAAGAAATAGCCCTAAATGCAACAGAGCATGAACAGCGAGCACGAGCAGACACTCATGTCCGCAAAATGTACACTTAGGGTAGGGGTTTTCTCCAATGTACTCCCAGCATTTAGCAGTAGTTTCCTAGCGCAAAATGCACCCTAATGTACAAAATCGTAGCAAAAATATATTTTGCACTAAGAAAATAGTGCTAAATTCTACAGAACATAAACAGCAGCTCAAGCAGCCACTCACGCTTGCTAAGTTTGCTCCTGCGTTAGGATTTCCCCCCCAAATTACTCCTAATTACGCAAGCATGCGTAAACTTGTTATCTGTCATTCCGTGTCCAAGAATAACACAGAATTACCGAAATTACACCCATCACTGTGGCATAATTGAAATTCCGCCCCTGCCTAGTCTTAATGCAAGCTAATCAGTTCTATTGTTTTCTTCTGCCCTGTTGGCAGGGGGAAGATGGTTGGCCAGAACGTTCTGTAGTACATGTGCCTACACCTCGAGTCCTGCTGATTCCCGGCGAAACCCAAACACAGCCACTGCGTTACTTTGTAACGTGTAGGGTTTCAGAAAGTTCATAAAAATGATAAATAGGGATGTGTACATTAATCTAAACTACCATGAATTACGCGGGGTGCACATTATTCCACAGTTTTTGGCTAGTCTGTGCTGTTACAAAAGGGTGCCATCAATATACAAATGAGCCAAGAATGCCCCGAAAGGACCGGTCCAGCCCCAAATCTTAGGCTACATCCATGACTTTAAGAAAGTCACCAGAAGTAGGATGTGCATGTCCAAACGTAGTCCACTAGGTCTGTAGCGCACTGTGTCCTAGAACGTAGGGTGTGCCTCCATGGTGAGGCCAAAAACGGCCGGAACATGTCAGGGGTTGCCTTCATGGATACACACAAAAGCTAATAGCGGCGGACCATAGGTGTTGCACCTCAATCCAGTATATTGAAATGTAATGTGCTGTGCATAACTCTTCTGGCACTTGCCGCTGTTAAGTGTCACTGGAGACCAGGAACAGGAAATTCTTCAAAAGGAAGGTGCACCAGGAAAGAAGTTCAATTTCGCAAGATTAAGTCCATCATCTTCATTTATTAGTCCTTTGTATTATACAAATTTAAAAGTCAGCCAACGCGTTTCGTTCCTTGATACATAAGAACTTCATCAGGGCTTAAGACATTGTATGTCGTATGCACAGTAGTTGAAAATATTTGGTGTTGTACCACTCTAGGACAACCATCATATCAAGGGGTTAAGTGCATCCCGTCCACAGATGGTACACAGGGACCATATTGTTGTAATCTGCCATTATTCTCCTTCCTTACATTTTTCTCACGTATTTCCATGTTGGTAGGATCTTCCCTCTTTCTTCCCCCATCCCCCCTCCTTTTGTCTTTCCATGGTAGAACCCTGATGCTTGGAGCGGAGGTTAGAACGTGGGAGATGGCTGGCGGTTGAGTCAGAACGAGAGAGCGAAAACTGACTGGAAATAAACGCTTCAAACTTTCTGCATTGTGTAAGATTTTTCACTACACATATCTTAACCCAACTCGAAACCAGCGTCTTTTGAACAGCAAAGATAACCTGCGGTCTGTGTTCAAAAGGACCTTTTTTATTGTGAATACGACATACTTTGTTTTAAGCCCTGATGAAGTTCTTATGTTTCAAGGAACGAAATGCGTTGGCTGACTTTTAAATTTATATAATACAAAGGATTAATAAATGAAGATGATGGACTTAATCTTGCGAAATTGACCTTCTTTCCTGGTGCACCTTCCTTTTGAAGAATTAGGGGTTGTCTTCATGTACACAGGAGAGGTGGATCCCCAGTTTGGGCTGGACTTTCCTCTGAGTAGCAGGGCCAAAACTGGTTTAATAGTGTGCGTCTCTCGCTGCACTCTTGCAGTGAGAGACAGATCATTGGCTGGAACGTGGCCCACAGTAATTACCAGAGGCGGCGATTACTTCGACCAAGCCATCCATCACTTTTTAATCCTGTGCCTTAGACAAAGAGGCTCGAGCACCCTTCCAGTGTTCATAACATCTAGCTCAGATTGTATTTACTCATATTTTAAGTGTTGCAATATTGATCAGGCGCCGGTGGAAATGTTTATGAATTAACTAATATTCATAACTTCCCACATTAGTAGGTGTGGATCACTCTTAACATAGATTACTGAGCAAGTGATTAATCCAATGATGGCCTTTATGCCAGGGGTTCCCCAGTCTGTTGCACAGAGACAGCCCCCAGCTCCTCCCTGAACATTCCTCATACCAAGAGGCAGTTCAGCTCCCCGTGCGCTCCTTATAAAGTATATTTATTTTAGGGCTTTGCTGGGTGTGGATCTGACCAGCGAAGGAGCTGGATCCCTGTAAGGCTGTTGGGCGTGTTTGAAATCACAAACCCTAACAACCGATGTCTTGTTTGCAATGCATTCTTGTCTTACGTAGATAGTAGCCAGGAAACTAGACCTGGTACACTTGACCATTAGATTGCTGAGGCACATTCTCACAGGTAGACACTTTGCAGGCCATGGGGTTTTCCATTATAGAATTCATTTAGCCGAGTAGGCAAATGTGTGCAAAGCTCTGCAGGTCCATGCCTCCATGGGCAAAGATGTAAGAGACATGAATTCCATCAAGGGTAGTTGTGGTCCTTGAGCTGACTGGATATTTCGGACCTGAGTTCTAATCGTGGTGTTCCCCCATTTGTCTGCATGGTGTGGTTTGTTGGGACAAATCTTCTCTGCCCCAGCAGGTTCACAGAACAACCCCACCTGGTAGTTTACCCATTAGCTTCTGTTGTAAAGTTTAGGTTTTGTGGACAATTTATACTGGGAACTCAGTTGGGGCTTCAGCCTACTGAGTTGCGCAGTGTATGTAAATGAAGCCCCTTTCAAAAAGTTGATTACAAAAGTATAGTGGCAAAAGGTATAAAAAAAGGCACAGATAACATATGTTTCTTTGTTTTTTGTAAAGGTTGTGAGAAGTTGGCCTGGTATATGCTCTCCACTAGTTATAGTGGGCACCCTGTACCAGTCCAAACAACCCCTTATTGGTTATAGGTTAAAGACAACCTTTATTGAAAGCTATCCTAGTGGTAGCTATGGAGAGCAGCCTTCAGGCTAAGTTTTGAAGGAATGTAAAGCAGCTTGTTTTACAAGTCTATTATCTCTTGAATGGCTAAATGAAAGACAACCACACCAGGTATATATATAAAATATATGTATTTATTTCTAAACACACCCTCCTAGTCTCTTTATGAGGCTAGAGGTCAAAACACATAAGTTACACTTCAAATATGACAGTAATAAGCACAAATACACGTCAGGCCCTAGGGGCAAGCCAAACCATATACTAAAATAGTGGTATAAGAACCACGACTTAACTAGACACAAGGCCTAGAGCCTGTAGAATCGCTGGGACCCCAAGGAACCACCCAAGTTAGTGACACAGGGGACCCACGGGGCCATGTGCAGTGTGAGAACACAGCCGCGAGCTCCCGTTAGCTTCTCTGGGGAAAGTCGCGGTTAGATTTTTAAAGATTAGGGACACTTAGAAATGAGTCAGGCCCAAACCCTTTGGGACTTAGGAAGTTCTAGGTCCAACAACCACGGGAGCACCGGAGTACTCGTGTTACCTCACCCAGGGAAGCCGGGTGCATAGGTATCAAATGGTGTCAGGTCGCGTGGTCGATTTCAATGGGAGCTGGCAAATAAGTGCTGCTGCCGGGAAGATGCGAAGTTTCCAAAGAGATCCAAGCCTGGATCGAATTCGAGAAGAACCTGAAAGCAGAGGGGACAGAGTCTGGGTCACTTGCCAGTGACCAGGAGGATGATAGGTGAATGCCCACCGATGTCGGGTGATTTCAGGTGAAGAAGGTGAAGTTTGACTCTTCAGCCACGAGGACCAGGGGGCGTCGAGGATGACCAGGAGCTGGATTCGAGCTGTCCCACGAAGGATGTCGAGTGCTGCAGCGTCAGTGCCCGGATTGGACACAACAAGCCTTGGCAACAGCAACCCTCGCAGAAAGGAGAAAGATGCTTCGGTGCAGACCAGCAAGGTCTGGGGGACTCACCACTTAGTTGGGAATCAGGGCATGTCTATAGCAACCAGGGAAGCCCAAGGAAAATCAAAGTTACCCCCTCAGGGACCCACCCGTCGACGGACCAGGGATCGCGAAGGGACCGCGAGAGGAAACACAAAACGGCGGCCCACGGGTCACTCGGGGTGACTAGGCTTGCTCGAGGTGGAGGCTACAAGTAATCCCAAGCACGACTTCAAGAGACGTTGAGAAGTCAATGCACTTGCAAAAGTGCACGATGACCAGGAGTTCCAGTTCCACGCTACTCACGAGGGCTGCGGGTCTCAGCTTTGCTGGGGACTCGGTTCGGCCTCTGAGATGTCTGGAAATCCTCTTCCTGGGCTGTAAATACTTTGGAGTCCAGCGGGAGCTTCGGAAATGCAGACCAGCAAAATGCTTTGTTGGTGCCTGCCAAGCAGGGGAGTCACTCCTTGACCCCAAGGGAGATTTCTTCAGTCCTCTAGTTTTTAGTAGAGCATCGAAGTTCCAGCATTCAGCTTCAGAGTTTCATCCAGGGATATCTAAAGTTCTGGTTACAGAGGTTCCTTACTTATACCTAAGGAAGGGGTTGGACTAGCTCTGGGAACCCAACTATGGGAGGGTTTGGAAATAGCTGTGGCTACACCCATTTCCTTTGTCCAGTTTTGGACCAGAGCAGGGGCTGGAAGCCCCTGAACTGGTTTGAGCTGGACAATGCACAGGGACACCAAATGTGCCCCCAGTGCAGGACTTCAAAGCACTCTCAGAGTGCTCACACCCAGCCCCACTACACATCAGCCTATCTGGGAGGTGGTTACACCTCCCTGTGACAGGAAACCTATTGTCCAGGCCTTCCCTGCAAGAGTTTCGGTCAGCAGCAGGAGGCCAGACTTGTGTCTGTTGCTGCAGCATCCATTTTGTGATGCCAGGGCTCAGTTAAGTTTCTACCGGGTATACCAGTACTGCCATGTCTCTCCCTCTAGAAGGGTGGGATCATACTCCCACACCAGTTACTGGTGTGGGGGTATGATTCCAAGGTGTCTGACACCAAACACGACATGTAGCCAGTCCAAAGTTAGCATTAACCGTTTAAGATATAATGCACATAAGAGTATATGCTCAGGCTGCACCACTGACAACCCCGGAAAAGAGATTCCAAAGACTGCAGAGGGGCTCAGCTCATGCCTGGGCACCCTCTCACATATAACCAAGCACTCTGCCTTCAGGATTGTTAAGGCCTGCCATAGGAGTGACTGATAGGTTTGTATGTTCAGTGATAGGTGAGGTACAGTGAACCTATACCTCAGTAAGGGATGCATGCACCACCTTACCTAGGCTGCAGTAGCAGACCTGTGGTGTCATTTTGGGTGGCTGTCCAGGGGTGGCATAATACATTCTTCAGCCCCTGGTAGGCCTCTGGGGTACCTATGCACTGGGTACATAGTATACCATATACTAGGGACTCACAAGAGTACCCCAGAATCCAATCTGGAGTGTACCTAAAGTACAGGAAATCAATTTAAAAGAGAAAGCAGATAGGCTGGGGACCTGAATAGCAGGTTCCCAGCCAAACTAAGTCAAAAACCATCAAAGTACCAGGAAAAAAGTGGGGGTAACCATGTAGTCAGATTACACCTTCCTACAAAGGTGTAGTGAAAAAGTTTAACATTTTGCTATCACTTTTCGGCTCTCTTGTTTTTACTAGCATTTCGGTTTTTTTTACTTTACATTTGCTCTTTTCTTCTGCTTTAGTCAGTTTACTATTATATTTTCCTTTTATTTTATACATATTTTCTTAGTATCCTTTACTTTTTCTCTTCTTTTATCCCCTTCAGCCCCTTTTACCTCTTCATTTCAACCTCCATTCACACTCCTCTCTTGCATCACATTTCTTTTTTTCTCTTTTGTATTTGTAGAGTGATACCACATGCAGTTGTTTCCACTCCTTTGGCATTCCTCCCTCAACTCTGCTTTAGTTTCTCCCTTCATTTGCCATTTTTACTGTTCTTTACAGCGGAATGCCGCCTGTAATGGAGGATGATCAGTGTGGGGTTTTGGGGACAGGGCCTAGCGCAAACGCGCAATAACGGGACACGACACATTCGCTACTGGTATGGGCGGGGGACGAGCCACGAGCGACTTCATCCCCTTTATTTTATACTCTCTGGCAACGCCTGGTCAGAGAGTAATACATTGTGTGAAAGCCCCTCCAGGCTGAAGGTCCAGGGCACGGCATGCTTCAGCGGCAACTAGACCACTACACCCCCGTGCTCCCTGTTTTCTCCCTTCAATCACACTCCTCCCTTGTTCCCTACCTCATTTGCGTCTTTGCTGTTTCCTTCCACTTAGCTCTCGCTCTTCATTTGTAGGTTTGGCTTGACAAGTGCAGCTGTTTACAAGACTTTGTTTCCAATTCAATATCCATAGGTTTGGTTTTGGCTCCACTCGGAGGATCATTTTTCTCTCACCTCATGCTATTGACTGGTTGGTGAATTACTGCCTTCTATGAGTTGCTTGCATTTCTATGCATGAGGGACTTTTTTACATCTCAAAATTATAATGAATAACTACACGTTAAATTATATAACTGATATAGATACATTGTATACAGAAAATGACTTTTTCGATTTGTTTCTTTTCTGGAGCAAATTTGTTATGCTTTAATCAGGACTCCAGATGAAATCACACCTATTGGCCTTGCCAGTGCTTGTTTTGCATTTGTCTGAGACTTTGTATCTTCTTCCAACATGCATTAGACCTCTGGCTCCTTGTAAGCAAGCCTTTGGTCTCAGCCCCCGAACCAGCAGCTATTTTGGATTCTTTGGGGACTTTTAAAGTGCATTTTGCTTTTTTAATTTTTGGTAAAATGCAACGTATGAACATACTTGATTGCGTTTTAGACGTTGAGCCCAACATGTGTTCATTTTGTAATCTAATATAGTAGTTTTGGACTTTTTTGTTGTATATATTTTTTCTAGTCCATCCCTTATAGCTGCACTACTGCAAATGTGGGCTTGCAGAGCCAGAGAACATTGAAAGAGTGGGTCAGACAAACATATTGCAATCATGCAAGATTGTACTTCTGTGTCTTGCCTCATGAACTGATATTTTGTGTGCAAACACCTAGCAATATCCAAAGCAGTCTAAAAACTAGCCCGCGGTACACGGACACTGCCCCAGTTTGCCATTGATTCAAATGTATTTCAAACTCTATATGATGTTTGGGGTCATATATCAGACCATTGAGATGCTAGGGCCTTATGGTTTCCCCCGAGCACCATGACTTTACCTGTAGTTTTTACTTACCAGCTAATACAAGACCTCGTCTTCTTTGAAAGTGTAGCACTTACTTGACATGACGTTTATTACGTTTTGTTTACTGTCGTGCAGTATGCGTACAGTGTACATATTTGGCTATCCAGCTGAAAAATTGTAAATGTATGTAGTTGGGTCACCATTCGGAGTAGTGCGGTCTAGTTCTTATTCGGAAGTCTCTATTTTTAGAGCTCAGCAGTCGGTCTAGACGCTTAGACTCACCTATTGACCTTCGACTATGAGGGGTATATATCATGTCTGTCCTCTGTAAACTTTGAAGCACAGATGCCTTAGGAGATCCATGCTTTGTTTACTCTGGTAACCTTCCAGGCTGCAGAGCATGTCGAAAATCCCTAGTAGGTGATAACATCTCTCTATACAAAAATATATCATTTATGTACAGCGGCTGATACTTTATAGACCAACTGGGCGGGGCCACCCGAATTTCACCCTATGAGGAATTAAGACATGGATCTCAAAACAAGCTAAAGATGGCTCATGGAGGCAAATATATGGCAAAAAAGCATGTCGGATAAACATATTGAAAAGTCTTTGAAACTAGAGTGCAAAAAAACGAGAAACACTTCAGTAAAAAAAAACAACAAAAAACAGTTTTCCCAGAAATATTCCGACCTGCCACACAGCATTCTATCTCAACCGCGATATTTCCTTATTACAAGAGAGATTGATTTCGGTGGCCCCTTCCACTGAACGAGCAGCTGGCCAGGGGACTGCAGTCGAGGTCCTAGGCATGCCCATGTGGTGGCCTCAGTCTGAAGTCCTTCATTTGGCTCCTGCATCTATGCAGAGCATCCCGTCAGGCTGGCAACGGATCACTGCGGTCACACGTGAGGAAGTCTGTCCCGTGAAGAACAGGCCGGTGGGGAGCCACCTTTTGTCTCCGGGCTCTGAGGAAGTCCTGCACTGGCTTCTTCCTTGGTGAGCCCCGGTGCATCCAGGGTACAAAGGTTAAAGCAGCCGCTAAGGACAAACACGCGTAGTATTGTTTCCACTTTTTACCTATGCGCCCCCCTCTAGCTGCAATGCAGACACTTTTCATTAATAAATGCCTTTACAGTACCCGTAACTATTAAATACCATTGCCTGTCGCCACTTTACACGCCGATATATTCACACTGTAAAATACGTTGTCCAGGTGTGCCTTGATTACTCCTACCGCCACCGGTGGCCCTTATGGGGCAACACCTGCAGCCTGTGCTGCACTTGTTTGAGGCAGGGTGCCACCCAAATTATACAATAATTTCTTCTGATTGAGTAACAATCCTCAATTCATAAAGACCAATCTTTTAGTCTGGCTTCTTATAAACATTTCTTTTATTTTGATTATTAATCCTAGAATTTTTTAAGTTTTTTAAAAAAAATTTTATAGGACTTTCTTTAAACAAAAATTTAAGTTCACAACAAAATAGAGACTTGAAAGGTATATACAATAACATACAATATATACAAAGACATAAAAAATGTCACTACTTTCATGCAATGTATATCAATTTACAAATTATTTGGTGAGCACATTAAACATTCAAAAAGACAACATTGAGTGCACTTAGAGACATAAACATCAAGACTAAACAAATTAACGGCACATTAACACATATAGCCTGTTCAAAGACAAGAGAAAACGCCCTGGATTTAATAAAGTTTTTTTGAGAGCAGGTGCGGATTCTAGTGATTAGTACAAAATTAATTTGTTCTTGTTTTCATATAATAGACCATCAGATAATTTAATTTTTAAATTATAATGCTGGAAAGATTGGTCTATTTGAGAAGACGGAGATAAAGGGAACAGGGGTCGACGCGTTTCGAATCCCTTGTGTAGCAGGGATTCTCATCAGGACCATGAGGATTCAATCTATAGAAAAAATGATAATAAAAACATTCTGTCAGTCATACTCAGAACACTCGACTTCAATCAATCAAGCACACTCTCAGATCATACCTGTATTTACGATTCAGTGGTCGATCTCCCAATAAAGTTTTATCGTGTGGCTGAAATGTTAAAAATTCAATGGGCTTAATTAATATTGGTGAACCAATGGAAAGGAAGAATAATGACTTTCGTTGAGGAACTTACATTGAGATGCTGTGTGGCCGCGTGGTCAGTTCCTAATTGTTAGTTTCTTCAAACAATTCTGAAATATAAAAAAATCTTATTTACTTTGTGAAGAAAAGACACGCACGAGCGGTTTAGTGAGTGAGGTTGACTCGAGCTCCTAGGTTTGTTAGCACGCGGCGAGTCTGATTCCTTAAAGAGGTGTGCCCATAGATGAGATGGTTTTGCGTTCGGTAGCATCCATTAATCAAAATATTCAGGCGATGCAGTGTCTATACTCGTTTTAAATGTGGCCGCTTCCCAATTGCACGGATGGGTTAAAACTTGTCTGCTGCGCGCTAAGAAGATCTTACCGGTATTGGTTTTTCGAGTCTCCTCCATACGCGTCCATGTCCATCACTGAGGCGCGTTTGTAATTAACCCGGTTGAACCGGTTGTATAAGTGATTGAAGACTGCAACTAAGGATTCTGGGTATCGTAGTTTCCAATGTTTGTTAGCGCGGAATATGAAATGCTGTCTACTATATACTATACTGATTCCTTAAAGAGGTGTGCCCATAGATGAAATGGTTTTGCGTTCGGTAGCATCCATTAATCAAAATATATTAAGGCGATGCAGTGTCTATACTCGTTTTAAATGTGGCAGCTCCCCAATTGCACGGATGGGTTGAAACTTATCTGCTGCGCGCTAAGAAGATCTTACCGGTATTGGTTTTTCGAGTCTCCTCCATACGCGTCCATGTCCATCACTGAGGCGCGTTTGTAATTGACCCGGTTGAACCGGTTGTATAAGTGATTGAAGACTGCAACTAAGGATTCTGGGTATCGTAGTTTCCAATGTTTGTTAGCGCGGAATATGAAATGCTGTCTACTATATCCATGAATTCTTGCAGCCGTGGGTGTGAAAAGGAGGGAGAAAGGAAAACACTGTATTCATAAATTGTAAATTTCCGACATTTCGTTCAAGCCCTGTGTGGCCGAGTTGAATTTTAGGATCAGCATTGCTTCTCTTTGCTTAAGTTTGGTCTCTAGATCTCCGCCCCTCTGGTCATGCTCTAATTTTGAAATGACGGTCCATCTGAAGTCTTGATCGCCGTGTGACTCGTCAATCCAATGTTGAACCAGGGGTGCTGTGGTAATTTTTTTCTTTATTCGTGATTTATGTTGAGAGATTCTCTGTCTGATTTCCTGATTTGTTTTCCCTATGTACAATTTGGGGCATGGACATAGGATGGCATAGATCACGTTTTTTGATTTACAGTTCGTAAAGATGTTGTGTTTCCATGAGATGCCTTCGTGTTGGAATACATTCCCCTCAATTGTGGAAATACAACACATGCATGTTCCACACTTCTTATGTCCTGTAACGGGAGGCAAATTGACAAATTCACGTATTGTAGGGGTCTTCTTGACTGGGACGGCTGCCCTAATGATCTGGTTCGCTATACTTTTATCTTTTTTAAAAGCAAAAAGTGGTTTAGCGTTCAACTGTATGTCGATATCCTTTATTAGATGCCAGTTTTGGTGGATGGTCTTTTTGAGAAAGTTGGATGATGCCCCAAAGGTAGTAACACATACTTCCTTTCCATTGGTTCACCAATATTAATTAAGCCCATTGAATTTTTAACATTTCAGCCACACGATAAAACTTTATTGGGAGATCGACCACTGAATCGTAAATACAGGTATGATCTGAGAGTGTGCTTGATTGATTGAAGTCGAGTGTTCTGAGTATGACTGACAGAATGTTTTTATTATCATTTTTTCTATAGATTGAATCCTCATGGTCCTGATGAGAATCCCTGCTACACAAGGGATTCGAAACGCGTCGACCCCTGTTCCCTTTATCTCCGTCTTCTCAAATAGACCAATATTTCCAGCATTATAATTTAAAAATTAAATTATCTGATGGTCTATTATATGAAAACAAGAACAAATTAATTTTGTACTAATCACTAGAATCCGCACCTGCTCTCAAAAAAACTTTATTAAATCCAGGGCGTTTTCTCTTGTCTTTGAACAGGCTATATGTGTTAATGTGCCGTTAATTTGTTTAGTCTTGATGTTTATGTCTCTAAGTGCACTCAATGTTGTCTTTTTGAATGTTTAATGTGCTCACCAAATAATTTGTAAATTGATATACATTGCATGAAAGTAGTGACATTTTTTATGTCTTTGTATATATTGTATGTTATTGTATATACCTTTCAAGTCTCTATTTTGTTGTGAACTTAAATTTTTGTTTAAAGAAAGTCCTATAAATTTTTTTTTAAAAAAGATAAAAGTATAGCGAACCAGATCATTAGGGCAGCCGTCCCAGTCAAGAAGACCCCTACAATACGTGAATTTGTCAATTTGCCTCCCGTTACAGGACATAAGAAGTGTGGAACATGCATGTGTTGTATTTCCACAATTGAGGGGAATGTATTCCAACACGAAGGCATCTCATGGAAACACAACATCTTTACGAACTGTAAATCAAAAAACGTGATCTATGCCATCCTATGTCCATGCCCCAAATTGTACATAGGGAAAACAAATCAGGAAATCAGACAGAGAATCTCTCAACATAAATCACGAATAAAGAAAAAAATTACCACAGCACCCCTGGTTCAACATTGGATTGACGAGTCACACGGCGATCAAGACTTCAGATGGACCGTCATTTCAAAATTAGAGCATGACCAGAGGGGCGGAGATCTAGAGACCAAACTTAAGCAAAGAGAAGCAATGCTGATCCTAAAATTCAACTCGGCCACACAGGGCTTGAACGAAATGTCGGAAATTTACAATTTATGAATACAGTGTTTTCCTTTCTCCCTCCTTTTCACACCCACGGCTGCAAGAATTCATGGATATAGTAGACAGCATTTCATATTCCGCGCTAACAAACATTGGAAACTACGATACCCAGAATCCTTAGTTGCAGTCTTCAATCACTTATACAACCGGTTCAACCGGGTCAATTACAAACGCGCCTCAGTGATGGACATGGACGCGTATGGAGGAGACTCGAAAAACCAATACCGGTAAGATCTTCTTAGCGCGCAGCAGATAAGTTTCAACCCATCCGTGCAATTGGGGAGCTGCCACATTTAAAACGAGTATAGACACTGCATCGCCTTAATATATTTTGATTAATGGATGCTACCGAACGCAAAACCATTTCATCTATGGGCACACCTCTTTAAGGAATCAGTATAGTATATAGTAGACAGCATTTCATATTCCGCGCTAACAAACATTGGAAACTACGATACCCAGAATCCTTAGTTGCAGTCTTCAATCACTTATACAACCGGTTCAACCGGGTTAATTACAAACGCGCCTCAGTGATGGACATGGACGCGTATGGAGGAGACTCGAAAAACCAATACCGGTAAGATCTTCTTAGCGCGCAGCAGACAAGTTTTAACCCATCCGTGCAATTGGGAAGCGGCCACATTTAAAACGAGTATAGACACTGCATCGCCTGAATATTTTGATTAATGGATGCTACCGAACGCAAAACCATCTCATCTATGGGCACACCTCTTTAAGGAATCAGACTCGCCGCGTGCTAACAAACCTAGGAGCTCGAGTCAACCTCACTCACTAAACCGCTCGTGCGTGTCTTTTCTTCACAAAGTAAATAAGATTTTTTTATATTTCAGAATTGTTTGAAGAAACTAACAATTAGGAACTGACCACGCGGCCACACAGCATCTCAATGTAAGTTCCTCAACGAAAGTCATTATTCTTCCTTTCCATTGGTTCACCAATATTAATTAAGCCCATTGAATTTTTAACATTTCAGCCACACGATAAAACTTTATTGGGAGATCGACCACTGAATCGTAAATACAGGTATGATCTGAGAGTGTGCTTGATTGATTGAAGTCGAGTGTTCTGAGTATGACTGACAGAATGTTTTTATTATCATTTTTTCTATAGATTGAATCCTCATGGTCCTGATGAGAATCCCTGCTACACAAGGGATTCGAAACGCGTCGACCCCTGTTCCCTTTATCTCCGTCTTCTCAAATAGACCAATCTTTCCAGCATTATAATTTAAAAATTAAATTATCTGATGGTCTATTATATGAAAACAAGAACAAATTAATTTTGTACTAATCACTAGAATCCGCACCTGCTCTCAAAAAAACTTTATTAAATCCAGGGCGTTTTCTCTTGTCTTTGAACAGGCGATATGTGTTAATGTGCCGTTAATTTGTTTAGTCTTGATGTTTATGTCTCTAAGTGCACTCAATGTTGTCTTTTTGAATGTTTAATGTGCTCACCAAATAATTTGTAAATTGATATACATTGCATGAAAGTAGTGACATTTTTTATGTCTTTGTATATATTGTATGTTATTGTATATACCTTTCAAGTCTCTATTTTGTTGTGAACTTAAATTTTTGTTTAAAGAAAGTCCTATAAAATTTTTTTTAAAAAACTTAAAAAATTCTAGGATTAATAATCAAAATAAAAGAAATGTTTATAAGAAGCCAGACTAAAAGATTGGTCTTTATGAATTGAGGATTGTTACTCAATCAGAAGAAATTATTGAATCAAAGTGCAGTACTGGCATTTTTTTGTTGAATCTTGTATTGGCGCAGCCTTACTGCGTTGAAGCCAGAACCCTTATTGTTGTCACCCAAATTATACAAACACCCGAATATGGGCTGGAGAAGAAGGGGTTAAAGGTCATTCCTTCTGCGGGCCTCTAGGCACAGTTAACTTGCGGATGTGGGGATTGTTCTGGTAAATATGTCCTTTTAAGAGGCTGGTTTACCAAAAAGCGTTAATGTTGGCCCATTAACAGCGAATCTGCCATTTACATCTGATAGATTATCTCTGCTGAGTGTCGGCAGAGATAACCTATATCTGGGCGGTTTAACCATGGTTGTCTACATGAAAACAAGCATTTGCAATGCAACAGGTCTCGCATTTACCTGAGCATGAGCTATTGGCATTGTAAATAAAAAGGCCTTTTATTTATGTTTTGGTTTTTGAAATATAAATAAAACGCATTGTCATTTACAATGCTAATAGCTTAAACTCGCGTAAATGTGAGACATATTGCATTGCAAATGCTTGTTGTTACCAGTCATTGGTACATGCTTTTTCATCCTTGCCTCATCTGTCGACGTTCCATTTATAACCAAAAATTATTCCACCAGTTTATCTACTCATGTTCTGTATTTTCTGTTAACTTAGCTATCTGACACATGCTGGTGATCCAACATCCTTAAAATTATTAGCTGATTTTGCTTCAACCACAACCATAAATGTTTTCTTAATGAGCATTACTAACCCTGATGCTGCCTAGGCGAGACCTAAAAAAATATGTTTTGTGGTGCTAAGAAAGCAGTTTATATTCACTTTATGCTGTGTAAAAAGCATATTTGAGGAAGGTTGTTAGCAATGTATGGTTTACCACATTTTGGAAATCAAGCATTGGTTTTGTAGCCATGAATACAAATTAGAGACTGAATATTTTTTACATTTTGCATTTTTTCCATCAGGGAGCAATCACAAGGAGGCAGTGCCACCTATCGCACCACCATAAGTTTAAGATGTGGTTATAAATATATGGATCTCGGGAAAAAGAGTGTGTGTGCGAGAGAGAGGGACAGAAAAAGTGAGAGGGATAGAAAGAGATGGAGAGAAGAGGGAGGGAGAGAGAGAGAGGGGAGAGAGAGAGAGTGTAGAGCGGGAGGGAACGAAAGAGAGAGAGAGAGTAGAGCGAGAGGGAACGAAAGAGAGAGAGAGAGTAGAGCGAGAGGGAACGAAAGAGAGAGAGAGAGTAGAGCGAGAGGGAACGAAAGAGAGAGAGAGAGAGAGAGAGAGAGAAAGGGAAAGAGAGAGAGAGAGAGAGAGAGAGAGGGAAAGGGGGAGAGAAAGGGAAGAGAGAGAGAGAGAGAGAGAGAGAGAGAGAGAGAGAGAGAGAGAGAGAGAGAGAGAGAGAGACAGAGACAGAGAGACAGAGAGACAGAGAGACAGAGACAGAGAGAGCGCAGTGGGACTGCAAGAAAGAAGGGGAAAAGTTATCATGGAAGAAGAGGCTGAGATAGGCAAAGAGAATGAAAGGTAATAAAAGTGGAGAGAGAGAATGGCGGGAAAAAAAGATTTGCCTATTAGCTGAAAATATAGACTAGCATGCCAAAGACATGAGACAAAAAAAAGTACTAACAAAAAAAGACAACAGTAAAATAATAACGCCAATACAATAATTATAGGACTGCAATAGTTATTATTGATATTAATAATGATAATAACTATAAGAAGGATTTAATGTTGATACCACTATAAGTAAAGCTATTTTATCTTTCTATTTATTATTTTACTGTTTTAGTGAAATGGTCTAATTCTTAGATATGAATGGATTCAGGTGTGATATAATTATTGAACGTGAGGGGCGCCTTAAACTATTGTGAAATCAGGCTGGTTATCTAAACAAGTGTTCATTTCTGTTTATGGCTTCATCAGTGTCACAGTAGGGTCAATATTGCATTCGTCTCGGAGCCGGTGTGCCGATGTTTAATACTGGCACTGCCCACTGTGTAAGCAGTAGTGCCATATGTGGTATCCATGGCTTTAAGGCGCCGCGTCAATGTGAAATTCATATTTAAAAGCAAGTAAGAGGCTGGCACACACATCACTGCACATGCATAATCCCTTCCAGAAGCCGTGTGCCCTGCTCGGTGGGTGCGACCACCGTGCACAAAGGCCGTAGATGTCCCTCGGGCTGGGGGATGCCACGCAGGGTTGGTACAGCGCACTCTGGGCTTTGATGCTGTGCCTGCCAGCCCCCTCACATGCCAGGCCTACTCTGCGGGGGTGAGCCAGCTGCACGGGGCCTGGGGTGTGGGCAAACATATGCTCCATTTGGGAAGGCTAGGCCCCGGCCCGGGGTAGCTTGCTCTGCAAAGGGGGCTGGACTCTGATTATAGGCAAATTTGTTTACATTTATTTCCCGCAGACAGGAATGTACACTCGTCCGTCTTTGATGTCCACTGCCAGTGACAGCGCTGTGCTATGTCCTGTTTTACTAGGAAACAGTTAGGTCTACAGCTCGAGTAGGGGCATCTAAGTATACGTGAGTGGTTCCGGAGCGAAGATAACAAGCATTGGCAAGGTCAAGTTTCAGATTGCCGATGTCCGACATTTGTGTCTGCCAATGTGCAGTACGCCTCGGCGGGCTTCTCCCTACCTGAGCAGGGAGCTGGTGGAGGCCTGCTCGCAGAATGGGCGGACCACCGGAGGACTGCTTCTGCTGTGTTTGTGTTCGGAGGGTGGAGGGCGGCTGATAATGGAACAGAAAGCAATTGATTAAAACAGCGCGTGTGGGCTTGAAGTCAAAGCAGTGCACTTCATAAATATACAAGGAAGTTAACCGCGAAGTGATCGCGATCAAACATCAAAGCGGCCATGCGGCCGCGAAAGTGAAAGCTAATGGTGTGCAGGCTGACAAATGGTGGGGGATCAGGAAGTGCAAACGAGTGCTTTCAGGCTGACAAATGGTGCGCGCGCCCGGCGCACATGCACTGTATTTGGAGGCCTGAAAGCACTCTTTTGCACTTCCAGATCCCCCATTTACAAAAGCTCTCGCAAGAGCAGCGCTAAAGCGCTGTCTCAGGCGAGACCTAAAAAGGCAGAAAGCCAAGAACCAAATTATTTTTTTGCATTTTAAAACTGCGCTTTGGCATTATGACATGGATTAGCAACATTTATTTTTTTCCACCTATCATCATGTTGGACTGTGGGGCTTGTAGTTTGTCTTTTAACAGTTTCAATATGGGATCAAAACACCAGCATGCAAAGTGAAGTTGTCTAAAATGCCAACATTGGATTGGCGGAGCAGCCCTGCCATGTTTCCCCTGGTCCATGTGTGGTGATGTGCTCCTCCAGGCAGCCCAGGTTTTTAGGTCTCGGCTGACCCAGCGCATGCGCTGGTCTGGCGAGACATTTTGTGAGGGCTCCAAAAAGTGCTACCAGGCCAGCCTAAAGCTACAGTGCATGTGCTCGGGCACGCGCGTCGCACTTTACCGCGATTAATTTCACTTTCGCGGCCGCTTTGATGTTCTCTGTGAGGCTTCAATAGATTGCAGCAGTTAAAACAAGCATTGGCATAGCCAATAGGTCTCGCTTTTGGGACCTTATAAGTGTTTAGTTATGCAACTGTTGCATGGCTAAACACTTATAAGGTCCCAAAGGCGAGACCTATTGGCTATGCCAATGCTTGTTTTCTTTGAATTCTGGGGCTTGTTGTCTTATTTATTCCATTATAAAACAGGACTGTAAGTCTCAGAATTCTAAAGAAAAAAACCTGGACTGGACGAGCACATCAGGTATGGACATAGGAAACATGGCATGTATGGAAGTGTTATACATGACATGCTGCCACTTATTAGGTATGTGTTAACATTTTACACAGTTGTATACTCCATTTCAAAAACTGCTTGTTTCACACATAAAACCCAAAGTAAACTCTGCTCACATATTTTGTGAGGTTTCTCTCTTTTACTCACATCATGCATTAAAATAAGTATTGGCAATGTGCATTGTTTGTTTTTCTTATGTGGAGTAGATACATTTATACCGAGCTACAATAATGGTACACCATGGCCAGCCACAGCACAACCTTTCCTAATACAAATACTGAGTTAATTGTAGTTGACAGCAGCAGAATAAACATAAAACGATTCTCTCACACAATCACTACCGGTAGAACAGAGGTAGCGAACGTACAAAAGAATGAACGAGTAGGACTGTTGTATAATTTTCGTAAACAGACATAAACATTCTAGAAGTACAAAACGCCTGCTAGAAATATTCAAACCGGTAATAGAATTACCGTACATTCATGTATCGGGTGATGAATGCTCACCTGATGTGGTGTGCTTTATTAGTGGGTTCCATATATTGCTCTGAGAAGCCTTCAGGAGTACTGGTGTCCACTGGTTGTAGCATTTCCTAGTTATGTGCTCCCTAGTTTGAGTGATGTTATGTAACTTATGTCGACATTTATGTAGTTGCTTTGTTAAACTGTCAGACCTATATTAAAGGTTTGTGTGTGTGAACTAGAAATGTTTTCACTGTGGCCTCGCTACCACATGATTAAAAACAGGAGCGCGGAGCTACAGACCCTGCTTCTCTTTTCCATCCACATGTTATGGTGCTTGAATATTGCTCCTTTGAGACCAGGTTCTTTCCCAAAAATATTGGTATCTCACATCAAATACTGTGAAACAACCCCTTGGGCATGTTCACCCACCTCAGAAGGGCGATGGGCGATGGGGCCGACCTTGAATCAAGCCATTGGTGAGGTTGCCTGTATGCAGCATGTTTCCCAGGGCGATTCAATGTAATCCCAGCCTGCACTATGGAACCGGCCCGCCCATGCTGTCTAGCCATACTCACAATTGACTGGCTGTTGTACACTGTACATGCTGACCTATTTCAAGATGCTCTCAAATTTGGCGATCATGGGAAAGGAGGCACAGTGGAAGAAATAAATTGCCCATGTCACTCTGTGTGGTGAAGCTTGTAGGTTGGGATTAATACCAGGTTTCCTGATTAGCCACTGGGCTTTTCAGGTCCTGGATGGATATCACATTCATTCCCCTTCGTCCCTGATCAAAATCTTATCGTGACCCAAGTGGCAAGTCGGTTGTCTTATGCCGCCTATACAATGCTTTTTACAGTTATGATAGCTGGAGCAATATTATGGTCTTTTAAGCCCATAAGAGTGCTTTCTACAGTGCAAAGCCTGAGGTAAATTATTTCAAATTGCAATCAAATGTGATGTTCACTGAAAAGGAAGCAGAGGGGAAAAGTAATTGCTCTGGGTCTCACAGTTTGGTCAACCTGGGAAGCTGTGATTGAAACCAGGGTCTCTGGGTCAGGGCCCCACAATTTGTTTTGTCCTGCGTCCAATAAAAGCTTCTGACCGATCTGGACATGTTCTGCAAGGGTTTTAAAATTATCCTTTGTATTTGTTTTATATGATGAGGCTACAACAGTGGAAACACCCCATGTCATATAAAAGCTACACCTTGAGCAAAAACAGCGCATGCATCCGTCCTTCAGAGGACAGGTGCAGCTGGTGAAGCAGCCGCACTAGCAGATACAAATCGGACGCAGCAGTGCAAGTTGTAGTTCCTCGCAGGATAGGGACAGCATGGCTAAAGCAGAGGAAGCTTGCTCTCTTTTAGAAGGCAATAAATGCAATCTTCATTTCCTCGGAGCAGATCAAGCATTGCAAAGTTGGACAAGCTTTCATCACTCACAGAACATGAATTGTCAAGGCATGAGTGACATGTAGATTACTTACAGATCTCTGGAACAGGTGCTTAACTCACTGAGAGGAATGTATAGGTGGATGACCGAGTGAATTTGCAAGTTCTGACACCCTTCTCACTTAGGTGCTATTCCACGTTAGCACCCTGAAAATTCTGCTGCTGTTACTCTAAGACCGGTTTCTATTGATTCTTTGTTTTTCCACATAATGAGAAATTGCAGAAATCTCGGAGATCATTTTTCTTTGGATCAACCTCCCCAAAGCCTAAGTAGCTATGCTCTAGACATGACCACAGGTGCTAACCTCTAAAAGGGTTTGAATGCGTGCCCATCCGGCTGTGTGCTATTCCAGCCTCGGTGCTCCAACTTTTCAAAATATTGAGGGCCGCCAGTACCTACCCCTCTGAAGGCATTCTGAAAGCTGAAACTGACATCAATTGATCTGATATCCCAGATCATGCTAATGCATGTATTGCCCATTTCACCTTTATTGTGTGAAGCTCATAATCATTTATTTTCACCAGGATAGCTCCAGTCCTAATGAATAGTGCCTTGGACTGTTAACAGGATGGCTCTTAGGGCCACATGTACAAAGATTCCCGTTTGCAATTTCCAATAGCAAAGTTTTGTAATACGCTTTTAGGAAAATGCAAATAGCTATGCAGTACAGTGTATTTAACACTGTTTGTGCTTCCCAGTGGGTCGCAATTGACCTACCTCATTAATATTCATGCGGTAGGTTGCAATTTGCGACCCATTGGGAATTGCTAAAAAAACAGGGATGTTGGCCTTCTGAGGACAGCAGACCACCATGTGTCTGTTTGCTTTTAAATAAAGCAGCAGTTGTTTTAATGCAGCCCGTTTTCCTTAAAGAAAAAAATGGGAGGCGCTTCAAAAAAAAAATTTAAGTTTTAAATGGGAGGCGCTTAAAAAAAAAAAAAGAAGTACGTTTTCTTTTAATTTTTTTAAGAGTAGCCCGTGGTCCGTGGGACCACTGCCTGCTCTTAAAAAACGTTTTTGAAAATATTCACAAAGGAGAAGGGGTCCCTTGGCAACCCCTTCCTATTTGCAAGTGTGTTAGTACCAACTTGATGGGGGTAAAATGTGAATGTTTTGCGACCGCATTTCTGTCCTAAAACATTCATACATACCTTACAAGTCGCTGTTAGGAAGGGACACCCGTAACATACCCGTTCCTACTACTGATTCGCGAACCCATTTTGTGATTCAGTAATAGGTTCACGAATCGCAAAATAGGGTTTGGTACATGTGAAAAGGCTTTTTTGCTGTTGGAAACCGTTTGCGACAGGCTAAAAGCTTTGTACGTGTGGCCCTTAGTTCGGAATGGCATGCTAGGGGAGTCTCTGCTGTCCTAGACACTGTAGCTTAGATCTCTCCTGTGTACAAGAACACAGCAAGGGTTCACTTGAAAAGACCATGGCAGGCGTTGATAAATTACCAATGTTACTGAGAAAATAGGTGAAGTGCAGGTCATGGAATTGTTTATAGCTCCCGACGGAGCATATATTTGTTTTGAAAAAAACCCTGTGGTTTCATTGTCACAAGGGTCTTATCCAATAATTAGCAACTTCTGAAACTAGCCCAGTGTTTAGCTTCAGCACACTGTGCCTAGGGCATTGTGTTTGATCAACTCATAGGAACAATTACACAAGAAAGCTCACTGTTTGACATTGAAAAGCATTGTCAAAGACACTTTATCATGTATTCATTCGTAATTAGCACCATCATAAATCCCAAATGTGAACCTTTAAAAAGGCTTGGACATTCATATTTTTCTCGTTTTATGTCTGGGTAGTGTTCCTCAAACACATACCCATCATTTGAGTATGAGATCCCCTCTGAGCTGTGTCGCAAGCAAAGAATCAGATATGTTTAAATCACAAATCTTTGTAAAACCTCAATAGGAGCTAACACTGACCCTATATATTTTTATGAAACAATTACTCCATAATAATGTCTGACATGGCAAGACATTGTGAGTGCCGTGTGTCTTGAGCTGCGGCTCAGATGCGGTGTGCTATCGGGGCTTTACTCAGCAGCCCTACTGGAATTGCTTCCTCAGAATCGTTTATAATTCCTTGGAACGCTGATGTGCGCCTGTGCCCTCTTTGGCATCTGTACACCTGCAGGTTAGAGCCTTGTCGGCCAGAATCCTTGTTCGATCCTTGTAGGCCTGAAACCTATCATAAGGGATTCTTTCAGCTAACGAAAAAAGGGATCACATCCATTTCATTGCTGTGCAAAGCTCTCTTACATGTTCACTGGTTAACTACCGATTTAGATCATAAGGACATTTGCCTGTGTGAAATCTATTGGCTTTGTCAATGTTTTTTTACATGTTGCACAGAAATGGCTGAAAGTAAAAAAAAAAAGAGCTATGACGTGGCTAGCATTGACCACATCTTAGCGTCTTTTTGTCCTCAAGCCATGTTGCTCAGCAGCTCATGCTGCTATGCAATATCTTTAAAAAAAAACAGAACAGCGGTGTTGGGAGGGTGTTTGGGAGATGGCAACACTTTGGAGGGTGGGAGAAGGGTAGGGTGAAAAACAATAGAGGGCAGGGGTGGTGGAGAAAACATGGGCGAGATGAGGAGAGGTACTTTTGGACATGCACGCGATCAAAGTGCATGTCCAAACGTAATAGTCTGCTTGCAGGAGCCTGCGACCATTGGAAGGATATTGGCCACCGGAAGCTCTTCTTGGTCCATGCTCCATAGCACCGATGAAGACTCCAAGCCCAGTAGGAAGCTGGAGGCGAAAAAGAGGCGCTGACCAATTGTAATTAAAGAAACATGAGTGATGTGGGAGCCAACCAATGGTAAGAGAAGAAGTAATGGGAGGGCATTAAGACCCTTTTAAGAAGGTTTTTAAGATCAGTAGCTTTCACTCTGTAGGCAAAACCTAAACTGGAAAAATAAAACCGACATTTGTTTAGAAACTATAATTGAAAACAATAACCCTCAGAAGAAATCAAGGGGAAAATAGCCTTTGTGAGACAGGCAGTCATCCGAAGGTACTGAGCAGATTGCAGACTCATCCCAAGAATCCCCACAAGTTAATGTTAGCCCAATTGTTTTGGCAGAGTAGAGTGGGTAGAATAACTTAGCTTTGTGTGGCAGCTGAATTTTTGTAGGAATTTGCGGGGATTTTTAATGTTTTCGAAAAGGCAGGCGCTCGGTTAGTGCCTCTGGTTCTCAGCCAGGTATGGCTAGCTGGAAACAAACTTTTGTCCCTCTATTTATTGTTAGAATGACTAGTATATCAAAGTGAAATTTGCCACTGGCTGAAATGGGATGGCCTATTGCCCCATGCTCTATGCAATAGTAGGCGGAGAAATATGAAATAGACCAATGGCTGAAGAGGGCTGACTGAAAGTTCCTATAAGCATAATACATAGACATAAAAAAGGATTTCAAAATTGTATACATTCTTAAACGGGCATTTAAAGTATTCAGATAAAACAAGAAATAAATAATTTCTGAAAAACTTGTCTCATACCATTTGCCTTCCCTAAAGGCTCAATATTGAACTCTGCTAATGTTTATATTTCGTACAGTGAACACAGTGTGCAAACACAAGCTATAGGCAGTGCTTAGCTGTGAGTATAGATGACATTTCCATCTTAGCAGTGCTGGCACCCCTTTGCTTTCCACATTTCTGAGCAGATGCAATATGACTGAAAGGTGTCCAGTCCACTCTGTTCTCTCTTACATGAGCCCAGTATTATGATCTGTAATTCTTTGAATGCTAGCATAGTGCCAAGACCTACACACAAGCAAGCCGGCTGTAGCAGCAGATGCATTAAATGATAACAAAATGCACGCCATTTAAATAAATCGGATGTGGCTGTGGCCTGAGAGAAAGATATGACCATAACCGCATTCCCAAAGAATCCAGAGATCCAAACCAAACATGCGTTGACAAAGCCAACTGGCTCGACCTTACCAAGTGTCAAAGTTTTTATTTACTTTTTTTTCTGCAAAGCAGATCAAACATAAAACCAAATAAAAAAAAACATATGCTTGTTTGCATAAAGAAAAATAAGAAAAAAATTACCCCATTGCCATAATAAATTAAAACACGAAATGAAAGCAGAGATTGATTGGAGGAGGAGCCCTAGCAGTGCAGTGGAGTATTTCCTAGGAAGATGTTCAGACTGAGGACAATGAATCAGATGATACCAATGTTAGTTTATGCATGGACAGAATATGTGACATTACTGTGGCATACTGGAAGACTACGTTGATTTTTATCGTGCTGGGAGACAATGATCTGATTCTGGAGATCTGAAAAATGCAGTCCAAACAACTGTAATAAAGTGTATGAAATGAGAATTTATGTTACACTTTTAATGATTTTAACAGACTTTTTTCACATCAAAACAGATAGTCTGTCTTCACATTATGTTGGGAAACGAATATAGGAAGTAAATACATGCCATGTTGAATCTGCATTCTTTGTCTTGAGAAAGACCTTCTGTGAAGTTTTGGAACGTGTGGACGTAAGCTATGTCTTAATAAAGTGAAAGAGTACCAGCTTTTTCCTGTGGTGAAAGAATTCAGTTATTATATTTGATGGATGACTGGCACCTGTCTCATAGGACTGTGCGTTCTGTACATTACAGGTGTTTTCTGACGAATGTGTGTGTGTATATATACATACATCGATTTTGAACTGTCATTTCTAAAAAAAAAATGAACAGATTGACCCCAAATCACAGAAAAGTAATCTTTCTGGACCATTAGCTATCTTTGTTCCAAATTTGGTATAATTGCATTCAGATGTTTTTGCATTATTGCTGTACAACTTTCCGATGGAAAATTGCATGGGGAAAAGGCATTTTTGGAACCCCGCGTTTTTCTTGGACCCCACTTGACAGATTACCCCAAAAATTTCCAGGAAGAAACTGAGGTGGATGAACTTTAAAAAAAGGTTTTGTGAGGATTCGTCAACTGCCACCAAAGTTACACTCAAACGAAAAAATTATTTCCAATGGAGCAAGGCTGCAGGTCAGCGGCCGAAACGCGTCCTGTGGACCATGTCATTTGAATAAAGCCTTTCACGAAATCTGGAGTCTGTGCCCGAGCTGTGATTTTCTATTGCATGCACCAGGAAGGATTGGGATATATATATATTGACGGATCACAAGAAAACAACAGCCAGCCAGGACAAAAATCCAGATCCCAAAGGATTCAATGAGTCACAAAGAAATGAAATATCCAAGAAAGAAGTGACTCAAACCGGTGGACTCACCAAAGAACAAAAATAGTTTTCCTACCAGAACGTTTCGACTTTTGCCTTCCTCGGGTAGTGCATGATTGTTTGCTCAGTGACTGCACAGATGACACTGCTGGATTTTCAAAAAGCGTCATGAGTGAAGACTCCATTGAATGAATGCAGTCCTAAGATCTCTTGGGATAGGCAGTAATCCGGTGGTTGCCAGTGATGTTCAGTCCATCTGGATGCAATGATTTTAAACGGTACACCCAGAAGTTTTCTCTGGAGTCCTATAAGACATGTTCCCAGGGAAATTCTTCAAAAATCATAAGTTAAAATAATTGGCTACAGGCTGGTCAAGTTTCTTATTAATTACTGCTGATATGTGGTTCCTGAATCGTGTATGGAGGTCATTCGCTGTTTGGCTCACATATTGTTTTTACAGTTTTGGCATTGGCACTGAATCACATAAATAATGCATGTTCAGCAAAATGTAAGAGGCTGTCCTATTCCATAGGTTCTACTCGTAACAAAACTAGTTATTGATAATGTTTTAAAAGGTATTCACATGAGATGCACCTTTTAGAATTACAGCAATGAACCCCTACATTTGTTTCAGCTTGCTTGAGTTCAGCTCTCACAATAGGAGATTGTAAATCGGGAGCAGGATGGTAAGCAATGACTGGTGGTATTGGAAACCCCTCTTGCAAGTTTTCTCTATAATTTATCCTTTTTCTTGCCCAGACTAAAACAATTATTAAATGCTACTTTTTCACATGACTGAATGGATTTACACCAAACGAAGCAAAGGAACCTCTTTCATGCCAAGTATGGCGTAATTTCGTTCAGATATTTTTTCTGTAACAAGGAGCAAACTATTGTGTGGGAGTTTCAATGGGAAATGCCACTTTTTCAATACTTATACCAGTTCTAAGTCTTTACCATTCTTCTATCTCTCTCTTGGTGACTGTATTAGACATAAATCTTAGCCATTACCTCCCAAATCAAAGCGATCTAACTTTCTATGATAGGTAATGCACTGGTATTAACTTCTTTTAGTTCAGAAACGCCAGGACCCCCTACTTCAATAGGGTGACTAAAGGCAGGGAAAAACGATAGAAACTAAAACACCTGTCAACCTTTCAATTTAGATTTCTTGAAACCCTCTCACATAAATAGATATGAACATGTACAACTCAGAGGATAAGGAATTGAAAGCATTATAGACTGGCCACAGTTTTGAATAAAAATGATCTGTATAAATATAATTGAATAATGTTTAAAAATGAAAATATATGAAATCTTGATGCTCAACATGACCAAATGAGTGAAACATTAGAGAATTATAGAGACCTGTGTTGTCATTGAAAATAACTTTTTAATATATGTATAGATGCATAGTAGTTAGGAGTTGTATGTAGAGTCATATTTGTGGATGACAGGAAATGTGATTTTATTAGAATTTACATTTGGTTTCCATTGTAACCTGTGTTGAAGATGTTTAAGATGTACTCCCGGGCCATATAATGGCAATATTTTACATAAGAAATATGTTATGTAGAAAAATTGATTTTTGTATAGAAAAATTAAGAATTGAAATGAAAACCATAATCCTCTGAGCCTTACATGTTCATATGTATTTGTGTGAGATGGTTTCACAAAATCTAAATTGCAAGGTTGACAGAGTTTTAGTTTCTACTGATATTACCTCCTGTAAGTGCTTCCTCTGCGCACCCCCTCTAAGGTGGCCTTAAGCTCAGTTTACTGCTCTCAAAAACACTGTCATAAATAAACAAGTATGCCTAAGTAGCACAGCCTATCAAACACCACAGTATGTGGGATATTTGAGCCAAACTAACACCTCTGATTGCAATATCGACAGATGATCTAAATTGCCAATCAGCTTGCAGACATGCAGTAATGCCATGATGTGGGCTGTGTGTTATATACCGGGGATATGCTCCCTCATATTTGGGACAGTACCCAAGAAAATAGCAAATGTTTCACAGGACCTGGATCATATTGTTCACAAATCAGTATACATACTTTCATATAAAAAACTTTGCGGTTATAAAAATGACGAGCGTGTTGCTCACAAAAACTCATTTATGACTAAAGCTGTAAGTTATCCCTCGGTCTGTGTGTCTGGGGTGCTCTAGGTGTGATATTAATATGCTGTACGTGAATAACTACTGCGTGGTGGTCAAAGTGTGTTATGTAGATTGATCCCTTTCTATTTTTTGTCTTCGCTCTATCTGACAGACTCATTCGTCTCGGCATCTTTCTACGTAATGAAAATGATAAAGAAACTTCTACCTTTCCTCCCAACCGGCGCCGGTAGGACTCTCATTAGTACACTAGTCATGTCCAAGGTCGATTACTGTAACGGCCTATTTATCAATGCCCAAGAAAGAGTCCTAAACAAGCTACAACTGGTGTAGAATGCAGCCGACCACACTTCTGACAGCCACCCCCAAATTTAAACCAATATCCAACATGGTACGATGGCTCCACTGGCTGCCCGTCCAGAGCAGATCCAAGTTCAAGGCGCTATGCATTGCCTACAAGGCAGTCCACGCCATCGGACCGGAGTTTCCAAGGAAAACTCTTTGTCCCTACAACCCCACCAGACCTTTACGCTCATCAGTAGCAAACCTCCTGATTGTTTCCGAACCAAAAGAGCCTCCTGTGGTGACAGAACATTCACGTTCGCCACCACCAAACTATAGAACAAGCTCCCACTCCACATCAAGACCGGCCCCACTCCGCTCACTTTTCGAAAACAACTAAAGACTTGGCTCTTTAACCAATAGCCGTCCGTGCCAGCCTTCCTCTGCCCAGTCCACAGCGCCGAGACACACAAGGGTATTTGCGCGCTTTATAAGTTGCATAAATAAATAAATAAATTCTCTCCCAATGCGCACTCCTTTCTCCATCTCCTCTCGACAAAAGTAGGTTTTTCTGTATTTACCATCCTCCCTTTCCCTTGTGACACTCCTCTCTCTTCCCCTTTGGTAAGGTGGCTTCTGTACATTCCTTCTATGAGTCTTTCGTGATGCCTGGGCAGACTCGTGCACTGCCTTCTACACTTCTCCTGTAGTTTTAAACTGGAGAAGGACTCTCTGTCCACACTGCCTGTCTCTGGATCTCCTTAAATCTTCAAACCTGCTGCACGCTTGGCAGTCAGCAACCGTGCTAAGGGGCCATGTGGATGGCACCTAGTGTGTCACAAATGCCAAAGTGCACAAATAAATATTATACGTTTAATTGTCAAAGCTAGTTGGGCCAATAAACCTTTGTTTCCATAAAAGGATAGCTGTCGGGCAGAAATGGTTTTATGATTGCAGAATTGTACCCAGTGCTTAATTTGTAAAACATTAAGGGCCATATGTATCAACACATTTCCCCATAGACACAGAACGAGCAAAACCCTTTGATACATCTGGCCCTAAGTGCCAGGGCTCTGACCAGGAGGCTACTGCAGCTTGCACCACCCATCGCCCTTGTAATTGCCGCCAAAACAACTAGTAACCATCTCTTTCGTATGTGAATGCGACAGTTCAGATTATTCCAGGTCCCCAAAGTTAAAGGAATGGCTGGGGAGTCCGGTATGTGCAACTGTAATGTCTGCTGTATTCCTAAACAACCCTTGTTCTGCTCATCTCTAAATTAGATGAGCAGCACCACCTTGTGGTAGACTGTTCTAAATATGAGGTTGACAATTAGGTGCTGGTGCCGAGCACCGGAAACCAATTAAGTGCTGGTGCTGAGCACCGGAAAGTACCTTCTCAAATTAAGCACTGATTGTACCCCATGACGACATACATTTGAACAGAAGTAAACCTGATTAAAGGGGTGGTGTGAGGTAGGATCAATGCATGGTTTACCATCAGATTTTATGGACGGCCGCAAAGTAATGAGTTTGTTGGCATTCACAAACTAATTCCTAACACCATCCCAGTCTGGAAATGGTCAGAGATTTACTTCCACACATAGCTTGAGTAGCTCCCATTCCAGAATGAGAAAGGGATGGGTATAACTCACAATTTCTGGTGATATATTTCAAGGGTTTCTTCATGGGCGTGTGTGGGGGTGGAGAGAGACCACCTTTAGAAAGCTGTCTTTATAACGGGATGCTTTTTCCATGCATCCTTTACCACGCAATGCCTTTACCATGAATATGCCTTTACCACACATGCTTTTACAACAAAAGTTAAGTATATTTACAATAAGAGTGTGTGTGTGTATAACATTTAATTTAGGGATTAGAGATAGGAATGGGTATTGGGGTAAGGGTGTTTTAGGGTTTGGGGTAGGTAGGGGTATAGGGTGTTAAGAGTATTTTTAGGGTTGAGCGATTGGTAAGGGTATTGGGTGGTGAGTGTGTTTTATAGGGTTTAGGGGTAGGTTTGGGTATAGGATGATAAGGGTATTTTTAGGGTTTAGGGGTGGGTAAGGGTATTAGGTGGTAAGGGTGTTTTAGGGTTTAGGGGTGGGTAACGGTATAGGATGGTAAGGGAATATTTATGGTTATGGGGTGGGTAGGGTTATAGGCCCGTAAGGGTATTTTTAGGGGGTAGTGGTGGGTAGGGGCATAGAATTGTAAGGGTGTTTTAGGTTTAGGGGGTAGGGGTATAGGGTGGTAAGAGTATTTTTTAGGGTTTACGGATGGGTAAGGGCATAGGGTGGTATGGGTGGTTTTAGGGTTTAGGGGTGGGTAGTGGTATAGGGTAGTAAGTGTGTTTTGGGGGTTTAGGGGAGCGTAAGGGCATAGGGTGGTTGTACCCTTAACCTCAGTGACACTCTAAATTTGCTCACCTCAAATGCCTGGTTTTCTATCAAAGTTTTTAAGCATAGGATGGGCACTGTGCTATCCATGCAGAGATAGAAAGGGAAAAAGTATTTTGCCATTTCTACAGCAAAGTCTTTAAGCATAGGATTAGCACAGTGCTATCCATGCCGAGCTGTAAAGTGGCCAAAGCCTTTTACCACTCCAAGCACAGTATTACAGCTTTGGATTGGTAAAATACCATCCAAGCCAACCTGAAATGAATAAAAGCAACCCCTTACATGTGTTTTGCTGTCATTACAGCTCTTCAGAGAGGTTTAGCTTTGTCCAGATACAAGGGAGCACCCAGTATAAGTCAAAACAATACCCTTGCAGGCATAGAGTTATGCATGCATTATGCAAAAAGAAGCAGAGAACTCTGGGTAGTTCCCAAGTTTAGGTGGAAGGCAGCTCCTGTATAGAGCACCCTCAACACCATTGACACTCTAAATGTACTCACCTCAGATGTCTGCTTTTCTATCAAAGTTTTTAAGCATAGGATTTGCACAGTGCTATCAGCGCCGAGATAGAAAGCGACAAAGTCTTTTGCCATTGAATATATATATTTGTCCTAATTCCCGTGCTCCTTCCACAGCAAGGAAAAGCGGCACCACATTCCCTAGGTTTCACCAATATAATATTTTATTTTAATCAAACAGTGCAAAACAAACAGAATAAAGACGGTTGGCGTGTTTCGGCTTGTTACCTTCGACTAGACCTTATAGTCCCATGCCCAGAAAGTCAATTTAAAGTGCCCATACCATAATAGTCATTCATCGCTGCTTATTCAAGAAAATGACTAGAGCGCACATGCTCCTACTTCTTGAAAACACTGTCAAATATGCATCATCATTTGGGGTTTTGTTTTTTTGTTCTAACATTCGCTTACATTACTGTAAAGTACATGTAATACAGAATCTGTTGATTCCTAGTGAACATTTAACAAAACAACTTAGGCATGGATTTCAATACTGACAGACAGGTTCATCTCAAGAATTACTTGATTACATAATGCTAAAATCCGAAGTATATATTGATATCGGGTAAAGCAGATAAGTGCAGATAAGTGTGTTAACAATAGTTTCAAAACACTGAACAAAGTAAAAAAAATATCTTAATCCAATATGAGATAGAAGAGTGATAGCGCAATTGTAAAAGATAATCAAAGTTTTCTTCAGAGGTAAAAAGGAAGGAGTAAAAAAGGAGAAGAAAGTGGAGGGGTGGGTTGGGTTGGAGGGCGAGGCCTAAGAGGGAAATCAGGGCCAGATAGGGGGAGAGAAGGGAGGGTTATAAAATGACATAATATGTATTCATTGAAAAAAAACAAAGGTTAAACTAACGTAATAGTTAGTTGAAATGTTCAGTAACAATGTAACGTTTTAAAGTCTTAAAAACCACAGACTCTTACCAGTTATAGTTATGGCAAGTAACTATAGCTCAGGCCCTAAGGTAACTATAACTCGTACCCCCGCCATGCACAGTTTTCTCCTCTATAATTTCATTGCAAATGTTGCAGTGATATTATCAATGATGTCACAGAAGATGTCATGAATAATGTAATATGTGGAGTAATTAGTAGTGCATGGCAAGGCGTGAGTTGTAGGTAACTTGATGTACGAGCTATAGTTACTTGAGATATCTATAACTATAATTTGTGAATTTCTGTAGTTTTTAGTTTAAAACGTTATGTTGTTAGTGAACATTTCACCTAACTATAATTTTACTTTAGCATTTGTTTTTTTCTGTGAATTTCTAGTTTTATTTTAATACAAAGTAATATTTTTTTACCATGTGTAAAGCCAACCACCCCTCTGCGCATGACCTTCGGCTGTGTGCAGCTGGGGGTTAGCCGCAGGGCCTGGCTTCTCAACCCTCTTACCCCACACAATTCACAATCAGTCAACCCCACTGCACACGGCTGCGTGGAGGGAGTTGGCTAGTGGGCCTGGCCTGCACCCAGACCCTGTGGCCAACACCCCATGCCCCCTCCCAATACCCTATATATAAAGCAGATGTATCATCTTTCTCCAAACATTTGCAATAATTTTAATCAAATGTATATTTCAATAATACACCCAATACAATGTTTATTAATATTGATTACTTAAAACATATTTAATACCTTTTTTTACTAAACTACGTCTACAACTCTTTCATTTAACATAGTTTTTTATTATTACAGTTTTGGGGTGAATTTTTTTAAAATAAGTAGTCCGAGATCTATTATATTTTCTTTAAGAAAACACATATCTATTTTATCTATTTTTATTAATTTATCTCCATTTCTAAAGCACAAACACTCATCCCCTAAGGGATATCACGGAGCTAGAGAGCTTCTTATTTTTACAACTGTGCGAACTGACTGTTAGGTTGGGCCTCCGCTTCTAACATGTCTTAATCTTTGAAAAGCCAAGTTTCATTTTTTTCCCTAAACTGCAGATGGTCATCAGTTGGGCAGAGATCTAAGGGTAAGATTTTCCAGTGCGATGCTGCCTGATGTAAAAATGAGCGGCCGCCAGTTCTTACTAATTCTTATACGTTTAGCCTTGGCAAGCGCAAGGCTACATGGCCTCAGTATTCATGCTCGCTTGTAAAATTCCACTGTGATTTGAAGAATTTTGGGCCCAGTCTGCAGGGGTGTGGAATTTGATAAAATATCTACTTGTCCATGGGGCGAGTTGCTTCATAAATGTACTTGTCCTGTAACAAAATCTACTGGTCCCTTTTGTGCCAATTTAATATGGCAACACATTATTGCAGCAATCTCATTATAGAAGAGCTCTAAAATAGCCTCTTTGATTATGCCGGGCGCCTTCCAGAGTAGGGTTTGAAAACTCGCAATTTCCTTATGTTGCCACGTTTCCGCAGATCTACATATTGGGGCTGAAGGTAATGGTAAGCAACAGTTATAGGGTTGGAATGCCCTTTTGAGTCTGTGCTAACCTACTAACTTGAATGTTTTAAGGGTTTTCACCAACTCTTCTCTAATCTTTTCCCATACTGAGAAAGGTTGGAAATGTACTCCTGACAATGGCAGATATAAAACTTCTTCACGGGTTGGGAAAAAAGTGATTGGAGAGAAAGTGAACTTGCAAAAACTCCTATTTTCGCAGGATCAAATCTACACCTGCATACTTGCTCATGGTAAAATGCAGTGCACACATATTTTCAAGGATGTACTATTTCTTGGCCTACTTCTGTAAAGTCTTGGGAATTCACCAAAGTTGTATATCTGCACTTAATGCAAGGACATGGATACACTTTTGAGTCTTTATTTAATAAATGGGCCCCTAATGAGGTCTGGCGTTAACCATGACCTTTTTGGTTTTATTAAAATCCTCTCCCTCTTCCTCTTCCTCTCCCTCTCCCTCTCCCTCTCCCTCTTCCTCTCCCTCCCCCTCCCCCTCCTCTGTCCCTTTCCCTTTCCCTCTCTTTCTCTTTGTCTCTCTTTCTCTTGCTCTCTCTTCTCTTTCTCCCTCTTCTCTTTCTCTCTTCTCCCCCGTCCTCCCCCCCCCCCCCCTCCAGCTTCACTGTGAGTGATAGCATTCTGTTCTTTCCCAGGGAGCATATCGACACAACGTCATTTTGTTCAGTACCAGGAACTACTGTGGCAATGTGGGTTTTTTGAGACCAAAATAATTTTTGCTTATTTTTGCCAATGTTTGTTATAATGATCAGGGCTCCCACAACAATAAGGTTTTACAGAAACCATGTCAAAATAAGTCACAAATTGACAACATCAAAAGGCTGACCAACAGTTTCAGACCTACTGGCTTCATCAATGCTTTTTTATTTTTATGTTTCCCATAATCCTATAAAAAACTAGTTAAACTGATTTTCCATTATGAATATTTGTGGGAAATACTAGCATATATCAGCACATTTTACTAAATGATGCTGCAAAGAAATGGTACATAAAATTTTGCGGTAGTTTAGCTAAATGTTTTTGCATTTTTTTGTGAACATTTTATTTTGAATGCAAAGAATCACCAATCTTGCTTTCAAGCTGCTGCAAATATTTGCATCTAATCAGAGTGCATCCTGGGAACAGTATACGTAGCCTCATATTGCTAAACATTGAAAATGTGTGTACACATTTCTATACTGTAACCACTGTCAGTAGTGCAGTCTGAGCTTACAACATTTGCTTAGTGTTCTCACCCTAATAATAGAAGTTTTGCATTAATGAACCATAAATACAAGTTTGAACAGCATTACTATATGGACACGAATATTACCTTAACTGCAGGCAATGACTTTCCCTGATCAATAATGTGCTGTAGGGGGTTGGACCTACTTGTCCCAAGGACAAAATACACATGAGAACTTGTTGCCCTTGACCCCAAACAATATGTCCTGGGCGTTGGGCTATAGGAATTCCACATCCCTGCTCAGTCTTATAAAGAGTCTTGTATGCATGACAAAGAAGCTTAATGCGGATCTTTTCCTCATTGGCAGCCATTTTAGAGTTGCCAAGCAAGGTGAAGCCGAGCTGGACCTATCCAGATTGCAGCTCAGTTTTGTGGCTGCATTCTGAACAACCTGATGTCTGGTAAAAGGGTGATCAGCCATACCTACATATAGGGCATTACCATAACCCAACCTGCTGGTTATTAGTGCCTGAACTTTTGTTTTACGCCAGTCGACTGGTATCCATCGGAACACTCATCTCAGTAATTTGAGGATATCAAAGCATTTACCGCAAGTGGGCCTAACTTGCTCATGCATTAAAAGCGAGTCATCAATGATGATCCCCAGATTTTTGGCTGATTTCTTGGGTATCGGTGTCTGTCTTAGAGATGTGGGCCACCTAGAGGAGTCCCATAGTCTGTGGGCTCAGCTGAATAGTAAAATCTGGGATTTCTCAGCATTAAGTTTCAGACAATGCTCAGTCATCTAGTCTGCCATTTCTGAATGACAATTGGTAAGATTATCTAAGGTTTCTTCATATTTCTCTACCATGGAAATGATGAGTTGAGTGTCATCCGCTTATAAGCAGATGTCAAAGCCCCACTTCCTTACCAGCTTTGCTAGAGAGAAGACATACATGTTAAAAGAGGAGCCTTGAGGGACTCTGCATCTGGATAGATAAGGGTAGGATCTAAAAGCGCTCAACTGGACTGATTGCGCTCTGTTCTTTATAAAAGGATCCAAACCACTGTAAGGGTTTAGAGTGGAGCCTAATTTTGTGACGCTTCCCAATCAGCCAACTATGAGAGACAGTATCAAAAGCTGCCAACAGGTCAAGTAGGATCAAAGCAAGGGCCTTGCCCTGATCAACTACTGACCTGATAGCATCCAGTACAGCTAAGAGGGTGGATTCAGTACTATTTTTGGGGCGAAAGCCCATCTGTGAAGGGTCCAGTAAGTTGTTATTTTCAAGGAAGTTAGTGAGCTGTCCATTCACACTTTTTTCCAAAATCATGGACATAAATGGGAGCAGAGATATTAACAGGTAGTTGGAGAGCTCAGAGACATCCATTCCTGGCTTCTTGACTATAGGTAGTATCAAAGCCTACTTCCAAATATCTGGGTATGCTGCCTCTACCATAGATTGATTAAAAATTGGGTACAAATGGGGCTCAATATGGTAGTTAACTTAGAGTAGATAAAATGAGGTCGAGGAACAAGCGAGATCCTGAATTAACTTCATTCATTAACTTTGTAGATTGTTCTTCTGTGATTCTTTCAAAAGAAACCAAATGAGTCACGGCCTCTGGATGTAGGCTTAGTAGTTCCCATGAGATCCATGAGCTCCATGAGTGTCAAAGGACACGTAGATTTTGTGTTTAAACAGCTTTCCACTTATCTCACAGTGAGCTTCTGTAATAATCGTTTGGGCGAGAGATGATGGCTGGGATGGATCTTTTACAATTTTAAACCGTTCCTTTGAGTAATCGCTATTCTCTTCAGTTCTCCTGATAGCATAGTCCTTCTTGGCACTCCTTAGTGTCTTGTGATATTTTTCAATTCCTCTTTGTGATTTAGGCAACTGGTTAGGGTGTTTGAATGTCTCCAGATGTGTTAGAGGGCTTTGCATTTCCTTTTTGCCAGCCTTAATTCATTAGAGTGCCAGTTTTCTGAAAGCGAACCTCTAACTGATTTTTTTGCTTTCAGTGGCGCTCATCTGTCCATGGAATTAGTGATGGCGGCATTGAGGATTTCAATATTTTTATTTAGAGGTCTAGTTAGGTCAGTAGGTGTAGGAGTAACGTGATTAGCAACATTTTCAGCATTTATGCGGCTCCAGGGTCATTTGGGGGCTAAGGATGGAGCTGGAGATATTTTTCTTTGATCAACTAATAACGTGAGGTTGAAAGTGACAAGAAAGTGATCTGTCCATGTTAAAGGGACAGTGTCAAGAATTTTCGTAATTTCAATGTTTGAGAAAAGGAGATCTACAGTATGGCCCACTTTGTGAGTGGAGTCAGTAACCCATTGCTTAAGTAGCAGCATGTTCATATCATTCTCTAATTGCCTACAAAGTGGATCCTCCACATTCTCAAAATGTAGGTTAAAATCCCCAATGACTGAATAGTAATCACACTTAACACTTAAAGGGATCAGCTTAGCAAGGAGGTTGGTCATTCTTTGTGGTTGTTAGCCAGGTGGACCATGGAGGACCATGCCTCCGAGTAGCTTTTGATTGTTCCAGAGCAGCTGGAAAGCTATTACATCACAGTCTGTCTGAGGAGAGTGAAGTTCCCTGGAGCAGGTACATGTATCTTTGAAAATAATCTCAGTGCCTCCTCCTGTGCGGGCGGCTCTATCACAGTTCAACATCCTATAACCAGCATGGCTAGCGAGATTTTGGGTTGGGATGAATCCTTAAGCCAGGTTTCTGTTATAAACACCTAGTCTATCAGTCTACTTTTTAGCAATTTACACCCCAAAAATGAAATCGGAAAAGCAACCAAATATATATTTTATGTGATGCACTGTATCACATAAACTGCAACCATACATCCAGCCCCTAGGTGGCACTGCAATCCCAGCTGTAGAGCCCAGGGCACCCCACAGTGTGTCCCTCATTGGGGGGTTGTGGGGAGAGGACCAGGGCCCCCAGAGCCTCACCTGGTCCCCCGCTTGCACCCATTGGGCATGCAGCTAGAGCCGTCATTGCTCCAAGCCCACAGAAGCAGTTTCGTTATGCTCCTGCGGGGTGGAAGCAATCAAAGCATTTCCCTGCCCGAGAGCGAGAGCAGGGAATAGGTTTTGTTTTGCCACCGGGCAGAAGTAGTTTTGTGTTCCGGCCCGGTGGAAGAACTGCGGGCAGGGAATTAGAGGACCCTGGGACACCGTCCCTGAGCTAGTCCAGGGAAATGGGGTCCCTAGGGCCATTGTATGGTTCAAGGAAGGGGATCATGTTGCCCCGCTCCCCTTTATTTGAAACGCTGCAGGATGGGTTCCCCTGGGTCTCTCCTGACTCGGGGAGGGGTGCTGCACGGCAACCCTCCCCTTTATTTAAGTTACAGGCTCCAGGGGATGGGTCCCGTTGGAGGCTTGGGGAGGAGGACCATGCGTCCCTCTAAAATATACATCTCAGCTTCCCCCGAGACCCTGATCCACACAGGGGTGTTGTTTTTTAAAAGCACGGTAGCCTGCGCTTTTGATTTTTGCTTTTTCCTGCTGATTCATGGAACCTCTGGGAATTTGCTGCAACCATTTTTTTAACAATGTTTTGGGCCCCAGCCAGTGTCCTTCTGGGACCCCAACACCAGGCCTAGGGATTCAGGGTATCTGTACCCTGCCCCCTATGCAGTGCTTAATTTGTAAAAGAATAAGTTCCGGGGCTCTCATTGGGAGGCCACTGCAGCTTGCATCACACATTGCCCCTTCCAGCTGCCAATAACAGTACAAACACAGCTGCTAACCTCACTGGGCTATCCTACATATGTGTGGCAATAAGAGAGTGGAACAACCTCAAAGGTGTCCCGCGTAGGAAAGAGCCCGCAAGTGAGGCATGCAGATGTTTCACCCAAAAGGGACGGGGTAATTACCCTGGGCAGATTTTCATTGTTGTTGTGAATCAGTCTTGACCCAAAAAGGACAGTCCAGTCCAACAGCCAGGTCCCTTACTCTCAAAGGGACACACAGAAGCCCCAAACCGGTTCCACCTTAGGGGTCCCCAACAGCGAGGCGTAGCTTGAACCTTAAAGCATGGCGAGCTGATAACACACGTCTGGCCACACCCGTGCCACACTCAGGGCAACACACTAGAAATCAGTTAATATCACCCAACAGGAAAAGAGTCCAGCCCAGCAGGCAGCCCACCTGCAGAGGTTTTGCTGGGGGGCTCGCCAATGAACCAAGATGCGCGCAGAAGATGCGCGTGCTCACTTCTGGACTTCAATTAATCCAGGTAAAATGCTTATAATAATCACCTATATGTCAAAGCAGTGTCACCATGAATGCCTCTTTGTCCACTAGTGACTGGCATTGCTCATATATGTGCAACAATCACTGACTCCACCCATATCCGGGCTCCTCTGTGTGACGCAGCAGACGTGCATTGACAGTAATGCAGTCCAGAGTGGCTATTTTGAAACGACCTCAGCCTGATATGGTGAGTAAAGGATAGAAAACTTAGCAGTTGGTTTCTCACGTTAGTCAACACACGCAGCCCTGCACCTCCCAGGAAGGGGGAGGGGAGGGTTGACACTGTGGTTGTGACTAACACTCCCTACCCACTTCCCAAGTGCTACTTTGAGAGAAACTGAGCCAGGCTGCTGGGGGGGAAGGTGGCTTTGCTTGCATTCCTTCCTAGTCAGGTGTCTGAGATGCATACATTCCACCATGGACCAGTCTGATGTCACCTGCCCCCATGCCGTGCCCGCTGAGTGCCAGAGTCACCCGGTGCAGGAAAGGACAGGGGTGGAGCCGGCGAAGGGGGCACTTGTTCAGCAAGCCTGTCTCATTACTTTGCATCCATATCTCTGACCTTTCACACAGCTCACTACAGTCAAACAAACTGGGCGCCTAAACTCACAGGCGGCCACCGGCCAGGCAGTGCATCTCTCATCATTCTTTCATGATCATTTGAATGAATCTTATGTAGCGGAGCCGCCGGGCCGGAGCTACTGCTAGTCTACCACAGGGTGACGTGACCTGCTGACGAACGTTGACTCACTCCATCATGCTCCCCAAAAAAAGCAGCACCAGCGTTGGTTTGGCATGGGCCACTGCCACCCACCCACAGCATATTATTGGCATCACGGCATGGCGGCTACGCTGCTACTAATTACTTAACTTCAGTACTGAAGCGCTGCTTGCTTAACTTTGTTAACTAACTTACAGGTTCCGATTAGTTCGTGGTGGGCCGGGCAGCCGGGACACACTGACTGCATTTTCTTGCTTAGGCTTTATTAACTGATAAGGCCTGGCCTGCCTGCTTCACCTGGTGCTGCTGCCAGTACTGGCGCTACAGCTGCCAGTCCTCAGGTCTTCGTTGGGTGAGGTTTGCGCTGGCTGGCACAGGCACTCCGACCTTGAATGGCCTTTGGGGACTCGGTGGTGGGTTGCGGCCGTGCGGGTATGCGGGGGCGTGGCAATGTGCAATCTGAAAAAATCTGCGCAGCCTGCCTGCTGCCGCACAGCCCCAACCCCACAAAAACAAAATCCAGCCCAAATCAGTGTCCCGCACACCGGGCCGGCAACACTGTGACTGAACTATTCATGAATCTCCATTCTCTTCTTGGCTCAGCCAGGGCAGGCCAGGCTCACAGCTTTGCTGGGAGTGGGACTGAGTCACTCTGGACTTTGGAGATGGAGACAGACAGTACTGCGGACGAGAAGTAGTTAAGGTTGCACAACACTCTCTGCCACTGCCAAATCCAGTAGTGAGGTAAATCATTAATATCAAATTCAATGACGTGTAGACCCAGCCCTGATAATTATGTGCCGGTGCTAAGCACCGTAAAGCACCGGCACAAATTAAGCACTGCCCTATGTCTTATTTTTGTGTTTTGTTTTAGGGCTCAGGACCAGTCATGAGCCCAAAGATGACTGCCACCACTTCCTGGTTGAGGTGGTCCAGCCAATCAGATCTCAGCTTTCCATCTGTTGACTCTGCGGATCCTCCGTGGTGTGATGTATGACAATTATTTGAACCTTAATTGTTCCAAAACTACTGAACAGATTTACACCAAAATACAAAGAAAAAGCACTTTTCCTGGACCAAGATCTAGCTTTCTGTTAAATTGATTGTATCCGGTCAGTGGTTTAGACTGTATCTGTGTCTAAAGTTCGTATGGAAAAATAAATGGGGAAAACACATTTTGGGACCCACCCCCTTGACAGTTCACCCTGAAACTTTCCATGCCCAAACTAATCAAAAAGTAGCACTTTTATGGAAAGTCTTGTGGCGATTCGTCAGATGGCGCCAAAGTTATTAGCAACACAAAAAAGGCATATCCTATGGAAACACGATCCTAACTAGAACTACCCACTGGGTGATGTATTACAACTTTTGTTTGTAAACTAGGCCTTCTACCTCACCCTCTCCTCCTGGTTACAGCAATACTGACTGTGCTTCAAGAAGATTTTTTTTTTTTTTTAAACAGGAATGTTTTTTATTTGCTTTCATAACCGGGCAAACTGAACATTGTCTCTGTCCAGCTTACACACAGAGAAATCACAACATAGCACATTATCAATAGTCCATTGCCATCTGATTCCACAAACCCCGAACAAACAGCGAGGTGCCCAGTCACTACATTTAGTACACAGTCCATGGTAGCTCCACCATTTCCTCCCATTTCTTGCTATAATTCTGGGGTTTCAAGAAGATCTTGCGCTTCCTTACCGCTCCTCTTGCCCCCTTACACACTGCCTCTCATAACATTCCCAAACTCCCTTTCATCTCATCTCTCCCTCTAAAATATTAATTTACCAGTAGCCTACCTGTAGGTATCAGAGTCTCCTCTAAGGGGCATATTAAAGTGTTAATAATATACGCAGTGCCTCGGAGAATAATAGTTTAACTAAGCTGCACAACGTGGACCCTCCTCTGGAATCTGTCCTCAGTAAAGTGGGGTTTCACTTCAGTCTTTGTGACTCGGAAACTGCTGTATCAGACAATACTTTTGCGTTCTGTTGCTTTTATCGCCATACTGCCAAACAGGCTTGCTGTATAGTTGACCTCCAAATGTAGTGCCTCCACTCTGTAAATGACTACTTTGTAAAGAATTGGACAGATACATTCGGAATGTATTTTGTAATACACAGCATTTTATTAATAAGCACAGTCCACACACTAAGACCAAGTGTACTATATTCTATTTATTACTGTGAGCTCAACTTTGTATATATTATCAGCTTGATGAGTTATCCTCAGTTCAATTATTTTATTTATTCTTTAGGTAAGTGACTGCATTCATTAAATTGTGCCTTTGCAGAACTTACTATGAGACAATACTTCTTGTGAGTCCGCAATGTGGCCGGTCAGGCTTAGACACTCTCAGCTTTGAAGCACTGGAACATTTCAATCTCTCATAGCCTGACCTGCCACCCTTTTCCCAGCATATGTTCCCTGTAGGTATGCTAAAGCTTTTCTCATCAGATGGGACTTGTATTCAAACCTGCATGTCTACGATGATACCTTCCCCAGAGTGAAAGACTCACAGAGAACGCGAGTTAGTCTCTTCCTAACACTAGTTGTAGGAACTAGTTAATCCTCGCCTTCATAATGTGAGTCAGCCATCCTTCACACCCGTCCTACATGCTGCTAGTCTACTGTGAGTAACAAGCAAGCACATCCTGTCATGAACCCTTATGCAGATCATGAGAAGTCGCCTATTATCCTATAGCCATAGACTGCTCCTCTCACTGCTGTGCACCCTGAACAGTGGGGTTGGTTCTACTGGCTCCAGACACGAGTCTAGAGGCGAATGCATCTTCACATACCACCGGGATCTCCTTAAACAAGATCTCCCTGGGATCTGCAGAGGAGGAATCTTCTTCCGAGTGCCCAGCAAGGACATCACTCTTGAACACCCAACTGCTTTCCTTCCCAGATCTTAATTGACATTCATCCAAACAGTAATGCCTCAGCGTTCTTCAGTGACATCACCGGCATGAGCCTGCGTGACTGATGACATGGATTCTACGCAGTGATGGAGTCCGTATACCACTGTGTACATATTTATAAAGAAAGAAAAATGTTGTCCTTGATGACAAAATGCATAATAATACTCATGCGTAAATGCCGTGCCATTTTCTGTGGTCATATTTGCACTGTGTGCACGTTGTAATGGGACAGTATTGTCACAAGTCCTAACCCAAAATCGTTTCCAGGAGTGTGTCTGAAAGCCTGCTACAGTTGCAAGTTTCTTTCAAGATGTATGTAGAACATAGATAGATTTAGAGGCAACAAAAACCAAAATGTAGTAGACAACAATTTGGACGTCAGTCACTGATTGTAGTTTTTTCTTTCTTTATTCCATTCCTTTTTTAATAAGCGCAGCCAATGCTTTTTATCTAGAAATGTGCTTCCTCAGGGCACAATCATGTGAAAAAGTGCTCTATTCCTTGTCTGAGTCACATCATCGCAATCTGTCACAGTGTCCTCCTCAGCGTGTTGCTGTTTCACCGTCCCAAATGTCGAACTCCAAGGGACTTCGGTCCTGATGCGGGGTAAGTACGGTACCCAGATATCATAGAAGGGAGAGGATCCTTGTTAATGCTGTGTTCAGCTATTAGAGTTCTGCAGACCACAGTGTCCCGAAAATACACATAGTAAAAAAGATGTAGCCTGAGAAACATTTTGATGTTCAGAAATGAACAAGTCTTCACCCAGACGTGTTTGTTAATCTCTATGTGTGACTTTACTGATTTATTTGAGAATCAAGCATGAAACCATTTGGTTAGTAGAAAGAGAGAACAAATACTCAGTGGGATTCATTTTCCCCGTTGACTTCTATTGAAGTGGGGACAATTTCAGATGGGGAAAACCTAAATCAAGGTGATTTTTGGCTTTAAAATCAGGAGTCTCGTGCCTGAATCGGGTCTGTTGGTATGTATGGGCTAGGTGTGCACAGTGACACTTGTAACAAGCGATCTTTTTTTAATTCAAGTTATTACAATGTAGCTGTCTATATTTGTTCCATTTGTTGACACTTTGACACAGGAACTCTCTTAGAAAGCAACTGGCAGTATTTCAAGTCAGAGTTTCTTTGTGGTCTATATTTAATGTATATGTATATGCCTCCAAGGTATTTTTTATCATATTGTTTTGAGTATACGTGCATGCACTCTTTCTCAATCAACAACACCCTTTACAGTGATTACTTCAGTGATTATAATCAATAACTGCAAGCTTTTCCTAGCATAATTTTTCAATCTTTTACCTTCATTTTTTGCATGAAGAATCACTGTGAATTTTTTACCAGCTTAAAATACGCAGATACACTGCACTATATGTAGTAATGCAGATGTGCACTGTTTCCATTACTGAGCTAGTCTGCCATGTCCACCAGCATGCTGAGTTAGGTCACAGTAGCGCTGTGTGGTCAGCACCCGGTGCAGAGATCTGTATGGTACTTATCGGTCATTGAGTTGGTTTGATGTTTTATCAGGTCTCGCCCACAGACAGCTGTCTGTTTTTGAAGCATCAATTGTGGAGTCTACCAGTGCTTACAGAGAGCTTTGTGCCAGGCTGTTGCCTACCATTGGTTTGCTTTCTTGTGACTCTTCTTTGCTTGCTTCTTTTTCAAATGCTCTCCTTCCTGTTCTTGTCCATCCCATGCAACACAGCTTCTTTACCCTTGCTTTTGATTGCATGGCTTGGATCATTCCACTGCTCACACTCGGGGAGCTGCATTGTTCTTTTTCTTTCAGCACTCCTGGGTGTACATGTGCTTTCTTACTGTTTCTTATTTGCGGCTTCCATCTTCAAATTGCAACCTGCTGCCCATCTCCTCCCCTGTGTGCTCCATGTTGCTCCCTCCACCCAAAGCTCATCTGTTGTTTCCCCCTCCTGGGCTTTTTCTCCCTCCTCCTTAATGTTCTCTATTGCCATCTCCCACGTGTTAACTTCTTTCCAACTGGCTCTCCCTATCAGCCACTCCGTTGTTCCCCTACCCTTCCCGTCCAGATGCAAAATATGTTTTTGGTTTGTTTGTCCCTTGGAGAGCCCAGCACCTGCTAGGTGCTGCTGGTTGCTCCGCAAAAAGTGCTTTATCCAAGGACCAATTATTTTTCCATTTCAAGTTTCACTTGCCAACTTGAAATGGTAACTAAAAATAAAAAATGGCGGATAAACGGCAGCCTTCTCACTCCATATGCATAATAACGTGTGGCGATGCATGCACGTGCATACGTGTCATTACAATAAGCTGCTATAGTCTTGACGCCCAAGCACACATACGCTGCACAAGCATAAGCAAAAGCGTTTGCAAAGCCAAGAGGTAGAAAAGGCTAGACCTGTTGGCTTTGTCAGTGCTTATTTTTCTAAATGTAATTAAAGTATAAGCAATTAGTTGGGAGTAGGCCCGTTATTTAGGAGAGTTCAGTTCTGTACGCTGAAATGGTAACCATTATATAATATCAGCGAGATTAGCATTCGGGCGCTCCACCGGCCCCTGCACCCCCCGCCCCCCCAGCTGAAACAAAAACTAGTAACGTGAGCGACGAAAGTAGGTGGTTTTTGCTTCTTTTCTACTTGGGGTTAATGTTATTTCCTGTGTCAATTGCCGACCTACATAGCAGTTTCTAAATCTCGCGTAGCACTATAAGGTGCTTCTCCTTTCTGCCGCCCCCAGCTACAATAATTAACGTCGAATGGAAAAAACGAAACCAACGGACGCAGGTGCAAGCAGTGGAAGTAATTCTCAAGAGAAAAGTTATCGTGTTAGCAGCTTCCACAAACACAACCGACATTGGTGACTGTTTGTTACTCTATCTGTTTTCTTGTGCATTTGCTTATCTCCAATGTCCCCCTTATCTGGTGTACTTTTTTGGCTGGAATTCCTTATTACGGCTAATAGGAGAAGGGTTTTCCTCATCTTGAAAATTCACCGAAAGTAGATTCAGCAACTTTAGGTCTGCAGGCTTGTGGTCTCCGTTTGGGTTTTTCGGGGTGAAGTAGAGCTCGATTGTTGTACCTCCCGCTGAGGAGCTGTTCTTGAATTTCAGTTCTTAGAAGAGTGAAAGAAACAGAGGGTTTGTGAAGTCACCAATTTAGGATCAAAGCCCCATTCGCAGGATTGTGCCCACTGGCAATGAAGGAAGGTGTCTGCTTCCTCACCATTGCTGAACCATGTGGTGCACAAGGTCGACACAACTGTTGGCTCAGATATCTGCCTTGGTTGTCCCTCTCGTATACATGACCATAGTTCAGAGCAGCACCCCAGAGGCGGTGAGGCCTGTAAGCAAATCAGAAGATTCCTTTAAGGCCCATCGTCTGAAATGGTGGGGCTGCCCTGGGTCCACCACATGTGTGCTACACTTTCAAAGGTGGACACAGGGTGCTCCATGATAAGACAATGCAAACCTTAATATTTGCACAGTTGTTTGAGGCAAAGGACATTTCAGGTCAGGATTGAAAGGTGCATTGGCAGAGTGGTCTGGGGGCTCCATGACTGCAATAGCAAGTAGTTGAGATGGTGAGAATTTTAAACCTCTCTTCCGTGACATGTCGCTATATAAAAACTTCAAATAAATACATAAGGTGAATTGATGTCGCTGTAGGTGGGCCCAATGATGTGAGTGCTCACACTTTACAAATAAAGCTGTCTCTAGGAGTCACAGAGCTACATACTGGGAAATGTTGCCCTTAATTAGTTCTGTTGGTTTTCCATATATTGTCTTCTGCATTAAGAGCACACCTTATGAGAGGACCCGTTTATTTTCCGGATGCGAGTGAAGTTCTCTGGTGAATGGGAAGTGTGTTCATGGTGCTGGAGTCCTTGACCTGGTCTGCTTAGACATTTTGTGATGGTATCCCCATCCCTGCGCCCGCTTGCTATCGAGCATGCCAGTTGCAAGCGATTTGGTGTGAGATCTCTCCAAACCCAAGTCTCGACCCTCTGAAATTCCCTCTCTTCCACCTAAGACCTGAGGGTTATTTTCGGAGTTTCAGGAAAGGACTGAAACCTGGAAACCTAAATGTTGTGTTTAGCCTGCTGCGACAGACAATCTGGGGTATACCTGAGCTTTAAAAAGGTTCCTCGCTTTCTTTGCTCCTATTTCATTGTGGTTCCTGTAGGTTTATATTTAATTGTTAAGCTGTTAAAACACAATTGCAAGTTTCAATATCATAAGTTACCATAGATCATGGTCATTGGTCGTTCATCTGGTCGGGGGCAGCTCCTCCGTAATGGTGGAGGAGCGCTGCCCCCCTGCTAAAAGCGTAAAAATAAAATGAAAATAAAAGCATTTTTTTGTTTTTGACTTTTTGTTACCAAAGCTTTGAAATATACACAGGGTGGGCTATGGCATTAAAGTATTCCCTTTCACCTCATGCTAGTGGCTGTTGGATGTATCATTCCACCCCCTATTCAGTGTGTCTGCATTGCTATGCATCAGGGACTATTTTATACATATCAAGTAGTACACTGAATTATCACACACCTTTTTTTTATTTCACAGATATATATAGAAAATGTTTTGTTTTTTCCCCCTGAAACAGGCTTTTTTAACGTTTTAGTTGGGACTCAAAATGCAAGCCAGACACTTTGGTTTTGCCAAAGCTTGCTTATTTTGGGCCTTTTGTTTACAGTTCAATACCTCTTTACATCAACACTAGGTTGAAAGTGCATAGGAAGAGGGAAGTTCACATTCATTATGCCGGGACACACTGGCGAGAAGCAGAGCAGCGACACATTTTGTATCACATCAGGGTTTGTTGCGGTGCCGGACTGGGAACAGCAACCAGCCCTGGCAGATTACTGCACGACTGGACCTCGGAGCGGAGGCAAGTGCTAGCAAGAAGCACCACTCCCACTTTTGTTACAGGGGTCCGATATTGCAGCATTGCTGCAAAACTGGCCCCCCCGTGACAAAACCGCCCCCACGGGCACAAAACTGCCCCCACCCCTCCTGCCCGCTGGGTAAAACGCCCGGTGCCCGCTATGGCCAGCCCGGCCCTGGTTCACTGTGACTGAAGACAGGAATAGTTCAGTTTTCATTGCTGTGATATACACACCTCCATATGGTCCACAATGCAATTGGAGACTAGAAGGTAACAAAGGGCCTTTGAAGTCAAAGTACTCTGCTGAAGAACATTGATGTAAGTTTCCAGAGTTGCAACTATGATACACATTTCTGAATTCAGGTTTTTTGCTTGCTGATAGTGAAGAACTGCTCCTTCCAGCACAGACTCAATTAAAATAGGACTAAATTATTATGCTGCATGGAATATGTAACTACCTACATCCTGGCACTGTTACACTCCTCTAATGAGCTAAAAACACGTGTGAAATACATCCTTAGGTGTTACAATGAAACATAACGTGAATTAATGTAGCACCAGATGCAGTGGCAGCTCCTTCCAGTGATTAGTGGTGGGGAGAATACAATAAAAAACAAATGCACACCAAAAAATAATTAAAAGCACACTTACCTGGCTGCCGACTTCCTTCTCTGCACCAATCCTGGACTCCGACTGCGCAGGCTCCTAGATGCAAAATCCCAACACTTCTCTCATGCTGGGAATACTATTCCCATCATGAGAGAAGAACTGGGATTGGTTTGAGCAGCTTTGTTTGCCGCTCAGACAGTGCATTGGAGTCTTGGGTGTTTTTCCAACCTGGATGTGCTGCACACAGAGAAACTTAAGTACACGTGTGTGTTTGGCCGGCTGTTAGACCCAAAATGCCTTGGATGGCATTGGCTGGCAAAAATACGTTCAAGCCATTGCAGTAGTCCTGTTGAGCCTTACTCATAGACCCAACCCCATTTTCATAGAAACAAAGTGCCTTCTGCAGTTTCCGTATTGGCTGCAATCCCTGTTTGGTCTTTGAGAGCATCTCTTCAGGACACTATACCAGCAGGGACAGCTGCAGGCCAGGCTGGATGCACATTGGAGGTGGCTGTACCGTTCTCAGCACAAAAAGGCAGAGACTGCTGTTCTTCGGGTCTGAGGTGCTTCGACAGAGATGTTTGTTGGTTTTAGTAAGATAGTACCTGGGGGTTCTGGTTGCACGGATCTCACTCATCTGTGAATAGTTTATTAGGCTGTTGGTACTTGGAGTTTAGCGTTGCCTGTTGCTGCTAACTCCTTAACTATTACTGTGCCTGTCACTTTACGAAATGTATTTTGTTCCCTGCTGGTTATTTTGTTGTTGTTGTTATAGTAACTAATTATTTAGTGGCCTTTCGAATGCTGTAGTATTATGGGTGGCTAATTGTGCAGGTTTGGACTGATTTCTTCCGGCTGGAGAGCCCATCTGTCCCAGAGATGCAGGAGCTCTGCAGAAAGAATTTATAAAGTCAAGTTTAAATAAAACATGATGATGGGCTTTATAGCTGCTTGTATTTGTGAGCTGGCTTGAATATACAGCATCACGTTTCATGTGGTTGCGTGGCTGTATGAATATGTGCATTTTCCAGTGGCAAGACTTGCTGCTTTCAGTTGAGATGACAAATCCGACTTAAATATTATGTTTTCCTACCTAATGCAGTGAACATGTTTAGGTCTGGTGTTGCCATGAGCTTTGATTTCTATCTATCTATCTATCTATCTATCTATCTATCTATCTATCTATCTATCTATCTATCTATCTATCTATCTATCTATCTATCTATCTATCTATCTATCTATCTATCTATCTATCTATCTATCTATCTATCTATCTATCTATCTATCTATTTTAAACCATTTCAACTAGGACCTTTCTTGTACTTTTGTGTGCACATTTAGTTTCTTACCATTATCACTTTCATAAATTGAAAACAAACTTAAACCGCTCTTTAAGTATTCCACGAGAGTGCAATCGAATTTACCCTTCAGCATGTTTCCCCCCTTCTCTCAGCACCTTTCTTTTCATAACATTATGAATAATTTTCCAGAGCTTTGTCCTCTTGAGCCGCTCAAATGTACACTTTCACTTTTATACAGCTTTGCCTATTGAACCGCGCACCCACGTGCTTTCACTCCATGTTGCACTCTCCCTTTCATATTTGCATTCACCACCCTCCACATTGCTCTCTCTCCGTTTGCATCCCTCCCTCCATCCTCTGTTTTGCTTTCTCCCACGCCACCTGTGTTGCTTCCACCCGTGCACCCCTGTGTGGCTTCCCCCCAGTTGTATTCTTTCCCCTAGGCGCATTCTTCCCACCACCCGCTTGTGTTACTTTTTTTTTTTCCTAATCCAACTTGAATCAGTAAACAAAAGAAAAAGAAAGTGCTTGCTTTATTTTGTGCAAAAAGAACAATTGATGGACAGAATGCTGAACAGTGTCATACATTCACCCCAGTACAAAAATCTGGACCTAAATCCATAGTTTTTTTGCTCCCTATGCCATTCCAGTTTAGACCCGGCCATATGCAAATCAGTCTTGACCCTGTGCCCCATGGGAACAGTCCAGCCTTGAACTGCCAGGCCAAGTCCTACTCGGACTGGAAACCAGCATCTTAGGACTGGTTCCGGGGTTCCACCCCTCATCAGCCAGGCTAGCTTGATTCCAGTGGCATGTAGAGCACAGGACCCACTTCTGGGCATACCCGTCCCACTCGGGGTGACAAATGCAAAAAGAACAATTGATGGACAGAATGCTGAACAATGTGATACATTCACCCCAGTACAGAGATCTGGCCTAAATCCTTTGTTTTTTTGCTTCCCATGCTATTCCAGTTTAGACCCAGCCATATGCAAATCAGTCTTGACCCTGTTCCCCATGGCAACAGTCCAACCCGAACTGCCAGATCAAGTCTGCCCTAAACTGGAAACAAGCATCTTAAGACCAGCTTCTGGGTTACACTCTTCATCTTCCAGGCTAGCTTGACCCAGTGGCATGGAGAGCACGGGACCCATGTCTGGGCATACCCATCCCACACGGGGTGGCAAATGCAAAAAGAACAATTGATGGACAGAATACTGAACAATGTCATACATTCACCCCAGTACAAAACTCTAGGCCTAAATCCATAGTTTTTTTGCTCCCTATGCCATTCCAGTTTAGACCCGGCCATATGCAAATCAGTCTTGACCCTGTGCCTCATGGGAACAGTCCAGCCCGAACTGACAAGCCAAGTCTTCCCTGGACTGGAAACAAGCATCCTGGGACCAGTTTCTGGGTTTCACCCCTCATCAGCCAGGCTAGCTTGACTCCAGTGGCATGGAGATAACAGGACCCACATGTGGGCATACCCGGCCCATGTGCATCCTTGGTGCGTGCGCCTACAACATGAAGAAGTTGACCAAGTATGCTTTCCCCTCCACCCTTTTATTAGCCATGCCGCATAGCATCACGGATGCTGTGCAACATGTGAGAAACCCTTAGCAAAGCCAATAGATCCCAAAGGCAACATTTGATGGCTTTGCCAATGCTTTTTCTATTATTGTTCTCCATTTCAGAGCTGCACAGCTCCCACTGTGATGCTCTGCTGGCGAGACTAATCCGTCCTGCGCTTCCATCACTGTAGCTCTCTTCCCCGCGGCCACTCAGACAGAGGCATGGCTCTTTGCTGATAAAAAGAGAAGTGGCGTTTCCAAAACAAAACCTTGTTTACAGCAGTTGTTACGCCGCCCCATCTTTCATTTTATCAGCCGTCCTGTGAGACGCACTGTGCTGCAGACCGTCATCCGGCCTGGCTTGTGCCACTACGAGGGCTGCGAGCATGGAGTATTGTTGTTTCCATTCCCCTGCTGCAGCTTTTTCAAGCACTTTGTTTTGTTCATTCGGTGCTCCCAGTGTCGGGCCATGTCTGGGCAGCGACACCTTGCCCTTGCAGCCTTCACATACGGGTCCATAGTTCAATCTCTCAGAGCATTCTTCATGGTTAGCAAGGCTCCTATTTATGGCACATTGTTACTCGGGACTAGGATTTCATGCCAGCACTGGGGAGCAAAGAAATAGCTCCGAACAGAGTTTAGCCTTCTCTCAATTCACAAATGTAGCACCCATGCTCAGTGGTAGGCTAACCACATAGAATTATTTTTATTTTATGGTTGCTGCCTGTGCTAACACACCCCTGGGCAGAATCTTCTGTCTATACAGTAACTATTGGGGTGTACATATATTTATTACCATAGGGCTCTTCATACTGCATGCATATATGGGATAACATTTTTCTCCATGTCAATAGGGTGATCAGAGCATTTTCCGTTGTCATGGCTACTCCTATTTCTGGAATGTAGTTTCTTTTACAATCAGTACTTTAAATGGGAGTGCACTGGATTCCAAGTCAACAGTTTAGTCACTAGACTTGAGCAACAGTACTGGTATGCACACAGTCCTACACTACATTTATTGCTACAGTGCAGAAGTCAATTTCGAATTTATTACCACAATAAACCAAAATTGGCAGGAGAAAAACACTTTTTACTGCCTCACAGATTGCAGGCAATTACTTTGCACGTGGAAAAACCTCTCCCAATAGTCACTCATCTCTTCAATGTGATTTTACAAAACTGCACAAGTTTAATGCCTTGAATCCTGGTTTTGGTTAAATGTAGTGTGTTAAAACAACTACACTTGCAAAGGTACCATAGCATAAACCATATATGCAGATGTGTAGGGTATAATATTCCATTTATTACCATTGCTGAAGGTGGGCCATCATGACTTGTGAGGGGCTCTCACCACACATAATGATAATAGCATAAATTACACTCTGCGCATCTGCATACATGATGTGTATATTTTTCTCTCCCTTGACGCTGAGAAAGTGTTTGATGTGGTCCATTGGTCCTTTGTTGAACAGACACTATTGAATTTCGGTTTTGTCCCCCACTTAAGGAAGTGGGTGGTGGTGTTCTGCAAGTGTTCGGTTGCGGTTGAGGGGAGAACATCTGCCGAATTCACGATGGGCAGGGAGATTTGGCAGGGGAGTCCCATCTCCCCGCTTTTATTCGCTCTAATGTTGGAATCCTTGGCTTGTGTGGTGTAGTTACACCACAGAGTTGGAGGGTTCCCTATATCCATTGTGGATGACCAGGAACAACAAATATTGTTGCTGACGACATTCTCCTGCAAGCACAATCCTGACGCTCTTTCAGCTGTTGAGACTCGCAGCGGGAGGCACAAAACCCGGCACGGATTAGCTTTGGGAGCAGCACAGTCAGTGGCCGTGGAGGATGGGCCAAACATCATACTCCAATGGGAGTGGACGTTTAAAGATTTAATCAGGCCCCCAGTTGGAACATCATTGCTGAGGAGGAACAGGCACTGAAGAAAGCCGTAAGGCTGAAACGCGTCTGCCTAGCGTTTCATGGACACAGCAATTCTATGCCATGCGCTGATGTATTGGTAATAAAGTTCCCTCTTTATCACCATGTGTAGATATATATGTGTGTGCGTGTGAGCATACTATATATGTACATTTTTTCAAATAATATATATATAGATATAGATATATCTATATAGATATAGATATATATATAGATAGATATAAATATATATGTATACAAACAAGTTTGCTATCCTCTCTGCCACAAAGGGCGGCGGGCTTCAGTGAGGGCGCAAGACCTCCTAAGTGCAACAAGAGTCCTCTCCTTAACGGCGAAGAAATACTCAAGCCCAAATCCATTTCACGTAGATGATTTATTCCATAAGCAAGTTGTAAGCCAAACGCCCGACGCGTTTCGGTACAGCCGCACCTTGGTCATGGGTCGAGGGAACATTTGTAAATCATAATTACATATAGTGCACAATAAACATAAGTGTAGGACTACATATCCTAAATGCTGCAGTTTAAAGGTGAAAAACAGCGGACATTTTGTAATGGTGAAAGTCAATAAGTATTTCACTTATTATTTTCTGGATACAAAGATGCTGCAAATTATCGTGAAAACTTTGTTCAAATAATAACACAGATCTTTTTATAATGCTGGTTCCTCACTTGGATACCTCATCAGTCCATTGTGTTTGGTCTTTGCTAAAACCAGCAAACAATTCCGCCCCAGTGGGCCAATACTCAAATACGAATATACCTTAATAATTAATCCTTTTTGTATGATTTCAATTCCGCCCAAGTGGGCATACCTATCAAACAACAAAATTAAATCCATTTTACACTGTGTTACCAGTAATGAAAATACCAAATTAATGAATTAAACAGCATTCATGATCCTATATAAGATATTCATAGCTCTTTTGTTTTTCTCCTTCCAGCAAGGTGATATCATCGTCTCCTACAGTAAAACATAAAAAAAAGTGCAATTAATAAAATGTGACTGTTAAAAGCAAACATGGCAAGAGAATCATTTCATTGTAGCGATGGACAGAATTTCAGACACAATAATACAAGAAACCTTATCCCAAATGGACTGATAATTCCTCGTCTTTATTCAACCCTATTGGATGCATGGTACCAAACTTTATGATCTTCCTAGACTCTAAGCGTCTCAATTCCCTTACCCTGTTACCTCCTCTTTCAGTGACGGGAATTCTATCAACTGGGGCAATACGAGTGGTCTTATTGTGTGCAGTCACTACTGGAACCTACATTGGTAAAAACATTGCTTCATTTATTGAAACCACAAGTACCAGCGTGCCGAGCTATTAACTCGCCTGAGAGCCCATCTAGGGCGAAATGGTGGGCGGAGCGCATGCAGTTAATGGCGCATGTGAAGCAAAGAGCAAGTTTGCTGGTCAAACCTTTTCCACTGAAGGAGTGTGTGAGGCTCTGAAACGCGTTTGGAAGATATTTTAGTTTGGACTGGGGAGACCTGTGCGCCGTGAATATATAGGTTGTTACGTGTGTGTGTGTGTGTGCTCACATGTGTGCTCACTCTCCACGCATCTCCACCATTCCAGGAAAATCTCGGACGTCCAGATTGCTGCAAATAATGTAATGGCATGGTAAAAAATGATGCGTTTCGGCTTTATGCCTTGTTCACGCTAGTGTGTATACAAATTTGCCATGATTAAGGTCACCTCCTCGTCTCTGATCAGAAGACGGACTCACCACACCAGTGCCTATACAACATAGCAACTGTTGCGGCCATTTTTAAATAGTACAAATATCATTGTTGGTATATATATAGCGGCCTTAATATAATGGATATCAGTAAATAAACCACATTTTTACCCTGCAATTAAATTATTTGTAGCAATCTGGGCGTCCGAGTTTTTCCTGGAATGGTGGAGATTCATGGAGTGCATATTAAGGAGTATCAGTATCCTACCTCGTACCGCCCGTGACAGCCTGATATACTGTTACCGATAATTGTGGACTGTATAAATATATATCTATCATTCCAAACTCCCACAGCGATCGGCTGAACTGGGACACGGACTCCAGTTGAGTGCTCCTTTTTCTTCTTTATTTAATCAAGCTGTTGCATGGCAAGATGACGCGTTTCGCCCACCTAATGGGCTTGTTCACATCAATATATATATATATATATATATATATATATATATATATATATATATATATATATTGAAAGATTTAAGTTGCGGTCAGTATTGACCTATAGGATGGTCTGATTGGACTTTTGCCACATTGGTAACCATACAAGCATCCTGCCCATGGTATGTCCCTCTCTGTATGTGTGCTGTCTGGAGGGAGTACAGTTACATTTGTCTAAATAGTAATACATACATTTATTCTTTTTTGTTTTGCATCATTTCAGGATGTTTGGGCGCTTCCTTCTCTAAATCCAATATCCTACTCTGTTTGCATTATATCCTTTTCTAATTGCGCCATACCTTCTTGGATATAATTGAGACTGGCACCATGTAGCAACTTTTCGTGGCTTCCCATTTATCAGGCCCCCAATGTATTGCAAAATAAAGATCAAACTTGGTGCAACTGTCTTTCCTAAAGCCCAAATCCTACAGTCTGCACACCCTGAGTCTTGATGTCGGGATACAGTTCGTTTCCCTACCCCCGGCATACAATAACCTGAAGGTGAGTAATTAATTTTCTGCCTATATATCTGCCCTAGATGTTCCACCAAGGAAGACATGATCAGTTTTGCTATAGGATGTAGCCAGAGCCAAAAAAAACCAAAAACATATTAACTATAGTGCATGGTAGATGTGTGGGAGCTGCAGCAGGGAATCTTCCACATGACCTTTAGGGTTGCGCACTGGAGGCCATGCTCAAGGCTGGCTCCTTGGCTGGCCACACTGTTGTATTGTGGTGGCGAGAAAGGAGCACGGAAGAACATGCTTTGAGATACGGGCAAGAGCAAGGGAGGCAGGAAAAGGTATGGTTGGTCTTTTTGAGGTAGGCTTTTCCTTTACACAGCCCCAATCCGAAATGGCGCTGCCCCAATACCATTTACGACAGGTTGGAAAGCTGGCACAGTTTGATTTCCTGTTTCTCCCAAGTATTTAAGGTGGTCCAGTGTTCCTTCAAGGTGCTACAATGTTTACGATTTACTTTTGCCCCCAGGATTATCACCCTTTTGAGATACATTCTAGCCAGTGTGATTGGTGTGCCTTTTATATTCTCAGAACACAGCTACCTTGGATGGCTGCATTCTCTTGATACCTGTGGTGCTGCTTGTGTCTAAGGCAGTTCTCCTGTGTGACTGGCTGATCTTCTGCTAATGCCACTCAGCTATGCGACATCTTCGGGGGGAGGAGGGTTAGGCCTCCGGGCTTTTCCTTTATCAGTAGTGTACTATTGGACACCTCTCCACGGTCACATTTTTTTTTACCACTGGCTGGAAAAGGGATTACTGATGATCAGCCATAAATCAAACCCAAGAGAAGGGGGGTGGGGTGGGGGGGGGGGGGGTGGTAATAGAGACCTCTGTGAGCAAAACTTGAGACAAATGGATGTTTTTCAACGCATTCGATTATATATCCTGTAGGGACACCGGCTGTGCCCCGTGCCTTGTAAAATATATGACTTTGTAACTTTGCATGAAACTTTTTAGCCCCACAGACATTCAAGGGTAATAGTTTTAACTTACCAATTGATCACCCATGACAAAACAACAATGCCTCCGACCAAACACCTCACCCCCCTATAAACACTAAGAAAGAAAATGAGTCTATGGACTACAAACAAACGAAATTGAAGTTGAGATGCAAAAACACTTAACCACCCATCTTCTACAAAGAGGCTTCTGAAGCAAAACAAACAAAAACATACCTTTACAAACCTCAACATCCACTCAGATTCCATGGTGTTAGATTTACAAGGAACATTTATTTCACAAACTCCTCCCCCCACCCACAGTAAGAAACCTTCAGCATATACACTCTGAAAGGGATAGAAAACCACATAATCCTTAACATTAAGGGACACAGTAATTCACTCAAATCCCAACATGTGGGATATAATCTTGACACTTCCAGTATAGCTCCCTGAGGACCAGCGGAGGAGGAATCTGCTCTGGCTCGTGACCACCCGCTTACTCCCATATGAACTGCTATAATTTGGAGAAGGAGGGATCCAGGAGAGGAACAGACTGCCTCAAAGTCCCTCCTTTTTGTGACGCGAGCCTCAGTCTTACCCCTATGCAGGCAGTGCACCTTCCCACCAGGTGCCCCGCCCACCGCCAAGATCCAGACAGCAGCCGTACTCCTTCACCCCGGTTGGTGCCAGTCATGTACACAGGTGACTTCAGGGCTATTCATCTTGATTAACGGAGTGAGCAGTTGTGGCAGCCGGAGCTTCTCACAGCAGAAAGGACATCTGGAACCTGTGAGCTTCTCACAGCAGAATGGACATCTGGCTGGCTCTGGTGCTTGCGGCAGCTGAATGTCTTGTGGAAGGTCCAGTCCGAGTGCTCGGGTGTTGGGCTGCAGGCGAGGTAATGTGCACGAGGGAATCTTCTGAAGGCTTGGCGTTGGTGTGTGTGTTTGGCTCCTCAGTAGTAGGGGGTTTGTTCAGGTGTAAAGACGAGATGGGATTAGGAGAGCAGTACCTGTTGGGAGAGCACCCGTGGGAAAGACATGGAGGGTGTGCTTTTCACACTCTGTTTCAGCGCATGCAGGCGACCCAGCCTCAGGCTGATGCTCCGCAGTAAGCAGGTCATTTTGTGATGTGAATAAGACATTTGTGCTTTGGTCACTAATAATTGCATGTAGGGTCTCGGTGGAGGGAGACTGAGAGTGTGGTGGTTTTGTATTCCTCGTGCAGGTGTTGTGGTTTTAGTTTTATGTCAAACTGTTCATTTTAGGAAGTGGATAAGAGGCTGTGCTCTGGTCCGTAATAAGAGGTTGTAATGAAGTATTAGGTAAGTAATCCCACTTCTCATGTAAATGGGATCACCCGCGGGTGGTCGAGTCCTTCTGTGGAGAGTCCGTGTGTGTGTGTTGTTGTTTTGGTGTAGATGGACTGGGCCGGGAGGTTTGGTTGACTGAGGGAGCCTGTGGCAAGGGGCAGCGGTGGCATCCGGAAGGGCTGTGGGTTTGTTCCTTGATAGTATTTCAGTCTCTGTGTCAGTGTGTAGAATCAGACAATATCAAGGGGCACCGGGACGTACATACATAACTCATAAGCGTAAAAGTTCGGGTAGTAGGAGTGCCTCTTTCAGCACGTGTATGGTACAAGCAGTGCATATGTTATGTTGGTAAAAGGAACCACCAGCAGAGTGCACCATATGGTAGGAAAAACATTTTTAAATACACTTGGATACACTTTTAACTTACTTATTAACGTAAGGTAGGCACAGACACTACATTCCGTTTTATGGCACTCTTAATGCTTGTCTTGTATTTTATCGCAGAATTCTGCTGGTTGTATTGAGAAACTTTTAATCTCTAGCCAGAGGGTATTTTGTTGAATACCAAGCCCACGTGATTCACTTCATTATAACATACCAGTGGTCAGAAAAAGTGTAATATCAATTAATGGCATGGTTACATTTGAGGTGACTGAAAAGAAATCTAAGAGGGCTTTGTTCAAGAATCTAGGACACTTCACATGTGTCTTATTCTGGGGTGTACATCTGTCCATGTGGCAATTAATATATAACCACCTATTACTTGTTGAAGATGTTTCCTAACTGTTTCTCTTGCAGATTTGGCCCATCCACAAGTATCTGCACAGTCTAACTGGGAAAATGACTTAATATATTTCAATATTTCCATAAAAACTATAGATTGCGAATAAAGCTGTAGGGCCGTCATCTACAGGGCTATAGTAAGAGACCAATCCCAAGTAATTTCCCGGTATAATAATATGGGTGAAAATCCACCTGCCTTTGGAGTCTGGCTCATACCAGTTGTAAGCCCTGTATCCCTTATAGAATAATGGCAGTGCCTTTGTGGGTAGTCATTGCACAGGGATACACATCTTTCTAGCGTACTTGCTCCAATGTGTGTTTCCTGCAACATAATAATATTGGCCCCTGTTTTGTTTTGGATATGGAAATATAGAGCCGCACTTCCTGGGAACGGGAAACCCATTCACTTTGATTATACACACCAGTGCTGTGTTTTAGAGATTGTAATCACTTCAGCCTTCTCCAGTGTTACGCTACTCATAAATCAAATTAGCTTTTTGACTGTTTCTTCTTTTTCACGACCCTGCTACCCTTTCAACCCTTCCATCTCACCCTTTGCATAACCTTTTCCTCCTGTCCCCTTCCGATCCTTTTGTTCCACCTTAATGGAGAGTGGTTGGAGCTGAAACCAAGTCACCCACCACAGCATGTAGCCCCCCCCCCCCCCAGGGCCAGAATGCACAGTTTGGCATTCTGTCAGGAAGGAAGCATTGTTAGGCTTCAAACCATTACCCTAGTGAATTCACGTTACCCTCACTCTGCCTATCTGCCAGACGACATTTCTATTTTCTCCTTTCCTTCTTGTCCTCTGAACGCGGCACCCCACTTAAATCTATGCACCTTGTAAAGCTAGGAATTTATATGGGGGACCTACAATCAGTGACCCAGGGTTTGCACTTGTATCTTTCTCCCTTCTTCAACTTCTTGAAAGGTATGGTGCTCCCCCTTTCATTGAACTTTCAGGTCTGCAGTACCCAGTAACTTAGAGGAGATCCCTGAATTCCTGAGCTCTGATATCTGAAATCTCATCTTCTCTTACCTCCTGGTGATATTAAAGGCATACTCTAGAAAAACTGAGAATGTAATCTCAAGTGTTGTAGTGATTCATCTCTTTTCTCTTGCTGGTCTGATTTCTTTAATCAGAAGTCTTGAGAAAACACAGTGGGGGCTCGAAAGGGTACTCAGCGGGCCCATGCAGTACTTAGATGACTTCCAAATGAAGTATTGTCTTCACCTAGGACCAATTCTCGAAGGAGCTGAGCTATGCAGTTAATGACGGTGTTCTACGCTTTACGACCCATAGCAGACGTAGCAGTTATGAATTCTACAATGCAAATGTTTGCCCCGAAACCTCGATTTCATTAGTCTTCAATTTTTCTTTCCTAAACTTTTGATTTTACCATCCTGTCATGCAATTGCAATATATATGAGGAAAATAGCTTTGGACACCGGTTCTCCATAATGGGCACTAGGTTAATATAACGATCTGGTCTTTTCCTACAGCTCATCCACACCTTGAGATGCTAAAGATTGCCCATGTGTATTACTTTGGAAGTTTTAATATCCTTAACTTCTTGGAGTATGCATTTTAAGTGTGACTTAGCAGATAATTCAGGCTGGAGATGGCTCGAGCGAGGCTTCGAAATAGCACTTTCCTTGAGTTTTCCTTTCCTAGTTGAGGAGGTTACGATACCTTGTCCTTTTGATCCTTCTCTTCTTTTCTCTTGCAAAATAGAAGCATCTGAATCATAATCATATCATAATAATCTTAATCATATCTCGAGCCTTGAATCAAAACATACTTGGCATGATCAATCGGCTGCATACTCATTCTTTTTTGCTGCCTCAGCCTAGACTGCATCTCAGGTCCTGCATCGAGACAATGTACCTATGGATTTCTGTAGAAATTCTGGTCTGTCTGTCCCCTTTTCTCCAGCTAACTCTTCTTGGCAAGACTCCGGCAATGTCTAGGTTGTTTTCGAGTGTTCATTCTATCTTCAGAAGTGTCAGTATTAATATTGGTTTAGCCAGCTAGATACACTTCCTGCATAGCCTCTAAAGTAGCCTATTTTTCTCTCTTTATTTTTCTCTGTGTCTTTCCCAGGTAGTGGTCATGTTTACCATTGCACTGCATACCGTTTCTCCTCTTTTTCCATGTGGGATCCCCTCCTACAAACTTTGATGTCTGTGTTCAAGACTAAAAGGAAAGTGTAGTGCATCTGTGAAGAAAGGTATGTCTTTGGTAAAGAAAGAGTTAGTTTTAATGGAGGCAGGTCTGAGACCAAGGCATTTATCATTGATTAAGGTTTCTGATGGGCAATCAGGGGTCATGCTTGTTGTATTTGAGGGTAGTTTATAATTTGCCAAGCAGAAATAGGGTACCTGATGTGTTGCTACATGCATTCTGGAGTCTTATCTATTATGAAGCTCCCTTTGTGTTATATTTGGTGTCGTAATAATCGTGTAGGCTATTGATCTTGAGAAGCAGAGTCACCGCGGGACAGCTGCAGTGTGCAGGAATGTGAGAACAAATTCAGTACATTATTTGCCAGTTTTCAGATTTTCAAAACAAATTGTTGATTTGTTGTCTATATTTGCAGGATCTATACGGCTTGCGGGTGCACAATGATGAGAGCAGAGGCATTGCGTAGCACAACTTGCATTTTTGCCTTTTGAATGCAGTGCCTACATTTGCAGCTCTTCCCTGATCTAGGGAACCAGGGGCACATTACTGTGTCATAGGGCACAAGAAGGCAGGAGCTGCAGGGAAGCCGAGGCCATGCACAGCAATGGTTGAGGGTTATGGAAGCAAGGGACACAGGAATTAAAGTGCACAGGGAAACAAGAGGAATACACAAGTATGGCACTGGGAGGCAGGGAACACAGGGGCTGTGCCAGGGGTCTTCATCATTGTGTCCATAACTGCTCCCCTGAATCTCTCCATCTTTCAAGGACACAGTGAGGTAGGTTGCACAGTGAGGTACAGGCACTCCCAGACAGCCAACAGCACTGCAAGCAAGACTTTACAAAGGGCACTGTGTGGCCTACCGATGCCAGTAACCTAACATCTAAAAATATCTGTTCAGCTTTCAACATAGACGTGTGTGCTTTATCACAAGGCATGCAGTTGATCCAGAACAGGCCTCCAGAATTCCTCCCCCTTTTAAGAGGCAGGGACATGCTCTAGGACTGAGGAAGATCACAATTGCTGTGATCTGATTTACAAGGCGTAGGTTGACAAAAGCACCAAAACCTGCCAAATCGCATATCAATAAATCACAAAGCCCCAACTGATTCTATCTCTTCCAGAAGGACTTGCTGCCTCTAAGATGGGCTGCCTGAGGCTGGAATACTGCAACCTCTGGGCAGGGGGGTATTTGGGGTGTTACACCCCCAAATAAATGCATTCTTGGCTGGGTGGTTGGATCTGGTGGCCTGAGTTGGGTCTGCTCCCTGTATGCTGCCTGTTCTTGTCGTCCCGATACCACTAAGAGGTTTTAACTTGTTAATTATTTTGAATCACAAATTTAAATATATATAGTGACTGGTTTACCAAAAAAGTAGTAAATCTGCTCCCAAAGAAATACTCCTTGAATGGATGCAAATTTACTATTTTTTGTAATTGTCAAACATTGGCAGTATAGGCTTCAGTCTCAGGTTTCAAGGTGTACTACTGGCAATCAAACACCTGAAAAGTATGGGACGAATGGTTATGAATAGTCTAACCACTGGCAATCACTTGGCATAGCATTCCAACCCATTATTTTTTGCCCACTGTGCCAGTTAAGACAGAGGTACTGATTCAGAGTTTGGTTGACAGGGTGGCAGAGAACTTTACGTCAGCCGCCTAGCCTTTACTCTGCTCTCCAAATTTATAGACATTCCCTACCCACGCGGACATCGCTATGTATTGCCGTCATAGTGGTGACGGTTAGTGTAGGAAAAGTTTGATGGACAGCTCTGCCAAACACGACAAAAATAAATGTCTAAAGCAGGAGTTTGTCTTTGAAAAATAAATAACAAGTATGACCCCCCACACTATGGGAGTATTCACCCACACAGTGGTGGTCATTATTTTTTATATTTTAATATTCCTCATCTTCAGAAGCTGTATTTTCTGGCAGTGATAGACAGTTTAAAAAAATCCCTCTGTCTGTCCACTCTAAATAGGATGGACTATTGGATTGCTTACCTCTAAGAAGCTCCTACTCTACCTGACCGTCATTTATAGTTTTCCACTGGCAGAGAAGAGAATTGGTGTAAAACTTGCAGTTTGCCATTGTAACAGTGTACTCTGTCTGCCAAACTCTAAACCAGCCCCATAGGACCACCTAATTCAAATTTGTACTGACGCTGCTGCTCATGGGAACAGTCAATCCTGAACCCTGGTGATCTCACCCACTCACCCTGCGGCCCACTGTTTTTTCATTTTTGGAAATTTGATATTCTCCCCCCTCGAATTTCCCTGACCAGGCTATGCAGCTGTCTCTGGCCACCCCATACAAGACCACTGAACTGCATAAACATTGTCTCTGCAGACAGGGCTTCCTGTAAGAGACTCCATGACCATCTGATCGCAATGGAGACTGCCCTCTGAGCGAGATGCCTAACTTCCAGTATGGATGAAGGATGGTTTGTGACATGAGGGATCATTCCAAGATGAGATTCTGTGGGTGGGGCTTCTTTTTTTGCTTGGTTGGTTGACTGCTTGCATCTTGATGCGTTGTTCCTAAGCTGGGAGTTCCTGCTCCCCAGCTCTGTCTCCTCTCCCCAATGATCTTACTGCGCTTGGTCGTATTTCTGATTGGGCAGGCTCGCTTGTGCTCCAGCGTGTATCCTCCGAATGTTATAACCAAACATGATATCAAACTGCTTTGAACTCTCAGCATCCCTGCCCCAGACCATGCATTAAGACTCGCTGCGGCAGACACTCAAAACCGCCTGACCCCCTGCTACTAAACCTAGACACACAATGCACTAGATGAACACGCTTGCATTCCCTATGTGGTAGTTCACCTGCTACCCATTTGTATAGAGATTTGAATTCTCAAATTATTGACAAATGGGAGTTTATTTATTGATGCTACAAATGGGAGCTCAGATGCGGATGTGAACAGTACTGGAATTGGTAAAAAATGTACTTCAGGACTCATAAATTACGGGTCAAGGTTTGGCAAAGGAAAAATGGTAAAGCCACCAGTCTGACGGTCAACTTATATATTTATTTATTTTTTAAATCTGCTGCAAGGACTTTGGCAAGAAGGAGGACACATGTGAAGGTAAGTCTGTTCTAGCTTTCTTAATTGGCCACCAAGAGGCTGCATTTTAAGTATTTTACAGGATTAAGACTCCTGCTGTATAGATCTTTGTGTGCCCTGCAATTCTGAGGGTATTATAAGCGAAGGAAGATAACCCTAGTGGTTAAAAAAGTTCTGGGAGATTTTGGTGTTCTGCCCAGTCTCAGTGTTCTCTCAGAAAGTAACATAGACAGTTAATGTGAATGTTGAAAAGAACATTGTGTCACATGCAGATCACAGATTTGTATTTTATGTAGCTAGGTAAGTGGGCTACTGCTTTTCACACTGAGATCATTTTGCTATTTCCAGTTCATATGTTGCAATCCTTCTAGTGCAGCACATTGGTTTATTTACCCCAATCACTCTGTTACATTTTATATCCAGACTTTTTGTTTCTACCAACCATTCACTCTTAACCTATAATGTCTATAAGTATGATATGTGATTGCTACACCTTATTACCCTCATTGTCTTATATGACATTTATATGACATTTCCTGTACATGGATTTACATACTTGTATGATTCATTGTGTTAGCGTGTCATGTAAAGCGCTCTTACACTCTACACTGGGGTGAGTAGTGCCATAACAGAATGAAATAAAACAAATTAATCAATGCCATTCAATCATTATTTGTGTAATTACTTATTCATCTGGCGTTCTTACTGTGCATGCACATCTCTTACATGGGAAGGAGGGTGGGGGGGGGGTTGAACAAGGTCAAAACCCTGCCTCTGAGTCCTAGTTTCTCTAAAGTATTTGTGAAGTGATACCCTGTGCGCCTTTGTTCCTTTCCTACGCATTAGTGTTTAGGTGTTCTGCTCGAGACAGATTCCAGCAAGAATTATACTTCAACAGAAGAAGGGCTGATGGCCCTTTAAATCAGGGCTTTGTTTTAGGGCCAGGTGAAAAAGAAGTCCCCCTTGCCCTCTGCAGGTTGCTGCTCCCAACGAATGGAAAGCAGACCACAGGCGGCCTGCTGAATTGTGTCCTGGTGTTGAAAAATTACACCAGGGCAAGTTCAGCATATTACACTGGGTCGGCTAGATCCCAGATCCGACCAGAATTAGCTGCTGGAACTGGGATCTTAAGGGATCTTACTTTCCAGCGCTGGGTAGGTTCCTGGCTGGCTGGGCTCTGGGGCCCAATTAAAAAATGAGCACAGAGTAGGCAGGCTACGACAATACTCTGTGCCATCTCTTAATTCAGTTCTATAGAGGAAAATTGAAAGAGCGCTGCTGCAAAACAGTACGAACATGAATTTAATAAAAACACTTGTGTTTTTCTCTTTTCACTGAACCTGCAGTTTTAATTAAATGCAGACCAAAAAAGGTTGCAGCATATCTAGGAGACAACAGCAAGACAAACTTTGCATTGTATAACCTAAGAGCGCTCCCCAGGGCCCGTCTCTAACTTTGTCTCAGTTTAGTTTAGTTCCCTGCCTCCTTAGTGGTGTAAAGAATCTCCTGAAATAGCTTTATCGGGTACATCTTAGAAGGCCACTGGTATAAGCATCTAGATGTAGTGCCTCGCTTGCCTGCTGGAGTGCTGTTTAATAAGTTTTGAGATAATCTTTTTTGAATGAATTATTGTAAATTATTTTGTTTCTAGAAATATTTAGTCATTACTGCCAGGCCCAACATCACATATTTTGCATAATTTGCAAATCAATTTATTTGATCATATTGAACACAGTTAAAAATGTAGTTCGTGAAAGACCGCTATGCACCAAGCAATGCCTTTTTCTGCAAATCTAGAGACCGAATTGCAGGTGGGATGATTGAAAATCTGGACTGACAGCCCAACTTCCACATTGGATCAAATTGTTTGATCCTTGGCAGACAACTTATGTCACTGTACTTCACTGTCCTTAACTGTCCACCTTTGAAACACAACAAGCAAATCACCTTAGAATTAAGCCTTTTAACATGGATTGACATATAGTTTAACAGAACTCATTTTCATATGGTTACTAGTCATCTATAGTGTGGTTTACAAGGGTGGTCCTTCCATGGCTCAGGACACGCTTTCGCTCTCAAGCTCAAGCCGAGCTCCTGACTCTGCTGTCCCTGTGAATTTGGTGGTTTGCCAAACTGTAACCTACATGACAATGAAGAAACGCGTGCCGGTGCCCTTAGGTAATTGTTCTCTGCAGACTATGCACAAATGTATTCAGTGTTTCAAGAATTTACTTGTAATTCTGGTGTGTATCATAGATACCAAAATAAATGCAATGAAAGAGAATATGGACTCTAACAGTAAGCGTGCAAGGAGAAAGTCCTCACCACTGACTGAAATGTATATACATTCTCCATGGGTACTTACTGACCCGGAACTGCTTGGATTTCACCCTTTGTCTAATTGTGGCCAGGAAGTGTCGTTCTCTCATTCTGTCCCGCCTCATACTGCACGCAGTGTAACGTCAGAATGCGTCTGTAACAAGTATCACGCTGGAGCATTGATATGATTGTCTTAATTCGCAAAGGAAAGAATGTACAGAGTTTTAATTCACAAAGGAAATAATGTACATAGTTTTAATTCGCAAAGGAAAGAATGTACAGAGTTTTAATTCGCAAAGGAAAGAATGTACAGAGTTTTTTATATGCGAGTTGGAGGTTTCTATATATATTATAATTCCTTTTATAAAGGCACCAGGAGAGATGTCAGTGTTTGTTTGTTAAGTTATGCATTGAATTGTTGGCTTCATAAACAAATGACATCTCCGCGCATATGGGTTATATGTTTACTGATTAGCGTTTAAACCCCCAAAAAACCTGTTTTCTTCTGTTTTACCCTCAACAGAAGAGGAAGACGAAAACGGACCAAAATGAACTGGATGTCCAAGAGCTGAGACATTTGAAGGGTGAGTAAAAGCTTCATTCATTTGGCACCAGTTTTCTTATCAAGCTGACGTCATTGGGGTCGAAGAAGCCTTTCATTAGGTCAACATAAGTGATATATGGCAATTACTGATGTATGTGTATGCTTTTGTGACCACACAGCACTCTTCCTCCCAGAAATATGTTTTAAAGAAAGACCTCGTGTGAGGTCCTCAATGCGTACACGTGTCTGTGACACTAATGCAATCCTTGCGTTGGTCAATTTCTTATATCGTGTATAGTATTTGTTGAAGCGCAGGGTCGGAAGTGCTGTACAGAGTGACAAACACAAGGTGCGCAGACGATCAACAGTTTGATTGAGTAGCCAGAGGCATTGAAGAATTTGTCAGAATGAAGTGTTACAACATAGTGCATACGATAGCCATGTACACATATTTACTGCAGGGAGTGTTCATACAATAGTGGATGATGCAGCGGCTGTCTCCCGACCTCCAGGGATAAGCTATGTTTGACATCTTCTGCGGTATACAATCCTTGCTCTGCATAGAACACGCGTATGCATGATACCCCTTGCAATGATAATGCAAGACATGGACTTCCACATTATAGATGTGAGATTTAAACAGGTGAGGCAACTCACTCGCCGTCACCTGAGCGAATATCTGGTCCATGTATCTGGTGTACAAAGGCACTGACGATAAGGTGAAGTTCAAAGCCTTTCCAGACTAACGTTTTATGAGCAGCACCTTTAGAGAAATGAAAAGGGTCTGCTAGGGTTTGCTCATTGGGTGGGCACATTGAATACGGCTTGCACCTTCAACAACTTTCATTCCCCACATCACCTCCTAATCACCCAGTGCCCTCTCTCCACCTTGGACTGTGCATCATATTTCTCCTCTAAGGTCACAAACATATGACCACCGTTGAAACACTCCTAGCAGGACTATCCCACAGTCCTATATTCCACTTCCAGCTGCCACTGACAGCACCAACCAGCCCTCACTGACCGCTCCAGCTGACCTCACACCTGTACTGAAGAATGAAAACCCTTCTCGCCCATCCCCTAACCCTTTCATCCCACAAGTTTTCCACTGTCCTGCTCACTCATCAGACGCCCTCTCCTGTCTGGCGTCTCTCTGCTACTCTCTCTCAGCTTCGGTTGTTACCTTGCGATGCTTCAAATTGTCCAACCTTTACTCCAGAAACCCACTGCAAACCCGTCGAGCAAACTATTATGCCCCGTCCTCTCTCAAAAGCTGAAACCCTTGGTTTTAACTTTCTCGCCACATTTCTTACTTCACTAACTAACCAAGCACTTACTTGGCTTTCCTTCGATCTCTCTAAACCGTGTTCATTGTCATGCTGTTTACCAGTGCCCCACCCGACTACTCTTCCAGTGGATGCGTCTCAAGGCTCAAATCTGGATCCGTTACACTTGTCTCTGATCCCTCTATACTCCACATCCCTTGGTGACATCATCTTTAGTTGGCTTATAATATCATTTATATGCTGATGCCACACAGATGTTCTCCTCCTTCCAACAATCCTTCTCGAGCTCCAGTCCAGAATCTCTGACTCTCCCAGGGCCGGACTGACTACCGGGCGTTTTGGAATTCTGCCGAGCAGGGGGCTGATTTCACTGCGGTGGGGGCTGATTTCGTTCATGGAGACCTGCGTGTACTTCGAAATAATTAAAGCAAAACGAATTTCTTTCAGTACACGCAGGTCCCCATCAACGAAATCAGCCCCCAGCCCAGCAGCATTCCAAAACGCCCGTAGTCAGTCCGGCCCTGGACTCTCCTGCGGTGAATCACTCCTCTAACACAGAAGTTATTCTCTTCATTGCCAAATCGGAATCTTCACATCTGGCAGTTCCATTTCTGTTGCCTCTCAACACACTCACACTAACATATTCGGCCACAAACCCTGACATGCATTTCAATTCTACAGAGCCTCTAGCATCCTACACCACTTCCTTGGCTGCCACCACCAGATCCCAATGTGCAGAAACGATCGCCACATTCACTTGCACTCCACCAAAACACTGCTTAGCACGCGTGTCCTGAGCAAGTTACAGCCTGCCTGGTCATACGTCCTCTACACACACTTCTTCCACAAGAAAAAAATCTGAACTTTGACATAATAACCCTTCATAACAAACAAAGTGCACCCTCCACTCATAACAAACAAAGTGCACCCCAACACCCTATCATTATCACCATATTAGCAGGATATGTGCATAAAACTGGACAACATACAAACTACTACTACAGGAATCAGTGACCTGTACCCAAGCTGGCTAGCTCAGATTTTTCAGGGTACGCACCTATAACAACCTTTGCTCAACTAAGCTGGGATCTCTTAATGCCCATAAACCTCCCTGTGCTGCTTCTTCAGTCTGCTATTTTTATTTAACTAATAGGGCCATACTATTTGAATCGTCTGAACTGGGCTACAACTCTGATCTTCCTGCCTTCAAAACTGCCTCAGAGGCCCACTCATGCATGGAAGTGGGCACACATAATGCTTACTACCCCCAGCACTCCAGGCCCCCTCCATTGTCCAAGTGCAAGTATAGATATGTGCAGTGAGTTCAGCATCAAGGAAAAGAGCTGCAAATAGAGAGTTTGCATTTTTGCAGGAATCTGTTCCTTCGCAGAGATATTGTGTGTTAGAGGCACTAATAACCTGAACGAATACAGATGGATCTGAGTGTGTGAATTAATGAATGATTCTGGCTAATCTGTTTGGCACTGTCTTCCGAATCTGAATTTAATAATGTGCTGGACCTGTAGGAACTGCAGAGTATTTGATTTTCCAAGCTTTAAAAAGATGAAAACATCCCCCTCATCAAAAATGGGTGGTGCCTCTTCCCATGCTAAAATCAGGTTAAATAGGTTAGTCAAATGAATGCTGAGTTCAGCCATAAATAGTTCCAGTGCTTTGATGCCATCTCCAAAAGTGAGAGGGAAAGGGGTGAGTTGGGCTAGGCCAACTCTATATGCAGGGGTGGAGATGTCTCCCAGAGCACCCCTTTGCCTTCCTATTAGAATTCTCTTCATGTATTTGCTCATTGTGTGGACAAACTGATCAAGGGCTCTCTCTGTTTTTACTTAAATAGTAATCTATACACATTTCACTGTGAAATTAACATGTATATTTGTTCCCATTTAATGTCACTTAAAACACCTCCTGTTAAACAGACATGCTCCTATAGTAACTAAAAGTAATGGGTGATCCAGATAACCAGCCTTAAACTGGTGCACCTGTGATTGCACATAAACCTGGTAATGTTTTTATTATGATCAGTGCAATAATCAAGGCGCTGTGAAACAGTACAGGTGAATTTCGTAGCGCATATGATAATCCATTTCCAGCTCAGAACAACAGTGATCATCACCCAATCACAGGAAACCCACATTGCATGTTATCACAACTAAGCCTGGGCAAAGCACTACGCTACGCTCGCGTAGTTTGCGAAGTTCGCGCTACTTCGCACTACGCGAATTGCACGTAGCACAGTGCGAACACGCGTAGCGTAGTGTTGCGTAGTGCTGCGGTCATTTTTTGCTTGCTCGCGGTCCTCAACGTCAAGTTGGCGACCGCGAGCAAGCAAGATGACATCCCGGCGAGACTTTTTCCTTGTTCGCGATCAGCAACATCAAGTTGGCGATCGCGAGCATGGAAAATAAACCTCCCGGCGAGATTCCCAACGCGAGGAGGTCAGGTTTCTCATTGCGAGTGGTCGCTAATGCTTGCGACCGCTCGCGATGAGAAACTATCAGTTCGCGTTGAGAAAGCTGCCGCTCGAGTAAAAATCTACTCGAGCAGCAGAAAACTACAGCTCGCACTGTGCAAGATGCCATTTTCAATGATTGCACATTGCCGGTTGCTTGTCCACACTGTGCAATCATTGAAAACGACATCTGGCACAGTGCGAACAAGGTACTACGCAGTTGGCGAAGTGCTACGCGTAGCTCGCGTAGTGCGAAGTGCCCTTTGCGTAGCTTCGCGAAGAGCTACTTCGCGAACTACGCCCAGGGTTAATCACAACTGAACAATAAAAGGTGCACTAAAGAAAAGCAAGCAGCAGCAGTGGGTAGTGCAAGTCCTGCAAGAATTCATTCCAAAGATCTGTTATGGGGCACCACTGTTACATGGTGTAGTTAAAAACCGAGTTATGGCTCTGGTTAAAATGAGCACAACAAATGAAATTCTCCAGTTATGGTCACCAGCGCACACAACACATGCCACAATTTACATCGCCCACCATGTTTTCTTTACCGTTAGCAATTTGGTGTTTTGTGCATAAAAGGCAGCGAGAGTTGTGGTTTGTGTTGTTTGCCCTGGTAACCATAACTGGCAAATTTCAGTGGTTTTGTCGTTTTGAGCCAGAACCATAACTCAGTTTTAAATATTTTTTTTTTCAAGAGAATTTCACAGTTTTTATGATGTACTTAATTTGTAACCTTCGCTGCACATGGCCTTCCTGTGTGCGCCATCGGGGTTGGATTCAGAGCCTGGCCTTTGGTCAACCCTGCCGCCCAATGTGCCCAACCTGCCACAGTTGCTCAGCATCTGCTGCACACGACCGTTGGGCATTTGCAGTGCGAGTTAGGTGGTCAACCTCTGCAAAAAGCCAAGCGCATCAATGAGTTTGCTTGCATGGCCTGGCATATAACGAGCCCCTGTGTCATACCCACTGTGGGTGGCCAACATATAGGCTGGCCCTTAAAGCGTGGCCTGTGGGCAGGTATTCCTTTTTTTGCTCTTTTTTTGGGGGTAATTTGTGAATCTAGAAAAGGATTTTTGAGTATGAATCAAGCTTACGCCCTGGCTAACTTGAACACAGGGCAAGCTTCATAGACTCATTCTGCTCCATTCATGGACTCTCTGTTCCAAATCCATGAATGGCAGACGGTCTGTGGTACTGATACAGGTGCCGGGGACTCGGCTGCCATTTTAGTTGTCTAGGATTGGTGGATCTCGAAACGGATTTGGGAATCCCGCACCTCAAGGAGTGGCCTTTTAAGGGTCCATGCATTATTTTCTAAAATGCTGGAGAAGCACATGAATCAAAAAATGTTATTGTTTGTTGAAGTGAAGTATCTTCTTCGCCGTTCTCAATCTGACTTTAGGCTGGTCACAGCATGGAATACACCTTGCTGGGAGTCACAAAGGAACTTAGGCTACATCTTGATAGAGGTGGTGCAGCAACGTTGATTTTACTTGATCTCAGTGCCGCATTTGACACTGTATCACACCAGTTGCTTCTGCAAGGACTGGAGGCTATGGATGTTAGAGACTTGGCTTGACCTGGCTAGATTCATTTTTGCAAGATCAGATTTTTCTGGTCTTCGCCACAAACCATACCTCCAGCTCACAACCTGTACCCTCAAGGGTACGCCAGGTGTTGGCTCTCAGTCCTTTGCTATTAAACATTTATGTACGTCCCCTGGCGGACATTGTGGAAAGTTGTGGTCTCTCTCTTTTTTCATATGCAGATGATACCAAGATTATCTTTTTCCTTTCACCTAAGGAAGATGGCAGCTCTGACACCCTGAACATTTGTCTTTTGAAGGTAGCTGCCTGGATAAGCAACAACTCCCCGCAATTAAATGGAGACAAGACAGAAGTTTTATTAGTGGGCAATAACCCTCTTCTTTGGGGAGCTCATCACTGGTCAGACATCCTTGGTACTCCTTCAGTCTCTGTTTCTGTGGTTACAAACTTGAGTTTTTGGCTTGATTATGAGCTTTCAATGAATCGTCAAATTTCGAAGGTAGCCTCCACCTGTTTTGATGTTTTAAGGTGGCTTAGGAAAATTCTTTGGTTACTTTCTGTTATTGCCCAAAAAACAGTAATTCAGGCATTGATTCTGTCTGGATTGGTCTATGGTAACATTCTTCATCTTAGGGCCTCCAATGCCTTACTCAAATGTCAGCAGAGTCTCCAGAAAGCAACAGTGAGATTGGTATTCTATTTCTTCAAAACTTCTTCCCGTCCAATCTTCTCCGAGACCTCCTCTGGTTTCCGGTGGAACAGTGGATCCAGTTTAAAGCATTGTGCTGAATGCACAAAGCTGTGTCAAACTCGGATCCACAGTTTCTAAGATCATTGGTGGCACACTACCATCCCAGCCTTTCTCGCCGATCAAGCAATAGTAATTTCTTTAGTACTTTCTTTGTAGTACCCAGAATCATAAGAACCCGATAGGACGGTCACTCTTTCTCTTATCTGGATCCTAAATTGTGGAATGCTCTACCGGTTTCTGTGAGAACGTGTAAACTACTTCGGTGTTTTTTTGAAACTTCTAATAACCTGGCGCTTCTAAATCTAATTATGTACCATTCTGTTGCCTTCCATACACATGTATGGTGCTGGGAAACCCTGTCTTGTAGGTTTGCGCTCTATAAAACTATATCATAACAGCAATAACATACCGCCGCCGCCATAGAGAGACAGACACTGGGCCACTTCAATAAGCAGAGGTTCTTTGAGGAGAAGCTGGACATCTTCAGTGAAGATGGCCCACTCTGTGCCGAAGGAGAAGAGGATGCTGACTCCCCAAACGTCCCTGTCCACCAGCCCCTGCCTGGAGGTTATCGGCTCTGACTCCTTGGAGCCCAAATAGATGACAGAAGAGGAGGAGGGTGAAGGCAGTCCATCCACCTCACTCCAAAACAGCCCTGCCGTCAAGATGATGCAGAGAATCGTGAGTACTGCTGACACACAAACTAACAAGCCACACAAATGGCAGCATGCCATGGTGCAGCACTACACCCACGGGGGTTGGCATATAGCCCGACACATAAGCCACCACTACTTCAAAGTGCACCACCACCTTTGGGCTCCAGTCAAAATCAAGGTGAGGTGTTGGAGCCAAGATAGGATTCACCCAATACGCTTGACCCCCATCAGCCTACCTTGCTCCTAAAGCACGTAAAGAGACTTTGAAACTGAAATCCTTTTCAGCGCCTCAACCGTGCTGAAATCTCTCGCAGCCCGGAGACCCGCCTCGACAGCCGAACCGAAGAATTCAAGAGGCCGATCCTTGTGAAGCTTCAGCAGAAACGTGACTGGAGACAAAAGACCATTTTCGCCCACCCCCAGACAAGGAACATTTCCACTGGCGCTGGTGCAGTGATCACAAGAAATACAGGCTTGCTTTTGAGGACAGATTCAAACCGGATCCCTCTTTGGGATCCCAGCTCTTGCGCCTAAGAAGGCACTCCTCAAAAAGGCCACCGGCCTTCCACCTCCACCACCATGCAGCCCACCACCACCCGCAACCCCTCCTTCTTGCTTCCCTCTGGGGTCATCACAGTCCCTTTCGGAGACAGGCAGTCCTATTCTCCTGTAGAGGACGTTGATGCCCCCCTGTACACACACCTCACTGACGATCCCTGGGAAGACTATGATGTAGAACCCCCTGGGGACCTCGACCGTGAGCATATCTCCGGGTCATCATATGCACAGCTGCCTAGACATGCACACCACACCTGAAGAAGGTAGAGTCACTTCCCAGGATGAAGCATTCGCTCCAATCCTACCCATGATAAAGGGCGTGCTAAAGGCTGCCCCAGAGACATTCAAGGAAATTGTAAAGTTCTGTGTTGTCACACCCATGACTGAGAAGAATTACAAACACCCTCTGACCGCTTGTATTTTAGTGGGCATGCTCCCCAGATTCCCTGTTGGTTGCCACCACTTGTAAGTGAACAGCAGCATAGGCCACAGGTAAACCCAGCCCCCCCGCCCCCTCATATTCCGGATAAGGAGTTTAGGTGCATTCACGCTGCAGGCTCTATAACCACCCTCCTCAGTTTATAGGAAGAGGTGGAAAAAGATAGTGGCAGAGGGTAATCTTATTTCCTACACCATTCTCCATTATGCCCTTGATGCTTACATCACCTCACAAGCTGCTCAATTGGCCGCACTCCGTGGTACAGCTCAGATTGATCAAAAGTTACTAAAAATGCAGTTACAACTGTTACCACGCAGTGGAAAGGCCCTTGCAAAGGTTGATTGGTCCTCATTTTGTTGCTAATTGCTGTATTTGAGTGTTAAACTGGTACTAATGAGGTGAAACATTTGCCTCCATAGTGTTAAACTGTGTAAAAATGACAAATAAAGGAAGTCATGTTATCACAAAAGGAGCAACATAACCCTAAATCATTTGCTTTTTCTTACTGCAAAATTAGGGAACCCTGCCACATAATTCAGCCCTCCTCTGCCACTTAACTCCAGTAGCCCTGGATATAATTTACTAAAGGCATTTCCTATATTGGCCAATAGATGGCAGTGAGGATGCTGTAGTCCACATGTTGCTGTGTACACAATGTTTATCATGCTTTCTGGTATTGTGTACACATTTCATTCATGCACAGTATTCTGCCTTCAGTTTATGTAAACCTCTCTTTCAACAGATGTAGACCCAAAACACCATGGGTAGTGTGTATGGTACAGTGGCCGCTGCAGCGTAACTAAAGTAGGGGTGAGGGGGTGGGGGTGGATGGGACAGAGAATAATAAATAATAAAAAGAAAAGTACCTGTCAACGCCGGCATCCTTGTGTTCTTCTCTGGCTCTTCTTCTGGCAGTCACTGGGGCACAGGCTCCCCACCCAATCCCGGCGCTGCTCTCAGTAGCACGAGAGCAATGCCAGGATTGGTCTGAGTTGCCTGGTTTGCTGCTCAGACAGTGCCTGGGAGTCTGTGCTGTTTTTTCAACCCGGCTGTACAACACAGCTGGATTGGAGAAACCGAAGTTTCCCACTGGACCTTCGGCTAGTACACAGCTGGGATATTTTCAAGAGAAAACTAAAGACCTGCCTCTTTAACAGCTAATCTAGCTGCCTGTTTGATCCCCCTCTGCCTAATGCTGGGACACTCTGCTGAGTAGCTGTGTGCTTTACAAAACAATATAACATAACATAAGTGCGCATGTCTGTTTGCCGACTGAGGACCGCGTCAAAACTGACATGCGCACTTTACAGTGCACATCACTCCTCCCCATGCCATGGTCCGGCTCCACCCCACCCCTCCCTACACTGGCATCGGCTTAGTAAGTCAGCGGAAAATAAAATAACAGTATTGTTTTATTATCATTTTATTTTTCACTGACTGACTTTACAAGTGGGGCAACGCTCCTCCGCCATTACAGAGGAGCCGCCCCTGGTTTGACATTGCCATGGTTCTGAGCCTTCATTTATGGATGGTACTCCCACTATGGTGGCTACAACCGGGACTCTAGTATGAAATGTTTACTGGAATTGCTCCAGGAATGGGGGAAAAAAACATTTTAGGATTACTTTTGTCGAGAGAGTATTTAAATGACTTATTTACCAATCCTTATTGTGTAATCGGTGTTTATCGCTTTTCTTATCCCTTCTCTTATCCCAGTCATCGGTTAGTATTACTCTGTGCTATTTTTAGACTTTCAACAGAATTAAGGGTTTTCTTCAAAATATCTTTATTGTATTGATATTATAACAAGATGCATTGTCGAAATAAGGATCTCCTATCATACTTCTGTTTAGATCATGTACCACAAAACCCTAGGGGTGGTGATAGGATACAGAGACTAAGGCGTTTAGAATCACGCTACATTATCGATTTACAAAACAAGAATCCACTGGGTCTGAATAGCAGTGAAGAGCTTGCTGTACATTTAGGATAAACTGGTTTACATTGCAAATTCATGATGATTTTCTAATTCTTGTACAAATTTTGCGTTCTGTATTTTATTTCTTTTCGCACACAAAAATGTACTATTGACTGATTAAGTTTATTGAGTCCTGTCGCAGTAGGTAGAGTACTGGCCAATTTGTGGGCATGATTTATGTATGACTCTCCTATGCGGGTGTGTTCCACCTAGTTTGATGTCATGGTATTTTGAGGCAGAAGATTAATGCCCATCTGTGGGCAAAATTGAATTCATGTGATTTTCCTATATAGGAGTGTTCATATGGCATTAAGGATTTACATATTTATGTATTATTATGGAATTATTACGATATTTATTGCATTATTTTCCTTCCTTTTTAGACATTCAAAGATGGCGTAATGATTAGTTGCCTCATGACGAATAGTCTGTTTTTTGTCTCTATACCGGAAATCTTGAATGCACTTTATAAATGTGAAATGGCCGCTGCGTTTCAAAGCAGAAATTGATGAAGGCTAAGTGCCGAAACGCGTCTTTGCTCGGAGTTCAAGTAATAAATCTCTTTGAACTCTCCCCCGTGAGTGCTGTCGTCTATTACGGGTACGATTACCCGATGGAACTGTGAGCTGTATATTCGAAGCGGGAACACCCCCGCTTGGCGTGCACCCGTTCGAGAGTGCAATTGGCTGGTGTTGTGGAGCATTTATATGTATATATATAAACACATCCTGCTTCAACGAAGAAGAGGCATGCACTCGAGGTTTGTAGGGATAAGGCTCATTTATTTTCTTTCTGGTCTCCCTCGACCCCGCATAAGATGAGATACATATATATATGTATATGTCTTGCACTGTTCGTAATAAGACCGCATAAACAATTTCAGCTGGAAACTCTCAATTGAGTACAGGATAGGCAACATTTGAGAAAAAAACAATCTATTCAGGATTGGGATTTGGTGAATCACGTGCCCTGATGAAAATAACGAGTAATGTTAACGCCATAACTTGGCACAAACACCCTAAAACAACCATAAAAGTGCACAGTATTCCTGTTAACTCAACTGAACATCGGGCTCCGCCATAAAATGTATAAGAATTTAATATAAAAATTCTAAAGGTGCAATACAGGATAATCAAAGTGAAAATGCATAAAGTCATTGCAATGAAGGCTGTCAGTAAGAGGGTAATGCAGAAGAATAAAAAAAAAAAAAAATTTTAACCCCCAAATGAACAGCAAAATCATGAAGAAATCGGACAGCATCCCTACATCGGAAAATCATCTGGCTCACCCCCAGAGTTGAGGTTTTTTTAATAAGCAATATTCTAATAGACTAGCATTGAATGTGCAGATTCATCATAGTGTGAGCAAAATGATGACAATTCCTGTAAATGAGAACATTAAAATGAAGAACATCATACAGCCTTACCACCTAAGCACTGTTTCACTCCATGAATAAAGATCCAGCCCCATCTATGCTTATGTCATCTGTAGATGTCTTCACACACTAGTTACAAAACAACATTGTACTATTGTGAAACATTGTACTATTGTGAATGAATGCAATACAGCGAGCAGGTAGAAAAAACCTTGAATGAAAGTTACATTACTGAACCCATGGTACAGAGTGTTCTTCGAGAACAGTGTCATTCGGAAATAAATAAACATGACTTGTTTGAATATGTGCAGCAGAAAAATAAACAGTGAATGTGACATGTTAAAACCTCCATTTTGAACCAGATGGTTTTGAGGCCCGTTAGCTTAAGCCAGGAAAATGCACTTGAACAGGTCCTATCAAATTTGTTCAAAGGCAATGGCATCATATAATTGCACACCTATAAATCCAAGTGTGGATTGTTAATAATGCACAAATAATATTAAATGCACTAAAACCTCTACAAGCCTAACATCAGATTGGATGGTGGATATGCCATTGGTACACCACTGTGTCAAGAACAGTCAAGTAAACGGAGAACCCTTTGTGTATTCAGACCAGTTGCCTCCACCATGTAGTAACAGAGACTATATTTCAACCTAACAGAAAAATAGCCGAAATTGATATTTGCTCTTACGACTGTAAACAGGGGCTGGAATGAATAAACACGCGGACATTCCTTTACATTCAGAGTATACTCCACTTATTTATAGTTACAAGATCCTTGTCACATCCATATCCCTCTTCACTTCGTTTTGTATTTCTCAAAAGGAGTAAACAAATCCTCCTCTTCCCAAGATTTAAAAACAATCCTTGTGATGTAATTACCCATTATAATTAGTCCTGCCTAATAGGTGTTAAGAAGCAGGGCAAGGAGCTGAGTTTGTTTCCCTATTCTGTATCGTGGAGCCTCCGTCGCGGGCGATGGGCAAATTTGAGAATGTCGTAGGTAAGACTTGAGCGCTTAATAAGACCTCTGCCCTGGACTTGTGTATGGCTATAGAGTCTCACTGCTAGTCGAGGAATGCTTTGGTTTACACTTTATATAGCCTGAGAAGTATTTACAAGCTTGCATTATTATGGCTTTTAATAGGTTATCTTCATGCCCAGGAAAGTATGTGGATTTATAATCGAATTAATTGTAGAAGAAAATGGAGACCGTTCCAGACATATCATTCTTGGTTGTGTGTGTGTCACCAACCCCAATCAGTCTGTTGACCTGATTAAAGGATCATAAGAAACTTTGATGTACAAGGTTTAACCCAAGTAATGAGTGTTGGGGATTTGGGGTTGTCCCAATAACCTATCTCTTGCTTCCTAGATTTTGCAGATTAACTATTATGAGGCTCCACCGCCCAGTGTGCCCACAAAACACCTTCAAAAGAGATGTTAAACTCAATAAAATTGTATCTAGTATATGTGATTGACGCCATTACTTAAAATGAGGAATATTCTCTCCCTGCCCTGCTTACATCTTTGTTACTGTATTTGACATTATAAGACCTGTACTCCAAACTCTGTGATAACTCTTTAGTTGAAGCCTCGGTGCCCAGTTTATCAAACAAGCATTCGTTATTCCACTTTTGAGGGAAACTGTTGATCGTAAGGTCTTGAGCAACGTTCGGCATATACCTCTCTTTCCCTTTTCTTCTACTATTCTGGAAACTGAATGGAATAATCAGTTATCTATAATTATAGAAGAGCACAGCATTATTGATCAACATCTAATGAAGTTCCATCCTAAACCAAGATGGTTCTTACTGCAGAATCCAATGATATCCAATGATATTCAGAGGCTACTAATTGAAGGAGGTAGTGCTGCGCTAATTGTGTTAGTTCTGAGTGCTGCAGTTTACTCTTTTTCTTTGTTTAGTCTTCTCCATTGCTTGTACTCACTTGGTATCTGCTACTCTATGCATGCTGGGCTTTCTTTTTTCTTATACAGCACCACACTTGGAGTGTTTTTCTTTCTTCTCTCAGTTCCTCACAACATTCGTTCTTCACTAAGTCCCCTATTTTTTGTTATTTAGTTTACCGCTTGATCTTGTTTGCAGATTTGGCTTTTCATCGATGTCCTATGCACATCATTATTTTTTTTGCTGACCAGATTTACACAATCCCTAATCATGTTCGCACTTGTCTTTCCGTTGTTTACCGTGGATAAAGACCAAAGCCCTAATCTGAATGGACAAGACAGAAATGCTGCTGTATGGCAGCACTCCCTTGATCTGCTCCACACGCTGGTTGCCTCCAAAATTGGGATTAGCATGTACTCCCTCATATTGTGTAAAAATGTAGGTCTCGTTTTTATTTCTCTTACACTTTTGTGAAGCAAATTAATTCGCTCTCCTCTTCCTGTTTCTACTGTTTACGAGTGCTGCGGAAAATTGTTCTGGTGCTTCCACTTGATATCTACAGATCTGTGGTTTAGGGGATCATTCTTTCTCGGATTGATCACTGCAAACTCTCTGTCTTGGTCTCCATGTATTTCTGATATTGCACATTCAGCTAATTCAGCATCTTGCAATCAGATTTTTGCTAAACCTTCCTCAGTGCTGCCCTTTATCTGCTTATCCAGGACCAAACACTGGCTTCCTGTGGACAAACGTCTCATTTTTAAACCTATGTGCATTTGCCGCTGGGCCTTTCTTAACCCTGGTCCTTCCTTAATCTCTTCCAAAATCAAATGGTATGTCCCAAGAGGAAGGCTGCATTCTGCTGAAGGGTCTCTGGCCACTGTTCCTTGTATCACCTTCACCAGCGTGGGAGACTGGGTTTCCACTTTCCTGGAATGCTTTACCCTCAGATTATTGTATGGAACCCGATTACCTTAATTTCCGAAAAGACCTGAAAACCAAGTTATTTTGCGGAGTTTTGGCCTCTACTTTGGCGCCTGAGCACCCTTTTCAGGTTTTCACCGCGCTTTCTAAATTTTCTTCATCATCATCAGTGCGCTCCTCTGTATTATCATGGAGTACAAGTTGTTGGTACCAGGTTTTGATAGGGACTTTTCATCCCCTTCTCAAAGGACTGTTGCTTTGTAGTCATATACAGTCATGACATTAAAAAAAAATCCCACCTTTCAAGAAGTCTGTGCTCAAGAAGTGTTACCTGCCAAAACCACAGCCAATGTAACCATATCAGAGATCTTTAGATGATTGCCCAAAATAGAGGTGTTTTTCCGATAGTCAGAAAAAACGTTTACATTCTCTTTATGTGCGACTGTTGTAAGAAAATGTAATGAATCTATAATTTTGTGCATTATTAACAAATGAGCTAAATACAATTTGTCACTAAATCCCACATAAACTGACAGATTTAATGTGATTACCTTTAACACTCGTTTTTTAATGATATGTAGAGGTGTATTTTCTAATATATATAGATTAGGCCACATTTCTGACAGATTTAATGTGATTACCTTTAACACTCGTTTTTTAATGATATGTAGAGGTGTATTTTCTAATATATATAGATTAGGCCACATTTCTGTGAAAGACACCCTTTTGACGAAGATGTGAGTCATCTGTCAATCACTCTGTGCCTGCCCTGCACCCATCCGATCCCAACAGCACACAGGCATGCTGAAATATGTTAGGATATTTCCATAGTTATTGTAATTCTCTTCATGGTTAACTTTCTGTAGCTCTGAAGTAATTGGGAACATGTTGCATATTTACCATAGCTTCAGTTTCTTCACTGGGACCTATTTGTTCAATTAGTGTGACGCTGTAAATGTATCTTGTTTGTGCAAACATGTCCGGAGGACATTACCATAGATGGTGGTGAATACCTATTCCTGTAGTAGGATAATGCTTTGGTGTTAAGGTAATGTGGTGTTCTTATTGTACTCTGATTTACAGAAGAAATTAAACATTTGCTCTCACGATATAGATTCTACAAAAGTTGTCATTTTCTATGCAAGTATTGTGTAAAAAAACCTCTCGATAATTGAGGGTGAGCCAGAGATTTGGAAAAGATTTACCTGTTCTACTAGGGATGTTTTCTAATTCTTTTTTGATTTTGCTGCCCATTGAGACGTGGAATATTTTGAGATTTTTAGAAACTCTGTATAACTGCTTTTGAGACCTTTCATTGTATTAATTCGGTATCGCTAGTTTTTGAATTGTGTGATAAAAACCCTTTAACTTTTCTTTGATCTAGAACTCAGTTATTAATTGGACTCATTTAATCCTAAATTAATAATGTACTGTATTACGCTTAATTTTGGTGTCTTTGGAGGTGCTGTAATGTGGAAACACATTGACTCATGGAATAGAAGTTTTAGCACGGTCTCTCATCCAGTAAAATGTGGGAAATCTGATTGAGGTAAACTTTGAGGTGTCTCAATTTTGGGTTATCGTTTTGCTCTCACACTGTTCTGCTCTTCGTTACATTTCTGTCTGTATTATTTCACAGTACTGTTTTAATTTAATGCAGTGGACTAATTCTCACCACACCAGGCCAAGGGGGTTGAAAAAATCAGTTTCTTTAAAATGCTACCCAGAATAAAAATCACTGGATGATGGATTTCGCTAGATGTTTTGTTCGTTTTTTTGCAGATTTTTTTGTTTCATTTCGGTTGCCCCCGTGTGTTCTGGTTGCAGTGCTGATGCTACCAAACACAGTTAAATGAACACATACATTAATGCTTTAGTACTGCTTGGTGCCTCGAATGGTTTTATTTACTTGCTAGGAAAGTAGCCAAAGAGGACCCTAGTGTATAATCAAACATACATTTTCAAAGCATGCTTCACACAGCAAACACAAGTCCAGATCAATCAATCAATTAGGGTTTTTAAAGAGCAATTACTCACCCGTGAGGGTCTCAAAGCACTAGCGGGAAGGGGGGCGGCTCCGTTGTGTGCTGGGGTGACCTGAAGAGCCAGGTGAGCGTTGGGCTTGTGTTCTTATGTGTTCTTATGCACACTAGCTGGCCAGTATACCGTTTGACCTGAAAAAATCCTTTATCATGTGCAGTGGACATGTAAGTAATCCATTGATCCCAGGGGGGCTATGCTGGGTGGTCTACAGAACTAGTCAACTTTTGGTGGATGCTGTACCAAGCAATTCACTATGTGTTACTCAAAATGGAGGCTCTGCTGCCAAGACCGACAGCAACACCTCCATGCTTTGAGCCTAGTCTGTGAAGACCCACCCCAGGTAAATCCATCTTGGGGTAATTCTTCTCCGCTGTTCTTTGTCTGCTGCAGTGAATTATCGCTGTGAGACAAGGCCATATGTTTGCACTGGAGTCAGGAGACCGTGCTATGATCACTGACTGTAATGCCCTTGGGTTAAAGGGAGACGGAGGCGTTTCTAAGCAAGAAAACAGATTTCACATTGAATTCTGTTGTTTCAGTGTTTGGTGAATCCACATTTCTCCGGGATGCTCTGCCCATCTACTACCTCCTTCTGACAGTCTGTGATCTTTCGTGCCCTGTTGAACCCTCGCCAAGAGCGGCATGCTGAAACTCACTCCCTTAGGGAAGAGGGGAGACCCATAGATCCAGAAAGTGTACTTTGATGGAGCACATGAACGCCTCCATAACTGTCCTCCATGATGTTTTCAAGCTGAGATCCTGTTTGCTTTGCCCACCTAAAATCTCAATTCAGTCACTTACAAAAGCCACAGGTTCCAACAGTTAGCCTTTGGGCACATGCTGTTTTCAGTGCGCTGATCCAAACTATGGAAAGTGCTTCCTCTGGCCTCTGAAAAGAAACCACTTGGATCTACTCCCATGAAACCCACCCGTGCCTGTGCCTGGCACAAGACCACGCGCCGGTATCATGCTCACACTGAAACAGAATAGCCAGTCTGTACTTTTGAGTTTTAGTGTAAAGTAAACCACCAACCTACTGTGAGGTGTGTCTTTTGTGCCCATGTGAAATGAGAATGGGAGCTGCCAGGGCTAACGGGGAACCCTCCCGCAGTCCCAGGGATCCTCGTTTGCTCTTACCCAACCTACACTGCAACCTTGCACAGTTAATGATCCCTCCAGCCTGGGCAGTCCTGTTCATGGCAGTCTGTCTGCCTCAGCTGGATGCTGTGACTGGCCTGACCCAAGCAAGGGGACGCAGTTGAAACTGGTGGCTGCCAAAGAAAGCGATGACAGGACACATAGGGAAAATAAATGAGATTTTTTTCACACTGTGACTTCATGCTCACTCCTGGGGATGTTTATAAACTATGCTGCAGAGTGAGGATTTCTACCAGGCTTTATCACAGAGGAGAGGAAGACCTGCACTGAGGGATTAGCACAGAAAAAGACAGATATAAATTCACCCCTTCTCCATCACTTGTAAACAGCATCCAGTCGTTCAGCATGTTGCTTCCAGGTTTGAAAGCGAGAGGGGTTGGATTCTCCCATCCTCACCTGCCTGTACTCAGAAACAAACTCTCTTGGTGAACGCTCTGCTGCCCGGTTATGGTATACAGCACATCTGAGGACCACTAAAGACAGGTAATTCAGTGTCCTAAAGTCTCTGCCGTTAACATCACTTTTTACTAGCTGCGGCTGCTGCTCCGCTGAGGTAGAGGAGCATCGCCCCACTGTTTTTCAGCAGCATAAAAAAGGAAAAATAAACTGATAACAACACAATCCTATTATCATTTTATTTTTCCCTGCTGAGACAGTTTTGTGGGGCGGTGCTGGGCTGCTCTGCTCACAGAGAGGGGGAGGAGTGATAGGCACTCTGTAAGTGGGCATGTTTGTGTGGCCCGTTGTCTTGGGCCGGCCAGACAGTCATGCGCACTTACCATGTTCTCCACCAGGCTGTATTTCACAGCCTGGGGTGAGAACATCCACAGGCTCCCAGTCCCTATCTGAGTTCCGAACCACGGTGCTCAGATTAATCACAACATTACTGACAGCTGCGTCATGAGTGGCTTAGTGGAGCCTGTGTGCTTCCTGCTTCCGTTTCTGCCGCACTCGTCGGAAAGAGACGCAGAGAGACGATGGAGGAGAGACACGGTGAAGAGGTAAGTGTATTTTATTTCCACCCCTGATCCGTGTTAGCCGTCACTGCTTACTGGGCCTTGCCAGAAAAAGAAAGAGTGCCGCAAGTGGCGTAGTGACTTTGAGGTTTTATCAACCAGAGGCTCATCCTGTAACTGAAAGATCATCCTGGAGCACTGTTCGTTCATCCCAGCGCAGAAAACTGTGCTCTGGTGATGGTCGATAGCAACAGAACGAACACCATCTTTGTTTTGCATCTCTATGTGTGACAAAGGTCATGAACCACCCTGGCATAAAGTATGATAAAGAAGTGTTGATGGATAGAGACGAAGGAAGCTGACTCTGCAGTACGGCTGCTGATGTGTCTCTCTCTTTACAGATGGGTCATCTTCCGTCCATGTGGGGCCTGAGAACAATAATTCGGGGTCCCAAGAAAGGCACCAGCAGGAATGTGAACGACGAATACAAAAGGAACAGGAAGAGGTAAGAATACAGGCCAAGAATTGTCCGTCACGGGTAGGATCCAGGTCCCCTCATCTCAAATCAGAGAAATACCTTCATTAATCCGCATCAGGGCTGTGACACAGAAATTTTTCAAGAAACACACAAACATCACTAAGTCTGATTCTGACAACTTACTATATAAGTAATTGGTATTGAAGGGAGACCAGTTGGTTGGTCATGGTACTCAAATAATTTTGTATAAAGGGTCCGCGGTGCTTACCGTGGAAGCATACTCGTTCTATGATTTGTGGGCCTTTTTGTATCATGTATTGTGGCTGCAGTTGTAGAGTTGCTACCTGACTTTCCACAGAGCTTTTCTGCCTCTGGTGAAGACGCCAGTTTCCTTGTTTTTTTAGGGTCATTATATCTGCTAAACTTCGAGTTTGGACTGGCCTACATATCGGATCATGGACTATGGAGTAATTCAGTCTGACTCACTGGACACGTACAAAAAATGCACAATCAAACATTGTTTTTAAATGTGTTCACTATACCTTGCTTCATGATGTACCTTTCACTGCAGCACTTACCATCACTTGAATCACTGTTGTAGCACATTCAATTAAAAATATTCTTCTGCCCCTAAATTGATGATATTTGACTAATTCCTCATTGTACTCTTGATACAAATATTTGTATTGCTCCCCTGAACTCAATTTAAAATATGAAATACAGCCATAGGGATCATTGTTATCTTTTGACATCGACATATCCAGGTTCTTCTGTACAATGTCTTTTTTATGGGGTGACGTAGTAGCTGCAGAGACATGACATTTGCGAACTTGGAGCTCTTTGGGGTGGCCGCGCCTGCTCTTTCGCGTTGTCATCGCACTTGCCTGTTTTGGTGGCGCATCTTTGATGCATAATGTTGTGAATGATGCCTCAATGTGCGAAGCCCTGGCCAGTGGTAAATCAGCTCATTTTCCCAGGGTCAGCCTAGCAACAGACTTTATTTCTATTTATATGAGGAATTGTAGTCTCCGTGGGAGCATCTGCAAGTGGACTGTATTTGTAGTATTATCACCTGCTCCAGGTTGACCGCTTTTACATGCTCACTGGCACTGCAAGCAGGCATGAAATGCATCGGGCAGTTTCCTGGAGCTGTGTGGGCTGTGTGTATTTGAAATATTTCCTAATCTGGGTTCACCTGCTGTGCCAAGTATGTGTTCAATGCTTCGACCATGCCCTGAAATGTGCCATCATTTACGGTTTTTAGCAGCTTCAATTGGATTTTAAGCACATTTTCCCGCCTACAGGAGGAGGTGTTTTATGGCCTCATCAGTTTTTTGGTTGCTGCCAGCAACCCCTGCTAGGCATAAGCTCCACGGCGCTGTGATAGTGAATGGGCTTTGTGACCATCTAGGCGCTTTGCATCACCTTTCCTTTGATTTCGGTTTGTTTGGTTGCTGTGGGAGGCTCCTTCTTCGCCCTACTGCCGAAAGTTATTTTATTATCTGAGGTTACATGCCAACATGATTTCCCCAAAAAGGGGCAGGTTTCAAAAATAATCCCACATTATTCTACAGCCAGCAATGGTATTCCAGGTGTGGGCACCATCATGCCTTCACATGCATGCTCCCCGTATGTCACAAAAAACAAAACTATCTATACCAGGGTCAGCAGTGCATGCTTGGTGCAGCTTCACATTCTATGTTGAATCCACCTGCGCTTAGATCTGTGATGCCCCACGTTGGCAACCTGTTTTGTGGTCAAAACATGGCTCCTAAAATTCCACCGGAATGGTTGGTTCCCCCAAACAACCATTACTCCCCCCAGGTGTCACCACCTAATGCTGTGCAAAATGCTGCATTGCAAAAGCCACCAAGTATTCCACTAAAAGTTTGTTACCGTAAGCAGACAAATATACTTCATCCTTGTGAAAAAATGCCTCCCCCATCCCCCCCCCAAAGGCAACCATGGTAAATTGTCTTTAGCCATGCTGTGGCGAGCAATTGTTTTAACCTGCTGTTCAAACACCTGACTGATTCGTTCAACCCTTTCACAGACCTCCCAAATCTCCAGACTCTCCTCTGGATGATATGCAACCATACTATGGCTGGGCTGAGGAATCATTTACCCAGCAAACACAAGGAGATGATGAACGGAGCGCTGAACCTTTTCAGACACTCACCCCCAGTCACAGATCTGGTTTGAATCCATCATAGTTCTTTAGCTCACTTCGCCACCCCAGTTCAGACACAGCTATATGCAAATCAGTCTTGACCCTGTTCCTCATGGGAACAGTCCAGCCTGAACTGCCAAGCCATGTCTTCCCTGGACTGGAAACAAGCATCCTGGGACCGGTTTCGGGCTAACAGCCCTCATTAGCTAGGTTAGCTTGAATCCAGTGGCAAAGTGAGCAAGGGACCTACATCTGGGCATACTCTGCCAACTTAGGGAGAACAAAGCAAACACAAGGAGATGATGGACGGAGCGCTGAAACTTTTCAGACATTCACCCCCAGTCACAGATCTGGGTTGAATCCATCTTCGTTCTTTAGCTCACTTCGCCACCCCAGTTCAGACACAGCTGTATGCATGTATGCAAATCAGTCTTGACCCTGTGCCTCATGGGAACAGTCAAGTCCGAACTGCCAAGTCAGGTCTTCCCTGGACCGGAAACAAGCATCCTGGGACCAGTTTCAGGCTAACAGCCCTCATCATCCAGGTTAGCTTGAATCCAGTGGCAAAGTAAGCAGGGGACCCAGGTCTGGGCTAAAGAACGATGATGGATTCAACTCAGATCTGTGACTGGGGGTGAGTGTTTGAAAAGTTTCAGCGCTCCATCCATCATCTCCTTGTGTTTGCTTTGTTCGCCCTAAGTTGGCAGGGTATGCCCAGACGTGGGTCCCTTGCTCAATTTGCCACTGGATTCAAACTAGCCTGGGTGAGTAACATGAGTAAACTGGTACTTTGTCAGAGGTACACCTGTATCATGGACCAATAATGAAGCTGATGCTACCCAAGAACATATCTACAAGAATGCATATACTGTCGTGATAGGACACCACCTAAAACTACCATTTCTCCTCAGGATCACTTGATCCCCTTTTCCTAGTTGGTCTGTTTTAGAGGGTGGTATGGTGATTACCAAATTCCCCCCTAGCCAGGAGAGATGACTGAGTAAAATTCCACCATGGATGTCCTACTTAGATCTGGCCACAATTTCAGAGACCCTAAAAGCCCTGTAGAATATGATAGACAAGGTTACCTCATACCCAGTCCAGTGTACCTTGTCTAAGACCCTTATGATTTTCTCCAGTTTATCCACATCTATGGGACACCTTTGATCCGGGGTGTACCCCTTCAACCTTTCCCATCCCTTAAAGGCCTGCTTAATCAAACATGAATGTGAATGATCCCAGCCTCCCCCTAATTTGGCAAAGAGGACTTCCACTAAGTGCTGCCTAGGTGAGGCCACAAAACTACCCTGTACCCTCATGTGTTATAGGAAACCCAGCCAGTTATCTAAACAAAAAAGCTGGGCTTAAGGATTGCTTGCGCTGTATGCAATGTAGCTACATTAAGCCCTTTTATAGGCTCCCAGGGTCTTAGGTGCAAGGCTGGCTGCGATTAGATTAGGGATAGTTGTGTTCCAATGTTCCAAAGATGTGCCTGAAAGTGTTTGGGTTCCGCCTCTGCTTGTGGATGGAAGCACCGAAAATCCTGCAGCTTGAGACGAGATAATGCATCAGCAGCATTATTCAAAACACCGGCACATGTTTTTCTTTAAACAAAATGTTATTCTTTAGACAAATCGCGACCAACTCTTTCAGCAACATGATCACCTTCTTGCATTTTGCATGCTGGAAGTTAATAATTTCTACTACGGCCATGTTATCAGACCAAAATGTCACTGATCGATTGCTAAATTGGTCAGTCCAGATCTGCAAGGCCACCAAGATTGGAAACAGTTCTGAAAAGGTGATGTGGTTTACCAACTCTGACTCAAACCAAGCCTGTTCACACCACTTATTGCCCAATATAGTCCCGAAACCAGTGCTGCCTGCTGCATCCATGAACAATCCAAAATTATGACTTGACCGCTAAGGAGTTGGTCACACCATGGAACCATTAAAACTTTTGAGGAATGACAACCAAATCCTATTTCAGGTCTGCTGACAGGCGTATTTTATGATGTTTTTCCTGAAAACCGTACATAGCCTGAGCTATGGAGTGTGGGAAGGGGTGGCCTATTGGTATTATACGTAGAACAAAATTGAGCTGTCCCACCAGTACTTGTAACTGGTGTAAGGTGACATTCTGTACCACCAAACAAGACTCCAGTGAAGCTCTGAAAGCATACACTTTTTCTGCTGGCAGTCTACATTCCCCTTGAATGGAATTTAATTCTATCCCTTGGAAAACCAAGGTTGAAGCCGGGCCAGCAGTTTTTTCAAGGGCCAGGGGTATACCCCGAACTCAGACATTGAATCTTTGAAAGTTGCTAGGGACTTGGTACAATGGTCGGAATCACCCATCCCCAAGAATAGGAAGTCATCCAAATACTGAATGACAAAAGCAGATCCAGATGCCTGAGTAAAGACCCATTCCAGGAATGTGCTGAATTGTTAAAAATAAGCGCAAGAGACTGAGCAGCCCATGGGCATACACCTGTTGTAGTAGAACTTCCCTTGGAACTGAAAACCCAACAAATGATAGTCATCACGGTGGATTGGCAACAAACAAAATGCTGACTCTATATCTGTTTTTGCTAACAGGGCTCCTGGACCTAGCTGTCTTAACAGTTCAAGAGCACCATCTAGGGACGCATATTTGACAGAGGATAGTGCAGGGTTGATGGCGTCTTTAACAGAAGCTCCTCTGGGACTGAAAGATTGTGAATTAGCCTAAATTCCCCAGGATCTTTTTTTGGGAGCCAACCCCAAGGGAGAACAGATGAAATCTGGAAAACGTGGCTTATCAAATGGCCCAGCCACCCCTCCTAATTTGAGCTCTTTGTCGATCTTTCTTTTTGCCACTTCCAACCCCTGGACCAAAGATTGTTGATTCCTGCAACATTGTGGGCCCTGTAAAACCAAAGCACAACCAGAGTACAACTGATGAGCATCATGCTGCCATGGGTACAAATTTAACCAGGGGTCATAAACAGTAGCGAGACCGGGGAGGGATTATCAAACACTGGAGACAGGACTCCTTCATTTCTGTCCACTTTTTTCTTGAACTTCTTAGAGCATTTAAACTGTGGGTGCCCTGCCATCCCACTAAAGGAAACATTGTGCGTACATTTGCAAGACCCCTGTGGTCTGGAACATGCTTTCTTATTATATGCCAACATGCCCTTTCCGCTCTCCCCCTCCCGTCGCCTGGCGAAAGGGCATCTGGCCACTGCCCTCTGGCTTCTTCAACATCATACAGCGGAACCATGCATTTACATACGTTTGATACCAAAACATCCCCGGGTTTGAAGCTTTCTTCAACCTGAATGCTTTATCGTATTCCTCCCAGCAGGACCCCCCAAATTGTGGGTGCATATGAGGATAAGCACCCACTATTTTGTTCATTTAGTAGGAAGTCTGTGGGCCCAACTCGGGGTATTTCTCAAGAAGAACCGACTGATAAATAGTAAAACCCTTAATCCAGTTCATTATTGTCTCCTCAGCTCTGGAGTCTTCCATTTATGTGAGCAGCCTTTAGATTCCTTGGTGTCCTCACCTGGTGGTTTAACCACTGTGAGATCAAACACTTCAACATATGCCCCTTTCCTTATTTTTGCCTTCACGTCTTCAGATAAGTGCGAGCCTAACTGATTCCTAGGAGACAGGACCTGATCAAGGCCACTACTGGTGTTACTTGCCTCCTCACCTTTGTCCCTGTTGCAGACCCACAATTGCCGTGGATGCCCCGGCCAATGGTGTGGTGGGAAGGAGCAGCCCAGACGTCCCTGGCTGTGTACTCACTGGTCCTAGCTGCTGGGTAGAAGCACTGAGGACATTCCGGGAGACTGCCCCGCCCCCAGGTTGAACTTGTGGATTTCCTCCCACTAGGCTGTTTTCGGCTGCCAATGCACCCCCTCCCCAACCGTTATTGCTGGGCCTTGATTGCCCGGTTGTGAAAGCCATGGTGGCACCCCGGATAAACTATTCACAAGGTAATTTTTATCTTAACTTGCCCCGGTCAGCCCCCTATCTGTCACCCTCTCTTCTAGCACTATGACCTCAGGTGAAGACTGACTGGGCGTGGGCGATATCCATGCGTGTGTCTGGTCTGCCCCTGTTGCCGCCCCTCCCTTCATCATTCCCTTCCTTGCTCTCTTTTTAACTGGTGGGAATGCTGCTTTTGGGGGGACCCCCGTCCCGCTTGGGAGCTCCGCACCCACCAGTACGGTAACAGTTAGTACTCCTGTACTAGGCCCTGGTTCTGGACCCGCCTCTTTCCGAGCCAGGGAGGGCCGTGCAGGTTTGCTTTCCTTTTCACCTGTTTCGGGGCTTTTTTAAAACCCTGGCGATGAGATTCGGCCTTCAGAGGTATCTTAACATCCCAATTAAAATGAAGCCCGTTTTAAACAGGGCCTCCACAGAGACGAAAGCAAAAAAAAAAAAAAGTTAAAACCCAAATCTGAGGCAAACCTCACAATTAAGCATAACTCAGCCCCCCGCGCCATAACAAAGCCTGCAGGATTATCTGAGCTGCAACAGAGAGCAACGAAACTAGAATTTGAAGTGATGTTTAACAATTATGTCCTTAAATCACCCCCAGCGCCGTACAAAAAACCTGGAAGTTTATCTGAGTTTCAGCAAAGAATAACAAAGCAATTTCTCACTAATGTGAGTGTTTAGTGCCACCTACTGCCCAAATACGGAACCACCTACTACAACATAAAATATATCGAAAGTTATCAGAGCCCCCAGTGCAAAACAGATGATTAATATAAATAAATAAAAAGACACCTGTAGCAGAAGTCGAGGACCACTCTCACCCGCCCAAGAGCCCAATTGTTGGACTATGCCTGCTCCCCCGGGCCCGCCGCTCCTTACCTCATTCCCTTGCAACGGCGACCTCAAGAACCCGAGGGATCAGACATGGGTCCGGCTGAGCGAGGATTCCCCTGCAAATAACGGGGACTTCCGTCTCCGCAGTCCCCAGGCAGAGGCAACCGTTCGGTCGAATGCAGATGGACAGGGACAAATGCCCAATGAAGAAAAGAGCAGTCCCAGGAGGAAGCAGGCGATGAGCAGAGCAACAAGGTTGTCCAGACGAAAGAAACTCCTCCGTAGTTCGGGGCATCGTGCGACGGCAGTGCTCCAGGGGCAGGCAGGCAGGTGATGATAGATGTTGGTACATTTAACAATTTAAGCGTGTTGTAAACAGGGGCAATTTTAGGATTTTGTGGGTGTGGGGGGGGGGGCAAACTGAAAGTGAAAGTGTGAGGCCCCTCTAATTTACATACAACATGACACATTCAGGGCTGTTTGCAACTCAATAGATGACCCTAAAGCTGCTTTATGCAGACCCCTCCTGGACTGCAGTCCCTCCCTCACAGTCCCCTACAAGCAACTCTTTTTCTCCTCACAAATGGCTGAGGGAGTGAGGGTTGCTTATCTTGTGAGAGGGTAACCTACTGGGTCACTAAACTGTGGGACAATAGCCGCCCTGTAGTCAGGGTTGAACTGGGACATAGAATAGGCCTAGGCACAAAAATAAAAGAGGCCCCCGTTTGCAAACCAGATTTCTCAAAATGTGGCCCACATTTGCCAATCAGGCCAGTTTTTAACTTGTAAAGACACACTGTATAGTTATTTTGTATGGCATGGGAAGTTGCATTCATCAGTGTTTGTTGCAGGCACTGCTTGTTGTACTATCAGGAAAATTAACAGTATATAAACCGGTCCACCTGGCCATAAAACAGGCCCACAAACTGCTAAATAACTGCCCCACACACGGGACTGTCAGACCAGCCCATCAGGCACTGTCTGATAGCCCTATAGGGCAGTTCAACACAGCCCATGGGGCCTCTCTACGGACCGCATGGCAGGACAAACCTACAGAATCTGTCTCCTTGCAACTGGGCCCATAAAACGGTCTCCCCTACCCCAGGTCTCACCGCTCTACACCATGTCTGCGAGGCTCAGAAGAGGGGGGCCTCCCAAGAGCACACTTTCAATGACACCTCTCTCGTAATTGGATGGGCATGGGTCACTAGAAGACTGGTGTGCCGTGGCCAGGCTGTGTCGCACTGGTGCAGGGCTCCATGTTGGTGTTTGGCCCTGGGCAACTGCCCATACTGTCTATGACTAGCGCCGGCCCGTTGGTCAAATAAATGGCTGCCCCACATGAGCCGAGCACTTGCCATACAAACGTACTCAAACATAGAATATGTGATGTTACAACACGATCAAAATGATCGCAGAACATTACATTGCAGTTTTTACAATGCAAGTCATTACAACAACTTGCGCTGGAGGGCGCAGGACTTAGGAATAGTGTGATTTACTATTCCAACATCAGTCTACGTACAGTAGGGAAGGTGTTGGAATAGTAAATCATACTATTCCTTAGGTTAGAGCGCCATCCAGCGCAAGTCGTTGTAACGACTTGCGTTGTTATACCTGCGATGTAAAGGCATTGTGATGCAATGCCCGCGTGGTACTGGATGTTTCCCTCAAACATACTGCATCTCCCGGTGTCCTCCTTCATATGCCATGACACACGTCTGCACACTAGTGATGGTGAGATGCACACCCCATTATGCAGGGGCGATCAGGAGAGCCATGTGGGCTTAGGCAATAGAACCACTAAAGAAGGGACTCACACTCACTGCTGCCAATACAGGCAGAAGACCCTGTGCAGTCATGAGCCCCTTAATTTATATCCTCTGGCTGTGCCCGGCCAGAGAGCGCAGTGTAGTACATCCAGGTTAATTGGTCAAGCTCAATAGCGTCCGGGTGGCTCACTACTTCCCTTTCGCACCTTGCTCTGAATCCACCAACTAGATGCTACACACAAAGTCCTTGACTCTCTGATTTGGCTATGGGTGGGGTGTAGATCATATTGCTGACTTCGGAATCTGTCTGGCCCATCTACCGGATTCATTTCCCCTTGGGACTTGGTTGTGTGCACATCACACCTGATCTGATCATGAGATTGTTCATCAAGCGGTTGTTGGTATGGGGACTTTCTTTTGCTGTGAGGTCTCCAGTCTCCTGGAGCTCTTCCTTCTCATTTCTCTCCTCACCAGGAGTATCCACCTTTTTGAACCAGGCAATGTTTCGGGTTACTGTCTCTTCTTTGCATGCAGTCACTATTGTGCCTTCCACTGATGCCACCTTCCACACACCTGATTCAATTGGTGCCCTGAATTTCCATCCCAGCCAGCGATCCTTCAGGAGCACCTGAACACCTCATCCTAGCCAGCGGTGGGCTGCTTTCCTTTTGATACTTGCCCTTGCAATGTTCCGTACCCGGCTGTTCTAGGTACCATCAGGATCATACTCAGGTAGTGTTCTCTCGAGGTGTACTGGAATTCGAACGCGCCGGTAGACCCTTAGCATGAGAGTACCTGGGGGCCATTGGGTGGGGCAGTGGGGAGTGCCTCTGTAGTCCAGCAAGAAATGATGTACGCTGAGCTCCAGGCTCAGCCCTTCATGTACAGCCATCTGCAAAGCCTTGCTTAATGTCTGCATAAACGCTTCACCACCCCATTCGCATGTGGCCACAGCGGTGTGATTCTACGACGCCATATGCCCAAGTGACGAAGCAGATCCTGGGACTCAGCTCCCTGAAAAGGCAGGCAAGTGTCCATTTTGATCTCCTCTGGAAGGCCGACTAGGGCTAATACTTTCTTCAGTACTGAGGCAACCTTCACAAAAGCAGCCGAGTCATTGAGCTCCACAATGGGGTACTGCGATTGACTATCCATGAGGACCATGGTAGTCTTTCCATTTGTGAAACTGCCAAAATTGAGGCTGACCCTGGTCCAAGTAGTAGTGCAAGATTCCTCTGGTATTATCAGTGCTGGTGCATACGGGCAGCAGGTGACTTTAGATGCTGCACACTGCCTTACGAGGTGATCCACCAAGGCCTCCAACCCAGGGAACCACACCTTTCCTTGTAGTTGAGCTGTGGTTTTTGCCATCCCTTGGTGTCCTCCATGAGCAAGTACAGCCACCTGCTGTGTCAGACTCTTGGGGATGACCAATTTGTGCCCCCTCAGAACGAGACCTTCTAGAGTGGCACTGAGTTCATGAGAGACTTGCTAGAATGGCGTGAGACGTTCTTTATCCAGGCCACTCCAATTCGCATCCTGCAGAAAAGAGTGCCATGACCCTCGTTGCAGTGTTACCAAGACCTTCATTAGCACCGTGCCACCAGCAGTTGCTTTGCTGATCTCAGTGAGACTCAAAGCCCTCGGACAGGCTCCCCTGCTTACCAGCCTTACATATTCCTCCGTTTGGCCGGCATCCTCCTTAAACGGAATGGTCACCCCCACAGATATAAGTGAAAATGTCCATGATGGTTATGACTTCCCTCTCAATCTGGGCATATCTTGCTTCCATTGATGATAATGCTTAGCTTGCGAATGCCAGAGATGCCCACCTTCCACACTCAATGTCTTGTGTGAGCACCCTCCAAGACCCACCAAGCTTGCATCGACAATCCACTCCATTCTTTTCTTGTAGTCAAAATAGGTCATTGTAGTCTTGTTGAGGAGTGCCATCTTCACTATTTGGAGTGCCTCCTCTTCACTAGGTCCCCACACCCACTGGGCATCAGCCTTCGATAGCTTCTTAAGGGGTTCCGCAATGGTTGCCAGCTTGGTGATGAACCGGCCACAATAGGTGGCCTTCTCTACAAAACTGCACACCTCTGTTTCATTGCAAGGTGCTGGGGCCTTTCAGATCGCTGGCAATTTCCTTGGGTCATCTTGAACCCCTCTTGCATGAGAACATAGCTGAAAAGTTCAATGTTCATTTGGAAAAAGGAACAGTTCTCCAGATGGAGGGTGATTCAGTGATCACACAGGCGCTTCAGGGTGGCTCTCAGGCGCTGGTGATGTTCCTGTCGCAGAATATCTGAAAGTTACACGTTAGTGACAGATTGCTTACCTTAGAATTACCCACCGGTGTCAGACTGGATCCGGAAAGTTTTCGTCAGCAGTACCCCTGCACGTCGGAAGGTGGCGTCGTGCGGCTCCGCGTCCCTCGTAGGCGTCGTGATCGCCGGGATGACATCGCGGCAGCTACTTAGATGCAGCCCTCGCACGCTGACATCAGTTCTTTCTTTTTCCGCGCCAGCAAGCGCAGATCCGGAGAGAGCGGTACCCCCAGTCAATTTTTGACTGAATTTTTGGGGACTGTTGTCTCTGTTCTTTGGAGTCTTTGTCTCCTGGTGTATAGGGATGCCCAGTTTCAAGTCTTGCGAGGTTTGTCCCCGCATGATGTCGGTGACGGACCTGCACCGCGAGTGTCTCTACTGCCTGGGGCGTGACCACAACCCGGTGTCATGCCCTAACTGCCGGGCCATGGCTCCGAAGACTTTGCGGGAGTGGTCACTAAAGTTGCTAGAGGTCCGGGTGCCGGCTCCATGCCGTTTAAGATCCCAGTCCCGTGGGTGGTCGAGGGACCGGTCGCGGAGCTGCCACCATCGTTCAACGAAGTCTTTGCACTCGGAGTCAGGTAAGACGAAGCACAAGAAGTCCAAGAAGCGACGTCGCTTTTCGCCTAGACTGTCGCACGACATGGCTGCGGGTGCCGATGGTGCCACCCCTGTGGCTCCGGCGGAGCCTATGCATTTGCCGACGGCCTACCCGGGTCCGTCGGCGACTCCAGCCCAGCTGCAGGAATTCCGGTCTGCCATGGCCAGCCTATTTGGCCCGTCGGGTCCTGCCGGTGCGCCTTTGGGCCCAGCGGGCCCGACTGGGGGTCCTTGCCTTCCTTCGTCAACAGCTCTGGCCCGACGTGGTCGACGGCTCCGGCCTCAGCGCCGCGAGACCCCCGTGGATCCATGCATGGATCCCAGGCGATGTCGGATGACCTTGTGGGACCTCCACCAACATCGACGTCTACGGCACCGCTGCCTGCATCGGCCGGCTCCCTGGCCGACGTCGTCCCTGGCTTCCACCCCGACATGGAGACAGTGCCGGACCGGTGTTGATCGACGCCGATTCTGACGCCGATGGGGAATTTCTATTCCTTGCTCCATCCTCCTTCTTTCCCACCTGCCCAGCAGGTTACAGAGGACGGGGAGGACTGGGAGAGGTCTCAAGACCCTCTCGCAGCCCAATGCGAGTTAGACCCGGACTGGGCAGAGGAATTGGAGGACGCAGGTGATCTGGAATTCTCTCCATAACCTGGGACACTGTCTCCTTCTACCGTGGCTACGGAGGAGGGTGGTACTTATTCAGTGGTGTTGCGTAGGGCGGCTGAGGCTCTCCAACTCAAGCTCGCTACAGTGGCCGTCAGGAATAACCTCCTGGCAGAAGTGCTTTGGCCGGCGGCTTTCTCTGCGGAACCGCTGCTGCCCTTTAATGATGCACTTTCACGTTCTTTTGGGCACCTGGTCCAGGCCCAACACAGGGGCTCCTGTGGATAGAAACCTGGCCAGACGCCATCGCTCCGCCCCGGGCGACCCCATTTTCCTCTCCCAGCACCCTATCCCTGAGAGCTTGGTTGTCCAAGCCTTTGCGTCCCCGAGCGCATTCCCTTCCGCACCACTGGACAGGGAATCCAAGAAACTGGAACAGTTCGGGAAGAAGATTTTTTCTTCTGCCAGTTCAGGGCTGTGGTCTGTGAACATCGCATGCCTCTTGGGCCGTTATTCCCACTCTGTGTGGGATATGATGGCGCAAGTCCTGCCACAATGTCCGGAGGATGCCCGGACACTGCTCTCTCAAGCTATTGCTGAGGACAGAGATGCAGCCAAGTTCACAATTTGTTGTGGCCTTGACACCGCCGACTCGCTGTGCAGAGCGATTTCCACAACAGTGGCGCTACGCCGTCACGCCTGGCTGAGGACGACTGGCTTTTCAGGGGATGTCCAGAACACTCTGATGGACATGCTTTTTGATGGCACTCGCCTTTTTGGCGACAAGGCGGATAGTGCGTTGGAGCGCTTTTAGGACTTGCGAGCTACAGCTAAGTCCTTGGGCCTTTCGGCCACGCGCACTCCATCGGCTTCTGCTTTTCGCTCCTTTCGTGGCCAAGGAAGGGGCGCCCAAACACGTTCATTTCAGAGCCACAGGCCTGTGCAGCACAGTCTCAGTGCAGCTGCGGACGTGGGACCCGCCGAGGTGGGTCACGGGGCCAGCGGGCGGGTCAGTCCACCACCTCCTCTGCCAACACTGCCTCCAAACCTTCCTAGTCCGGTGTTTCAGGCCCATCAAACACCAGTGGGCAGCAGGATTCGCCATCACCTTCCCCACTGGCGCACCATCACTTCGGACAGGTGGGTTTTACAGACCGTCCGAAGGGGCTACTCCCATCCCTTCGAAACTACCCCTCCAGCCATGCCACCTCAGTACCACCGCATGTCGGGAGATCACTTGGCACTTCTCCAGCAGGAAGTTGCGGTCCTCTTGGCCAAGGGGGCCATCGAGCGTGTTCAGACACCAGAAGTGGGTCATGGTTGTTATTCCCACTACTTCCTGGTTCCAAAGAAGGACAAGGGCCTGCGTCCTATCTTAGACCTTTGGAACGTCAATCGCTTCTTCCGGAAGGAGAAGTTCAAGATGCTCACCCTTGCTCAGGTCTTGTCTGCCCTAGACCCGCAAGACTGGATGGTAGCATCAGACTCGCAGGATGCTTACTTTCATATCCCCGTCCTGTCGGCCCACCGGCATTACTTGCAGTTCACGGTAGGCCACGAGCATTTTCAGGTCACCGTGCTCCCTTTTGGCCTTACCAGCACCCCTCAGGTGTTCACGAAAGTGATGGCGGTGGTCGCAGCTCGTCTGCGCTGATGAGAGGTTTAAGTCTTCTCCTATCTTGACGACTGGTTGTTGAAGGCAGGCTCGCCCCAGGCAGTCGTATCTCACCTCCAGACTACGGCCGACCTCCTGCATTTGCTGGGGTTCTCCATCAACGCGACGAAGTCACACTTGAGTCCCTCTCAGAAGCTCCTCTTCATCAGACCGGTTCTGGACACGGCGCAGTTTCGGGTCTATCCTCCCAAACAGCGAGTCCGGGACATTCGAGCTATGATTCCGATCTTTCAGCCCTTGCTCTGGGTTTCGGTCAGGATGACCTTGAGGCTGCTGGGCCTCATGGCCTCCTGCATCCTGCTGATCAATCATGCCATGTGGCATATGCGGGCTCTGCAGTGGGACCTGAAGTTCCAGTGGGCGCAGCATCAGGGGAACCTGTCCGGGTACATCCAGATCTCGGAGGGCACTGCACGACAATTCCAGTGGTGGCTCACAAACCAGCATTGGGTCAGCGGCAGATCCCTAGCCCTTCCCCAACCGGAGCACACAGAGGTGACAGATGCGTCCCTCCTGGGATGGGGTGGCCACATGGGAGAGGCGGAGATCAGAGGCCTTTGGTCTCCGGCGGAGTCCAGGCTCCATATCAACTTTCTGGAGCTCCGGGCGATCCTACTTGCACTGAAGGCATTCCTTCCCTCTGTCAAGGGAAGAGTAGAGCAGGTGTTCAGAGACAACACCACTGCCATGTGGTACTGCAACAAGCAAGGTGGGGTGGGGTTGTGGACCCTATGTCAGGAGGCTCTGTGTCTCTGGACATGGCTGGAACATCAAGGCATTTCCTTGGTGGCTCAACACTTGGCGGGTTCTTTGAACGTCAGGGTGGACAAACTCAGCCGCAGGTGCATGATGGATCATGAATGGCATCTTCACTCGGAGGTGGCGCAAGGTCTCTTTCAACAGTGGGGAGAGCCTTGGTTAGATCTATTCGCCACCGAACAGAACGCGCAATGTCTGCAGTTCTGCCCGTTGAAATTTCCAAGGCGGCACTCGCTCATCGACGCTTTTCGTCGCAAGTGGAGTTGCGGTCTCTTGTACGCCTTTCTGCCTATACCACTTCTGCCCAGAGTGCTGAAGAAGATCAGGCGCAATGGGGCCCAAGTCATTCTTGTGGCTCCGGACTGGGCTCGAAGAGTTTCGTATCCCTAGCTACTCAGTATGAGTGTGGATCCCCCGATCCAACTGCCTCTTTGGGAGGATCTTCAGTCGCAGCAGCAGGGGACGGTCCTCCACCCGAACCTGTCCAGCCTCCACCTCCATGCGTGGAGATTGAGAGGCGACAGTTGATTCCATTTGACTTGCCTCCTGAAGTCTGTGATGTCATTCTGGCAGCCAGCCAGGCGTCCCTCCACTAAATCGGTATATGCCTGCAGGTGGAATAAATTTGTGGCATGGTGCACAGCAAAGGCTGTGGATCCCCTTTCTGCCCCTCTTTCTGAAGTACTCTTGTTCCTTCTCTCTTTAGCCCAGTGAGGTCTTGAGCAGCCACGAAACGCCCATTGGTCGCAAAGGGCTTCAGCCCCCATCGTGTGTGGCAGCCCAGGCTGAGACAGCTTCCCGGGCACACACACAGCCGCACCTGAGTACTTCACTAATCTTTAAAAGACCATTTGCTTGTTAATGATGCTTTGTTGTTTTTCACCCCTTCTTAATGCCCCTGCATCTCCACTCTCCTTATTGCTGGAAGAATTAGCCCCCCCGAAATTTTTCCTAGCCCCCCCGAAATTTGACTCTAGTTGCGCCTCTGGTCTTGAGCCCCTTTATTTATATCCTCAGGCCGTGCCCGGTGGGATGGTGTGGTCAGTGGTGTAGTATAACCAGGTTCATGGGTCAAGCCCAATTGTGGCCGGAGGGCTCACTACACCCAAGTACCAGCCACGTGTCCCGGTGGCGTGTCTATAAGGACTGGACAGCTAATCGCTGGCCCCTCGAAGGCCAGTTCATTTCCAAATAATAAACTGGACTATGTGCTGCGGTAGTTGGCAATTGATTAAAGCCACATCACCCGCTGTCATACTGTAGTCAGTGCCTGCGAATCGATGCAATACCCTGTTTCTTGCAACCACAACAAACCTCCCCTTTTCTTACCACACTGCCTCACCTCCAGCAGCTGAACTGAGCACGTCTTACTACTTTATTTATTGATTCCACTATTTGTATGAAGGTACCTGGCCAATGTTGCGGCTGAAGCAGTGTAAATATTTCTGAAGGACCCCCTAAGACTATATTTGGTCATTTGTTGTGGTAGTCTGCCACCAAGTGGACACGTGCTACAGTGTAAGTAGGACTTTCTAAATTCAATTCGTCACCATGCTTCTGAATGACACTTTGCTGCTCGGTGTGAAACTGACATAACACAAGTTGAAAAGTAATTTTTGTATTGAAGGTCAGCAGTGCGGATAATTGCCTTCTGTTAGTGCTGTTATTTCGACTTCTAAGTAAATTCAAATGTTAAATCTTCATATGACCACTGATATTCTACGCTCAGCTGCCCTTGTTGACCTGTCGCCCTTTGCTTGTGTCTCAGGCGGCGAAGGAAAGGGACGCAGAGATAGCAAGGCGCCTGACAGAGCAAGCCGAGGCCCTGAGAACGGACCATGAGAGCCAATGCAAAGGTAATGATTTAGTTCTGTCAGGGCCGGTATTGTCACCAGGGATGGGAGGAGGATATCTGTGCACACGGCCAGGTCCGGGCACCAAAAGAACAAGCATTGGCATAGCCAATAGGTCTCGCCTTTGGGACCTTATAAGTGTTTAGCCATGGAACGGTTGATGTTGTTGCACCAAGGATATTGTGCTGCATAACTAAATACTTATAAGGTCCCAAAAGCGAGACATATTGGCTATGCCAATGCTTTTTACAATTTGGCATGCCATACATCACGCAATACCATGCATGCATCTTAGGTTGAAAATCATAACCAATGTTCTTTCAACCGTGAATGACAAATAGAGCAGTTACTTAATTGTCTACCTTGAACACACTTTGGGCACCACAAGGGACTCTAAAGTGCTATGTAAATGCAAAGACAATACAATAACACTAACATCACTAACTGGATCTAGATATATGCAAATCAGCCTTAAAACTGCTCCAATCTGAACAGTTCAGCCCAAACTGCCAAGCCAGGTCCTCCCTGAAATAGAACACAAGCAACCCAGGACAGGTTCCGACCTAGTATGGGCTTGTCAGTTCAGGCTGGACAGTTCCCACTGGAGCAGGGTCAAGACTAATTTGCACATAGCTGGGTCCAAACTGAGGTGGCAAGATGTGCAAAATAACAATGGAATGGGATGTGACCCTGAGAAATTACCAGTGACTGAAATTGATTCAAGCATTCTAGCCATCAATTTTTGCATACTTTAATATTTTAAAATGAGCATTGGCAAAACCAATAGGTCTTGCCTTTGAGGCCTATTGGTAAACCCAGTTTGCCTAAGCACAAAAAAACTGAAGTGGGGTAAAACTACATAGCAGGCAGATGAAGAAGCAATGGAGGGTGGGAGGGCAGGAGATTCAGCAAAGGCAAGGTGGGCGCAAAGCAGCAACGGAAGGAGGATAGGTGGGAAAAGCAAAAATGAGTGAGGGTGGGCAGGCAGGCACTAAACCACAACAGAGGAATGGTGAGGAGGCAAGAAGCGGCAAAAGAGGAATGCTAAACAGTGATAATCCTAAGGATTGGGAATTGCCTGGAGACATGACACTGCGTAATGCTGTTGACAGTAATGGTATGGACTAGAGCAACATTCAGTCGTGGACAAAGCGACAGCACAGGTACATCAAAGAGGCGGTATTAGGGTACTGTCTGTGAAACGACTGGAATTAAAGTGAAGTTTTGTTTTAGTTTGTTCATTTTATTTTTTTATATAATTTTATTGCTCTTATAATTTCCTTTCTTTCTCATTAGGAAAAAGGACACGTCCGGTTCCTTTCTTTCAAAAGTCTGCGTATTCCATTATTTCATGTCCTCACTGCTTCTATACTTGCTTAGATAAAGTACAGTGCTGTAGTTTGAGTTTCTGTCAGTTGACCTAGCGTCAGCATTGGCCTTTTAAAACATTAATTAAATCTTAATTTTCACCTTCGATTTGACATTCTCAATTACCAAAAACAATTTCTGGTTTCCTTACATTGACAATCCAGAAGCTACGAGTGTTTCTATCATTCTGTCATCGGGAGAAGATGGGAGGGTGTTCTGAGAGGTGGTGCTTGCAGTGCGCAAACCCTGCAGGCAGTGGCAAGAGGGTTTTGGTTCTAACTGGGCCATCGCCGATAAAGTAGGTGAACAATCGGGCAGCCAAGATCTGGCGTTGCAAGTGTAGGCACGCAAAGAATGGACCCCGATTCGCCTCTGGATTTCACTAAATGACCCAAAAGCGATGCTGCCTGAACCGATGCCTTGTTCGCCCGGTCTCACCTCACTGGCTCTCTTGTGTTGTTTTGCCTTTGCAGAGATTCAGCGGGTACATGATCAGGAAAAGGCCTCCATGGTGGAAGAGTTCCAGACAACGCAGGCGGCGCTCCAGGTCTCTGAGCTGCATCTCAATCCTGAATTATTCCTGATGGAGATGGCGCTCTTTAGCCGAGGGAAATGCTGTAGAAAGATGGGGGACACAACTGAATGCCTCATGATGATTGAGCTGATTTATAGCGTCCACAGCTACTTCTATGTGTGTCTCGGCGCTAGACAATAACTGTACAGATATGACAACAATCAGGCCTACACCAATTCACATTTCCATGCAGGTGGAAGGGGTCCCTAAGACTCAACACACGTTGCACCTTCCCCTTGACGCGTGTAGTTTTAATGGCGCAGTTTTATAACCTTGGATGTGACTGTATTCTAAACGTATGAGAAAAGTTCTGCGCGAGGTGAACCATCAAGCCTTGCAGCAGAAGGTTAAACAAATATACTCAGATTATTATTAATGTTACTTTGGTTGCCAGCTGAGGCTTGCATTTGTGGTTTGAAGTGTGTTTGATGCTGTGAGGCCAATGTGGTAAGGATTCGGTGGCACACAGGAACAGGTCACTCTTGCTAAGATTCGTACACATTCACTCTGCCCCTTAGGGTACGTGTGGCAGGAAGAATTGTAAGCTAGATAGGGTCATGAATTCCTATGTACCACTATTCAGTGCATTGGTAGAGCGCTACTGGGCTGGTTGGTAAGCTGGCACAAGGAACGTAGTTGACTTGGGTCGCTCTTAGGTAGATGGGGTTGGTTTTATAGTTCTAAAAATTCCGGCTTTAGCCAATAGAGGCCAAAGGGTGAAAGCATGAAGAGACATAGGAAAAATGTTTATAATCACAGATGCCCACGGTGTAAAATATCCCATGTGGAGCTGGAAAAATCGAATTGGGCGCAGAATGGGCTGCATAGTTCTTGACGGTTCCCGCAGGCCTTGGAAAGGTTTTGCCAAACCTTTGTGCACAGGCCTGTCACACTGCCACACAGTATGAGAATGTGGCTCAAGGAGTGGGGCAGAGGAGGTAGTCCAGAGTGAGCTGGCCTCTTTCCCAGGGCCTCCATTATGCATTGAGTTACTTCATCCACCCCATTGCTTTGCTGGCTGCTCGCTCAGACTTTGAGCTTGTTGGCCCAGCTCACAGAAGAAAAAGAACTTTCCACAAATCTTTATCCTGTGTTCAAGGTTAGGGACCCTGGACTTTCTTCTCTACCATTAGCCTTAAACTATGTATTCATCTGTGGGACACCTTCTCACACACAGGATATGAAACCCTAGTGTCGCAATCTGCACAACGCAACATTGTCCATGACTGTTCTGCACGGGCAAGATGAGATGTCGGAACGGGTTGGAAAACGGACTCTAAAAACACATGGATCTGTTGGCTTAGTCACAGAAGGGTAGCCTTGATGGGGCTGTTGCATAGCCGCAATGCCATCACTGGCCCAAGGGCTATAGCCTCGCAGGATTAGAGCTCGGTAAATGTTCTCTCTGTATAGTAATGAATTGAACTGCTGGACAAACCATTCAGCACACTCCTTAAGGATGGACCTCCGCCTTCCGAGTCCAGTTTAGCCTGTGTGGTCGTAAATGTCCTCCCACTTAACTGCAAATACATGCCCCTTGCAGGTAGCAAGGCCCAGTACACAGCTCTGCATCCCCTCCAAACCATGTATAATCAGATGGAACTGCAATCATTTAGGGAGTGTGCTCAACAGTGAATTTTTAAGGTTGCAAGATGGAGGACACAGACTCAAGAAAAAGGTTGTAACCATAAACTGCAGCTCCCTCCTCACCTTTCATCAAGCGTAGTGAGCGGTCAGCTGTGCTTCACATTGTGCTGATGGCCCCTCATGGGGCGCTTTATTGGTCAAGACGCCTGAATTAACCTTGGACTGCTTTTCCTTCAGGCACAGCTGGATCTGCTGAATTCACAGGTGCGGTCCTTTCAGGAGAAGATGAAAAGGGTGGAGGCGTCGGTCCTGAATCAAGACTACAAGAGGCACGTCCAGGTGAGCGGGGGGGTGCGTTCATGCCTGCATGTGGATGGCCATTAAGGTGAGCAGGCATGAGAAATGGAGTCAACAGGCACAGGAGTTTAGGTTCGCATATATGATCATTCAGTAGAGTAGGCGTGATCTTTCAGGAGAGTAGATGCATACACTCAGACAGGCTTTGGTACAGACACCAGTGCTTGCTTGACTCAGGAAATGAGTGGAACCTTAGGTGGGAAACATCACAACTCTGACGAGCTCAGGATGGCACCAGTAAAAATTACAAGTAGGCATCATCACAGCTAAGGCAAGTGTCTGCAAGACTTACGCAGGCATCAGAAGCACTTACGCAAGTGTTGGTACAGCTCAGGCGATCTCCGCATCGCTCAAAAAGAGAAAGCTTGGTCAGCTGGCCTCAGTTTTGCAGCTCTTGTTGGTGTTCCAGCACACGGGCCACATAGAACTTTGACAGTGAACTATGACCCGGAATTACACTTCTACTCTGCTGGCCTCCTCCCATGCCCATGATAGGGAAATCACCCCCTTCAGAACTCCCTTCACTTCAAGGCCTGGGTCTCACAAAAAGCTTTGCTAATGTACGGCGTTTCTAGATTGCAGCACGCCTGCAAGTGTCTCTGGGGATGCACGCCACTGCTGACCTGGATCACTGTTTGCTATTACGGAAGGAATTCTGTCCTTTTCTGCAGCGCTTGGCGACTCTCACATCTTTTTGTCTGTGAACCTCAAGCCTGGCCTGCAGTACATCTGTGTGACATCACACCAGCACAGCTCTGCCTGTGCACCTCCATCCAGACACTGCGGAGCCTCAGCTTCCGCGGCATCGATCCTCTGCATCTCTGATCCCATGCCTCTCTCTTCTCCCCCAGGAGTACGGGAGCCCGGGCCAGTTCTGGGAGCAGGAGCTGCAGAGTCTGCACTTTGTCATTGAGATGAAGAACGAGAAGCTGCACGAGCTGGAGAAGAAGCTGCTGAACCTCACTCTGGTGGTATGCATGGGTTCCTTTCCTTACACCCCCTGAGTATCAGTGTCTGTGGAAATATGCCCCTTGAACCTCACTCTGGTGGTATGCATGGGTTCCTTTCCTTACACCCCCTGAGTATCAGTGTCTGTGGAAATATGCCCCTTGAACCTCACTCTGGTGGTATGCATGGGTTCCTTTCCTTACACCCCCAGAGTATCAGTGTCTGTATAAATATGCCCCTTGAACCTCACTCTGGTGGTATGCATGGGTTCCTTTCCTTACACCCCCAGAGTATCAGTGTCTGTATAAATATGCCCCTTGAACCTCACTCTGGTGGTATGCATGGGTTCCTTTCCTTACACCCCCTGAGTATCAGTGTCTGTATAAATATGCCCCTTGAACCTCACTCTGGTGGTATGCATGGGTTCCTTTCCTTACACCCCCTGAGTATCAGTGTCTGTGGAAATATGCCCCTTGAACCTCACTCTGGTGGTACGCATGGGTTCCTTTCCTTACACCCCCTGAGTATCAGTGTCTGTGGAAATATGCCCCTTGAACCTCACTCTGGTGGTACGCATGGGTTCCTTTCCTTACACCCCCTGAGTATCAGTGTCTGTGGAAATATGCCCCTTGAACCTCACTCTGGTGGTATGCATGGGTTCCTTTCCTTACACCCCCAGAGTATCAGTGTCTGTATAAATATGCCCCTTGAACCTCACTCTGGTGGTATGCATGGGTTCCTTTCCTTACACCCCCAGAGTATCAGTGTCTGTATAAATATGCCCCTTGAACCTCACTCTTTGGTATGCATGGGTTCCTTTCCTTACACCCCCTGAGTATCAGTGTCTGTATAAATATGCCCCTTGAACCTCACTCTGGTGGTATGCATGGGTTCCTTTCCTTACACCCCCTGAGTATCAGTGTCTGTATAAATATGCCCCTTGAACCTCACTCTGGTGGTATGCATGGGTTCCTTTCCTTACACCCCCAGAGTATCAGTGTCTGTATAAATATGCCCCTTGAACCTCACTCTGGTGGTATGCATGGGTTCCTTTCCTTACACCCCCAGAGTATCAGTGTCTGTATAAATATGCCCCTTGAACCTCACTCTGGTGGTATGCATGGGTTCCTTTCCTTACACCCCCTGAGTATCAGTGTCTGTGGAAATATGCCCCTTGAACCTCACTCTGGTGGTATGCATGGACAATGAACAACTTGACAATATAACTGCTAAATTATCCCCCAAAAAACATTCCCCCAAGTAAAGTGGTTGTTAGTTTTTATAAATGTATTTCCAATACTGTGTATATTTTGAATAAATACCACAGTATGAATTTTCTTCTTCATTAAATTTCATACTCCTCAAGACTGTATTAGCCTGGCTGCGTCTGTCCTTTTGAGACGAGTAATCGCGTCTTCCATTTTATCTTCTCTTTCTGTGGGACCATTGCAGATGGAGAGAAACCTGTTGCTAGAGGAGAAGGTGTCTGCTCTTCAACAGGACAACGAAAATTTGCATGTTCAGATCCAGAACCACGTGTCCGTCACAAGGTATGAGAAATGTAACTATTTGCGGTCCTTGCAAAGTGGATGGTTGCACCATTGCTTATAGCACACTCCAGCCGGTCATATCCTACTGATAGGACCCTAGATTGCTCATGTCAAGTATCTGGTGACTAGATTTATTTTGCCCTACTGTTTGATGGCAGGTGTGTCTTGTCTTATTGTATGTTGCCCAAGCTGTAAATGAGATGTATTTGGTGCACAGTCTGGTTTTGTGATATGTAGTTTGGTACCCTGACTGTTCATATTGTTTGATACCCAAACTGGTATTCCTTTTGTTTTGCGTCTTTTCGGGGCCCATCTTATTACCCAGAATGATTTTGCCATTGTGTTTTGTGCCCAGAGAAGTTATGTTTTTTTGTGTGGCGCTTAGGCTGGCCATTTCATGTTCAGGACTTAGAGTGGGTAGCATATTGATTTTTTGCTCAGGGGTCATTTCTTTTTGTATGGCGGCGAGAACAGTCGCCTTTAGAACCTTCCAAGTCAGGACGACAAGCTTACCTTAGTCTGTGTGGGGTGGGGGTGGGAAATGAAGCTTCCTGTATTTTGGACTGGTGCAGCCTCGGTAGCTGTGGATCATGATGTCCTTCTGTTTTACAGGCGGATGTCTGAGGAACTGCAGTCCATGCAAGAAGCGCTAGAGCGAGAGACGCTCGCCAGGCAACAGGTTCACCATGAGAAGGAAGAGCTGCTCTATCGGGTTCTTAACAACAAGACGTTGCCAGCCTTTCAGCTTTCTAGTGTGGCAGCCGAGGTGCCACTCCTTGCAACGTAGAAGCCAACCAAAAATGTGAGAGGGTGGCAGAAAGCAATGAAGATCCAGGAATAGCAAAAGACACTCAATGCTAGTCTGAAACTCTGCTGTGCTTGGATCCTCACCGTAGAGTCCAAAACACCTCCAAGAGCTACAGTAATGAGAAAGCGGTATATAGAACTGTGGTTGCGTGTTTTCTTTTAAGAAAGACAGTATTTTGCATCTTGGTTCAGCTAACCAGCACTGACATTTCACTCCTAGGAAGGATCTGCGTAGGAGGAACAGCATGGTGGTCAAAGACACCCTGCCACCTTTTCATCTTAATGGAGTTGGCTGTAGAAATGGGTCCAGTGGTTGCCAAACAACACACAGCATAGAGTGGCGCAATATTTTAATTTACAGTTTGCCATGATTCTCATGGAATGGAAAAACCACGCAACGCATTTGCATGTCTCCTCAGCCCTATCACTCGCCATCAAGATGATTTTGCACGGATCCTTACACTCCAAGCTCAACCTGGTGACACAAGGGAAAAGGAGACATTCCCGAAGCCATGCAGACAATCCTCATTATTGCTGCCATCTTTCTCCATCTGGCGTTCTATATCTTCCTGTTACATGGCTGGACATGCCCGCTACAAGCACTGGCTGGTGCTGGAAGGAGTAGTCATGTTTTCCATAGCGAATCTGTTTAATCACCCACTCCACCCAATGATTCATAAACTGTATTTTTATTCTTTTAAATAAGCTCAAATGTCTCTGACGGACTTCATCACAAAACGTAGGGCGCGTTGTCCAACTCCTTATGTGTCAAGAAATGAAGCAAAGAGACTCTGAAATAAACTGGTTTTATCACCCTGTGGCTGAGGCTTTATCTTCAATGGGTTGGGGGATGTGGGAATTGTGAAACAGTATTACAGACTCTGTCACATAAAGGGTGAGTTTCATAAACGTATAGGGATAATGTGAGCAGAACGATGCATTTGTAGCACGTGTGGCTGTAGATACACATGCTATACATACTCTTGCCATCTAGTGTTGGATCCAGAAGTTTGCAACTTGTTTTTCTTCAAAAAAGTTTGAGTCACAAGACCTTTTCTGACTCATGCTTTTGGTCCTCAGTGTACCAGCACGCGGTCTCCCCCTCAGATTGTTTTCTTCTGACTTGGGCTCATACATAAGGGAACACTGCTCTGGGAATGATGTATTGCACACCAGTTTTCTAAATACTAGCTACTCACACATCTAACCCCGTACACAAAACTAACATTCCTGCCTACCGGAAGATCCTTCATGCAACACCAGGACATCAAACCTGAGGTCTCCGACATTTAGCCTTCGACGCACTGTGCCTCCTTGCTCCAGAGCTTGATTAACCTCGAGTCTTCTCAGTCATCTATTGGAGAAGGCATCTTTTAAATGTCCCTTTGGTCAGGAGCAGCTGTTTACACCCCTGGTGGACCACATGCTCCCACAAAATTACAATTGACATGAACAAGGCAAAGTCCATCCAGAAGCAGGGTGGGCTAATTCTCTTCAGGTTCCTGCACAGTCGGCACACAACAACATTCACCTGTTGATGGAGCACTTGCCAGGAGTGGAGAATAACATTTTGGACCTGCTCAGCAGGTCCCATCAACACGTCCATATGTGGGAACTCCACCCACAAGTCCTTCAGAAGTAATCTAATCGGTGGTGCTCCCTGACCATAAACTTGTTTTCAACTTTTGAAAATGCAGAATGCAAAATCTTCACCTCCAGGTATTCACACGCACAGTCCATGGGCAAAGCACTACAGAAGAGCTAGCTGCACCAACCTGGACAAAGCGGTCCTGGTATTCAGCACTCCTAGAGATGTTATTCAATCCCACTAGAAGTTACAGCTGAGTTCGGACTTTCTAACTCGGCAAAGAGGCCAGCTCAGACACCCAGATTCCAGACAGCTGAACCTCGTGATCTGGCACCCATGTTCCTAGAGTTCGGCTATCTCAAACTTTCAGAGGAAAGCATACTTATATTGTTAGAGGAGCAAAAGCCTACTACTCGTGCCTGTTATGCAGTCATCTGAAACACATTTATATACTAGTGTATCTCCAAGCAGTTAAACCCTTTTAAGAAGGTTGTCTGTAACCTTCTACACCTATAAAGGGCAGCCTTACACTTCCATACGCTTACACTCAATCACAGTAGCAGTGGACCTACAAAACGGACAACACTCATTGTTTTAAGGTTGCCGTCATTAAGGCCTTTATGGTGTTTCTTAAGAGGTTCTGTGTGGAACCTCAATGTGGTCCTCACACAACTCAGCCCTTACACTCATGCGACCTACAGTTCTTGACTTGGAAGTGAGCCTTTAGCCCTGGATAAATTTGTGTTACGCCACCAAAATTAGCGTGATTTCAGTAATTTTGCATTCCTCGGGTTATGTGAAAGTGCCAAAATTATGCTGTAACACCACATTGCATAATATAAGGCTACAAATTTACCATGAATGCTCTGTTCATGATGAAAACTTACAGCGAATGATGAATTGAGAATGCCTGTTGTTCTCATTGCTTTTATTTTTTGCATTTACACAAAATACATCCTCACGTCCAAAGTGTTCATGAGGACGATTTTCCCAATGAAATACAACACTAAATTCCAATTTTGCATTTAACATATTTAAGCATAATTTTGTGGTGATTTTGCATAACTGTGCAAAAGCAAATTATGCAAATTTCACACATTCCTAGTAGCCTTATTGGCTGCAATCACCTCCCTCAGATGTGTTAGTTAGCTTTAGACTTTTACAATACAGGAATCTTTCATCTAGGTTCACAAAGATAGGGTAGTCCTTCATACCGACCTCAAATTGCTGCAAACATTTGCCTAATCTTTTTACATGAGCCAGACCATTGACTTGCCAGTCTTTTTCCTGCAACCAGAGACTGTAGAAAGTGCCCTTCACACCCTAGAGGTTAAAATGGCACTCATGTACAATATTGATAGAACTAAGACAGTCTTACAGTCCAGTTCTTTTTTGTAGCTTTTGCCAAACCCCACAGAGGTAGATCCCTTTCTAAAGCAGGTATTGCATGATGGATCATCAAGTGCATTCAGACTTTTTATGCTAAGGCCAAGTGCACGCTCCCTGTGCCCCCTAGAGCTCACTCCAAACACCAAAAGGAGCCCCCTTAGCTTTTCTAAGTAATATGCCTTTAGCAGATATCTGCAAAGCAATATTGCATAGGCTTTCTAGCATGTCAGCACGCTCTAATTGGCCAAGCTGTCCGAAGAACACGGTTTCAAACCTCTCTGTCATCTGCTCGCTAACTTTGAAGAGGAACTGCTTTACAATTAACTTAAAGCATGTGTGTCTACAGCCACACATGCTACAAATGGAAAATGTTGCTTAGCCTATTACCATCTATTTGTAGCCTTTAGTGCTGTAGATTCACGTGTGCCCACCGTCCTCCCCAGAAGCTAGCGATGCTGACAAATGTCCTCTGCCCTTTTCATTCCCTTTAGTATTCACAGGATACTCCATCTCTGTCTTTGACACTACTCAACCGCTGAGTGGAAAACAATCTGATGTGGAGCCAGCATGCTGGTGCATTGTGGACCAAGAGTGGAGTCACAACACGTCTTGTGACTCAAACTCCTTCGAAGAAAAACAAGTTGCAATCATCCGGGTCCAACACTAGGTGAGAGGAACATACAGAGCATGTGAATCTATAGCTCTACAAGTTATGAACAAATGGTGACAGGGTAATATTTTCCACATGGCGTATAATACATAAAGCACCATTAAACGTGATGGACCACCTGTAATCGAAGAGTTCTCCTTTAAATGAATCCCTAACACTTGTAGCATAGAACTGTGATTAACTAGTGATATTCTTTGTTTTCCATGAGACACCGGGAGTTGCCAATCAAACTAAAAAGTACTTTATTGGCAAGGTATCTGTATTGGCTACATGGGTTCTGGGTAGCCATTCTCCTAAGTCTCGACAGCAGAGGCACAGAGCTGGCCATACCAATTATGTGCTTTAAAATCCCCACCAAAATGTGAGCGTAGGACCCAGCGATAGGGTGACTAGGAAATAACCAGTGGACTACAAGAGCACTTTACAAGCCAAATGCTGTTCCCCATGCCTCCTGTGCATGACCACAGCCTTGCCCATCAGGCACTGTGTGCAGGAATATTGGGCAGAGGGTGTTCTCAAAGCCCCTGACTTGTGCTGTTGACCTCTCACGATGCATTGAGGTGCATAAACATTGTGCATAGCCACAAACACTGTGGGCTAAGGTGTTGGCATGGAACAGCTCGGCTGGCTCACAAATTGACAGAAAGATACAGGCCACGGCCACTGGATACTCAGGGCACCCTCATTAGTAGGGGCAACAGGCAGGGCTAGCAGGTATGTGGCCAAAGTCCATGTCATATATCCCTGGGAGCTGGCGGGCGATTTATGGGACGCAGGTCATGACCCAAAGATACCCACAAGGGCCCGTAATATTTAGATTTTGGATTCATTCCTTAACACCCCATCAACTGACATATTTGTAAGGGAATATATATATCTGCTTTAAGTTGCATTTGCCACTAATTTGGTAATGGATGACAGAAACGGTGCATAGATGGGTTACAGCTTGTGTTTTTCTAGACTGATGCACAGTTTTGTTTGTCATTTTTCTAGGGAAATCTTACTTTGACAAGAACCTTAGAAAATATTTTTAGCAACATCTCTGCACCTTGGATAATCCTTGAGGACATACCTCATACTTCCTGTTTCCCTGCTATCACACTTGATGCAAAGGCTTGCCTCTTTGGATTTCCACCTCTTTGCGGTGACCTGTTTCCAGCTCCATTTTGTGGGCGCCTCGGGCCATATCATACATACAGCGCATTTTCCTTGTTTGCACCGGGTGACCTTTTAAAAGGTGTGCCTGGCGCAAACAAGGAAAATGTGCCGCATTACGATGAATGTGCTGCACACAGGGCAGCCACGAACTCCCGCTGCTCTGGGGCCAGGGTATTCACTTGAAAAAGGGAGTGTCTGCTTTGAAGCTGCTCCATGTTTCACTGTGAAGGCGGCAACCCACCTGTACTCTCAGGCGGGTGCAGTCACTCACCTGCAAGGGGATGTCTGGGGGGGGGGGTCCATGGGACCCCCTTTACACCCTTCAGAGGTCTGCCTTCAGGGGGCACACTGAGGTTGCGCACTGTCAGTGTGCCTCCTGGCAGCTTCTTTACCTCTGCGCCCACATCTGTCATACGGCGGCCATGCCCCCATGCAAATGAGGAAACACCATCGGATGATGGCGCTGGCGCTTTATGTGCGCTAGGTCTATCGGAATAACAGAAAGCATCTGCGGCCCCTTCAGAAATATCAAAGTGCCCCGGGGGCGTGCAAAGCAGGAGCAAACGCCCGTTGGGCCACCGAGACACTTCTGTAATACAGCCTCTGGTCTCTTACCAGTGTGCATCTGCATGTTGGACCCTTGAAAGAGGTTAGATAGTCTTGGAACAGTACAGTGCTCTGTCGTGGCTGTAAGGTGACAACATGGCGCTGCATAAAACTCCCAAAGATGGTCTGCTGGGGTGTAGTGCCAGTGCAGGGATTTATAACACTGCAGACTGGCTTTTCTCTGTAGCTGCCTTCGCTGTGGGTGCTGTTGCTATCATGGTCGTTTAGTGCTTGCTGAGGGATGAAACTGTGTTGGAGTTAATCAGATATTATTTAAATACCCTCAGATTTCTACCAGTGGCCAGGGCAGGGGCAGGCTGCACAGCTTCAAGTTTTCTGACCTGACTTTCAGAGTGTGGCACCTTTAAGTGAAACTCGAGTGCACCAAGTTCCACGCTTCTCGGCCCCAAACCAAATTCAAATAATTACAATTAGTGGGCCAATGTGTAGGTTTTTGCTAATATTTATTTAGCTTCATCTGTAACAAGTTGAATAATACACGTGTAAAGTATTAATTGTAAAATATAGAAGTTATACAGACATCATTGCATCTAGACAATAATTGTTGATATATATATTTTAATCCTTTTTTTAGGGCTCTTGCACCATGAGGATCACACTTCACAGTCAGTTGAGTAGAATAAGGTACAGATGTAACCATAATAAAGCTGAACACAATTAGGTCAGTAACTTTGCACAGTACTCTTGGGAGTGAATGGAATACATGTTCAACCAGGTGTGCACGGAAGAAGTGGGCATTACTCACCTGTGTTTCCATGTTATATATGTGGTGTACATACATTTTGACATGAGGGAATCTTTTGCAAAATATCAACTGCGCTTTAATGCTTTTTTCCCCCCAGATAGTATTACCTTTGGTGGTATCCCTGCCCTGACCCCCCACTATAATGGGGGTGTTTTCTCAATTAGACTCCTGCTCTTGATAGGAGCAAATCTCTCGTGTCCAGGGTAGGAGTGCACCTTACAGATGTTTGCGAATGCTCACAGGCCTGCATGCTCATAAATGTTCACCAACTTTGTAAGGAACCCCCTACAAGGAGCCCCATCCCCACTCTATGCACATTTGATCAGCTGTAGGCATTCTGGGGTAAAATGATGGCAAGGAACTCGTGAGTTTAAAGTCATAAACCAAGTCATGTGCACGCCATCATGGGTTGCAAGTGCCTTTGTGCCTCGAGCACAGTTAGTAGAGACAGATTACCTCTGGTTTAGGAAAGCCATCAAAATGGGCTGGATCCCAAATTCTAAAGTGAGCTCTGACCCAAAGCAGTTGTTGTTGTTCTGTACATCGGGCAGCGCAGGGATGGCCACTTGCTGCTGAACACCGCTCTGGTAAATACCTCATAACACAACAGCCGCCATAGTCCAGAAACGTGGTACAAGTGAAAAACAGGGCAAATGTTATTTGCACAACTTTGCTGCATGTGTAAGAACACAACATGGCACACATGTATTTCACGCTATTTTTACTGTAGTTACAAAACACAAAATAAGGAAAGTATGTTTTGTCCACTCATCAAATGTAGAAGATGGGACTAAGTCTCAAGCAGAACATCAATTTGACATTTTTTTCAGAATTAGCAAATCAGTGCAGATCAATATACTCTTATATTTGAAGGAATATTGGTTAGGATGCATTTGTTAGAATTTCTATTGCACTTCCAAAATAATTTAGAAGCAATGAATGTTTAGCAGTGTGCCCACAATCCATTCCTCCAATTCTACCCTGGTGCAAAATATCTCTTTGTTGCACAGCAACTCTGGCATGCATTTCACTTGTGAAACGTTAGTGTTTTATGGCCTAAGGTGCGCTAATTCTATAAGCGTTTTGTAATGGGACAGAGATTATTTTTGATGCCCAAAATATATTATTCTTAGATGTTCTTCTCCTGATATGGATTTTAACAGTGATTCCAGGTCACAGAAACCATGAATCTGGAAGCGTCAAAGGAAGAAACGCAACTCTTGGTCTGCCATGCGTTTGTAATCCAGCTGGAAGTTTATCGACTCAGCCGAAGCGGCCTGACACTGCAGAGTGTGCAGCGCCCCCTTGAGTGAGTATAATATATATGGGTGAGAGGACGGGCTCTGGGGCCACTGTTTGCCCAATGCTAGACCCTGATGCAAACAAACCAGGGGAGCTCCCGATAGGTCCGGGTGGAAGCACAGACCGGTGCTCCAGTGACATCTAGGGCTCAGTGTTGGTATTGCGTGCCTGTGGCCGCCCACCGACTAACAGGGCCTACGGTATGAAACGTTAAAACCCAGGTCACAAACAGTGCAGTCCGCGGATTTTGCACACCAATGATCGCATCTGAGACTTTTTTGTGGGTGCAATGCGACTGAAATGCAACTAATTAGCTGAATTTGAAGACGCTCATTCTCGGGCGATCACTGAGACTTCTGCCTCATTACTATGCAGGGTGCATTCAGACGCCCTCCTGCAAAAGCTGCAAATGCAGGGATTGATTGATGGCAGGCCTCCCAACATGCATCTGCATTTCTTTCATGCTTACATTTTTAAACTCTTACCTTTTTCCTTGAAAGGGACAGGGGCTGCTTTAAGAAATAAGTCGGCGTGCATGGAGTGATATGGGGGACGGGGATAAGCATGCAGCGGTCCTCTCAACCAGAGCCTGCTACCCTCACGGCCAAGAGCCACAATTCACAAGGTCAAATGACACCCCATGTCTGGTGTGAGTATCAGTTCAATTGCAGTCACATATTGAAGCATTTCATTGAAACATGCCATGAGGAGGGAGACGCCACTTTCACACATCTTTGGCCCTCAAAATAAGTTTGCTTGATTTTTGGTGTGCAGATACCGGGGGTCTCGAATCTGTGATTCTGGCCTGTACCCACGCACCAAAATCCAGCAACTTTGATTCCCAGAATGGTGAAAAACAACACCGACCCAAGAATACTGAGACTTTTCTAAACCCTGGGTTTCCCCTGATGCTCAGAACTGGTGGAAGATGTCAGCTGGAGGGCCGGTGGGTCTTGAGGTTGAGGGGTAAGAGGTTAGGACAGTGTAAGCCGAGGAAACACTTTCTGTGTTCTGCTAACAGCCCACCCCCACTAGCTCCCGTGGCACTGAGGAGGTTGGTCAAGACCTGGTCTATGCTCCCGCCTGCTACCACTGCCCGAGTCCAGCAGCGTTTTGATTGTGTGCAGGTTTGCACGTGCTGAAACCAGCCCAGTGTCTGTGGACTCACAATTACCTGGACCAGAGGCACTGGGCTACCTGCAGTGGCCCAGAGCAGTTTCCCACCCAGAGATAACAATCTGGGAGGAATACAGCAACTTGTAACAACTAATTGTTTGCCTTGCACAGCACTTTTTAGTGCATTACAACATACCTTTTTGTGGTCGCTAAGCCTTTGCTTTTGCAACTCGTCTGCTTTGTGACTGCAAACTGTTTGTATATCAGGCCCCAGTTGGACTCCCACATTGTCGAAGCTCCTGTAGTGAGCAGCAGCTGGTACAGGAGGAACACCCGCTGTCCAGTCATCACATGAAGGCACTGGCTGAGGCCCCGGAGGGAGCAGATTGACACTGATGCAGCAGTGGTAGCCAGTTGATGTTCACATTACGATTTTGAAATCTTTTTAACATAACCGAACTGTAGCTGTGACAGTGAGGGTTCTTGGATGTGGAATGCCTGGCTGCTGCCAATGGTGTGCACTGTCCTATTTCCCAGAGTTCTTGCATTACGCAGTGCGCGCCGCCCTGCGAGTAGGAGCAGCAGCCGCAGCAGCAAGGGGCAGCACGGTGACATGGGTAGACACAGTTGTGGTGCCCTGTAGGTTCTGGGCACGGCAGGTGTAGGTGCCCTCATCCACAGCCCGTACCCCATCAACGCTGAGGCTGCTCTCCGACTCCTGCACCATCTGCCCCCCACGGCGCACCAGGTTTGCGCTCTCGCGTACGTATGGAGGGCGTCCAATCTGAGGAGGAAAAGGAAAGATAGATCCAGGATTAGTGAGCAATGGAAGAGCATTACTTTATCTTAACCTGGTGAGCCCAGCATAGTCAATACTCTTGGTAGGAAATCGACCCTACAAGTAACTTGTTAACCCTTAGCAGTGTTTATAGCATGTATAGGAATGCCATAAGACATTTTAACTCAAACCACACCAAATGCTGCTAGAGTGCAACAGTACCATGTCCATGCGATGTGAGAGTGTGAGAACTGCGACAATAACACAGGGGCAGTTACATTCATCTCTACAGTACACTGATATTACCAGGTACATTGGGGGCCGCAATATAGATGTGCCGCGGGGGCGCAACAGACGTTCGCACCCGCTGTGCATGCCCTGGGGCAGTTTGGTTTTACAGAAGGGGTTGCAGATGCTCGTGCACCCCCTTCTGTAATACTGAAAGCGCTAGTGCACATACAGTGCCAGTACTTCTTCAAGAGGGTGTTCCCTCATTTGCGTGGCCCCATGCAAATGAGGGAATCCTTTTGCCTCTGCGCCTGCGCTCTTTTACAGATGTGGGTTCATAGGCAAAGAAGCTATCAGGAGGCGCACTAACAATATGCCACCTACAAGGTGGCGCACTGTCAGTGTGCCCTCTAATTGCAGCCCTCTGGAAGGGGAAATCGAGGAAAATGCGCTGTTTGTATAATATGGCCCAAGGAAGAGAAGGGCTACACCTCCAACTTCATCTGCCGCTTATTCTAGGGCGAGCTCATTCTATATGTGGCATTTCCTCAGCATAGGCATACTCAGGTGACCAGGTAGGAGCTCTGGTTGTTCCCTAGGTGCAGGGGACCCTGAGAAATCACGAGGGTGGGCTCTGGGGGATGCTGCTTAACTAAATTGATCACTAGCTCCGGGTACATTTAAGCCAGGAACATCCCATCTTTTGCCCTGTTACGCAGCTGTTGTGGCAATTGTGGACAGACCATCATTTTGTAGGTTGTGTGATGTGTGTGACATCATACTGATGCCCCGGGGAGGGTTCAGGCACACAATATGCATAGACTGGAGCTTTCTTCCCTTAAAGCGATCGGGTGGGCAGCCTCTCTCAGGAGGATAAGGTACATAATGATCCCTTTGACAAGGCCTCAGTGAGCGGCAGGCGTCCTTTACTAGTGGTCCTATGAATAGCGAGGACCTGCTGATGGGGTTCTTTTCAGCCCGCAGCCCCACAGCAGGAGGATACCCAAGCGGCGGCATGTTAATTCTCATTCTTTGGGATCTTGACACATTTTCGAGTATCGGGGTATATTTTGTCTACTGGACTCTCATTACTGGGACTGCTTTAGAACACCTCAATATCAGCTGCCAGTTCACTCTGTTTAGGATAAGGATTGTTTGATATTTTTGCCAAGAACTGTTTTCCATGTTATCTGTGCCATCACAGCTCCCATCATTTCCCCACTGGCCCATCTGGTGTCAGGCTGGGTCCATGCGGCCTTTGCTTCACCTGCTCTCCAACTATCTTGCCACGGCTGGCATCATACTTAAGCAGCTACTAAATGCAGCACCGTGAACCTTACAGCACACCTTCGAAGTGTGCTAAGTGGGTGGAACTTTGGGAAAACTGCAAAGGAGTTAATTTACCTCAGATACTCTCCTGAACTCTGTGTGTGTATGTATGTATGTGTGTGTGTGTATATATATACGCGATTATCTAGTTATGGTAATACCTATGAGTTATTTCATATGATGTGAAAAATACTATCAGGATAACACATTGACATTATGTGGTTATTAGGTTTGGCAGGGTATATATCTGTAACATTGAAGGAAATGTATGTTTTCTATGTCCATTAATTGATGCACTAGCACTTGCACTTTAAAAAGAGCGGTCATCAGCCAAAGTGTTGTCATGTGATCAAGGGCGGGATCGCCCGAAACGCGTAATGGCGGAGAATGGCTAATAAATAACTGCACGAATAAGATTGGGTCTGCGCTCGTTTGTTTTCCAACCAAGGGAAGAGTGAAGGCGAGTGGAGGTGATATATATATATATATATATATATATATATATATATATATCCAATCCAAAAATTCTTTATTTCGGCCATATAGACCATAAAAGATGCAATGAAAACATTACAAACATTAAAACATTATTTTAAAACACATTTAAGTAGAGTCCGCTCTCCCAGCGAGGAGTGATTTAAAATTGCATTAGAAAGTACAAGGGGCTTCAGAGGATTTTTTCTTTCTGATCAACCATATGGCCATAAGAAATTTGGAAACAGCGAACACAATGTGGCCCAGGGTGCTAGTTTTCAAAATCCTGTATGCCTGTGCATACTCTCTGAACCCCAGGTTCTTACAGAGCGGTGCTATCCAGTATTTTCTGGGCCTTTGGTATGCAGGGCACACAAACAAGATGTGGGGGTCATCTTCCACATGGTTGTTACAGCAGGGACATGTTTTATCGCCCCCATTTGTCCACTTGGAGGTGTATGAATTAATAGGTAGTATGCTAAGCCTCCATTGAACATACAGTTTCCTCGCCAGGATGGGAAAGATAAAATCCATAAAAGGTTCAAAAACATAAGAATTTTTGGATTCTAAAAATCGCAAAGTTAGGGTGCCGCTATTTTGAGCGTCCATCAAGTGAGCAAGGGACCTGGCTTTGTAGATTTGTGCCAGGGCTTTGCGCAAGATTGTTTGGCAGCCTCGCGCGGGGTCCTCCCACAGGACACAGAGATTGATGGCAGACAGTTCATTTTCCACAAAGGTGAGCCAGGGGATTTTGCCGCTGCAGTTTAAACTCATGACATGGGTGAGATCCTCCCTATAATGATGAAGTTCGTCTGTAGACCAGAGCCTGTGCCAGAACTTCACTGGCTTTGACACAAGCTCCTCTGCAATAGGGGGGAGACCCATGTCCATTCTCAGAGGCTGAAGTGGCGTGGCACTTGAAAGGGCTAGAAGGCGCCTTAAAAAACTATTTTCCACTGTTGATAAGCCCTTCAACGCTTTGTATCCCCATAGCTCACTGCCATACATGGCCGCAGCCTTGGCCTGGGTCTTGTAAGTTTCAAGGGCCGGGCTTATGGGCTTGAAGGAAGAAGTATTAGCCACTTTCAGGATTGCACCCGACAGTTGGGATAATTTGGCCTTAGATCGTACTATCTGTCGGTCCCATGCTAAATTTTCCTGCAGTGTTACCCCCAGATATATGAAGGTGGACACCCTCTCAAGGCTGGCGGTCCCCAGGGTGGGATTGGGCCTAGTTTTGGTTGGTGGATTGAAGATCATGAACTTGGTCTTTTCTGTGTTCACCTCCAACCCATGCTGATGACAGAAAAGACCAAATCCATCCAGGATCCTCTGGATCCCCATGGGGGATTTTGAAAGGAGGAGGGTGTCGTCGGCAAACATGATTGCCGGTACCTTCCTACCTGCCAAACAGGGGGCGTCGTTGTCCTTGACGTTTTCCAGGTGTGAGATGACGTTGTTAATGAATAAGCAAAACAGGGTCGGTGCCAAGACACAACCCTGCCTCACACCTCGACGGACAGGAAACCTGGATGAAAGTTTGCCATCTTTCCCACACCTGACTTGAGCATAGTTGTTCTCATGCAGCCTGGCTAAGATGTTAAGTAGCTGGGGGGAATTCCTAACTTTTCCAGCACCTCCCAAAGTTTCCTGCGCGGGACTAGGTCAAAGGCTGACCTCAGATCCACGAAGACCATGTACAATCTCCCCCCCTCGATCCTCACCGTCTTCCAGTAGAGGAGAACGAGGCGGAAGATCTGGTCCATGGTCGACGTGTTTTTCCTGAAGCCAGCCTGCAGGGGACTCATGATGTCATTTTCCTCCACCCAGTCTAATAGATGGTTCAAAATAAGGCGCGTAAAAAGCTTTTGGGGAACATCTATCAGGCTAATAGGCCTGTAGTTTGCCGGACTCAAAGGGGACCCTTTCTTGTAAATCGGAACTATTTCAGCCCCTAGCCAAGAGGAAGGGACCGCCATACCTCCCAAAATAGCATTAAAAAGAACAAGAAAGTACGGGGCCCAGATGTCAGGGTGGTATCTGAACAGATCACCGGGTAGCTTATCCAACCCCGGTGCCTTCCCCAGCGCTAGGCGCTCCAGTGCTAGCTTCACCTCCCCCAAGGAAAATTCCAAGGCCACATCTGGAAGGCAGGGGGACTCCACCACCATCCCTTCCGGCCAGAGAGTGGTATCTTGATATAGTGTCCCAAAGTGGGCCTCCCAAATAGAGGGGGCAATATTGGGTTCTACTGCGGATAGCAGATCCCCTGTTCCATTGTTTACCAGAGCCCAAAATTTTCTAGAGTCTTTGGATTTGAGGGCTTCAGTCAGTTCATGCCAGTGGTTCCAATCCCACTCTGCCCTTGCGTTGGCCAGTGCTAACTTGTACCCCCTCCTAAGGGCTGCAATCTTCACCTTATCACTACCCTCTTTAATTGCGGAAAGAAGCTCAGACTTAGTTTTCCTGCAGGTGGAGGTGTACCAAGTCGGAGCGCGAGTCTTTTTCCTTCTAGTGGGCAGGGCCGGATTGAAGACATCTGCAAGGTCCCTCACTAAGGCCTGGTGAATGCCAAATAGTCTCTCATTGTAGTCAGAGGGTCTTGGTTGATTGATGAGAGCATCCACCTCCTGGAACCTGGGGAGTGCTATGCCATAGAGGTTATTTATAGCTTCTTCTTTATCAACTAGCTTCCCCCATTTCACCCGGTGCCTGCTTGTAGTGAGTAGTAGGTCTCCCTGGTCGACTCCAGAATCGGTAGTTAGCAGCCCTATAGCAGGGGCTGGGTGCTGGATCTCCAACAAAAGGGAATTGTGGTCACTGTCTGTCCTCGGGATCACTCTAAAATCTTGAACTTTGGGCCACAGGGAAATATCTATAAAAATGTAGTCCAACCTTGACTCATGGCCCTTTTTGTTGAAAGTACACACCGAAGGAGTGTCAGAGGGGGTGCGTCCGTTACACGCCCTCAATGCAAAGTTCAGAGTGAGAGAGGTAAGTTGTACTGCCAACGGAGACCAAGCTTTGGGGTGAGGTGAGGAGGAAGGTGGGACTCCCCAGTGGTCATCCTCGGCAGTAAAGGCACCCTCCATTAGACCTTCCAGGGGTTCAAAGTGGCAGTTGAAATCTCCTCCCATCACTATTTTCAAGTCACCTGGCAGTTGCCCTAGAAAAGATGAAAGATCAACTAGGATTGGGGATTCCTTGCCCACAGCGACTGGTCGAGAGTAGACGTTAACAATAGCCCATGTACTTTTACCAGGCCATCTGAGGAGCACACACTGAATGTCCTGTGAAAGTGTATCCATTCTTTCCACCTGACACCCAATGTGGCTCGCCACCCAGATTGCTAAACCTCCCGAGGGTCTCCCCCTCCCATTCGACTTTGCCGGGATTTCAAAAATGTCATATCCCCTCCTAAGCTGTGGTGCCCTAGCCCATGTCTCCTGGAAGAGGAGGATGTCACTTTTACTGACCAAAGTTTCCCACTCCGGGGTATCCACCTTACTTGAGATGCCAGCTACATTCCAGGAAAGGATAGTCAGGCCTGGACCTTGAAATTGCGGACCTGCTTCACTTGGTGCAGACGGGATGTCATGTGCAAAATTACCCAGGTCACCCAAACCAGTAGTAATGGGCGACTGGGTGGGTAATTCAACAAGCTCCACCAATTGCGTTGTAAGAACAGTTGGTGTGTTTGGTGGATCCTCATCTAAAACTTGGATGCTTCCCAGGGCGGTCCCCCCCTCATTTGCAGGGGCCAGGGACCTTTTTTCATTTACGGGAACAGATGTACCTTCCCCCCTGAGTGTAGACCCATAGGCAGAATTTACTGGGTGTTGTGGAGTGTCCCCCCTTATTGGTCAATCTACTTGGTCCAAGCAGGAGAATCTATTCTGATGGACAAAATTGCCATGGGCGGGCAGTGTGTTGTGCTTGGGACTGTACCGTGAACCATCTACGGCGAAGCCCACTCTGGTCCAACTCTGTTCCCTCCCCACTACTAAGTTGGAAACATTTGGGTAGAAGTGTGAGAGGGACACTAATTCTATGTTGGACTTATCCGGCCTTACCAGCCAGTTATATATATATATATATATCAGCGTGCCGGAAGGCAAGGTCACCAGAGTTCAGAGCGGCATTGTGCAACAGCGGTTGTGTACTCCGTCTGTTTTTAACTGCATTCTTGTTTTTATCCATTTTAAATCAATTTCGTTACCTGGCACTTTCCTTCGGGCCAGTCCCCGTTCCACCGCAGCTGAGTGCTGATTGCGTGGAGGGGGCGTGGCTCCGTCCACAATACTATCACTTCCGTTTGGGGCACAATACTTAATCTGTATGTGTGTCCGGACGCGCCGCTGGCGCGCCAAAGGCAAGCCCATCTGCGCCTGTCCGCAGCCAGTTCGCGACCAGCGCCAGCCATGCTATCCGTTAGCTGAAAAACGAGGCAATCCAGTGGCCTAGACACGAGCTCTTGGCCCTGAACGTTAAAACCTGCACTAAGGCACATGGCTTCAATCTGGCATTTGATGTGTCCCTCAGCATGTGCACGGAGTGTAATTGGGCGCTGGGAGGTGCGGGAGCTCACAAGGGCACAATAAATGCAAAAAGAGAGCAGAGTATGCCAGACGAACAGATTAGGGCATGCCTGATTAACTGCAGATCCCTGCCAAGGCATGCTGGGGATTTGTGGTTTCTTCTGGCAGAGATGGAGTATGAGATCATGTTCCTGACAGAAACATGGTTGAAGGATGATACTCTTGCAGCTGTGGCACTTGCTATTCCACCCAGTTTTAAAATATGCTGCGCGACTAGGGAAGGAGAAAAAAAGAGTAGGAGGAGTAGCGATTATTCTTAAGGATGCCTGGGAGATTGCTTGATCAGCATTGTTGAATATGGATGTGATAGAAGGCCTTCATTTTTGCATTAAGATGAACCCTACAACCTCCTTCACCGGCCTGTTAATATATAGACCTCCTGACTGCCTACAAAATATTCACCTAGAATCCTGCAACTATATCGCGCAGAAATCTCTTTTATTCTCCAATTTTACAGTACTTGGGGATTTTAATTTACACGTCAATGACCCTTCCTGCGTACAAGCCATGCAGGTAGTTTCCTCTCTTGAAGGAGCCAATTTACCCCAACTGGTCTATCATCCCAGTCACAAAGCGGGGCATAGCCTGGATCTGGTTTTCTCCAATATCCCATGTCTGAAAATCAAAGCCCAGAGTCAGGTGGTGTGGTCTGACTATTACCTAGTGCCTTTCTCCTTTAACCTGGCTAAACCCCATCTGCCGGATAGCTCTGGATACTTCTTAAAGAGAAATTGGAAGAAGCTGACGGAAGAGTTTTTAGGACCTGTGTTGTGGGCCAGCCAACCTACACTATCTAAGGACCCAAATGCAGATGCCGCGACCCATCATAATTGGATTGAGGATGTAGTAGAGTCCACTGTTCCAGACAAAATCATGAAATCTTTTAGGAAATCTCCATCTGCCCCTTGGTTCTCGGAGTTGCTAGGGACTATGAAAAGCAGATGTAAGCGCCTTGTGAGACAGTGGAAAGCAGACTATGATAGCACAGCCAAAACAATATATAAAAAAAATCGCTGAAGAATTGTATAAATCAATGAAGGAAGGTAGGAGAGATTATATTGTTCAATGTATTGAGAAAGCCGATAAATTTGACAAAGCCATTTTCAAGGTTGTAAACGCTTTCCTTAAACCTCGTGAGTTGATGACTGACGCACAACTCTCGGTGGCCTTATGTGAGAAAATATCAGATTTTTTTTTTACAACAAAATCCGTAAGGTCTACAATTCTTTCTCAGCAATAGTTGATATGGTCAAATCAGACGTAATGATTAGAAAAGCTCCTAGGTTTTTTTTCTCAGCACTCACTCTGATATCACAGGAGGAGGCACTGGCGGTGATCCTGGGCTGTAAATCAGGTTCACCGGAGGACCCATGTCCTCCGAAACTACGGAAAGAGCTGGCTAACTCCTCCATCCAGGTGCTGTCTGAAACATGGAACACCTCCCTCACTACCGGCATCTTCCCTGATTTATGGAAGCACGCCACCCTCCTCCCCCTTAAGAAGAAATCCAATGTTGATTCAAGTGAACTGAATAATTACAGACCAATCTCTCTGCTACCTGCTCCAGCTAAGATGCTTGAAAAGATGGTGCAGAGACAATTGGCTAATTTTATCGATAGACACGAAATCCTGCATGACACCCAATCTGGCTTCCGCGCTGGTTTCAGCACAGGGACAGCGTTGATAGGGGTGTCAGATTCAGTCAGGATGGTGCTGGATTCAGGGGCATCAGCTATGCTGGTGCTCCTGGATCTTTCAGCAGCATTTGATACGGTGGACCACTCCATTTTGGTTTGGCGCCTCTCGGACATGGGGATAGAGGGCACAGTCTTGATGTGGCTAAAATCTTTCCTCCATAAGCGCACGCAAAGGGTGGCGCTTCAACCGCATTAGTCCAATCGCAAGCACTTATGGTGTGGGGTTCCGCAGGGGTCGGCCCTGAGCCCTTTGTTTTTTAATTTTTATCTGGCCCCTTTATTTTCACTGATTGCCAACTGAGGGGTGAAGGCGATCTATGCTGATGTTACCCGGTTGGTATTTCCTTTTAAAGATCTGTCAAGTGATTCCTTTGAGAACTTTAAGAGTTGCTTAAAAGATATAGCGCAATGGATGAATAACAGCAAACTCAAGCTGAATGCAGATAAAACGGAGGTGCTGTTTTGTGGTAAAAATCAACCTTTGGTGGCCGGAGGAAATGGGCTGTCCTCCCGCCCATGCAGGTTGTGCAAAAAATTTGGGAGTAAAATGGCTGCCGGACTTATCTTTTTCGGCCCAAATTCAGCAGGTAACAGGTGCATGCTTTAGCAGTCCGAGAAACCTGTGAAAAGTCATACACCTCTTGCCAGAAAACTGTTGTCGGGTCGTTGTTCACGCCACAGTAACCTCTCACTTGGATTACGCAAATGGCCTTTATCTAGGTCTACCGGCATACCTGATAAGGAAACTGCAAATGGTTCAGAATGCGGCTGCGAGATTCATCAAACGTGTTCCATTCAGACAGCATATCTCTCCGCATCTCAAAGAATTGTATAGGTTGCTGGTCGCCAATAGAATTAAATTTAAGGCCTTAGCCTTTCGGGCATTCCATGGACCATGCCCCAGTTATTTTAAGCTGAGGCTAGGCGCGTACAAGCAGTCTCGGCTACTTAGGTCTAGTTCTCAGAACCTGCTATGCACCTCCGAGTTCGGAAAGCACGGATGGGCGGCAGATCTTTCATGTTCAGGGCATCCATGATCTGGAACGCCTTGCCCAACGCACTGCACCAGATTTCTTCGGAAACACAATTTAGGAAATCAGCAAAAGCATGGCTTTTTAATCAAGGCTAATCTCCTGGACTCTCTGAACGCCATGTGTCCTTGCGCACCACCTGTTGCTATAGCGCCGGGACACCTCTTCGGAGGTAGCTGTTCGCGCTCTACAAATGGCAGTATTAATATTATATGTACACACACACAGAGTTCTACACACACAGAGCTCAGGAGAGTTGTCCAAGGTAAATTAACTCCAGGTCAAGAGTTTGCTTGGCGAGACTCCACCATTGGAGATCAAGTGGTTCCCCTCCTCCAAATGGGTCAGGGGAAGTTTGGCGGTGCTGAAAGCTCTAAATGAACCACTTCATCATCTTTGGGACTTTGATTATTGGCAAGTTCATGCGAAAGAGCAAGCCATGTGTTATACATGAAACAGTAGTACAGGATCATTTAGCCAGATTACCACATACATTAGGTGTGAGAGAATGGTAGCTCTGTAGGTCAGTCTTGAACCGGGTATTAGTTTTAGCCATCAGATATGAGAGGGAGCTGCAGTGCTTAATCTGAGCCGGTGGTTGCCGGAGGGGGCCACCAGCACTCATTTTTGGGGACTGGCACTTGCTTTTCCTCATCAGACCTTGAGCAAGACAGAGAACAACACACAAGGAAGTAGGAAGAGAAAGACTAAAAAACAATAGTAATAAAGGCAGAAAACAGGAATCTGCAAGAATTATATAAAGGGGAAGTGAGCGTTTGCTGGTGGATTAAAGAGGAATGAAGTGCAATCAAGACTATGCAGTCTTGGTATTCGGCACGCTGACATTCTATAACGCTGGCCACAGACTTCTGAGTAAAACTGCGGGCCCTGGCACTGATTCTTTTACAAATTAAGCAGTGGAGAGCTGCATGGGTAACACAGAGACCAGTTAATACACCAATCGAGCAGTATTGCCAGTCAGTCATGTTATTCTCAGTCTAATTATGTTCATATAATAGATATCTTTAGAACCCATCAAATATTGTTAAGCACATGAGCGTGTGAGTTACAGGTTTTCTCTTTACTAGCCTCAGGTATTCCTTTGAAACAGGCCAACACCAAGCCATTTGGTAGAGCAAAGATGAATATAGGGACAGATTCTGCTTAACAAAGAAATCGAACCAGCCTAACTGATCATCGCCAAAGCTTTGTTGACATGAGTGTTAACCGGGGTTCCTACACATTTTGCAAAGGGTATACTGGAACGTATAGAGTGGGAAACGTTCACATGGAATTATTAGCATAGACACGTACCAGATGGAACTAGTTTGTAGACTACTTGTGTGCACAAATTCTTAAGTGCAAGATGCCAAATCTGAATTCTGTTGAGATTATGCATTTGTGGAGGGGTACACAGCATGCACACGTGATTATCTACCCAGGGCACATTTAAGTATTTTCCATGCTACTCTGCTGCCAGTTAACTGAGCAATACCCAGACCCAGCCCTAATTGTGTGCTTGGCAAATCGTGTGAAAATAGTGAAATCAAAGTGTATGAAATGGTAATAAAGCTCTTATTTGTCTAGGCTGTAGCAAGCACCATTTCAACTCGAGACATCTATGCTATAGAGAAGGGTGTGTAAGAGAGACTAATGCTGTAAATCAAAGGACAGTGCTCAAAGTAATTTCTGGGTACCAGCTAGAGCGTGGAAGAGCTAAAGGATTTCCTTGCAGCTTTTTAGGTGTAAGCATTACAACGCCTGTAAGTACTGCACTTATGGTCACAGCTTGCCCCAAAGTCTGGTGTGACAGACTGAAGTGCTGAGAAATTGATTAGCGATGAGAAGCCTTTCTATGTCTCCTACCTCAATTGAGTTATTCAAGGTATGTTTACTTTTTTCAATTGAGCAGTCACATTTCCAGTTCCGAAAATGGGTACATAAAAAAAAATCTGGGCCCCTGGCTCAACCTCAGGTCACCTATGAAAAGAATGCTTTGGGTTTTTTCCATGTGCCAATACATATTAGTACACTTTTGAGTATGTTAATGTTGAGTCCTTTGTCCTCGAAGGACACCTCCAAGCCAGTTAGACGTCGGTCGTGCTGTTCTGTGTCCTGCCAGCAGCACAGACCAGACTTAGACAACCACTGACAGGTCCATCCCTTTAATCAGCCAGTAAACACCACTCATGTTATTTAAAAGCTGATTAAATAGCACTGATGCAAGTATGCAACCCTGGTAAACCCCTTCAATAATGATGAGTTGTACAACGGGTCCGCCGTACAACAGAAACGCGCCTTACTCTCAGTATCTTGGTGTCAAAGACAAGTCAATTCTAGAATCCCTTGGGAAGAGATCTGAAAATTTCATTGAAAAAGCTTCATTCTATCTGATGCGTCCAATTCGTTTTTAAGGGCAAAGAAACCATTTTCCTTGCCCAGAAAGTCATGTTTTAAAATAACCGGTAAAAAGAAACCATGATGGATGGGGCTTATGCCTAGGCAAAAACCTGCTTGTACTGGGCTCTTAACATCATCCTCTTCTACCAAGATGAAACCTCAATATAAAATCAGTTTGGCAAATATTGTGTCCGTTACTCATAGCAATAAGGCTGGGCAGTAGGCTGGATGGTAGTTCACGGGCATCGTATTAGGACCTTTTTGTGGCTTGTCATTATTTCTAAGTATGCCAGTATTGGGGTACTTTCCCAAGCAAGAATACTGCATTACATTCAGTCTGCAAAAAACATTTTGCCCAGGAGACCACTCCTGGTCTAAATAATTCTGCAGATAGACTGGCAAGATAGAAAACCTTGAGCCTGCATCTCAGCCTGTGGACCATCAGCAGCCTGTATGCCAGACACCAGAGAAGACCACATCTATACACAAATCCGCTGCTCTGAAAACTCCAGTCAAGAGTACACTTACCTGCACCTATCTGTGGTGTCCTACAATCCTCCTCGGATTGAGCTCACGAACCACCTATCCTGGATCCTCCACCTGCGGCCACAAGAGTTCACCTGCAACAAATGTTCTCCGCATTCTAAGGGGAGAGCACACTTACCTTCTGTCCTGGGTACTCCCAGGCAAAATCAACGCTTATTTCTGGCTCTCCCAAGACGGTGCAAGTCACAACAAAGCTCTCTCCAGCACGTATGGAGCTCACAGAGGACTGGATCGTGGCTTTTGGAGCGGACGAGGGAACTAGAAAGCAAAATGACAAGGATAAGTTATAAAAGAGGCGGCGTTAGAAAGGAGAAAAAGAAGCCCACTGTGAGAGCATCCTAACATGGCTGATGTTTAAAGTCCTTCTAGTCTTCTGAACAGCACTCGAGGCAACACAACTGTGGCACAGTGACGTCTAGACCAACAGCCACAGCTGCCTGTGTACGTTTTCAATACAACATTGTACACATGCCAAAAAATTTAACCATGCATACACATCACACACAAATATACAAATCCTATAGGACCAAGCCATAGCACACCCACAATCATAACATGGGTGCTGTATTTGCTTTCCTCTGCAAAGCAGGGAGTGTGCCGGAGTATTCCTCTCCCATGTTGTTGATTAATGGAGATATGAGAACAGTGCAAGGTGACCAGATGACGCCCTGGCAAGTCTTTATTGCCAGGGTTGTGGTACATCATCAATAATGTTGTTCTGACTAACAAGATAGAAAAACATGAGAGGGCCTCTGAGTCAAGATAATAGGGAGAGCAGGGGAAATACAATAGCTAACAACAAGCACAGTCTCCCTAATTGCTACCTTCAAAAGGGAAGTATATCCATAAATTCACATGTTCCATAGACAAGTAGTTTTCAAAATGTATTATGTTTTCTAATACATGTAAAAAATTAATATAAATGACATGTAAATATCAGAGATAAAATGAAATTATCAAAAAAGCCACAATAGCGGGCATCAATTGTTATGGAGCCCCATAACCATGATGAGAAGAACAGTAAAGAGTGCATATACAAAATTCAAAACAGTACACAAACATGAGACAGTGAATCAATACATAAAAAACACAACAGAAGAAGATATAATGACATACATAGAATATACAATAATGTGATGACAAATACACAGGAAATGCGCCGACGCGCGTTTCGGAAGTGAGACATTTTTTATCCAATTCCTTCATCAGGGAGCTGAGAAATCAAGTAGGGTGGTGGCCAACAGCCATCCTGGATACGTGCACTATTCCTAGATGTGCAATAAAGGGGGCTCAATAGAAATACATACTACATACGTTTTATAAATGCGATGTAATCTGGTAACAGAATGATGGAGCTGTTGCACGCCAGTGGAGATGGATACCCTCCCCAAGCAACGATGCACTCAAAGATGCTATGCTGTACTAGGTCACAATGAGGATTAAACCAATGGGAGAACTGAGTGCCAGTGAAGAAAGGTGGGGGCATCTGTCCTGGGATAAAGAACTCCTCGACGTTAAATGGGGAGCTCAATAATGTCTTCTCCTCAAAAAAGATAGAACCTGGCGGCGATCTGCACTGTCCACGCGGCAGAGATTCCTGTGCATGGTACCTGTCCAACTGGGGCAGAAAAAATGGAACAGCGTAGAACTTATGAACCCATGTAAAACATTAAGGTGTTAAAAATAATCTTCATTCACGGTGATATGTAACATAATGTAACGTTATGAATAAAATGAAGTCTTGTGCTAAAAATGTATATATAAAATTGTACGCTACTTTTGCTCCTTCAGATGAGAAGTCTTCAATGTATATTTAATTTGGATAGCTCGTTGAATGCAAACCTAAAATGATAAGCAGACTGAAGCAATTTTATCATGCTGGAAATAAAAAGATCGATGCTATCCTTAAATATGAAATGAATATTATGATTTTATCTGTTTTGAATACTAAGGACCTTATTTAGAGTTAAGCGGGTGGGATTCTCCGTGACAAACTTGGCAATTGCCCCACCTGCCATATTACAAATGCATTATACCCTATGGCAATTGTAATATGGTGGACAGGACATTGTCCATGCTTTGATGGAGTATCCTGTCAGCTAAATTCGGAATATGGCCCTAGGGTTTTTATTGTGTGCAACATTTTCAAAGTGTTATTTCATTCTAATAGCATGGCTTCAAATTTGGTTTGGTGGGCTGGATTTCAATGCTATTAGAGGAGTTTATGAAAAGTGAAGAAAGACTTGCTTTGCATCCTTCTTCAAGATGTGACAGTGTGGCCCTGCTTGTGTCAGAACCAACTGCTAGCTTATTTTATCTCAGCTGTGCATTATGCCAGGAGAGGACATCCAGAAGAAACTCTTTAGCAACGGTCAAGAAAAAAAAATACATCCTTGATTAATAGTTCAGTCAAGGATGAGGATGTATATACTTTGCCGTTTGTAGAACCTTTCTGTTTCTGTGCATTAGTCAGCTTGGATTTATCTTATTGAGCTCTCTAAATACAACTAGTTACATCAGAGGCAGACCAAATGTGTACCAAGTGTAGAAGATGCAGAAAAAAAAATAGCATCTTCAGTAATGTCGTAGTACGGCACAAGTTGTGCCAGAACTTTTTACGTTAGTTAAACTTTATCTGAGCTGAGACTTGTGTCTGCAAAGTGCATCCAGCATTAAAAATCTACAACAAAAGGCATAATTGGAACCTATGTTATCAGCATCCTCACTTGTATGGTGTCCGCACATGGAAAAGACTAGAGGTCTTCATGTTAGGAGTTTTTGTTTAATTTCATTTCTGAAGACCGAAGACACGTGAGGCACTGGTTTAATTAGAAAAACCATCTGAGACCCCACATCAACTATGTTTAATGGCACAGTGCATAAGGAGCCTGTCGTCACAACTGAACACTAGTGCAAGTATGCAATGTATAGTTTCACAGTCCGTGTCTACTTGTAAACCAGAAACTGGTGAATCGCTTCCTTCAGGGTTGTGTAATATTTTTAAGGCTTGTGCTCACACTTGTGCGAACTTTGGTTTTATTCTCGAGATATTTGCATGGTATGACACTCCGTACAGTTACAATCAGGTAATTAGATGAATGTGCAATCTGAGTGTTTAGCTTGGTGCCTTGCCGGTTCTCTTATTAGTGCTATTACTTCAATGTTTTGTGTCAATACGCTTAAGTTCACCTTTGGTTATTTCAGTTGTATTGGACTAGAAAGCGATGCCGAGGTGTATCCCTGGTCATGGTTTCTGTTGTGCGATTACTATGCTTCCTGCATCCCCACAGGTTAACGTCACAGTGGTGTAACTGTTACATGTGTGGTCCACGATTGTTGTAGGATGGTTTTGGTTATCTTAGATTCTGTAATATAATATGGTGGGAATGATGACCCGGAATGAGGATTTGAACTATAAGCTATATTAGAAAGTACATTTGGCTTGCCAGGTTGAGGCCATAATGAGAAAACACACAATATGTGAGTTCAGCCAGTACAATGCAATTCACATTATTGAAAGCTGCTGGTTTTAGGATATTGAAATTTCAGATTTTTTATGTAACTTATGATTCTTAGTGGAGATGGGTTTATTGAGTCAGTGTGATCCCGTGATCTATGTTGTAGGATATCATTTGGGCTTTAACTGTTGACTGTTTGGGCCTGATGCAAGACTGATCATAAGAAGAGAATTATAGGAAATTGGCTAGGAACAGGCTATAGGTGATTGAGTAATTTGTTATAAAACTATTTCCAAGGAGTCGTTTTTTATATCAATGATAATCTATAAAGTAAATCTGATTCTCAAATATTTGAATTATTTTAGGACACGTTCTCTGCGGTATCTCAATGATGAGACATGGATTCATGGATGCATGGGAGACATGATGAAAAATAAATAATATGAACAACCGGGGTGTCTATTCCTTATACCTGAAGAAATATTAAGGTATTTTTATGGGCAACTCCATTGACCCAATTAAGTCCTTTTAACTATTTATCATAAATTACTTTGTGATTTTTTGGGAACTTGGACGAGCGATAATAGTATACATCTTTCCCGCAAGTTTATTGCAAAGAAATGTGAAAACTGATTAAATTGTTCTGTGTTTGAAGGACTTCACAGGATGCATTAAGGAGATTAGCTCCTAAGGTTAATTCAATTGGGAACATTAACATCATAATGTCTCTCTAATAGAAATAAGTGAGCGCCTCCTCTCAAATGATTTTATGTGGACTGTTCAAGGAAAGCCCTGATATATGGGGGTAATGCTGCCAGTTGTACATCCTAAGTCAATGCACAAGTGACATTCAACGCATTACAGGTGTCACTATGCACTATCAAACCGGTGTATACGGATTATTTTTAATAAATAGTCGTGGATGACAGCTATGTTTAGATGCATTAACTATTCTGTGAACTGCAGCCACCATTAGTTCTTAATTATACTGACTCTGAAGTGTTTAGCCATCTCATAATTCTTAAGCAGTGCTCATCTACTGATGTAACTATGTGAGCAGGAGGAAGGGACAATATTGCACATGTATGTGTGTATGTGCTATGCATCAGCTTATTTTGTATCCTGCCAACATGAAGAAATGTGTGATGCAAATACAGTTCACGTATTTCATCTTGTAAAACAGTCTCCAGAATTACTAGTTACAAACTGAAAGCTTGAGTACATGGCTTACAGTGTGTGTGCTTGATTGCACAGTTAGGGCATTCATTGCAGATAGTCGTCTCTTACTGCTGGTGGAGAGCAGGACCCCTGCCTGTACTGAGCACACCAAGTAAGCTCACACAATGTGGGCTTACCGGGGCCCCATGCCACAGCCATATTCTAGGTATAAATGTTTTGTGTGCTTATGTTCACAAGTGCTGCCAAGGTGCACACATACCTGAAGGCTCCCCCTAACATGTTCCATTACTCATGTATGAGTCACCTTGTATGGGCCACCAACAGAAAGACTCGCTTTGCATGGTCTTTTGCCAGCTGTACGGATAGGCCTGTAAATACATTATTTGTTTAGGTCTGGGTCCTATTCATTGCACCGCTTTAATTTTACCTCAGACATGTTACTGGACAGCCTTCTTTCACGATCAACTAAGCTGCTTACCTCCATTATTTAAGACTTCAGCGTGCATCCTAGCCTCACATCTAAAATAGTCGAACCTTTTTAAGCCTTGCTTTGTATGCCTGCAGTCAGTCCAACCACATTTAGTGAATATAGCATGATGTACCCGTCCATAAGTGCTCCTCCTACCGCATACTAATAGTCTTTTACTCAGACATGTTCAGATTGCTGTCTTCTATACTGTAGGAAAGTATTGCTGCCTTCTATACTGTAGGAAAGTATAATCTGCTTTCATGGTTACCCCCACTTTTGCTGATGTCATTGTGTTTTTCTGACTGGAACCCTGCCAATCGGGACCCCAAGTCTTTGTGCTTCCTCACTAAATTGGACTATGGTGAGTACTTGGGTACCCATCAGATTGGTTACTGGTGTACCCTTGCAAGACTCTAATATACGGTACTTAGGTCCCCCCATGGGCTGAAGCATGTAATATGCCACCCATGGGAAACCTCTCAAATTATGACTAGAGGCCTGCCATTGCAGCCTGTGTAAGCTGGTGCTAGCACCACTTAGGACAGATATAAGCGTTCTTATATCTGAGGTCACAACACTTAAAACCTATAACTCACTCCTAAGGCAGGCCTTTCATTCCTGAAGGCAGGGTGCTTGGTTATAAGTGTGAGAATGCCCCTACATGAGCAGGACACCCCTACAATTCCTGGAGTCCATTCTCCAGGCGCTGTAAGTGCATCAGCCATTACGATGCATAGAGTGGCCAGGGGTCATTGCGCGATGGCTAACTCTAAACTGGCTGTAATGAACCCTGGCATGTTTGGTATCACACATGTTGGAATCATACCCTAACACCTGTGTTGGAGGTATGATTCCAGGCACTGTGGGGCTCCTCTAGGAAGCCCTTTGTGCTCCCGGTACTCTAGTCTTCTAGAGTCTGACAGCAAGATATGGCTGCTGCCGACCACAGACACGATTCTGCCCTCCTGCTGCTGAGCCAAGCTCAAGCAGGGGAAGGTAGGGCAATAGGTTTCCTGTCACAGGGAGGTGTGACCACCTCCCAGATAGGACTTGGTGTATTGGGCCAGGGTGGGGGGCGCTTGCCAGTGCCACTAGACTACTTTGAAGGGCACATTGTGTGCCCTCCTTGCATACTCCAGTTGGAACCAGTTTAGGAAGCCGTTGGATCCCGCTCTGGTGCGAAACTGGACGAAGGACATGGGAGTATGCTCCCCACTGTCTGGCTCCTCCTTTGGGAGGGACCGCTGAATTGTCCCAACCCTCTCCTCAGGGCACTTAAGGGCTTACCTGTGGGTGGGTCTTTAGATTCATCGTGGGACAGGATTCAGATCTGAAACCACTTCAACCGTTTGGACTTCATTTTGGGAATCGAGACTGCACCGGGAAGACTCCTGCTGCTCCTGATTTATTTATTTATTTATGTGTTTTATAGAGCGCGAACTTGACCCGTTAGGGTATCAGAGCGCTTTACAGGGGAGCAAAGCAATATACAGACAGATTTAGAGTCGACCAGTTACAGCTCAAGTAGCAGTATAGTGCAGGAATATATAGGGTAAAGCGAAGCATGTATTTACAGTTTACATAACCAATTACAAAGAGCGAGAAACCATATTTACAGAGTACATTTTCAATAATTCCGACCCGGTCCCAAGATTCTGGTGTTTCGGGAGACCCGGTAGTTAGGGGGAGGTAGTGGGCCGTCATAGGTTATGCCAAAGAAGTAGCTGAGGTAGTGTTAGACGAGAAATTTGCCCATAAGGAAGATTTTGGCATCCTTTTTGAAGTGAGACAGTGAGGGGATTCTTCTGATGTGGGGTGGGAGAGAGTTCCATATTCTGGTGCATGCTTTAGGTGTGGCTCACTAGTTAGAGGTGGCAGACCCGTAAGCTGAGAATCGGCCAGGGACCAGGGTTCAATTCCCGACGCGGCAGGGTTGTGGACCAGGGTCAAAACGGACTCGATAATTCTCGCCTTGGTACCTACTCTAACCAGGAACACACTCGGCAACTCTGGGCATTAAGCTTGCCTCATCTCTACAACGGCCCCCCACAGACGCCGGGGATGCCTGGTTTCACCTTGGAGATACCCAGAAAGGGACCATCTCACAGGGATAGCCAGGACGGGTTCCCTAGTGGTCTACAGTGCCGGGACGCCCCGTTGCTTGGGTAGCTGTGCGCTTTACAAGTCTACAACATTACAAATCTACAACATTATGTTCAGAATTCCCGTCAAAGGGAAGAGGGGTAGCTGTGGTGGGGTTATGATCTCGGAGGATGGCCAGTATTTCAGTTTCAGTGAGGTCTAGTGGACTTAGAGTTGGAGAAGCGGTGTAGGAGAGGGCCAGAGCGAGGCATTCTTCCTCTGAGAGGTGGCATGGTTGTTTACGGAGACAAAGCTGTCTCAAGTCTAGAGGAAGAGACTGTTTCGGGTGCTCAGTTAAGTGCAGGGATGTGCAAACAGGCAGGGAGGTGAGGTTAGCTAGGGCGAGTTCAGCGAGGTGGAGGAGGTTTGTTAATTCCGCGATAGAGATGTGAATGTTCTGGGTAAGTTTGGTAGCTCTGGAGAACAGAGAGGCCATGTCCCTATCCAGTGGGGGCGATAGAAGGCGGAAGGGCAATGGTGCAGGGGCCGTTAAGTCAGCATGAAAAGGAGATATTGGGGAGGGCTAGTGCGGCCTGTGTTATGGGTCGTAGGATCAGAGCTAGGGCTCCTCTGTGGGATGAGTTGCGGGCTTGGAGGGTAAACACGACTGGTGTCAGCGGGCGTTGGGGACATATCAGTGGCATAGTCTACGTGGGGGGATAGTAGGGGGGGATCAAGGGTCTAGGGGAGATTCTAGGGGTAAGGCCGGGCACCATGTTGGGGAGGGTGGGGGGGTCTGTGTTGGAAGACCTTTGGGGAGTTTGTGAGTGGTTAGCTACATTGGGTAGGCTAGATGAGGGCTTGTCGGGACGTGACATGGTTCCCCTGCTTGCGTCATGTGCGTGGTTACGAAGGAGGGTGAAAAGGTCGGCAAATTTGTCCTAGTTTTTGGCTCAGGCTTGGATCAGGATAATGCCATTTTTGTAAAGAGTGATGGTGAGGTCAGCACGCAGTGTGGGGGACGGTGCTATTGTTAGCTTAGTGCCATATGGGATGTTTTTTGTTGTGCATACATTGAGGAGGAGGGCAAAGGTTTTGCGCCAGGCAGAAGTCCTTCTAGAGTAAAAAATGAGGTCATTAGTGATTATACCGTTGTCCGTGCTATAGCGAAGGTCAGAGACCAATGACTCAGGGTGTATTTTAAGGGTGGAGTGTTTGAAGTGTTTAGCGGCAGTTTTGGAGAGGTTGGGGGGGTAGACCAGAGTGTAAGAATTAGCCCCTGTAGCGGAAAGGCCAGGATTTGCCATGTTGGCTCAGGTGGGCAACTCGAGGATCAATAGAGACAGCCGTGTAGAGAGGTGGGGTGCTCACCGTGCAGAAAACAGGAGTTGGAGGGTGTCAGTATCGGGGGAGGGCGCAGAGTGTCTGGTAGGGAAGAGGAGTGGCTGGCAGCTATCGGAAAATAACTAGTGAGGGAAAGGATAGTGTGGTTGTCTATAGGATTTTCATCCTTATGAGGTCAGGCAGTAGAGGCGAATGTGTTGTCTTAAACTGTAGCCAATTTAGGGTCAGGTGATGAGCTGTCTGCTATGTATGAACATGCTGTGATGATGCCGATGGAAACATAGTTGGTGAGGCAGGATAAACTTTTTAAATGTTAACTGCTCACCTTGGTGATGCTTGCGTGAATGATTAGGTCGGGGAAGGGTCAAGATCCCTGTATTTAGAAGCGGCGACGGTGTTTAGGTCCAGGCTGTCATGCGTGTCTGCAGTCTTTACTCTAAACTTTACTTTAATATGTTAATACAAGAAGGTGCCAGAAAAAAAATAAAAAATAATATATATATATATATATATATATTCACTGAAAAAACCATAGGTTTCACACATGTTATAGTTAGCGGAAATTTTACTGATAAAAAAACAATGAAATTCCCCCGTTATAGTTAGTGCAGGCAACTATAACTCACGCGACCGCAATCCTCTGCTGATGCTAATACTGTATTTAGACACTTATTTGCCCATGTCTTCTTCCATACATTTTTAGCTATACATATATTACAAATATTTTTTTTTCATAAAGACACATATGTCATCAGCAGAAGATTGCGGTCGCGTGAGTTATAGTTGCCTGCACTAACTATAACGGGGGAATTTCATTGGTTTTTTATCAGTAAAATTTCCGCTAACTATAACATGTGTGAAACCTATGGTTTTTTCAGTGAATTTGCAAGGTTTTTTAAATGCTAATTCCTAACTATAACGTGTGTGAAACCTATGGTTTTTTCAGTGAATTTGTACGGTTTTTTAAATGCTAAGTTACTTTACGCCATTCGTGGCGTGCGCACCCACTTAACGCAGTTCGTTCCGTGCGCGCACGGTGCGCTTCGCGCACCGTGCGCGCACAGTGAGCACGCGGTGCGCTTCGCGCACCGCACGCCCACTTTACGCAGTTAGCGCCGTGCACGCACGGTGGGCACGCGGTGCGATGACAAAGCAAGAAAGCACGTCAACAAATCTGTTTCTGCTTTCCTCCGTGACTATGGTATGGGTGCCATTTACCACAACAACTTGCGTTATGACATGCAAGACATTTATAGAGGAGATGGTGTGCACTTCAATGATGAAGGGAACAGAGTCTTCCTCTTAAACCTTAGACTCTGCATCGGTACTTACTTGTAGGTACCACTAAAAAATCATTTCAGAAACACAACGGCTCTTTTTAGAGCCCCCTAATATCTAAACACTTAAATCTGATTTTCATTTTTTTTTTTTTTTTTTTCTACCGTACGCTTACCGTAAGCTTACCGTACGCTTACCGTACGCGTACCCCGTGATTTTTTTTAAAATCAATAAATGTTTTCTTTGTACTTTACAGTCCTTCTTTGACCCCCTCACAAATGTAAGGGGGTCTGTAACTCTCCTCATTGCCCCCTTTCCTTGTTTTCACTCTTTTTTTTCAGAGTGAAATACACAAAATGGCGGCCGCCGCTTCCTGGTTTCGGCCGATTCGAATGTTTACTAAGATCTAAGAGCCAATCAGAATCGCGCTCGCGCACGCCACCGTACGCTTACCGTAAGCGTACGGTAAGCGTACCGTAAGCGGGCTCAGATATATATATTGATTTAAAGGCTATTTTCTCAGAATCTACTGAACAGATTTACACCAAACCTACAAAAGGCACTTCCTTGACCTAGGGACTACCTCTCTGCCAAATTTTGAGTAATTCTGTTCAGCCGTTCGGGCTGTAGCTCGTTCTAAAGGTCCTATGGAAAAATGCATGGGAAAAACGCGTTTTGGGACCCCCCTTTTATCTCAGCCCCCGCTTGACGGATCCCCCCGAGACTTTCAGGGTAGGAGCGAAGCGTAGCGCCCCACCTATTTTGAGAAATTTGCGAGGATTCGTCAACCGGCGCCAAAGTTATTCAAAATAGAATGTTGAGGTTTTCCTATGGAAAAGGGGTCCTAACTATAACTACCTACTGGCGACCGCCAGTAGGTAATATATATATATATATATATATATATATATATACAAATATAGGTGTATTTCCTCTACGAAATAAACATCCAGCACTCCGAAGTAAAAATTGGGCACTCGGTCTTTATTTTAATGAACGAGGTGTAACATCAACGCGTTTCAGCAGACTCACGCTGCCTTGTTCATGATGTTTGTGCACCATTTTTTTCTCAATAAAATACACAACAGTTGGTGAATGACATCAAAGAGGGACTCAACATATAAAATCACAGGCTCTGCTTGGTGTACTTTGGCCGCCATCTTTTAACATGTTTGTTCCTATTCCTTTAACATGTTTTTTGTATGGCACATTACGCTTACTCCCCTCTCCTCCCTTCGTATTTTCTCTACAATCATGTCAGTGTGTTACTCCTCTATGTATTTACAAAAAAGAGGGAGAGAAGGGAGAAGAAATATTTTTCACGACCCAATAATTGAAACTATTTTTTATACCGCAGGAATACACTCCCTTGCACACATTCTTAATAGTCAATTATGGTCGAAATTATCCATACATTTCTATAAAATTTAGGATTTTTTTCAAAGTGCAAGTGCAAATGATATTTGTTCTTAACGAATATAATCGGCAAGTGCCTTTCTTATTTCCTTATAACAATTGGTAATTTAAAGTGCTAGTGCCTATTGTGTAAATTACGCAAGAAATCCCTATTCTACTATGTACAAATAATTGGTCTATATAACATACTATGGTTTTCTTCTATTGAAGCAAAGCCAAAAAACATTCTTTTATATACATTCTGTAGAAAAAATAAATAATCAAAATAGTTTTTCCTAATGATGATTATCATAACATTTTTAAAGTGCAAGTGCTTATGTAAACTTTGGCATTTATCAACTAAAATACCTATTTACTTCCTTCAACCCAGCACAATTAAATAAAACAAAATAGGGATTGTTATCACACGTAAATACATATTTACAAATATTCAGATCATATTTGATATTTTTTTCCCGCAGAGCGATTGTTCATGTTGAATTAACCTCTATGTTGACCACTTTTCACCATTAAAAACAAGAAGGGCAAGAAAAGAAAAAACACCATATCATCAATGGTTTACCATGTGTGTAGTTTCCTATTCACTATTTCTCTCTGAGTGTTTCAAGACAGACACGTGTAGAGATCCTCATCCACATTTAACCCTTGTGGTTCTTTACAATTAAATTCTAGGATGAAATATGTTTCCAATCTCCTTAATTCCTTTTCCCTGTCCCCTCCCCTCTTTTTCCTCGGGACTTCCGCTATGCAGGAATATTGTAAGAATACTGGGTTACTTTAGTGATGGGACTCAAAGTGTCGTGCTATAGGATACGTTCTGTCTTGATTTACGATTGCCCTCCTGTGCTGTAGAATTCGTTTGTATACAGGAAGGGTGGTACTCCCTATATACACTTTCGGACAGGGGCATCATAACAAGTAAACAACATAGCTAGATTTACAGGTCAAAAAACTCTTAATAACAATGGTTTTATTAAAAAAAGTTTTAAAATCAGAGCAATTTACGCCATGCTGGCACGCTTTGCATTTTGGGCATTTCCTAAAACCTGGTTTCTGATGCAACCAGGTGGTAGCTCGCCCTTTCACTTCCTGATATTCGCTCCTTACAACCAAATCTTTTAATGATTTTGATCTCTTATAGGTGATGTCAGGGTGTTTCTTCATTTTGGGGCCTAATACGGGATCATTTCTCACTAGATGCCAATGTTTATTTAAAATAGATCTTATTTCTTTATGCTTTTCATTGAACGTTGTTATGAATCTAGAGTTAATCTGGATTTTATTCTCCTCACTCCGTATTTTCCTCTGTTTTGTTCTTGATGGTTCAAACAGGATTTTCTGTCTATCTAGGTTCCTTGCCTTAGATGAGGCCCCTTTTATTACAGCCGGGGAATACCCTCTTTGGATGAACCTGCGGGTCATCTCACTCTCAATTTTATCATACTCAGCCTGATTACTGCATGCTCTCCTTGCTCTAAAGAACTCCCCAAAGGGGATGCTCCTAATTAATGCAGATGGATGAGCACTCCCCGTATGGAGCACTGTATTTCCGGCGGTAGCCTTACGGAACACTGAGGTCTCCAACTTCCCTCCCACTGGTTTGACCCGGATGTCAAGAAAGTCTATGGTGGCTTTACTGTGGTGACCTACAAACTCTAAATTAATTGAGTTCCGATTCAGGTCTTTGATGAATAATTCTATATCTGTCTCCGTGCCCTGCCACAGCACGAAGACATCATCGATAAATCTAACCCACTGTAATATGTGTTCTGACCAGTGCTCCAATGGACTGCCTCTGAGCACCTGTTCCTCCCACCAGCCAAGATGTAAATTCGCATAACTGGGGGCGAAACAGGTGCCCATCGCAGTCCCTTGTTCCTGCTGAAAGAGTTCATCATTGAACAAAAAAATATTCTTTGTCAAACACCATTCTATTAATTCTAAAATCATTTTGTTGTGTTCCATGAGTCGAATTGGTCTTCTATTCAGGAAATACTCAGTTGCCTTTAAACCATCTATGTGTCTTATACTGGTGTACAGTGTTGCAATATCCAGTGTCAATAATAACATGGTCTCCGCATTCCATTGTATGTCAAAGATACCCTTTAAAAAATCCGTTGAGTCTTTGATATATGAAGACAATGATTTTACAATCGGATTTAAAAAGTAATCTATGTAGCGTGATGCGTTCTCAAATAGGCTCCCACAAGATGAAATAATTGGTCTCCCTGGTGGACTGGTGAGACTCTTATGCACCTTGGGGAGCATATAGAACACCGGGATCATTGGTTTATCTCTTTTAATACATTTATATTCATCCCAGCTCAATAAGCCTTTGTCCTTCCACACATCCAGCCTTATGAAGAATAGTTCTTTCATTCTTTCATATTCCTTCATATTTATCCGGATGTAACAGTTACTATTGTTCAATTGATTGAGGGCCTCTTTTTTTATACAGTTCCCTACCCCATAGAACAATATTCCCTCCCTTATCCGAGGGTTTAATCAGTACTCCGTCTTCTTTCTGGAGTTTATTCACTGTCTTGTGGAAAAGTGCTTTTTTTGGACACATTTTCTTTTTCTTCTGGTTTGCCGCAATATATAGTTGTTTCATGCCCTTGGTTACATTTTCCCCAAAAATGTTAAGGTTGTCTTTTATAGATTGGGGCAAAAATCTAGATGGTGGTCGAAATGGGGTATGATCTTCTTGGTTCATCCCTGCAAAAAACAGCATTGATTGTTCCTCAATTTCTGGTGGGTTATCTTCACTAGCCAGTGAGATTATATCTGCCAAAGTGGGTATGTCATTTATATTCAGGGAGGCTTCATCGTTAGAGGGTTCTAGTGCTCTTACTTGCGGTGCTTGATTGGTCTTGTGTTGGTTTAAATGCATTTTTGACAATTTGAGCCTCCTGATGAAGCGGTATAGGTCCATTCTGTTACTCGGGTAATTATATTCATTACTACTGCAGAAGGACATACCTAGTTTCAGAATCGATTCTTCATCTTCCGTTAGCTTCAGATTGCTCAAATTAATCACCGTGGTATTGTCCATTAATTCTTGTTTCGTGTCCTCGTATTGGAACGCAGCGATCTTTTTGCTTGCCAATCTTGTGCTCCTCCTATATCCATCGCCTCCTCTTCTTGGTTTCCTCTTCCTTGGCCTCTTCCTCTCCTGCGTCCTCTCGTCATGCGATGGTCTGTCTGTTGTTCCAGAAGCATAAAACGGAATTCCTCAGTTACAGCTAGCCTCACATCGCGCACCCCTCTGTTGCCCTGCTCCTCTGGTTCTTGTTCCGAGCCAGTGTCTGAGCTGATTTCACTTTGTACATTCTCCTGGTGGTCCACTTGGCCACTATAAATCTTCTGTCGCCTCTCCAAATCGAATTTTCTGGCGAATGTATAGATCCGTCCTGATTCGTAATCTACACGATCTCTCAAGAATTTTGTGGCTTTCCTATCTTTGATGCGTTTTTCATATTTTTCCAGCCTGCTTTTCAAATCACTTTTAAACTTATTCACTTTGGCCTTATCATCACTCTTCTCCAAGATATCATGCAATTCCTTTAATTTGGTAACCACTTCCAGGCGCTCTTTTTCCGCATATTTTACTAAGATGCGTATCATATTGTTTGAGCTAGCTGCACTGTTGTCCGCCCATTCACTGAGCATTTCTACCTGAGGATTTTCATATGTCGGGGTGATCATTATACGCAGTCCAAGAGGCACCCGTCCCACCTGTAGATACTGTCGCAGAGATGCCACTTCCCACCAACGTGAGATCTCCCTTTTCTTTAGTTTTTCATACTCCTGTAATTGCCTAGCTATATCACTGCTCACTTTTGGTGCCGCTGCTCCCCTCGTATTTTGTGTCGGTAGAGCATTTTCCTCAAAGATTTTTAGAGCTTCTTGCTCCCACGCTGCACATTCCTTGTCACTCATTTTTATTGCCGTTGCCTATTTACCCGCTGGGGCGTTATCCTTTTCTCTTCCCCGGGGGCTGAATTCACAGCTTTGGGCTTTCGTGTAGATTCTTTATTTCCCCAGTCTGACTCCCGTAGCTGCCTCTGTTCCCGCCCTTTATTCCAGAGTTCAGCCACAATTACTCACCGCGGTTTCCGTGATCCTCCGACCTCCGGTTTCCCGCTACGAGTCTGTGGCTCCTTCACTCCGAACGGCTTCCAGGAGTTTTTTCCGATAGCAGCTCGTACGGGGGGCACGCCTGTCTCCTTTCCTCTCTCGTCGTGGCGATTTGTACTGGCGGGCTTCCTAACCGCCGGTGGTGCTGGTTCAAAAGACGTTTTCTCGCCGCATCTTGCAAATATCCAAATATAGGTGTATTTCCTCTACGAAATAAAAATCCAGCACTCCGAAGTAAAAATTGGGCACTCGGTCTTTATTTTAGTGAACGAGGTGTAACATCAACGCGTTTCAGCAGACTCACGCTGCCTTGTTCACGATGTATGTGCACCATTTTTTTCTCAATAAAATACACAACAGTTGGTGAATGACATCAAAGAGGGACTCAACATATAAAATCACAGGCTCTGCTTGGTGCACTTTGGCCGCCATCTTTTAACATGTTCGTTCCTATTCCTTTAACATGTTTTTGTATTGCACATTACGCTTACTCCCCTCTCCTCCCTTCGTACTTTCTCTACAATCATGTCAGAGTGTGTTACTCCTCTATGTATTTACAAAAAAGAGGGAGAGAAGGGAGAAGAAATATTTTTCATGACCCAATAATTGAAAATATTTTTTATACCGCAGGAATACACTCCCTTGCACACATTCTAGTCAATTATGGTCGAAATTATCCATACATTTCTATGAAATTTAGGATTTGTTTCAAAGAGCAAATGATATTTGTTCTTAACGAATATATTCGGCAAGTATATATATATATATATATATATATATATATATATATATATATATATCAACCAAGATGGCTGCCATGGAGCACCAGACAGGGGAGTAGTCCTATAACTCTTTTTCTGTCCCAGGCTTCTCTGTTGCATAGTCCTATTTCTCTTTGTATTCCAACTGACATAGGTGCTTAGAATTGTAGTCTTTTGTCTCTTTCCCCACTTCAGTGATGAGGGAGTAGTCCTATCTCTGTTTGAATTATTCGGCCATTTTGCAGAGAGGTCCAGAGTGAAGCTAAATGAGCAGTCCTAAGATGGTGAAATAGTACTGCTCACCGGCTGAACCGAGACGACCAAAGTGCAATACACTTTTACAAAAATAAATAAATAAATCAGACTTCCCAGCCCTGGAGCCTGCGAGCAAAGGAAGCAATGAGGGAGCAATGAGGCAAGCAGGATGACACTGTCCTGCTTGGTAGATTGGTGCCGTGGGCTCAATAACGGTGGAGAGATGACAAAGGAAAGGGAAATGCCACATGCGATGGGTGCTGCACGCCAAACGACCATCTCCATAGACCTGCTCAGCCTGGATGAGAATGAGCCCCTGAAGCGGCGGAGATCACCCAGTAAACAGCGCTCCCCTCTATGCACTGGCGCATTCACGGGCATAACCACACGAAGCTCACCACATCTGCGAGCTAAGGAAGTGGCACTGAGGGAAAGTCGCTGCTCCGGCCCCGATGACGCTGCACTGGCGAAAGCAGCAGGGAGGGAGGTCACAGCTCGCCCCAGACGCAGCCACCGCAAAGGTGAAAATCCCGGTGCCAGCCCACCTCCAGTGATGTGAGTAGGCCGGGACTGCGGACCGTTCACTGCCCTTAAGATCAAGCCTGGCTCGCGACGATGTACTCGCTCCAGGTGTGAACACTGGGGAGTCGTGGAGGCGGCCGCGGTCTGGGAGTGGGGGAAGCCCTGCAAATGGCGCCCAGCTTATAGGGTCGCCCATGGACGCCCACAGACCTCGGAATTCAGGAGGCTGGCGACGGTCGCGACCAGGGAATGTCTCTCCCGCAGCGATGCCTCGCAGTCATCCACGGCTCGAGGATCTGGCTATGCAGCCCAACGATGCTCCGCCGCAAAGGGAGTCACGGGCGGCAAGGGTGCCGAAATGGACTCCGGCAGCCGTCACTCGTTAGGTAGGGTGACGATCCACTTTGGTTGGGGGACCACTTAGTTCCGGGTCAGGGGTGTTGTGCAGTCAGCTTCCAGAGATCTTCGGTGCCAGAGAAGACGGTTTTAAAGGGGATGACTACCAAAATTGGTAATCCCTGAACCAGGAGCTCCTCGTAGAGGCTCCTACTCGGCGGCCATGTTTTCCAGCATCTCATCGTCCTGCCAGTCTGCTGTGTTGTTTGTGCCTGTGCTCCATACAGGTTCTTCTCAGGCCTGTGGGCATCCAAGACACCAGAAGGAATCTCCTTTGGAGTGAAGGAGTCACTCCCCTGCATCTGCAGGCACTGAAACGAAGCTGACCAGTGTGCTGTTCCTGAGCTCCCACGGACTCCGAAAGGTTCAGCAACACAGGTGGTGGTTTTGCATTTCCCTCGAGGCCTGTACTGTCTTCACAGCAAGTTTGAAGGCAGTATCCCTCGTCAGAACCACTGGAGCAGTACCCCTGTGCACAGCGTCGACTTGCCGTTGCCAAGGCTTGTTGACTCACTTCACCAGAGACCTTCGGGCTCCAAGAATCTCCAGCCTCCAGCATCTCTTGGTTCCAAGATCTTACTCCTCACCTCATCTTTTGCACTGTGGGCCTGCATCATTGGTGAGCTGCTCGAGGTCCTCTTGAGGGTCTTCTTTGGCTCCAGTGGGTTTCCCTGTTTGCTCGGAGCATACTCTGACTTACCTGCTCGTGGTCAGTCCCTTGGACCTTGCTGGTCCCGACTCTGCGCCTTTTTCTTCTGCAACTCTTGTTGCCGCTGCAAAGGCTTGTTGGTGCTCCAGCCAGACAGATCACTCCTGGCTCTTGGCATCCGACGTTAGACAGCTCATGAAGAGCTCCTGGTCTTCCACAACGGCGCCTGGTCTGCACAGCTACAGCGCCAAGGTCACCATCCACTCTCCTGCATCTTCTGACATCTTCCGTGCCTCCTGGTCACTCCTGAGTGGCATAGACTATGTCTCCTCTGCTTGCAAGTACATCTGTTCCTGAATCCACCCTTGGGTTCAACCGGACTCTTGCACCTCCTTTCCCAGTGGCATCTTTGCTGAAGTCCTCCGTTGGGGGCTATGGCGGTTTCCGACGTCACTTCGCTCCTATGCACCCAGCTTCCCTGGTGTAGGTATCCTAGTTCCAGAGGTATCCACGGGTGGGTTAACTCTCCAACCTTCCATCTTCCACGGGGTTTCTTCGGGGTCCTCTGGGAAGGGTCCTTCTTGAAAACTGCAAATGCGACTTCCCCATTGACTTGTATTGAGTACTCAGTCATGTTTCCACTCTGCACAAGGCCTCTGTGGGGTTCCTGAGTACTTTCCTTGGGTGGTTCCTTGGGTCCCTGGCCTTTCTAAGTTTTCTGGGTCCAGTGTTGACTTAGATCGTGGTTCGCATTCCACTTTATTAGTATATGGTATGGTCTCCCCCTGGGGACCACTGTGTATTTGAGCTAATTACGTGTTCTATTACTGAAGTTTTGTGTGTATTGTGATTATATCTTCGGGGAGGAGATAATGTAATGCGTTAGTGAGTGTTTATAAAAAATACATATTTTTATAACTACACTGTGTGGTTCTGTTTCGTTTAACCTACACTATATGATTAGTACTGGTAAAACAAGCTGTTTTACACTCCTTCTGGACTAAGCCTGAAGGCTGCTCTCCACATCTACCACTTAGAGAGCTTTCTAAGGTTGTCTAAGACCACTAAAATCACCATAAGGGTAGTCTGGAATAGTGCAGCGTACAACGCTTAAATAAGTGTGCACCAAATACCAAGCCAGCCTTTTACATATACATACATGCATCCCTGTAATAAATGCACACCGCTCACTACGACCTTCAGTGATTGCCACCCTATGCCCATTCCATGCCACCCACCCATTCATTCTTAAAGTATTGTGGCACTGCGTCTCCTACTTATCCCCTGTACCTGGAGTCTAATAGAGTCTTAGCTCACAGTCTTTATGGCGTACTGCAGAGTATCGTAATCTGATGTAGCACCAACCGCATACAGTGCACGCTCACATTTTTGTGGTCTGGCAATGTGCCAGGATGATGTTTAATTTAGTATGTAGGTTGTTCTCTGTTGAATGAAATGAATAGACCCTTTCTTTCACGTTCCTAGCTATCTACATGTGTTCAAGTTCACAATACTTTGTTGCAGAAACTAGTGCTCTGGCTAATAGCTGCCTTGGTCATCATTGGGTAAAAGATGCCAACTGTGCGTCATTTGTAGAAGTGACTGTCCCCTTGCACAAGAAGAATATAAAGGGATGAAATCGTCCTCTCCATTTCCTGTGAAAGGACCCTCAATCACCTTTTATCATCGGAGTTTCTTGCAAGAAAGTGAACTAGACTCTTCAGCTCATGATCTTGTCTTTTCTAGTCCCATTATTCTAATGTCACACACTCCAAGTCATTAGTTTGATTTGCAGGGTGGCCATATCTAGAATTTAAACCATCTCCTTATCTTCAGCCTATCCATAATGGCCTCTTCCTGAATCTTACCCCTACATGCCCATCCTTGTTTTCTCATTCAAGGTACTGTGAAACCTGCATTCTGATTGTTGGATTTCCCTGTAAGGCTATTCGGTTCTATGTGTCCACTAATGTGAAATGAATTATTGGGAGACAAATCTTACAGGTCCCACCCATTGGCCACACACAGGATCAAAGACTCACAATTGACGTAGATGAGCATGTACTTGGTGGAGATCTGCCGTAGCCCGTTCAGCTCTGCCATGCAGTAAAGCGACCCTGCGAGGGATGGATGTGGTCGGTAGATGATGAAGCCTTTCTTCACGTCGAAGGAGATCTGCACACCATCCACAGCCACGTCTTCGGGCGGGAACTCGCGATGCAGGGTTACCTTGGCCAATGGATTGGTTACCTGGCAGGGCAGCAAGCTCGGCCGGTTAGTCCGCAGCTGGACCACTTCATAGTAATCCTCAGTGGGCACGAAGAGCTCTCGAGCGTCTGAGGGAGCAAAAGACAGATGATAAACTTTTCGGCTAACCAGATGTTGGGTAGTACTCCAAACTGACAAGGCTGTGTCTAAAAGGGAACTGCATCTTCTATGACCGCTCATTGTTCCTAGAAAACATCTGGTCCCGCTGTGCTTTTACGGGACAGTGGGCCTGGTGCATGCGATTGATGTGAACCAGCAGAATTCACTGCTTTCATGGAAGAATACCACTGAACCAGGTCCTAGTTTCTCCACATTTGGAATGCAGTAGTCAGGTTGGACGGCAATTAATCTACATGCATTGTTACAAAATTTGCTTAAAACACTGAAATAGTTGCCATAATTTTTTTTAATTATAGAGGGGTGCCATTGCCTAATTGGTACACGATTCCACTGCAGCTGGTACCACCCACGTCACCCTACTATAGGAAAGGCCCGAAAGTCCTTGCTTTATCATTTTGTAAGGTATTTGTAAGATAATGTTAAATAGTTAAATGCTGTAGACCTATGCTTAAAAAAGAAAACAGATGCACAGCATAATTAACTGTGCTTACAAATCTGTGTTGGGGCGAGCACTGGCAAACACTGGCACAAATTAAGCACTGGGTTAAGCATTTAAAAACATGTCAAGAGTCTCAGACAACTGGGTATGTCAACTTACAGAAACAGAGTCTGGGAGTAGTTGTGCCTCATCTTTTACTTATAAAGAGGTGTATCAGACGTTTGATCAGTCAGCCACAGAACAGAGACATTGAGTGGCCAAACATTAAGACCAGAGTGAAGAACGTGTAATATCCATCACTAAAATCATTTGTCAGTGCACAAAATTCGGCTGTGGAAATGACTGCCAATTTATGTTTTTATTGCTCAGGCTCTGATGATGCCAGACTGTGTGAGATGCTCAGCCAGGACAGGCCTTTTAACTCATGGCACTTTGCATTCCAGTTCTTGTCGTTCTGCATTTATAACGGAACAAGGAAACAGAATAATTCCAGACTGCAAAGCAATCCAAGCCTGTCTGACTCGAACCTGGCATGGGACTGCGTGAAATTCTGGACCTTGCAGCCTCAGTCGAAGTTTCCAAAACCAGTAGTTGGATGAGTTCTTGCAGAGTTGTCATTGGTGGATACCAACAAAACGGACACATTCAAATAGGGAAGCACAGACACTGGGAACGGGAAACACTCGGTCTATAGCAAAAAGCCACCAACAAAACCCCAGACACCGGGGTATAGAAATATGCACAAAGAGAAGCATGAGTGCACTTGAAATCTTATTCCAAGGGAGACAGAGACTCTGGGGCAGGGGTGCAGGGGTCCATGGACACTAAACTAGAGGCACAGGGACAGAGGGAAATAGATCAAAAATATTGCGAACAGATGCAGAACAATCAAAATTAGATCTGAAGGAAACCGCAAATGCTTGCAGAAACCCACCCTCAAAACAGCCCAACATTCTCAAGGTATGACAATTGCTGTAGTATTTTACTCAATCACAAAGTAAAATAACATTTCTAAGGAGTGCTAAGGATGTCCTTTTCATATTGAGTCTTGGAATCAACAAACATTTAATCCGCCATTCTTTGCAAGAAGCGGGCCCATGGTCATTGGAGGAATTGTGGGCACGACCATGCCCAAAATTTTCAATTTAATTTTCTCTACAGGCAAATCCACCTTTGTCCACAGCAAACCATGCGCCACCTCTGCATTAATGAATTAGCTTCAGTGACAATCTGAGTACTCCAAGGTATTTCCCTTTGTCTGATAGTTGAAGAAGGAAGTAAACCAACGAGGAGAGAGAGCCCTGTGACTATCCCTCACAATACAAAAAGGGATGTGAGAATGAAGTCCAAATTCTTTCTTTCCCTAACATTGTAAACAATTTTCCAGTTATTTCAAGTTAGCTACTTTTTGAAAAACAACGTCATTTTTGTTGTAATTAAATTGGAAAGTTGGTTCTTCAAGAAGCAGCACGACTGTGCCTGTGGTTCAGTCTGCATCAGTCCAACAAGTCATCCCCGACATGACTCCCCAATGATACCTGTGATGAAGACGAAGGTCTTGCCCATCCTCTCCTCTCCGCCGTGGCAGTCGGGGCTGTCACAGAGGTAGGATCCACAGCCGTATTCTCCAGTGTCCGCAGCTGTAGAGTCCACCAGCAGCAGCTGGCTGTACCGCTCGAAGTGTTTTATTCTGAAAGGAAGGCATGGGCAGGCAGAGAGATTTCATGTTAGTGAACTCATACACTCCGTCGTCACTCAGCCAAGATCTTCTTCAGGTCACGCAGACGCATTACAATCAGGCATAAGGCAGCAGAACTATCTCTCAAATCACACACAGTCAAGTTTCACACATCACAGTGGTGCCTTATGATACATAGTAGTTTGTCTTAATTTCATAGAAATTGAAATGTAATTTAAAGAGTGAAAATGGAAAATCAAATTTCCTACTTTCTGACCACTTGATATAGATTGATGGTTTGTCATAATACAAGTGCAATAAAGACTCACATTTTTTTTCTTTACCTGGTCAAATATAATGTGTCCTTTCAAGATAGTAGCCCAAGAAACTTAATGCCACCAATCCTAAAAAATACTGACTAATTTGCGTTTAACCACAAATGATTTATCATTGTCCTAGTCATACAAACAACAATGAAGAATTATGCTCCTGGCGATAGAGGGGCATATTTACGAGAAATTGATGCAGTGCGGTGCTGCAAGCCATCTAGGTGCGCCGAGCTGCGTCATTAGGAAAGTGCAGGGATGCATCGTATTTACAGCAATACTGCGCACCCCTGTGCTTTCCTCTGTGCTGGCGCACAATTGGTGCCTAGCTCCAATGCAGGCACCAAATGCCCGTGTTGCAAGGATGAATGTTTTTGTGCAGGAAGGCACACCTTCCTGTACAAAAACAAGCAATGATGGTGTCTTCCTCATTCTACATGTGCTGCAGAATGCAGCACACATAGAAACAAAAACAATGAGGAGAAAAAGCTATTTCTCCCTGTTAAGCTCGCCTTGGGAGGTGTAAGATTTTGATGCATTCCCAGGTTTACAAGTCCTCGTAAATCTGGGAATGCGTCAAAAGCCATGGGAGTTGCGTGGGAACACCCACCGAAACACCCATGGAACGTCTCCATTGCGCACAGTAAGCTGATGTAGCAATTTGCACTGCGTTGCCTTAGTCAAGGTTTATGAGGCCACTGAAAGCCACGCAAAGAAGCTTTGTGTGGCTTCAAAAATCAGACTCAAGGCCTTGCTTCATGCATGTACCACTTTGCATGGTGCAAACGTGATGCAAGGGGTCATAAATGTGCCCCATAGTGTTTATTAATGAAGTACCACATTTACAATGAGAAACGTACATGAAATTGTGCTGTGTGTATACAAGCCCAATAGACAGGCTTAAAAAAAATGAGTTCTGGTCCAGAACCAAATCTTTAAATGTTGATATAAGGTTGTCCATTGGTAGATTTTGATATCTGGAAAAACTCAATCTCCAATCAGCTTGGCACTATTTAACATTTTCCAAGACAAACTAAGATTCTTGAGTATCAAAATGAACTTGTTAAATTAATTCAGAACCTGGCAGTAGACAGGATGGCTGCTATCCCTGGCCACATTGTGAGACCCTTTTCAAGTCCTAACTTCGCAGTGACGTCCTCCACAGCATCAATCAGCAAAAACAGTAAGGAAATTCAAGGAATGGACCACTGTGGCCTGAGGAAAGAAATGAGGAGGCACACTGCGCTAGGGCCGTAAAGATGACTCGTTCCTTGAGATGCAGTGTACAGCAGAAAGAGAAGAGAAGCCTATCTAACTGGAAAAGGATTCTACTAAAAGGCGTTCACCTCAAAAGCCATGGTCTGTGTAAAGTTCTTCAGCCAAAGTGAACACTGACCTGATCATTTCAATTTTACCCCCGAAAAAAGAGATCATTACAGAGCTGTGGTTAAGATTTGGTACTGAATAGAATACATACCTGATCAAAAAGTTCTCTGGTTATAGCGACAACTTCCTGAATGCTATTAGCCACCTGGCTGTGAAGGTAGACCACTCCAGCCAAAGCAATGGCTTATTTGGAAACTTTAATTAGGTTAATGTCAACTCTGTGCATAGTGCTGATATCAGGACTTTTTTCGGGGCTTACAAGTAGCTCAGGCATTAAACAGGCAGCAGTAAGACGTGTACAGTAAGTAACTTGGAATTTTTTAAAGAGCAGAAAATCAGGGAATGATGGATACTAAACGATGGATACAGACACTGAGGGCCAATTCTCAAAGGTAAGTACACTTTTGAATATGTTCACTACTTTTTGGTTTTCACAAACTGCATTTTTGTAGTAACTTACAACTTCGTAGTAATTTACACTTTTGTAGTACACTCTGCGTCACACATGGCATAACTCTGGTACTGCAGACCCTCCCATAGAAATAAAGGAGGTATAATAAATAGTTTGTATGCGAAAAATAAATATGTACCTTTCATATATGTGTTATCGTTAATTTATATTTTGTTATATTTTTAACAATTTTATAGAACTTAATGTAACATTATTTCCTATGGGGTGTCATTTTAAGTCTGTACTTCCAAAAAGTCAGTCCTAATGGTAATTTTCAGCATGTGGGTAGCAGCTCAGATGCATCTGTCAATCTGTTTTTTCTTGGAAATCTTGGATGAAGGCACAGGAGGAGATGGGATGGAACCACAAAGCCAACAATATGTTTAATTTCAATTTACAGTGCCATTGTGCTTATTGATGCGGCCCAATTCAAATCTTATGGTTTGACAACTTCACAATAACGCTCAAGGCATTAGTAAAGTTCTATCAGGCCAAGTGCATTTCAAAGACATCTTATGAGGGCGATATCTAGAATTATGTGGCCATAAATTAACTCCAGCTCATAAAAAATGAATTCCTTATCGTCTATTGTGTGTCCCCCAAAGTACATTGACTTTTTGAGTTCATGAGGAGATGAGATTCAAGAATCTTAGTAATCGTCCATTGTTGGGCTGGATCAGGATATGGACCAAGGAGGAGCTTAGCCTGACTGCTGAATACTCAGGGACTGTTTGCTACTTGATCACGCTTTACAAATCCCGTTTCAAGAATATTAGGGATTAATTCCTCAAATTGGGAAGGGGGGCTATTTTCTAAGCCTGAGGGTATTCATAGAGTGGATTATAAATGGGTGAAAGGAATACATGGTTAAGAGAGGAGTCTGAATTGCTTGATTCCTCTGTTCAAAAGAATGCAATGCTAACTACCTCCCAGGATATGGAGCTCTATTTAGCTCTGATGATGAACAATATCCCTGGGTTCCTATGGCTGCGGAATTTGTTCTCCACAGGATACAATGCATTTTTTCATGTTTTGTACATGTTATACTGTGCCCAGGTAAACTCTCATTGCCCCATTGCTTAAAGATAGAGACTTTTCACAAGTCCACACTGCCCTCTTTGTTTTTACAGATGCTACTTGGTGAAGCCATGCTTTTAAATGTTGTATGCTTTTTAAGAGCTATAACTAACCTTGGGAGTTCCCAGGAAGATTAATTGTGCTGCTATTTGTTTAGGTTTTGTCTTTGATTTGATTTAATTTTTATAAAGTGCAAACGTTTGCCCGAAGACGTCTTGGTGCTGCCTATGACCGGAAAGGAAACAGAGGAACTTCACAGACTTTCAGGATAGCCAGTCAAGATTCAGAGTGAAAAGCCAGGTCTTTAAAGCCTTCCTGAACTCAAGCAAAGAGGTACCACTTTTAAACTCCAGAGGTAGATGGTTCCAGTATAGGGTTGTGCAACTTATCTGGCTCCCGCCTCCCCAGGTTGCCGGCTAGTGGGAGGGAACAGTCAACTCTCATGCTGAACTGGAACGAAGAGGCCTGCCTGGAAGGTACCTTCTAAACCGGTCTTTGTAGAATGTATTGTTTTTATAGATTGTATTTATTATTCTGATGTATGCTTGTATGGTTTTAAATGTAACAGAATAAAGATATATACTGATATTGATTTTGACCGGCTATGGCGTTAAGAAATCCCTAACTTTCAGCTCACAGCGGTTTGCATGGGCGCTTTCGTTGTTTTCATATCCCGCAACATAACTGATGCAATGTTAAAATGAAACCGCCCTGAACATCTCACAGTGGATAACTGACAAAGCTGTTGGGCACAAGCGTTCACATTATTGTGTTTTACACGTTATTGCTGTTTGTGCCCGCAATGCATTCACCAGTCATTTTCTTGTGACCTATATTCCCCAATCTTTATTTACTTATGCAGATTGCATTGATGCATTATAATGATAAAGCACGATAGCATGTTGGTTATGTTTTATGGTGCTGTGCTCTTAGTTCATATATTTATATAATGTATATTGCTTTTGGTTAGGTCTATAGGGACATCCATACATAGAACGATAAGAATTCCCATGAGGTTCTTCAAACGCGGTCACTAGTCATGGGAACACATACAGTGTCTTCAGATCTCCGAGACAGAACTGCACATCTCGGAATCCAGGGAGCTCAATTCTCCATCGCCAAGGAAACTGGCCGACAACAAGTGGCGCTCTCGCAGTCAGAGCATAGCATCTCGGGTACTCGTCAAATTGCCCATAACAAACATGTATGCAATAAAGTTCTGTAGCTCTTTCAATTGCAATTAGCAAAGTAATAAGAAGAATTATGAAAAAAGAACAATATTTCTTCTCATATTTATTTCTGTTAATTTCTTATAGCTACAGTAATTTTGATATATTACCTTCGTTTTGCATATATTCTGCACTAGTTTTACTTCTAACAGGTGACCACCTGACTCAAGGTCATAACGGACATTGAAAAGTCCAGAATTGGATGCAACTACAAATCGTTGAGTTCAGATGCACTACTGCAATTACTTCAATGAAGCAAAACAGAACTACAACACCCAGGATGTAGCTAGTTATCACTCAAACATACAGGACTGGATGCAATGGCTGAAGTGGCCTGGAGAGAGGTGCTCAACCTAGCTTCTAATAAAAACCCTCTAATAATACCGAAGACCGTGTAAGCTCTGGCAGGTAATGAATGTTCCTCACATGGATCCTCCAGGTAAATTTGGAAGAGGTTCACAAACCTGTCCATTTTCCTTATTCCAAATGGTCAGATGATATACCTGCACTTCTTGGAGGCAAATCTCCCCGCTCTGACCAGGAATGACCCGGTACACAACAGCAGAGAAGGTTACTCTCCGAGAGATTGCAAGAAGTGATTGATTGCTTTCTTTAAGACACTGGATGCCATACCGGCCTTCAATGAAGCATTCAGAATCTGCACAATGGAAGGAGGGAAAACACAATTAAATTCTTTGAGCTATCAGTGGTCATGGGGAGACCCAGATTTTTGGGACAATAAGCAAGGTATTAAGCAGACACAAAGAAACGGGGTCAAACTGACTGAGCTTGGTCAAGACTGGATTGCTGTTGATTGGCCACGCACTGGTGTCAGTAGCAGAAAGATGACAAATAGTAGGTTTTACTTCTATGCAAAGAATCATTAAGTTTTTTCGCAGGATTTTGAATCCAGCATTATGCATAGCAAACAGAAAGCTTTTTTCTTTTCTGTTAAACAAGTGTTCACTGCATGATTTACCTTAGGCGCCCATCTTCGTCGTCCTCCAGGTTTTCTGGGTACCTCCACCGGACAGATCTTCCTTTGCAGCGTAGATCAAGGACATCTCCAGCTGACACAGTCAAAATTTCCCCCACCTTCTTGAACTGTCCCCTCTGCAGCACCTGAGAAAGAATGCTCTCTTCTGGGCCTCCAATGCTGGGAATGGTGGTAGCTTTGGGTTTAGGCTTTGAAGCAGCTGGTTTGGGTTGTTTGCCGGGGGGGTTGAGATCTTTTTGTACATCTTTCTTGGGTTTCTTTTCCACCTTCTTCTCCACTGCCTTATCCACTGGTGCACATTCAGCTGAAAGGGGAAAATACAATTTAGATAACACTGTGTTAGCCAGCCACCAGACCTGAGCTGAAGCAGCTTCACCGCCTCTTTCTGGGATGGTCGACACTTATAAAGTGGTGGATTTGATCACCCCACTCAATAACTGAGGTGGGATCTCCTACCCTCCCTCAGTAAGAGCTTGTGAATCATATGACCATATACAGAAAGTGAGAGAGCTAATCATTAACACCAAATTATTTTATTAGTGAATGTTTTTTATTTAGAGGTTTCACTTCATGATAGCGACACTATTTTGATCAATTGGCTCCTGTGACACCCAAGTCCATGCTGCACCCATCATTATATGGAGAGGCAGAGCAGATGCTTGTATACATGTTTTGTCTCTCAATATAGTAAAGTGGTCATTCTAGTTGGGGAGGGGCACAGTTTCCTGTAGCTTTGTACTTCTAGAGAGCATTGAACATCTACGTCTAAGTGCTTCCAACTTTTATGAGTCCGTTGAATCTGGAGAATCTCATGGGCAGGATGTCTGAAACAGGTAGTGTTCAGTCCCTATGCCATGGGTGCATCACACAACATTCTTTTAGTTGTTCAAAAGTGACCGTCTAGTTTGAGGCTCGCATGTTTTCTTCTAAGAAGCTTCTGTTTTCCTCTAAGAAGAAGCTTCTCTTCTGTGTTGTTGCCGCACAGATATTAAATAACACGTGTGCAAGGTGCTGAATCCCTGTAAAACAATAAACCCGTTTCATCAGTATTTGGGCTAGATTTCCAAGACCCTTCTACAGTCAGGATTTTCATATGTACAAACTTGAACATAAAATATCTTTCTGGGCCGTATTACGTATTGGCATTGTTTGAGCCCAGCGCATCTTTGAAAGATGCGCCTGGCGCAAACAATGCCAATGCGCCCCATTATGGTGAGTGCGGTGTCCTGGGGGCAGCCGCGAACTTGTGCTGCCCTGGGGGCAGCCCATTCATGAGAAAACACAGAGCAGCTGCTCCGTGTTTTCACAGGGCAGGCGTGCCGCCTGCACTTTCAAAGGGGATTACAGATCCCCTTGCAGGCGGATGCTGTCAGAAACTCTACCTGAGTGCAAGGGGATGTCTGGAGGGTCCATGGGACCCCCATTACCCTCTGCAGAGGGCTGCTTTCAGGGGGCGCACTGACAGTGCACCACCTTTTAAATGGCGCACTGTCAGTGCACCTCCTGAGGGCTTCTTTGACTCTGCGCCCACGTCTGTAATATGGCGGGGATGCAGAGTCAAAGGAATTCCCTCATTTGCATAGGGCACGCCCCTATGCAAATGAGGGCACACCCTCTTTTGATATCGCTGGCGCTTTAAGTGCGCCAGCACTATCGGTATTATAGAAGGGAACGCACAAACATCTGCTCCCCCTTCTATAATACCAAAGTGCCCCGGGGTGCACAAACGCCCGTTGCGCCCCCGGGGCACCTTATGTAATACGGCCTGTAGTGTCTTCCACAAGGAGTTGCAAGTTATTTAACATTGGTGAATTCTGCTCTTTGCGCAAATGTTTCTAGATTTGATGTTACAGAGCAAACTTGGCAGTCATTTTGCACACCTGATAAAGCAACAAAAATGATTGTTTTTTTCCAATCTCTCTTTGTTAGTAAATGTACGGCCTGACTTCATTTCAGAACCAGAAGGCAAACAAGCATTGGCAAAGCCAAGGTCAGGCATGTGTTAGTTGTCCTGACTAAACTATTGAAAAAAAAACATGCTCAGTGATAAAAACAAAATAGAAAGATTACTTTCTGTATACAATGCACATATTAAACAAAGAATGTAAAGTGTGATGATCCAGTGTACTTTTGAAATGCAAAATAGTTCCTCATGCATCACAATTAAGTACTCTATAGGAATTGGAATGCTACACCAGAGAGACAGTTGCATGAAATTAGAGAAAAATACTTTCTGGTCTAAGCCAAATTCCACTCTGTATATGTTAAAGTATTATTAACAATAGATATTACAGGCGTCTGCTTTGTCAGGCCAGACATAAATGGGGAGACACATACACCGTCATAAAATATAATCTGCCTGAAGTTCTGGTAAAAGATTTTCCTTTGCTTGGCATAGGCACCAGGTATGGCCTATGTTCCCATAACCTCCATGAACAGCACGTGCTATGCCACACTGCAGCAGGATTGCATTTATTGAGGTGCAACAGATTATACACCCACCATTATTCACAAATGACTGTCACAAGCCCGTGGTTAATAAGATACTCACAGAACATGATGAATGTTGTCTCGCCAGCCCTCCCCTTAGACACGTGTAAAAGTGTCAGACTTGCACAAATTAGGATATTTTAAGCATAGGAACTGAGCCTTGTGTGGTCACTCGAGTAAAGAAGGGTCATTATGCATTTTTTACATGCCACAAATAGTCTTACCAGCCCTCTTCATGCTAACACCCACAAGGCATGTGTGGAGCTGGTCACGAACGTGTTGAGAAAATTCAGTGGTGCAAAACAAATGGGAGTTTCATGGCAGAAGTGGGTGGAATTCCAGTGCGTAAGCAAAAACCTGGGAAGTGTGCTTGTTATTTTTCTCCTGTGAAGTGGAACGTGGGCTGATCTGCTGCTCTGTGGGCTGAAAAAAGCCCAAAGGCCCTGTTGCCTATAGAGACAATATGAGGAGCCAGGCAATGCATTTAGCCCAATGCTGGCTGCATTAAGGTACATATGCTGCCTGGACACCGGCCAGTGCACCTCAAAGAACCTCCCCGGTATCAAGGGTCCGTCTGAGGCTCAAGCCGGCGGCGCCGCACACACGCACTCCTGCTGGGAAGCCGCTTTGAAGACCACTATCAGGGGTCCATCACTGCAATTAAATGAATGTAATTACATTGTCAAGTTTCTTACAGTGCTGGATAGCCCAAAAAATACTTGTGCCCTTCATTTCACATTGTGCACAGTTCTTGTGCTGCAGGCCATTTCGCCGGCATTTCTCCTTTTTAGGTGTCACCTACCAGGCAGCACAAGCTGTCTTATTGTGAAAAGGCCTCCTGTCAGCCGTCAGTGGGCTTAGAGCCTGCCCACTGCTTACTTACTGTTACTCTTGTTTGCCTGCTTTGTATAATATGTTAATCGAATGTGTAAAGCGCAAGTTCATTAAGTGATCTCTTGGCACCAAAGTGATTCTGTGTCTAGGAAGGCATCCACGCTACCCAACTGCATCTCAGAGGTCTGTGTAACCAGCCATGTCTTCAGACATTTCCGAAAGAAATTCAAGTCCATAGCCACGCGGATCTTCGCAAACAGTTAGTTCCACATGCTAGGGGTCGTCAAACTCCTACCTCCAGACGTTCTTTTCTGATATATGGGGGCATCCAGTTTGTTTGCATGAGCAGATCTCCGATTACAAGAAGGAACATATTTCTTGACCTTAGCCACAAATTTGGGTGCAAGACCATTGGTGCCTTAAACACCATGCAGCATACCTTGAATTGTATCCGTGTTTCAAGGGAAGCCAGTGAAGCTTCTATAACAAAGGTGTGACATGGGTGTGTCTAGGGAAAAAGGAAAAACAACCTTGCTGCCTCATTCTGCATCCCTTGGAGTTTATGCAAGATGGGCAGAACTGCATAGGTTGCACTGGAGTAAGTCTAGATGTGATTGAAGCTATCACTATCCGTTTGTGCGCTTCAGTCGTCAGAAAAAGAGCAATTTTGCTCAACATTTTTAGGAACATGGAGTATATCCAACAATTCTACAGATAATGAGGCCTGTGAGGTACGGTGCCTCAGGGTTGTCCCACACACAGTGCGAGAGGCTTAGATGATCTCTTCAAACATTCCAAGACCGGCAACCAACAAAGTGCAGAGACACTCAAACAACCTCAGAACAAGCCGGCAGCAGTGAAGAGCACACACACACATGGGGGCCAGTGAGACTTGACAGAGCCAGAGCAGCCAGAGAACATCACTGCTACGGTGCCATCTTCAGGAGAAGATGACGCCCCACACGCTGCTTCACATGCAGTGAAAAAGTCGCACCTGATCGTTTCCATGCCTAGAAAACCTGATAGTGCTGATTAATTCCACTAGCAGAGCTGCGGAATTAAAAAATAATTCCATGTAACAAGAGTAACGCGGAATTACTAGATTCTTCCAATTCCGCTGGTGGAATTACATATTCCACCCATCCCTAGTAAAAGACCCTAATCTAACCAATTGTGCAAGGTCCTCAAGAAAAGATTTAATCTATTGAAATGCATTGCCTAGTGTACCAGCTTTCTATACCCGGTCGATCACGATTTTGTGGTCGACCGTGTCGAAGGCCACAAAAAGGTCTAACAGTACCAGCGCAACATCTTTTCCAGGATCTTCTTTCCATCTTAATTCATCTAAACTGTAGCAATTATTGATTCTGATATATACAGTGGATGAAAGACAGCTTGAAGAGGGTGAAGAAGCCCTGTGTCCTGCAAGTACTTACACAGTTCAAGGGCCACATGAGCCTCTAAGAATTTTCCCAGAAAAGAGAGCAGAGAGATGGGTTTGTAATTTTGAGTACCATTGGATTAGCTCCCAGCTTTTTAAGCAAGGGGTTAACTTCTACAAGTTTAAAGGTACTTGGTACAATTCCTTATTAGAGACATTGATTAAGGAGATTTAACAAAGGTGGGTATATTACAGCAGTAAATTCTTTCAATAGAGCTGTAGGGCAGGGGTCCTTTGGAGAACCTGTTTGTACTTTAGAAGATTGAACGCCTAATCTGCTCTCATCAATTCCCGGAAAATGTGTTAATATCGCCTTAATATACTCCTTATTATTATCCCTTGATATCAAGGGGCATGTACGGATACTATCCTTAATTCTCTGTATTATATCAATAAAGAAGTTGCTTCGTTCGTTGCAGAGTTCCTGGAAAACGGTCACTTTGGCCGCTACTGTTTCTGGGGAGGTAAGTTCCTCAAGGATTTTAAAGGTTTCTCTTTGTTTATTAGATGCTTCAACAATGCTATCGGTGTAGTAATTTGATTTATTTAAAATAACATTGCTTTATATTCAGTTAAACCCGTCTTATATTTTATTTCTAGTTCTTCCTCATATTTCCTTCTCCTCTGTTGCTCTAACTATCATAGTTTAAGTTTGGCCTCCTTAAATTCTTTTGTGAACCATGGTGCCAATTTAGCCCTAGAGGATGTACAGTGACTTTGTAAAGGCACATGGGAGCCAGCCGCTGTTAGCCAGTTTGTGAACTCTCATTCAACCTCTAGAACAGAGTCCCTCACAGTAGGTTTAGTCTGCTGAAGAGAGTACGCCAAGTCGCTTATTTGATTTGTTTCCATTTACGTACTACTCTAGTCATAGATCACTGAGTGAAAGGGGCCCTCTATATTGGGAACACAAACTCAATCAAATGATGGTCAAACCAATTACATAGTTTAATTTTGGTATTAGCCGTATCGATATTATGTGTCCAAATTAAGGGCCTGATTTCAAATTTGACAGACAGCGTTACTCTGCCACAAACGAGGCGGGTATCCCATCCGCCAAATGACCATAACATTATATCCTATGGAACTTGTAATACTGCTGACAAATTACCTCAAACATTTGCTAACATTAGTTGGCCATATAGTGCAGGGGATGGTAGACAAGAAGACATAAAATAGAACTTTTGTTTAATTCCATTTTTAAAAGTAACAGATGTACCATTTCTGTGGTTTTGCATTGGAGCTGGACAACCTTCAACTGTTTACTTATAATAGTAGCAACTCCTCCTATTCATTATCCATCTCAATTTACATGGAGTAGAGTATACCTCGGGGATAGCTTCAGGTGTAGAATCCTCGATCAACCAGCACTCCATCAGTAATAACAAGTCTGGTTTAAAGCGCATTAGATAATCATTCACTTTCAACCTATATTTACGAAGAGACCAAGTATTTAAATTTGTCATATTAACTTCATGTGCCAAAGGTTCCCTGCTTAAGCTGCGTATGCAATTTTTCAAGGAATATCTAGAGGGTTTATTCCTGTTATCCTCAATGATGTGTACAGGCTTGATAGACATTGGGTTACTGGTTGACTGGGGTGTGAGCCATGGTTAAGCAGCAACCACAATCCTAGTCAGGTAAGGTACAAGCGAACCCCAAATTAACCTGTGCTCAACCCCCTGGTAGCTTTGCACAGAGCAGTCAGGCTTAACTTAGAGGCAAGATGTAAAGTATTTGTGCAACACTTCAAACAGTAAGACAATGGAAACACCTTACAAAAAGATCCCACACCAGGTTAGAAAAATAGAGCAAAAACGTAATAAATAAAACAAGACCAAAATGAAAAACAAAATCCAATTAGTAGAACCAGAAATATTGAATTGTAAAGTTTTTAGAGTAAATAGCACAAAAAAGCATTTAGCGCCATCTGTGGATTTCTGGTTGCACCGGAACGGGACAAAGTCACACTTTCAGACCAACTGCGATGGAGCGTGGGCTGGCTACAGGGAACCAGTTAGGCCCACTGAACAGAGTACCTTAAATCCTGGGTTGTGGAGCGTTGCGTGGATCCATGACGAAGATGCGTTGTGCAGCAAAGGAGATTCGTCAGTTCCAAGATGTGGTGAGGCAGCGATGCAAGGTCCTGTTGTATCGACATCGAGGATCCCATCAACGGGGCCTGTGCTGCAAAATCTGGCATCGGGATGCGACAAGCAGCTGGAGCAATTTGTCTGTTCCAAAGAGCTGAAAGGCTGCAATGCAGAATCCATCGTCAAGGCTGCTGTCAACAAGAGATGTGAGGGCCTGCACCAGGGATGAGTCGCGCAGCGGTTGTTCTGACGTGACATCCAGCTGTGATGCGGGTCTTTCACGGCGGTTCCGATCAACGCAGTGCTGCGATAAGTCGATTCTGCTCAGGTTTGCGCTGCCATTGATTAATTAGCAAAAGAATGTGTGCCGGTGCCCGAAGCTCTGCTCAGAAGCTGCGGCCGGCTCTATTACATGTCGGCGCACCAAATGCCAAGGCTGCTTAGTCTGGAATTCACCTCATGCCTCTTTGATCATCTATCAGACACTTTCTGCCCCTTTATTCCACTCTTGTAGGTTCCTGCTTTCTCTGTTTGTGATGCTTTTCCATCTATCTCTGCCTCTGTCTTTCCACTTTGTGTGGTTTCTTTCTCTCTCTTGCTCTCTGGAAGTGTCTGATGAGGGAAAATGTGTCAGTCCCCAAAAATGAGTGCCAGTGTGCCCCACCAGCAACCCCGACTCAAATTAAGCATTGCTCCTTAACCATCATTTTCTGCATAGATGTGGCTTGGTGGGATATCACTAAAATTTAAGCACAAATGAGGACCCTAGTTGCACCCTGCATGGACACCGCCATTAGATTGCAGTGAGGCAGAAGCCAGGATAATAATGGTTTTCACAACACCCAGAAAACCATACAAATAGCTGTGGATTGGAAATCACATTTTCCCTTAACTATGCGTGCATACTTGAGAGCCCCAACTCTAAGTGCCATTGGATTGTGAAGCAGAGACACAGAGAAGGCATGGACAGGTATCATTTTTGTCAGAGTTGAATGAGGTAAGCGGGATAGGTTCTAATATTCTTACTGCCCACAGTAAGAATATTAACAATGGGCAATTAACACCTGTTAATTGCCCTTTCCAACATTATGCACCTCCGGCTCAAGAGTGGAGCAGTAAACAACAGCGGGCAATACCCTCTATAGATGAATATCTGTCATAATACATGACTTTACCATGCCTATTTTTCAACATGTTGACCTTTACAAACTGTTGTAGTACATTGTGGTACTTTACCACAAATTGGCTGTGGTAATGACTGATATTCTTATTTTATAACCATATCTATACATCGATTCACAAGTTATAGTTATCTCAAGTAACTATAACTTGTGCACTAAAGTAACAATAACTTGCGCTCTCTCTATGCAAAGTGTTATTAATTATGTCATTTCAGACGTCATTAGGGATGTTATGAATGCAGTCATTGAACATCTCATGAGAGATTTAATATGTGAGGGTGCATGGTGAGAGCACCAGATATAGTTACTTTAAGGCAAAAGTTACAGTTACTTGAGATAATTACTATTGGTGAATTTAGATAGTTTTGTTATTTTAGAACATTACGTTTTAACTGACATTCTTCACCTAACTACACAATCCCTTTAACGTTTGGTTATTTCAGTGAATTTCTAAGATTTTTCTTAATATAAAGTAATTTTTCAGTTTTAACGGTATCGCTGTTCAATTTTCCTATGGAGAAAACACATTTTAATGAACTCTTCCTTTTTCTCGACCCTCGCTCTATCACCTGAAACTTTTTAGGAAGAAACTGAGGTGGATGAGACTTTTTGGAAAAGTTTTATGAAGATTCGTCAAAGAGCGCAAAAGATATAAGCAAGCCAAAAAAATCAATTTCCTATGGAAATGGGGTCCTAACTAGAACTAACAAGTGGTGACCACCACTCAGTAATATATATGTATCTATCTATATTGTCACTGTGTAGAGACCGGAGTTTCCATGATACAGCGTTTTTTGTTTTGCTAATAACTTTGGCGCAGTTTGATAAATGTTCACAAAACTTTAAAACAAAAAAGTTCATCTACCTCAGCTCATTCCTGGAAAGAGTCTGGATGTTCTGTCAAGTGGGGGTCAACAGAAAGGGGACCCCAAAACACTTTTTGACCATACAATTTCCATAGGGAATTTTAGGCAGCACTACAGTCAAAACAGCTCACCATCATTACATCAAATTTGGCAGACGGCTAGATCTTTACCCAGAAAGCGTGCTTTTATGTGATTTGATGTAAATCTGTTCAGTAGTTTTCAGAAATTCAGGCTCAAAATGTATAGAGAGGAACCACAAATTCAAATAGAGCAGTCCGATTAGCCATGAAGGCTTTTGTCCACGTCAGCCTTTTACTCCAGTGGGAGCGAAACGGTCCCTCAATAACTTTTTGGCTCCCATTACATGGGCACAGGGATCTGGTACCAATGTCCCAAAATAAAAATAAAAACCTATAATAAGGGGCAAGGCAGGGAAATCGTGACCCCATGGGCCATGTGGAGGGGTCCTAAAGGGACCACCCTTCTGTCAAATAAAAAATAAATTGAGTCACTGCTGTCTCACAAACCCCCCCCAAAAAAATTAAATGATGGCACAGCCTTCAGACTGTGCAGAGCTGTTTATGGAGAGTGAACGCCCAATACACTATGAAGGCCCATGAAATGGGCAAGCCCCTACTATGCACAGTCTGCATTCAGTACGCAAACTGGGTGTATAGCCCACTCTCTCTAGAGACCGAAGCTCCATTAGATGGGCAAGCCCCTAGTACACACAGTCAGTGCTGAATGCGTAGACTGTCAGTAGAGCCCACTCTTTCCAAACAGCTAAGCACCATTAGGTAGGCAAGCCGCTACTAAGCAGAGTCTGCGCTCAGAGCTCACTCCCTCCAGACATGCAAGCGCTATCAAGTAGGCAAGCACCTAATATACACAGTCTCTGCTTAGAGTGCAGACTGTGCATAGAGCCCACTCCCTCCAAAGACTCAAGCCCCATTAGGTGGGCAACCCCCTACTATGTGCAGTCCGTGCTCAGTGCTCAGACTCTGTGTACAGCCCACTTCCTACAGACAACAAAGCCCTATTAGGTGGGCAAGTCCAACTATGGACAGTCAGTGCTCCGACTATGCATAGCGCCCACTCCCCCTAGGCACACAGTTCATATTTGGTAGGCAAGCCTTTACTATGCACAGTCATTGATGCAAGCTAACCCCCATTAAGTGAGCAAGCCCTTATTATGCAAAATCTGCAGTCAGTGCGCAGACTTTTCATACAGTCCACTCTCTCCAGGCCCCAAGGCCCCTTTCAGTGGTCAAACCATTACCAGGCACAGAATGCACTTTCTGCAATGCTCTTTATGGAGAGCCATCTCGCTCTAGACACCCAAGCACAATTAGGTGGGTGAGCCACTACTTCACAGCGGCTGCTTTCTCTGTGCAGCTCTTCACAAAGAGCTCCCTCCCTCCACATACTCAATACTTCTTTCATAGCCAAAGGGGTACTACATGCAGTTAGGTCGTTTAGTAATATTTTACTTTATGTTTAAAAAACCCTTGAAATTTACTGATAAAAACTAAAGGTTAAAGTGATGTTATAGTTGTAATAATTTATTATCTTACGTTTAAAAAAACAAGAAATTCACTGAAAAAAACTAAGGATAAAGTGACGTTATAGTTAGGGCTGGTAATAATATCTTACTTTACGTTAGAAAATAAACCTTAGAAGTTCAATTAAAAAAACAAATATTAATGTGAAGTTATGGTTATATGAAATTGTTAGTTAGAAAACAATTTTAAACTAACACTGATATTCACCAGTTGTATTTTACTGAGCTAAGTATAATTTGCACTCCTGCCATGCACTGCTTATGACCTCACACATGACATGTCTAATGAAATTTTTGATGACATCACTGATGACTACTCCAATGATATTTTTGATGAACCCAAAAAACTTGCCACCTGTTACCACTACCCCTCAACCCCTAAATACCCCTTCCATTAACCTTTAACACCCTCTTTTTTTTAAGTAACACACAAATTATGTCTTTTTTTTTTTGTAAAACACCTTCTTGGTATGGTCCTTTGTTGTAAGGTGCCTAACAATGGTACTTATCTGCATTGCAAAGACTTGAGTTGCAACGATCTTTGTGGTAAAGACTGACTAGTAAATGTTACATACCCTGCAGATGCTGTTAACTACAGCTAGCACATTAACAAGAGCCAAAATAATTACATTTACTATATGAAAAGTTGTTATTGGTATAATCATCACAACCACTTGAATAGACAGGATATGTTGCTTGCCTTTCGAGACAGAGTACACAGCATTACTTCGGTACTCACTTGGCTATTTTGAAGTGAAAACTGTTTTAAGGTCCAAGAAACAAAATGAATGCTGGAAAACTAATTTTGAAAACCTGGAGACTGAAAGTAGCATTTTAATATCTGTCACGTCAGTCAAAATCTTGATGTGTGGCAACTCGAACTACCCCAGACTAGCAACCATACAAGGTTTAACTAGGAGCTAAAAGCGTGGATTTTGATTAATTTTTAGGTCAAAACCTAGCAGACATCACATCTGTCTGGTTTGCTTAAGACTTCTTTGGGACATTCTGAAAGCTTCCCTGGGGATGCATTCCGCCCATTGCTTACCATTGACTTTGTGTTTTGTAACTCACAGTTGCCTTTTTCTATTTGTTAGCTTTATTTGTTTTAGGCTGTCCAGCTTTAGTGAGTCCCTCCCATGGAGCATAGCCTGATAACTGTATTCTTCAAAAAAAAATTAGCTTTCTGTTACCAGTCCTATAAATGTTGTTCTTCTCTTGACACAATTGCTGTGCATTCAAAGACAGAGGCCAAATGTCAGGCTCTTTCATCCAGGAGCTTGGTGTTTACTTTTGTTTCTCTGACTTCATAGTGAAAGATTTTATCTGAAAACCTGCGGTTGTGAAAGGACAGGCTTTATTTCTAGCACAGAACAACATTTTAATGTCTTTAAATGAGCCATGCAAATATTTCAGAATCTATCAGAATTAGGAACGCACAAATGAAGCACGTTTTTTTGTAATTCTGAAGTGTGCTGGAAACACTGCACTCTACAACACTCCATTCTAAGACACTACACTACACTCTGTGGCACTGTATAACACTCCACTCTATGACACTGCACTCCACTCTATGCAACTCCATCTATGTCATTCCACACCACTTTACTCCACTCTATTCCGCTTTACTTTACCCCACTCTATGCCACCTCACTCTTGGACACTCTGTGCCACTCCATTCTGCGACACTAAACTCCACTGTACATCCTTCCAGTGTACGCCCCTCCACTGTACGTCCCTCCATTGTGCACCCCACTATAGCAATCCACTCTGTGCAACTCCATTCCACTCTATAGTACTCTACAACACTCCACTCAACAACACTCTATGCCATTCTAGTCCACAACACTTTACTCTATGACACTCCTCTCCACTTCACTCCCCTCTACAGCCCTCCACTCTACGCCACTCCATGCCATTCCCCTCTATGATACTCTACAACACTCCTCTCCATGCACCTCTATGCCACTAACTTTTATCCATGCTGAACAGCAGCCACGCTGGTTTACAACATGCCTAAAGTACATTGGTAAAACCAATAAGTTTGCTTAGTAGAGACATGGTTTTGCCAATGCATGTTTTTTGTTGTTGCAATCTTTCTGCTGTGTGCGACTCGAGGAGAGCGCCAAGAAAGCCACTGGGACAATGTTGTGCAGTAGACAAGATACATTGCAATCAGAGGCGCAACTAGAGCCAAATTTCGGGGGGGGCTGAGCAAAAATTTCGGGGGGGGCTGAACTTTAAGCAATAGGCAGAGTGGAGCTGCAGGGGCTCTTAGAAGGGGTGAAACAACAGCGAGGCCTCATTAACATTCAAATGGTCTTTTAAAGACCTGTGAAGTGCTCGGGTGCGTCTGCTTTTTTGCCCGGGAAGGTGTCTCATCCCGGGCTGCCGCACACGACGGGGGGGGGGCTGGAGCCCTGTGAGTCCAATGGGTGTTGCGCGCCTGATTGCAATACAAAGTTAAAGTAAGTGGATCTCCAACGTGGGCCACGATGCATAAAAAGGGAAACTCATTTTGTACTTTCAGAAAAAAAAGTCAAAACTTTAAACATGCCAAACCCATTTATCCTCTTTAGAACAACCTACTAAGCCACAAGAAATGAACAGTTTACTTCTAACAGTTCATGAACTCTGAATTACATAACAGCCTTCATTGTTATCCGAGCTCGGCTTGAACAAATCTTTACTTGTGCCACAGACCAGGAATGTGCAAACTCTGCCAAACGAGGACAAATTGAGTTATGAAGGAATGGAGGGGCCTTTATTAGGGGTTGTGCGACTAGAGAGGGGTGGGGGTCCTAAATGGAGATCGGGGGGGCAGGGGCAGGCGAAGGCGGGATCTACGAGAATATTGAGCAGGAAAATGTCATAGTATGAGGGAGGCACGGTGGGGTGTGACAATGCAGGGTGAAAGCTATGCTGAGTCTGCAAATTCAGAACACAAGGCAAGCTGACTGGGTTTGGGCATATCAAATTCATTTAATTTGATGTTGTGCAATAATTATGTGAAATTTTGACAACATTCTGCAAAATTTCATTTAATGCCAAACTGCCATTTTGCGCTTTATTATGGCATACAATTAAATGGACGTGAGGAACCATTTGGCGTTGAAAAGTAATATCACATAAAACACCAGCATTTTAAGCAGCTGAACATGTTCTGCTTGTTCGTGCTGTTCTCATGCGCTTGGGCTACTTTTTTGCCGCGAACTGCGCATCAAATCTGCAACAAACGTAAATCAAAAATACCCAAGATTATGCCTGAGTAACAGGAATGTCATCCCCCTTCCTGGAGTCCTGAAGTGTGCGGTATGGAGAAAGAAGCACATGTTCGACGACCAAATCTCGTGTGTAACACCGTCGGCAGGCTAGGCTATTAATCAAACAACTGTGCATTCTGGGACTTGTAGTTTTAGAATTAACATTGAACCTATCGTCCTGTAAGCTTAAGACTTCAAAGAGCTGTTAAAACGTCAGAAATTACATTATACACATAACATGTGACCACTAAAGAGCAAGGTATGAGAAGGGAATGGACTGAATACGATAGCGCGTAAGAAGTGAACAAAGAGGCTGTTTGAGAAAGCGGAAGGTCAGTCCTTACCCAGGAAGAAGAGGAGGGTGCAGGTCATTAGCAAGGGCCGCTGCAGCTTCATGGTTCGTCACTCTCGGAGGTCTGCGCGAAGCTGCCGGCGGAAAGGGCTCGGGCCGTTCTGGGCGAATCTCAGTGCAGCCTCTGTGCCTGCTCCGGGCACGCGACCGATAACACGGAGGCAGGGAGACCTGAGCTGCGGGGGAGGAGGGTACTATGTTTTTACAAGGAAATAGAAAAAAAGCTAACTATTTAGTTCTTTAAACAAGACCCCCTTTCACACCAAAGCGCTGAGCTCACAGCCTGGCTCTGAGGAGCCTCTCAGAGGGTTTGCAGAATCCCAGGCGCGCGGGGTTCGGCACAGCTGCCAAAAGGACCCATGTTTTCATCTGTTAGATGGTATAAAGATCTCCAGTTGGTTTTCTTTGAGGTCTGAGATTTGTGGACCTCTTTATCCCGTTATAAAAATCAGTATTTCTGGCTCCAGAATACAAATACTGGGGAGAGGATGTGGTCTGACTGCTAGATTGCCGACTTTGGTGCTGGAAATCAGGGTTCGAGCCTCGGGGTTGTGATTCTGGGCAAATCACTTAATCTCCCCGTGCTTGTCTAACGTAACCGGTGCTCATGTAAAGCGCTCCAATACGAGTTCGCGCTATGTAAATCTGCATTAAAAAACAAAAATCTGTCTTGGGCGAGCCTCTCAGGTATTGTCTTCTGAAACCCGGGAGCTCGTTACGAGGCCTTCAGCGAGCACTGACGTTTGGTGTAAGCCAACAACAATTTTCCTTTTGTCACTTGAAATTTAGTTTGTACTGTCCTAACTCAGGGAAGAGCGCCTTTGGCCAGGTATTACCGGCTGCCAGGTAAATGTATGGCTTGAGGGACATTTTTTTTATGTCAAGCTTAGAGAAAAGGTTGCCTTTTCCACTAGCCACCTGTTTCTTTCTTTTAAAAAGAATACCTCAATCTGCGTACACAAATGCATATATAGACAATGTTTGTTCATTCCTCTTCCTCCATTGGTCTGTTGAACTGTCATTCATATTTTGCATGGGGCAACGGGTCAGTCTACTCCGGCCATTGGCTTTCATGCATTCTGGGGGATGGTGTTTTGCCTCTTCACATAGGCACGTCCACCTAAGCAGCACTGCACTTCAATGCCTGCCAGGGCTATAGGGCCGATTTATCTCATAATTTTTTTTACTTTTAAACTATTAGTTTACGTTTGACATGTTAGCAAAAAAATGTAAGATTTACAAAGGCCAGGCCTTTTGTCTATGTTTGTGCTTGTTTAAAATTACTGCTGGATGACCTGCCACATAACAAGCAGCCAATAAGAAAGGAGAAGGAATAGGAGTGCATCAGCGCATCCGCAGGTGCGACTGCCATCCATTGTGAGACGGACAGCACAGTTTGGTGCTTGTAGTTCTGTCTGTTGTATGGGGAAAGCAAAACTACTAGTACACCAAGTCAAGTCAAGTCAAAAAATAAGTTTATTATGACCATTCGGTCTTTAAACTACATATTCCATTTTATCACACGTTAAAAACACAAGATAATATAACAATATATATATTTTTTTTAAATCCTAAATCCATTTCATTTAAACTAAAACTTTTTCTAGTTTCACAATAAAACAGGGCATACAATATAAAAAGTTTCTAGTACATAAATAGTTAAAACCATTATATTACCAATAATATTCACCTATGCCCACCTCATTCCGTTCCATTGTTATATAGGAATCTTTTTGCTTCTTGTAAAAATTTTGCCAAAGCGATTGTGCTATCTAAATGCTCCACAACTGTAAGTAGCTCGATTGCTTGTGTTCTTGTACTTATTCCGTACTTCAGAAACAGGGGCCTTAAAATCATCTGCCTTATTATCATCAGTTTTGTGCAATAAAATACAAAATGAACACTTGTACATTTTAGATCAAGCCCACATATGCATTTGCCATTATCATCCATCAACATATTTTTCACTCTCTCATTAGCACGGGCAGGATTAATTCCTATTCTTATTTTCAATAATTCTAATCGCAGACTGTAATTTGGTAAAATGTCTAGGTATGGGTATGAATTATCATTATTCCAGACATGTAACATAAAGTGTACTGTCTTTTTTTGTTTCACATACTCCAAATCAATTTCTCTAGACTTTTCATTTCCCAGATTTTTTATTGCACTCTTCTCTTCTTCAATATACAGTGTTTCTGGACCAATTTTTACTTTTAAATTTCCACAAATTAAACCCAATATTCTTCTAGTATCTTTTGCCCACTTCAGTTCGCTAGTACACCAATGCAAACAAAGGACCTGGAGTGGGCGAGCTACTTGCACCTGACAATGGGCAATATGAGATCATTCTTACAGTCCTGAGCTTATTAGCTGCCAAGTGATGTCCAGCACCAGTGTTTTTAATTGAAATGTGTTTTCATGTGGTCCCTGGGCAATCAGATGCTACTGGGCAGTACTATCCCTTGTGTCTACTGTTGTTTACCTGTGATACACTCCAAGCAGCCAAGAGACTGTCTCTGGGCGCTGTTAGCATGGGTAACCCCTAAAATCGTACATCCCTAAAGTCACCTTAAGAGCATGCCTGTTGGTGGATGGATCGGCGACAGTGCTAAACATAATTTCATGAGGCAATGTGACCCAAGATGAGGTGAAAAACAGCATAACAAAAATATAGTCAATTTATGAAGGTATAGACTCAATAAGGGAGTTCTAGGGTGTAATTCAAACAGAAAGATTTACTACAAAAATTCAAATGGGTACATGGATCAATTGTAAGTACAGATACATAAAGTCCTTGCCATGGAGCCTCTCAGCATTAGGGCAATACAAAATAATAGGCAAAGTGAAGAATTATTCTGTGTCGCAAATGAGCAGTAAAATTAGACCGCTTCATTAGAGACATGGGACACTCCGTTAGGCGTAGAAGATAGGGTTTATTAGCTGCAGCTAAGTACAGTTGTCCCAGAAGTACACTCGGTATGTTCTTAGGAGACTGCCACTTTACTTCGTGGCGCACAATCTTTTATAACATACATATTCACAAAGAACACTCCCAATGCATACAGGGTCAACCAATGAGAAGAATGTGAAAACAAGATATTAAGTAACTCAAATAAGCCTCCCTTCCAACTGTGTTTGTCACCCTTCCCCACAAGTTAATCAGTGGTAGTGTTTATAAGCCGACTTGCAGGTGGCAGGACACATTTGTATGGCCCAGAGGACAGTTGTGAAATGAGAGAATACGAGTAAAGAATAGCGAAGGCCAGAGGATAAGATAAAGTCAGGAAAGAATGGTGCGAACCAATAGATAGTTGAAACAGGGATCAGTCAGACCAGACGAGGATTAGTGGAGTCGGCCGGACCCTGACACCAGCTATAAACAGAGGCAGGAGGTTATTTGACACGTTGCAGTAGGATGAGGGAAAACAACACTTCGTTCACCGTGTCGCCTGAGTGAGGGCAACACAAAATGGCATAAAGACACAAAATGGTGGCTAAATACGAACGTGATCGGAAACTGAATTACCTCAGACCCTCCTTTTGCCATTACTCAGGCAAGACACACAGACTCATTTTAATCTGAGTCGACGTCAATGGCCATGAGGTTATCAAGCTGTTGCTGCAACATCATTGTAATGCTCTCCGTCTTCCGTGGCACAGGCCTTGGGACACACATAGTGGCACAAAGACCACAGATGGCGGGGCCACACTGCATACAGAGACAACAGGAAAAAATGATGGCCAGAACCATTCCAAGGAGTGTTAATACCTTCGATCCCCATTTGGACAGTAATCCCCAAAACCATTCCACTAGAGACCAATCTCCTTCGTCCTGATGAATCGACTCGGAGATCACATGTAATTTGGAGATGGCTTGGTATACCGTAGGGGCGTCGTCGGATATATAAATGCAACAGCTAGATCCGATCAATTTACAAACTCCACCACGATCCGCAAAAATAACATCCAAAGCAATCCGGTTCTGCAATGTCATGAGACGATCCGCCTGAAGTTCAGCTGTGAGATTGCTCAAGGCTCCCACAGTGACATCTATGGTAGTCTCAACAACACGAACCAATTGTCTCATGTTTCTACTTTTGGCCATTGGGCCCCAAAAAGGAAGAAATCCTTTAAGGAAATCACCTCCCTCTTGTCCTGCCGTGTCTTTAGAATCAATAATCCCTCTGCCATATCTGTTTCTGTGATGTCCCGAAGGAGCAGTGTATGTAGGGGGAAGAAGAAAGGCTATATAGCATGTTCCTGAAAAATCCGTTGGTAGCCACGTGTACGCTCTATCGTGGCAGACAAAATACGTGCCCTGGGATGGCACTAACGGTGGGGAATTCTGAGATGTGTGAATGTATGTATGGGAACAAACACTCTTTCCTTGTCCAGTGTCAGTAGTCTGGCCATTTATTTGTAAACAAAAGTTACCTTGATGAGGCACAGTCCAAATTGGTGGAGATTTTCCCTGTTTAATCTGTAAGGCTAGTGGCGTAACGAGTCACGTTCCAAGCATCATATGCCCGTTTCTCATCAACAGGAACCTTACTATTCTCCACAATTCTAGCAATAGCCACTATTCCTTTTATCAGAGAACTATGACTAAAATCTTGTCCACTACCATATGAACCAGCTGGACGTCTAAATTGGTTCTGATATGCATTTGAAAACATCACAAAATAGGCCCAAGCGGAACCTTCATAAGAAAATGGAAGGGCTAAATATGGCATCCCTTTTTCTGTGGTATGAGGCATAAGTCCACACACCCAACAGTCGGTTGTGTTGACTACCAATTGGTGTTGATGCAATAACTGGACAAATGAATTGTTAAAATATTCTGTTCTCCTGATTAGTTCATGTTGGGGAAGCGTATATAATTGGTGTGGGGAGATAGTAGAATGAAAAGGCAAAGAAATAGAAGTAGGAACAGATTTATGCTGCATAATATGAACAATCCAACCTATACAAGCCAATAAGATACTAGAAAACATAAGAACACACAATGTTATGCCACATTGACTGTACACTAATTTACAATATTTCTTTTTCATCTCTTCCTCCTTATTATTCTTTCCCAATTTGACATCTATCCTCTAAAATTGTTGCTCACGGCAATCTTCCTTACTCACTTGGCTGTGATTATTAGCCGTCCTATGACACTGCAAGTCCTGGGCGCCTAGCCACTATACAGGTCACGAACCAAGACTCCTACCGTGACCCTGCAACCTGGACAGATGATACATGTCACGAAAGAGATGAAAATTTCAGGTGTCCTTGACCAGTCTAGGCCTTAAATTATATCGAGTTCTGTTCAGTACAGTTTGGTCCTGAAATAGTGTCTGTGGCTCTGTAGTGTTCAATCGGAGATGTGGCAGTACTGCTTCTTGTAAAACGTCGTCATCTTCTTTTTCAGACCGAGCTCCATCTATATGTGCACTACTGAAAGGTACAAACCAAGGGACCCTTTCGCCTTCAAAATCACCTACACCCTTACGGACCCACTGGTCAAAAGGCAAGGGCAAGGGCACCTTTTTGCAGTGCACGCCATGGATCCAGTTCTTTTTCCCTTCGACCTTCACTGCTGTACGTGTTACTAGAAGAACCTGTCGAGGCGCCCTCCAACGAGGTTCCAAATTCCTTGTCCTCTGAAAATTTTTCACACAGACCCAGTCTCCCGGTTGGATAGAATGACCTGGGTCTGTGGAGGCCTCTGGTAAAGCGTCTCAAACCTGTTGGTGGAGAACACGTAATTTAGTGGTGAGGTCATGCAAGTAATCAATCAGCATTGGATACTGTATGTCAGAATACTTTTTAGGGCGAGGGACTCCCCAAACATTAGCCGGGCACCCAAAAACAACCTTGAATGGGCTGAGTCCCAAACAAGAATGTACAGCTGTTCTAGTGGATAGGAGAGCCAAAGGTAAGGGACAGGCAAGTCCCGTGCTAGCCTGTACCTTTGCAAGCTTAAGTTTGAGAGTGCCGTTATAGCACTCTACCAAACCCGCTGATTGGGGATGGTTCGCCGCATGGAACTTTTGGACGATACCAAGACCGGCACACACCTTTTTCATAATTTGGCCCACAAATTCACTTCCATTGTCACTCCAGACAATGCGCGGCAAACCAAACCTAGGGAAGAACTCTTTCAGAAGAACTTTGGCAGTGGACAAAGCAGTGTTGTCTTTCAGGGGGTAGGCCTCTATCCATCTAGAGAAGGCACACACCACCACCAAAACATATTTGAGATTGTTGCATCGTTCCATGTGAATATAATCAATTTTCTACACCTCAAAAGGATATGTTGGGGGAGCAAAATGACCTGCTGGAGTTGGGGTTCCCTTTCCTGGATTATGCATCAAGCAAACGATACAATGCTTCACTAAATTATCTGCACATTTTGGAATCCCTTCGTTCAGCCACACTGGAGCCAGAAGCTTACATATTCCTTTCGCACTGATGTGGGCTGGACCATGTGCCATAGCAACTACAGGCAGTACATAGGCATCTGGTAACAGCCAACGCTGATGTTCTGACAATTCTATCCAACATCCCATCGCGTCTAACATTCCTGTACTCTCTTTCCACTTACTCAACTCTTTCTCTGTAGCCTCTTCTTGAATCGATCTCACACTTTTTATTGTATCCTCACACATTCCTTTTTCCTTGACCCAATTTGCAGGGCCCGCAACATACATGCGACTCATAGCATCTCTGGCTGTTTCTTTCGCTACCTCATCCGCATTTCCGCGACCAACCTCATCAGTAATCCTCTTATGCGCACTACACTTTATGATTGCTATCTGGGTAGGCAAAGCAAGTGACTCAAGAAGATCAGTTACCAACTGACCATGCTGTATTTTAGTACCGTGGGAGGTAAAGAATCCTCTTTCCTTCCACAAACGACCAAAGCTATGTGCCACACCAAACGCATATTGGCTGTCGGTATATACATTCACTCTCTTCCCCTTAGATAACACACATGCTCTGGTCAAAGCTATCAGTTCAGCCGCCTGTGCTGAATTATGTCTGATGCGTGCTGTCTCCATGATTGTATGCAAGGTGGTAACAGCGTAAGCTGAAGTTGTTTCACCATTAGGGAGTTTAAAACAAGAACCATCCACCCATAGGATCCCATCCGGGTCCATTAGTGGTGTATCCTTCAAATCAATCCTACCTTTTGTCGTCTCCTCAGTACGGAGAAAACAATCATGTTGTTCCTGAATACCTTTCTCTTCTGGAAGAGGTAACAATGTGGCTGGATTTAAAGTGTTACATCGTTTGATGTGACATGACTAGCCAAGAGCGTCAGTTCATACCCAGACAAGCGAGCGCTTGTAAGATGCTGCGTTTTTGTCCTATTTAGCAAGGTATCCACTGCATGTGGTACCATGACAATAAGAGTGTTATCAAGCACCACTCCAGCAGATTGACCAATAGAAATTGCTGCTGCTGCTGTAGCTTTAAGACAACTAGGCAATGCCTTGGCTACTGGATCTAATGTAGCCGAAAAGTAGGCATATGGCCGCTGCTTGTCTCCAAATCGTGTTAAGACTGACAACGCACGACCCTCTCTTTCATGGACATAGAGCGTGAAGGGCTTACTGTAATCCGGAGTACCCAACACAGGAGCAGAGCACAGAGCAGCACGTAAATCAGAAAAACTCTTCTGACATTCATCAGTCCAAGGAAGGGGTTGGGGTGTGTCTTTCAAAGTGAGTGCCAACAAAGGTTTAGCCAACAAAGAAAAATTTGGAATCCACTGTCTACAATAAGAGGTAATGCCCAGAAAGGCACGCACTTCTCTTTGTGTGGATGGCACAGACATTTGTGCAATTGCTTGAATAAGTTCGGGGGCCAGTCGCCTTCCCTCCTTCGACAAGAGATGACCTAGATAGGTAAGCTCTTGGCGGGTATATTGTAATTTAGAAGGTGAAACCTTATGGTGAAGGTCAGACAAGTGACGCAACAGTGCAAAAGTCACGTTTTTGCAAATATCCTCTGAATCAGCAGCAATCAATAAATCATCCACATACTGAATAAGGGTAGCACCTGGCGGCAAAGGAAAAGCATCAAGCTGGCATTTCAGAGCTTGGCTATAGATGGAGGGACTTACACAATAGCCTTGGGGTGCGCGCTTGAACCGGAAACTTCGGCCTCCTAAAGCCAAAAATATCCCTACTCTTTTCAGCAATGGGGATGCTGAAGAAAGCATTTTTCAGATCAATAACAGAAAACCAAGCTGCAGAGGCAGGTATCATAGTTAACAGGGCAGTGATATCTGGAACAACAGGAAACTGTGGTACAACAATTTTATTAACCTCCCAGAGATCAATAACAAAGCGATAAACAGGAGGCTGAGAAGGATCAGTGCGTTTAAGAACCGGGAGAACAGGACTATTGCATACATTTCCCCTCGTCTCCTCGACCACACCCTTCTGAACCAAATCATAAATAATAGCAAAAAGTGCTCTTTCACCATCATTGGGAATTTTGTATTGAGGGATGCGTGGCAATTCAGCATTGGGCTTGAGGGTAACAACATAGGGTGGGATCTCAAGACAACCAACATCATTTGGACCTGTAGCCCAAAGTGTTGCAGGGAGAGAGAGCAATTCAGGTGGAAATTGATCTTTAGACAAATACATTGGAGAAGTCAGTTTCTGCCCCAAAACGAGATGTACACCAGAAGGAGAACAATATATCGTTGCATGCAGTCTTTTCAATAAATCCAAACCCAACAGATTTTCGCCGCAACCAGTCGTTAAAAGAAGCGGAGCTTCCAAATCATAAGAACCAATTGAAATAGGCAGAGGACAAGAGAGCGGGCTATGAACTGGGGCGCCAGAAAATCCTACGGATACGTTTGTTAAGCCAGAGAAAGGTGCCCCATGGAGTTTGGAGTGAATAATAGAACTTCTCATCGCACCAGTATCTAAAAGAAATGGCTCTGAAACACCCATTGTAGTGACATTAACATAAGGCCCATTCTGATCTACTGGAATCAATACAACTCCCTCACTTTGTCTATGGCTGTCCTAGTTAGCGTGAAGACCGTCATTCTCACCTTCAACATAGTAGTCATCATTGTAATACTGTGTAGACTGAGTATTTTGCTGATCAAAGTAGTTCATAGAATGTGGAGGTGGAGGGGAACGCTGTGTCTGGGGCGACATACCTCGACCTCTACCCCTGGGCGCTAACTGGGAACCACCACGACCTCGTGGAGTAGATAGTCCTCCATTACGCTGTAATAAAACCGGGCAGCTATTCTTAAAATGACCTTCCTCCCTACAATAGGCGCATTGGTTAGGGCCTAACAAAGGCCGTGGAATATAGGGCTCAGTCTTTTGAAACACCCTCTGAAACTGGGGAGGCTGTTGAAACTGGCACTGAGCAGAGCGAGGAGGATAAGCTTGTTGCAGAAGAACCTTCATTTTGAATTCTTTAGTCTTTTTCTCTTGCTTGTCTTTTTCCTCTTTGTCCCTGTTTTCGTAATATTGAGCAGTAGCCAATATCTGAGCCGAAGAAGAAACAGCCCATGAACTTTCAGAGTCTTTTAATTTACGTGACAACTCGGGGAGCAAATTGAATACAAATTTATCTACAAATAATCGTAGTCATATCCTGACCACTGTGATCAATAAACGTCTCCTCAAAACGAGTGAAGAAATCGGAGACACTCTCATCTTTCTTCTGTTTACACGCGGCTAATTTATCCCAATTAACTCGTAAGGTGGGCATCATTGTTTTCATTAAAGTAATAATCCTACCAGGAAGTTCTGTGATCAAACCATCAGGCTTAGCACCACCCACTTGTGCTCTATCCGAGGCAGTTATAGCATCCCATGTACCACCCAATTCTTGAACGTGATCCTCTCTACGAATCCGAGCCCATAACGCTTGTGGGACTACATTTCCCATCAACATGTCAATATCCGCTAAGTTCATAATACAGGCATCAACAGTCTGAGACAATTCTTTATAGTAACCAGCAAGGTTTTTACGGGGATCCGGTAAAGATTGTTTGATGGCCAAAATATCAGATCTCTTCCAGGGCACATGTACCCATATACGCTGGAAGTGAGCAGGAATAGCTGGATTATTACCTGCTTGCGCAACCTCTTCCCTCCATATCGGAGGAACCTCTCTCATTGGGTAATGTTTCAATGTCTGCCGAACAGCAGGATCAGAATCAAGAAAAGTTTGTGAAGAAAATAACTACCTAAAAGTAACAAGTGTCCTTACGGCGTCCTCAACCTTAGAACCCACAATGAGTCCTTTATCGAAATTAACCTGAACATCCAACAAACCCTGGGGAAGTAAGCCCAAATCCATATCCTCCCATCCTTTAGTGAGATTGTCACACATAACATTAAATACATATCTCTGCGTGGGCGCCCCCCACTGATGAAAGGTGATCATGATATCTTTCACACTATACTGGGGACCCTTCTCGATCCATTTGCGAGCGAGAGAGTCCAATACCACCCGTTCGTTGGAACCTGGAAGTTGAGTACGAGACTGTCTTCGAGAAAAAGCCGGAAACATGTTCAGAGTCTCAAAGAAAGGGGACAAGAAACCAGATATTCGTTTGCGCACAGTAGGAGAATTAGACATAAGGACAGGGGACAAGGTATTAGGCGATACAGGAGAGGACCTGGCAGTTATAAGGGGAGCCAAAGGCAAAGAAGATTGAGGTTCAGGAGATGGAGACAAAGGAATCGGTGGCACGAGAGGTGGGAGTGGCAATACCGGAAGAGGCAAATGTGGAAGAACCGGAACAGGTAGGGGGACAACAGGTAACTGAACAGGTTGTAACAACGGGGGTGCATTAGCACCTTGTACATAGGGTGGGGGCAATCTCAATAGGTGAGACATCAAAGGGTCTTCCTCCAGATCCTTACTTTTATCAGAAGGGGAATTAGGCAACACCGGATAGCATCTATCTATTGCCATACGATGCTGTCGCTCTGAAATTTCCATTGCATTATCAATCTCATTATCTTTAAACTGCTGGGCAGCCTGTATAATCGTCATATTTTGTGCTTTCTTATCTCGTTTTGCCTGCTTAATTTCTTTCTGTTTGGCTTCCTTACGCCAGAGGCGGAAAGATTCAAACATTGCCAGCCGGGCTTGTCTTTTGAACAATATCGCTTCCAAATTGTCTAATGTGTCAGGCTCCAAACTACCATTTTGTGGCCACTGTAGAACGCCATCGTTCTTCGTGTATCGGATCCATGCCTTATTAAAGGCGATGGGGCCGACACCATGTTTTGAATAAAGCTCATAGGTGGGAGTTCCAACCGGGGAATCGGACAAGAGTCCTCCAGCCGGGAATCCCTATTACAACCAAAGCAACAGAACTTCCTAAACTTATTCAGACCAGGCATCGTTATTTCACTGGACTGTTCACAAACATCAAGGGGTTAAATAATATAGCACAAACGTAGTCACCTCTTGGCTTCGGCTTTTGCAATAGCCGAATCAAAGACCCAAATCAAAACAAAATAGTGGGAGCAACCCACCAATACTTAACTAAGTGTCTTCTTACGCCAACAGAGGCCCATCTAATGTCTCGCGATGGCAAACATCATCAAAGGGACCAAAGCAGGGCGGCAGTCAGGGCAGCAGTCGTCAGCAGCCGTCAGAAAGGAGAAACCGCGCTGCAAAAGACCTTCGGACCACTTCAACATACAGGGGCCGCTTGACGTGGTTCGCGATTCCTCCAGAATTTTCCTGCGGGGCTCCTCACGATCCTCGGGCAAGAACTGCTACCTCTGAAGCTGCCCCATGTTGGGTGTCAATTGAAGAACCAAGACCTTAGGGGCCTGGCGGCGCAGGGTACGCCTTAATCTCCTGAGTTCACCTGCTTTGTCGAACAGAGACACGGGACACTCCGTTAGGCATAGAAGATAGGGTTTATTAGCTGCAGCTAAGTACAGTTGTCCCAGAAGTACACTCGGTATGTTCTTAGGAGACTGCCACTTTACTTCGTGGCGCACAATCTTTTACAACATACATATTCACAAAGAACACTCCCAATGCATACAGGGTCAACCAATGAGAAGAATGTGAAAACAAGATATTAAGTAACTCAAATAAGCCTCCCTGCCAACTGTGTTTGTCACCCTTCCCCACAAGTTAATCAGTGGTAGTGTTTATAAGTCGACTTGCAGGTGGCAGGACACATTTGTATGGCCCAGAGGACAGTTGTGAAATGAGAGAATATGAGTAAAGAATAGCGAAGGCCAGAGGATAAGATAAAGTCAGGAAAGAATGGTGCGAACCAATAGATAGTTGAAACAGGGATCAGTCAGACCAGACGAGGATTAGTGGAGTCGGCCGGACCCTGACACCAGCTATAAACAGAGGCAGGAGGTTATTTGACACATTGCAGTAGGATGAGGGAAAACAACACTTCGTTCACCGTGTCGCCTGAGTGAGGGCAACACAAAATGGCAGAAAGACACAAAATGGTGGCTAAATACGAACGTGATCGGAAACTGAATTACCTCATGGTGTGTTGAGGATTTATATAGGAAAGCTCATAGGAATACATTAAAAGGGCACCTTTATCATTGTGTGAGCAAAGGTGTTACAATTTCAGCAAATAAAGTCACAGAAATATTAGGCTTCATGCAGTGCCACATCGCCTCACCACCTAAGCACTATCACACTACATGAAAATATTCAGCCCTCTCTACGTTAATGCTATCTTGAGATGGCAGAACAAACTAGTTACAAAACAACATTGAACTATTGTGAATGAATGCAATACAGTGAGCAGGCTAAAGAAACCTTGAACTTTCAGCTAAAGCTTTTCCTGAGCTGGATCAGACACTTTTCCTTGCTGCTGCTGATGACTCTGCAACAGTTCTTCATTCAGATTCTCCAATTGACCCGGGCTACTGGTACCTTCTCCTGGATCTTCACTTTACTGTCATTAGGAACCTCACCCACTTTTCCAGTTTCAGAATTCACTTCTCCAATTTCACCTCTAACATCTCCCCCCATCTGGATCCATACTGTAAACTTGAGCTTGACTCTGTGAATCAGTGGTTGTTGTCACCACCTCTTCATCCACCTTCTTCACCCTTCTTGTGTGAGCTGCGTGGATCCACTATTGGCTTCCAGTACATCTTACAGCAGTATTAGTTATAAGCACATCTTAATATGGTCCTTTCCATCTTGCCTTAATGCAGCTCTTATGAACATGCTTGTTAACTGGGGCTCAATCTCCTGGTTGAAGTGGATGGTGATTATACAAAAAATTGCCCATTAAATGAAACAATAAGGATGTTAATTTGCTTTAAGTTTTAAAAATGAGACGCAGAAAATGATGCAGAATGCACTAAGCTGACATTCCTATTGATACGCTCCAAACTAGGCCTCTCCTTTCTATAAGATAGATGATTCTAGGAAAATGCTGAGTTCTGCACAAGAATATTCAATAGCTTGACCTTAATGTGACATGCTTACATACTGTCATACCTGCAGAATGTACCATGTTTATATAAGGTATTATTTTCTTCAGCTACATATTCTTGATAAACTTACTTCTCCGTCAGGTGTTCATATAATAGTAAATAGAGAATTGAGTTTTACCAATAAACATATGCTCATAAGAGATTGACTACCATTACCTAACCAGAGATATGCAACGTAAATGTTTCTATCTTAGCGAAGTTCATTGTTCCTCAGTGAAACATGATGAGTAAATAGACTGAACACTGGAAGATTCTTCCGAGGGAACCAAAGATACTCGCCCCAGTTGTACAAATGTTAGCATGAGATGATACATTTCTGATAATGGACTGTGAGCTTCACATGTTTGTCGTGGGAAAGAAGGATGAGGACGGTTACGGAGGAAGGATGTCTTTCCATTGGACGAATCTAGCTTGGAAAAGCAGCATTGTAATAACGTGTTTTTATGTCTTTTATAATACTGCATGTTTCTAGTTAGTTACCAACCATTCGTGCAGTTCTTTCCATGAGCATCTATTTGTGCTGTCCCCTTCTGTATTCTTCTCTTGACCACTTTCTGTGAGCTACTGTTGATGGTGATTGCTGTTGCCTGACTCTTTGCAGGTGATGAATTCTTTCATTTGTCCTGACTGGTACAGTTACTGATGCGTCTGTTTCCCTATTTTACTTGATTGGGATTTATTTGAACAGTTGCTATTGCGGCTATATACTGATGCTATTTGGAGAAAGGATACTCGTCTGAGTTTCAAGAACTACTCCTTATGCGGAGTTTGACTTGATATAGACTTCGATTTGATGTTCCTTTAAATACTGCTCTTTTCCAAGAACTCGTTAGGGGGTCGGTTAGGTTCCTTTTAGATAGAATAAGGACAGATTTGGTTATGGAACATGCAGTTATTTTCTATATTGATGACTCTAACTATATGTTTATGATTTCTGTAACCAGAATATTTGATTACTGATTAAATAAAGACGGATACAAAGAATTTACAGTCTCTTAATGAGAAATAAAGCTTTGAAAACTTTACCAAACTCTCATCATTGACTGATCTTAAATGTAATTTTACACTAATGATTGTCCTGATCTGAGCTGGTTTCCATTCATAAACAGTGGCAAAGTTCTGTCGCCTAGCAGAAGAGGAAATTATAGTGTGGAGTTGGAGTCGGTTCTTGTAAGTAAAAGGTTGAACTTGTACTGCAGAGTAAAATTGGACTCTTTTCACATTATCAGTTTTCTGGTAGCAGAGGATAGTTCAGACCTAGAATGGAACCATAAATATTCTCTCAAAGTAGATTAAAATTGATGAATCCCAAAATCCAATGCCCAGAACCTAAGGATTTGACAAGGTGGTATTCGAAGGCAGTTGCTGTTTCGAGGTGTGAGTATTACCAGGATGATGCGGCGTTTGATGTAAGAGTGTTTTGGTTTGAATCTCTTTGTTCAATGTGAAGAAGTTGAAGAGTTTCAGACTCGTCGTAGTCTAAGATCCAGGGATATACATAAATGAGATCAAGGTGAAATGTCTTATTTGCAGTTTTAAAGTAGAGTGTGAGGTACCATCATGACTTACAAGGGTAGAAATACTAAACATTTATATTTGTGAATGTTTAACATTGATTAATGTTAGCAGAACCTGATCGCGCAAAAAGGGATGCGGAATTGGTTACCCTGATTTTTCTCTGGTCAAAATTTCATTTGCGCATGCAGTTTCTTGAGTAAAGTGGAATACTATTATTTCTGTAGTAAGAGCAAACAAGAGCTAAGATGTTTATTGTATTTGTTGTGAGTTTGTGGAAGTCTGTGGAAGTAAGAAGAAACTGCAAAGGAGGGTAAACAGCTTCAAGGAGCAAAGTCATATGTCGTAGAGTTCGTGCTGTGATGGGGCGATTGGTGTGCTTTCACGCTGGGATTGGTTGATGACGTAGTTATGCCGTGCTGGGATTGGTTCAAAGCTGAGTGAATATTGTATTGAGATTTGTGAACTGGACTTTGGAAAATAATAGCTGTCGCAAGATTGGTAAAAGACATTTGATATTGAATTGAAGCTTGTTTGTGCTCTAAATTTAAGCAATCATGAAATGTTTTAAAGAATTTAAGAGCTTGGTGACGGGGGATATTACTATTCCGGAACGGGAATGGGAAGAGGCACCCCCAGATAATACGCCTGCACATACTATGACAATAGAACATGAGTTATACACATGTTTTTGGCTTCATCAATGGTATAAGATCACAGAGAAAGAGGGTCCACTGAGTTTTCCAAGATATGGGACTTTTGAAATGAGAATTCTTTACAACCTAAAAGGCAAAGTTATATGAAATGAAGCCACCTCATAGACCTACACAATATGAAGCTTTAAATCTATGGGAAAAGAAGTAACAATTAACAAAGTAACAAGCCAAGATGGCCGACCGGTGAGGAGCTCCGGCCGGGAGCTCCCGACCAGGCATCGCCTTTCTGGTGATTTCCCCCCATCTCTGCCATTCTTCCGAGATCCTCCTTCTCACCTGAGGTCCTGCTGTTCAGCGGGCCTCATTGCGCTGATTCCCCCGCTCGTGATTCGTCGAGGAAGACGGGCTCGAGGCTTTCCACCTGTTGAAACCGAGCTAGTGTGGCCGACACCCGGAAGTGGCCGGCTCGGGTCATCAGCAATTATCTCCAGGGGCTTTCTACCCCTGCGGGTCATCTGCGGTTGTCTCTGAGGCTTCCCGGGCCATCCGAGGTCCAGTGACGGAGCTGGGGACCTGTTGCGGGCCATGGCTGTGGCAGCCGGAGCGGACTGGGACCCCTGAGTGGTGAGGCGATGAGAGGCGGACAGTCTTTTTTGCCCAGGGGAGTCCCCCGAATCCTAGGGGTTCACAGCGGCATGAGGACCCCTGACGAGGCCTGCCGCATCTTCGGTCTGGGAGAATGAAGGGCAGATGCTACTCACCAGGTCTTTGTGGCGCCGATCTCGAGGGGTGGCAGGATTGAGAAACTGGCGATCCCGGCTGCCCGACTCAAAGATGACAGCTTCTTTGGGACGGAGACGCGGGTCATGAGCCAGCTCTCCTCTCTACTGTCTGGTGAGAGACTCTAACCCCACACCTCTCGAGCACTGCAATATTTACCGCCGTGCTCTTCTGAAGGAAGGATCGCACCTGAGGAATGGGTGATCCCGGCTGCCTGACTCCAAGATGGAGGCTGCTTGGGACGGAGACGCGGGTCGGGAGCCGGCTCACCGCTCTACTGCTTGTTAAGAGGTGCCTTCCCCAGTGGCTGCTCCCCTAAAAAGAGGGCCTCTCAATTTTCTATTTAAGGTACCCTTTTTATTTCCTACCTTCAATAGCCCAATATGATTGGTGGGGCGATCTACCCCTTAACACTGTCTGACCCTAAAATGGCGACCAGGCTAGTAGCGCTCGCTCATTACCAGTTCTTTATCATTTGTGCCCACGTCTAGGGGAGTTAACGCTTTACCTTATTCGTACCAGATCCATAACTCTTCGCTTGCCAGCTGCCCATTTGTTATCTGGGTGCAATAGCGAGCATCATCATTGACTCTGATCTCCCTGCATATAAGATGGCGCCCGCCTAGGGTAAACCTGACATTCTGCATGATTAGTGACAGTACACCCAGCATCCACGCACTTCTGACCCGATAATGCAGAATCCTGCTGAACACCTCCCGATCGCATTGATGGTTTGATCTGGAGTACAGGTAATACCGATGGAGGTATGGAACGCGATGCTGCACGGCACCACCCCGCAAATTGCTGAGATGACCTAACGCGGCGGCTTAATCTTGACACTGGACTTAATGACTATGTGACCCCATCTAAGTTACGGGCCCATTTACTCTTACTTCCTGGGCCCCCACGAGGTATTTATCTCCCATTGCCGATCTGCCAGAACTGCTCCACTTCCCAGCCCTCTGTTTCCACACACCCACACAATACACTATTATCCCTAAAGTTACCACCATGGTGTGTACCCTTTACCAAAGCACTCCTTTCTCCGCTTGTTGGGGAGGGAGCCAGCATTTATTTCCTGGAGTCTCAGCGTCCCCCCTGAGAAAGCCCACAGCGTCAAGGGAGCCACACACAGCGGTGGTGTGGGAATGGCACCCCTTGCCAAAGCACTCCCTCGCCTCTTGTTGGGGAAGGATCGAGTATTTATGCCCTGGAGTCTCAGAGACCCCTCTGAGAGAGTCAACAGCGTAAAGGGAGCCACACACAGCGGAGGTGTTGTATGTCACTATTTCCACTGGGATCACAGCACACCAGACTTTGGACACTGTTTTTCCTCGTCTCCCGGTTGTGCTCCTTCACCCCCCACCTCTTTCATTCTTTGCCTACCTCCCCTGCTGCTATCCTCTCTCCTTACCTGCTTTTTCCCTATGTATATGTTTTTAACACATGTAACTACGCTCCAGCAACTTGTAACTATGCTCTGAAACTGTGTAACTTATAACTATGTAACTGGTAACTATGCTCTGAAACAATTCTCGTCCTCATGTAAAGCACTCTGATACCTACGGGTCTAGCCAGCGCTATATAAACTTTTCAAATAAAACGAAATAAATCCAAATAACAATATCAGAGAAGGACAAAAAGAGCACTGCGTAATTATGCAGATGCTCAGTGGGATGAAGGACAACATAGATGGATAAAAGCTGTAATTGAGGGATTTAGACTATATGCCTATGGTGGTTTCCACACAACAATCTGTTTGTCATAAGAGCTTGTATTAAACTGTTATAGATGGAGGGACACTGGTTTTCACAGCTCCTGTGACCCCCAGAGACAATAATTTAATTGGAGAAGGAATTACTTCAGCTCAGTTGGAGGAAGCGGCACGAATTAAGAAGATGGGTGGTGACTCTTTGCTAGAGAATTTAGATACTGAAAGGGAAAGACCTCTGAACATTTTTAAATTGAAAGTGGAATTAGAGGAAATAATAAGGAGATAATAAGAGGATCTTGAGATCTAGAACAATAACAAAAGAAATAATTAATTTACCTGAGTAAGGAAATTAAAAGACGATCAGCTGTTAAGGATGGGGGTGTATTGTCACACCACTCTCGACATGTCCATCTCTCTAAATGTCCTATTGTTTTATTTATTCGTCACGTCAGCTTCCTCCCCAGAAAATACAATTCAAGCCACTATCAAAATATTATCTTCCTTCATGCCGGTTATGTAGCAAACTTTGTATCATTTGTACCACTCGTGCCTTTCCAGAGGAAGCATTTTATCCGCTTGATCAATCAAATTGCCTTTTCATGTAAACTTCTTGGCATGCACTCAGGATTCTTGAAGGACAATCGTTGTCCACCTTCCCCTTCGCTTTTAAATTTTTATTTTTCAAGCACTTACTCTTTTATTCCATTAACCCCATAACTCCATGCAGAGCAGAAAACCATGTTTCTATGGAAAACAATCACAGCCATTATTATTCACTTGTAATGCTTTTTCGCTACGCACCAATCCAAATACTGCATCTATTCATACGCAACCCATGTTAAATATTATTTTCCTAGCAAACATTAATAACGTGCACAAAAACAGCATTATTCTTTTTATTTACCTTTTGTCCAAAAGCATCAGCGGCCTAGTCCAGTGCTTTAGTATGTGCTTGCTCAATAGCATTTTCCCTCGCGTTAGTCCCCTTTACCACATTATTTGTCACCGCACACTGTTAATAAATGTTACTGAGTGTTCAATTCAAGCAGGTTTTATTTCACAAAAACCCTGCGTCATCATTCCCCCCTTTTTTTTTTTTTTTTGAAAAGATTTTATTGTGCATAAAAAGGGTTACAAACACGGGCCTACAACCACCAGGGCCGGCCGCTAGTAGTCGAAGTGTTCCAGCATATCAGACAACAATGACTGGCCCACAGGGGCTCCGCACTATCACAGTAGATCCGACTGCACATAAGGGAAATCAGAATACACACTTTTAATATAAATAACAACAAAAAGGAAAAATACAAAAATACAACAAACAAGGCGAAACGACTTATGAAGGGCGGCTAACACCAGCCGGGGGAGTCAACACACCAACCACCCGAGGGCGGTCAATAAAAGAAGACCTGAGAGGGAGGGGGGGGCCACGAGAGAACCAAATCTGTACTCCAAAGTACGAGATGCTCAAGGAACCTTCAAGGATCAGGGGGACGAGGCAACCCCGGACGTATCCACCAAAGGGGGAGCACAGATAGACCCACGATACGAGTTCCACTGCCCCCAAATTTTACCCCAAGCCCCCGGTTTACCACGAGCCACATACACCGTTTTCTCCCTGAACATGCACCAGTCCATGTTCTCCTTCCAGACGGACACGGTGGGAGGTCGCTGGGAACCCCAAAGCTGTGCAATATCTCTCTTTGCAATCATGTTCCCCAAGGCCGCCCACCGAGCCTGAGCCGCATTGCAGTCATTGGGCTCCCATATATTCAGCACACAACGACGCACCTCCGGCAGCAGAGCGACTCCGGTGACTCGTCTCATAATATCATGCACCCGGCGCCAGTATTCCGCCACCTCACGGCATTCCCATAGGATATGGAGAAAGGTAGCACTGAGCCCGCAGCCACGCTTACAGAGTCCGTCGTCTGAAAACCCCATCGAGACCAGGCGGGGGCCCGTCACATATACACGATGGAGAATCTTAAGCTGGACCAGGCGGAGACGGGCCTGGATGGCCACCTCCTTAGGGGATGACAGTGCAGTCTGCCAGTCCTCATCGTCCAGCTCCACCCCATCTCCCGTCCATGCCTCCCGAAGACGCACCAAGAGGTCAGCCCGATTGTTTATCAGTTTTTTGTAAATCAGGGAGATAGTACTGTCGGGGACGTGACCATCGAGTATGCGGTCCTCGAGAGGCGAAGAAGAAGGGACCGTGGTCCCCTCCCCAAAGACCGTAAGCAGGGCGTGCCGAACCTGTGCATAACGGAAGAACTCTCTGTCACTAAGCTCATACTCGCGCTGAAGCGCCGCGAAGGATTTAACCGCACCTTTAACCCACAGGTCCCCCACTCTGCTGATGCCGATCGTATCCCAGCGCTCGAAGCCTTTCGCCGTCCAGAGGCTTCCCAAGCGGTCTGAGTCGAATAGAGGAGTGGCGCACGTTAAACGCTCACTCCAGCCCATCGCAACGTTAGCCTCCTTCCATACACGGACCGCAATCCTGGTAGGGCCCGTAAGGGCCCTACCAGCAGACCGCGAGTAAAGCGCTCTGTTATAGTTACCGCCGGGGAGCAGGAATTTATCCATCTCATATGCCGGGTTCAAACCAGGAGCGTACGTAGCATGATTAATGGCAGACAGCTGGGAGGCCCAATAGTACCGTCTAATATCAGGAAGCGCGATGCCCCCGTCATACCAGGAAAGAGTCAGCTTGGCCAAAGCGATACGCGATCGCCCGTCCCAAACCAGTCTCCTCTTCAAACTCTCCACCTCCCTAAAGTAGGCCGCAGGAATGACATCGAAGGAGTTCTGGAGTGCATAAAGGAATCTGGGAAGGGACATCATTTTAAACAGCGCCGCGCGACCAAGCGGAGACAAGGGCAGCTTACACCACCGAGCCGTATCTGCCCTCAAACGCCGGAGTGGAGACAGGAGATTCTGCTCATAGCGGACCGCCGGATCCAACGAAACGTACACCCCCAGGTATTTAAAGCCGGACTGAGATATTTGGAGCGGAAGCCGAGGCGGCAAGAGAGGAAGACCACCAGAGATAGGGTACACACAAGATTTGGACCAGTTGATTATCAGACCCGAGTTTTTCCCGAAGGAAGTAAGGACATCAAAGAGAACATTGAGCGACTTCCGCGGTGAGGTGAGATACAAGAGAATATCATCCGCGTACAATGAAACCCGATCCTCGAAGCCCGGGGCCCACCGGAGCCCTCTAATCGAGGGCTCCCAACGGAGCCAGGCAGCGAGCGGTTCCAGGGCGAGAGCAAAGAGCAGCGGGGACAACGGGCACCCCTGCCTAGTTCCCCTCCCGAGAGCGAAAGGCCGAGAAACCCGCCCATTGACAACCACCTGAGCCATTGGTCCAGCATAAAGGAGCTTCACCCAGCTAAGGAACCCCTCCCCAAAACCAAACTTCGCCAAGACAGCCCAAAGAAATGGCCATTCAATGGTATCAAAGGCCATCGTGGCGTCTAGGGAAACCAATATGGCCGGTTCAGCGAAGTACTCAGCCCTAGCGAGGACGCCGTGCAGACGCCGTAAGTTGAGAGCGGTATTACGATGTGGGATGAAGCCACATTGATCCGGATGTATCAAGTCACATATAACGCTCAGCAAGCGATTGGCGAGGACCTTAGCAAGGATTTTGGGTTCGGCATTCAGCAGGGAAATAGGCCTATAGGAGGCACAGCGGTCACGTGGCTTACCCTCCTTGGGAATCACCACTATAGTAGCCAGACGCTGGTCGTCAGGAAGGGAACCCCTCTCGAGCGATTCCTGAAACATATGACGGAGGAAAGGCGCGATTTTATCCGGGCGCAACTTATATAGTTCAATCAGCAGACCGTTGGGGCCCATAGCCTTGCCCGAGCGAAGGGAGCGAATCGCAGTAGCTATCTCTTCGACAGACAAAGGGGCATCCATCAGCTCGCGGTCCTCGACGGATAAGCCGGGCAGGGCAATATCCCGAAGCAGAAGACGAGAGTCGTCCTCATCTCTATCAGACACCGGGGAGTACACTGCACGGAGGTGGTCAGCAAAACACTCAACAATCTCACCAGGCTCAGTCACACACACTCCATCCGACCCCCGAAGCTCCGGGACCACACGATTCACTCTCTCCTTCTTGTCCAACCAGGCAATCAGCTTACCCGCCTTGTCTCCGGCGTCATACAACCTACCCTGCTGCTCCCTATACATAGTCTTGGCAGCATCAGTGACGAGAGACTTATATTCAAACTGCTTCAGGCTGAGGGCATGCAGCCCATCCGGGGTGACACCCGCCTCCAAGGCTGCCTCCAGCCCCGATATTTCAGTCTCCAGCGTCACAACCGCCTCTCTCTTAACCCTCTTGGCCTCCACTATCTGGGACAGGGCATGCCCGCGGAGCACTGCTTTGAAAGCTTCCCATAGGGACAACTAGGACAACACCGACCCCTCATTCTCAGAAAAATATTGATCAATCGACTTAATCAGGCTATCCCGGATCTTGGGGTCTCGCAGGTACCAAGGGTTAATAGGAGCGATCCGCCCAGCGGACCGCGACCCGGTGTCAAAAAGCAACCACAGTGGGGAATGATCAGAAATACCCCTGGCCAGGTGTTTGACCTCTCGAATCCGAGTAGCCTGGGCCGCGGGCATAAGGAAATAATCCAGTCTGGAGAGACTCCCATGGGCCCCAGAGTGAAAGGTGTACTGACACTGTGTCGGATGCATTAACCTCCAACAGTCCACCAGACCGAAGGTCTCCAGGAGCCCGCCCAGCCACGCCTGGGCAGCAGGGAGGGCCCTGGGCGGATGACGGTCCAGGTCACCCGAGACAACCGAATTAAAGTCCCCACCCATAAGCAAAAGACTGTCAGGAAGCCCAAGCAACATACGACCCAAGTCTGAGAAGGTGGAGTTCTGGAGGCCCGGGGGAACATAGACCGAGATCAAGGAAAGGGACTGCCCCTCCCACCTCCCAGTCAGAGCCACATAGCGCCCTCTATCGTCTGGGACCACCCCGGTGATTTCCAACGGAAGTGAAGCTCGCAAAAGAATGCCCACCCCTCTCGAACCAGTGGTGAAACCAGAGTGGGCCACAAGTCGATATCCCCCCCTGTCCATAGCCCGACAAACATTGCCAACCAGATGCGTCTCCTGTAAGAACACCACATCAGGGGTCAGACGACGCAGATATTGCAGCACAACACCCCGTTTGATACGGTCCCCCAATCCATTGACGTTCCAAGACATCAATCTCAACCCGTCCCCCCCCCATCCCCTCCAGTAGATCAAGGGCCCCCTAGCAAAGAGCTCAACACCCAAGGATGAACCATAGCCAATACTTCGCCTTGAAAACAAAAAACACAAATGCAAACAACCCCACCCACCCACCAACCCCCCCCAACTCCAACACCCCCCACCCTGCACCCCTGCGGTCCAAAAAACCACCCCAACTTGCAGTGTGCCTGTCGCCCTACAAACCCCATTCTACGAAAAGACCCCGGAGGAGGGAAGGGACCCGTCCCCGCCCGCTCCCCACACACAACATAATGAAACAAAATGCACAAAAGAAGTAGAACCCAGCCGAACAGTACAACATGGCAGAGTCCGGGACCATAAGTCACTCCAAAGGAGACCCGCCACCCTCGGTACCGGCAGAGGGCCCAGTCCGGTCACCCCGGTCCGGCAGCGAATCCAGCCAATCACTCACAGTTGCAGGAGAGTCAAAAAAGGTAGTCCGATCTTCATGTTCCACTCGGAGCCTTGCAGGATAAAGCATAGAGTACTTGAGACCGAGGTCCCGGAGACGCCGCTTCACCCCCTGGAAGCCCATCCGCTGTTTCTGGACAAGTTGGGTGAAGTCCGGGAAAAAGTTAATGGACGAGTTCTCATGTCGGACCGGGCCATGGACCCGTGAGGCCTGCAGAATCGCGTCTCGGTCTCTGTAGTGGAAAAGTCTCGCAACGATAGGCCTCTGGGGGGCACCCGGTCGTGGCCGGCCACCCGGGACTCGATGGGCCCGCTCCACAGCGAAAAACTTACTCAGGCCAGCGGGAGCAAGATGTTCGAGGATGAGCTCCTCGACCAGGAGATCAACCGGGCGGTTATCGGAGGTCTCCGGAACACCTATGACGCGGATGTTATTGCGGCGGGCCCGTCCCTCGAAGTCTTCCAGCCGCCGGGCCATCAGATCATTGGCCGACTTGAGATCGCCGAGAGTGGCCTGCAGGTCCGACACGTCCGTACCAAGGGAGGACGTCCGCACATCCCGCGATTGAACCCTCTCGTTGGTCTTAGAGAGATCCGCCCGGATTAGCGTAATGTCAATGGCCACCGTGTCGATTTTACGGGCCAAGGCCTCGTACTGCGTAGCGATGGTCTCTCTGATGCCCTTAATGGCGCCCATGATGTCCTGCAGAGACAGATCCGGAGAAACGGACGGGCCACCACTGGTGTCCTCCGGAGGGACATTGGCCGTCCCGGGGGATCCTTTACCGTGAGTGTAGCGGTCCATGTTGTTCGTCTGGACCGGTCCCCCACGTAGGGATGTTTTGGTCTTACGCCTCTCGGGGTCTCCCTTGCCTCCCATGAGAACCTCGATCGCCGAAGGGGACCACCGAGGAAGCGTCGAGGTGGCACAGGCCAGGCAGACGCGTGTCGCACCACAGGCCGCAATATGGCGGAGCGAAGGGACCACCGTCAATAAGCACACTGGCAGCAGACGAAGCCACTGGCAGCAAACGAAGGCAAAATGAAAGCCCAGTCGCACCAAGCAAGTCCACAGTCCAGCCCCTCAAAGACCAAAAGTGAAACCGAAAGTGATGTGACGGCCACTGGCACAGCCCCGCTGCCGTTGTTGTTCAACTACGCCCCGGCTCCACAGATCACCCTCGCATCAGGCACAGCCGTCGGGTGGGCCTCAAAAGTTCAAACCGCCATAACTCCGGATTGCCAGGTCCGATTTGATTTCCGAAAGGAGTTTAGTGTTCAGCCAGCATTCGTCTCCCAGATTCCATCAACCAAGTCAGGATAGAGTCAGGATAAATTCCGAGGAGCAGCGAGGGTCCGGGGAGCCCTGTGCTCACGCGACCATCTTGGATGCGCGCTAGGCTCCTCCGCCATCATTCCCCCCTTTGATGGCTTTTTGAGCCATCACCAAAATACCCACTAATACAAATTATAACTATTAAAAAAAACAGTTGTTCTCTCTCGTTTTATCATTATTACATCTAAGTCTTTCATGACTTCATTATAATTTCCTTTCATATTCTCTAATTCTATCTCATCTCTCTTTCTCTTTCTTGTCCTTCTTTTATTATCAGACGTATCTCTCTTGCAGCTACACTCTTACCAAGTTTATTCCAAGCACCGTCAACCTTCAATTCAGCTAAATCTTGATAAAGATTTGTAATATTCTTAAGATACCCCTCAAGACTCTTTCTCTTGTCAGGGATATAAGTGCAACATTGTTTGTATTTTCAACATATTGCAGACTCCACCCTCTTTAGCCAATAACACATCAAGGGCAAGTCGATTTTGTAAAACCATAGATATAATCGCAACCATCTCAGGATCAATCATCAAAAACCCACCAGCAGTATCTGTTTATAAACGATCAACCACTGTGTACAATTTTCTAATTTTATGTGAATTCAGAATAACTTCAACTGAAGGTATCAATGCTCCAAAAATATCTCCCACTATTTCAGAAGAACCGCTCCTCTTTTATCACGTATTAATCCATTCTTTATTTAATTGATTCTATCATTCTTATCCAAATGATAAACCTTTGGAAAAACAATACCCATATAACAACACCCATACCAATGTGCAGGCAACCTATAATAGGCATTCTTTCCACACACATAATAGATTCCCGGGAAAACAGGATGAGTCCCTCCTTTTAGTCCACATCCTCCCGTAATTAGAAAGGTATGATCACATTCACTAGAAGCAATTAAATCATTATTATATTCAGTCTTTTGTCTAAGAAAACAAAGCTTCCCTCTATGACACCAGTCTAGGGTCATGGCAGCGTAAGTCTAGCCTTTCTTATAATCTCCTTCTCTGAAAGCACTTGGAGGTACATGAGACTTTTGCTCAGCAGCTTTTCTCTGTAAATCTTGCCTTCTATCTTCTACCATGTTAATGAATTATATTTCTTCAAACATTAAACTACAAGTGAGGTTATATCTATGTGCATATACTGTATCTATTTTCTGTGTAGTATGAAAACATTCTACCATACATTCTGCATTTCTAGCACTATATATTCTATTCATGTTCTTTCTAATGGGAATTTCTGAAAATACTAAATCCATGTTAGAGTAGTAATATTGTAGGCTACTCTTCTTGTAAAATAGACTAGTCAGCACACTACACGACACTCCATATGTTCAAGGTAGGTGGTGATAGGTCACGCCCTCTGAGACAGATGACGGAAATTGCATGCACACATAACAATCTCTCGCAGCTATTGTGTTGACATATTCATACTACAATTTAGTAAAGACATTTAACAAAAACTCATTAATAGATCTATCATGATGATAGATGCTGTCATCTTTCATCTTTTCTATATTAATATGTGAGTCTTCTTTAAGACTTTTAGAATCTACTTTTTCCCTCATCACACCATTAGTATTATTATTGTGATTAGCTACCATTCAGACAGGAAATACGACAATTAGTGCTATCCACATCAACATTAATAGTAAAATACTAAATACGCAAGCATTAATATATTTACATTTAAAACTACGATTTTGATGTCCAGTCTCTGCTATATTTGCCATTTCTAGAGAAAAATGTGTATCAATTCTAAAAATAAAAAAATTATAAAAACTAAGGAAAACTAAAAAAAATAATCTATAAGATCTATCCAAAGTAGTGTATTCTCACACTTTATGCCTTTCTTCCGTACCCCCTCCTTTTCTCTTTTCTTTTTTCTTTCTTTATATTTACTTCTTCAGATCTTTGTTCTGATTCTCTGCAATTCTTTCAATGAATTTCTCAAATTTCTGCACTTTAATTTACACAGTTCTTTAAGGTGTTTCAAAACCGTTTCCTTCACTTTGTTCAGTACCAGTGTTTTCTTTGATCTGATTTGTGTGTTCAATTTCTTCCAACACCACATATGTCCGTTCTGGAGCTGTGTATTTCTTGTTTGGAACCCTTACTCTTTTTGTCTTACGAACTGATTCTTCTTTTGATTCACTTAGCTCAGTCTGATATGGTACTTCTATTATCGTGTCTGTTGATTTTTGTTTCAGAGTGTATTTCAGTCTTTTCACTCCTTTAGGCCACACATCACCCTTTCCTGCTTTTTTAATTTGCACTGCTTCTTCTGCTTCAGTGTCAAGTTCGCAAGTTCTCTTACTCAGCCCTTTTTCTGTTGCACTTGCTCTTTGTTTTCACTGAACACTTCTCCATTTTCACCTTCAACAGCAGTCTTACGCGACCCAGTAGCTGGTGCCCACTTTATTCAACTCTTTCCCTGCTCAACCACGTGTTCAACAACTTCAGAATCTGTAACTTCAGACTCTATGGCTTCGCATTCTACAGCTTCCGGCTCTTCTCATTTCTCCACCAGTTGCTGCTCTTCTTCTTGTCTTTCAAGTGGACTTGAGACTCTTCTTGTATGACTTGCGTGTATCCAATTCGGCAAGCCACCACACTTCACTGCTGTTGTCGTTACCAGTATTACCTGGTAAGGGCCATGCCACCTAGGTTCCAGACATGACATTCTTCTTCACCAGGATCCACTCACCTGGACTTAAATCATGTGCTTGCTCCTGCTGTGTTGTGGTTGCAATTACTCCAACCTGATGAGGCACAGAACGCACCACATCAGCCAAACCTTTGCAAGAATCAAGCACTAGATCATCTGTAATATTCATTAGTTGATTTGTTGGTACAATCAGCTGTCTCATTGCTCTCCCCATTATAACCTCATGTGGTGATAATCCAGTCTTTTTATCAGGAATGCTTCTCAGACTCATCAATACCAGGGGTAAAGCGTCTGGCCATTTCAGTGTTGTGGATGCACACACCTTTGACAGTCTGGATTTGATAGTGCCATTAATTTGCTCGACCACGCCTGAGGGTTCTGGCCGATAGGCACAATGCAGATTTAGTTCAATTTGCAATGCTGCACAAATCATTCTAATTATTTCATTATTAAAATGTGTACCTCTATTCTTTTCTAAAGAGACTGGAAACCCAAATCTAGGAATGATCTCTCTCATAAGCAATTTAGCAACTGTTAGACTATAATTTCTTCATGTTGGATGTGCTCCTACCCAACGAGAAAACAAACAAACCACAACCAACACATATTTCAGTCCATTACAAGGAGGGAGTTCAATAAAATCTGCTTGTAACCTCGTAAAAAGTCCTGCTGCTTTTCTAATGTGTCCCCAACTAACAACAGTCTTTCTACCTGGATTTTGCTGCTGACACACTACACACCTCTGGCACAGACTCTCTGCAATAACCCTAAACTTAGGATTGTACCATATCTGTTTAAAAAGTCTAATCATAGCATCTCTTCCCACATGAGTTATTCCATGGTACATCCTTGCCATCTGTGAAAATAAACAGTCTGGCATCACTGGCCTATCATCAACATACACCTATATTTCATCTTCAGGTCTCTTTGTATAACCTGATTTTATCCAAAGTTCTTTCTCTTCCTCACGTGCTTCTTCCTGTAACTGTCTAATTTCATCCCATGTGTCAACAGTAGAGAATATCAAGTGACAATTTGTATTCTATTTCTCTGTTCCTTTATTAATCAAAAACTGTATTTTGTGCACAGAAACGAGCCACTTGGTCTGCGTATCTGTTCCCACTGGTCACATAATCATTTCCTGATTTATGTGCTGGACATTTGACCACTGCAATCTCTTTTGACAATTGTAATGCATTCAGCAAATCTTTCAAATCTTTACTATTTCTAATTCAGAATCCTGAAGAAGTCAGAAATCCATGTTGCATCCACAATTTACCAAAATCATGCACCACCCCAAAACCATATTGAGTATCCGTAAATATGGTTACTCTCAAATTTTTCCCAATTATACATGCCCTGTTCAAAGCGACCAACTCAGAAATTTGGGCTGAATTTATCCCTTTTAGACAAGATGCTTCACGAACCTTGGCCACTGTGCATACAGCATATGAAGCTCACAAAACACCTTTCACATCTCTCAGACAAGAACCATCTACAAACATCACACAATCTGACTCTGACACAGGTACATCATTTATGTCAGGCCTTGGTTTTGTACACAACTCTGTCACATCCAAACAATCATGTTCTGCTTCATCCTTTACCTCTTCACAACTCGAACTTGGCAAAAATGTTGCTGGATTCAGTGTCGTACATCTTGTTACGGTTACATTTTCAGCACCCAAAATCACTCTCTCATATTTAGTCAACCGACTACTCGTAATGTGCTTGTTCGTGTTAACAAAGTTTCAACAGAATGTGGTACATACACTATCACTCGATGTCCCATCACAATTGATTCATTCTGCTCTAGACTCACACAAGTAGCAGCCACTGCTTTCAAACAATCTGGCAACACTGCAGCCACTGAGTCCAAAGTAGCAGAAAAATATGCCACTGGACGATGTGCCATTCCATGTGTCTGTGTCAAGACTGAAAGTGCACACCCATCTCTTTCACAACAGAACAATGCAAATTCTTTACCATAATCTGGCATACCCAATGCAGGTGCTTGACAAAAGCTATTTCGCAACTCAACAAAAGCCTTCATGCTTTCTTCATCCAATTGGATTAGATCGACTACATCTTTGTGAGTCAGTTTCTGTAATGGCTTGGAAATCAGTGAAAAACCACTAATCCATTGTCTACTGTATCCAACCATACCCAGAAACATTCTAATTTCTTTCTGTGTTCTGGGAGAACCCATTTGCAAGATCACAGTTATTCGATATTGTGATACTTTCCTGACTCCTTTTTCAATTTTGTGTCCCAGCCATTGAACTTCTTTTTGACAAAACTGCAATTTTGCTGGTGACACTTTATGCCCACCTACTGCCAAATGGTTCAGTAAAGCAATCGTATCTATCACACATGCTTCTCGTGTTTTCGAAGCCACCAATAGGTCATCTATATAAAGTACCAATACTGAGTCTTCTGCCATAACCAATGCCTCCATACACTTTTCCAGAATCTGATAAAAAATCGAAGGACTCTCTGTATACCCTTGAGGAACTCGGCACCATGCCAAAACACGGTCTCCGAACCGGAAAGCAAAAATATATTGGCTATCCGGATGCAGGGATATCGATAAAAATGCTTGGCACAAATCAATCACTGTGAACCATTCTGCATCATAGGGAATTTGGTAAAGAATTACTGCTGGATTTGGCACTATCGGACAACAAGGTACCACAATCTTATTAATCTTCCTCAAATCTTGCACAATCCTATACTTACCACTCGGTTTCTTAATTCCCATAATAGTTGAATTACAAGGACTCCCTACTATTTCTCTCGGAATACCCTGCTCAATCATTTGCTCAATTACAGGAGTAACTCCCTCAATAATCGAAGGACTCATTTTATACTGTGGTGTTTTGGGAAATTCTGTACCCTGTTTGACCCTTATTTGGATAGGATCAACACCCTTCATCAATCCGATGTCTTTCCCTGAGAAATCCCCCACATCAACTGTCACTGTGTCTCTTAATTCAACAGGCAAATCATTTGCTGTAAGTAAAGGAAACAAATCATTCCCCTTTGCCCCTTACTTTGCTAACATCACTTTGAAAGCAACATCCTCATCTGGCGTTTGAAAAGCAATACCTTCAGGTGTACAATAGATGGTGCAATTCATTTTACACAGTGAGTCTCTACCTAAAAGGTTCACCGGACTTGTGTCACACACCACAAACTGATGTAAATCTCTGAGCTTTCCAATATGAACCTCAATTGGTTTGGTCATTGGAGTCTTCATATACTTATTTGAGACTCCTACGACTTGGATAGTTTCTCAGAGAGGGGTAGGTTCGGAATTTCTGCTGCTCTTACAGTAGAACAGGTAGCACCAGTGTCCACAAGGAATGTAATATCATTACCTTCTACTTTCCCATCCACAAAAGGACCGGACTGATCTACCACTAGAGATGCGCCAAGCACGCACTCTTACTCCCCCCTCAGGCACTGTCATTGAGATGAATCTGAATCACTCTCAGGACACTGCAACCAATATTGTGAAACATTTTGCACATTTTGATTCTTACCAACTTGTTCACCCATGTGAAAATCAGCATCCGCACTGTATCTCTGTACCTGAGTATTCACATTATTTGGCATAGGAGCTTGAGGCACTTGTACCTGTTGTACCTGTGGTGTAACTACCTGTTGCTGCTGCAGTTGTTGGTGATTCACAACCACCTCGTTCTGCATTTGTGGATTGAAATGTTTAACCATTCCATTATTTCCTAACAAGGACTTACACTCATTCTTCGCATGTCCTGACCTGCCGCATCCATGACATGGATATTTCTTTTTCATCTCTTCTAAATTATTCTTACCTCCACCTTTTCCCAGAAATTGCACTTGAACACCACCATTCCATACAATATTCATAGGTACCTGACTATTTTGAAAATTCTGATTCTGCCCTTTCATCTGAAAACCTGTTTGCTGCCCATCAACAAAATTCCCATTTTTCTGATGTGCCACTTTCACTTGTGCTCACATCATTTTCTCTTTCAATTTGTTTATGCCTCGATTCAATATCATCACTACAGCACTTTGCATTTCTCAGAATTTCGTCCACTATCTTATTCTGCCAACCAATCAAATGCTGCTGAATCATATTACTAATTTCCGGTTTTAAATCAAACACAAACTTATAAACAAAACGTTCCATGTCCTTGTCATTTATACTTTCAAAACCACTATACTGTTTAAACACTTGTAAAAGTCTTTCATAAAAAGCATGTACTGATTCTTTCCACTCCTGTGTCGTCCTATTAATTTTAACCCAATCCGTTTCTTTTGGGGAAATCTTAGTCTTCAAATAAGTAATCACTTGATTATATTTCTTCATCACTTCTTCTGATGGTGCTCCAGGTTTAACATCTCTAGGATATTCTTCTTTTGGCCACTCAACTGCGATCTTGCGCTCAGTCCATAAATCAGCTGGAACCACAATATCAAACAGACCATCCAAATCTTTTAACAAGACCTTTGAAACCTTTACAAATCTCTCTACCGGTTTGTACCATTCAACAGGCTTTTCTCTCAACCTGGGAAATTCATTTGTAAAAGACAATATATCCTGTCTTGACCAAGGTATGTGAACATATCCACCACCTGTAACTTCTCTCATTGGATATATCATTTCAGCAGACTCTGTCTCCCTTAACAGAAGCAAAGGAGGTGAAGTCTCACCCTTACTTGCAACCATTTCTTTTTTCTTTTTCTCCCATCTACCTTTCCATCATTCTAAATCACCCCACCTTTTCAGAATATTTATCAACTCTTTTATTTGTAATCTTTTACCAGATGCATTCAAACTCTCCAGATCCTTATCACTAAAATCCAACCTATATGTTTTTGCAAAGATTTAGATTATTCAATATCCACTCCATATTCTTGTGCAGCTTCTGCCAACTTCCTAGCAAATTTTTCACTTTCATTGTAATATTCTTACACACGAATAACAACTCTTCATCCTGATACTTAATCTCTCAGGACTAATTGTACCAATAATAATTTCTTCTCAATCTACCTAAATCTATACTCGGTGTGGATTTATGAGATCCCATTCCTCTTATCCATTCATCCAACTCCTCTGGCGAAGGTCCCTCTGAACCTGATCCTCCTGATATCAAAATTGTTTCTCGCCCATTCTACAATAATTTTCTAGGATCTATATGTATACTAATTTTTGGTGTTTCAGTCATATTTGACATTTATTGGAAGATCAATCAATGGCGTACCCATCTCATTTGTCTCTGATCCATTAACATTCCTAACACCATTCACTGGAACCATCAATGCATGCACTCCTGAAATATTCTGACCCTCACTATACAATGGATCTATAGGACCAATTGTCACTGGAACTGACAACACTTCTGCATTTAGGCACATCCGTTAATTTTCTGAGTCAACTCTTCTTTTGCTCTATTTAGCATCTCAATCTCTTTTCCCTGTAATACTTGAGTGACCTGTGAAGGCTGTATAACTAATGGAACTTGTGAAACCTGTGGAACTTGGGAAGCTTCTATTTCAATTGATGGTGCACTTGCAGTAATCCCATCCGGACTTTCCTTATACGGTGGAGGTCTTTTCAATAACATCTCTTCTAATAACTCATCATCAATTTTGTTCGGATCCATATCTAGTTCTGAAATCGCTCCATTTTTCTTCTTCTCTTTACACTTTACACCAGTCTGATCCTCAGCAACCATTACTGGGTATAATCCATCTATGATTACATCTCTCCTCCATCTTTTCATCTGAGCATCCCATTTAGCCTCTGAATACCAGCTCATTGCATTTCTATATTTCATTCCATTCCAATCTCTCTCCCTTCTGTATGCCTCATGTTCCCATTCTTTAAGCGCCTCATACTACATAGGTCTAGGATCCGGTTTCAACAAATTAATTTGTCATCACAAATTCTCCAAAATTCTCACATTAAAAGTACCATGTTCTGGGAAGGCTAAAACTCCATCATCTTTTGTGTATTTTACCCAGTTCTCCAACCATGTACATGTATGATACCCACGCTCTAACATCATAAAAGAAGCAGGCGATCTTGCAGGAGGTACAGGAATTCCCTCTCTAGTAACTATCGGTTTATCCTTTTTAAAGAAATCCTGAATCGCTTTTATCAACTTCGCACACTGTTAATAAATGTTACTGAGGGTTCAATTGGAGCAGGTTTTATTTCACAAAAACCCTGCAGATGAGGTGCATGAGCGAGAAAAGCAGAGGAGTGGAGGTAATTATAGGTACATTTTTGGGAGGAAATATGATCGTGAAACTCATCATGATTGAATGAGGAGATGGTGAGATGCTAGTATGTCAGAGGGACTGTATCCGATGAGAACTGTTGAGGAAGCAGAAGGGAGGAAAGGTACGGAAAAGGTACATGATGCAGAATTAAGGAGGTATAGGGCTAATGATTATGAGGATGAAGTCTTGGATGACATGATTTACAAGAGACCACCTCCATATAGACCAGAACCAGAAGTGAGAACACCAGTTGCTACTCCAATAAGAGATACTTTGCAAATTATTAAAACAGAAGTTGCGACACCTGATTTGAAAGGTGGTAGCTCTTTCGCGGAAAGGGAAAGAGAGAGAGAGCGAGAGAGAGAGAATGCAATCGGGGATGAGAAAACAAGAGAATTAGCAAGAACCACATCCGAGTTGACAGAGAAGATTAGGGAATAGACAAAGAATCTAGAAGCTGTTACAGTACCTGTAACCATAGGTCCGGTTATGCCTATTTTTGATAAGCAAAGAATGGGTGAAAATGGTTTGACAGTTCCATATGTAGGAAATGGTTTGGTTGGTTCTCCGGGAGAGTCAGGAATAAGGACGGGAGAAAATCATTTGAGACAGTTGAGACATGACACATGTGGTGAAGAGTCAGATGTACAGCCTAATTCAGGATTGAATACTGGTTGTTTGGGAGGATCAATTTAGGAACCACAGAGGATGGCAGAAAAAGTGAGTACAGTGAAAAAGTCTACAGAAATAACGGCTGAGGATTTGACTGATTGGTTGAAAGTTCTTCAAAAGAAGGATAAAGATTCACAGGCAATTGGTGTAGCAAGGTTGCGCATAGAATTGGAGGAACTCATAGCAGGAACAATTCCTACAGAAATGTTGAAAAATCATCATGATGGTGAGTTGTTATTTAAGTGCAAGAGTATCACCTGGAGGGCTAAGAGTACACATGACAGGTTAAAAGGAATAGCGAATGAAATGGGAGTTGACATGGACAAGGTGAAAGCTTTACAGAAGCCTTATAGAGTGGATGTTTCTGATAAAGACATCGAGAATCTAAATGATGTTGGCAGAACAGGGCAGATTAAGGAAATGATTTCTTTATTGCGAAAATGGGGTGATGTGGAAAAGTGGAAGGATAGATGGTACAAGAAAAGAGAAGATTCAGTGGACAGGACTTACTCAGCATTTCCTATGAGAGAAAAGGAAAAAACAGTGGATGCCTATCCTATGAGAGAGAATCCTGGAGGAGGATATGTACATGTCCCATGGACTAGACAGGATATTTTGTCATTTACGAATGATTTCCCTTGACTGAGAGAGAAGCCTGTCGAGTGGTATAGGCAGGTAGATAGGTTTGTGAAATTGTCAAAAGTGCTGTGGATTGACCTGAATAGTCTGTTTGATATAATTGTTCCAGCAGACTTGTGGGCAGAGTGTAAAATAGTTGTAGATTGGCCTGCTAAGGAATACCCGAGAGATCAGAAAACAGGAGCTCCAGACCCGGAGGTTATGAAAAAATACGAGCAGGTTATTGTGTTCCTGAAGAATAAGGTACCCCCTAAAGAGACAGACTGGGTTAAGATAGATCGAACACATCAGGAAGCAAAAGAATCAGTTCATGCTTTTTATGAAAGGCTGATACTGGCTTTTAAACAGTTCAGTGGAGATGAACATCTGGGTGATAAGGATTTGAGTCATTTTGTATACAGATTTGTATATGGCTTGAGACCTGAAATAAGTGAAATGATACGTGAGCACACAGTTGATTGGCAGAGTAAGAAGATTGATGAAATCTTGAGACATGCGAAGTACTTCAGTGATGAAATTGAGGCAAAACAAAGAAAGCTGAAGGAGAAAGCGATGTGGTCACAGGTGAAGGTTGCAGAAAGACAAGAAGCACAGATGGTTGAACAAGCAAATAATCCAGGAAATAGGCCCAGATATGGTACAGGAAAAGGAAAGGGGAACTTAGAAGAGGCGAAGAAGAAATTCCCGTGCCACAACTGTGGACAATTGGGGCACTGGAAATCCGAGTGTACGAATCCACCATTAGTGAGTAATGAGAATAAATCCTTGAATCAACAGGTGCAGAACGAGGGGTGTAATCATCAGCAGCAACAGCAGAAGGTTGTCAAGCAGCAGAATCAAGAGCCAAAACCGCCCTTGCCACAGAATAGAGGGTCCCGGAAATATAACCAGGACTCAGGATTCTACAATGATGAACAGGTAAACAAACCGAGACGTACTAATCCAGTACAACAATACTGGTTAAAGAATGAGGGGAGTAAGTCTGAAGGGGACTACTGACGGTGCCGAAGAGAGGAGGAAGAGTGCATACTTGGAGCAACTCTAGAAATAGACCAGGCAGGACCATTTGTAGATGGGAAAATAAATGGGGAAAGTGTCACTTTTTTAGTAGACACAGGAGCGACAAGATCAACTGTCAGATCAGCAGATATAAGAAATCTTCCTCTCTCAGACGAAGCAATCCAAGTGGTTGGTGTGTCTAATACACAGATTAAGACTCGTCTTACTGAACCAGTTAGGGTAAGGATAGGGAAATTTTCAGATATGCACCAATTTGTGGTGTGCGACACTAGTCCAGTGAACTTGTTAGGTAGGGACTTATTGTGTAAAATGAATTGCACAATTTTTTGTACTCCGGATGGAATAGCTTTTGAGACACCGGATGAGGATGTCTTATATAGGATGACTCTAGATAATAGAGAAACTGAGATTGTTGGAACATATGCTGTATTTAATCCAGATGATTTGCCTCAAGTGTTGAGAAACACAGTAAAGGCAGCAGTTTGGGATTTTACTGGAGAAGATGTGGGATTGATGAATAATGTAGATCCAGTAAAGATTACAGTGAAAGAGGGAATCACTTACCCTAATATCCCACAGTACAGATTGACACCAGAGATAATTGAGGGAATAACACCTATAATTGACAAGATGATTCAGCAGGGTGTTTTGAGAGAGTTATTGAGTAGCCCATGTAAGTCACCAATAATGGGACTGAAGAAACCTAATGGGAAGTTCAGGATTGTGCAAGATTTGAGAAAAGTTAACAAAATTGTGGTATCATGCTGTCCCATTGTGCCAAATCCATCATTGATTTTGTATCAGATTCCTCATGATGCTGAATGGTACACGGTAATTGATTTGTGCCATGCTTTCTTTTCAATTCCATTGCATCATGACAGCCAGCCGATTTTTGCATTTCGGTTTGGACAGCGTATTTTGGCATGGTGCCGTATCCCACAGGGGTATACAGAGAGTCCTTCAATATTCAATCAGTTGCTGAAGAAATCATTGGAAAGTCTGATCATGCCTGAAAGCTCAGTATTAGTACAGTATATTGATGACCTACTGGTGGCATCAAAGACACGTGAAGCTTGTGAAGTAGATACCATAGCTTTACTGAATCATCTGGCAGATGGAGGATTAAAGGTATCTCCAGCCAAATTGCAGTTTTGCAAGAAAGAGGTACATTATCTTGGACACAATATTGAGAAAGGTCTGAGAAAAGTGACCAATGACAGGATCAAAATTATCAGAGGAATGAGAGCCCCAATGACCCAGAGAGAAATAAGAATGTTTCTGGGGATGGTGGGTTATTGTCGTCAGTGGATAAGTAATTTTTCCCTGATAGCAAAGCCACTGATTAAATTGACCAAAAGTGAAGTAAAAGACCCATTGGAATTGAATGCAGAACAAATGGCAGCATTCGAAGAATTAAAGAGCAGATTGTGTGAGGCTCCTGCACTGGGAATGCCAGACTATGAGAAGGAGTTTGAGCTGTACTGTAGTGAGAGGAATGGATGTGTACTTTCAGTGTTAATCCAGAAACATGGACGTTTGAGGAGGCCAGTTGCGTACTTCTCATCAACACTTGACCCAGTAGCTGTGGGTTCACCAGGTTGCCTGAAAGCAGTAGCTGCTACATGCAGAAGCTTGGAACAGAGTGAGGGTATAATAATGGGATATCCTGTACGGGTATTCGTACCTCATGATGTGGCAATTCTTTTGACAAGAAGCAGAACTCAATATATGTCACATAGTCGGCTGACTAAATATGAGAAAATCATTCTGGGAGCATCAAATGTGACTCTTGAGAGATGTGTGAATGTGAATCCAGCAACACTCTTGCCAGATGCTGAAAATGTGAGTGTGAGAGATGATGTTGATCATGATTGTTTGGATGTGCTTGATTACTGTACAAAACCGAGACCAGACATAAGAGATCTGCCACTGCCTGAGAGTGATCATGTGCTGTTTGTGGATGGATCATGTCTGAGGACAGAAGAAGGTGTGCTGAGTGCAGCATATGCGGTGTGTAAAGTTTCAGAAGTTATGGAAGCTTCATCTTTGAAAGGAGTTAAATCTGCTCAAGTAGCTGAATTGGTGGCATTGACAAAAGCTTGCAAGATTGGGAAGAATGTGAGAGTGACTGTAATGACTGATAGTCAGTACGGATTTGGAGTGTTTCATGACTTTGGCCAGCTTTGGCTACAGAGAGGTTTCTTGACTTCAAGTGGAACTCCTATAAAGAATGCTGAAGTGATTGGGAAATTGCTTGAGGTGATACAGCTGCCTAAAGAACTAGCAGTTGTAAAATGCGCTGCTCATGGACAGGGAGATGATTTTGCTACTCTTGGTAATCGGTTTGCAAATGACATAGCACAGTATTGTGCAAAGAACAATCATTCGATTAACAGGGGAAGAGAGAAGGAAATGTCTTTTTGTTCTGTGATGTTTACTAATGTACTGGAAACATGGGATGAGGTGAAACAGTTGCAGGATGAAGCAGGAGATGAGGAAATGAGAGATTGGATTAAAGCAGGTTGTGCTCCAAGAGAAAAGGATCATGTTTGGATCTATAGGGATGGAAGACCAGTCATGCCAAATTCTATGTTGTCAACAATGGCAAGAATGTATCATTGCCAGGGACACCTTGGGAGGGATGCTATGATTAGGTACTTTAAACAAACCTGGTACAATGCAAAGTTCAGGCTGATTGCAGAGAGCATCTGTCAAAGATGTTTGATTTGTCAGCAATTCAATACTGGAAAGAAAACAGTGGTGAGCCTAGGAACAATAGGCAGAGAAGGAGGTCCTTTTACCAGAATGCAAATAGATTTCATTGAAATGCCACAAGTTAATAGATTGAGGTATGTTCTAGTGGTAGTCTGTTTGTTCTCAAGGTGGGTGGAAGCATATCCGACTAGGAGAAATGATGGAATAACAGTGGCCAAGTTGCTGTTAAGAGAGTTGATTCCTAGGTACGGGTTCCCAGTGACAATTGAGTTGGATAGAGGAGGACACTTCTACAATGAGCTCATGAGTTTAATTTGTGAAGTATTGAGCATACAGCAGAAGCTACATTGTGCATACAGGCCAGAAGCTTCTGGCGTTGTTGAGCAGATGAACGGCACAATCAAAAACAGAATTGGTAAGATGTGTTTAGCCACTGGAATGAAATGGCCTGATGTCTTGCCTCTAGTGCTAATGACTATTAGATCTACTCCAGACAGAACTACAGGGTTGAGTCCACATGAAATATTAATGGGACGTGCAATGAGACATGCATTCGTGCCTGTCAACAAGTTGATGACAATAACTGATGACATGATTTTGGATTACTGTAAAGGCCTGGCTGACGCAGTTCATTCTGTGTTTCACCAGGTTGGAGAAGACGCCACTACACTTGAAAAGAAGCAAGCCCATGATCTGAGTCCAGGGGACTGGGTGAGAATAAAAGTACACAGGAGAAGAAATTGCTTGGTTCCAAGGTGGGGAAGGCCAAGACAAGTCATTCTGACTACGACGACTGCTGTGAAGTGTGCTGGAGTGAAGAACTGGGTTCATGCAAGTCATACTCTGAGAGTTCCAAATCCAAAGGATGGGACTGGAAAAGAGTATTTTGAAGAGTCAGATTTCAGTGATGATGCAGACACTGAAACAGTGAGAAGAAAATAGAATCCTGAAAGGGGGGAAAGAGAGTCAGAAAGAGAGTCAGGTGATTCTTTTTTCTTACCAGATGAAGTTACAAGAGTTACAAGGGGAACATTGCGAACCTCAGAGGAGAGTTCGGATTCTGTAAGAGTGCCTGAAGTTCCAACAAGCAGTGGAGAAAATAAAGAGAAAGAGAGAAAAGAAAAGAGCAGTTCCACGGAGACTACACCGAAGTCAAATGAAGAGATTGAGAATTCATCTGAGATTACTTCTGAAGAAGTAGGGTCAGAAGAAGATAGAGAGGGACAGATTGCGGAAGACCCCCGAGGAGGTGTAGGGAACATTCCTGATAAGTTAGGTGAAGGGACAAGTAGACAGCAAGAAGATTGCGTGTCGGAGACCCGAGGAGGGACAGTAGCAGGGAAATCTCAATCAGTGGGGAAGAAGACAGTGGAAAAAGAGAAAATTGCTGAAGAACAAGAGGCAAATGAGACAGAATCGGATGAGAGTGAGAATGAGAAACCAGGGGGTCGAGTTCTGAGAAAGAGAACTTGAATTGGAGAAAGAAACAATAGAGAAGTGAAACAGAAAAGGAGTGTAAAGGGAGATCTTTGGCCCAACAGGATAAAGAGGCTGAGATATCGGCTGACACGAGTGAATCCATCGAAAGCTGAACAGGTGAACGAGGTGTCGAGTCAGAATCAAGCAAAAGGTGAAAAACAAAAGGAATCAAAAGAACCAGAGGAGATCAAGAGAATCAGAAAACCCAACCAGAAGTATAGGTCACCGGAATGGACGTATGTGGCACTGTCTGAAGAAGAAGAAGAGGCAGAAAGTCAGGGAAATCCAGAGGGGACCTTACGGAGAGTGGTTGAGGAGGAGAAAACTGTTGGAATCCTGAAAGTTATCTTGACTGACATTGGAGAAGAGACAGATGTTCAGGATATTCAGGATCTGATACAATTTGATGTTGCTGAAGAAGAAGTGAAAAGTGATGAAAATCCAAATTGAGTGAATTAAAGGAGTCACTTGGAGAGGAGTGAAAGAGAAGAGATCTAAAAATTAATAGATTGAAATAATCTAGTGTTTTAGAGATTCAGTAGTGGAGTAGTAGAGGCTAAGTCAAAAGACACTGCCAAAGTAATAAGATGGCTAACACAGAAAATAATCAAAGTAGATGTACCTTCCTAAAAAGATGGTGCAAAATGTGCTGCTGTTGTACAGGATTATTAATGCTACTATGGAGTGTTCTTGCTTTATTAGTTACTTTTAGAGTTACAATAGACACTTTGGGAATACATACTGAGAATATGACTAATATAGAGAAGAGTTCACAGAAAGTAGTAACAACTATAATTAGTAATATATACATACATAAGGATAGATCAATTAATGATTTTTCTAGCAATGTTTTTTTCAAAATTGTTGTATGAATACGTAAAGACAATGGAAGTAAGGGATTGCTACGTCTGTATGCAATTGCCTGCATCCGTTTCATGTAGTGTGTTAAGTAGTATTTTTTATCTATTAGGGAAAATAGATTATGAGATGTCAAATAAGGATAACATTTTTGGGCAATTGCCTATGAATAAGAAACTGAATCCTGCTAAAGAAGCTAACATTTTTGGTGAGATTTTTATTGAAACAGAAGAATTAACATTAGATTACATTTTTAGAAACAATTTAACTTGTAGTTTGAAGGGAGAAGAAAAAGCTTTCCTAGACATGGTAGAGGAAAGGAGAATGAGCATGCGTGAAAAGGCAGGAGGATATAAAATGAGTGAGACAATGTGGGACATTGAGATGGGAAAGGAGTTGAAGAATGGGGCCCGACCAACTTTGGCTTTAGATGCACCACAGAAGGGTAAATTATGCATTACTAGAAGGAAATCCCAGTATGATAACTATTTTGTTGGGACTAGTGAGTGCCATGATACATATTTTATTGCAACGGGATGGGGATTCAAAGGAGGAGAAGATCCATTTTTCCCGGGAGTGTATTATATTTGTGGGAATAAGGCTTATTACAGGTTGCCTGACCATTGTTATGGCACATGTTATGTTGGCCTGGTCTTTCCAAAGATTTTTCATATGGATAGAATAGAAGATGCAGAAAAGATTAATCTACTAACACGCTTTAAGAGAGAAACTTGGTCGGAAATTGTAGGAGATATTTTTGGAGCTTTGATTCCAGCAGTGGGAAATTCATTAAATGCATATGGAATTCGGAAGCTGTCAACAGTGGTGGATCGCTTATCGACAAGCACCGCTGGAGGGTTTCTATTGGTAAATACAGAGATGGTTGCCTTATGCGCCATGGGAATGCAAAATCGACTTGCCCTTGATATTCTATTGGCAAAGGAGAGTGGAGTCTGTGGAATGCTGAAAGTTCAACATTGTTGCACTTACATTCCTGATGAAAGCAAAGATCTAAAGGTCTATATCAAAAATATTACTGATTTGCATGAAGAAATAGTACCACTGGAAGCTGAAAGTATCTGGACTAAAATGGCTAATAAGATGATTGCTGTTGAGAATTTTATTGCTAAGATAGGTAGTACCATTTTTGGTAAGATATTATTTCCATTGACATGTGTGATTGTTGCTTCATTGATTCTTAAATTAAGGTGTTTATGCTGTAGATATAGGAGGAATAAAAAGAAAATAATAGAAGGAAAAGTTGAAAAGAGACAAAAGAGGTCAAAAAGAGACCCACAAGAAATAGAATTGGAAGAATTTAGAGAGAGCATGTACTTAGAAACGAAACGAGATGATGAAAGAGAAACTGGAGTGTAGTATAAATGCAAAAAGACATTTGACTTTCTCCTAAGAAATGGGGACTAAATTTTTGGGTTGGATTTTTGTGGTGATAATATATCACCAAAGGGGGGATTGCTGGAGCAGGGTTTTCTGTTTAAACTCAAACTTCAGTTTATATTTTTATATGTCATAATTAAAATTACTAAGAACTAAAATATTAAGTATTCATTTTTGTTGAGTGTTTTGACTAATCAACTTTACTAGTGAAAGAATTACACGTGGGAATGCTATTGCATGGCTTAATTAATACGTGAACTAAGTTGGTGAGCAAATTAATTAAATATGTGTGGCTAAAGTGCTATTTGTTATGTGTTTGCGCTTTAAAATAATATGCTTTAATGCTTCCTTATGTTGCAAGTGGCTAGATAAATACATACACATAAGGGTATTAGTGGGAATTAACACTGAATAATCAATACGATGTAGTAACGTTGTTTTGTGTTTCTTTTAATTAAGATTGCCCATTTTGGCCTATTGAGAAATGGCCGACATTTACAGCCTGCATTTGAGTAGATGAAATGTGAAGAGAGGCCTCGCTGAATATGGTTGAAAATATGACCTCGGCCTCTGTCTGAGCTAAAAGTTACGAAAGGACAGCAGCTCTGGGCTTGTCGCCAGATATCCTTGAAGGAGAACAATTGTCACAAATGAACATTTTGATAAACTGGCGATGGCTTCATTATAATTCCGGAGAAGAGCATCCATGGATGTTGCGGATTTAGTTTGTGCTTCCTTCTTCCGTGTTTTTATTTTTGAGATATTCGAGAGCGGAGATTTTTCTAAATGTTGCGAGCCAACATCCTTTCCTGCTCACTCTGCTCAACGGACGCTTGGAGCTTGTTTGTAACTTTTAATGTGTAAGTTTTGGTATAAATATTGTTAGACTAGAGAGGGTCTAAGGTCACTTCTTCCTGAACTTATGCTCAAGAGGATCGATGCTGATTGAGAGGACGGCGACACGGGAGACTTTACTGAGAGACCTGTCCTGACCTAAATACGACATTTAGCTAGAATAGGTAACTATGAGAATAATGATTTTGCAATTGGATGACTTTCATTTGAACTAATTTAGATAAAATAACCTTTGTTTGAATTACAGTGTCGGGTGGTTATTTCTTTGTCATTTATTGAGATCTCAAATGTGTTTATTGTTTAAATCATGACTCGAGACAAATCAATTAGGTTGCATTGACCTCAGATTAGATGCAGATTGATTTAGGAGTTCTCTCGTATATTCAGTCTGGATAGAGTAATAGAATGAATATTGGTGTGATGGGCCCCAGTGTATGATGAGTGTATGTGCGTATGACTGTGAAATTACTCTGTCCGTGGAAGTAGGGGGAATTTATAAGTTCTGATCTGCAGCACAGCCATAAACATCAGAGCTGGCAACGGAAGAGGGGACGCCACCACCCGCTCTATCTGCAGGTGAGGCGAGTCTGGGGAGTTGTGTATCCAGTGGTAAGCATGAGCACTTTGTGCTGCCCTATAATATAAGTCTAGGTCAGGGGGGCCCAGCCCCCCCATGCAGTAGGGCAATGTAAGAACGTTCCATCTGACCCGTGCTTGCTTACCAATCCAAGCTAGCTTAGTCATCAGTGCAGTAAACGTGCGAAAAAAGGAGCCAGGGAGGACCAGTGGTATATTAGTGAAAAGAAACAATAAACAGGGTAATATGACAATTTTCATGATTGATACTCTGCTAAGCAGCGACAGTGGCAGACGGATCCATTTGTCAATCTCGTCTTCTAATCTACCAATAGCAACCCCGTAGTTTTCCCTGAACACCACCTCAGAATCCGTATGGATCTTGATTCCTAAGGACCGCACCAGCTCCGTCGAGCACTCCAGCGGATAGTCAGGCTCGAATGGGACGTAGCTGGTGTAAGGGGAAAGATAATTGACTTTGGCCAGTTAACCCCAAGTCCAGACACCCCTCCAAACCTCACCACCTCCCTCAATACAGGTGACAAATTACGATCAGGATCACGCACATAAAGTAGCGTGTCATCAGCGTAGGTTGAGACAATCAACTCGTAGCCCGGGAATCGTATGCCCCTATATCTGTGATAATCACAGAGTGCGCAGGCCAAAGGTTCTGCATCCAATGCATATAGTATCAGTGACAGGGGGCACCCCTGTTTCATGCCTCTAGATACGTTGATAGTGTCCGTTACCAGATTACCAATTTTGACCCTGGCCGTGGGTGAGTTGTATAGGACCCCCATCATCTGAAGAAAGGCACTCCCCAGCCCCGTCCGAGTCAAGACCTGCCTCATGAATGGCCATTCAACAGAGTTGAAAGCTGTTTCCATGTCTAGGAAAACAGCCACGGCACGCACTTCAGGCCTAGTGTGTTGTATTGATCCGAACACCGTTCTCAGATTGTAAGTCCAGTTTCTACTTGGCACAAAACCCGCTTGCTCTGGTGCCACCAGCAACGGAACGAGAGGAGTTAGTCGGTTCGCCAGCATTTTTGCGAAAATCTTCGTATTCACATTGATCAATGAAAGTGGGCGATTGGATGCGCATTCATCTGGGGATTTGTCCGGCTTTAGAATAGATACAAAGATCACCTCTCTCATAGAGGGAGGCATGCTACCCTCTTCGCACATTTCTTTCAAGAGGGTGGCCAAGTGCGGCACTAGTAGATCCTTGAACTCTTTGTAAAAATTTGCTGTAAGGCCATCCACTCCTGGCGCACTCCCCGATTTCATGCTCACCAGTGCCGCGATTTTTTCCTCTACTTCTATAGGTCGCATTAAATATTCACGATGCGCATTCGTAAGCCAAGGCAGCTTAATATGTGTCAAATAGTCTAAAATTTCTGCCTCAGAGCCTCTACTTCGTAGAGAATAGAGTGTTGAATAATATTGTCTGAATCTGCTATAGCCGCTTCATCAGTCAGTGTGTCTCCCTCAGCAGTTTTAATCTCCGCAACTATTGTTTTTCTCTCCGCTTCTTAAGAAGCTGGGCCAAGACTGCGCCCGGATGCTTTCCTTCACCATACGTGCGGGCTGTGGCCTATTTACCCAGGTGCTTTAGTTCAGCGTCTACCGCTTCATGATATTCTCCCAACTGTGTGTGGAACTCTTGTGTAATGTTGTCACCAACTCCTGCCAAGAGCCGTCCTTCCAGGGCAGCAAGCAAACTTTCCAAATCTGTAAGTCGCTTACGCACTGCTCTGAGGACCCAAGAGTGTTTAGTCATAGTTATACCTAAAATATATACTTTGAATGCCTCCAAGACTACCAACCCTATATTGCAGGTAAAAAAAAATTCTAGCGCTTCTGCCAGCTCAGCCTTGAAAACCGTAAGAGTAAGGTGGGAATTGCCAGGTAAAGGGGGAGATACATTTCTAGGGGGTATCTAGAACTAGGAGTATCGGGGAATGGTCCGAAAGCGTACGAGGGAGTACCTCGCAAGCACAAGTCCTTTCTAGTAGGGGCCTAGCAGCTAGCCAGTAATCTATACGGGTATGCAAGTCATGAAATGCAGAGTAGTGTGTGTGCTCACCATTATCCGGGTATCGCTGTCGCCACACGTCGCACAAGTCTAACTGTATCATTGCATCCGCTACAGTGCGTGCTGCTGCTGTGGTGTGCCTCTCTGGGCCTCCAGACCTATCTTGCCGCGGATTCATTACCAAATTGAAGTCTCCTCCTCAAAGTTGCTGCCCATCCTCCCACCACGTAACTTATCGAGAACTGCTGTGTAAAACTTGGGATTGTCATAGTTCGGGCCATATATGTTAACTATGAGTAAGTCCATGCCTTTCCCCCTGCATCTAGAGATCGCATAGCGCCCTTCCTGGTCCGTGTCCAGCCGGTCAAGCGTAAGACTAGTCTTGGGGTTTACCCAAGTGAGCATGCCACGTGCATGTGAAGTAAATCCTGTGGCATGGGAGTATCCCTGCAGACCCCTGCTGTGTAACATAGTGCTGTTGAGGGGAAGGTGTGTCTCCTGTAATAATGCAACATCTATATCGTGCCTTGACAAATAGGCCAAAACATTCCTGAGCTTCCTATAGTCATTTAGACCTTACAAGTGAGGGCTCTGAGCGTGCTACTTGCTACTGTATTACTGGACCCATTGGGTTTCGTCATGAGGGTGGTGAATGCATATGAAATGACTGCCGCAGCATATGCAAATATTATCTGTTTCGTGTCCATCAAGAATAGTGCATATAGTTTGAAAATCACCATACATCTTCAGTCTCAGTACCCCTCCTCCCCCCACCCACGCCAGGCATACCCCAACTTTGCCATGGCGGAATACCTCAAAACATACCCCAATTACCATCTAAGTATTCATCAACCCAAAACAAACCCACTAAGCAATAATCAATACAGCTCCCAAGGTGTGTGCCACACGCGTGGGCAGATGTTGCCCGCCCAGTAGGTTAACAGAACCTAACTGGATCACATTCCCCCCTCCGTTCACCATCTAGCAAATTCAGTGCGTCAGAAAACAATACAACTGTACCCCCGCCTTTCTATGCCGTTACAGGCAGGAACATATTGCAACATACATTATGAATCAGAATTCACTGTGTGCAGTACCCTAGCTTAATAATATATTCCATAGTGACTAGTTATCCTCAACACACCCAAATCAGCCACTACTACTGGATCCCCAAGCACATCTTTCCAGCTCTCCCAATCACCCCCGCAAGCATGCAGTTCAGTCATTAGTCCTGTTCGTCCAGCCCGCCTCCAGCTGCGCTGTCGGAGGAGTCCTGCTCAGGGCCACGTTGCTTTTCTTTGGACCACTCCTTCAGGGCCTTCTGCAGCGTTTTAGGGTCTGTAAAAATCCACGACTTGCCCTGACGATTGACGCGGAGCCTCACCGGGTACAGCATGGCGTAATCCAGGTTGAGGTCCCGTAACTGGCACTTGAGTGGTGCAAACTGCCGGCGTGCCTCCTGCACGCGGATCGTAAAGTCTGGATATAAGGAGATAGCAAAGCCCTCATATTGCAGAGACTGTTTTTCCTGAGCCACTCTCAACGCTGCATCTCTGTCCCTGTAGCTCAACAGCTTAGCAATTATCAGCCTCGAGGGAGCACAAGGGGCGGGGCACGGGCCCAGCGAGCAGTGCGCCCTCTCTACCACAACCATGGGAGAGAACGTTTCGCTCCCCAACAGAGACACCATAGGTTTTTCGACAAAGAGTTCCATATTTCCGGTCTGAGTCGACTCTGGAAGACCCGTGATTCTTAAGTAGTTTCGTCGGGACCTCTATTCAAGGTCCTCAGCCTTCTCCTGCAGGATTTGTAGCACCTTTCCCATTTGTGTTCCACGTCCATCTCTATCTGGGCTTTTTCCACCTCCGTGACCCTGCGTTTGGCCATGTCTAGTCTCTCTACCTGTTTATCCATTCGTTCAGTCATTCTGTCCATGAGGTATGAGAGAGAGTCTAGTTTAGTTCCAAGGATAGATAGACTTTTCTGCAAGCTTTTCTCCATGGCCGCAAGCATGCCTCGTATATCTCCGTCCGCCACCTCTTGTGTCTGTTCCTGTGCATTATCTCTGTCTCCTTCACTTAAGCTTTTCGCTGGTCGAAGGTGAGTTTAGGCTGCGTTTTGTCCACCCTGCCCAATGTGACTGGACGGCTGCAACCACAGTGGATTTGCGCTCGCTGACGAATCTGCCAAGCACTTGTGGACAGTTAGTGTACACCCAGGCCTCTCTTCCGTGTTTGTCAGTCCCTACAAATTATGCGCAATCTGGGAAGCGCCGGAATATATCTACTACGTGGATGGGCACCGCAGTAGAGCACCCACCGCCTATCAATGCAACCGCTGCGTGGACAAGCAATTGAAGAGTCCCAGCACCTCCTCCAATGCAGCCAAAGCTAGCCAAACTTCAAAGCAATGCAGTGAACTCTGGTGAGACCCCAAAGACAGCTCCCCAGGCTCTCAGGGCAGACATACACCGCTCTCCAGGCCACTCCGTGGGCCAGCGCAATCGGCCAAAGTCTCCCGCCACACCCTGCAACTCAACGTCAATTGTGTCTGTCGTTCTCTGCTCAGGCCCTCCGAACGAACCAAGTTGTCAGCCTGAACTGTCCAGCCGCATGCACCAGGAGTGAGGGAATATGCAGCCCGCCGCAAAACACCAGAGCAGGCCCCGCCGCAAAACCACACCGCCATGCCGCAATTAACACAGTTTAGCGATGCAGGGAATTACTGTCACCTCCTTCGCCGGGGCCTCAAAATGGCTGCACCCGGCCTCGCAGCACCTCTTCAGGCCGCGTCCGTATCTCTGCGTAGGCTGCCAGCTGGAGTATCTGCACTGTCCACAGGGTACCTCCGCGAGCCCCACACGGTCTCTTGGGCGGCCAGCATTAGGAGCAGCACCAGTCCGCAAGCAGCAGGACCGAGTCCCCGCAAAGCACTTTGATCAGTGCCCCGCAGTAGTGGCCCTGCTCGTCGCCTCACCGAGTCTCCGTGCAGTCCCACCTCGCAGCGGATCGCAGCATTCCGCAGCTCCTCTCTATCCCAACCAGAGTGTCTTACGTGGCCGCCGCCTGCACCGCAGGTAACCGAAGCGTCTTTCATTGCCAAAATCACCCAGGATTGATACGGCAGCTCCCTCCCAGCCTGATGACTGCCTGCTACTCCAGCCCGAGGATCACAGCCTAGGGCAAGGGCTCCACGCTCAAAGCCCGCTGCAGCTTCCCTTGGCGATCCGGGCAGGTCCAAAGCAGCACACAGCGCTCTCTGCGCACTCCGGGGCAGATGGCGGGGCAAATCGGGAGAAATTGTCCGCATTGCTGTCGGGTCAGTTAAGGATCCTTAAATGGCTCAACGGAGCTTCCGAACTAAGCAGCCATTTTAGGCTCGAGCAAGCTCCAACCCAATAGGATTTTATTTATCCCCAGAAACAGATCATAGAAACACTAACACGAGGGGGCGTGGCTTGGCGCCCGAAGGAGATGGCGGCGTTCGGCTAGGAGCTCCGTTCACACCAGGGTTTACTGGCGGTTCGCGCCTCAGTTCCCACCAACGAAGGGCACCCTCTCCTGTCGGAACATGCCAAGATCATTTTTAATCCTTTTCTGGCGCTGAGGCACAGTTATTTTGGGTTTTACAACCCATTTTATTTTCGGTCGCGGCTCGTCAGCGGCCGCGGCCGCCATCTTGTTTATTTTCGCCCGTGACTGCCTCAGCAGTGCGCTTTGCCGCGCATGGATCCCCTGGACGCCTCATGCATAACTACTGACCCCAGCACCTCCTGAAGCACAGTTGTGGACATTCTGCACTCTAAGGTGACTTTCTTTTTTCTCCTCAACATGATTATTTCCGCTGCCTTTTTCTGCTGACTGGAATTTTCAACTTTCCTCATATACGGCGGCCATCTTATGCTTCCAGTCTCCAACACCTTTGACTCCAACTTTGTGGCCTGGCATTTTCCTTCCCTTATTAATTTGCTCCCTGCTCCTTTTTCAGTTGGGCAATAAGATATTTTTTCTTCTTTTTTTTGACTGCGCGCTCCATTGGCGTGCCGATGGCGCATTGCTCTAGTCAGACTCAAAAACGTAGTTACATTAAGAACTCCAAACTATTCACGGCACTGGCCCACTTGGAAGCCTCTCAGTCTCTACCTTCAACTGAAATGACATCGACTGCGGACATCACCTCACAGCCTTCGGCAAAAGTGAACTCTAAGAGGTTAAAGAAAGACCCGCCTTCGCCTCCTAAGTCCTCCTCGCCCATCTCAATGGAGCTAATCCTCGAAGAGATACGGGCCCTGCGCCCTTTCATGGAGGAGACGAATGCTAAGCTGCAGATTCTCACTGATAACTGGGCCTCGATGGACGAAAGAGTATCGCTGGTGGAGCGTGACGTCTCCTCTCTTCAGGAATCCGCGTCCAAGGTTTCCCACATGCACACGCAGATTTCATTTCTTCAGAAGCAGGTGGAGGACCTCGAAAATCGTAACAGGCGCAACAATCTTCGCCTTTACGGCCTGGTGGAGGGCTGTGAGGGGAATGATCCCATCAGCTTTTTCAAATCCTTTCTCCCGAAGCTTCTCCACCTACCTGATGACACCTCACTGAATATCCAGCGTGCCCACAGACTTGGTCGAGCTTCCTCCTCTCCTTCCGCATCAACGAAGCCTAGAGGTGTAATAATGTACTTTCTAGAGTACACAGACTTGTTGAAAGTCCTCTTAGCCGCCAAAGCCTCTCCTCGCCTCACTTGGTCAGGCTCCACCTTGTTCTTTGCACAAGATTATGCCAGGACCACTGCAAACCGTCGCAAGGCCTTCCTGGACATGAGACCGGACCTACGCTCCATTGGTGCCAGATATGGGCTTTTTCATCCTTGCCTTTTTAAGGTCACTTATAATAACAACACTACGACATATGAGGATCCTGCCCGTCTTCGAAGCTTCCTGAACTCCTGCGGTCAGCCCGGCATGGAGATAGCCGGTCCCTCTTCCCATCCACCATGACTTATTTTTGCAGCTGCAGCTTGATTCTCTAATTTGTCCTGCTTTAATGCTTTCATTTTCTTTCGCAGGTTCTTCAGAATGTATGACCTTTCGTCAAGATTATGCCTTTCATTTTGTCCTCTGACAGTGTTAATCGGGCTCTTCAGTTGGTCATATGTTTGTTCTTTATCATCGTGTATTCGAGTTTCTAACTATGTTCTCTTTCTCCCTTCACAGATCACTGTTTTGCGTTCCGTTCTGTTATCCCTGGTTGGACGTCTCTCTCACCCCGAATGCCCTGCCTCTCCCAGTTGGCCCTACCTCCCTCCCCTCATCTCCATGTGTGTTTCTGCTTATTCCCAGTTCCTGATTGTATTTTTCCCGTGCTACCCCTCGTAAGTACTCTTCATTCCTCATTTATCATGTTTTTCTTTGCTTTATATTTTCTTATTGTACCTTTTCCCTCGTTGTTTTCAGACTTACTGGTGTCATTGCATTTTCCATGCTTCTCCCTTATCTTTCTTTCTTCATTTTTTCTTCTCCCCATTGTGTATTGGGTCTCTTGCTTGTATTCATCTCCCTTTACCTATTCTATTTCCCCTTGGCCCTTACCTACCATTATCTTTGAGTATTGTTGTATCTTCTTCACTTTCTTTCTGCTTTCTTGGCTCTCTCCTATTTTTATGGCTTCACTGGTTCCTTACTCACTTTTTCTTCTACCCTTGTCTTTTCGCGTCAGTTCTCATCTCACTCTCTTTTCCTCTTATGCTCCTGTCCGCTGTGAGGCATTTCCTTGCTGTCCTACTCTCCAATTGGTCCATTTTTTGATTAGTCTTTAATGTCAGTTCGAATTGTTTCCTGGAATGTTAGAGGTCTGCATTCTCCTATCAAGAGACAAAAAATCCTCTCTCATTTAGCCAAATTAAATGCAGACATTGCCTTTTTACAAGAAACCCATCTATCTGATGCTGAAGCTGCTAAACTTAAGAGAGGTTGGGTGGGGGCTGTATTTTCATCTCCGGGTGATGGTAAGAGAAACGGTGTGGTTGTACTAGTCCGCAAGTCTCTTACCCATTTGCTCTTGGCTTCTGAATCAGATCCTGATGGTAGATGGTTGTATGTCAAACTCTCCTCAAAAGGCGTCCCTCTCTCCCTCCTTAACATTTATGCTCCTACTGGAGGTGATCAGGTCTTCTGGCGCGCATTGGCCTCCCGCATCACTGAATATATTGATGATAATTTTATTTTAGCAGGTGATTATAACCTACCCTTTGATCCTTTTTTAGACAGGAACTCCAAGGCACCTTTTATCCCCAACAAGTCCCACAAGCTTTTTACTCAAGCGATATCCCAGCATAAACTCATTGATTCCTGGCGTCTCTGCAACCCCACCTCTAAAGAATTCACCTTCTACTCCCCGACTCATCATTCCCAGTCCCGTATTGACTATATTTTCCTCTCCCATCATATGTCCCAATCCCTCACCCATGCTGACATAGGCCCCATCTTATTTTCTGACCATGCCCCTGTTTTGATAAACATTGACATTTTACCCAAGTCCACTGGACCAAAGAGATGGCGCTTTAACAACACTTTACTCCTTGACCCCAAATTCTCCGCCTCCTTTGTAGACTTTACCACAGAATTTTTCAACATTAATGACACTCCCACTATGCCTAACCACGTTGTCTGGGATGCCTATAAAGCAGCAGCCAGAGGTTTTATTATCAGCTTTGTGGCTACTAAACGTAAGAACGCTCGTAAATGTACCAATGACCTCCTTTGTACGATTAAAAAATTAGAACATTCCTTCTATACATCCCATTCGCAAGAAAGTTTGACTGCTCTCATTGCTGCTAAGATGCAATTCAACAAACAATCCACTGAGGATGCTTCATTGTATTTGTTAAAATCCAGTTCAAAATTCTATGGGGGTAAAAACAAGGCGGGGAAGGTCTTAGCCAATTATTTAAAAGTCAAGCAAAACAAACTGAATATTGAATCTATCTACGATGTTAATTCTGTTTTAAAGCATACGGATGTTGATATTTTAGAGCAATTCTCCCAGTTTTATTCCAAACTCTACTCTTCTGAGACTCACCCCACTCCTCATTCTCTTGCTACTTTCTTCGCCACCATCCAACCACCCTCCAATTTCCCTGTTGATCTATCCGCCCTTGAATCACCAATCTCTAGCGATGAATTACTTTCAGCACTTCAATCACTCAAGAAAGATAAGGCCCCCGGCCCAGACGGATTCACAGTTGAGTTTTATTTGCATTTTTCCAAATTGTTGTTGCCCAGACTACATTCCCTTATTGATTCCTTCATATTGAATGGCTCTTCCTCAGGTACATTTTCTGATGCCCACATCTGTGTCATACCCAAAGAAGGCAAAGATACCCAACATTGTAAGAATTACAGACCAATTTCTTTGGTTAACATTGATTATAAACTGTATGCCAAATCTCTCGCCATCAGATTAGACCCTTACCTTCCCGAATTGCTAGGCCCTGAACAATCTGGCTTCGTTAAGGGCCGCTTCATCACTGATAACACCAGACTTTTGTTTAATGTCCTTTCCAAATCTCCACAGTTCCAAGACTCACTTGCAGCCATTGCCCTAGATGCAGAAAAAGCGTTCGATAGGGTGGAGTGGACTTTCCTTTTCTCCGCCCTCAAATGGTTTGGATTTGGCCCACACTTCATCTCCTTTATCTCCTTTCTGTATTCCAGCCCTAGAGCGGCGGTTTGCGCCAACGGTCTAGTCTCCTCGTTTTTCAATCTGGGTAGGGGTGTTCGTCAGGGTTGCCCCCTTTCCCCTTTTCTTTTTAATTTGGCCCTGGAACCTTTTCTTTCAAAGCTTCGTCAAAACCCCAACTTACATGGTTTCCAAATTTCCCAAACCAATATTAAACTTGCTGCCTACGCAGACGATATTCTACTATTCATGTCTAACCCTACATCTTCCATTCCCGCATTCCTAGCTGAAGTCCATGACTACTCTCAGATTTCAGGTTATAAGCTAAACAATGACAAGTGTGAGATTCTACCCCTTACCAAGTTCACCTTTAAACCGGACTTTATGGCGTCCAATTTTACCTGGAGCTCCTCACACATCAAATATCTAGGTTTACACATTACTTCCTCCCTCCCTGACACTGTTTCATTATGTCTCAATAAATGCATCCAAAAACTGTCCGACCTCACCTCTAGATGGCACCCATTATACCTCTCCTGGTGGGGCCGTCTTGATACGCTTAAAATGATGCTCTCCCCATTAGTCCTTTATACCATTTCTAACATCCCAATTCCTATCCCTGCTAAGTTCTTTAAGAAAATTAACACTATTCTCTCTTCCTTTCTTTGGTCCGGCAAAAAAGCACGTATGTCCCTGTCCAGATTGCAACTCCCCAAGTCTGAAGGTGGAGTTAACTTTCCAAATTTTCCCGCTTACCACAAGGCATTCCTCTTGCGGCAAGCTTCCCAATGGCTGCAAGACCCTGCTGAGCCGTCCCCCTTATGGGTTGTCATTGAGCGACTTTCCTTATCCCCTTTCACTTTTGCTGAATACCTCTCATTCTCACGCAAGCCTCACTTCTCCTCCATTCCTATCCACAAGTTCACAGCCAAGCTGCTTCTCTCCACCTCCCCAAGCCCCCCTTCCTCTGTAGCAGAGTTTCTCAATTCCACCATCTGGCACAACAACAGTATAACCATCAATCGCAAACCCTTTTATTGGAAAACCTGGAGACAGAGGGGTTTAATCTGGGTATCTCAACTCTTCTCTAATTCCGATTTCTTATCCTTCTCCGTTCTCAGTCAACACTTCCATCTCCCCCGTTCTTCTGCCTGCAAGTATCTTGCGCTTAAAAATGCAGTCATGCCCACTTATGCTCTTCTCTCTAACCACCCTACGCATCCTCGCCCTCCCAACCCTACCTCGCACCTTCATTCCTTCCTGCGCACTCACCCTACAGCCTCCTCATTATACCACTCGTTCCATGCGATTCTCACACCCAGACCAAAATCCAAAGTTGAGGAACAGTGGGAATCTGATTTTGCCATCTCTTGGCCCACCTCCCTGTGGGATAAACTATGGACCAAACTTCGCAAGACATCTAGGGCTGCCTCCCTCACACAAACTCTTTTCTTCATTTACAACAGACTCCTCTTCTCTCCCCAGATGTTGAATAAAAGATTTTCTTCCACACCTGATCTCTGTTGGTCCTGTTCTGCTCCTAACGCCACTCTCTTTCACATGCTTTTTTCTTGCACTTTCACGAAAAATTTCTGGACACTAGTTTGGGCCCAAATCAATGCCATATTCCACACTACATTCCCCTTTTCTTTTGTCAATATTTTTTTAGGAAGCCTTTCTCCCTGCTGGGATGACATTCATCTTAATACGCAAATTGTTGATTTGTTGTTAGCTGTTGCGTTCCAGCAAATCACCGTCAACTGGAAAAACTTTACGAATATCTCTTTTAAAGCATGGTGGTACAACGTGTGTTATAATCACAGGCTAGACACTGTCTTTGTGCACCCCCTTAGTTTAGTTGCTAAACGACATGATTTATGGCTTCCTGTAACCTTGTATCTAGATATCTGTGCTAAAAGCTCTTCCCATGTATCACCTATTCAGCAAGAGGTCTCTAAGCCTCCCTGAGTGATATTGTTTTTCATTTGTATTATTCTTTTTATATAAGCTACTTTAATTTTCATTATTACCAGTGCTGTTTTTTGATATTTAGCCTCAAACCCTTGTTATCCTCTGATTGATTGTATATTTTCACTACCATGTATTACCTTTCTTCTCCAATTGAAGACATGTTTGTATTTTTTTTTCTCATGTATTGACACCTTTACTTATCCAATAAAAATCTTTTGAACTTAAAAAAAAGAAACACTAACACAATGAAACCACATACATTCCTTAGTGATGAAGATCAACTGAAAGTTTTCTTTACTAGTTACAAGAAAGATGATTTTTCTACAAATGCTTATTCTAGGTTAGTGTGAAAATGCTATAGATGCAAAGGATTGCTGTCTTTGCGCCATTTGTCTACATCTGCCTCAGAAGAAGTAACTTATTACCACATGCCTTTATCTTATGCCATCTCTTGCAGTATTTTTACTTTCACTTGTATATAGATGACAACATTTTGAATATTTTTATACTAACTATAATCTAATCCTTGTAAGAGTACCTTTGATAGAAAGCATGAATATACACCTGCGAGCAAAGGAAATGGACACTGCTTGGTGTTATTTATTTCCTTAAAGACACATAGATAGTGTTAAGGCTTACAAAAATACCTTAACTTACTCAATGAAACCCTTAGAGAAAGCTTACATTATAGCTTTAGAAAAAAGAAACATGAATATAACATGTACTAAAGATAAGCAAAGAGATGTTTTAGAAAATGTTTGGAAGAAAGAAGAAGATGAATTTAGAAAGAAAATGATATATGATATACTCAAAAGGTTAGAGAGTCAACATAAAGTGAAAATGTATATATACAGAAGAACAACATCAAAATGATCTAGACATGTAAGGTTTAATAGTTGTGAACACACGTTTGAATTGAAAGGTGTACATAGCAAATTTTACAGAGAGAAGAATCTGTTATTCATGGAGTTTATTTTATTTCTGGACCAAATGCTTATTTCCTATTATCTGTTGATTGGGATGGTATTTGATATTTAGGTTTCTTTAATTCCTAAAATGTACCACGTACTGAGCTTAGATGCATTAAAAATGGCACCTGCACATAGACATAAACGAAGTGATGAAACTGGAGCTGAATTAATTGGAGACATATTTGCTGCAATCATTCCACTTGCAAAGTTTATACTAAATGGTGAAAAGATAAGAAAACTATTGTCAGTTGTCAACAAAATGGCAACAAGCACATGTGGAGCTTTGCTAATAGTTAAAACTGAATTAATTGCTAGATGACCCATGGGTCAGGATCATCTTGCTTTAGACATTTTACTCTCAGTGAAGGGTGGAGTGTTTAAGATGCTTAAATTAACTCATTGTTGTTTATAAATTCCTGATGAGAGTAAGGAAATTGAGGGTTTTGCAAAGAACGTTTCAGACTTAAAGCCTTCATTGGAAGAGTTAGAAACACCTGGGGGCATATTATCAAGGACTGCGTTAAAGATTATCGCCGGTTTAGCGGCAGAAAACTGCCACTAAAGCAGCGATAATGGGCTTGATAATATGCCCTTGAGAATTCCAATAGAAGTCCATGTCCTGGTGTGAACATAGGCTTCTATTGGAATTCTCCAGAGCATATAATCAAGCCCATTATCACCGCTTCAGCAGCAGTTTTCTGCCGCTAAACAGGTGATAATTTTAACGCCGTCCTAGATAATATGCCCCAAAGTGTTTTTCAACATTTTGGAAAGGGAGTTCAAATGATTGGAAACTGGTTTTCAACTGCAGGATGACGGATTTTATAAGCTATACGATTGCTAACAATAATAATAGGGCTCTATTTGCTGTTTCTGTGTACATTATTCTTGAGCTGCAGATACTTTCTACAAAAAAGAAGGGAAAAAGAATTACAAAAGATATTTACAAATAATTTGGCTCTAAATGGCATTATAAATGATGGTTATATGAAATCACTTAAATACAGAGGTCAGAAGAGAAAACAACAAGATTCAACAGATGGCGAGGGCACTCTCTGAAAACTATCTCACAAATGAAACAAGCATTTGCAATGCAATAGGTCTCGCATTTCCAAAAGTTTGAGCGATTGGCATTGTAAATTACAATTCCTTTTATTTATGCGTTTTGAGAATCTGCAATTGAGGCGTCAACACACACTTTGTACTTATAGTCGTTGCTTACGAGAAGCAAGGCTAACAGTAACTGTGCCTCTTAACTGCCAGTCTTGCTTCTCGTAAGCAAGGACTATAAGAACAAAGTGCTTTTTACGCACCGATTGAAAGTTTTCAAAACACATAAATTAAAGGCATTTTTATTCATAATGCCAATAGCTCAAACGCTTACAGATGCGAGACCTATTGCAATCCATGTTTTATTTTCATCATGGCTTATGGGTTCCTTAGGATACGCTAAATAACATGTATACACTGCAGGATTTGTTTGGCATGCACACCCTTAAAAAAATGAGCTGTTGACAGGGACGTCAGTAACACACGCCACAGGTACTTATGCCATCGACCTTGCAAGGATGAAAGGCAACCTCATCCCTGACTCAAATCTGGACGGCCCTTCAGACCATGCCCTAACCCACTGGCAGTCTCACTGGTCTAGGCCCCACAATCTCTGCAGAGGGCAGGGTAATGGGGCTGCAATCTTGCAAGCAGGCTAGCATACCCCAAAATATGAGGGTGTGAAATGGTCGTTTGAACACCAGGAAAGCCCCTCGGGTGATTCACAGTGATCAGGCTGCACTGGTCAGCAGCACAACTCAAAACGTATAAAAAGAACTTGTGAAGGTTAAAACCAACATGGAACCTATTTACACAGGCTGAGCTTGAGGGACAGCCGCGCCACAAACTAATCACTACTCTTTTTTTCTGCAGAAGGTGTGCAGTTTTCAGATTATAGTATGGCACTTATGGTGCCATTCATATTTTTTGTAATCTCCACTGCTGGAGGAAGATATTAATAAGTGAACGTGCTAAGAGGAAAATAAATAAATAAATAATCAGGGGTCCACCATATTAGTAGAACGGGAGGACGTGAGCCAGCCGCTCGACATTAGGCTGGTGGTTCCAAAAGTTTTACCCACTCCCTCTTCCCAAATTACTTCGAACGAAGAAGGCGTATATTGTCTACTTATGGCTTTCATTAGTGGGATAAAATCTCAATGTGAAAAAATGCGCTAGCTCAGTGGGCTAAGGCGCCTGATGCAGATATGCCTGCGCGCGCCCATCAGGTCAGGGGTTTTGAATTCCGTCCTTTTCAGCCTCCCATCTCTCTAGGGGTGATAAAATGAGCCCCGAAGAGTCGGTAAAAGTAACACCCGATGTTGAAGGGCTACAAAACCAAGCACGACGTAGTAATCATTTTAATACGATGTAGCAACCTTGAAATTAAGAAATACTTTTCATTCGTCCGATTTTGTTTAAATATTTGATAGTGTCACATTTCATGCTCCATGACAAATGCAAAGTTCATGCTTAATTTGCTGTTTCTTTTTCCAGTAGAGATTACCATGTGACCACTTTTCTAGTCTTTTGTTTTAGTACTGCCGCCTTCATTGTAGCGTTAATATAGCGCATCACACCCGCGAGTGGGGACATACAGCGCTTTTGCCAATGTCGTCATATTTCTTACTGTTTGGAAATATGCAAATGCCATTGCCTGATAGTCTGAAGCAAAAAATGCAGAAGTGTAGTGCAGAAGTGTAATGCACAAGGCAAAACATCAAACAAGACAAGCCCGGCGGAGCGTGGCGCATGCGCTTGGCGGGGGCGGGTGAGCGCATTCCAGGTGGGGGAGCTGACCCTTTGAAGTACGATGCCAAAAGCGGATTGCACGGCGGCACGATGCACGTGATTGTGCGCATGCTCGCCATGCAATCCGCTTTTGGGAGCACTTTTTGGAGACCCTTACTAGAGTCTCGCTGAGCGATCGCTTACGCGATAGCCAGCGAGACCTAACAAGCATTTGCAATGCAATAGGTCTCGCATTTGCAAGAGTTTGAGCTATTGGCATTATAAAAGATAATGCCTTTTATTTATGTGTTTTGAAAACCTGCAAGTGGAGCGTAAACACGCACTTTGTACTTATAGTCCATTCTTACAAGAAGCAAGACTGACAGTAAAAGAGGCGCAGTTACTGCCAGCTTTGATTCTTGTAAGCAAGGACTATAAGTACAAAGTGCATGTTTATGTACCGCTAGCAGGTTTTCAAAACACAAATAAAAGGTATTGACATTTACAATGCCAATAGCTCAAACTCTCACGAGACCAATTGCATTGAAAATGCTTGCTTTTGTGGCCTTCAGCAATGTGTAATCAATCCTTGTTTAGACACCTGTCCTAAAAGTATATTTCCTGAATACTATATCACAACCTCCACAAAGACTCAATCTCCATCTACCAAATCTGAGACAAGTCTATTGGCGAGAGGTGTGCCCTCATGAGGATTTATGGGCTGTAAAGTAATGTCATGAACCCAAGTCAGCCCTCCTGGACCAGGTTTACCACAAACGGGTTGTTACAACAACCTGTATAGATGAAGCAAGTCGTAGCCACCTTTAGAGCACATTAATGAACTAGAGAGTGCCGCATATTACCAACTCAAACACAGCTTCGTTGCGTTACGAAGCAGAGATTCCCCAATCTCAGAACAGGTCCACAAAGATCTATTTGTTTGGAGCTTATAATCATTGAAAATGCTTAAGCCAGGGTCCCCAGCTTCCTGCAATGACTCCGTGTGGGTCCCTGGATTTCACTAATAATTAATCAGGGCTCCATGGAAGTCAAGTTAAGAACCTCTGCAGTAATCTACTGCAGCGGACCAAATGCCAAGCCCTGTGTAAAATAATCATGCCTTGGCAAGTGTTTTCCTTATAAATGAAAAGAATTATTTAAATCTTGCCAGTTTGCAGATTGAAACTATCTGGAAACTTAAGCCATCTAATTTATAAAGCTAGAAAATAAAGAATTCCATGTACTATTTTGAAATACATTTAGATATGCTCTTCCTCCAGTATCTTGAAAGGTTTCTACTTTAAAAAAAAACACACGGGCAAATGCAATAGCTTGGCACTTTTCATAAAGGCAAGGCCTATTGGTTTTGGCTGTACTAGTTTTCTTTTTTTAATCAAAGTCTGACCCAATTTGAATGCAAAAAAAGGTATTAAAAAAATGTGAATAAGAAAGCAAGGATCGCAAGGGTGAGATAAGGAGACATGTAGTGTGTGGGGGTAGAAGAAAGAGGTATGAGTGGAATGTAGACTAGGCAGCCCTGGTATTAATCATCCCTGCCATTCGACAGCACCAGATGGGCACCTAAACTAACGTTTGAGCGCATGCACTTCCAGATTAAACACTGCAATTATTCCAAAAGTCACCCATGCACGACTGTCCGAATGGGGGCTCAGGAACCCTACCACCCTCCTAGGAGCGCCACTGCCCTAGACCATGGATTCTGTAATTTTAGGTCTAGCCTGACAGTTGTTAAGTGTCTCACTTACATTGTGCCATTGCTCACAACATACATCACAGGCATTACAATTGCCACTGCTGACCTATCTGGGATGTCAATTTGCGGATCACATCTACTTCAAAGGCCCTTACAATAGTCTCGCTTTGCGATCGCTTACGCGATAGCAAGGTCGAGACCTAAAAAGGGTGGTGTGGTAATACAACCATCAGACGGGGGAATTGATAACAGAAAATTGCTTATAAAATGAATCAATAAGGACGCTAATTTGCTTTAGGATTTAACACGAAATGCATTTAAAAATGACACGCAAAAAATGGTGCGGAATGTACTAAGCTAAAATAGATGATTTTAGGAAAATGCTGAACTCGGCACAAGATTATTGAATAGCTTGAACTTAATGTGACTTGCTTAGATACTGTCATACCTGTAGAATGCGGTATGTTTATAAAATGTATTATTTTTTTCAGCTACAATATTTTGACAAACCAGAACTGAATTTCCTTCTCTGTAATGTGTTCATATAATAGTGAACAGAGAATTGTGTAATAACAATAAACGTATGCTCACAAGAGAGTGACTACCAATACCTAATCGAAGATATACAATGTAAATGTTTCTCTTAGCATTGTTCATTGTTCCTCAATGAAACATAATAATTGAAAAAACTGCACACTGCAACATTGTTCCCTGTGAACCAAGGCTAGCTTGCCCCAGTTGCACGAATGATAGCATGAGATGATACTTTTTCTGACAATTGACTGTGAGCTCCACGTTTGTCAAGGTGAAAGAAGGAAGAAGGATGCATACAGATGAAGGATGTCTTTCCATTGGACGAAACTGGCTGGGAAAAGCAGCACTGTACTAGCATGTTTTTATGTGTTTTATAATGGTGCGTGTTTCTAGTTAGTTAGCAGAACATTCATGTTGTTATTTTTCCCTGAACACCTATTCATGCTGTCCCCTTCTTTATTCTTCTCTTGACCACTTGCTGTGAACTACTGCTGATGGTGATTGCTGTTGCATGACACTTTTGATTTCTTTCATGTGCCCTGATGGGTACAGCTACCTCTATGTCTGAATCCCTATTGTACTTGATTGAGATTTATTTGATCATTTGCGACTGTGACTGTATACTGATGAGATTTGGAGAGATGAGACTCGGCTGAGTTTCAAGAACTACTCTTTATGGGAAGTTCGACTTAATTTCGATTCGATGCTCCTTTCAATCTTGCTATTTTCAAAGAACTCTTTTTGGTTTTGGATAGGAAAGGTTGATTTTAGATAGAATAGGTGCTGAATACTTTATTTGCTTTATTTACTGATATTTGCTATATTGATGACTAACCACATTTTTTGAATTTCTGTAACCAGAAAATTTGATTATTAATTAAATAAAAAGACAAATAACAATTATTTACTAGTCTCTTAATGAGAAATAAGGCTGTGAAAACTTTACCAAACTCTCATCACTGAATGATCTTAAATGTAATTTTATGCTAATCATTGTCCTCGATCAGAGCTGGTTTCTAGAGGTGGGGAGCAAACTCTGTTCTGCTAGTGGAATTCACATAGTTTTTGTCACTCCAACCTTCGCTTAGAGGGTGGAGTTTGAAAAAAACTCTGCCTACGCTGCGTAGCGGAGTTTACCAGCACCCACCATTACTTTATAGGGGTACTTCTGCATGTCTTAAAACCTCATCCAGTTTAATCCCCACAGACACGCCTGCATGCCTCTCGGACGTTGCATTTTTTTCCAGTTTGCACTGGGTTCAGACTCAATGGGGGGCTTACCATGGTAGTCTTTGATGTAAAGAGGAGCTGGTACGCTTGTGACAAATTTCCTACTGGAACTGTTCTCAACTGCAACCTGGCGGTATTGGTTTCAACCTTCAAGCGTGGAGACATCATGCTGCTGTTGCTTAGGAGATCGGTAAAATTTCAGTGCGGAAGTTATGAAACCCTGATGTGGTGCAGTTCGTGCCTGACTTTATTCATTTGTAATGGCGGTAGAAAATGGTTAATTTGTAATGGCGGTAAACAATGAAGAAATACTCTGACAGTTCATAAGGGGTGGGGGAAGAAAGACTGCTGTATCAAGGAAACAGTGTCTGCGATTTGCAAACTGATGTCGTACTTCATTTATTTCCCTTATCTCATCAGCAATGGATGGCGCACTGCTGCAGGCCACCTTGAAAACCCTTGGGTAAGTAGCCCCTCGTAAAAGAGATTTTCCTACCAAACCATGTAAACCATTTTCAGCCAGCAGCCCTCAGCCTTCATGCATTCATCAATGGTTTCGGATCCTTGATCTCGCTATGAGCCAGCCTTATTAAAGGCTTTGCAGTGCTACCTTATTAAAAAAAAAAATCTACAATGCTATTCATCCCTTCTTAGATTTCTTTTGAAGGTTTATATTGCATACTTCTGGGATAAGAAGTTAGATTTGACCTGAATTTCAACGGGTTTTGCACTTTTTATCAATCCTTTCTCTTTACCTGTGAAATCCCATACCTCTTATTTGACAGAATCCGTTAACTCCAAATGCAGGTCATCTTTTGTTAGAACTTGGAACAACTGAACTCTCAAATCTTGCAATTTTGATTACAAACACTGAATCTTCATCTTGAACTTCAATTGCAACATCATGGAGTGTGCAGCAAATCACACAGTTCATCTTGCAAACCAAGTCTCTGTCAAATAATGAAACAGGACTCAAATCGCCCAATATGAACTGATGATTTTTCTCCATTGACCCTATTTTAACTTGGTTAACAGGGGCATCTGCTGTAAGCTGATTAGCATTCTGTTTATTGCTAATGCCTACAACTTGACAAAAGCCTCAAACCGGCACCTCGCAGAGGGGCAAGTTTGGGATTTCCACAACTGGAACTGTAGAGTTTGTGATGATGTAATAAGAATATAGAATAGTGCCCACTTTCGCCCCTTCTCTTCGCTCTGGCGATGGAGCCCCTAGCAGCTCTGATTCAGTCTGAAAGACTTGTTCGGGGGTGTGAGTGGCCAGACTCTACAGTGGACAAGATTGCTCTTTATGCAGACGACGTCTTGCTTTTCTTAACCAACCCTGCACAGTCGGGTCCCCGCTGTCTCCAGATTCTGCAGTCCTTTGGGCAAACCTCTGGCCTCTGTATGAATGCCAATAAATCGCTTCTTGCCCCGCTCCATCTCTCCAGAGAATGCTTCGACTGGCAATCAACGATACCGCTTCGGCGTCAGTCCTTCAAACATCTCGGGATATGGGTCACGCTCCTCCCAGAATTGGGATGGTCCCTCAACGTCACCCCGCTTGTGAAGAAGGCTCGACCGACTTCGGGTCCAATGGGAGGAATGGGTGGGCCCCTTGGATGAAGCGGACTGGCGGGACGTTCTTATGTCACCCAGGACAGTCACTGCATCCGCCAAACTCCGTCTGATCCAATTATATTACATACACGCGGCCTACTTAACCCCACAGCGCCTGTATCGTGCCGGCCTCTCTCTATCCGCTACATGCGCACGCTGCGGCCAAGAACCGGCCGATTTTTTCCACATGGTATGGGCTTGCCCCCGATTGGCGCAGTTCTGGGGCGAGATTGAAGCGGAGTTGTCCGAGGTCCTGGGGTGGGAGGTTCCGCATGACCCACGACACTCCATTTTAGGGATTACGGACGGCCTTGATGGGTCCAGGAATGAGAAGGTATTTTATAACACAGCCATGGTAGTGGCAAAGCGGGACATAGCCGCCTCATGGAACTGTCCTACACCTCCCAGCTCGGCCGGATGGAGAAGGGGGGTGGACTGGTGCGCGGCACAAGAGAAACCATTGTACAGGGCTCGGGGGTGTCCTAGGAAGTACCGGAGGGTGTGGGGCAAGTGGTTGGGGGCCGAAGTCTAGGCTGTCCCATCCGTACCTTATGCTGCCCATGGTGGGAGGGCGGGTCTGAGTGTAATGCATGTGTTCTTCTCAATGAATGGTGTCAATGTCTGTATTCTGCAATGTTGATGCTTTGGTGGTTGCCTTTTCTCAAAACAATAAAAATTTGTTTATCAAAAAAGAATATAGAATAGTAAGGGGTTCTATGTTTAAAGTTCTATAATGGAAGGTAGTGTTTTTTTAGGTCTCGCCTAGCGTTGCAGTGCGCATGCTCTGCTCACTCTGCGAGGCGTCTTTAATCGAGGAGATTTCAGCCGTGATGATTAAGCCCCGCCCCTTCTTTTAATTGGTTTGCGTCATTGTGTATGCTAAACACTGTCTTTCTATTGTAAAGGAGGCTAATTAGTCCCTCCTTGTTACCACCCTGTCTCCTTTTGGCCCCGCCCACCCAGACTGGATCGTTTACCAGCGGCGTTAATTAGTGTGCGTGTTACAGCAAACAAATGATGGACGGAATGCTGACAATGCAAACCTTCTCCCCCAGTCAAAAGATCTGGGTTAAATCCATTGTTCTTTTGCCCACTGCGCCACCCCAGTTTGGACCCAGCCATATGCAAATCAGTCTTGACCCTGTGCCTCATGGGAACAGTCCAGACCGAACTGCCAGGCCAGGTCCTCCCTTGACCGGAAACAAGCTTCCTGGGACCGGTTTCAGGGTATGTCACCCTTCTTCAGCCAGGCTAGCTTGAATCCAGTGGCACAGTGAGCAAGGGACCCACGTCTGGGAATAATACCCATCCCACTTAGGGTGAAAAGTGTTACAGCAAACAAATGATGGACGGAATGCTGACAATGCAAACATTCTCCCCCAGTCAAAAGATCTGGGTTAAATCCATCATTCTTTTGCCCACTATGCCACCCCAGTTTGGACCCAGCCATATGCAAATCAGTCTTGACCCTGTGCCTCATGGGAACAGTCCAGACCGAACTGCCAGGCCAGGTCCTCCCTGGACCAGAAACAAGCATCCTGAGACGGGTTTCATGGTATGTCACCCTTCTTCAGCCAGGCTAGCTTGAACCCAGTGGCACAGTGAGCAAGGGACCCAAGTCTGGGCATATCCATCCCACTTAGGGTGAAAAGTGTTACAGCAAACAAATGATGGACGGAATGCTGACCATGCAAACATTCTCCCCAGTCAAAAGATCTGGGTTAAATCCATCTTTCTTTTGTCCACTATGCCACCCCAGTTTGGACCCAGCCATATGAAAATCAGTCATGACCCTGTGCCTCATGGGAAAAGTCCAGACCGAACTGCCAGGCCAGCTCCTCCCTGGACCAGAAACAAGCGTCCTGGGACAGGTTTCATGGTATGTCACCCTTCTTCAGCCAGGCTAGCTTGAACCCAGTGGCACAGTGAGCAAGGGACCCACGTCTGGGCATACCCATCCCACTTAGGGTGAAATGTGTTACAGCAAACAAATGATGGACGGAATGCTGACAATGCAAACATTCTCCCCCAGTCAAAAGATCTGGGTTAACTCCATTGTTCTTTTGTCCACTATGCCACCCCAGTTTGGACCCAGCCATATGAAAATCAGTCTTGACCCTGTGCCTCATGGAAAAAGTCCAGACCGAACTGCACGGCCAGGTCCTCCCTGGACCAGAAACAAGCATCCTGGGACGGGTTTCATGGTATGTCACCCTTCTTCAGCCAGGCTAGCTTGAACCCAGTGGCACAGTGAGCAAGGGACCCACGTCTGGACATACCCATCCCACTTAGGGTGAAAAGTGTTACAGCAAACAAATGATGGACGGAATGCTGACCATGCAAATATTCTCCCCCAGTCAAAAGATCTGGGTTAAATCCATCGTTCTTTTGCCCACTACGCCACCCCAGTTTGGACCCAGCCATATGCAAATCAGTCTTGACCCTGTGCCTCATGGGAACAGTCCAGACCGAACTGCCAGGCCAGATCCTCCCTTGACTGGAAACAAGCATCCTGGGACCGGTTTCAGGGTATGTCACCCTTCTTCAGCCAGGCTAGCTTGAATCCAGTGGCACAGTGAGCAAGGGACCCACGTCTGGAAATACCCATCCCACTTAGGGTGAAGAGTATTACAGAAAACAAATGATGGACGGAATGCTGACAATGCAAACATTCTCCCCCAGTCAAAAGATCTGGGTTAAATCCATTGTTCTTTTGCCCACTATGCCACCCCAGGTTGGACCCAGCCATATGCAAATCAGTCTTGACCCTGTGCCTCATGGGAACAGTCCAGACCGAACTGCCAGGCCAGGTCCTCCCTGGACCAGAAACAAGCATCCTGAGACGGGTTTCATGGTATGTCACCCTTCTTCAGCCAGGCTAGCTTGAACCCAGTGGCACAGTGAGCAAGGGACCCAAGTCTGGGCATATCCATCCCACTTAGGGTGAAAAGTGTTACAGCAAACAAATGATGGACGGAATGCTGACCATGCAAACATTCTCCCCAGTCAAAAGATCTGGGTTAAATCCATCTTTCTTTTGTCCACTATGCCACCCCAGTTTGGACCCAGCCATATGAAAATCAGTCATGACCCTGTGCCTCATGGGAAAAGTCCAGACCGAACTGCCAGGCCAGCTCCTCCCTGGACCAGAAACAAGCATCCTGGGACAGGTTTCATGGTATGTCACCCTTCTTCAGCCAGGCTAGCTTGAACCCAGTGGCACAGTGAGCAAGGGACCCACGTCTGGACATACCCATCCCACTTAGGGGGAAAAGTGTTACAGCAAACAAATGATGGACGGAATGCTGACCATGCAAACATTCTCCCCCAGTCAAAAGATCTGGGTTAAATCCATCGTTCTTCTGTCCACTATGCCACCCCAGTTTGGACCCAGCCATATGAAAATCAGTCATGACCCTGTGCCTCATGGGAAAAGTCCAGACCGAACTGCCAGGCCAGGTCCTCCCTGGACCGGAAACAAGCATCCTGGGACTGGTTTCAGGGTATGTTCTTTCTTCAGCCAGGCTAGCTTAAATCCAGTGGCACAGTGAGCAAGGGACCGATGTCTGGGCATACCCATCCCACTTAGGGCAAAAAGTGTTACAGCAAACAAATGATGGACGGAATGCTGACCATGCAAACATTCTCCCCCAGTCAAAAGATCTGGGTTAAATCCATTGTTCTTTTGCCCACTATGCCACCCCAGTTTGGACCCAGCCATATGCAAATCAGTCTTGAACCTGTGCCTCATGGGAACAGTCCAGGCCGAACTGCCAGGCCAGGTCCTCCCTTGACCGGAAACAAGCATCCTGGGACCGGTTTCAGGGTATGTCAGCCTTCTGCAGCCAGGCTAGCTTGAATCCAGTGGCACAGTGAGCAAGGGACCCACGTCTGGGAATACCCATCCCACTTAGGGTGAAAAGTGTTACAGCAAACAAATGATGGACGGAATGCTGACACTGCAAACATTCTCCCCCAGTCAAAAGATCTGGGTTAAATCCATTGTTCTTTTGCGCACTATGCCACCCCAGTTTGGACACAGCCATATGCAAATCAGTCTTGACCCTTTGCCTCATGGGAACAGTCCAGACCGAACTGCCAGGCCAGGTCCTCCCTGGACCAGAAACAAGCATCCTGAGACGGGTTTCATGGTATGTCACCCTTCTTCAGCCAGGCTAGCTTGAACCCAGTGGCACAGTGAGCAAGGGACCCACGTCTGGGCATACCCATCCCACTTAGGGTGAAAAGTGTTACAGCAAACAAATGATGGACGGAATGCTGACCATGCAAACATTCTCCCCAGTCAAAAGATCTGGGTTAAATCCATCGTTCGTTTGTCCACTATGCCACCCCAGTTTGGACCCAGCCATATGAAAATCAGTCATGACCCTGTGCCTCATGGGAAAAGTCCAGACCGAACTGCCAGGCCAGGTCCTCCCTGGACCAGAAACAAGCATCCTGGGACGGGTTTCATGGTATGTCACCCTTCTTCAGCCAGGCTAGCTTGAACCCAGTGGCACAGTGAGCAAGGGACCCACGTCTGGACATACCCATCCCACTAAGGGGGAAAAGTGTTACTGCAAACAAATGATGGACGAAATGCTGACCATGCAAACATTCTCCCCCAGTCAAAAGATCTGGGTTAAATCCATCGTTCTTTTGTCCACTATGCCACCCCAGTTTGGACCTAGCCATATGAAAATCAGTCATGACCCTGTAACTCATGGTAAAAGTCCAGACCGAACTGCCAGGCCAGGTCCTCCCTGGACCGGAAACAAGCATCCTGGGACTGGTGTCAGGGTATGTTCTTTCTTCAGCCAGGCTAGCTTAAATCCAGTGGCACAGTGAGCAAGGGACCGACGTCTGGGCATACCCATCCCACTTAGGGCAAAAAGTGTTACAGCAAACAAATGATGGACGGAATGCTGACAATGCAAACATTCTCCCCCAGTCAAAAGATCCGGGTTAAATCCATCGTTCTTTTGCCCACTACACCACTCCAGTTTGGACCTAGCCATATGCAAATCAGTCTTGACCCTGAGCCTCATGGGAACAGTCCAGACCAAACTGCCAGGCCAGGTCCTCCCTGGACTTGAAACAAGCATACTGGGACCGGTTTCAGGGTATGTCACCTTTCTTCAGCCTGGCTAGCTTGAATCCAGTGGCACAGTGAACAAGGGACCGACGTCTGGGCATACCCATCCCACGTAGGGCGAAAAGTGTTACAGCAAACAAATGATAGACGGAATGCTGACAATGCAAACATTCCCCCCAGTCAAAAGATCTGGGTTAAATCCATCGTTCTTTTGCCCACTATGCAACCCCATTTTGGACCCAGCCATATGCTGGGTAACTCCTTTCTTTCAGTTGAAGAGCCAGTTGTTTGGAATGTTCCTCATATTTCGTCAAGGACGTGCAGTTACGTCGAACACGTAAGTGGCACTTCATGGGCAACTTTAGGTCTTCCACCAGCTGCTGGCACTGAGCAGCAGCTTACAAACATTTTAAATAGGAATGGCGCCTTCCGATCGGTGCCTCCAGTCACAGCCTCTGTCTGCGACGGGGTACCGACAGATAGGTGAGTATGCGCTGCGTAACTGTTTAGGTGTTTACATAACGTATATCATCATGCAAGTAAGGATGACTCTTGGTGCTAGGAATGCTTAATCATAGTTTTTTAACATTTTTTTGACATTAGAACAAGCTTGATATCATATAGGTATAGCGATACCTGGGGTATTTGTATTGAAACATGACCATACCTTGTGCTCAAGAAGGGAGTCATAACTTCCTAAATGAGCCATATGGATTTATGGTTTGTTTTACTATTAACCTACTAGAGAATGATGAAGAGAGAGATTATTGCAAAAATTTAAGAAAACTCTTCTATGACATTATCTCTCTTTTCTAGAGTATTCGGTCTGTAGACAATGATTTGTTTCAAGTACTTGATCAGTACGTATTTTCCTATGTTTTCTTATGTATGAATCTGTGGGCACCTGATGAGTCAGACCCATGACACAGAGTTATATACTTTTCTTTTTGTAGAGCGGGGCCCTCTTCCCTGAGCTGTCGCCAGGTTGAGGTGAGGCTATAAATATCCATCAGATTGGGTGAGTTAATTTCCACCTTTATAATTGGTGATGTAGAGGACATATATAAAGATCCTTTTTCAACCTATTTTGTTGTGTGGTGTTGTTCACAGATTATGGGTTATTGACCGGACAGATGCCTATTTTCTGCTTTCTTAGGTATTTCCAGTATTATTGAAGAATACACTGGAAACATGGTCTAGTATCACAGTATTATTTTTTCGCACCTTTTTGGTTTTGTTCACTCTAGCAGCAGCTGTGTATATTTCTATGGTCCTGACGAAAGCCCGGATACTTTTTTGATCAGAGGGGCTGAAACATGTTGACCGTGTGTTCACAATCAGCAGTCTAATTTCCATACTGCTGTTGCGCTGCTTTTTATTCCTACCAGTGGGAGCAAGCCAATTAAGTTAGATCCAATTGCTATTCACTAGGTAGTTTTAAATCAAATTTTCTGTTTACTTTGCGCTGCAATTTTTGCACTTTACCTTATTCACCAAGGGACTTTAGGATCCCAGAGAGTGTAGCAGCTTCTACTTTAAAACATCCCTGAGCTCCTCCCTCACAGTGAGGGGGTTGTAGCCCTCAGTGGAACTAGGTTTTTCCACTGAGAGGAGATTCCCAAATGATGAAGCATGTCACCTTTGGTGAGTAAGGGTAATTGTCCTAAAGGGATTTCTCTCCTGTAGTGAGGGTTGATACTTGAACATAATCTGTCACTTCAAACACACATCATAAGTTTAGACCCAAGGAGTTTTTGTGTTATATTATGTTGTAAGCAGGGGACACCCTCCTTGCAGGTCTTTAAATTCAGTCCCTTGGATCCTCCACTCTCTGTCTTTGTTGTTACTACAAGGAGGCATGCCAGGACCGTGCTTGCTGATGTAACTGCCCGATTCATGGGATTGTTAGCAGTGACTTGTAATATAACAACAGATCATCTAATTCTGAGGAAGTACCCACAATTATTTAATTGATTATGCAAATTAAAGGATAAAGTAATTACCCCACACATGAATAAAACAGTGAAACCTGTCCTGCAAACACACAGAAGAGTTCCAGTTCACATGCAAGCAAAAGTAGAGCAAGAAATAAAGTTGTTGCTTGATTAGGACATAATTGAAGAAGCAACAGGTCCTGTGCCATAGGTGTTACCCAATGTAATTGTTCCAAAAAAAGACACTGAAGATATCAGAATTTGTGTGAACATGAGAATTCCAAACACTGCCATTGACAGAGAGAGATATCCGGGCCCTCATCTAAACGATATGATCAGCAGCATCAATGGGGCTGTTGTGTTTTCAAAACTTGACTAATGTAAAGGATATCATCAATTAGAAGTTGATGATCAATCAAGATATATCACAATGTTCTCTACACATATGGGACTGTTTAGATATAACCGGTTACATTTTGGGATATGTTCAGCTGCTGAGATCTTTCAAGAAATTACACAAAATATCATAAGACCTGTACAAAATAGCATGAATTACAGTGATGATATTTTAGTCTTTGGCAAAAATCAAGAGGAACATGATCAGGCCCTGGATGGAGTATGTCAACAACTTCTCAAAGCTGGATTGACTCTTAACTTGAAGAAATGTGAAATGAATAAAACTGAATTAACATTTTATGGTCACATATTTTCTTGTGAAGGAATGAAACCAGATCTTTAAAACATAAAAGCTCTGAATGCAACACAAAGACCTAAAGATGTAACAGACTTGTCATATCTGGGAATGGCCAGTTATTGTGCAAGATCTGTTAATAATTTTGCAACTTTGAGCTCACCCCTCAGGGAACTAATGAGAAAAGGTTGAATGTTTCACTGGAATGATGATTGTGAACATGCATTTAACGAAATAAAGATACAAATATCAATGGCAGAACATTTTAAATATTTTGACTCACATTTGTGTACAGAATTGGTGGTAGACGCTAGCCCTGTAGGATTAGCTGCATTCCTGGTACAACATAAGCCTGGAAGAGAAACTCCTAGATATATAGTTTCTCATGCAAGTAAAAGTCTCTCTGGTGTTAAGCAAAGATATTCTCAGCATGAAAAGGAAAGTTTAGCAGTTGTTTGGGTATGTGAACACTATCATGATTTCTTATATGGAAAATCATTTTTGATAATAACAGATCATCGAGCTCTTGTGTCCATTTTTGGGAATCCAAAAATAAAAATGCCACCTAGAATGATGGGGAATGAGATTGATGGATTATGAGAAGATAACCTGGCAGATTATTTGTCCAGGCATCCATTTAACTCACAGATAAATCAGGATTTAGATGCAGAAGAGTATATCTGTTTCATAATCAAGTCAGCTGTACCAGGAATTATTACATATGCACAATTAATTGAGGCTACACACATGGATGACACTATTCAAAAAGTAATAAAGATTATACATGAAAACAAATCAAGACTAATAAATAGTGCTAGTCATTTTAAGTCAAGCATAAGGAAACACGATATATTAGCATTCAAAAACATACAATCAGAACTGTCAGTAGCTTCTTCTGGAATACTTCTAAGAGGAAATAAATTGATCATTCCACTTTGTCTACAACGACGAGTAATTGACTTAGCGCACAAAAGCCACAGGGGTATCTCTGCTGCAAATCATTTTTTAAGGGAATGTTGTGGTTTCCTAGACTGGATCAATAAGTAGAAGAAGTAGTTCAGTCTTGTCACATATGTCAATGTACTTCTAGAGAAAGAAGAATAGAAGAATTACACATGTCGGAGTTGCCAGATGCTGTGTGGGCTAATGTAGCAGCGGGTTTTTATGGACAACTAGATTCAGGACACTGTCTATTAGTCAAAATAGATGAGTATTCATGCTTTCCTATTATAAAAGTGGTATCATCAATATCAGTAGTACTTCCAGTTTTAGATGAAATATTTTCCACATGGGGGATACCTAATGTTTTGAAAACAGATAATGGGCCACTGTTTAGTGGAAGTGAATTTCAAAAATGTATGAACTACATGGGAATTGTGCATTGGAAAATACCTCCTATGTGGCCTCAAGCTAATGGAATGATAGAAAGATTATTGGCCACTATTAGGAAGGTCATGCAAAGAGCAATACTGTCACAGATATCAATAAATCAGCACTGTGTCAAGTTTTTCAGGTTTACAGAAACACCCCGCATACGTCAACTGGAAAGTGTCCATCAGAACTAATCTTTGGTCAGTCAAGACAAACTCGTCTACCACACTTACCAGCAGTTCAGCTGAAAGATCATAAAGAAATATTACAAAAAGACAAAGAAGCAAAAGATAAAATGAAACATTATGCACAAAAAGGAAGATGTCAGAACCAACAGTATCAAATAAGTGATTTAGTACTGGTTCGTCAACAACAGGTACAAAAATCACAAAGTAGATTTCATCTAATGCCAATGGAGAAAATAGAAAGTTAAAGGAAAAGCATTAACAGCAAGGAATGGTGACAAAACTGTAACAAGGAATAAGACATTTTTCAAAAAAGTCCATCTAAATGTTGAGCATGAAGGTGTACAACCAAGTATCCAACAAGATATACAGCAGATCTTAAATCCGCACCAGAAGCCAATGCAGTTGCTGCAGAAGGGGGAGAGATAGCGTTCAGGGGGGAGCACTGGAGACCAGACGAGCTGTGGTGTTCTGGACTACTTGCAATCTATTTAAGGAGGCTTCATTAGCTGAAATCAGCAAAGCTTTGCAGTAGTCTAGGCGGTTTAGCACCAGTGCCTGGATAAGAGTTTTTCGAGTGGTTAAATGTAAGAAGGGAAATACTTTTCAGAGAAGACTTAGCACATGGAAACATGCGCTGACCGTAGCTATGGCATGCTCCTTCATTGTCAATTTCGGAGCCAGGCGGACTCACAGATTTTTGACCACCAATTTGGGAGTCGGAGCAGTGCCCAGTTCCTCTGGCCACCATCCCGGGTACCACCTCACCAAAGCATCTCCAAACAACATGATGTCAGTTTTCCCCGAATTAAGTTGGAGGAAATTATCCCTCATCCAGCCAGCGATGGCCTTCATGACCTTCGAAAAGGTAGACTGGGCATTATGATTGTTTTTATCAAAGGAAAATATGAGCTGAGTATCGTCTGCATAGGATATTGGAACAAATCCTAAATTCCTCAATAACCCTGCTATGGGAGTAACATATATGTTGAATAAGGTGGGGCTGAGACAAGAGCCCTGAGGTACTCCCTTAGTCAGTCTTGTAGCCTTAGAGCGGAAAGGGCCTATGTTAATGGTCTGAGTTCTATCAGACAGAAAGCTCGACATCCAGTGTAAAGCATTCCCTTGGAAGCCAATTTCCCTGAGTCTCCTGAGCAGAGTCTGATGGGAGATCGTTGCGAAGGCGGCTGATAAATCAAGCAGCACAAGAAGCACTGTTGTCCAGGGACATTCTGATATTGTCGCAGACCGCAACCAAAGCCGGCTCCGTGCTGTGTCTGGGTCGAAAGCCCGACTGAGATGGATCACGGTGGCATGAAGCTTCGACAAAGTCAGACAGCTGTTTATTTATATGTTTTTCTAATATCTTGCTCAGGAGAGGCAGCAATGAAATAGGGAGATGAGTCTGCATAGGAGTATGTTTGGCTGGGGCAACAAACAGAGTCTCCCCCTGATTTGCATATTTTTTGCATCTGGGGAACATCATCATTCTGGAGTTGATTTGGATTCTGCCTACACGCCTGTGCCAGATTTTACAGCAGACATGACAAGCAGTGCTCTTCTTCATCAAAATAATATTTGCTTTCACCCCAGAATTAACATTATACTACAATAATGAGAATTCACCATCTCATTTCCGATTCTGACACCCTGCATTCCAGAATTGTCAGGCTCAATAAAGTCTGAATCAGAACCCATCATCTAACGTCTTCTGCTTCTCTGAATCTGCTTCATCTCCTCAATCATCAACTTCTCTTAATCTTTTCCTGCTTTGCCTCAATACAGTCACTGCAATATTTAGCATACTTCAAGATCTCGTCAATACTCTTGGTTAGCCAACACATCTTACTCTTCTGAATGTGAGAACTAAGCAAACCGAAAATGAAAAGCAATATAAATCTGCTAACACCTTCTTTACCGGGCTTTTCAACTCCACTGCAATTGCTATAAATCTTAATAAGCCTCTCATAATAAGAATGCACTGACTCCTTCAGCTGTTGTGTAGCTGTCTAGACGTTTGCCATGTTCACTTCCTTCTCTAGCACTTTCTTTTTTGAAAGCACTATCACCACTCTATTCTTGTGAGCATTGTTAGGTGTAACTCTAGCTGGTTCCTCAGTTGGCCAAGCAATAGCAGCCTTATATTCTGTTCATAAATCACTAGTATCACCAATCTCAAATAACATATTCAAATCAATCCATAGCATTTTAGAAACCCGCACCAATTTGTGAACCTCTTTGTACCACTTGCCTTGTTCCTCTCGTAATTTTGAAAAATGTGTTGTAAAAGCAAGGCCACGGCACTTGCACATAATTTCCTCCATGCACTTCTCTCACAGGAAATTCACACACTGTCTTTGGTTTTGAATCACTAATGATCACCTTTGCTTTATTTCCTGTCTCTGTGTTTTTATTTTTAGTGGTAACTTTAGTTTTCAATTTCCACTTTTCTCTGTATTTCTTCAAATCTCTGTAGTTCTTAGTTTTCTCAACTCAGTCTTTAAAGTGAGCTTGTGTAGTCACAAAGGTATTTTACCTCTTCTTCACTCAAATCCATTTTGTAATTTTTCTGTAAATGTCTTCTTCTGTTATATTGACTTCAAATTCATGTGGTACTTCCTCAAGTTTATTATATGCTTTATTCTCACACCTTTCTACTTCTCTAATCAAGTATCTCATTACATCTATGATGTATGACTTTAGTCTATTTAAGTCAACTGTTCCCTGCAAAATGTCTTCAAATTCAATCTTTAAGAGCCCAAAATTAATTTCCCCCTCTTTAGGAGGCAAAATAGAATCTGGAGAGACAGGAGCAGAAAAAAGCACAGTAGTAGAGACAGCAGAAGGAACTGTAATAATATCTTCACTAGTACTAGGATAGCTTAGCCTACTTGTCCATGTAGTCTAAGAAGGAGCACTTGCACTCACAGTTATACTCATACTTGTCTTTTTGTCTGTTGTATCATTAACTATTGGAGGGAAAATTCACAGTTCTTCTAGAATATCCTCTCTCCAGAATCCTTCTTGATTATCCCACTTGTTTTGCCAATGCTTCAATTAACCCTTGTACTGTTTCTTTATTTTCTTTCTCTGTACCTATTCAATCCCATTTATACAGTGCTTGAAATTGTGTTATCTGGGTAGTGGATTTCTCTCATTAATTGTCTGTCTCAAGAAATCTAGCTTTCTAATGTTAAAGGTACCCTCTAAAGGAAACTGCAAGTCCTTGTTACCAGAGGTATATTCATGGCAATCTTTAATCCAGGTACATATATTGAGTCTAACATCCATCAAAATGTGGTGCTCAGGCGAGCCTTCTGAAGGAATCTTTCAACCCACCTTAGAAGGTACATTAGGGGCTTTAGGCTTTTTCAACACATCACCCATTATTCTTAATCAAACTAATCTAAGAACTGTGCAAAATAAGCCAATGGACATCAACCATCTGTCAGTAGCTAACCAATGACATCTCACCAATCCCAGAGTGAGTCCTGGACTGACTAACCTATCGAGTGCAGCTTTTTCCGCGGATGAGAACGCAGTACACAGCCTTTCTGTGACAGACCACACAGAAACAAAATAAACCTTGTCTGATCAAACTAGATAGGTGAAAATCAGTGGGTTAAACAAATAGAATATTGCACTCAATGGCTACAAGACCAATCCCTCCATGGCACTCCAAGTAGATTCTAATCCAGTGGCAACCTAACATATTTACTCCAATGCACCGAGGAGCCAAATAGCACCAACCTAAATTAGACCCAAACCATGGAAAGGAAACTCTATAATTCAGAAAATTCCCTATCTGTGTGAATGTAGCTCCTTGCAGATGAAATTAAATGAAATTAAATTAAATGAAATGTGGTATTTATTGAGCACGAACTGTCGCTCCCAAAGGAGCCTCCTGGCGCTATCACACTACTTATGCAGGCAATTCAACAACTTCACTATGATCTCGAGCTCTTGGATTGCAATGAGTCCAATTTCCTATCAAACAAATATTAAACCAAAAATATTTTTGACGCTAATCACAAATATGACTGGTACATCAAAATCACAGTAATTAAATCACCAGGTGAAACAAGAAACAACATCGCAAAACCAAAAGCCTCACATACAGCATAAGAATCCATCACTCAACACAACAGAATCCTCTCAATCACATGCAGCAAACCAATCCATCACTCAACACAATAAAACACTCTCAATCTCAAGAATCACTTTCTCCTATTAGTATTTACACTCCTTTTGTTTAGGGACTCAGCAAATAATCCACAAGAAAAGTCCACAGTAGGCTAGGAAATGTAAACAGAAAACCAATCTAGTGGCAAAAAGGAATTTCTAAAAGCACCCCCTTATCTTCTAACTATCCTCTGCTACCAAACTTTTGTGGGCGTGGGAACCCTTAAAATCTTAAACCACAGAAGTTACCTCAACAGCACATCCACAGGAGGGTGGATCAGGGACTGTGTTAATCCTCAATTTCATGACGCAATATGTATCAAGATAAGGTGCAAAACAATATAGCAAAAATACAGTCATTTAAGGAAGGACATACTCAATAAGTGAGTTCTAGGGTGCAATTAGAAATTTTGAAAGATTTATTTCAAAAATGCAAATGGCTACAGTACAGGAATTGTAAGTGCAGATGCACAAAGTCATTGCCATGAAGGCTCTCAGCATTAGGGTAATACAAAATAATAGGCAAGGTTAAGAGTTAATCTAAGTCCCAAGTGAGCAGCAAAGTCAATAATAAATCAGACAGCATCCCTTGTAGCATCGGAAAGTCTTCTGGCTCATTCCCAAATTTGAGGGTTTATATTGGAAATCTCATGGGAATTGAAAGTGCAGATTTATCATGATGTGAGCAAAAGAATTACAATTTCAGCAAATCAAATCACAAAAATATTCAGCTTCATACAGCGTGACATAGCCTTATCACTTAAGCAATATCATACTACATGAATATCGGTTGTGCCCCTGGGCTGTTCTCCCAAGATGGTAGAACATAGTAGTTACGTTACAAAGCGACAGTGAACTATTGTGAATGAATGTAATGCAGCAAACAGACGGAAGAAATCTTGAAGGTTGAAACAGTACTGAACCCATGTTATAAAGTCTTCTTCAGGAATGTTGTAATTCGGAAATAAACATACATGACTTGCATGAATACATGCAGCAGAAATTTTTAAAAAACTGTAAATGTGCAGAGTTAGACGTTCATTTTGAACAAAATGGGGTTGAGGTTAGCTTAAGCCAAGAAAAGACACTCTAACAGGTCATTTCAACAGCAATAACATCATATTAGTGTACACATGTTAATTTGAGTGTACATCCACAATCTGCAAATTGTTACAAATGCACAAGTAATGCTTATTCACAAAAATATCTACAGTAATTTATTCTGTCATGGAAGCAATGGCAAACTGTCAAGGCTTACTCTTTGAGGTGGAGGGGCTTTGTGACTCAGAGCCAGTGTGACACTATAGGTAAGACGCAGTGATGGACTAGAGATGGAACCTCCCTCAATCTAGTTTCGGAGGATCTCATGCTATACCTGGGTTAAGTCACATGAATCATCCAAAGACATGCAGTGGGCCAACATGCATTTCCTACAGTACAGAGCTCCAAAGGCCACACTTAGAGATCAATTAGTAAGCCATTTTGTCCGAGATATGTCATAGCTAGAAAAAAGGTGTTGAGTGTCAAATAGAGCCATGATGGATGCTCACACCTGCCTGTCCGATATAGCCAATCAAGGTACAAAATCTACAATTTACTGTATATGTTCATAAATCAGGAAACCGATAAATCAAAGGTTTATTTCCTAAAAGCTCTGATCATATATAAGGGATGTAGGTCTAGGAACACTCATCAATACCGTTTATATAGCTGACAATATAAATAGTTTTGTTTTTTTAACATATGTTATTTACTATTGCCTAACTAAATGGCAAGAATTAAAATGTATGCCTAGCATTTTACAAGCAGCTGTTTGCAGCGAGCGCATGACCCACAGAGCTATTTTAGCAGGATTAGAACTTCTGCTGCCCATGTTGCACAATGATCTCTGCAACAAAAACAATAACTGAATTATTCTACATAGAAAACCAACCTGTGATATGTTGGCTACAAACAATACTCTGCAGTGGGCATGTTAAACCCCTAGTTATTTTATGATGATTCAAATGTGTGATCAGTGATTACACTCCAGCCTTTTAACAGGTGCATTAACCGACAGAGCTGTCTTACCAGTATTTTACCTTGAGGCATGCTAGATATGCATAAACATCTACAGGAGGTGTGTTGACACTCTAATCAACTAATTGCGAGGGTTGATGGGTAGGACCAGGACTATCTGCGCCTTCATAAAACCCAGAGAGTCTTTGTAAGACTAATTCCAAGCCAATAAAAAAAACTCTTATGAGACAGGATTCCAGGTTAAACTTTTTGGTTGTATTTAAAATAAAGATCATTACAGAAGACAAAAACGAGTTAGTTAATCAATGGTGAATTAGCTCACAGAAAAATGGCTGAAGTCATAATCTGTGAGAGGACTAACATAAATTCAACTCTGAAGCAAGGCAATAGCCAGAACCAAGCTAAGCTCAGCAAGAGGACCGATATACAGTCTACCTCCAGAAGAAAGCAAAGGAAGCTCAAGTATGAAATAAATTAACAGACTAGTATAGTGTCTGCTCCCTAAGAAGTAAGCCAAAAGACTGACCCATTCCCCAAAAGAAACATCATCTTTTATAAGGTTTTCAGAAAATGGACAAAAACATTCATGCCATGACATTATGTAAATGGACTATAAGAATATGTTATTTTTGCATAGCCACCAATCTAATTATTAATTTGCGGTCACTAAACGCATCACCTACTTCCAAAAGCATGTGATTGTTTAGCTTAATACATAATCACACCAACAAAAGGAAATTAAACATTACACAATGAGCTTCTTCTGTGCATTCACAACAAAAGACATAGCTTTACAAATTAATACTTTCGTAAAAACATTTGAAGAAAGCTAGTAAACTATTGTTTCAAAAATACACCTGCAGAGAGAGCATGATTTGCTTCTGAATGAAAACAATTTCCTGAAATACATACACATGCTCAGCGTATGCACAGCAAGTAAGAAAATATCATTACATTTATATAACGCAGCATTACAATAGTCAGTTTATCTAATGAATCGTCTTTATCAAAGGTATGAGCCTAAAATGCAGATTGTGGCCAATAAACCAAGTCAGACATCTTTATGATCATATTTTCCTTGCTGTTAATTTCTTTGCAGGCAGACTATGTAAACCTAAAGCATATGGGAACAGCAGGCCTGCATTATGGACATAATTCTTTCAGATTTGACGGTCAAGTCCAATGATAACTCTCTGTGATCAGTGGTATAGGTTGGCCTCATGAGGTTTCATGCATTATGCGACCAATTGGAAGGCACTGGGCCATACCTACCGACATCTACTGGGTTGTGCCCCACACATACTCCTGTGAATGATAACACGAGTTCAGTTATGCAGTGTGGGGTACGGTTTTTGATGAAGGAAATTTATAGGGTCATTGAAGATAGTATTATAGCTGGAACTGATGTGTCAGCGAAATTAACAGCTCAGTGCTACTCCAACTTTATGACTTGCTGACTGCGATTTATGCCTAACTGTGTAAATACCACTGTGATAGACCATGTAAGTGTTGATTGATTTTTTGTATTAAGTTCTCTGTATTGCTGTTTAACAAGATTATGCAGCGTAGAGATAAGCAGAAGGTAACTTCATTGAACACAATTAGTGGGTGACTATGCTGCTCTGCTCCAGTGTACAAAAATGAAAACCAAATTTAAAAAATCCTATCGACTGGCGACTAATAAACTCTGCTCCTCAAGACTCAGCCCTTCTTGGCCCCACCACCTGTCTGGGCCTCAACCCTAATTGTGGGTTTCCAGAGAAAATGATTTTCTATTTCTACTACTGCTCACTCCACTTCCATGTCCACTTTGTGCTTTACTTTATAAAAAGAAAAATACATATTATTTGGGTTTTGTGACAACACACTGCAAGAAACAATCCCAACCCTTGAGAGGGTGAGCCCACAAAGTCAATAAATTAATCTGAGCTCAAACCCTTTGGGCTATGGCACAGAGCAGACAGAATTAACTTAGGACAATGTGTAAAATATGTATGTAGTACCAGAACAGTAATAAAGTCAAAATGCAAAGCAATAGAAATCCCAAACTGAATCAGAAGAATACACGTGACTTTAAAAAGCATATCGACACAAATCCAATAATCGGAACTGGAAATATGACTTTTTAAAGTGTTAAGTAGAAACAGCGCTAAATAGCACAAAGGGCCAATGATAGTCAATGGTGTGGAAGTCCTGGAACTAGGTGTTCAAGTCAGATATTCGAACCAGGTTCTTCCCGCTCAAAGATTTTGTCTTTTGACTTAGTCCTTTAAGGCCCAATACACATCAAAATGACAAAATTCCAATAAGGGAAACTGGAGATATGAATTTTTAAAGTGTTAATTTAAAATGGTGCCAATGAGAGTCACTAGTTGTGGTAGACTGGCACCTAGGCACAATTTGAAGCTGACTGCGGAGGAATATGAGTGAACAACTAGGTTTGTTCATTGAATTTGATTGTTAATAACCAGTAAATAGTTCATTTATTATTTTTCTAGCTGGTCCCATTCACGAGATAGAGTTTTTGGGTGCTAGTCACTGTTAGAACATGTCAACATTAAATTTCTACATATCCTACTTCTAAATATCATGCACCCTGCCTTATGGGCTAGAAGGCCTCTATAGAGATTACTTAACAATATTTGAAAGGGGGGGGTTTAGCTGTCAAAAGGATGTATTTTGACAGGTCAAACTGCAGGTTTTTTTACACTGCTACAGTCAGGCTGCAATAGTAGGCCTGATGCCATGTTTGCACTGTCAATGCAATAGGTGGCCCAACAGATGCTGCTGTGCTCTGATATTTAACTTACAGGCACTGGGTACAACATATACCATATACTGGAAACTTTGAGGTAAGTTAAATATGCAATTTAGGATTATGCCAATTCAACCATGTTTAAAACAGGCAGCACAGGTACTTTACTACTGGTTAGCAGGGATAAAGTGCACAGAATTCTACAGCCAGCAAAAACAGAGAAGACAACAATCTGGAGGTACACGCAAAAGATAGTCATTTCCTACAGGAATAATTTGAGTTTGTTAGTAATCTTCAAAAATGTTAAGATTCCATTATTTTTAGAGGTGTTTTATTGATGGGATACAAGCAAGCAAACTGGAATATTAGCTTCACTTTGAGATACTGACTTGCTGGGTCATTTAGAGTTCAGAAATGGCAAATGCCCCCTCCATTAAACGTGTGGTTGCTCCACCACATTTTGAGATGGCACAACCGGAGGATTTCCGATGGCAGAAGTTCAGTTGGCTCCAAAGTCGGACACCCTTGACCCCATGTCAGGTCACAGTGACAGTTGCCCCGCCCCATTTATGGCACCCTCATTACATTTCCCTGCCTGGTATCACCATGTGAGATATGGAAGTGCCAGGCAGGGAAATAAATTAATGTTTACAACATGCAGGTAATAACTCCCTGGTCATAAATTCTGTTTTTTTGCCCTTTTTCTGGAAAACACTCCAACTTTGGGATTTTGTTATAAAACAAATATTGCAGACTTGGAGAAACAAAAGTAGCATCTGCTTGGCAAAGTTGTCTGTATTCAGTGCGACCACTTAAGCAGTGGTTATGCTCAAGGCTTCTGAATCCCTGGAAGGCAAACAAAATCAATTGGGTGGTCATCTGCTAGGAGAGTGAAGGCCATATCCTTCGCTGACCTAGAAGGCAAGAGGGCCAAATGCCATTCTTTAAAGGACCACTTTGGTGCCCGAAGGATACTCAAAGAAAAAAACAGTCAATGTCTAGTATATAGCCTTATATAATGTCTACCCCTAAAACGCAGTATTCCCTCTTGGGTTTAGTGTCTTTCAACGGCAAATCATCTGGAAAATTGTGAGCTACAAAGAAAGTTGTTCAAACAGCCACCAAAAACAATAATGCATAATTGTTTGTGTTTAAAGGTTTGGAACCTGAAGGTAAATTAAAGGTAAGGGTAAATCCAAACTATAATTTGAATCTAGAGCTAAAGCAACAATGGTTCAAAATGGTTATAAAACGATAACCATTAGACACAAAAAGTGTCCTTTAAAAGTAAACAACTTGTCAACAGAAATAACTTGTTAACAAGATGCATAATTGACAAAATAAAAACATACGTCAGAGCAAAATAAGAGTCTATTTATTATACAAATGAATGAAAAAAATGAACACTAAATGCAGTCAAAATAACTTTAAACAACAAAAGTAAAATCGCGTAAAGAGGATTTTACAAACACACTCATCAAACACACTTACCCACAAATTACATGCGGACGCCTGACTTGTGCAAATCCTTCTGTACACGGGTGAAGGCGGTCTGCAGAGGGGATCAGTTGCCTGAGGAGGGGCTGGTGGCCTATTGTGGGTTGGTCGTGCTGGGCAATTCAGCTTTTTCTTGCACTACTATTGGTGTGTTAAAGGACTTCTCATTTTGTCATGATTTTGGATCTTTTTGCTGATTTTATAGAAACAAAGTCTCTCACGATTAAATTTAATTTTCAAAGATGTATTTACTTTCTTCATTTGTTGTGTTGAAAACATGTCTTCGTCAAAATAATGAATTTCTCTCTGTATCTGTGTATGTTACAACTTTTCGATTCCAAACGCATTTCGGGCTATTATCCAAAAAAGCCCTTCTTCAGAGGGTTTTCTTTCATTTCAGATTGAGGTCATTGTGACACTTTCATCCTGCAGTGGTCCTGCTGCCATGTTAAATCTTCGCACATGCAGGTCACCACACAAAGAAGATTCCAATCCACAGGAACCCTCTTGGGGGCTTTTGTAGGATTCCAGGTAATCTGGTGCACCCACTAAGAGACTCGGTTTAGTGACTGGAGTTCAGGGACTAGTTAAAGCTAAACTGGCCTCTTTAGATAAAACTTTGTATTATTACAAAATAGTGGTCCAGTTCTTACTATTTGTCCTAAATGAGGGGTCCAGCAAGGTATGGTCCCACTATTGCATGATCTACCAGACACGGTGGAGTGTTTTTAGAGGCAGGAAACACATAAAAGCTGGAGGCACCCATAGCCACCCAGAATGGCATGCCCCTTCTATCTCTGATGAAAAAACAATTATTGATGGACAGAATGCAGAACAATGCCATACATTCACCCCAGTACAGAGATCTGGGCCTAAATCCATCATTTTTTTGCTCCCTATGCCATTCCAGTTTGAACCCAGCCATATGCAAATCAGTCTTGACCCTGCGCCCAATGGGAACAGTCCAGCCCGAACTGCCAGGCTAGTTCCTCCCTGGACTGGAAACAAGCATCCCAGGACAGGTTTCGGGGTTTCACCCCTCATCAGCCAGGATACCTTGACTCCAGTGGCATGGAGAGCACAGGACCCACATCTGGGCATACCCGTCCCACTCGGGGTGACAAATGCAAAAACAACAATTGATGGACAGAAGGCAGAACAATGCCATACATTCACCCCAGTACAGAGATCTGGGCCTAAATCCATCTTATTTTTTGCTCCCTTCTATCTCTGATGGCACTGATCCAGCGCAAAGGACAAAATTTACATATTCTCCTTATGTCACAGATTCTTATTCACAAAGGTTCATTCATGCATTCATTGGTGGGGCCCATAACACCAACACACTTCACATTCACACAAAATCACCCGAATCTGTACACAGGAGAAGGGCTGCTGGACATGTGGGTACCTTATTATCTATCAGGATACATTTTCTTACTACTTTATATATACATTCTATATACACTTTTCAGAATCCTGACTTAATTATCAAGGCATTCCACTGTTTGGTCGATGGACCAACTATTTGGACTGGTTGATGGTGAATTAGAACCAGCTAACGCACAATAAACGTCTAGGAAACATTAATCTCTTCAGTGATTAATTTTAAGAACCACAAACTTGTTTCTCGTTATTTCAATATTGTTTATCTAAGTTATTAAACATTCCCTTTAAACATGCATTTATTTACTACAGTTCATAATTTGAAATTCAGATTTATTAATGAGTATCAAACATTTAGAGATTTCATAAAAACATACATTTTTAGAAAAATGTAGTAAATCATTTACAAAGGAACGGGCGACGATAGCTTCAGATCAAATAGAGAGTTATCCACATTCTCAGGTAAAACTCCCCTAGACAGGCTGCCTGACCCACACCAAAGGATCAAACCGTCAGGCAAGATACAGGATACAATGCAACAGCTTTGCAAAGTCCATATATCAATCCGCAGTATGGATTAACTCCACACCCAGACTGATCGCATTGAAATTAAAGAAATTTTAGAATGTCGGAAATTTAAAAAGAACAATCACCCAACAAGAACTTCTTTTCAAGAAATAACCCAAAGACTATCATGACCGCAACTCCAAACGCAGCTCTCGAACTCCTCCTGAACCAATCCTTAATTCCTCTCCCTCAAATCCGCACCCGCAATGACAGATGAGGGGTTCTTACACCCTTTTCGTGTATTACTTCATACAAAATATGGCAACTTTAGAGGCAGACCAAATGTTCTGATTGGACAGTTCTGGTTTATCAATAGTTCATTGCACTCTTCCCAGTGCAAACTGGTTCTGAATAGTGTCCTCCGGTTCCCATGCGGGGTCTGGCAAATGTATCTTTTCAAGGCAAAAGGGTCCTATTGACAGGTTCATTCTTTGTCACTTCCTTGATTCCCATCCGCTCATCTTCTGGCTTGCGGTCAAATCCCCAACACATCGACCTTGGCAAGGAACACGATGTCAGGAGTTCATTTCACCTTGTGATCTCCAGAGCTATCTGGGCATGCGCAGAAATCATCGCGTGCACATGGTGGCATCTGCTTCAGAGAATGCCATCTTGAGTACTGCGGCCTAGTAGGCCCGAATGTTAACTAAGCGAAAATAGACATAAAAGCAATTAAAATTTAGAAATGAAGGTTCTAATGTTTAAACCCACACTAATCCCACTTCATATTAGTATTTTCCTAGCTGCAGCAACATTTAAAGTGATAATACTTACCATACGATAACTTTAGGCCACAATACAATCACAAAGCAATATAAACCATGCAATTTCTTTATTTTAACACAATCTAAGGTTAGTTTGCATACCATTGTTAATTATTTAACTTTGCCATGCAATTAGCAATTTAGTCCCACATGTATTTATGTTTATCAAGGTGTAAATGTTGATTAGTACCACTTCCACTTCAAACATGTTATAAAAATTAATTTTAGAATGATTACTTAATTAATTTCATGCAAATTAGAGGAGGTATGCAAAATGTTGTTTTACCTGCTCCATCAATCCCCCCTTTGGGGATTTTAAACATCACCACTACTCACTAATTTCACTAAATTTAACTAAGGAAATGGTTTTGTTCGAATCCGCTTTGCATTTGTTAGTTTAAACAATAGTGTTCTCCACACTGGTCTTTTTTGTTTTCTTGTACACATTTTATTTGAATTCTTCTAACTCTATTTCTTCTACTTCTCTTGCTCTTATTTCTTTCTCTTTAATTTTCTTATTTTCTCTTTGTATCTTTTGTAGTTTCCTTCTTTTTATGCACACACATCCTAATCTCAATATTGACGCTAGAATAATCACAAAAGTCACAGGTATTAGTATTTTGCTCACAAAAGAGCTACCTAATTTTGTTAATAAATTCTTAATAGAGGAAAAACTTTTACCAAGTTTCTCTCATACACCTTCAACCTCCATTGGAACAATTTCTTCATGCAATTCAGTTATATTCTTAATATATTTCTTTATATTCTTACTTTTGTCAGGAATGTAAGTACAGCAATGTTGTACATTCAGCATTCCACAGACTCCTCCCTCTTTGGCCAATATAATGTCAAGGGCAAGTCGATTTTGCATTACCATAGCTCTCATGGCAACCATTTCTGTATTTACCATTAAGAACCCTCCAGCTGTGTTTGTTGATAAATGATCCACAACTGTAGACAATTTTCTAATCTTATGTGCATTCAGAGATATTTCAGCTACTGGTATCAGTGCTCCAAAAATATCACCAATAATTTCTGACCAACTTTCCCTCCTTCTGCGTGTTAGATGTCTATCTATTTCATGCAATCCATTTTCTCCCCTTTCCATATGAAATATTTTTGGAAAGACCATGCCTATGTAGCAAGTTCCATACCAATGGTCCGGCAACCTATAATAAGCTCTATTCCCACAAATGTAATATATTCCAGGTAATACCGGATCTTTTCCTCCTTTAAATCCCCATCCTCCAACGATTTTGTAAAAATCCTGGCACTCACTTGCACCCACAAAGTAATTGTCATATACAGTATTAACTCTACTTATGCATAATTTCCCTTTGTGATGCCAATCTAAAGCCATTGCCGGGTTTGTTTCTCCTTTTAAATGATTTTCCTTCCCAACATCCCAAAATGGTGTTTCCCTTCTTTCCCCAGTCACCTTCTTTTGCATTTTAATTCTCCTCTTTTCTACCATATTCAGGAAAGTGTTCTCTTCTTTTCTTAAACTACAAGTAAGGTTATTTTTAAACACTTCTTCTAAAGTTAGTTTTCTTGTTTCTAGGAAAAATTCGCCAAGCTTCACCTTGTTCAATTCAGGAACTACAGGAACATGTGAGAAAATATTATCCATGTCAGTGTAATAATATTCTAATTTTCCTGTTTTATAAAACAAACTTGCTAGGAGACTACAATTCATCCCATATGTCAAAGGAAGGTGATGATAAGTGACTCCTTCAGATACAGATGCAGGCAACTGCATACAGACATAATAATCTCTAACATCCATTGTTTCCATGTACTCATATAATAGCTTTGTGAAAACATTCTTAGAAAAATCATTTATAGACTTATCTCTGTGAAGTTCTGTTCTATCTACCGGTTTTGTGATATGACTGTCATCAGAGTTTTGACTAATGGTTCTATACATTGAGTGTCTGTCTACGTTTTCAAATGTTAGTCTAAATGAAACAGTTATTGCCAATATAATCCAAACAAGCATTAATAATCCTGTACAACAAAAACACATTCTACACCATCTTCAGAAAAATCCACGTTGGATCTCTATTTTCAGTGTTTGCCATGTTGTCAATAATCAGTGTCTTTTGACTTAGCCTCTTTCTTCAAATATTTTCTTTATCTAAACCTAAGGCTTTAGTGCCTACTTGGTTCTTTCTGGTCATTTGTCTTATCCAGGCTTTCAATTCCTTTCAGAGTTCTTTTGTCTCCTAATTCATGTGTGAATCATTCTTATCCGTGGGCTCACAATCTTCATTCAAAATTTCTCGATCATCCGTTTCTTCACTGGTGTCAGTCAATATTACTCTCAGGATTTCCAAGCCTTCTTTTTCCTTGTCCACTTCCTGCACAATCACACTCAAGCTTTCTTGGCTATCAGCTTCCTCTTGTATATCAGGAAGTGCCACATATGTCCATTCTGGTGACTTGTACTTCTGGTTAGGCCTTTTTATCCTTTTTGTACATTGCAAGTGCTTCTGATCCGTGTCCTCTTGTTTTTCCTGACTGGACACTTCATTCACTTGTTCAGCATTATTACGCTTTATTCTTGTCAGTCGGTATCTCAATTTCGTGATTTTGTTGAGCTAAGTATCTTCCTTCAATGGCCTTTTCAATTTAATTCTTTTCTCATCTCGTTCGGTTTTCCAAGCCCTTTTTCTCAAATTTCTTCCCCCTTTATCGTCTGCTTCACTTTCTTCTGAATCTGTCTCCGTTTGGATATCACTTTCTTTTAATTTTATTCTTAATATTTCAGGTTCACTGTCAGAATCTATCCCTCCTCGTGTTTCTTCCACACAATCTTCCTGCTGACTATCTGACCCTTTTTCTACCTGTTTGTGTTGAGTCCATAAACCTCCTCGGGGTTCTTCCGCAATTCCTTCACCCAAACTCTCTGTATCTAATTCCTCTCCATCTATCTCTATAATTTCTGGAGGAATCTATCTTGTACTTGTACTCGGGATGTCTTTATCAAAGATTACTTGTTTAGTTTCTCCAGTTTCATGATTAGTTCTTCTTCGTATTCCTGCTTGGCCTGTCTCAGATTCAGAACTGGTATCTGAAATTTCAAGGCGTCATCTTAATGGTACATTTTTTTGACCAATAATTTGACTTGGACCTTGTTCATCTGCTTCTGGTTCTTGTCTTGTTTTCGTTTCTTCTGAATCGGATTATGAACTGGTATCTGATACTTCTCGATGTTCTTCTGCAGATTGGTCTTCTGGATGTGGGACTCGAAGTGTATGACTGGCATGAATCCAGTTCTTCACCCCTGCACACTTCACAGCAGTTATCGTTGTCAGAATCACTTGCCGTGGTCTTCCCCAGCGTGGAACCAGACAATTTCTTCTCCGGTGTACTTTTGTGCGGACCCAATCTCCTGGACTCAGGTCGTGAGCTGGCTTCTTTTCAAGAGTGGTCGCATCTGGTCCAACCTGATGAAACACAGAATGTACCATATCAGCCAGTCCTTTACAATAGTCCAAGACAAAGTCATCCGATATAGGCAGCAGTTTGTTGACAGGAATGACAACATGTCTCATTGCTCTGCTCATTATGATTTCATGGGGGCTCAGACTAGTTTTCCTATCAGGAATTGATCTAATGCTCATGAAGACAAGAGGCAAGACATCTTGCCATTTGAGACCTGTGGCTTAACACATCTTTCCCAATCTGTTCTTTATGGTGCCATTCATTTGTTCCACCACTCCAGAAGCCTCTGGTCGGTAGGCACAATGCAATTTCTGTTGTACTTTTAATGTTTCACAAATCAGTTTTATAATTTAATTCTGAAAATGTTTTCCTCTATCTGTTTCAGTCGTTACTGGGAAACCAAACCGAGGAATGAACTCTCTCAGTAGGAGTTTTGCTACAGTAACTCCATCATTCCCTCTGGTCGGGTAAGCCTCAACCCAACGAGAAAACAGACAAACAATCACTAGTACATATCTTAACCTGTTGCATGAGGGCATTTCAATGAAATCAAGCTGCATACGAGTGAAAGGGCCTCCCTCCCGTCCTATGGTTCCCAAGCTCACCACAGTTTTCCTTCCTGGATTAAATTGCTGGCATATGAGACATCTCTGGCAAAGGCTCTCAGCTATAAACCGGAATTTTGCATTATACCAAGTTTGTTTGAAAAGTCTAATCATGGCATCTATTCCAATGTGTGCTTGCCCGTGGTACATCCGTGTCATGGTAGAGATCATGCTATCAGGCATTACTGGTCTTCCATCTCTGTAAACCCAAACTCTGTCTACCTCCCGTTGTGTACATCCTGATTTTATCCATTTTTTTTTCTCCTGTTCCTCTGCTGCTTCATGTAACTGTCTCACCTCATCCCATGTACTTACTATGTTAATAAAAAGCAAGGGACATAAATCAATTTCCTTTTCCCTGTTACGATTCAATGAGGTCTGATTTCGAGCACAGTATTGGGCAATGTCATTTGCAAATTCATTACCGGCGGACACATAATCTGTTCCTTTCTTGTGTGCTGCACATTTTACGACAGCTATCTGTTTAGGAAGCTGTATCGCCTCAAGTAACTTGCCAACTATTTCTGCATTTCTAATTGGAGTTCCACTCGACGTCAAGAAACCTCTTTGGGACCAAATCTGCCCAAAGTCATGCACCACTCCAAACCCATATTGGCTGTCAGTAATCACAGTGATTCACAAATTCTTTCCCAACTTGCATGCTCTAATCAGTGTAAACAATTCGGCAACTTGAGCAGATTGTACTCCTTTCAAACAAGATGCTTCCAAGATGGTTGCAACAGTGCACACAGCATATGCTGCACTCAAAATTCCTTCTTCAGTTCTCAGGCATGACCCGTCTACAAACATCACATAGTCAGACTCTTTCAAAGGCATGTCCTTTATATCAGGACGTGGTTTGGTGAAAAAATGAAGCACTTCCAGACAATCATGATCAACGTCATCCTTCACTTCTGCATTTACAGCATCGGGCAGTAACGTTGATGGGTTCACATTAGAGCATTTTACAAGATTCACATTTGTAGCACCCAAAATCACCTTTTCATATTTAGTTAGACGACTATGCGTCATGAACTGTGTTTTACGTCTCGTCAAAAGGATTGCCACATCATGTGGGACAAACACTCTCACAGGATATCCCATTACAATTCCTTCACTTTGCTCTAAGCTCTTACATGTGGCAGCTACTGCTTTCAAACATCCATGCAATGCTACAGCTACTGGATCTAGTACGGCTGAAAAATAGGCAATTGGTCTTCTCAATCTTCCATGTCTCTGCACTAAAACGGAAAGAGCACATCCATCTCTCTCACTGCAATACAGCTCAAATTCTTTTTCATAATCAGGCATTCCAAGAGCCGGTGTTTCACACACGCTGTCTCTCAATTTTTTAAAAGATTTAATCTCTTCTTTATTCAGCTCAATTGGATCTCTCACATCCCTCTTTATCAAACGCACCAATGGTTTTGCAATCAAAGAGAAATTACTAATCCACTGGCGACAGTATCCCACCATTCCAAGAAACATTCTGACTTCTCTCTGTGTCATATTCCTTTAATGATTTTAATTCTATCCAATGTTATTTTCTCAGGCCTTTTTCGATCTTATGACCTAAGTATTGTACTTCTTTCTGACAAAACTGCAATTTTGATGGTGATACATTAAGTCCGCCATCTGCCAAATGATTTAACAGTGCAATTGTATCAACAACACAGGCTTCTCGCATCTTCGATGCCACTAATAGGTCATCGATATACTGGACTAGCACTGAACTTTCTGGCATCTTCAAATCTTCCAGTGATTTCTTTAAGATCTGATTAAATATTGAAGGGCTTTCTGTATACCCCTGAGGGATATGGCACCATGCCAAAATACGCTCGCCAAACCGGAACGCAAAAATTGGTTGGCTATCAGGGTGCAATGCAATAGAAAAGAACGCATGTCACAAATAAATTACTGTGTACCATTCTGCATCATGGGGAATCTGATATAGAATTACTGAAGGGTTTGGCACAATGGGACAGCAAGGAACAACAATCTTGTTCACCTTTCTCAAATCCTGCACTATTCTAAAAATCCCATTTGTTTTTTTCAAACCCATGATCGGTGAATTACATGGACTGCTCATTATTTCTCTTAGAATTCCTTGCTCAATCATTTTGTCTATTACAGGTGTTACTCCTGTAATTATCTCTGGTGTCAACTTGTACTGAGGGGTATTAGGGTAATTTACTCCTTCTTTTACAGTTATTTTCACAGGATCTACCCTTTTCATTAATCCGACATCTTCTCCTGTGAAATCCCACGCTTCTTTTTTAATTCCTGAGGTATTCCCTCTGGATCAAATACAACAAATGCATCAGTAATATCTGGTTCTAGGTTAGCCATTGTCATTCTATAAAGCACATCATCATCTGGAGTTTCAAAAGCTATACCATCAGGTGTACAAAAGATGGAGCAATTCATTTTACAAAAAAAGTCCCTACCTAACAGATTTACAGGACTAGTGTGACATACTACAAAGCGATGCATGTCAGCAAATTTCCCTATTCTAACCTTTACAGGATCGGTAAGATGGGCTTTTATCTGTTTATTAGAAGCTCCAACCAGTTGGATTGTCTCACCAGAGAGAGGAAGATTTTTTACTTTAACTGATCCAACAGTTGAACGAGTAGCACCAGTGTCCACTAGGAAAGTAACATTTACTTCATTCACCTTTCCATCCAGAAAGGGTCTCGTCTGGTCTACTTCTAGAGTTGCGGCAAGTACGCACTCCTCTTCCTCTTCTAGGCACCGTCAATAACTCTCCTCTGACTCACTTTCCTCGCGTTGCAGCCAATACTGCGAAATGGCACCAGCGCGCGGTAGCTTTGTTACCTGTTCTTCGTTGTAGAATCCTGTCTAATTACTGTATCTTCGAGGATTTAGGTTCTGTGGAAAAGGTAGCTTTGGCACCTGACACTGTTGGGTAACAACCTGCTGCTGTCGCGGCAGTTGGCAACTCACCTTATTCTGCACCTGTGGATTCAATGATGGATTAGCACCATTAGCTTTCGGTGGCAATTTACACTCGGATTTTCAATGTCCTAATTTTCCGCAATTATGACATGGCCACTTCTTTTTAGCTTCATCTATGCTAATCTGCCCTTTTCCCTTTCCAATATTAGGTTTTTGTCTTGCTTGCCCTATTCTAACTCGTTTGTTCAATTAACTGGGCTTCTTGTCGCTCCGCTACTTTAACCTGTGCCCACATTGCCTTTTCCTTAAATTTTCGTTGTTTGGCTTCAATTTCATCACTAAAATATTTTGCATGTCGCAACACTTCATCTATTTTCTTATTTTGCCAATCTACCGTATGTTGTTTAATCATTTCACTCACTTCAGTCCTTAAACCATAAACAAATCTGTAAACAAAATGACTCAAATCCTTTTCACTTAGTTTCTCATCTCCACTGTATTGCTTAAAAGCCAACAGTAACCTCTCGTAATATGCATGCACTGATTCTTTGACCTCCTGGTGAGTTCTATCAATGTTTACCCAATCAGTCTTTCGGAGGTACTTTATTTTTCTGAAACGTAATTACCTGATCATATTTTTTCATTACTTCTTTGTTCTGGGGCTCCTGTCTTAGGATCCCTAGGGTACTCTTGAGTTGGCCAATCTATAGCAATTTTACATTCTGTCCATAAATCTGCAGGCACAATTATGTCAAAAAGACCATTCAAATCTATCCATAATACCTTTGAAAGTTTGACAACCCTATCTACCTGTCTATACCATTCAACTGGTTTTTCTCTCAACCTTGGGAAATCATTTGTAAATGACAAAATATCCTGTCTAGTCCATGGGACATGTACATATCCTCCTCCAGGAATTTCTCTCATGGGACATTCTGTTACCACTGGCTCTTTCTCTCTCACCGAGAAAGCTAGAGAGGCTTTGTCTGTTGTTTCCTCTCTCCTTCTAAACCATCTACTTTTCCATCGATCCACATCACCCCATTTTCTTAATAATGCAATCAACTCTTTAATTTGGGTTAACTTTCCTGCCGTATTCAAGTTTTTAATATCTTTCTCATTAAAATCTACTCTGTGTGGCTTCTGAAATGACCTTATTTTTTCAAAATCTATTCCCATTTCACTCGCTGTCTCTTCTAACTTTTCATGCAAAGTCCTTGCTCTCCAAGTAATGCTTTTACACAAAAACATTAATTCTTCATCTTGGCGTGTTTTTAATTTTTTCAGTTGGAATACTTCCTACAATTAATTCTTCTAAATTTACTTTTAATTTCGCCACATCTAAAGGTTGTGATTCTGTATCCTTTTTCTGTAAACTTCTTAACCAATCACTTAATTCTTCAGATGTTAGTCCTACAGGCATTGTCGCTATTCTCATTTTATCTACCATTTTCTCTGGGGTTTCTGTGGCTGATTCTGTTGCCATAGGTGTCTTATTTGCTGGACTCTGGTTTACGGTCAACTTTTTAGGTGTACTTAATCCTGATATTCAGGCAGTAATCTTCCATTCGTTTTCTTCTGAACTACTCCTTTTGCATACCGCCATTATACGGGACTGTTAAACAATGCTCACTATCCTTTTGTTTATCGAAAACTGCTATCACTGGTCCTATAGTTACAGGCACAGTCACTGCTTCCATATTCTTTGTTACTTCTCTAATCTTTTCAGTTAATTCCTGTGTTGTTCTAACTAGTTCAACAGACTTTTCATTATCAGATCGTATTGTCTGTGACATTTCTGAATCATTAAATGGATTATTTTCCCCAAAATTATTCGACATTTGTTCAAAACTGTTTTTTGTTACAGTTTCCTTTGGTGGTGCACTTGGTGTCACCATCGCAGAATCCTGTTGATAATGAGGTGGTTTTTTATAGAAAATGTCCTCCAGCACTTCATCCTCAGATTCACTCACTTCATATCGGTAACCTTCTGATCCTGCATTATTTCTTTTCTCTGTACATTTTCTACCACCCGTATCTCCAGCACTACTCATGGGAAACATGCCTTCAGTCATGCTCGCATTACCCCATCTTCTCATTGTGTCCACATGGCTTTCTTGACCTTAATATCTACCAAACACATAATTATACCTTCTTCCACTCCGATGCCATTCTCTTTCATACATCTCTTCTTCCCATTCCTTCAAAGCCTCAAATTGGGTAGGTCTGGGTTATGGTTCCAATCTTCTCATTCTATCTCTCAAATTCCTTAGTACAGCTAGACTAAATGAACCATTTTCCCGAAACGCTAGTACTACATCATATTTGGTTTAATTAACCCAATTTTCCAACCAAATGCATGTATGATAACCATATTTCTCCACCATAAAGGATGCAGGCGTTTTCGGTGGAGGAGGTATCTGTCCTTCTCTAGTTACAATTGGCTTATCTTTCTTAAATAGGTCTTTGATTTTCCCAAACCATGACTTTTTCTCCTTTTCAGGTGGATCGTAATCCATCTTGTTTTAATTTTTAACCCCTTCCCCGCTCATGACGGAACGGTTCCGTCATGCCACGACCGTTGGCGGCCGCTCCGCCCACGCGGCGCTGTTTCCCCGCCTGTGCGGGGGGACAACGCAACTGGGCGGAGTGATGACGGAACCGTTCCGTCATGAGCACAGCTCAACTGTGGCTCATGACGGAGCGGCTCCGTCATGAGCACAGCGCCGCCGCGCTGCCCCCCCGCACCCCCCAGCGCCGCGGCGGAATTCCCGCCGCGGCGAAGGGGTTAAACACTTAATCAATGAAGCTCTGCAATTCACCTTTTCACTGCTTCTCAGTTTTCTGACCAATCCTAGCGCGACTCACAGTAACGCACCAATCCAGAGCGTCTACGTCACTCTTGTAATTCTCCAATCCTAGCGCGTCTCACACTAACGCACCAATCCAGAGCGTCTACGTCGCTCTTGTAATTCTCCAATCCTAGAGCGTCTCACACTAACGCACCAATCATTGAAAACTTCATCTTTCGACGACTGACCAATCTCAGTGCAGTTTTTTTCTGTCGTCAGCCTTTCCCACTACTCCTGCTCTTGCTGACCCCTCCTTTACAAAATTTATCGGCAAACTTTTCTTACGTTTTCTTTAATCAAAGTCTGTTAATAACGACATAAACAAATCTCCATTGCCTGTTTCTCTAAACCAAAGAGATAGCTTTGTTCATTTACACAAGAATTCTGTCTTTCCAGTGGGCAGCGCTTATCTCTACCCTACCACAGACTTTTTCGTTTCGCCGATAAAGTAGCACTTCCCTCTACCTTACCCTTCTAACAAGCAAAACGCAAACCCGTTTCTCTGGGGATAACACACATGGGGAGACTATAATGCTCCTGAGAATTAAGGCCAGAGTTTCACAAGGAAACCTATTGCTATTCCACTCACACACATTCATACGGAGATTTCCCAAGCATAACACAATTCCGTGTTATCACAATTCTTGAAATCAGACAATGTTAATTTCCATGTGACTTCTCTTGCCACATAAATCCACTCCCTACTTCCCGGAAGCTTCAAAATTTCCCACTACACATAACATAAACAATACCCAACATAAAGTGTTAAACATAAAACAATAATAACCAAACCAATACAATAGAAACCATCATCTCTGCTACCATGAAATACTGATCCAGCGCAAAGGACATAGTTTACATATTCTCCTTATGTCACAGATTCTTATTCACAAAGGTTGTTCATACATTCATTGGTGGGGCCCATAACACCCAACACACTTCACATACACACAGAATCACCCGAATCTGTACACAGGAGAAGGGCTGCTGGACATGTGGGTACCTTATTATCTATCAGGATACATTTTCTTACTACTTTATATATACATTCTATATACACTTTTCAGAATCTTGACTTAATCATCAAGGCATTCCACTGTTTGGTCTATGGACCAACTATTTGGACTGGTTGATGGTGAATTAGAACCAGCTAACACACAACAGAAGTCTAGGAATCATTCATTTCTTCAGTGATTAATTTTAAGAACCACAAACTTGTTTCTCGTTATTTCAATATTGTTTATCTAAGTTATTAAACATTCCCTTTAAACATGCATTTATTTAGTACAGTTCACAACTTGAAATTCAGATTTATTAATGAGTATCAAACATTTAGAGATTTCATATAAACATAAATTTTAAGAAAAATGTAGTAAATCATTTACCAAGGATCGGGCGACGTTAGCTTCAGATCAAATAGGGAGTTATCCGCATTCTCAGGTAAAACTCCCCTAGACAGGCTGTCTGACCCACACCAAAGGATCAAACCGTCAGGCAAGATACAGGATACAATGCAACAGCTTTGCAAAGTCCATATATCAATCCGCAGTATGGATTAACTCTACACCCAGACTGGTCGCATTGAAATTAAAGAAATTTTAGAAAGTCGGAAATTTAAAAAGAACAATCACCCAACAAGAACTCCTTTTTAAGAAATAACCCAAAGACTATCATGACTGCAACTCTAAACGCAACTCTCGATCTCCTCCTGAACCAACCCTCAATTCCGCTCCCTCAAATCCGCACCCGTAATGACAGATGAGGGGTTCTTATACCCTTTTCGTATATTACTTCATACAAAATATGGCAACTTTAGGGGCAGACCAAATGTTCTGATTGGACAGTTCGGGGTTATCAATAGTTCATTGCACTCTTCCCAGTGCAAACTGGTTCTGCATAGTGTCCTCCGGTTCCCATGCGGGGTCTGGCAAATGTATCTTTTCAAGGCAAAAGGGTCCTATTGACAGGTTAATTCTTTGTCACTTCCTTGGTTCCCATCCGCTCATCTTCTGGCTTGCGGTCAAGTCCCCAACACATCGACCTTGGCAAGGAACACGATGTCAGGAGTTCATTTTACCTTTTGATCTCCAGATCTGGGCATGCGCAGAAATCATCGCGCGCACATAGTGGCATCTGCTTCAGAGAACGCCATCTTGAGTCCCGCGGCCTAGTAGGCCCGAATGTTAACTAAGCGAAAATAGACATATCAGCAATTAAAATTTAGAAATGAAGTTTCTAATGTTTAAACCCACACTAATCCCACTTCATATTAGTATTTTCCTAGCTGCAGCAACATTTAAAGCGATAATACTTACAATACGATACCTTTAAGCCACAATACCATCACAAAGCAATATAAACCATGCAATTTCATTATTTTAACACAATCTAAGGTTAGTTTGCGTACCATTATTAATTATTTAACTTTGCCATGCAATTAGCAATTTAGTCCCACGTCTATTTATGTTTATCAAGGTGTAAATGTTGATTAGTACCACTTCCACTTCAAACATGTTATATAAATTAATTTTAAAATGATTACTTAATTAATTTCATGCAAATTAGAGGAGGTATACAAAATTTTGTTTTACCTGCTCCATCAGCACCTATGGAAATCCTGGTTAACAATGGGAACAACTAGTCAAGATGAAGTTGTACTGTACCTCAACTAGTGATAACTCTGGAACTATAAGGGCTACACCAATGGTACAAATGATTATCTATGCAGAATAGCAATTAGAGCTACACACCACACATAAATGTGATGGTCAGCTGCCTCCTGGTCCATCTTGGACTGAGAAAAAGTGAGTATGGGCACTCTACAGACACAGAAGGGGAAAGGGCCAATGCAGCTCCCACAAGTTGAATTCAGAAGACAAAGAAGAAGTTCATAGGCCGAGATGTAATTCTTGTTTCTTCTAGGCAGCTTGGTTGGGGCAACTTGGTGGCTGGTGAGTAGACTTAGTTTGTTGATTTGCCCTCACACAGGGCATTCCAGTCAGGTGTGACTTGTGATTTTCTTCCTGAGAATTAGGACACTTCTCTTGTCAAGCGGAGTCCAGGGTCTCTGCAGGGAAGGGGATCTTCTTTCTGTCTCCAGGTCACAGTAGCAAATTGAGTCTGCAGGCATTCCCAGACGAGGGTTGCACTCTAGCTCCTGGACGGGAGTCTTCTTTCCTATAATAATACGCAGACCTCCTCAGTGTGAAGATTATGTTCTTAAACGAGCAGTGGCTACTGGGTCTAGTGCTTCTACCCTCCGGAGGTTTGGGCTGGCCACCAGAGCCAGCTTGATGCTCTGCCTCATTCCAAGGTTTAAGCTCTCCTCCAGTTCACGAGCAGCATTTTGTTTCTGTTGCTAGACACATTTCGTAGGCTCCCTACTTAACGTTCGCGCTTAGAGCACTTCTGTTCAGGTGTAATCTGTGTGTCTACATTGGTGGTTCACTTTGCTCATATTGTAATGGGAGGTGGCCAGGAAAGTAGGAAGAGGTGAGTCTGACCCCGGTATGAGAGACCTACACTGAGGATAAATGGAATGGGCTGGATACCTCCCCCATCAGGGCGAAGACCAGAGACTGTATGTAGTCATTGATGGACATCACCGACCTGGCACAAAGGAGACCAGCGTGTAATGCGGCTCACAAATGTGGGGTCAAACAGACCCCAGCTCTCACCAGTCCATTTTTACCTGGCACTATCCCAAACATACAACAGGAATCCTTGATGCATGTCCCAGACATGCTGATGGCAAATGAGCCCAGCTGCGGCAAATGGACCTATCTTTTTCAGAAGAGAGCTGATGTGGATGGAATCACCTGATGCCCCAATCAGTCACCGCACAGCTGGCGTGAGAAAGTGGTAGCTATTTTCGCTCAGAATGGGGTACACATTGAGTGCCCCCCTGACATCTGAGTCCAGCTGTGACGTCTGCCAAGTTGTGAAACACAGAGCACATCAGTGGGCTTGCTGATTGGCAAGCTTACAAGCACAGAACTGTCCAGAATATATACAATGCATGGGCAGTATAGCTTCGCAAAGCCACAAAGAAGACTTTGGTTCCAATGTTATCCAAGAGTACCTCCTTCGTTCTGGTTGTACTTTCCAAAGAGGCTCAGCAGTTTACATTCTCTTAACTAGAGAGGCCACCCAGCTCCACATCATCGCAACACTGTTCTGAGCTTTCTTGTGACATCCTAGTGCATACTCCTTGTTGTAACCTTGATTTGTAGGTTAACAATAAAGGATTGGAGACACTGTTCATAATGACATGTCATGGGATGGTGTCTACCTCGAGTGGTCTGCAGGCCACGAATTTGACATTTGTCAAAGCCAGCTTACGCTTTTATCCTTCCAAAATTAATACATTGAGTATTGTTAAAGCAAACAATAGTAACTATTACTTATACGTAGCTCTAAAGTTAGCAGAGTTAATTCTACTGTAACTCATCTAGTCCAGGGTATTGTTTTTCTTTCTGGTGCTTGTAGTCTTGAATGTATCATTTACTAAATGGGACTACATTTTTCAAAAGGCAAGGAAAAAATCCAGGTCTGGATAAGCAACTCCTGAGTGGATGTGTGAAACATGAAAGCTCTGTTTACAGTGCTAAAAAGTTTTTTTTTTAAAAGCTGTTATCTTAAGTGCCACGAAAAAAACAAGCTATTACTGATATAATGCAGATTTGGCTGTAATCTGGTTTCTGGAGCCTTACATTTAAAATGCAATAAGAAATCTACAAGTACCAAAGTGAGCTAAAAATCACTTGTTGTATAGCTTACTGCTGGTGCGGAGTAACTTTAAAGCTCTGTAGAAAAGCTGTACGGTTTTGACCCAAGGGGTCTAGATTGTCTGCCTCTTTGCAACAGTCCTATTTGCATTTAGTGTCCTGACTCCTGCCCCAATGAATGACGTGTTTTCAGTCAGATTAAGCCCCTCTTTGCCATTCAATCTGAGCAGAGCACTCATTGGGCCTGATGTGTCCAATGGGTTTATGGGAAATGTGTTGACACATACAGGCCTATGCTCGCTAACTCAAGGACAGATCTTGCACCGTAAGGCCTGCTAGGTTTGCAGGAAACGCTCCTTCTTGGCATTCTGGTACTTGTAGTTCTGCTTTTTCCATTACAAATACAGGACAACTACCGTAATGCAAATAAAAATATACAGAACTGGATGAACTACTCACAATCAGCATGGCACAGACTAAAACTTTGATAAGAGGTACTATTATTGTATTTTATATTTATTATTACATACACTTATGGATCCAATCACATCTTGCCCTACGTCCTAACTCTATTAAATACTTTTTAACAAGCCCATGAGAACCTTTGGCCAGGCAGGATGTACTTGTGGAAGGAGTCATCTGATCTTCGAGGCCTCAGTGACAGATGTGGGTTGAGGGGCAGTTACTGAAAGGTGGTTGGTTGGTTTATGCATTTCTATATAGCACAACCTCGACCCAAAGCGGAGTATAACGATTATCATGAGCACCAGTTACATTACACAACGACATATTCATTTCGTATTACTATTTGCATATACCTGGAAATTTAGAGACTTACCTGGACACTACAAGATGTCGAGCTGAGGGCAAGGTTCGAACCTAGCGCCCCCGCTCCAAAGTCGGCAGCGCTGGCGGTAACACCACAGCCTCTCCAGGCCAAATTTACCTGCTCGACAGACTCACTTGAGTCTGGGCAAGTCTGCATATACGTGATGAGTCTCACCTGAGTCTGAGACCTGCCTGAATACCAACGGACCTCACCTGGGGTCTATTCCAGTGCTCAGTGATTGGCGCCCATTTTGCCCCATTTCCACCAATAGCGGCATAGTTGTATAAATACGTCAACCCTCGAGAGGTGTTCTGAGGCACGATGGCTTGTTTTAGTGCGTGTGGATTGTTGCTGGTGCTGTATGGCTTTAGTGCTGCTTTGGCAGCAGGCCGTGTCGGCCAGGAGGTGGTGCTTGATGGGAGCTCTTCTTTGTTGAGTTGTGGCCCCCGTAGCTTGCGGTTCCTGCTTCCTCCGACACTTTCTAGCGACTCCTCCCTTACTGTGAGAGGTGAGCGAAGGGGGTTGTAGTTCTGTGTGTTCTTATTGTCACGTGTCGGTAGTGGCTCCTGTGGTGGTTAAGTGTTGTAACTTTCAAAACATGTTATGGTGCTTGAATGCAAATGCTGCTGAAAAGGGAGTCCTTAATATCTGTGTATTTATATTCTACTAGGGTTGGTCTTCGGGTGATATCCTAATTGCTTGTTGACCCTGCGATAAAGACGTTTTGCTATGAATGACCGTTTGTGGGCTTTGTGTGCAATAGATTTGCATGTGTAGTAACCTCAACGTGGTAGTAATTGGAGGTACTGCATTGTGCCCAATTATTGTAGTCCAGTGGCCTCTCATTCCTGGTTTTATGACTAACCCCCTTGTTGAATTAAGGGGTTTGCTTGCAAAGAATATGTTAAACTACAAGTCCCAGAATGCAAAAAAGATCGTATAAAGGTGCTCTTAAAGCAGTGGGGACAGTTTAGCTTGACTTAAGGACTTGCAGTCTAAGTAATACCTTTCTGTGTGGTTTTTCTGTTATCTGGTTTTTAGTGTTTTTCCTGTGAAACAGGTTGGACCTATATGGTGATTCTGGTGCTTTCGGTTGATGTGATGGCGCTTGATTTAGTTAACTTGAGTGTTTGGAATAAATTGTGGTTGGTATAGTTTGGGGGTGTTTTATGCTCTCTTCTGACTCTTCTCCTTCTCCTAGATAAGAGCGGCGTCCCTGTTGCCCTCCAGAATGATACTGAATGTGGGATTTGGGTCAGTCGGCAGCCAGGTGCCTCTGCAGTCATTGGCGCGGACTACGCAGGGTGCTACGTGAGTGAGCAGGTACGCTCGGCTGCCTCCGCCACTGCTGCGGTATACTGTGCTGGGCTTCATTCCCTCATGACTTGTGAGCCCTGCGCTAAACTCCCGAAGTAATGAAGCGACAGACTTGCCTCTGGAGGTTCGCAGTGCTGCTGACTTAGCAGCTACCTGAACGTGTACTTTAGACCCGATAGTAAATGGCTGAGTGTAGTTTTTTTTTTCTCTTTTACAGGGGGAAAACCATAGCCAGTAAAAACTGGCCGAGGTGGGACTACAAAATTGTGCTGTAATTCGGTGGTTGGAATTCTGATACCAGTATTGTACTACTGAGTACTCTCAATTAAAGCCCTGTCTATATCACTATACCTTTGCTTGATTACCAATTTGCTTTTATTAGGCAGTCTTGTCTACATTGGTGCCACTGTAGGCGAGTTTTTGTTTTAGTGGTGTTGCTCGATCTATTGAACTTCCTCGCAGGCTCCAGGCTGTATATGAACGCCCTCTGCACGAGGGCGAAGGAGTACAGCTGAACTGCATGCGTTTCAAGTCGGGATTCGTTCCTCTCTGCATTAACGCCCGACTCCTAATGCACGTTGACTCTGCGTGCACTGGGCAAACGCTCTAGGTGTCAGCAGTCAGCCTTCATAGGGTTGGCAGTGTTTTTTAGCTTCACTGAAAACTAGCAGTTGGGGAGAGGAGCTAACATTGTCTGGATGATAACGCGGGAAGGAGTTGTGGACCGTCTCCGAGAAGTAGCTTCATGGAAGGGTCCCAGAAAGCACTTCCATCCAAGCGAACCTACCTGCAGCCGTAGTTTAGTGGGGAGGCTTCAGATTACTGCAAAACTAGCCCAGTACCAGGTCCCCAACCATTACTGCAATGAGGTGTGGCAAACCGAGCTGGACCCCTTACTTTAGAAACCGGGTGAGAACCAGGTGCTCTGCGACATGACTGGTTTAATTGCACAGTCATGGGTGGAGACTACTGCGCCAGCTGGTAGGATAGAATGAATGGTCTTGGGTAACCAATTTGGTATTTCACAAGTGCTTTGGAGAATACTTTGTAGGTCGGGATGTATGTTTCCTTTATAGTGGCATTGAAGACGAGTTTTGCTCTCTACAGAACGTGCCATTTTCTGACGCTACCCAGGGGCATATTAACAAGGGCTTTATCTCAGCTTTTTTGGCTTTAAAAGCCAAAGAAGCGGAGAAAAAAAAATATCGCCCTATCAACAGGGTGCTAACATGCAAAATCGCATGTTAGCACCCTTTTTCACTATGCTTCCCATTGCATCTCTAATGAGATGCAAAGTGGGCGTTCCAGAGCAAAATAAGAGAAATGTTGCTAAGCGACATTTCTTATATTATCAAGCTTCACACTAACCCTGTTAGAGACAAAAAAGCAGCACTAAACATGGTTAACGCTGCTTTTTTACGTCTGCTAATTTTCAGATTTAGCCATGTAATCCACCTCCCATTGGATTACATGGCTAAATCCACCATGGGCTATCAACAAGGATATTCCTATCCTTGTAGTTTATCACTGCATTACCAGCAATAACCTCCCAAAATGCTGCTATCGCTGCATTTTTTTTTTATCGCCTAGGTAGTTAGCGTTGTTAATAACGCGATAACCAGGCAATATTATCCAGCGGGCGTAAAAAAAAATTACCGCTAAGCGCCCTTAGCGTTAATTTGCCCTGTTCCTTGTTAATATGCCCCTCAGTCTTTGGTTTGATAACAAATTCCTTACTAAAATAGCCCACATGTAAATAGTTGTTACATGGGCCTAATGCTCCTACATCACATATTGCTGAGTGAACACAATTTTGAACACACTTATAACCTCAGTAAATCAAAGATTTTTTTTTCTGTAAATTCTTGATCACTGTCAACAGATTTGGCAGGCAAATGCCTAGAGGCTGGGTAGGAACGGATGCCTGTGAGCAGTAGTAAGAAATGTCCTAGAAAAAATAGCTTGCAACAATAAAATGAACTGGCCAAGTCTACTTGACAGCAGGTTTGTGTCTAAGTGACCCAACCCCCCCACCTTAAAAGTAGCTAGCCGTAGTGCCATTAAAACTGTTCAGTGTAACAGTAAAGGTGCAGAAGAACAAATGGCAATCTTTGGGTTTTTTAATGTCTGCAACGTTATAATAGTGAATGCAGTACAAGGTTCCAACTACTATACTTATGCCCAGGGCTTTGACTTCCTATGAGTCTAGAATGAACCTGTGTGTATCGCTCCTTAGTGATTACAGCGTGCAACTAACAGAAGGGTGGGTGCAGAGCTGCAACACCGCTATGGTGGTCCCATTGCTACACTTTAATCTGGTATTTGCTTTCCTCCAGGATGGCGAGTATATCCTGACCTTGGATGTTGAGGAATCCTTTGCTGGAGAGAATGCCACTTGGGGAGAGAAGTTGAAGTGCCCAGTCTTGCCTGGTGAGTGATTGTGATGCCTGCATGTCACACTGCTGGTTACAGTCCAGGCCCCTTCGCTGCTGTAACAAAGTAACTGCTGGTCCCTGCTATGGTAACATGAAGTTCTGCTTTATCTTCCAGTTATGGATGCTCCCAGCCCAAATACCTGCGCTGCTGTTGCTCTTCCAAACCGCTTGCTTTGTGGCAGTCTACCCATCACTCGGGAAGTCTGCGAGGCGCTAGACTGCTGTTACGATGCTCGCACATCCTCCACACCATGTTACTTTGGAAATCCAGGTTTGAGGCTCCATTCCCTGCTCCCTCGTGGTGTAATGGCTATAAACGCACATGACTGGCATTTTGTAGTGAAGCTAGAAAGGAGTTTTTCCTCAATTTACAAGTTTGGGCTGTAATCCTCTCTATTCAGAATAACCCTCAATGTGCATTTCCAGCTCATGTTAAATGTTTGTGTTGGGACAGTGATAGTTGACTCTAGTAACTGCTGCTAAAAGCCTTAATTCTAGAGGTGGTTAGAATTGCCAAATCATGGGAGAAGCTGGGAACCATGGTAGTATTCCAGAGTAGGGTCCTTGCAAGGTCTACTCTGGGGGAACTCGAGTGAACCAATCCATCCATGAACCATAGGTGCCTTCATAGCTGTAAAGGCACATCATGGTAAGCAAGCAGGCCACTTTTATTGCAAACTAGACTGGCATGAAGAGAATCGACTGCGTGCACAGGAAGGCTCTGGCAAATTGCATTGAAGACTTCTTGCGTGGCAGATCCAGCTCCGATTCAGAAATGCACTCCTAGTGGAAGCGAAGTCTTCAAAATGGCGGGGCTCTTGGAGGCAAGACTGTCCATGACCAGCAATGGGCAGGTACACGTTGTGCACACCACTATCTGAGGCCTACATCTTTTTGGCTGCTCCTGCCTTAATGAAGCTTGTGGAACGGGTTAGGAGTGCAGGGCTATGTCTAGCAAGCAGCTGGCACGCACTAATTGTTAACCAATTCTCTATGGCTTGGAGGTTCTTTCTACTGATGTAGGGGAATGACCCGACGATTGCACCGAGGAATAGGAGCAAAAGCTGTCCTACCACAGAGGTAAATGCAAGCCTTTAGCTGCTAGTGGCCAGTCAAGGTGCAGATGTGCTGCATGATGGCTCTTCAATTAATCACCTCAACCTTTTTTCTATACCTGCAGTACTAGCCTAGTGGGAGCTACTGTAATACATTCCTAGCAGTACTAGCCTAGTAGGAGCTACTGTACTACATTCCTAGTAGTTAACGGTGTAGTCCTTCAAGGCAAAATACAATTACATTGAGACTGCAGGTAGTTGTAACGAAATCTGAATGTATAGTGGCTTGTGGACTTGAAGGTGGTGCTGGAAATGGATGTTTGGTGTAGGGTGGAATTCTCGTGTGGGGTTTCCAACACTGACTAGTATGTTTCACTTCTAGTGACTGCCCAATGCTCTCCTGATGGCCAAGCAACCATTGCCATATCTACTGATGTCACTCGACCATCTCTGGAATTTAACTCCGTGCGTCTCCTCACTGTGAGCAGTTCATGCTCTGACCTCAAGGTGTATCAGACTGCTGACTTTCTGGCATACCGGTTCCCCTTGATTTGTGGAGGTGTTCAGCAGGTAAGATGGTGGGACAAGACTGTTAGAAGCACTTGCAACAGTTCGATTCCACACCTTACATGGACCGTCTTAAACTCCATCTTGGGTGGGTCCTGTTAGATTAGACCATTTAAGCCCCATTTTTGTCCCTATTCACCCCCCACCCCAAAAGACCGCTTTAAGTCTTAAATACTGGCTCGTTGTATTAAGATCTGTAGGGTGGGAATCCTTGCATTGCCTAGTCCCATAGTACAGCACGTTCTTGTCGGGGTACACGTGGCCTCAGAAGTAGAAAGAACATCTATGATGCCCGCCAAGCTGTAGTCTAGGTTTTCTTGCCTACTGCAACCGGTGTAATCGGTGACCTTTGTATGATTTCTTCGTATTCTATTTTGGTTGATATTGCATGTGATTTAACTCTACTCCACAGGTCAAAAGTGGTACCACTATATACGAAAACAGGCTGGAGGCTACCAGGGGTGTGCTTACGGCGAACGGTGCCTCGATCAGCAGGGACAGCACCTTCAGGTAAAGTTCATTCCAAGTAGCTGTATAGTGCTCCCGTCTATGAAATGGGACTGGGTTCATGGAGCCAATGTCTAGTCAAACATACTGGTTGAGTTATTTCCATTCAGTGCTGTTCAATTGGTAATCTTGTGCATGCTACAGGACTATAAATATCGGATATGTATTGGGTTAGTAGAGTACCAAACAAACTTTTTTTTGGTCCTGCTGTTTTGTACACCTTTCCCATTTGTGCAATAGTGTTTGTCTCGCGAAAGCACTGCTTAGTTGTAGCATGAATAGTCTAACTGTAGAGTAGACTTGTGCTTCAACTTGCCTTTGGTATTTCGGAAGCAACGTTCTCTAGTATTCTAGTTAATGTATGGTCTCATTTTTAAGTGATCTGCAGGGTATAAAATCTAATTCAAATATCACGGAGACTGCATTTATTGAATTATCAGTATTTTGGGCATATCTTTAAGGTGCAACCTTTTGCCAGTAAATTTGGCTTCTTCCCTCCCCTGTTCATCTTGAATAAAGTTTACATTTCTGAGTCGCAGAATGTAGCATGATCAGGAGTCGGTCAATGCCTTGTTTCACCAAACTGGGTCTACTGAACCGCCTCCCCCCTGGCAGCACAGGAATTGGCTTGAGTTCTACACTCTGCAGCACTAGTGCTTCCCTACAGGCTGTTATTTTTACACTTGGGAGGAACCCACGTCCGAGCAAGGACTGACTTGTACTAAGTTCTCACCCTCCTTGCCCCATAATATAGATGTTGTCTTATTTCGTATCTCCCAAATGAAGTGGGGGAGGGGGAAGGTCGTCTAAAGCGATGCTACTAGTCAGCAGGATCTTAGTTGGGTAGATGCATAAATGTCGTATTCACCGAGTGCTTCCTCTTAACAGGCTATTCCTCTGGCAGCAAGCTCCCGAACACTCCCATTTGTTCCCGATAGTACCGATGACAAATGGAAAATCTCGAACAGCATGTTTCCCATTAACAAAGTCTCTGGCCGGTTCAATCAGTCTCTAGCCCGCCCCCCCCCCCCCCCTTTCCCAGAGTTTTCTCTGGTTCTTGGAATCTTCACATTGCGAGACCTTTTGATTTTGTCTCCTGTCCCAACCCATCTGAATGGTGTGGGTGAAACAAGGGGTCTGTCTTGTCCTTTATCCTGGCACACAAATGTGCTTCCATGAGTGAGAATGTATCTGCATAATTCTACACTCTTGTTTGTACTTGCTAAGAGGACAACAGCATAACTCACCAGGCTGTATGTCCATTGGCTTCTAGAGCTGTGGTGCCTGCCACCTCTACAGTGAGGCCGCCTCCATGCCCACACATGATCTGATCAGGCTACAGACTGGGGTGTAAGGCTCAGTTCTTCAGTGTCAGTAATTTTCTGTTGGTGTATGTATCTTGCACCCGTCTAGCTGCATTGGAGTATCGTTAATGGCTTTGCTCTATTCTTGTTCATCAGGTTGACTGTGCGTTGCACATTCACAAGCAGCAGCAGCTTCATCCCACTGCAAGTAGAAGTCTTCACTTTACCACCGCCCGCTCCTGTGAGCAGTCCTGGACCGCTGCTCATTGAAATGAGGATTGCAAAAGGTATGTTGCTTGGACTAGTGCCAGCCCATGGTACTAATGCTGCTACCCGTTCATTGGATATGAATTTCAGGCAAGATGGTCTCTTGCCTTTGGTATTGCAGGATAAAGCACTGAGCCTATCGCCAGGAAGTGTAAAGTATGTAACTGACTGCAGTTTATGGGTCAAGCACACTATCTTGCACTAAATAGGTGATTGTACCTCTACCAGTATGAGTATTTTTTTGGTTCTAGGAGAGTGCATCTGCTTATGCCTAAATATTGGGCAGTCTAATGTGTTCACTTGCACATTGTTCAACCTATTTTAGACATCCCCAGTGTGTACTGATTTGAGAACCCAATCCAATCCGCATTTTATGGTGGTAGGAGTGTGGTGTAAGAGGCTGACTGTCAAGCCTAGTGAATTAAGGAAACTTGTCTTTAATATTGCTTTGCTGTGTAGGGGAGTATCCCTGCTGAGACGTGGAAGTTCAAATAGTGCTGTTTCCACTTCATGATAAACCCTGGGCGGAGTTGTGCTACACAACTCCGCAAAGAGGTTAAATGCCACTGCACTAAATAAAGCACTGCAAGCGGTGTAGTAAAATGCAGTTTGCGGTGATTTTCAGTGCCGGATGCTTGCCTGCACTGTGCAATTATCGCAAATGGCACCATGCACAGCGCAAGCGAGCACTGCTTTTCTGTCTGCCGCACACATAGATTTTGAGAAACTTGATTCCCCTACCCCCCCCCCCCCCCCTCTCGGCATTGAGTATTCTCGCTGGGAGGTTTATTTTTCACGCTCACCAACTTGATGTTAATGAATGAGGGGAAAAAAAACCTACCCTCCGCTGCACGAAGCCGTGTATTTCGGAGCTCCGCGAAATACTGAGTGCGGCGGAGTTCACCACCCAGGGTTATTCATGATGTGGAGCAATTTACACTAAGATTAGACTCCTTTGGATATCTAGAATGGTGATAGTCCATGCAGAGTTGCGATTGTCCTGGAGACCTCATCTTATGTGATGGTTGCTGTGGTATCAGTTTGCAGGTGATCCTGCGAGTCGTAAGATGAGGCTGAGCTTTTCCTTCAGTAGTTGTGAAGGAATTCAGTTGGGTGGATTGGATACCTTGAGGCGTTGCTTTAAAACTAGGTTACTGGTTTAAAATATCTTTTGGTCAGGAGGTTGGACCTTCGTTCTGTGCAGGCAGAGGGGGTTGCATCTTCCTGGTGACAGATTAAAGTCTCGCATTCGACACCAATCTGAGGCCTGTTTACTTTCATTGTAAGCCAAGCCTACTATTGATCGATTTACTGTTAATCTCCTGGGTAGACCTTAATGAATCCAATCTGTGCTGAACGCATGACCATTCTGAGGCAGATGGTCCCAGTGATTGTTACAGAATCACCGTTCGTGTCACAGGTCGTGTTTTCTGCATGGCATCTCTGCCTGCTTGTAGTGTGGTGGGGGAGCTGGTAAGGGAGATTCGGTGTAATCCGATGTGGCCATACAGCATGCCTGCAAATAGGTTTGTAACCAGCTGTTCATATCCCACCTGCAACCATACAGCTGCCTTCAGTGGGATTCAGGCATTAGGAGCTGTGGTATAGATGGCCTGCGATTCTTTCAACTGCTTGTTGTCCAAGGCTGGCAAGGGGGCTAACGGGTAGTGGTGCTATGTTGAAAGGCTGTGGTTCTTGCTCCCTTAGCTCTTAACTTCTAAGAATGCAGTTTATTAGTGGAGGCGTTATTCCCTCCGTCAAGTGTGCCTCCATATCTGCAGGTCCTTATGCCCTGCACCTACATTACCAGATACTGGAACCTCGGCTGTATCTTATCCGTTCATGTTCTTCTGGCTTGGATTCAGAGCTGGGCGTGGCTGAGTATTCGGGCAGGCTGAGGCGAGACGATGCACCTGTGATCAGACCCAGCATTTTCAGCCATGGATTTATAGCCATTGAGCCAGGGATCGTGTGGTGCAGTTTTGCTACATGGCCACTAATTGATGAACTGATGGATGCCTTCTGTGTCAAATCATGTGACTAAAGGAGTCGCAGGGCTTGTGAGGTTGAGTGGAAAGGCTAAACTCCCATACCTAGGATGTGCAGCAACAAATTAATTTCGTTTGTTTTTCAGACCAGACGTACAGCGCGTACTACAGTATGGGTGAATACCCAGTGGTGAAGGTGCTGCGGGAGCCTGTCTTTGTGGAGGTTCGGATACTGCAGAGGACGGACCCCGCCTTGATGCTGGTTCTGAACCAGTGCTGGGCCACCCCCTCCAGTGACCCGCGCCAGCCTATGCAGTGGCCCATCCTGGTGGACAGGTGACTTATTTCTGAGGGATAGATGGCTGTGCTGGCAGTAAATGGTGCATCATGTGTATTAAACTTGGTTTCCGCTTGTTCCTAATGCAGATGTCCCTATGATGGCGACAATTATAAGACCCTGCTTCTCCGGGTCCGTGAGACGTTCCCCGCGCTACAGTTACCATCTCACTACCAGCGCTTCGCCGTCTCTACCTTCACCTTCGTGGACAATGCTCAGAAGAACATGAGGGGCCCGGTAAGATATTCTCGATGGAGTTTCCTAAACTAGGGTAGACTGCGGTGGCCCTCGTGCACGGTAACTCCGGGGAGGGGCGGGGCTTGTGTTACACGTCGGGTATCCAGTGGCGTGTACTGTGCTCTATTGGTCGTCTTGTATTGTCTTTGTGCACTGCTAGCGTGCCTCGAGGCCTTTCCCCGCTTGACCACTCTTGTTCTTGCAGGTGTTTTTCCACTGCGCCGCCTCGGTGTGCGTCCCCTCTGCACGCGACTCCTGCTCCGCCGCGTGCTCCTCAAGGAAGAGTAAGGCTGTTTTTTGGTTCTTTATGTGATACGTTTTAATTGGCAGGACTGTGTCATTAGCCTCACGCATTCCTCTTGTCTAGAGGTTGCTCCAACGCTGTATTGTTGTGGCTTTGCCTTCTTGTAAGCTCTTTGGTCGTCCTCCCCAAACCTTGAACTCTTGTGATGCTTTCCTCCTCGTAGGGAGAATGATTCAGGATTGGAGCGTGGATGCTGAGCCTGCGAGTCTCGTGACTGCCGAGGGGCCCGTGCTGTTCCTCACAGAAGATGCTGCTGTACTAGCGGGTAAGTGAAGCGGCTTAGAAGGGGCCTGGGATGCCATTCACGGTGTTTAAAATTACCCACCCTGCTGGGCTGACCAAATTGCTTGAACTGTTTTGGGTTCCCAGTCCGGTGCTGCTGAAACGTTTGTTCTTTGAGAGCTAGTTAAGGTGTGAAGTAGGCTTTAAGGGTTGTTAAAACCAAGCCTTTGCACTTTGGATATTACTAATCTGTATTTTAAAGCACTTTTTTATGTAGCAGCCCATCTTATATCGGGGGTTATACACGTTTAAAATGGTGCCTTGCATGTTACCAGTGCTTTCTGCCCCAGACTAGACTGGGGCATTGTAGCACTAAACATGCAAGTCACTATTCTCCACTGCACTAAACCGGATTCCATCCTGTGGCTCAGTATATATGGTGCATTACATTAATTAATGGAGGTTTCATAACGTGATTGGGAAAAGCACACGGATTATCAACTGGCATTTACATTTTTGTTTAAGCCGTATCGTATTACCTGAAGGTGAGAGACCGCAACATTTACATTTACCCAGGGTAATTGTGTCGATCAGTGGCTTAAAACGATTAGCAGAATGGTGAGGAGGGGGGGGGGGGGGGGTGCTAGGGGAGGAGAAGCGTCATTAATGTTGTAAAACTGACTGCAACCATGTCTTTGTCCGTCAGGCTCTCGCGGCTCCCGAGAATCCTTGATGCCAGGATGGGTGTGGCTGGTGGTGCTTACAGTTGGATTGCTGGTGTTCATCGCTGTGGTCTGTGTTCTAGTGCAGTGGGTTGGGCGCCGGAAGCATCATAATGTACAACTTGAAATGGCAGCTGTGAAGACCTGAAATAAAAATATTTCTTAAAATGCTGTGTGCTGTCGTCCTGAATGTGGCTACTGGTGCAGGGAGGGGCTTGGTGCACAGTGAAAGCTAATGTCTCCTTTGTAGGATGTGACTTTTCCTCTTTCCACTGTGGAAGAAGGAAACTGCACAGCAACCTGAGGTTTTGAGTTGGTCCATTAGGAAGCCAATTAAATGCCTCCTTCCAACACAGCTCCTTCTCAAGATGGTGGTTCAGATGTTACACACTTGGTATTCTAAAAGGAAAATAAGTTTTACACAGCGTTTTTATGGTCGCGGGCCTCTTTGGCACTGGCATCACAACAGATGGATGATTAACACCTAGTTGTGGAGGTATGAGTTAAAGCCAGGTCTTAAGATTATTTCTAAAAACTAACAGGGAAGAACTTGGCTTAAGTGAAGGGGCAAGTCATTCCACCATTTGGGAGTACCATACATGAGGCTTCTACCTCCCACCCCCATACACTTTCTTCTAACTTGTGTACTTTAAATTTGACTGCAGAGGATCGAAGTGGCCTAGCTGTAATGTCATCAATTTATTTTTAAAGTAGTTTGGGCCGTCTCCATGTATGACCTTCAAGGTGATGCAAAGTGCCTTCGTCTAGCCTCTTATCCACTTGCAGCCAGTGAAGCACCGCTAGCACCTTAGCCGCAGAGCCTTGTCTCGGTATTCCCAGCCTTAGGCGAGCTGCAGAGTTCTGCATAATTTTCGTTTGCTAAGGAGCAGTTTCTGTAAATTGATGTACAGACCATTACAGTAGTCTATTTTGTATAGGGTGAGGGCAGTTACCATTACTCCAGCACCAAAGGAATTAAAAGTAGAATCTTTATCAGAATGGTTCTTGAATGGTGTTTGAGGTAATGGCGTTCACCTGTTTGTCAAACGACAGATGGGTCTCAAATCACCCTAGCGTTTTCACCTTAGTGACTGGGTTTGGAGTGGAGCCAAGTTCCTCTGGTGCAGTCTTGTGACCAGAACGAGGTATTTCCCAGCAGGCCCACCTCAGTTTTATTGTATTTCAACTTCAGACTATTGCACGTCATCCAGTTGTGAACTTCTTGCTTGCAATTGCTGAAAGTGGCCGCTGACTGTTTTTGGTTGCCAGCTACTGAGACTGCAATTTGAGTGTAGTCAGACAACCAAAAACCCAGCTTTCTGATTAATGTGGCTAGCGGAGCCACATTAAAATCGGTCGTGCTCGGACGAAAATCTTGGTAACTCACTTGCTATAATCTTGCCAGGTAGTGGATTGGCCCCCCTCAGCAAGGTCACCCCTAGACAGTTTGCCTTCAGCACTCCTGTTTTCAGAATTTAGTTTTTGTTGTCTTTGGGACTCTGTGGCAGTGAAAGTGTTTGCTCTCTAAAACATGGTATAATTGGCTACACCTGACTTGGTACATTTGTTTAACTTGTCTGTCCCTAGTAAAGGGGTACTCTATGTACCCAGGGCCTGTAAAATTGATGCCAATAGTGGGCCTGCAGCACTGAGGCCACCCACTAAACTAACAATTGTACTATAGGCTGCAGTCGCAGACCTGAGATGCTTTAAACTTGCCATGCCTAAACCTTCATTTGTTAATACATATATCATATCCCCGAAGGTTTGCCTTAAAGAGCCCTAGGGGAGGATGAATTGTGTTTTTAAAAGTAGGACCTGTTTCATGCCAGGTAGTGAGCTTATTTTTTTACTTTTAGGCCTACCACTCCCATAACTTTTTATTATGATCTTCAGGAAAAACTGCATAACGCTAACCGCTCGGGGGAATGTAGTACACTACTTGGCGGTGCAGTTGATAAACCTGTTTGTAGTGCACAGTACAATACATTTCTCTTTTATACATTCGGAGCAAATTTGTTTACATCGTGGGATTGGAGAACAAATCTGGGTTCGATTAAGTAATTCGTTGGGAGTATCCAGTGTTCTTTAGGCCTGGACATTGCTGGGAGCTCTTCATGTTTGAAGTGTCTCTGCAGCATGCCAGATCTACTAACCATTGTTTTCTGCTAGGGGAGTGCTTACTGTCGCAGTGGATGGAGTCTTCGCCGGTAGTAGTGCTATGAGGCACAACTTGCGTTTACGAGATTGTTTTACTATGCCCAAAAGACAAACTGGCAGTGAGCATTGTTTTGTTTCCAACATGTGGCTCGGTGTTTATTTCCTCCCAGCATTTGCTAATCTTGGCGCACCTCCATGCCAAATGCATAGTCTGCATTCTCCTCCCCCCCCCCCCCCCACATCGCCGGCAACGGGCCGTGTCTCGGAGACCGAATTTCTGCAATTTGAGTGGAGTGATGTTTGATGTATATATTTATAGCGGATTATGCAAAGTTACCATTTGGGGTAAGCATTGCTGTCCAGGCACAGGATCTTTGCCAGTCCTCCGCGCTTGGGGGTGTCTAGGTGGACATTCCAACGCTCTCGTGATCAACTAGCATCCCTCGCTATATCCTCCTGCATGAGTTTGTATAGTTGGCCCCCAACAGGGTCTTTATCTGGTTTCAATGGGGCTATTAATGCTTCTCGAAGTGTGGGAAGCAGTATTTATCATACACGTTTCTGTACATTTTCACCAGAAAAGGGCACAGTAGCTCCAATGCATTCTTTATAAAACGCCCCAGTGAACCCATCTCTACCCGGGGCTTTTCCATTGGGGTGTTTTGATGGCTTCTTTGACTGTGATCGGCTGTGTTGGATATTCTCGTTGGGTATCAAAGGCAGGCTATGTCTCCTAAGTATTTCTGCGGCTGTGGCCGCGTGTCGCATATAGGTCCGCGTATGTTGTCATGAAGGACCTCAGTATATTCGCTGTGTCATAATGGTGGGACTCCCTGTGTCTAATGTGGGTTACAATGTGTTTTGCGCGCATTGCATATCTCTTGCGCCAATATGCGCCCCGATCTGCCTCACTCCCCAGATACTCGGGCTATCTGGCGCTGTGAGATATTTAACCTCCCTTTCAGCAAATTCCTGGTATTCGAATAGTGCTTCCCTTATTTCACCTAGTGTGGCTGCATTAAACTTCACACTTTGCAGGTGAGTGCAGTTATCTTGCAAATTTCTAGCATTCGTACTTATACATACGCCTCATAGTAGCTTTAAAAGCATTCCATAACACACTGGCATCTTGCAGAGTCTTAATTTAGTTGAAAATATTCTTCTATTGCAGCGCATATCGTGGATTTGTAGAGTGGGTCTAGCAAGGCCCTGGCATTAAAGCGCCATATGAAGGGCGGAGGTGGGTAGGTCTAGAGCAAGTATTACTGGTTTGTGATTGGATAATATTTTCGGGAGTTGCGGTATTGTACTCGCACATGTGCCGGCCATTGCCAACCAGTAGTCTATGCGCGACCAACTATTGTGGATGCATGTGTGCCCTCCAGCATGTGAAGATTTTGCAAGCGCCAAATATCCACTATTCCAAATTCAGCCATGCCGTCCTGCACTGCCTGTCTGGAGTGTTCATTGTGCCAGATCTATCCTGTGCGTCATTGAGGGAGAGATTTAGACCCCAGCCCCAAAGGACTTGCCTAGGATGGAGGCCCCTCAGTTTACCCCAGGTTATGCTGAAAGTCGGGATCTTCTATGTTTGCACCATTGATGTTTACCAGTCCCACTCTGGTACCACACAGGTACCCCGTGACTAAGGTCTGCCTTGATCATCTGAGATTGTTTGGTCTACAATTGTGTCCTTTTATTAATAAATATAGTAACGCCCCTGGAATAGGATGTCAGTACGGTGTCTGCCCATTTGCTCCCCAGTGTGCATTTCGCATCTTTTGTCTGAGACTCTTGCAACAGGGCTATTTCAATGTGATGTCTGTCCAAGTATGCAAAGACCGATCTTATTATCCACAGGTTGAGCCCTCGGATGTTCCACATTGGTATACGAATTGGTGATGTTCTCCTTATTTGTCTATTCCGGAATGGAGATCAGTGGCTATGTATTTGGAATATGCTCCTGCTCGTATTTGTATTGTGTCCTGAGTGGTGATATCTAGTGCTCCCACATGCATTGTATCTCATTGTTGCAATTAGCATTGTACATTCTTCTCTTGTTCCTGAGAACCAACCCATTCCCCCCCTTCAGCATCCCAATTATACAAAAGATATACCCCTTGAAACAGAACTAACATCTCCACTTTTATGTGGATTACCCACAGGGGGCCGCCAGGTTCTCGTTTACACCCGCAATGCAGATGCAGCCGGAATGCACAGTGTATACGGATGCCATATTCAATGGAATCCTATATTCTGCATAGGTACAGCTGTGGTGTTTGCATTCGCTACCCATACATGTTGGAGTTGGTGTCAGCTGGATGACTGTCTAGTGCATGTCCTGTGTCAACTCTTATATATCGACATACCTGTCTTTGTACAATTACGCAGTGAGTGGCAGTATACTTCGGCAGTCTTTCTGCTATCGTACATTTGTATATCAATATATGGTATTCCATAGTTCTTACATGAAGGCATACACAATGTCTGATTTTTCATGCATTGTTTTTAGTGCAGTCCATCCAGTGGGCAGGGTATTCATCCTACCTTAAGAAGCTCTGGCCCGGATGGCATTTGTTCAGTATCCACATCTCACTTGGGAAGATTCCGCCTTACTGTGGTGCAGTTTGATACAGTTAACCACTTCCACCGTCCGACTGTGGAGATGGTGTGTATTCCGTAGGCTGCCATTTTTGTTATAAGTGTTTATTGAATTCAATAACAATCATACATAGTACCGATTAGTAGATAGTAGTTACTCATACATTTGTATATTATGCAGGGGTCAGCAAAGCATATACGTTAATTGATTAAATCTGTTCTCACTTCTGCACATTTCCAACTCCACCATTGGGGATATACATATGTCTCCACGATAGACATTTCATTTGGTCCATTCATGTCTTATTTATTTATTTTTTCTTTTGGGGCACCCCGGGTTATAAATACTTCCTACTCCGCTATCATGCACTTGTCTAATTCTTTTGCCCATACAGAAATGGAAGGTGGAGTTCACTCCCCCTCGCCAGTTCTTGCTTGACCAGTGTGTATCTTTATTATTGAGTCTTGTATAGCGCGTGGTTACCCTTGGGCATCCCAGCGCTCGTCCAGAGTACACACCAAACCAGCAGAGCACTAAGCAGGGAACAGATGAGTCTTTAAAAGTTTGCGAAATCGCAAGGTGCCAGTTTCGGAGCGAAGGGCATGCGGAGGGAGTTCCATAATGCTGCCACGTTGACGGAAAATCTTCTACCGCCAGTCCTGGCTTTTTTTACTTTCGCGACTTGCAAGAGATGTTGGTGGTCTGAGCGGAGGGCGCGAGAGGCCTTATAAGGTTGGACCATACTCCGCAGGATAGGGGGCCCTTTTCCCTGCAAGATTTTGTGAGCCATGCAGAGTGCTTTAAACTTCACCCTCTCTCTCACAGGGAGCCAGTGGAGCGCCTTCAACACAGGTCGGGCTGACTGCCGCCTGGGAAGGTCCGTCAAAAGCCTGGCGGCAGCATTTTGCACTTGTTGAAATTTGTTTAGAGTTGATTCTGGAGCCCCCAGAAACAGCGCATTGCTGTAGTCCAGCCGTGAAATGATGAGACCCTGGATTAGTAACCTCCTAGTGGCCATCGGGAGGAGGGGTAGGATCTTCCAGGCTGACCAGAGCAGGCCGAAACACACGCCTGCTGTCTTTTTTGCATGTGTCTTGAAGGATAGGTCCTGCTCCAGCCAAACCCCAAGCTCTTAATCTCCTGTTTTGTGGTAGGTGGCGCTCCCAGACAGCTAGGCCAGCTACTAGGGGACAAGGAGGGAGGGGAGTTCCCAGCATCATCAGTTCGGTTTTTGAACCGTTAAGTTTAAGTGCTGAGTTGCACATCCAGGTGAAAAACCCTGGCTAAACATGTGTGCAGCAGGTCGGGTTGGTTCGCCGGCTGGGGAAGCCCAACTACCAACTGGGTATCATCCGCATAGCTGATGATCTTGATACCCAGTGGCAGTACCACACTCTCCAGTGGGGCCATATAGATATTAAATGGTGTGGGGCTCAGCGATGAGCCCTGTGGCACACCACACTGGAGGGGAACCGATGTTGACTTCTCGTGGCCTTTCCAGACCTCAAACGTCCGATCTTCGAAGGACGCGAGCCATTTCAGGGCCAACCCGGAGACCCCCCACCCCCGACAGCCGCTGGGGTAACACCTGATGGTCTACGGTGTCAAATGCCGCACTAAGGTCCAGGAGGATCACTGCCACCGATCCCCCTGAATCCAAAATGCTCCTGGCATTCTCCACGACTGCCAGCAGGGCAGTGTCCGTCCCCTGGCCAGGGAGAAATCCCGTTTGGGAGTCACCCAAGAGTTGGATTCCAGAAAACCCGAAAGGTGCCTATTCACAAGTTTCTCCGCCACCTTGCTAAGGCCGGGGAGCAGGGAGATAGGCCTAAAATTAGCAAGGTCAGCGGGGTCCAGGCTGGGCTTCTTGAGGAGGGCCTTAACTACCGCTCCTTTCCAGCTGGGAGGCACAACTCCTTGGGTGAAGGATAGGTTCAAAAGGTTCGTCACTGGGCCGCCGATGGTAGAAGCTACCTGCTTCAGGTATTTCATCGGTACCAGATCTCTCGGAGACCCACTCTTCAGGGTCACCAAGACCCCAAGAGCCTCGTCCACAGTGACTGGGCCAAAGGAGTCCAGCTCTGCTGTCCTCACCCCAGGCTGAGACCCAGGGTTGCATTCGGAGGATTGCTCCTGCGCTAACCGAGGGAGGGACGCCAAGATGTTTTCTATCTTAGATTTAAAGAACGTGGCTAATTCTGAGCATTTTTCACGCGGGTTGTCATGAGTGACCGGAGGTTCGGTGGTTTGCAGAAGTTCTCTGATTACCTTAAACAACTCTTTCGAGGAATTAGAGAGTCCTATTCTCTCCTCAAAGAACTTGAATTTCGCTACCCGGATGGCGGATTTGTAGATGTTAAGTGCTGCCCGGTATTCTCTCCGGCTCACTTCGCCCCAGTCCGTCTTCCAGATCCGCTCCTGCCTCTTGCAACCCTTCCTCAAAGCTCTGAGCTCTGGCGTGTACCAGGGAGCTGAGCCCACTCTCTTACCCCTGGTGAGTAGTCTTTTCTTAGGGAGGATAGCATCGAGCGAGTTGGTCAACCAGGTGTTTAAGTTCGCAGCTGTTCAATTTCAGTAAGGTCCGTTGCTGCCCAGATGTTTAGCAGTCGCAGCTGTGGTGTGAGAACCACCTCTTTTCCCAGTGCGGTCTGAATGTAGTTTGTTGCTCCCTCCCATATATGTTCACTAGCAGGGCAAACCCAGATAGTGAAAGAAGGTGGCTGGTTGTTGGCAGCCCTTCAGACAGAGGTCATCAGGGCTTGCGCCTATTTTAGCCAAGGTGATACCTGTCCTAGGACCAGTGTAAAATCCTAAGCTGTATCAGTCAAAAGTGAAGTGTGATGGCTTCTTCCCTGGGGGACATTGGGGCCGACTGCCAATCCTAATCAATGGGTCCCAAGTCCCTCTGCCACGTCTGTTTACTAAAGGTGTCAGGCAGGTTGATACTTTTTTTTTTTTTCTTTTATTTATTTTTTTTATGTTCAAGATATGGCTTTCGAGTGTAGTGGCCTATCTAGCAATCTATCGTCTAATGGCGATGATTCTGGCATGTCTTTGAGATTTGGAAAAGCAATCTGTAAGGCATGTCGTATTTGCAGGTACCTGAATAGTTCCCCTTGAGCCATTTGGTAGTGTCCTGGAGTTCTTCAAAACCAAGGATAGAACCCTTTTTAACCGAATCTCCTACCACTGAAATTACAATCATGTCCCATTTGTCGAACCCTGGTTGACATAGCATGCTTAGTTTTTGGGCGTACCACAATGGCGTTGCTTTGGTTTGTGGCAGCCAGCCCAGTCAAGAGTTCACTTGGTGCCAAATCCCTAGTGTGTGTGTGTGAGGTGGGTCCAAAATATCTTAGTTTCCTGGTTTTTGAATACAAGGTTCCTAGATAACCCGAGTGGTCTGTTTATTTGTCCAGAGCATAGGCTTGATCGTTAGGGAGGTGATACATCCAATGGTTTACCGCTACAGTTGTGAGGCTCAATAGTAAAGCTTAAGGTCTGGTAATGCTATGCCCCCGTCATACCAACTTTTCGCTAGCTTTTTCATTGCCACCCTAGGGGCCTTACCATACCACAGAAGCATATGGTCTTCACTTTCCACTGTTGTGAAATATGCATCTGGGACACGGTTTGGGCAGTTCTGAAGAATATATAAAAAGCACGGAAGGGCCAGCATCTTGAAGAGGGCAGCGTGGCCCACTAGGGACCAGTGCAGGGATCGCCAGTGCTTTAAATCTGTTTGTAGCCTGGCTAGCGGGGGCACTAAATTATGGTTGTGAAAGAGCCAGATCTGATGTTATAAATATTACTAAATACCGGAACCCCTCTCTAGCCACTTCTTTCGTAAAGTTCACTGGAAGATGAGGGATCTACCCCCCCCCCTCCCCCTGAACTAACCGAACTGATTCTCTCCAATTGATTGCATACCCAGAATATTTTCAGAAACTTGTGAACGTTTAAAACAGCATGTAGGGGGAGGCAAGGTACAATAGTATGTCGTCGCATACAAGGATATTCAGTCTTCCTGATCCTCTGCCCATTACAGCCACCTTACCATTACGTCACGATGTATCCACGCGGCGAGAGGTTCTAATGAGGGAAATATCAGTGGAGACAAAGGACATCCCTGTTGGGTACCTCTCTGTAGTGTGAACGCATGGGATGTGTAGTTGACTCTCACTTGCCCCTGTATATCGGTATACAACAGTTTCACCCAACCCAGAAACTTGGGGCCAAGTCCCACCCGGCTTAGAACCTCAAATAGGTATGGATATTCTATAGAATTGAATGCCATGAAGGCATCAAACTACTGCACCACTGCATCTTCCAGGAATTCTCTGCGCGCCAGCACGTTATGGAGTGCTGTATTTCTCCCTGGCATAAAGCCAGATTGATCAGGGAGGACTAGGGCGGAAATAACCAACGAGCCGTATGGCTAGGACTTTTGCTAGGATTTTGGCCTCTACGTTAATCAGCGAGATGAGGCTTGTACGAGCCACTACTGTCCCCAGGCTTACGGATAACTACTATGGTAGCCAGACACTGGTCTTTAGGCAGCTGTTCCTTCTCGTAGCTTTCATTGTACATACCTCGCAGGTGTGGGGCTATTTGAGAGGCCGTCTTTCAGAAACTCTATGGGAGTGCCATTCGGGCCCCATCACCTTTCCCAAGTTGATTTGACCAATGGCCCTTTGAATCTCTTTATCCGTTAGGTCATCAAGGGTGTCTCTATCCGATTTAGAAAGTGTTGGTAAGCCTTTGAGAGGAGTTGACTAGAGTCTTCTGTGTATTTGGTAGAGGGGGAGTATATCTTTAAGTGATCTGCAAATGCCTCTATGTCCCTGGGGTGGGTAAGTGTCTCGCCACTTGGGCAGTGTTAACCTGGGCACCCATCTTGTTCCCTGTTCTCGCTTCTCCAGCCATGCTGGGGTTTTGCCGGCCTGGTCACCCAAGTCGTACAGTCTGTGTTGAATACCGTGGTGTTTGGCCATCATGTGTGCTCTAGTTTTAATTCTGTACTCTTTAAGTGCCAAGCGATGTTCATCCAATGGGCTATTCGCGTGGTCTGACTCCAGTTGTTCTTCCACCTGAACTAATAATCGGAGCTTCTTCAGAATATACCCAGTTTTTAGGAACCAGGCTTGCCCCTCCATAACCACTTTATATGCCTCCCATATGGTTTGCGCGAATCCGAGCCCAGATATTCTTTGAAGTAGTTACCGGTTTGTGTTATCACTATCCGTATCAGCCTGTCACTATCACCCCGATATGGCATAGCTCACCTTGATATACCTCGTCACAGTAGAACACTGAGTACCCTGCTGCTGTTACCTAGGTAGTATGGACCCCACAGCACCCCTTTTTTTAGAGATGCTAGCCGCACAGAAGACGCACCCGCGCGTCACTAGTTGCATGCATCTGGCACTTGGGCACAGATTGTGCACACGTGATTTTGAGCTTATTCTACAGTACCATATATAACTGATATGTCACTGGGCTCTTTTTGTGTTTTGTTGTGTTTTGTTCTTTTCTTCCCCCCCCTCTTTTTGTCTCCTTTAGGTTTGGATTAAGGACATCAGTATAAAAACTGGTCCTTAGACTACAATTGTCGCTAATCTTATTTAGGATATATTAAGGAATACAGGTTGTTTCTTCCTGATTCCCGTTCTCTATTTTTTCACCTGGTCCTGATGAAGCGCTCTGGGATCCTCTAGGGACCTAATTATAGCGCGAAACATGTCGACCCCCTTTTAAATCTGCACTTCACTACACACCACACGGGTTGAGGGAAGTGGGAATCTATTTGGTCTTGTTTCCCCTCTCCTAACGGCACTATCGTGCATCTCCATCCCCGTGGATTTTTATCCTGGATCAGGGGTCCCACTAATAAAGTTGTTAGGGCCTCCTGACCCATTTTAATCTACACTCACTAGCACTTCCTTCCCACACACCCTCATTCACAACTGCGGCAACTCCTAAAAGATCTCCGCCAGAGAGCCCCTCGGGGCCCGTGAGGGACTGCAGCGCCACCCCCACGAGGAGCAATCTTGCCCGATGATGATGCTATACACTCGAAAGGGTGTGTGAGGGCACCACGTACCAAATAAAGGAGTACCTCTTCCTCCGAGCACACTCACCTATCCTAGGAGACATCCCCTCCTCTTTTTACAGCACATAACTGTTGGCTGTATCTCCCTTTTCTTATAGGAACAAACCATCCATTGTGATTTTGTACTGATTTTGGGAGCATTGGTTCAGGACCTCTTTCTAACAAGCTCCTCGTCCCCCCCCCTCTTTTGTGATCAATAAAGCCAGATTGATCAGGGAGGACTAGGGCGGAAATAACCAACGAGCCGTATGGCTAGGACTTTTGCTAGGATTTTGGCCTCTACGTTAATCAGCGAGATGAGGCTTGTACGAGCCACTACTGTCCCCAGGCTTACGGATAACTATGGTAGCCAGACACTGGTCTTTAGGCAGCTGTCTCTTCTCGTAGCTTTCATTGTACATACCTCGCAGGTGTGGGGCTATTTGAGAGGCCGTCTTTCAGAAACTCTATGGGAGTGCCATTCGGGCCCCATCACCTTTCCCAAGTTGATTTGACCAATGGCCCTTTGAATCTCTTTATCCGTTAGGTCATCAAGGGTGTCTCTTTCTGATTTAGAAAGTGTTGGTAATCCTTTGAGGAGTTGACTAGTCTTCTGTGTATTTGGTAGAGGGGGAGTATATCTTTAAGTGATCTGCAAATGCCTCTGCTATGTCCCTGGGGTGGGTAAGTGTCTCGCCACTTGGGCAGTGTTAACCTGGGCACCCATCTTGTTCCCTGTTCTCGCTTCTCCAGCCATGCTGGGGTTTTGCCGGCCTGGTCACCCAAGTCGTACAGTCTGTGTTGAATACCGTGGTGTTTGGCCATCATGTGTGCTCTAGTTTTAATTCTGTACTCTTTGTGCCAAGCGATGTTCATCCAATGGGCTATTCGCGTGGTCTGACTCCAGTTGTTCTTCCACCTGAACTAATAATCGGAGCTTCTTCAGAATATACCCAGTTTTTAGGAACCAGGCTTGCCCCTCCATAACCACTTTATATGCCTCCCATATGGTTTGCGCGAATCCGAGCCCAGATATTCTTTGAAGTAGTTACCGGTTTGTGTGCATAATTCCTCTCATGTCAGGAATTTTCAGCTGCCATGGGTTGAGGACAATCATGGTGCGTGGCTGTCATTCCCAGTGCATGAATTCGATCCTGACCGTGGAGTGATCCGAAATGCCTCTTGGCAGGGCTTTGGGGTGCCTAAAGTTACCTAATGAGGCTGTATGTGCTAGAAAATAATCGATTTGAGAAACTTCTGTGTGTTGGAGAAATATGTGTATTGTGTGCCAGTCTGTTGAAGTGCTTGCCCCACATCGGTCAGCCCCCATCGCTGTGGTGAATTCTGCCATGAGTCCTTTTGATATCGCTCCCGGCCGCTGTGGGTGTCAATTGTATCATCCATTGTCATATTAGTCACCTCCCAGGATTAAGGTACCCACGGGGAGATCGGTCAGTATGTTACCAAGGTCTACCAGGGCTTCCTTACCCAATGCTGGCGGCAGGTATTGTGAAATCACGTTAAACGCCCTCCCCTCCCACTGGGCCTCTTAAACAGCAAATCGTCCCCCAGGGTCTTCCCACACACAGTGTACGATAAGGTACTTTTAACCAGGATACCCATTCCCCTGGAGCCTGGTGTAGTCTGCGTGTAGTAACAGTTTGTACCCCCATATAGTATTGGCTTTACTTTTATGCCTGACCAAGTGCATCTCTTGCAGTAGTACGAGATCCAGAGATTGTCTCTTCAAGTACTGTTGGACAATTACCTTTTTGATTTTATCCCCCATCCTGTTCACATTTCAGGTTAGAACAGAGTGACCGATCTTTCATCCACCATCTTGTGCCATGGTGAAAATCATAATACAGTAGATCAATGATAATGGACAAGTTGCATTTGATACTAGCTGAACCAGAGTAACTCTGTTTCCCCGGCTGCTAAAACCGGCTAGAACATTGGTACATTGCAATATATAATTCACATTGCAAGTCTACCAAACATTGAAAAAATGAACACCCCTTCCCTCCTGGCCTCCTCCCACCCCCTCCCTGCCTGTGGATTTTAAACTACCCACTCCCCACCTAGGGAGAGAGCCCCCCCGAAATACTGAAAAAGCGCAGGCTCAGTCAGCCCCAATCCACACTAGTTGCACGTTACATCTTGCCTGTTGCGGTCTATCCATTGTCCATACTAGTAAAGTGCCCTGTGAGTATCTCCCTAAGTGGGGTGTGATTAAAACAAGACTTGCATACAAATGTGGTTGCTTGGGGATTTGATTGTTGCATAATTTAAGTCTCGCCACTTCTGCGATACTTGCACTTTCGTAGAACTACCAGCGGTCATTCTTCATCCCCAAGGTCTATGTGGGCTCCGTCTCCTACATGGCAGCGGAGTCACCTACAGATGGATCATCCAAGTTCCCCTTCTGCAACCTGGGTCCACCATTGCGATCCCTTTTTTGGCCCCCCCCACCCTGCGCCACCAGTCCCATGCTTCCGGCTATGTGAAGAACCACGTCCTGCCGTCAGACTCCACTCTGAGCTTCGCCGGAAAGAGCATGGCGTATTTCACTTCCTGGTCCTGGAGCTCTTTTTCACTGCCTGAAAGCTGCGTCGCTGGGCTTGTGAAATCTTTGGCTGTGAAATCAGGAAAGAATGTGACTTCGATGTTATCAATCCTTAGAGGCGGGCTGGATCTTGCCATCTGCAGTATGATAGCCCTGTCCCAATAATTAAAGACACAAGCGATTGGGGGGGGGGGGGGCAGGTTTCGGCCTGCCTCCTGGTACCCTATGTGCCCTATCGAAGTTCTGTGACCGGGTTTAGGGTTGTAGATGCGTGGTTCTCAATTAGTCTACATACAGGTCGGCTGCTGGCCCCTCGGCCTGCTCCGAAATGCCTAATATACATATGTTGCGACGGGCCCGTCCTTCCTATTCAAGTTGTTGCCATTCGCTCCTGTCTCTGCTGTAGTTCAGCCACCTACGTTTGGAGCTGGGAAGTGTCGGTCTGCAGCACTGTCGTGACAATTTTAAGTTCCTTCACCCTTTCGTCCATTTTACAAAAGTCTGCTCAGAGATACCGCTACGTTAACTGAGTCCAGAGAGGTGCAGTCCGCTTATGGCTGCCATGACATTGTGGAGCGTTGGTTCTGACTCAGGTTTGGGGGCATTTTGCGCTTCTGTTTTGTCCATTTGGTGCACTTCTCGGTCATCCCGTTTTATTCCAGACTAATTTGGCAAGTTTATTTTGCAACCCCTGCCGGTTGCCATGTTTGCGCCTTGAAGTTTTGCGAACAATTAGTAAAGTCAGGGACAGCCTCGGTAATTCCCGCCGCCTCCCCAGCGAGTCGAGCAATCTCGCTGTTGACCTGTCTGGTTTCCCTAGGGTCCCTCCTCTCCGGCTCCTAGTGTTCAGGTCTCCTGTCCGTCTACGAGCACTCGCTGTGTCTGGGTACTCTGTGACGGTGTGGGCTCAACAAGCCACACCCCTATCGCCTAATCTTCCCATAGTTCTCTGGTTAGGCGGGTTGGTGCCGTCTATCTCTTCTGCAACTATAGCTGCGCACTGTCCAGGGCTGTTTCCAGGTGCCCGTCACTGTCTTTCAGTTGGTTTCTGGCACCTCTGGCCAGAATGGGAGGGGGGGGGGGGGAAACCCCTCGCGCTGCTCAATGTGTCACTTCAGGTGGTGGTGTTCCCGCACATCCTTTAACCCCACTCATGTCCTCTATCCTCTGTTTTATTTTGGCAACCTCTGGGACACCCTCTGTCTCAGGGATCCCAACATCAGCTGTTGACTGTCTCTGCTAGTGTACTCGTGCAGCCCAGGTCTCGCCAGGATTCTGCAGCCCAGGTCGCGCCAGGATTCACCACCCCTCGCTCTGAAGCCACAGTAAACGATTGAGTACATGTGGGAGGGGGGTTTAACTCAATAGGGCTGCTTGTGGCTCACGGCCTCAGCTAAGTTGTTGATTGCTCACCTCCTGTGGTGCCGGGGCCAGGTCTCTCTTCCGGTCTGCACATGGAGACGAGGGGCCAGGGGGGGGTGCAGCTTCTGGACATTCTTGCCAGCAGCTGCTAGTTGTTGCTGCTGCCCCCGGGTCGCTCCGATCCTCCCCTCCGCTGTCCCCCGCTCCACAAATATTTCCTTTCCGGCAGGGCCCGGTCGAGGCATAGCAGGTCTTCAGAGCCGGGGCCTCAATTTGTGGTCTCTGCCCCGGGACGTCCACCCCGTTACCTCCGGTCAGCCGCAGCTGTATCCTGGACCCCGCTTGTCTCTTCCGCTGGGTCAGCCGCCTTCTCTGACCCTCACCCTAGTCCGCAGCTTGTCTCGATGGGGCTTCGGTGTGCAGGCGCCACTGGAATCCAAATGCCGCCATAGCATGTCTGGGTGCCGCCATGTTGGTGCCTCCATCCTAGTCTGTTCGGCTCACTCCGGCATGTCGTATAGGGCTCTTTTCACCGTCACTTCGCCAGCATTGGGTCGCCCAAGTCGTGCAGCCCTCGGAGCGAGTTTACAGCTCCCCATGGCACAGGATTGTTCAGGATAGTCGGCGGGGGTACGGGAGCTCTTAGCTAACGGCCATGCTTGTCGGCTGCTAGCCACGCCCCGTAGGCTTCCTTTTGGGTGACATTTGTTTAATGAAATCATGAACGGCTTTTGGTGTGGTAGTATTCTTGATTGTCCCTCGTAGGTGACACGCAGTCGTGCGGGATAGAGCATCGCATTTTCCGCGCCCATGTCCTTGAGTTTTTTTTTTTCACTGATGCAAATTCCTTGCATGCTGTTTGCATCGTTAGCGTGAAGTCTGGCTAAAAGGAGACATTGCAGTTGTGGTATGTAATCTGTTTTTCTTGTGCAAGGCGCAAAATCGTGATTCGATCCCTATAATTAAATACTCAGGATATAATTGGCCGTGGCGGAGCGCCTGGTGGTGGTTTTGGCGCTAAAGATTGATGTGTACGTTTAATAATGTAGTGGGGGGAAAAAACTATCTGCTCCGAAGATCTCATGTAACATGTCTTAAACGTTTCTAAGCACCCAGTGTTTGCACTTTCCGGAATTCCCATTATTCGTATGTTCCGGCGAGATCTCTTCTAAATCTTCTTTTTTTTTTTTTTAATGCTTTCCAGTAGCTTTTGCATCGCATTGCATTTTTTGGCCGTGGTGCCAGATTAGTATTCAACTGCTGATATGCACACTTCCGTTGCATCTAAGCCTCTTGCCTTGTTTATCTAATTTTGCAGCTAAATTGTCCACTCGTATTTTGATCGTGTCAATTTTGTAGTTGACAGCTTGCATGCTTTGTTGTATGGCGTGCAGTGCTGCTTCCATGTTTGATTTTTTTTTGCGTATTCTGTATCCTGCGCAGTATCTGAGTGTGCTGAGGCCGTCCTGGGCATGCGGCGTGCGTCGGATGTTATTTTGGGCTGGTGTTTGGCTGTTTAATGAGAGTATCGCAGTATTTGTTTGTTGGACGGTCACTTTGTTGTTGAGCCCCTGGGTGCTGTGCCGCGTTGTTGCTGAGTGCAGTAGTGGCGCGCTTGCTGTATCAATGCAGGCGGTCGTGTCGCAGTGCATGGCGTATTCAGGCCAAGTGCGCCCTATTGTGTTCTCAGTGGTAGTTTGAGGCACCTCCGCGTGGCAATGTTTCTTGTGGATTGAGAGCCACGTTCTCCTATTCAGTTACTGCAGCGTGTTTCCTACCTTTTGTATGTGCACCACGGTTCCTCCCAGATCTTGTTTCACAATCGTCTCTTTGCTTCTGGCTATCTATCCACCATGGGGAATTTCTGCACAGTTTTGGCAGCGGGGGGCAGGAAGTCGGCACCACAGCCAATGCCCGCCTTTGTAGGTGGTGTTGATATGGAAGTCCTACACAATGGAGGTATGACACATCGCTTGGGAGGGAGGGGTGGAGGGGGGAAGCAGGCCACTGACAAGATTATTGTGTGTAAAAGGCCGCTTTATTGGAAACAGGTGCACATTACAAATTAAAATCCTTGGCCGAAACGCCTTCCAAAACTAGGCCTCACTAAATATAACATGCCTACCCCCGCCCCCTCCCCTAAATACCTTCGAGCCCGCCCCCGCCCGTACATTACAACATTACAACAATATAAAAACATTATAAAACATTATAAAACATTATAAAACATTACACTCCTGTATAACCCCCCAACAATCTCTAAATCCAAACCTTCTGTTAACCAAAACTCCCCTGCCTGCCCCTTTTCAGCTATCGGCCCCCAAACTGTGTAACCGAACTAAACTTACCAAACTAACCTTTTCCTGTCGATAACCCCAACTCAACCACAATAACTCCACCAACTTCCGGTAAAACTGACCAGAATTCACCATAACCCCCGCCACCCAGAAAGAGGGGGGGCGGTGCAACTACCCTCCCCTCTTTCTGCCCCCCAACAAAAAAGGCTTTAAACACAACGAGCCTGATTCTGCCCCCTCAAGCACCGAGACAAGACCTCCCTGAGCTCCAACAAGTAAAGATCCATGCCCAAACTCGACAAATGGACCCCATCTCCCCGAAAAAACTCCACCGCCTCAAAGCGGATATCTTTGTGGGTGACTCTCCCGAAGCCCAAATCTCGACAAAACCGGGAGATCTCCAAATTCACTTTCCTCCGAGACCTATCAACCGCCCTGGGCTTCAAAGCCCCTCTCCACACCCTCCGCGGGACCAATTCTGTCCAGAGAACATGACAACCCGACCAATGCTCTTTCAACAACGCCAAGTCTCTTTTCATGGCTCGCAACAATACCACCCCTTTCACACTACAAAGATCATTCTCCCCCAAGTGAATTAAGAGAATATCTGGGCATTGACCCTTCACCATGGCTTTATTCAGACAGGGGATCAGCTCCCTCCAAAGCATCCCCCCCTTTCCCTTCCATACCAATCGAAAAAGGCTGCCATTGAAACCCAAACTCTCCCCAAAATAACTTTTGCACGCCTGAACGTGCGCCCACTTGACGAAGGAATGCCCCACAATCCACACCGTCAACTCCCTCGTGTGTGGCCCGGCCACCGAACCTGAAATGAAAAACAAATATGAGACTCACACCAAAACAGTTGACGCAGGCGCCGAAGGAGGATCCTCCCGCACATATTTGTGAAAGCAGGAAGAGGACCAACGCCCCAAGCGCATTATATCGCCCTGCGACCAACCCCGGTTATGCGCCTCAGTCGCTGCCCCAATCCTGAAAGAATGTGTCCCAAACTGAGCTCCATCCAACCCCAACTGCTGCAACCCTTTACGCAGGACCATACGCAGCTGATAGTCAGAGACGCGCGCCCCGTCCATGTGCTGAAAAACTAACTCGCCCCCATCCCCCCCTGAGAGCGTCCTCCATTGCCAGGCCAAGCGCAGCGGACATGTGCAACTAGGGGATCCTGCTTCCAACCAAACCCCTTTACCAACCCCCTTCTGATCTGTTTTGGAACTGGCCAACCAAACGTGTACACCTGTGTCTGATAGGAAAACATCCTGCCAACAAACACCCCGCTTCACCTTGGTCCCCAGGAGCTCCGAAACCCTGAAAGCTCCAAAAAACATGAAAACCATAAGGGTAGAAAACAATGCAACTTCAAACTCATCAGTGCAAACTGCAGGCAACACAGCCAGCAAACGAGCCAGTGTCTGCCAGGAAATCGGCAAACGGGACACCCCAGTACCGCCCCGTTCCCTCGCCCACCCCTCAAGCATCCTGCGACCTATTTCCCCAACAGACGGGGCATAACCCCAAAAAAGCTTACCCATGAAAGCAACCCCAGCCAGCTTCCCCGCAATAGTGACTCGTGACAGACCCTTCTCAATGAGGTCAAGGATAAAATGAACCACATCCTCCGAACTGCGCCCCGGCTCTTCCCTCCTACTAGCACCTGAAGCCAAATTCCTTCCATGCCAATGTGTACGCCGTACGCGTGGAAACCGACAAGGAACCTACCACCAGTTGAAACACCCTGCGTTGCCGACCGACCAGAGGTGCTCCGGCATCGGGGTCGGTGTCCTGTCCGCCTCCTTGGCCAGCCCATGGAATCTCCCCCACTGTGAACGAGACAAAGCATCCGCGATGTCATTGTCCACGCCCGGTACGTGCAAAGCCCTGAATGAAATGTCATAGCGCAAACAGCCCAGCACAAACACCTTTATTAATTTCAAAATCTGCTCATCCCTGGCCGATTGTCTATTGACTATTTGCACCACCGCCATGTTATCCACATGGAAAAGCACCCTCTTGTGTTCCAGCTCTTTGCCCCAAATGGTCAAAGCCACCACAAGTGGGAAAAGTTCCAAAAAGGCAATGCTCCGCCCACCATTCTTCCACTCCTGAGGCCACTGCTCTGCACACCAATGCCCCTGCCAGTAAATGCCAAAACCTTCACTGCCCGCTGCATCTGAAAACAGCTGCACATCCCACTGTACATCCTCGTCCCTGGCCAAAGGCACCCCGTTAAATGAGTGCAAGAAAAAGGACCACATCCGCAGATCCTCCTTCACCCCTGCCGACAGGCGCACATGATGATGAGGCAAGTGCTGGCCTGCTAAAGCCCAGCCCAGGCGCCGACAAAGTCCGCCCCGCCCGAACCACCCTACAAGCAAAGTTCAGATGGCCTAGCAACACCTGTATTTCCTTCACCGTCACCTTCGGTCGAGCCAACATCTCGTCCAGCAAAACCAACATTTTGGATTTCTTATCCGCGGGCAACCGAGCCTGCATCGCAACTGAGTAAAGTTCAATGCCCAGAAATGAAATGACAGTATCCGGCCCCATTGTTTTCTCCGGAGCTAAAGGCACCCCTAACTCCTCCATAAGCTCCTGAAACGACTCCAGCGCACGCCGGCACTCCGAAGAACCCACAAAAAAGAAATCATCCAAATAATGTGTGACCCAGCTGTGACCAGTGCGATGCGTGAAAAAACACTGCAAAAAAGTGCTGAAGAGCTCAAAAAGGGCACATGACACCGAGCAGCCCATAGGTAGCGCCTTATCCACATACCATTCACCCTCAAATTGTATGCCCAACAAAGGCCAGTCGTCCGGATGAACCGGGAGCAGCCGGAAAGCCGACTTAATATCGCACTTTGCCATCCCTGCAGCTGCGCCCGCGGCCACAACCAGTGACATGGCGACGTCAACTGAGGAGTATGACACCGAAGCAGCGTCTTCATCGATAAAATCATTGACTGACGACCCTTCAGGCCATGACAAATGCTGAATCAGCCGAAACTGCCCCTCTTTCTTGGGCACCACACCAATAGGGGAAATGATCAAATTAGGAACTGGCCACTCTCCAAACGGGCCTGCCATCCTCCCCTCACGCACTTCCTTACGCAATTTTTCCCGCACCACCAGCTTGTGTTCTGCTGCGGATTTCAAATGATCCGCCCACCTTCTCTGCCGGGGCCCGTGGTACCCCAAATGAAAACCCCACCTGAAACCATCCAAAAGAGTTCGCTTTGCCACCAAGTCCCCGTAGCCATCCAAGGCAGCCTGTAGCCGAGCCAATTTAATTGGAGTAGGAGCCCTTTGGCCCAGGACCCTGTGCACCCCTGCCCCCTCGCCCACCCTGTGACTGCTGCGCGCTGCCAGACAACCCTGCACCTGCTTGCTGCCCTCCTGATGGCCTAACTCCCCAGCAGTTGACGAGGGGGTGCCGCTTGCCGCACTTAGAACACTCGTGTTTGTATTTACAATACTCTCGCGTGCACAGGCCCTTGTTGAAATCCCAACAAGCCCCGACCCCAGACTGTGATGCGGCTGAGCCTCCCACCCCACCCCGGGTGGGCTTTCCCTGAAAGGGCCGATAAACTAACGGCAGACCACTAGCCGTAAAAATCGTCTTACCCCCTGGGGCGGCCCCCATAGTATGTTGCCACAGGTCATTATCCAACTCGCCCCATTTAGCTTCAGCATCCCAAGCCATACGGGCTCGAAATTCCTCGTCATACTGAGCCCAAGCATAACCCGTCCCAGTGATTTGAGCCTTTCGAATAACGTCCATATACTTAAATATGGCTACGCAGCGCTCGGGGAAACTTTTCGCAGTAAACACTAGCATAAATTAAGAACGCCGCCGTCCAATTCTCGATCGTCAGCGGCACCTTAGGGCGTTTGTCCAACTCGTACTCCTCCTCTTTAGAACCCTCCTTAGACCTCACCTCCCTGTGTAACAGTTTCAGAATCTCAACATATTCACCCTTCCAAATACGCTCTTTTGTCGCCAGCATTAAATGCGCACCCAGGGGCTTAGTCACCCCCATATAGGGGAGCTTCTTGATCTTTAGTTCCTTGCTCTGCGGCTTTTCCTTACCATCACCCGCCTCCGCCTTAGACCCACTCTCCACCTTGGCCCCCGACAATGCTCCCTCCGTCCCCGTACCAACTCCCGTGTCCTTCACATACTTGCCTCTATATAATCTCCCCTCTGACAGACCCCCACCCCCGTCCTCCCCAGACCCCACAGACACCATAATAGGTTTGGCCTGTGTTTTTGCGCTCTCACCTGGCTCTAAAGAGGGTGTGCGGACCGACTCCGACCGCCTCATTCCCCGTGCAGAAGAATCCCTTGGAGGATGCGCCCTTGCTGACGGGCCGTGCTCTCCTGTAGGCTTCACCACCAATGACTGTGCGATAGGTGCCACACCCGGAACCTGCAACAGACTTTGAGAAACATGAGAAATTCCCCCCCCCTCGGAGCCCCGAATCTCCCCTTCCTCGGGGCTGTCCTCATCATAATCCAGGAGTATTGGCTCATCCACCATCAACTCCTCTGGAGCAAAATCCACCACACGGGCCTTACCGGACCCTGAATGAGCACTACCGGCCTCCGCGGCCTTAAAACCATCCTGCGGGGGAGCCGACTGTACACGCCGGTCCTCCCCTCTACTCCGCCTAACACAACTGTCCATCCTCTCAGAAAATTCCATCCACCTTGACCGGCGTGACGTTGGGGCCAGCGAGGCCGCGCCGGACCTTCGTGAGCTGGCCGCGACGGGATCCCCCGCCGGTACGGAATGTGCCGCGCAAGGCCTCATCCTCCCTTCTCCTCGGCGATAATGGGCCGCACCTCGCCCTACCGAGTCTGCTGCTCTGCTACTTGACCTATCCTGGAAAGAAAAAGTTTGGACTGGTGTGCCAGGAGCAATAAAACCACTAGCTGCCCGCGATCCAAAACCACGCAAAAAACCCGCACTCGACACCCCACTAACCGACGCACTCACTCGTCCCACTCCCACACGCTGCGGCGCCACCCTCTCCTCCTCATCCTCACTCCATTCCAGCCTAGCGTGACCCAACGCCGACGCCGCAACCTCGCCATAACCTCTCCCCATAGACAGCGACCTAACCGGCCTAGAACGGGCACGACCGCTCGCCCCATACACCGCCCTCGACCCGCTGCCACCTCCCGTTACCGACCCCCGGGCACCTGACCACCCCCCCGCTCCCTCCCCACCAAGACCCCGTACACCTTCTGCCCAGGAGGGAAAAATATCCAGGCCCTCGCTCGCCACACCCCCCCAATTGCCTCCCCGACCCCAACAAACCAACCTTCATCCCCACACTCCCCTTCCCCAGCCCCCCCAACAAACTCCTCACCTACGGCCTGCCAGCCCGCCCCTCCCTGGACCTCTAGCTGCTCTAAACTCCCCCGCTCCAAAAACCCCTGCTCCCCCTGCCACCTCAAATCCTGCGCTGAACACCACCCCTCCACCTGCGCCCATTCCCCTTCTCCCAGCGAGCTCGCCCCCACCGAAAAACCCGCGCCCCCCGCAGAAGAAGCCGGGGAAAACAACAAGGGGCTATCAGGCTCTGACCCCCCACTCGCCTGTTGCACCCTCCCCAACCCGCCCAACTCATGCGACTTCACCAACCCCAGCCCTCCTGACACTGAATCCCTTGACAACCTCACCCCTGCCTCATAGCACCTAGCACTTCTACCAACCTCACAGCCCTTTCCCCCTTCACCCCCCCCCGCTCGCTCCGCCTCAGGGAAACCCCCACGCTCCTCACCCAGGACAGGGAACAAAACCTCCGCCCCCTCCGCACTCCGCGCGCGTCCCCCCTCCCTCGCGCTCAATACCTCACCCTTCGGCGCAGACGACGCGCGTCTTTTCAGCCCGCGCCCGCCCCCGCGCTTAGCTCCCACCACGGGGGAGAGAGAAACGCTCGCTGGCACCACAGATAGGCCTGCCCCACCCGCCGACACACCCCCCGCCGCACCCGACCCACATGGCGAGGCGACACGAGCGGGGGCCGCCTTACGTAGACGCGGGCGGCCCCGCTCACTCACCGTCATTTGCTTCACCCGCTTCGGCGATGAGCACGCCGCCACCGCAGCCGCCACTCCGGCAGAGGCCTGACGCGTAGGGCGCGACGGCCCCGCCACCTCGCCCACGACCAAATCCATGCGGCCTGCTTCGGACAGCAACCGGAGGGCCTCAAGAACCCGGTAATCTTGCGACGCCATCAAATTGAAAACTGGCAATACCGGCAGACAATACACCCTGACTAACAGTACTCTAGCAATCCAACAAAAAACACGACACTATCCTAGCTCCCGGCCACCAGGTCACCAAACCTAAAATGGTGGCCGGGGGCGGGCGCCCAAGGTATTTATACCTGAGCAACATTCCGTTACTTTTGGGCTCTAATTGGGCTGCATTTGGGCTACATTTTCCCTACCAGCAAGCCCAAGTTCAAAACGACCGCGCAGGGCCAGCAAACCCCTCCCTCCACACGCCCCCTCCCAAACTGCCCGGGGGTGGGGACTCCCTGCGGTCGCCTTCCCCCCCCAAGCCCCCCATAGCACCGCACTGCCACCATGTGTCCAGGATGCAGCACCCGCCTCTACACATGTTGCGTTCACGATGTGCGTTGGGTTTTGTGTACCATCACTCGCTGTCACTAAGAGCTATTGCCCATCACGTACCATATAATGTCGCGGTGGTTAGAAAAGTTACAAAATATTAATGTTGCTGCTGCGTTCCGCTGCCATTTTCTTTCACCAACTGCATCTCGTGCTGCACACTGATCAGCACGACAACAGTGGCGTTTACGATTTGCGCTTCACACCTGCAGACTAACAGGGTGCCATGCATCTCATTCTTTTTTGATACACAGCAGATAGGAGCACTGAATTGTGGTTGAATTCTATGGATTTCCTCACTAATTCAGTGCTCAGTGGGGTCCGCATCTTGAATAGAGCACTGGTCTCGAGTGCGCTGGTTTGAAATGCATTTTCCTGTCCACTTTAGTTTTAAGTGTCCTCTGCTTACGTATTCTGGTAGAGCCGGTAATTGGATTTGCAATTTTGTTTGGCATATTTTTGGGTGCCGTCTGCGCTCTTTCTCGACGGATAATTATTTCGGCCAGCGGAGCCGCACTAATGCGCAGCCATCTCGCAGTGCGCCCCCGTGTCATATAAATTATTACACTTAAAGTGCTAACTTTTGAATGGGTGCACATAGAAATGCCATGTTTAGACTAGTATGATTAAAAAAAATCATACAATGGTAGTCTTTGTGTTTTGTCAACTATAAAAATGCCAATTTAAAAAGCATCTTCCTGCCCTAGCCATTTTTGTGCCTTTGCCAGTGTCCTGGGTCACATTACTGATGGCTCTGCTGCTGGTTTGTGCAGTCTTGTGAGCAAGGGGACTGGGTGTAGGTAGGGTTGGCCAGTGAACTCTGATCTGCTGGCAGAGTTCAGAGTTTTTGTCGCTCCACTTGGAGCGCATAGATCAGCAAATCTCCGCCGGTAGAGTTCACTGGCACACGCTCACTTTTTTTTCGTGCAGGATTGTATAATCTGACAATTTGATTTGTACATTGCTTATTTTCCTCTGGTCTGAGAGGAGCTCTACTGAATCATAGTGGGAGTGAGTTGCTACCCCTCCCCCCCCTCCCCCCCCCTGGCAGTTGCCCAGGGGTGACAGAGCACCTCAACAGTATGGAGAGCTATCCTGGCCAGTCAGCTGGAGCAAGCAGTGTGAGTCTGGGAATGGTTACAACCTTACAGCCTTGAAGGAGCTTCCAGAGGTTGGTGTGATTGTAGGGCGAGGGGGGGGGTGGGCACAGGGTTTACAATCTCACTTGCTTGGTGTGACCAGTAACTGCTAATGCTGCAGCAACGCAGTAACTTCAGAGCACTTCCAGATTAGGTACTTCTAAGTGATAAGGGAATATATGTGCGAGGAAAGGTTGATGGGTTTAAAGAACTACTGCATTCAAATAAAATGCTCTATCGGTTGACTAATGATATAGCACAATTGTGCGCTCTACTTGTAGGGGTGCATTATAATCACGAGTAGTTAGCATCTATTTATAATCTTTTATCGTGTTAACATTTGGTTATTTGAACATCTAATGTAATATCTAAAGCGAAGAGATGGCGAGATTTCCGTACAGCGTGGAGATATTAACATAGTGATCGTAAACTTTTTGAAGCTTTAATGTTTTGATTTTATAAGTGACAAATTTACTGTGCACGTTAAAATCAATACATTACAGTGATGATGATCATGTATATGTTTGATTAATGAAGTTCCACACTGATTCTTATGTTAACTGACTTTGTAAGCCTCGTGTGTATTTCTCCCTGGCTCTCCAGACTAGCTGTTCGTAGTGTTTGTGTATGCAGAATCTTTTCTTATGTTTTTGTTGCAGGTGGAGAACTTTCTTTGTTAGTTAAAATAACGCTTTTGTTTTAGGAGTTGGACTTGGGGAGGAGAAGCTACATTTGAACAAGTGGTGCTGATAATGTAGGATGGTGTTCTTTCTCATGGTGAAGGCCTGGTTATCCAGGTTTGAGCCAGTGCTTGGGAGCATCGCAACCGCCTGGAAAGTTACCTACGAGGAGGGGTCTAGCTGGATGGGGACGGTCGTTTGATGTGACGATGGGCGTGTCCTATGATTTTTGGTGTTTGGGTTGGGGATAGAGCCCAGCGGACATCTGATGTGGCTGGAGAGGAAGGAGCATCTTAGAATGAGCTCTGTAGCTTTATGCTACTTAACCCATTCAACATGAGTGTACTTCTTAGGAAGTTGTCACACGCGGACACCTTTTTCCTGAACTTGCCTAGGACATTTTAAGTATGGATGGCACGCTAGTGATAGTGTAGGGACAGACTAATGCTTTTTACTTAAGAGTTTCCAATGACTCTCAATGTAGACAGTTATATTCTGCATCCTGATTCTAGAACTGGTCATACTTTGTATGCTTCAGACTAAACTTTACACAGAGGTTTGGCTTTGTATTAGTTCCAATGTATTTCTACACCCTCATCATGAGGTGTTTGCATGTCCAGTTCTTGTCTTTGTAATAAACTGACTAAACTGAGAATCGGGAGTCGGTGACCCTTCAAAGTCATGGTTAATTGAATTTTGCGATATGATTGGCAAATAATTTTGCTCCCCTCTATTTTTAAGCAGGAACCAACGATCCATTGACCAAGGGTTAGAGTAAATCTAGAATGTGGAACCTGGCCCCATCAGTTGGTAGCAGAGGATGGTTTCCTCTTGAGTGTGGGGAGAATCTATAATGATTTACACCCAGAGAAAGGAAGAGCCCAGTGGTCGCGGACGGCGGGCTTTGGCAGAGACTGGAGATTGAGGGTGCAGCAAGAACAGCGATGAACGGTGGAGTGACTGACAAGGGATGTTATGTTTTAGATTCCGGGAATGGCTTGACTGTGTGATGTCATGCGGAGTTGGGATGAGTCGATTAAATGTAATTTCCGGCCGTATGCGTGTGGTCCATTAGTTTTGGTTTGGTTTTGATGACTGGCTCAAGTAGCCTAAGATCCCGGGATATATTTGTGGTGTAGAAAACAGATTGGTTGTAATTGTCTGACCATTGGTTTGTTGGGAAGTCTGGAAGAGCTTTCGACCTGCCTGAGACAAAGAACTTTGTGTAAGTGGATTTGCTAGTGGTGTGTAGCAAGCCTTGTGTGCAGAGGTGAACTACAGTGATTTGTGTGCCCACTGCAGGTCAAGGGTCACGGTGCATGAATGTTCTTGAGTGATTGAATTCTATCGATCTTGAAGACTGGCAGACAATTACTTGCTTATGTGACTGGTCATTTGGATGGCAGAAGGTTACACATTCACACTCACAATCATAGAAACAAGTAAAGTGAGATTGTGAAGGAGGGTGAACCGCTGTGAGGGGGGGGGGGTAGAGTGACATATGAGTGTCCCATGCTGTGATAGGTTAGGTGTAATGCCGCGCTGGGATTGGTTGGTTGTCATCAGGAACTGAAAGGAAATTAGTTGTAAAAATTGGTTTAGTCATGCAATGCTGTAGAGTATTACGAGATGTTTGTAGGGGGGATAGAGGAGTGGTAACTCGAGTGGGTGAGTAAGCACTGCCCAAGGATATCCCAGCACATTACATGGCAACGAATGTAGGTCTCCATACCATAGTTTGTCTTAAATTTGCATAAGATTACTGAAAATTAGGGAGATTTGGGCTTTACACTTTCTGGTTCATTTCGATTGGAAGTAATAGATCAGTTGAGGGGTGATGTCTTCATTACGACCCTTGTCTAGACCAACACCGTTTGAGGCATCAAACGCTTGGATGCAAGCAGCACAGGCAAAGAGCAGGGAAAATGTCAGGGAAGGATTAAAAACGGAGGCATACTAAGGTGCGTGATGGGATGCACAGTTTAAGAGTAGACCCCATTGAGGGAGAAGGATTATACCCAATGTTAGTGAAGGAAGGAGTTGCTCGGAATAGGAATGGAGTTGATGGGGACACTGAACTTTCTAGATAGACTGTTAGCAGAGCATCCTCCGCCATACAATCCAAATTTAGAAGAGGGATGATGGGAATTGGCAAATGCAGTGAGCATGGAAAGTATGGTAGTACGACCGGCGGACCTTAGTGTGAGTAGTGGGGAAGGTTTCGACAAGGACAGAGGGCATAGGTATGTCGGCACCAGGAAATACCAGAGTGGAGTCAACGTTGCTATGTGATTACCGGAAGAGGTTATGGTACCGGTCACCATTGAACCTGTAGTGTCAGTGTATGACCCAAGTCTAGGGGAAAGCAGCAGTCGACCACAGTCTGGATTGGGAGAAAGGGTCAACGTGGGAGTCAATGTGACAGTGAACATAAATGGTCAATTTTTGGTGCCTGTGGAAGCAAGTACTCCATTACCAGCAACCGCAGACCCTTCAAGGGTGCTTGTGGGGTCTAGTACAGTACGATCAGCGTCATTGGCATTCACATTCAGACTTGAGGATGTAGGAAGCTCTAGTTAGAGGGCCCATGGGAAGGATACCAGAAGCAGGTGCAGATCAGGGAGATCTGAATGTGTTCCAGACTACAGTAGCAGGAAATTGTCAGAAGAATCAAAGTGCAAGAGAATAGAGTAGCGTGTCAAGTCTGGGAACAATCAAGGCTACAGTGAAGGCAAAATTGTTAGATGAAGTGAGTCTGAAAGCAGAAACAGACTAGATAATCACTGTAAGTCTGCCTTTAGAAAGGATAGAACTCTTTGAGCAGGTCAAGCTGCTGTTTGTGGCAAAGGATATCACTCGGAAGGCAAGGACGGCACATGAGAAATTTACAGAATTGTCACAGAAGCATGATGTTGATTAATCCAAAACAAAAATGTTGCATAGGCTGAATTATAGTGATCAGGAATTGGAAGATGAAAGTCATAGACTTAAACTCTCATTCAAGAATTGGTTGTAGGGATGCGCACATGGAGCATTCTTGAGAAGTGGAAAGAAAGATGGTCAAAGATGGTCCAAGGGATAGGAGATATGCTACCTCCAGGAGGGAGGGACAAAAGAAGCAAAAGCTTACCCATTGCGAAAAGTACCGAGCGGAGGGTATGTGCATGTGCCTTAGAGCAGAGGTGATTTGGCATCATTTACAAACCACGTTCCTCAGCTGAGGGAGTAAACTGCTGAATGGTATAAACAAGGTGATCGATTTTTGAAAATCTCAAAGGTGTTGCAGATTGGTTTGACATTGTGGTACCTAGTGATCTGCTTGTAAAATATTGCTGTTGACTGGCTGTCTGTCAAACCAGATAGTCCCAATAACACATGGTCCTTCCCATTTGGTCATGAAAAAGTTTGAGCAGGTAATCACATGGTTACAGTCTAAGATCTCACCACAAAATATTGACTGGGTTAAGATGGATCGAAGCACCCAAGGAGTCAGTAGATAATTATTACTAAAGGCTCTTGCAGGCCTTTCAGTAGTACAGTGGGTTGGATACTCTGGATTCCAAGGACATGGGACAGTTTGTTTCCAAGTTTGTGTTAGGACTGGGACCAGAAATTAGCTTCATGATCTAACAGCATTTGATCTGCTGGCAGAACAAATCCGTGGATGAGATCCTGCAGAATGCCAGATACTGTAGTGACAAAGTGGACTCTAAGCATAGGTAGATGAAGGATAAATTGATGCTGGTCCAGATAATGCAGATAGGGTAGAACAAGAACAGACAAGTGGAGGAACTTTGGATCTAAAGCAGGGAAATAATCATGGAGTGACCCAGAATGCATCAACTAATCTTAGGACAGGGAAGAGGAAGAGTAATAGATCCCAAGACAAAGTCTGTACCCTAAGAAAATCACTGCATGACATTGTCAAAAAATCAGGCGATGGAAGCTCGAGTGTCAATTGAATCCAGCAAATCAGTTCCAAGATGAGGAGATAGAACAGGTTCCTGTGGTGAATACTGTAACTAGACCCAGATCTGTTAACGGAGGGGGTCCGAGTCAGCAAGTGCAGGTACCCCAACCTCTCAGAATTTCACAGGGAAATTGAGTGTACCAATGATGCCCTTTATCAAAACTCTAGATGATTTTGATCCAGACCCGTTACAATGACAGTGCCTGAGGGGGGGGGGTGAAGACTCTACCTTTGGAGGTAGACCAGAGGACTGTATGTGGAGGCAGATGTGAATGGTCATCCTATTACATTCTTGATTGATACTGGTGCTACCCATTCTACTGTGAGGTCCACAGTAGTCCCAAATTTACCCCTCTCTGGACAATTGATCCTAGTTGTAGGAGTTGCTAATAAAAGAATGACGAATCCATTGACCGACAAGATACCTGTAAGAATAGGAACATTACAGGATTGGCACCAGTTTGTGGTGTGATTTGAGTCCAGTCTGATAGGTTGCAATCTTCTGTGGAAGCTGAATTGTACCATCTATTGCAAGTCTTAAGGAGTGGAGTTGTGGACCAATGATGCTGACATTACATTTAATCTAGCGAATCAGAATATCTGTGTAGAGTTGTTCCCTGTGTTAATGGTGGATGAACTGCCGTATGATTCGAGGGACTCTGTTTCTCCAGTGGTGTGAGACTTCATGGGAGAAGAGATGGGACTGATTCGAGGAGTTAAGCCAATTAAGATACAGATCAAGCAGAGTGCTGAGTTTCCAAGAACTCCTCAGTAAATCTGACCCTGGAAACAGTGAGAGGAATTACACCTGTGATTGAGTCAATTTTGAGCAGGGTATTCTGAAGGAAATCCTGGGGAGCCCGTGCAATTCACCCCTAATGAGACTGTAGAAGCAGTGGGAAATACAGTATCATGCAGGACCTGCGATAGGGCAACACGATTGTAGTTCCATGTTACTTATTTTATTTAAGCAACTTGTAAAGCGTGCAAATACCCCTAAGGTGTCTCAGCGCTGAGGACTAAGAGGAAAAAGAGAGCCAGAGGCGGGTGACTTATTGGTTGAAGAGCCAGGTTTTTACTTGTTTACTGAAGGCTAGCAGGGTGGGGCTAGTCTTAATATGGAGGGGGGAGTGTGTTCCATAGTCTGGTAGTAGCAACACTGAATCTTCTGTTGCCCCATGAGGCTTTCTTGGTTTGAGGGACAATCAGCAGGTTAGCTGCTGATGAGCACAAGGGTATACTAGGCATGTAGGAGCGGAGAGCTTTCTTCAGGAACGCAGATCCTGTGTTGTGGATTGCCTTGTATGCGATGCATAGCGCTTTGAATTTGGTTCTACTTATGGGTAGCCAGTGGAGCTGTCGCACCACGTTGGATATTGGTTTAAACTTGGGGGTGCCTGACAGAATCCTGGCGGCTGCATTCTGCACCAGTTGCAGTTTATTTAGGACCCTTTCCTGGGCATTGATAAGCAGACCATTACAATAGCCAACCTTCGACATAACCAGTGTGCTGGTGAGAGTTCTACCGGCAGTGGTAGGGAGAACAAGTTGGAGGCTTTTTTTGTATCATTCTGAGGCCATAGAAGGACAAGGAAAACAGTGTTGGCGTGGTGTATGAATGACAGCTTATCGTCGAACATAGCACCCAGGTTTCTAACCTTTGTGACAGGGGACGGAGGTGATCCCAGCTTGGAAAGCCACCATGTAGGGGACCAGCAAGGGGAGAGATTACCAAAGATCATCACCTCCGTCTTGTCTGAGTTTAATTTGAGGCAGTTGTTTGCCATCCATGCACTGATGGCCAACATTCCATCTTGAAAATTTGCAGCAATTGCCACTCCGTCATTGTGTACCGCTAGCACCAGTTGCGTATCATCGGCGTACGATGTTAAACCCATACCGTGGGATTTGATGATTCTTTGTTGTCCTGTGGTACCGAATCCATCTGTGATTTTATTCCAAATTCCTTGTGAAGTTGAATTGTTAGAATAACCATGTCTTCGCTGTATTGTTTATATACTGTTCTGCATAAGTTAGCATTCGCTGCACCATTTTGTTAGGCCGCCATTTTGAGTCCTGATCGAAACTAATTTTCTCTGCCTCTGCGAGAAGCCGCTGGTAATTTGTTTTCTCCAAGGTTGGGCCTTGCTGCCCTGATGAATACATTGTTCTTACTGACACATACCTTTCCCACTAGATAGAGGCCTGCTCCCACTAGTCCAGTGATGGGCACAGGCAGAACGACCTTGGCATAGACAGTGTGTGTGCCTGGTCTCAAGCTCAAAACTTATCCTTCTGTACCTCCGTTGTGTAGCTGCCTCCATCTGGAAATTTCCAGTCTGGGCGTGCCTTCATTGGTTCTGAATCGTACATAATGTATCACCATGTTTTCTGATGTCAGTCCCTCTGCAGCAATCCCCAGAGACTGGGCAGATTGGGCTCCGCTCCAGTTTAACTGAATAAATACTTTGTATTCTCTACTGTCTGACCAGCTCTTCGTTTGTATAGAAGGCTGAGAGGTGGTTGCGAGTGACCCTGGTGGCGCTAATCGGGTCACTTCCTTCAGTATGGTTCCCTGTGATTGATCTATTTCAGGCGTTCTTCTCGATACCCTTACACGAGGAAAGCCAATTTTTTAGTTGCTTTCTGGATGGAAAATCGTATGTTAACATGGTGTCGTATCCAACAAGGGTATACTGAGAGTTCATTGATCTTTAATCTGATCATGAAGAATCGAGTCTAGTACTGCTGCAAAGTTCTGTTCTTGTGCAGAATATTGATGACCTCTTGTTTGCCTCGGAGATGGAGGAGGCTTGTAGGGTTGATACTGTTCCTCTGTTAAACCACCTGGCAGACAACTGTAGCAAGGTGTCCCTAAGCAAACTCCAGTACTGTTTGCCTGAAGTCCAGCATTTGGATCAGCGCATTGAGAGAGGCAAGAGGAAGGTGTCAGCTGTCCGCATTGAGGCGATCATGAAAATGAATGCGCCTACCACGCAAAAGGAAGTCAGGATCTTCTTGGGAACGATTAGTTACTGTTGCCAGTAGATTCCCAACTTTTCATTGAAAGTAAAACCTTTGCACAGGTTGACACACAAGTATGTGAGTGGCCCAGTACCAAAGGATAATGACTGACTGGTTGCCTTCTTGGAGCTGAGAGAGAGCCTGTGTTGCCTTAGGCTCTAGGAATGCCTGATTACAACAAAGCATTTTTTATATTCTTTTGTGAGAGGGAGGGTTGTGCACTGTCCGTATTCACCCAGACACATATGGGGGGTGTCTGCAGACCAGTCACCTATTTCTCAGCTACATTAGATCCTGTAGCTTCAGGGTTGCCCGGATGTCTCCGATCCGTTGCTGCAACTGGTGTCCGCATTGAAAGATGTGAAAGCATTGTGATGGGTCATCCTCTTCGTTTGTTCCACTTTCAGTTGAGCTCCTGATGACGAGAACCAAAACACAGCACTTGACTAATAAACAGCTCACACCCTATGAGCAGGTTATTCTTGCCCCGGAGAACGTTCCCTTGTTAAATGCCTATTCCAAATGTCAAAGGGGAAGATTGTGAGGACCATGATTGTTTGAATGTGATTGAACTTTGCACCTGTAATGAATGTGCTTTTTCCCCCAAAAAGGACACACCCAAACCCTGCACTCCAAAATGGAGGCAAATATACCGCTGCAGCTGTAAAGAATACACTTTCAGCAGCACTCCCTAAAGATGAGGAAAAGATGCAGCACTCCCTTTAGGCAAGGCAAGAAAACAAATCCAGGTGCATTTGAAATAACACAGAAGTTTATTAATGCAATATTTTAGAAAGGTAGGCCGAATATATCGGTAAATGCAGATTCCCATAAATCAAGTGACTTAACCCCTTCAGCGCTGCGCGGATTCCCCCGCGGTGCTGAAGGGTTCTAGCGCGGGCGTGGTCATGACGGAACGGTTCCGTCATGAGCACAGCTCAACCGATGCTCATGACGGAACCGTTCCGTCATGAGCATCGAAGGGGTTAAATGAACAATTGGAATAAAATGCAATATATACAAGTAGCAAAGAATAGAAAATATATATATATACAATATGGTTAGGAACACCTCACCGATCGAATTTGCATCATCCTTGCCAACTCAAGCTGGGGAAACCCTTCAACAGCCCAGGCAGGAGAGTTCGATCAGGACCCAAATTCCGTCACGTCCACTGCAATCAGTCTATTCTGTGGTGAACTCCGTCTGACCCCAAAGGCTCCCAGCTTTAATACCATTACTCAATGTGAGGCGAATCTTCTAGAAAACCTTGCTGCCTTCTCATTAGAAAAAACTGAGCTGGCTGTACCGGTCTGCGTCAAGGCCAAGACGGAGGCTGGCTGAGCTCCCGTGTTTTGACTCCGAGGCAGAGCTGTACATTCCACAGTATGCTACCCACATAACCTATTCCAGTTCACTCTGGTCGGTGAAGTGTGAAAAACAAGTAAGGAGCAGAAACATGCCCTCCCCACTTTGCAGCTACCTGCGAGCACAGAAAATGGTGTCAGTTATGCAAAACGGAGTCCATGGTCAATACATTATTCTTCTCAATCATTACATTCCATCCTTTGACTCCTGTTGGACCTGTCAGCCCTAGGGTGGTCTCCCCTTCTATTTTTGATCGTGCCTCATTTTTTCCACCCTCATTTTTATGTTGGACTTGGGTCTCCGGGCGCCTTTTCATTGCCAATCAGTGTTAAGGTGCAGGTGCTCCCTTCTCCCAAGATGGCTGCCACAGGCCCCTGCTACTGCAGAGTTGTCTTCATTAGTAGCGCCCTAGCTGCCAGGAGCTGGCTGGGACCCCACAACAATGTTGCGACACCAGCCCGCCTTTTTTGTCCCATAGGTAGAATGGGGAAGCTCCTGGAATGTGCTGGAACCTTCTAGAAGGGAGGTGTGGCTTTTACTTTTGCCGCCTTGGATAGAGGTCCCCTGACCTAGGGATACTTAACAGAGGGAGGGAACTTTTTCTAGTTAGTTGGCCAGTGGGGTAAAGCAGAGCTGGAGAATCCGCGCAGGAGTTTTAGGCGGTAGGGCCTAGCCAGGGACTTATGCCTCTGAGACTGACAGGATTTAGGTGCTGCCTCTTAAGTGAGTGAGGGATCCTGCAAAGCCCACTGATCTTGCCCAGCAGTAGGAGGACCCAGGGAGCCTCTGCCCAGCCTGACTAGGAAGGACCTAGTCGCCAACTCAATCCCTACCCCTCAGGAACAGAACCCCCCAAGGGCACCAGAGACATCTGCGCCATCAGGACTTCAGGTCACCCCTGAATGCTGAGACCTCATGTCACGACTGCATGCTGAACCTGAATGCTGAACCTGAATGCTGAGACCTCATGTCACGACTGCATGCTGAACCTGAATGCTGAGACTTCAGGTCGAACCTGAACACTGAAACTTTACGCTAAAGCTGATTGCGGAACGGCTGGGGATCAACCAGGTACTAGCGCTGAGACCCCTGCGCTCCCTGACCTGCGATCCCCGGCATCAATCCCCGTTGAGCGCGGAGCTCTCCTGCTTAATTTGACCCCCCTCCCCCCCCCCCCTTTGTGTGCAGGGACCAGAGCGCGCTCACCACCGCGGCCCGGAAGCCTGAAGTGTGCATCATCACAGCGTGGCCCGCGGAGAAGCCCAGGGCCCTGTCGCTGCTGTGGCAGTTGGATGCGGAGGTGTGTAAGGACGTGGCCGGCCCAGTCACGGAAGGATCTACTGCGGAGTCTGGAGCTGGGTCGGACGCCTCCAGACGTCAAGATCAAGGTAAGCCGGGAGGCTTGGGACGGACCCGGTGCGCCCCCTACAGACCGGGAGCGGCACCGCACCCTGACACTCGGATCCCCCCTCCGTGGGAGTTCCCCCCGTTCACCCAAGACTTTGACACCCCGCCGAGGGATTGCCCCTCTCCTCCGAGACTGTTGAACAGCGTTGTGCCCCACGAACTGCACAGAAGTACTTGAAGCTTGATTAGTACGAGTAGCGCTATGTTCGCAGGCTTTGCTCTGAAGTGTTCAATGCTTAATTATTACGAGTAACGCTGTGTTGGTAGGCTTTGCTCTGAAGTGTTCAATGCTCAATTATTACGAGTAACGCTGTGCTGGTAGGCTTTGCTCTGAAGTGTTCAAGGCTTAATTATTACGAGTAACGCTGTGCTGGTAGGCTTTGCTCTGAAGTGTTCAAGGCTCAATTATTACGAGTAACGCTGTGCTGGTAGGCTTTGCTCTGAAGTGTTTGATGCCCAATTAGTACGAGTAACGCTATGTTCGCAGGCTCTGCTCACAAGGATTCACGGCGCAATTATCACGAGTAGTGCTGGGTTCGTGAGCACGGTTCAAGAGTGTACAAGGCCTGACTGGTGCGAGTGGCGCGGTAACCGCCCACTTAGGCCCTAAGAGTACCAGGAGTGCGGGAAGCCCGCGAAGTCGGTCCTGAGCCCCTACTAGACCCCAGGTGTGGCGCTACAATTCCCCGTCCATACAACGGATGTCAAGGTCTACGAGTGTGGCCTAGGGCCCCAGGGGGAATTGCGGGTGAATAGAGCGCTGAGGTCACCAGGTACTGCCTACAGCACCGTTGTGTATGATTGGTGCAACAGATGCTAACCTATGTGGAGAAGGCTATTTACCTCTAATGAATTGCATTTACATATAATGAACTGTATTTACGCCTATCTGCTTAGATAAACTTGAGTTGTTTGCATAAACCCTGCAGTGTGGCGTCCCTTATTGTGTGCGTTCCCTGCTTCAGAGGATGTGTGTGTTGTATGGTCGCTTTACACATAAGCCTCTGGGTGCCCAACCGCTTGAGTCACGTTACCCCCTTAGGGCTTGGTGACCCCAGGTCTTACATTGTTGGCGAGCGGTGGGATTAGGACCTGTGACCATACAGCACCCTTCCGTGAAGCGGAGGGTGCCACAATTAAACACCTATTGTATTTAAGCTCTGCAACTGTTATTGCTGCACTGATTACATTCCACTGTCCAGACTGAGGGTGTAAAATCCTGGTTAGCTGGTAACTGTCACCCATATCCTAGAGTTTTCTTCCTTAGTATCTAGGTCCCCACCGGTCATGGTGGAGTTCCGGTTAGCTGACCTCGAGGGGTACACTGTAAGGCAACTGAGAATTCGGGCAGGGGATGGGGGTGCCTGGGGTGCGGAGGGCCAAAGGACCTGAACTCCGTACCGCCTTAAGGGCATGGGTAGAGGCCCACCCAGAGGGGAGAGAGGATGAGGGACAGGAGGCGCCAGATGCACCTCAGGAGGAGAGCGCCCAGGAAGTACTAGACATACTAAATGTAGATGTGTCTGAAAATGTGCCCCCAGGGAGACGTTCTGGGGCCAGTAGTAGGACCGGGTCTAGCAGGAGCGCATCTCCAGAGGAGTATGAGGACACTAGGAAGGAGGAGAGGCAGTTAAAGTGGGAGCTAGCGAAATTGGAACATGAGAGAGAAAGGGAAAACAAGAGATGGGCAATGGAAGAAAAGAAGCTGGCGCACAAGCTTCAGCTGAAGGAGTTGGAGCTGCTCGCCCTCCAGTTAAAAGCGTCCAATAAGGACAATGGTGGCAGCGTACCAAGAGAGTCCCATGAGTCAATTTTATTTACCCAAAGAAGTCATTGCCAGCTACACAGTAGGGGATGATATTGCCAAGTGGTTGGAAGCATACGAGGTGGCCTTGACCGCCCATGGGGTTCCCGAGAGCAATTGGGGAGGGGGCCTGTATCGCTATATACCTCCCAATGTCAGGGACACCCTGTTATACTTAACCAAGGCGGATCAGGTCAGGTATGCCCCGATGAAAGAGGCCTTACTCAAGAAATTTGGTCTCAACCCCGAGAGGTACAGGCAGAAGTTCCGTGGCAGCCATAAGCTGTCCACACAGACTTGGGTGGATTCTTTTGACTGTGCCCGTAAGGCACTAGATGGTTGGGTGCGTGGCAGCGAGGTGCAGGACTACCAAGCGGTGTACAATCTTTTTTTACGGGAGCACCTCTTGGATAAGTGCTTTCCGGAGCAGCGCCAACATCTGATGGACCGCAAGTTAACGGATCCCCGTGAGCTTGCGGAGGAGGCAGACATTTGGATGAGCACCCGGGTGTCTCACAAGAGCCCCGGGGGAGATGGCTCGAAAGGCGGACAGGGTTTCCCCCAGAAGAAAGAGGGGGGAGATAAAAAGGAGTTCTCAAAAGGCCCCCAAAATAAGTTTGGGAAAGGAGTAGGAACCCCACCCCATCCAATTCCACAAAACCCACTTACCCGGACAGGAGTCAGCAGCCAAGGATTGTGAGGTGCTACAAATGTGGGGAGATTGGACACTACAAAGGAGATCCCTAGTGTCGCAAGCGACCCTCAGCCCCACCGGGCGGGAAGAGCCCCGGGGTATGTAGTGTAGCGCTTGGGGTGGAGCTGCCCTTAGATAGGGAAGGGGATTGGACAGGCCTGACCCTGGTTTCACTCGGGGATAGAGAGGTGGTCCCCGTAGTGTTCCTGCCCCCGAACTCTGCTAAATATCAGCAGAGGGTGAAAGTTAACGGGGAGGAGGTGGAGGCTCTGAGGGACACAGGTGCCAGCATGACCACCGTAGTGAGGCGGCTGGTGTCCCCAGACCAAGAAGTCCCCGAGGAGTTCCATCCGGCTGTATTGGCTGACGGCAGTGTGAGTCACTATCCAGTGGCTCGTGTTCCATTTGAGTGGGGAGGAGTCAAAGGCCTACTGAGAGTTGCGGTGAGCCCTGCCTTGCCTGTGGGGTGCTTGCTAGGGAACGACCTGGAGCCCACCAAATGGAGAGATGTAGAGTTTCGAGCTCATACCGAGATGCTGGGATTACCAGGGTGGACTTGCGCAGCCACGCGGTCCATGGCTGCCCGGCATGGAACTCAACCGGGTTGTGGAAAGAAGAAGGTGATAGAGGACACGCCCCGTGAGATGGATGGGGAGGCCGCAGAGGTGCCCCCAGAGTCCGCAGAGGTGGATGTTGTTCCCGTGGGGGACTTGCTGACCCTTGCCGACTGGCATGTGGAAGGAGGGCCTACCCGGGATGAATTTTGTCAGGCACAAAGGGCGTGCCCCACGCTTGAAGGCATGCGGTGACAGGCCGAAGCCCAAGAGGCCAGTCAGGAGGCGGGCGGATATCATGTGTATTGGGAGGATGGTCTCCTGTACAGTGAACCTAAGGTGCCGTTACATGGATCTTCGAGGGCCATAGTGATCCCCCAATGTTACCGGGCCTTCCTGCTGGAGTTAGCGCACGAGATACCCTTAGCCGGACATCTGGGTCAGGACAAAACCTTTGCACGGTTGGTCCCACATTTTTATTGGCCCAGGATGAGGATCGCCTCAGACACCTTTTGTAAGACCTGTAAGTCTTGTCAGGCAAGTGGCAAGACTGGGACTAAATTGAAGGTCCCTTTGGAACCGATCCCGGTGGTCGGGACTCCTTTTGAGAGGGTTGGAATAGACATTGTTGGGCCATTGGACCCTCCGACCTCAGCGGGACACCGGTTCATTCTGGTCTTGGTGGACCACGCCACTTGGTACCCAGAGGCTATTCCTCTGAGGACCATCACTGCACCGGTGGTGGTGCGGGCACTGTTGGGGATTTTTACCCGAGTGGGATTCCCCAAGGTTGTGGTGTCGGACAGGGGCACGAATTTCATGTCGGCCTATATGCAGGCCATGTTGAAGGAGTGGGGAGTGACCTACCGGTTCTCTACTCCTTACCACCCCCAGACTAACTGGCTCGTAGAGCGCTTCAACAAAACCTTGAAGGGAATGATCCGGAGCCTGCCAGAGGGCTTGAGGTGTAAATGGGACGTCCTCCTCCCCTGCTTTTTCTCCTACCGGAAGGTACCGCAGAAGGGAGTCGGGTTCAGCCCGTTTGAGTTGCTCTATGGCCATCCCGTTAGGGGTCCCCTCAGTTTAGTGAAGGAGGGGTGGGAGAACACTTCGCAGAAGCTTTCCCGTGACATTGTCAGCTACATGCTGGCGTTCCGCAGCCAGATGGCCAAGCTGTGGAAGGCGGCCTCAGAGAACCTAGAGGCTAGCCAGACCGTTATGAAGGAGTGGTATGACCGCAACGCTCGGACGGTCGAGTTGGACGTTGGACAGAAGGTGTGGGTCATGGAACCTGGGGAGCTTTGCGCTCTCCAGGACTGGTGGACTGGTCCGTATGACATTGTGGAGCGACGAGGCCAGACCACATACGTAGTGGATCTAAAGACCCCCCGACAGCCCCTGAGGGTATTCCACGTCAACCGCCTGAAGCCGCACCATGAGCGATCAGAGCTTGCGCTCCTTATGGTGACCGATGGGAGCGAAGAGGAAGAGAGTGAAGCTCTTCCTGACCTTCTAGCGGTACAGGAGAAGGATGGCTCGGTAGGTGTAGTCCTTTCCCCATCCTTGACCCAAGAGCAACAGAGGGACTGCCGCCATGTCCTGGGACAGTTCGCCTCGTTCTCCCTCACGCCTGGAATCACTCATCTGTGTACCCATGATGTGGACACGGGACAGCCCCCCGGTGAAGAATAAGTCTTACCGGCTCTCTGACCGAGTGAAGGAAAGCATCCAGCGTGAGGTAGCCAAGATGTTGGAGCTGGGGGTGATAGAACCTTCCAGCAGCCCGTGGGCTAGTCCGGTGGTGTTGGTGCCGAAAGCGGCCCCACCGGGTACCACACCGGAACTTCGGTTTTGTGTGGACTACAGGGGATTGAACTCTGTCACGAAGACAGATGCTCAGCCCATCCCACGAGCAGACGAGCTGGTGGACCGGCTGGGAGCAGCCCGGTACCTCAGCACCATTGATCTAACATCCGGATATTGGCAGATTGCCATGGCCGATGGAGCAAGGGAGAAGACTGCATTCTCCACCCCCGAGGGCCACAACAGTTCCGAGTGATGCCCTTTGGGCTCAAAAATGCTCCGGCCACATTCCAGCGGTTAGTGAATCAGGTACTATCTGGTCTGGAGTCCTTCTCAGAGGCATACCTGGATGACATAGCTGTCTTCAGCAGCACCTGGGAGGACCATCTGCAGCACCTCCAGGAGGTATTGCAGGCGCTGCAACGCGCTGGCCTAACCATTAAAGCCAGCAAGTGCCAGATTGGACAGGGATCTGTCGTGTACCTGGGACACCTGGTGGGCAGAGGTAAGGTGCAACCCCTCCGGGCCAAAATAGAAACCATCTTGGCTTGGGAGCCCCCAAGACCCAAACAGAGGTCCGAGATTTCCTCGGCCTCACTGCGTATTACTGCCGGTTCGTCAAGGGATATGGTACCATCGTAACCCCCTTGACAGAATTAACCTCGAAGAAGCAGCCTCGCAAGGTCATATGGACAGCTGCTTGCCAGGAGGCATTTGACACGCTGAAACATGCGATGTGTACCGCTCCAGTACTCGCAAGCCCAGATTTCAGTAAGGAATTCATTGTACAGACAGACGCCTCCGAGCATGGCATAGGTGCGGTGCTCTCGCAACTCAACACCGAGGGCCAAGATCAACCTGTGGCCTTCATCTCCAGAAGACTCCTCCCTCGAACGGCGATGGAGCACCATTGAGAGAGAAGCCTTTGCGGTGGTCTGGGCTCTGAAGAAGTTGAGGCCATATCTCTTTGGAACTTACTTCCTAATTCAGACTGACCACCGCCCACTTCGCTGGCTCATGCAGATGAGGCGAAAACCCCAAGTTGTTGAGGTGGTCCATTTCCCTACAGGGGATGGACTTTCGGGTGGAACATCGGCCCGGAGTTGACCACGCCAATGCTGACGGTCTCTCCAGGTTTTTCCGCCTTAGCGATGAGAACTCCCTAGAGGTTGGGTAGCTCTCCCCTCTTTCGGCTGGGGGGACGCGTGTTGGACCTGTCAGCCCTAGGGTAGTCTTCCCCTCTATTTTTGATCGTGCCTCATTTTTTCCACCCTCATTTTTATGTTGGACTTGGGTCTCCGGGCGCCTTTTCATTGCCAATCAGTGTTAAGGTGCAGGTGCTCCCTTCTCCCAAGATGGCTGCCACAGGCCCCTGCTACTGCAGAGTGGTCTTCATTAGTAGCGCCCTAGCTGCCAGGAGCTGGCTGGGACCCCACAACAATGTTGCGACACCAGCCCGCCTTTTTTGTCCCATAGGTAGAATGGGGAAGCTCCTGGAATGTGCTGGAACCTTCTAGAAGGGAGGTGTGGTTTTTACTTTTGCCGCCTTGGATAGAGGTCACCTGACCTAGGGATACTTAACAGAGGGAGGGAACTTTTTCTAGTTAGTTGGCCAGTGGGGTAAAGCAGAGCTGGAGAATCCACGCAGGAGTTTTAGGCGGTAGGGCCTAGCCAGGGACTTATGCCACTGAGAGTGACAGGATTTAGGTGCTGCTTCTTAAGTGAGTGAGGGATCCTGTAAAGCCCACTGATCTTGGCCAGCAGTAGGAGGACCCAGGGAGCCTCTGCCCAGCCTGACTAGGAAGGACCTAGTCGCCAACTCAATCCCTACCCCCAGGAACAGAACCCCTAAGGGCGCCAGACACATCTGCGCCATCAGGACTTCAGGTCACCCCTGAATGCTGAAACTGAATGCTGAGACCTCATGTCACGACTGCATGCTGAACCTGAATGCTGAACCTGAATGCTGAGACCTCATGTCACGACTGCATGCTGAACCTGAATGCTGAGACTTCAGGTCGAACCTGAACACTGAAATTTTACGCTAAAGCTGATTGCGGAATGGCTGGGGATCAACCAGGTACTAGCGCGGAGACCCCTGTGCTCCCTGACCTGGCCTGGGATCCCCGGCATCAATCCCCGTTGAGTGCGGAGCTCTCCCTCTTAATTTGACCCCCCCCCCTTTGTGTGCGGAGACCAGAGCACGCTCACCGCGAGTAGCGCTATGTTCGCAGGCTTTGCTCTGAAGTGTTCAATGCTCAATTATTACGAGTAACGCTGTGTTGGTAGGCATTGCTCTGAAGTGTTTGATGCCCAATTAGTACGAGTAACGCTATGTTCGCAGGCTTTGCTCACAAGGATTCACGGCGCAATTATCAAGAGTAGCGCTGGGTTCGTGAGCACAGTTCAAGAGTGTACAAGGAGCTTGACCAAGATGGCCGCGTGAGCTTTGAGCTCCCGAGACCCTCGTGCCCTCCGTCGTCTATCCTGTAAATAATCCTGTTTGTATGCATGGCATCGTGTAGATGACTTGTCAGGGAGGCGATCGATGCCACCCGAGGTCGAATCGCCCACCGGGAACCGGAGTTATGCATGGCGGAAGATTGAGGCCCATCTCCGAAGGATGCCAGGGGCTCGAGTTGGCAGGATGCCCGACCTCTAATTGAACAACAGCGGCCAGGCGAGGTGTGATCTGCCGGACGGAGGTCCCTATCCTTTCACTTTCACTTTCTTGCCCTTTGTCTGCCCAGCCCAGGGAGTGCTCGCGTCTGCTTTATTATCATTTGGACGCTCTGCATGCCACACTGGCGACCCATCGTAAGACTGAGCACTCCTGCTCTCTCTCGCTGAGAGAGGGCAGTCCTGTTTGACCCGACCTGCTCGAGCCCACCATCTCGGGCAAAGCAGAGGTGGATCGGCCGAAGCCCAAGGCCACCAGGCGGGGAGCCTACACTCAAGCCAATAACATGGACTGCTATGCCCAGCAGAAGGGGTCACCGGGTGCACCGAGCCAGTCCCCGGATACACAGAAGACTGCTTCACCCTTGGCCCCGGAGCTCTCACTGCAGGATGTCATGGGTGCACTTGACGGGCTGCAGACTTCGATTGGGAGACAGTTTGATGCCCTGGCGCACAAAGTGGATACCATCTTGGTGGATGTTAATCTGATCCGCGCGGATTTGGGCAAAACAAATGAACGGGTCAAATCCCTGGACATCAAGACCACGGGCCTCGCCGATGATGTCTCGGACCTGCAGACCGAGGTCCGTAAGTTGCGGACCGAGCATGATCTCGCAGCCCGTCGGCTGGAGGACTTCGAGAGCCGGGCCAGGCGCAACAACGTGCGAATTATCGGGGTCCCGGAGTCCTCGGACGAGATTTCAGTGGACCTGCTCGTGGAGGACTTGGTGCTCAATCATCTGCAGCCTAAGGGTCTAGGGAAGTTCTTCGCAGTGGAGCGGGCCCATAGAGTGCCTGGTGGGCGGCCCAAGGTGGGAGCCACACCGAGGCCGATCGTCGCCCGGCTCTTTCATTTTCGAGACCGGGACGCTATCCTGCAGGCCTCGAGGGTAACGGGCCCGGTCCCCTTCCAGAACGCGTCGGTGAATTTCTATCCTGACTTCACCCAGCAGGTACAGAGGCAGCGGCAGGGCTTCCTGGGGGTGAAGAGGAGGCTTCGGGAGAGGGATCTGAAATACGCCATGCTCTTCCCTGCCAGACTACGTGTGGTGTTTGAAGACCGAACATTCTTCTTTGAGTCACCTGCCATGGCGGATGAATGGCTGGACGCTCTGCCTCGACGACGCACGGAAGAGGACACTGCCGTAGACGGGGACAGTGGCCGGGATGAACAAGGTTGATGTATTCGGAACCGGACTGACTCGGACTGACTTTAGATAATGACTTGCAGTAAACACGGAGGTTGTGGGAGGACGAGGGGAGCTCTTTCCTCCCTTAGGGTACTTTTTGTAGATTTTGGGTTTGGTAGGGCGACAGGCACACTGCAAGTTGGGGGGGCTTTGTAAGCTGCAGCAGGGGTGCAGGGTGGGGGGGGGTTTCCGGGATTTTGGGGTTGTTGTTGGGGGGTTTGTTTCAGCAAGGCATAGTGATTATTTCCAGGACTGTTCCATGGGGGCTCTTCGGGTGTGGGGTGGGCCTCTTTACGTTTGGGGATGGGGGGTAGGGGTTTAAGTGTTATAAGCTGGAATGTTAATGGTTTGGGGGATCGCATTAAGCGTGGGATTGTTTTGCAATTCTTGAAACGGTCATTGCCGGATGTCGCCCTGCTGCAGAAGACGCATCTTATAGGTAATACGTGCTATGCCCTGAATAGGAAGGGTTATAAATTCATAGCTCATTCGGGATTCTCCTCTGGGTCCAGGGGTGTGGGCATCCTAGTCAGAGCCTCGCTACCATTTGAGGTGGACTCCACCATTGTTGATGATAGGGGGAGGTTTGTGGCGGTGGCGGGGCGGTGGGAAGGAAGAACTTTGGTTTTAGTTTCGGTTTATGTCCCGCCGGCCCTGCAGGCCTCCACTTTCACAGATCTGGGTAGGGCCCTGCTGGATCTCCCGGGGGGTATGCTTGTAGTGGGAGGTGATTTTAACGCTGTTGGCTCCGGCCTGCTGGATAGATACCCGCCCAGAGACACGGGGGGGGCTCAGAAGTGGCTTCCAGACTTTCTAGATACGCTTGGCCTGATAGACTGCTGGAGGCTCCGGCACCCCACACAGAGCCAATACACTTTCCACTCCGGGGCGCATGGTAGCCTTTCTAGGATTGACTACTTACTCACTCTGGCTGCGCATGCCTCATTGGTGTCTGAGGCCAGGCATATGGCGCGTGGCATATCTGACCATTCGCCGGTGTGGGTCAGGCTGGATCTGGGTCGAGAGGGAGGGGGAAGGGTGGCCCCTATCAACCCTTGGTATTTCCGAGACCCCAAGACGCGCAGCGCGCTGGTAAAGACAGTAGATAATTTTTTCAAGGACAATCAGGGATCCGTGGACGCGGCAGTGTCGCTGTGGGAAGCATTTAAGACCGTGCTGCGAGGGGAAGCCCTCTCCCTTGTAGTGGCTGCCAAGCGGCGGAGAGATGGCGAGGTTTTGCAGGTTGAGGAGGAGATCGCGGCTTTGGAGGGAGCGCTGGAGGAGGAGGTTACAGAGGGCTCACTGCATGAGCTGTGCTTGAAGCAATCCGAGTATAAGGACCTGGTGACGAATGCCGCTAAGACCCTCGGTAGGGAACAGCAGGGCCGTCTGTATGATGTTGTTAACAAGGCCGGGAAACTCCTGGCTTGGCTGGACAAAAAAGAACGGGTCAATAGAGTAGTGCCGGAGTTGACGGGAGAGGGGGGAGAGGTGATTGTGGAACCTGAGAGGATTGTGCAGTGTTTCTCGGACTATTTCCGTATGGTTTATGCCTCAGTGTCGGACAGGCCGCCCGAGGACTCCTGCGTGATATTGCATTGCCCTGTCTCTCTGATATAGATAGGGACGATCTAGATGGTGACATAACGGTCGATGAGGTGGCGGGGGCTATCCGCGCGTTGAACTCGGGCAAGGCCTCGGGTCCGAACGGCTTGCCGGTCGACCTGTACAAGCTATTTCCGGATAGGGTTGCCCCTCACCTGCGCGCCATGTTCGTGGAGGCGCGGGGGAGTGGGGCCCTCCTGTTGGATCAGCGACTGGCGACGATTGTGGTTATACACAAAGAGGGCAAACCCCGAGATAAGTGCGCCTCATATAGGCCTATCTCACTCCTTAACGCAGAGCCGAAAATTCTGGCTAAAATCCTGGCGGCCCGGTTGATCAGGGTACTCGGTGACTTGGTCCATCCGGATCAATCCGGATTCATCCCGCACCGTAACACAGCGTTAAATCTTCGGCGCCTTCATGGTGTAATCGCCAGGGCGGGCACGCTGCGTGAACCAGCTATTGTGGCGTCTCTCGATGCCACGATGGCCTTTGACACGGTGGAATGGGCATATTTGTGGGCCGTGTTGACCAAGTTCGGCTTTGGCCACGGTTTTGTGAGCTGGGTGAGGTTGCTGTATGAGGGCCCTCTTGCGAGTGTGGTGGTAAATGGCCGGGCGTCGACTCCGTTTCAGCTTGGGAGGGGTACTCGGCAAGGTTGTCCCCTGTCGCCATTGCTGTTCGCCCTCGCCCTTGAGCCGCTGGCTGCGTGGATACGCTGGCACCCGGATATACGGGGACTTAGATGGTCGCCTGAGCACGAGGACCGTATATCGCTCTATGCTGATGACATCCTGTTGTATCTTGCCTCACCCAAGAAATCACTTATAGTGGTCTGTGACGTACTCACATCTTTCGGTAGGAACTCGGGTCTCGTTATCAACTGGAGTAAATCGTATTTATATGTTCTTAGTGGCAAGGTTCCACCGATCCCTCGAACTTGTTCGATCCAGGTTGCTCAGCAGGGCTTCGTGTATCTGGGGATCTTTATCTCCATGGATTCTGCCGTGCGATATGAGAGGAACCTGCTCCCCCCCTAGCGCGCCTGAGGCGGGATGTGGAGGGCTGGCGGAGGCTGCCGCTCTCTCTCGTTGGGCGTGCGCCCCTGTTCAAAATGATGTCTCTTCCCCGGTTCCTCTACGCGCTGCAGAATACTTTGGATTGGGTACCGGCCAACTACTTTCGGGAGGTCGAAGGCCTCCAACGAGCGTTGCTGTGGGACGGGCGGCCGCGAATAGCTATTGCAAAGTTGACGCTCCCATGGTATGACGGGGGTATTGCGCTTCCAGACATCCGACGGTACTATTGGGCCACCCAGCTGAGTGCGATTAATCATGGGTTTTATGGCCCGGCCCTCAGCCCTGGGTATGCCATGGACAGGTGGTTGCTGCGTGGTGGAAACTATTACAGGGCGTTGTATTCGCGGTCCCTGGACTCGTCCCTCACGGGGCCCACTGGTGTGGCGGTGCGTGTGTGGAAGATGGCAACTGACTCGCTGGGCTGGAAGGATAGGCTCACCCTCGCTACCCCGCTGTTTGAATCTGAGAGATTGGGTAGGCTTTGGCACACAAAAGGCTTTGAGAAATGGGACTTGATCGGCATCTCCAGGGTCGGAGATGTCCTGATTAAGGGGAGGGTGAAGTCCTTTGAAGAGTTGCAGAAGGAGTATGAGCTGGGGCCATCTGAGTTTTTCTGCTATATTCAGGTGCGTCACGCCTTCCGATCAGTCCTCATAGAGGGTGAGAAGGTGCCTGAGTCCTCTCCTTTGGAGGACCGGGTCCTTGATGGTCATATGCCCGAGAGCACGATCTCGCTCATCTATAAGAAACTGATCAACGTCCGGGCGGATATGCTTCTGGGGTTGAGGGACCAGTGGTCTAGGGATGGCCTCGAGTTGGATGACGAGGATTGGCAGTCTGCTGTTTCCTCTCCTAAGGAGGTTGCGATCCCGTCGCGTCTGAGGCTGGTGCAGCTTAAAATACTGCATCGAGTGTACGTGACGGGGCCAAGGCTGGTTCACATGGGATTCTCGGAGGACGGCCTATGCAGGAGGGGATGTGGTATGGTGGGTACTTTCCTGCATATCATTTGGGAATGTGGTGTCATCACGGAATTCTGGCGGAGAGTCCATGCAGTGATGGGGGAGGTGACGGGCATTGCTATGCAGCCGGAAGCGCGGTGTTGTCTCCTGGATGTCTGGGGGCCCACTGATCACAATGCGGCGCAGACCCAATGGGTGACTCTGGGCAACATGGTCGCTAAGAGAGATATAGCGCGATTGTGGGGATCCGTGAGCCCCCCCACATTGACCGCGTGGAAAGAAAATATGGACTGGAGTATGCTAAGGGAGAAGACGGTATATTGCGCTAGAGGCCGCCCTCGGAAGTGGCACGCCATCTGGGGGCGATGGAACCAATACAGGGGGGGAATTTGTCTTGCCCCTGATCTGCATCCCCCCGAGGAACAGCTTTCCTCCTAACCTTCTTTCCAGCTCAGTATGGTTAATGAACTTCTTTGGCCTCTGCTGTCCCCCTTCTTCCTCTTTTCACGGTACTGTAAATGGTAGATGATTGGGGTCCTGCCTCCCCTGGGGGGCTATCACCATGGGCATTCAGTGTTCTTGCCTTGCTGGGGGTTGTTGTGTGTTTTGTGTTTATTTAAAAATGGAATCTTTGCACTCCTCCTTCACTGTACTGTGGACGCGTCTCTGTTCCTCTTTACCGAAGCTGCCGAACCTCCGGGTTGTCGGCTGAATAGCTGTGTCCAGACTTTTGAAAATAAAGGTTTTTAAAAAAAAAAAAAGTGTACAAGGCCTGACTGGTGCGAGTGGCGTGGTAACCGCCCACTGAGGCGCTAAGAGTACCAGGAGGGCGGGAAGCCCGCGAAGTCGGTCCTGAGCCCCTACTAGACCCCAGGTGTGGTGCTACGATTTCCCGTCCGTACAACGGATGTCAAGGTCTACGAGTGTGGCCTAGGGCCCCAGGGGAAATTGCGGGTGAATATAGCGCTGAGGTCACCAGGTACTGCCTACAGCACCGTTATGTATGATTGGTGCAACAGATGCTAACCTATGTGGAGAAGGCCATTTACCTCTAATGAACTGCATTTACATCTAATGAATTGCATTTACATATAATGAACTGTATTTACGCCTATTTGCTTAGATAAACTTGAGTTGTTTGCATAAACCCTACAGTGTGGCGTCCCTTATTGTGTGCGTTCCCTGCTTCAGAGGATATGTGTGTTGTATGGTCGCTTTACACATAAGCCTCTGGGTGCCCAACCGCTCGAGTCACGTTACCCCCTTAGGGCTTGGTGACCCCAGGTCTTACAACTCCCATAACATACCGGTCTAAAATAAACTACCTGGGGTCTAAGCATGGATAAGAAATTAGGCACACATTGAATACAACAACATAAAGATACATATTGCTAATGTTATCCCACCTAGAACAGAACGAAGTTTACCAAAACTTGGCAACCACCAAAGCAACCAATCCCACCATCCCTTTTCCACATCCTGCTTGACAACTTTAGCTAACTTTTGTAAAGCTTCAATGTGGGATTGAATTGACTTTGAATGATCTGAGAGATTAAAACAACACATTCCCTCTGAACATCCATGATCATGTTTCAGGAGTAAATCAATAGCGGCTCTGTTCTTTAATATAGCTTTCCTTGCCCCCGTACATCTAATAATTCTGCAAAAGCAATTGATGTATGATTAATATTTTTCACCATAAAACATGCTAATTCACTAACCGCTCTAAAGTTATAAATGGCTAGGCCTAGAATTCCTACAATTGAAGCAGCTTAAAGGATATATTCAGATTTCGATAGTAAATGCCCTTCAGAATCCCAATGTTCACTAAACTGAACAGCTTCTCTCGTATTCCGAGCATGTGATGATGGATCGAACTGGAACATCATGAGACCTAATCTAGTAAAAGTACATGGTCCACCTGTAATGTTTGCTGGAATATACGTAAAAGTAATATTTCCACAAGAGAATAACCACCCTACAGGTAGCTTGACATGTTTGAAATGACTGGCAGCAGATACTACATTCTTGCACACCAGGTGGTTCTTCACATTTGCACAAACGTTGTCACGTTTGGTTTCACATAAAACTGTGTCTTGGTAAGACGTAGTGGGTTGACTTTCGTCAAGTCGTATTTGCGCACATTTACCAATGGTAGTTGGATCACAAGTTAAATTGTAACAAACTTCGGCTTCAGTAATGTTAAATGTGATAACTTGTATCATGTTCTTCCAGTCGTTATCAGTAGTTTCCGGTCAAAATCGGCAAAACTCATAAGGTGATAAATTAGACTTTACGTCATGTTCCTCCACTGCCCCGTCTGCATTTGTTACATTGAATGTCTGCAATAGAACATCAACAGGGGTAGGTACAGCTACAAGGCATGTGGAAACGATATCCATGGTACTCTTCATGTTTGACATGCAGAAGTTCGAACTGTTAAGAACGGTCTGTGCAAGGTAGGACCACACATTGTCAGGTCGATTCAGCAGCGCTGCCAATCTGCGCGGTCGGCTGGCCACTTCAAGGTAAGGGGCTCCCTGTCCCCACACGCATACAACCAAACAGGCTCCAGCGAGCGCAAGCAGAGCACAGACATGCCATACTGTGATCTAAAAGAAAAACAGAAACAAAACGGGTATTATTCATTCTCGCAAGTAACTTTTATTAGCAGGCACATGTTCCCATTTTTCCTACCCTGGCTTGATGATCAATAGGACATTGTCCTTTCCTGTTGCAATGATTTCTGCCTGTTCGGGTGTCTATTTGGAGACTCTACCCACACTTTTGCTCCTGGGTTCTTATCAGTTGAGCCAAACCCTCCTTCCCCCATGTACAGTGAGGAGGGCTGGGGCAGTCCCCTTCTTAACTACTCCTCTGTACACTGGCATGATCACCATTTGATCAACTGTCTCTAGATTGTATCATCAAATATGCATCTCCACTATAAAGTAGGATGGATTTGATTTCACCTTGATAGTCTGCATCAATGACTCCTCCCAGCACTTGCAAGACCTTTAGAGCCAATCCAGATCGAGGGGCAATTAAGCCAAAGTGCTCTGGGGGAATCTGAATTCCCACTCCTGTCTCAATGAGTGCAATATCTCTTGGTTTCAGTCTGTACAGTTTCAAAGCATGCAGGTCAAGACCTGCAGCCTCTGGTGTCGCCCGATACGGAGCCAAAACTCCAGGAGCTGTCTCCCAGTAAAGAATGGTATTGGTGGCAACATGAGGTTGAATCTCCAAAGCTGGAGTTAACATTCGCATTAAAGGTGTTTCTGCATTTGTTAAAGGTCTTATTTAGCACTTGTAATGCTTCACTCAAATGATCTCTCCAATTTCTCAACGAGCCATCAGACCACTTTCTCAATTGATCTTTCAACAACCCATTCATGCGCTCAATCAAACTGTGGGTAATATGGGATATGAAAAATCCACTCAATATTGTGTTGTACACAATATTCCTGCACCAATCTACTTTTGAAATGATCCCTTGTCACTTTGGATCTATAATGGAATACCATAATCAGCAAGTCTAGTGTTTTCAATGCATTCAACTGAGTAGCACGTTTACATGGAAAAGCTATCAAATATCCAGAGTATGTTTCCACAGCCGTGCACACATATTGACATCCTCAACTAGTTGGCAGGTAATTTTCCTCTACCTAGCTGCCACGTGGGAAGCCAAGTTGCTAACCCATTGGTTGTAGACCACGAATCAGTGTAAATATGACATTTTTTTGGCAACTCTTGTTTCAAAGCTTGATACACAGCGTATAGTTTTGCGAACTGACTACTATTTCCTTCTCCAGTAGTGCTCAACAATTTCTTGGTCACAGGATTATATGACACCGCCTTCCAGTGCCTCTTAGCCTCTACATACCTGGCTGAACCATCAGTAAACCACACATGCTTCTTGTCCTCCATGGACAATTTGCCAAATGGATTACCCCACTTTACAGGAGACTCCTGTTTCTCAGGTACATCATACAACACCTCTGTCTCTTCCATTGGGGCCTGTGCCACCTGCTCATGCAACGCTGCTGTGCCTTTGGGACCTACTCGAGCCCTATTCTGTATATACCACTTCCATTTGATTATCCTGGCTTCCTGCGCATGTCCTATGAGTTTTAGGGGAACTGATCACCCCCTGCATTATCAGAATCTCAGGTCTCAAAATCACATTGTGCACTAGGGTCAGTTGCTCAGAATCCACCAGAGCCCAATAGCATGCATGCAACTGTTTTTCAAAAGGGGTGTACCGCTCTCCAGCATCTGGAAATTTCTTTGTCCAAAACCCTAAAGGTACTTTCGTTCTTCCCTGCTTCTGCCACACTCCAATTAGCATGCAGCGCTTGCACTGTCACATTCAGTTCAACATCCCCCTCCTGTACTGGCCACAAATCTAAAGCGTGCTGTATAGCTTCTTTTGCTAATTCAAATGCAGTTTGCTGCTGTTCTCCCCATTCAAATGCATTTTTCTTTCGTGTAACCAGGGGCGTAACACAGGCCCCCACAGCCCCCGTGTTACGGGGGGGCCTGTGCTCCAGAGGCCCCCTCACTCAGCAGAGCAAGCATGAGCAAGCCTCTTAGTTGCAGAATTAAAGGGTGCGCACAGCCTCCTCTTTAATTAAGTAGTGCGCGGATGCCCCGGGCTGCGTTGCGGGGTGGGGCGTGCTCCATGCAGAGGTCCCCTCACTCAATCTGTAAGCCTCTGACTTCATGAATTAAAGGGTGCACCGAAGTCTCCTTGTTACTGCACTGAAAAATAACGTCATTGACCTTGTGCCACACGGAGATTTGCTTTTTGTTTATTTTGTGCCTTTTTTTCACATTCTCTAAATCTGTTAAATATTAATGCACGTGAGAGAGAACTTTCCAGCGGTCTTGGTAATGAACACTTGGCCACACTCCGGATGCAGGCAGAGTGTGATAGTAGTGCGAATGTGATAAAAATATCGAAGAGCGACACTTGCTAGAGTTACAAGACTTTGTGTACAATCATAATAAAGCTGCATTTTCGGGTATTTTTGCTATCAATAAGACCGTAAGCCTCCTTTTTGCAAGGTCATCCACTGACAATGGCATGGACAACATAGTCTAGCAATGATACATTGGTTGCCAGATTTCATAAGCAGCAAACCAGGATTTGTGGGCAAGATGTGTGTCTGCGTACACTATGATCGCCCAGCCCTGCCCCTACGATGTAATGGACCCTAACGCAAGCAAGGGACATGGGCCCGCACCCCATTTGGGTGGTAATATTAAGCGATTATGGCAGCACAGAGGCCTGCCTCTCTGCACCCTGGGACCTGGTACCATTGTAGTAGCTCAGACGAACCACGTCTATGGTCAGGGCCACCCGGTATTCATTTGATGGAGCAGAATGGTTTTGTGGAGCAGGAACTACTGGAAATATTCACTTCCATCGTTCAATGACTTGCAGGGAGAAGGTAAGTCCTTAACATGTAGTGCCTTGATGTTTAACTTTGTACGTTAGCGCATAGTTTGTTACCAGGGAGTTGGGCTTTTTGAGGAAGGTTAGGTAGCTGCATTACCTCAGTGCAGTACCATGGCCTGTGAGCTCCCGAGTAAGTGCGGAAGGGGGGCCCTCCATGCACTTTGCAGGGGGAGGCCTCAAGTTTCGTTCTGCTACTGGCTCTGTGCTGTGTACACATCGTGAGTTTTTACCATATTTCTTGTTTTAGGTATTATGAAAACAAACAAAGTTTTTAATTTCAGGAGACTGCATGTCCTATGTTGACAAATTAACGTTCAGCCAAAGACAGCTCAGTGGAGGAACACACACAAAGCATGGTTTCCCAGTGTGGGGAGGTTGTGTTCATGTTGCTACCTTGTGACCTGTTGTGTTGCTTTGAAGTGGGCGTCTTCACAGCAATGTAATATTTAAGTGTTAACATAGCCTGCACTAGTTTAATTCTCTCTTGTGTAATATTTGTGTAATCGGTGTAAACGCCTCGTTAGTCAGTGCTTCATCGGCCTCTTGTGATGAAAGGAAAAGCCCTTTAGGACACCTTATTTCCTGCACATTTCACAGAGGTCTCTGCAGTGGGCGTTCAACCAGCTGAGTTATCCTACTAGCATGGGCTTGAATATTTTCCTCACGGGCTCCATAGAGGACCTTCTTCTTACATCTTGGTGTGGTGGTGGGCATAAAATAAGGTCTTCAGTGAATGGACCACGAAATCCGAACCTATGGTCCAGCTGGACTGGGACATAACAGGCAAGCACTGGCATTATCTGCTAGGTAGATGCCACAAGAGGAAACTGAATGAAAATGAAACTGATGGGAGCCACTTCATACTAATTATGAAGAGCTACAGGGGATAATTGCGGTGCTAACGTACAGGTGCACATTTATTTAATGTTCTTTCACGGGGGATAATCAAACGTCTGGGACCGAGACCCAATGGGCAGTGTAGCACTTGCAACCGAACACAGGATTCTGGCCATCACATGTTTATTACAGATGCAGGGGGGACATTCAGAATGCTAGACATTATAAACCACCAGAGCCTAAAGCCTCGGCCCTACAGCGCTGTATAACTGTCTGTGCCATCAGCAGAGTTGCCCTACAGTTCTAACAATCGTGAAGAACTGTTGCAGGAGATGTATGAAGGGGTTGGTGAGCAATTTACCCGTTTTGTCTGGATATTTGGCTTGCAGCAGGTAGAATGTGTTGTGGTTCAAAACCCTTTCCACTCTTGACAAGTCACGCACCCAATGCACCACCAGTAAAGGCGCAGAGCACTTGAAAACATGGTGTATCAATAGCACCCACAGCCCGCTCGGTGTGGTGGGACCCCCTGGGATCCTGGATGCCCCCTCTGACACTGTGCACAGGTCGTCCTGAGAGTTCCTGACTGGGTCCGGAGCGTGGGGGCCCCTTCCATGCCCTTTGCAGGGGGGCCCACTTCAAGTTTCGTCATTTCACTGCACTTAACTTTGAACAAAGGGGCCAAAATCTGACTCAAGCGAGGGATGTGCTGTCTCCAAAAACCAAACAAACCAATGAACCTCTGGGCTTCCTTTCTGTTTCGTGGCACCGCAAATGCTCTGATCGTTTGTTTCTCTTGGGGCACCACCTCTCTGTGTCCCTGATACCACTGAATACCTAAAAACTTCACACTTTGAGAAGGTCCTTGTAGTTTGGCGGAATTTATCTCCCATCCCTTACTCTGCAAATGTTCCACAATCCTGTCTGAGTCTGCACTTGTTCTTGTCTCTCCCTGTATCAACACATCTTCAATGTAATGACAAAGCTGTACTTCAGGGAATACTGACCCCTTTTGCAGTTTGCCAGGCCGTTGCTGTTCTTTGTCCTGAGGGGAACGGCCACCTATCGCGGCCCCTGCCGCAAGGAGAGCGGACCACATTGCTCTTTCCACGCCGTGAGGGGAACGGCTGTCCAAACTACACTTCCCAGCAGCCTTGTGCCACCCTGACGCTGCAATTGTGCCGGGAGGCGTTCAAAAGCACCGGAACCCTCCCGCAGCGCGGGAATCTTTTGCAGTTTGCCAGGCCGTTGCTGTTCTTTGTCCTGAGGGGAACGACAACCTATCGCGGCCCCTGCCGCAAGGAGAGCGGACCACATTGCTCTTTCCATGCTGTGAGGGGAACGGCTGTCCAAACTACACTTCCCAGCAGCCTTGCGCCACCCTGACGCTGCATTTGCGCCGGGAGGCGTTCAAAAGCACCGGAACCCTCCCGCAGCGCGGGTATCTTTTGCAGTTTGCCAGGCCGTTGCTGTTCTTTGTCCTGAGGGGAACGACCACCTATCGCGGCCCCTGCCGCAAGGAGAGCGGACCACATTGCTCTTTCCACGCCGTGAGGGGAACGGCTGTCCAAACTACACTTCCCAGCAGCCTTGTGCCACCCTGACGCTGCAATTGTGCCGGGAGGCGTTCAAAAGCACCGGAACCCTCCCGCAGCGCGGGTATCTTTTGCAGTTTGCCAGGCCGTTGCTGTTCTTTGTCCTGAGGGGAACGACCACCTATCGCGGCCCCTGCCGCAAGGAGAGCGGACCACATTGCTCTTTCCACGCCGTGAGGAGAACGGCTGTCCAAACTACACTTCCCAGCAGCCTTGCGCCACCCTGATGCTGCATTTGCGCCGGGAGGTGTTCAAAAGCACCGGAACCCTTCCGCAGCGCGGGACGCACGCGTGGGCGAAGCCCGGGCAAAGGGCGGGCTGTATGTGGCCGTCCGGGGCAGGAGGAGGCAGGGCTGGGCCCTTTCTCTTTGATCTGCCTTTTGGGACAAAAAGAGTAAGATTCATAATTAACTGTTTCATCCTATTCCAGTACCGAGTATTCGATAGGTTGTATTACTTTTTAATCCTTCTTGTGTGAGTACGGTATTGTGACTTACGGCACTCTGAGCAGCCCAAGCATATATTAACTCAATTCTGCCTTCCCGTACTCCCCAAAGTAGACCCTCACTACTAGGAGGGTCAGTACGAGGAACTTTGGACAACTTTATTATTAGGGCTACCTCAGTGCTTGAGAAAGAAATAGACTTGGTAGAGCGGCGCCTATCGGCTGATCACTTACTAAATAAACGCTCTTCGATTGGATCAATCCAGTTGGCTATCACACCGGAGACCACACCCCCAATGTCTTGTTTGGTGAACAACTCATTGAGCGACGCCAGTACTCCCTTACTTATGCAAGATAGCATTCCCTTGGCAAAAACCTATAATGACTCGATAGGGCTTGTTTCTGACTTATCTTCTGACATATCCTCAGACCTTATTACCATAGAGAGACAGACACCTAGCGGCGATGTTGTAACCGCTCAGGTAGAGAAGAGAAACCATCACCGCAGGCCCCCCACCAAAAAAAAGGAAGAGGGGAGGAAAAATAAATAACAATAATATTATCAGTAACAATAAAAGTAAATCAGTGAAATCTACTAAGATGCCTGTTTCTTTAGACGTCCCAAAGGCCTTGGGGGGGGGGGGGGAAGGGGGAACTCATTCGGACCTCCATTACTTTGACCCATTAATTAATGAACCAATGGGACGTATGGCGATACTTGTCAGATCACTTCTACTTCCACTTCTTGAAAGAATGAAGGGAGTGTCTAACCAACTTGGGTCTCTGGAGAAGTCGATTCTAAGTAACACCGATCAAATAAAAGATCTATCTATTAATAGAGCGATACATTTAAATAGCTCCATACAAGTAAAACCATCTTCACTGATAGATGATAGACAGACTAAGTCAGTGGCCGTTAAAAGTTTATCTCCCCTATTGAGCTAAAAAAAATCTGACACGCCAATTGAAGGATGATATTGAGTCAGAAAGTGGGCAGACAAATCCCAGCGCGCAAACCCATGGGTCTGATTTGCCTAGTCGAAATGAAATTGCTTCTATTGTGCCGGGAAAGTCTGACGGCGCAAACAGTCAACATATAGATTTGCCCCCGGAGGCGGTCCCATATGTTGTGGTTTTAGTAGGATTCCCAATACTAGAGAAAGGGAAAAAAGAAGGATACTATGATTTAAAGAACAAGGTTGTACACCGGTTGGGTCAGAACAGACCCTTACCCCCTAATATTGATGGGGAAATTTTAAACGTACGCAGACTCGGCTGGGTTGGACACCGGCCGAAGGAAACACAAGGGGATTTGATTATTGTTAATTTTAGAGATTGCAGGGCAACAATGCATATAACAAATTGGTATCCAGGGCAAGGGCAGAGTGTTATTAGAACTTATGATTTGACCTATTTTTATCCCCAGACACTAATGAGGAATCCATTACAGATTAGAGTCCATCCCCGGCACCAACTTGGGGGCTTCAACTTTAATATTCCTATTTCCAATCGTTTTTCAACTCTCCGAGGGCTGGAGGACGTAGATTGACTCCCTATTGGGGGAAAAAAACGTGATTCTCAAGAATTTGTTGACAGGGTATTGGAGAACAGCGATTCTCTAATCCCCTGCCCAAATTCCTTTACAGTTCACAATAAGAACGTACAACAGGATGAAAGCACTGTCCCTCAATGGGTGGATGAAGTGTTGGAATCCCCCCCCTCTATCATCAAACAATATGACTGGCTGTAACCGGGAGGTCACTAAGCCAAAAATGGATGTTGTATTCTGGAACGTAGCTGGACAACGCTCCAAACTAGGGAATGATGTCTGGACACATTTTATTTTAAATTTTACTATTCTGTGCCTACAGGAGACATGGTTGACAACAGAGATCCATGTAGATGGGTACAAAACTTATTTTTCACCTGGTCAACCTTCTAAGTCTGGTAGGGCTAAGGGAGGCCTAACTATTTATATTTCAAACTTGATAAATATAGACGAGATGAGGGTTATAAAACTTGACCATAATTTCCAGATCCTTAGTTTTTGTATAAACAAGAAGGACACTTTCCTGTTGGTAAACTTTTATAACAATCTTCCCGAGATAGAAGCAGTGAACTTAGTAAATTCTATCTGTTCCTTAATATCATCTATTATAAGGAAATTAGCCAGGGAGGTAATTACCATATGGGGTGGAGACTTTAATCAGACTTTTTGTCAAGTAACTAACAAATTTATCTGTGGCATCCACGTTGAGAGAGATAACCCTATCCCCCATTTTAGTCACACGAGATTAGGTAGCTCCCTAAATGAAACCATGTTCAACCTAGACTTAGGAATTGCCAATAATTTAGTTAATCCGAACATGGCGATGGCCCCTACATTTCATGGGAGAGGTTTTTACACCACTATTGATTTTATCCTGGTGTCAAATGGAGTAATAAGAAGAGATAGCTCTTTCCATTTACACCAGAATGCTTTGAGTGACCACTATCCCCTGAGCATCACTATTCAACTCTCATATAGGTCCAACCCTAATATCCCTAGTTTATTGGATCAAAATAATTTAGTAGTAGACAGATTTAATGGCTACTCTCTTAAATGGGCTCTTGTTGATCCCATTGAAATTGTTAACTGTGGTAACCAATGTACACTTGTCCATTCAGAAATGTTTAGATTTGGCTACTACAGATGTTGATGTTATTACCAATTTTGGCACTGTGATTAAGGCCATAAACGAAGCCCTAATGGTGAAAAAAAATATAACACCAAGGAAAAGACAGGGCTGGTTTAATCACAGGTGTACTGTAGCTTATTCAAACTTAAAATCTGCTTTACGTATGACAGTTAGGGTTCCCGTCGAGATCTCTAAATTGAGGAGGGCATATAATTCTGCCATAAAAGAAAGAAAACTGGAATTAAAACAACAACTCTGGGACCAATTGCGTGAGTTGTTTATATAAAAATAGTGCTGCATTCTGGAAAGTGGTAAAATCACCTTTTTTAATTGATAACGGTGACTCCCCCCAAATTGAGGTCGCTATTGATGAAAAAGACTGGGTAGAGCACTTTTCAAAAAAATTTATGAACAACTCCGCATCTTTTAACAAAATTGATAACGATTCTCGCTATCAACGGTCTTCCCCATATCCCATTGACCTGGTCATTTCATCAGACCAGATCACTCGGGCTTTGAGTGCAAGTAAGAAAGGGAAGGCCCCGGGCCCCGACGGGGTCCCAATAGACTTTTTAAAAATCTATACTGATCTTTGGATCCCCTTTTTGACCAGGGTCTTTAATGCATTGTGCACAATGGGACTTCCGGAATCCTGGAAAAAATCTATACTGGTCCCGATCTTTAAGAAAGGGGACCGGAGCTCAGTATCCTGCTATCGCCCAATTTCCCTAGTGGATTCCCTGAGGAAAGTGATGGGTCGAATAATTCTTGGGCGTTTGCAGGAGTGGGCGGAGGATAGTGGTATCTTATCCGACCTACAATATGGGTTTCGTGAGTGTCTGGGGACCATTGACCAAGCCTTAAATCTATCACTTCTGATGGATAAATATGTAAATGTCAAGGCTGGAGCTCTCTATATGGTCTACGTTGACCTATCTGCTGCATTCGACTGTGTCAGTCACGCTAAACTCTGGCCTGTTCTGTTAGAGATGGGGGTGGAGCAGAGTGTAGTTACCTTTGTGAGGGAACTATACTCAAATGCGACCGCCAGGGTGAGGTTTGGGACCAGTGGAGAACTCACTGCGTCGTTCGGAGTGGAGAGGGGTGTCAGGCAAGGATGTGTCCTGGCTCCCTTTCTCTTCTCCCTTTATACCAATGGATTGGAGAGGGAGATGTTGAGGGGGGCCCAGGACATCCCTATGGTAGGTAATCGTCCAATACCGGCTCTTCTCTACGCGGACGACGCAGTGATACTGGCCCGCACCCCTAACGAACTACAAAGGGCTTTAAGTAGGTATTCATCCTTTATGGCCACCTTGGATCTCAAGGTCAATATTGGAAAAACCTTTGTTATGAAGGCCGGGGTTGGCAATAAAAATAAAACTAGGGCTATTTACCTGAATAATGAAAAATTGGCGACCACAGATAAACATCCTTATCTAGGTGTGATGATTGACCAGAAATTAAGCTGGAAAGCGGCAGTCGATGTGAGGAAACTTCAATTTATGAGAACTACCACAGCCCTTGTAAATTTCTCTAGGAAATTAGGTAAAAAAGCACCCTTGGAAATGGTTAAAATCTACAAAGCTAAATGTATTACAGTGGCTCTGTATGGAGCGGGTGTGGGGGGCCACGTAGCTTTGGATTTTATCCAGGGGGTAGAGAACACCTTTTTGAGGTACCTTCTTGCATTACCTAGGAGCTCTGCAAATTTTCTTTGCCACTTGGAATTGGGTCTTCCCGATGTGGCAGATCTGGCGAAAATACAGCCACTTTTACTGTGGCACCGAATTTGGTCGTCGGATAAAACAGCCTTTTCACAAACAATTATTCAAGACTGTAAAGCTCTGGAAAACGCACTCAAATCTAAGTGGCTATCCTATGTTAAAAGATTTTTAACTGACTTAGGGTTAGTAAAATATTACCATGATCCACCATGATCCCTTTTTAATACGGGAGATATCGAGGAAGGCTTTTCAGAAACTCTGTCTAAACCACCTCGAAGAACTGCGACTCACTTCTGAGGTCATGAAACAATCAGTCAGACACAGCTTGACTGTTCAGACAGTATTTGGGATGCAGCCTTACCTAACCTATAGTATTACTGCTTATGAATTGTTTCTTTTGGTTAGGTTTAGGCTGAACTTCTTCCACCGTTTAGTTGCTTTCCCGTTGAGAAATAACTGGGCAAAAAAATTTTACCTCCCTGTCCTTGTGACGGGATTTCTACCCAATCCACAATGCATACCATCCTTTTCTGCAAATATTATATGGAACAACGGAAAAAATTACTTAGCCCATTTTTAAAACGAATGGGTTTCCGAACTTGTCGTCCAGCTTTTCTCTTTTTACAGTTACTGGACGGGGCGGGCCTGGTTTACATTGTTTCTAATTTTTTGCAGTATATTTCGCGTCATAGAACTAATTTAGGATGATTTTAATAGGGTTTAACGATTGGGATGGGTCAATGATGGGATTTGAGTGTTTTAATCTATATTTATTATATGACCGATTTTATTACTTATTGATGGTTAAAATATATTGATGCTCTTTATCCAGTCACTTTATATGCATTGTCACTTTAGCAGTGATCAAATTCCCGTGATTATCTGTGTATGTATTTTTTTGGTTTTAAAACTTAAATTTAACGATTTTTTTAATGTTGGTACATTCTTATGAGATGTTTTAACACTCTATTTGTATGTGTATCTTTTATGACCTGTCTTCGGAAGGTCGAATAAAGAAGTTTTAGATTTGATTTGATACTGACCACTCATTTAAATGCTCTGCCACCAGCCGGTGACAGATCGTGGGACTATGGAAGTACCCTTGTGGCAAATTCTTAAATGTCATTTGTCTACCGCCCCATGAGAAACCAAACTGCTTTTGACATTCAGGGAATATCGGTATCAAAGAAAGCATTGGCAATATCAACTGTCTCGTACCAAGTTCCAGGATGCTTCTGTATTTTCATAAGTAAAGTAACCGTATCAGGGATTGCAGCAGTCAAAGGAGGTGTATGCTTGTTCAATTCATGATAATCAACTGTCATGCGCCAAGTATTGTCACTTTTGCGCACCGGCCACACAGGGTTATTCCAAGCGGTAGTGACAGGAGTCACCACCCCTGCCTCCAACAAGTCCTGTATAGTTGCACTGATCTCTTCATGCCCTCCTGGAATTCTATACGGCTTCAAATGAATCACCTTAGTAGCCTGGGGCACCATCATTGGGGGGAATCTTAGTGACCCACTCTTACAGCGCCAACTGAAATGTACTTCTTTGATCCAAATTGATAGTACCCATCCTCCAAATACAGAGTGATTCCCTTCAAAATGTCAATTCCAATAATATATTCAGAGAGGGGCACAATCAATAGTGTACTCCCTTTTTGGTATTCTCCCTATTTTCATTTGGACCTTTGTTTGCACTGCTGGTGTCTCTTTACCGCTTAAGCCTGTGATTGTGAAATACTGTCCTTTAAATTTTCTGGGTTTTCCGTTTATCAAAGTGCCCTCCGCTCCGGTATCTACTAGGGCTCGGGCCCTCTGTACATTTCGATGTCACCAATGAATTTGTGTCAACATAAGGTCTACTGTCTTTGCAAGTCCATCTCTGCACCGGAGCTTGACCTATTTCCTAATCTGCCTTGTATCTGTTAACCTTTGCCCAAGTCAAATCCGGGTACAATCTTTCATATCCTCGAGGGAGGAATTCCTCCTCCCTACAGTTCAGTGAGCCAGTAGTTTTCTAGATCTCTCCTTTCCTTCTTACTCTAGCGGGCAGGTCTGTCATCCTCTTTTTCCTGCCCCTCGCCCTCATCCGACTGTCTTTGCGTTTTATTTTGTTTATTCATTTTCCTGCTTCCTTCCTTCTTATCCAAACATCTTTTCCGGTACATCTCTGTTCTGCTTGGGTTTTCGGATCAGATAGAACCCGCTCATCAGAGCCTCACTAACCCAGCCAGAACGTTACCCCCTCCCTAGAACCTATTTACAATCCTACAACCACATATATCTATCACCTAAGGACAGGGGATTCCTACTATGCATACCAAGATCTCATAAGTGGCGGCCTCGCGGTCCCATACGAACCCAGACCTCTCTGCCCATACGACAGTATCACAAGTGGCGGCCTCGCGGTCCCATACAAACCCAGACCTCTCTACCCAGACGGCAGTCTCAGCACAATCGGCGGCCTCGCGATCCCATACGAATCCAGACCTCTCTGCCCATACAACAGTATCACAAGTGGCGGCCTCGCGGTCCCATACGAACCCAGACCTCTCTGCCCATACGACAGTATCACAAGTGGCGGCTTCGCGGTCCCATACGAACCCAGACCTCTCTACCCAGACGGCAGTCTCAGCACAATCGGCGGCCTCGCGATCCCATACGGATCCAGACCTCTCTGCCCATACGACAGTATCACAAGTGGCGGCCTCGCGGTCCCATACGAACCCAGACCTCTCTGCCCATACGACAGTATCACAAGTGGCGGCCTCGCGGTCCCATACGAACCCAGACCTCTCTACCCAGACGGCAGTCTCAGCACAATCGGCGGCCTCGCGATCCCATACGGATCCAGACCTCTCTGCCCATACGACAGTATCACAAGTGGCGGCCTCGCGGTCCCATACGAACCCAGACCTCTCTGCCCATACGACAGTATCACAAGTGGCGGCCTCGCGGTCCCATATGAACCCAGACCTCTCTACCCAGACGGCAGTCTCAGCACAGTTGGTGGCCTCGCGATCCCCTACGAATCCAGACCTCTCTACCTAGACGGCAGTCTCATACGACAGTTCATCCTATGATCACCATAACATACAAAAAGGGAATCAGTCTCACTATTCATCAGATCACACAAGGATTGCCAGTTCGGGCATAGCCTGTTCTCAGGTTTGAGGGGCTCCTCTTTCCCCTATTCAGTTACCACTTACCTGATCAGGGTTAACATCTGTTCATGTAGCCGCAGCTGACTAGAAGAATAGGCTACCCTCTTATACAAGAACACACAGCATATGTTGGTTCACTACAAACTGGATACTTTATTACTCATTGCACATACAATCACATAACATTACGATATAACACATAACCTGCAAAGAAAAGTGAAAGATTAAGTTGTACACTCTAATAAGAAAGGGTCGACATCACCTTAGTAGTATGTAGCCTGCACTCAGTGGTCATCTAGGCTCCCTTCTCGTCTGTGCCTCGGCTCGCCTGGAATCACCCTTCTCCGAGTCACTGGGACCTCTTCCTTATCGGCTACTCTCTCCTCTCTGGTTATTCTGTTAGGAAAGCATCTGTCTCTCAGTTCTTCTCCGCCTTCAAGATGGCGTCTGTCTTCCCTGGAATAAGTAGTAGCTCTACTGCTAACGGCTAGATGCCGCCTACGGACTGAACATGTAACTGCCTCAAACTTTCACTAATATAGAGGTGCATTTCCTCATGGAAAATTCCGGCCCGTAACCTGCCGCCCACCAAATTCTTGTACCTCCCCGTACCAAGGACACGTTCCCAGCCGGCCGGCCTGATGTAGTGTCTTCGGCATGAAGAAAAATACAATCCTTCGATAAGGGCCGGCCTGAACCGGTTCTCTCCAAGCGAATAACACCTCATAACTAAAACATTGCATTTGACCTAGAAGAATCCCAAGCTGCCGGAGCAGAAAGAAAGATGGAGTCCCTCCCGTTTGAGGCCTACCAGGCCTGAATTCAGCACGGCTCCATGAAATACCCTCACTACAGGACAGGTTATCCCTAATACTAACGAATCTATCCCCTAGGCTATGTGTGCAAGCCCTGATCTATGGGGAAGAGCACAGAATCATGTCGAAGTGCCTAGTAAATAGGCTCCATTCACTACTCTAACCCTTAGACTTGAATGGTAAGAGACTGAAGTCACATTCAATCACCTTTCCTCACAAGAAGGCCGGGAAAATCGAGCAGAACATTTCACCCTTGACTTCAGTCTATTATACATTCATTAAACAGAACTAACATCCGTGGAAGAATAATATGAAACAAAACTAACTGATCTATGTCTATTACCAGGTGTGCAGAATTGAAGTAGTGAAGGAATACACTGAATAAAGCAACAGATGGAAATCAAAATGCCGATAGTATTTGAAATGGACAGGATGCTCCTGCCCGGTGGCATTTATAATCGAGCGCTCTATTCTGGCACGCCCGACTCCCGTCTGTCGGGACCGACGCGTGTCATGGTGCGTGTATGGCACGCGGCTAATGCAGCTATGGGGTGGAAGGACCGTTTGACCCGGGCGTCACCGCTATATGCGTCTGAGAGGTTGGGTTCCCTGTGGACATCGAAGGGCTTCGAGAAGTGGGACACGATCGGAATCAGCACGGTGGGAGATCTCTGGACGAGGGGGGGTTTCAAGACTTTTGAGATGCTGCAGACGGAGTTTCAGCTGCAAGGCAGTGAGTACTTTCGATACTTACAAGTCCGCCACGCGCTGGCCTCCGTCTTCCCGGATGTTGCGTCCATTCCGGAGTCTTCCCCCCTGGAGGACAGGGTGCTGGATGGCCATGTGCCAGACAGCACGATCTCCCTTATATATAAAAAACTGATCAATGACAGATCGTGCCTGCTGACTGGCCTCCGCGAGGCCTGGGTTGCCGATGGGCTGGAGCTGGACGACGAGGATTGGATCTCCGCGGTGGCCTCTCCGAAGGAGGTGGCCATCCCGGCTCGCCTTCGTTTCGTCCAGCTTAAGATCCTTCACCGGGTTTACGTCACGGGGCCGAGGCTTCTACGTATGGGCTTTGCTGGTGACGGATTGTGTAAGCGCGGCTGTGGTGCTTTGGCAACTTTCATGCATATACTGTGGGAGTGCCCGAAAGTGGAGCGATTCAGGCGTGGTGTGCATGAGGTTTTGCGTGTGGTTACGCGTGTCGCACTGCTGCCTGAAGCGAGGAGATGCTTGCTGAATGTGTGGGAACCAAATGATTACTCGGTCCCGCAGACGCGGTGGGTGACTCTGGGATACATGATAGCGAAGCGTGACATTGCCCAATTGTGGGGATCCCAGAGGCCCCCGGCGGTGTTGGCCTGGAAAGAACATATGGATTGGTGTATGTTTCGTGAAAAAGTAGTGTATGTGGCGAGGGGTAAGCCTGGGGCGTGGGTGAAAATCTGGGGCCCCTGGAACGCCTACCGTGGGGGTATTTGTGAGCCGCCACTCCTACCGGCAGCCTCGCCAGCCCCATCTCCTTAGCCGACCCCCTCCCTCAGCCGTGGGCACGTGGCTCCCCAGTCCCTGCTATACTCCCATTCCCCTCTTCAGAGTTTTGCTGCTGGTTAGGATCCCCCATTTACGGAGCATGTACTGTCACTTGGATCGCGGGTTGCCTTGCGGGTGTGGTTTTTTTTTTGTGTTGTTCTGTTTGACAAAAGGAAACCGTATTGTGGGCTAGGAGTTATGCGGCCTACGCTATTGATTTCACCTGATTTGCCACTCTGCTCCGCCAAGAGACTCTCACTGTATGTATGTTATATGCCTTTTGCTACTCTAGCGGCCGGCCGGATGGTTGTAGGCCCATGCTTGTAATTTTTCATCGTGCAATAAACGGTTTCCAAAAAACAAAAAAACAAAAAAAAAAAAACAAAAAAAAAAAAAAAAAATGCCGATAGTAATCAAAATACCTCCTAATATTTGACGTAACATATGTAAATCAGGTAACCAATTAAAGAGCCAGTCAAACCATCCCTGGTCAATGTGTTTTCTAACTTCTTCTGTTAAGTCATGTAGCTTATTAATGTGAGCTCGAATGGATTGTGTATGATCAGACAAGTTAAAACAACAAAGACCCTCAAAATCAGAACAATCGTGTCCATGTTTAAGCAAAAGATAATCAATGGCCGCTTGATTTTGCAAGATAGCCCTTCGTTCACCCTGGGCGTCTAATAGCATGTCCGACAGGACTGTAGAAGTATTATTAATGGATTTCACCATCCAGCAGGCCATTTTCTCAATAGATTTTGCATTATAAACTGCCAAAGCAGGAACACCAATAATTGAAATAGCCAGGCTAAGGTATTCGGACTTAGAATATAAATGCAAAGATGAGTCACAATCCTCCTGTAACCTCACTGTATCTCGAATCACACGAGAGTTGGCATTCGGATGTGATGAAAACATGAGCAAGCTTAGTCTAGTAATGGCACAAGGGCCTCCAGAAATATTTGCGGGGACATATGGCCAGGAAGTATTACCACATGAGAAAAGCCATCCGGCAGGTAGTAACATCGTGCGATCATCGGTGTCAAGCAGAAATGAGTGGCGCTAGTCACCCGTTTCGCTAGTAAAGTCCAAAAGTTCGATGACGAATCCCACACAGCAAAGGAACGCGACAATCGGGTTTTCAACTCATCCCGGGTTGATGGGATCCCTCCTCTCTCGTCGCACCAGCCCGAAAACAGTCCGACACCGACACATCCTGCAGCAACAGTCCAAAGGATGATCTGAAAGAGAATCAAATACAGGCATTATTCATTCTCGTAAGTAACATTTGTCAGCCGGGACTGCTTCCCAGCTATCTTTCCCTGGTCTCATAACTAAAATGGTATTATCTTGACCGGTTGCAATGACCTCTGCTTGTTCAGGGGGATTCTTAGGCGACTGCACCCAAACTCTGGCCCCAGGATTATCTGTGGAGCCAAAACCTTTCTGGCCTCGTACAGTTAGCAATGTTGGGGCAGTGCCTTTTACCATCTCACCACTGAAGACAGGCATTATTAGCAATTGAGCCACTCGGTCAGTTTTATGTATCAGTAAGTCAACCTCACTGCTATTCAGCAGGAGCACCTTAATCTCTCCCTGATAATCACTATCAATGATTCCTCCAAGCACCTGAATACCTTTTACAGCCAGCCCCGATCTAGGGGCAATTAATCCGAAATTTCCAGGTGGTATCTGAACACCAACACCTGTTTCAATGATGACTCGATCTTTACTTTTTATAATGGTGTCATCCATGGCATGCAAGTCTAAACCTGCCGACCCTGGGGTCGCTCTGCATGGAGCCAAAGCTCCGGGAGTAATCTCCCAGTACATCACAGTCTCTCTGATCTCGTTAGGTTTAGCATCAACATTCGGAGGAAACAAACGCATAAGTGGGGATTCAGCATTTAGAAAAGGACGGTTATTCAAAATCAATAGCGCTTGAGGCAAAAAATCTCGCCAATTCTTATACTTGTCATCTGTTAATTTGCGAAGTTGGTCTTTTAGCAGGCCATTCAACCTCTCCACAAGACCCGAGGCCTGTGGATAATATGGTATATGAAATATCCATTCAATATTGTTTTCCACACAGAATTCCTGTACCAATCTTCCACGAAAATGGGATGCATTATCAGATTGAATTTGGAATGGCACACCATAATACATCATAATCAATTCCAATGTTTTAATAGTATTCAATTGGGTAGCTTGCTTACAGGGAAGGGCCACCAACAGGCCACTGTATGTATCAACAATGGTGCAAACATATTGACAATTCCTACTCATAGGAAGTGGACCAATGTAATCAATCTGCCAAATTTGAGCGGGCAATTTCCCGCGATGTAAATGACCTTTAACAATTTGGGGCACTTTGCGCTGCCTGATATGCTGACAAATGGGACAATGTAGAATAACATTTTTAATTAAATCTAGGGGAATATAAATTCCTCGATCAGCAGCCCACCTGCTAGTGGCTTTCTCTCCAAAGTGTCCTGCTTTCTGGTGGGCCCATTTCGCCAATCCCGCAATATCAGAATCTTGCGTGTCCACCACTGCCTCAGCAATTTTAGATTTCTCATCTGCAATGTTATGAAAGAATTTGTCAAGAGAGTCTATCGGGGTATGAGCATCCACATGGAAGATTGTAACAGTACTCTGTGGGAGCATTTCCCAAATCTCCTGCCATAATTCTTTTCCCCACAATTCCTTGGAATGGATTTTCCAACTATGGGAATGCCAAGTCGGTAACCAAACTGCCAGTCCATTGGCAGTAGACCAAGAATCGGTAAAAATATGACATGTGCCAGGTAACTCTTGTTTCAGAACTTGATAAACAGCATAGAGTTCAGCAAATTGACTGCTCTTACCCTCACCAGTTGTACTCAGCAATTTTTGTGTGATCGGATTATAGGACACTGCCTTCCAATGCCGTTTCGTCCCTATGAACCTTGCTGAACCATCCGTAAACCAGACATGGTTTCTGTCCTCTGCGGACAAATCATCAAAAGGTTTACCCCACTTAACAGGAGACTCCTGTACTAAAGGTACGGAACATTCACTCTCAGTTTCAGTTGATGGCGCCCGTGCCACCTGCTCATGCAAAGATGCAACTCCTTTTTGTCCCACACGTGCCCTGTCTTGTATATACCATTTCCATTTAATCACACTCGCCTCTTGGGCGTGTCCTATCCGGTGAGTTTTCGGCGAACTCATAACCCACTGCATGATAGGAATTTCAGGTCGCAAAACTATATCATGTCCCAAAGTCAATTGCTCGGTATCCACCAGAGCCCAATAACATGCAAGTAACTGTTTCTCAAAAGGTGTATAACGCTCACCAGCATCAGGTAACTTTTTGGTCCAGAAACCTAACGGTACTCTACTCTTGCCTTGTTTCTGCCACAAACTCCAATTCGCATAAAGGCCTTGTACAGACACATTCAAATCCACATCACCATCACATACAGGCCACAAATCCAGAGCATGCTGAATTGCTTCTTTTGCCAGACTGAACGCATCTTGCTGTGGTTTACCCCATTCAAATGCATTCTTTTTACGAGTGACCTGGTACAAAGGGGCCAATATTTGACTCAAATGAGGAATATGCTGGCGCCAAAATCCAAACAAACCAATGAAGCTTTGGGCTTCTTTCCTATTTCTCGGAACTGCAAAATCAAGAATTTTCTGTTTAACCTGAGGGATCACTTCTCGGTGCCCTTCATGCCAATTAATACCCAAAAATGTCACAGCCTGGGACGGACCTTGTCATTTATCCGGGTTGATTTCCCAACCTTTCTCACGCAAGCACTCAATGACTCTATCCAATTGGGTCTGAACTTCCTCTTGTGATTCACCTTGGATCAAAATATCATCAATATAGTGACATATCTGAATTTGTGGATGAACTGGTACCTCAGCCAGATGCTCTGCCACCAGCCGGTGACATATCGTAGGACTATGCACATAGCCCTGAGGAAGACTTCTAAACGTCATTTGACGCCCGTTCCACGTAAAACTGAATTGTTCCTGACACTCAGGGGCAATCGGAATCGAAAAGAAAGCATTAGCAATATCAATGGATGCATACCATGTACCTGGATGTTTCTGGATTCTTTCAATTAGGGTAATAACATCCGGTACTGCAACAGTCAAAGAGGGTGTGTGTCTATTCAATTCTCGATAATCAACAGTCATGCGCCAAGAATTATCACTCTTACGTACAGGCCAAACAGGATTATTCCAAGCAGAAGTAACTGGGGTTATAACTCCTGCATCCACCAACTCCTGAATAGTGGTACTAATCTCTTCATGACCACCTGGAATACGATACTGCTTCTGACGAACCACTTTTGTCGCCTGAGGAACTTTTATGGGGGGCATTCTTAAACGACCAACCCGTACAGGCCTGGACGATATATAATGTTTAGTTCCAAATTGGTAACATCCATCATCCAAGTGCAAAGTCATTCCTTTCAAAATATCAATTCCAATTATGAATTCTAAGAGTGGCACCACTAATACAGAGTATTCTTTTCTAGGAATTCTACCTATTCTTATTTCAAGTAAGGTTTGAACTGCGGGAGTTTCCTTTCCACCTAATCCGGTAATTGTAAAAGGCTGACCTTTAAACTTCTTTGATTTTCCATGAATAAGAGTGGCCTCCGCTCCTGTATCTACCAATGCTCGGGCCCTTTGGATATTACGATGTCTCCAATAAATATCAATATCTACATAGGGTCTATTATCTCTGTGAGCCCATCTGTGTACTGGAGCTTGACCTATTTCCTAGTCCTTTTTATTGTGTTCTGTGTACCAGGATAAATCAGGATAAAGACTCTCACGGTTCCTAGGTATCGATACCTCCTGTTCATATCCATCTCCATTACGAAATGGATTACTGTTCCCTGCATTGTACTGCGGGTTTCGATCGGCCAATATGTGTCGATCCTCTCTCCTTCTCAACTCAGGGGATTGATCCCTATCATCTCTACGTCTGCTGTTAACATAATCATCTCTCCCCCTCCCTCTTTCCCCCTCTCTCTCCCTGTCTCTCTCACGACGGGGGGACAAATCACGCGCATAACGTCGATCATCACGACGATCAGAGCGCCCACGGCGGTCGTCATCACCGCTACCATCAGAAAAACCACGATCACACTCAGTTGTCCGAACACGCCGGGCACCCTCCTTTCGATCCAAGCCACGTTTGCGAAACATTTCCCACAAACGAGAAGTAGTCTCACCATCAATGTCCTCCTTACACACACCATCAGCCAGAAGAGCAAGAAACATATCACGTCTAGTAAATTTATTTTCACCAGGAGTACGAGTGTCAGGCCGGGGCTGCCGTTCAGGTTTAAACCACTCACCCAACTCACCGAGTTGGCGTACCGATTCCAGCACCACAGATAACATGTTACCAGTCTGATTAATCAATAAAGTCATCATGACCTGCTTATAAGCAACAGGGGAAGAACGAATAATACGATTCCGCACAGAAGATGTCAAGAAAGCATCAAGCAACCGGTCAGCAGTATTCAGAAAAATTGCCGTTTTCATCACCTCCTCTTTGAGACGTTGCGCAGCATCGCGCAAAGTATACCACGGTTTGTCATTCACAGGCCAATCAGACTCAGTAGGATATTTTTGATTACAACCCTCAGTCGCCAATTGAAGCAAAGAAATTTGACCACCACCATTAAAGTTACGAAAATGATCCTGTACAGTAGAATCCGAACTCAAGGAGCAAAACTTCAAACAATCGCTAGCATCCAACATAATGCCAGCAGCGCCCAGTTCATAAAGGCGCACCATCCATGTGAGCAAGGGCTCACCAACTCGCTGCCGAAATCGCTGTAAAATATCACTAATTTCTTGTTGAGTAAAATCCTCCAAAGAGTCTAAAGCAATACCATTCGGAGCACCGGGAGCCTGCTGCACCTTCCGTCGAAAAACTGGATGCGCCGAGACCGCGGGATGAGCATCACAAGGAGCTCGACCAGTACACGTAGAGGAACAATCAGTGGAAGAAGCATCGAGTCCGCTCGAAGGACGAGCGCAATCACGGGGTGCACCATCAGAGGCGCGAGAAGCAGATTTACAAGCACGGCCGGAGCGAGAGGACTCGCGCTTGGCAGACTCCTCACCCGAGGAAGGAGAATCACTCGAATTCCAGATATTACCATCCCATTCATCAGAATTCCAATCCAGTCCGGCTTTCGCCACGACCAGACGCACCTTCCGCGTCGAAACTCGACCACGCCGATTCTTGTATTTATAACGAGCAATTCGCACAGCCGCTCTCTCGGCAATAGTTTGGTACGTCTCAAGTTTGTCAGCAAGCAACTTATTTTGACACCGCAACAAAGTATGAGCATTCTGAATCTCAACAAAGTTCGCTTCCACATCCTTATGCAAGTTCTGCAATTTCAACAACCTCTCATAGAGAAGCCTGTACGCAGACAGAACAATCCAACCTCTGCGCCCTAAAACGGGAAGCTCATCACCCTTAGATACCGGCGCCTTCTGTAAGCAAGTAATCACATTAGCCGGCTCCGCCAGCTCCAAAAAAGAATTCCAATTCTCACTCAAACCAGTAGAATCAGCCCACTCACGGGCTAAGGCTTCATAAGGCGTTGAATCCCAACCGGGAATATCAACGGGCAATTTAAAAGTAGATTTCGACTTTCTAGAAAACATTTTTGAAAAGAAAGAAAAAGAGAAAAAGAAAAAGAAGAAAGAGAAAAGAAAATTATACGCAGGTAGATACAAATAATATACAAACAAAACCACGCACGCGCCAAAGGCAAACACAACACAACCACAACGCACACAGGTTTCGTAAACGGTTCGTGACGCCAAATGTTCTGCTTGGGTTTTCGGATCAGATAGAACCCGCTCATCAGAGCCTCACTAACCCAGCCAGAACGTTACCCCCTCCCTAGAACCTATTTACAATCCTACAACCACATATATCTATCACCTAAGGACAGGGGATTCCTACTATGCATACCAAGATCTCATAAGTGGCGGCCTCGCGGTCCCATACGAACCCAGACCTCTCTGCCCATACGACAGTATCACAAGTGGCGGCCTCGCGGTCCCATACGAACCCAGACCTCTCTACCCAGACGGCAGTCTCAGCACAATCGGCGGCCTCGCGATCCCATTCGAATCCAGACCTCTCTGCCCATACGACAGTATCACAAGTGGCGGCCTCGCGGTCCCATACGAACCCAGACCTCTCTGCCCATACGACAGTATCACAAGTGGCGGCCTCGCGGTCCCATACGAACCCAGACCTCTCTACCCAGACGGCAGTCTCAGCACAATCGGCGGCCTCGCGATCCCATACGGATCCAGACCTCTCTGCCCATACGACAGTATCACAAGTGGCGGCCTCGCGGTCCCATACGAACCCAGACCTCTCTGCCCATACGACAGTATCACAAGTGGCGGCCTCGCGGTCCCATACGAACCCAGACCTCTCTACCCAGACGGCAGTCTCAGCACAATCGGCGGCCTCGCGATCCCATACGGATCCAGACCTCTCTGCCCATACGACAGTATCACAAGTGGCGGCCTCGCGGTCCCATACGAACCCAGACCTCTCTGCCCATACGACAGTATCACAAGTGGCGGCCTCGCGGTCCCATACGAACCCAGACCTCTCTACCCAGACGGCAGTCTCAGCACAGTTGGTGGCCTCGCGATCCCCTACGAATCCAGACCTCTCTACCTAGACGGCAGTCTCATACGACAGTTCATCCTATGATCACCATAACATACAAAAAGGGAATCAGTCTCACTATTCATCAGATCACACAAGGATTGCCAGTTCGGGCATAGCCTGTTCTCAGGTTTGAGGGGCTCCTCTTTCCCCTATTCAGTTACCACTTACCTGATCAGGGTTAACATCTGTTCATGTAGCCGCAGCTGACTAGAAGAATAGGCTACCCTCTTATACAAGAACACACAGCATATGTTGGTTCACTACAAACTGGATACTTTATTACTCATTGCACATACAATCACATAACATTACGATATAACACATAACCTGCAAAGAAAAGTGAAAGATTAAGTTGTACACTCTAATAAGAAAGGGTCGACATCACCTTAGTAGTATGTAGCCTGCACTCAGTGGTCATCTAGGCTCCCTTCTCGTCTGTGCCTCGGCTCGCCTGGAATCACCCTTCTCCGAGTCACTGGGACCTCTTCCTTATCGGCTGCTCTCTCCTCTCTGGTTATTCTGTTAGGAAAGCATCTGTCTCTCAGTTCTTCTCCGCCTTCAAGATGGCGTCTGTCTTCCCTGGAATAAGTAGTAGCTCTACTGCTAACGGCTAGATGCCGCCTACGGACTGAACATGTAACTGCCTCAAACTTTCACTAATATAGAGGTGCATTTCCTCATGGAAAATTCCGGCCCGTAACCTGCCGCCCACCAAATTCTTGTACCTCCCCGTATCAAGGACACGTTCCCAGCCGGCCGGCCTGATGTAGTGTCTTCGGCATGAAGAAAAATACAATCCTTCGATAAGGGCCGGCCTGAACCGGTTCTCTCCAAGCGAATAACACCTCATAACTAAAACATTGCATTTGACCTAGAAGAATCCCAAGCTGCCGGAGCAGAAAGAAAGATGGAGTCCCTCCCGTTTGAGGCCTACCAGGCCTGAATTCAGCACGGCTCCATGAAATACCCTCACTACAGGACAGGTTATCCCTAATACTAACGAATCTATCCCCTAGGCTATGTGTGCAAGCCCTGATCTATGGGGAAGAGCACAGAATCATGTCGAAGTGCCTAGTAAATAGGCTCCATTCACTACTCTAACCCTTAGACTTGAATGGTAAGAGACTGAAGGCACATTCAAACACCTTTTCTCACAAGAAGGCCGGGAAAATCGAGCAGAACAATCTCCCACAGACTTTTAGTATCTATTCCATCTGTCTTTTCTTTCTCCACTCCATCATTCAACAGAGCAAAGAACATCTCTTCTAGATAGTCTGTTATTGTCTGTACGGGTCTCAGACCTTGAAGCTCTATGTCTTTATCCAGTCCCCCAACTCACCTAACTCACGAACTGCCTCAACCACCTGCGCCAGAGTATTACCAGTCTGATTGATTAGCAAAGTCATCATCACTTGTTTGTATGCGTGGGGAGCTGTACGAATTATTCTATTTCGCACAGACTCATTCAACAGGCCATCCATCAACCTATGTGCGTTATCCAGAAAGATCGCTGTTTTCATCACCTCCTCCTTAAGCCACTGCCTAGCATCTCTCAATGTATACCAAGGTTTATCATTCACTGGCCAGTCTGACTCGGGTATTTATGATTACATCCAACTACAGCCAACTGCAACAAGCTGATTTGATTAGTCACTGTAATTCCTAAACAGCTCCTGCACTGTAGAATCAGAACTGAGTGTGCAAAATTTCACTGCATCTCCAGGATCTAACATCACTCCAGCAGCGCCCAGATCAAACAACCGCACCATCCACGTAAGCAGAGATTCCCCGGGTCTTTTTCAAAATCTGCCTGAAATGTCATTAATCTCCTGCTGAGTAAAATCTTCCATACAATCCATCGCAATCCCTTGTGGATAATTTGGACCCCCCTGTATCTTTCGATGACATATGGGTTGCGCCTGAATCACTTTGCGTTCTTCCGACTCACCCTGCCTGCCAGCCTGATCACACTTGCCAGCTTTATCACACTTTCCTCTAGAGTCCGAGAACTCTAAGGAATCCCAAATATTTCCACCCCATGTTTCAGGGTCCCAGTCAATTCTGAACTTTGCAATAGCTAAACGTACTTTTCTCTTGTTAACCCTTCCTCTCCTTTTCCTATACTTGTATTGCGCGATACGAACTGCAGCCTTTTCTGCCACAGTCTGGTAGGTTTTCAACTTATCTTGCAATAACTTATTCTGACAGGTTAACATTGTAGAGGTATTTTTGACTTCAACAAACTTTCTATAATTCTCCATATTCAGGCTGAAGCTGAACATATTTTTCATGCATTTTACAATAAGCACTTAAGAGGATCCAGCCCCTTCTTCCTAACGTACCAAGCTCCTCTCCTTTCTTCACAGGCACTTTTTGAAAACAAAACCACTTGTGCTGGCTCAGCGTCCGCTAAACACACACTCCAATTCTCACTCAACCCAGCACAATAAGCCCACTCTTGGGCAAGTGCACCGTATGGGACCATCTCCCATCCCGGTATTTCCATTGGTATGTGGGAATGCGATTTTGATTTTCTAGAAAACGTTTTCCTTCCCCTTTTAATTCAACATTCAAATCCTGCAAATGACGCCAAGATGTAATGAATGTGCTTTTTTCCAAAAAAGGACACACCCAAACCCTGGACTCCAAAATGGAGGCAAATGTACCACTGCACCTTTAGATAATACACTTTGAGCAGCACTCCCTTTAGGTGAGGCAAGAAAACAAATCCAGGTGCATTTGAAACACACACAAGTTTATTAATGCAATATTTTAGAAAGGTAGGCTGAATATATTGGTAAATGCAGATTCCCACATATCAAGTGACTTAAATGAACAATTAGAATAAAATGTAGTATATACAAGTAGCAAAGAATAGAAAATATATATACAATATGGTTAGCAACACCTCACCGATCGAATTTGCATCATCCTTGCCAACTCAAGTTGGGGAAACCCTTCAATAGCCCAGGCAGGAGAGTTCGATCAGGACCCAAATTCCGTCACCTCCACAGCAATATGTGTATTCTGTGGTGAACTTCCGTCTGACCCCCTAAGGCTCCCAGCTTTAATACCATTACTCAACGTGGGGCGAAGCTTCTAGAAAACCTCGCCCCTTCTCATTAGAAAAAACCGAGCTGGATGTACCGGTCTGCGTCAAGGCCAAGACGGAGGCTGGCCAAGCTCCCGTGTTTTGACTCCGAGGCAGAGCTGTACATTCCACAGTACGCTTCCCACATAACATATTCCAGTTCACTCTGGTCGTTGAGGTGCGAAAAACAAGTAAGGAGCAGAAAGATGCTCCCCCCACTTTGCAGCTACGTGCGAGCACAGAAAATGGTGTCCGCTCAGAAAATGGAGTCAGTTATGCAAAACTGAGTCAATGGACAATACATTATTCTTCTCAATCATTGCAGCACCAAACCAAGATCTGGTATTGTTGATGAACCTCTGCCCGATTTAGACCAAGTCCTTTTTGTTGATGGTTCATGTCTAAGAGACAAAGCAGGTTATTTGAGAGCAGCGTTTGCTGTCTGCACCATTTCTGGAGTTGTGTAAGCTGCTTATTTACAGGGAGTACACTCCGCTTAAGTAGCTGAAATGGTAAACATCATTTACCACGAATCCTTTTCCCTGCAGGGAATTACAACTAGGCTTGAGAGGTAAATTCCGTACCGCTTGCGGAATTTCGGTAATTTAATATGATGCACCTGAAATTTAAAAAGAGACTGAGAGCAAGTGAAGACAGACCTAACTCAAACCTATGGGGCATCCTTATTATTTGCATGAGATTTCTTCATTTCTGGGTCTGGGAAAAGGATTGCCCTTCGTTAAATGATTCTAGTAACTGTATTCAAAGCACAGTTTGTGGCCTTATCAGCCATCGACATCAGTGCTATAGGACTGTGCAATAAATACTGGGCTTGCAGATCACTTTCATCCCTGAGGAACATTTATCCTCTAAGAATGTGTGCCTCTAGATAATGTCGTTCCAAATAGATTTGTGCAGCACTCTGCTGCCTACAACGCATCCTGGTTCTAAGGAAGCCAAAGGTTAACAGAGAGGAGGTAAGTGGCTGCAGGCAACTACTGCAAAGAAAGCCAGGTTTTCAATGATTCCCGAAGGATAGTAACTATCTACAAGTGTGCCGGTCTTTGGGCAAGAAGTTTCAGGATTTAGAGACACAACAACTGAAAAGGCATGACCTCATGATCTAGAGTAGCAAAACCTTGGAACCGCCAAGAGATGGGCAGCAGAAGACCTCCGCTGGAAAGAAGGGAGATATTGGGACTTTTAATGTAAATATAATGCCCTGAATTGGTGAAAGGCATGGAAAAACCATGCAAAGTACCTTGAAGGTAAGCTTCTCTGTTGGTGCCTGAGTACACTGATGGAGCACGATTTCTGAAAATAAAATCTGCTCAATGTAATTCACCCAAATGCATGTTTTAATAACATGAGTGAAAGTACTAATATATAATACAAGAATGTACAACGCATGAAATTGTGCACAGGGCACAATAGTTTGAATTTTCTTGTTCGACATAATGATAATAATGCTAACTGAATGTTATTCTGTCTTCCTAACTGCAGAAAAATAAATGACAAAAGAAACTGCTTTTATTCTTCGTGAAAGTAGTGTAAGCTTTAGAAATTATTCTCTGTTTTGCACAAAAAGTAGGTATTAGAATTGTTAGAGGATGTACTTTCCGTGCTGTCCTGTCCTTCAAATGTTACAAATGCTTCCTTAGAGTGCAGATGTTTAGCCTGTTTCTAAAAGTCTTTTAGGATTCTTTCCTGTCTAGGCGAGGGTTGTAGATGATATGAATGTAACTACTTTAATGTGTAGCCAGGTTCTTTTCCTCTTCCTTTTTATGCAATATTCAGACAAAGAGTGTTTAGAAAATAGAATTAAAGTCACTGACAGTAGATTGTCATACCATTGTGAATAACCAATAGAGAGGCTTGCTGAAGAGAGAGAATGCAACATTTTATCGGAAGAAAGGAAGTAGCGTACTATAAAGATTCCTGTGGGAAAGTGATCCTTGGCTTGTTCACAAGATTGGTGACATGCTGTACTGATTCCTGATTCTCTGGCTAGTGAATCCTGTTATCCTTAAGAGATTTTTCTAGAGACTTTGCACATCATCGGCTGGTGATGCTACTCTTACTATACCCTAACGGCCATGGGGCTAGCTTTTCAGACTAATTGCAGGCTGTGCATTAGTATTTCATTTTCGTAAGTGAACTGTGGTTCGCTGATGTTTTTCTCTCTCTCACTCCTCTATATCTGATGTTTTCATAATTGAGCAGTATGATTATTGTGAATCTAATCTGTATTTATATTATACAAATTATGATATTGTAGCTTGTATTTGTGCTTGACCATTCATTTTATGAAATAACAAGAAAAACTAATGAGAAAAGAATTGTGTTTCTTTGTTACTGAGTTACTGAATTATTTGGATATTTTTATAATGACCAAAGTTTCGCGTATTTCTTCATTGTAGGTCCTCATGGAGAAATAGAATTTCGTCTTTCATTATTTAGTCCCTTTGAGCTCTATCAAAGTTTCATCGGAGGACCTTTGATATTGCTAATTGACTGATAATGGCTTATGGGCCCGTCATTAGAGTTACGTTTCCGATTATTATAGTGGTTGGTGTGGATAGGTAAGCTGACTAAAATCCCCCAACACTTCCGCTGCATCAGTTTTCTGTTAAAACAAAGTATGCCACATAGACCGGTTATGTAGAAAAAGGTTATATGTTTATTCTTCAAGTTTATCTTCAGTTACAGGAAGATGGTATGTTCCATGTAATGCCCCACCAGGAGCAGCCTCCTTGCTGCTCAGCCCATACACTCCAACTGACTCACCTACTTCACGCACAAACACTCCAGCATTCTAATTACCTCACCACTGGCTGAGCGGCAAGGCAGACCACAACAATGGGGAGGATGCATTATATTAGCAAGCAGATTACAACATACACCTATAGCCAAAGGCCATGTTTCAAAATGCTAATGAGTTGGGCTCCTCAGCCACAGATGCCCCATCAGAGAAACCCACCCTGGCAACTACTATCGTCATAGCCTCAGCTACTGACATGGTGGTGACTGATCTCGACGGCACAGCCTCAGCCACCAAGGCTTGGGTAATACATGGATCTGACAGTGTCAATCTGTACCCTCAGAAATGATGCCACTACTAGTGAAACTGAAAACATTGGTGGCTTGGACTTCCCTCAAGTGTACACTGTACGCACTACTATGCATCGCCAGGTCATGCATGATGTAAGGTGAGCCACAGTTTAATCTAGGGTTTAGCTCTTCATTACTCTATGTTAACTGACAACACACACATACAAACTCTCTATTCAAACAATCTCAAGAAATACCTAGTCTCCTTTCCCCTCTGAAGGCTGAATCAGTGTCCTTCCTCTGCACTGATCAACTGAGCCTTAAGTCAAATTCCCACTGTGGTTGGATGAGTGGATGGCCTTATGGTGTGCAGCCTATAGCTCCAGTTCCTCCTTGTGCAGGGCAATTTGCTGATCCTGAGCAGACTCTATTTTTTTGTAGCTTGTCAGCTATGAGGGCACTCTTGGCCTCCACAGCCTTTCTTTAGGGATGATTTGCCGGGGCATCTTCTGGTGTGTGCAAAACTAGGAGGAGTTGAAAAGGGTTTCAGCAGTGGCCTTGGGGGCGTCTGGGTTACGGTTCGTAGACCAAAGCCAGAGAGTGTTTTTCATCCTGGATGAAGGCAAGTGCCGAATGGATGACAGGAAATTGCATTCAGTGAAAGGCTGGCAAAACTGAAACCATGTTGTTTGGCAATGCCCTAGAGCTCTGGTCTTCTGACTGGTGGCCTTCGTGACTGGGTTCAGTGCTGAGTCTCAAATATATAGTCAAAAACCTGGGTGTCCAATTGGACCAAACACACTCTATGAAGGAGCAGGTTTTGTCTAATATTGGTATTTGCTTCCCCACACTGGGCCTGTTGAGGAGAGTTTTCACCTTTCTTCCCCCTTTATGCAAGGAAAACTCTGGAGCAGGCGCTGGTTATCAGTCGCCTGGATTATGGAAATGCCTTACTGGCCTCTGCAAATGAGAAGTTGTTATCCTAAGTTCAAGTGGTGCACAACACTGCTGCACATCTTATCTGCACTCTTCCATCTGGAATGCCTTTCTTCCCTCTATTGTACTCACTGTATTGGCTACCAGTCTGAAAAAAGATCATTTAAAAAATGTGTTGCCTGACATAACTCCCTGATTGGGAAAGGCCCCAGGTACTTATCTTCAAGGCTTACTCCCTATTGTCCATCTAGACTTAGATCTAGTGAGAAAGGGCTACTCAAAAGGACCCGCACAGAGGGCAGATTTTCTCTTATCTAGCCACGCTGTATTGGAACAAATTAACTCAACACATCTGAATGTGTACTGAACCTCTCCAATTCCGAAAATGACTTAAGACGGCGCTCTTCTAAAACCACTAGTCTATGTGCTGTCAATGCTTTTGCCTGGGCCGAGATAGCCCTTCTGGGGTGATTTGTGTGCAATATAAATTATATTAACTTAACATAACACAGACCTTGGTCCTCCTGTGCTAAGATGCCAGGCCAGTTCTCCATATCGAGGAGGGATACAATTATTACAATATTATAGTAATAAACAATAATCAACATTAGGGGTGGGCGACGCTCACAGAGTTCAATTCTGTGAAGTCAGCTATAAACTCCATTGAATTTCACGGAGTTCCGCCGTACAAGCTTGTGCACATCATTCCATCTGCTATTAGGCATTAAGTTGTCTCCAGTGCAGTGCCATCACCCCACACAGCAAGGCCATGAGCGTACACTGCCAGGTGAGCTGTGGCAGTAAGTAATAACAAGCACAGCCATTGAGCTCCCTGCAACTGTGCAACAAGATGTTTGCTCCCTACATGCGACGCTAATACTGCTGTATCGCCAATTTGATAACTTACAATTAGTTGTCTAAATCTTCTCTTTTTTGGCAGAATTCTATTTTTGCAGCTGTGCTCATAGGCTCCGGGCAGAGCACAGTGGGCTGCCTGCGATCTCATCACACAGGGGGGCATAATGGGCTGTAAAAAAATCTGGAGTTTAGATCAGATGGATGAAGCAAGCACTGCTGTGTGCCTCCAAGACAATTGCATAGCTAGCTGCGTTGTCTTTGAAAATACCTCAAACAAGCCCAACTCACAAACCGATGATAGCAGAACAACTATTTGGGTACAAAAATCCTGGTGCTATGGGAACTGTGTCCCTGCGAAAATCATCACAAGGCGTCCAAAATTCATCCTTTCTATGACATTCTGCCTGTATCTCTCACTACTGCATAGTATACTGCGTATGTTTATTGGTGAAAACATTGCTTGTACTACACACGCCATACACAACCGGGTCCGATCTGATACACGACACCATATCAGGACATGCATTATCACCTGTAGTGAGGGCTGCAATTTATATACGTACATTGCTAAGTTAGCACAACCGCGTTAGATATTAGAAAGCCATCTTGCTGCTTTTGCACACGACACTGCAGTTACATGTTATTATTTGAGAAATGCTTGCTCGCCTTTTCTTCACATGAGAACTGTCTATGGTTCACATCCCTAACAGTGAGCTGCGACCTTGGTCTGAACATTGTGTAAAGAAACAGTCTGGGTCGCTAGACGGTGCATGTTTTTGGGTTCAGGTTGATTGGCCCACTATTTAGCCATAACACGCATGCAGCTGCAAATACCTGAGAGTCGAGCGCTTTTAATATTGCAGGCTGCTTGCTTGATTCATTCATTCGGAAGAAGAGCTTTCCCAGGAGCAGAGTATACCTGATCCTGTGATGTGATTCCACTAAGCTGATCTTTACGGTATGGGGTTCCCCATTCAAGCCTAGAGACCTTCTATTAGTCTAATAATAATAATATTAGTTTACTAGCGAAAGGAAGGTGGCTGCAATCCACTGTCATTTTATTATGATTTCTCCTTTCATTTTCTACGGTATTGTAACTATGCTGATGGTTTTGATTTTAATCATTTGTCTGCTTATGTTCGCCAAAGTACTGCATCTTAGGACAAGAGGTTTATAAAATAAACTCTTTAAACTTTACTGTGTCTCTGTTTACTCTTGTTGTGGACTGATATGAGAATAATAACGAATAGGTATTTCTAATTCACACCATTCCTGAGAATACGCTAAGTCGCTTGTTCTGGGTTGTCTATACATTGGGACCGCCGAGATAAAATCGGATAACGAATGGGACACTGATGGGTTTTTGAGGTGAGTTTTGGTACACCACAATTCACTGAGGTCCTGGTTTCCTGCGCATAGTTCTGTGCATGAGCAGAATCCCTTCAACATGGCGCACCTAACGTTTGGTCGATTGATTTGAAACGCCTTAGTAGTGCTTATATTAGTCCATGACTCCCTCACTCTTGTTTCCGGATAACGGGAGTGACGGATTTAAACCTACCTGTTACTCGACTAATAGTTTCTTTCAGGCTTGATCATTAAAAAGGTTTCTTCAATATCTGAACCCTACTGCTACTGATTAAACTCGTTGTTGATCTTTTGTGTGTCCTTATGGCGGTTGAGATTGCTGCACATAGCCGTACACCTCTGCGGCGTCATTTGACGACCTATGGGGTGCCGGACGATGGGATGGCTGGTTTTTTTGTGGTGAGCGCTGATGCGTCTTTCCCTTACGAGTTGTTTTACTCTTGGGTGACTTTGCCGGCGGTGGATGCAGACGATGATACGTTTCATTCCTATACTCCCACGCAGCTACCTGCAACCTATATGCCATATAGGACACAAGAAATTCCTATTTCTGCCTGGCAGCATAGCATTTGGTTTAATGGCGCCCTTCCCCATGCGGTTACACCGGCTAGAATGGGCCCTTTGTCAATTCCAGGGGCCACATGGCCGGTGCTGGCCGGATTTACACCTCATCCCCGCTATCTCACTGTAACGGTGGCTGAGTTGCATGTACTTCACACAGCCCTTATTATAGTGCATAGGGCTTTAGTGCAGTACGTGTCACGCAACGTGCAGGTGGGGGCACCTGCTGTTGCGGGACAACCAGCTGAACACCACGCAGTGGTTATTAGTCCTGTTATGGTTAATTCGGTAATGGGCAAGCGCCCCCAAAATAAGGATGACTTACCTTATTGGCTTGCTGAGAAATTTGACCAACTGGAAGCGGTTTTTACGCATACTACTCCTGTGGAGAAACACAGGATACTCGCCATTAGTTTGCTGAAAGACTTAGTCTCAGATATGGCCGATTGTGACAACTGGGGCAAGGTCTTTGCCGCAACATACTCGAAGTACTTCGGCACTCCGTCTATGTCTGTGCTTCCCTCCGTCATTAAACGTGTTCAAGATAATCACGGTGCGGAGGCTGCTGTAGAATTAGGAATGCGCCTTGTCGGGGTGTTCGATGTGGTTGCTTCCATGGTAATGGGCAACCTCAAAGGCGATGCTATGCAGTTCCAAGTAGCTAATAAATTGGACCGCGTGGACGAACTCGACAGGCCTAAGGAGTTCGCTAAGATTATTGCGGAAGCCTATAGAACCATAGGCCGCAGTGCCTTAGGTGTTAACCAACTGTAATAATTCCTGATTTGAAACAGCAAACTAAGGTGAGCTCATCTGGTAAAGACGAACGCCCAAATTTTCCAAAACAAAATTGGCGGGCAAAGAAACCGGGGAAGCAGCAACAGAAACAGGGGTCTTGTCCTGCCTCACCCATACAGTCGACTAGTGAACGCACATATGATCTGCGCGATCGCTCTAGTATTAAGTCACCTGATAGATTTCAGGTTTCTGAACAACGTTCTCCTCGTTCTTTACAGGAAACATCGGCTTCACAGTCCGGTGGCGGAGACCGTGGGAAAGGACGGGGTGCCCAAGGACGGGAGCAACCCCGTCAGACTGACGGTAAAGGCAAGAAGGACGAGTCTGCACGTCAATGACCCCCGTATCAAAAGAAGAAGGTTGCTGCGCTAACAGCGAGGTATGCCACAGATAGTGCGGACGCAGCTTCAGAACCTGACATGGGCACTAATGCTGATCGACAGCGCGGCGGAAGTTACATTAGTGCGACAAGCACTGTGTCCATATCTGGTGGCGACAGCAACTGACACGTTCATTTCTGTAGAAACTGCTGACACTAGAGTGGCTCCCCCTGACAGACTATATAATATAGTCCTCTTAATTGAAGGTGACATACAACGTACAATTCAGGGGATTTTTTGGTATAATCTGACCTCTTCGTACGATATTCTATTGGCAGAGGCAGACTGGCCCCCGGCTTTCATTTTAGATGCTCCTAGAGGGGAGGAGGTGATCCTCCCGTCCTTTGCGCACACAGTGCCAAAGGACCAAGCAAAGAAGTTCGCCGAGGAGTGGGCTCTGGTGCTTGCACCGGCTTTGTATCGTACTCAGGTAGGCTGGGATAAATTGTCCCCCAGCCATGAGATTCCATTTCGGTCCATGCCCCAGCCACAACCCCAATATCCCAGGCGTCGCGAAGCAAGACCTCACGTCGCGGCAATCCTTGAACAATTGGAATATCAAGGTGTTATTGAAACATGTGTGTCTTCAATGAATAATCCTTTATTCACTGTGACGAAGCCTGATGGGTCGTACCGCCTAGTTTTAGATTACCGGCATTTAAACTCACATTGCCGGACATGCGCAGTACAGAATACCCACAGTTCTGCTCTCGTCGATAGTCTCGTGAGAAAAAGGTTTAAGACCACACTTGAAATTTCCAATGGCTTTTACAGCCATAACCTGTCCTCTCTTAGTAGTCAGTGGACGGCGTTTACATCGGGCGGCAAACAAAACCATTTTATAAGATTACCCATGGGCTATAAAAACAGCCCTGGAGTCTTTGCCGCTCGTGTAGTCTCTCTGTTAGAGAGCATTGACCCTGATGCGTACTCGCATGTGGATGATATTTATCTCACAGATGACGAGTTGTGGCCGCATCTGTGTCGCATTGATCGCATTATTGTTTTGTTTGCAGACTTCGGTTACAAATTCAACTTTGCGAAGTCTCACATTGCAGAGTATACAGTGTTGTTTTTGGGACACGAACTCAACAATGAGGGTCGAGGATTGGCTCCGCACTTCCTAGAGAAATGTGCATGCCTGCGTGCTCCTACAACACTGAAAATCACAATCTTTGCTGGGCTTTCTGAATTTCGGTTGCACGTACATTCCTGATTATGCCCAGCGTATCAAGCCGCTTTATGCCTTGGTACAACCTACTTTTTCCAAATCATGCTGGCTGCCGGAGCATTCAGCTATATTGCAATCTTTGCAAGCTGACCTTCTTGCTTCAAAATACTTACTGACGCGTGATAACCGCACTAACCTGGTAATAAGAATTGTGCCAGGCACAGTGGGTTTCACGTACTTAACGTTCAATGAGGGCGACACCGTCCTCATTGCCTACAAATCACACCTGTACACTTCGGCTGAACTGCGCTTTTCCTCTGTCGAGAAAGTTTTGACGGCAGTACAGATGGCGAGTCTTAAAGAACGAGCGCTGTCACAAGGGAAACGCATGTTGGTGGTCACACCATATCCTGCCCTTAAGGCAGTGACCAAAGCGAGTGTACCAAATTCTAAAGCTTTGCATCCCCGGTGGATAGAATGGGCTACTTCCTTGACATCGCCCGACGTCACCTATATCTTTGATGCAGCATTACAGACTCAGGAGTACTTACAGTATGAATTCGTTCATCCAGCTCCTCAGTCTTTGCGCCCGCTCGAGGATTACCATTGTGTCATTTACACTGACGGTTCTGCGCAACCGGCGACTGGATCGAAGCATGCCTATTCAGCGGCCTGTGCAATTGTGGTGGGTACTTTCGTGAATGGTGAATTCCAATCTGGTGTCGTGCATACGCAGTCATTGGGTGATTGTACCGCACAGTTGTCAGAGCTCCGTGCTCTGGTTCTCGCACTGGAGTTTGCTGATTCTCGGGTCACTACTCTTATAGTGAGTGACTCGTTTTATTGTGTTTAATCTTACAACGACAATCTACATTTTTGGTCTCAAAATGAATACCGTGATTCCAAAGGTAGCACAATTAAGCATAAAATGCTTTGGGTTAGAGTTGCAGAACTTAAAGAACATCTGCCTCTCGTGAATGTTAGTCACACTCTCGGTCACCAACGAGTTGGTGTCCATGCTGTCTGCAACAGCTTAGCTGACTAGGCAGCAAAAACAGCAGTGGCGACATACTTAGTGGCAGCAGTTACAAGATCCAAAAGTAAGATCGATTATGACATCTTTGCAGCTATTGCTGCTACAGAGAAGGGAACTAATTACCCGAGAGGTTTCCCTTCTCATTACCATTATCACTTAAGTCCTGATAACGTCCCGTTAGTGAGGATTAACGACGTTGGTGACAGATTGATTCCCAACGCGGACTGCAGACCATCTTTGATATTAGCGGCTCACGAAGGTATGGCATCTGCCCATGCTGGCATTGCAGCTACTGTATCTCTGTTACAACAACGCTACTGGTGGTGCAGTTTATATAAACAAGCTCACGCTTATGCTCTTGACTGTGACATTTTCCAGCAGATTAAACCTTCAACTGCTGCACGCCCACCACAAACTCAGTTGTACATATCTAATAAACCACTAGGGTGTGTTTATCTAGATCACTGCGGCCCTTCACCTCTGATATTGGGTACAAGTACATCTTGGTTGCAGTGGATTCGTGCACACGTTTTCTGTGGGTATGGCCACAAAGGAGTGCTGATGCCCATACTGTCATCAGGGATTTGCGTGTCTTTGTGGGAAGTTTTGCATGTGGTACCTTTCATTCTGATCAGGGCCCTGCGTTCGCCTCTAAGGCGTACAAAGAAGCCATGAGAAATTTGGGGGTCCAAGTAAAATTTTCGTCTCCCTACCGACCTGAGGGTAATAGTGTGGTGGAGCAAATGAACCATGACTTAAAGCAATCTTTGACAGCTAGGGTTTTAGGCACTGGCCGGAACTGGCTAGCCCATTTATAAAACGTCCAACGTGCACTTAATAATCTCCCTAGAATGTCTCTGGGTGGGCGGACCCCATACATGATGCTCTTTGGCATACAAATGTTTGCCCCGGACCTTGATGGTCTAGACATGGTGGCGTCAGCCGCACCATTTGACGTAGATGATCACTGTGCTGTATTGCAGACTCTACAAGAAGTCAGAGACAGTCTAGCGAAGGAACACGTGCCCTCCACATCTGATGCTGCGCTTCAGATTCCGGTAGTCGGCTGGCTACCTCGAGTTGGTGATCTGGTCCGTGAGAAGGTGGAGAACAAGAAGGAGTTCGGCCCCTCTTATCGTGCCCCGATTCCAGTGCTTGGCGTGCAGGGTACACGAACAGTCATTTTACCTCCACTTCCTGGTCGCAAGGATAACAGGTACATCTCTATTGACAATGTCAAGCTACAGCGAGTGGCCGATTCTTCTTAGTATGACTCCAGCGGTTTCTTGCCCTGCGATGCTGAGAAATTCTGTTGTGGCCCCAGCTTCTACCACCTTGCCTGATGTTGCCATCGAGATGCATACAGTTACTGGACCTTTGTTGCCACCAACAGCTGATGGTCTACCTGAAGATACCTGCCCTTAAGGCAGTGACCAAAGCGAGTGTACCAAATTCTAAAGCTTTGCATCCCCGGTGGATAGAATGGGCTACTTCCTTGACATCGCCCGACGTCACCTATATCTTTGACGCAGGTAAGTTATGCCAATCTTGGCTGCAACATTCCGCCTTAGCATCTGTTAAACTTCATTTATCACAATTACACGACAAAATAAATTTGAATGATTTTGTTAAGGGTCCTGCGGTTGGCAGGTCCAAAAGATGAGTATATGCTGTTTATAACGAAGTTTGGAAGCTATCACAAATTGAAGCTGCATCCAGATTACGAGCTATTGATCAAGCCAATATGGAGAAGGTATTGGCTGTTATAGATAATAGCATTAACACCCTGTCTTCCAGAATTTATACGTTAGATAACATCGTTTCATCTGTTGTTGACATTGTGCAAGATGATGTGTCTGTTTTATATCATGGTCAACATCAATTGCGTACCATAATGCAGTTTGCATGGACATTGCAAACGTTAAAGGCTGGGAAAGTCCCTTGGGATTACATGAATACTTCCACTTTGTTCCTTCCTTTTAATTTAACTGCAAAACAACAGTTCATGTCCATGAAAGATGCAACCTACTCATTACTGCACATTGAAAAGTTAGAACCTTTGCCTTTCTCTGTTGCCGAATTAAACTCCGCTGTGTGGCTTATCCACGGGTTAATCACATTACCATTTTCCCTGTTTAAGTTCAGTTCCTGCATGAAACATTATGCGCTAGGCAGATATGAACAACTAGGTACTGCCTTCCTGCATGAAGTTTGGTCACTCCCATTCACGTACAGGTGCGTGAGGGACGGTAAAGAGGTTTACTTAAAAGGTGAAGAGTGCACTTCCACTCCGGATCACTCTGTGGTGTGTCGGCACATTCAATTGCATGGTGCATGTAATGTGCACGCTCCTAATTTAGCTTGCATCCTGAAAGGGATCCCAGTGCCAGTCAGAACACCGTCGTTTACGCTGCTGGCTAACGGTAGTTACTTGCTATTAAATAATGAAGCTTGCTATGGGATGTTAGTGGGAATTCCCTACATAGTGACTGTATCACAGAGAGTAGGCTGCTGTAACAACGTCCTTTTCCCACCCCCGCATGGACGGCTCGATGCATCCATCTGGCCTTCCATTCCAACCTTGAAAGCAGAGTTCAACAAGATGAGCAGAATAAGGGCTCTATTGTCTGAAAAAGAAGTTGCGTTGACTTCATCCTGGTAAACATTTGTCCTTCACGTAGCAAACACGCGCACAGAGGTGCAAGCGCTTTTGAATACTGATCTCCCACTTCATTTTGGTGCCCTGATTCAGACTATCTTTAATGCCTCGTCAACAAGTGGCCTGGCACATTTTTTCAAAATTGTGGGCTCCGGCCTCGTGACCTCCTTCCAAACTATTTTTGGTGTGATACTGGCATTTTTTCATTCTATTTTTCCCAGCGTCTTCGGAGGTCTCCCGTTGATTCTCGCCCTCGTGGCTGGGGTACTGTTGTTGGTCTGCTTACTACGCAATGGATGCACAATTTGTGTCACACGACAGCCTGTCCCGGCTGCTCCATCTTCGTAACAGGATGCTTGAATACTATGGAACACTACCACTGGCAACATTGAGCATAGCATATGGATTGTCCTTCCGGTTTCCCTACTTTACTTGCGTACAACTTGTCTTTCATTGCCTAGAGTGTCCGTTCCAATGGGCTCTGGATTTGTGCTTGTCAAACTCGGTGTCTCCCGCCCCGGATTATGATCGACTAATGAGCCCCTTAGTGGCTCATGAGTTGGACTGTTCTGGTGTCAGGATTATGGCCTGTGGAGCAGCACATGGAGTCCTAGGGAATTGGGACATCGGTACGGCTGCAGATGACTTCCTGGCAAGAAGTTATCTTGAACACGCCAGTTGTTCTCTGATGGTACTAGAGGCTCCAGTTGTCAAAGAACATGTGTGTTCATTCCCCTTGCTGAACTGGATGGCAGATAATTTTGTAGGACGTTCCAATGATTTCCTCTTGAAAGCCGTTGCTACTTATTGTGCTTATACATTGATGGATTAACTTGGAGGTCATCCAACATTCCTTTGGAATAACTTTTGCCTTTTCGTTCGATATCCATCAATAATATTTTTTTTTCCTTTAAATGTTTTTTTTTCTCTCTTTTTTCTCTTCGAACTTTCACTGCCCTTATATGGATTCACAATTTGTGCCCTTAGTTCCGTTCTATCGAACTTGAACTCTGCTTTCCTTAATTGTACCCCTATTGGTTAGTGGTCCGATCAAGGGGGGGGGGGGGAGTAGTGAGGGCTGCAATTTATATACGTACATTGCTAAGTTAGCATAACCGCGTTAGATATTAGAAAGCCATCTTGCCACTTTTGCTGCTTTTGCAAACGACACTGCAGTTACATGTTATTATTTGAGAAATGCTTGCTCGCCTTTTCTTCACATGAGAACTGTCTGTTGTTCACATCCCTAACAGTGAGCTGCGACCTTGGTCTGAACATTGTGTAAAGAAACAGTCTGGGTCGCTAGACGGTGCATGCTTTTGGGTTCAGGTTGATCGGCCCACTATTTAGCCATAACACGCACGCAGCTGCAAATACCTGAGAGTCGAGCACTTTTAATATTGCAGGCTGCTTGCTTGATTCATTCATTCGGAAGAAGAGCTTTCCCAGGAGCAGAGTATACCTGACCCTGTGATGTGATTCCACTAAGCTGATCTTTACGGTATGGGGTTCCCCATTCAAGCCTAGAGACCTTCTATTAGTCTAATAATAATAATATTAGTTTACTAGCGAAAGGAAGGTGGCTGCTATCCACTGTCATTTTATTATGATCTCTCCTTTCATTTTCTATGGTATTGTAACTATGCTGATGGTTTTGATTTTAATCATTTGTCTGCTTATGTTAGCCAAAGTACTGCATCTTAGGACACGATGTCTATAAAATAAACTCTTTAAACTTTACCGTGTCTCTGTTTACTCTTGTTGTGGACTGATATGAGAAGAATAATGAACAGGTATTTCTGATTCCCACCATTCCTGAGAATACACTAAGTCGCTTGTTCTGGGTTGTCTATACATTGGGACCGCCGAGATAAAATCGGATAACGAATGGGACACTGATGCTGGTCGGATAGGGGTTCTGGGTTCTGAGGTGAGTTTTTGGTACACCACAATTCACTGAGGTCCTGGTTTCCTGTGCATAGTTCTGTGCATGAGCAGAATCCCTGCAACACACCAAGTACAGCAGGCACAAATCACCTCGCCCAAACAAACGTGCTGTGGCTCGTGTTATTTTATCACCATTAAGCATCATTTATTTTTCACGATCTTCAGCCCGGGTGAGGCATCTTTCTGGTCACTGCTGATTGAGGGTCTCTTTTTGCTGTCGTTTTTATCCTGCACGCTTCTCCCCTACTATTCCAGCCTGCAAAAACTACCTGAAACCTAGCTTTTGAAGGTTCAAGTGAATTCCTGTCTAGTTCTCAATTATACGGTTGGCCTCAATTCACACCCGTGCTTTACTGAGCCGCTTCACTTCTAAGCTTGGCGCTTTATTGAACCTGTAAATAAATATAATTCTAAACACAGTGTCACAGGGACGCGCCCGAAACAACGCAAAAAGAGCGGATGGACCATGGGGAGGACAACAGCTGGTGGGCCCCGACACATGAACAACATGGTGTGTTTCCTTCCTCACAGGGAAGGACTTTGGAGATGCCCCAGGACACGTGGAGGCCGGACGAATCCATAATAGAGACAGGTCCCTTTAACTGGTACCAATCCTTCAGTGGGAACGCCCTCACGGATGACGCGGTAGACCCACAGCCAATCGCCTACGACAACCTGGACAGAAAAAGGGGAGGAGGCGAAAGGAAGACGGGAAACCCGGAAGGAGAGACGGAGGAGAAAGACGCGACCGGAGAAAGACGGAGAACCCTTGAAGAAGACGAGAGAGGAGCGGAGGACGACATCCCAGCGAACGAAGAGGTGCCTGGAGGCCAACGGTCCCGCGAATCGCCCAGCCACCCCTCTGGAGAGGAGTGGCTACGCCAGGTACGGAGACGTGTGGTGGGTTGGGTCGGGAGGCCGAGCAGGGCTATCCAGGCTAGTCAAGACCCCTAAGGGACCCCGTAGACGGATACAGTCCCGTCCATTAGGTCCTGCCCTCCTCCACGAGCACCCTCACAATCTAAACGGTAGAGGCAAGCCACCGTGGTGAACTCCCCTTCCCCTCACAACCCCTCCTTGGGCCCTTGGTGTGCAGCAAATAAAAGTGCCCTTACACTGTCCTTTTTTTCTAACTTCTTTTTGGGGATCCCTGAACGGAGCGGCGGAGAACATCCCGACAGTCGAACATCCTAAGAAGACCAGCACCTACGCCGAAAAAAGGGGCAGTTCAAGCTCTGTACCTTCTATCACTGACGGACAAATTCCCCCCACCTTTCATGTGAACCAATACTCCAATAAAAAAAACTCGTTACTCCAGAACAAGCTCTAGTGCCCTTCTTTCCTGGGGTGACGCGACCCCTAGGCGGTCGGCCGGTCACACGTGGTGGAGAATGCCGGCACCCGTCCATTAGACAATATGGACGCCCTGATCCAACATATAGTGCAGGCCCAGGACAAACTGGGATGGGCCCTGGAGCGCCACCTGAGCTCGGCACAAGCGGATCGTGAGGTATTTACTAATACCATAACAGCACACTTGGAGGGACTACACAAAGTAGCAACGGAACAAGCCCCAGGTCCTCACCCTATACCTCGGGCTTCCCCCCATGGTCCAGCTGGGGTAGCATTACAGAAATATGTGCACGGCGAGGACCCAGATGCCTACTTCACGAATTTCGAGCGAGCAGCGAGAGCCTGCAATTGGCCTCCTGAGAAGTGGCCCTTCTTTTTAGCGCCTCTGTTGTCTGGAGAAGCTCAGGCCGCATATCAAGTTGCGAACCCAATGGGTAACACACCGTATGGGGACGTTAAAAGGATTATACTGGACCACCTCGGCTTCGACGAGGAGGCGAATCGCTTGAGGTTCAGACGGGACAAGGGTCACCCCGGAGAGAACCCGAAAACCTTGTTTCACCGGTTAAAATTCGCCGCGGATAAGTGGTTGAAACCTGAAGAATGTTCCAAAGAGGAGATCCTTGAAAAAATTTATTTGGAACAGTTCTTAGAGGCGCTTCCTTATTCTACACAGTGGTGGATCTGGCAACACGCCAATCTTAGCTCCAAAGAGGCGATGGACATGGCCACCACCTTTGCCAGAGCCCAGCCGAAACATCAACCAGGAGAACCGGAAAAGACTTTCAGACCACTGCCTGGGAAGTTTGTGTGTCCCTCCAGCCGACGCCCTCTCGATCCTCCCAGACTTCGACCTAAACCCTCCGAACCACCACACTCGAGGGGACCCCAGTGTTTTGACTGTGGGGATTGGGGACACATAGCGAGGGTATGTCCCCACACTAAGACAGCGGAGGAACCCATGGATATTGGGTATGTCCCAAAGGCCATCCTCTATACCGCCGAAATGGGACCAGCCTTCCACGTAAGTGTACGGGTCAATGGGCAGAGGGTTCAGGCTTTATTAGACTCCGGGTGCAAACAGTCTGTAATACTAAGGGACCTCATACGTAACCAAGATAACCTTAGGGGTTCCTTGGTACACATTGGATGTGTACATGAGGACATTAAACCCTACCCATTAGCAGCAGTGACCCTAGACATACCAGGTTGGGATCCTTGCTCTGTCCGGGTGGGGGTCCTGGGTAGTCTGCCTGAGGAACTGATTATAGGCACTGATAATCCCCAGTTCCTGGACTTGTTCAGGAGGGTTACTAGAGAATACCCCGCACAGACAGCAACAGGAGAACAAGTGGTACCTGCTCTAGCCAACCCTGAACCTTGGCTCCTGGATAGGAGCTTCAAATTTGCCCAAACCAATGACACATCTCTTAAGCATGCCTGGGAAGCCGTAATAACCAATGAACCCACTCATTCCACGTCGCCCTACTTTATAGTCCAAAATGGGTTGTTATACAGGAAGAGGGACCATAACAGTGATCCCCAACTATTGGTCCCCTTAGAATTCAGGGAGCAAGTCCTTTTCTACACCCATACCCACTTGACCGCCGGACATCAAGGAGCAGAGAAGGCAACCCTGGCGGTTTTGAGACACTTCTATTGGCCGGGGGTTTATCGGGATCTGAAAACGTATTGTCAACAGTGTGAGACTTGTCAAAGAAACAGCTCCTATACCCCCCGGCCGTTCCATTACAACCCCTACCAGTGATCGGTACACCCTTTTCCCGCATTGGGCTAGACATAATAGGACCTCTCTCACGAACGAGTAGCGGACATAAATACGCCCTGGTAGTGGTAGATTACGCCACTCGATATCCCGAGGCCTTCCCGTTACGTGTTCCTAACACCCAAGCGATAGCCAACTGCATGATAGAGCTCTTCTCGCGCGTTGGTTTTCCCACAGAAGTAATAACCGATCAGGGGTCGCCCTTTGTGTCAAAACTCATGCAAGAAGTGTGTAAAACCCTTAATATTAAACACCTCAGGACCTCGGTTTATCACCCTCAAACAGACGGGCTGGTGGAGAGGTATAATGGGTCCTTAAAACGCACCCTGAAAAAGATGCTAACAGTCGAAGGGAATGAATGGGACCGGCTACTTCCCCTAGCCCTATACGTCCTGCGGAGTCAAGTCCAGAGTAGTCTTGGGTGCTCCTCCTTCCAGATGTTATACGGAAGGCAACCCCGCTCCCTCTTGGAAATGACAAAAGAAGCGTGGGAAAAGCAGGAAAAAGAGGAGTCACACCAACTCCTAGACTATACCAACAACCTACGGTCGAAGCTAGGGAAGTTGCGGGATTTAGCCTATTCGCAGTTAGAGAAAGCACAACAAAAGCAAAAGAGGTACTATGACAAAGGGAAGAAGTGGAGACGATTAGACCCCGGGGACTGGGCCCTCTAGGCTTCCTTTGGGACTTTGTAAAGCATCTTCCGAGTGGTTAGGACCATACAAAATAATTGAAACCATTGGAAAAAGCACATATAGAGTACAACTAAAATCAGGGAAGACCCAAACCTACCACATCAACAACCTAAAGAAATGGCTAGGCAAACCTCCCTCCTCCGTTCACTTCACCAAAACCCTCCCGATAGAGGCCACAACCTATAAGCACCTGGTCATAAATCCGAAACTGGATGAGAGGCAGAAGGCAGGTCTGGAACAAGTGTTTACGGAATACACATCCACATTCTCAGACACCCCAGGGAAAACCCATATGGTTGAACATGTCATAGAGACCGAGCCAGGAAAAACAGTAAAACTACGACCCTATCGAATACCAGCAGTCAGAAGGGAGGCCATCCGGAAGGAGGTTCAGGACATGCTAAAAATGGGGGTCATTAGGGCCTCGACGAGTGACTGGAGCTCCCCCATTGTCCTCGTGCCCAAACCGGATGGCTCCTCAAGATTTTGTATGGACTGTAGGGCCCTGAACTCCATCTCGAAATTTGATGCATACCCCATCCCCAGAGTGGATGAATTAATCGAGAGGTTAGGGGAGTCCGAGTACATAACTACATTGGACCTAACCAAGGGTTACTGGCAGGTGCCCCTTAGAGAAGAGGATCGCAAAAAGACAGCCTTTGTCACTCCCGATGGCTTGTATGAGTTCACCGTGTTGCCCTTCGGCCTACATGGAGCCACTTCCAAAGATTAATGAACAGGGTACTCCATAGGCATCGAGAGTGCTCGGCCGCCTACCTGGACGATATTGTGATTTACAGTCGTTCCTGGGACCAACATATGGAAGACCTTAGAAAGATCTTAGGCAGCCTAGCAGAAGCAGGACTCCATGTGAATTCCAAGAAGTCACGAATAGGGTTTGACCGGGTAAAATACTTGGGATACATGTTAGGACACGGAGTAATAGAACCGCAAGAAGAAAAAGTAAGGGCGATACAAAACACCCCGTTCCCTACCACCAAAAAAGAGATCAGAGCATTCCTAGGACTGCTAGGGTACTATCGCAGGTTCATCCCTAGATTTTCGGAAATCGCATCTCCCCTAACTGACTTACTAAAGAAGGGTAACCCTGCTTCCAAATTGGCAACCCCATCAATAGATGCACTACACGCCTTTACCTCCCTTAAAGAAGTCATCACCTCTGCCCCCGTCCTCATATCCCCTAACTTCGCCCTACCATTCATACTACAAACGGACGCCTCCGATCGAGGTGTAGGAGCGGTCCTCTCCCAACTGTCCTCATCAGGAGTTGAGCACCCAGTTTTATTTATCAGCAGGAAACTGTTTCCTCTGGAAACTCAGTATTCCACAATCGAAAAAGAATGTCTGGCGATCAAATGGGCAGTGGACAAGTTAAAATACTACCTCGATGGAGCTAAGTTCACCCTCTACACTGACCATGCTCCCCTGAAGTGGATGAGCCAGAACATGGGACAAAACCCTAGAATCATGAGATGGTTCTTAACATTGCAACCCTATACCTTTGAGGTCAGACATCGTCGGGGTTGTGCTAATGGTAACGCTGACTTTCTCTCACGAGTCTTACCCCTCCCTGACCGGGAGCAGCTTAGGGGAGAGGTTTGTCACGGGGACGCGCCCGAAACAACGCAAAAAGAGCGGATGGACCATGGGGAGGACAACAGCTGGTGGGCCCCGACACATGAACAACATGGTGTGTTTCCTTCCTCACAGGGAAGGACTTTGGAGATGCCCCAGGACACGTGGAGGTCGGACGAATCCATAATAGAGACAGGTCCCTTTAACTGGTACCAATCCTTCAGCGGGAACGCCCTCACGGATGACGCGGTAGACCCACAGCCAATCGCCTACGACAACCTGGACAGAAAAAGGGGAGGAGGCGAAAGGAAGACGGGAAACCCGGAAGGAGAGACGGAGGAGAAAGACGCGACCGGAGAAAGACGGAGAACCCTTGAAGAAGACGAGAGAGGAGCGGAGGACGACATCCCAGCGAACGAAGAGGTGCTTGGAGGCCAACGGTCCCGCGAATCGCCCAGCCACCCCTCTGGAGAGGAGTGGCTACGCCAGGTACGGAGACGTGTGGCGGGTTGGGTCGGGAGGCCGAGCAGGGCTATCCAGGCTAGTCAAGACCCCTAAGGGACCCCGTAGACGGATACAGTCCCGTCCATTAGGTCCTGCCCTCCTCCACGAGCACCCTCACAATCTTAACGGTAGAGGCAAGCTACCGTGGTGAACTCCCCTTCCCCTCACAACCCCTCCTTGGGCCCTTGGTGTGCAGCAAATAAAAGTGCCCTTACACTGTCCTTTTTTTCTAACTTCTTTTTGGGGATCCCTGAACGGAGCGGCGGAGAACATCCCGACAGTCGAACATCCTAAGAAGACCAGCACCTACGCCGAAAAAAGGGGCAGTTCCAGCTCTGTACCTTCTATCACTGACGGACGAATTCCCCCCACCTTTCATGTGAACCAATACTCCAATAAAAAAACTCGTTACTCCAGAACAAGCTCTAGTGCCCTTCTTTCCTGGGGTGACGCGACCCCTAGGCGGTCGGCCGGTCACACACAGTTAATATGCGTCCATCATGTGAGAGAAACGGAGGCTTGTGTAGCACAACACTGCAAACTGCATCACCTCTGGGCATCTTTCAAGCTATAGTGCACACACCTCCGCGAGCTATTCTGCAGTGGCAGTCTATTCTCGTCATCCTGGGTAGGTGGAGTTTTTGACAAACTCCATGCTCCGAGTGGAGCACGAAATAGTCAAAACTCCGAGAACTCCATGGGCGAAGTGGAGTTTACCGCCCACCCTTAATCAGCATACAATTCTGCCTCTGCAAACCTCCCTAATGTTTTGTTTCCTAAGAATATCAGCTGTAAACTTGAGTGTCTGGGATGTGTGATTGACAGAAGGTAGCTTTAAGAGCTTATTTTAGTGATGTCTTACATGTACAGACTCAGACCAAATAGGAGCAATCATGTTCGTCAGTGGTGGGCAATCTCTGTTTTTGGTGCAAGATGCTGAATGATGCAACTATTGATAATCAGCTCCTGATGATCTGGGACGGCCATACCAAGAGGCACACAAGCACAACAAAATTCACACATATCCTAGTTTATAATAGGTCATCTCTGATTTCCCTGAGGGGTCAGTTTTCTCATCTAGCAAGGCATAAAGGACTCAATCTCCAGGATCCAAAATATGATCTTCGTGGTCGGCTGTCTCTCAGCCGCTTTGATGGGGACATGCCATGACATGAGGGCAAATACAATGGATTTCCCCCAATTAATAGTATTACCAGAAAAGAAGCCAAAAACCTTAAGAAGTGCTAGGATCCTTGGAAGGTACTCATCCGGGTTCACAAGGTACAGCAGGACGTCATCTGCCTAAAGGGAGATGACATCTTCATCGTTGTCATCCCAACACAGTCCCCGTAGCAGTGCTTCTCCCCTGATCAAGTTTGCCAGCAGGTCCATGGCCACCACAAATAACAGGGGCGATAGGGGACAGCCCTAAGGAGTACCCCTCCATAGCTCGAAGTCTGCTTATAGTGTCCCATTAACTCTAATTCTCACCGTTGCCTTACTGTAGAGAAGGTGCACCCTTGACAGGAACGAGGGCTCAAAACCCATCTGCCTCAGGAGGTTCCACAGGTAGAGCACTCCAAGGAGACAAAGGTTTTCTCTGCGTAAAGCACCAAAGGCACTCTGTTTCTGAACTCTATGTATGCAGGTCAGGCTGCCATACAGACATCGAAGGTTATGCCTTGTGGACCAGCAGGGTGTGAATCCAGACTGATCCAGAGCTACAATTCTTCACCAGCATTTTGGTTTCTATGCTTAGGTGGAATATGGGCCGATACAAGATGCAGTCCTCCGGCGCCTTACCCCGTTTAGGATGGGCACTATGTATGTCTGCCAAAGGTGTGGGGTAATTCATTCTGCAACCTGGAGGCATAAAACAATTTCCTCAGTGGTGGAACCACCTCTTTTTCAATGCATTTGAAAAAATCCACCGGAAATCCGTTTGGTCCAGGTGATTTCCCGCTTTTCAATTGGGACAGAACCTCCAGGATCTCCCTTTATGTGATGTCCTGGTCTAGAGACTGCCCATCAAACCTCCTCAATTGTGGCACTGAAATCTCATTTACCAAGCCATACATGGGTCCTTGGCCTCCACTGAGAGGCGCATGACATATGGATCAAGAACATAACGTGCGAATGTTTGAACTATGCCCTCATCCGTATCAACCAGGGTACCCCGGGGAGCACAGACCATAGGAACCCATCTCCGGCCTTCCTCCCTTTTGCCTAACCAGGCCAGTATTTTCCCTGCCTTTTCTCCCACACCACAACATGCATGCTGTACCCTTTCTCTGACTATCGAGAAACACAGCAACACAGTATCCTGTCTCTGCTTCATGTTTCAATTCACAACACTTGGCAGGTGGTGCCAACCCACCTAATCCCTTGGCTGCTGAGCCACTCTTAAGCCACTCTTAAGCTCTTGGAGGAGAAAACCCACCAAATTCTAGTGATCTAATTTTTACATTGTTCGGGTTCACAGTGATGAAACATCCCTTAATATCAACAGCGTAATTTGGTGTCTCAGAAATGATGGTGATGACGGCAGCCCACGACAACCACTATAGTTTGTGAATTCACTTCAGAAGGTCCACAGCTGATCGGAGGCTGATGCTGAGGATGTAACTCTTTCACCTGAGCTGGACTAAGCATATGGAGGGGATGGGTGCAGAACATTTCTACTTTCAAATGACACAGTACCAGTGCCCTTTGTCTTCTGTCAAAAGATTTCAGCTCCTTGTGAAAGTTGGTGAGTCCAGTACCATGCTTCCCTCTCTGCCACACTGTCACTTTTGTGGCTCGAATGTAGACACTCAACAATCTACAGATAGCTTCCATAGGAAGGAGGCCAGGATTGTGCAGTCTATTGCGCCAGGCAGTGGGAAGAGGGAGAAAAGTCACTGCACGAGGTCAACATCACTTCTTTATTGTCTCTACTACAAAAAATCCCATGGAATACATATTAAGCTAGTGGGATTAGCAAAATGTTTCTGATCAGTGTGAAAGACAAGATCACGAGCACGGTGGCACAGGAGCTCTGTGTTAGGAACTAAAACCCTGCACAGAGGAACAAAAGAATAAGGCCAGCCAGCCAGCTCTTCGCTCTTATATTAAAAGATGAATCTCTGATGGTTGAGGGACTTTGGTCCGGTACCTGGGGTGACAGCCTCTGTAAGACTACAACGACTCGTTCAGATTCCAGATCTAGCTTCTCAAATAACTCCTGCTCTGTTGGCGCCTCGTCTTGAAACATACAACCATGGCGGCCGGGAAGCATCCACCCATGGCCTAGAAGGCCAGATTGTCTCTCGCCCCCCACAAGGCCAGGGCTACAAGTATACCCTTATACTCAGTACAGCATGCACTTGAGATACACTACAAAAAAAATTATGCTCCAATAAAAAAGCACTTGCATATGCAGTTGGTTTGGCCATGCTCAGCCCTCTCTCCACAATTCAGGCACCAATGAAGATGTTTCCATGCTAGGTTTGGGAGAAGTTTGGATAAACAAGTACACGAGCATAAGTGTTGCATATGTTCCCTTGCATCGGTCTACCTCTTTTCTGAACATTTGCACCATCATACCATGGCTGCCACAATACATCAGGTATTACCACCATAGAGCCAGCATTATACCACAGCGTGTGCATTCATGTCAAACATGTTTATAAAATGGGAATAATTATCACCACAATGCACAGATCGTTCTACCATGCTTGCCCATGACATGCCAAGAATGACCATCATTGTGACAGGGTCAACCTTATTTGACGGACTGTGCTGCTGTGCAATTGATACTTACAATATGCCAAGAATTATCTCCATACTTCCATGAGAGCTTTTAGGGAATTGGTGGGCAGCACTGTGCCATGGATGCGCATCTAGCAATGAACATGGCTTTCAATTAAATAGGAATGTCAGATGATTCCGTGTCACTGTGATACCTGTTTTGGAATCCTAGGAATCTGTGCATTAGCAGAGTTCAGTTTAATTGAACTAATTGGACTTACACACCTGAAAACAATGAATTATGTAAATGGAAGGACAGGGCTGCCAAGAATGTGTCCTAGAAACACAGAATCATTTGACAGCCATTCACATTAACATGCGCTGGAGCAGAAATTACCTCTTTAGTCAATGATAAGTACAGGCATAAGTCAACATACACGCCGTTTTTCACTCATCCCTGCACTCATACATTTATTTTTCCCCCTCTTACTCACTCTTTCACTCACCCAATCAACTATCTGATATAAAAGAGGCACACAAACTCAACAAGAGTTTGGGAGCTAAATTAAAAGAATAAAAGTAGAAAAAATAAACTGAAATGTGTTGGTTATCTTGTACTTAACATGTTATGGTACACCAAGCACAATGACATTCTATAGCAGCTGAATAAATATTGCACTGGACTGACATATTTGAATACTAAAGTGGATGGTGTATCCCTGTTGTACCGATCTATGGTGGCCAAAATGATGCTTCCAACCATGATGGAAAACTTTCACTGATAACACAGTGATACTCCATGAACAAAACCCTTCCAAGATAGCAGCGTAGTTTTGAAATAGTTGCTGAAAAGGAGATGAAATTAGCAACAAGCGAGTGGCCTGGGAGGACTCTCTCTTTTAAAATAAAAAGGGGACATGGAGGAACAAAATTAAAAGTGACCTATAAAAGGGAAATGTTAAAACCTAAAGGAGAATTAAAGGACTGGCTGCAAGTGCACTCCTATTCAGTCCAGCTGATTTGCATATGTGATGAGGCACACTGCTGTTACTGACAGGGCAATGGCAAAAAATGGGCTATTCTTTGCCTCATCGGTGTGCTGTCCTGAGGAGAAGCAAAGCTATTGGGTTTAACATATGCTTTTCAGAATAGGCGCACCAGGCATACTATCTTTGTCTGAACTGGTCATAATAAAGAGATCAGTCCTATCTGACATTACTTTCCCAAAAGAACCAATCAAGCCATTAACAATAACCATAGACTTGCCATCATCATCGACTCGTCATGAGCTTTCTTACAAGGCGACCACAGTCATCAAAAGTACAAATAAAGTTACCACTGGCAAAACAATTTATAATGGCTCTTAAGAAAATGACACAAGGATTTTCACATTACACAGGTTAAATGCTAAGGATTTTTCTAGGGGTGTAACCAACACCAAAACCTGTGCTATGGAGTTTATCTGGAGTTAATCTGTGAGAGTGCATGCAACAAAATACAAGTCTAAAACCTGCAACACAGTGTAGTACCAAATCTCCCTTAATCACTTATTGGCTTAATAAATGAATTTCACAATAAGTAAGTCAGGCCTACTGCCTCTGCTCTAACTTTCATAATAAACATTTTAGATATATGGCCTCTGCCATATCTCTTCTAAAATAAAACATTCATGCCTAAAGTGTTCATTGTTGGCTCATCAGCTTAGCCAAGTCAAGCCTGCTGAATTCTGCATAGGCTTTTTCAGAAGGCAATTATAAATATACAAATTGCAGTTCGCAAAATAATATTCAACCCCTTCGTATAAGGTTTACAATGATTGTCAAAGTTTAAATCTTTTATCCACAGGCTACGTCAGGGGGATAGCAATGTGAAAACCCTCATCTTCTGCAATAGTCAGTGAGGATTGTAGAAGATTTTTGTGGGGTTATGTTTATATACATCATTAATAACGTGAAGAATGCATTTTCATACTCGATTTCACATTTTTACTGTAACAAAGTACTGATGCCTTTGAAACAAATTTTCTATGATGTGTAGAAGTATGTTTTTGGAATATATGTTAACTAGGCCACAGTTTAGATGCAAGCACCATCGAGCCCAAGCCTTCTCAAAATACTTCTTTTGATCAATCTCACAGGACTAGGACATACACGCCAAAAGGCTGCTCGAAAGAAGGCTAGACATTTAAAAGGGGAATGAATGGAAAAGAAGAATTTTGAGAAGGAGGATAAATCAAATTGCCCTGATGAAGTCCGTATAAGGAATGAAATGCGTTGGCTGTGTCTGTTAAAGTGTGATGGAATCGGATAATTAATAAAAATAACTTTATGGAAAAAGACACCAATGTCTGGAAATTAACTGGAAAACAAAATGTGGAAAGTTATTGAAAACAAGAGTGATAACAGATACATGCAATTCGAATTGGAAAGTTCAACGTGAACAAGGAAATTAGGTTGCTCTCCTAATAGTGTGAAAACATTGACCAAGTTTTCTCAAAGTAGGAATCTTCTCCTAGGGTTTGTCAAATGGATTAACCAACACAAAAGCTCTTACCTGTTGTTGTAATCTATGAGAGTCCCTGTAAGAAAATACCTGTCTTACACTTTAACACAGTTTAATGGCAATCCACCCTCAAGACATATTGGCTTTAACATATGTTTCACAATAAATAACTCATGCCTTCTGCCTTTCATGTAGCTTTTCAGAATAAAGAGATCAGGTTTACAATCTTGGTCAAAAGCTTGTCACCATATTTGAGTGAGTCCTGCTGGGTTAAGTATTAGCTTTCCTACAAGACAAAGCACAATATGGCATTCTTTTTCAGTGGACGCACACACCTTCTGCCCAAATCTGGCTACAGAAACTCAACTCAAAATGTTGCTGATGCCAAAGCCACTCCCTCAATAACGCTTCTTAAAGCTGCATTTTTTTGTTTTTACGGTTGATCACATATGGTCTGCCAACAGCAGCAATGCTAAGCCAGACCTAAAATGTACGCTCGTGGGTTACACACACTGCAACAGGACAAAACGTAATGTCAGGCCTTGGCATGGAATTTTAAGTAAAGCCCGCACATTAGGATTACCTTAACGTTCAGAAACGGATCATGTTTTTGCTATTAGAGTTAGGGAGCCATTTTAATGTCTGTTTTTAAATATCACCGGGTATGAGACCCGGAGAGACCCAGCCCATTTAAAGCCCTGACTATAGGTAAAACCATGCTCTAGAGCAAATAAAACTCTGAGTGGATTGCAGATAAATCCTTGCACTGGAACTGGTCTGTGAGCAAAGTAATGCACTAGCGATAGGACAACGAGTAAAGCCATTCATTAAAACAAGACTACGAGTAAAGCCACCCACTCGAATAGGACGATAACACAGGGATGAGCTGGGGTTGTTGTAATACAGGACTGCAATTTAAAAGACACATCATTCACTGTGACAGGACATCAAATAAAGTCATTCATGCGGACAAAATTACTTATGAAACCATGCACTGGGGTAGAACTACATGCAATGGTGTATTACAGCTCTGACTCTGGTTTCACGAACATTGTAAGCCATAACTCCCACAATGCACTGGGTGAGACCATGGCAACGCAACCAGGGATGCGTGAGGATCTACAGCATCCCCCAGAATAACCTTGCAGATCTTCAGAAGAAGAATGATCAATAAAATCACCAGGGCCAGCTTTAGGGGCAGTGCGACTGGTGCGGCTGCACTGGGCATTGACCAGTGGAGGGTGGCGCTGTGACCTCAGGGGGGTGCTGTGTTTAGCAATATCTTATGATAGGGGAGATGAGGGGCACTTTAGCAGGTGGTAGGAAGAGAATCCGAGGAGGTGGTCATGGGACGCAGGGGCGCCAAAAGTGATTTTCGCACAGGGTGCCACAAGCGCTAAAGCCGGCCCTGAAAAACACCTTTCATTTTGTTTTAATATCGCAGCATGTAGCATGTGCTGTACATTCAAAGGCAGAAGTCTAATGTTATGCAATATCTATTGACAAACTGCTGGTTTGTTTTAGCATTGAGACTGCCATTAACTTTTCTCTTCTCTTACTTCAAAGTAACTTAATTTTGCAATCAACTGACAATCATCCTAGGCCTAGGGTATCGTGAGTGTGAAAAGATTAGGTTGTAGTATGTTAAATGTTTTCTAACGTAAACAAAATTGAGAAACTTGTAAATGAACTTTGCAAATATTTAAAATTCTGTCAGCAGCTAGTAAAGAGCAAATGACTGCTGAAGATTCATTAAGTACAATATTGGAAAAATGTACAGTTGCAAGTGAGAGGTATATTTTCCTACTTCTAAAGTGTGACGAAAAAGGGGCGTGACCAAGATGGCGACCAAGTAGGACGTGCCTGCTCATCGCTCCGTCTGACCGACTGGGCCCACCACCCTACAATTACAGAGCAGGACCAGGGTACTCGCTTTTGCACCCCCAAAGAAAACCCTGGGGCCTGGCGAGGACGAAAGGTGCCCAAGAATTGTGAGCAGCAAAGTGGCTCTTGCAGCCGAGCAGCGAGTACGGACCTACCAACGAGGGGCCGCTATGAATCGGATCGAAGGAGAACCATAGCCTCGGACACTCCTGTAGTGTCCTTCACACACAGGACATGGACACATGGCCAGATTCACGTTACGCTTTATTTAATACAGCCTTTCTCATCCCTCGCCTACTCTACTCTGCCAGTTCCCGGGCATCCCCTTGTCTCCTCCCTGGTCCCGCCCCGTTCCACGCCTCCTTGGCTGAGGAGGTCCTAGCGTCTGTTTTCTCAGCTCCATATTACATCTCCCCCTTTCTTAACAAAATAAATTAAATCACACTTCTTTTTTTCTTTTTTAACTACCCCAAAATAATGTCACATAGTTACAGTTTTCTTCAATCAGGCGAATCGGTTTCTTGATGTTCCGGCGAGGACGAACATTGACTTCGGGACAATCTCTTTCTCCTCCGCTATGAGCCACTCTCGGTGACTGAGCGCTGATCTCGGCTGCACTTAGTCCCGTTTCTCCACTGGTTGGACCGTTGAGAAATTCTTTGACTTTGGGACTGCACTTCTGAAAGTGCGCCACATTCCTGGTTATTCTCTTGTCATCCGATTCCGCCGTGATCATAGTTCCCTTTTGTTTGATGACAACTAGTGGGGTTTCATTGAAACAACAGTCAGTCTTCTTCTGCTGCTCTTGTTTCACTAATACCCAGTCGCCTTCCTGAATCCCAGGCGGGGCAGATCTTCTGCGACGATCCGCATACGTCTTCATTCTCTTTCCTGAGTCGATCCGTGTGAGATATCTCATCAGATTCAGATTCATGATCCACTGCTTTATCAGTCCAGTCAACCATGGGTATTCGAGTGCGCACAGACCGGCCCAACATTAGGGTCGCGGGACACTTGCCAGTTGTGGAGTGAGGTGTGTTCCTGTAAGCCCGCAGAATTTCATTTAGAACTTTCTGAATGTCTTGTTGTGCCACTTCTGCCTGTTGAATGGCTTTCTTTAAGCTGGACATAAATCTCTCGATCATTCCGTTAGCCTGCGGCCACAGAGGTGTAATCTTGCGATGCTTGAAGTTGAGGTGCTTGGCAAATTCTGCAAAGTCCTGACTGTTGAACGGGGGCCCATTATCTGTTTTCACTATTTTGGGAATACCCCATGCAGCAAACACTTCATCCAAAACCGGTATTGTGCTTGACGCTCTGGTTGATGAGATGAGTTGTGCAATCGGGAACCGTGAGTATTCGTCCATGATAGCCAGGATGTACTGTCCCGACTTAAATGGCCCAAAGAAGTCTACAGCAATTTGCTGCCACACACCCTCCGCCAATCTGGACATTTGTAGTGGTGCGGGAGGATCAGGTCGACTGACCAGTTGGCATTGAGGACAGTCTTTCAGTGTATTCTCTACCATTTGGTCGAGGACCGGAAACCATACTCTCTCCCTCAGGGATCTCTTGGTGGCCACAATGCCTCTGTGGCCTTCATGAGCCAGATTGATGATGCCTTGACGTAGATGTTTTGGGATAACTATGTGATTGTCTCTTAGAAGTAGTCCATTTGTGGCTAGTGGCAGTTCCTCCTTCACGTGCTTGAAGGCTGCAAGTTCATGTCTGTCAACAGCACTGTTAGAGGCATCAGCGTCTAGGTGTCTCCACTCATTGCTCTGTGTACGTCGCTTTACTTCTTGCAGGGTGGCATCTTCAAGAGTGGCATCTATGATGGCTTCTAACGGGACAGCGGGTGGTCGGGCCTGGTCAACCACAAAACATATATATTCTTCAGCTACAGATGATCTGCCCTTCGTTGTTTCCTTGGGGTGCCTTGACATATAATCAGCAGGATTTTCAGCTTTTCCAGGCTTGTGCACAATCGTGTATGTGTATTCTTGAAGGCGAAGGACCCAGCGTTCTATTCTCGGTGGCATTTTAGCCCGAGGATTGCCAAAGATGGTGATGAGGGCCTGATGATCAGTAATCAGTGTAAAGTGTTTTCCGTATATGAAGATGTGAAAGTGCTCACAGGCCCAGACAACGGCCAGACTTTCCTTTTCGGGCTGTGAGTATGCTTTCTCTGCATCAGTCAGACTCCTGCTTGCGTAGGCAATTATGTGCCTTTGATCCCCTTCCGAGTCATATTGGGCAAGAATGGCTCCCAACCCCACAGGGCTGGCATCCATGGTAATTTCCGTCTTTCTTTTTTGGTCAAAGTACGCCATGTTGTCGGCTGATTCCACAGCTGCCTTGATTTCATTGAAGGCCCGTTCGCACCTAAAATGACCACTGGAATGGGTGACCTTGTTTTGTGAGCTGTCTCAGGGGATAACTGATAGTTGCATAATTTTGGATATACCGAGCACAGTAGCTAGCCATCCCTAAGAAGGAGCGAACCCTCCTACATCTCGGGGGTTGAGGGTGTCATTCAGCGCCGCCACTTTGTCTGGATCAGGTCTCATTCCCGCTTGAGAGAAGATGTGGCGAAAGAACTTCAGCGTGGACTTGTGGAACTCACACTTGGCTTTATTTAAGGTGAGATTAGCTTCCATTAATGCATGGCAGACTCGTTCCAGAGCAGTGTCATGTTCTTGTGTGGTGGACCCATATACCAGGATATCATCACTATAGTTTGAGAACGTTGGGAATGTGATGAATCGTCTTCCTAATGGCTTCTTGGAAAATTTCAGCCGCGGAAGACACTCCGCAGCTAAGTCTTTTGTATCGGAAGAGGCCAACGTGGGTGGAAAACGTCGTGATGTAGCGCGACCTCTCATGTAATTCCAGTTGATGATAACCTTTGTTGAGATCCAGTTTGGAAAATATCTTGGCTCCGTTGAGTGACGCGATCATATCACTGATGTGTGGCCCTGGGTGCCTCTCTCTCTCGATGGCTGTGTTAGGCGCCCTCATGTCAACACACAGCCTGACTTTGTCAGGTTCTCCTCTCTTTGGTACTACGACTACCGGAGAAACCCAGGGTGTGGGTCCATCCGTCCTTTCAATGATGTCCGCCGCAAGCAGATCTTGTAGCTCCTGTTCGACTGCATGTTGGAGATGAAAGGGGACCCGTCAATGGTGTTGTGCTATCGGTGCTATTTGTTCGCTGATGTGTAGTCGAATTTGGCAATGAGCCATCTTCCCCAGGCCAACAAATAACTTTGGAAATTTCCGCGTTACGTCAAGTTCATCATCAGCTCGGTACAGAATGTCTACAAGTCGTAGCCGTTCGGCAGTCGGAAGACTCAGGAGGCAGTCGGCCTCTGGCCCTTCAATGACATGGATGTACGCAGGAATGGTACGATCTTTATACGTGAGCTGCGTTGAGAACTTCCCTAGACATGGGAGTGGCTTTCTTGACATCCACGTGTATACTTTCACATGAGCCGGGTTTAATCGCGGAAGTGGATTAATACGCTGGTATTCCGCCACTGGCATGTAATTTAAGGAAGCTCCGCTGTCCATGACAAATTTAGTCCGATGCTTTCCAACTTGGATGTTGAGCCGGGGATATTTTTTTAGTCGGTCAGGATCAGCAACCATGCACACATACTCATCACTGTCCTGTGAAATGGGAGACAGTGACCTTGATTCTTGAGACGACGTGTGTCGAGATCGATAGCTTCAGTGAGATTGACAGCTAGAGCGGGAGGACCCTGTTTACGAATCTCTGCAATCACGTACTGCTTTGGCCTGATGACGCATGCTCGTGGATCGAGATGACCTTTCCTGATCTTTCTGTTTGCTCTTCCTGTAATTTCCGCAGACGTTTTCAAAATGGTTCTCTCCTCCACACTTCCGGCATGACTGACCCATGGCAGGGCATCCATCCGTGTGGGGAAAATCATAGCCACAGCGATAGCATTTGAGATGCCGTTCCCTCCGTCTGTTAGTTCGACTTGAACTACGACGTCGCCGATGTACTGACTGTTGTTGCCTCTTGGCCATGGAAGACCTTTGTTTCGCTGGAGAGTATCTGCGTATGTTGTGAGATTGAAGTCTGAAGGCTTGCTCGCGCTTCTCACTTCTCCCAGCTTCCATTTTCTTTGCATGCTCTTCAGCTTGATCATGCACCCGCGTCATCTCTTCAATTTCGTCCAGCGAATAGCTCTTCTTCAACAGTTTCCGTCTTAAAGATTCAGACTGACACCCTTCAATGACCCTCAGACGAAGGGCATTCTCAGTCAAGAAGGAGTCAAACTCGCAATAGCATGCCAGACGTCTGAGGCGAGTGATGAAGGCGCACATGGGCTCGTCTTTTTCTTGGGCCGCTAAATTGAACGTGTATCTCTCATAGTCAATGTTATTTTTGTGCAAGAATTTTCTGTTGAGGGCTACACACACATCCGTGTAAGACGCCGCGTCGGCTGTGGGTAGTTCCTTTTATGATTTGCCCGACGTCTTTGCCTATTAGATTGCGTAGTGCTATTAGCTGTTGACCGGCGTCTGTCACCTGCGACCCTTTCATAAAATCTTCAAAATCCTCAAGCCACTCCTTCCACCGAAGACCCATACCTCCTCCTGTTTCAAGGACCAGCGGTTCGGGTGGGCGCAGAAAAGACACTCCGAGTATCCCTATCTGTCCAGCATTGGCTGACGTTGACCCTGCTCGGCCAGTCGGTGAAGTAGACATGGTGAGGACCCAGGCCTTTAGTTGAGATTATTAAGTTCTTGACGAGATTTTGCTCGAGGTCCGTTGACTGTGTCAGTGCGCGAGTGCCACTCAGGTATGCAGTTGCGCTGGCCACTCTTTACTGACTCTGAGGCTTTCTCATTTGACTTTACCAATGCTTGATGACTCTCAGGCCATTCAGTTGCATGTACCAGTGCTTGATGACCTGGTACGCTTCTTCGGTTGATTTTGCCAATGCTTGATGAATTTGCCACCATTCAGTTGCATTTACCAATGCTTGATGACTTTGAGGCTTTTATAGTTGTATTTATCAATGCTTGATGACATTCAAGGTTTGTGGTTGCATGAACCAATGCTTGTTGCCAAATTCCAACCTTCGTCTGTCTTCAAAATGGCCGCCGGGGGTTTCTCGCAGGGGATTGGTGCAGGCGCCTGACCTAAAAATCGCCGCCCTGCTCTCACACGCCCCTCTCGATTCAGCCTGCACACACTGGCCACAGCGTCTCAGACGATCCGGTCATCTCCAGTCGTGCAAATGCGAAGGAAGGCACTCACCACCGGTGTCCAGACTGGGGTGGGCTCCCAGATCGTCGTCGCGTATACAGAAAGTGGGACCTCCACGCTGTAACGTCATCGGGGGGTTTCTCAGATGACCCTCACACTTTCCGCCACTTTGTCATCGGGGCTCACCTTTGCCGCTTCCGCAGTCAGTGTCCATAAGCGACCGGGGTGGGCACCCGCGTCGCAGCCCGCTTGATCAAACGCGGTCGGGGTAGGCTCCCGACTCGCGCCACGTGAACCCTCCGGAACAGAGTGCTCCTCACGCTCGCACAGTTCCTCCCGGCAGCTGCAGACAAAGGGCACACGCCACATGGGCCGTGACCACCTTCGTCGCCAGTTGTAGTGTCCTTCATACACAGGACACGGACACAAGGCCAGATTAACGTTACGCTTTATTTAATACAGCCTTTCTCATCCCTCGCCTACTCTACTCTGCCCGTTCCCGGGCTTCCCCTTGTCTCCTCCCTGGTCCCGCCCCGTTCCACGCCTCCTTGGCTGAGGAGGTCCTAGCGTCTGTTTTCTCAGCTCCATATTACAACTCCTTGACAGCGCCGTGCCAGCTGGTGTGGAGGGCTCTGAACTGCGGCGTGGTCCCTGCAGGGCGACCTGGTGGTGGGCTGTGCTCTCCAGAGAGCCGCAGAGGCCCGACTTGCATTACGGGGAAGAGAATGTGCTGGCCGGGCCGAGTGGACCGCACCAATTCTACTGTGGTCGGCGGCTGACTCCAGACGACCCCCGCTGGCCCACCGGACCTGACCCAACGGAATCGTGAGACGCCCCCCCATCCTCAGATCTCAGATTCGGAGAGGAGGCCTGCGCTGTGTGGGAGATTGCAGCAGATTTAGCAGAGAGAGTGTTTAGAGGTGGAGAGAGCCAGAGACCCGAGATCGCTTTTACCTCTCAGAAGCAGAGCTGCTGTCCTACTCCACTCATCGCTGGGAGAGGGGTGAGTTCTGTTCTCCTGCCAACGCAAGAGCGCTGCACCCCCCTCCAGAGGCCTGGGTCCCTCCCCAAGCACTGATCACCTTACTGGGCCTGTGAAGACTTGGGAAAGGAGAGAGGGGCGGAGGCCCCAGCCCCAACGCCTCAGAGGACCGGATTGCCCTGCTGGGGTCCCTAGCTGTATCGTGACTGGACAGCCGCGAAAATAGAACTCCCGCTAGCTGAGACATCAATCAGACAACACCCTACTACCTAGCTAGGAAAGCAGTGTCCTAACTGCAGACTCATTAGGAAGACAGTATAACACCCTTTCACTCACTCACCTGGTCAAGGGCCCCTGGCCTCTAAAGTATCTACCCTTCGGCAGTGGAATCACTGGTCTGCTCTATGCATTGTTGAGAGTGGGGTGAGTTCTGTGCCCCCTCCACCTTAAAAGCACCGCGCCCCCTTCCAGAGGCCTTGGACCATTAACTAGGCCCCGAATACCATACTAGGCCTGTTGAGATCTGGGAAGGAGGTGAGGAGGGAAGGCCCTAGCTCCAACACTTCGGAGGACTGGACAGCTAATACTGAGGTCCCCAGTTAAACTATGGCTGGTCAGCTGCAAAATTGAGCCTCTCGCTAGATGGAACATTATTTAAGCAAAGACCTCCTACCTTGCTGGCGGCTTGGTTTCCTGACCCAAGCCTCAGCAGGAGGATAATATATCTCCCTCTCACTTACTCACCTGATATGGGGCCCTTTGAAACAGTATCCTCCTCTCTCTTCCTGGCCTGTGTTGGGGCCATGACTGACCTCATGGAGTCCAGCAAACTCAAGCTCGTCCCCCAGCCCATACACAAGGAGGCCTTGGGGCAGGGGGAGGTGAGTAGGGCCTTCAACTGCAGTGTTTGACTCACTACCTCTAAAATGGCAGCCAACAAATGGAAAAAAGATCGCTCAGTCAAAGATCTTGTTCTCAAAACTCCAGGCTCTGGCATGCAGGCCCCAGAAAGCAAGAGCCACCAGACCAGGCAGATGCCGAAGCTCTGCTCACTTGTTCTTTCATTAAATGCTCTTTGCCTCCCTGAGGGGAGATCTGAAGACCATGAAGACGGAGCTGGCACAAGAGATACGAGAGATGTGAAGAGATGTCGAAGAGTTGGGGGAAAGAGTTGTCACACTGGAGATGTAGGGCTCCAGCCGAGACGAAGAGCTTGAACAACTCCAGCAAGAGGTGATCCACCTCAGAGACCACCACCTTAACCTCCAGGCGCACGTCTAAGATTTGGAGAATCGCTCAAGATGCAACAATATCCGCATCTGCGGTATCCCACACAGAGTGGAGGGACAGAACATAGCATCATTCGTGAGTGGTCTTTTTAGATCCATTTTGGAGGCTCCATTGGACCTGGAAATTAAGCTTGACTGCATGCAACGAGTGGGCCCGAACAGGCCATCCCCAATGCCCCTGTTGACATTCTCACTTGCATTCATGATTTTCAACTAAAAGAGCGCATTTTCCAAAAAGCAAGAGACAATCACCTAGTTCAATACCAGGGGCACCAGCCCACTCTGTTTCAGGATCTTGCTGCCTCCACCCTGCAAACTCGCCAACTGCTGAATATCACTGCAGACTTGCCTGAATGCCCAGTACCAGTCCCCGGCTCAGGCAGAACTCGAGAATCTTGCACGTGGATGACTGTGGGGCATACTTCAACTCGGCTATGCCCAGACCCAGAGACAATAGCTAACAAGCATTGGCATAGCCAATAGGTCTCTCCTTTGGGACATTATAAGTGTTTAGCCATGCAACAGTTGCATAACTAAATACTTATAAGGTCCCAAAAGCGAGACCTATTGGCTATGCCAAGCGGCTGTGCGGCCGCGAAAGTGAAAGCGATTGCGATCACGATCAAACATCAAAGCGGCCCTGCGGCCGCGAAAGTGAAAGTAATCGTGATAAAGCGCGCGCCCGCGCACATGCACTGTAGCTCTAGGCTGGCCTGGTAGCACTTTTTGGAGCCCTCTCAATAAGTCTCGCCAGACCAGCGAATGCGCTGGGTCAGGCGAGACCTAAGATACGTCAAGCGGATTTCCTAGGAGACTACTCCTCCGGCCCAGAATGATTTGATCTTCGCTTCCCCCTGAGTCACCGGGGCTATATTAATATAAGCTTCTCTTGGTCTTTTATTTGCCTGTTCAGGGGGGTCGGCCCAGGTAGGATGGAGGGGCATGACGCTCCAATTGGATCCACTCCTTTCCCATGGGTTTTACCACCCAGGACAATCACTTTAAATGCTGAACGTTAATTCTGTTTAAATGGGCTTGTTAGGTCTCCTCTTTCCCCCGCTCCCTAGGCCCGATTTCAAGGGCCATTTTGCTACTGTGTCATGGGCATGGGCCACCGACCTTCATTTCTGGAAGGTCACGATGACTTCCCCTCCATCAATAACACACTTTCTAGCATTTTTCAATGATGTTTGCCACGTCACAGTCGCTTAAAATAATTACCCTACATGTTAAAGGAAAGAGGTGTGGCGCCGCGGCCAGGGCGACTGACTCCGGAATCTGGGGATCACGGCTCGATCCCCGGCGCCGGCGGCAGATAAGCCCAGCATCATGTGACTGTGGTCAATAGCTTGCTTAATCTTCCCGACGGCCCCAAGCGCCTAGAGACCCTTACGGGTGATTAAAGGATTTATTATTCCAACACCAAGCTATCCTCTCTTATCTCGAACACTCAGGGACACACATTTGCCTCCTCCAAGAAACCCATCTGCTCCCCGGAGATACATGTAGGCTTCGCTTCAAGGCATTCCCCCAACAGCTTTTCTCCTCCCTATCCACAAAAACAGCAGGGGTAGCCATCTTGGTCTCATCCACGTTTCCTGGGAAGTTGGGTTCTAAGCAAGCAGAAATTAAAGGGAGACTGTTGGCCTATTTCTTTCTTTTAGGCTCAATCACACTCACTATAGCCTCGGTCTACGCCCCCAACGAAGGACAGGAGGGATTTACACAGAGGGCAGTGGGGGAGATTAGTTGATCTCCTGACAAGAGGCTGTTATTGAGAGAAGACCCAAATCTTGCTTTTGATAACACTTTTGACAGGTCAGCCCAAAGGCAGGGACAGTCAGGGGCTCTCTCCGAAGAGGGACACCAGATCCTGCAAGGGGTGAGCCTATGGGACATCTGGAGAGCCACACAGCCCACAGACAGGGAATACACCTTCTACTCCCACTCCCACAAAACATACGCAAGAATCGATTACTTCATGGGCACACCGAGTATACAATCCCACACAAATTGAGATATTACCTTGTACACTGTCAGACCACTCAGCGGCATTGTTTGCCCTCTCCCTACTAGGCACCCACCCTCTGCCACGATGCTGGTGACTTAGGAACACGTTACTACACCTCCCTGTGTGGATTCAACAGATCTTAAAAACACTACAGGACTACCTTGAGATAAACTACAGCACGGAAACTCATGTGACCGCTCTTTGGGACGCTCTAAAGGCGGTTGTCAGGTGGGAATTTATTGCTATCGCAGCTTCGGATAATAAGACCTGTAGAGACGAAAGAGACCTTCTGGTGAAACAGGTGCAAGAATTAGAGCGCATTCACCAGATGACAGGCGCCCCCCCTGTCTGGCGACAATTAGAAGGTGTATGAGCCCAACTATCCGACTTGGACATAGATAGAGCAGAGTATGCGGCACTGCGACTCCGCCATACCTTTTACACAGGGGGAGATAGATGTGGGAAGTTGCTAGCTAACCGACTAATAGTACAAAGGCAAGCAATGGGGAGTCCCCTATTAGAATAGAGGAAGTCATACTGCGCCTCCTACAGGCCAATTTCTCTTCTCATTGTGGACCTCAAACTATTCACCGGAATCCTAGCCTCACGGCTCTCCCCCCTCCTCCCTGGCGTAATAGACCTGGACCAAACGGGTTTTGTTCCCAATCGTCAATGCTCTGACAATACTAAGAGACTGCTCCACATTATAGATAAAACACAGCGCTTTGACCCCGAACGCATGCTGCTCTTCATCGACACAGAGAAAGCGTTTTATAGGGTACATTCGCCTTACCTGAGCGAGACCCTGCAACATTTTGGGCTTCCCAATAGATTTATAAACTGGGTCCTGAGCAGCTGCACTAGCCCATGAGCATTGGTGCGAGTAAACGGATGCACATCCATTCCCTTTCACATACAAAGAGAAACTAGGCAGGGGTACCCCCTTTCTCCCCTACTCTTTGCTCTATATATGGAGCCATTTGCCCAAAGGGCACGCGATAATCCCCTCATCACTGGAATACGCTTTGGGGGATATGACCACACTGTTATGTTTCATATAGGTACCCCAATATAGGCTTAGGTAGTCACCTAAGCTTTTACCTATATTCTCCCCTACATTACACTACATAACGGCTCTTGGAACTGACATTTTACCTAGTTATAATACTGATTACAGGACGTAGAGTTTTCCCTGACAACTAGTCTCATCCATTATGCATGAGGATTCTTGGAAACTCAGCAGGACTACCATCTCATGCATAATAACTATGTAGAAGTGTCATTTCTTCCGTCCTTCTAAATCCGACATGAGACAGCAGGGTAGAACCTTTGAGGGTACCACTTTGGGTATATAAACACCATATCTTGCTAAGGTAGTCAGAGGAGAAAAGGACTTCCATGATGACACACTGACGTGAGACGCTGAGGTTCCTGTACGCAGATACTCTAGCTCGCAGTGGTCTGACATCGCTTGCGGGGTGTCCATTTCAAGACCATGACGGGGTCTCACAGTCTCTCACTTCAGGTAACGGGATTGACTTTACCCTAGAGGGATTCTTGGCTTTACACCCACATACATGCTAGGTACACTTCGGTACATCTATTTAGGGTCGCATCGTAGGAGTACGCATCTATTACTGTCCTGCATTTTATATACTTGCCTGTATTCATTGTTTTAGCACAATGGTAGAAATCTACCATCCTTTTACTCTGTTAGTGCTTCTAATCATTTATATCTGTTTCTGTCTAATGGTTGTTTGAGCACACCTATTTTACACTAGAATGACGCTGGTTCAATAAATGCTTAATGTTAAACATCCCCACCGTTTATTCTGTGTATCTCTCTAAGACAAAGTGAGCACGAGTGACTGAGCGAAAAGTATCGCACTGTTTCCACGATCCTGAGGGACCAGGGTTGTCATGTTCGATAGTTGCCAAGAACTATTCTGTCCTTGGTAAGAGGGGTTTCTAGTGGCACTGTGAGCTAGCTGGTACACAGGCTAAAATACCCGTTGGGGGTGTCTAGAATCAGTCCGGACACCAATCCCACAGTAAATGTTGTCAAAACGCAAAGGTCCTATTTAGGTTTATAGGAACTACACAACAACATCCTTAGCTTATACAGAGACAACGTGATAGCAACACTAGAAAATCCCTGAATACCCCTCCTGGCCTTTTTGGCTGAACTGGAGCAATTCTCCCTACTGGCAAACTTTAAAATCAATATCCATAAATCTCTGGCTCTCAATTTATCCCTTAAATATACAACGCTAACAGAATTACAATGCACCTACCATATGCAATGGGCACCTGCTGAAATACCGTACCTTGGAATACAGCTTGCAGCATCCATACAGCGCACCATAACACTAAATTACACCACACTACTCACCCAACTAAAAGCAGACCCATGCCGCTGGCAACCCTAAACTCTGTCCTGGTGAGGCCACATAGTGGCAGTCAAGATGAGTATACTTCCCAAAATATTATTTATTTTCCAGACCCTACTGCTAGAACCCCCACCTGGCACTCTCTGTGCTCCCTGCAGAGGGAGGGGGAGCGATTCATATGGGCCGACAAGCGACCCCGACTACACTGAGATCTGTGTTACAGGTCTCCAAAAGAGGGTGCCTTGAGGGTGCAAAACCTAGGGAGTACTACTGGGCAGTTTAGATCAAGACATTCATGGAATGTTCCCGTCCTGAGTTAGATAAGCACTGACTTTTCATGGATAGGGTTGGGGCATGCCAGTCACTGTGGAAAATCCCCTTTCTACCCAAAAGGGCGCGACAGCAGAGACTTTATCTCTCACATGTTACACGTGCCTCTCTAGTGGCATGGGACAGAGCCGTGGAGAAAAGAGCACTAACAACGTTCCCTTTTCCACTAACACCTATAGTAGGTAACTTAGAATTCACTCCAGGTCTGAGTGAAAGGACCTTTGCCCAGTGGACTCAGGAAGGTTGCAGGTCCATAGGACACTTCTTTGATGAAACCAGCCCCTTAACCCTCGAGAACTTCTGATTACAACAGGAGCTCCCAGAATCTGAACGGTACCGGTATCAACAAATCAAACACTGGATGATGCACCCCGAGATCCGCTCACAGGCGCAGCACCACCTAACTGCATTTGAAAAATGGCTTTTATCCAAATCCTCAGACACCCGTCTTATATCCGAATTTTACAGCCCACTACAACCGGCCCCAGCGGTTACTAAGTCCCTGGGACAGAGGAGGTGGGAACTGGAGCTAGGCCATAGACTTACGCCACGGGAATGGGAGGACATATGTTATAGGGCTCGACACACAACGCGCAATGTAGCGCATATAGAAACTGCAACTATAATAGCCACCTATTGGTACCTTAGGCCATCCAGACCACACAGGGGGAATCCTGCAAGAGATCCTCTGTGTTGGCGGAGCTTTAGGGGCAGTGCGACTGGTGCGGCTGCACTGGGCATTGACCAGTGGAGGGTGGCGCTGTGACCTCAGGGGGGTGCTGTGTTTAGCAATATCTTATGATAGGGGAGATGAGGGGCACTTTAGCAGGTGGTAGGAAGAGAATCCGAGGAGGTGGTCATGGGACGCAGGGGCGCCAAAAGTGATTTTCGCACAGGGTGCCACAAGCGCTAAAGCCGGCCCTGAAAAACACCTTTCATTTTGTTTTAATATCGCAGCATGTAGCATGTGCTGTACATTCAAAGGCAGAAGTCTAATGTTATGCAATATCTATTGACAAACTGCTGGTTTGTTTTAGCATTGAGACTGCCATTAACTTTTCTCTTCTCTTACTTCAAAGTAACTTAATTTTGCAATCAACTGACAATCATCCTAGGCCTAGGGTATCGTGAGTGTGAAAAGATTAGGTTGTAGTATGTTAAATGTTTTCTAACGTAAACAAAATTGAGAAACTTGTAAATGAACTTTGCAAATATTTAAAATTCTGTCAGCAGCTAGTAAAGAGCAAATGACTGCTGAAGATTCATTAAGTACAATATTGGAAAAATGTACAGTTGCAAGTGAGAGGTATATTTTCCTACTTCTAAAGTGTGACGAAAAAGGGGCGTGACCAAGATGGCGACCAAGTAGGACGTGCCTGCTCATCGCTCCGTCTGACCGACTGGGCCCACCACCCTACAATTACAGAGCAGGACCAGGGTACTCGCTTTTGCACCCCCAAAGAAAACCCTGGGGCCTGGCGAGGACGAAAGGTGCCCAAGAATTGTGAGCAGCAAAGTGGCTCTTGCGGCCGAGCAGCGAGTACGGACCTACCAACGAGGGGCCGCTATGAATCGGATCGAAGGAGAACCATAGCCTCGGACACTCCTGTAGTGTCCTTCACACACAGGACATGGACACATGGCCAGATTCACGTTACGCTTTATTTAATACAGCCTTTCTCATCCCTCGCCTACTCTACTCTGCCAGTTCCCGGGCATCCCCTTGTCTCCTCCCTGGTCCCGCCCCGTTCCACGCCTCCTTGGCTGAGGAGGTCCTAGCGTCTGTTTTCTCAGCTCCATATTACATCTCCCCCTTTCTTAACAAAATAAATTAAATCACACTTCTTTTTTTCTTTTTTAACTACCCCAAAATAATGTCACATAGTTACAGTTTTCTTCAATCAGGCGAATCGGTTTCTTGATGTTCCGGCGAGGACGAACATTGACTTCGGGACAATCTCTTTCTCCTCCGCTATGAGCCACTCTCGGTGACTGAGCGCTGATCTCGGCTGCACTTAGTCCCGTTTCTCCACTGGTTGGACCGTTGAGAAATTCTTTGACTTTGGGACTGCACTTCTGAAAGTGCGCCACATTCCTGGTTATTCTCTTGTCATCCGATTCCGCCGTGATCATAGTTCCCTTTTGTTTGATGACAACTAGTGGGGTTTCATTGAAACAACAGTCAGTCTTCTTCTGCTGCTCTTGTTTCACTAATACCCAGTCGCCTTCCTGAATCCCAGGCGGGGCAGATCTTCTGCGACGATCCGCATACGTCTTCATTCTCTTTCCTGAGTCGATCCGTGTGAGATATCTCATCAGATTCAGATTCATGATCCACTGCTTTATCAGTCCAGTCAACCATGGGTATTCGAGTGCGCACAGACCGGCCCAACATTAGGGTCGCGGGACACTTGCCAGTTGTGGAGTGAGGTGTGTTCCTGTAAGCCCGCAGAATTTCATTTAGAACTTTCTGAATGTCTTGTTGTGCCACTTCTGCCTGTTGAATGGCTTTCTTTAAGCTGGACATAAATCTCTCGATCATTCCGTTAGCCTGCGGCCACAGAGGTGTAATCTTGCGATGCTTGAAGTTGAGGTGCTTGGCAAATTCTGCAAAGTCCTGACTGTTGAACGGGGGCCCATTATCTGTTTTCACTATTTTGGGAATACCCCATGCAGCAAACACTTCATCCAAAACCGGTATTGTGCTTGACGCTCTGGTTGATGAGATGAGTTGTGCAATCGGGAACCGTGAGTATTCGTCCATGATAGCCAGGATGTACTGTCCCGACTTAAATGGCCCAAAGAAGTCTACAGCAATTTGCTGCCACACACCCTCCGCCAATCTGGACATTTGTAGTGGTGCGGGAGGATCAGGTCGACTGACCAGTTGGCATTGAGGACAGTCTTTCAGTGTATTCTCTACCATTTGGTCGAGGACCGGAAACCATACTCTCTCCCTCAGGGATCTCTTGGTGGCCACAATGCCTCTGTGGCCTTCATGAGCCAGATTGATGATGCCTTGACGTAGATGTTTTGGGATAACTATGTGATTGTCTCTTAGAAGTAGTCCATTTGTGGCTAGTGGCAGTTCCTCCTTCACGTGCTTGAAGGCTGCAAGTTCATGTCTGTCAACAGCACTGTTAGAGGCATCAGCGTCTAGGTGTCTCCACTCATTGCTCTGTGTACGTCGCTTTACTTCTTGCAGGGTGGCATCTTCAAGAGTGGCATCTATGATGGCTTCTAACGGGACAGCGGGTGGTCGGGCCTGGTCAACCACAAAACATATATATTCTTCAGCTACAGATGATCTGCCCTTCGTTGTTTCCTTGGGGTGCCTTGACATATAATCAGCAGGATTTTCAGCTTTTCCAGGCTTGTGCACAATCGTGTATGTGTATTCTTGAAGGCGAAGGACCCAGCGTTCTATTCTCGGTGGCATTTTAGCCCGAGGATTGCCAAAGATGGTGATGAGGGCCTGATGATCAGTAATCAGTGTAAAGTGTTTTCCGTATATGAAGATGTGAAAGTGCTCACAGGCCCAGACAACGGCCAGACTTTCCTTTTCGGGCTGTGAGTATGCTTTCTCTGCATCAGTCAGACTCCTGCTTGCGTAGGCAATTATGTGCCTTTGATCCCCTTCCGAGTCATATTGGGCAAGAATGGCTCCCAACCCCACAGGGCTGGCATCCATGGTAATTTCCGTCTTTCTTTTTTGGTCAAAGTACGCCATGTTGTCGGCTGATTCCACAGCTGCCTTGATTTCATTGAAGGCCCGTTCGCACCTAAAATGACCACTGGAATGGGTGACCTTGTTTTGTGAGCTGTCTCAGGGGATAACTGATAGTTGCATAATTTTGGATATACCGAGCACAGTAGCTAGCCATCCCTAAGAAGGAGCGAACCCTCCTACATCTCGGGGGTTGAGGGTGTCATTCAGCGCCGCCACTTTGTCTGGATCAGGTCTCATTCCCGCTTGAGAGAAGATGTGGCGAAAGAACTTCAGCGTGGACTTGTGGAACTCACACTTGGCTTTATTTAAGGTGAGATTAGCTTCCATTAATGCATGGCAGACTCGTTCCAGAGCAGTGTCATGTTCTTGTGTGGTGGACCCATATACCAGGATATCATCACTATAGTTTGAGAACGTTGGGAATGTGATGAATCGTCTTCCTAATGGCTTCTTGGAAAATTTCAGCCGCGGAAGACACTCCGCAGCTAAGTCTTTTGTATCGGAAGAGGCCAACGTGGGTGGAAAACGTCGTGATGTAGCGCGACCTCTCATGTAATTCCAGTTGATGATAACCTTTGTTGAGATCCAGTTTGGAAAATATCTTGGCTCCGTTGAGTGACGCGATCATATCACTGATGTGTGGCCCTGGGTGCCTCTCTCTCTCGATGGCTGTGTTAGGCGCCCTCATGTCAACACACAGCCTGACTTTGTCAGGTTCTCCTCTCTTTGGTACTACGACTACCGGAGAAACCCAGGGTGTGGGTCCATCCGTCCTTTCAATGATGTCCGCCGCAAGCAGATCTTGTAGCTCCTGTTCGACTGCATGTTGGAGATGAAAGGGGACCCGTCAATGGTGTTGTGCTATCGGTGCTATTTGTTCGTTGATGTGTAGTCGAATTTGGCAATGAGCCATCTTCCCCAGGCCAACAAATAACTTTGGAAATTTCCGCGTTACGTCAAGTTCATCATCAGCTCGGTACAGAATGTCTACAAGTCGTAGCCGTTCGGCAGTCGGAAGACTCAGGAGGCAGTCGGCCTCTGGCCCTTCAATGACATGGATGTACGCAGGAATGGTACGATCTTTATACGTGAGCTGCGTTGAGAACTTCCCTAGACATGGGAGTGGCTTTCTTGACATCCACGTGTATACTTTCACATGAGCCGGGTTTAATCGCGGAAGTGGATCAATACGCTGGTATTCCGCCACTGGCATGTAATTTAAGGAAGCTCCGCTGTCCATGACAAATTTAGTCCGATGCTTTCCAACTTGGATGTTGAGCCGGGGATATTTTTTTAGTCGGTCAGGATCAGCAACCATGCACACATACTCATCACTGTCCTGTGAAATGGGAGACAGTGACCTTGATTCTTGAGACGACGTGTGTCGAGATCGATAGCTTCAGTGAGATTGACAGCTAGAGCGGGAGGACCCTGTTTACGAATCTCTGCAATCACGTACTGCTTTGGCCTGATGACGCATGCTCGTGGATCGAGATGACCTTTCCTGATCTTTCTGTTTGCTCTTCCTGTAAATTCCGCAGACGTTTTCAAAATGGTTCTCTCCTCCACACTTCCGGCATGACTGACCCATGGCAGGGCATCCATCCGTGTGGGGAAAATCATAGCCACAGCGATAGCATTTGAGATGCCGTTCCCTCCGTCTGTTGGTTCGACTTGAACTACGACGTCGCCGATGTACTGACTGTTGTTGCCTCTTGGCCATGGAAGACCTTTGTTTCGCTGGAGAGTATCTGCGTATGTTGTGAGATTGAAGTCTGAAGGCTTGCTCGCGCTTCTCACTTCTCCCAGCTTCCATTTTCTTTGCATGCTCTTCAGCTTGATCATGCACCCGCGTCATCTCTTCAATTTCGTCCAGCGAATAGCTCTTCTTCAACAGTTTCCGTCTTAAAGATTCAGACTGACACCCTTCAATGACCCTCAGACGAAGGGCATTCTCAGTCAAGAAGGAGTCAAACTCGCAATAGCATGCCAGACGTCTGAGGCGAGTGATGAAGGCGCACATGGGCTCGTCTTTTTCTTGGGCCGCTAAATTGAACGTGTATCTCTCATAGTCAATGTTATTTTTGTGCAAGAATTTTCTGTTGAGGGCTACACACACATCCGTGTAAGACGCCGCGTCGGCTGTGGGTAGTTCCTTTTATGATTTGCCCGACGTCTTTGCCTATTAGATTGCGTAGTGCTATTAGCTGTTGACCGGCGTCTGTCACCTGCGACCCTTTCATAAAATCTTCAAAATCCTCAAGCCACTCCTTCCACCGAAGACCCATACCTCCTCCTGTTTCAAGGACCAGCGGTTCGGGTGGGCGCAGAAAAGACACTCCGAGTATCCCTATCTGTCCAGCATTGGCTGACGTTGACCCTGCTCGGCCAGTCGGTGAAGTAGACATGGTGAGGACCCAGGCCTTTAGTTGAGATTATTAAGTTCTTGACGAGATTTTGCTCGAGGTCCGTTGACTGTGTCAGTGCGCGAGTGCCACTCAGGTATGCAGTTGCGCTGGCCACTCTTTACTGACTCTGAGGCTTTCTCATTTGACTTTACTGTGGTAGGCGAGGGATGAGAAAGGCTGTATTAAATAAAGCGTAACGTTAATCTGGCCTTGTGTCCGTGTCCTGTGTATGAAGGACACTACAACTGGCGACGAAGGTGGTCACGGCCCATGTGGCGTGTGCCCTTTGTCTGCAGCTGCCGGGAGGAACTGTGCGAGCGTGAGGAGCACTCTGTTCCGGAGGGTTCTCAGGCCATTCAGTTGCATGTACCAGTGCTTGATGACCTGGTACGCTTCTTCGGTTGATTTTGCCAATGCTTGATGAATTTGCCACCATTCAGTTGCATTTACCAATGCTTGATGACTTTGAGGCTTTTATAGTTGTATTTATCAATGCTTGATGACATTCAAGGTTTGTGGTTGCATGAACCAATGCTTGTTGCCAAATTCCAACCTTCGTCTGTCTTCAAAATGGCCGCCGGGGGTTTCTCGCAGGGGATTGGTGCAGGCGCCTGACCTAAAAATCGCCGCCCTGCTCTCACACGCCCCTCTCGATTCAGCCTGCACACACTGGCCACAGCGTCTCAGACGATCCGGTCATCTCCAGTCGTGCAAATGCGAAGGAAGGCACTCACCACCGGTGTCCAGACTGGGGTGGGCTCCCAGATCGTCGTCGCGTATACAGAAAGTGGGACCTCCACGCTGTAACGTCATCGGGGGGTTTCTCAGATGACCCTCACACTTTCCGCCACTTTGTCATCGGGGCTCACCTTTGCCGCTTCCGCAGTCAGTGTCCATAAGCGACCGGGGTGGGCACCCGCGTCGCAGCCCGCTTGATCAAACGCGGTCGGGGTAGGCTCCCGACTCGCGCCACGTGAACCCTCCGGAACAGAGTGCTCCTCACGCTCGCACAGTTCCTCCCGGCAGCTGCAGACAAAGGGCACACGCCACATGGGCCGTGACCACCTTCGTCGCCAGTTGTAGTGTCCTTCATACACAGGACACGGACACAAGGCCAGATTAACGTTACGCTTTATTTAATACAGCCTTTCTCATCCCTCGCCTACTCTACTCTGCCCGTTCCCGGGCTTCCCCTTGTCTCCTCCCTGGTCCCGCCCCGTTCCACGCCTCCTTGGCTGAGGAGGTCCTAGCGTCTGTTTTCTCAGCTCCATATTACAACTCCTTGACAGCGCCGTGCCAGCTGGTGTGGAGGGCTCTGAACTGCGGCGTGGTCCCTGCAGGGCGACCTGGTGGTGGGCTGTGCTCTCCAGAGAGCCGCAGAGGCCCGACTTGCATTACGGGGAAGAGAATGTGCTGGCCGGGCCGAGTGGACCGCACCAATTCTACTGTGGTCGGCGGCTGACTCCAGACGACCCCCGCTGGCCCACCGGACCTGACCCAACGGAATCGTGAGACGCCCCCCCATCCTCAGATCTCAGATTCGGAGAGGAGGCCTGCGCTGTGTGGGAGATTGCAGCAGATTTAGCAGAGAGAGTGTTTAGAGGTGGAGAGAGCCAGAGACCCGAGATCGCTTTTACCTCTCAGAAGCAGAGCTGCTGTCCTACTCCACTCATCGCTGGGAGAGGGGTGAGTTCTGTTCTCCTGCCAACGCAAGAGCGCTGCACCCCCCTCCAGAGGCCTGGGTCCCTCCCCAAGCACTGATCACCTTACTGGGCCTGTGAAGACTTGGGAAAGGAGAGAGGGGCGGAGGCCCCAGCCCCAACGCCTCAGAGGACCGGATTGCCCTGCTGGGGTCCCTAGCTGTATCGTGACTGGACAGCCGCGAAAATAGAACTCCCGCTAGCTGAGACATCAATCAGACAACACCCTACTACCTAGCTAGGAAAGCAGTGTCCTAACTGCAGACTCATTAGGAAGACAGTATAACACCCTTTCACTCACTCACCTGGTCAAGGGCCCCTGGCCTCTAAAGTATCTACCCTTCGGCAGTGGAATCACTGGTCTGCTCTATGCATTGTTGAGAGTGGGGTGAGTTCTGTGCCCCCTCCACCTTAAAAGCACCGCGCCCCCTTCCAGAGGCCTTGGACCATTAACTAGGCCCCGAATACCATACTAGGCCTGTTGAGATCTGGGAAGGAGGTGAGGAGGGAAGGCCCTAGCTCCAACACTTCGGAGGACTGGACAGCTAATACTGAGGTCCCCAGTTAAACTATGGCTGGTCAGCTGCAAAATTGAGCCTCTCGCTAGATGGAACATTATTTAAGCAAAGACCTCCTACCTTGCTGGCGGCTTGGTTTCCTGACCCAAGCCTCAGCAGGAGGATAATATATCTCCCTCTCACTTACTCACCTGATATGGGGCCCTTTGAAACAGTATCCTCCTCTCTCTTCCTGGCCTGTGTTGGGGCCATGACTGACCTCATGGAGTCCAGCAAACTCAAGCTCGTCCCCCAGCCCATACACAAGTAGGCCTTGGGGCAGGGGGAGGTGAGTAGGGCCTTCAACTGCAGTGTTTGACTCACTACCTCTAAAATGGCAGCCAACAAATGGAAAAAAGATCGCTCAGTCAAAGATCTTGTTCTCAAAACTCCAGGCTCTGGCATGCAGGCCCCAGAAAGCAAGAGCCACCAGACCAGGCAGATGCCGAAGCTCTGCTCACTTGTTCTTTCATTAAATGCTCTTTGCCTCCCTGAGGGGAGATCTGAAGACCATGAAGACGGAGCTGGCACAAGAGATACGAGAGATGTGAAGAGATGTCGAAGAGTTGGGGGAAAGAGTTGTCACACTGGAGATGTAGGGCTCCAGCCGAGACGAAGAGCTTGAACAACTCCAGCAAGAGGTGATCCACCTCAGAGACCACCACCTTAACCTCCAGGCGCACGTCTAAGATTTGGAGAATCGCTCAAGATGCAACAATATCCGCATCTGCGGTATCCCACACAGAGTGGAGGGACAGAACATAGCATCATTCGTGAGTGGTCTTTTTAGATCCATTTTGGAGGCTCCATTGGACCTGGAAATTAAGCTTGACTGCATGCAACGAGTGGGCCCGAACAGGCCATCCCCAATGCCCCTGTTGACATTCTCACTTGCATTCATGATTTTCAACTAAAAGAGCGCATTTTCCAAAAAGCAAGAGACAATCACCTAGTTCAATACCAGGGGCACCAGCCCACTCTGTTTCAGGATCTTGCTGCCTCCACCCTGCAAACTCGCCAACTGCTGAATATCACTGCAGACTTGCCTGAATGCCCAGTACCAGTCCCCGGCTCAGGCAGAACTCGAGAATCTTGCACGTGGATGACTGTGGGGCATACTTCAACTCGGCTATGCCCAGACCCAGAGACAATAGCTAACAAGCATTGGCATAGCCAATAGGTCTCTCCTTTGGGACATTATAAGTGTTTAGCCATGCAACAGTTGCATAACTAAATACTTATAAGGTCCCAAAAGCGAGACCTATTGGCTATGCCAAGCGGCTGTGCGGCCGCGAAAGTGAAAGCGATTGCGATCACGATCAAACATCAAAGCGGCCCTGCGGCCGCGAAAGTGAAAGTAATCGTGATAAAGCGCGCTCCCGCGCACATGCACTGTAGCTCTAGGCTGGCCTGGTAGCACTTTTTGGAGCCCTCTCAATAAGTCTCGCCAGACCAGCGAATGCGCTGGGTCAGGCGAGACCTAAGATACGTCAAGCGGATTTCCTAGGAGACTACTCCTCCGGCCCAGAATGATTTGATCTTCGCTTCCCCCTGAGTCACCGGGGCTATATTAATATAAGCTTCTCTTGGTCTTTTATTTGCCTGTTCAGGGGGGTCGGCCCAGGTAGGATGGAGGGGCATGACGCTCCAATTGGATCCACTCCTTTCCCATGGGTTTTACCACCCAGGACAATCACTTTAAATGCTGAACGTTAATTCTGTTTAAATGGGCTTGTTAGGTCTCCTCTTTCCCCCGCTCCCTAGGCCCGATTTCAAGGGCCATTTTGCTACTGTGTCATGGGCATGGGCCACCGACCTTCATTTCTGGAAGGTCACGATGACTTCCCCTCCATCAATAACACACTTTCTAGCATTTTTCAATGATGTTTGCCACGTCACAGTCGCTTAAAATAATTACCCTACATGTTAAAGGAAAGAGGTGTGGCGCCGCGGCCAGGGCGACTGACTCCGGAATCTGGGGATCACGGCTCGATCCCCGGCGCCGGCGGCAGATAAGCCCAGCATCATGTGACTGTGGTCAATAGCTTGCTTAATCTTCCCGACGGCCCCAAGCGCCTAGAGACCCTTACGGGTGATTAAAGGATTTAATATTCCAACACCAAGCTATCCTCTCTTATCTCGAACACTCAGGGACACACATTTGCCTCCTCCAAGAAACCCATCTGCTCCCCGGAGATACATGTAGGCTTCGCTTCAAGGCATTCCCCCAACAGCTTTTCTCCTCCCTATCCACAAAAACAGCAGGGGTAGCCATCTTGGTCTCATCCACGTTTCCTGGGAAGTTGGGTTCTAAGCAAGCAGAAATTAAAGGGAGACTGTTGGCCTATTTCTTTCTTTTAGGCTCAATCACACTCACTATAGCCTCGGTCTACGCCCCCAACGAAGGACAGGAGGGATTTACACAGAGGGCAGTGGGGGAGATTAGTTGATCTCCTGACAAGAGGCTGTTATTGAGAGAAGACCCAAATCTTGCTTTTGATAACACTTTTGACAGGTCAGCCCAAAGGCAGGGACAGTCAGGGGCTCTCTCCGAAGAGGGACACCAGATCCTGCAAGGGGTGAGCCTATGGGACATCTGGAGAGCCACACAGCCCACAGACAGGGAATACACCTTCTACTCCCACTCCCACAAAACATACGCATACACTTGGGAGGAACCCACGTCCGAGCAAGGACTGACTTGTACTAAGTTCTCACCCTCCTTGCCCCATAATATAGATGTTGTCTTATTTCGTATCTCCCAAATGAAGTGGGGGAGGGGGAAGGTCGTCTAAAGCGATGCTACTAGTCAGCAGGATCTTAGTTGGGTAGATGCATAAATGTCGTATTCACCGAGTGCTTCCTCTTAACAGGCTATTCCTCTGGCAGCAAGCTCCCGAACACTCCCATTTGTTCCCGATAGTACCGATGACAAATGGAAAATCTCGAACAGCATGTTTCCCATTAACAAAGTCTCTGGCCGGTTCAATCAGTCTCTAGCCCGCCCCCCCCCCCCCCCCCCTTTCCCAGAGTTTTCTCTGGTTCTTGGAATCTTCACATTGCGAGACCTTTTGATTTTGTCTCCTGTCCCAACCCATCTGAATGGTGTGGGTGAAACAAGGGGTCTGTCTTGTCCTTTATCCTGGCACACAAATGTGCTTCCATGAGTGAGAATGTATCTGCATAATTCTACACTCTTGTTTGTACTTGCTAAGAGGACAACAGCATAACTCACCAGGCTGTATGTCCATTGGCTTCTAGAGCTGTGGTGCCTGCCACCTCTACAGTGAGGCCGCCTCCATGCCCACACATGATCTGATCAGGCTACAGACTGGGGTGTAAGGCTCAGTTCTTCAGTGTCAGTAATTTTCTGTTGGTGTATGTATCTTGCACCCGTCTAGCTGCATTGGAGTATCGTTAATGGCTTTGCTCTATTCTTGTTCATCAGGTTGACTGTGCGTTGCACATTCACAAGCAGCAGCAGCTTCATCCCACTGCAAGTAGAAGTCTTCACTTTACCACCGCCCGCTCCTGTGAGCAGTCCTGGACCGCTGCTCATTGAAATGAGGATTGCAAAAGGTATGTTGCTTGGACTAGTGCCAGCCCATGGTACTAATGCTGCTACCCGTTCATTGGATATGAATTTCAGGCAAGATGGTCTCTTGCCTTTGGTATTGCAGGATAAAGCACTGAGCCTATCGCCAGGAAGTGTAAAGTATGTAACTGACTGCAGTTTATGGGTCAAGCACACTATCTTGCACTAAATAGGTGATTGTACCTCTACCAGTATGAGTATTTTTTTGGTTCTAGGAGAGTGCATCTGCTTATGCCTAAATATTGGGCAGTCTAATGTGTTCACTTGCACATTGTTCAACCTATTTTAGACATCCCCAGTGTGTACTGATTTGAGAACCCAATCCAATCCGCATTTTATGGTGGTAGGAGTGTGGTGTAAGAGGCTGACTGTCAAGCCTAGTGAATTAAGGAAACTTGTCTTTAATATTGCTTTGCTGTGTAGGGGAGTATCCCTGCTGAGACGTGGAAGTTCAAATAGTGCTGTTTCCACTTCATGATAAACCCTGGGCGGAGTTGTGCTACACAACTCCGCAAAGAGGTTAAATGCCACTGCACTAAATAAAGCACTGCAAGCGGTGTAGTAAAATGCAGTTTGCGGTGATTTTCAGTGCCGGATGCTTGCCTGCACTGTGCAATTATCGCAAATGGCACCATGCACAGCGCAAGCGAGCACTGCTTTTCTGTCTGCCGCACACATAGATTTTGAGAAACTTGATTCCCCTACCCCCCCCCCCCCTCTCGGCATTGAGTATTCTCGCTGGGAGGTTTATTTTTCACGCTCACCAACTTGATGTTAATGAATGAGGGGAAAAAAAACCTCCCCTCCGCTGCACGAAGCCGTGTATTTCGGAGCTCCGCGGAATACTGAGTGCGGCGGAGTTCACCACCCAGGGTTATTCATGATGTGGAGCAATTTACACTAAGATTAGACTCCTTTGGATATCTAGAATGGTGATAGTCCATGCAGAGTTGCGATTGTCCTGGAGACCTCATCTTATGTGATGGTTGCTGTGGTATCAGTTTGCAGGTGATCCTGCGAGTCGTAAGATGAGGCTGAGCTTTTCCTTCAGTAGTTGTGAAGGAATTCAGTTGGGTGGATTGGATACCTTGAGGCGTTGCTTTAAAACTAGGTTACTGGTTTAAAATATCTTTTGGTCAGGAGGTTGGACCTTCGTTCTGTGCAGGCAGAGGGGGTTGCATCTTCCTGGTGACAGATTAAAGTCTCGCATTCGACACCAATCTGAGGCCTGTTTACTTTCATTGTAAGCCAAGCCTACTATTGATCGATTTACTGTTAATCTCCTGGGTAGACCTTAATGAATCCAATCTGTGCTGAACGCATGACCATTCTGAGGCAGATGGTCCCAGTGATTGTTACAGAATCACCGTTCGTGTCACAGGTCGTGTTTTCTGCATGGCATCTCTGCCTGCTTGTAGTGTGGTGGGGGAGCTGGTAAGGGAGATTCGGTGTAATCCGATGTGGCCATACAGCATGCCTGCAAATAGGTTTGTAACCAGCTGTTCATATCCCACCTGCAACCATACAGCTGCCTTCAGTGGGATTCAGGCATTAGGAGCTGTGGTATAGATGGCCTGCGATTCTTTCAACTGCTTGTTGTCCAAGGCTGGCAAGGGGGCTAACGGGTAGTGGTGCTATGTTGAAAGGCTGTGGTTCTTGCTCCCTTAGCTCTTAACTTCTAAGAATGCAGTTTATTAGTGGAGGCGTTATTCCCTCCGTCAAGTGTGCCTCCATATCTGCAGGTCCTTATGCCCTGCACCTACATTACCAGATACTGGAACCTCGGCTGTATCTTATCCGTTCATGTTCTTCTGGCTTGGATTCAGAGCTGGGCGTGGCTGAGTATTCGGGCAGGCTGAGGCGAGACGATGCACCTGTGATCAGACCCAGCATTTTCAGCCATGGATTTATAGCCATTGAGCCAGGGATCGTGTGGTGCAGTTTTGCTACATGGCCACTAATTGATGAACTGATGGATGCCTTCTGTGTCAAATCATGTGACTAAAGGAGTCGCAGGGCTTGTGAGGTTGAGTGGAAAGGCTAAACTCCCATACCTAGGATGTGCAGCAACAAATTAATTTCGTTTGTTTTTCAGACCAGACGTACAGCGCGTACTACAGTATGGGTGAATACCCAGTGGTGAAGGTGCTGCGGGAGCCTGTCTTTGTGGAGGTTCGGATACTGCAGAGGACGGACCCCGCCTTGATGCTGGTTCTGAACCAGTGCTGGGCCACCCCCTCCAGTGACCCGCGCCAGCCTATGCAGTGGCCCATCCTGGTGGACAGGTGACTTATTTCTGAGGGATAGATGGCTGTGCTGGCAGTAAATGGTGCATCATGTGTATTAAACTTGGTTTCCGCTTGTTCCTAATGCAGATGTCCCTATGATGGCGACAATTATAAGACCCTGCTTCTCCGGGTCCGTGAGACGTTCCCCGCGCTACAGTTACCCTCTCACTACCAGCGCTTCGCCGTCTCTACCTTCACCTTCGTGGACAATGCTCAGAAGAACATGAGGGGCCCGGTAAGATATTCTCGATGGAGTTTCCTAAACTAGGGTAGACTGCGGTGGCCCTCGTGCACGGTAACTCCGGGGAGGGGCGGGGCTTGTGTTACACGTCGGGTATCCAGTGGCGTGTACTGTGCTCTATTGGTCGTCTTGTATTGTCTTTGTGCACTGCTAGCGTGCCTCGAGGCCTTTCCCCGCTTGACCACTCTTGTTCTTGCAGGTGTTTTTCCACTGCGCCGCCTCGGTGTGCGTCCCCTCTGCACGCGACTCCTGCTCCGCCGCGTGCTCCTCAAGGAAGAGTAAGGCTGTTTTTTGGTTCTTTATGTGATACGTTTTAATTGGCAGGACTGTGTCATTAGCCTCACGCATTCCTCTTGTCTAGAGGTTGCTCCAACGCTGTATTGTTGTGGCTTTGCCTTCTTGTAAGCTCTTTGGTCGTCCTCCCCAAACCTTGAACTCTTGTGATGCTTTCCTCCTCGTAGGGAGAATGATTCAGGATTGGAGCGTGGATGCTGAGCCTGCGAGTCTCGTGACTGCCGAGGGGCCCGTGCTGTTCCTCACAGAAGATGCTGCTGTACTAGCGGGTAAGTGAAGCGGCTTAGAAGGGGCCTGGGATGCCATTCACGGTGTTTAAAATTACCCACCCTGCTGGGCTGACCAAATTGCTTGAACTGTTTTGGGTTCCCAGTCCGGTGCTGCTGAAACGTTTGTTCTTTGAGAGCTAGTTAAGGTGTGAAGTAGGCTTTAAGGGTTGTTAAAACCAAGCCTTTGCACTTTGGATATTACTAATCTGTATTTTAAAGCACTTTTTTATGTAGCAGCCCATCTTATATCGGGGGTTATACACGTTTAAAATGGTGCCTTGCATGTTACCAGTGCTTTCTGCCCCAGACTAGACTGGGGCATTGTAGCACTAAACATGCAAGTCACTATTCTCCACTGCACTAAACCGGATTCCATCCTGTGGCTCAGTATATATGGTGCATTACATTAATTAATGGAGGTTTCATAACGTGATTGGGAAAAGCACACGGATTATCAACTGGCATTTACATTTTTGTTTAAGCCGTATCGTATTACCTGAAGGTGAGAGACCGCAACATTTACATTTACCCAGGGTAATTGTGTCGATCAGTGGCTTAAAACGATTAGCAGAATGGTGAGGAGGGGGGGGGGGGTGCTAGGGGAGGAGAAGCGTCATTAATGTTGTAAAACTGACTGCAACCATGTCTTTGTCCGTCAGGCTCTCGCGGCTCCCGAGAATCCTTGATGCCAGGATGGGTGTGGCTGGTGGTGCTTACAGTTGGATTGCTGGTGTTCATCGCTGTGGTCTGTGTTCTAGTGCAGTGGGTTGGGCGCCGGAAGCATCATAATGTACAACTTGAAATGGCAGCTGTGAAGACCTGAACTAAAAATATTTCTTAAAATGCTGTGTGCTGTCGTCCTGAATGTGGCTACTGGTGCAGGGAGGGGCTTTGTGCACAGTGAAAGCTAATGTCTCCTTTGTAGGATGTGACTTTTCCTCTTTCCACTGTGGAAGAAGGAAACTGCACAGCAACCTGAGGTTTTGAGTTGGTCCATTAGGAAGCCAATTAAATGCCTCCTTCCAACACAGCTCCTTCTCAAGATGGTGGTTCAGATGTTACACACTTGGTATTCTAAAAGGAAAATAAGTTTTACACAGCGTTTTTATGGTCGCGGGCCTCTTTGGCACTGGCATCACAACAGATGGATGATTAACACCTAGTTGTGGAGGTATGAGTTAAAGCCAGGTCTTAAGATTATTTCTAAAAACTAACAGGGAAGAACTTGGCTTAAGTGAAGGGGCAAGTCATTCCACCATTTGGGAGTACCATACATGAGGCTTCTACCTCCCACCCCCATACACTTTCTTCTAACTTGTGTACTTTAAATTTGACTGCAGAGGATCGAAGTGGCCTAGCTGTAATGTCATCAATTTATTTTTAAAGTAGTTTGGGCCGTCTCCATGTATGACCTTCAAGGTGATGCAAAGTGCCTTCGTCTAGCCTCTTATCCACTTGCAGCCAGTGAAGCACCGCTAGCACCTTAGCCGCAGAGCCTTGTCTCGGTATTCCCAGCCTTAGGCGAGCTGCAGAGTTCTGCATAATTTTCGTTTGCTAAGGAGCAGTTTCTGTAAATTGATGTACAGACCATTACAGTAGTCTATTTTGTATAGGGTGAGGGCAGTTACCATTACTCCAGCACCAAAGGAATTAAAAGTAGAATCTTTATCAGAATGGTTCTTGAATGGTGTTTGAGGTAATGGCGTTCACCTGTTTGTCAAACGACAGATGGGTCTCAAATCACCCTAGCGTTTTCACCTTAGTGACTGGGTTTGGAGTGGAGCCAAGTTCCTCTGGTGCAGTCTTGTGACCAGAACGAGGTATTTCCCAGCAGGCCCACCTCAGTTTTATTGTATTTCAACTTCAGACTATTGCACGTCATCCAGTTGTGAACTTCTTGCTTGCAATTGCTGAAAGTGGCCGCTGACTGTTTTTGGTTGCCAGCTACTGAGACTGCAATTTGAGTGTAGTCAGACAACCAAAAACCCAGCTTTCTGATTAATGTGGCTAGCGGAGCCACATTAAAATCGGTCGTGCTCGGACGAAAATCTTGGTAACTCACTTGCTATAATCTTGCCAGGTAGTGGATTGGCCCCCCTCAGCAAGGTCACCCCTAGACAGTTTGCCTTCAGCACTCCTGTTTTCAGAATTTAGTTTTTGTTGTCTTTGGGACTCTGTGGCAGTGAAAGTGTTTGCTCTCTCTAAAACATGGTATAATTGGCTACACCTGACTTGGTACATTTGTTTAACTTGTCTGTCCCTAGTAAAGGGGTACTCTATGTACCCAGGGCCTGTAAAATTGATGCCAATAGTGGGCCTGCAGCACTGAGGCCACCCACTAAACTAACAATTGTACTATAGGCTGCAGTCGCAGACCTGAGATGCTTTAAACTTGCCATGCCTAAACCTTCATTTGTTAATACATATATCATATCCCCGAAGGTTTGCCTTAAAGAGCCCTAGGGGAGGATGAATTGTGTTTTTAAAAGTAGGACCTGTTTCATGCCAGGTAGTGAGTTTATTTTTTTACTTTTAGGCCTACCACTCCCATAACTTTTTATTATGATCTTCAGGAAAAACTGCATAACGCTAACCGCTCGGGGGAATGTAGTACACTACTTGGCGGTGCAGTTGATAAACCTGTTTGTAGTGCACAGTACAATACATTTCTCTTTTATACATTCGGAGCAAATTTGTTTACATCGTGGGATTGGAGAACAAATCTGGGTTCGATTAAGTAATTCGTTGGGAGTATCCAGTGTTCTTTAGGCCTGGACATTGCTGGGAGCTCTTCATGTTTGAAGTGTCTCTGCAGCATGCCAGATCTACTAACCATTGTTTTCTGCTAGGGGAGTGCTTACTGTCGCAGTGGATGGAGTCTTCGCCGGTAGTAGTGCTATGAGGCACAACTTGCGTTTACGAGATTGTTTTACTATGCCCAAAAGACAAACTGGCAGTGAGCATTGTTTTGTTTCCAACATGTGGCTCGGTGTTTATTTCCTCCCAGCATTTGCTAATCTTGGCGCACCTCCATGCCAAATGCATAGTCTGCATTCTCCTCCCCCCCCCACATCGCCGGCAACGGGCCGTGTCTCGGAGACCGAATTTCTGCAATTTGAGTGGAGTGATGTTTGATGTATATATTTATAGCGGATTATGCAAAGTTACCATTTGGGGTAAGCATTGCTGTCCAGGCACAGGATCTTTGCCAGTCCTCCGCGCTTGGGGGTGTCTAGGTGGACATTCCAACGCTCTCGTGATCAACTAGCATCCCTCGCTATATCCTCCTGCATGAGTTTGTATAGTTGGCCCCCAACAGGGTCTTTATCTGGTTTCAATGGGGCTATTAATGCTTCTCGAAGTGTGGGAAGCAGTATTTATCATACACGTTTCTGTACATTTTCACCAGAAAAGGGCACAGTAGCTCCAATGCATTCTTTATAAAACGCCCCAGTGAACCCATCTCTACCCGGGGCTTTTCCATTGGGGTGTTTTGATGGCTTCTTTGACTGTGATCGGCTGTGTTGGATATTCTCGTTGGGTATCAAAGGCAGGCTATGTCTCCTAAGTATTTCTGCGGCTGTGGCCGCGTGTCGCATATAGGTCCGCGTATGTTGTCATGAAGGACCTCAGTATATTCGCTGTGTCATAATGGTGGGACTCCCTGTGTCTAATGTGGGTTACAATGTGTTTTGCGCGCATTGCATATCTCTTGCGCCAATATGCGCCCCGATCTGCCTCACTCCCCAGATACTCGGGCTATCTGGCGCTGTGAGATATTTAACCTCCCTTTCAGCAAATTCCTGGTATTCGAATAGTGCTTCCCTTATTTCACCTAGTGTGGCTGCATTAAACTTCACACTTTGCAGGTGAGTGCAGTTATCTTGCAAATTTCTAGCATTCGTACTTATACATACGCCTCATAGTAGCTTTAAAAGCATTCCATAACACACTGGCATCTTGCAGAGTCTTAATTTAGTTGAAAATATTCTTCTATTGCAGCGCATATCGTGGATTTGTAGAGTGGGTCTAGCAAGGCCCTGGCATTAAAGCGCCATATGAAGGGCGGAGGTGGGTAGGTCTAGAGCAAGTATTACTGGTTTGTGATTGGATAATATTTTCGGGAGTTGCGGTATTGTACTCGCACATGTGCCGGCCATTGCCAACCAGTAGTCTATGCGCGACCAACTATTGTGGATGCATGTGTGCCCTCCAGCATGTGAAGATTTTGCAAGCGCCAAATATCCACTATTCCAAATTCAGCCATGCCGTCCTGCACTGCCTGTCTGGAGTGTTCATTGTGCCAGATCTATCCTGTGCGTCATTGAGGGAGAGATTTAGACCCCAGCCCCAAAGGACTTGCCTAGGATGGAGGCCCCTCAGTTTACCCCAGGTTATGCTGAAAGTCGGGATCTTCTATGTTTGCACCATTGATGTTTACCAGTCCCACTCTGGTACCACACAGGTACCCCGTGACTAAGGTCTGCCTTGATCATCTGAGATTGTTTGGTCTACAATTGTGTCCTTTTATTAATAAATATAGTAACGCCCCTGGAATAGGATGTCAGTACGGTGTCTGCCCATTTGCTCCCCAGTGTGCATTTCGCATCTTTTGTCTGAGACTCTTGCAACAGGGCTATTTCAATGTGATGTCTGTCCAAGTATGCAAAGACCGATCTTATTATCCACAGGTTGAGCCCTCGGATGTTCCACATTGGTATACGAATTGGTGATGTTCTCCTTATTTGTCTATTCCGGAATGGAGATCAGTGGCTATGTATTTGGAATATGCTCCTGCTCGTATTTGTATTGTGTCCTGAGTGGTGATATCTAGTGCTCCCACATGCATTGTATCTCATTGTTGCAATTAGCATTGTACATTCTTCTCTTGTTCCTGAGAACCAACCCATTCCCCCCCTTCAGCATCCCAATTATACAAAAGATATACCCCTTGAAACAGAACTAACATCTCCACTTTTATGTGGATTACCCACAGGGGGCCGCCAGGTTCTCGTTTACACCCGCAATGCAGATGCAGCCGGAATGCACAGTGTATACGGATGCCATATTCAATGGAATCCTATATTCTGCATAGGTACAGCTGTGGTGTTTGCATTCGCTACCCATACATGTTGGAGTTGGTGTCAGCTGGATGACTGTCTAGTGCATGTCCTGTGTCAACTCTTATATATCGACATACCTGTCTTTGTACAATTACGCAGTGAGTGGCAGTATACTTCGGCAGTCTTTCTGCTATCGTACATTTGTATATCAATATATGGTATTCCATAGTTCTTACATGAAGGCATACACAATGTCTGATTTTTCATGCATTGTTTTTAGTGCAGTCCATCCAGTGGGCAGGGTATTCATCCTACCTTAAGAAGCTCTGGCCCGGATGGCATTTGTTCAGTATCCACATCTCACTTGGGAAGATTCCGCCTTACTGTGGTGCAGTTTGATACAGTTAACCACTTCCACCGTCCGACTGTGGAGATGGTGTGTATTCCGTAGGCTGCCATTTTTGTTATAAGTGTTTATTGAATTCAATAACAATCATACATAGTACCGATTAGTAGATAGTAGTTACTCATACATTTGTATATTATGCAGGGGTCAGCAAAGCATATACGTTAATTGATTAAATCTGTTCTCACTTCTGCACATTTCCAACTCCACCATTGGGGATATACATATGTCTCCACGATAGACATTTCATTTGGTCCATTCATGTCTTATTTATTTATTTTTTCTTTTGGGGCACCCCGGGTTATAAATACTTCCTACTCCGCTATCATGCACTTGTCTAATTCTTTTGCCCATACAGAAATGGAAGGTGGAGTTCACTCCCCCTCGCCAGTTCTTGCTTGACCAGTGTGTATCTTTATTATTGAGTCTTGTATAGCGCGTGGTTACCCTTGGGCATCCCAGCGCTCGTCCAGAGTACACACCAAACCAGCAGAGCACTAAGCAGGGAACAGATGAGTCTTTAAAAGTTTGCGAAATCGCAAGGTGCCAGTTTCGGAGCGAAGGGCATGCGGAGGGAGTTCCATAATGCTGCCACGTTGACGGAAAATCTTCTACCGCCAGTCCTGGCTTTTTTTACTTTCGCGACTTGCAAGAGATGTTGGTGGTCTGAGCGGAGGGCGCGAGAGGCCTTATAAGGTTGGACCATACTCCGCAGGATAGGGGGCCCTTTTCCCTGCAAGATTTTGTGAGCCATGCAGAGTGCTTTAAACTTCACCCTCTCTCTCACAGGGAGCCAGTGGAGCGCCTTCAACACAGGTCGGGCTGACTGCCGCCTGGGAAGGTCCGTCAAAAGCCTGGCGGCAGCATTTTGCACTTGTTGAAATTTGTTTAGAGTTGATTCTGGAGCCCCCAGAAACAGCGCATTGCTGTAGTCCAGCCGTGAAATGATGAGACCCTGGATTAGTAACCTCCTAGTGGCCATCGGGAGGAGGGGTAGGATCTTCCAGGCTGACCAGAGCAGGCCGAAACACACGCCTGCTGTCTTTTTTGCATGTGTCTTGAAGGATAGGTCCTGCTCCAGCCAAACCCCAAGCTCTTAATCTCCTGTTTTGTGGTAGGTGGCGCTCCCAGACAGCTAGGCCAGCTACTAGGGGACAAGGAGGGAGGGGAGTTCCCAGCATCATCAGTTCGGTTTTTGAACCGTTAAGTTTAAGTGCTGAGTTGCACATCCAGGTGAAAAACCCTGGCTAAACATGTGTGCAGCAGGTCGGGTTGGTTCGCCGGCTGGGGAAGCCCAACTACCAACTGGGTATCATCCGCATAGCTGATGATCTTGATACCCAGTGGCAGTACCACACTCTCCAGTGGGGCCATATAGATATTAAATGGTGTGGGGCTCAGCGATGAGCCCTGTGGCACACCACACTGGAGGGGAACCGATGTTGACTTCTCGTGGCCTTTCCAGACCTCAAACGTCCGATCTTCGAAGGACGCGAGCCATTTCAGGGCCAACCCGGAGACCCCCCACCCCCGACAGCCGCTGGGGTAACACCTGATGGTCTACGGTGTCAAATGCCGCACTAAGGTCCAGGAGGATCACTGCCACCGATCCCCCTGAATCCAAAATGCTCCTGGCATTCTCCACGACTGCCAGCAGGGCAGTGTCCGTCCCCTGGCCAGGGAGAAATCCCGTTTGGGAGTCACCCAAGAGTTGGATTCCAGAAAACCCGAAAGGTGCCTATTCACAAGTTTCTCCGCCACCTTGCTAAGGCCGGGGAGCAGGGAGATAGGCCTAAAATTAGCAAGGTCAGCGGGGTCCAGGCTGGGCTTCTTGAGGAGGGCCTTAACTACCGCTCCTTTCCAGCTGGGAGGCACAACTCCTTGGGTGAAGGATAGGTTCAAAAGGTTCGTCACTGGGCCGCCGATGGTAGAAGCTACCTGCTTCAGGTATTTCATCGGTACCAGATCTCTCGGAGACCCACTCTTCAGGGTCACCAAGACCCCAAGAGCCTCGTCCACAGTGACTGGGCCAAAGGAGTCCAGCTCTGCTGTCCTCACCCCAGGCTGAGACCCAGGGTTGCATTCGGAGGATTGCTCCTGCGCTAACCGAGGGAGGGACGCCAAGATGTTTTCTATCTTAGATTTAAAGAACGTGGCTAATTCTGAGCATTTTTCACGCGGGTTGTCATGAGTGACCGGAGGTTCGGTGGTTTGCAGAAGTTCTCTGATTACCTTAAACAACTCTTTCGAGGAATTAGAGAGTCCTATTCTCTCCTCAAAGAACTTGAATTTCGCTACCCGGATGGCGGATTTGTAGATGTTAAGTGCTGCCCGGTATTCTCTCCGGCTCACTTCGCCCCAGTCCGTCTTCCAGATCCGCTCCTGCCTCTTGCAACCCTTCCTCAAAGCTCTGAGCTCTGGCGTGTACCAGGGAGCTGAGCCCACTCTCTTACCCCTGGTGAGTAGTCTTTTCTTAGGGAGGATAGCATCGAGCGAGTTGGTCAACCAGGTGTTTAAGTTCGCAGCTGTTCAATTTCAGTAAGGTCCGTTGCTGCCCAGATGTTTAGCAGTCGCAGCTGTGGTGTGAGAACCACCTCTTTTCCCAGTGCGGTCTGAATGTAGTTTGTTGCTCCCTCCCATATATGTTCACTAGCAGGGCAAACCCAGATAGTGAAAGAAGGTGGCTGGTTGTTGGCAGCCCTTCAGACAGAGGTCATCAGGGCTTGCGCCTATTTTAGCCAAGGTGATACCTGTCCTAGGACCAGTGTAAAATCCTAAGCTGTATCAGTCAAAAGTGAAGTGTGATGGCTTCTTCCCTGGGGGACATTGGGGCCGACTGCCAATCCTAATCAATGGGTCCCAAGTCCCTCTGCCACGTCTGTTTACTAAAGGTGTCAGGCAGGTTGATACTTTTTTTTTTTTTCTTTTATTTATTTTTTTTATGTTCAAGATATGGCTTTCGAGTGTAGTGGCCTATCTAGCAATCTATCGTCTAATGGCGATGATTCTGGCATGTCTTTGAGATTTGGAAAAGCAATCTGTAAGGCATGTCGTATTTGCAGGTACCTGAATAGTTCCCCTTGAGCCATTTGGTAGTGTCCTGGAGTTCTTCAAAACCAAGGATAGAACCCTTTTTAACCGAATCTCCTACCACTGAAATTACAATCATGTCCCATTTGTCGAACCCTGGTTGACATAGCATGCTTAGTTTTTGGGCGTACCACAATGGCGTTGCTTTGGTTTGTGGCAGCCAGCCCAGTCAAGAGTTCACTTGGTGCCAAATCCCTAGTGTGTGTGTGTGAGGTGGGTCCAAAATATCTTAGTTTCCTGGTTTTTGAATACAAGGTTCCTAGATAACCCGAGTGGTCTGTTTATTTGTCCAGAGCATAGGCTTGATCGTTAGGGAGGTGATACATCCAATGGTTTACCGCTACAGTTGTGAGGCTCAATAGTAAAGCTTAAGGTCTGGTAATGCTATGCCCCCGTCATACCAACTTTTCGCTAGCTTTTTCATTGCCACCCTAGGGGCCTTACCATACCACAGAAGCATATGGTCTTCACTTTCCACTGTTGTGAAATATGCATCTGGGACACGGTTTGGGCAGTTCTGAAGAATATATAAAAAGCACGGAAGGGCCAGCATCTTGAAGAGGGCAGCGTGGCCCACTAGGGACCAGTGCAGGGATCGCCAGTGCTTTAAATCTGTTTGTAGCCTGGCTAGCGGGGGCACTAAATTATGGTTGTGAAAGAGCCAGATCTGATGTTATAAATATTACTAAATACCGGAACCCCTCTCTAGCCACTTCTTTCGTAAAGTTCACTGGAAGATGAGGGATCTACCCCCCCCCCTCCCCCTGAACTAACCGAACTGATTCTCTCCAATTGATTGCATACCCAGAATATTTTCAGAAACTTGTGAACGTTTAAAACAGCATGTAGGGGGAGGCAAGGTACAATAGTATGTCGTCGCATACAAGGATATTCAGTCTTCCTGATCCTCTGCCCATTACAGCCACCTTACCATTACGTCACGATGTATCCACGCGGCGAGAGGTTCTAATGAGGGAAATATCAGTGGAGACAAAGGACATCCCTGTTGGGTACCTCTCTGTAGTGTGAACGCATGGGATGTGTAGTTGACTCTCACTTGCCCCTGTATATCGGTATACAACAGTTTCACCCAACCCAGAAACTTGGGGCCAAGTCCCACCCGGCTTAGAACCTCAAATAGGTATGGATATTCTATAGAATTGAATGCCATGAAGGCATCAAACTACTGCACCACTGCATCTTCCAGGAATTCTCTGCGCGCCAGCACGTTATGGAGTGCTGTATTTCTCCCTGGCATAAAGCCAGATTGATCAGGGAGGACTAGGGCGGAAATAACCAACGAGCCGTATGGCTAGGACTTTTGCTAGGATTTTGGCCTCTACGTTAATCAGCGAGATGAGGCTTGTACGAGCCACTACTGTCCCCAGGCTTACGGATAACTACTATGGTAGCCAGACACTGGTCTTTAGGCAGCTGTTCCTTCTCGTAGCTTTCATTGTACATACCTCGCAGGTGTGGGGCTATTTGAGAGGCCGTCTTTCAGAAACTCTATGGGAGTGCCATTCGGGCCCCATCACCTTTCCCAAGTTGATTTGACCAATGGCCCTTTGAATCTCTTTATCCGTTAGGTCATCAAGGGTGTCTCTATCCGATTTAGAAAGTGTTGGTAAGCCTTTGAGAGGAGTTGACTAGAGTCTTCTGTGTATTTGGTAGAGGGGGAGTATATCTTTAAGTGATCTGCAAATGCCTCTATGTCCCTGGGGTGGGTAAGTGTCTCGCCACTTGGGCAGTGTTAACCTGGGCACCCATCTTGTTCCCTGTTCTCGCTTCTCCAGCCATGCTGGGGTTTTGCCGGCCTGGTCACCCAAGTCGTACAGTCTGTGTTGAATACCGTGGTGTTTGGCCATCATGTGTGCTCTAGTTTTAATTCTGTACTCTTTAAGTGCCAAGCGATGTTCATCCAATGGGCTATTCGCGTGGTCTGACTCCAGTTGTTCTTCCACCTGAACTAATAATCGGAGCTTCTTCAGAATATACCCAGTTTTTAGGAACCAGGCTTGCCCCTCCATAACCACTTTATATGCCTCCCATATGGTTTGCGCGAATCCGAGCCCAGATATTCTTTGAAGTAGTTACCGGTTTGTGTTATCACTATCCGTATCAGCCTGTCACTATCACCCCGATATGGCATAGCTCACCTTGATATACCTCGTCACAGTAGAACACTGAGTACCCTGCTGCTGTTACCTAGGTAGTATGGACCCCACAGCACCCCTTTTTTTAGAGATGCTAGCCGCACAGAAGACGCACCCGCGCGTCACTAGTTGCATGCATCTGGCACTTGGGCACAGATTGTGCACACGTGATTTTGAGCTTATTCTACAGTACCATATATAACTGATATGTCACTGGGCTCTTTTTGTGTTTTGTTGTGTTTTGTTCTTTTCTTCCCCCCCCTCTTTTTGTCTCCTTTAGGTTTGGATTAAGGACATCAGTATAAAAACTGGTCCTTAGACTACAATTGTCGCTAATCTTATTTAGGATATATTAAGGAATACAGGTTGTTTCTTCCTGATTCCCGTTCTCTATTTTTTCACCTGGTCCTGATGAAGCGCTCTGGGATCCTCTAGGGACCTAATTATAGCGCGAAACATGTCGACCCCCTTTTAAATCTGCACTTCACTACACACCACACGGGTTGAGGGAAGTGGGAATCTATTTGGTCTTGTTTCCCCTCTCCTAACGGCACTATCGTGCATCTCCATCCCCGTGGATTTTTATCCTGGATCAGGGGTCCCACTAATAAAGTTGTTAGGGCCTCCTGACCCATTTTAATCTACACTCACTAGCACTTCCTTCCCACACACCCTCATTCACAACTGCGGCAACTCCTAAAAGATCTCCGCCAGAGAGCCCCTCGGGGCCCGTGAGGGACTGCAGCGCCACCCCCACGAGGAGCAATCTTGCCCGATGATGATGCTATACACTCGAAAGGGTGTGTGAGGGCACCACGTACCAAATAAAGGAGTACCTCTTCCTCCGAGCACACTCACCTATCCTAGGAGACATCCCCTCCTCTTTTTACAGCACATAACTGTTGGCTGTATCTCCCTTTTCTTATAGGAACAAACCATCCATTGTGATTTTGTACTGATTTTGGGAGCATTGGTTCAGGACCTCTTTCTAACAAGCTCCTCGTCCCCCCCCCTCTTTTGTGATCAATAAAGCCAGATTGATCAGGGAGGACTAGGGCGGAAATAACCAACGAGCCGTATGGCTAGGACTTTTGCTAGGATTTTGGCCTCTACGTTAATCAGCGAGATGAGGCTTGTACGAGCCACTACTGTCCCCAGGCTTACGGATAACTATGGTAGCCAGACACTGGTCTTTAGGCAGCTGTCTCTTCTCGTAGCTTTCATTGTACATACCTCGCAGGTGTGGGGCTATTTGAGAGGCCGTCTTTCAGAAACTCTATGGGAGTGCCATTCGGGCCCCATCACCTTTCCCAAGTTGATTTGACCAATGGCCCTTTGAATCTCTTTATCCGTTAGGTCATCAAGGGTGTCTCTTTCTGATTTAGAAAGTGTTGGTAATCCTTTGAGGAGTTGACTAGTCTTCTGTGTATTTGGTAGAGGGGGAGTATATCTTTAAGTGATCTGCAAATGCCTCTGCTATGTCCCTGGGGTGGGTAAGTGTCTCGCCACTTGGGCAGTGTTAACCTGGGCACCCATCTTGTTCCCTGTTCTCGCTTCTCCAGCCATGCTGGGGTTTTGCCGGCCTGGTCACCCAAGTCGTACAGTCTGTGTTGAATACCGTGGTGTTTGGCCATCATGTGTGCTCTAGTTTTAATTCTGTACTCTTTGTGCCAAGCGATGTTCATCCAATGGGCTATTCGCGTGGTCTGACTCCAGTTGTTCTTCCACCTGAACTAATAATCGGAGCTTCTTCAGAATATACCCAGTTTTTAGGAACCAGGCTTGCCCCTCCATAACCACTTTATATGCCTCCCATATGGTTTGCGCGAATCCGAGCCCAGATATTCTTTGAAGTAGTTACCGGTTTGTGTGCATAATTCCTCTCATGTCAGGAATTTTCAGCTGCCATGGGTTGAGGACAATCATGGTGCGTGGCTGTCATTCCCAGTGCATGAATTCGATCCTGACCGTGGAGTGATCCGAAATGCCTCTTGGCAGGGCTTTGGGGTGCCTAAAGTTACCTAATGAGGCTGTATGTGCTAGAAAATAATCGATTTGAGAAACTTCTGTGTGTTGGAGAAATATGTGTATTGTGTGCCAGTCTGTTGAAGTGCTTGCCCCACATCGGTCAGCCCCCATCGCTGTGGTGAATTCTGCCATGAGTCCTTTTGATATCGCTCCCGGCCGCTGTGGGTGTCAATTGTATCATCCATTGTCATATTAGTCACCTCCCAGGATTAAGGTACCCACGGGGAGATCGGTCAGTATGTTACCAAGGTCTACCAGGGCTTCCTTACCCAATGCTGGCGGCAGGTATTGTGAAATCACGTTAAACGCCCTCCCCTCCCACTGGGCCTCTTAAACAGCAAATCGTCCCCCAGGGTCTTCCCACACACAGTGTACGATAAGGTACTTTTAACCAGGATACCCATTCCCCTGGAGCCTGGTGTAGTCTGCGTGTAGTAACAGTTTGTACCCCCATATAGTATTGGCTTTACTTTTATGCCTGACCAAGTGCATCTCTTGCAGTAGTACGAGATCCAGAGATTGTCTCTTCAAGTACTGTTGGACAATTACCTTTTTGATTTTATCCCCCATCCTGTTCACATTTCAGGTTAGAACAGAGTGACCGATCTTTCATCCACCATCTTGTGCCATGGTGAAAATCATAATACAGTAGATCAATGATAATGGACAAGTTGCATTTGATACTAGCTGAACCAGAGTAACTCTGTTTCCCCGGCTGCTAAAACCGGCTAGAACATTGGTACATTGCAATATATAATTCACATTGCAAGTCTACCAAACATTGAAAAAATGAACACCCCTTCCCTCCTGGCCTCCTCCCACCCCCTCCCTGCCTGTGGATTTTAAACTACCCACTCCCCACCTAGGGAGAGAGCCCCCCCGAAATACTGAAAAAGCGCAGGCTCAGTCAGCCCCAATCCACACTAGTTGCACGTTACATCTTGCCTGTTGCGGTCTATCCATTGTCCATACTAGTAAAGTGCCCTGTGAGTATCTCCCTAAGTGGGGTGTGATTAAAACAAGACTTGCATACAAATGTGGTTGCTTGGGGATTTGATTGTTGCATAATTTAAGTCTCGCCACTTCTGCGATACTTGCACTTTCGTAGAACTACCAGCGGTCATTCTTCATCCCCAAGGTCTATGTGGGCTCCGTCTCCTACATGGCAGCGGAGTCACCTACAGATGGATCATCCAAGTTCCCCTTCTGCAACCTGGGTCCACCATTGCGATCCCTTTTTTGGCCCCCCCCACCCTGCGCCACCAGTCCCATGCTTCCGGCTATGTGAAGAACCACGTCCTGCCGTCAGACTCCACTCTGAGCTTCGCCGGAAAGAGCATGGCGTATTTCACTTCCTGGTCCTGGAGCTCTTTTTCACTGCCTGAAAGCTGCGTCGCTGGGCTTGTGAAATCTTTGGCTGTGAAATCAGGAAAGAATGTGACTTCGATGTTATCAATCCTTAGAGGCGGGCTGGATCTTGCCATCTGCAGTATGATAGCCCTGTCCCAATAATTAAAGACACAAGCGATTGGGGGGGGGGGGGCAGGTTTCGGCCTGCCTCCTGGTACCCTATGTGCCCTATCGAAGTTCTGTGACCGGGTTTAGGGTTGTAGATGCGTGGTTCTCAATTAGTCTACATACAGGTCGGCTGCTGGCCCCTCGGCCTGCTCCGAAATGCCTAATATACATATGTTGCGACGGGCCCGTCCTTCCTATTCAAGTTGTTGCCATTCGCTCCTGTCTCTGCTGTAGTTCAGCCACCTACGTTTGGAGCTGGGAAGTGTCGGTCTGCAGCACTGTCGTGACAATTTTAAGTTCCTTCACCCTTTCGTCCATTTTACAAAAGTCTGCTCAGAGATACCGCTACGTTAACTGAGTCCAGAGAGGTGCAGTCCGCTTATGGCTGCCATGACATTGTGGAGCGTTGGTTCTGACTCAGGTTTGGGGGCATTTTGCGCTTCTGTTTTGTCCATTTGGTGCACTTCTCGGTCATCCCGTTTTATTCCAGACTAATTTGGCAAGTTTATTTTGCAACCCCTGCCGGTTGCCATGTTTGCGCCTTGAAGTTTTGCGAACAATTAGTAAAGTCAGGGACAGCCTCGGTAATTCCCGCCGCCTCCCCAGCGAGTCGAGCAATCTCGCTGTTGACCTGTCTGGTTTCCCTAGGGTCCCTCCTCTCCGGCTCCTAGTGTTCAGGTCTCCTGTCCGTCTACGAGCACTCGCTGTGTCTGGGTACTCTGTGACGGTGTGGGCTCAACAAGCCACACCCCTATCGCCTAATCTTCCCATAGTTCTCTGGTTAGGCGGGTTGGTGCCGTCTATCTCTTCTGCAACTATAGCTGCGCACTGTCCAGGGCTGTTTCCAGGTGCCCGTCACTGTCTTTCAGTTGGTTTCTGGCACCTCTGGCCAGAATGGGAGGGGGGGGGGGGGAAAACCCCTCGCGCTGCTCAATGTGTCACTTCAGGTGGTGGTGTTCCCGCACATCCTTTAACCCCACTCATGTCCTCTATCCTCTGTTTTATTTTGGCAACCTCTGGGACACCCTCTGTCTCAGGGATCCCAACATCAGCTGTTGACTGTCTCTGCTAGTGTACTCGTGCAGCCCAGGTCTCGCCAGGATTCTGCAGCCCAGGTCGCGCCAGGATTCACCACCCCTCGCTCTGAAGCCACAGTAAACGATTGAGTACATGTGGGAGGGGGGTTTAACTCAATAGGGCTGCTTGTGGCTCACGGCCTCAGCTAAGTTGTTGATTGCTCACCTCCTGTGGTGCCGGGGCCAGGTCTCTCTTCCGGTCTGCACATGGAGACGAGGGGCCAGGGGGGGGTGCAGCTTCTGGACATTCTTGCCAGCAGCTGCTAGTTGTTGCTGCTGCCCCCGGGTCGCTCCGATCCTCCCCTCCGCTGTCCCCCGCTCCACAAATATTTCCTTTCCGGCAGGGCCCGGTCGAGGCATAGCAGGTCTTCAGAGCCGGGGCCTCAATTTGTGGTCTCTGCCCCGGGACGTCCACCCCGTTACCTCCGGTCAGCCGCAGCTGTATCCTGGACCCCGCTTGTCTCTTCCGCTGGGTCAGCCGCCTTCTCTGACCCTCACCCTAGTCCGCAGCTTGTCTCGATGGGGCTTCGGTGTGCAGGCGCCACTGGAATCCAAATGCCGCCATAGCATGTCTGGGTGCCGCCATGTTGGTGCCTCCATCCTAGTCTGTTCGGCTCACTCCGGCATGTCGTATAGGGCTCTTTTCACCGTCACTTCGCCAGCATTGGGTCGCCCAAGTCGTGCAGCCCTCGGAGCGAGTTTACAGCTCCCCATGGCACAGGATTGTTCAGGATAGTCGGCGGGGGTACGGGAGCTCTTAGCTAACGGCCATGCTTGTCGGCTGCTAGCCACGCCCCGTAGGCTTCCTTTTGGGTGACATTTGTTTAATGAAATCATGAACGGCTTTTGGTGTGGTAGTATTCTTGATTGTCCCTCGTAGGTGACACGCAGTCGTGCGGGATAGAGCATCGCATTTTCCGCGCCCATGTCCTTGAGTTTTTTTTTTTCACTGATGCAAATTCCTTGCATGCTGTTTGCATCGTTAGCGTGAAGTCTGGCTAAAAGGAGACATTGCAGTTGTGGTATGTAATCTGTTTTTCTTGTGCAAGGCGCAAAATCGTGATTCGATCCCTATAATTAAATACTCAGGATATAATTGGCCGTGGCGGAGCGCCTGGTGGTGGTTTTGGCGCTAAAGATTGATGTGTACGTTTAATAATGTAGTGGGGGGAAAAAACTATCTGCTCCGAAGATCTCATGTAACATGTCTTAAACGTTTCTAAGCACCCAGTGTTTGCACTTTCCGGAATTCCCATTATTCGTATGTTCCGGCGAGATCTCTTCTAAATCTTCTTTTTTTTTTTTTTAATGCTTTCCAGTAGCTTTTGCATCGCATTGCATTTTTTGGCCGTGGTGCCAGATTAGTATTCAACTGCTGATATGCACACCTCCGTTGCATCTAAGCCTCTTGCCTTGTTTATCTAATTTTGCAGCTAAATTGTCCACTCGTATTTTGATCGTGTCAATTTTGTAGTTGACAGCTTGCATGCTTTGTTGTATGGCGTGCAGTGCTGCTTCCATGTTTGATTTTTTTTTGCGTATTCTGTATCCTGCGCAGTATCTGAGTGTGCTGAGGCCGTCCTGGGCATGCGGCGTGCGTCGGATGTTATTTTGGGCTGGTGTTTGGCTGTTTAATGAGAGTATCGCAGTATTTGTTTGTTGGACGGTCACTTTGTTGTTGAGCCCCTGGGTGCTGTGCCGCGTTGTTGCTGAGTGCAGTAGTGGCGCGCTTGCTGTATCAATGCAGGCGGTCGTGTCGCAGTGCATGGCGTATTCAGGCCAAGTGCGCCCTATTGTGTTCTCAGTGGTAGTTTGAGGCACCTCCGCGTGGCAATGTTTCTTGTGGATTGAGAGCCACGTTCTCCTATTCAGTTACTGCAGCGTGTTTCCTACCTTTTGTATGTGCACCACGGTTCCTCCCAGATCTTGTTTCACAATCGTCTCTTTGCTTCTGGCTATCTATCCACCATGGGGAATTTCTGCACAGTTTTGGCAGCGGGGGGCAGGAAGTCGGCACCACAGCCAATGCCCGCCTTTGTAGGTGGTGTTGATATGGAAGTCCTACACAATGGAGGTATGACACATCGCTTGGGAGGGAGGGGTGGAGGGGGGAAGCAGGCCACTGACAAGATTATTGTGTGTAAAAGGCCGCTTTATTGGAAACAGGTGCACATTACAAATTAAAATCCTTGGCCGAAACGCCTTCCAAAACTAGGCCTCACTAAATATAACATGCCTACCCCCGCCCCCTCCCCTAAATACCTTCGAGCCCGCCCCCGCCCGTACATTACAACATTACAACAATATAAAAACATTATAAAACATTATAAAACATTATAAAACATTACACTCCTGTATAACCCCCCAACAATCTCTAAATCCAAACCTTCTGTTAACCAAAACTCCCCTGCCTGCCCCTTTTCAGCTATCGGCCCCCAAACTGTGTAACCGAACTAAACTTACCAAACTAACCTTTTCCTGTCGATAACCCCAACTCAACCACAATAACTCCACCAACTTCCGGTAAAACTGACCAGAATTCACCATAACCCCCGCCACCCAGAAAGAGGGGGGGCGGTGCAACTACCCTCCCCTCTTTCTGCCCCCCAACAAAAAAGGCTTTAAACACAACGAGCCTGATTCTGCCCCCTCAAGCACCGAGACAAGACCTCCCTGAGCTCCAACAAGTAAAGATCCATGCCCAAACTCGACAAATGGACCCCATCTCCCCGAAAAAACTCCACCGCCTCAAAGCGGATATCTTTGTGGGTGACTCTCCCGAAGCCCAAATCTCGACAAAACCGGGAGATCTCCAAATTCACTTTCCTCCGAGACCTATCAACCGCCCTGGGCTTCAAAGCCCCTCTCCACACCCTCCGCGGGACCAATTCTGTCCAGAGAACATGACAACCCGACCAATGCTCTTTCAACAACGCCAAGTCTCTTTTCATGGCTCGCAACAATACCACCCCTTTCACACTACAAAGATCATTCTCCCCCAAGTGAATTAAGAGAATATCTGGGCATTGACCCTTCACCATGGCTTTATTCAGACAGGGGATCAGCTCCCTCCAAAGCATCCCCCCCTTTCCCTTCCATACCAATCGAAAAAGGCTGCCATTGAAACCCAAACTCTCCCCAAAATAACTTTTGCACGCCTGAACGTGCGCCCACTTGACGAAGGAATGCCCCACAATCCACACCGTCAACTCCCTCGTGTGTGGCCCGGCCACCGAACCTGAAATGAAAAACAAATATGAGACTCACACCAAAACAGTTGACGCAGGCGCCGAAGGAGGATCCTCCCGCACATATTTGTGAAAGCAGGAAGAGGACCAACGCCCCAAGCGCATTATATCGCCCTGCGACCAACCCCGGTTATGCGCCTCAGTCGCTGCCCCAATCCTGAAAGAATGTGTCCCAAACTGAGCTCCATCCAACCCCAACTGCTGCAACCCTTTACGCAGGACCATACGCAGCTGATAGTCAGAGACGCGCGCCCCGTCCATGTGCTGAAAAACTAACTCGCCCCCATCCCCCCCTGAGAGCGTCCTCCATTGCCAGGCCAAGCGCAGCGGACATGTGCAACTAGGGGATCCTGCTTCCAACCAAACCCCTTTACCAACCCCCTTCTGATCTGTTTTGGAACTGGCCAACCAAACGTGTACACCTGTGTCTGATAGGAAAACATCCTGCCAACAAACACCCCGCTTCACCTTGGTCCCCAGGAGCTCCGAAACCCTGAAAGCTCCAAAAAACATGAAAACCATAAGGGTAGAAAACAATGCAACTTCAAACTCATCAGTGCAAACTGCAGGCAACACAGCCAGCAAACGAGCCAGTGTCTGCCAGGAAATCGGCAAACGGGACACCCCAGTACCGCCCCGTTCCCTCGCCCACCCCTCAAGCATCCTGCGACCTATTTCCCCAACAGACGGGGCATAACCCCAAAAAAGCTTACCCATGAAAGCAACCCCAGCCAGCTTCCCCGCAATAGTGACTCGTGACAGACCCTTCTCAATGAGGTCAAGGATAAAATGAACCACATCCTCCGAACTGCGCCCCGGCTCTTCCCTCCTACTAGCACCTGAAGCCAAATTCCTTCCATGCCAATGTGTACGCCGTACGCGTGGAAACCGACAAGGAACCTACCACCAGTTGAAACACCCTGCGTTGCCGACCGACCAGAGGTGCTCCGGCATCGGGGTCGGTGTCCTGTCCGCCTCCTTGGCCAGCCCATGGAATCTCCCCCACTGTGAACGAGACAAAGCATCCGCGATGTCATTGTCCACGCCCGGTACGTGCAAAGCCCTGAATGAAATGTCATAGCGCAAACAGCCCAGCACAAACACCTTTATTAATTTCAAAATCTGCTCATCCCTGGCCGATTGTCTATTGACTATTTGCACCACCGCCATGTTATCCACATGGAAAAGCACCCTCTTGTGTTCCAGCTCTTTGCCCCAAATGGTCAAAGCCACCACAAGTGGGAAAAGTTCCAAAAAGGCAATGCTCCGCCCACCATTCTTCCACTCCTGAGGCCACTGCTCTGCACACCAATGCCCCTGCCAGTAAATGCCAAAACCTTCACTGCCCGCTGCATCTGAAAACAGCTGCACATCCCACTGTACATCCTCGTCCCTGGCCAAAGGCACCCCGTTAAATGAGTGCAAGAAAAAGGACCACATCCGCAGATCCTCCTTCACCCCTGCCGACAGGCGCACATGATGATGAGGCAAGTGCTGGCCTGCTAAAGCCCAGCCCAGGCGCCGACAAAGTCCGCCCCGCCCGAACCACCCTACAAGCAAAGTTCAGATGGCCTAGCAACACCTGTATTTCCTTCACCGTCACCTTCGGTCGAGCCAACATCTCGTCCAGCAAAACCAACATTTTGGATTTCTTATCCGCGGGCAACCGAGCCTGCATCGCAACTGAGTAAAGTTCAATGCCCAGAAATGAAATGACAGTATCCGGCCCCATTGTTTTCTCCGGAGCTAAAGGCACCCCTAACTCCTCCATAAGCTCCTGAAACGACTCCAGCGCACGCCGGCACTCCGAAGAACCCACAAAAAAGAAATCATCCAAATAATGTGTGACCCAGCTGTGACCAGTGCGATGCGTGAAAAAACACTGCAAAAAAGTGCTGAAGAGCTCAAAAAGGGCACATGACACCGAGCAGCCCATAGGTAGCGCCTTATCCACATACCATTCACCCTCAAATTGTATGCCCAACAAAGGCCAGTCGTCCGGATGAACCGGGAGCAGCCGGAAAGCCGACTTAATATCGCACTTTGCCATCCCTGCAGCTGCGCCCGCGGCCACAACCAGTGACATGGCGACGTCAACTGAGGAGTATGACACCGAAGCAGCGTCTTCATCGATAAAATCATTGACTGACGACCCTTCAGGCCATGACAAATGCTGAATCAGCCGAAACTGCCCCTCTTTCTTGGGCACCACACCAATAGGGGAAATGATCAAATTAGGAACTGGCCACTCTCCAAACGGGCCTGCCATCCTCCCCTCACGCACTTCCTTACGCAATTTTTCCCGCACCACCAGCTTGTGTTCTGCTGCGGATTTCAAATGATCCGCCCACCTTCTCTGCCGGGGCCCGTGGTACCCCAAATGAAAACCCCACCTGAAACCATCCAAAAGAGTTCGCTTTGCCACCAAGTCCCCGTAGCCATCCAAGGCAGCCTGTAGCCGAGCCAATTTAATTGGAGTAGGAGCCCTTTGGCCCAGGACCCTGTGCACCCCTGCCCCCTCGCCCACCCTGTGACTGCTGCGCGCTGCCAGACAACCCTGCACCTGCTTGCTGCCCTCCTGATGGCCTAACTCCCCAGCAGTTGACGAGGGGGTGCCGCTTGCCGCACTTAGAACACTCGTGTTTGTATTTACAATACTCTCGCGTGCACAGGCCCTTGTTGAAATCCCAACAAGCCCCGACCCCAGACTGTGATGCGGCTGAGCCTCCCACCCCACCCCGGGTGGGCTTTCCCTGAAAGGGCCGATAAACTAACGGCAGACCACTAGCCGTAAAAATCGTCTTACCCCCTGGGGCGGCCCCCATAGTATGTTGCCACAGGTCATTATCCAACTCGCCCCATTTAGCTTCAGCATCCCAAGCCATACGGGCTCGAAATTCCTCGTCATACTGAGCCCAAGCATAACCCGTCCCAGTGATTTGAGCCTTTCGAATAACGTCCATATACTTAAATATGGCTACGCAGCGCTCGGGAAACTTTTCGCAGTAAACACTAGCATAAATTAAGAACGCCGCCGTCCAATTCTCGATCGTCAGCGGCACCTTAGGGCGTTTGTCCAACTCGTACTCCTCCTCTTTAGAACCCTCCTTAGACCTCACCTCCCTGTGTAACAGTTTCAGAATCTCAACATATTCACCCTTCCAAATACGCTCTTTTGTCGCCAGCATTAAATGCGCACCCAGGGGCTTAGTCACCCCCATATAGGGGAGCTTCTTGATCTTTAGTTCCTTGCTCTGCGGCTTTTCCTTACCATCACCCGCCTCCGCCTTAGACCCACTCTCCACCTTGGCCCCCGACAATGCTCCCTCCGTCCCCGTACCAACTCCCGTGTCCTTCACATACTTGCCTCTATATAATCTCCCCTCTGACAGACCCCCACCCCCGTCCTCCCCAGACCCCACAGACACCATAATAGGTTTGGCCTGTGTTTTTGCGCTCTCACCTGGCTCTAAAGAGGGTGTGCGGACCGACTCCGACCGCCTCATTCCCCGTGCAGAAGAATCCCTTGGAGGATGCGCCCTTGCTGACGGGCCGTGCTCTCCTGTAGGCTTCACCACCAATGACTGTGCGATAGGTGCCACACCCGGAACCTGCAACAGACTATGAGAAACATGAGAAATTCCCCCCCCCTCGGAGCCCCGAATCTCCCCTTCCTCGGGGCTGTCCTCATCATAATCCAGGAGTATTGGCTCATCCACCATCAACTCCTCTGGAGCAAAATCCACCACACGGGCCTTACCGGACCCTGAATGAGCACTACCGGCCTCCGCGGCCTTAAAACCATCCTGCGGGGGAGCCGACTGTACACGCCGGTCCTCCCCTCTACTCCGCCTAACACAACTGTCCATCCTCTCAGAAAATTCCATCCACCTTGACCGGCGTGACGTTGGGGCCAGCGAGGCCGCGCCGGACCTTCGTGAGCTGGCCGCGACGGGATCCCCCGCCGGTACGGAATGTGCCGCGCAAGGCCTCATCCTCCCTTCTCCTCGGCGATAATGGGCCGCACCTCGCCCTACCGAGTCTGCTGCTCTGCTACTTGACCTATCCTGGAAAGAAAAAGTTTGGACTGGTGTGCCAGGAGCAATAAAACCACTAGCTGCCCGCGATCCAAAACCACGCAAAAAACCCGCACTCGACACCCCACTAACCGACGCACTCACTCGTCCCACTCCCACACGCTGCGGCGCCACCCTCTCCTCCTCATCCTCACTCCATTCCAGCCTAGCGTGACCCAACGCCGACGCCGCAACCTCGCCATAACCTCTCCCCATAGACAGCGACCTAACCGGCCTAGAACGGGCACGACCGCTCGCCCCATACACCGCCCTCGACCCGCTGCCACCTCCCGTTACCGACCCCCGGGCACCTGACCACCCCCCCGCTCCCTCCCCACCAAGACCCCGTACACCTTCTGCCCAGGAGGGAAAAATATCCAGGCCCTCGCTCGCCACACCCCCCCAATTGCCTCCTCGACCCCAACAAACCAACCTTCATCCCCACACTCCCCTTCCCCAGCCCCCCCAACAAACTCCTCACCTACGGCCTGCCAGCCCGCCCCTCCCTGGACCTCTAGCTGCTCTAAACTCCCCCGCTCCAAAAACCCCTGCTCCCCCTGCCACCTCAAATCCTGCGCTGAACACCACCCCTCCACCTGCGCCCATTCCCCTTCTCCCAGCGAGCTCGCCCCCACCGAAAAACCCGCGCCCCCCGCAGAAGAAGCCGGGGAAAACAACAAGGGGCTATCAGGCTCTGACCCCCCACTCGCCTGTTGCACCCTCCCCAACCCGCCCAACTCATGCGACTTCACCAACCCCAGCCCTCCTGACACTGAATCCCTTGACAACCTCACCCCTGCCTCATAGCACCTAGCACTTCTACCAACCTCACAGCCCTTTCCCCCTTCACCCCCCCCCGCTCGCTCCGCCTCAGGGAAACCCCCACGCTCCTCACCCAGGACAGGGAACAAAACCTCCGCCCCCTCCGCACTCCGCGCGCGTCCCCCCTCCCTCGCGCTCAATACCTCACCCTTCGGCGCAGACGACGCGCGTCTTTTCAGCCCGCGCCCGCCCCCGCGCTTAGCTCCCACCACGGGGGAGAGAGAAACGCTCGCTGGCACCACAGATAGGCCTGCCCCACCCGCCGACACACCCCCCGCCGCACCCGACCCACATGGCGAGGCGACACGAGCGGGGGCCGCCTTACGTAGACGCGGGCGGCCCCGCTCACTCACCGTCATTTGCTTCACCCGCTTCGGCGATGAGCACGCCGCCACCGCAGCCGCCACTCCGGCAGAGGCCTGACGCGTAGGGCGCGACGGCCCCGCCACCTCGCCCACGACCAAATCCATGCGGCCTGCTTCGGACAGCAACCGGAGGGCCTCAAGAACCCGGTAATCTTGCGACGCCATCAAAATTGAAAACTGGCAATACCGGCAGACAATACACCCTGACTAACAGTACTCTAGCAATCCAACAAAAAACACGACACTATCCTAGCTCCCGGCCACCAGGTCACCAAACCTAAAATGGTGGCCGGGGGCGGGCGCCCAAGGTATTTATACCTGAGCAACATTCCGTTACTTTTGGGCTCTAATTGGGCTGCATTTGGGCTACATTTTCCCTACCAGCAAGCCCAAGTTCAAAACGACCGCGCAGGGCCAGCAAACCCCTCCCTCCACACGCCCCCTCCCAAACTGCCCGGGGGTGGGGACTCCCTGCGGTCGCCTTCCCCCCCCAAGCCCCCCATAGCACCGCACTGCCACCATGTGTCCAGGATGCAGCACCCGCCTCTACACATGTTGCGTTCACGATGTGCGTTGGGTTTTGTGTACCATCACTCGCTGTCACTAAGAGCTATTGCCCATCACGTACCATATAATGTCGCGGTGGTTAGAAAAGTTACAAAATATTAATGTTGCTGCTGCGTTCCGCTGCCATTTTCTTTCACCAACTGCATCTCGTGCTGCACACTGATCAGCACGACAACAGTGGCGTTTACGATTTGCGCTTCACACCTGCAGACTAACAGGGTGCCATGCATCTCATTCTTTTTTGATACACAGCAGATAGGAGCACTGAATTGTGGTTGAATTCTATGGATTTCCTCACTAATTCAGTGCTCAGTGGGGTCCGCATCTTGAATAGAGCACTGGTCTCGAGTGCGCTGGTTTGAAATGCATTTTCCTGTCCACTTTAGTTTTAAGTGTCCTCTGCTTACGTATTCTGGTAGAGCCGGTAATTGGATTTGCAATTTTGTTTGGCATATTTTTGGGTGCCGTCTGCGCTCTTTCTCGACGGATAATTATTTCGGCCAGCGGAGCCGCACTAATGCGCAGCCATCTCGCAGTGCGCCCCCGTGTCATATAAATTATTACACTTAAAGTGCTAACTTTTGAATGGGTGCACATAGAAATGCCATGTTTAGACTAGTATGATTAAAAAAAATCATACAATGGTAGTCTTTGTGTTTTGTCAACTATAAAAATGCCAATTTAAAAAGCATCTTCCTGCCCTAGCCATTTTTGTGCCTTTGCCAGTGTCCTGGGTCACATTACTGATGGCTCTGCTGCTGGTTTGTGCAGTCTTGTGAGCAAGGGGACTGGGTGTAGGTAGGGTTGGCCAGTGAACTCTGATCTGCTGGCAGAGTTCAGAGTTTTTGTCGCTCCACTTGGAGCGCATAGATCAGCAAATCTCCGCCGGTAGAGTTCACTGGCACACGCTCACTTTTTTTTCGTGCAGGATTGTATAATCTGACAATGTGATTTGTACATTGCTTATTTTCCTCTGGTCTGAGAGGAGCTCTACTGAATCATAGTGGGAGTGAGTTGCTACCCCTCCCCCCCCTCCCCCCCCCCCCCCCTGGCAGTTGCCCAGGGGTGACAGAGCACCTCAACAGTATGGAGAGCTATCCTGGCCAGTCAGCTGGAGCAAGCAGTGTGAGTCTGGGAATGGTTACAACCTTACAGCCTTGAAGGAGCTTCCAGAGGTTGGTGTGATTGTAGGGCGAGGGGGGGGGTGGGCACAGGGTTTACAATCTCACTTGCTTGGTGTGACCAGTAACTGCTAATGCTGCAGCAACGCAGTAACTTCAGAGCACTTCCAGATTAGGTACTTCTAAGTGATAAGGGAATATATGTGCGAGGAAAGGTTGATGGGTTTAAAGAACTACTGCATTCAAATAAAATGCTCTATCGGTTGACTAATGATATAGCACAATTGTGCGCTCTACTTGTAGGGGTGCATTATAATCACGAGTAGTTAGCATCTATTTATAATCTTTTATCGTGTTAACATTTGGTTATTTGAACATCTAATGTAATATCTAAAGCGAAGAGATGGCGAGATTTCCGTACAGCGTGGAGATATTAACATAGTGATCGTAAACTTTTTGAAGCTTTAATGTTTTGATTTTATAAGTGACAAATTTACTGTGCACGTTAAAATCAATACATTACAGTGATGATGATCATGTATATGTTTGATTAATGAAGTTCCACACTGATTCTTATGTTAACTGACTTTGTAAGCCTCGTGTGTATTTCTCCCTGGCTCTCCAGACTAGCTGTTCGTAGTGTTTGTGTATGCAGAATCTTTTCTTATGTTTTTGTTGCAGGTGGAGAACTTTCTTTGTTAGTTAAAATAACGCTTTTGTTTTAGGAGTTGGACTTGGGGAGGAGAAGCTACATTTGAACAAGTGGTGCTGATAATGTAGGATGGTGTTCTTTCTCATGGTGAAGGCCTGGTTATCCAGGTTTGAGCCAGTGCTTGGGAGCATCGCAACCGCCTGGAAAGTTACCTACGAGGAGGGGTCTAGCTGGATGGGGACGGTCGTTTGATGTGACGATGGGCGTGTCCTATGATTTTTGGTGTTTGGGTTGGGGATAGAGCCCAGCGGACATCTGATGTGGCTGGAGAGGAAGGAGCATCTTAGAATGAGCTCTGTAGCTTTATGCTACTTAACCCATTCAACATGAGTGTACTTCTTAGGAAGTTGTCACACGCGGACACCTTTTTCCTGAACTTGCCTAGGACATTTTAAGTATGGATGGCACGCTAGTGATAGTGTAGGGACAGACTAATGCTTTTTACTTAAGAGTTTCCAATGACTCTCAATGTAGACAGTTATATTCTGCATCCTGATTCTAGAACTGGTCATACTTTGTATGCTTCAGACTAAACTTTACACAGAGGTTTGGCTTTGTATTAGTTCCAATGTATTTCTACACCCTCATCATGAGGTGTTTGCATGTCCAGTTCTTGTCTTTGTAATAAACTGACTAAACTGAGAATCGGGAGTCGGTGACCCTTCAAAGTCATGGTTAATTGAATTTTGCGATATGATTGGCAAATAATTTTGCTCCCCTCTATTTTTAAGCAGGAACCAACGATCCATTGACCAAGGGTTAGAGTAAATCTAGAATGTGGAACCTGGCCCCATCAGTTGGTAGCAGAGGATGGTTTCCTCTTGAGTGTGGGGAGAATCTATAATGATTTACACCCAGAGAAAGGAAGAGCCCAGTGGTCGCGGACGGCGGGCTTTGGCAGAGACTGGAGATTGAGGGTGCAGCAAGAACAGCGATGAACGGTGGAGTGACTGACAAGGGATGTTATGTTTTAGATTCCGGGAATGGCTTGACTGTGTGATGTCATGCGGAGTTGGGATGAGTCAATTAAATGTAATTTCCGGCCGTATGCGTGTGGTCCATTAGTTTTGGTTTGGTTTTGATGACTGGCTCAAGTAGCCTAAGATCCCGGGATATATTTGTGGTGTAGAAAACAGATTGGTTGTAATTGTCTGACCATTGGTTTGTTGGGAAGTCTGGAAGAGCTTTCGACCTGCCTGAGACAAAGAACTTTGTGTAAGTGGATTTGCTAGTGGTGTGTAGCAAGCCTTGTGTGCAGAGGTGAACTACAGTGATTTGTGTGCCCACTGCAGGTCAAGGGTCACGGTGCATGAATGTTCTTGAGTGATTGAATTCTATCGATCTTGAAGACTGGCAGACAATTACTTGCTTATGTGACTGGTCATTTGGATGGCAGAAGGTTACACATTCACACTCACAATCATAGAAACAAGTAAAGTGAGATTGTGAAGGAGGGTGAACCGCTGTGAGGGGGGGGGGGTAGAGTGACATATGAGTGTCCCATGCTGTGATAGGTTAGGTGTAATGCCGCGCTGGGATTGGTTGGTTGTCATCAGGAACTGAAAGGAAATTAGTTGTAAAAATTGGTTTAGTCATGCAATGCTGTAGAGTATTACGAGATGTTTGTAGGGGGGATAGAGGAGTGGTAACTCGAGTGGGTGAGTAAGCACTGCCCAAGGATATCCCAGCACATTACATGGCAACGAATGTAGGTCTCCATACCATAGTTTGTCTTAAATTTGCATAAGATTACTGAAAATTAGGGAGATTTGGGCTTTACACTTTCTGGTTCATTTCGATTGGAAGTAATAGATCAGTTGAGGGGTGATGTCTTCATTACGACCCTTGTCTAGACCAACACCGTTTGAGGCATCAAACGCTTGGATGCAAGCAGCACAGGCAAAGAGCAGGGAAAATGTCAGGGAAGGATTAAAAACGGAGGCATACTAAGGTGCGTGATGGGATGCACAGTTTAAGAGTAGACCCCATTGAGGGAGAAGGATTATACCCAATGTTAGTGAAGGAAGGAGTTGCTCGGAATAGGAATGGAGTTGATGGGGACACTGAACTTTCTAGATAGACTGTTAGCAGAGCATCCTCCGCCATACAATCCAAATTTAGAAGAGGGATGATGGGAATTGGCAAATGCAGTGAGCATGGAAAGTATGGTAGTACGACCGGCGGACCTTAGTGTGAGTAGTGGGGAAGGTTTCGACAAGGACAGAGGGCATAGGTATGTCGGCACCAGGAAATACCAGAGTGGAGTCAACGTTGCTATGTGATTACCGGAAGAGGTTATGGTACCGGTCACCATTGAACCTGTAGTGTCAGTGTATGACCCAAGTCTAGGGGAAAGCAGCAGTCGACCACAGTCTGGATTGGGAGAAAGGGTCAACGTGGGAGTCAATGTGACAGTGAACATAAATGGTCAATTTTTGGTGCCTGTGGAAGCAAGTACTCCATTACCAGCAACCGCAGACCCTTCAAGGGTGCTTGTGGGGTCTAGTACAGTACGATCAGCGTCATTGGCATTCACATTCAGACTTGAGGATGTAGGAAGCTCTAGTTAGAGGGCCCATGGGAAGGATACCAGAAGCAGGTGCAGATCAGGGAGATCTGAATGTGTTCCAGACTACAGTAGCAGGAAATTGTCAGAAGAATCAAAGTGCAAGAGAATAGAGTAGCGTGTCAAGTCTGGGAACAATCAAGGCTACAGTGAAGGCAAATTGTTAGATGAAGTGAGTCTGAAAGCAGAAACAGACTAGATAATCACTGTAAGTCTGCCTTTAGAAAGGATAGAACTCTTTGAGCAGGTCAAGCTGCTGTTTGTGGCAAAGGATATCACTCGGAAGGCAAGGACGGCACATGAGAAATTTACAGAATTGTCACAGAAGCATGATGTTGATTAATCCAAAACAAAAATGTTGCATAGGCTGAATTATAGTGATCAGGAATTGGAAGATGAAAGTCATAGACTTAAACTCTCATTCAAGAATTGGTTGTAGGGATGCGCACATGGAGCATTCTTGAGAAGTGGAAAGAAAGATGGTCAAAGATGGTCCAAGGGATAGGAGATATGCTACCTCCAGGAGGGAGGGACAAAAGAAGCAAAAGCTTACCCATTGCGAAAAGTACCGAGCGGAGGGTATGTGCATGTGCCTTAGAGCAGAGGTGATTTGGCATCATTTACAAACCACGTTCCTCAGCTGAGGGAGTAAACTGCTGAATGGTATAAACAAGGTGATCGATTTTTGAAAATCTCAAAGGTGTTGCAGATTGGTTTGACATTGTGGTACCTAGTGATCTGCTTGTAAAATATTGCTGTTGACTGGCTGTCTGTCAAACCAGATAGTCCCAATAACACATGGTCCTTCCCATTTGGTCATGAAAAAGTTTGAGCAGGTAATCACATGGTTACAGTCTAAGATCTCACCACAAAATATTGACTGGGTTAAGATGGATCGAAGCACCCAAGGAGTCAGTAGATAATTATTACTAAAGGCTCTTGCAGGCCTTTCAGTAGTACAGTGGGTTGGATACTCTGGATTCCAAGGACATGGGACAGTTTGTTTCCAAGTTTGTGTTAGGACTGGGACCAGAAATTAGCTTCATGATCTAACAGCATTTGATCTGCTGGCAGAACAAATCCGTGGATGAGATCCTGCAGAATGCCAGATACTGTAGTGACAAAGTGGACTCTAAGCATAGGTAGATGAAGGATAAATTGATGCTGGTCCAGATAATGCAGATAGGGTAGAACAAGAACAGACAAGTGGAGGAACTTTGGATCTAAAGCAGGGAAATAATCATGGAGTGACCCAGAATGCATCAACTAATCTTAGGACAGGGAAGAGGAAGAGTAATAGATCCCAAGACAAAGTCTGTACCCTAAGAAAATCACTGCATGACATTGTCAAAAAATCAGGCGATGGAAGCTCGAGTGTCAATTGAATCCAGCAAATCAGTTCCAAGATGAGGAGATAGAACAGGTTCCTGTGGTGAATACTGTAACTAGACCCAGATCTGTTAACGGAGGGGGTCCGAGTCAGCAAGTGCAGGTACCCCAACCTCTCAGAATTTCACAGGGAAATTGAGTGTACCAATGATGCCCTTTATCAAAACTCTAGATGATTTTGATCCAGACCCGTTACAATGACAGTGCCTGAGGGGGGGGGGTGAAGACTCTACCTTTGGAGGTAGACCAGAGGACTGTATGTGGAGGCAGATGTGAATGGTCATCCTATTACATTCTTGATTGATACTGGTGCTACCCATTCTACTGTGAGGTCCACAGTAGTCCCAAATTTACCCCTCTCTGGACAATTGATCCTAGTTGTAGGAGTTGCTAATAAAAGAATGACGAATCCATTGACCGACAAGATACCTGTAAGAATAGGAACATTACAGGATTGGCACCAGTTTGTGGTGTGATTTGAGTCCAGTCTGATAGGTTGCAATCTTCTGTGGAAGCTGAATTGTACCATCTATTGCAAGTCTTAAGGAGTGGAGTTGTGGACCAATGATGCTGACATTACATTTAATCTAGCGAATCAGAATATCTGTGTAGAGTTGTTCCCTGTGTTAATGGTGGATGAACTGCCGTATGATTCGAGGGACTCTGTTTCTCCAGTGGTGTGAGACTTCATGGGAGAAGAGATGGGACTGATTCGAGGAGTTAAGCCAATTAAGATACAGATCAAGCAGAGTGCTGAGTTTCCAAGAACTCCTCAGTAAATCTGACCCTGGAAACAGTGAGAGGAATTACACCTGTGATTGAGTCAATTTTGAGCAGGGTATTCTGAAGGAAATCCTGGGGAGCCCGTGCAATTCACCCCTAATGAGACTGTAGAAGCAGTGGGAAATACAGTATCATGCAGGACCTGCGATAGGGCAACACGATTGTAGTTCCATGTTACTTATTTTATTTAAGCAACTTGTAAAGCGTGCAAATACCCCTAAGGTGTCTCAGCGCTGAGGACTAAGAGGAAAAAGAGAGCCAGAGGCGGGTGACTTATTGGTTGAAGAGCCAGGTTTTTACTTGTTTACTGAAGGCTAGCAGGGTGGGGCTAGTCTTAATATGGAGGGGGGAGTGTGTTCCATAGTCTGGTAGTAGCAACACTGAATCTTCTGTTGCCCCATGAGGCTTTCTTGGTTTGAGGGACAATCAGCAGGTTAGCTGCTGATGAGCACAAGGGTATACTAGGCATGTAGGAGCGGAGAGCTTTCTTCAGGAACGCAGATCCTGTGTTGTGGATTGCCTTGTATGCGATGCATAGCGCTTTGAATTTGGTTCTACTTATGGGTAGCCAGTGGAGCTGTCGCACCACGTTGGATATTGGTTTAAACTTGGGGGTGCCTGACAGAATCCTGGCGGCTGCATTCTGCACCAGTTGCAGTTTATTTAGGACCCTTTCCTGGGCATTGATAAGCAGACCATTACAATAGCCAACCTTCGACATAACCAGTGTGCTGGTGAGAGTTCTACCGGCAGTGGTAGGGAGAACAAGTTGGAGGCTTTTTTTGTATCATTCTGAGGCCATAGAAGGACAAGGAAAACAGTGTTGGCGTGGTGTATGAATGACAGCTTATCGTCGAACATAGCACCCAGGTTTCTAACCTTTGTGACAGGGGACGGAGGTGATCCCAGCTTGGAAAGCCACCATGTAGGGGACCAGCAAGGGGAGAGATTACCAAAGATCATCACCTCCGTCTTGTCTGAGTTTAATTTGAGGCAGTTGTTTGCCATCCATGCACTGATGGCCAACATTCCATCTTGAAAATTTGCAGCAATTGCCACTCCGTCATTGTGTACCGCTAGCACCAGTTGCGTATCATCGGCGTACGATGTTAAACCCATACCGTGGGATTTGATGATTCTTTGTTGTCCTGTGGTACCGAATCCATCTGTGATTTTATTCCAAATTCCTTGTGAAGTTGAATTGTTAGAATAACCATGTCTTCGCTGTATTGTTTATATACTGTTCTGCATAAGTTAGCATTCGCTGCACCATTTTGTTAGGCCGCCATTTTGAGTCCTGATCGAAACTAATTTTCTCTGCCTCTGCGAGAAGCCGCTGGTAATTTGTTTTCTCCAAGGTTGGGCCTTGCTGCCCTGATGAATACATTGTTCTTACTGACACATACCTTTCCCACTAGATAGAGGCCTGCTCCCACTAGTCCAGTGATGGGCACCGGCAGAACGACCTTGGCATAGACAGTGTGTGTGCCTGGTCTCAAGCTCAAAACTTATCCTTCTGTACCTCCGTTGTGTAGCTGCCTCCATCTGGAAATTTCCAGTCTGGGCGTGCCTTCATTGGTTCTGAATCGTACATAATGTATCACCATGTTTTCTGATGTCAGTCCCTCTGCAGCAATCCCCAGAGACTGGGCAGATTGGGCTCCGCTCCAGTTTAACTGAATAAATACTTTGTATTCTCTACTGTCTGACCAGCTCTTCGTTTGTATAGAAGGCTGAGAGGTGGTTGCGAGTGACCCTGGTGGCGCTAATCGGGTCACTTCCTTCAGTATGGTTCCCTGTGATTGATCTATTTCAGGCGTTCTTCTCGATACCCTTACACGAGGAAAGCCAATTTTTTAGTTGCTTTCTGGATGGAAAATCGTATGTTAACATGGTGTCGTATCCAACAAGGGTATACTGAGAGTTCATTGATCTTTAATCTGATCATGAAGAATCGAGTCTAGTACTGCTGCAAAGTTCTGTTCTTGTGCAGAATATTGATGACCTCTTGTTTGCCTCGGAGATGGAGGAGGCTTGTAGGGTTGATACTGTTCCTCTGTTAAACCACCTGGCAGACAACTGTAGCAAGGTGTCCCTAAGCAAACTCCAGTACTGTTTGCCTGAAGTCCAGCATTTGGATCAGCGCATTGAGAGAGGCAAGAGGAAGGTGTCAGCTGTCCGCATTGAGGCGATCATGAAAATGAATGCGCCTACCACGCAAAAGGAAGTCAGGATCTTCTTGGGAACGATTAGTTACTGTTGCCAGTAGATTCCCAACTTTTCATTGAAAGTAAAACCTTTGCACAGGTTGACACACAAGTATGTGAGTGGCCCAGTACCAAAGGATAATGACTGACTGGTTGCCTTCTTGGAGCTGAGAGAGAGCCTGTGTTGCCTTAGGCTCTAGGAATGCCTGATTACAACAAAGCATTTTTTATATTCTTTTGTGAGAGGGAGGGTTGTGCACTGTCCGTATTCACCCAGACACATATGGGGGGTGTCTGCAGACCAGTCACCTATTTCTCAGCTACATTAGATCCTGTAGCTTCAGGGTTGCCCGGATGTCTCCGATCCGTTGCTGCAACTGGTGTCCGCATTGAAAGATGTGAAAGCATTGTGATGGGTCATCCTCTTCGTTTGTTCCACTTTCAGTTGAGCTCCTGATGACGAGAACCAAAACACAGCACTTGACTAATAAACAGCTCACACCCTATGAGCAGGTTATTCTTGCCCCGGAGAACGTTCCCTTGTTAAATGCCTATTCCAAATGTCAAAGGGGAAGATTGTGAGGACCATGATTGTTTGAATGTGATTGAACTTTGCACCTGTAATGAATGTGCTTTTTCCCCCAAAAAGGACACACCCAAACCCTGCACTCCAAAATGGAGGCAAATATACCGCTGCAGCTGTAAAGAATACACTTTCAGCAGCACTCCCTAAAGATGAGGAAAAGATGCAGCACTCCCTTTAGGCAAGGCAAGAAAACAAATCCAGGTGCATTTGAAATAACACAGAAGTTTATTAATGCAATATTTTAGAAAGGTAGGCCGAATATATCGGTAAATGCAGATTCCCATAAATCAAGTGACTTAACCCCTTCAGCGCTGCGCGGATTCCCCCGCGGTGCTGAAGGGTTCTAGCGCGGGCGTGGTCATGACGGAACGGTTCCGTCATGAGCACAGCTCAACCGATGCTCATGACGGAACCGTTCCGTCATGAGCATCGAAGGGGTTAAATGAACAATTGGAATAAAATGCAATATATACAAGTAGCAAAGAATAGAAAATATATATATATACAATATGGTTAGGAACACCTCACCGATCGAATTTGCATCATCCTTGCCAACTCAAGCTGGGGAAACCCTTCAACAGCCCAGGCAGGAGAGTTCGATCAGGACCCAAATTCCGTCACGTCCACTGCAATCAGTCTATTCTGTGGTGAACTCCGTCTGACCCCAAAGGCTCCCAGCTTTAATACCATTACTCAATGTGAGGCGAATCTTCTAGAAAACCTTGCTGCCTTCTCATTAGAAAAAACTGAGCTGGCTGTACCGGTCTGCGTCAAGGCCAAGACGGAGGCTGGCTGAGCTCCCGTGTTTTGACTCCGAGGCAGAGCTGTACATTCCACAGTATGCTACCCACATAACCTATTCCAGTTCACTCTGGTCGGTGAAGTGTGAAAAACAAGTAAGGAGCAGAAACATGCCCTCCCCACTTTGCAGCTACCTGCGAGCACAGAAAATGGCGTCAGTTATGCAAAACGGAGTCCATGGTCAATACATTATTCTTCTCAATCATTACATTCCATCCTTTGACTCCTGTTGGACCTGTCAGCCCTAGGGTGGTCTCCCCTTCTATTTTTGATCGTGCCTCATTTTTTCCACCCTCATTTTTATGTTGGACTTGGGTCTCCGGGCGCCTTTTCATTGCCAATCAGTGTTAAGGTGCAGGTGCTCCCTTCTCCCAAGATGGCTGCCACAGGCCCCTGCTACTGCAGAGTTGTCTTCATTAGTAGCGCCCTAGCTGCCAGGAGCTGGCTGGGACCCCACAACAATGTTGCGACACCAGCCCGCCTTTTTTGTCCCATAGGTAGAATGGGGAAGCTCCTGGAATGTGCTGGAACCTTCTAGAAGGGAGGTGTGGCTTTTACTTTTGCCGCCTTGGATAGAGGTCCCCTGACCTAGGGATACTTAACAGAGGGAGGGAACTTTTTCTAGTTAGTTGGCCAGTGGGGTAAAGCAGAGCTGGAGAATCCGCGCAGGAGTTTTAGGCGGTAGGGCCTAGCCAGGGACTTATGCCTCTGAGACTGACAGGATTTAGGTGCTGCCTCTTAAGTGAGTGAGGGATCCTGCAAAGCCCACTGATCTTGCCCAGCAGTAGGAGGACCCAGGGAGCCTCTGCCCAGCCTGACTAGGAAGGACCTAGTCGCCAACTCAATCCCTACCCCTCAGGAACAGAACCCCCCAAGGGCACCAGAGACATCTGCGCCATCAGGACTTCAGGTCACCCCTGAATGCTGAGACCTCATGTCACGACTGCATGCTGAACCTGAATGCTGAACCTGAATGCTGAGACCTCATGTCACGACTGCATGCTGAACCTGAATGCTGAGACTTCAGGTCGAACCTGAACACTGAAACTTTACGCTAAAGCTGATTGCGGAACGGCTGGGGATCAACCAGGTACTAGCGCTGAGACCCCTGCGCTCCCTGACCTGCGATCCCCGGCATCAATCCCCGTTGAGCGCGGAGCTCTCCTGCTTAATTTGACCCCCCTCCCCCCCCCCCTTTGTGTGCAGGGACCAGAGCGCGCTCACCACCGCGGCCCGGAAGCCTGAAGTGTGCATCATCACAGCGTGGCCCGCGGAGAAGCCCAGGGCCCTGTCGCTGCTGTGGCAGTTGGATGCGGAGGTGTGTAAGGACGTGGCCGGCCCAGTCACGGAAGGATCTACTGCGGAGTCTGGAGCTGGGTCGGACGCCTCCAGACGTCAAGATCAAGGTAAGCCGGGAGGCTTGGGACGGACCCGGTGCGCCCCCTACAGACCGGGAGCGGCACCGCACCCTGACACTCGGATCCCCCCTCCGTGGGAGTTCCCCCCGTTCACCCAAGACTTTGACACCCCGCCGAGGGATTGCCCCTCTCCTCCGAGACTGTTGAACAGCGTTGTGCCCCACGAACTGCACAGAAGTACTTGAAGCTTGATTAGTACGAGTAGCGCTATGTTCGCAGGCTTTGCTCTGAAGTGTTCAATGCTTAATTATTACGAGTAACGCTGTGTTGGTAGGCTTTGCTCTGAAGTGTTCAATGCTCAATTATTACGAGTAACGCTGTGCTGGTAGGCTTTGCTCTGAAGTGTTCAAGGCTTAATTATTACGAGTAACGCTGTGCTGGTAGGCTTTGCTCTGAAGTGTTCAAGGCTCAATTATTACGAGTAACGCTGTGCTGGTAGGCTTTGCTCTGAAGTGTTTGATGCCCAATTAGTACGAGTAACGCTATGTTCGCAGGCTCTGCTCACAAGGATTCACGGCGCAATTATCACGAGTAGTGCTGGGTTCGTGAGCACGGTTCAAGAGTGTACAAGGCCTGACTGGTGCGAGTGGCGCGGTAACCGCCCACTTAGGCCCTAAGAGTACCAGGAGTGCGGGAAGCCCGCGAAGTCGGTCCTGAGCCCCTACTAGACCCCAGGTGTGGCGCTACAATTCCCCGTCCATACAACGGATGTCAAGGTCTACGAGTGTGGCCTAGGGCCCCAGGGGGAATTGCGGGTGAATAGAGCGCTGAGGTCACCAGGTACTGCCTACAGCACCGTTGTGTATGATTGGTGCAACAGATGCTAACCTATGTGGAGAAGGCTATTTACCTCTAATGAATTGCATTTACATATAATGAACTGTATTTACGCCTATCTGCTTAGATAAACTTGAGTTGTTTGCATAAACCCTACAGTGTGGCGTCCCTTATTGTGTGCGTTCCCTGCTTCAGAGGATGTGTGTGTTGTATGGTCGCTTTACACATAAGCCTCTGGGTGCCCAACCGCTTGAGTCACGTTACCCCCTTAGGGCTTGGTGACCCCAGGTCTTACATTGTTGGCGAGCGGTGGGATTAGGACCTGTGACCATACAGCACCCTTCCGTGAAGCGGAGGGTGCCACAATTAAACACCTATTGTATTTAAGCTCTGCAACTGTTATTGCTGCACTGATTACATTCCACTGTCCAGACTGAGGGTGTAAAATCCTGGTTAGCTGGTAACTGTCACCCATATCCTAGAGTTTTCTTCCTTAGTATCTAGGTCCCCACCGGTCATGGTGGAGTTCCGGTTAGCTGACCTCGAGGGGTACACTGTAAGGCAACTGAGAATTCGGGCAGGGGATGGGGGTGCCTGGGGTGCGGAGGGCCAAAGGACCTGAACTCCGTACCGCCTTAAGGGCATGGGTAGAGGCCCACCCAGAGGGGAGAGAGGATGAGGGACAGGAGGCGCCAGATGCACCTCAGGAGGAGAGCGCCCAGGAAGTACTAGACATACTAAATGTAGATGTGTCTGAAAATGTGCCCCCAGGGAGACGTTCTGGGGCCAGTAGTAGGACCGGGTCTAGCAGGAGCGCATCTCCAGAGGAGTATGAGGACACTAGGAAGGAGGAGAGGCAGTTAAAGTGGGAGCTAGCGAAATTGGAACATGAGAGAGAAAGGGAAAACAAGAGATGGGCAATGGAAGAAAAGAAGCTGGCGCACGAGCTTCAGCTGAAGGAGTTGGAGCTGCTCGCCCTCCAGTTAAAAGCGTCCAATAAGGACAATGGTGGCAGCGTACCAAGAGAGTCCCATGAGTCAATTTTATTTACCCAAAGAAGTCATTGCCAGCTACACAGTAGGGGATGATATTGCCAAGTGGTTGGAAGCATACGAGGTGGCCTTGACCGCCCATGGGGTTCCCGAGAGCAATTGGGGAGGGGGCCTGTATCGCTATATACCTCCCAATGTCAGGGACACCCTGTTATACTTAACCAAGGCGGATCAGGTCAGGTATGCCCCGATGAAAGAGGCCTTACTCAAGAAATTTGGTCTCAACCCCGAGAGGTACAGGCAGAAGTTCCGTGGCAGCCATAAGCTGTCCACACAGACTTGGGTGGATTCTTTTGACTGTGCCCGTAAGGCACTAGATGGTTGGGTGCGTGGCAGCGAGGTGCAGGACTACCAAGCGGTGTACAATCTTTTTTTACGGGAGCACCTCTTGGATAAGTGCTTTCCGGAGCAGCGCCAACATCTGATGGACCGCAAGTTAACGGATCCCCGTGAGCTTGCGGAGGAGGCAGACATTTGGATGAGCACCCGGGTGTCTCACAAGAGCCCCGGGGGAGATGGCTCGAAAGGCGGACAGGGTTTCCCCCAGAAGAAAGAGGGGGGAGATAAAAAGGAGTTCTCAAAAGGCCCCCAAAATAAGTTTGGGAAAGGAGTAGGAACCCCACCCCATCCAATTCCACAAAACCCACTTACCCGGACAGGAGTCAGCAGCCAAGGATTGTGAGGTGCTACAAATGTGGGGAGATTGGACACTACAAAGGAGATCCCTAGTGTCGCAAGCGACCCTCAGCCCCACCGGGCGGGAAGAGCCCCGGGGTATGTAGTGTAGCGCTTGGGGTGGAGCTGCCCTTAGATAGGGAAGGGGATTGGACAGGCCTGACCCTGGTTTCACTCGGGGATAGAGAGGTGGTCCCCGTAGTGTTCCTGCCCCCGAACTCTGCTAAATATCAGCAGAGGGTGAAAGTTAACGGGGAGGAGGTGGAGGCTCTGAGGGACACAGGTGCCAGCATGACCACCGTAGTGAGGCGGCTGGTGTCCCCAGACCAAGAAGTCCCCGAGGAGTTCCATCCGGCTGTATTGGCTGACGGCAGTGTGAGTCACTATCCAGTGGCTCGTGTTCCATTTGAGTGGGGAGGAGTCAAAGGCCTACTGAGAGTTGCGGTGAGCCCTGCCTTGCCTGTGGGGTGCTTGCTAGGGAACGACCTGGAGCCCACCAAATGGAGAGATGTAGAGTTTCGAGCTCATACCGAGATGCTGGGATTACCAGGGTGGACTTGCGCAGCCACGCGGTCCATGGCTGCCCGGCATGGAACTCAACCGGGTTGTGGAAAGAAGAAGGTGATAGAGGACACGCCCCGTGAGATGGATGGGGAGGCCGCAGAGGTGCCCCCAGAGTCCGCAGAGGTGGATGTTGTTCCCGTGGGGGACTTGCTGACCCTTGCCGACTGGCATGTGGAAGGAGGGCCTACCCGGGATGAATTTTGTCAGGCACAAAGGGCGTGCCCCACGCTTGAAGGCATGCGGTGACAGGCCGAAGCCCAAGAGGCCAGTCAGGAGGCGGGCGGATATCATGTGTATTGGGAGGATGGTCTCCTGTACAGTGAACCTAAGGTGCCGTTACATGGATCTTCGAGGGCCATAGTGATCCCCCAATGTTACCGGGCCTTCCTGCTGGAGTTAGCGCACGAGATACCCTTAGCCGGACATCTGGGTCAGGACAAAACCTTTGCACGGTTGGTCCCACATTTTTATTGGCCCAGGATGAGGATCGCCTCAGACACCTTTTGTAAGACCTGTAAGTCTTGTCAGGCAAGTGGCAAGACTGGGACTAAATTGAAGGTCCCTTTGGAACCGATCCCGGTGGTCGGGACTCCTTTTGAGAGGGTTGGAATAGACATTGTTGGGCCATTGGACCCTCCGACCTCAGCGGGACACCGGTTCATTCTGGTCTTGGTGGACCACGCCACTTGGTACCCAGAGGCTATTCCTCTGAGGACCATCACTGCACCGGTGGTGGTGCGGGCACTGTTGGGGATTTTTACCCGAGTGGGATTCCCCAAGGTTGTGGTGTCGGACAGGGGCACGAATTTCATGTCGGCCTATATGCAGGCCATGTTGAAGGAGTGGGGAGTGACCTACCGGTTCTCTACTCCTTACCACCCCCAGACTAACTGGCTCGTAGAGCGCTTCAACAAAACCTTGAAGGGAATGATCCGGAGCCTGCCAGAGGGCTTGAGGTGTAAATGGGACGTCCTCCTCCCCTGCTTTTTCTCCTACCGGAAGGTACCGCAGAAGGGAGTCGGGTTCAGCCCGTTTGAGTTGCTCTATGGCCATCCCGTTAGGGGTCCCCTCAGTTTAGTGAAGGAGGGGTGGGAGAACACTTCGCAGAAGCTTTCCCGTGACATTGTCAGCTACATGCTGGCGTTCCGCAGCCAGATGGCCAAGCTGTGGAAGGCGGCCTCAGAGAACCTAGAGGCTAGCCAGGCCGTTATGAAGGAGTGGTATGACCGCAACGCTCGGACGGTCGAGTTGGACGTTGGACAGAAGGTGTGGGTCATGGAACCTGGGGAGCTTTGCGCTCTCCAGGACTGGTGGACTGGTCCGTATGACATTGTGGAGCGACGAGGCCAGACCACATACGTAGTGGATCTAAAGACCCCCCGACAGCCCCTGAGGGTATTCCACGTCAACCGCCTGAAGCCGCACCATGAGCGATCAGAGCTTGCGCTCCTTATGGTGACCGATGGGAGCGAAGAGGAAGAGAGTGAAGCTCTTCCTGACCTTCTAGCGGTACAGGAGAAGGATGGCTCGGTAGGTGTAGTCCTTTCCCCATCCTTGACCCAAGAGCAACAGAGGGACTGCCGCCATGTCCTGGGACAGTTCGCCTCGTTCTCCCTCACGCCTGGAATCACTCATCTGTGTACCCATGATGTGGACACGGGACAGCCCCCCGGTGAAGAATAAGTCTTACCGGCTCTCTGACCGAGTGAAGGAAAGCATCCAGCGTGAGGTAGCCAAGATGTTGGAGCTGGGGGTGATAGAACCTTCCAGCAGCCCATGGGCTAGTCCGGTGGTGTTGGTGCCGAAAGCGGCCCCACCGGGTACCACACCGGAACTTCGGTTTTGTGTGGACTACAGGGGATTGAACTCTGTCACGAAGACAGATGCTCAGCCCATCCCACGAGCAGACGAGCTGGTGGACCGGCTGGGAGCAGCCCGGTACCTCAGCACCATTGATCTAACATCCGGATATTGGCAGATTGCCATGGCCGATGGAGCAAGGGAGAAGACTGCATTCTCCACCCCCGAGGGCCACAACAGTTCCGAGTGATGCCCTTTGGGCTCAAAAATGCTCCGGCCACATTCCAGCGGTTAGTGAATCAGGTACTATCTGGTCTGGAGTCCTTCTCAGAGGCATACCTGGATGACATAGCTGTCTTCAGCAGCACCTGGGAGGACCATCTGCAGCACCTCCAGGAGGTATTGCAGGCGCTGCAACGCGCTGGCCTAACCATTAAAGCCAGCAAGTGCCAGATTGGACAGGGATCTGTCGTGTACCTGGGACACCTGGTGGGCAGAGGTAAGGTGCAACCCCTCCGGGCCAAAATAGAAACCATCTTGGCTTGGGAGCCCCCAAGACCCAAACAGAGGTCCGAGATTTCCTCGGCCTCACTGCGTATTACTGCCGGTTCGTCAAGGGATATGGTACCATCGTAACCCCCTTGACAGAATTAACCTCGAAGAAGCAGCCTCGCAAGGTCATATGGACAGCTGCTTGCCAGGAGGCATTTGACACGCTGAAACATGCGATGTGTACCGCTCCAGTACTCGCAAGCCCAGATTTCAGTAAGGAATTCATTGTACAGACAGACGCCTCCGAGCATGGCATAGGTGCGGTGCTCTCGCAACTCAACACCGAGGGCCAAGATCAACCTGTGGCCTTCATCTCCAGAAGACTCCTCCCTCGAACGGCGATGGAGCACCATTGAGAGAGAAGCCTTCGCGGTGGTCTGGGCTCTGAAGAAGTTGAGGCCATATCTCTTTGGAACTTACTTCCTAATTCAGACTGACCACCGCCCACTTCGCTGGCTCATGCAGATGAGGCGAAAACCCCAAGTTGTTGAGGTGGTCCATTTCCCTACAGGGGATGGACTTTCGGGTGGAACATCGGCCCGGAGTTGACCACGCCAATGCTGACGGTCTCTCCAGGTTTTTCCGCCTTAGCGATGAGAACTCCCTAGAGGTTGGGTAGCTCTCCCCTCTTTCGGCTGGGGGGACGCGTGTTGGACCTGTCAGCCCTAGGGTAGTCTTCCCCTCTATTTTTGATCGTGCCTCATTTTTTCCACCCTCATTTTTATGTTGGACTTGGGTCTCCGGGCGCCTTTTCATTGCCAATCAGTGTTAAGGTGCAGGTGCTCCCTTCTCCCAAGATGGCTGCCACAGGCCCCTGCTACTGCAGAGTGGTCTTCATTAGTAGCGCCCTAGCTGCCAGGAGCTGGCTGGGACCCCACAACAATGTTGCGACACCAGCCCGCCTTTTTTGTCCCATAGGTAGAATGGGGAAGCTCCTGGAATGTGCTGGAACCTTCTAGAAGGGAGGTGTGGTTTTTACTTTTGCCGCCTTGGATAGAGGTCACCTGACCTAGGGATACTTAACAGAGGGAGGGAACTTTTTCTAGTTAGTTGGCCAGTGGGGTAAAGCAGAGCTGGAGAATCCACGCAGGAGTTTTAGGCGGTAGGGCCTAGCCAGGGACTTATGCCACTGAGAGTGACAGGATTTAGGTGCTGCTTCTTAAGTGAGTGAGGGATCCTGTAAAGCCCACTGATCTTGGCCAGCAGTAGGAGGACCCAGGGAGCCTCTGCCCAGCCTGACTAGGAAGGACCTAGTCGCCAACTCAATCCCTACCCCCAGGAACAGAACCCCTAAGGGCGCCAGACACATCTGCGCCATCAGGACTTCAGGTCACCCCTGAATGCTGAAACTGAATGCTGAGACCTCATGTCACGACTGCATGCTGAACCTGAATGCTGAACCTGAATGCTGAGACCTCATGTCACGACTGCATGCTGAACCTGAATGCTGAGACTTCAGGTCGAACCTGAACACTGAAATTTTACGCTAAAGCTGATTGCGGAATGGCTGGGGATCAACCAGGTACTAGCGCGGAGACCCCTGTGCTCCCTGACCTGGCCTGGGATCCCCGGCATCAATCCCCGTTGAGTGCGGAGCTCTCCCTCTTAATTTGACCCCCCCCCCCTTTGTGTGCGGAGACCAGAGCACGCTCACCGCGAGTAGCGCTATGTTCGCAGGCTTTGCTCTGAAGTGTTCAATGCTCAATTATTACGAGTAACGCTGTGTTGGTAGGCATTGCTCTGAAGTGTTTGATGCCCAATTAGTACGAGTAACGCTATGTTCGCAGGCTTTGCTCACAAGGATTCACGGCGCAATTATCACGAGTAGCGCTGGGTTCGTGAGCACAGTTCAAGAGTGTACAAGGAGCTTGACCAAGATGGCCGCGTGAGCTTTGAGCTCCCGAGACCCTCGTGCCCTCCGTCGTCTATCCTGTAAATAATCCTGTTTGTATGCATGGCATCGTGTAGATGACTTGTCAGGGAGGCGATCGATGCCACCCGAGGTCGAATCGCCCACCGGGAACCGGAGTTATGCATGGCGGAAGATTGAGGCCCATCTCCGAAGGATGCCAGGGGCTCGAGTTGGCAGGATGCCCGACCTCTAATTGAACAACAGCGGCCAGGCGAGGTGTGATCTGCCGGACGGAGGTCCCTATCCTTTCACTTTCACTTTCTTGCCCTTTGTCTGCCCAGCCCAGGGAGTGCTCGCGTCTGCTTTATTATCATTTGGACGCTCTGCATGCCACACTGGCGACCCATCGTAAGACTGAGCACTCCTGCTCTCTCTCGCTGAGAGAGGGCAGTCCTGTTTGACCCGACCTGCTCGAGCCCACCATCTCGGGCAAAGCAGAGGTGGATCGGCCGAAGCCCAAGGCCACCAGGCGGGGAGCCTACACTCAAGCCAATAACATGGACTGCTATGCCCAGCAGAAGGGGTCACCGGGTGCACCGAGCCAGTCCCCGGATACACAGAAGACTGCTTCACCCTTGGCCCCGGAGCTCTCACTGCAGGATGTCATGGGTGCACTTGACGGGCTGCAGACTTCGATTGGGAGACAGTTTGATGCCCTGGCGCACAAAGTGGATACCATCTTGGTGGATGTTAATCTGATCCGCGCGGATTTGGGCAAAACAAATGAACGGGTCAAATCCCTGGACATCAAGACCACGGGCCTCGCCGATGATGTCTCGGACCTGCAGACCGAGGTCCGTAAGTTGCGGACCGAGCATGATCTCGCAGCCCGTCGGCTGGAGGACTTCGAGAGCCGGGCCAGGCGCAACAACGTGCGAATTATCGGGGTCCCGGAGTCCTCGGACGAGATTTCAGTGGACCTGCTCGTGGAGGACTTGGTGCTCAATCATCTGCAGCCTAAGGGTCTAGGGAAGTTCTTCGCAGTGGAGCGGGCCCATAGAGTGCCTGGTGGGCGGCCCAAGGTGGGAGCCACACCGAGGCCGATCGTCGCCCGGCTCTTTCATTTTCGAGACCGGGACGCTATCCTGCAGGCCTCGAGGGTAACGGGCCCGGTCCCCTTCCAGAACGCGTCGGTGAATTTCTATCCTGACTTCACCCAGCAGGTACAGAGGCAGCGGCAGGGCTTCCTGGGGGTGAAGAGGAGGCTTCGGGAGAGGGATCTGAAATACGCCATGCTCTTCCCTGCCAGACTACGTGTGGTGTTTGAAGACCGAACATTCTTCTTTGAGTCACCTGCCATGGCGGATGAATGGCTGGACGCTCTGCCTCGACGACGCACGGAAGAGGACACTGCCGTAGACGGGGACAGTGGCCGGGATGAACAAGGTTGATGTATTCGGAACCGGACTGACTCGGACTGACTTTAGATAATGACTTGCAGTAAACACGGAGGTTGTGGGAGGACGAGGGGAGCTCTTTCCTCCCTTAGGGTACTTTTTGTAGATTTTGGGTTTGGTAGGGCGACAGGCACACTGCAAGTTGGGGGGGCTTTGTAAGCTGCAGCAGGGGTGCAGGGTGGGGGGGGTTTCCGGGATTTTGGGGTTGTTGTTGGGGGGTTTGTTTCAGCAAGGCATAGTGATTATTTCCAGGACTGTTCCATGGGGGCTCTTCGGGTGTGGGGTGGGCCTCTTTACGTTTGGGGATGGGGGGTAGGGGTTTAAGTGTTATAAGCTGGAATGTTAATGGTTTGGGGGATCGCATTAAGCGTGGGATTGTTTTGCAATTCTTGAAACGGTCATTGCCGGATGTCGCCCTGCTGCAGGAGACGCATCTTATAGGTAATACGTGCTATGCCCTGAATAGGAAGGGTTATAAATTCATAGCTCATTCGGGATTCTCCTCTGGGTCCAGGGGTGTGGGCATCCTAGTCAGAGCCTCGCTACCATTTGAGGTGGACTCCACTATTGTTGATGATAGGGGGAGGTTTGTGGCGGTGGCGGGGCGGTGGGAAGGAAGAACTTTGGTTTTAGTTTCGGTTTATGTCCCGCCGGCCCTGCAGGCCTCCACTTTCACAGATCTGGGTAGGGCCCTGCTGGATCTCCCGGGGGGTATGCTTGTAGTGGGAGGTGATTTTAACGCTGTTGGCTCCGGCCTGCTGGATAGATACCCGCCCAGAGACACGGGGGGGGCTCAGAAGTGGCTTCCAGACTTTCTAGATACGCTTGGCCTGATAGACTGCTGGAGGCTCCGGCACCCCACACAGAGCCAATACACTTTCCACTCCGGGGCGCATGGTAGCCTTTCTAGGATTGACTACTTACTCACTCTGGCTGCGCATGCCTCATTGGTGTCTGAGGCCAGGCATATGGCGCGTGGCATATCTGACCATTCGCCGGTGTGGGTCAGGCTGGATCTGGGTCGAGAGGGAGGGGGAAGGGTGGCCCCTATCAACCCTTGGTATTTCCGAGACCCCAAGACGCGCAGCGCGCTGGTAAAGACAGTAGATAATTTTTTCAAGGACAATCAGGGATCCGTGGACGCGGCAGTGTCGCTGTGGGAAGCATTTAAGACCGTGCTGCGAGGGGAAGCCCTCTCCCTTGTAGTGGCTGCCAAGCGGCGGAGAGATGGCGAGGTTTTGCAGGTTGAGGAGGAGATCGCGGCTTTGGAGGGAGCGCTGGAGGAGGAGGTTACAGAGGGCTCACTGCATGAGCTGTGCTTGAAGCAATCCGAGTATAAGGACCTGGTGACGAATGCCGCTAAGACCCTCGGTAGGGAACAGCAGGGCCGTCTGTATGATGTTGTTAACAAGGCCGGGAAACTCCTGGCTTGGCTGGACAAAAAAGAACGGGTCAATAGAGTAGTGCCGGAGTTGACGGGAGAGGGGGGAGAGGTGATTGTGGAACCTGAGAGGATTGTGCAGTGTTTCTCGGACTATTTCCGTATGGTTTATGCCTCAGTGTCGGACAGGCCGCCCGAGGACTCCTGCGTGATATTGCATTGCCCTGTCTCTCTGATATAGATAGGGACGATCTAGATGGTGACATAACGGTCGATGAGGTGGCGGGGGCTATCCGCGCGTTGAACTCGGGCAAGGCCTCGGGTCCGAACGGCTTGCCGGTCGACCTGTACAAGCTATTTCCGGATAGGGTTGCCCCTCACCTGCGCGCCATGTTCGTGGAGGCGCGGGGGAGTGGGGCCCTCCTGTTGGATCAGCGACTGGCGACGATTGTGGTTATACACAAAGAGGGCAAACCCCGAGATAAGTGCGCCTCATATAGGCCTATCTCACTCCTTAACGCAGAGCCGAAAATTCTGGCTAAAATCCTGGCGGCCCGGTTGATCAGGGTACTCGGTGACTTGGTCCATCCGGATCAATCCGGATTCATCCCGCACCGTAACACAGCGTTAAATCTTCGGCGCCTTCATGGTGTAATCGCCAGGGCGGGCACGCTGCGTGAACCAGCTATTGTGGCGTCTCTCGATGCCACGATGGCCTTTGACACGGTGGAATGGGCATATTTGTGGGCCGTGTTGACCAAGTTCGGCTTTGGCCACGGTTTTGTGAGCTGGGTGAGGTTGCTGTATGAGGGCCCTCTTGCGAGTGTGGTGGTAAATGGCCGGGCGTCGACTCCGTTTCAGCTTGGGAGGGGTACTCGGCAAGGTTGTCCCCTGTCGCCATTGCTGTTCGCCCTCGCCCTTGAGCCGCTGGCTGCGTGGATACGCTGGCACCCGGATATACGGGGACTTAGATGGTCGCCTGAGCACGAGGACCGTATATCGCTCTATGCTGATGACATCCTGTTGTATCTTGCCTCACCCAAGAAATCACTTATAGTGGTCTGTGACGTACTCACATCTTTCGGTAGGAACTCGGGTCTCGTTATCAACTGGAGTAAATCGTATTTATATGTTCTTAGTGGCGAGGTTCCACCGATCCCTCGAACTTGTTCGATCCAGGTTGCTCAGCAGGGCTTCGTGTATCTGGGGATCTTTATCTCCATGGATTCTGCCGTGCGATATGAGAGGAACCTGCTCCCCCCCTAGCGCGCCTGAGGCGGGATGTGGAGGGCTGGCGGAGGCTGCCGCTCTCTCTCGTTGGGCGTGCGCCCCTGTTCAAAATGATGTCTCTTCCCCGGTTCCTCTACGCGCTGCAGAATACTTTGGATTGGGTACCGGCCAACTACTTTCGGGAGGTCGAAGGCCTCCAACGAGCGTTGCTGTGGGACGGGCGGCCGCGAATAGCTATTGCAAAGTTGACGCTCCCATGGTATGACGGGGGTATTGCGCTTCCAGACATCCGACGGTACTATTGGGCCACCCAGCTGAGTGCGATTAATCATGGGTTTTATGGCCCGGCCCTCAGCCCTGGGTATGCCATGGACAGGTGGTTGCTGCGTGGTGGAAACTATTACAGGGCGTTGTATTCGCGGTCCCTGGACTCGTCCCTCACGGGGCCCACTGGTGTGGCGGTGCGTGTGTGGAAGATGGCAACTGACTCGCTGGGCTGGAAGGATAGGCTCACCCTCGCTACCCCGCTGTTTGAATCTGAGAGATTGGGTAGGCTTTGGCACACAAAAGGCTTTGACAAATGGGACTTGATCGGCATCTCCAGGGTCGGAGATGTCCTGATTAAGGGGAGGGTGAAGTCCTTTGAAGAGTTGCAGAAGGAGTATGAGCTGGGGCCATCTGAGTTTTTCCGCTATATTCAGGTGCGTCACGCCTTCCGATCAGTCCTCATAGAGGGTGAGAAGGTGCCTGAGTCCTCTCCTTTGGAGGACCGGGTCCTTGATGGTCATATGCCCGAGAGCACGATCTCGCTCATCTATAAGAAACTGATCAACGTCCGGGCGGATATGCTTCTGGGGTTGAGGGACCAGTGGTCTAGGGATGGCCTCGAGTTGGATGACGAGGATTGGCAGTCTGCTGTTTCCTCTCCTAAGGAGGTTGCGATCCCGTCGCGTCTGAGGCTGGTGCAGCTTAAAATACTGCATCGAGTGTACGTGACGGGGCCAAGGCTGGTTCACATGGGATTCTCGGAGGACGGCCTATGCAGGAGGGGATGTGGTATGGTGGGTACTTTCCTGCATATCATTTGGGAATGTGGTGTCATCACGGAATTCTGGCGGAGAGTCCATGCAGTGATGGGGGAGGTGACGGGCATTGCTATGCAGCCGGAAGCGCGGTGTTGTCTCCTGGATGTCTGGGGGCCCACTGATCACAATGCGGCGCAGACCCAATGGGTGACTCTGGGCAACATGGTCGCTAAGAGAGATATAGCGCGATTGTGGGGATCCGTGAGCCCCCCCACATTGACCGCGTGGAAAGAAAATATGGACTGGAGTATGCTAAGGGAGAAGACGGTATATTGCGCTAGAGGCCGCCCTCGGAAGTGGCACGCCATCTGGGGGCGATGGAACCAATACAGGGGGGGAATTTGTCTTGCCCCTGATCTGCATCCCCCCGAGGAACAGCTTTCCTCCTAACCTTCTTTCCAGCTCAGTATGGTTAATGAACTTCTTTGGCCTCTGCTGTCCCCCTTCTTCCTCTTTTCACGGTACTGTAAATGGTAGATGATTGGGGTCCTGCCTCCCCTGGGGGGCTATCACCATGGGCATTCAGTGTTCTTGCCTTGCTGGGGGTTGTTGTGTGTTTTGTGTTTATTTAAAAATGGAATCTTTGCACTCCTCCTTCACTGTACTGTGGACGCGTCTCTGTTCCTCTTTACCGAAGCTGCCGAACCTCCGGGTTGTCGGCTGAATAGCTGTGTCCAGACTTTTGAAAATAAAGGTTTTTAAAAAAAAAAAAAGTGTACAAGGCCTGACTGGTGCGAGTGGCGTGGTAACCGCCCACTGAGGCGCTAAGAGTACCAGGAGGGCGGGAAGCCCGCGAAGTCGGTCCTGAGCCCCTACTAGACCCCAGGTGTGGTGCTACGATTTCCCGTCCGTACAACGGATGTCAAGGTCTACGAGTGTGGCCTAGGGCCCCAGGGGAAATTGCGGGTGAATATAGCGCTGAGGTCACCAGGTACTGCCTACAGCACCGTTATGTATGATTGGTGCAACAGATGCTAACCTATGTGGAGAAGGCCATTTACCTCTAATGAACTGCATTTACATCTAATGAATTGCATTTACATATAATGAACTGTATTTACGCCTATTTGCTTAGATAAACTTGAGTTGTTTGCATAAACCCTACAGTGTGGCGTCCCTTATTGTGTGCGTTCCCTGCTTCAGAGGATATGTGTGTTGTATGGTCGCTTTACACATAAGCCTCTGGGTGCCCAACCGCTCGAGTCACGTTACCCCCTTAGGGCTTGGTGACCCCAGGTCTTACAACTCCCATAACATACCGGTCTAAAATAAACTACCTGGGGTCTAAGCATGGATAAGAAATTAGGCACACATTGAATACAACAACATAAAGATACATATTGCTAATGTTATCCCACCTAGAACAGAACGAAGTTTACCAAAACTTGGCAACCACCAAAGCAACCAATCCCACCATCCCTTTTCCACATCCTGCTTGACAACTTTAGCTAACTTTTGTAAAGCTTCAATGTGGGATTGAATTGACTTTGAATGATCTGAGAGATTAAAACAACACATTCCCTCTGAACATCCATGATCATGTTTCAGGAGTAAATCAATAGCGGCTCTGTTCTTTAATATAGCTTTCCTTGCCCCCGTACATCTAATAATTCTGCAAAAGCAATTGATGTATGATTAATATTTTTCACCATAAAACATGCTAATTCACTAACCGCTCTAAAGTTATAAATGGCTAGGCCTAGAATTCCTACAATTGAAGCAGCTTAAAGGATATATTCAGATTTCGATAGTAAATGCCCTTCAGAATCCCAATGTTCACTAAACTGAACAGCTTCTCTCGTATTCCGAGCATGTGATGATGGATCGAACTGGAACATCATGAGACCTAATCTAGTAAAAGTACATGGTCCACCTGTAATGTTTGCTGGAATATACGTAAAAGTAATATTTCCACAAGAGAATAACCACCCTACAGGTAGCTTGACATGTTTGAAATGACTGGCAGCAGATACTACATTCTTGCACACCAGGTGGTTCTTCACATTTGCACAAACGTTGTCACGTTTGGTTTCACATAAAACTGTGTCTTGGTAAGACGTAGTGGGTTGACTTTCGTCAAGTCGTATTTGCGCACATTTACCAATGGTAGTTGGATCACAAGTTAAATTGTAACAAACTTCGGCTTCAGTAATGTTAAATGTGATAACTTGTATCATGTTCTTCCAGTCGTTATCAGTAGTTTCCGGTCAAAATCGGCAAAACTCATAAGGTGATAAATTAGACTTTACGTCATGTTCCTCCACTGCCCCGTCTGCATTTGTTACATTGAATGTCTGCAATAGAACATCAACAGGGGTAGGTACAGCTACAAGGCATGTGGAAACGATATCCATGGTACTCTTCATGTTTGACATGCAGAAGTTCGAACTGTTAAGAACGGTCTGTGCAAGGTAGGACCACACATTGTCAGGTCGATTCAGCAGCGCTGCCAATCTGCGCGGTCGGCTGGCCACTTCAAGGTAAGGGGCTCCCTGTCCCCACACGCATACAACCAAACAGGCTCCAGCGAGCGCAAGCAGAGCACAGACATGCCATACTGTGATCTAAAAGAAAAACAGAAACAAAACGGGTATTATTCATTCTCGCAAGTAACTTTTATTAGCAGGCACATGTTCCCATTTTTCCTACCCTGGCTTGATGATCAATAGGACATTGTCCTTTCCTGTTGCAATGATTTCTGCCTGTTCGGGTGTCTATTTGGAGACTCTACCCACACTTTTGCTCCTGGGTTCTTATCAGTTGAGCCAAACCCTCCTTCCCCCATGTACAGTGAGGAGGGCTGGGGCAGTCCCCTTCTTAACTACTCCTCTGTACACTGGCATGATCACCATTTGATCAACTGTCTCTAGATTGTATCATCAAATATGCATCTCCACTATAAAGTAGGATGGATTTGATTTCACCTTGATAGTCTGCATCAATGACTCCTCCCAGCACTTGCAAGACCTTTAGAGCCAATCCAGATCGAGGGGCAATTAAGCCAAAGTGCTCTGGGGGAATCTGAATTCCCACTCCTGTCTCAATGAGTGCAATATCTCTTGGTTTCAGTCTGTACAGTTTCAAAGCATGCAGGTCAAGACCTGCAGCCTCTGGTGTCGCCCGATACGGAGCCAAAACTCCAGGAGCTGTCTCCCAGTAAAGAATGGTATTGGTGGCAACATGAGGTTGAATCTCCAAAGCTGGAGTTAACATTCGCATTAAAGGTGTTTCTGCATTTGTTAAAGGTCTTATTTAGCACTTGTAATGCTTCACTCAAATGATCTCTCCAATTTCTCAACGAGCCATCAGACCACTTTCTCAATTGATCTTTCAACAACCCATTCATGCGCTCAATCAAACTGTGGGTAATATGGGATATGAAAAATCCACTCAATATTGTGTTGTACACAATATTCCTGCACCAATCTACTTTTGAAATGATCCCTTGTCACTTTGGATCTATAATGGAATACCATAATCAGCAAGTCTAGTGTTTTCAATGCATTCAACTGAGTAGCACGTTTACATGGAAAAGCTATCAAATATCCAGAGTATGTTTCCACAGCCGTGCACACATATTGACATCCTCAACTAGTTGGCAGGTAATTTTCCTCTACCTAGCTGCCACGTGGGAAGCCAAGTTGCTAACCCATTGGTTGTAGACCACGAATCAGTGTAAATATGACATTTTTTTGGCAACTCTTGTTTCAAAGCTTGATACACAGCGTATAGTTTTGCGAACTGACTACTATTTCCTTCTCCAGTAGTGCTCAACAATTTCTTGGTCACAGGATTATATGACACCGCCTTCCAGTGCCTCTTAGCCTCTACATACCTGGCTGAACCATCAGTAAACCACACATGCTTCTTGTCCTCCATGGACAATTTGCCAAATGGATTACCCCACTTTACAGGAGACTCCTGTTTCTCAGGTACATCATACAACACCTCTGTCTCTTCCATTGGGGCCTGTGCCACCTGCTCATGCAACGCTGCTGTGCCTTTGGGACCTACTCGAGCCCTATTCTGTATATACCACTTCCATTTGATTATCCTGGCTTCCTGCGCATGTCCTATGAGTTTTAGGGGAACTGATCACCCCCTGCATTATCAGAATCTCAGGTCTCAAAATCACATTGTGCACTAGGGTCAGTTGCTCAGAATCCACCAGAGCCCAATAGCATGCATGCAACTGTTTTTCAAAAGGGGTGTACCGCTCTCCAGCATCTGGAAATTTCTTTGTCCAAAACCCTAAAGGTACTTTCGTTCTTCCCTGCTTCTGCCACACTCCAATTAGCATGCAGCGCTTGCACTGTCACATTCAGTTCAACATCCCCCTCCTGTACTGGCCACAAATCTAAAGCGTGCTGTATAGCTTCTTTTGCTAATTCAAATGCAGTTTGCTGCTGTTCTCCCCATTCAAATGCATTTTTCTTTCGTGTAACCAGGGGCGTAACACAGGCCCCCACAGCCCCCGTGTTACGGGGGGGCCTGTGCTCCAGAGGCCCCCTCACTCAGCAGAGCAAGCATGAGCAAGCCTCTTAGTTGCAGAATTAAAGGGTGCGCACAGCCTCCTCTTTAATTAAGTAGTGCGCGGATGCCCCGGGCTGCGTTGCGGGGGTGGGGCGTGCTCCATGCAGCGGTCCCCTCACTCAATCTGTAAGCCTCTGACTTCATGAATTAAAGGGTGCACCGAAGTCTCCTTGTTACTGCACTGAAAAATAACGTCATTGACCTTGTGCCACACGGAGATTTGCTTTTTGTTTATTTTGTGCCTTTTTTTCACATTCTCTAAATCTGTTAAATATTAATGCACGTGAGAGAGAACTTTCCAGCGGTCTTGGTAATGAACACTTGGCCACACTCCGGATGCAGGCAGAGTGTGATAGTAGTGCGAATGTGATAAAAATATCGAAGAGCGACACTTGCTAGAGTTACAAGACTTTGTGTACAATCATAATAAAGCTGCATTTTCGGGTATTTTTGCTATCAATAAGACCGTAAGCCTCCTTTTTGCAAGGTCATCCACTGACAATGGCATGGACAACATAGTCTAGCAATGATACATTGGTTGCCAGATTTCATAAGCAGCAAACCAGGATTTGTGGGCAAGATGTGTGTCTGCGTACACTATGATCGCCCAGCCCTGCCCCTACGATGTAATGGACCCTAACGCAAGCAAGGGACATGGGCCCGCACCCCATTTGGGTGGTAATATTAAGCGATTATGGCAGCACAGAGGCCTGCCTCTCTGCACCCTGGGACCTGGTACCATTGTAGTAGCTCAGACGAACCACGTCTATGGTCAGGGCCACCCGGTATTCATTTGATGGAGCAGAATGGTTTTGTGGAGCAGGAACTACTGGAAATATTCACTTCCATCGTTCAATGACTTGCAGGGAGAAGGTAAGTCCTTAACATGTAGTGCCTTGATGTTTAACTTTGTACGTTAGCGCATAGTTTGTTACCAGGGAGTTGGGCTTTTTGAGGAAGGTTAGGTAGCTGCATTACCTCAGTGCAGTACCATGGCCTGTGAGCTCCCGAGTAAGTGCGGAAGGGGGGCCCTCCATGCACTTTGCAGGGGGAGGCCTCAAGTTTCGTTCTGCTACTGGCTCTGTGCTGTGTACACATCGTGAGTTTTTACCATATTTCTTGTTTTAGGTATTATGAAAACAAACAAAGTTTTTAATTTCAGGAGACTGCATGTCCTATGTTGACAAATTAACGTTCAGCCAAAGACAGCTCAGTGGAGGAACACACACAAAGCATGGTTTCCCAGTGTGGGGAGGTTGTGTTCATGTTGCTACCTTGTGACCTGTTGTGTTGCTTTGAAGTGGGCGTCTTCACAGCAATGTAATATTTAAGTGTTAACATAGCCTGCACTAGTTTAATTCTCTCTTGTGTAATATTTGTGTAATCGGTGTAAACGCCTCGTTAGTCAGTGCTTCATCGGCCTCTTGTGATGAAAGGAAAAGCCCTTTAGGACACCTTATTTCCTGCACATTTCACAGAGGTCTCTGCAGTGGGCGTTCAACCAGCTGAGTTATCCTACTAGCATGGGCTTGAATATTTTCCTCACGGGCTCCATAGAGGACCTTCTTCTTACATCTTGGTGTGGTGGTGGGCATAAAATAAGGTCTTCAGTGAATGGACCACGAAATCCGAACCTATGGTCCAGCTGGACTGGGACATAACAGGCAAGCACTGGCATTATCTGCTAGGTAGATGCCACAAGAGGAAACTGAATGAAAATGAAACTGATGGGAGCCACTTCATACTAATTATGAAGAGCTACAGGGGATAATTGCGGTGCTAACGTACAGGTGCACATTTATTTAATGTTCTTTCACGGGGGATAATCAAACGTCTGGGACCGAGACCCAATGGGCAGTGTAGCACTTGCAACCGAACACAGGATTCTGGCCATCACATGTTTATTACAGATGCAGGGGGGACATTCAGAATGCTAGACATTATAAACCACCAGAGCCTAAAGCCTCGGCCCTACAGCGCTGTATAACTGTCTGTGCCATCAGCAGAGTTGCCCTACAGTTCTAACAATCGTGAAGAACTGTTGCAGGAGATGTATGAAGGGGTTGGTGAGCAATTTACCCGTTTTGTCTGGATATTTGGCTTGCAGCAGGTAGAATGTGTTGTGGTTCAAAACCCTTTCCACTCTTGACAAGTCACGCACCCAATGCACCACCAGTAAAGGCGCAGAGCACTTGAAAACATGGTGTATCAATAGCACCCACAGCCCGCTCGGTGTGGTGGGACCCCCTGGGATCCTGGATGCCCCCTCTGACACTGTGCACAGGTCGTCCTGAGAGTTCCTGACTGGGTCCGGAGCGTGGGGGCCCCTTCCATGCCCTTTGCAGGGGGGCCCACTTCAAGTTTCGTCATTTCACTGCACTTAACTTTGAACAAAGGGGCCAAAATCTGACTCAAGCGAGGGATGTGCTGTCTCCAAAAACCAAACAAACCAATGAACCTCTGGGCTTCCTTTCTGTTTCGTGGCACCGCAAATGCTCTGATCGTTTGTTTCTCTTGGGGCACCACCTCTCTGTGTCCCTGATACCACTGAATACCTAAAAACTTCACACTTTGAGAAGGTCCTTGTAGTTTGGCGGAATTTATCTCCCATCCCTTACTCTGCAAATGTTCCACAATCCTGTCTGAGTCTGCACTTGTTCTTGTCTCTCCCTGTATCAACACATCTTCAATGTAATGACAAAGCTGTACTTCAGGGAATACTGACCCCTTTTGCAGTTTGCCAGGCCGTTGCTGTTCTTTGTCCTGAGGGGAACGGCCACCTATCGCGGCCCCTGCCGCAAGGAGAGCGGACCACATTGCTCTTTCCACGCCGTGAGGGGAACGGCTGTCCAAACTACACTTCCCAGCAGCCTTGTGCCACCCTGACGCTGCAATTGTGCCGGGAGGCGTTCAAAAGCACCGGAACCCTCCCGCAGCGCGGGAATCTTTTGCAGTTTGCCAGGCCGTTGCTGTTCTTTGTCCTGAGGGGAACGACAACCTATCGCGGCCCCTGCCGCAAGGAGAGCGGACCACATTGCTCTTTCCATGCTGTGAGGGGAACGGCTGTCCAAACTACACTTCCCAGCAGCCTTGCGCCACCCTGACGCTGCATTTGCGCCGGGAGGCGTTCAAAAGCACCGGAACCCTCCCGCAGCGCGGGTATCTTTTGCAGTTTGCCAGGCCGTTGCTGTTCTTTGTCCTGAGGGGAACGACCACCTATCGCGGCCCCTGCCGCAAGGAGAGCGGACCACATTGCTCTTTCCACGCCGTGAGGGGAACGGCTGTCCAAACTACACTTCCCAGCAGCCTTGTGCCACCCTGACGCTGCAATTGTGCCGGGAGGCGTTCAAAAGCACCGGAACCCTCCCGCAGCGCGGGTATCTTTTGCAGTTTGCCAGGCCGTTGCTGTTCTTTGTCCTGAGGGGAACGACCACCTATCGCGGCCCCTGCCGCAAGGAGAGCGGACCACATTGCTCTTTCCACGCCGTGAGGAGAACGGCTGTCCAAACTACACTTCCCAGCAGCCTTGCGCCACCCTGATGCTGCATTTGCGCCGGGAGGTGTTCAAAAGCACCGGAACCCTTCCGCAGCGCGGGACGCACGCGTGGGCGAAGCCCGGGCAAAGGGCGGGCTGTATGTGGCCGTCCGGGGCAGGAGGAGGCAGGGCTGGGCCCTTTCTCTTTGATCTGCCTTTTGGGACAAAAAGAGTAAGATTCATAATTAACTGTTTCATCCTATTCCAGTACCGAGTATTCGATAGGTTGTATTACTTTTTAATCCTTCTTGTGTGAGTACGGTATTGTGACTTACGGCACTCTGAGCAGCCCAAGCATATATTAACTCAATTCTGCCTTCCCGTACTCCCCAAAGTAGACCCTCACTACTAGGAGGGTCAGTACGAGGAACTTTGGACAACTTTATTATTAGGGCTACCTCAGTGCTTGAGAAAGAAATAGACTTGGTAGAGCGGCGCCTATCGGCTGATCACTTACTAAATAAACGCTCTTCGATTGGATCAATCCAGTTGGCTATCACACCGGAGACCACACCCCCAATGTCTTGTTTGGTGAACAACTCATTGAGCGACGCCAGTACTCCCTTACTTATGCAAGATAGCATTCCCTTGGCAAAAACCTATAATGACTCGATAGGGCTTGTTTCTGACTTATCTTCTGACATATCCTCAGACCTTATTACCATAGAGAGACAGACACCTAGCGGCGATGTTGTAACCGCTCAGGTAGAGAAGAGAAACCATCACCGCAGGCCCCCCACCAAAAAAAAGGAAGAGGGGAGGAAAAATAAATAACAATAATATTATCAGTAACAATAAAAGTAAATCAGTGAAATCTACTAAGATGCCTGTTTCTTTAGACGTCCCAAAGGCCTTGGGGGGGGGGGGGGAAGGGGGAACTCATTCGGACCTCCATTACTTTGACCCATTAATTAATGAACCAATGGGACGTATGGCGATACTTGTCAGATCACTTCTACTTCCACTTCTTGAAAGAATGAAGGGAGTGTCTAACCAACTTGGGTCTCTGGAGAAGTCGATTCTAAGTAACACCGATCAAATAAAAGATCTATCTATTAATAGAGCGATACATTTAAATAGCTCCATACAAGTAAAACCATCTTCACTGATAGATGATAGACAGACTAAGTCAGTGGCCGTTAAAAGTTTATCTCCCCTATTGAGCTAAAAAAAATCTGACACGTCAATTGAAGGATGATATTGAGTCAGAAAGTGGGCAGACAAATCCCAGCGCGCAAACCCATGGGTCTGATTTGCCTAGTCGAAATGAAATTGCTTCTATTGTGCCGGGAAAGTCTGACGGCGCAAACAGTCAACATATAGATTTGCCCCCGGAGGCGGTCCCATATGTTGTGGTTTTAGTAGGATTCCCAATACTAGAGAAAGGGAAAAAAGAAGGATACTATGATTTAAAGAACAAGGTTGTACACCGGTTGGGTCAGAACAGACCCTTACCCCCTAATATTGATGGGGAAATTTTAAACGTACGCAGACTCGGCTGGGTTGGACACCGGCCGAAGGAAACACAAGGGGATTTGATTATTGTTAATTTTAGAGATTGCAGGGCAACAATGCATATAACAAATTGGTATCCAGGGCAAGGGCAGAGTGTTATTAGAACTTATGATTTGACCTATTTTTATCCCCAGACACTAATGAGGAATCCATTACAGATTAGAGTCCATCCCCGGCACCAACTTGGGGGCTTCAACTTTAATATTCCTATTTCCAATCGTTTTTCAACTCTCCGAGGGCTGGAGGACGTAGATTGACTCCCTATTGGGGGAAAAAAACGTGATTCTCAAGAATTTGGTGACAGGGTATTGGAGAACAGCGATTCTCTAATCCCCTGCCCAAATTCCTTTACAGTTCACAATAAGAACGTACAACAGGATGAAAGCACTGTCCCTCAATGGGTGGATGAAGTGTTGGAATCCCCCCCCTCTATCATCAAACAATATGACTGGCTGTAACCGGGAGGTCACTAAGCCAAAAATGGATGTTGTATTCTGGAACGTAGCTGGACAACGCTCCAAACTAGGGAATGATGTCTGGACACATTTTATTTTAAATTTTACTATTCTGTGCCTACAGGAGACATGGTTGACAACAGAGATCCATGTAGATGGGTACAAAACTTATTTTTCACCTGGTCAACCTTCTAAGTCTGGTAGGGCTAAGGGAGGCCTAACTATTTATATTTCAAACTTGATAAATATAGACGAGATGAGGGTTATAAAACTTGACCATAATTTCCAGATCCTTAGTTTTTGTATAAACAAGAAGGACACTTTCCTGTTGGTAAACTTTTATAACAATCTTCCCGAGATAGAAGCAGTGAACTTAGTAAATTCTATCTGTTCCTTAATATCATCTATTATAAGGAAATTAGCCAGGGAGGTAATTACCATATGGGGTGGAGACTTTAATCAGACTTTTTGTCAAGTAACTAACAAATTTATCTGTGGCATCCACGTTGAGAGAGATAACCCTATCCCCCATTTTAGTCACACGAGATTAGGTAGCTCCCTAAATGAAACCATGTTCAACCTAGACTTAGGAATTGCCAATAATTTAGTTAATCCGAACATGGCGATGGCCCCTACATTTCATGGGAGAGGTTTTTACACCACTATTGATTTTATCCTGGTGTCAAATGGAGTAATAAGAAGAGATAGCTCTTTCCATTTACACCAGAATGCTTTGAGTGACCACTATCCCCTGAGCATCACTATTCAACTCTCATATAGGTCCAACCCTAATATCCCTAGTTTATTGGATCAAAATAATTTAGTAGTAGACAGATTTAATGGCTACTCTCTTAAATGGGCTCTTGTTGATCCCATTGAAATTGTTAACTGTGGTAACCAATGTACACTTGTCCATTCAGAAATGTTTAGATTTGGCTACTACAGATGTTGATGTTATTACCAATTTTGGCACTGTGATTAAGGCCATAAACGAAGCCCTAATGGTGAAAAAAAATATAACACCAAGGAAAAGACAGGGCTGGTTTAATCACAGGTGTACTGTAGCTTATTCAAACTTAAAATCTGCTTTACGTATGACAGTTAGGGTTCCCGTCGAGATCTCTAAATTGAGGAGGGCATATAATTCTGCCATAAAAGAAAGAAAACTGGAATTAAAACAACAACTCTGGGACCAATTGCGTGAGTTGTTTATATAAAAATAGTGCTGCATTCTGGAAAGTGGTAAAATCACCTTTTTTAATTGATAACGGTGACTCCCCCCAAATTGAGGTCGCTATTGATGAAAGACTGGGTAGAGCACTTTTCAAAAAAATTTATGAACAACTCCGCATCTTTTAACAAAATTGATAACGATTCTCGCTATCAACGGTCTTCCCCATATCCCATTGACCTGGTCATTTCATCAGACCAGATCACTCGGGCTTTGAGTGCAAGTAAGAAAGGGAAGGCCCCGGGCCCCGACGGGGTCCCAATAGACTTTTTAAAAATCTATACTGATCTTTGGATCCCCTTTTTGACCAGGGTCTTTAATGCATTGTGCACAATGGGACTTCCGGAATCCTGGAAAAAATCTATACTGGTCCCGATCTTTAAGAAAGGGGACCGGAGCTCAGTATCCTGCTATCGCCCAATTTCCCTAGTGGATTCCCTGAGGAAAGTGATGGGTCGAATAATTCTTGGGCGTTTGCAGGAGTGGGCGGAGGATAGTGGTATCTTATCCGACCTACAATATGGGTTTCGTGAGTGTCTGGGGACCATTGACCAAGCCTTAAATCTATCACTTCTGATGGATAAATATGTAAATGTCAAGGCTGGAGCTCTCTATATGGTCTACGTTGACCTATCTGCTGCATTCGACTGTGTCAGTCACGCTAAACTCTGGCCTGTTCTGTTAGAGATGGGGGTGGAGCAGAGTGTAGTTACCTTTGTGAGGGAACTATACTCAAATGCGACCGCCAGGGTGAGGTTTGGGACCAGTGGAGAACTCACTGCGTCGTTCGGAGTGGAGAGGGGTGTCAGGCAAGGATGTGTCCTGGCTCCCTTTCTCTTCTCCCTTTATACCAATGGATTGGAGAGGGAGATGTTGAGGGGGGCCCAGGACATCCCTATGGTAGGTAATCGTCCAATACCGGCTCTTCTCTACGCGGACGACGCAGTGATACTGGCCCGCACCCCTAACGAACTACAAAGGGCTTTAAGTAGGTATTCATCCTTTATGGCCACCTTGGATCTCAAGGTCAATATTGGAAAAACCTTTGTTATGAAGGCCGGGGTTGGCAATAAAAATAAAACTAGGGCTATTTACCTGAATAATGAAAAATTGGCGACCACAGATAAACATCCTTATCTAGGTGTGATGATTGACCAGAAATTAAGCTGGAAAGCGGCAGTCGATGTGAGGAAACTTCAATTTATGAGAACTACCACAGCCCTTGTAAATTTCTCTAGGAAATTAGGTAAAAAAGCACCCTTGGAAATGGTTAAAATCTACAAAGCTAAATGTATTACAGTGGCTCTGTATGGAGCGGGTGTGGGGGGCCACGTAGCTTTGGATTTTATCCAGGGGGTAGAGAACACCTTTTTGAGGTACCTTCTTGCATTACCTAGGAGCTCTGCAAATTTTCTTTGCCACTTGGAATTGGGTCTTCCCGATGTGGCAGATCTGGCGAAAATACAGCCACTTTTACTGTGGCACCGAATTTGGTCGTCGGATAAAACAGCCTTTTCACAAACAATTATTCAAGACTGTAAAGCTCTGGAAAACGCACTCAAATCTAAGTGGCTATCCTATGTTAAAAGATTTTTAACTGACTTAGGGTTAGTAAAATATTACCATGATCCACCATGATCCCTTTTTAATACGGGAGATATCGAGGAAGGCTTTTCAGAAACTCTGTCTAAACCACCTCGAAGAACTGCGACTCACTTCTGAGGTCATGAAACAATCAGTCAGACACAGCTTGACTGTTCAGACAGTATTTGGGATGCAGCCTTACCTAACCTATAGTATTACTGCTTATGAATTGTTTCTTTTGGTTAGGTTTAGGCTGAACTTCTTCCACCGTTTAGTTGCTTTCCCGTTGAGAAATAACTGGGCAAAAAAAATTTACCTCCCTGTCCTTGTGACGGGATTTCTACCCAATCCACAATGCATACCATCCTTTTCTGCAAATATTATATGGAACAACGGAAAAAATTACTTAGCCCATTTTTAAAACGAATGGGTTTCCGAACTTGTCGTCCAGCTTTTCTCTTTTTACAGTTACTGGACGGGGCGGGCCTGGTTTACATTGTTTCTAATTTTTTGCAGTATATTTCGCGTCATAGAACTAATTTAGGATGATTTTAATAGGGTTTAACGATTGGGATGGGTCAATGATGGGATTTGAGTGTTTTAATCTATATTTATTATATGACCGATTTTATTACTTATTGATGGTTAAAATATATTGATGCTCTTTATCCAGTCACTTTATATGCATTGTCACTTTAGCAGTGATCAAATTCCCGTGATTATCTGTGTATGTATTTTTTTGGTTTTAAAACTTAAATTTAACGATTTTTTTAATGTTGGTACATTCTTATGAGATGTTTTAACACTCTATTTGTATGTGTATCTTTTATGACCTGTCTTCGGAAGGTCGAATAAAGAAGTTTTAGATTTGATTTGATACTGACCACTCATTTAAATGCTCTGCCACCAGCCGGTGACAGATCGTGGGACTATGGAAGTACCCTTGTGGCAAATTCTTAAATGTCATTTGTCTACCGCCCCATGAGAAACCAAACTGCTTTTGACATTCAGGGAATATCGGTATCAAAGAAAGCATTGGCAATATCAACTGTCTCGTACCAAGTTCCAGGATGCTTCTGTATTTTCATAAGTAAAGTAACCGTATCAGGGATTGCAGCAGTCAAAGGAGGTGTATGCTTGTTCAATTCATGATAATCAACTGTCATGCGCCAAGTATTGTCACTTTTGCGCACCGGCCACACAGGGTTATTCCAAGCGGTAGTGACAGGAGTCACCACCCCTGCCTCCAACAAGTCCTGTATAGTTGCACTGATCTCTTCATGCCCTCCTGGAATTCTATACGGCTTCAAATGAATCACCTTAGTAGCCTGGGGCACCATCATTGGGGGGAATCTTAGTGACCCACTCTTACAGCGCCAACTGAAATGTACTTCTTTGATCCAAATTGATAGTACCCATCCTCCAAATACAGAGTGATTCCCTTCAAAATGTCAATTCCAATAATATATTCAGAGAGGGGCACAATCAATAGTGTACTCCCTTTTTGGTATTCTCCCTATTTTCATTTGGACCTTTGTTTGCACTGCTGGTGTCTCTTTACCGCTTAAGCCTGTGATTGTGAAATACTGTCCTTTAAATTTTCTGGGTTTTCCGTTTATCAAAGTGCCCTCCGCTCCGGTATCTACTAGGGCTCGGGCCCTCTGTACATTTCGATGTCACCAATGAATTTGTGTCAACATAAGGTCTACTGTCTTTGCAAGTCCATCTCTGCACCGGAGCTTGACCTATTTCCTAATCTGCCTTGTATCTGTTAACCTTTGCCCAAGTCAAATCCGGGTACAATCTTTCATATCCTCGAGGGAGGAATTCCTCCTCCCTACAGTTCAGTGAGCCAGTAGTTTTCTAGATCTCTCCTTTCCTTCTTACTCTAGCGGGCAGGTCTGTCATCCTCTTTTTCCTGCCCCTCGCCCTCATCCGACTGTCTTTGCGTTTTATTTTGTTTATTCATTTTCCTGCTTCCTTCCTTCTTATCCAAACATCTTTTCCGGTACATCTCTGTTCTGCTTGGGTTTTCGGATCAGATAGAACCCGCTCATCAGAGCCTCACTAACCCAGCCAGAACGTTACCCCCTCCCTAGAACCTATTTACAATCCTACAACCACATATATCTATCACCTAAGGACAGGGGATTCCTACTATGCATACCAAGATCTCATAAGTGGCGGCCTCGCGGTCCCATACGAACCCAGACCTCTCTGCCCATACGACAGTATCACAAGTGGCGGCCTCGCGGTCCCATACAAACCCAGACCTCTCTACCCAGACGGCAGTCTCAGCACAATCGGCGGCCTCGCGATCCCATACGAATCCAGACCTCTCTGCCCATACGACAGTATCACAAGTGGCGGCCTCGCGGTCCCATACGAACCCAGACCTCTCTGCCCATACGACAGTATCACAAGTGGCGGCTTCGCGGTCCCATACGAACCCAGACCTCTCTACCCAGACGGCAGTCTCAGCACAATCGGCGGCCTCGCGATCCCATACGGATCCAGACCTCTCTGCCCATACGACAGTATCACAAGTGGCGGCCTCGCGGTCCCATACGAACCCAGACCTCTCTGCCCATACGACAGTATCACAAGTGGCGGCCTCGCGGTCCCATACGAACCCAGACCTCTCTACCCAGACGGCAGTCTCAGCACAATCGGCGGCCTCGCGATCCCATACGGATCCAGACCTCTCTGCCCATACGACAGTATCACAAGTGGCGGCCTCGCGGTCCCATACGAACCCAGACCTCTCTGCCCATACGACAGTATCACAAGTGGCGGCCTCGCGGTCCCATATGAACCCAGACCTCTCTACCCAGACGGCAGTCTCAGCACAGTTGGTGGCCTCGCGATCCCCTACGAATCCAGACCTCTCTACCTAGACGGCAGTCTCATACGACAGTTCATCCTATGATCACCATAACATACAAAAAGGGAATCAGTCTCACTATTCATCAGATCACACAAGGATTGCCAGTTCGGGCATAGCCTGTTCTCAGGTTTGAGGGGCTCCTCTTTCCCCTATTCAGTTACCACTTACCTGATCAGGGTTAACATCTGTTCATGTAGCCGCAGCTGACTAGAAGAATAGGCTACCCTCTTATACAAGAACACACAGCATATGTTGGTTCACTACAAACTGGATACTTTATTACTCATTGCACATACAATCACATAACATTACGATATAACACATAACCTGCAAAGAAAAGTGAAAGATTAAGTTGTACACTCTAATAAGAAAGGGTCGACATCACCTTAGTAGTATGTAGCCTGCACTCAGTGGTCATCTAGGCTCCCTTCTCGTCTGTGCCTCGGCTCGCCTGGAATCACCCTTCTCCGAGTCACTGGGACCTCTTCCTTATCGGCTACTCTCTCCTCTCTGGTTATTCTGTTAGGAAAGCATCTGTCTCTCAGTTCTTCTCCGCCTTCAAGATGGCGTCTGTCTTCCCTGGAATAAGTAGTAGCTCTACTGCTAACGGCTAGATGCCGCCTACGGACTGAACATGTAACTGCCTCAAACTTTCACTAATATAGAGGTGCATTTCCTCATGGAAAATTCCGGCCCGTAACCTGCCGCCCACCAAATTCTTGTACCTCCCCGTACCAAGGACACGTTCCCAGCCGGCCGGCCTGATGTAGTGTCTTCGGCATGAAGAAAAATACAATCCTTCGATAAGGGCCGGCCTGAACCGGTTCTCTCCAAGCGAATAACACCTCATAACTAAAACATTGCATTTGACCTAGAAGAATCCCAAGCTGCCGGAGCAGAAAGAAAGATGGAGTCCCTCCCGTTTGAGGCCTACCAGGCCTGAATTCAGCACGGCTCCATGAAATACCCTCACTACAGGACAGGTTATCCCTAATACTAACGAATCTATCCCCTAGGCTATGTGTGCAAGCCCTGATCTATGGGGAAGAGCACAGAATCATGTCGAAGTGCCTAGTAAATAGGCTCCATTCACTACTCTAACCCTTAGACTTGAATGGTAAGAGACTGAAGTCACATTCAATCACCTTTCCTCACAAGAAGGCCGGGAAAATCGAGCAGAACATTTCACCCTTGACTTCAGTCTATTATACATTCATTAAACAGAACTAACATCCGTGGAAGAATAATATGAAACAAAACTAACTGATCTATGTCTATTACCAGGTGTGCAGAATTGAAGTAGTGAAGGAATACACTGAATAAAGCAACAGATGGAAATCAAAATGCCGATAGTATTTGAAATGGACAGGATGCTCCTGCCCGGTGGCGTTTATAATCGAGCGCTCTATTCTGGCACGCCCGACTCCCGTCTGTCGGGACCGACGCGTGTCATGGTGCGTGTATGGCACGCGGCTAATGCAGCTATGGGGTGGAAGGACCGTTTGACCCGGGCGTCACCGCTATATGCGTCTGAGAGGTTGGGTTCCCTGTGGACATCGAAGGGCTTCGAGAAGTGGGACACGATCGGAATCAGCACGGTGGGAGATCTCTGGACGAGGGGGGTTTCAAGACTTTTGAGATGCTGCAGACGGAGTTTCAGCTGCAAGGCAGTGAGTACTTTCGATACTTACAAGTCCGCCACGCGCTGGCCTCCGTCTTCCCGGATGTTGCGTCCATTCCGGAGTCTTCCCCCCTGGAGGACAGGGTGCTGGATGGCCATGTGCCAGACAGCACGATCTCCCTTATATATAAAAAACTGATCAATGACAGATCGTGCCTGCTGACTGGCCTCCGCGAGGCCTGGGTTGCCGATGGGCTGGAGCTGGACGACGAGGATTGGATCTCCGCGGTGGCCTCTCCGAAGGAGGTGGCCATCCCGGCTCGCCTTCGTTTCGTCCAGCTTAAGATCCTTCACCGGGTTTACGTCACGGGGCCGAGGCTTCTACGTATGGGCTTTGCTGGTGACGGATTGTGTAAGCGCGGCTGTGGTGCTTTGGCAACTTTCATGCATATACTGTGGGAGTGCCCGAAAGTGGAGCGATTCTGGCGTGGTGTGCATGAGGTTTTGCGTGTGGTTACGCGTGTCGCACTGCTGCCTGAAGCGAGGAGATGCTTGCTGAATGTGTGGGAACCAAATGATTACTCGGTCCCGCAGACGCGGTGGGTGACTCTGGGATACATGATAGCGAAGCGTGACATTGCCCAATTGTGGGGATCCCAGAGGCCCCCGGCGGTGTTGGCCTGGAAAGAACATATGGATTGGTGTATGTTTCGTGAAAAAGTAGTGTATGTGGCGAGGGGTAAGCCTGGGGCGTGGGTGAAAATCTGGGGCCCCTGGAACGCCTACCGTGGGGGTATTTGTGAGCCGCCACTCCTACCGGCAGCCTCGCCAGCCCCATCTCCTTAGCCGACCCCCTCCCTCAGCCGTGGGCACGTGGCTCCCCAGTCCCTGCTATACTCCCATTCCCCTCTTCAGAGTTTTGCTGCTGGTTAGGATCCCCCATTTACGGAGCATGTACTGTCACTTGGATCGCGGGTTGCCTTGCGGGTGTGGTTTTTTTTTTGTGTTGTTCTGTTTGACAAAAGGAAACCGTATTGTGGGCTAGGAGTTATGCGGCCTACGCTATTGATTTCACCTGATTTGCCACTCTGCTCCGCCAAGAGACTCTCACTGTATGTATGTTATATGCCTTTTGCTACTCTAGCGGCCGGCCGGATGGTTGTAGGCCCATGCTTGTAATTTTTCATCGTGCAATAAACGGTTTCCAAAAAACAAAAAAACAAAAAAAAAAAACAAAAAAAAAAAACAAAATGCCGATAGTAATCAAAATACCTCCTAATATTTGACGTAACATATGTAAATCAGGTAACCAATTAAAGAGCCAGTCAAACCATCCCTGGTCAATGTGTTTTCTAACTTCTTCTGTTAAGTCATGTAGCTTATTAATGTGAGCTCGAATGGATTGTGTATGATCAGACAAGTTAAAACAACAAAGACCCTCAAAATCAGAACAATCGTGTCCATGTTTAAGCAAAAGATAATCAATGGCCGCTCGATTTTGCAAGATAGCCCTTCGTTCACCCTGGGCGTCTAATAGCATGTCCGACAGGACTGTAGAAGTATTATTAATGGATTTCACCATCCAGCAGGCCATTTTCTCAATAGATTTTGCATTATAAACTGCCAAAGCAGGAACACCAATAATTGAAATAGCCAGGCTAAGGTATTCGGACTTAGAATATAAATGCAAAGATGAGTCACAATCCTCCTGTAACCTCACTGTATCTCGAATCACACGAGAGTTGGCATTCGGATGTGATGAAAACATGAGCAAGCTTAGTCTAGTAATGGCACAAGGGCCTCCAGAAATATTTGCGGGGACATATGGCCAGGAAGTATTACCACATGAGAAAAGCCATCCGGCAGGTAGTAACATCGTGCGATCATCGGTGTCAAGCAGAAATGAGTGGCGCTAGTCACCCGTTTCGCTAGTAAAGTCCAAAAGTTCGATGACGAATCCCACACAGCAAAGGAACGCGACACTCGGGTTTTCAACTCATCCCGGGTTGATGGGATCCCTCCTCTCTCGTCGCACCAGCCCGAAAACAGTCCGACACCGACACATCCTGCAGCAACAGTCCAAAGGATGATCTGAAAGAGAATCAAATACAGGCATTATTCATTCTCGTAAGTAACATTTGTCAGCCGGGACTGCTTCCCAGCTATCTTTCCCTGGTCTCATAACTAAAATGGTATTATCTTGACCGGTTGCAATGACCTCTGCTTGTTCAGGGGGATTCTTAGGCGACTGCACCCAAACTCTGGCCCCAGGATTATCTGTGGAGCCAAAACCTTTCTGGCCTCGTACAGTTAGCAATGTTGGGGCAGTGCCTTTTACCATCTCACCACTGAAGACAGGCATTATTAGCAATTGAGCCACTCGGTCAGTTTTATGTATCAGTAAGTCAACCTCACTGCTATTCAGCAGGAGCACCTTAATCTCTCCCTGATAATCACTATCAATGATTCCTCCAAGCACCTGAATACCTTTTACAGCCAGCCCCGATCTAGGGGCAATTAATCCGAAATTTCCAGGTGGTATCTGAACACCAACACCTGTTTCAATGATGACTCGATCTTTACTTTTTATAATGGTGTCATCCATGGCATGCAAGTCTAAACCTGCCGACCCTGGGGTCGCTCTGCATGGAGCCAAAGCTCCGGGAGTAATCTCCCAGTACATCACAGTCTCTCTGATCTCGTTAGGTTTAGCATCAACATTCGGAGGAAACAAACGCATAAGTGGGGATTCAGCATTTAGAAAAGGACGGTTATTCAAAATCAATAGCGCTTGAGGCAAAAAATCTCGCCAATTCTTATACTTGTCATCTGTTAATTTGCGAAGTTGGTCTTTTAGCAGGCCATTCAACCTCTCCACAAGACCCGAGGCCTGTGGATAATATGGTATATGAAATATCCATTCAATATTGTTTTCCACACAGAATTCCTGTACCAATCTTCCACGAAAATGGGATGCATTATCAGATTGAATTTGGAATGGCACACCATAATACATCATAATCAATTCCAATGTTTTAATAGTATTCAATTGGGTAGCTTGCTTACAGGGAAGGGCCACCAACAGGCCACTGTATGTATCAACAATGGTGCAAACATATTGACAATTCCTACTCATAGGAAGTGGACCAATGTAATCAATCTGCCAAATTTGAGCGGGCAATTTCCCGCGATGTAAATGACCTTTAACAATTTGGGGCACTTTGCGCTGCCTGATATGCTGACAAATGGGACAATGTAGAATAACATTTTTAATTAAATCTAGGGGAATATAAATTCCTCGATCAGCAGCCCACCTGCTAGTGGCTTTCTCTCCAAAGTGTCCTGCTTTCTGGTGGGCCCATTTCGCCAATCCCGCAATATCAGAATCTTGCGTGTCCACCACTGCCTCAGCAATTTTAGATTTCTCATCTGCAATGTTATGAAAGAATTTGTCAAGAGAGTCTATCGGGGTATGAGCATCCACATGGAAGATTGTAACAGTACTCTGTGGGAGCATTTCCCAAATCTCCTGCCATAATTCTTTTCCCCACAATTCCTTGGAATGGATTTTCCAACTATGGGAATGCCAAGTCGGTAACCAAACTGCCAGTCCATTGGCAGTAGACCAAGAATCGGTAAAAATATGACATGTGCCAGGTAACTCTTGTTTCAGAACTTGATAAACAGCATAGAGTTCAGCAAATTGACTGCTCTTACCCTCACCAGTTGTACTCAGCAATTTTTGTGTGATCGGATTATAGGACACTGCCTTCCAATGCCGTTTCGTCCCTATGAACCTTGCTGAACCATCCGTAAACCAGACATGGTTTCTGTCCTCTGCGGACAAATCATCAAAAGGTTTACCCCACTTAACAGGAGACTCCTGTACTAAAGGTACGGAACATTCACTCTCAGTTTCAGTTGATGGCGCCCGTGCCACCTGCTCATGCAAAGATGCAACTCCTTTTTGTCCCACACGTGCCCTGTCTTGTATATACCATTTCCATTTAATCACACTCGCCTCTTGGGCGTGTCCTATCCGGTGAGTTTTCGGCGAACTCATAACCCACTGCATGATAGGAATTTCAGGTCGCAAAACTATATCATGTCCCAAAGTCAATTGCTCGGTATCCACCAGAGCCCAATAACATGCAAGTAACTGTTTCTCAAAAGGTGTATAACGCTCACCAGCATCAGGTAACTTTTTGGTCCAGAAACCTAACGGTACTCTACTCTTGCCTTGTTTCTGCCACAAACTCCAATTCGCATAAAGGCCTTGTACAGACACATTCAAATCCACATCACCATCACATACAGGCCACAAATCCAGAGCATGCTGAATTGCTTCTTTTGCCAGACTGAACGCATCTTGCTGTGGTTTACCCCATTCAAATGCATTCTTTTTACGAGTGACCTGGTACAAAGGGGCCAATATTTGACTCAAATGAGGAATATGCTGGCGCCAAAATCCAAACAAACCAATGAAGCTTTGGGCTTCTTTCCTATTTCTCGGAACTGCAAAATCAAGAATTTTCTGTTTAACCTGAGGGATCACTTCTCGGTGCCCTTCATGCCAATTAATACCCAAAAATGTCACAGCCTGGGACGGACCTTGTCATTTATCCGGGTTGATTTCCCAACCTTTCTCACGCAAGCACTCAATGACTCTATCCAATTGGGTCTGAACTTCCTCTTGTGATTCACCTTGGATCAAAATATCATCAATATAGTGACATATCTGAATTTGTGGATGAACTGGTACCTCAGCCAGATGCTCTGCCACCAGCCGGTGACATATCGTAGGACTATGCACATAGCCCTGAGGAAGACTTCTAAACGTCATTTGACGCCCGTTCCACGTAAAACTGAATTGTTCCTGACACTCAGGGGCAATCGGAATCGAAAAGAAAGCATTAGCAATATCAATGGATGCATACCATGTACCTGGATGTTTCTGGATTCTTTCAATTAGGGTAATAACATCCGGTACTGCAACAGTCAAAGAGGGTGTGTGTCTATTCAATTCTCGATAATCAACAGTCATGCGCCAAGAATTATCACTCTTACGTACAGGCCAAACAGGATTATTCCAAGCAGAAGTAACTGGGGTTATAACTCCTGCATCCACCAACTCCTGAATAGTGGTACTAATCTCTTCATGACCACCTGGAATACGATACTGCTTCTGACGAACCACTTTTGTCGCCTGAGGAACTTTTATGGGGGGCATTCTTAAACGACCAACCCGTACAGGCCTGGACGATATATAATGTTTAGTTCCAAATTGGTAACATCCATCATCCAAGTGCAAAGTCATTCCTTTCAAAATATCAATTCCAATTATGAATTCTAAGAGTGGCACCACTAATACAGAGTATTCTTTTCTAGGAATTCTACCTATTCTTATTTCAAGTAAGGTTTGAACTGCGGGAGTTTCCTTTCCACCTAATCCGGTAATTGTAAAAGGCTGACCTTTAAACTTCTTTGATTTTCCATGAATAAGAGTGGCCTCCGCTCCTGTATCTACCAATGCTCGGGCCCTTTGGATATTACGATGTCTCCAATAAATATCAATATCTACATAGGGTCTATTATCTCTGTGAGCCCATCTGTGTACTGGAGCTTGACCTATTTCCTAGTCCTTTTTATTGTGTTCTGTGTACCAGGATAAATCAGGATAAAGACTCTCACGGTTCCTAGGTATCGATACCTCCTGTTCATATCCATCTCCATTACGAAATGGATTACTGTTCCCTGCATTGTACTGCGGGTTTCGATCGGCCAATATGTGTCGATCCTCTCTCCTTCTCAACTCAGGGGATTGATCCCTATCATCTCTACGTCTGCTGTTAACATAATCATCTCTCCCCCTCCCTCTTTCCCCCTCTCTCTCCCTGTCTCTCTCACGACGGGGGGACAAATCACGCGCATAACGTCGATCATCACGACGATCAGAGCGCCCACGGCGGTCGTCATCACCGCTACCATCAGAAAAACCACGATCACACTCAGTTGTCCGAACACGCCGGGCACCCTCCTTTCGATCCAAGCCACGTTTGCGAAACATTTCCCACAAACGAGAAGTAGTCTCACCATCAATGTCCTCCTTACACACACCATCAGCCAGAAGAGCAAGAAACATATCACGTCTAGTAAATTTATTTTCACCAGGAGTACGAGTGTCAGGCCGGGGCTGCCGTTCAGGTTTAAACCACTCACCCAACTCACCGAGTTGGCGTACCGATTCCAGCACCACAGATAACATGTTACCAGTCTGATTAATCAATAAAGTCATCATGACCTGCTTATAAGCAACAGGGGAAGAACGAATAATACGATTCCGCACAGAAGATGTCAAGAAAGCATCAAGCAACCGGTCAGCAGTATTCAGAAAAATTGCCGTTTTCATCACCTCCTCTTTGAGACGTTGCGCAGCATCGCGCAAAGTATACCACGGTTTGTCATTCACAGGCCAATCAGACTCAGTAGGATATTTTTGATTACAACCCTCAGTCGCCAATTGAAGCAAAGAAATTTGACCACCACCATTAAAGTTACGAAAATGATCCTGTACAGTAGAATCCGAACTCAAGGAGCAAAACTTCAAACAATCGCTAGCATCCAACATAATGCCAGCAGCGCCCAGTTCATAAAGGCGCACCATCCATGTGAGCAAGGGCTCACCAACTCGCTGCCGAAATCGCTGTAAAATATCACTAATTTCTTGTTGAGTAAAATCCTCCAAAGAGTCTAAAGCAATACCATTCGGAGCACCGGGAGCCTGCTGCACCTTCCGTCGAAAAACTGGATGCGCCGAGACCGCGGGATGAGCATCACAAGGAGCTCGACCAGTACACGTAGAGGAACAATCAGTGGAAGAAGCATCGAGTCCGCTCGAAGGACGAGCGCAATCACGGGGTGCACCATCAGAGGCGCGAGAAGCAGATTTACAAGCACGGCCGGAGCGAGAGGACTCGCGCTTGGCAGACTCCTCACCCGAGGAAGGAGAATCACTCGAATTCCAGATATTACCATCCCATTCATCAGAATTCCAATCCAGTCCGGCTTTCGCCACGACCAGACGCACCTTCCGCGTCGAAACTCGACCACGCCGATTCTTGTATTTATAACGAGCAATTCGCACAGCCGCTCTCTCGGCAATAGTTTGGTACGTCTCAAGTTTGTCAGCAAGCAACTTATTTTGACACCGCAACAAAGTATGAGCATTCTGAATCTCAACAAAGTTCGCTTCCACATCCTTATGCAAGTTCTGCAATTTCAACAACCTCTCATAGAGAAGCCTGTACGCAGACAGAACAATCCAACCTCTGCGCCCTAAAACGGGAAGCTCATCACCCTTAGATACCGGCGCCTTCTGTAAGCAAGTAATCACATTAGCCGGCTCCGCCAGCTCCAAAAAAGAATTCCAATTCTCACTCAAACCAGTAGAATCAGCCCACTCACGGGCTAAGGCTTCATAAGGCGTTGAATCCCAACCGGGAATATCAACGGGCAATTTAAAAGTAGATTTCGACTTTCTAGAAAACATTTTTGAAAAGAAAGAAAAAGAGAAAAAGAAAAAGAAGAAAGAGAAAAGAAAATTATACGCAGGTAGATACAAATAATATACAAACAAAACCACGCACGCGCCAAAGGCAAACACAACACAACCACAACGCACACAGGTTTCGTAAACGGTTCGTGACGCCAAATGTTCTGCTTGGGTTTTCGGATCAGATAGAACCCGCTCATCAGAGCCTCACTAACCCAGCCAGAACGTTACCCCCTCCCTAGAACCTATTTACAATCCTACAACCACATATATCTATCACCTAAGGACAGGGGATTCCTACTATGCATACCAAGATCTCATAAGTGGCGGCCTCGCGGTCCCATACGAACCCAGACCTCTCTGCCCATACGACAGTATCACAAGTGGCGGCCTCGCGGTCCCATACGAACCCAGACCTCTCTACCCAGACGGCAGTCTCAGCACAATCGGCGGCCTCGCGATCCCATTCGAATCCAGACCTCTCTGCCCATACGACAGTATCACAAGTGGCGGCCTCGCGGTCCCATACGAACCCAGACCTCTCTGCCCATACGACAGTATCACAAGTGGCGGCCTCGCGGTCCCATACGAACCCAGACCTCTCTACCCAGACGGCAGTCTCAGCACAATCGGCGGCCTCGCGATCCCATACGGATCCAGACCTCTCTGCCCATACGACAGTATCACAAGTGGCGGCCTCGCGGTCCCATACGAACCCAGACCTCTCTGCCCATACGACAGTATCACAAGTGGCGGCCTCGCGGTCCCATACGAACCCAGACCTCTCTACCCAGACGGCAGTCTCAGCACAATCGGCGGCCTCGCGATCCCATACGGATCCAGACCTCTCTGCCCATACGACAGTATCACAAGTGGCGGCCTCGCGGTCCCATACGAACCCAGACCTCTCTGCCCATACGACAGTATCACAAGTGGCGGCCTCGCGGTCCCATACGAACCCAGACCTCTCTACCCAGACGGCAGTCTCAGCACAGTTGGTGGCCTCGCGATCCCCTACGAATCCAGACCTCTCTACCTAGACGGCAGTCTCATACGACAGTTCATCCTATGATCACCATAACATACAAAAAGGGAATCAGTCTCACTATTCATCAGATCACACAAGGATTGCCAGTTCGGGCATAGCCTGTTCTCAGGTTTGAGGGGCTCCTCTTTCCCCTATTCAGTTACCACTTACCTGATCAGGGTTAACATCTGTTCATGTAGCCGCAGCTGACTAGAAGAATAGGCTACCCTCTTATACAAGAACACACAGCATATGTTGGTTCACTACAAACTGGATACTTTATTACTCATTGCACATACAATCACATAACATTACGATATAACACATAACCTGCAAAGAAAAGTGAAAGATTAAGTTGTACACTCTAATAAGAAAGGGTCGACATCACCTTAGTAGTATGTAGCCTGCACTCAGTGGTCATCTAGGCTCCCTTCTCGTCTGTGCCTCGGCTCGCCTGGAATCACCCTTCTCCGAGTCACTGGGACCTCTTCCTTATCGGCTGCTCTCTCCTCTCTGGTTATTCTGTTAGGAAAGCATCTGTCTCTCAGTTCTTCTCCGCCTTCAAGATGGCGTCTGTCTTCCCTGGAATAAGTAGTAGCTCTACTGCTAACGGCTAGATGCCGCCTACGGACTGAACATGTAACTGCCTCAAACTTTCACTAATATAGAGGTGCATTTCCTCATGGAAAATTCCGGCCCGTAACCTGCCGCCCACCAAATTCTTGTACCTCCCCGTATCAAGGACACGTTCCCAGCCGGCCGGCCTGATGTAGTGTCTTCGGCATGAAGAAAAATACAATCCTTCGATAAGGGCCGGCCTGAACCGGTTCTCTCCAAGCGAATAACACCTCATAACTAAAACATTGCATTTGACCTAGAAGAATCCCAAGCTGCCGGAGCAGAAAGAAAGATGGAGTCCCTCCCGTTTGAGGCCTACCAGGCCTGAATTCAGCACGGCTCCATGAAATACCCTCACTACAGGACAGGTTATCCCTAATACTAACGAATCTATCCCCTAGGCTATGTGTGCAAGCCCTGATCTATGGGGAAGAGCACAGAATCATGTCGAAGTGCCTAGTAAATAGGCTCCATTCACTACTCTAACCCTTAGACTTGAATGGTAAGAGACTGAAGGCACATTCAAACACCTTTTCTCACAAGAAGGCCGGGAAAATCGAGCAGAACAATCTCCCACAGACTTTTAGTATCTATTCCATCTGTCTTTTCTTTCTCCACTCCATCATTCAACAGAGCAAAGAACATCTCTTCTAGATAGTCTGTTATTGTCTGTACGGGTCTCAGACCTTGAAGCTCTATGTCTTTATCCAGTCCCCCAACTCACCTAACTCACGAACTGCCTCAACCACCTGCGCCAGAGTATTACCAGTCTGATTGATTAGCAAAGTCATCATCACTTGTTTGTATGCGTGGGGAGCTGTACGAATTATTCTATTTCGCACAGACTCATTCAACAGGCCATCCATCAACCTATGTGCGTTATCCAGAAAGATCGCTGTTTTCATCACCTCCTCCTTAAGCCACTGCCTAGCATCTCTCAATGTATACCAAGGTTTATCATTCACTGGCCAGTCTGACTCGGGTATTTATGATTACATCCAACTACAGCCAACTGCAACAAGCTGATTTGATTAGTCACTGTAATTCCTAAACAGCTCCTGCACTGTAGAATCAGAACTGAGTGTGCAAAATTTCACTGCATCTCCAGGATCTAACATCACTCCAGCAGCGCCCAGATCAAACAACCGCACCATCCACGTAAGCAGAGATTCCCCGGGTCTTTTTCAAAATCTGCCTGAAATGTCATTAATCTCCTGCTGAGTAAAATCTTCCATACAATCCATCGCAATCCCTTGTGGATAATTTGGACCCCCCTGTATCTTTCGATGACATATGGGTTGCGCCTGAATCACTTTGCGTTCTTCCGACTCACCCTGCCTGCCAGCCTGATCACACTTGCCAGCTTTATCACACTTTCCTCTAGAGTCCGAGAACTCTAAGGAATCCCAAATATTTCCACCCCATGTTTCAGGGTCCCAGTCAATTCTGAACTTTGCAATAGCTAAACGTACTTTTCTCTTGTTAACCCTTCCTCTCCTTTTCCTATACTTGTATTGCGCGATACGAACTGCAGCCTTTTCTGCCACAGTCTGGTAGGTTTTCAACTTATCTTGCAATAACTTATTCTGACAGGTTAACATTGTAGAGGTATTTTTGACTTCAACAAACTTTCTATAATTCTCCATATTCAGGCTGAAGCTGAACATATTTTTCATGCATTTTACAATAAGCACTTAAGAGGATCCAGCCCCTTCTTCCTAACGTACCAAGCTCCTCTCCTTTCTTCACAGGCACTTTTTGAAAACAAAACCACTTGTGCTGGCTCAGCGTCCGCTAAACACACACTCCAATTCTCACTCAACCCAGCACAATAAGCCCACTCTTGGGCAAGTGCACCGTATGGGACCATCTCCCATCCCGGTATTTCCATTGGTATGTGGGAATGCGATTTTGATTTTCTAGAAAACGTTTTCCTTCCCCTTTTAATTCAACATTCAAATCCTGCAAATGACGCCAAGATGTAATGAATGTGCTTTTTTCCAAAAAAGGACACACCCAAACCCTGGACTCCAAAATGGAGGCAAATGTACCACTGCACCTTTAGATAATACACTTTGAGCAGCACTCCCTTTAGGTGAGGCAAGAAAACAAATCCAGGTGCATTTGAAACACACACAAGTTTATTAATGCAATATTTTAGAAAGGTAGGCTGAATATATTGGTAAATGCAGATTCCCACATATCAAGTGACTTAAATGAACAATTAGAATAAAATGTAGTATATACAAGTAGCAAAGAATAGAAAATATATATACAATATGGTTAGCAACACCTCACCGATCGAATTTGCATCATCCTTGCCAACTCAAGTTGGGGAAACCCTTCAATAGCCCAGGCAGGAGAGTTCGATCAGGACCCAAATTCCGTCACCTCCACAGCAATATGTGTATTCTGTGGTGAACTTCCGTCTGACCCCCTAAGGCTCCCAGCTTTAATACCATTACTCAACGTGGGGCGAAGCTTCTAGAAAACCTCGCCCCTTCTCATTAGAAAAAACCGAGCTGGATGTACCGGTCTGCGTCAAGGCCAAGACGGAGGCTGGCCAAGCTCCCGTGTTTTGACTCCGAGGCAGAGCTGTACATTCCACAGTACGCTTCCCACATAACATATTCCAGTTCACTCTGGTCGTTGAGGTGCGAAAAACAAGTAAGGAGCAGAAAGATGCTCCCCCCACTTTGCAGCTACGTGCGAGCACAGAAAATGGTGTCCGCTCAGAAAATGGAGTCAGTTATGCAAAACTGAGTCAATGGACAATACATTATTCTTCTCAATCATTGCAGCACCAAACCAAGATCTGGTATTGTTGATGAACCTCTGCCCGATTTAGACCAAGTCCTTTTTGTTGATGGTTCATGTCTAAGAGACAAAGCAGGTTATTTGAGAGCAGCGTTTGCTGTCTGCACCATTTCTGGAGTTGTGTAAGCTGCTTATTTACAGGGAGTACACTCCGCTTAAGTAGCTGAAATGGTAAACATCATTTACCACGAATCCTTTTCCCTGCAGGGAATTACAACTAGGCTTGAGAGGTAAATTCCGTACCGCTTGCGGAATTTCGGTAATTTAATATGATGCACCTGAAATTTAAAAAGAGACTGAGAGCAAGTGAAGACAGACCTAACTCAAACCTATGGGGCATCCTTATTATTTGCATGAGATTTCTTCATTTCTGGGTCTGGGAAAAGGATTGCCCTTCGTTAAATGATTCTAGTAACTGTATTCAAAGCACAGTTTGTGGCCTTATCAGCCATCGACATCAGTGCTATAGGACTGTGCAATAAATACTGGGCTTGCAGATCACTTTCATCCCTGAGGAACATTTATCCTCTAAGAATGTGTGCCTCTAGATAATGTCGTTCCAAATAGATTTGTGCAGCACTCTGCTGCCTACAACGCATCCTGGTTCTAAGGAAGCCAAAGGTTAACAGAGAGGAGGTAAGTGGCTGCAGGCAACTACTGCAAAGAAAGCCAGGTTTTCAATGATTCCCGAAGGATAGTAACTATCTACAAGTGTGCCGGTCTTTGGGCAAGAAGTTTCAGGATTTAGAGACACAACAACTGAAAAGGCATGACCTCATGATCTAGAGTAGCAAAACCTTGGAACCGCCAAGAGATGGGCAGCAGAAGACCTCCGCTGGAAAGAAGGGAGATATTGGGACTTTTAATGTAAATATAATGCCCTGAATTGGTGAAAGGCATGGAAAAACCATGCAAAGTACCTTGAAGGTAAGCTTCTCTGTTGGTGCCTGAGTACACTGATGGAGCACGATTTCTGAAAATAAAATCTGCTCAATGTAATTCACCCAAATGCATGTTTTAATAACATGAGTGAAAGTACTAATATATAATACAAGAATGTACAACGCATGAAATTGTGCACAGGGCACAATAGTTTGAATTTTCTTGTTCGACATAATGATAATAATGCTAACTGAATGTTATTCTGTCTTCCTAACTGCAGAAAAATAAATGACAAAAGAAACTGCTTTTATTCTTCGTGAAAGTAGTGTAAGCTTTAGAAATTATTCTCTGTTTTGCACAAAAAGTAGGTATTAGAATTGTTAGAGGATGTACTTTCCGTGCTGTCCTGTCCTTCAAATGTTACAAATGCTTCCTTAGAGTGCAGATGTTTAGCCTGTTTCTAAAAGTCTTTTAGGATTCTTTCCTGTCTAGGCGAGGGTTGTAGATGATATGAATGTAACTACTTTAATGTGTAGCCAGGTTCTTTTCCTCTTCCTTTTTATGCAATATTCAGACAAAGAGTGTTTAGAAAATAGAATTAAAGTCACTGACAGTAGATTGTCATACCATTGTGAATAACCAATAGAGAGGCTTGCTGAAGAGAGAGAATGCAACATTTTATCGGAAGAAAGGAAGTAGCGTACTATAAAGATTCCTGTGGGAAAGTGATCCTTGGCTTGTTCACAAGATTGGTGACATGCTGTACTGATTCCTGATTCTCTGGCTAGTGAATCCTGTTATCCTTAAGAGATTTTTCTAGAGACTTTGCACATCATCGGCTGGTGATGCTACTCTTACTATACCCTAACGGCCATGGGGCTAGCTTTTCAGACTAATTGCAGGCTGTGCATTAGTATTTCATTTTCGTAAGTGAACTGTGGTTCGCTGATGTTTTTCTCTCTCTCACTCCTCTATATCTGATGTTTTCATAATTGAGCAGTATGATTATTGTGAATCTAATCTGTATTTATATTATACAAATTATGATATTGTAGCTTGTATTTGTGCTTGACCATTCATTTTATGAAATAACAAGAAAAACTAATGAGAAAAGAATTGTGTTTCTTTGTTACTGAGTTACTGAATTATTTGGATATTTTTATAATGACCAAAGTTTCGCGTATTTCTTCATTGTAGGTCCTCATGGAGAAATAGAATTTCGTCTTTCATTATTTAGTCCCTTTGAGCTCTATCAAAGTTTCATCGGAGGACCTTTGATATTGCTAATTGACTGATAATGGCTTATGGGCCCGTCATTAGAGTTACGTTTCCGATTATTATAGTGGTTGGTGTGGATAGGTAAGCTGACTAAAATCCCCCAACACTTCCGCTGCATCAGTTTTCTGTTAAAACAAAGTATGCCACATAGACCGGTTATGTAGAAAAAGGTTATATGTTTATTCTTCAAGTTTATCTTCAGTTACAGGAAGATGGTATGTTCCATGTAATGCCCCACCAGGAGCAGCCTCCTTGCTGCTCAGCCCATACACTCCAACTGACTCACCTACTTCACGCACAAACACTCCAGCATTCTAATTACCTCACCACTGGCTGAGCGGCAAGGCAGACCACAACAATGGGGAGGATGCATTATATTAGCAAGCAGATTACAACATACACCTATAGCCAAAGGCCATGTTTCAAAATGCTAATGAGTTGGGCTCCTCAGCCACAGATGCCCCATCAGAGAAACCCACCCTGGCAACTACTATCGTCATAGCCTCAGCTACTGACATGGTGGTGACTGATCTCGACGGCACAGCCTCAGCCACCAAGGCTTGGGTAATACATGGATCTGACAGTGTCAATCTGTACCCTCAGAAATGATGCCACTACTAGTGAAACTGAAAACATTGGTGGCTTGGACTTCCCTCAAGTGTACACTGTACGCACTACTATGCATCGCCAGGTCATGCATGATGTAAGGTGAGCCACAGTTTAATCTAGGGTTTAGCTCTTCATTACTCTATGTTAACTGACAACACACACATACAAACTCTCTATTCAAACAATCTCAAGAAATACCTAGTCTCCTTTCCCCTCTGAAGGCTGAATCAGTGTCCTTCCTCTGCACTGATCAACTGAGCCTTAAGTCAAATTCCCACTGTGGTTGGATGAGTGGATGGCCTTATGGTGTGCAGCCTATAGCTCCAGTTCCTCCTTGTGCAGGGCAATTTGCTGATCCTGAGCAGACTCTATTTTTTTGTAGCTTGTCAGCTATGAGGGCACTCTTGGCCTCCACAGCCTTTCTTTAGGGATGATTTGCCGGGGCATCTTCTGGTGTGTGCAAAACTAGGAGGAGTTGAAAAGGGTTTCAGCAGTGGCCTTGGGGGCGTCTGGGTTACGGTTCGTAGACCAAAGCCAGAGAGTGTTTTTCATCCTGGATGAAGGCAAGTGCCGAATGGATGACAGGAAATTGCATTCAGTGAAAGGCTGGCAAAACTGAAACCATGTTGTTTGGCAATGCCCTAGAGCTCTGGTCTTCTGACTGGTGGCCTTCGTGACTGGGTTCAGTGCTGAGTCTCAAATATATAGTCAAAAACCTGGGTGTCCAATTGGACCAAACACACTCTATGAAGGAGCAGGTTTTGTCTAATATTGGTATTTGCTTCCCCACACTGGGCCTGTTGAGGAGAGTTTTCACCTTTCTTCCCCCTTTATGCAAGGAAAACTCTGGAGCAGGCGCTGGTTATCAGTCGCCTGGATTATGGAAATGCCTTACTGGCCTCTGCAAATGAGAAGTTGTTATCCTAAGTTCAAGTGGTGCACAACACTGCTGCACATCTTATCTGCACTCTTCCATCTGGAATGCCTTTCTTCCCTCTATTGTACTCACTGTATTGGCTACCAGTCTGAAAAAAGATCATTTAAAAAATGTGTTGCCTGACATAACTCCCTGATTGGGAAAGGCCCCAGGTACTTATCTTCAAGGCTTACTCCCTATTGTCCATCTAGACTTAGATCTAGTGAGAAAGGGCTACTCAAAAGGACCCGCACAGAGGGCAGATTTTCTCTTATCTAGCCACGCTGTATTGGAACAAATTAACTCAACACATCTGAATGTGTACTGAACCTCTCCAATTCCGAAAATGACTTAAGACGGCGCTCTTCTAAAACCACTAGTCTATGTGCTGTCAATGCTTTTGCCTGGGCCGAGATAGCCCTTCTGGGGTGATTTGTGTGCAATATAAATTATATTAACTTAACATAACACAGACCTTGGTCCTCCTGTGCTAAGATGCCAGGCCAGTTCTCCATATCGAGGAGGGATACAATTATTACAATATTATAGTAATAAACAATAATCAACATTAGGGGTGGGCGACGCTCACAGAGTTCAATTCTGTGAAGTCAGCTATAAACTCCATTGAATTTCACGGAGTTCCGCCGTACAAGCTTGTGCACATCATTCCATCTGCTATTAGGCATTAAGTTGTCTCCAGTGCAGTGCCATCACCCCACACAGCAAGGCCATGAGCGTACACTGCCAGGTGAGCTGTGGCAGTAAGTAATAACAAGCACAGCCATTGAGCTCCCTGCAACTGTGCAACAAGATGTTTGCTCCCTACATGCGACGCTAATACTGCTGTATCGCCAATTTGATAACTTACAATTAGTTGTCTAAATCTTCTCTTTTTTGGCAGAATTCTATTTTTGCAGCTGTGCTCATAGGCTCCGGGCAGAGCACAGTGGGCTGCCTGCGATCTCATCACACAGGGGGGCATAATGGGCTGTAAAAAAATCTGGAGTTTAGATCAGATGGATGAAGCAAGCACTGCTGTGTGCCTCCAAGACAATTGCATAGCTAGCTGCGTTGTCTTTGAAAATACCTCAAACAAGCCCAACTCACAAACCGATGATAGCAGAACAACTATTTGGGTACAAAAATCCTGGTGCTATGGGAACTGTGTCCCTGCGAAAATCATCACAAGGCGTCCAAAATTCATCCTTTCTATGACATTCTGCCTGTATCTCTCACTACTGCATAGTATACTGCGTATGTTTATTGGTGAAAACATTGCTTGTACTACACACGCCATACACAACCGGGTCCGATCTGATACACGACACCATATCAGGACATGCATTATCACCTGTAGTGAGGGCTGCAATTTATATACGTACATTGCTAAGTTAGCACAACCGCGTTAGATATTAGAAAGCCATCTTGCTGCTTTTGCACACGACACTGCAGTTACATGTTATTATTTGAGAAATGCTTGCTCGCCTTTTCTTCACATGAGAACTGTCTATGGTTCACATCCCTAACAGTGAGCTGCGACCTTGGTCTGAACATTGTGTAAAGAAACAGTCTGGGTCGCTAGACGGTGCATGTTTTTGGGTTCAGGTTGATTGGCCCACTATTTAGCCATAACACGCATGCAGCTGCAAATACCTGAGAGTCGAGCGCTTTTAATATTGCAGGCTGCTTGCTTGATTCATTCATTCGGAAGAAGAGCTTTCCCAGGAGCAGAGTATACCTGATCCTGTGATGTGATTCCACTAAGCTGATCTTTACGGTATGGGGTTCCCCATTCAAGCCTAGAGACCTTCTATTAGTCTAATAATAATAATATTAGTTTACTAGCGAAAGGAAGGTGGCTGCAATCCACTGTCATTTTATTATGATTTCTCCTTTCATTTTCTACGGTATTGTAACTATGCTGATGGTTTTGATTTTAATCATTTGTCTGCTTATGTTCGCCAAAGTACTGCATCTTAGGACAAGAGGTTTATAAAATAAACTCTTTAAACTTTACTGTGTCTCTGTTTACTCTTGTTGTGGACTGATATGAGAATAATAACGAATAGGTATTTCTAATTCACACCATTCCTGAGAATACGCTAAGTCGCTTGTTCTGGGTTGTCTATACATTGGGACCGCCGAGATAAAATCGGATAACGAATGGGACACTGATGGGTTTTTGAGGTGAGTTTTGGTACACCACAATTCACTGAGGTCCTGGTTTCCTGCGCATAGTTCTGTGCATGAGCAGAATCCCTTCAACATGGCGCACCTAACGTTTGGTCGATTGATTTGAAACGCCTTAGTAGTGCTTATATTAGTCCATGACTCCCTCACTCTTGTTTCCGGATAACGGGAGTGACGGATTTAAACCTACCTGTTACTCGACTAATAGTTTCTTTCAGGCTTGATCATTAAAAAGGTTTCTTCAATATCTGAACCCTACTGCTACTGATTAAACTCGTTGTTGATCTTTTGTGTGTCCTTATGGCGGTTGAGATTGCTGCACATAGCCGTACACCTCTGCGGCGTCATTTGACGACCTATGGGGTGCCGGACGATGGGATGGCTGGTTTTTTTGTGGTGAGCGCTGATGCGTCTTTCCCTTACGAGTTGTTTTACTCTTGGGTGACTTTGCCGGCGGTGGATGCAGACGATGATACGTTTCATTCCTATACTCCCACGCAGCTACCTGCAACCTATATGCCATATAGGACACAAGAAATTCCTATTTCTGCCTGGCAGCATAGCATTTGGTTTAATGGCGCCCTTCCCCATGCGGTTACACCGGCTAGAATGGGCCCTTTGTCAATTCCAGGGGCCACATGGCCGGTGCTGGCCGGATTTACGCCTCATCCCCGCTATCTCACTGTAACGGTGGCTGAGTTGCATGTACTTCACACAGCCCTTATTATAGTGCATAGGGCTTTAGTGCAGTACGTGTCACGCAACGTGCAGGTGGGGGCACCTGCTGTTGCGGGACAACCAGCTGAACACCACGCAGTGGTTATTAGTCCTGTTATGGTTAATTCGGTAATGGGCAAGCGCCCCCAAAATAAGGATGACTTACCTTATTGGCTTGCTGAGAAATTTGACCAACTGGAAGCGGTTTTTACGCATACTACTCCTGTGGAGAAACACAGGATACTCGCCATTAGTTTGCTGAAAGACTTAGTCTCAGATATGGCCGATTGTGACAACTGGGGCAAGGTCTTTGCCGCAACATACTCGAAGTACTTCGGCACTCCGTCTATGTCTGTGCTTCCCTCCGTCATTAAACGTGTTCAAGATAATCACGGTGCGGAGGCTGCTGTAGAATTAGGAATGCGCCTTGTCGGGGTGTTCGATGTGGTTGCTTCCATGGTAATGGGCAACCTCAAAGGCGATGCTATGCAGTTCCAAGTAGCTAATAAATTGGACCGCGTGGACGAACTCGACAGGCCTAAGGAGTTCGCTAAGATTATTGCGGAAGCCTATAGAACCATAGGCCGCAGTGCCTTAGGTGTTAACCAACTGTAATAATTCCTGATTTGAAACAGCAAACTAAGGTGAGCTCATCTGGTAAAGACGAACGCCCAAATTTTCCAAAACAAAATTGGCGGGCAAAGAAACCGGGGAAGCAGCAACAGAAACAGGGGTCTTGTCCTGCCTCACCCATACAGTCGACTAGTGAACGCACATATGATCTGCGCGATCGCTCTAGTATTAAGTCACCTGATAGATTTCAGGTTTCTGAACAACGTTCTCCTCGTTCTTTACAGGAAACATCGGCTTCACAGTCCGGTGGCGGAGACCGTGGGAAAGGACGGGGTGCCCAAGGACGGGAGCAACCCCGTCAGACTGACGGTAAAGGCAAGAAGGACGAGTCGGCACGTCAATGACCCCCGTATCAAAAGAAGAAGGTTGCTGCGCTAACAGCGAGGTATGCCACAGATAGTGCGGACGCAGCTTCAGAACCTGACATGGGCACTAATGCTGATCGACAGCGCGGCGGAAGTTACATTAGTGCGACAAGCACTGTGTCCATATCTGGTGGCGACAGCAACTGACACGTTCATTTCTGTAGAAACTGCTGACACTAGAGTGGCTCCCCCTGACAGACTATATAATATAGTCCTCTTAATTGAAGGTGACATACAACGTACAATTCAGGGGATTTTTTGGTATAATCTGACCTCTTCGTACGATATTCTATTGGCAGAGGCAGACTGGCCCCCGGCTTTCATTTTAGATGCTCCTAGAGGGGAGGAGGTGATCCTCCCGTCCTTTGCGCACACAGTGCCAAAGGACCAAGCAAAGAAGTTCGCCGAGGAGTGGGCTCTGGTGCTTGCACCGGCTTTGTATCGTACTCAGGTAGGCTGGGATAAATTGTCCCCCAGCCATGAGATTCCATTTCGGTCCATGCCCCAGCCACAACCCCAATATCCCAGGCGTCGCGAAGCAAGACCTCACGTCGCGGCAATCCTTGAACAATTGGAATATCAAGGTGTTATTGAAACATGTGTGTCTTCAATGAATAATCCTTTATTCACTGTGACGAAGCCTGATGGGTCGTACCGCCTAGTTTTAGATTACCGGCATTTAAACTCACATTGCCGGACATGCGCAGTACAGAATACCCACAGTTCTGCTCTCGTCGATAGTCTCGTGAGAAAAAGGTTTAAGACCACACTTGAAATTTCCAATGGCTTTTACAGCCATAACCTGTCCTCTCTTAGTAGTCAGTGGACGGCGTTTACATCGGGCGGCAAACAAAACCATTTTATAAGATTACCCATGGGCTATAAAAACAGCCCTCGAGTCTTTGCCGCTCGTGTAGTCTCTCTGTTAGAGAGCATTGACCCTGATGCGTACTCGCATGTGGATGATATTTATCTCACAGATGACGAGTTGTGGCCGCATCTGTGTCGCATTGATCGCATTATTGTTTTGTTTGCAGACTTCGGTTACAAATTCAACTTTGCGAAGTCTCACATTGCAGAGTATACAGTGTTGTTTTTGGGACACGAACTCAACAATGAGGGTCGAGGATTGGCTCCGCACTTCCTAGAGAAATGTGCATGCCTGCGTGCTCCTACAACACTGAAAATCACAATCTTTGCTGGGCTTTCTGAATTTCGGTTGCACGTACATTCCTGATTATGCCCAGCGTATCAAGCCGCTTTATGCCTTGGTACAACCTACTTTTTCCAAATCATGCTGGCTGCCGGAGCATTCAGCTATATTGCAATCTTTGCAAGCTGACCTTCTTGCTTCAAAATACTTACTGACGCGTGATAACCGCACTAACCTGGTAATAAGAATTGTGCCAGGCACAGTGGGTTTCACGTACTTAACGTTCAATGAGGGCGACACCGTCCTCATTGCCTACAAATCACACCTGTACACTTCGGCTGAACTGCGCTTTTCCTCTGTCGAGAAAGTTTTGACGGCAGTACAGATGGCGAGTCTTAAAGAACGAGCGCTGTCACAAGGGAAACGCATGTTGGTGGTCACACCATATCCTGCCCTTAAGGCAGTGACCAAAGCGAGTGTACCAAATTCTAAAGCTTTGCATCCCCGGTGGATAGAATGGGCTACTTCCTTGACATCGCCCGACGTCACCTATATCTTTGACGCAGCATTACAGACTCAGGAGTACTTACAGTATGAATTCGTTCATCCAGCTCCTCAGTCTTTGCGCCCGCTCGAGGATTACCATTGTGTCATTTACACTGACGGTTCTGCGCAACCGGCGACTGGATCGAAGCATGCCTATTCAGCGGCCTGTGCAATTGTGGTGGGTACTTTCGTGAATGGTGAATTCCAATCTGGTGTCGTGCATACGCAGTCATTGGGTGATTGTACCGCACAGTTGTCAGAGCTCCGTGCTCTGGTTCTCGCACTGGAGTTTGCTGATTCTCGGGTCACTACTCTTATAGTGAGTGACTCGTTTTATTGTGTTTAATCTTACAACGACAATCTACATTTTTGGTCTCAAAATGAATACCGTGATTCCAAAGGTAGCACAATTAAGCATAAAATGCTTTGGGTTAGAGTTGCAGAACTTAAAGAACATCTGCCTCTCGTGAATGTTAGTCACACTCTCGGTCACCAACGAGTTGGTGTCCATGCTGTCTGCAACAGCTTAGCTGACTAGGCAGCAAAAACAGCAGTGGCGACATACTTAGTGGCAGCAGTTACAAGATCCAAAAGTAAGATCGATTATGACATCTTTGCAGCTATTGCTGCTACAGAGAAGGGAACTAATTACCCAAGAGGTTTCCCTTCTCATTACCATTATCACTTAAGTCCTGATAACGTCCCGTTAGTGAGGATTAACGACGTTGGTGACAGATTGATTCCCAACGCGGACTGCAGACCATCTTTGATATTAGCGGCTCACGAAGGTATGGCATCTGCCCATGCTGGCATTGCAGCTACTGTATCTCTGTTACAACAACGCTACTGGTGGTGCAGTTTATATAAACAAGCTCACGCTTATGCTCTTGACTGTGACATTTTCCAGCAGATTAAACCTTCAACTGCTGCACGCCCACCACAAACTCAGTTGTACATATCTAATAAACCACTAGGGTGTGTTTATCTAGATCACTGCGGCCCTTCACCTCTGATATTGGGTACAAGTACATCTTGGTTGCAGTGGATTCGTGCACACGTTTTCTGTGGGTATGGCCACAAAGGAGTGCTGATGCCCATACTGTCATCAGGGATTTGCGTGTCTTTGTGGGAAGTTTTGCATGTGGTACCTTTCATTCTGATCAGGGCCCTGCGTTCGCCTCTAAGGCGTACAAAGAAGCCATGAGAAATTTGGGGGTCCAAGTAAAATTTTCGTCTCCCTACCGACCTGAGGGTAATAGTGTGGTGGAGCAAATGAACCATGACTTAAAGCAATCTTTGACAGCTAGGGTTTTAGGCACTGGCCGGAACTGGCTAGCCCATTTATAAAACGTCCAACGTGCACTTAATAATCTCCCTAGAATGTCTCTGGGTGGGCGGACCCCATACATGATGCTCTTTGGCATACAAATGTTTGCCCCGGACCTTGATGGTCTAGACATGGTGGCGTCAGCCGCACCATTTGACGTAGATGATCACTGTGCTGTATTGCAGACTCTACAAGAAGTCAGAGACAGTCTAGCGAAGGAACACGTGCCCTCCACATCTGATGCTGCGCTTCAGATTCCGGTAGTCGGCTGGCTACCTCGAGTTGGTGATCTGGTCCGTGAGAAGGTGGAGAACAAGAAGGAGTTCGGCCCCTCTTATCGTGCCCCGGTTCCAGTGCTTGGCGTGCAGGGTACACGAACAGTCATTTTACCTCCACTTCCTGGTCGCAAGGATAACAGGTACATCTCTATTGACAATGTCAAGCTACAGCGAGTGGCCGATTCTTCTTAGTATGACTCCAGCGGTTTCTTGCCCTGCGATGCTGAGAAATTCTGTTGTGGCCCCAGCTTCTACCACCTTGCCTGATGTTGCCATCGAGATGCATACAGTTACTGGACCTTTGTTGCCACCAACAGCTGATGGTCTACCTGAAGATACCTGCCCTTAAGGCAGTGACCAAAGCGAGTGTACCAAATTCTAAAGCTTTGCATCCCCGGTGGATAGAATGGGCTACTTCCTTGACATCGCCCGACGTCACCTATATCTTTGACGCAGGTAAGTTATGCCAATCTTGGCTGCAACATTCCGCCTTAGCATCTGTTAAACTTCATTTATCACAATTACACGACAAAATAAATTTGAATGATTTTGTTAAGGGTCCTGCGGTTGGCAGGTCCAAAAGATGAGTATATGCTGTTTATAACGAAGTTTGGAAGCTATCACAAATTGAAGCTGCATCCAGATTACGAGCTATTGATCAAGCCAATATGGAGAAGGTATTGGCTGTTATAGATAATAGCATTAACACCCTGTCTTCCAGAATTTATACGTTAGATAACATCGTTTCATCTGTTGTTGACATTGTGCAAGATGATGTGTCTGTTTTATATCATGGTCAACATCAATTGCGTACCATAATGCAGTTTGCATGGACATTGCAAACGTTAAAGGCTGGGAAAGTCCCTTGGGATTACATGAATACTTCCACTTTGTTCCTTCCTTTTAATTTAACTGCAAAACAACAGTTCATGTCCATGAAAGATGCAACCTACTCATTACTGCACATTGAAAAGTTAGAACCTTTGCCTTTCTCTGTTGCCGAATTAAACTCCGCTGTGTGGCTTATCCACGGGTTAATCACATTACCATTTTCCCTGTTTAAGTTCAGTTCCTGCATGAAACATTATGCGCTAGGCAGATATGAACAACTAGGTACTGCCTTCCTGCATGAAGTTTGGTCACTCCCATTCACGTACAGGTGCGTGAGGGACGGTAAAGAGGTTTACTTAAAAGGTGAAGAGTGCACTTCCACTCCGGATCACTCTGTGGTGTGTCGGCACATTCAATTGCATGGTGCATGTAATGTGCACGCTCCTAATTTAGCTTGCATCCTGAAAGGGATCCCAGTGCCAGTCAGAACACCGTCGTTTACGCTGCTGGCTAACGGTAGTTACTTGCTATTAAATAATGAAGCTTGCTATGGGATGTTAGTGGGAATTCCCTACATAGTGACTGTATCACAGAGAGTAGGCTGCTGTAACAACGTCCTTTTCCCACCCCCGCATGGACGGCTCGATGCATCCATCTGGCCTTCCATTCCAACCTTGAAAGCAGAGTTCAACAAGATGAGCAGAATAAGGGCTCTATTGTCTGAAAAAGAAGTTGCGTTGACTTCATCCTGGTAAACATTTGTCCTTCACGTAGCAAACACGCGCACAGAGGTGCAAGCGCTTTTGAATACTGATCTCCCACTTCATTTTGGTGCCCTGATTCAGACTATCTTTAATGCCTCGTCAACAAGTGGCCTGGCACATTTTTTCAAAATTGTGGGCTCCGGCCTCGTGACCTCCTTCCAAACTATTTTTGGTGTGATACTGGCATTTTTTCATTCTATTTTTCCCAGCGTCTTCGGAGGTCTCCCGTTGATTCTCGCCCTCGTGGCTGGGGTACTGTTGTTGGTCTGCTTACTACGCAATGGATGCACAATTTGTGTCACACGACAGCCTGTCCCGGCTGCTCCATCTTCGTAACAGGATGCTTGAATACTATGGAACACTACCACTGGCAACATTGAGCATAGTCTATGGATTGTCCTTCCGGTTTCCCTACTTTACTTGCGTACAACTTGTCTTTCATTGCCTAGAGTGTCCGTTCCAATGGGCTCTGGATTTGTGCTTGTCAAACTCGGTGTCTCCCGCCCCGGATTATGATCGACTAATGAGCCCCTTAGTGGCTCATGAGTTGGACTGTTCTGGTGTCAGGATTATGGCCTGTGGAGCAGCACATGGAGTCCTAGGGAATTGGGACATCGGTACGGCTGCAGATGACTTCCTGGCAAGAAGTTATCTTGAACACGCCAGTTGTTCTCTGATGGTACTAGAGGCTCCAGTTGTCAAAGAACATGTGTGTTCATTCCCCTTGCTGAACTGGATGGCAGATAATTTTGTAGGACGTTCCAATGATTTCCTCTTGAAAGCCGTTGCTACTTATTGTGCTTATACATTGATGGATTAACTTGGAGGTCATCCAACATTCCTTTGGAATAACTTTTGCCTTTTCGTTCGATATCCATCAATAATATTTTTTTTTCCTTTAAATGTTTTTTTTTCTCTCTTTTTTCTCTTCGAACTTTCACTGCCCTTATATGGATTCACAATTTGTGCCCTTAGTTCCGTTCTATCGAACTTGAACTCTGCTTTCCTTAATTGTACCCCTATTGGTTAGTGGTCCGATCAAGGGGGGGGGGGGGGGAGTAGTGAGGGCTGCAATTTATATACGTACATTGCTAAGTTAGCATAACCGCGTTAGATATTAGAAAGCCATCTTGCCACTTTTGCTGCTTTTGCAAACGACACTGCAGTTACATGTTATTATTTGAGAAATGCTTGCTCGCCTTTTCTTCACATGAGAACTGTCTGTTGTTCACATCCCTAACAGTGAGCTGCGACCTTGGTCTGAACATTGTGTAAAGAAACAGTCTGGGTCGCTAGACGGTGCATGCTTTTGGGTTCAGGTTGATCGGCCCACTATTTAGCCATAACACGCACGCAGCTGCAAATACCTGAGAGTCGAGCACTTTTAATATTGCAGGCTGCTTGCTTGATTCATTCATTCGGAAGAAGAGCTTTCCCAGGAGCAGAGTATACCTGACCCTGTGATGTGATTCCACTAAGCTGATCTTTACGGTATGGGGTTCCCCATTCAAGCCTAGAGACCTTCTATTAGTCTAATAATAATAATATTAGTTTACTAGCGAAAGGAAGGTGGCTGCTATCCACTGTCATTTTATTATGATCTCTCCTTTCATTTTCTATGGTATTGTAACTATGCTGATGGTTTTGATTTTAATCATTTGTCTGCTTATGTTAGCCAAAGTACTGCATCTTAGGACACGATGTCTATAAAATAAACTCTTTAAACTTTACCGTGTCTCTGTTTACTCTTGTTGTGGACTGATATGAGAAGAATAATGAACAGGTATTTCTGATTCCCACCATTCCTGAGAATACACTAAGTCGCTTGTTCTGGGTTGTCTATACATTGGGACCGCCGAGATAAAATCGGATAACGAATGGGACACTGATGCTGGTCGGATAGGGGTTCTGGGTTCTGAGGTGAGTTTTTGGTACACCACAATTCACTGAGGTCCTGGTTTCCTGTGCATAGTTCTGTGCATGAGCAGAATCCCTGCAACACACCAAGTACAGCAGGCACAAATCACCTCGCCCAAACAAACGTGCTGTGGCTCGTGTTATTTTATCACCATTAAGCATCATTTATTTTTCACGATCTTCAGCCCGGGTGAGGCATCTTTCTGGTCACTGCTGATTGAGGGTCTCTTTTTGCTGTCGTTTTTATCCTGCACGCTTCTCCCCTACTATTCCAGCCTGCAAAAACTACCTGAAACCTAGCTTTTGAAGGTTCAAGTGAATTCCTGTCTAGTTCTCAATTATACGGTTGGCCTCAATTCACACCCGTGCTTTACTGAGCCGCTTCACTTCTAAGCTTGGCGCTTTATTGAACCTGTAAATAAATATAATTCTAAACACAGTGTCACAGGGACGCGCCCGAAACAACGCAAAAAGAGCGGATGGACCATGGGGAGGACAACAGCTGGTGGGCCCCGACACATGAACAACATGGTGTGTTTCCTTCCTCACAGGGAAGGACTTTGGAGATGCCCCAGGACACGTGGAGGCCGGACGAATCCATAATAGAGACAGGTCCCTTTAACTGGTACCAATCCTTCAGTGGGAACGCCCTCACGGATGACGCGGTAGACCCACAGCCAATCGCCTACGACAACCTGGACAGAAAAAGGGGAGGAGGCGAAAGGAAGACGGGAAACCCGGAAGGAGAGACGGAGGAGAAAGACGCGACCGGAGAAAGACGGAGAACCCTTGAAGAAGACGAGAGAGGAGCGGAGGACGACATCCCAGCGAACGAAGAGGTGCCTGGAGGCCAACGGTCCCGCGAATCGCCCAGCCACCCCTCTGGAGAGGAGTGGCTACGCCAGGTACGGAGACGTGTGGTGGGTTGGGTCGGGAGGCCGAGCAGGGCTATCCAGGCTAGTCAAGACCCCTAAGGGACCCCGTAGACGGATACAGTCCCGTCCATTAGGTCCTGCCCTCCTCCACGAGCACCCTCACAATCTAAACGGTAGAGGCAAGCCACCGTGGTGAACTCCCCTTCCCCTCACAACCCCTCCTTGGGCCCTTGGTGTGCAGCAAATAAAAGTGCCCTTACACTGTCCTTTTTTTCTAACTTCTTTTTGGGGATCCCTGAACGGAGCGGCGGAGAACATCCCGACAGTCGAACATCCTAAGAAGACCAGCACCTACGCCGAAAAAAGGGGCAGTTCAAGCTCTGTACCTTCTATCACTGACGGACAAATTCCCCCCACCTTTCATGTGAACCAATACTCCAATAAAAAAAACTCGTTACTCCAGAACAAGCTCTAGTGCCCTTCTTTCCTGGGGTGACGCGACCCCTAGGCGGTCGGCCGGTCACACGTGGTGGAGAATGCCGGCACCCGTCCATTAGACAATATGGACGCCCTGATCCAACATATAGTGCAGGCCCAGGACAAACTGGGATGGGCCCTGGAGCGCCACCTGAGCTCGGCACAAGCGGATCGTGAGGTATTTACTAATACCATAACAGCACACTTGGAGGGACTACACAAAGTAGCAACGGAACAAGCCCCAGGTCCTCACCCTATACCTCGGGCTTCCCCCCATGGTCCAGCTGGGGTAGCATTACAGAAATATGTGCACGGCGAGGACCCAGATGCCTACTTCACGAATTTCGAGCGAGCAGCGAGAGCCTGCAATTGGCCTCCTGAGAAGTGGCCCTTCTTTTTAGCGCCTCTGTTGTCTGGAGAAGCTCAGGCCGCATATCAAGTTGCGAACCCAATGGGTAACACACCGTATGGGGACGTTAAAAGGATTATACTGGACCACCTCGGCTTCGACGAGGAGGCGAATCGCTTGAGGTTCAGACGGGACAAGGGTCACCCCGGAGAGAACCCGAAAACCTTGTTTCACCGGTTAAAATTCGCCGCGGATAAGTGGTTGAAACCTGAAGAATGTTCCAAAGAGGAGATCCTTGAAAAAATTTATTTGGAACAGTTCTTAGAGGCGCTTCCTTATTCTACACAGTGGTGGATCTGGCAACACGCCAATCTTAGCTCCAAAGAGGCGATGGACATGGCCACCACCTTTGCCAGAGCCCAGCCGAAACATCAACCAGGAGAACCGGAAAAGACTTTCAGACCACTGCCTGGGAAGTTTGTGTGTCCCTCCAGCCGACGCCCTCTCGATCCTCCCAGACTTCGACCTAAACCCTCCGAACCACCACACTCGAGGGGACCCCAGTGTTTTGACTGTGGGGATTGGGGACACATAGCGAGGGTATGTCCCCACACTAAGACAGCGGAGGAACCCATGGATATTGGGTATGTCCCAAAGGCCATCCTCTATACCGCCGAAATGGGACCAGCCTTCCACGTAAGTGTACGGGTCAATGGGCAGAGGGTTCAGGCTTTATTAGACTCCGGGTGCAAACAGTCTGTAATACTAAGGGACCTCATACGTAACCAAGATAACCTTAGGGGTTCCTTGGTACACATTGGATGTGTACATGAGGACATTAAACCCTACCCATTAGCAGCAGTGACCCTAGACATACCAGGTTGGGATCCTTGCTCTGTCCGGGTGGGGGTCCTGGGTAGTCTGCCTGAGGAACTGATTATAGGCACTGATAATCCCCAGTTCCTGGACTTGTTCAGGAGGGTTACTAGAGAATACCCCGCACAGACAGCAACAGGAGAACAAGTGGTACCTGCTCTAGCCAACCCTGAACCTTGGCTCCTGGATAGGAGCTTCAAATTTGCCCAAACCAATGACACATCTCTTAAGCATGCCTGGGAAGCCGTAATAACCAATGAACCCACTCATTCCACGTCGCCCTACTTTATAGTCCAAAATGGGTTGTTATACAGGAAGAGGGACCATAACAGTGATCCCCAACTATTGGTCCCCTTAGAATTCAGGGAGCAAGTCCTTTTCTACACCCATACCCACTTGACCGCCGGACATCAAGGAGCAGAGAAGGCAACCCTGGCGGTTTTGAGACACTTCTATTGGCCGGGGGTTTATCGGGATCTGAAAACGTATTGTCAACAGTGTGAGACTTGTCAAAGAAACAGCTCCTATACCCCCCGGCCGTTCCATTACAACCCCTACCAGTGATCGGTACACCCTTTTCCCGCATTGGGCTAGACATAATAGGACCTCTCTCACGAACGAGTAGCGGACATAAATACGCCCTGGTAGTGGTAGATTACGCCACTCGATATCCCGAGGCCTTCCCGTTACGTGTTCCTAACACCCAAGCGATAGCCAACTGCATGATAGAGCTCTTCTCGCGCGTTGGTTTTCCCACAGAAGTAATAACCGATCAGGGGTCGCCCTTTGTGTCAAAACTCATGCAAGAAGTGTGTAAAACCCTTAATATTAAACACCTCAGGACCTCGGTTTATCACCCTCAAACAGACGGGCTGGTGGAGAGGTATAATGGGTCCTTAAAACGCACCCTGAAAAAGATGCTAACAGTCGAAGGGAATGAATGGGACCGGCTACTTCCCCTAGCCCTATACGTCCTGCGGAGTCAAGTCCAGAGTAGTCTTGGGTGCTCCTCCTTCCAGATGTTATACGGAAGGCAACCCCGCTCCCTCTTGGAAATGACAAAAGAAGCGTGGGAAAAGCAGGAAAAAGAGGAGTCACACCAACTCCTAGACTATACCAACAACCTACGGTCGAAGCTAGGGAAGTTGCGGGATTTAGCCTATTCGCAGTTAGAGAAAGCACAACAAAAGCAAAAGAGGTACTATGACAAAGGGAAGAAGTGGAGACGATTAGACCCCGGGGACTGGGCCCTCTAGGCTTCCTTTGGGACTTTGTAAAGCATCTTCCGAGTGGTTAGGACCATACAAAATAATTGAAACCATTGGAAAAAGCACATATAGAGTACAACTAAAATCAGGGAAGACCCAAACCTACCACATCAACAACCTAAAGAAATGGCTAGGCAAACCTCCCTCCTCCGTTCACTTAACCAAAACCCTCCCGATAGAGGCCACAACCTATAAGCACCTGGTCATAAATCCGAAACTGGATGAGAGGCAGAAGGCAGGTCTGGAACAAGTGTTTACGGAATACACATCCACATTCTCAGACACCCCAGGGAAAACCCATATGGTTGAACATGTCATAGAGACCGAGCCAGGAAAAACAGTAAAACTACGACCCTATCGAATACCAGCAGTCAGAAGGGAGGCCATCCGGAAGGAGGTTCAGGACATGCTAAAAATGGGGGTCATTAGGGCCTCGACGAGTGACTGGAGCTCCCCCATTGTCCTCGTGCCCAAACCGGATGGCTCCTCAAGATTTTGTATGGACTGTAGGGCCCTGAACTCCATCTCGAAATTTGATGCATACCCCATCCCCAGAGTGGATGAATTAATCGAGAGGTTAGGGGAGTCCGAGTACATAACTACATTGGACCTAACCAAGGGTTACTGGCAGGTGCCCCTTAGAGAAGAGGATCGCAAAAAGACAGCCTTTGTCACTCCCGATGGCTTGTATGAGTTCACCGTGTTGCCCTTCGGCCTACATGGAGCTCCAGCCACTTTCCAAAGATTAATGAACAGGGTACTCCATAGGCATCGAGAGTGCTCGGCCGCCTACCTGGACGATATTGTGATTTACAGTCGTTCCTGGGACCAACATATGGAAGACCTTAGAAAGATCTTAGGCAGCCTAGCAGAAGCAGGACTCCATGTGAATTCCAAGAAGTCACGAATAGGGTTTGACCGGGTAAAATACTTGGGATACATGTTAGGACACGGAGTAATAGAACCGCAAGAAGAAAAAGTAAGGGCGATACAAAACACCCCGTTCCCTACCACCAAAAAAGAGATCAGAGCATTCCTAGGACTGCTAGGGTACTATCGCAGGTTCATCCCTAGATTTTCGGAAATCGCATCTCCCCTAACTGACTTACTAAAGAAGGGTAACCCTGCTTCCAAATTGGCAACCCCATCAATAGATGCACTACACGCCTTTACCTCCCTTAAAGAAGTCATCACCTCTGCCCCCGTCCTCATATCCCCTAACTTCGCCCTACCATTCATACTACAAACGGACGCCTCCGATCGAGGTGTAGGAGCGGTCCTCTCCCAACTGTCCTCATCAGGAGTTGAGCACCCAGTTTTATTTATCAGCAGGAAACTGTTTCCTCTGGAAACTCAGTATTCCACAATCGAAAAAGAATGTCTGGCGATCAAATGGGCAGTGGACAAGTTAAAATACTACCTCGATGGAGCTAAGTTCACCCTCTACACTGACCATGCTCCCCTGAAGTGGATGAGCCAGAACATGGGACAAAACCCTAGAATCATGAGATGGTTCTTAACATTGCAACCCTATACCTTTGAGGTCAGACATCGTCGGGGTTGTGCTAATGGTAACGCTGACTTTCTCTCACGAGTCTTACCCCTCCCTGACCGGGAGCAGCTTAGGGGAGAGGTTTGTCACGGGGACGCGCCCGAAACAACGCAAAAAGAGCGGATGGACCATGGGGAGGACAACAGCTGGTGGGCCCCGACACATGAACAACATGGTGTGTTTCCTTCCTCACAGGGAAGGACTTTGGAGATGCCCCAGGACACGTGGAGGTCGGACGAATCCATAATAGAGACAGGTCCCTTTAACTGGTACCAATCCTTCAGCGGGAACGCCCTCACGGATGACGCGGTAGACCCACAGCCAATCGCCTACGACAACCTGGACAGAAAAAGGGGAGGAGGCGAAAGGAAGACGGGAAACCCGGAAGGAGAGACGGAGGAGAAAGACGCGACCGGAGAAAGACGGAGAACCCTTGAAGAAGACGAGAGAGGAGCGGAGGACGACATCCCAGCGAACGAAGAGGTGCTTGGAGGCCAACGGTCCCGCGAATCGCCCAGCCACCCCTCTGGAGAGGAGTGGCTACGCCAGGTACGGAGACGTGTGGCGGGTTGGGTCGGGAGGCCGAGCAGGGCTATCCAGGCTAGTCAAGACCCCTAAGGGACCCCGTAGACGGATACAGTCCCGTCCATTAGGTCCTGCCCTCCTCCACGAGCACCCTCACAATCTTAACGGTAGAGGCAAGCTACCGTGGTGAACTCCCCTTCCCCTCACAACCCCTCCTTGGGCCCTTGGTGTGCAGCAAATAAAAGTGCCCTTACACTGTCCTTTTTTTCTAACTTCTTTTTGGGGATCCCTGAACGGAGCGGCGGAGAACATCCCGACAGTCGAACATCCTAAGAAGACCAGCACCTACGCCGAAAAAAGGGGCAGTTCCAGCTCTGTACCTTCTATCACTGACGGACGAATTCCCCCCACCTTTCATGTGAACCAATACTCCAATAAAAAAACTCGTTACTCCAGAACAAGCTCTAGTGCCCTTCTTTCCTGGGGTGACGCGACCCCTAGGCGGTCGGCCGGTCACACACAGTTAATATGCGTCCATCATGTGAGAAAAACGGAGGCTTGTGTAGCACAACACTGCAAACTGCATCACCTCTGGGCATCTTTCAAGCTATAGTGCACACACCTCCGCGAGCTATTCTGCAGTGGCAGTCTATTCTCGTCATCCTGGGTAGGTGGAGTTTTTGACAAACTCCATGCTCCGAGTGGAGCACGAAATAGTCAAAACTCCGAGAACTCCATGGGCGAAGTGGAGTTTACCGCCCACCCTTAATCAGCATACAATTCTGCCTCTGCAAACCTCCCTAATGTTTTGTTTCCTAAGAATATCAGCTGTAAACTTGAGTGTCTGGGATGTGTGATTGACAGAAGGTAGCTTTAAGAGCTTATTTTAGTGATGTCTTACATGTACAGACTCAGACCAAATAGGAGCAATCATGTTCGTCAGTGGTGGGCAATCTCTGTTTTTGGTGCAAGATGCTGAATGATGCAACTATTGATAATCAGCTCCTGATGATCTGGGACGGCCATACCAAGAGGCACACAAGCACAACAAAATTCACACATATCCTAGTTTATAATAGGTCATCTCTGATTTCCCTGAGGGGTCAGTTTTCTCATCTAGCAAGGCATAAAGGACTCAATCTCCAGGATCCAAAATATGATCTTCGTGGTCGGCTGTCTCTCAGCCGCTTTGATGGGGACATGCCATGACATGAGGGCAAATACAATGGATTTCCCCCAATTAATAGTATTACCAGAAAAGAAGCCAAAAACCTTAAGAAGTGCTAGGATCCTTGGAAGGTACTCATCCGGGTTCACAAGGTACAGCAGGACGTCATCTGCCTAAAGGGAGATGACATCTTCATCGTTGTCATCCCAACACAGTCCCCGTAGCAGTGCTTCTCCCCTGATCAAGTTTGCCAGCAGGTCCATGGCCACCACAAATAACAGGGGCGATAGGGGACAGCCCTAAGGAGTACCCCTCCATAGCTCGAAGTCTGCTTATAGTGTCCCATTAACTCTAATTCTCACCGTTGCCTTACTGTAGAGAAGGTGCACCCTTGACAGGAACGAGGGCTCAAAACCCATCTGCCTCAGGAGGTTCCACAGGTAGAGCACTCCAAGGAGACAAAGGTTTTCTCTGCGTAAAGCACCAAAGGCACTCTGTTTCTGAACTCTATGTATGCAGGTCAGGCTGCCATACAGACATCGAAGGTTATGCCTTGTGGACCAGCAGGGTGTGAATCCAGACTGATCCAGAGCTACAATTCTTCACCAGCATTTTGGTTTCTATGCTTAGGTGGAATATGGGCCGATACAAGATGCAGTCCTCCGGCGCCTTACCCCGTTTAGGATGGGCACTATGTATGTCTGCCAAAGGTGTGGGGTAATTCATTCTGCAACCTGGAGGCATAAAACAATTTCCTCAGTGGTGGAACCACCTCTTTTTCAATGCATTTGAAAAAATCCACCGGAAATCCGTTTGGTCCAGGTGATTTCCCGCTTTTCAATTGGGACAGAACCTCCAGGATCTCCCTTTATGTGATGTCCTGGTCTAGAGACTGCCCATCAAACCTCCTCAATTGTGGCACTGAAATCTCATTTACCAAGCCATACATGGGTCCTTGGCCTCCACTGAGAGGCGCATGACATATGGATCAAGAACATAACGTGCGAATGTTTGAACTATGCCCTCATCCGTATCAACCAGGGTACCCCGGGGAGCACAGACCATAGGAACCCATCTCCGGCCTTCCTCCCTTTTGCCTAACCAGGCCAGTATTTTCCCTGCCTTTTCTCCCACACCACAACATGCATGCTGTACCCTTTCTCTGACTATCGAGAAACACAGCAACACAGTATCCTGTCTCTGCTTCATGTTTCAATTCACAACACTTGGCAGGTGGTGCCAACCCACCTAATCCCTTGGCTGCTGAGCCACTCTTAAGCCACTCTTAAGCTCTTGGAGGAGAAAACCCACCAAATTCTAGTGATCTAATTTTTACATTGTTCGGGTTCACAGTGATGAAACATCCCTTAATATCAACAGCGTAATTTGGTGTCTCAGAAATGATGGTGATGACGGCAGCCCACGACAACCACTATAGTTTGTGAATTCACTTCAGAAGGTCCACAGCTGATCGGAGGCTGATGCTGAGGATGTAACTCTTTCACCTGAGCTGGACTAAGCATATGGAGGGGATGGGTGCAGAACATTTCTACTTTCAAATGACACAGTACCAGTGCCCTTTGTCTTCTGTCAAAAGATTTCAGCTCCTTGTGAAAGTTGGTGAGTCCAGTACCATGCTTCCCTCTCTGCCACACTGTCACTTTTGTGGCTCGAATGTAGACACTCAACAATCTACAGATAGCTTCCATAGGAAGGAGGCCAGGATTGTGCAGTCTATTGCGCCAGGCAGTGGGAAGAGGGAGAAAAGTCACTGCACGAGGTCAACATCACTTCTTTATTGTCTCTACTACAAAAAATCCCATGGAATACATATTAAGCTAGTGGGATTAGCAAAATGTTTCTGATCAGTGTGAAAGACAAGATCACGAGCACGGTGGCACAGGAGCTCTGTGTTAGGAACTAAAACCCTGCACAGAGGAACAAAAGAATAAGGCCAGCCAGCCAGCTCTTCGCTCTTATATTAAAAGATGAATCTCTGATGGTTGAGGGACTTTGGTCCGGTACCTGGGGTGACAGCCTCTGTAAGACTACAACGACTCGTTCAGATTCCAGATCTAGCTTCTCAAATAACTCCTGCTCTGTTGGCGCCTCGTCTTGAAACATACAACCATGGCGGCCGGGAAGCATCCACCCATGGCCTAGAAGGCCAGATTGTCTCTCGCCCCCCACAAGGCCAGGGCTACAAGTATACCCTTATACTCAGTACAGCATGCACTTGAGATACACTACAAAAAAAATTATGCTCCAATAAAAAAGCACTTGCATATGCAGTTGGTTTGGCCATGCTCAGCCCTCTCTCCACAATTCAGGCACCAATGAAGATGTTTCCATGCTAGGTTTGGGAGAAGTTTGGATAAACAAGTACACGAGCATAAGTGTTGCATATGTTCCCTTGCATCGGTCTACCTCTTTTCTGAACATTTGCACCATCATACCATGGCTGCCACAATACATCAGGTATTACCACCATAGAGCCAGCATTATACCACAGCGTGTGCATTCATGTCAAACATGTTTATAAAATGGGAATAATTATCACCACAATGCACAGATCGTTCTACCATGCTTGCCCATGACATGCCAAGAATGACCATCATTGTGACAGGGTCAACCTTATTTGACGGACTGTGCTGCTGTGCAATTGATACTTACAATATGCCAAGAATTATCTCCATACTTCCATGAGAGCTTTTAGGGAATTGGTGGGCAGCACTGTGCCATGGATGCGCATCTAGCAATGAACATGGCTTTCAATTAAATAGGAATGTCAGATGATTCCGTGTCACTGTGATACCTGTTTTGGAATCCTAGGAATCTGTGCATTAGCAGAGTTCAGTTTAATTGAACTAATTGGACTTACACACCTGAAAACAATGAATTATGTAAATGGAAGGACAGGGCTGCCAAGAATGTGTCCTAGAAACACAGAATCATTTGACAGCCATTCACATTAACATGCGCTGGAGCAGAAATTACCTCTTTAGTCAATGATAAGTACAGGCATAAGTCAACATACACGCCGTTTTTCACTCATCCCTGCACTCATACATTTATTTTTCCCCCTCTTACTCACTCTTTCACTCACCCAATCAACTATCTGATATAAAAGAGGCACACAAACTCAACAAGAGTTTGGGAGCTAAATTAAAAGAATAAAAGTAGAAAAAATAAACTGAAATGTGTTGGTTATCTTGTACTTAACATGTTATGGTACACCAAGCACAATGACATTCTATAGCAGCTGAATAAATATTGCACTGGACTGACATATTTGAATACTAAAGTGGATGGTGTATCCCTGTTGTACCGATCTATGGTGGCCAAAATGATGCTTCCAACCATGATGGAAAACTTTCACTGATAACACAGTGATACTCCATGAACAAAACCCTTCCAAGATAGCAGCGTAGTTTTGAAATAGTTGCTGAAAAGGAGATGAAATTAGCAACAAGCGAGTGGCCTGGGAGGACTCTCTCTTTTAAAATAAAAAGGGGACATGGAGGAACAAAATTAAAAGTGACCTATAAAAGGGAAATGTTAAAACCTAAAGGAGAATTAAAGGACTGGCTGCAAGTGCACTCCTATTCAGTCCAGCTGATTTGCATATGTGATGAGGCACACTGCTGTTACTGACAGGGCAATGGCAAAAAATGGGCTATTCTTTGCCTCATCGGTGTGCTGTCCTGAGGAGAAGCAAAGCTATTGGGTTTAACATATGCTTTTCAGAATAGGCGCACCAGGCATACTATATTTGTCTGAACTGGTCATAATAAAGAGATCAGTCCTATCTGACATTACTTTCCCAAAAGAACCAATCAAGCCATTAACAATAACCATAGACTTGCCATCATCATCGACTCGTCATGAGCTTTCTTACAAGGCGACCACAGTCATCAAAAGTACAAATAAAGTTACCACTGGCAAAACAATTTATAATGGCTCTTAAGAAAATGACACAAGGATTTTCACATTACACAGGTTAAATGCTAAGGATTTTTCTAGGGGTGTAACCAACACCAAAACCTGTGCTATGGAGTTTATCTGGAGTTAATCTGTGAGAGTGCATGCAACAAAATACAAGTCTAAAACCTGCAACACAGTGTAGTACCAAATCTCCCTTAATCACTTATTGGCTTAATAAATGAATTTCACAATAAGTAAGTCAGGCCTACTGCCTCTGCTCTAACTTTCATAATAAACATTTTAGATATATGGCCTCTGCCATATCTCTTCTAAAATAAAACATTCATGCCTAAAGTGTTCATTGTTGGCTCATCAGCTTAGCCAAGTCAAGCCTGCTGAATTCTGCATAGGCTTTTTCAGAAGGCAATTATAAATATACAAATTGCAGTTCGCAAAATAATATTCAACCCCTTCGTATAAGGTTTACAATGATTGTCAAAGTTTAAATCTTTTATCCACAGGCTACGTCAGGGGGATAGCAATGTGAAAACCCTCATCTTCTGCAATAGTCAGTGAGGATTGTAGAAGATTTTTGTGGGGTTATGTTTATATACATCATTAATAACGTGTAGAATGCATTTTCATACTCGATTTCACATTTTTACTGTAACAAAGTACTGATGCCTTTGAAACAAATTTTCTATGATGTGTAGAAGTATGTTTTTGGAATATATGTTAACTAGGCCACAGTTTAGATGCAAGCACCATCGAGCCCAAGCCTTCTCAAAATACTTCTTTTGATCAATCTCACAGGACTAGGACATACACGCCAAAAGGCTGCTCGAAAGAAGGCTAGACATTTAAAAGGGGAATGAATGGAAAAGAAGAATTTTGAGAAGGAGGATAAATCAAATTGCCCTGATGAAGTCCGTATAAGGAATGAAATGCGTTGGCTGTGTCTGTTAAAGTGTGATGGAATCGGATAATTAATAAAAATAACTTTATGGAAAAAGACACCAATGTCTGGAAATTAACTGGAAAACAAAATGTGGAAAGTTATTGAAAACAAGAGTGATAACAGATACATGCAATTCGAATTGGAAAGTTCAACGTGAACAAGGAAATTAGGTTGCTCTCCTAATAGTGTGAAAACATTGACCAAGTTTTCTCAAAGTAGGAATCTTCTCCTAGGGTTTGTCAAATGGATTAACCAACACAAAAGCTCTTACCTGTTGTTGTAATCTATGAGAGTCCCTGTAAGAAAATACCTGTCTTACACGTTAACACAGTTTAATGGCAATCCACCCTCAAGACATATTGGCTTTAACATATGTTTCACAATAAATAACTCATGCCTTCTGCCTTTCATGTAGCTTTTCAGAATAAAGAGATCAGGTTTACAATCTTGGTCAAAAGCTTGTCACCATATTTGAGTGAGTCCTGCTGGGTTAAGTATTAGCTTTCCTACAAGACAAAGCACAATATGGCATTCTTTTTCAGTGGACGCACACACCTTCTGCCCAAATCTGGCTACAGAAACTCAACTCAAAATGTTGCTGATGCCAAAGCCACTCCCTCAATAACGCTTCTTAAAGCTGCATTTTTTTGTTTTTACGGTTGATCACATATGGTCTGCCAACAGCAGAAATGCTAAGCCAGACCTAAAATGTACGCTCGTGGGTTACACACACTGCAACAGGACAAAACGTAATGTCAGGCCTTGGCATGGAATTTTAAGTAAAGCCCGCACATTAGGATTACCTTAACGTTCAGAAACGGATCATGTTTTTGCTATTAGAGTTAGGGAGCCATTTTAATGTCTGTTTTTAAATATCACCGGGTATGAGACCCGGAGAGACCCAGCCCATTTAAAGCCCTGACTATAGGTAAAACCATGCTCTAGAGCAAATAAAACTCTGAGTGGATTGCAGATAAATCCTTGCACTGGAACTGGTCTGTGAGCAAAGTAATGCACTAGCGATAGGACAACGAGTAAAGCCATTCATTAAAACAAGACTACGAGTAAAGCCACCCACTCGAATAGGACGATAACACAGGGATGAGCTGGGGTTGTTGTAATACAGGACTGCAATTTAAAAGACACATCATTCACTGTGACAGGACATCAAATAAAGTCATTCATGCGGACAAAATTACTTATGAAACCATGCACTGGGGTAGAACTACATGCAATGGTGTATTACAGCTCTGACTCTGGTTTCACGAACATTGTAAGCCATAACTCCCACAATGCACTGGGTGAGACCATGGCAACGCAACCAGGGATGCGTGAGGATCTACAGCATCCCCCAGAATAACCTTGCAGATCTTCAGAAGAAGAATGATCAATAAAATCACCAGGGCCAGCTTTAGGGGCAGTGCGACTGGTGCGGCTGCACTGGGCATTGACCAGTGGAGGGTGGCGCTGTGACCTCAGGGGGGTGCTGTGTTTAGCAATATCTTATGATAGGGGAGATGAGGGGCACTTTAGCAGGTGGTAGGAAGAGAATCCGAGGAGGTGGTCATGGGACGCAGGGGCGCCAAAAGTGATTTTCGCACAGGGTGCCACAAGCGCTAAAGCCGGCCCTGAAAAACACCTTTCATTTTGTTTTAATATCGCAGCATGTAGCATGTGCTGTACATTCAAAGGCAGAAGTCTAATGTTATGCAATATCTATTGACAAACTGCTGGTTTGTTTTAGCATTGAGACTGCCATTAACTTTTCTCTTCTCTTACTTCAAAGTAACTTAATTTTGCAATCAACTGACAATCATCCTAGGCCTAGGGTATCGTGAGTGTGAAAAGATTAGGTTGTAGTATGTTAAATGTTTTCTAACGTAAACAAAATTGAGAAACTTGTAAATGAACTTTGCAAATATTTAAAATTCTGTCAGCAGCTAGTAAAGAGCAAATGACTGCTGAAGATTCATTAAGTACAATATTGGAAAAATGTACAGTTGCAAGTGAGAGGTATATTTTCCTACTTCTAAAGTGTGACGAAAAAGGGGCGTGACCAAGATGGCGACCAAGTAGGACGTGCCTGCTCATCGCTCCGTCTGACCGACTGGGCCCACCACCCTACAATTACAGAGCAGGACCAGGGTACTCGCTTTTGCACCCCCAAAGAAAACCCTGGGGCCTGGCGAGGACGAAAGGTGCCCAAGAATTGTGAGCAGCAAAGTGGCTCTTGGGGCCGAGCAGCGAGTACGGACCTACCAACGAGGGGCCGCTATGAATCGGATCGAAGGAGAACCATAGCCTCGGACACTCCTGTAGTGTCCTTCACACACAGGACATGGACACATGGCCAGATTCACGTTACGCTTTATTTAATACAGCCTTTCTCATCCCTCGCCTACTCTACTCTGCCAGTTCCCGGGCATCCCCTTGTCTCCTCCCTGGTCCCGCCCCGTTCCACGCCTCCTTGGCTGAGGAGGTCCTAGCGTCTGTTTTCTCAGCTCCATATTACATCTCCCCCTTTCTTAACAAAATAAATTAAATCACACTTCTTTTTTTCTTTTTTAACTACCCCAAAATAATGTCACATAGTTACAGTTTTCTTCAATCAGGCGAATCGGTTTCTTGATGTTCCGGCGAGGACGAACATTGACTTCGGGACAATCTCTTTCTCCTCCGCTATGAGCCACTCTCGGTGACTGAGCGCTGATCTCGGCTGCACTTAGTCCCGTTTCTCCACTGGTTGGACCGTTGAGAAATTCTTTGACTTTGGGACTGCACTTCTGAAAGTGCGCCACATTCCTGGTTATTCTCTTGTCATCCGATTCCGCCGTGATCATAGTTCCCTTTTGTTTGATGACAACTAGTGGGGTTTCATTGAAACAACAGTCAGTCTTCTTCTGCTGCTCTTGTTTCACTAATACCCAGTCGCCTTCCTGAATCCCAGGCGGGGCAGATCTTCTGCGACGATCCGCATACGTCTTCATTCTCTTTCCTGAGTCGATCCGTGTGAGATATCTCATCAGATTCAGATTCATGATCCACTGCTTTATCAGTCCAGTCAACCATGGGTATTCGAGTGCGCACAGACCGGCCCAACATTAGGGTCGCGGGACACTTGCCAGTTGTGGAGTGAGGTGTGTTCCTGTAAGCCCGCAGAATTTCATTTAGAACTTTCTGAATGTCTTGTTGTGCCACTTCTGCCTGTTGAATGGCTTTCTTTAAGCTGGACATAAATCTCTCGATCATTCCGTTAGCCTGCGGCCACAGAGGTGTAATCTTGCGATGCTTGAAGTTGAGGTGCTTGGCAAATTCTGCAAAGTCCTGACTGTTGAACGGGGGCCCATTATCTGTTTTCACTATTTTGGGAATACCCCATGCAGCAAACACTTCATCCAAAACCGGTATTGTGCTTGACGCTCTGGTTGATGAGATGAGTTGTGCAATCGGGAACCGTGAGTATTCGTCCATGATAGCCAGGATGTACTGTCCCGACTTAAATGGCCCAAAGAAGTCTACAGCAATTTGCTGCCACACACCCTCCGCCAATCTGGACATTTGTAGTGGTGCGGGAGGATCAGGTCGACTGACCAGTTGGCATTGAGGACAGTCTTTCAGTGTATTCTCTACCATTTGGTCGAGGACCGGAAACCATACTCTCTCCCTCAGGGATCTCTTGGTGGCCACAATGCCTCTGTGGCCTTCATGAGCCAGATTGATGATGCCTTGACGTAGATGTTTTGGGATAACTATGTGATTGTCTCTTAGAAGTAGTCCATTTGTGGCTAGTGGCAGTTCCTCCTTCACGTGCTTGAAGGCTGCAAGTTCATGTCTGTCAACAGCACTGTTAGAGGCATCAGCGTCTAGGTGTCTCCACTCATTGCTCTGTGTACGTCGCTTTACTTCTTGCAGGGTGGCATCTTCAAGAGTGGCATCTATGATGGCTTCTAACGGGACAGCGGGTGGTCGGGCCTGGTCAACCACAAAACATATATATTCTTCAGCTACAGATGATCTGCCCTTCGTTGTTTCCTTGGGGTGCCTTGACATATAATCAGCAGGATTTTCAGCTTTTCCAGGCTTGTGCACAATCGTGTATGTGTATTCTTGAAGGCGAAGGACCCAGCGTTCTATTTTCGGTGGCATTTTAGCCCGAGGATTGCCAAAGATGGTGATGAGGGCCTGATGATCAGTAATCAGTGTAAAGTGTTTTCCGTATATGAAGATGTGAAAGTGCTCACAGGCCCAGACAACGGCCAGACTTTCCTTTTCGGGCTGTGAGTATGCTTTCTCTGCATCAGTCAGACTCCTGCTTGCGTAGGCAATTATGTGCCTTTGATCCCCTTCCGAGTCATATTGGGCAAGAATGGCTCCCAACCCCACAGGGCTGGCATCCATGGTAATTTCCGTCTTTCTTTTTTGGTCAAAGTACGCCATGTTGTCGGCTGATTCCACAGCTGCCTTGATTTCATTGAAGGCCCGTTCGCACCTAAAATGACCACTGGAATGGGTGACCTTGTTTTGTGAGCTGTCTCAGGGGATAACTGATAGTTGCATAATTTTGGATATACCGAGCACAGTAGCTAGCCATCCCTAAGAAGGAGCGAACCCTCCTACATCTCGGGGGTTGAGGGTGTCATTCAGCGCCGCCACTTTGTCTGGATCAGGTCTCATTCCCGCTTGAGAGAAGATGTGGCGAAAGAACTTCAGCGTGGACTTGTGGAACTCACACTTGGCTTTATTTAAGGTGAGATTAGCTTCCATTAATGCATGGCAGACTCGTTCCAGAGCAGTGTCATGTTCTTGTGTGGTGGACCCATATACCAGGATATCATCACTATAGTTTGAGAACGTTGGGAATGTGATGAATCGTCTTCCTAATGGCTTCTTGGAAAATTTCAGCCGCGGAAGACACTCCGCAGCTAAGTCTTTTGTATCGGAAGAGGCCAACGTGGGTGGAAAACGTCGTGATGTAGCGCGACCTCTCATGTAATTCCAGTTGATGATAACCTTTGTTGAGATCCAGTTTGGAAAATATCTTGGCTCCGTTGAGTGACGCGATCATATCACTGATGTGTGGCCCTGGGTGCCTCTCTCTCTCGATGGCTGTGTTAGGCGCCCTCATGTCAACACACAGCCTGACTTTGTCAGGTTCTCCTCTCTTTGGTACTACGACTACCGGAGAAACCCAGGGTGTGGGTCCATCCGTCCTTTCAATGATGTCCGCCGCAAGCAGATCTTGTAGCTCCTGTTCGACTGCATGTTGGAGATGAAAGGGGACCCGTCAATGGTGTTGTGCTATCGGTGCTATTTGTTCGTTGATGTGTAGTCGAATTTGGCAATGAGCCATCTTCCCCAGGCCAACAAATAACTTTGGAAATTTCCGCGTTACGTCAAGTTCATCATCAGCTCGGTACAGAATGTCTACAAGTCGTAGCCGTTCGGCAGTCGGAAGACTCAGGAGGCAGTCGGCCTCTGGCCCTTCAATGACATGGATGTACGCAGGAATGGTACGATCTTTATACGTGAGCTGCGTTGAGAACTTCCCTAGACATGGGAGTGGCTTTCTTGACATCCACGTGTATACTTTCACATGAGCCGGGTTTAATCGCGGAAGTGGATTAATACGCTGGTATTCCGCCACTGGCATGTAATTTAAGGAAGCTCCGCTGTCCATGACAAATTTAGTCCGATGCTTTCCAACTTGGATGTTGAGCCGGGGATATTTTTTTAGTCGGTCAGGATCAGCAACCATGCACACATACTCATCACTGTCCTGTGAAATGGGAGACAGTGACCTTGATTCTTGAGACGACGTGTGTCGAGATCGATAGCTTCAGTGAGATTGACAGCTAGAGCGGGAGGACCCTGTTTACGAATCTCTGCAATCACGTACTGCTTTGGCCTGATGACGCATGCTCGTGGATCGAGATGACCTTTCCTGATCTTTCTGTTTGCTCTTCCTGTAATTTCCGCAGACGTTTTCAAAATGGTTCTCTCCTCCACACTTCCGGCATGACTGACCCATGGCAGGGCATCCATCCGTGTGGGGAAAATCATAGCCACAGCGATAGCATTTGAGATGCCGTTCCCTCCGTCTGTTGGTTCGACTTGAACTACGACGTCGCCGATGTACTGACTGTTGTTGCCTCTTGGCCATGGAAGACCTTTGTTTCGCTGGAGAGTATCTGCGTATGTTGTGAGATTGAAGTCTGAAGGCTTGCTCGCGCTTCTCACTTCTCCCAGCTTCCATTTTCTTTGCATGCTCTTCAGCTTGATCATGCACCCGCGTCATCTCTTCAATTTCGTCCAGCGAATAGCTCTTCTTCAACAGTTTCCGTCTTAAAGATTCAGACTGACACCCTTCAATGACCCTCAGACGAAGGGCATTCTCAGTCAAGAAGGAGTCAAACTCGCAATAGCATGCCAGACGTCTGAGGCGAGTGATGAAGGCGCACATGGGCTCGTCTTTTTCTTGGGCCGCTAAATTGAACGTGTATCTCTCATAGTCAATGTTATTTTTGTGCAAGAATTTTCTGTTGAGGGCTACACACACATCCGTGTAAGACGCCGCGTCGGCTGTGGGTAGTTCCTTTTATGATTTGCCCGACGTCTTTGCCTATTAGATTGCGTAGTGCTATTAGCTGTTGACCGGCGTCTGTCACCTGCGACCCTTTCATAAAATCTTCAAAATCCTCAAGCCACTCCTTCCACCGAAGACCCATACCTCCTCCTGTTTCAAGGACCAGCGGTTCGGGTGGGCGCAGAAAAGACACTCCGAGTATCCCTATCTGTCCAGCATTGGCTGACGTTGACCCTGCTCGGCCAGTCGGTGAAGTAGACATGGTGAGGACCCAGGCCTTTAGTTGAGATTATTAAGTTCTTGACGAGATTTTGCTCGAGGTCCGTTGACTGTGTCAGTGCGCGAGTGCCACTCAGGTATGCAGTTGCGCTGGCCACTCTTTACTGACTCTGAGGCTTTCTCATTTGACTTTACCAATCCTTGATGACTCTCAGGCCATTCAGTTGCATGTACCAGTGCTTGATGACCTGGTACGCTTCTTCGGTTGATTTTGCCAATGCTTGATGAATTTGCCACCATTCAGTTGCATTTACCAATGCTTGATGACTTTGAGGCTTTTATAGTTGTATTTATCAATGCTTGATGACATTCGAGGTTTGTGGTTGCATGAACCAATGCTTGTTGCCAAATTCCAACCTTCGTCTGTCTTCAAAATGGCCGCCGGGGGTTTCTCGCAGGGGATTGGTGCAGGCGCCTGACCTAAAAATCGCCGCCCTGCTCTCACACGCCCCTCTCGATTCAGCCTGCACACACTGGCCACAGCGTCTCAGACGATCCGGTCATCTCCAGTCGTGCAAATGCGAAGGAAGGCACTCACCACCGGTGTCCAGACTGGGGTGGGCTCCCAGATCGTCGTCGCGTATACAGAAAGTGGGACCTCCACGCTGTAACGTCATCGGGGGGTTTCTCAGATGACCCTCACACTTTCCGCCACTTTGTCATCGGGGCTCACCTTTGCCGCTTCCGCAGTCAGTGTCCATAAGCGACCGGGGTGGGCACCCGCGTCGCAGCCCGCTTGATCAAACGCGGTCGGGGTAGGCTCCCGACTCGCGCCACGTGAACCCTCCGGAACAGAGTGCTCCTCACGCTCGCACAGTTCCTCCCGGCAGCTGCAGACAAAGGGCACACGCCACATGGGCCGTGACCACCTTCGTCGCCAGTTGTAGTGTCCTTCATACACAGGACACGGACCCAAGGCCAGATTAACGTTACGCTTTATTTAATACAGCCTTTCTCATCCCTCGCCTACTCTACTCTGCCCGTTCCCGGGCTTCCCCTTGTCTCCTCCCTGGTCCCGCCCCGTTCCACGCCTCCTTGGCTGAGGAGGTCCTAGCGTCTGTTTTCTCAGCTCCATATTACAACTCCTTGACAGCGCCGTGCCAGCTGGTGTGGAGGGCTCTGAACTGCGGCGTGGTCCCTGCAGGGCGACCTGGTGGTGGGCTGTGCTCTCCAGAGAGCCGCAGAGGCCCGACTTGCATTACGGGGAAGAGAATGTGCTGGCCGGGCCGAGTGGACCGCACCAATTCTACTGTGGTCGGCGGCTGACTCCAGACGACCCCCGCTGGCCCACCGGACCTGACCCAACGGAATCGTGAGACGCCCCCCCATCCTCAGATCTCAGATTCGGAGAGGAGGCCTGCGCTGTGTGGGAGATTGCAGCAGATTTAGCAGAGAGAGTGTTTAGAGGTGGAGAGAGCCAGAGACCCGAGATCGCTTTTACCTCTCGGAAGCAGAGCTGCTGTCCTACTCCACTCATCGCTGGGAGAGGGGTGAGTTCTGTTCTCCTGCCAACGCAAGAGCGCTGCACCCCCCTCCAGAGGCCTGGGTCCCTCCCCAAGCACTGATCACCTTACTGGGCCTGTGAAGACTTGGGAAAGGAGAGAGGGGCGGAGGCCCCAGCCCCAACGCCTCAGAGGACCGGATTGCCCTGCTGGGGTCCCTAGCTGTATCGTGACTGGACAGCCGCGAAAATAGAACTCCCGCTAGCTGAGACATCAATCAGACAACACCCTACTACCTAGCTAGGAAAGCAGTGTCCTAACTGCAGACTCATTAGGAAGACAGTATAACACCCTTTCACTCACTCACCTGGTCAAGGGCCCCTGGCCTCTAAAGTATCTACCCTTCGGCAGTGGAATCACTGGTCTGCTCTATGCATTGTTGAGAGTGGGGTGAGTTCTGTGCCCCCTCCACCTTAAAAGCACCGCGCCCCCTTCCAGAGGCCTTGGACCATTAACTAGGCCCCGAATACCATACTAGGCCTGTTGAGATCTGGGAAGGAGGTGAGGAGGGAAGGCCCTAGCTCCAACACTTCGGAGGACTGGACAGCTAATACTGAGGTCCCCAGTTAAACTATGGCTGGTCAGCTGCAAAATTGAGCCTCTCGCTAGATGGAACATTATTTAAGCAAAGACCTCCTACCTTGCTGGCGGCTTGGTTTCCTGACCCAAGCCTCAGCAGGAGGATAATATATCTCCCTCTCACTTACTCACCTGATATGGGGCCCTTTGAAACAGTATCCTCCTCTCTCTTCCTGGCCTGTGTTGGGGCCATGACTGACCTCATGGAGTCCAGCAAACTCAAGCTCGTCCCCCAGCCCATACACAAGGAGGCCTTGGGGCAGGGGGAGGTGAGTAGGGCCTTCAACTGCAGTGTTTGACTCACTACCTCTAAAATGGCAGCCAACAAATGGAAAAAAGATCGCTCAGTCAAAGATCTTGTTCTCAAAACTCCAGGCTCTGGCATGCAGGCCCCAGAAAGCAAGAGCCACCAGACCAGGCAGATGCCGAAGCTCTGCTCACTTGTTCTTTCATTAAATGCTCTTTGCCTCCCTGAGGGGAGATCTGAAGACCATGAAGACGGAGCTGGCACAAGAGATACGAGAGATGTGAAGAGATGTCGAAGAGTTGGGGGAAAGAGTTGTCACACTGGAGATGTAGGGCTCCAGCCGAGACGAAGAGCTTGAACAACTCCAGCAAGAGGTGATCCACCTCAGAGACCACCACCTTAACCTCCAGGCGCACGTCTAAGATTTGGAGAATCGCTCAAGATGCAACAATATCCGCATCTGCGGTATCCCACACAGAGTGGAGGGACAGAACATAGCATCATTCGTGAGTGGTCTTTTTAGATCCATTTTGGAGGCTCCATTGGACCTGGAAATTAAGCTTGACTGCATGCAACGAGTGGGCCCGAACAGGCCATCCCCAATGCCCCTGTTGACATTCTCACTTGCATTCATGATTTTCAACTAAAAGAGCGCATTTTCCAAAAAGCAAGAGACAATCACCTAGTTCAATACCAGGGGCACCAGCCCACTCTGTTTCAGGATCTTGCTGCCTCCACCCTGCAAACTCGCCAACTGCTGAATATCACTGCAGACTTGCCTGAATGCCCAGTACCAGTCCCCGGCTCAGGCAGAACTCGAGAATCTTGCACGTGGATGACTGTGGGGCATACTTCAACTCGGCTATGCCCAGACCCAGAGACAATAGCTAACAAGCATTGGCATAGCCAATAGGTCTCTCCTTTGGGACATTATAAGTGTTTAGCCATGCAACAGTTGCATAACTAAATACTTATAAGGTCCCAAAAGCGAGACCTATTGGCTATGCCAAGCGGCTGTGCGGCCGCGAAAGTGAAAGCGATTGCGATCACGATCAAACATCAAAGCGGCCCTGCGGCCGCGAAAGTGAAAGTAATCGTGATAAAGCGCGCGCCCGCGCACATGCACTGTAGCTCTAGGCTGGCCTGGTAGCACTTTTTGGAGCCCTCTCAATAAGTCTCGCCAGACCAGCGAATGCGCTGGGTCAGGCGAGACCTAAGATACGTCAAGCGGATTTCCTAGGAGACTACTCCTCCGGCCCAGAATGATTTGATCTTCGCTTCCCCCTGAGTCACCGGGGCTATATTAATATAAGCTTCTCTTGGTCTTTTATTTGCCTGTTCAGGGGGGTCGGCCCAGGTAGGATGGAGGGGCATGACGCTCCAATTGGATCCACTCCTTTCCCATGGGTTTTACCACCCAGGACAATCACTTTAAATGCTGAACGTTAATTCTGTTTAAATGGGCTTGTTAGGTCTCCTCTTTCCCCCGCTCCCTAGGCCCGATTTCAAGGGCCATTTTGCTACTGTGTCATGGGCATGGGCCACCGACCTTCATTTCTGGAAGGTCACGATGACTTCCCCTCCATCAATAACACACTTTCTAGCATTTTTCAATGATGTTTGCCACGTCACAGTCGCTTAAAATAATTACCCTACATGTTAAAGGAAAGAGGTGTGGCGCCGCGGCCAGGGCGACTGACTCCGGAATCTGGGGATCACGGCTCGATCCCCGGCGCCGGCGGCAGATAAGCCCAGCATCATGTGACTGTGGTCAATAGCTTGCTTAATCTTCCCGACGGCCCCAAGCGCCTAGAGACCCTTACGGGTGATTAAAGGATTTATTATTCCAACACCAAGCTATCCTCTCTTATCTCGAACACTCAGGGACACACATTTGCCTCCTCCAAGAAACCCATCTGCTCCCCGGAGATACATGTAGGCTTCGCTTCAAGGCATTCCCCCAACAGCTTTTCTCCTCCCTATCCACAAAAACAGCAGGGGTAGCCATCTTGGTCTCATCCACGTTTCCTGGGAAGTTGGGTTCTAAGCAAGCAGAAATTAAAGGGAGACTGTTGGCCTATTTCTTTCTTTTAGGCTCAATCACACTCACTATAGCCTCGGTCTACGCCCCCAACGAAGGACAGGAGGGATTTACACAGAGGGCAGTGGGGGAGATTAGTTGATCTCCTGACAAGAGGCTGTTATTGAGAGAAGACCCAAATCTTGCTTTTGATAACACTTTTGACAGGTCAGCCCAAAGGCAGGGACAGTCAGGGGCTCTCTCCGAAGAGGGACACCAGATCCTGCAAGGGGTGAGCCTATGGGACATCTGGAGAGCCACACAGCCCACAGACAGGGAATACACCTTCTACTCCCACTCCCACAAAACATACGCAAGAATCGATTACTTCATGGGCACACCGAGTATACAATCCCACACAAATTGAGATATTACCTTGTACACTGTCAGACCACTCAGCGGCATTGTTTGCCCTCTCCCTACTAGGCACCCACCCTCTGCCACGATGCTGGTGACTTAGGAACACGTTACTACACCTCCCTGTGTGGATTCAACAGATCTTAAAAACACTACAGGACTACCTTGAGATAAACTACAGCACGGAAACTCATGTGACCGCTCTTTGGGACGCTCTAAAGGCGGTTGTCAGGTGGGAATTTATTGCTATCGCAGCTTCGGATAATAAGACCTGTAGAGACGAAAGAGACCTTCTGGTGAAACAGGTGCAAGAATTAGAGCGCATTCACCAGAGGACAGGCGCCCCCCCTGTCTGGCGACAATTAGAAGGTGTATGAGCCCAACTATCCGACTTGGACATAGATAGAGCAGAGTATGCGGCACTGCGACTCCGCCATACCTTTTACACAGGGGGAGATAGATGTGGGAAGTTGCTAGCTAACCGACTAATAGTACAAAGGCAAGCAATGGGGAGTCCCCTATTAGAATAGAGGAAGTCATACTGCGCCTCCTACAGGCCAATTTCTCTTCTCATTGTGGACCTCAAACTATTCACCGGAATCCTAGCCTCACGGCTCTCCCCCCTCCTCCCTGGCGTAATAGACCTGGACCAAACGGGTTTTGTTCCCAATCGTCAATGCTCTGACAATACTAAGAGACTGCTCCACATTATAGATAAAACACAGCGCTTTGACCCCGAACGCATGCTGCTCTTCATCGACACAGAGAAAGCGTTTTATAGGGTACATTCGCCTTACCTGAGCGAGACCCTGCAACATTTTGGGCTTCCCAATAGATTTATAAACTGGGTCCTGAGCAGCTGCACTAGCCCAAGAGCATTGGTGCGAGTAAACGGATGCACATCCATTCCCTTTCACATACAAAGAGAAACTAGGCAGGGGTACCCCCTTTCTCCCCTACTCTTTGCTCTATATATGGAGCCATTTGCCCAAAGGGCACGCGATAATCCCCTCATCACTGGAATACGCTTTGGGGGATATGACCACACTGTTATGTTTCATATAGGTACCCCAATATAGGCTTAGGTAGTCACCTAAGCTTTTACCTATATTCTCCCCTACATTACACTACATAACGGCTCTTGGAACTGACATTTTACCTAGTTATAATACTGATTACAGGACGTAGAGTTTTCCCTGACAACTAGTCTCATCCATTATGCATGAGGATTCTTGGAAACTCAGCAGGACTACCATCTCATGCATAATAACTATGTAGAAGTGTCATTTCTTCCGTCCTTCTAAATCCGACATGAGACAGCAGGGTAGAACCTTTGAGGGTACCACTTTGGGTATATAAACACCATATCTTGCTAAGGTAGTCAGAGGAGAAAAGGACTTCCATGATGACACACTGACGTGAGACGCTGAGGTTCCTGTACGCAGATACTCTAGCTCGCAGTGGTCTGACATCGCTTGCGGGGTGTCCATTTCAAGACCATGACGGGGTCTCACAGTCTCTCACTTCAGGTAACGGGATTGACTTTACCCTAGAGGGATTCTTGGCTTTACACCCACATACATGCTAGGTACACTTCGGTACATCTATTTAGGGTCGCATCGTAGGAGTACGCATCTATTACTGTCCTGCATTTTATATACTTGCCTGTATTCATTGTTTTAGCACAATGGTAGAAATCTACCATCCTTTTACTCTGTTAGTGCTTCTAATCATTTATATCTGTTTCTGTCTAATGGTTGTTTGAGCACACCTATTTTACACTAGAATGACGCTGGTTCAATAAATGCTTAATGTTAAACATCCCCACCGTTTATTCTGTGTATCTCTCTAAGACAAAGTGAGCACGAGTGACTGAGCGAAAAGTATCGCACTGTTTCCACGATCCTGAGGGACCAGGGTTGTCATGTTCGATAGTTGCCAAGAACTATTCTGTCCTTGGTAAGAGGGGTTTCTAGTGGCACTGTGAGCTAGCTGGTACACAGGCTAAAATACCCGTTGGGGGTGTCTAGAATCAGTCCGGACACCAATCCCACAGTAAATGTTGTCAAAACGCAAAGGTCCTATTTAGGTTTATAGGAACTACACAACAACATCCTTAGCTTATACAGAGACAACGTGATAGCAACACTAGAAAATCCCTGAATACCCCTCCTGGCCTTTTTGGCTGAACTGGAGCAATTCTCCCTACTGGCAAACTTTAAAATCAATATCCATAAATCTCTGGCTCTCAATTTATCCCTTAAATATACAACGCTAACAGAATTACAATGCACCTACCATATGCAATGGGCACCTGCTGAAATACCGTACCTTGGAATACAGCTTGCAGCATCCATACAGCGCACCATAACACTAAATTACACCACACTACTCACCCAACTAAAAGCAGACCCATGCCGCTGGCAACCCTAAACTCTGTCCTGGTGAGGCCACATAGTGGCAGTCAAGATGAGTATACTTCCCAAAATATTATTTATTTTCCAGACCCTACTGCTAGAACCCCCACCTGGCACTCTCTGTGCTCCCTGCAGAGGGAGGGGGAGCGATTCATATGGGCCGACAAGCGACCCCGACTACACTGAGATCTGTGTTACAGGTCTCCAAAAGAGGGTGCCTTGAGGGTGCAAAACCTAGGGAGTACTACTGGGCAGTTTAGATCAAGACATTCATGGAATGTTCCCGTCCTGAGTTAGATAAGCACTGACTTTTCATGGATAGGGTTGGGGCATGCCAGTCACTGTGGAAAATCCCCTTTCTACCCAAAAGGGCGCGACAGCAGAGACTTTATCTCTCACATGTTACACGTGCCTCTCTAGTGGCATGGGACAGAGCCGTGGAGAAAAGAGCACTAACAACGTTCCCTTTTCCACTAACACCTATAGTAGGTAACTTAGAATTCACTCCAGGTCTGAGTGAAAGGACCTTTGCCCAGTGGACTCAGGAAGGTTGCAGGTCCATAGGACACTTCTTTGATGAAACCAGCCCCTTAACCCTCGAGAACTTCTGATTACAACAGGAGCTCCCAGAATCTGAACGGTACCGGTATCAACAAATCAAACACTGGATGATGCACCCCGAGATCCGCTCACAGGCGCAGCACCACCTAACTGCATTTGAAAAATGGCTTTTATCCAAATCCTCAGACACCCGTCTTATATCCGAATTTTACAGCCCACTACAACCGGCCCCAGCGGTTACTAAGTCCCTGGGACAGAGGAGGTGGGAACTGGAGCTAGGCCATAGACTTACGCCACGGGAATGGGAGGACATATGTTATAGGGCTCGACACACAACGCGCAATGTAGCGCATATAGAAACTGCAACTATAATAGCCACCTATTGGTACCTTAGGCCATCCAGACCACACAGGGGGAATCCTGCAAGAGATCCTCTGTGTTGGCGGAACTGCGGGTCTCCTAGTACACTGACACACATACTATGGGATTGCCCCAAATTGCTAGATATTGGACACAAGTGCTTGATGATGACGACACTTACCTAGGTACACAACTACCCCGATTCCCAACCTACATCCTCTTAGGATTGCCTAATGCTCTAACATTTCCTCTTAATCTCGCAGTGGTCGCCAGATAGGCTTGGCACCAGGAGCGGCCCTTCAGAATATTCTGGCACTGTGGGGGGCCGCCTGCTTCCCCACACACAGAGGGTGGCTACACCCTACATGCTATATCCTAGGCATGGAGTGCATCTCTTTTTATTTAACTAATCAAGGAGCCTCGTTTCCTGAGCTCTGGAAACCATTCTTAACGATGCTCTCCTCCGAATTCCGAGAACTTACATGACCAAAGTACTTACGAGTCCTAAGACTCACAGACCCCCGTCAGCAGCACCTTAAGAGAGGAGGATGACCAGCAACAACTCATTCAATGAATAATGGATGGATGGCGGGGGGTGGGAGGGGAGGCCCAACTGCAGGTTGGGGGGAGTTTGAGGTGTTTAGTTTTGATGATGTCATATGCCCCCTACCACAGGAGGGTCATAGACTTGTATTGCTTTTCTATGTTCCTTTCACCTACTGAAAATCAATAAAGAAACGTAAACCATTAAAGTGTGACGAAAACAAAGATTTTAATGGGATCAAAACAAACAAAGACACTTTTCTTGTGTAATAAATATGTCCAGAAACCAAAATTTCCACACGTTGTTTGTGAAACATAGAGGGTGAGCAGTAAACTCCACATTTGATGCAGTTTAAAGACCATTTGAAAGAAAAATATGCTCTCTGTTAATGGGAGAGCCCCGCCTCCCACTTCCATGCTTTACTCCTGTATTTGGGACAAGGTGCTGCAAAAGGCACCCCTGGTCCCATACTTCAGCCCTACCATCCTCCTGCTGATTGGGCGGGGCTCATTTACTGCACTTCATGTGGCTCTTGCTTTGATTTTTCACTAAGCCTGTGAACTGAGTGTGACATAATATTGATGGCAGCAACCCCACTCTGAAAATGATTCCAGCTTCACTGGGTGAGAGTGTGAAAAGCAGACATGCTTTCACTGTTAGTTTGGTCTGATACACACAGATACATGTGCAGACACTTACACAGGAGCCCGATGTGCAGCAAGTGGGAAACAGCCATTGCAACGAACAATGTACAATGCATGCCATCACGACGCAAGCCATCCCAGAGCAAATACCAACATAACCCAATCTCATTACAACGCATATGCCTTTACAATGAATTTTGTTGTAAAGGCATGAATGGTAAAGGCATATGTGTTTTACATGTAAGTGTAAGGTAAGTATATAGGGTTTAGGGTGGGATTGTGTTTTGGGGTGCCAAGGGTAATTTTAGGGTTCAGGGTGGGTATGGGTTTTGGGGTGCAACGAGCAATTTTGGGGTTCTTGGTGGGTATGGGTTAAGGAGTGGTAAGGGTAATTTTAGGGTTTGGGGATATGGGTTTTGGGGTTGTAAGTTTAATTTTAGGGTTTTAGGGGTATGGGTATTGGGGTAGTAAGGTTAATTATAAGGTTTTAGGGGTATTAAAATAACATTTTAAAAAATGAATATACATATATATATTTACCTATCTTAACCACTTTTACCAAGTGTATGGCTTTATCACGCATGCCTCTGCATTGTAATGGCATGTGTGGTAAAGGCATATGCGTGATAAAAGTTTTCGTTGTAATGGTAGGTCCTTGTAAAAGTATTTGCGTAGTAATACCTGCGTTGTAATGGCACGCGTGGTATTAGTACGCGTTGTAACGTCACATATTCCAGACGGGTAACCTGGTGTCGCACTGTTTTCCTCTTACAAATCATCATCCAATGTTTCAGTCAGGTTGGTGTAAATGAAGTAAACAAAACTACAGGCCCCAGAATGCACTTTTCGGCAAAATGAAAGGTTAGACCTGAATACATGGTGTGGCGGCGTAGAGCGAGATAGGGCCCCTACTTTGACAGTTTTATTTGCGTGGAAACAAGTGACTGTGTTCAGTTGATACCTCAGCACATATAAAAGATAGCATTTAATATTTACGATCAAGTCTGCAGTCACGCAGCTGCCTTGATTACCTGCCCTGGCTGATTCTCGGCAGGTGTGATTGACAGCTGATTGGCCTCACCTGAGTTTACCCGCGACCGGAAGGCTGTAGGCTCTGTCGCACACACCGTGCCCCCTGCCTACCTCGCAGAGTGAGTGTCTCCGCCGAAGGGAGACGCTTGGAGTTTCCCTGGCAGCATGGGTGGGTGTGGAGCGCTGGTGGTGCTGTTCTTGTTCTATGGTTTAGTGTCTCGTATGGGGGCTCTCGGGACCCTCGATGAGTTGGTACTTGATAGGGGCTCCTACGTGTTGGATTGTGGCCTTCAGAGCCTGCAGTTTGTTCTGTCTTCAAGTCACAAAGGAAAGGTTTCGCCTGTAATCACTGCTAAGGGTGAGTAAGGGGAGTAAAATCTTGAAAATAATGAATGGCTAATTCTTTGGGGCCATCCTGGGTGCGTAATATGACGTGTTACGCAGAGTAACACGTCATATTACGCACCTTTCTACTATGGTTCATGTATTGCCCCATGTGTCACTAGTCCCTGCTGCTTGAATAGTGTAGAAGAAGAACCCGCAACAAACGATTTGCACCGCTCAATCCAAATTAAAAGCACAAACTGGGCTTAGGTGTAATGTTTACAAAAAGTCACAACCCCTCTTGCTCCTTAATCTTCTCTCACCTCCGTCAGTCGTTTGTAAGTGTGAACATGGGCCAAACTCTAAAATTGCAGGTACCAGAATGCAATGCGCTATGGGTTCGCATTCAGGTGTGGTTACCCCTTAAATAGAGATGTATGTTTTTTTAGCTAATTCATCATCTTTAAACTTAAACATGAGGTTTACGGGTTCTGCAACTGGCTACACAGCCCCTCACGATATTCCTGCATTGTATTTAAAACTTGAAATTTTTAGGTCTGGCGAAGACCTTTTGCTTTTAACAAATCGTTATTCATTTGTTTATTTACTTATTTATTTTAGCCAGCTCTCTTTTCCAATTGGCATGTTGTCCTGTCATTCACGTTTTTGTTCAGCCCCCTACATCAAGAGGCAATGACTCAGCCAATGTCTAACTTCACTGTGAGTGTTGGCATTCTGCTCTTTCACAAGGGATACAGCCACACAAACTAGATGTATCTATTTATTTTTGCAGATTTTATACACCATGGACTTGGCCCGAAGGCATTAGTACTTCAGCAAGAGAGCAGAAATGAAGCTCTGGTTAACAAACATCATAGAACAACCTATTCACAAACAGTTCGTACCTGAAATGTCCTTTTTGGATGAGAAGTAATTGTCTAACCTTCAGTGTAAGTCAGCAGAAGGTAACCAAGAGAGCAGAGTGAACCAACATTTCCTAACGGAATGCAGGTGATGTCAACATAGAAGACGCGAGCAACAATCTCCACTTTAAGCCAGACGTTTCTCAAAAAGGAGTGTGAACAGACGAGAGGTTGTGTGTAGGGCTGGTAGGAGGGATTTCCAAAGCTTTATTGCTTTAACAGAGAATCCGCCCAGAGTTCCAGAGACAGTTTTCCAACCAGGTAGGAGGCAGTGGAGGCTATTAGGAGTCATGTATCCAGTCTTAAATTGGGCTCTTGTATTGATGGGGAACCATTGAAGGGTGCAAAGAATAGATGTAGTTGAATTTCCTGTGGCCTATCGCAAAGCAGGTAGCTGCATGGAGCACTGCTCTCAGAGGAGCAAGATGCACTTTCAGAAGACCAGAAAGGAGTGAGTAACCTTAATTGAGTCTGGAATGAAACAGTACCTGCCTGGACCACTGAAGCTTGGGCTGGTTACCTGAACGCTGTTGCCTTGGGGCTCTCCCTACCGTGTGTGTACTCTGCTGGCCAGGTCTCCCTCCTGACGCCGCCACAAGTCATCTCCGCGGCCGCTGTGTGGAGGTGGGACCACAATCCCCAGACTCCTCTGCTTCTTCCCCCGGAAGTCGACAACGGTACACTCGCGCCTGGAGGCGCTATTTAAATTGGTTACTCCCCCGGTGGAGCGGGCGCTGCAATACCACTGAAGCTTGGGCTGGTTACCTGAACGCTGTTGCTTTGGGGCTCTCCCTACCGTGTGTGTACTCTGCTGGCCAGGTCTCCCTCCCGCCGCCGCCACAGTCATCTACGCGGCCGCTGTGTGGAGGTGGGACCACAATCCCCAGACTCCTCTGCTTCTACCCCCGGAAGTCGACAACGGGACACTCGCGCCTGGAGGCGCTATTTAAATTGGTTACTCCCCCGGTGGAGCGGGCGCTGCAATACCACTGAAGCTTGGGCTGGTTACCTGAACGCTGTTGCTTTGGGGCTCTCCCTACCGTGTGTGTACTTGGCTGGCCAGGTCTCCCTCCCGCCGCCGCCACAGTCATCTACGCGGCTGCTGTGTGGAGGTGGGACCACAATCCCCAGACTCCTCTGCTTCTACCCCCGGAAGTCGACAACGGGACACTCGCGCCTGGAGGCGCTATTTAAATTGGTTACTCCCCCCCCCCCCCCCCCCCGCGTCGCGGGACCGCTTGCGGGCAGCGCCGGGCAAAGCCCGGGCAAAGGGCGGGCCCTCTGTGGCCCTCAGAGGCACAAGGAGGCCGGGCTGGGCCATATCAATTGGCTGAAATCCCAGGTATTGGGGCAGATACAGGCGCAAGACAATAGGGGCCCATTTGGCAGGCTGGAGTGGTGGATATAGCGTATAATACCCATAAGTTGGATACTGTGTTGCTTAGCAGAGCCTGGGAACTGCAATTGATATACTAGATGTGCACTGTAATCCTTGGTTGTTAAATATTGATTATTATTTAGCTATCCCGCTGTGACCACATTGGGAGAAAAGGGATTATTTATTGAAAGGGTACTATGGCTTCCAAACCCAAAACAAGATCAACTAAGAGGAAAGCAGGTACCCCGCTGATCACTACACAAACTGGACTTGAGACTGATAATGCAGTTGGACATTCAGCACCCCCTACTGCTATAGATTTAATGTTAAGGAAGGTTATTGGGGCAGTAAATGGGGAGATTGAACGCACCCAGAGACGCCTATCAATGACCCCTATAAATAATATCCACACTCAAATGCAGAGTAGACCCTCGCAAGGTCCAGATACAAACCTTTTCGAAAGCCCACAGGACAACAGCCCAGATATTTCATTCGGAAATGTACCTTGTGGTCAGCAGATAACAGAGGCCGAGCCACCTTCTGGCAGGGCAATAAAAAGAACAAATACAACGAAGCATAGGCTGCCTAAAAGGGGCTCAAAGAATACGCATGCAAGGAAATCAAAACCAACCAACAGGGGTGGGAAGATAAAATCATCAGAAGATGAGGTTATAGAAATAGATGTGCAAAGCCCTTTAACTCCACCAGAATGGCTTTACCCGGTAATAGTGGATCTGCAAAAATATCTGGAAACCTTCATTACCTCTCAAATAAAACCATTACTTAGTAAATTAGATAAAATCACTAATGAACTGCAAAAACAGGTGCAGTTGAAGGAATCTATAAACCCCATCTCTACGGGAAACCTAACATCAACTGTGATCCCCTCCTCAAGGCCACTTCCCATGAATAACAACTGCATAAGTAATGAACCATGTATTATTGCACAGGTTCATGCTCCACCCAAAACTACAGCCCACCTGCAGGATAGATGCTTTATTGAAAACGAGAGATTCTAATCCCAAAATTCTGGGCCAGCCCATCTGGGCACAGATGCTGCCAGGGCAGGTTGCGTCTCATAGTCAGGAGGATAGACAGCAGAAAGGCTATGAGAGCAAGGGAAAAAATCACCCCCCCCCCATCTCGAGTACATTTACCCCCCCCAAGCAAGCCCCTATGTTGTGGTATTTGCTGGGGTACCCGAACTCAGGGCGGGCCAAAAGGAGCCATATTTAGAATTAAAAAATAAGATTATAAATTGGCTAAATATACACAGACCTCTCCAAGGGAGGGAAAGGGGAGAAATTATTCATGTGAGGAGAGTACCATGGTTGGGAAGTAGAGGGAAGGACATTGAAGGGGACTGTATTATTGCAAATTTTAGGAACCCAAATCTAGTTGAGTACATACTGGGTAATTATAACAAAAACTCAACCAGTACTATACGATCTATGCCACTAGGTTACTTCTATCCTAGAAATAGTATTGTTCACCCCTTGACTTACAATCAGGGTAGGAAGGAAGGAGGAATAGATGGATACAGGACAAGGAATCCTGAATATTGTCATCCACCGCTATTAAATTTGGATGGCCCGCAGTGGAAGAATAGATTCAGCCCCCTCCAATCTTTGGAAGAGAATGATTGACTAACCAACCCAGAGACACAACCGGCGGGGAAGGAAATAATGATGCCCATGGATATCAGTGAATTAACATCTATAGAAAGGTATACACTGAATCCCCTGGAAGCTTTCTTGCCAAATCAGAATGGGGAGATGCAAGATCCCATGCCTGAAGGGAGGAAGGCAGATGACCTTGATGCCCACGGTTTAAATCTGACCGGGGCACAGGGGGGAAAGGTGAAAATAACATCCTGGAACATTGCAGGCTGAGCCGGAAAAATAGCTAATGCAGATTGTATGAACAAACTAAGGGACTCCCACATAGTAGTCTTACAGGAGACCTGGGCGGTCGAGCCGGATTTTTACCATTTGGAGGGCTATAAATCTTTTTTTGTCCCAGCGCAAGAGAGCAGGGCAGACAGAGCAAAGGGAGGCTTAATAATATATGTTGATATTAATTTAAAGGGGAGATGGACAATGCCATCTTGGACCTCACATAACCTGCAAGCAGTAATATTTCAAGGACAGGGGCTGAGGGTACAATTATTTAATATCTATAACCCAGGCTCAGGAAGCGGCACTAATGCAGTGTTAGAGGAACTTGAGGCTAGATTAAAACAGGAAACTGATCTAAGAAAAGGAGGGGGAGATCCATTTGTCCTTTTAATGGGGGATTTTAATTGTCACCTGTGCTCACACTTGATACCGGTAACTATAGACTGGGATCTCTGCCCAGTCAGAAAGGGGCCTCACTTTGAACACAGTACAGAGGGCACATTACTAACAAAACTAATAGGCAGTCACTCACTAGTACACAGCATTGATTTGGTAATCCCAGGGCCAGAGGGTACTTTGGTACCAACTTTCAAAGGAAGGGGATGTTCGTCTATTATAGACTACATTCTGATATTCGCCTTTGCCAAACAATGGATTGGGAAGGTAAGCATAAATGGAGCTCCTTTAGCGATCATAGTCCCTTATCCATAGAATTCCCTCACAAGGGCTATACTGAAATGAATAAGCAGTTGGATAGCATTTTACAGCCAACAGATCAGGGAAGGCGCTTAAAGTGGGCAAAAATCAGTGCCTCTGAATTTTATACTGCACTGATTGTAAAGGGGAAAAAGTGGGTTGAGGAGTGTCTAGATTTTAAAATAGAGGGAGCTGACTTTGTTGCTGCTTTCAGGGAATTAACCAAACTTGCCGAAAAATTATTAGAGGCAAAAAGGCCCTAGAAAACCAGGGATCCAACCAAGATGGTTTGACGCAAATTGCGCATGAGCATTAAGAAATTTAAAATCAAGTCTTAAGACAAATCCAAGGGATATAGCGGAAGTGGCAAAGTGTAGAAAAATTTATAAAATCAAGACTAAAGAAAGGAAGGCTACCCTAAAAGCAGAATTATGGGCCGATTTAAGAGAGGCTGGAGAAAACAGGGATTTTACTGAATTTTGGAGGATCATAAACAGGCCCTGTTTTCATGACGGTAGTGCCCCGGCCCTTAGCACACATATTCTCCCACAGCAATGGGTGATCCATTTTGAGAGTCTTTACAATCATTCTAAGGATCTCAAACAAGAAGGGGAATGGGATGGTAAAAGGAGGTGGGTGCAGGATTTCACACTCATTGAGATTACACAGGCAATCAAAGGGTTGAAACCAAATAAAGCCCCTGGGCCCGACGGTACCCCCCCAGATCTGTATAGAAGCAATATCGACTTGTGGGCTCCAATCTCAACGAGGGTGGGAAACGCAGCTATTAAAACAGGACTCCCAAGGTCGTGGTCCACTGCCTTAATTGTACCCATTTTCAAGAAAGGAAATAGGGATAATCCCCAATGCTACAGACCCATATCACTGATCGATGTCTCGGCCAAAATACTGGGGCGGGTGGTTTTAAATCGTTTAATGGCCTGGACTGAAGAGCACCATACACTAGCCGATACGCAATACGGTTTTAGAGCGGGAAAATCGACCAGTGATCAATGTTTAAACTTATATTTACTGGTCGCCAAATGCACTAGAGCAAGTAATGGTACCATTTATATGGGGTTTATGGACCTGGCGGCGGCCTTTGACAATGTAAATAGAAGCAAACTTTGGGAAAGGATGAACACTTTGGGAATTGACCGGGGACTTATAAACATCTTAAGAGAGCTGCACTGGAACACCACAGCTAGGGTTCGCTTCAGTATGGAGGGGGGGAAAACTGACTCCTTCTCATGCTCTAGTGGTGTGAGGCAGGGCTGTATCCTTGCCCCCTAGCCCAGGCTGCTGATTGTCCCAAGGTAGGGAAGCGTCAAATACCAGTACTTTTGTATGCGGATGACGCTGTCCTGCTTGCCAGGACACCGAGAAGTCTCCAAACACTGATTTAACGGGTTTGTAGACTTTATGGAAAAATTAGACCTGTCCGTGAATTTGACCAAATCCTTTGCACTGATTGCAGGCAAAAAAACCATTAAAAAACCGGTATTTAAAATCGGGACCCATACTATGGGCATTGTAACAACCTTCCCGTATCTAGGCCTACTATTTGATGGCAACATTCAATTTGACACACTACTAGAGGAACATTGTACCAAACTGATTTCTTCATGTGGTGCAATTATGAGTTTTGCCCAAAGACTGGGACGCTGGTCCCCAGAGCAAATAATGAGCTTGTACACCTCAATAAGCATAGCCAAAGCAGTATATGGAGCCGAGGTCTGGGGCTTTAGGGACGCAAAACAGTTACAATTAGAGGAAGATAAATTTATTCGTAGAATCCTCAAGATCCCACATTCAGTACCAGCTGAAATCGCACATTCCGAACTCGGTATCCCATATATCATGGACCTGGTCAAGATTAGACCGGTTTTGGTTTGGCTCAGTATTTGGGCTAATCCGGAGGCGGAACTAAGTAAAGAAATCCTCACCGATTGCATACAAAGGGACAAAGGGATGCAAATCCCTTGGCTGAAATACATCAAAACAACTCTAGAGTCCGTAGACCAGCACATCCTCTTTAGTTCCCCTGCTCTAATCTCAAGGAATAGCAAATCACAAATTAAAAGACTGTTGCTTGATAAATTGGAGATGCTCAGGGAGACTAAAGCTTTAGTACTAAAACGATCAGTTGTAGCGCACTGTTTAGTTAAAGAGACAGCGGGTATGGAACCCTATCTATTCTTGATGCATAATCAGCAGGATAGGTTTTTAATGTCGTTTTAGGCTCAATTTGTTGCATAACATTTTATCTTACCCGTCTGGTTTTACTGTAACTATTGAGCAGAAGGGTGCCTGCGGCTGCGACAATATGTCTCCGCAGGACACCCTTCATTTTGTATTATTATGCCCATTTTATCGTTTTCCCAGGCGTATGTTTCTAGTTGATATTTTAAAAAATGGAAAATTCCGACATGCCAAGATAGCTCTGTTGTTCCTCCGAAGAGCAAACGACATGTTCACTCTATGCTCAGTAATTAGCTTTTTGAAAGCTGCAGTAAGACTAAGGAACACCAGAGACTAATTTGTTTTGATGTAACATTGCACTTTATATGAATTGTAACAGTTTGGTCGATGGTTATTTTTATATTAATGTAATGTATAGTTATATGTGCTGCTGTGTTTTTATAATATGTACTTTTTATGATGATTTTCTAACCATCGAAATAAAGAAATTGAACTGCACACTGATTTCACGTCTTGCTTGGGAATGAACAGGCCTTGGCGAGATCTATTGTTGTGGGTTTTGCTTCCGAAGGGGGACAGGAGATGTGCATGCGCACAGCGTCTCTTATCTGACATCTCAGCTTTCACTTTCGCGTGCTCAAACTTAGCGACTGAAGCCCATCTTTGTCCTCTCCCTCCTCCCGCTCCCACTTCTGACACAGACATCAAGAGCAGGGGGGGGGGGGGGGGGGATGCTACCTTACACAGAATCCCTTCACCGGCCGCTGCCGGGGAGCACACAGCTCGAAGTCAGGGTTCCGTTCGAGGCACTGGGAGTGAGTGTTGGGTATTTAACGTGTATTAATGCCCGGTTCAGTGTTGTGGCCTATGTCCTGCTATGGGCAGGCTGTGATCTGAGCAGGACAGACAACCCAGAGCAGCTGATGGGGGGCACACTCCTGGCTGTGTTGTCTTTGGAGTGAACACCCTGCCCGGGAGCTCCTCTCCCTGAAGGGGACAGAAAAGGGGGAGGGGTGTTATGGGGCATCAGCAAATGAATCTTCATGCCGGTTAATTACAACTTTTTACAAGACTTGCTCAAAGGTAACAGATGTAAAAGAGGGTCGCACTCTCACAAAATAAAAATAGCGTCAAAAATAGCAGACTGCTCAGGTCCCTCTGGAAGGATGAATCGGCGACCCTGGTACCTCTTAGGAGATTAACCTAAAAACGTAGCGCGACGTACAAGACGTGTGGATAGACTCTAGATTTGGGTGAAGTAAAATGACCTTTCTCTAACTTCGGACTTTCTCCCCTTCAATTTCAATGTAAAATAAATACCCAGGAATTTTTCTTAAATCTCTTCCTATATTTTGGCCCCTTTCAGTAATTTTGGACGAAAACTGTTCCTGATTTACAAAGAAGTGGAATTAGATATGTGCGTAAAAGTTTGACTCTTAAGCGCACGAGTAGTTTACTATTGTTTGAGATCTCAGTCCCATTTTCTTGTGTTTTATGCGTAAAGTGTGCATGTCGTGATATACCAGACTTGTTGCTTATTTGATGTTTTCTAGAGCACGAAGTAGACCCTGGAAGCCTTAAGGCGCTCTAAAAGAAATTTAAAAACAGACATTCAAATAACGGGTTATGAAAGATGTGGAAGCAGTAAAAATGCGATGTACAGTAAAAAGTAGACTAGATATTCAGTGAAACAAATAATGGAAGTAAATAGAATATGCTTGTAGATCGTGATAAAGTTGCCGTGTCACAGCTTAACAAAATAAAGCAAAGTGTAAAATATAAAAATATCTATTTATATTTCATGTGCGCTGGTAACCTATATGTTGCACCCTGTGATTTGCACATTATAATCTTTTCCAGCCATTGTGTGCCTAGAACCGTCTTTGTGAACCGCCTTTAGGCTGTCATAAGCCATTAAATATTAATGAGGCTGAAGGCACCTCGGTGGGTTCTTGCGCCTGCTGCAGAAGTCTGTGTGCAATCTGCAGGATCGAATTTCATGCGACCTGATTCACGGGTGCAGGGGGGATAAAAGGAGTGCCACCGAGTTGGGTAATAGTAACACATTGTATTTCCCAAGACTGCGGTTGGGGTCAACACATTTTTGTCAACATTTGAGAAATCCAAGAGGGACATTTCGAAACAGGAGGAAAAACATGCATTTGCAATGCAATAGGTCTCGCATTTTCAAGCTATTGGCATTGTAAATGACCATGTCCCCATAAAAATCTGATTTTTATGGGGATATCCTAAAGCTAGAAGGGCAGCTAAATGGCTAATTTTCCAAGACTCATGGGGGGCTGGGGACTACCTTCTCTAATGCTATATCACTGGGCAGCACTACTGCAACAAATAGGGATACTGCTGGTTGGGGCCGCTAAGGCAGTAGTCCCAGAACTGATCAGACCTTCTATCTATGAAGTCTACTTGGGGAGGATGCTCGATATTGCTTAACCAAAGTTATCGAACCAAGCTATTACAAGAAAACAACATTTTAAATCATTCAATCTGCTTACGCTATCTGGAAAAAAAATGCGGCTTCGGCTTGGTATCAAGACTATAAATGCTCATATCCCTCTGTTCTCATATGGGCTTTTACAGCCAATCTTCCAGGACCAGATAACTACTAGCTGGGGGGCTCTTGGCATTAATGTCTTGGGGGATTTCTTTTGTGACGGTCAAATCACTTCGTTCTCTAAACTACAAGAAAAATTTGGGCTCCCCATGAGACACTTTTTAAAGTTTTTACAGACTAGAAGTTTTTTGGTTAAAACTTTGATACAGGGAGGGTCAAGTTTGTGAAAATACCCCTGGTGGGTACTATAGCGTCTAGGTCCAGGATTGGGAACATTTATCAAATGCTGCTATCTGCTCTTCCTGATGATTTGGCTATCCAGAACGATAGATGGGACAGGAAATTTGGACAGGAGGGCACTGAAATTTGGACAGGAGGGCACTGTTCTGGAAGAATCTCTGGAATTGGCAAATCAGATTTTAATAACTGGCATCTTGAGGGCTCAACATTATATGTCTGCCTTCGATTTATATTACACCCCGGGGAAAATTTCTAAGTGGTCTGGGTCACGTGGTAATTCATGTAGAACTGGCTGCTGACACGATCCATATGTTCTTTGCGTGCCCTAAGCTTGTTAAATATTTACAAGATATTGAATTATTCTTGGGCCAGACCCTTGGCAAGGTGATCTCAATAACATCAGGTCTAGTGATCCTGGGGATAGATCGGACTCAGAATATCGCGGGGTGGTCCAGATCGGAAATAGGCCTAGTTTTTATTGCAATGGCCATCTTGAGAACAGGTATTACATCTCAATGGATTAGCCCCGATGCCCCCCCACGTTTATAAACTGGAGGGCTAGGTTACTTGCTATATATAGCATGGAATCAGCGGTATACAGATTAAAAAGGTCGTAGGAGACACGAAATGGGCAAGAAATTATGGGCGCCAGTAATTAGCTGGATAGGGGTGAATAATGTTTTCTTTCGTCATATCTGCCATTATGTATTTTGATCCTGTTTAGTTATTAGGAAATGCCTGTTATTTTTTTTATAGTTTCTGTTCTCTTCTAGCATGGATTTGCCAATTAATGACTCCGATGTATGCTCTGCCATAACTATTGTTAGTGCTAATGCATAAATAAAAAACTATAAATAAAAAAAAAGTAAATGTCTATGTCTTTTATTTATGTTTTAAAAATAAAAGGCATTGATATTTGCAATGTCAATAGCTCAAAATCGCGTAAATGCGAGACCTGTTGCAATGCAAATGATTGTTGCTATTTGGTAATGATTATCTAAATAGGAGTCAAACCACTTTAGGTCTGTCCCATTCAGGCACATTCATTCCTCCAGGATGTTGATCAGAGTATGGCGATTTACTATATCGAAGGCAGATGAAAGACCTAGGAACACAAGTAGACATGAGTTCATTGAGTCTAAAAGGCAAAGAGCCATTCACAATTTGCAGAAGGGCAGTTTCTGTGGTTCAACCCTGCTGTACTGGAAGATGTCAAAAAAGTTATTGGACTCAGTGTGGAGTGATAGCTTTGATGTTAAGCAGCTTTCTATTACCTTCCCTAAGAAGGGAAGTATTGACATCCTGCAAAAGTTGTTCAGGTCATTGTTGTCGGCATTGATTTTTTTTTTTCCTTTTTTCTTCTCAGGATAGGGAAGACCTAATCGATTTCAGACTGTTTGGGGGGGGGGGGGTTCTGGAACACTAGGAGTATGAAAAATTCACATAATGTGGTTATGTGAAATTTAGGCGACATTATAAACAATTGTGCGCAATTACCCAGAATGCAAATCTGTCTTTTCTCGCTATAGTTTGGTGTAAAATTCATGTGTTAATTTTTCCCACAATGACTCATTTAAACAAAAAGAATGCGAAGTCGGTCTTGTGTTCCTCCTGTGTGTTTACGCTACATTTTTACTATAAATTGCATGTTCGCAGTAACTTTTTACAGTGAATACCACAAAATGGCGCTATTTCGTTTAACTAGCAAAATTACAGAAAGTACACAAATAATGCTAGCATAATTGAAGTTTTCGCCCAGGCCTAGAAAACACTTTAAGTGAGGAGGTTATTGGGGTTGTCCAGTATGGTAGCAGTACATTGGCTATTTCCTTGTTCAGTGAGCTAGGCAAAGCCTCAGAAAGGGTGACTGACTTGAAGATTGTGTTAGCGAAAACCCAGGACCACCGGGCTATGCGTATCAGCGTGCAATTGTAGGGCAGTTGATTTTGGCAGAAGTGTCTGTTCAATAGACTTGGATTTCTCTGCACAGGAGATGGCAAGTTCGTCACATTTAGATGTTGGTGTGGAGACTGTTCAGGTGGAGGAGTGGGAGTTTGATAAGGAAAAATAGCATTGGGTCATTTTTAACAGCAACCAGCATTGATTTAATGTGGCTAGATTTAGCATCAGATATAGATTTTTTTTTAAATTTTCTTTGTGTAGTATTATGCAAGCTTGACCCGATGGTATCAGAGCACTTTACATGAGCACCAGTTACATTACACCTGGGCACATTCGTTAGTAGGCAGGAAGAGATTAAATGACTTGCCCAGCTCCAAAATCTGCATCTTTGGCCATGTTAGATTTGTAGTTTCTTCTGGTGGCCCGACAACTGTCTGTCTTAAGGATGAGGGTGAGTGTGTCCGGGTTTTCTCTAAATGCGTCGGATGACTTATTCGGTAAATAGATCCTCCAAGAACCAGGTAAGAGAAGCTTAGGCAGTTTTTTCCTCTTGCATTTCAGTGGGGCATATTCATTAATTAGGCTACCAATGCACTCATATTCTTCTGTTGTGGAATGGATGTCAATTTTTTTTCTTTGTCATGATTTTTCTCTCTTGAATTGGCCAAAAGTTTTTGGAGGGGCCACTGATAGCATTAAAGACATTTCTAGATTGTTGAACCAATCCACTGGACTCGGGCCTTCGGGGATCATGAGTGTTCACTTGGAGATAATGAGATCGAGAATAGAGCCTTTGTAATGTGTTGGTTTCTGACGGTGCTGGAGGAGGTTGTTGTCCTGTAGGAAAGAGAACAGGTTCACATGTTTATCTTCACCCCAGTGAAGACTGAATTCTACAAGGAAGAGGAGGGACTCCAAGTGTGTCAGCTGTGATGATCTAAATCCAAAGCATTCCTTAAGGAGTGTTGTTTTCATTAGAACGATGAAATTAGTGTGTATGTGTGTGTGATATAAATTATTAATACAAATCACTTAATTTCCCCGTTCCAACAACAACAACAAAACATTTTGGTGCTCATATAAAGCGCTTCAAAACCTTAAGGTCGAGCCTGCTCTACACAATCTGTTACCCCCCCCCCCCCCCCCCCCCAAAAAACAAAAACAGACGTTCATTCGGAAATTTGCAGTCCAGTGGGGCACTAATTTAAAAGAGAGGATTGGAAGGCAGTGATATCAATTGAAAGTAATTTGCAGCTAGGCATGCTTCTATGATTTACTTCTATACCACCACTTTGTCTGGTTTCAGATAATAGACTAATGTGGAGGGAGGAGACTAGGACTTTTCTTGACGCATCATTCAGCCAAGTTTCGTTGAGGACCAGGATATCGAGGTTGATGTTAATATAGTTTGGAAGTTGCACGGAGCATTTAAATGCAGATATGCAATTATGTTCCATGCATCGTAGTGTTCAGTGAGTAGACTTAGAGACAGGACATTTTGGCCATTCAGTGGTAACATCAATGAGGTTGATGAGTCCCTTATTCCTGGTTGGAGAGTATGATGAGGGTCGTGTGCGGTTCTAGATGGATGGGAAGAAGAATGTATTCTTAAGAACGGTTATGCATGGTTTGCTGACTACATTAAAGTTGACGAAGATCATAATCCAGTGAGGGAATTGTTCTGCCAGTCCTAGATTTGTGTTGCTTTTAGGTAGATTGACACCCCAGGAGGAATTCTTCAGGGAGTGAGCACTGAATTGGAGATTATGGGGCGAACAGTAGTTGAGTGTGATAACGAGGATTAGATTTGAGAAACTGCTTGTGACAAGGAGTTATTTTCTTTCATAGAAAAGTAGGATGGGCTACAAGCTAGTGCGAGGAAGCCGGAGGAGGTAAAGTCAGAGGTGTTTTAGAGGGATCGATAAGCAAGGACTGAGTTCAGGAGATATTTAACTGAGTTGTCTGTGAAGAGGTTGGAATCAGACTAGAAAGGTTGGCATTTATGTTGGGGCCAGTTGTAGACCACCACAGTGGCAGAATGGTAGAAATTAGGATACAAGATGGAAGGAGAGGGATGGCTGTGGTGTGCTAGCTGATGTGGTTGCTTTATTGCTATTGAGGGGAGGGGAGCAAGTTTAGTGGGTGAGCAAAGGGCCGATGAGTAAGAGTTGGAGAGGGAAGCTGAGCAGGATGGGCGTGGGTGTGTTGATCGGAGGAAGAGTGTGTGGCGATAGCAGCCAAAAGAGGTAGGTTTTATACGAGAGGGCTGACATGTAGAACAACGGCTGTAATGGAGAGATTAAATGGTGGGAGGTGAGATAGGAATGAGAAGGAAGGGATAGAAGTGAGATAGGATCAGACAAGTTTCTAAGGGGAGAAGATAGCAAGGAGATTTGTGGGATGGTTGTTCAGGGGAGTGTTAAAGGGGAAGTCAGACAGAAAAGTTGCTGGTGCAATGAGAAGTTAAAAGTAGAGGTGTCATTGACTGGGTAGTTGCGAGGGTATTGGGAAGAGAAGGAGGAGTGGGAATTGGTTGAAAACCAAAGGGGGTCATGTCAATGGTGGGCAGACTGGGAGTATGGAGGTGTGATCCGGGGGAGGAAGATTGCCAGTTGCGGTCATATCGGGTTTAGATTGGTTAGGATCCAGGAGATCACAGGGTGGCATTGGAAGGGGTAGGCTACTTGGAGTTGAGAGATTGAAAAGGGTGATATAGCGAGAGTGGATCTGCATTGCTGGATTGGAGCATAATCTTTCCATTAACGAAGACTGAATAGCCATTGAAGGGGGTGAAGCCTGCAGGCTTGCGCTCACAGGGGATTACATTTATTAAAGAAAGATTTGGGGCTCGGTGTAAGGTGCTGTCCTATTAGTCTATATTGTCAGTACAAAGTAGCAGATATGTTTTGAGGGATCCCTGCCGAGCACAATGATATTGATCAGCCATCATTGTTTCTGGAAATTCCATTAGAATCTTATGTTCTAAACTGTTATGGCATTTTTTTTCAATAGATTTGGCGAAGAAGTGACTTTTTAAAGGAATTTAATCCAGTTTTGGAGAGGTGGTTTGAGGGGAAAGAGGTGGCATAATGACAGGTTTCTGGAAAGGTTGGAGAAGCTAATCATAAATCACAGAGTAGGAAGCACAAAATGAATCTTGACAGGGTGAAGAACGTTATGATTGACTTGGAGTGAGACTCCTTATTAAACCTGCGTTAAGCGCGTCACTGAGGGAACTCTTCTTCCAGAGGGGAAAAAGGGGTTTTGCTCTCTTGCTCTGGCAGGAACGTCTTGAATTGCTAGTCAATAGGTCTTGTTCTATCTGGTGGGCTTTTTCTCTACTGGTACTGGACCTTATGTGGCAGGATGGCCTTGTTTTGATGAATGAGAGGCCTTGTTCTGAGCAGAAGGGCCTCTTTCTAGAAAGCTAATATGATGAAGGGTGTCATCTAACACCTCAATCTGTTCTTTTCTGGTGGTCAATGGGTTTCTCACTGCCGGCTGGAGATATCAGATGCCTGCCTGAACTCCACTTGCTTTCCACCTCCTACATAGTGGTGGCCGGGCTCACTCCTGACAATTGGCAGGACACAGATGGATGTGCCGAACACCCATAGCAGCTGGGATGGTCCTGTTGTGGAACAGGAGTCTCTCTGGAACTTGCAGTTGAATACTGGGGATTAGTGCATCATCGTTGTGCCGGAGGGTCCTGTTGCATATTGGTAAGTACGTTGAGAATTGATAGACCTGGTGTTTTGCTTCCTCTGAGGAGCTTAACACAAACCTTGATGCTTTGCCGGGGTGGGGATATTCCCAGGATTCTAGGCTGCTGGGGGTCTCCATCTAGGTGGCCCTCTTCATTCAAATTCCCATTCTATCTCAGAGAGCATCACAGGCTTAGGCACATGGACACACAAGTCTGAGGTGTATAATGGCTGCTACATTTGTATCTCAAAAAGCCAACATTTTGATGCACATGGAAGCATAATCTGCTCCACCCGCTCGCTGGGCCTCCCTTTTGGGGATGCACTACTTTTGCCCTTTTATGGGCCTTACTCACTCCCTTTCTTCTCCCCTCCACCTGCCCAGGGCAGAAAGACATTTGTGTGCTCTGAATACTCTTGATGCTAGGCAGACATGTAATGAAGAGAGAAATTAAACAGCAAAATTATGTCTGACTTTTGTATCAAAGGGAGGTATTTGTTTTACCTATAGTAATCCAAGACCCCTCCTTCTTCAGAGCCAGAACCCACTATGGCAATGTTTGCTTTTTGAGAAAAAATATTTTTGCTTTCAGACATTTAAAATGTTTACTTTATATTGGTGAGTGCCTGGCCTCTCCCTCAACAATGAAGCAACACCAAACCTATTGGCTTTGCAATGGCTTGTTTTAATGGGTGGTAACAACCTCAACATAGTGCTGCTCTGTGCCACTCTGTGTGGATTTATTTGAATCCCTCGTCCAAGCCAAATCACCACAGCAGGTAGGATTACTACTAGCCCAATAGCAAAACTAAATGCGGCTGACCACGGTTTAGCACCTCCGTTCCAAAGTTTAGAAAATAAATTCAAGGGTCTGTGCAGCTGCTTCCGGAGTTTGCCGCACTTACACTCCACTGGAAACCAGATAATTCAATTTGTACAAAGAAGGAAAGTGCACCAGGAAGTAGTCAATAAGCTTCAAGTCTATTAAAAAAATATATCCTTTATTGTAGCTGTAGTGTTAAAATTGGTCATCAGCCAACGCGTTTTGTTCCAGAAGGAACTTCATCAGGGCTGAAAAGATACACAGATAAAGACGAAACTAAATGACACATAGTACAACAACATATATACAAAATACATACAATAAATATATATATATATGATCTACTGGCGGTCACCAGTAGATAGTTATAGTTAGGACCATGTTTCCATAGGAAATGTGAAAATTCTATTTTGAGTAACTTTGGCGCCGGTTGACGGATCCTCGCGAAATTTTCAAAACTAATGGGGCGCTCCGCTCAGCTCCTACCCTGAAAGTCTTGGGGTGATTCGTCAAGCGGGGGCTGAGAACAAAGGGGGGTCCCAAAACGTGTTTTCCCCATGCATTTTCCCATAGGACCTTTAGTCGAAGGTACAGCCCGAACGGCTGAACAGAATTACTTGAAATTTGGCAAAGAGGTAGTCCTCAGGTCAGGGATGTGCCTTTTGCATATATGGTGTCAATCTGTTCAGTAGTTCCTGAGAAAATTGCAGTTAAAAGTACATAAATATCTATAAGCGTGCACCGTGCGCGCACCTTAACGTGCGCGAGCGTAATTGTGATTGGTGGTTACATGTCAACCAACATTCGAATCGGTTGGAATCTGGAAGTGTCTTCCGCCATTGTGTGTGACAGTGAAAAAGAAAGGTGGAGAAAGCAAAAAGGGGGCAGGGTACAGAGTTCCTGACCCCTAGGTTTTGTCAGGGGGTCCCTGAAGGACCCCAAAGGGTGTAAAAAACATTTTATTTATTTTTTTTAAATCGCGAGGTGTGCACGTCGGAAAAAAATCATAAAAAAAATAGAATTAAAAATTAAATTCAAGTGTTTAGATGTTGGGTGGCTCTAAAAAGAGCCGTTGTGTTAATTGAGGAACAGAGGAACAAACAAATGAAAAAAATTATGGGGTGCCGCATGTGTGCTGCTGTATCTTGCTCTCTATTAGGGGAATGCTGGTGTCACCATAAGAGACAAGGGCATTGCACGCATTGCACCGTATATGCACCCTCTTGAACAGAGGGTGCATATCCAGAGGAACAGAAGCAGGTGAAGCTGCCGCCGCCGATGATGTGCTCGGCTGAGCTGCCGATGATGTGCTCGGCTGAGCTGCTGGAGGGTTGTCTCTAGCAGCTCGAGCAAAAGCCACAGGATGTACTCCTTTAACGTGCCTGATCATAGTGAAAATACTAAGAGTATTTCTTTTTACGATCTCCTCTTGATAAGACAACACCACAAATGGTGCAGGTGACTTTTGGAGCATTCTTCTGCCCCTCTGGAAATGTGAAAATTTGCCATATAAAAGAGTCTTTCTGTTTCCTCTGTCTTTGTAGCACAAGGGTCTCCTGCTCACTCCCAGAAGATGACTGCTGCTCTGCCATTCTCAAGTACTGGAGTACTGGAAAATCTGCTCAGCTCCTTCTCCCATGGAATCAGAAGAAATAATGAGGGGAGTGGGTGTGGTGTTGGAAGTTTCTGGAACTGAAACTACTATAAACCAATGAAAAGTGTTGTTTCTTAATCACATGACTTGCCGTGCGCGCACAGTGTGCGCGCGCGCGCGTACCGAGCGCTCGCAGGGTGCGCGCACGGAGCACGCGCGCATGCGCGCACGGAGCGCACGCGCGTACGGAGCACGCACGACGTACGCATGCGCACGTGGAGCATGTACGCATGCGCACACGGAGCACGTACGCACGATCACAAACCCTTAAAAAAAAACATTTTTTAAAGTGTTTATAAGTTTATAGAAGATATTAACTATGCTGTTCAACTTTATCCAAATTTTTTTAAAAAAAAGGGCTGAGCCATTCCATATTACAGGATACAGTCAATCTTTAACTATATACATAGGTAGCTTATTGTAAAATAAATATTTAAAAAATATAATAATACATTCATAAATGAGCATTTAAAATACCTTGCAAATTCACTTAAAAAAACATAGGTTTCACACACGTTATAGTTAGGAATTAGCATTTAAAAAACCTTGCAAATTCACTGAAAAAAGCATAGGTTTCACACATGTTATAGTTAGCTGGACATTTCACTCGTAAAAAACCATTGAAATTCCCCCGTTATAGTTAGTTCAGCTAACTATAACTCGCGCGCCCGCAATCCACTGCTGATGACGTCACAAATTACATCACTCATGACATGGTCAGTGACATCACTGATGACATCTCAAATGACATCACTCATGACATCCTTGTTTAAGAGTGGCAGACCTCCTCTTATCTGAATATAAACTTTGATACACACATTGAAAAATAAAAACTAAGGTTTTGAATACTATAGAGATACCAGTTAGAACAACCTATTCAATAATTCCAAAATCTACATGCGCATCCACTCATTCATCAACACTTCTATATAGTCACTCATACATGTACTCAGTCATCATATGTACTCATACACCTATACATCCTGTTACACACCTACACTCATACATAGTTACTCACACACATACTCACACATGCAAATAAACATCCATTTACTTGCATGTACAGCTGTACACACACCAGTACACTTACTTCTACAGAAACGTACACATACTTACTCTCTAAAACAATCACTTATAGAAACACATACTTATTTATACAGGAACTCTTCCAATCTCTCACTCTCATATATCCTCACTTATATACATCAATACTCACATATACTAGTTCAAAACATATGGACTTACTCATAAAGACACTATTGAGACAGTCATTCACTCTCTTACTCACCCATACACACACTCATCCACCCATACTGTCCTGCTCACATACTGTCTTCAAAATACATACAAACAGTGAGTCACTCATTCATGCATCCATACGCTAAGTAACATCCCCCACTGAACTCATACTGATACTCTAAAAATGAACTAATAACCCATATACACACTCGTGTAGCTACTCACCAAAACATGCAGCCACTTGTACACAAAGCGAGACGCTGATATAGATATTTAAATATTTAAACATTACTCACTAATACTTGTATTCACTAAGATACTGTTAATAAGTCAGTTATGCAATTAATTTTACCAAAAAAACCCATCCATTTAGACACTTATTTACCCATTTTTTCTTCCATTGACCTTTAGATATACATATATAAAAAAAAATGTATTTTTCAGAAAGACACGAATTCACTGGATGATGTCATCAGTGATGTCATTTGAGATGTCATCAGTGATGTCATGAGTGATGCCACTGACCATGTCATGAGTGATGTAATATGTGACGTCATCAGCAGTGGATTGCGGGCGCGCGAGTTATAGTTAGCTGAACTAACTATAACAGGGGAATTTCAATGTTTTTTTACGAGTGAAATGTCCAGCTAACTATAACATGTGTGAAACCTATGGTTTTTTCAGTGAATATATGCTTAACACACTAATCCATTGTAATCATAGAACGGCACAGAAAAGACAAAAAACAAAGTAATATATATATATCGACACACGTTTCCTAAATTAAACACCACAACAATTATGTACACATAAAACCATGTATGTATTTAAAGATACACACGAGTGATCCCACCAAAACCAACAGATGCCAATTGAAATCAATTCATCTCGCATGGTGTCTCATCATGGAAAAGACAAATCCCATAAGGTGAAGCAAATGCACGATGGGCAAAGTTAGTTTCCATATAATCTGGATATAGTAAAGAATCCTCATATTCTAAAACTAATTTCAAGAGAGTGCAGAATATTTGCCAACTCAGGACATTGATAAAGGGGGATAAAAGGCGGGGGGGGGAGGAAAGGAGTAGCAATGACCAGGGAAGAAAGAGGAAGACAAAGAGAAAGAAACCAGTATAACAAAATATAAATTAAAACGGTTATCAAGAACCATCTAGAGGGGGGAGGAGCCAAGATGGCGACCGGAGCAGTCGCTTGAGCGCCCGGCTCCGTCGGCCCTTGGCCTCGGACTATCATCCTGATTCCTATCCTTGCCGATTTTCGAGGTGCAACGCGTGCGACGACGCGCTGACTGCGCCGTCGCTTTCCCGAAGTCTTAGCCCGCCCGGATGCCGGAGTTCTTGGTGCCTTTGTTCTCCGCCCTGGACCCTTGCTCTACTGTGGCCTCGGCCGGCCCTCTGGAAGCGTTGCAGTCACCGGACCCGCTGGTGCAAATCTGAGCCCGAGGTCCCGATCCCGCCTCACGCCACGTACGGTCGCCAGAAGAGCCGGGAGAGAGACGCCCGGACACCTCCTGTACCCTGCACCTGACGGGCTGGAGCTAGAGGGTAAGCCCCGGTGTGGCGGGTCTCCTACCCCGCTCTGTGGACCACGCTGTGGAAGGCTGCAGACCCCCTTCTTCTATGGTCTAGTCGGCTGCAAAGAGAGCCCGAGGGAGGGGAAGCGCCTGCTGGCTTTCACCTGTTGCGGCGCAGACCTGTTGGGAATTGCCTCCTTGTCACGATCCCCCCCCTGGCCACGGTACCGTTCAACGGTAAAACATGGCGCTGATTGCCTGCTCGCTGCTGGGGGGTGATGCTCCGGTCACGCCCGCTGCCCGCTTCGCCCTCCCTCTACCAGACTCCAGTTCCCCAGTGCCGTCCCGGATCGCTGCCGTTGTGGGGACGCAGCTTCCGCTAACATACGGCTCCGTTCTGGCTGCCCTGCGGGACTTTCGTCTGCAATTGTGTGTCGGCTTGCAAACGCTGAGTGAGCGGTTCGACTCTACACTGTCTGCTGCGGGCCGTGAGCGCCCCGTTTGTGATCAACAAGACGTGAGTCTGCCAGTGCTGTGGTCCTCCTGCGGGGAAGCAACGACTGGGTATAACGGTGCTACACTGGTGTCTTCATTTGGCTTTCCCGGCGCTCAGGATCAATCGCTCTCCTGCTCAATGGCAGACACTTTGTTTCCCCGGTCATTGCTGCCTGCTTTGTTGTTGCCTGCCTCACCGTGCCCGCAGGAGTTTCCAGCTGAACTACACCTGGCGACCTCGAGGAACCGTTCACGGTGGCCTACGGCTCCTTTTATGTGGAACTCATGTACTTTACAAGCCAGGTCTGGATTTTATATGGTGTGCAAGGGGACCTCCATAGATGATCGGCGGCCATTTTGTGACTCTACTTCTCCATCTTCTCCCAAGTGGCCATATTGTCTTTGTCTGTTCGGGATGCGGGGCATTCACGAGGGGGCGGGTCTAATCGTACGCCCGCGATCGGGCCAGGGCTAGATTACTCTCTATCATCATGGCTTCACGGCCGGGCTGGACTGGGACTGGAATTGTCTACATATGTTGTGCGCACTCGTCGCGATCTGTCTGCCTTCTTTGCCTTGGTGTTACATGCTATCTTCACACGACCGCCTTTGGGTGTAGTGGGATTTCAGTGTGTGGAGGATTGGTTGGCCGGTGGTGTCGGGCGCTCCGAGGATACGTGGGCTCCTCCCCACCTCCTTTCTTCTTTCTTCTCTTAGTTTCTTTACTCTATTCCTACTTTCTCTCTTGTCTATATTTCGGGTTCATTGGGCGACAGGCACTATGCTGGGGGGGGGGTAGGCCATAGCCTCCGCATTGGTGTAGGGTGGGGGGGTAATTTACTGTTTCTTTTTAGTTCTATGGGCCTCTTTCTTTCATGTCTCTGCGCTATACTTGTTTCGATTCGGGGTCCGGGTGTGGGGTGGATTGAGTGGGGGCGGCTTTTAGGGGGTGCGTATTTACTACTGTGATGATCCTGTTATCTAACTGCATCGCCTTACTGTATGAGATTTTCTATGGCTGTTTTAATGATGCTGCTGCCCTCCAGTGTATGAAGCCGACTTGCGGACTCGAATCTCCTTGTTTCTATCCTTTACTGCCTTTTTTTTTTCTCGATAAAAATTTTTTTTTTTTTTTGAAAACCTTAAAATTAACCTTCACTTCTCCTTCCCCCGGTGTCAAGGATCCCTCCAGTGTATGAATCCTGAATCGTTGCTAATCTTGACCTTGACGCACAGGGGATGTATTGTTTGTCTCTGTGCTCAACCGTATTGTGGCCGGCCTGATGGTTGTAGGCCCGTATTTGTTCTTTTACTATGCACAAATAAAGGTTTTTAAAAAAAAAAAAAAAAAAAAAAAAGAACCATCTAGAGGTCTCACCCCAAATATCAAACTATTAGTCCGATTGGCCTATATATAGGCCAATGACTTCCAAGTTCGAATGATGTAAATCAAAAAACAAATTTCTAATAAAGAAAATGAAAACAATATCTAAGACTAAACATGTTTCCTTAAATCAGACTAGTTTCCTTCTTGGTATATATCACCAACAACAATAATCGGAGCAAAGCAAATAAAGCCCCACTCGAATATGGTGTAAGCCATTTCAAGCAAGAAGTATATATATGTGTGTGTTGAAGTTTGCCCTGCTGGGATGGTCCCCTGCCCCTTCTCTCCTGAATAAAGTAGGGACGTTAGACCTGCTTGTGGGGCGTCTTATTCTACTTTATTTGTTATTCTTCAGAGGCCCAATAAAGTTATTGTTAATCAAAACAGTTTAGCAACTAAAGAAAACTAAAGTCTTCTTCCTTCGAAGTCTCGCCGTCTCTATAGTTGCTCCTTGGTCCCGGGTTGTTGGCCGTGGTTCAGTGGCTCCGAGAGAAGGCCGGGATGAGGCAAATGGAAAAAGAAGGGGGAAAAAAAAGGGACTTTAGACACTTGTCTGTTTGTACTCTGCGAGGGGGTTAGGGATGTGCGCACCACCACCAGTGTCCTTAGCTCTGCAGTGCCTAGGATGAGGGATGTTCACTGTGCTCCGCCTGTTGTAGCCCTCCGTCCCGCCCACCACTTTCTAAATGAAACCGGATGAGTAAAGGCCACTTGACTGTATCCACGACTCTCCAGGGCCGTGGTATGGGGAGAACCTGCCTCCTTATCCTCTGCTGGAGGGCCGGTCTCGATCGCTTTTAAGGGGAGGTCTTCCTCTGTCCTCGTGGTTGTTCCCTTTTTGCTGCCTCCTTCCAGCGCGTCCCGTGAGGTGTCCTCCTTCCTGGATTGTGTGTCGGTCGTGGTCTCCCTTCGCTCCCTGCTCTGCATCTCCTTCCTGAACCCACCTTCCTCTGGATATAGCCGGCCTTTTCCTTCTCCCTGTCCCGTGGTTCCGGCATCAGAAGATCCAACTACTAGACTGCCACCGATACTTCCGGCTGCGGGCGACTCGGCGGCCATGTTGGATTTCTCGGCGTTATTTTCAATGCGTTGGGATGGGTCCTCGGAGACTTCATCACACTGCCTTCCCCCTAAGAATGGACGTATGGGCCATTCGGACATGGGGTACCTTGAGAGAAAATCCACATTTCCCTGTAGTTTCCCCGGTACGCGGAGGGTGTCGAAGGAGAAGGGCTGTAGGGTGAGAAACCACCGAAGAACCTTGGGGTAAGTATCTTTATGAAGGGAAAACCAGGAAAGGGGAGCATGGTCGGTAAGCAAAATGAAATGACGGCCTAGAAGGTAGTACTGGAGGGACTCCACCGCCCACTTTATGGCCAAGCATTCCTTTTCGATGGTAGCATAACCTACTTCCCTGGGGAATAGTTTACGGCTTAGGAATAGTACAGGGTGGAGGTCTCCCAGGTCCTCGGGTTGGGATAGGACAGCCCCCTACCGGAGGCATCAGTTTGTAAAACGAAGGTGGAATTAAAATTTGGGCAGGCCAGCACAGGATAGCGACCGAGGGAATCTTTCAGTAAGAGGAAGCTCTGTTCGTGTGTCTTGGTCCATTGAAACTTGCGGTTTGCTTGGGCCTTGGTAAGGAGGTCTGTGAGGGGGCTCGCTAATTCTGAGAAGCCTTGGATAAATCGTCTGTAGTACCCGACCAGGCCAAGGAAAGGATCGTACTTTCTTCCGAGAAGTGGGTCGAGGTACTTGGGTGATGGCTTCTATCTTGCTAATTTGGGGCCTTCTCTGTCCTGCTCTGATGTCATACCCCAGGTATTCAATATGATCGGCCCCAAAGGTTGTCTTTTTGGGGTTGAGTGTGAGACCTGCGGTTTGTAACGCTTGTAGGATGTTTTTAAGATGTACTAGGTGGGTATCCCAGTCTGGACTGTGGACCACGATGTCGTCCAAATAGGCCATGGCGTAGGTTTGATGGGAAGAAAGTATGGTGTCCATGAGCCTTTGGAAAGTGTTCGGGGCCCCATGGAGACCAAAGGGAAGTACTTTAAAGTGAAATAAGCTGAAGGGTGTGGAGAAAGCAGTCTTGTCTTTAGCAGTAGGTCGCGGTGGTATTTGCCAGTACCCCTTTGTGAGGTCTATGATGGACATTATTTTGGCGTTGCTCAGTTTTTCAATGAGCTCATCTACCCGTGGCATAGGATTGTCATCGAACTTCGACACCGCGTTGAAGCTTTCGGAAGTCGATACAGAAACGTATGCTTCCATCGGGTTTAGGGACCAGAACTATCGGGGATGACCAGGCGCTATGTGAGGGTTCGATTATATCTGCCTCTATCATCGCTTTTATCTCTTGTTCTACAGCTTCTCTTCAGGCTGCAGGGATACGGTAGGGTCGTTGTTTGATCGGTGGTGAGTGGGTAATAATGTCATGTTCGACTAAGGACGTCCTTCCCGGAATACCAGACCGAACAGATGGATAAGACAAACAAAGGGTTCTCAATTGGATTTTTTGTTTTTCTGTGGTTTGGCACCCCCAGTTAGGCTGAGGTGGGTCGGATGTTTTCTGGGGCATTGGGGTTACATCTAAAGGTTTATTCGTAGTCACATGGTAGACACTAGCGCTCGTAGAAGGGGAAGCTGGGACCGGTCCTTCCCAGGCTTTTAGGAGGTTGACATGGTAAATCTGGCTGGTTTTGTTTCTGTGTGGGAGGGCCACTTGGTAAGTTACTGGGGTGACTTTATTCAGAACAGAAAAGGGACCCTGCAAGCTGGCTAACATCTTCTTCTCGGTAGTGGGTAGGAGTACTAAAACCTGGTCCCTGGCTACAAATTCCCTCAATTTGGTGTGTCTGTTATACCATCGTTTCTGTTGGTTTTGGGATCTCTCCATGTTTGTGTGTACTTCCCATAAGGAGGACAAAGTGTCTCTAAGGGACGCGCTGTACTGTAGCAGGGGTTTCGTGTCATCCTCCTCTTCGGTCCATTGTTCCGCAGCCATATCCAGGAGTATACGGGGTCTTCTTCCAAACAGCTCAAATGGTGATAACGCCGTAGACTTCTGTTCATGGGTGCGGATAGCAAAAAGGACCAGCGGTAATTGTCGGTCCCAGTCCCTCCCAGCTCGATCAATGCTCTTTCTTAACATTGTTTTGATGGTCCTGTTATATCTTTCTATGAGACCATCCGTTTGTGGGTGGTATACCACCGTCCTGATTTGTTTAATTTTCAATATCTCACACACTTGTTTCATCAACCGGGATACGAAAGGTGTTCCTTGATGTGTTAGCAGTTCGTGTGGGAAACCGATGTGTGAAAATAAGGTAATCATTGCCTGGGCTACTGCCTTTGTGGTGGTAGATGTTACGGGAAACTCCTCTGGATACTGGGTGGCATAGTCCAGAAAGACACGTATGTACCGGTGGCCCCTGGCAGAAGGAATCGGCGGACCTACCAAGTCCATCCCAACCCTCCTAAAGGGAATGTCAATGATCGGAAGGGGTTGGAGCGGAGCCCGGGGTAGGACGGGATTGTTAATTAACTGACACCTCACACAGGTGGCACAGAATATAGCTACCTCCTGGTACACCCCTGGCCAATAGAACTTCTCTAGTAAATATTTGAGTGTTCTCCTTTCCATAATGGCCTCCCCCGGTTTCGCTATAATCTAGAGACACCTGTTCATGCAATGTTTTGGGGACCACCAATTGCTCTTTCCCATGATTCTTCTCTTGTATGCCTCTGAATAAAAGACCTTTTCTGACAAAAAAGTAGGGACCTACCTTTCCGGGTTGCTCGTCTTGGGCTTGTCCCCAGGCATGTTGCAGGGTGGCGTCATCCCTCTGGACCTGACGGAAGCTTTGAGGAGGGTTTTGAGGAGTCTCTGAGGAGGTAAGGATAGGCATAAGCAGGACATTTTTAGATAAACTGTATAACACCCTCTCCTTCATTTTTTCACTACGGGTTTGTTCTCTTTTCTCGGTAGTTGGGGCCTGTATGTCATGTTTCGAAAAAGAGGCAGTCTCTAGCCATTCCACGAAGGGGGTAGGGGAACTCTGTGAATGTAGATATTCATGGAACTGAGGCAAATCAGTTCCCAACAGGGCTAGTTCGGGTAAGTCGGGGACCACTCCTACCTTCCTCAATTGGGCCTCCCTATTGATTTCCAGGACTAATTCTGCCAAGGGATATAGTCGTTTTTCCCCATGAACACAAATGACCTGAACGAACTCCCCCGTCCGTATTTGTGCTTCAGGGATAAGCTCCTTAGAGATCTGTGTAATGACAACCGGTGTCAAGGAAAGCTGTTATCGCTTTTCCGTTTATGTGGATCTGCATCATGTATGGGAGGGGGCTACGACTTGTGACCAAAACCCGCCGGCGTGTATACCCTACCTCCATAGGTTCGGGCCCGCGGTTACGTGTCGGACAATGCCGGGCTATATGCCCCCACTCTGCACAGTGGAAGCATTGAGGTCCCTGCGTCGGTGTTGTATTGGAGGGTGGTTTTAACTGGGTTTTCGGGAACAGGGGTCCCTTGGATTCTCTCTGGTGAGTGGGGTGTCTATTCAGGGGTTTCGGGGAAGAGACAGAGGGTCGGTGGGTTGGATTTCTAAAGTCCGGGGAGCGATGGTAAGCGCAGGCCAGGTCTACTGCTAAAGGTACGGTTAGGTTGGGATGCTGTTTGATCCATGCTCGAGTATTGTAGGGGAGAGCATCAAGATATTGCTCCAGATATATATTTTCTACGATCTCGTCTGGGGTTACTATTGAGGGTTGTAGCCAGCGATTCCCAAGGTCCCTGATACGAAAGTATAGAGCACGGGGGTTGTCGCCTACGCACCACTTCTCCTTCCTGTAGCGGTTACGATAATCTTCTTGATCGCAACCTAGTCGTTCTAATATGGCTTTTTTGACGTCATGGTAGCTAGTTGTTCCATCTGGATTGGCGGCCTGATAGGCTGCTTGTAATTCACCGGAGAGAAGGGGGGCTATATACTGACCCCATCTCTCCGGGGGCCAGGAAGCAGTGGTTGCAACACGCTCGAAATTAACAAAAAAATAATCCGGATCGTCCCACGTCTGGTATTTCTGTAAAACTGACCCTGGAACGTTCGGGTGTATCCTGGAGCTAGCAATAGCATCCGTAAGCCTCAGGATAGCAGTATCCTGGACCTGTTGATTAGTGGACAAGAGGGTAGCCTGGTCCTTAAGAGCCGCCTGAAAGTCCTCCCGGTCCTTTCTTGCCTGTGTGGTCTGTTGCTCCATAATTAATTGTAAATGGCGTTGATCCTCCGCTAGCTGTGTAATGATGGCCTCCATAGCCACGGGTTGGGTCATTGTTTCAGGATCTAATATCCCACTTCTGACACCACTGTGATGAAGTTGGCCTGCTGGGATGGTCCCCTGCCCCTTCTCTCCCGAATAAAGTAGGGACGTTAGACCTGCTTGTGGGGCATATTATTCTACTTTATTTGTTATTTTTCAGAGGCCCAATAAAGTTATTGTTAATCAAAACAAAACAGTTTAGGAACTAAAGAAAACTAAAGTCTTCTTCCTTCGAAGTCTGGTCGTCTCTATAGTTGCTCCTTGGTCCTGGGTTGTTGGCCGTGGTCAATGGCTCCGAGAGAAGGCCGGGATGAGGCAAATGGAAAAAGAAGGAAAAGAAAAACAAAAGGGACTTTAGACACTTGTCTGTTTGTACTCAGTGAGTGGGTTAGGGATGTGCGCACCACCACCAGTGTCCTTAGCTGTGCAGTGCCTAGGGTGAGGGACGTTCACTGTGCTCCACCTGTTGTAGCCCTCCGTCCCGCCCACCACTTTCTAAATGAAAACGGATGAGTAAAGGCCCCTTGCCTGTATCCACGACCCTCCAGGGCCATGGTATGGGGAGAACCCGCCTCCTTATCCTCTGCTGGAGGAACCGGTCTCAATCGCATTTAAGGGACGGTCTTCCTCTGTCCTTGTGGTTCTTCCCTTTTTGCTGCCTCCTTCCAGCGCGTCCCGTGGGGTGTCCTCCTTCCTGGATTGTACGTCGGTCGTGGTCTCCCTTCGCTCTCTGCTCTGCGTCTCCTTCCTGAACCCACCCCCCCTCTGGATATAGCCGGCCTTTTCCTTCTCTGTGTCCCGTGGTTCCGGCATCAGAAGATCCAACTACTAGACCGCCACCGATCCTTCCGGCTGCGGGCGACTCGGCGGCCATGCTGGATTTCTCGGCATTATTTTCAATGCGTTGGGATGGGTCCTCGGAGACTTCATCACACTGTCTCACCATAAATTCCAAGGACTCTTCGGCTATTCAATTTAAGAGTCCTACAGTCTTCCAAAGTATAAATGCCCCTCGGTTAGCCCAGAATCTGGTGGTGACAAAAACCAATACCAACAATTAATGCGTGCCCCTTCATATCATAATTATGTTTATTCACACCATATTATGACATCAAAAGACCCTACCTACAAAGGAATACCTAAGCTAGGAATTCGGTGGTATTACATCGTGGGACCAGAGGGTGCCACAGGAGTCTGGGTCTTTGCCTTGTGTTTCCTTTCTGTTTTTTTGATCTGGTATTGGATCGACTCTGACATAAAATACATGCCCGACCTACCCGTTTTTTAACGCCCATATGCTTAATCATTCACAGCGCTATGGGGCGACCTACCTGTTTTTTATGCCCATATGCTTGATAGTTTACGGTGCTGCGGGCCGAATATACATTGGTTCTAGGGAGAGCTCCCCTCCTCTCTCTCTGTTTTTTTTGTTATTTATTTATAGCAGTGAAATATGGGGACAGTGGATATGGATGTGTAGATTTCAAAATGTGAGTGTTGCTAGACTGGGAAGGAATTGCTCCCTGGCTGTACCTTTTTTGATAACTATTTCTGATTGTGTTAACTCTGAAGTGAAACTATGTATTTATACCTGGCATATATATACATAAAACATATAACTCCTTTAGGACTCCTGATTACAACACTGATTTTTGGAATTCGGCAATATTGCAAGGGACGTTGCGTGGCAGTCCGGCCCTCTATAGAGGATTAGAGAGGTAAGACTGCACTATTTGTCTCTTGCTTCGTTGTATAAGTCATTGCCCTCCTACTCCTTTGAAGGTTCGGGTCTTTTGATGCCATAATATGGTGTGAATAAACACAATTATGACATAAAGGGGCACGCATTAATTGTTGGTATTGGGGTTTTGTCACCACCAGATTCTGGGCTAACCCAGGGGCCTTTATACTTTGTGTTAGACCTGGCACCTTGGCGTGAGTCTCCCTTCCAGTTTTTGTCGCTGTGCCTCATGTGTTTTGCTGGTGTTAGCTGCTCAGAGCACTGTGCCACTGCCAACCAGTGCCACAGTGCAAGTGATCCCTATTTAAAATGCATACGTTGGTTGGATTCCATGATTGGCTTAATTGGTTTACTGTCAGACCCCAGTAAAGTGCACCAGGAGTGCCCAGGGCTTCTAAATACAAATGCTGCTGGTGGGCTTGCAGCACTGGTTGTGCCACCCACAGAAGCGGCCTAGTAAAATGTGCCTAGGGTCTGCCATTGCAGAACCTGTGTGCAGTCTGGTACTGTCATGCTGACTGGGCAAGTGCATCCACTTCCCAGTCCCTAAACCTTCCCTTAACTTCATATTAGTCACCCCTATGGTAGGCCCAAGGGCAGGGTGCATTGTAAGCCTAAGGTAGGACAAGCCCTGATGTGTGTGGCATGTCCTAATAGTGAATTACAGCCATTTTCGTTTTTCACTATTGTAAGGCTACCTGTTCTCCATAGGCCAGAATGGGCTGTTAGAATTGTTACATCCTATGATCCTAACAGACCCAGGGAACATGGTAGAAAATCGAGTTTAGTATGCCTGAACTCAGAATAATAATATACATCTTTTAGTAAAGTTTATTTTAATATTCTGTGTTTGCAAATACCACTTTTAGAAAGTTGGTATTTGCTTGCCTAACAATTTCCGCCCGTCTCTGCTATGATGTGTATCTGCCTGTCTGGTTTGTGTGAGTGACGGGGCTGGGGAAACCCAGAGGGGCAGGGCTAGGTAGCCTGGTGGTGAATAGAGAGATTGACATCCAGATGGGTGGGAGGAGTGCACCTGGACTCTGAATAGGGCTGTGCTCTGCCACCACAATGCTGGCTCCACCTCCTGTGGAGGGGCTGATGTCTCTGCCCTGCACCCTGAATAGAAAGGCAGAGTCATGTCAACAAAGTGCTCAAGAACTGATTTGGACTGGGCAAAGGCCCCTCTACCCCAGAGGAACAAAAGAATTAGGGGTATAAGTATTGGGACCCTGCTCCCAAGAAATTAGATCCTGCTTGACAAGAAGAACCTCTGCCTGAGGAGAAGGAACTGGGAAAGCTGTAAGGAGGATTACTGTCCCTGACCTGGGGGATTGGCCTGCAGTGGTTGCCTTGCTGCTGGAAGGAGAGGAGAAAGACTACAAAGACTTTATTTCAACTTGTGCTTAAAAGATCTCCCAAGGGCTTGTGCTGAGCTTGTCCCCTGAACGAAGTCCCAGGACCAGTGGACTTCACCCCCAGCTCCCCAGAGTTCTTTGGAAGTGCCTGCTGCTGTTGTTGGGCCTTCTGAGGGACTGCGTGTCGCAAGGAGCTGGGAGCGCGACTCAAGAAGGAGAAGCTTGCCGCCGTCAGAGCTGTTGTCGTCGCATCTCGCAAAGGGTGTCGCCGCTGCAGCATCGCATCGAGCGGAAGCGTCTCGCATCATTCCGGAAGTATCTCTCAACGCCGAAGAAGCGTGTCGCCCTCGCAGCCATTGTAGCTGACGCATTGCACCGCATCAAGAAAAGCGCCTCGCATCCACGGAGAAGCGTGCCGCCGTTGGATCTGTTGTCGTCGCATCGCGTAAAGGGGTGACGCCGCGGCAGCATCGCATCGAGCGGAAGCGTCTCGCAAGCGTCGGAGAAGAGTGCCGCTGCCAAGGCCGCTGTCGTCGCATCGCATAAAGGGGTGACTCCTCTGCAGCTGACGCATCGAGACGAGTCTTCTCGCAACATCGGAGAAGCGTAACGCATCTGGAAGATCTTCACGTCTTTATTTCTTTGCACCAAAAACTTCATCGCATTAGCATCGTTGCAACACTTTCGTTGCCCTGCATGTTGCATCTAAGGTACATTGACTTAAAGTGTCGCATTTAAGAACTTAAGAGAACTAAGCAAACTTCTACCATCTAAAGTAACAGTATTGTGTATTTTTGTCGTTTAATGGTCTTGTGGTAACTCTATATAAAGAATCCTTATTTTTAATATAAAAACCTGTGTGGTGTCCATCTGTAGTGTTGTCACTTGGTTACTGTATGTGTTCACAAATGCTTAACCTATAACGCTCCGAGATAAGCCTTGTCTGCTCGCGCCATGCTACCTAGAGGGTGAGCAGGGGTTATTTTAGGAGTGTAACCCCTTACCCTGACTAGAGGAAGGGTTCCCTGCTTGTCACAAGTACCTACCTGCGCCAACCAGAGAACCCGGATTCTAACACTTTGGAAGACTGTAGGACTCTTAAATTGTATAGCCGAAGAGTCCTTGGAACTTATGGTGAGACAATTATATACTTCTTGCTTGAAATGGCTTACACCATATTCAAGTGGGGCTTTATTTGCTTTGCTCTGATTATTGTTGTTGGTGATATATACCAAGAAGGAAACAAGTCTGATTTAAGGAAACCTGTTTAGTCTTAGATATTGTTTTCATTTTCTTTAGTAGAAATTTGTTTTTTGATTTACATCATTCGAACTTGGAATTCATTGGTGTATATATATATATATATATATATATATATATATATATATATATATATATATATATATATATATATATATACCAATCGGACTAATAGTTTGATATTTGGGGTGAGACCTCTAGATGGTTCTTGATTACCATTTTATTAATTTATATTTTGTTATACTTGTTTTTCTCTCTGTCTTACTCTTTTTCCCCTGGTCATTGCTACTCCTTTCCTTTTGTTCCCCCTTTTTCTCCCCCTTTATCAATGTCCTGAGTTGGTAAGTATTCGGCACTCTCTTGAAATTAATTTTAGAATATGAGGATTCTTTACTATATCCAGATCATATGGAAACTAACTTTGCCCATCGTGCATTTGCTTCACCTTATGTGATTTGTCTTTTCCATGATGAGACACCATGCGAGATGAATTGATTTTAATTGGCATCTGTTGTTTTTGGTGGGATCACTCGTGCGTGTTTAAATACATACATGGTTTTATGTGTACATATAATTGTTGTGGTATTTAATTTAGGAAATGTGTGTTGAGAGATATATATATATATAATCTACTGGCGGTCGCCAGTAGATAGTTATAGTTAGGACCGTGTTTCCATAGGAAATCTGCAACATTCTATTTGGAATAACTTTGGCGCCGGTTGACGAATCCTCGCGAAATTTTCAAAATAGGTTGGGCGCTCCGCTCCTTCCCTGAAAGTCTCGGGTGGGGGATTCGTCAAGCGGGGGCTGAGAAAAAGAGGGGGTCCCAAAACGCATTTTCCCCATGCAGTTTTCCATAGGACCTTTAGTCCAAGCTACAGCCCGAACGGCTGAACAGAATTACTTGAAATTTGGCAGAGAGGTAGTCCTCAGGTCAGGGATGTGCCTTTTGCAGGTCTGGTGTAAATCTGTTCAGTATTTCCTGAGAAAATAGCATTTAAAAGCATATATATATATATATATATATATCTATAAGCGCGCATCGTGCGCGTACGGTAAAACTTACCGTACGCGCACGCTGCCGTGCGCGAGCGCGATTCTGATTGGTTGTTAGATCTTAGTAAACATTCGAATCGGTCGAAACCAGGAAGTCGGCCGCCATTTTGTCTCTCGCAGTCTGAGGGGGTGAAAAACAAAGGTGCAGAACGTGAAAAGGGGGCAGGGTGGACAGTTCCTGACCCCCTAGCCTTTGTCAGGGGGTCCCAGAAGGACCCCCAAGGGCCAAAATTTCCTTCAATTTTTTTGCGAAAAATCGCGGAGTACGCATAGCGTGCGCGTACAGTAGAAACTGAAAAATTCCGCGAACTGCGTAATGTGGGCGCGCGGTGCGCGAGGCGCACCGTGCGCCCACAGCGCGCGCATGGTGCGCGAAGAGCACCGTGCGCGTACGGTACGCGCACGGTGAAAAACCTTAAAATTTTTTTTTTAAAAAAAATACATAACTTAGCATTTAAAAACCGTACAAATTCACTGAAAAAAACATAGGTTTCACACACGTTATAGTTAGGAATTAGCATTTAAAAAACCTTGCAAATTCACTTAAAAAACCATATGTTTCACACATGTTATAGTTAGCTGGACATTTCACTCGTGAAAAACCATTGAAATTCCCCCGTTATAGTTAGTGCAGGCAACTGTAACTCACGCAACCACAATCCTCTGCTGATGACGTCAGATATTACATCACTGATGACATATGTGTCTTTCTGAAAAAAAACATATTTGTAATATATGTATAGCTAAAAATTAATGGAAGAAGACATGGGTAAATAAGTGTCTAAATACAGTGATGTAATATCTGACGTCCTCCGCAGAGGATTGCGGTCGCGTGAGTTATAGTTGCCTGCACTAACTATAACGGGGGAATTTCAATGGTTTTTCAAGAGTGAAATGTCCAGCTAACTAGAACATGTGTGAAACATATGTTTTTTTAAGTGAATTTGCAAGGTTTTTTAAATGCTAATTCCTAACTATAACGTGTGTGAAACCTATGGTTTTTTCAGTGAATATATATATATATATATATATATATATCTTAGTTTTTTGTCTTTTCTGTGCCGTTCTATGATAATGGATTTGTGTGTTAAGCATATATATATATATATATATATATATATATATATATATATTTTTATATTTGTTGTATGTATTTTATATATATGTTGTTGTACTATGTGTTATTTAGTTTTGTCTTTATCTGTGCATCTTTTCAGCCCTGATGAAGTTCCTTCTGGAACTAAACGCATTGGGTGATGACCAATTTTAACACTACAGCTACAATAAAGGTTATATTTTATTAATAGACTTGAAGCTTATTGATTACTTCCTAGTGCACCTTCCTTCTTTGTACACATAGGATTACTACTAGTGGTTGATAGGTGAGGTACGGTTGAAGAGGAGATTACAAAGCGAAGGATATCTAATGAGATGGCATAATCACTACAGACACCAATATAGTGGTTAAAAGTATGCTTTAATGCAATAGGTCTGCGTTAAGTGAGGCAATGCCGTACACGCTGTGATAAGGTGGCCTGGCATATGCTGTGCACTAGTTATAGGGGACACCTTGCACCAGTCCAATTCGACTCTTAAGGTGATGGGTTTAAAGACCACCTTTAAAGAAAGCTATCCTAGTGGTAGCTGTGGAGAGCAGCCTTCAGGTTAAGTCTTGAAGGAGTGTTAAGCTTATTGTTTTACCATGGATAACCTCTTGAATGACCAAATGAAAGAGTAGTCCACACAGGTATATATTCAAAATATATGTATTTATTCTAAGAACAAATCCCACTAGTCCCTTGAGAGGCTGGAGGTAAGGATACAATTCAATAAAACATTTATAATTACAATAGATAGCACTGGAATCACAGGGCCCGAGGGGGGGGACCAAACCATATATTAAAGTGGTACAAGAACCACGACAGTTCTGCAGACAGTGCCTAGGGCACTTAGGAACGCTGGCCCCTTATGAAACCACCCAAGGTAGTGAGGAAGGGGACCCACGGGAAGTGTGTGCAGTGTTGAAACTACAGTCGGGATCCCTATTAAACCCTACGGGAAATGTCGTGGTTGGAAAATGCAAGAATCTAGTCAATTCTAGCAGGAATTCAAGTTCAGGAGTTTTAAGTTAAGCTCTTGGAGGGCCCACACCCACGACAGTACCGAGGTACCACTGTTACCTGCCCCAGGGAAGCCGGGTGCATAGGTCGTTTTCGATGTCGGGTCGATTTCTCGTTTTCTGTGGAAAAACGTGAAGAACTGCTGCTGGCGAGAAGCGTCGTCGATGTCGTGCAGGTTGAAGATATAGATCTTGAAGGGAAGGACCTGAAAGCAGAGGGGACAGAGTCTGGGTCACTAGCCAGTGACCAGGTGCCTTAGGAGAAGCCCTTCAATGTCTGGTGCTTCCAGGTTGAAGACGGGTAGCTTGGATCAGCAGCCATAGGGTCCAGGAGGTGTCAAGGAAGGCCAGCTGCTAGAAGGAGACTGTCCCACAAAGGATGAAGGCCGCTGCGGTGTTAGTGTCCGGATTGGATCCACTAAGCCTTGGCAACCGCAACCCACGCAAGGATCAAGAAACGGCTACGGTGCAGACCCACGAGGTCTGAGCGAGGTCTCCAGCAAGGAGACCGTAGGGCAGGCCTGGAGCAACCAGGGGAGCCCTTGAAGATTGACCTCCGCCAGGGCCCACCAGTCGAGACACAGGGGACTGCGGGAGGCAGCAATTTGGAGTGTGTAAAGATGTGCCCACAGGTCGCCGGAGCAGGCTGGGGTGTCGTTCTTTGGCACAGGTGATGCTGAGAGGTTGGCTCAATTATGGGCCAAAGCACAACTTCCCCACTTGTCGGGTTCATGTGCTGGGCAAGAGGTGGCCGTGTCCTGGGGTTTTGGGGATCTCGGCACCCACGGGGTCCACGGTGCTCAGCTTTGCTGTGCACACTCACTGGCCTCTGGGATGCTTGGGAACCCACCTCAGGGTAGGCAGAAGTCTTCGATGTCTGTAGGAGCAGCGGAGTTCCAACCGGGTCACTTGCAGTGTTTCAGGTGCCTGCCAAACAGGGGGGTAACTCCTTTACCCCAAGGGAGATTTCTTCATTCAGCTGAGCGGCAGCTCGTCGAAGTTTCAAGTCTTTGAAGCAAAGTTCTCGTCCAAGATTAATCTGAGGCTCTGGGGACCCTGCACCCACCTTTATCCAGGGATTAGGGGAGTGTCTAAATCAGAGCCCACCAATGGGAGTTCAGACGGGAAAGGGTGGCTACACCCTCTCCCCTTTATGTGTTTCCCGCCTGGGCAGGGGACAGGATGCCCCTGAACCGGTTTGAGGCGGTGTATGCAGAAGTAGGCACTGGAGAAGCCTACGTGCAAGTTTGAAAGGCATCCTAAGGTGTACCTACCCAGTTCCAATCCACATAGTCTGTCTGGGGAGGTTGGGACACCTCCCTGCAGCAAGATCCCTATGGTCCAGCTGCCGTGGTTGGAGTCCTGCCCAGCAACAGGCTGCCAGAATCGTGTGGGTGGCGGGTAGCATCCATTTTGTACTACGTGTGCTCTTTTAAATTGGTGTCTAAAATCTGCCGCTTTTACCATATCGCCCCTCTAGCAGGGGGGAATCATGCCCTCTCCCCCATGATGGGATTGGGGGTATGATTCCAAGATGTTTGACACCAAACACGACATGGTTCTGTGCAGCCATTCTCAAGTTAGCATCCTATCGCAACTGATTATAATGCGCTTAAGAGAATATGGTATGGCTGCACTACAAACAACCTCGTATTAGTTTTAACGAAAGTTGCAGAGGGGCCCTACTCGGGTAGGGGTTCCCCCTCACACATCTCAGCACCCTGCCTTGTAGGATTAGCAAGGCCTGCCTTAGGGGTGACCTATGAGGATATATGTGTTGTATTTAAGTGGGATACAGGATACCTATATCCCTGTAAGGGGTGCAAGCACCACCTTACCAAGGCTGGTGGTGTCAGTTTGTATGGCTGTCCCAGGGGTGGCACAAGGAGTGCTTCAGCCCCTGGTAGGCCTCTGAGGGACCCATGCCCTGGGTACCTAGGGTAACATCAACAAGGGGCTCATAGGGTGGTCTCAGCATCCAATTGGTATGTACTTAGGGTACTCACATTAGTTTAGAGATGAAGCAGATAGGCTGGGGTCCTGGATAGCAGGGCCACAGCCTGGCTAGAGCCAAAACATCAGCAAAAAGTTGGAGGCAACTATGCAGTCGATGCCACTCTCCTACACACGCTAAAGCCATTTCACTTCACTGATAATGCAATGTCAGTGCCTAACAACAACAACAACACACACACTTCAGCACCCATCTTAAAGTTTCTACCAGTCCCTTCACAACAATCGTCCGATACACATCACATCATTCAATCACTCCCCTTCTTCCTTATCAACGCCCTTTTTAGATTTTCTTTTTCTTTCCCCATCCATACTCAACGGCGCATTGCAGTTCTATTCCATCATAAGATCCACCCTCCACCTTGCCCCCAACCCACCAATCGGGAAAATCCCAGTTGAAATATCTTCTTGCCCCACCCATTCCTTCAATATCTCTTCTCACTGCTGGTGCTCATCCTATTCTAAACTCCTCAGACTTCTCCCCACAGGTTATCCATTACACCTGTACATATATCACATATCACATTACACTCATTTAGCAAAGAGGACAAATGTATCTCACCATCGCAAAATAATCCACAGTCCCAACACTTTGTGTGCAGCCCTTCAATTCCACCTTTATGTTCTGCATCCCCCTGTGGGCAGTATTCTTGGCCAGACTGGGGATGCTTAAACAGACCTGGCAAAAATGCTCAAACCAGGCAGTTCCCATGCTAGACTTGGACTTTTTTGTTGTTGTTAATCCATCCTACCTGCCTATCTTCTCTCCTTTCTCTTCTCCTCCTCTGATCGTTTGCCCTTTTGCTCTCCCTCTTTCTCTCCAACTCTCCTGCATCTGCTGCAGTTAAGTTCTGAGAACTGGGTAAAGGACAGAAGCACCAGCAGCGGTCCTGGACTTTCACAATTGGCCTCTGACTGCCCCAGACATCTGATGAAATGCCTGATGGAATGAAAGACCAATCCAGCTCTGATTATAATGCTCCCTATCACTGATAACTCCAGAGCAGTTCCATCCAAACTATGGGCATGCAGATTCAGGCAGTTTTCTTTTCCTTAAGTCCCTCTTCAATCAGCCAACCTGCCCCATCATCAGTACCCGGTCCTTGTCCCCCAAAGTGTCAAAGAAATAAATATGGCCATCCTTTCCCCTGCTTAAACTCCACTAGTTGGTACCCCTGGCTGTCTACAACAACTCTTGCCTCCCAACCACAGCGATTTGTCATCTGAACCTCAAAACTCCACCATCACCCAACGAAACACTTCTGTGTGTATTGCTGCCCAGTCATGTTGTCCTTTCCTGTGGACCTGGCTAGGGGTGGGCAGAATTCAAGGAGTTTCACTCGACCAAATTCAGTGGAGTTGCATAAAAACTCATTGAGATTTCACGGAGTTCCGCGGATAGAATCGGCACGTTGCGCTACTTTTTAGCGCCAGGATTTTGTTCCATGCTGCAAAATCTGGGTGCCACAGGGCACTGCTTCTTTGCTGCTGCTCAAATAGATTTTCTACTTGAGCGGCAACTTTTCACCATGAACGTTCGCGACAGCCCGCATTGAGAAAATCGCGCTAGGGGAAGCCAATTCACGCTCTCCAGCTTAATGCTGGACAGTCGTGTGTAAGAAAAAAACTCTGCCATGCGATGATTGGGGGGAGTTTTGCCGGGACTCCGTGTTACAAGCTTAATGTGGAGTGGGCAAAACTCTGCCAGCAGAGTGGAATGAATCACCCAGCCCTAGTCTTGGCATGCATTCCACGTCCATGAAAAAATGTGATAAAAGGGTTGTGGATTGAGCCGATATTAAACAAAAAAACAACTATTTTAATGGAAATGCAAAATTCCGCAGACCTTTCCAATATCGTGCTACAGATGAAGGGCCATCTCCCATTAACCCCACCTGGTCACACTGTGGTCCCTAACCTTTATTTAAGCACAGTCCCCTTCTAAAAGAATCACCCCATGAAATTCTAAATAAATGTCAAACATGGCCTAAAAAAACCCTAAGTACTTATAGAACACTTACCACCCCCCATAAAAATAACCCTAGAGATGTATAAATGTGTGTTTTGTAAAGGCAGGTTGTTGTTGTGACTGCAGGGTATAGGATGTTTCCCATTTGTCATATGTTCATTTTTATCATGTGTATCAAACCTTAAAGGAATATAGATAGTAAGGACATCTTCCACAAATCTCTTCAAATGTCAGTCAGGAGACACGGATATTTTTCTTTGTCTATGTCTGGTACTGCAAATGTTAATGTATCCCTGGCTATAATTTGTCTAAGCCCACTTCAAATGTTAGGCTTGTTGTAAACATGTTACTGTCTCTTTGGAGGTGAAATTAAGACTTTCAGATCTCTTTATTATTTTATATCCACGTTGGTCTTGTAATATCTGCAATTGAGTGATGAGGGGTGGGAGGGAAAATTCTTGATCACTTAGTGTTGGCAGTTTGCCGTCAGCAAGTGTTTGTTGGTGCTCATCGGGTCCAAAAGAGAGCCCTTGAATTTCTTGGTGTTGCTGGCAGGCAGAAGGCTCGCTGCTCACCAGAAACAAAATTAGGTAGAGGTGGAAACCTTGTCTGGTCCCTGTTTGCACAGGTGACAATTGTCCATTTAAAGTTATCTCCGCAATCAGACTTCAGCTTTCGCCTGAGGAATAACCAGTCAATCGGGTCAAAAGCATTCGCCACATCCAAGAAAAAGCTAGTTGGTATCTGAATTTCATGACCAGGTGGGTAGCCTGCCCCACATTGTTGTTGGCATGTCCATCACTGATAAAGTTCCCCTGGTAGAGGTGGACTAAGTCAGTCATTAGCAGTTCTATCCTGGAGGCCAGTTTTTTCATGTGGGTTTTGTGTTGATATTTGGGAGTGCTATGGCTATGTAAGGAGAGCATAAAAGCAAGTTCTCCCACCCACTTGAGCACAACTGTGACCCCACCCCCCCCCCCCCGACCCTCCGCTTAAGTTGAACTCTCTTTCTGGGCAATATTGTTATATAGTTTTGTTAAAATGCTCACCAGTTGAGGATCAAAATATCTCTAAGTTCCCAGTGTAGCCATCCAGGGACTTGTACGTATTAAGAGAGCGAATAATGAGGAGTTCCTTATCCTGTTATAGGTACACTGAGAATTTCCACCTCTGTGGGGCCCGTCATTGGTAGATATGCCTGCAAGATGTAGCTTTGTTTTGTTTGTTCATCTACCGAATCCGCATCTGCTGGATCTAGGTATTTGTACAATTCCCTAAATGTCTATTTTCTTTTCTTATTATTTCCAGCCAGTTTCGAACCTTAGTCCAACAGGATCTCACGGACATTGCTTTTCTCATCCTTCTCCCTCGACTGTGGCGCGAAGGGCGTGGCATACACGGCCTCCCTTGATCTGCGTCTCTTTTTAGATAGAGCAGAGCCAGTTGTTCTTTATTGATCGTAATTCTCAGCTGGCCCTTCATGGGTGCCATGTCCTGGAGCAATTTAAGAGAAGGGGTTTACATGTCTTCTTGTTCTGTATTCGACTTTCATTTAAATCAATATAACTGCAATAATTTATGCATGCTGACCTCTGTGTGTTGACTGAGACAAAGGATAGGAATGTACTTAATTTTACATCCCGGCGTGTGTATAGGATGTTCCTTTACAGGATGACCGGTGCTGATTAGTCGAAAGTAACGTCCAATGTATGCTTGCATGGTGTGCATAGGAGTGGATTGGAAACATTTCCTCCTTCATCACCCCATTCCACAAAGACATTTGTTAGTGGCATTTGGAAAGTCCTAGGGTGTTGGAAGTAGCTACATTTTGACAATGTTTAGGGCTGAATGTCTCCTCACCTTGTGCTTCCTTCCCTAGGAGCGGATGGAATGATGCACAGCCTCCAAAACGACTCTTCCTGTGGGACCTGGGTGTCGCGTACACCAGATGGCTCCCCGGTAGTTGGTGCTGCGTATACTGGGTGCTTCATAAATGAGAAGGTGAGAGCTTCAGGTGTGAGCAGTGGTCCGCTACATTTCCTTCCATGCCTAGAGTAGTTCTTTGCAAACCATGTTCAGGCTCCCCAGGTTTGTTGCGTGGCTCTAAAATACTGAACATGAATCTAATCATGCCACATGTGGGGGTCCACACCTATCGAGTATTGAGAGCTTTTCTCTTTTAAATGCGGACTTCTCTGCTTAACCACTAATCTCTGCAAACATTGTTCCATAGTTCAGAACAGATTTAAGTCCCATATGTTGTCTCAACAGATGGCACCAGCATAGTTGCATTAGTGCATCATGAGGTCCTGCTTACAGCTGTGCCTACTTGTCAAGTCTTTGTCTACTGAACCGACTACATATTTATTTTGAGGTCGAATATCTGTCACTTGACTGTCAACAGCCATAGATTCCTAACGAGCACTTTTTTTTTGGGGGGGGGGGGGGAGAAATTATGCGCTCGGGACTGAATGAGTCCATGCTACTGTACTGTAGCTCGTTCTCCTCATCACCTTCACCCATTCCTATTTATGCTGCAGGATGGGGAGTACACCATGACCCTTGGGATTGAAGAAGTCCTTGATGGACTGAAGATCTCTCTGGAAAAGATGCTGAGGTGCCCAGTATTGCACGGTAAGAGGACTGGTGTTCTAGATCTGGTATCTTCTGGGAATGGTCAGCACTTCTTCCATATTGGGGGTTACATTGAACCTTGTCATGCTTTCTCTACAGCCATGGATGCTCCCGGTGCAGATGTGTGTGATGCAGTGCATAATGCAGACCGATTGGCCTGCGGCAGTCTACCCATCACCCAGGCTGAATGCAAGGCAAATAGCTGCTGCTTCGACTTCAGCAGCTCCTCCACCCCATGCTATTTTGGGAGTCCAGGTGGGTGTATGTTGTGGTACAAAGTAACCTATCTTGGGATTAATAAGTCACCAATTGGGTATCTTGAATAGATTGTTAGGCATGGATTTTGAGCTGTGGCCTTACCTGCCACTTATATGCCTCTCTGCGCTTTTCACAATACATTTTATAATGGCCAATATGCAGGAATTCCTCAGGCATGGCTTCATTCGAAGCACAAGTTAGATAGAGTACAAGAAACTGCACCACAACATGAATCCCATTTCGACTATTTTATGAAAAAGAAAAACAGAGGGAGAAAAACATGTACACATGAAAATTTCCATGAAAGTTTAAAAAGCCACAGTCTTCAACAGTGCAATTTATGCTAACTTTAACATGAATAAATATTATTTTAATTTATGACTGTTTTTTATCACCCCTCCCCAAATCCATAGCCACCTACCATTGCAGATTAGATTTGCTTATACCTTTCAGTGCTGCACGACATCTGGGCCGTTTGCTCACTTGCATTAGATTTTGGCATCCAAAATCATTGATCATTGTGGGGTATTGGGTGTGGAGGCTAGTGGGGAGCTGTGCTAGTTTAATGGAGGGACAGTCATGGCTTGTTTCGTTTGCACATTACATACTAATCTGGAGTTGTCTGTGGCATTGACTAACTGGGATTTGCCTTTCTCCACTTGCTTTTAGTGACTGCCCATTGCAGCCACACAGGACAAGCAATTGTCGCTGTCTCCAAGTACATTACTGTTCCATCCCTGGACCTGGGGTCCGTCCATCTCATCAATGCGGCGGCCACATGCTCTGGCTTTAGTAAGAACAACAATGATGTGTTTCTTGTTTATCAAATTCCTCTGGTCTGCGGGAGCAAGCACCAGGTAAGGTTGGTAACTGAGTGAGAATGGTAGGTAGGGGAGGGTTGGATCAAGGCTTTTAATTTCAAATTTCGTTAAGTACTTCATCATTCTGTCTTGCAAACTACTTCCGGGTAGGACACTTGTGAGTGGGGTTTCTGGTGTTTGTGCATGATATGGGTGTGTATGCACATATTTTACTGTTGTGTTGGTGATCAAGGTGGTGTGAAAATATCTCCTTCCAAAGAGCCAGCTCCATGGAGGAGTCCACATATTTGCATGAACCCAAATCCTACATGTTACCTTTTTTCCAACAACCATTTACCAAACCTGCTCCATTGTATTAGGCTAGGTTATTGCAAGTCTAAGAACATAGCACTGTCTTTGTAGCTTCAGTTTTTAAATGGTTTACTTCTCAAATAGCCATGAAGAAGCTAAGTTATTCTCAACCAGCCAGGCCAGCTGGTAGAGAAGATTTATCGCGAATAACTATCTCTAGGTCCGTGTGAACCTGAACTCCAAGATATTGCGCTGGTTCTAGTGTCCACGTTAAGGGATGCTCTAGTTGTCCCTGGGTAGTGGAGGCTGTTAAGGGAAATCTAAGTGATTTATTCCAGTTAACGCGACGTCCAGAATGACCACCAAATCTCTCAACTTCTTGTAATATTAGAGTTCGGTTAAGTTCAGGGTTTCTGACATACAACAGCGTGTCATCAGCATACGCGGATATTGTCAAATTATATTGCAGAAATTGTTTACCTCAGCGGGAATAGTATTCTCCTGTGTCACACGCTAAGGGTTCAGTCACAAGAGCATATAGCAATGGAGAAAGACGGTAGCCCTGTCTTGAGCCCCTGGTAATTATGATTGGGGCAGGTAGCATGCCATTAACTCACACTCTGGCCACTGGCTTCACATTCAATACTTAAACTAACTTTATAAATACCTCTCCCACCCCAACATGTCTCAATACTGCCAGTTAAAAGCTCCCTTCAACCGAGTCGAATGACTTCTTGGCATCCAAGAAGTCAGCCGCTGCACGCACATCAGGGTCAATTCTGGAGATCTACCCAGAATGGAGTACATAAGTTACTTGTCAAGGAGCCATCCAGGGACAAATCCTGATTGTTCTGGGCCCACCAAGCCAGGGAGCGGGGGGTGGCCGGGGGGGGGGGGGGGGGGATCCTGTTTGCTAGTATTTGGGGGAAATGTTCTGTATCTGTGTTAAGTAGCGACAATGGCCTATATAATGAACACTCTGTAGGTGTCTTACCAGGCTTTACCAGTGTAATCCGTATTGCCTCTTGTATCGTTGGGGGCAATACCCCCTCTCTCACCATTTCCTCAACTAGATTGACTAGGCGCGGAATCAGACGATCTTGGTATGACTTATAATAGGCCACTGACAGACTCAGGTGCTTTAATATTTTGCATTGCTTTCAACGCTTCAATAATGTCGGTAGGACGGAGAGGGGCCATCAATCGCTCCCTATGGGAGTCAGTCATTTCATGGCAATATATGCTAGATATTTTTTGGCTGGCTTATCTGTATTGATATTGCACGCGGAAAGTTCTGCATAAAAGGCTCGAACATTCAGTGATTTGTGGGGCACTCCAGACCTGTGTACCATTCTTGTCACGTTACCACCTTGCTATCTTTTCTCGGAGGTAAGTCAATGCAGCCAATGTGACACAAGGTCTCTCCCCTTTCCCGTACACCCTGGCAGTGGCATATTTTCCCAGGTGGACTAGTTCAGTTTGTGCAAGTTCATTATATTCTTCAATCTTCCCTCTGATCAGTGACCGCCTTTCAGGCTCGGCCGTTCGTTGTGTGTCGCGCTCCAGAACTGTTAGTTTTTTTTCTAGTTTATACATACCATCTCTTAAGGACCCAAGTACCCCAGCGTGTTTAGCGATTGTTACCCCACAAATGTAGGCCTGAAAGGCCTCCCGGATGGCGGCCATACTTGTTACACTCCAGATATTATAAAGAAAATATTCATCTATTGCCTGAGCGAGTACTTCACGGAATGCTGTGTTCTGCAAGGAATATTGTTGAAAACGCCATGTCTGAAACTTAGGCTGTACACCTACAGGGGCCAACATTAGATTTAGGGGCAATTATCCGACAATGTATGAGGTAAGTGCGTGCATTTGTGTATGTAAGAGAGTAGACTCCTAGAGACGAGCCAGTAGTCAATGCGTGTTCGTGTGTCATGTGTTGATGTGAAGTGGGTCTATTCTCTGCCTTGTGGTGATCGGTAGCACCAAACATCTGTCAACCTGCTTGCTTCAGCTATCGTGGATATCGTTTTTGCTGCAACAGATGGCCTTCTAATGGATCCCCTGGATCTATCTAGTTTGGGCAATAGGACGCAATTAAAAATCCCACCCCATAGCTGAGGAATATTTGCAAATGTAGCGAGTTTACTATTTGAAGACCGGTAAAACTGAGGGTCATCGTAATTCAGCCATTGATGCACACCAGCAACACATCCAGATTGTCCACACACCTCTTGAAGTTGTACCACAGAACCGCGACGTGCCCGTATCCGAACCCCCGTGTATGGGGTGTGAATCCGGCCGCAACATAGGAGCCCCTCGGTCTATACTGTGTCAACAATCCGGACTTCTAATGTTCCATGTCATAGCTTATCGTGGCTACCTTCATTTTTGGCGAAGTTCCCTGCTCGCTATCTAAACTCGGTGTACGTCTCTGTAATCAAACCAGCTAGTTTGTAAGTTGTTTCCAGTTTGGCTATCTCCATTTGGCTACTCGAAACAAATCTCTTCAAACATAAATTCCCCCCCTCCCACGCCATGTTTACCTCCCAATTACATTGCAACTTGACCCCCCCCACCCCCCCACTATGAACCTGAAAATGCATGTAATACACGCGGGGGCGGCCAGTGCCCCTGAGCTGGTCATCAGCTCTTACATTCTAATGACCGATTGCCGCCATACATGAAACCCTCCAATTTACTAACTTAATACTGCAAATATTACAATTATGGTGCTAATTCTTTAATCCCACATTCCTCAAAATACACTGGACATATATCAATTTCACAATTAGAAGCTTGCATTTAGGATCCAATCCTAAGTCATATTGACATCGCCACCTCCACATCCAGCTACCAAAGCCTTCTAGTACATATAACGATGAATAAAAACTATACCAGAAGCAGGGCACTAGTCCTGTTGGTCTAAATCGCTACAAGCTCAATATTGTTCAGAGTCGAGTCCTGTCCAGCTTTCTTGGAATTGGCACTGGAGCGTGACTTCAGCATCTGGAGCACACTACTCGGATCCGTGTACATTTTTGATTTGCCATCCAATGTCACTGAGTTGCGCAGGGTAAAGCATGGCATATTCTATGTTGAGCTCTCAGCTTGCCTTTCACTGGAACATATTGTTTCTGCGCCTCCTGCACCTGTAATGTAAAATCCAGATAGATGGATAGTTCGGAGCCTTTGTAGCGAGGTGATCAGAGCTACCTCGCCCATCTCTGCACAGCGCCCTGGGCTCGCCGCTCCCGCCCTGCTGCAACAGTACCGTTCTCAGTATCCCCGGGGCCACTAGGGATTGGTGTGCAGCTGTATCTCAGACGCCCGGGGCAGTTGAGACCGCAGCACACTCACCGAGGCAACCTCTGCTCTACGCCACCAGTGCAGGCGCTCAGGATTCCAGGTGCACAAGCAGGCCCTAACCGGCAGCAGACCGAGGGCACAGGACATACCCTGGTAGCGCGGGCCAAGCAGACCACGCAACATGCTCCCAGGTGATCCCGATCACCAGCTCACTCCCAGCCGGCGCGATCGCATACAGACGAGAATCCCAGCAGTCACAGCCTCATGGGTATGCATATGCGCAGCAGGCCGCGCCCCTGCCAATCAATCAATCAATCAAGACATTTATAAAGCGCACTACTCACCCGGAGGGTCTCAAGGCGCTTGGGGGGGAGGGGGGGGGGGGGGGGGCCGCAACTGCTCGAACAGCCAGGTCTTGAGCTTCTTCCTGAAGGAGAGGTGGTCTTGGGTCAGGCGCAGGTCGGTCGGGAGGGAGTTCCAGGTCTTGGCGGCCAGGTAGGAGAAGGACCTTCCTCCTGTTGTCGCTCTTCGGATGCGGGGGACGGCGGCGAGGGCGTGGCTGGTTGATCGGAGATGGCGTTTGGGAGCGTAGAAGTTGAGGCGGTTGTGGAGGTAGCTCGGGCCTTGGTCGTGTAGGGCTTTGTGTGCGTGGGTGAGGAGACGGAAGGTGATTCTCTTGTTGACGGGGAGCCAGTGCAGGTCTCTCAGATGTCCGGAGATGTGGCTGCTTCGGGGGATGTCGAGGATGAGTCTGGCTGAGGCGTTCTGTATCCGCTGGAGTCTCTTCTGGAGCTTGGCGGTGGTTCCGGCGTAGAGGGCGTTGCCGTAGTCCAGTCGGCTGGTGACGAGGGCCTGGGTGACCGTCTTCCTGGTCTCGGTGGGGATCCACCGGAAGATCTTCCGTAGCATGCGCAGGATGTTGAAACAGGACGAGGAGACGGCGTTGACTTGTCTGGTCATGGAGAGGGAGGAGTCCAGGATGAAGCCCAGGTTTCGTGCGTGGTCTGTCGGTTTGGGTGCGGTGCCCAGGGCGGGGGGCCACCAGGAGTCGTCCCAGGCGGAGGGCGAGGAGCCCAGGATGAGGACTTCCGTCTTCTCTGAGTTCAGTTTCAGGCGGCCGGTCGTCATCCACTCGGCTACGTCTTTCATCCCTTCGTGGAGGTTGGCTCTGGCTCTGGCTGGGTCGTTGGTCAGGGAGAGGATCAGCTGGGTGTCGTCGGCGTAGGAGATGATGTTGAGGTTGCGTTGGCGTGCGATGGCCGCAAGGGGGCTCATGTAGACGTTGAAGAGGGTGGGGCTAAGCGAGGATCCTTGAGGGACGCCGCAGATGACTTCGGTGGCCTCTGACTTGTACGGTGGTAGTCGGACTCTCTGTGTCCTTCCGTCTAGGAAGGAGATGATCCATTCCAGTGCCTTCTCCTGGATTCTGACGTTGCTGAGGCGCTGCACTAGGGTGCGGTGGCAGACAGTGTCGAATGCTGCGGAGAGGTCTAGGAGGATGAGGGCCGCTGTTTCTCCGTTGTCCAGCAGGGCTCGGATGTCATCGGTGGCAGCGATGAGGGCGGTCTCGGTGCTGTGGTTGGCTCGGAAGCCAGACTGTGAGGGGTCGAGGGATCCATTCGTCTCGAGGAAGGCGGCCAGCTGCTTGTTGACGGTCTTCTCGATGACTTTGGCTGGAAACGGGAGGAGCGAGATGGGGCGGTAATTCTTGAGTTCGGTGGGGTCCGCTGTTGGTTTCTTTAGTAGAGCGCTGAGTTCGGCGTGCTTCCAGCTCTCAGGGAAGGTGGCGGTGTCGAAGGAGGTGTTGATGATGTCCTGCAGGTGGGGTGCGATGACAGCGTCGGCCTTGTTGAATACGTGGTGAGGGCAGGGGTCGGTCGAAGATCCGGAGTGGATAGAGTTCATCGTGCGGATGGTGTCTTCTGTGTTGATCGGGGTCCAGGCGCTGAGGGTGGTGGTGGGGGGCGTTGGTGCGGTCGTGGGGGGCGTTGTTTGTGGGATGAAGCTGTTGTGTATGTCAGCGATCTTGTTGTGGAAGTAGGAGGCGAGGGAGTTGCAGAGGTCTTGCGATGGGGTGATGTCGTTGTTTCCGGCGTTGGGGATGGAGAGCTCTTTCACGATGTTGAAGAGTTCCATGCAGTTGTGTGCGTTGTTGTCCAGCCGGTCCTTGAAGGCTGTTTTCTTGGTGGTGTGGATTAGTTGATGGTGCTTCCGGGTGGCGAGCTTGAGGATGGTCATGTTGTCCGGTGTTGGCTCCCTTCTCCAGGCTTTCTCGAGGGCTCGGCAGTTCTTCTTGGAGCTCTTGAGTTCGTCGGTGAACCATGGGGCCTTCTTGCTGCCGGGTCTGCTGGGCGGGGTCCTCAGTGGGGCGAGTTCGTCCGCGCAGGTGCTGATCCACTTCGTGAGGTTGTCGGCGGCCTGGCTAGGGTTCGCTGAGCTGGCTGGAGGGTGCTGGCTCAGGGAAGCGGCGAGCTGGTCGGCTGTGATCTTGTTCCAGCTTCTTCGAGCATCCTGTTGCTGGTGGTGGTGGATCGTGGTTCTTCTGAAGGTGAAGTGGACGCAGCTGTGGTCCGTCCAGTGGAGTCTAGTGGCGTGGCTGAGGCGATGTCTTTGCTGGATGAGAAGACGGCGTCGAGTGTGTGTCCGGCGAGGTGGGTGGGGGTGGACACCAGCTGCTTGAGTCCGAGGTTGGCGAGGTTGTCAAGCCGGGTGGTGGTGTTGCGGTCGTTGTTGTTCTCCAGGTGGAAGTTGATGTCCCCCAGGAGGATGTAGTCAGCGGAGGGGAGGGCGTGCGGGCTGATGAAGTCGGCGATGTCTTCGCTGAATGGTGTGCGTGGTCCCGGGGGTCGGTAGATCAGGGTGCCTCTGAGGGTGGTCTTAGGGTCGCTGTGGATCTGGAAGTGTAGGTGTTCGGCGGTAGTCAGGGTGTCGTCGGTGTTGGTCGTGATGCGGATGGTGTCCCTGTGGATGATGGCGATGCCTCCTCCAATCTGGTTGTCGCGATCCCTCCGGATGATCTTGTATCCCTCTGGGATGGCGATGCGATGTCGGGCCCTGAAGAGGCGTTCATCCAGGTTTCCGTGAGGAAGGCAACGTCTGGAGATGTGGTGTCGAGGAGGTTCCAGAGTTCGATGGCGTGTCTGTGGACGGAGCGGGTGTTGAGCAGGATGCACTTGAGGTGGTTGCTGCTGGTGTTCGGCTTGGCGGGTGCTGGTGCGGGGCAGGTCCGGATGCAGGTGAACTTGCAGGCGTGGCAGCTGAAGGGTCCGTGGGTGCGTCTCGGGGTGGCTTGGTAGCATCCCGGGATGGCTTGGTAGCATCCCGGGATTCGGCCGGTGTTGAGTGCGTTGAGGGTGGCGGCATCGCACGTCTGGCGGGTGGGCTGGGGTCCTCGGGAGCCAGGAGTTCGGGCGCTGGGCGCGGGCCAGGCACGGACGGGCGCAGACGGGCTTACCTTTGGCGCACCTTCGGCGCACAATCGGCGCGCCCGCTGCGCGTTGGCCACTCTGCCATATGAGGAGAGTGGGGGGGCGGAGCGAGGGAGGGGCAGCTGGAAGGGGGAGCGGGGTGGCGAATGGGGAGGGCGAGCGAGGGAAGGGGGCGGGGCCGCAGGGGGGCAGCGGCGGGGAGGTGGCGGGAAACTCGGCCGGGGCTGGGCGAGGGAGGGGGGGGAGCACAGGGGGCTAGGGCAAAACGGCGGGAGAGACGAAACAGGAACAGGCGGCGAAGCAAGCTGGTGGCAGGGGCAAAGGAGATCCGCAGACCAAGCGGAACCGGCGGTCGGGGCACAGCAGAGAAGCGCAGGGCACAGCTCAGGGCAGAGGTGGCACCAGGGGACGGGCTCACTCACGGGGAGTGTGCTCTGGGGGTGACCTGTCCGGAGGGACAGAGGTCACTGCACCTCACTGGCAGCAACGGACTCTAAATAGTCTCGTGGGAGGGAGGGGCAGCTGGGAGGGGGAGCGGGGTGGCGAATGGGGAGGGCGAGCGAGGGAAGGGGGCGGGGCCGCAGGGGGGCAGCGGCGGGGAGGTGGCGGGAAACGCGGCCGGGGCTGGGCGAGGGAGGGGGGGAGCACAGGGGGCTAGGGCAAAACGGCGGGAGAGACGAAACAGGAACAGGCGGCGAAGCAAGCTGGTGGCAGGGGCAAAGAAGATCCGCAGACCAAGCGGAACCGGCGGTCGGGGCACAGCAGAGAAGCGCAGGGCACAGCTCAGGGCAGAGGTGGCACCAGGGGACGGGCTTACTCACGGGGAGTGTGCTCGGGGTGGTGACCTGTCCGGAGGGACAGAGGTCACTGCACCTCACTGGCAGCAACGGACTCTAAATAGTCTCGTGGGAGGGAGGGGCAGCTGGGAGGGGGAGCGGGGTGGCGAATGGGGAGGGCGAGCGAGGGAAGGGGGCGGGGCCGCAGGGGGGCAGAGGCGGGGAGGTGGCGGGAAACGCGGCCGGGGCTGGGCGAGGGAGGGGGGGGAGCACAGGGGGCTAGGGCAAAACGGCGGGAGAGACGAAACAGGAACAGGCGGCGAAGCAAGCTGGTGGCAGGGGGCACAGGAGATCCGCAGACCAAGCGGAACCGGCGGTCGGGGCACAGCAGAGAAGCGCAGGGCACAGCTCAGGGCAGAGGTGGCACCAGGGGATGGGCTCACTCACGGGGAAGGGAGTATGCTCGGGGGGTGACCTGTCCGGAGGGACAGAGGTCACTGCACCTCACTGGCAGCAACGGACTCTAAATAGTCTCGTGGGAGGGAGGGGCAGCTGGGAGGGGGGGGCGGGGGGGCGAATGGGGAGGGCGAGCGAGGGAAGGGGGCGGGGCCGCAGGGGGGCAGCGGCGGGGAGGTGGCGGGAAACGCGGCCGGGGCTGGGCAAGGGAGGGGGGGAGCACAGGGGGCTAGGGCAAAACGGCGGGAGAGACGAAACAGGAACAGGCGGCGAAGCAAGCTGGTGGCAGGGGGCACAGGAGATCCGCAGACTAAGCGGAACCGGCGGTCGGGGCACAGCAGAGAAGCGCAGGGCACAGCTCAGGGCAGAGGTGGCATCAGGGGACGGGCTCACTCACGGGGAGTGTGCTCGGGGGGTGACCTGTCCGGATTGCCAGTTGCAATCCTCAGTGTAACTCAGCTGAGAGTATCGATTATGACATGGCGATGGTGGGATACAGCACCGGGACGATGGCTCCTGCGGAACCTTGCAGTTAGCGCCTTAAATTGGTCGCGGGAGCTTAGTCAGGCTTTGGCCATCTTAACGTTTGGCAAACTCCGGACCCCCCCCCCCCCCCCCCCCCCACCAAGAGACATTTAATGTCACCTTTACAATTGGATTGGATTTCATACATTTACAATTTTAGGCTCAATGGCGTGGATATCCTCAGAATCACGTGCTTTCCTTCAAGACTTGGAGCCTGATTAAAGCGCAAGTTGAAAAAGCAAACTGCTTAGCCACCAGACGAGCAGAGGCTGCCGCCGAAGGGGGCCTAAAGGGCCGGCGCCATAACGGAAGCTGAGCCCCCCCCCATGAAACCAGTCGCCGGCCCACCCGGCCAATGGGGGCAAGAGGCATGGTACAAACCCTCCAATGGGGGGGACCAGGAAAAGCAGTGCAGCACCTGGGGGGGGGGAGGGGATATAAGCGCTGCTCCCCAGAGATGCTCCTATCTGTTGGGGAGCGGGGGAGCAGCATCAGAAATCGTTGTAGCAGAGGCGTCGGAGATCATTGTAGCAGAGGGCAACGGGGATGCAGAGGACGACCGGGAGCCCACTCCGGCCTCCCCCACGTTGGCAATACCCTGAGGCTGAGGACGACCGGGAGCCCACCCCGGTATCCGCGACCTACCAGCGATATCCTGAGGGGGAGGACGACTAGAGCCCACCCCGGCCGCCGCGACCTACCAGCAAACAGCGTCACAAACGCAGATGACCGGGAGCCCACCCCGGCTGCCGTAACCCCCCCCCCCCCCCCCCCCAACGACTGCGCGGCGACGAAGGACGACTGGGAGCCCACCCTGGCTGCCGCGACCAGCACCGCTGCTAAAGACTACCGGGAGCCCACCCCGGTCGCCTCGTCCGCCCTCAACGTCGGTGCCGCTTGTGAGGGCGACCAGGAGACAACCGCGGCCGCCTCGATCACCCCAACAGCGTCATCGCCTGAGGACGACCGGAAGCCCACCCCGGCCGCCTCGAACGTAACGACTGACAAGCACTGCAGCTGACGACCGGGAGCCCACCCCGGCGCCGAGAACAGCAGCCCGTGCAGACTGGGAGCCTTTTTAACAAGTGGCTGCAAGGTAGGCCGATACGAGCTTACCGCGGTGGCTGGCGGCTGCACGCTGCTCCTGTCGATCACTGAAGCGTCACCCCGGCCTAATGGTGAAGGTCTTAGACGCCCACACCGAAGATTAGGTGTTCAAACCCTGGCCTTTCAACGATACCGCCCAGAGAGGCATCCGGCAGTCTTCCCCCGCCCCCAGCAACAGTGATGGAAGGGGCAGAGCACACGGGGAGTAGAGCTCTTAAAGGGCCAGACACCAGCTAAGGTGCACAGCTCACAATAGGCATGGTGGCCTAATGCTTTGGGGGGGGGGGCTGAGACTTTGGCACACAAGGTAACGTGGGCAAGGCCAGGTGTGCAACAAAGGAACAGGAGGAATTGGCTTGGCTTGGACTATTTTACAGGCTTGTACTGCAGAATATTGTGAAGTGTATTAAGACAACAGTGTTTTTTGGTGCATTGAATTGCGGCAGTACCCCGCACACAGGCAGCGGCGGCCAGAAGGATGGCAAAACGTGGCAAGAAGCAGCAAGAGGACCTCGACTATCTGGTGCGGCGGATCCGGGTGGCGTCCGAGGTCCACGGTCGCGACTGGCTAGACACCCACCTGCAGGACGACGGGGAAGAGGGGCCAAGTCAACCGCTCCAGACGATGCCCGTCGCACCGGCAGCCAAATGGCAGAGGAGAGTGCCGGCCAAGCCCGCAAAGGCAGGGGCTTCTAAGAAGACCCCCCAAAGGAAGACCCAGCCACCTGTAGCCAGCACGGTGGCGGCGGGGCCGACCAGGGGATCCACAGACACAGCAACAAACGGTGAGCATATAAGTGCAATTATACAGGAATGCTTCAAGACTATGGCACCAATGTTTCTTCAGGGGTTAGGCAGGCAAGCAGATACACCAGGCGCGCAAGCACAAGGCAGCATGGGAGGGCCAGATGGGGTAGGGGCCCAGGCAGAGGAAGAGAGCTTAGGGCTAACTTGGCATCTGATAGACCCAGGCCCCGTGCGCCGGCAGCGATTAGGGTGGCAGGGCGTCATAGAGGGGCAGAGCGAGGGAGGGTCACCCACAATGGCTTGGGGGAGTACTCCACCCACGCCCATCCCGCCCCACACACTAGCGGCACCTGAAACATATATGCGTCCCTCGAGAGGATTTGGAGAAAGGAGTTCATTGATATTTTCTCACTCCTGGAGATACAGTTAGATGGACTCGACTTGACCACCTGTGAAAAAAAAGATGAGGACAAAAGGGAACAGAGAAAAGAGCGCAAGGAGCGGAGTTTTGATAATTGGCTAGATGCTTTTCGGATTATGGCCTGCATTATAGTTGAGAAATACACATGCGCTGCGCGGCTGACCTTTGGCTATATGAATCCAACATGCACAACGCGCAGAGGCAGTTACCAGGTGACACATGGCTAGAATACGATAAGGGGTTCAGGCTAAAAATGCAGACGCACCCAGAAATGGAGTGGAATGAGGAGGATGTGTCCGGTTTCATACACCAGATGATGGTGGCGCGTGAGGCCAAAGCATGGGTGGGTAGAAACAAGCATTCCTTTCGAGGGCCCCCCCCACAAGGGAAAAGGGAGGCATTTCATAAGACCAAGCAATTCAGATCTTGGAAGGCCCCTCATAGCAGCGGGACACCAGCTATCTGCTGGAAGTTTGAGTACAACGAATGTACCTACGGGGCGGCATGCAAGTTCCAACACATCTGCTCTGCCATTGGGGGGGGGGCACCCAGCTGCAGGGTGCAAGCGCAAGCAAGATCACAAGGGGGACAAAAAGGGGAAACCGAAGCAGTGACGTAGGCGGGGGGACACAGGGGGGTCAACAGGTATATGAACTTATAAGCTAGCATGCACCCCCATCAACACACACCTGTTGTGAAAGTTGGCCAACAGTTACCATAACAGGCCCGACGCAGAGACCTTAGTCCACTGCTTCGAAGAAGGTTTTCCCATCCCATTTACAGACCCCCCGCCTGCCAAGCAGCAGCAAAAACTTGAAATCGGCTCTGCTGCACCCAGGGGTGGTCACCAAGAAAGTAGAAAAGGAGAAGGCCCTGGGTATGGTTGAGGGCCCCTGCTGGATCTCATGGCCAGGGAACTAGTGATCTCCCCATTGGGGGTAGTCCCCAAGAAGGGACAAGGCCAATACCGGCTAATCCACCATTTATTGTTCCCTGACGGTGCCTCAGTGAACGACGGGACTGACGCAGAGGTGTGTTCAGTGTCTTACTCCACAATAGATGACGCCATCGACTTAGTCAGAGCAACGGGCCCAGGGGGGGCCCAGGGGCCCTCATGGCAAAGGCGGACGTCGAGGCTGCCTTTCGCTAACTCCCAGTTCACCCCACAAGCTTTCATCTACTAGGGTTCCAATGGGAAGTCAAGCTATACTTCGACAAAGCCATGCCCATGGGGTGCTCCGTGTCATGCGTCTATTTTTAATTATTCAGCACCTTCCTGGAATGGGCATTACACGTCAGACACCCGGGAGGGGCGAAAATCCACTACCTGGACGATTTCCTGTTCACGGGTCCCGCTACATCTCCAGAGTGCGGCGACACCGTAGCAGCATTTCAAAAACTGGCTGGGGAATTAGGGGTACCAATATCAGCTGACAAAACGGTAGGCCCAGCAACAACAATCACCTTCCTGGGAATAGAACTGGATTCCGTCGCTGGCACTTCCAGGCTACCCACCGAGAAAGTGGAGGATTTCAGGGGGGATATCCGAAACCTATGAGGGCGGGACAAGGCGACACTGAGGGACCTGGAGTGACTGATTGGCAAACTGAACTTTGCGGCCAGGGTAATCCCAGCGGTCAAGAAGGACCTAGCTATGTGGGACACGTTCCTAGCAGATTTCAACGGGTTACTGCGGCCAGGGTAATCCCAGCGGTCAAGAAGGACCTAGCTATGTGGGACACGTTCCTGGCAGATTTCAACGGGTTACTGATATGGAGGGAAGGCTGGGTGACCAACAAACAGATCGTGCTCTACACTGATGCATCAAGCAGCACGGGCTTCGGGGCAATCCTGGGCATGAGATGGTGCGCAGGGGAAAGGCTTGATAGCTGGCGCAGGGCAGGCGTGACCAGAAACATCACCTTCCTGGAGCTATTTCCCATCATAGTCGCACTCACGGTCTGGAAGCGCGAGCTGCAGAGCATGAAGCTGATGTTATGGTCCGACAACAAGGGGGTAGTGCAAGCGATTAATAGGGGCACAGCCAGATTCCCGGATACACTTCGACTAATGCGCAGATTGGTTAAGTTACAGCTGGAGGGCAACATAGAGCTGCGGGCGCACCATGTACCAGGGGTGGACAACGAGATCGCAGATGCCCTGTCCCGCGCATGGATGGAGAAGTTCTGGGAACTGGCGCAGAGCAGGACCTGACCCCCTGCCCTGGCCACCTGTGGGACCTGGCGGGATAGATTTGTCAAAACTGGTCAGCCAAGCCCTCACCCCGGCAGCGGCTAGGAGATACAGAACATGCATCAATACTGTAATGCGAATAGGAGAGATACAGTCTCTAGGCGACACAGGAGCTACCCGCAGGGCAGCAGAGCAGTTAATACAGTGGGCGTTTAATGCCCAGAAGTCCAAGTCATGGACTCAAGCACACCTGTCACCCGTGGCATACTACTCTAGGTTAGAGACTGGGCTGTACTCGGTGGCCACACACTGCACCAAGGCAGCAATGAATTGGTGGAAGTGAACTGAGGGCGTGAGCAGGGATACCAGACGCCCGATAGACTTCGCCAAGCTAAGGGCCCTGCTGGGGGTGCCGCAAGACATCACGAATGAAGGTTACGAGCAACAGCTATTCAGGGCGGCCTTTGCCACCGCATTCGCGTCAGCGAGTTGGTGGCCTCTGCCAGCGAGGCTCGCGGAGCTGAGAGCAGAGGCCGGCGCACACCCGGACGTCCTGATCATACACCTAGGGGGGAACGACTTGGCCAAACGGGGCAGGCGGGACCTGCTTCGGGATATACAAAGGGATCTGACGGAGGCTCGCAGAGTATTCAGAGATACCTCCATCATATGGTCAGAACTAATCAGCAGGAACGAATGGCGTAGGGCACATTCACAGAGCGCGGTGGAGAACTCGAGGAAAAAACTGAACCTAACAGTGAGCAAATTTTTCAGAACCAACGGGCTGGAGTTGGTTAGGCACAGGCCAGCCCGAGTTCTATGCAAGGGACGGGGTGCACCTGTCCGAGATGGGCATGGGAGTGTTCTGGAGCAACCTTTGGGGCGCAATGGCATTGGTGAGTTGCAAATAAAGAAGCCAGTGGAAGGGGGGGGAGCCGCAGGAAGACTGGAGCCTCCCTGGTGGCGTGGCGAGAAACTACAGGGATAATGGTTGGTACGGAGGCACACCGGAGGGCAGTGTGCCGGAATAGGACCACTCACTCTGGGCTGCCTTACGGCTGGGTGAGTTGGCCAACCAAAAGGGGGTAGCTATCGGAGACAGTGCTCGCTGCCCAGCCCCCACCGGATGGCGGGGCACAACAAGAAATGGCAAGGTAGCGAGTTGTGGCCTAACTCTGGGACAAAAAAGCTATACCCCTGGAAGGGCAAACCCGAACGAAGCAACGACCCCATAGAGCCAAGAGATATTACAAGCCTGCAAATGACCATGTAACGAACTGTCAGTCTATATGCAATGTGTCCAAATGTACATATGATTCTGCAAACACAATGTATAACGAGATGCAAGCAAAACAAGACACAGGATGACAGCTCAGCAATAATGATTTATGGCAGGATGTACAACAGTAAGGATATGTATATATGGGTATGCATTATAAACTGTGGCCAACAATGACCACCACAAGAGCAAGTCTCCGTTGGCTTATTTATGACAGGGAATCCACGTAAGGAAACCGGGAGTGGGGGAAAATGCGGGGGTTATAGGCCACTATACAAGACCTCCTTCCAAAAGTGGGACTGTGCAAGTGCCTCCAGGGGGGCAGGTAAGCAGACACTCCACAATGGTTTCTTAAGTGGGTAATGTGGTTATTTCTATGCATGTGTGATGGTAATGTTTTTTTTCTATGCAGGTGTGACTGTAATTAAGGTAAAGTATGAGGGTCTGAGCAGAGGACACACCTAGAATATGGAGTTTGGTATCTGGCTTCAAACGCACTATAGGGCATCCAGTGAATACTTGAATTTGTTGACTGGCCATCATCTCTTTAAGCAACCACCAGAATAACCGCCCCTCTCCTGAAGGGAGAAGCCATATTAAGCATCCCTTGACAATACACACGTACAAAGAAGTATGTAGTATGCTGTAATGTACCAATTGTGATGTGGTGTTGGTGGGTGGTGTCTTGTTCCTCCCTATTCCCACCCCCGCCTCCATCAGCAGTGCATGGACAATGCCCACCTATTCTATTACGCAATCCTTCCCTTGCCAATTGGTTTCTGTCCTACCCTTGTTAGTCTGCTCCGCTGTAATACCCTTGTTCATGTACAGCATACCCCTGCTTTACAATTAGGCTGGCGTCGCATAGGACTGGGATTTAAAGTCCTAACACAGGAGGTTAATACTTGTTAGAGAGATGGAGTAGTGGATTGACTTTAGACACTCGCTAAAGCGCTGCTGCTGGGAAGGATAAAGATGCTCAAACATGTCCCAATTTATCCTCATGGAGATGGTTTTAGACTGGACTTTCGGCAGACTTGCCGAATCAAGGGTGATAGAGTTCCTCTAATAGTCTAACCCCGTCCAGGCGTCGGATCTCCCCTCCCTGCTTCCCCCCTTTTTCAACCTGTTATGCTCTGCTACCTCAAATCACCACTGACAACTTCTGTTGGGTGCCTGAAAAGGTCGCAGTTTTATTCATATCACAAAAAACTTTATACAATCGTAACGCATTGTTCAAGGTCATGTACATAATGCATGGTTAATCTTGTCCCAGCTCTGTCAATGCACTGGGAGGGGAGGGAACCCTTTCTGCTTCCGGGTTTAGGCTTCAGCTTGCTACCGAATGGGCGGGTCTCCGTTTGGACCTGTCCGGGCCGCAAGTGCCGTCCCGCTCGCCCTGTGACCTTACAGGGGCCCTCCCTTCTCCCCGAGGCCCCTGCCGGCTGGCATCCCAAGGGCCTTTCTTGTGCATCTACTGTAACTTCTTGTGACTGGGTCCTTTGTTTTTGTCTCCCTCTGAGCCCCTGCCGTGAGGCATCCCAAGGGTCATGGGGAGAGTATTGTCTCTAATCCTTGTTGGCGGCGTGCCGCCCTTTTGGCTCCCTCAGTGCCCCTGCCGTGCGGCATCCCCAAGGCATTGCGGGAGCCTCTCATCTATCTTCTACTGGGTTCTCCCCTTTCTTTTGATAGCTTAGTCTACCTAGCTCCGCTACCCTCCACCTTGCAGCTGCGACGCCCGACTTTTAGGTGTGGGTGGGTGGGTTTCTTCTTCACTCGCCCTTGGCCCGGGGGGGGGAATTGTGGAGACCTGCCCTGGTGGCCCCCTTTTATTCCCCCCCCTGGCCCACGAGCGCGCCCCCTGATTGGGGGGGGGCTCGCTCCTGCCTTCGGGGCCAATCCTGGCACCCGTCGGCCTAGCCCTTAATTTACATTCCCGTGGGGGTGGCCGGGGGAGGGGCGCCGCCCCCGGACGGCGTTTTGCCCGGGCCCCTATCGGGTCCGGCTTCGCCTACCCGGCCCGGGCTCTAACCCCGTCCAGGCGTCGGATCTCCCCTCCCTGCTTCCCCCCTTTTTCAACCTGTTATGCTCTGCTACCTCAAATCACCACTGACAACTTCTGTTGGGTGCCTGAAAAGGTCGCAGTTTTATTCATATCACAAAAAACTTTATACAATCGTAACGCATTGTTCAAGGTCATGTACATAATGCATGGTTAATCTTGTCCCAGCTCTGTCAATGCACTGGGAGGGGAGGGAACCCTTTCTGCTTCCGGGTTTAGGCTTCAGCTTGCTACCGAATGGGCGGGTCTCCGTTTGGACCTGTCCGGGCCGCAAGTGCCGTCCCGCTCGCCCTGTGACCTTACAGGGGCCCTCCCTTCTCCCCGAGGCCCCTGCCGGCTGGCATCCCAAGGGCCTTTCTTGTGCATCTACTGTAACTTCTTGTGACTGGGTCCTTTGTTTTTGTCTCCCTCTGAGCCCCTGCCGTGAGGCATCCCAAGGGTCATGGGGAGAGTATTGTCTCTAATCCTTGTTGGCGGCGTGCCGCCCTTTTGGCTCCCTCAGTGCCCCTGCCGTGCGGCATCCCCAAGGCATTGCGGGAGCCTCTCATCTATCTTCTACTGGGTTCTCCCCTTTCTTTTGATAGCTTAGTCTACCTAGCTCCGCCACGCTCCCTATGGTTTTCCGATCAGAGGGAGCTCCCCCCTCGCCGACTCCTACCCCCGACTGTCACAGGAAGCCCCTCTGTTCCAGAACCCCCACGATGTTCAGCAGGAACATATCCATACCCACCCCTGTGAGGTGGACTCCATCTCCGCTGTGATACCCCGGGGATCTTAAGTTTATGAACCCATGCCGCACGAAGCCCCAGCCATTGGCCTTACATACTTTTGCCATGGTGATATTAAGTTTTTTCCTAGACTTTTCCACGGCCCCCAGGTCAATCGCCCCCCGCCAGGTGCTCCGCACGATGATTTCTGAGAAAATTATGTCCGCGGGGCGTGTCATTCTTGCTAATGCTGTGAGGCCCTTCCGCATGTCCTCCAGGAGTGCCTTGCGCCCCATTGCCGCCAAGTCATTCCCGCCCAAGTGGACCACCACTGCGTCTGGCTTGCTGCCCCGCCGCTGTGCCTCCTGCGCCATGGACAACAGCTCTCCCCATCTCATCCCAGGGCGCCCCCACCATTCTATGTCGGTGTCCCGCAGCCAGATACCGCCAAAGTCCCGTCTAGCCGCTGCCCACCGCTGTGCCCGCGTAACGTACGAGTGCCCCACGATCCACACCTTCTTGCGTGTAGCCTCCGAGCCTAGAAGAGACGGGAAAGGGGGGGAGGGGGGGGCTTAGAATGCTGCTGGGCGAATGTACCGCTTGTACGCGCCGGATGCCCACCGCCCTATCCCCTTAATAGCCCCCCCCCCCATGCCCAGCCCCGCCGCCGTCGTTGCCGCGCCGATCCTGAAGGAGTGCGACCCATATTCCCGCGCGGGGAGGCCCAACGCCTCCAATGCCTTCCTCATTACTGCTATAAACTGAAAGCGGCTGAGGAAAGATCCATCTTTGTGCTGAAATAGCGGCCCCGTCCTCCCCTGCACGCTCTCTAGGTGCCTCTTTAGCAAACATACTGGGCAATGGTCTTCATTATCCGTGCAGCGCAGTCTGGTCCATGCTCCCTTGCCTGTCTGGTCCGTCTTGGACCTTCTTAGTAGTATGTCCATGTGCTCCTCCTGTATGACCACCCCTTCTCTCTGTAAGCAAGCTGCTCCTGCCTCTACCACCGAGGGGGCTACCACCTCGCTGACCCTATATGCCCCGAAGAAAGCTACTGCAAATGCCGCCCGGAACAGCTTGACTTCACACCTCGAGAAGCATATCCCGTCCAGGGCCCCCAGCATTGCCTGCAGTAATCTGAAATGGATGGGGCGCCTTGCATCCCCCGGTGCCTGCTGCAACCTACCCCACCCTTTCATGGCCATGCGGCATTCAAATCCCCCTGTTTGATCGGCCTGCCCTGCCAATTTTGTGTAGTAAGCTACTGCACTTAAATGTGCTTGTGCCCAAGATTTTGCTTTCCCTTCCTGGAAAGCCCACTCGATGAACTCCAGGATGTCCCTTTTGGAGGCCAACTGCCCCCTCCGCAGGCCAGCTTGAGCCCTGAAAGTTTCCCAGCATTTCCGGTACCGGCTGTTGGTCTTTGGGGCCAGTGCATTCTCCAGCAGCCACCTCAAACCGCTTCCACCCATGCCCACGCTTCCTCCGGCATCGGGGTCATCTGCACGTCTGCGCCCGGAGCTAGCTTCCTGAATCTGTCCCACTGGAAACGAGAAATAGCATCCGCCACTAAGTTTTCCACGCCCGGAATGTGCCTGGCCCTCAATGCAATGTTCCCTCTCAACTGGCAGCCCACTAACTTTCTCAGCAAGGCCGCCACTGCTGGGCAACGCGCTGTTCCTGTATTGATCGCCTGCACCACTGCGTGGTTGTCTGACCACAAAGTAATCTGTCTATTCGCTAGTTGGGAGGCCCAGATGTGGAAGGCTACTACAATGGGAAACAGTTCTAGTAGAGATATGTTTGAGGTTAACCCTGCTGTGCGCCATGCCTCCGGCCAAGCCCCTGCTGACCATGCCGTCCCCAACAGGGCCCCGAAGCCGTAACCCCCTGCTGCGTCAGTGTAGAGTTCCACTTCACAGGCCAGAGCCCAGGGGGCCCGCCAGATCAGGGTGCCATTGAACTCTGTTAGAAAACTCTCCCATTGGACCAAGTCGTCCCTTACTCCCTGCGTGATGCGAACCCTGTGGTGTTTTTGTGCCAGACCCCTCGTGAGCCAGGCTATCCGCCGGGCGAAAGCGCGTCCTGCGGGGATGACCCTTGTGGCAAAGTTCAGTTTCCCCAGTAGCTGCTGTAGCTCTCCCAGGGTCGCCTTCTTCTGCTGCCTCAACCTACGTATATCCTTCAGCATGTCCGCAATCTTGTCAGGTGGCAGCTTGCATGTCCCTGCCACTGAGTCCAGCTCTATCCCCAGGAATGTCAGTTTCGTTGTGGGACCCTCTGTTTTCTCGTGAGCTAGCGGGATCCCGAGCTCCTGCGTCAGCGCCCTGAAACTAGCGAGGAGGTTGGTGCAGTCCTCTGTGCCTGCCCTACCCACGAACAGAAAATCGTCCAGATAGTGGACCCGCCCTCCACTTGGCGTCCGCTGCCCCAGTTCCCATTCTAGGAAACTGCTAAAAGCCTCAAAATGTGAACATGAGATTGCGCAGCCCATGGGGAGGCACTTATCGTAATAGTAACCCCCATCCAGTCTAAAGCCCAACAAGTGATAGCTGTCTGGGTGCACCGGTAGTAGCCTAAACGCTGACTCTATATCGGATTTGGCCATGAGGGCCCCCTCCCCTTCCTGTCTAATCAGGTCCACCGCATCGTCGACCGAGGCATAGGCCACCGAGCATGCTCCCTGCTCCAACCAGTCGTTGACTGACTCCCCCTCCGGGTATGATAGATGGTGAATCAAGCGGAATTTGCCTGGCTCCTTCTTGGGGACTAAACCCAGCGGGGATATTATCAAGTCCTCCATTGGCGGAGTGGGGAAAGGGCCCGCCACCCGGCCCAGCCCCACCTTCTTTTCCACCTTCTGTTTTGCTACCTCCGGGGCGTCTTTGACCGATTTCAAATTAGTGCTCTCCCGCGCCCCCCTCGGGCCGCAATATGGGATGGGGAAACCGCGCGTAAACCCTTCCGCCAATAGTTTCCTGTCTGTGAGTTTGGGGTACCTGTTTAGTAGGTGCAATAGCCTACCTGCTCTTATGGGTGTTGGGAGCGCCTGTCCCCCGCCCCCTTCGCCCCCGGCCCCCCCCGTTGGGGCCTGCGCCTCACTTCTATTTCTTTGGGTCACCTTTTGGTTTTTCTGCTGCCTGCCCTGTGGGGCGCCGGCATCGGACTGCGGGATGGTTCCCCCCGCAAGACCCGCACTCGTGCTTGAATTTGCATGCGGCCCCCCACTTGCACTCGTCCTTGTCAAACTTCCAACATGCTTTGTTGGATTTTGTGGCTGTTTGTCCCCTACCCTTGTGGTCCTTCCCATACCCTTCAAATTTGCCCTTACTCCCGTAGGCACGAAAATTAGACTCCTTCACCCCCACTCCTTCTCTGGCCGCCACCATGTGTTTGGAATAGCCCTCCATGTCCTGGCAGTCCCAGCCTATCGTTGGCCATACCTGCATTTTTTCCCTGAAGCCCTCGTCATATTGTAGCCATGCATTCCCCTGGAACTGCTGCTGCGCCTCGTGCACCTTCTGCTCGTATAGTATCAGTGCAGCTGCGTTTTCTGGAAATTTCTCAATAAATACGCACGCTAATGTCCTAAAGGCTTTTAACCAGTTCTCTATGCTTCTTTCCACCCTGGGTTTCCTGGGGCCCCTCCTGTCCTCATCTTTCCTGTCTTGAGTGGTTAGATCCAGGCCTGCCTGCCTCACCTCTAGCAAGGAAAATATGTCTATAAATTCCTTCCTCCAGATTCTCTCCTTCACCGTGAGTGGGATGAGGTTTGCCAGACCCAGCAACCTTGTTGTCGTGGGAGGGTCGCTTGGGGATGGGCGTATGTACTCGCTTGCCGGCTTGCCCTCGCCTACCCCGGCTGTGGCTGCGCCCTCCCCTGTCCTGGCCTCCGCGTGCCCCTGTCCTGTGTGCACTGCCTCTGCCCCTTCTCCCTGGCCACCCCCTGCGGGCTCCTCATCCGCCCCCCCGGCTGCTTGTGGCCCTTGCTTGGCCGCTTTGTCCGCCGCCAGGTTCCTTGCTGGCCCCCCTGCGTTCCAAGGTGTATTCCCTGGGAATGGCACCCCACTACCTGGCCATTGCCACCAGGGCACCCAGGGTGGAGGTTGCATCGCTCCCCCGGGCCAGGCCTCCAGGCCTGCGCCTGTATGCCAGGGTGGCGGTGTCTGCCATGGGCCCCCTCCTGTCGCGCTGTTACCTGTCTCTGCTTGTGGCCCCTTTCTGTTTTGTGGCCCCAGCCCCCCTGTCTGCCCCCGAGCGCTGCGTGATAGTCCATGCTTACCCAGGGTGCTCTGCGTGGGTCCTTCTGGCGGGGCCGCCGTGTTGGCCACAAACCCCTCGCCCTCGCTGCTCTCGTCCGAGTCCGAGCTGTCCACCTGCACCGCCGGTGGTTGGGTCTTCCTCCTGGATGCTTGTGACGAGGTTCCCTCTTTGTTCGCCCGTGTTTTGTCTTTGTGGGGGGGCGCCGTGTTGGCTACAGACCCCCCTGTCTTTGCTCTCTTTGGTGGCGGCGTGGGCACCTGGCTCCGTCGCCTCCCTTTCCCAGGGGGGGCTTCTTTGATCTGCTGCTCCATCCAGCTCCTGCCCTTCAGTGCCACCAGTGCCCTTGCCTGCTCCAGCATGTCCAATAAATCCTCGTCCATGTCGTCCTCCTTGCGTTTCCTTGTGTCTGTTGTCCTTGTGGCCGGCTGCTCCTGTGGTTCCCTGAAGCGGGCTGGGGGCTGCCTCTTCCTTCCTGCCGCCCCTTTCCTGCTTGCCATCCTCTTTTTCAGTTTCTCCTTCACTGCTGCTGCCACCTGCTCTAAGGACGTGTACTGTCCCTTTAAGTGGGCGCGCCCCTCGCCAAATCCCTCCCTTCCGCTGCTGAAATTGATGCAGGCGGAAGCGTGTTGGAGCGAGGCGTGCTGGAGCGAGGCCGCCTGCGTGGAGGTGCAGCCGGGCGGCTCGCTGTAGGAGTCCTGGGAATGGCGCGCTGGCGAGAGGCTGCCTTCGTTGCAGCGAGGTTGGTGTGAGCCCTGATATTCGTCGTCCCCGGGGGTCCTTCGGTGCTGTTTGCCCTTCCCGCTGCCTGCGTCGCTCCGCCCTTCCGCTGCTGACGCTTCTCGATCGGGGACTCAGCAAGGCTCGCTGAAGCGTGGGCTGCCCGTCCTACGCGTCGAGCCCTCGGAATTCCTTTGGCGCCAAAACCCGGTCACCGCTGCCGCCGCTGCTTCCAGAGTTGATCCCGCGCCGTCTTCTTCACTCGCCCTTGGCCCGGGGGGGGGAATTGTGGAGACCTGCCCTGGTGGCCCCCTTTTATTCCCCCCCCTGGCCCACGAGCGCGCCCCCTGATTGGGGGGGGGCTCGCTCCTGCCTTCGGGGCCAATCCTGGCACCCGTCGGCCTAGCCCTTAATTTACATTCCCGTGGGGGTGGCCGGGGGAGGGGCGCCGCCCCCGGACGGCGTTTTGCCCGGGCCCCTATCGGGTCCGGCTTCGCCTACCCGGCCCGGGCTCTGTTTTGTCATTAAAGACTACCAGTTTTTCTCTTGCATTCTGCGAAAAGCTGAAATATCTTTAAGTGATTCTGAAGATTTTGTTTTGGTTGCTGGAAGAAGTTTGGAATGAAAGCTACCAGAAGCTTCTTTTATTGCAGTTTTGGGAGATTAGGTTGCTTTTTATTCTTTGGTCTGGACTAAAATGAATCCCCATACCTACTCGGATGTTGTAGGGCCCTTTTCAAGCTGCATAAGCAGTTGTAGAAGCAGGGAGCAATGGATTCTCTCACCTCCCACCTGACCTATATTTCTTTTAGGGCGAGATTACCACCAACGCTCTATTAACATTCGATCTGAGACATTACATATGCAACAATTGCTACTTTTATCAAAACATTTTTTTCTTTTTTGACCAGAATTGTTTCATTATTTGTATCAAAGTTAAAAGCCATACATTATGTAATTTTTTTCCCATTTTTCCTTTTTTTACAAGACTTCCAAGCCCGGTTTCTTTTTGGTGCTATACTGTTTTATACAGGGGAAAAAATCTGTGCTGCAATATTTTTTAAGAACCCCCCCCCCACCATTTTTTAAACCCTGAAATTTTACCCCATGAGATTTTCCCACTCAAAATAATTGTGCAAAGAGGCATGGTCCCCGAAATCAATTTAGCAGAGTGGCATTGAAAGATTCTTTATTTGGCAAAATAAAATGCCATAAAAGCGCACCCGTTTAAAAAAAAAAAAAAAAAAAAAAAATGTTGAACAATTGCACCAAAGATGCTTTTATAAAATACCAAAACCTTAAAAAAAAAAACTGTAAATACATAGCAGGTCCAGTTAACATGAATAAACCAGCATTTGCAATGCGATAGGTATCGCATGTACGTGAGTTTAAGCTATTGGCATTGTAAGATTTGGAGAGGAGTTGGCCTAGGGGCTAGGGCGGTCGACCTCAAATCTGAGGAACTGGGTTCGAGTCTCGGCAATGATGCTGAACATCCTGTGATTCTGGGCAAATCACTTCATCTCCCCGTGCCTAACAAAAATGAATGTGTCCTCATGTAACGCAACTGGTGCTATGTGAAGCACTCTGATACCCTATTCGGGTCAAGTTCGCGCTATATATACCTCCGTAAAAAAAATGACAATGCCTTTTATGTTTTAAAAATAAAAGGCATTGTTATTTGCAATGTCAATAGCTGAAACTCGTGTAAATGCGAGACCCATTGCTTTGCAAAGCTTGGTAGATTAGTGAATAGAAACACTCACTTTCGGCCAGCATGGCAAATTAATTAAATAAACAAGCACGGCTGCTAAAGTGAAAGCGGACCGTGCTGCAAATAGAAAATAAAAATAATATTTTTTAAAAAAAAGAAAAAATTGTGCTTACCGACTTGTGAAGGAGACCGTGTAATGCCACAAGTAGATCCAGTCCTCATGGAAGGTAACAATTGGCGGTAACAAGGAGTGACTAACGAGCCTCATTATCAATCGGAAACCAGCATTTACCAAGGACAATGACACCAGCCAATCAAAAATATGGGTGGAGAGAAAGCGAGGCTTCCACAGCATACTCGACTACTGCATGCCTCACAGAGCAAGAAGCGCATGAGCGCTGATGCTAGGCTCGACCTAAAAATGTCGAAGACTTTTTATACAAGAAAATAAAACTCACTATTAAAAAAATATAAAAGGAATACAGAATACGGCTTGGGATGTAAAAATCAGCAGATAAAGTGAAAGTCTGGCAGTGCGTTGGCATGATCAAGAAGCAACAGGTTCAAGCTGTACAATATTCCTTCATGAAATAAACACTAATAATTCCAATGGGAATTCCAGACTTGCTGGACCATGAGCATCTTCTTCCGGAGTATTAATGCTCCCAAAAAAAAATTTGCAATCCCGAAGCAAACCATCGGAGAAGAAAGCATTTGTAAATGCAATAAGGCACATCGGAAGGATACATTTTTTCCGCAAAGTGCCATAAAATTTGCAAAAAATACAAAATGCAGGGTGTCCTGGTCAGAGAAATTGTCACATGGACATGGCTTTAAGACACCTGGCTTCGAGAAGCTCTTGGGAAAGGCTAGTAACCAGGGTATAAAGTTAAATCTAAATCTGGTTAACGAGAAGCGATGGTGAACATTGTAACAAGTGACAAATAAGGCTCCACCTGTGAGCTTCAGCACAGTGTAAATATATTTGCTCACCAAGGGCTTAGCAAGTTACATACCATCCCTTTTTTTTATTCCTGCTGCCTAGCCAGAAACAGATGTTTAATGTTCCTAATGTCACTAGGGCGTAAAGGCTTTGGGTTCATGTACAAATCAGGGCAACTTAGCAGCCTCATTTGCTCCATGATGTACCTTATCCACGGAATACACAGAGCTCCTTCAAGTGCAGTACAGTCTATTATAAGTTGATTTAAAGTCTCTCACATCCTTGTACCCCCACACATGGCATCCATATGTGGCCATTGGGGATACACTTATCTCTATACACCTTTAACAGGGTGGGTTCAGGCTTGGCCCCTAATCTCTTCACGAAATCCATGGTTGCTCCCACTGCCCTTGCAAAAACGTTCTTTTAGTGTGCTCTTTGCGCAACCCGCTGTCATCAAACCGCACACCCAAGTAGGGGAAAGTTGAAACATTTGATAGTTCTAACCCCCTACAGAAAAGCCTACACCTAACAGCCTTCTGAGTACCGATCGTCATGGTATGAGAGTTAGAAAAATTAGTTACGAGGTCAATGGAGTCCATAAAACTTATAAAAGCATGTAAAAGTTTTTGAAGACCTTCAGCAGTCCTGGCAAACTACACTGCCTTGTCTGCGTAGTGAAGTGCAGGAATACGTTTGGAGCCGGCCCTAGGGATGTCTTTACGCTTTACAGCAATAAGCTAGGGGACACCCTTTCAGCAACATGTAAACAGCAAGGGGGCCAAAATACACCCCTGCCTGGCCCCTCTCTTGACCTCTCAAGAGGCTGGCACACGGCCATCCTCAAATCTCACCAAAGCAGTACTGTTAGTATGTGCATAGTGCAGAAAAGCCACCAAATCTAAGTCCATGCCCAGATCCAGCAGAATAGACGACCGCTTTGATCTGTTGACGCGGTCAAATACCGAAATTAGGTCCATAAAGGTATATGCAGGGATCCCCTCTTAACTAATGTATATATCCCCACCACCAATTGTAAATTAATACATTGATCTAACGTCCCACTGCCCTGTCTAAAGCCATACTGCAAGTCTGAATAACATTAAAATTATTCAACCCGGAGGTTAAATGCTCCAGGATCAACTTTCCCATATTTTTTGCAACTGAATATAGAAGGGAAATCAGTCGATAGCACGCTGGGTCATACCTGATTCCTTTTTTAAAATTAGCTAAAATAATAGCCTTTGACCAAGAAGAGGGAAAGCCACACAGATGGGCCGCATTAAAAACCTGTGTCAATATCTTGGCCCAGGTCTGAGGGTCAGCTTTATAGAGGTCCATAGGGATCCCCTTTGGAGCCGGCGCTTCCCCCAGCTGTGGCCCGGATGGCTTTATGTACCTATTCTGTGTTGAAATGCAGTGGCACAGTGATCAAGCCTCCCTGCCTGCTCCCTGATAGCCTTCTTCCTCTGCTGGGTTTCAAGTTTGTAGGCCCTCCTTCAACTCCTGACCCCTACCTCAACCCTTGGATTTTGCTTAAGGGCCAGCATTAGGCTCCTGTGATTCTTGGAACAGGTGCCGTCAAACCACTTTTTCTCCTTGGCTCCATTAGACCTACGATTAGTGGTTAGGTTATTGGCTATCTGCTTAGTAAGTTTATTCAAAGCATCTAATCTAATTCTGTCCGGCGTTCTCGTATCCAGACAGAGTGAAATCTCATCTGCACAATCTACATGCAGATTATGCAGAAAAGCCTCCGGTATCACCTTCTCCCATTTTAACCTGCGCTTGGTCTCTTGTGCTAATAGCAGAGTTTTGAATGTTCCTTCTCTCCCCTCTGTATGAGTCAAAGGAATGAACCAGTTCAAGTGTTAAGGAGTTGTGATCACTAGAACTGTTCCAAGAGACACTCTGTCTATGGACTGCAGACGCTAGGGAGCAGAGAGCATTATAAAATCAATAGTGCTGGAGGAAACCCAGCCTGAATAAGTGGGAACAGGAGCTTCCCCTCCAGCCTGTGCTAGGCAAATCAGATTGTTGGCTGTAACAAGCTCTTCTATGAGATGACGTGATTCCAAGTGCTTAAAATGGGCAGCCTGCGGTAATCCTATCCGCATGGCCCTTTGCAAAAGTACAGTCAAGCTGACATTGATGTGTGCTAAAATCTCCTAAAATGATGGCCTCCTAGCAAGTCTTCCCTCTCCCTGTATTGAAGAAACCCTTCTAATGCTGTGAAGTGTTCAATATCAAAATTTCTACAAGAAGAACTGTAAAAACGTACTACCGGCAGGAGAGGATGGTTTGTGAACAGCAACTGTACTGCTAACAAGTGGGGTGAGTGACAGTCTACCTCTCTGGAAGTACAAGTTAATTTAAGTAAAACCAGAAGGAGGAGACCACCCTTGACTCTGCCCATTGGAGATAAGGATGCACTTTTAAAACAAAAGAGAAGCCATCTTTTTTATTTATTTATTTTTTATATAGAGTTTTATATAGCGCAAACTTGACCCGAATCGGGTATCGGAGCGCTTTACATAGCACCAGTAGCGTTACCTTAGGACACATTCATTTTTGTTAGGCACGGGAAGATTAAGTGATTTGCCTAGAATCACAGAACGCTCTGTCATTGCTGAGACTCGAACCTAGATCCCCAGATTCGAGGTCGACCGCCCAAGCCGTTAGGCCAACTCCTCTCCCCTTCTAAGAATAGAATACTCATCACTATCCCATGTTACTCATCACTATCCCATGTTTCCTGCAAAGCAGTTGTGTGGCAAGGATCTAGGATCCTCTGCCACAAAGCGTCATCTCTTTTGGACCTCAGTCCTGCTATATTCTAGGACATGATATTCATTCAAATGGGAACGGGAGTGAAATAAACTGACTTGGGTGGTGAAATAGATACATTACCCACATGGCCCACTGGCCTTCAGCCCAACAACTCTGCCTGGGCAGATGCCAGTCAATCATTGCCATCAAGCCCATCTGGACCTAACAAGGTTTCGAATATATTGGCTAATGGAAATGCGAACCTACCATTATCGTCCTGTGTAATCCTCGATGGCCTGAATACAGACCGTCTAGGGCAATCAAGAAGAAAGGAGTAAGTGGTATAAAAATATTGAAGGGGTACAATCTTGATTGTCGTTTTAGAGTCTTGCATAAAGTGACTCTCAACCATTGCTTTGGCATTTATTGGGTGTCTTATATTCCCTATGACACAGTCAACCCCTCAACATTTTTCATCACCCTATGACCCACCCAGACCACTCTTCTAGCCATTATAACATGAGGAGACAAGATTTGCCCATTTACTATATTAGTGTAGCACCAGTGAGTAACCTTGTGCATAAGAACCAGCGTGGTCTCTTTCAATCTTTGCGTAGTTGATGGGACTCCCATTAAGATGGCCACTAGAGGGGCTGATTCTGGGGGAAGCTCTAAGGAAATCGGAGTTCCTGCACGGGCTGTCAGGAGTCTGTTCATGGTGGATATAAAAGCTTTGCTCCCATTTATTGTTTGAGCCCCTTGTAAGTGATCCACCTGAACACTGGTGCCCAGGATCTCAGTGGCGTGGGCAACCCCTGTCACTTGGCCCTCCCCCTGATTGGGTAATTTAATGATTTCACTCTCCTGATTTGGATGACTAGGCTCCTGTGATTGCCTCCATCAACTAAGTGATCCCATGGATGTGAGCCCAGCTGCATGACTAGTCCTCACAGCCTTAGGCTTCGAAACACTGATTGGAGCACCAGGGGCAAGAAGGGAAAAGGAACTAAGCTTGGCCTCTATACCTTCCAGCAGTAACCAGACGGGAGCGAACAGGACTTTAAACAGACATTACAACCTAGGAAATAGATTGTCTGAAAATTACTCCAAGTCCATATTGGCTGATTGGGAAGCCTTGTGTTGTGATTGAGTCTGGGTTGCACTTTATCCCCCGGCCTTCTTCCTTTTGACCAGGGGTTCAGCTGCGGCAATGTCCTCTTCTGTTAACTCCCTAGCCTTGCCAACCAGTGTTGACGATATTACTTGGGACAAAGAACCAAATGCTTCCCCTACTGCCTCACGATTGTCCCAGGGAATAGAATCCAGAGTAATTTTCTCAGTTTCCAGGGAAAGCCTCCTCTTGGTCAGGGCTCTCTATTTTGAGAACAAATCTTAACCGGAAAAGAGTCTATAGTGGTTACGGTGTCCCCAGTAAATTAAGTAACTAGGACTACTCACTAATTGAGTTGTGGATCAAGGGAACAAGTAAAGTTGTTTTATTGCAGAAATCTCAAAATCCATTGAATAAAAATAAAGGCTCAACTGCAGAGTTATTACAGAAAACAATCTTCCTAAATTTAGTCTCACCCGCAGAATCTGAGTTCTTGTATGCAATTCTTGCATGATAAGTTAGCTAAAACAGTAGATTCATTATGGCCTGATCGTACAACTCTTTAACTTAATTACTTTAACACATATGCGCAACCCCATTCTGAAAACACACCATCTGTGACACTGCCATCCAGAAATGTTAGTTCAAAATGTTCAACTGCAAATTCTTATTGTTTGGATCAGAGACTACTATATATTGCTGCCACTCATGCCTTTGGCACTTAAATGGTATCAGCTCTTCACTCTGATCCTTGCTTTGAAATTGGACTTTAGGAGTTACTAGTTCTTCTTTAGAGCTTTCATTGCCCTGACATTTGAGTCTGTTTCTTTCTCCATCAGTTTCAAAATTCTCACCATCCTCTGGGTCCACACTGGGAACTTGAGCTTGGTTTTGAACTTCACTTTGTGCTCGACCTAGTGGCTCGGTGGGTGATTCAGTCATTTCTACCACTTCTTCTACCGCTTTCACTTTTTTCGTATGCGCAGCATGGATTCACTGTGGCACACGAGCACTCTTTATCATAGTGATAGTCATCCGTATTACCTGATGGGCTATGCACCACTGCTCTTCTAAGCAGTTCTTCCTGATGTGATTCTGGACCACTATCCTGTCTCTAGGATTCAGATTTCGACAGGTGATGTTGTTTGTCACCTGTTGCCACGTTCACATGATGAAAGTCCGATTTCACCAGATCAGCCAGACCTCTGCAGTAATCTAGCACAATGTTATCACTTACTGATACTAAAGCAGCTGAAGCAATATATGCAAGCCTCATTGCTCTTCCCATGGTCACCTCATGGGTGATAAATGAGTATTTTTGTCAGGCCAGTTGAAGCATACATTTTGGCTTTTTTGTTCTTCAGAGTTAGCCCTCTCCACCACGCCTGAAGATTGAGGATGATGATACAAATGTAACTATTGAATTGGCTAAAATGCTGTGCAGATTATTTGCAAACCTCCTTTTTAAAATGAGTTCCATAATCTGTCTCAATAGAAGTTGGCATTCCAAATCTGGAATCAATTACGTCAGCACAACTTTGGCAACTATCTGATGTTTGGGTGGGGTAGGCCTCTACCCATTTAGAAAACAAGCAATGACCAAGATGTATTTTAAACCATTGTATGCGGGCATCTCCACAAAGTCTGCTTGGTCTCTTGTAAACGGGCTTTCTGATTTGCCAATATGATTCATTTTTATCTTTTTAACTTGATTGTTTCTTCGACACAACAGACACATAGCAAATGTCCTCTGCAACATTTCTAAATACTATATTTTCCCATTATTCTGAATACAAGTATCATGCTATCGCTTCCTGCATGTATCTGGCCATGTAAATATTCACCCATTGGGTACAACATTGCACATGGGAGAGTATTCGTATTCCCAGTGTTAACATACAAATCCTGATGAATTTTCTTGTAACCAATTCTTATTTCTTTCTCATCTGAAATTCCCCCCTGAAGGCCTCTCAATTCACCCAAAGAAGAATGAATTGAACTCATAAAGAAAGAATTAACATTTTCCTTATTTTGTAAACTGCTTATTCTTGATTTATCGTTTTCATTTTCTAGCACTACTGTCATCATACGATAGTATTTTGCCATTTGGTCTGCATTTACTTTGCCAAGTGTAACTTAGTCTTTACCAGCCTTATGGCCAACACACTTGACTACTGCAATTTCTTTTGTCAGTTGTGTTACTTTCAGTAAATCCATTATACAACCATTTATTTTTTTATAGGAGCTCCATAAGATGTCATATAGTCCCTATTTGACCACAGTTGACCAAAGGCATGAACCCCTACAAAGCCATGCTGGCTGTTTGTATAACTTGTCACATTTACATCTTCTGATGGACAGCAAGCTCTTGTTAAGGCTACTAATTCTGCCATCTGAGATGAGGTTACAGTTGGCAGAAAAGTTGCTTCTGTGGTCTCAGAACTGGAACGTACTGCATAGGCCACTTTCAATTCTCCATATTAGTTTCTTAAACAAGAGCCATCAACAACAAAAATATCAAATCGGCCATTTCCCAAGGGGTTTCTTTAATATCTGGCCTTGGCTTGGTACATAACTCAGTAACTGATATACAATTGTGTTCTGGTTCGTCATCAGTATGATCAATTTCATAATTTTCCCTGCTTTCACAGCGTCCGTCTGAAATAGGAAGCAGTGTTACTGGTTTCAAAGAGTTGCACCTCTTAAGAGAAATGTTATCCACTGCAAGAATGACTTGCTCATGAGTCAGCCTACTTTGTTCTTGTTCAGGTCAGCAAATTTTCAACCGAGTGAGGGGCATATATAATTAAGGTATGAGCCATCTCTATTCCTTCAATTTTTTTCAGTGGCAACACAAACGGCTGCAACTGATTTCAAACATCCTGAAAGACTTACAGCTACAAGAGCCAGTATGGCTGAAAGATATGTCACTGGACACTTCAACCCACCATGCTTTTGTACAAAGATTGATAATGCACATCCACCTTTTTCATGACAAAACAGAAAGTAAGTCAAATTATAGTCTGGCATTCCCAGTGCTGGTTCACATCACACTCTACCTTCTTTGAATGCCTCCGAACCTGCTTTGTCAAATGGTACTGGATCTTGCATGTCACTGTATCCGTCTTACCGAAGGCTTCACAATAGAGAAAGTTTGGAATCCATTGAGACAGTAGCTAACAATTGCAAGAAACATCTGAACGTCTGGATGGTTGGTGGGATTATTTTTAGAATTGCAGCAGCGCATTATTTGAGACTTTTGTAACATCCTTTTTGATATGATGTTCAAAATAGATTCGCTGTACAGTACTGCATTTATTAGGGAGACCTTATGTCCATTGTCCGCTAGATTATTTAATTGTATCCACTTTACAGTCCTCTTTGGTTTTTGTATGGAACTTACAGATCTATATACTGCACTAAGACAGAGTTACATAGGAACCTCACATTTTCTCGATCTTTATTCAAGAGTTGACAAAGTACTTTCTGTACACCTTTTTGGAATTCCACACTTTGTGATAACTTAATTTTGAAATTGAAACACAAATTGGAATTGACTTTTTTTCATGTGATGGGACTGAGTAGAATTCTTGGCTTAAGTCAATGACTGTATATCGTTCTGCATCTGAAGGGATTTGGAACAAAATTACTTCTGGACTCTGTACCGCCAAACATGGGATGACAATTCGGTTTATATTTCTCAGACCCTGAACAATTCTCCACTTGGATTCTTTATACCCATCACAGGAGAATTACAAAGACTAACCAGTTCCTCCCAGAGGATTCCCAGCTCAATCACCCTTTCCTCTTTTTTCCTTTGAAAGTCTATACTGCTTTATTCTATGGAAAATTGCATCCTATCTCAATTTTCTTTTAACTGTTTAAGCACTTTTTATCAATACAATCGCTCATTTCCAGAATACTCCTATACCTCATCTTTGGCCATATGTCGTAAATCCAAAGAAAGGCCTTTACTTACAACCTAGAACAAGTGACCTCTATCTAGGCTCTTGCGATTTTTTTAGTTTGAACACTGAATACTCATTTTGTTTCAATCACAACACCATCCAGTGTGGAATAGATTACACAATCCATCTTGTAAAGCAAGTCTCTGACCAACAGATTTACAGGATTTGAATCGCACAAAAGGAACTTGTGTTTATTTTCCATCTGATCAATTTTGACTGGGAAAGCTGTTGTAACCTGATCAACAATTTGGTTGTCACTAACCCCTACAACATAGGCTTCTCTTTCTGAGAGTGGTAGGTTTGGGACTTTTACATAGCAAACTGTAGCAGACGTTGCCCCCACGTTTATTCAAAATGAAACAAGTCAGTCACTGACTTCCACATCAACCTATGGGCCACTTTGGTCTATTCTTGGTAAATCCTCGTCCTCCCCTCCCTCCTCAGGCACAGTCATTGTGAATTGAATCAGTGATGCTGAAGGCATCCGCATTTGAAATGGTCTCTGATTATGTACACCATACACAGAATTTGGGACCATCATTTATCTGCATTTGAGGAACAGCATCACAATGAACTAATTTGGATTCTGGAGACGCTTGATTTTCTAGTGCCCAATATTCACATAGAAGTGACGAGCAGTGGTGTTTTTTTCCCTTTCTTTTTTTTTCTCCATTTCAGTATTCACCCCTACATTAATGATCATTCTTCTTCTTCAACTTTGCATTTGCATCACTCCTATTTGTGCACTTTGCGTTTTTATTTGTCCTATTCATTTCATTCACTAAAGGCTGAACATAATTCTTATTTGAATCCATTGGGATCCGGAATCCCCTCTCAAAGTTTTGTTTGAGCAATCATCAAATTTTCTTTAATCTTTCTGCTTTCCAGCAAAGTAATCACTACTCTAATTCACCAGCTTCAGGAGTTTATCTATACTTTCGTCTGCCAGCATAATTCACTCTGTTGTATATGATTACTAAGCTCTGGGTGCAAATCCATTATAAAAGCAGAGGCAAAACTACTGACCCCATCTTTCCCGGGATTGTCCACTCCATTATGTTTCTTGAAAATGTGTATTAGCCTCTCATAAAAAGCATAAACTGACTCTTTTAGTTCCATTGAAATTCTCAAAATGTTTCCCTAACTTACATCCTTTTCAGGCATTCTTTTATTCAAATGCTCAATTGCCTGTTTGTACTTGTTAGCTACTTACTCAGACGGAGCATTATTAGGAGCAACCCTAGCGGTTTCCTCAGTTGGCCATGCTAATACTGCCTTACAGTCTGCCCACAATTCGCTAGGATCATTCCACAACACCTGAAATATATATAAACCAATGCACTTCTTAGTGTCACTTCTCTGGTTCCTCTCGCAATTTTAGAAAATTTGTAGTAAAATCATAAAGACCAGCCTTTGTCCATGGCACATACATAAGATTTCCTCCATGCACTTCCCTTAAAGGAAATTCTAAAACCATTCCTGTCCCAGCTTCTGAATCACTTGATGTATCCCTTGCTCTACCTTCAATTTCCTTCACTTACTTTATACTCACCGTCACTTTCTTTCACCTTTTCTAGTATTTTTTCAGGCTAAGCCATTTTTTTTTTCAATGTGAATCTTTATTGTGGGATCTATAAGTGATCAACCCCATTTCTTTAATTTCATCGAGTCAAAACTATTTGCTTCATTTTTCTTTTTACTGCTGTCCACCTCTAGTTTATTGTGATTCATTTAATCAAATATCTGCTTCTTTAATCAAAAATCTAATTTCACCTGCATTGTGTCAATAGCTTGTTTAAATCAGTTTCCCTTAACATTTCACCTAAATTTGATCTTCAAAATGCCAATATTAAGTTTTAGGAGGCTCTTCGACCACTATTGTTCTAGCAAGGGGATTGATTTGAACCAGAGCAACAGAATGGGTATCTCTACTGGTACTAGGTTTGGCTGTCATTGGCTTTTCAGTTGGTGCACTTGCTACCATTACCATAGGAGCTTGCACTGTAGTGCAATCTCCTCCCTCTCCCATGTCCGGGTCCAGCCCCAGAACTAATTCTTCCCATTGCTCTAGCTGTATGCTAAGAAGGTCTGGAATTCAAAAGATCATTACGAAAATTATCCTTCTCAGAATCATTGCCATACTTCTCCCCTTCATTGGTCTCATTTTGATCATTTGTTTCTTTGACTATGGTAGAATGAGCTCTTACCCCTTCTACCAAATCCTCCCTCCAGCTTTTTTTCTTGTTGATCTCACTTGATCTCCAGCCACAGTATAAAAGAACCCTTCAGTTGCTTTGTGTGTTTTTAGTTTTTTTTTCTCTCCTCCGTAGCCATTCAATAGTTTACCCCATTGATGCCCAGACCTACACCTTTTGAGGCACTAGTTTTGTCATTCATGGTTTGTGTAAGGAAATCCAGCTATCTAATGTTAAAGGTACCCTCTAAAGGAAAATGTAAGACTTTGTCAGGTGCATTATATTCATGCCATTCAGAGAGCGAGGTACAGGAATAAAACCCAATGTCCATCATAATTTCATATGCAGGCATTCCCCCAGCCTATGTTTTCTGAGCCTCAGTAAAATGTACAACAAATATCTTGGACTTCACACAAATTAACTAACAGCCAATCTCAACTTAGCTCTGTGAAAGGTCAACCTATCACAATGTAGCTCTGCCAGCAACCAACCAATGACAACACTGCTTTGTCGTGATATCTCACCAATCCCAGTGTGGCTTTCTAGTTGACTAACCAATCACAGCACAATTTCACTGTGAATGTGAAAAACAATTGCAAAACGCGTGTGGGCTCAATTTTAAATAAGAAGGAAGATTACAAGTCAAAGTAACACCAGTCACATTTTCACGATTAATAATGAGAACAAGACCGCACCTTTCACAGTATGGTTTTAAAATCAAAGTTCACACTAGATAGATGCCCCCCCCCCCCCCCTAACTTTCCGGCTGTCATCCACCCCTGTTAATGTGCTTATTCATGTGCACTTAGGAGCACGGATACACCAACCTGAAAAAGGAGAAACGCATTAATTTAGAAACCCCCATCTATGTGACACCTCCCATTACAAACTACTTCATGCAGGCAAGTAAAACCACAATATATCGATATCGGATTTTGACAAATCCGATAACCAAATCAACTAAAATTGAACCAAATAAATTCACAAATCTTGATTCAACAGTAAAGTAATGGATCCACCAACTGATTCTACAATCCACATTGCTATGCTTTCTCTGAGATTTTGGATATGCAATCTATTTCACAAACTTCTACTTCACCTCACTTTCAAATCTCCACACCATATATTAATCAGATCACCCCTTTCATAATTTCACTACAAATTGTTTAGGAATGCACTGCAATTCTGACCTCCTGGGAAAGCTCTGGTATCAGGAACCACTGGTGGAGTTCCAGAAAATCAGCTATTCCCTTAGAATGGGCATTAAGAGCTTCAGAATACCCTTTGGGGATCCCTGGCCAAGAAGGCGCTCTCTATTATGTAACCATCCTGTACTCCTCTACCAGCACTTTGGGGTAGCAAAAACCGTACCCCAATGTTTAAAACCACCATAACTTTACCTCAAATGGTTTTCCCAATGAAAATAATCGCACAAAAGGCACCCTCCTGGACATCAATTCAGCAGCGTAGTAAATGCGTAAATGGGACCACTTGATGATTGAGTTATAGATCAAGGAAAACAGTTAAATTGTAGAATTGCAGAAATCTCAACCAAATGCCATAGAGGCTCCAATGCAGAGTTATTGGAGTAGTCAAAATCAGGAATCCTTCTAAGTCCCAAACGAACAGAAAGATCAAGACCAGAAAACGGTCAGACAGCATTCCTAATAGAGTAGGAACATATTCTCAACAATCTGTCTCAAACCCCCAGAAACAAGGGTTTCTTCTATACAATTCTTACATATTAAATTAGCTAAAACAGATTCATCATGACATGATCGAAAGTAACTAGTCTCTAACAAATCAGAAGATTTAACATCAGTACCATGACATAAGCACTATCCCATTGTACGATAACACCCAGTATCTTCAGTGCTACTGCCATCCAAAGATGTTCGAACAAAATCATTTCACACAAATGAATAGTAACTGTCTACACAGAGGAATTACAGCAGAAAGACCTTGGATGTTCCAACATATCAGGAACACTAGAAAGTTAATTGAAAGTTTTGTGTTCATAACTGTAGGAATAATCGATTACATCAGCTCTTTTAACTCCGCAGAGCTTGAGAGGAGACAAGGTGCGCAGGGGGACAAGATAGTAGGGGATAAATACAAGAGTGAATGACAAGCAGCTTTCATATTATCCAGGAATCCTTATAATCAACACTTCCTTCCATCATACTAAACTTGGTCCAACTAGAATCATGTTAACTCGCCATTTGCATATTGGATCAAACACAAAAAATATTTTTCATTGTACATTTTAACAAACCTATGGCTTTCCAAAAAATGCTTCTCTAATGTATATGAAATGTGTCCCCTTATTCTGTGCCATAGTCATTCACTTGTGACTCACGTGCCTGACTGAATGAAGGTACATTGAATCACAGCCAGAGACTGATCATGTGGAAGAAACCAAAAGGTCGGCTCCTGGGAGTCTATTTACATTGTACATACATTCAGCTACAACCTCACCCGTGCAGTCAGCCACAGTCGAACTGACTTGCGCATGCACTGTGTTCATTTGGGAGCTGAGGGAATTTCTGGTGGTGTCAGATGATCCCTGGTTTGGGCTGTGAATGAGAACATTTCTGAGCTTCTCATCTTGCCGTGTGCACCTATTATCACTGAGCTGAGCAGGTCAGAGGAGACACAGAAGCAAAAGGCTGTTTAATACTACCATAGCTCGTTCATTCTTGTACATGGAGGGGTGGTGGGGAAGGGAATGTGTCAAACTGATGGCTTTCACTACAATCCGTAGGTCAAACTACACCCATGCCCTTGCACCGAAATCCAAGGCTTAAATTTTATTAATTCACTTATTCCTTCCACTAGGATGGTGATGCCACGGTGTATGAGAACAGGCTCGAGGCCACAAGTGATGTAAGGACATCAAGTGATGGGTCCATTACCAGGGCGAGCACCTTCAGGTAGATGGTAATGAAGCTCAAGGGTTTAAAATGGGATCTCTGAACTTTAGTTGTTTGCACTTTAAGCATCTGCTACTGAGACGAGTGAGACGTATGGGAGCCATCGAAGGGTATGGAGGGATCTCTAAATGTTTATGTAACAAGAGCTACTTCTGAAAAATTAAAATAGTCCAGAGCTACTAATGATTTTGACAATTGTTGTGGTAATGACCACTAAAGAGATGATCGCAATAGTTTCCACACATTCCAGAATTACTAGTACTGGCCTCTCAGATGTATGTAACAATATCGAGTAATGCCCATAATATTGACTAATAAAACATCATGAAAATAAATAAATATAGGGGTAAGTATCGACTGACTACTCTAAAATCCACATCTACATACCTTGAAGACCTATATATGTACGTGTGTGGGTGTATGTGTGTGTATGTATGTGTGTATATATATATATATATATATATATATATATATATATATATTCACTGAAAAAACCATAGGTTTCAGGGGTGTTATAGTTAGTTCAGCTAACTATAACTCGCGCGCCCGCAATGCACTGCTGATGACGTCACATATTACATCACTCATGACATGGTCAGTGACATCACTCATGACATCACTGATGACATCTCAAATGACATCATTCATGACATCATCCAGTGAATGTGTGTTTTTCTGAAAATTAAATATGTTTTATATATGTATATCTCAAGGTCGATGGAAGAATAAATGGGTATATAAGTGTCTAAATGGATGATTTATTTTTGAAAAATTGATTGTGTGACTGATTAAGTGTATCATAGTGAATACATGGCTTAGTGAGTAATGTTTAAATATGTAAATATCTGTATCAGTCTCTCACTTTGTGTACAAGTGGCTGCATGGGTTGGTGAGTAGCTACATGAGTGTCTATATAGGTTATTAGTTGGTTTTTTGAGTATCAGTCTGAGTGTCTGCATGGTTCGGTGGGGGGTATTACGTAGTGCATAGGTGCATGAATGAGTGACTCACTCTTTGTATGTGTTGAAGACAGCATGTGTGCAGGACTGTATGGGTGGATGAGTGTGTGTATGGGTGTGTTAGTGAGTGAATGACTGTCTCAAAAGTGTCTTTATGAGTAACTACATATGTTTTAAACTAGTATATGTAACTATTGGTGTATATAAGTGAGTATATGTGAGAGTGAGAGATTGAAAGAGTTCCTGTATGAATAAGTATGTGTTTCTATAAGTGATTGTTTAAAAGACTAAGTATGTGTAAGTTTCCGTGGAAGTAAGTGTGGTTGTGTGTGTATAACTGTATATGCAAATAAATGTATGTTTGATTCTTTATTAGCATGAGTGACTATGTGTGTGAGTAACTCTATGGATGAGTGGCATTGTGTAACAGGATGTATAGGTGTATGAGTACATATGATGAGTGAATACATGTATGAGTGACTGTATAGGACTGTTGGTGAATGAGTGGATGTGTATGTGGATCTTAGAATTACTGAAGAGGTTGTTGTAACTGGTATTGGTATGTCCATTGTTTTGAAAAGTTTAGTCTCTATTTTTAAATGTGTGTATCAAAGGTTATATTAGGGTGAGAGGAGGTCTGCCACTCTATCACAAGGATGATGTCATCAGTGATGTCATCAGTGATGTCACTGACCATGTCATGAGTGATGTAATATGTGACGTCATCAGCAGTGCATTGCGGGCGCGCGAGTTATAGTTAGCTGCACTAACTATAACGGGGGAATTTCAATGGTTTTATACAAGTGAAAAGTCCAGCTAACTATAACACCCCTGAAACCTATGGTTTTTTCAGTGAATTTCTGAGGTTTTTTAAATGCTAATTCCTAACTATTACGTGCCTGAAACCTATGGTTTTTTCTGTGAATTTCAAAGGTTTTTTAAATGCTTATTTCTAACTATGAAACTGTTACTGGGGTTTTAGGTTTAGGTAACGGCGCCACAGGGAAACTTCACATATGTTATCTATTTGCTTAAGTAATATGACGGTGCTAGAAGGTGGGAAGTACCGCCCGACTTCCCAGAAAAGAGAGCCTTAGCTCTAAACAGTTTTGCAATCAGTCCTTAGCACACGTCCTTTTCTATCAAACATCAAGTTATCTCGTGTTTACACAATGACAGTACAAATCAGTAGGCAAAAGAAATAGATTAGTCTCCTCTTATGGGTGGTTCTTTATTCGTTAGGTGTCTTCCGTGCGATACACAACATCCAGCCGACACGTGTTTCGTCGCAACAGGGGAAAATTAGTCCCGCGACTTTTTCAAGGCTGTGTTACAAAAGAAATTGAGAACCTATATAGTACATAACTTGAAAACATGTACTTAATGGCAATGCCAAAGCAACTTGGTGGTGAGACTCAAGAACCGACAATCAACGGGTGAGCAAGTAGTCCATTGCAAAAAACACTAAGCATTGAAAAGTTTAACATTTCTTAATTAAAGAAATCTTAGTATAAACATAACCTATATATGATTCTAATAGGAAGGAGAGAGCTGGAGAAACGTGCTGAAGTGGGGAAATACGCTAAAAACCAAAGCTAATCATAATTTAGAGTGGCAAAACCCACGTGAACAGTTTTGTGGTGTGATGTGGCTAGGTTCAATTCCATGTGTTTAAAAACCAGACGTAGTGCGTCTATATGTGTGGTCATGCGATGATATTTTGTGTGCCATATATCAGTGAAGACAAACGTGAACGTGAAATTGGGAGTCATCCGGTCATAGCTACCTAATCTTTGTTTGGTAAGTATTTCTGAAAAAATGATAAATATAACCTTATTTAGTTCTCGTAAAAGGGACTCAGAAAATCCAGGACCGAAAATAAACATGGGCAGTGTTTGTTAAAGTAAAAACACCTACTTATTAAGTGGTGATAATTCCAAACCACCTATGGTTTCAGTAGTGGTGGCATCAAATTCTTCCTCAGTATTTGTTCAATGGTCAGGTTCAATACAGTTATATTTCCAGTACTGTGAAAAATAAGTTAAATGAGTTAATTAACCTATATCATATGCTGCATACTGATTCTAACGTCGTTGTGCGGTGTGTTATATTAAACGCTAAAGGCTGAGCTTGAATTCAAAACTCAGTCCTTGTATATGGATATGAATACTAAAATAAATATTAAAAAACCGAAATACGGCTGGTCTCAAAAGTGACAAAACGTCTTTCACGTATAGTGGCTATGGGGTTATTAAGCGCAAAAGTAGGCGCCGGCTCATAATGAAAAGAAAGGCCATCATTGGCCAATTAATCAGTTATCGGAATGTATTCTTAAAGACTTAATCGTCCTGTTACGAAAATGGTGTTGGACGTCAAGAAATGATTGCGTATATCCCCATGTGAAGGGCGTTGATGCGGAGTGTAAGCAAGCCCTGGTCAGTATCTGTCCCCAAACTAAAGTGTACCTGATTGTATTTAAAAATAGCGCAAGCCCCCAATTAGTGCTTAAAAGGCTCTATTGGTACATCCTGACATTATTCGTGTCATGACCTGAAACCCGACCTGAGTGCGGGATGAGGTTTCTACACTGTCTTCTCAGCTCACTGGGTAAATATTCCTAGTAAACTTAAACGCCTGAGGGACGTATGCTACGCTTACCTTATTAGACTGAAAAACGAGCCGGAATAGTGCCCGTCACTGGTTTCCCGTTCGAAGTGTTCGCATGCGAGTGGCTTACCTGGTGATTATGTTTCCGGTTTCGAAACGTGAAGCGTGATCACGTGACTAGTTTCATTGCGTGCCTCTTCTCATGCAGTGAATGGAAAAGGGACTCAGGTGAAATGGCTAATACTTCGGCCATTTTAAAGCTATGCTTTGTATCCTAGTATTAATGCTAATATCTATATTATAGATCTCTCCAGCTATTAGAAACAGTACAAGATAATCGGATTTCTAGAATGAAACAAATGATTCAAACAGTGTAAAAAATAAAACGTATTGTAAAACATCTATACCATGAATATCCATGGGTTAATTAACCTCATGTGTTCCACAACTGTGATTAGACAAACGTTGCAAATTGGAAAAAACATTCAATTCTAACATAATGTATACATCAGCATATGAATAGATACGTATATCATATGACATTTTCGTTTGAGTTTTAGTACTGATCACACCCGTGTGTAGTAGTGATGTGGGTAGAATAACCCAATGACATGTTGTATGGTGAATCATGGCAAAAGGGAACTGTGAATAGGTCTGTGTATACGGTGACTAGAATCTAAGTACTAGGGGTCTTACCTTCCTAGGAAGTAGTGTAGTTCATGGTCAATGTTAAGACCGTGTTCCACACTACGCATTTTTAAAATCCATTGAGCCTCTCTTTGCCTCAATGTCAGTTCTCTGTTTCCTCCTCTGGGACTAATTGGGACATGTTCTATTCCATAGAATTTGAATGTACGATTACCTGTTTGTGCATGACAAGTAGACATGTGCGCTGCTAGTGGGTATCTCATGTCTACCTGTTTGATTGCTCTAGTATGTTCCCCTATGCGGTCCCGCAAGGGTCTGATTGTGCTACCAATGTAGTATTTATCACATTTGCATTGTATTATATATACTACAAATTTGGTTAGACAGTTAATGTTAGAGTTTATTTTGTATTTCCTTCCCCCTGGTCCCAAAAATTCAGTCTTACGATCGTCAGCCCATTTGCACGAGCTACAATGACCGCATGTGTAAAAGCCACATGAATATTGGCTAAACCAATTAGTTGTGGTGATTGTTTTTGGATAGCTAGGACTCAGTAGGTTCCTCAGTGAGACCCCCCTCCTGTATGTTATAGTAGGTTTGTCTGCAATGAACTCCCTAAGGGTATTGTCTGCCTTTAGTAAGTGCCAGTGTCTGTTGAGGCTCCTTTTTAAAACTACCGACCAGTTGTTGTAACCGGTAATCAATCTGATTTTTTGATCATTATCATCCTGTTTGGGTTTTTCTTTCAATGTTTCGAGTTGGGTCATATTATCTATTCTTTCCTCCGCTTTCTTAAGTAAGGGTTTACTGTAGCCCCTTCTTTTGAACCTTGTCAATATTCCTTTCTTCTGTGTATGAAATTCATCATCCCTACTACAATTACGTCTGGTTCTGGTTAATTCTCCAAATGGGATAGAACGAATTTGGTGATAGGGATGTGCACTGCTAGCATGCAACAGAGAGTTGCAAGCTGTTGCCTTGCGGTACAGTCTACTCTCAATTTTGCTGTTGTATATATATAGTTCCACGTCTAGAAATGATATGTGTGTTTTGCTGTGTTCCATTGTGAATCTTATATTGCAATCGTTGTTGTTAAGAAATTCAAAAAAACTTAAGAGTTTGGTATTCGTCCCTGTCCAGATCATGATACAATCATCAATATAACGACCCCAAAATAAAATAGTCGTTATATTCAGCACCCAATGGGCCCCAGATTCTCGTCTCCTCGAACCAACCCATAAAGAGGTTGGCATACGAGGGAGAAAATCTGGAGCCCATCGCTACTCCCTGTGTTTGTCTAAACCATTGTTGTTTGAAGAGAAACACATTGTTGTCCAAAATTAGTTCTATCATCTCAATGAGCATTTCTGTATGGTTCCAGGAGCTAGCAACCCTTCTGTTCAACATCCTTTTGACTGCTCTAATGCCAATATCTCTTTTTATACTGGTGTACAGAGCGGTTACATCCAGTGTGACCATAGTCATGTTATCTTCCCAGTTTAGGTCAGCTAAGGTACTCAGAATGTGTTTAGTGTCCCTTATATATGAAGCTAAGTTGGTTACTAAAGGCTTCAGAAAGATGTCTACGTATTCAGATATCCTTTCTGTCGGACCACCTATCCCCGATATTATGGGTCTACCTGGTGGGAATGGAAGGTTCTTGTGTACCTTTGGTACAGTGTAAATACATGGGTATCCTTCTTCATACGGGAGGCCGTGTTCTTGATGTCATGTTTGTCTAGTTCAGCCGTGACCAACAGACACTGGCACTTACTAAAGGCAGACAATACCCTTAGGGAGTTCATTGCAGACAAACCTACTATAACATACAGGAGGGGGGTCTCACTGAGGAACCTACTGAGTCCTAGCTATCCAAAAACAATCACCACAACTAATTGGTTTAGCCAATATTCATGTGGCTTTTACACATGCGGTCATTGTAGCTCGTGCAAATGGGCTGACGATCGTAAGACTGAATTTTTGGGACCAGGGGGAAGGAAATACAAAATAAACTCTAACATTAACTGTCTAACCAAATTTGTAGTATATATAATACAATGCAAATGTGATAAATACTACATTGGTAGCACAATCAGACCCTTGCGGGACCGCATAGGGGAACATACTAGAGCAATCAAACAGGTAGACATGAGATACCCACTAGCAGCGCACATGTCTACTTGTCATGCACAAACAGGTAATCGTACATTCAAATTCTATGGAATAGAACATGTCCCAATTAGTCCCAGAGGAGGAAACAGAGAACTGACATTGAGGCAAAGAGAGGCTCAATGGATTTTAAAAATGCGTAGTGTGGAACATGGTCTTAACATTGACCATGAACTACACTACTTCCTAGGAAGGTAAGACCCCTAGTACTTAGATTCTAGTCACCGTATACACAGACCTATTCACAGTTCCCTTTTGCCATGATTCACCATACAACATGTCATTGGGTTATTCTACCCACATCACTACTACACACGGGTGTGATCAGTACTAAAACTCAAACGAAAATGTCATATGATATACGTATCTATTCATATGCTGATGTATACATTATGTTAGAATTGAATGTTTTTTCCAATTTGCAACGTTTCTGTCTAATCACAGTTGTGGAACACATGATGTTAATTAACCCATGGATATTCATGGTATAGATGTTTTACAATAAGTTTTATTTTTTACACTGTTTGAATCATTTGTTTCATTCTAGAAATCCGATTATCTTGTACTGTTTCTAATAGCTGGAGAGATCTATAATATAGATATTAGCATTAATACTAGGATACAAAGCATAGCTTTAAAATGGCCGAAGTATTAGCCATTTCACCTGAGTCCCTTTTCCATTCACTGCATGAGAAGAGGCACGTAATGAAACTAGTCACGTGATCACGCTTCACGTTTCGAAACCGGAAACATAATCACCAGGTAAGCCACTCGCATGCGAACACTTCGAACGGGAAACCAGTGACGGGCACTATTCCGGCTCGTTTTTCAGTCTAATAAGGTAAGCGTAGCATACGTCCCTCAGGCGTTTAAGTTTACTAGGAATATTTACCCAGTGAGCTGAGAAGACAGTGTAGAAACCTCATCCCGCACTCAGGTCGGGTTTCAGGTCATGACACGAATAATGTCAGGATGTACCAATAGAGCCTTTTAAGCACTAATTGGGGGCTTGCGCTATTTTTAAATACAATCAGGTACACTTTAGTTTGGGGACAGATACTGACCAGGGCTTGCTTACACTCCGCATCAACGCCCTTCACATGGGGATATACGCAATCATTTCTTGACGTCCAACACCATTTTCGTAACAGGACGATTAAGTCTTTAAGAATACATTCCGATAACTGATTAATTGGCCAATGATGGCTTTTCTTTTCATTATGAGCCGGCGCCTACTTTTGCGCTTAATAACCCCATAGCCACTATACGTGAAAGACGTTTTGTCACTTTTGAGACCAGCCGTATTTCGGTTTTTTAATATTTATTTTAGTATTCATATCCATATACAAGGACTGAGTTTTGAATTCAAGCTCAGCCTTTAGCGTTTAATATAACACACCGCACAACGACGTTAGAATCAGTATGCAGCATATGATATAGGTTAATTAACTCATTTAACTTATTTTTCACAGTACTGGAAATATAACTGTATTGAACCTGACCATTGAACAAATACTGAGGAAGAATTTGATGCCACCACTACTGAAACCATAGGTGGTTTGGAATTATCACCACTTAATAAGTAGGTGTTTTTACTTTAACAAACACTGCCCATGTTTATTTTCGGTCCTGGATTTTCTGAGTCCCTTTTACGAGAACTAAATAAGGTTATATTTATCATTTTTTCAGAAATACTTACCAAACAAAGAATAGGTAGCTATGACCGGATGACTCCCAATTTCACGTTCACGTTTGTCTTCACTGATATATGGCACACAAAATATCATCGCATGACCACACATATAGACGCACTACGTCTGGTTTTTAAACACATGGAATTGAACCTAGCCACATCACACCACAAAACTGTTCACGTGGGTTTTGCCACTCTAAATTATGATTAGCTTTGGTTTTTAGCGTATTTCCCCACTTCAGCACGTTTCTCCAGCTCTCTCCTTCCTATTAGAATCATATATAGGTTATGTTTATACTAAGATTTCTTTAATTAAGAAATGTTAAACTTTTCAATGCTTAGTGTTTTTTGCAATGGACTACTTGCTCACCCGTTGATAGTCGGTTCTTGAGTCTCACCACCAAGTTGCTTTGGCATTGCCATTAAGTACATGTTTTCAAGTTATGTACTATATAGGTTCTCAATTTCTTTTGTAACACAGCCTTGAAAAAGTCGCGGGACTAATTTTCCCCTGTTGCGACGAAACACGTGTCGGCTGGATGTTGTGTATCGCACGGAAGACACCTAACGAATAAAGAACCACCCATAAGAGGAGACTAATCTATTTCTTTTGCCTACTGATTTGTACTGTCATTGTGTAAACACGAGATAACTTGATGTTTGATAGAAAAGGACGTGTGCTAAGGACTGATTGCAAAATTATTTCTAACTATGCCTACAGAGATAGGACATGTGAAGAAAGAAGAAAAAATGCACAGAAAGAAAAAAAAGAAGTGCAGAAAGAAGCAACAGAAGTCCTCAAAGACGAAGAAAAGTGCAGGAAGAAGGATAACGTGCAGAAAGAACAAAAAGAAGAGCAGAAAGAAGCCTTGTTGCAAAATCATCCTGTACCCTCAACTTTTTCAGACGGATACTGGTGGTAACTGAGTCTGACTAACCAGTCCTAGAGCCAGTGCTATGTTAAAAGACACTTAGAATGCAGTGAAAACACCTACATACACTAGGGAACATTATGCGTTGGGGTCCCCCTGTGATTAGCATGACCTCCTCTGTAAACCCCTAGTATATAATAGGGCAGGGGGATTAAAACTACCTCTTAAAACAGGCCACAGGGCGTTTTTGCACACGTTAACTCAGGCCCCGTCCCCTCCCTTCACCACTGTGTAAACACGCCCTGTGTCCGTTTTTAGTTGGGAGATTAAGTTCATTTTAATCCTGAGGGTCCCTAGGGTCCAACTAGCCCACTAGGTACCTCCAGTAAGTGCCACAGAGCTGCGTTGCAGAGATGTGTAAAAAGTGGCACGGCCTGGACCACCTCTCTGCAATGCAGCTCAGTGGCACTTACTGGAAGCACTTGGTGGGCTAGTTAGCCCCCAGGGGCCCTGAGTATTGAAGGAAAATTATATCCCCAATTTAAAACGTGCCATAGTGCGTGTTTGCACATGTCTCCTCAGGCCCCGTCCCCTCCCTTCACCACTGTGTAAACGCGCCCTCTGGCTTTTCTAAGTTGAGAGATTAAGTCCCCTTGAATCCTAAGGTGTAAAAAAAAAGGGGCTTGGCCTCAGAACACCTGTCTGCAGCGCAGCTCCCTGGTGCATACTGGAGATGCCTGTTGGGCTAGTTGGCCCTTAGGGACCCTCAGTATTGAAGAGGAATTAATTCCTCAACTTACAACTCGCCAGGGGGCGCGTTTACAGAGTGCTGCAAGGAGGGGGCGTGGCCTCCGGCACGATGCCAGTCTTTTATTTATTTTAATTTTTTAAGAAGGGGGGCTGTGTGGTTCCCCTTCTTATTCTAATTTATTGGCCCTGATGACCCCATCCCCCATGGACTGTCTCCTAATTATATTTTTTTTACCCCAATCCCCAGGGCCGGCCACTGTTTTTTATTATTTTAAAAAAATATATATTTATAGACACACCTAGGACATGCTGGACAAACCGTACGTACCTATCACCATGACGATTTGCGTGTTATTCATTAAAAGGCGACTATGCATACAATGAATCCACGTGGAATGTATTTACACCACTAGTGAAGCTCTGACATGTCTGATGCCCTACCGTGCCTAATCCCGGTAGACACCCTTGTCGTTTATTTATACAAACATGGGTAGCTATTGACGGGCACATTTAATACACATGCACACCAAGCCATTCAAAGGGGATTCGACAAAAATTCGACCAAAACTATGTAAGAAACCTCCCTCACGGTTAATAAAACACACATCCACTGCCGGATGTGTAATACTTTTTATTTTACTCTCTGGAAAGGGGACGAACATCACTTGAGAGTCACAGCGCTCTCCTGGCAGAGCCCAATGCTGTGTTACACCCACCATTGCCTGCTGAGTGCCACACACCTCTGTGTTGTATTCCACTAGCTAGTGCATATGCTATGACACTCTCTAGCCCATGTGCACTGTAACACCACCCCGTGAATATGTCATGCCACACTTGTCTTCGCACGGGTTATATTGCCCCATCTAACGTGCCTTCCTCGATGCCTATGTTATAACGCACAGTGCTATGCCATACATATTACAATCTGGGATCCATATCTTTGTCACAGTGCATATGCAACGTTACACTCCCCAGCACATATTTTATATTGCAACTTTAGAGACTAGTTAGGTTACACAACACTGCCCTGTGCATATTACACTCCAAGGCGCATATCGCATAGCACGCGCTAGTGCCTGTGCTATCTCGCGCTCTCCAATGAATCTGTCATTGCGCACAATGTATTGCATATTATATTTCACGCCCGGTTCATCTTATATGACACTTTTTGGTGCATAGTTTATACCATACACTATATCTAGTTTTCATTTTCAATCGTGCTCTCAGGACTATGTTCTATATAACACTGTGTTCACCTACCCTTTTCACGGGCATTACATTTTGTGATAGGGGGTGGAGGGTCAGGGGGTGTTTCTGCCAAGTGAGCCCGGAGTCACAGTCACAAACGTCCTCTTCTTCCTGAATAAAAGTGAGATTATGCTGCATACTTGTTCATGTTTTAAGTAGTTCGCACAGACACACGTTTTAAAAACAATAAAGTTCCTAATACCCGCCTTCTCTGAACAGTTAGCTTGCTGCCCCATCCCCTCCTCCCTATCCTCTGTTGTGTGAATCCATGGACTAGCCTCCTCCCTCCTGCCATGCATGGTCTGATGTGCTGCCACTGCCCTCAATTTAGTATGATGTACCAGTCCACTCCTCCTGCCCTCCATTGCCCAATTCTATGCCCCATCATTGACCTCCTGCTTAAACTCTGTGCTTAGCTTGCTTCCCCTATTCTCCTTCCCCCTGCCCTCCGATGTCTTTGTATATGCCCCTGCTCCATCCTTTTTGCCCACCATGTTCCATGGACCTGCCACTCCTATCTACTCTGAGTGTTCTGTTGAGCTGCCACTCCCCTCCCACCTGCCTTGCATTGTCAGATGATTGTAACCTGTCCCTGCCCCCTCCACCCTGCCTGTCCACATGCCATGCCCCTATCCTCTTCCTCCTGTCCTACATGGTCCATTGTACTGCCACACCCTTCTGCCCTCCCTGGTCTGTTGTGCTGCAACTGCTCCTCCTGCCTGCCCCGTGCGGTCTGTTGTGAGGCCCCTTCCCCTGAACTTTCTTGTCTGTGCACAGGTCCTGACCCTCCCTTCTATCCTCCATCGTCCTTTGTGCATGCCCCTGCACCCTCCTTCTTGCCCATCATAGCCATTGTGCTACCACTAACCCTCCCACTTGCCATGCATGGTCTTCTGTGCTGCCATGGCCCCTCCCACCTTCCCTGTGTGGTCAGTTAGCTGCCCCTGAACCCCTCCCACCTTTCCTCCATGGTCTGTGTGTATGCCATCACAGTCTCACTGTTGCTCTTCATGGTGTGTCTTGCTTCTAGTGCCCATCCTGCCTGACCTCCATGGCTATCCTGCTGCTCCTGCCCTGCCCCCTTGCCCCCAGCCCTCTGTTTACATGTGCAGACCCCTACTCCCTCCCTCCTGGCTTGTCTGTTCCAGTGTAATGCCCCTGATCCATTCCTCCTGCCCTTTATGGTCTGTTATGCTGCAGCTTTCTCTCCTGTCTGTTCATTATGGTCCTGCCTCTTGCCCCTATGTTCTCTGTTGTCCATGTGCATGGTCCTGTCCCCTCCCTCTTGCTTTCTATGGATTGTTGTGCTGCACTCCCGTCCCGCATGCCCTGTGTGGTGTATTGTGCTGCTGCAAACCCTGATGCCTGCCCTGCAGGGTCAGTTTGGTGCACCTCTCCATGTCCCTTCTGTCCTCTGTTATCCAAGTCCATGTCCCTACCCCATTTCCTTCCATGATCCAATGTACCATACTTGCGAACATTTTGAACTTGGTAAGAGGGAGATTTTGAAAAAAAACTGGGGTATTGATTTTCCCCTTTGAGTTACATTGAAAAAGAGGAGATTGTAGACAGGAGACAGATCAAATAAAGCCCATTTGAGCTTAAAAACATTGGACGTTTCCTGGCTGGTTGTACTACCATTGCCTCTTCCTTCTGCCCACAATGGTCTATTACATTGCCACAGCCTCTCTTGCAAGTCCTGTATTGTTGGTTTGTTGCCCCTGCCCCCCTTTCCACTGCCCTCCATAGTCTGTTGTGCTGCCACTGCCCTTCCTGCCTGTTCAGTGTGGTTAAATTGTTGCCTTTGCACCCTCCTACCTGCCTTCAATTTTCAGAGTCCGTGCCCCTGGCCTCTGCCTCTCAACAGTATCCTAATGAACAACTAGATTGCTAACATTCTATATTTATTACAAAAGTGTGGAACGCCTGACGTCATCTTGATGTAATCAAAACTGGTAATACCTAGAGCATTTCCTTTAGAAATTACATATATGAGAGGGTCTTATTGGCATCAAAATTATGGTTAGTGCTCTAAAAGACTAAAATAAGGACATATTTTCTGAGTTTTCAAATAGCGACAAAGCACTTTTAAATTATTTGTTACCTTTATGTTTTTTTATCCAGTTGACCACTTGATTAAATGTTGCACTTAGGGGAGAGGATGTGGTGTTACTTCCAGAACTGCAGACTTTGCAACTGGGGAACCAGGTTGGAGTTTCTGCTTCAGCTCAACATTCTGTGATTCTGGTCAAATCACTTAGTCTCCCCATGTCTACAACCAAAATGAATTTGTTCTTGTGTGATGTAACCAATGCTCATGTAAAGCACTCCAATACCTGACAAGTCTGCACTATATAACACTGCAAAAACACAAAATAATAAGTGTTTTGCACACTTCTGTCATTGGGCTATATTTGGGCTACATCTGGGTGATTTTGGACTACATTTGGGCTCTTTTGTCTCCGGTGGCCATCTTGGGAGATTTATTTGTTACGAAGTTTCCTAATTTCCTCATGTACTGCAGTCTCCTCAGTAGGAAATGCTTTCAGTTTTTTACTTTGATTCCATCATGAAGGTATTCAGATATGTCACACATTTGCCATAAATTCTGAATGTTAGCACTCTAGTTGCTCATTAGATCACTGTAGTAAAACTACTGTTCACCATGGAAGTCTGCTCCTGGTATTAAAAGTGCATGTTTCAGTCTGCATGTCAGAATTTTTTAATGAAATAGAAGCGGATTTGAGAAGTCACTCAAAATGTGCCCTCATTTTCTTTCTTCAGCATTAATCATAATTTCTATGGAAAAATAAACCCCCTCATTGTGTTCCTTTTTAAATTAAATGTTTTAAGTGTTACCAGTTTATTCCAATCAAGATGGCTTCAGGTGTGCCATACTTTTGTCATAATGAAGACAGTAAGCGCTCTAGTTGTTTTTAAGAACACTCTGGGACATTCTGTCATTGGGCTATACTTGGGCTACATCTGGGTGATATTTGGTCTACATTTGGGCTCTTTTGTCTCTGGTGGCCATCTTGGCAGACTTATTTGTTATGAAGTTTCCTAATTTCCTCATTTACTGCAGTCTCCTCAGTAGGAAATACTTTCAGTGTTTTTACTTTGATTCCAAAGGCATTCAGATGTGTCACACATTTGCCATAAATTCAGAATGTTAGCACTCTTTTTGCTCATTAGATCACTGTAGTAAAGCTACTGCTCACCAGGGAAAACTGCTGCTGGTATTGAAAGTGCATGTTTCAGTCTGCATGTCAGAATTGTTTTATGAAATAGAAGAGGATTTGAGAAGTCACTCAAAATGTGCCCTAATTTTTCTTTCTGCAGCACTAATCATACTTTTTATGGGAAAATGAACCCCCTCATTTTGTTCCTTTTTAAATTAAATGTTTTAAGAGTTACCACTTTAATCCAAGCAAGATGGCTTCAGGTGTGCCATACGTTTATCATAAGTTGGACTGTTAGCGTTCTAGTTGTTCTTTGGAACACTCTGGGAAGCTGCAGTAGAACACAAAGGAATCAACTGACAGTCTCTGCCCTTGTTGGATGTACATGTTTTACTGAGAATGTCAGACTTAATTCTCACATGACTGAGAAAGATAATGTGAATTTACAGAAAATAAGCTCTCAGTTTAGCTTATAGATCACCTTCCAAACCTCTGTGGGAAAAGCATGAGAAAATATTTTTCTCTCAATCATGATATCCCAGCAGAAGGCTTTTTCACATGGTGAAATCACCTTAGAACACACCACAATTCCTAAAATGAGTATGGTACCATCAACAAATGATTTATAATGTAACTAAAGTCTTAAAACCTTCTATTAACTGCAATGCTTTTTAATGAGGTGCTATCATGTATATTGGTCCCAAGATGGCTGCCAACACTTCTTGGATGAAGTGCTGACAGCCAATCAGATCTCAGGATGAGATGTGTGGTTAGGCTCCGCCCACATATATATATGATTTTACTTTTGATTTTCTCAGGAACTACTGAACAGATTGACACCAGACCTGCAAAAGGCACATCCCTGACCTGAGGACTACCTCTCTGCCAAATTTCAAGTAATTCTGTTCAGCCGTTCGGGCTGTACCTTGGACTAAAGGTCCCTATGGAAAATTGCATGGGGAAAACGCGTTTTGGGACCCCCCTTTTTTCTCAGCCCCCGCTTGACGAATCCCCCCGAGACTTTCAGGGTAGGAGCGGAGTGGAGCGCCCCACCTATTTTGAAAAGTTCGCGAGGATTCGTCAACCGGCGCCAAAGTTATTCCAAATAGAATGTTGCAGATTTCCTATGGAAACACGGTCCTAACTATAACTATATACTGGCGACCGCCAGTAGATTATTTATATTTATATATATATATATATATATATATATATATATATATATATATATATATATATATATATATATATATATGTTGCAACAATCACTCCATCAGGAAATGACACGAACTCCTCTTAGGTGGCAAAACGAAATTTATTTTCGGTTCTCACTGCTCTTGGTCATGACGCGTTTCGGCCGTACCGTCGGCCTTGTTCACATAACAACGCCATAGCGGGAAAACTCCAATTTAAATGTTTTTTTTCCTCTTTCAAACCCAGTGTCACATGATTACTAGACATAGAGAATAGACTGCGACATTTTTACACATACTAGATTTTGGAAAACAGACTAGGTGGTATCTCTCCACATTAATTGCATATTGCTACATAAAGTGGAAGGAATAACATATATATATACACCTTTAAATACACATTTACGTATAAATAAATAAATACATAAATACATTTCAGTATAAATACAATATAATTCACTATATGTTAAAATCGTTTTCTTAAAATGATGGCATAAATGCGTAATTTAGTGAGTCTTAGATGTGTGGTTGTCCACCTGATCTTAATTTCCATCAAAACTCAACTATGTGTATGTGAAAAGGGATGAAGGTGTCACAGAAAAAGACTCTACTTCATAATCAAAATCACCCATAAACCAAGGAAAAGTGTAAAAAACATTCGATTGACCCCTCAAATGTGCAAAGTTGCGAAAAGTGCATAATGCAGATCTTCTAATAGGAATTTAATTTAATGCACCGTCAATGTTGGCAAGTACATATTAGTACATGTAGTAGAATGCTTAAAAAACTGTACAATAAAATACCTATTTATTATCACAACTAGTGTAAAGATAAAAAAGAAAATTAAAGTGAGAAGTGTCCATAAATAAATTAAATCAGTGGAAACTTCAGAGGGGCATAAGAATCCCAAACTAGATGTGTGTTCATTTCAAGTAAGTGGATCAACTTAATTTAAAGGATCCTATTAATACTAGTAATACTTCATAAGTGTGACTTGTGGGCAAATATCAACATCATTGCAATCAATATGGCAGGAGACTTGTTCCCGATTGCTCCTGTTAAAGAGGCTCTTATGAGGTTTCTCCAAGCAGACTTCTAAGCAGATTTAAAGGTAGGTGTGCATATCTTCAGTGGTATTTAACCCATAAGGGGCCTTCGTATCCATTTCCAGTATTAGGCGAGTCTCTAATTGCCTTAGTAGCCTTTCCCTATTGCCTCCTCGGCGTAATTTAGGGATGGCGTCAATTACGTAGTAACTAAGACATTTTAAGTCATTGTTGTGTTTGTCTTTGAAATGACGAGCCACTGGATAAGTGCTGTCATTATTAACAATGGCTCTCAAATGCTGCAGGATACGGGTATGCACTTGAAGTTTGGTACTACCAATATACGATAGGTCACAGGTACAGGTGAGGACATAGACAGCATATTCTGTACGGCAATTAAAATGCCCTTTGATTGGTGTTTCCTTGGGACTAAAGGGAGTTTTATATGTAGTACGGTTAGTCCCAAATTTACATGCTCTACAAGATGTACACTTGTGAAAACCTTTCTTTGGTTGTAGCCAGGTACTATTGGATACATTCTCTGGGCTGCTTTTAACCAGCTGGCTTCTCATGGATGTGGCACGTCTATATGTAATGGACGGTTTATCTGACAAGAAAGGCGCCAGTACACCATCGGTTTTTAAAATGGGCCAATTTTTATTAATAATTGCTCTCAACTGTCTATGTTGTCTGTTGAAAGTCATTATGAGACGTGGAGCATTCTCCTCATCTCCATTCTCTCTCGTAGTACATGGCCTAACATTTGTGCCCAGTAGTTCTTCTCTAGCTTTCAGTGCTGCTTTATCACTCGCTTGTTTGAGAACAGACTCACTATAGCCTCTAGCTCTAAATCTTGCCAGTGCCTCTACCTTGCATTTTGTGAATTCATTTTCTGTACTGCAAATTCTTTTGAGCCTTAATAGTTCCCCATAGGGGATACTCCTAATGAGGTGGCCAGGATGGGAGCTAGTTGCATGTAAGGTGGAGTTACCTGCGGTAGATTTTCTGTATAATGTGGATTCCAATTTGTTTCCTGATACATAGATAGTAGTGTCAAGGAAAGGGACCTGTGTTTGACTAATGTGAGATGTAAATTTCAAATTGAGTTTGTTGATGTTAATCTCATTGATGAATAATACAGCACTATTGGTGTCTCCCCTCCATACCAGGAACACATCATCAATAAATCTTAGCCAATACACTATGTTGTTCTCATATTTGGAACCCAATGAGCCCCTGAGAACCTGCTCCTCCCACCAGCCCACGTGTAAACACGCGTAGCTGGGAGAGAAGCAGGCTCCCATAGCCACGCCTCGCTTTTGACAGTACAATTTGTTCTCAAACAAGAAAAAGTTGTTGTAGAGGCACCATCTAATCATTTGAATAAGCATCTCATTATGATTATGAAAAATGAGAGGTCTGGTGTCAAGAAAATGTTTGGTAGCATTCAAACCACTTTCATGATTAATACTCGTATACAGTGATTCAATGTCCAATGTAATGAGCGAAAAGCTCTCATCCCATAATATATTTGTGATTTTTTCAAGGAAGTCACTAGTGTCCTTGATATACGATGGGAGAGTTTGCACATGTATCTGTAAAAAGTGATCCACATATTGTGAGATTTGTTCGCTCATACCACCTATTGCAGAGATGATGGGTCTGCCAGGTACTGGACAAGTTCCCTTATGGATTTTCGGGATTAGGTATAATGTAGGAATTATTGGATATTCGTTCATCATGAATTTGAATTCTTGGTTTGATATTAGACCATTTCTTTTCCAATTCATTAAATCTTTTTATATATACACTTCAAAAATAAAGCCCCACTCCGACTTCTGTGCAAACACAAGACTTTATTCGTCTGAAGCAGCATATATATAACTCAAGTCCTGACCGGTTTCGGCGTCACCACGCCTTGCTCACAGGTGAGTTCAATATTTACCATGTGGTCACGAGGCCATAGGATCAACTACAGCCCCCAGCATGCATCATCGTTGCTTTGTAATCACGAGGCATTGCTTAATATTCATGTTTTGCCCAAATAGCGTTTTATGAACAATGTCCCAACAACGTACCAATTTGTAATGTGCACGCATTCCTTCTCACAGCAAGTGCACTTTTATGCTGCCTCTGTCCATGATAAGGGTTAGCACTGCGGAGCTTCCAAGAGGAGAAAACTCCCCTATTCCCTTTCTCTCTGATGCGCTACCAATACTTCTGGCAATCCTTCGTTTGGTGCGCGAGAGCGTGTCATGCCCCCTCCATAAAATCCAGCACAACATCCTCCATTTACTGGGGGCCACCAAAGCAACGATGATGCATGCTGGGGGCTGTAGTTGATCCTATGGCCTCGTGACCACATGGTAAATATTGAACTCACCTGTGAGCAAGGCGTGGTGACGCCGAAACCGGTCAGGACTTGAGTTATATATATATGCTGCTTCAGACGAATAAAGTCTTGTGTTTGCACAGAAGTCGGAGTGGGGCTTTATTTTTGAAGCATTGAACATGCAGGCTTCTCCGCTCCTGCAACCTTTGAGCCCACCCTGCAGAGTCGGTGGCCCCCAGTAAACGGAGGATGTTGTGCTGGATTTTATGGAGGGGGCATGACACTCTCTCGCGCACCAAACGAAGGATTGCCAGAAGTATTGGTAGCGCATCAGAGAGAAAGGGAATTGGGGAGTTTTCTCCTCTTGGAAGCTCCGCAGTGCTAACCCTTATCATGGACAGAGGCAGCATAAAAGTGCACTTGCTGTGAGAAGGAATGCGTGCACATTACAAATTGGTACGTTGTTGGGACATTGTTCATAAAACGCTATTTGGGCAAAACATGAATATTAAGCAATGCCTCGTGATTACAAAGCAACGATGATGCATGCTGGGGGCTGTAGTTGATCCTATGGCCTCGTGACCACATGGTAAATATTGAACTCACCTGTGAGCAAGGCGTGGTGATGCCGAAACCGGTCAGGACTTGAGTTATATATATGCTGCTTCAGACGAATAAAGTCTTGTGTTTGCACAGAAGTCGGAGTGGGGCTTTATTTTTGAGGCATTGAACATGCAGGCTTCTCCGCTCCTGCAACCTTTGAGCCCACCCTGCAGAGTCGGTGGCCCCCAGTAAACGGAGGATGTTGTGCTGGATTTTATGGAGGGGGCATGACATGCTCTCGCGCACCAAACGAAGGATTGCCAGAAGTATTGGTAGCGCATCAGAGAGAAAGGGAATAGGGGAGTTTTCTCCTCTTGGAAGCTCCGCAGTGCTAACCCTTATCATGGACAGAGGCAGCATAAAAGTGCACTTGCTGTGAGAAGGAATGCGTGCACATTACAAATTGGTACGTTGTTGGGACATTGTTCATAAAACGCTATTTGGGCAAAACATGAATATTAAGCAATGCCTCGTGATTACAAAGCAACGATGATGCATGCTGGGGGCTGTGGTTGATCCTATGGCCTCGTGACCACATGGTAAATATTGAACTCACCTGTGAGCAAGGCGTGGTGACGCCGAAACCGGTCAGGACTTGAGTTATATATATATATGCTGCTTCAGACGAATAAAGTCTTGTGTTTGCACAGAAGTCGGAGTGGGGCTTTATTTTTGAAGCATTGAACATGCAGGCTTCTCCGCTCCTGCAACCTTTGAGCCCACCCTGCAGAGTCGGTGGCCCCCAGTAAACGGAGGATGTTGTGCTGGATATATATATATATATATTATATACTTTTTTTTTTGTCTTTTTTTTTTCCAAGATAAAGGGATGTGCAGTTAAGAATGTTCGTTTCCATACTTATCTTAATGACATTGTGCTAGTGTATATTCTGGATACAATATTTATTTTGGCTGAAACACATTCATAATTTGATATTGTAATTAAAAAGCAACCACCCTGCTAACGCATAAGAGGGGAATATTAACAGCAGTGTCATGAAAAACTTTATCATAATGAAACATCTACAGAATTAATGATTATCATCACAGCAGTAAGTGCCTACATGCACAAAGGAAATGCTCAAATCTATAACTCTCCACAAATCTGTATGGATTATCAATCAAAGAACTGTTTGACAATGTTGAATTTTCAGTCATTGAGTTTACACATATTCATAATTTTCGCATAATATAATGTTTGCTATCCAATTTGCACTTTCCTTTTGGGTTAACGCGTGCAAAGAACCTTTTCTTTCTTCTTGGCAAAGTGCCATTCTACAATATGGCTACAGTAGACCTTCTGAATTAAGTACTGTGCTAGGCTGCTCTTCAGGGAGCTACTTCCAGGGTACTGGCGAGCTACCGGTGTCTCCTGAGCTATAGGTTGGAGACCCCTGGTGTAGACCTATTTCATTACATGAAAAGGAGTGATTACTGTATGGGTTACTGCTGCCCACTGTTTGCTTATTATTTCTTTCTTTGTATTTGATCTGACTTCCCTTCACCCAGGTTAACTGTGCGGTGCAGCTTCAGTGCCAGTAGCGACTTGGTCCCGCTGACCATAGAAGTGTTCACGGTGCCACCTCCCCTTCCGATCAGCAGCTCTGGCATCCTGCCTTTGGAGATGAGAATTGCCGCAGGTAACTCTGCATCCTTCAAGTAAGCAAAGTGACTTGGGGCTGGGAAATGGCAGACCTGGTCAAAGTGGACTGCTCTGTACCAGCTGCAGGGAGATCGGCATGGGTAGTAAAGAAGCCAGGGTGGCATTGATTCCAGCAAAATCTAGATCTGAAACACAACAAAAGTCAAAACCTATACTATAAAGAGTCTGACAAATACTTGGGTCTTTTGGAAGGGCACATGGTTTCACCTGTACAAACCACCTCTTAACAAGGAGAAAATGACATTCAAGACCTAAACTTTAATCCTTCCTGTCACGCCATCTTTCCATGAGCACTCCCAAGGGATAACCTAAAACACATTTCTCATGGAATAGATTGTAGGGCCATAAGATCTTTGCTTTCTTTTTATTAAATTTTATAGTATGGAAAGATGAATCCTGCAAACCACATCACCCACTCGTGCACAGACAGCAAATGGTTGAAATTTCCAACACCAGATATCCCACGGAAACACTGTTCAGTAAATCCACAACCGCAGATGCCAACCTGCCCACAAGAACTGAAATTTCCAAAAAGCCAAGGAATTCGCAAACTGTGCTATGAAAAGACCAGCACCACTAGATCGGTTATGTGCCTAAGCTGATAGAAGCTCTGTGTGCAGATCTGGTGGTTCATGCTTCTAGGACAGGTTTGCTCACCACATTCTTCTTGCTCCATCCCCGCACTCTTATCACCATGGTTTCCACGAAAACCTAATGACTGACTCCTTGTGTAGACCCCACCAACTGGCTGATTACAGTAAGAGCGAGAGCTGTGTGTGGGAGGGAACAGCGAGTCCAGTGGAGTGGTAATGGTGTATGTGCTTCATAATTCATAGATTTTAAAGATGTGTGTAGGGAATGCTACATCCAAAGCACTTTGTGGAAATCTCATACTTCCCATGAAATACTGTTGTGCACGAGTATCCATACACTGCCACAGTAGCCGATGTTATGGCATTTTCTGGTGTCCCTTCTGGTTTTGTTTCCCACAGATCAAGCATACAGCTCTTACTACAGAGACGGCGAGTACCCTGTGATAAAGGTCCTCAAGGATCCAGTCTTTGTGGAGGTGCGCGTTCTACAGAGCACGGACCCCAGTTTGGTGCTGGTTCTGAATGAGTGCTGGGCCACCCCTTCCAGCGATCCCGAGCAGCAGCCGCGGTGGGCGATCCTGGAGAAGAGGTGAGTGGTGTGCAAGGGGGCAGCTGGCAGAGGGTCTTTGTGCTTTGAGAATCGCTGTCAATAACCACTTTGTCGTGCAGGTGTCCATACCCTGGAGATAATTACAAGACCCAAGTCATACCAGTTGGGGCTGCTTCCTCTGATCTTCAATTCCCAACTCACCATAAGCGCTTTGCCGTCACTACTTTCACCTTCGTAAAAGATAATCAACAAAATTTAAGAGGCCAGGTGAGATTTATTTCATTTTTCTCCTCTGCGAAATGGCTCCCCCGGCTATTTAAGGTTTTGTTTCTGGCTTCAGCTTGTGCGTAACATACTCTGTCCTCTGATACCACCTCTCTGGATGGAAATCCAAAATGGAGAACACCAATGTAACCACTCCAAAGCATTGTGTCTCCTTTTTGGAGACACGCCTTGACAAGAGTTTCTTCTGCTGATTTTGCAAAGAAAGTCTACTTGACCCAGGATGTAATCCTGACCAGCCACACATGTAGTCTCTGTAAAACAGTGTACTTTTTACTTTTCTAAGCATTTATTGAAATAAAAGAATTTTACTTGAATTTTAAATCTAGAATATATTGTAAAAATAATTATTCCTATTAATGAAATAAAGGGAATTGTAAAAAAAAAAAGAGTTCCTGGACTATGGTCTATTTTCTGTATTCACTGTGACCTATCAACCCAGATGGAAATACTGCGATGTGGAGACCCACGATAAGGGGAAGGAGGGAAAACCTTGAAAAAGGGTGCATGTGTATGGGTTTGTGTATGTGGGACGAAAAAAGATATTTGGAGGAAAAGGGGTGGGGGGGGGGGGGAGGAATGGAGAATATAGCCCTGCACGGCCACAGAAAAAAATCATGCAGTGTTAAACTTGCTGTAATAGGCAAGGAAAATAATTCTGCAATGGGGTGAACCCGCACAGCTGTGGTTGAGGATTAATGTCGGACAGTACTAGAATTAGACCTTGTCAGGCCCGGCTCCGCAGAATCCAGTCGTAGTAGAAAAGAAGGTCCACCTCCTGATATTACCAACACCCTGAAACGTGACCGTGCACAGGGTATTCGAAGGATCGGGCGAGGGCAAGGGAAGGGACAGCTTGGGAATAGAACCTGAAACAACAAACACACAGGGTTAATAACGTGTACAAGTCTACTCTCATTTATATCTTGCTAGAGGATTGGATCATGTACCTGAATAGAACTACAGGTGTAACACCTTCCTTGGGGATCCTTAATGGTTACGAAGACAGATATTGAGCCTGAAATGGAAAACACGCAAAGCATTAACTTCATCAATCTTCCCTTTCGCCTCATCAATTTTCCAGTATATCTTATACATACCCAGACATACCCATGACAGTATCCTCAGAAAATAATAAGGGAAAACTCAGAATACCCTAGCAAGATGGTTCAACGAGAATGAGCACAATGTAGGCGGAACCTCACTCCCAGTTCTGAGGAAAGTAAAAGCTCAAAACCACTGGATCCTACAGGGTTAACTTCACCTCCGTAACAGTAATTGATGGTTCCAAAGAAAGTCGGAGATAGGAACTGGCAGGGGAGCTAAACATAGTTTTTTAACGGAGAGGCCTGCTAGCCTTTAGGTGTTGTATATTCAGGGGAAAAAATAAATAAATGTCATCCGGTTAACAAACGTTAATACGCGGTTACAACCCACCGCCGTATTCCGTTGAGAATGTAATTCACAATTACACAAGTTGCTCACACGGCAGTACGCGGTTGCGACCACCGCCATACTCCGCAGATCAAGTGTTTCACCAACCCATGAGACGTTGCACACCAGGCAGTACGCGGTTGTGACCACTACTGTATTCCGCTGTGTCCTCCTACTAAAATTAGAACCAGATTTAGGAAACGGCAATACGCGGAAGCACCGCCGTATTCCGCTCCTGCAACCACAACGAGAAATCCTCCTCTGGCGTCGAAGAATCCGAACTCCCGACTTCCCCACTGCACAGTACTCACGGTCTTCCTCGAGGCACGAACAATCCAGCCTGAAATCTTTGGACCCAGAGATTCCCAGCGACGCCTCCCTGCTTCCTTACTCTCTCAGCGAGAGAGTGAAACCAAACTGATACAGTATTACGCACAACTTCCTGCGCGACACCAGAGCCTAAATCCCTCTTCACCAGCGGGCTTCCTGGGTAATGTAGTTCAATGAAGGTTTGTAGGCGCTGCTCGCCTGAATCCTGACAGTAGGTCCCCCTCGCCTAGTGCCTCCTAGGCCCAGGCTTCAAAGGGAATCGCTGATGGAAGGAACGAACTGCCGAAGGGGCATGGACATGCTGCCAAGGCTCCCATGAATCGTCCTCTACATCGTACCCCTTCCATTAAACCAGATACCACAGCACCCCTCGTCTCAATTTGGAATCCCGAATGCACTTGACCTCGTATTCCAAACCCCCATCACACATCACAGGAGGCGGAGCGCGCATACGCGCCCCCACAGCAGGCTTCAGGAGATTACAATGGAACACAGGGTGAATTCGTAGGGTACCAGGCAATTGCAACTTGTAGGTGACAGGATTCAGTTGTTTCACAATGGTGTAGGGTCTGATAAACCGTGGATGGAAAATACTGCATAATTTGAAACGTATGTTTCTGGTGGATAGCCACACCTTGTCCCCCTCCTTGTACTGAGGCCCCTCTCGCCGGTGTCGGTCCTCCCACTTCTTGTAGGCCTTTTTGGCTTTAACCAGATGATCTCTAACCTTATGCTGTATTGAGTGGAGCTTACGTACTTGAGACAGCACCATAGGTTGATTGGCCACTTCCTGAGGGATGTTCACAGGGAGAACTCTGGCATCATACCCAAAATTCGCATGGAAAGGGGACAGACCGATGGAGCTATGCCAAGCATTATTATATGCCAATTCTGCCATCCATAACCAGTCCACCCGTCGGTCCTCCCACTTCTTGTAGGCCTTTTTGGCTTTAACCAGATGATCTCTAACCTTATGCTGTATTGAGTGGAGCTTACGTACTTGAGACAGCACCATAGGTTGATTGACCACTTCCCGAGGGATGTTCACAGGGAGAACTCTGGCATCATACCCAAAATTCGCATGGAAAGGGAACAGACCGATGGAGCTATGCCAAGCATTATTATATGCCAATTCTGCCATCCATAACAAGTCCACCCATGACTCCTGGGCCTCCTTTGCATAACACCTGAGGTATTTTTTTAGTGTTTGATTCAGTCGCTCCATCTGCCCATCCGTCTGTGGATGAAAACTTGTTGACAGTGATGGTTCGATGTACAAGTCTTTTCACCATAATTTCCAGAACCTGGCTATGAACTGGGGGCCCCTATCGGAAACAATGATTTCAGGTAATCCATGTATCCTAATGACGTTGGATAATAGCAACTGAGCTGTCTGACTGGCCGTAGGGAGACTTACACAAGGGATGAAATGCCCCATTTTAGTGAGACCGTCCACTACCACTAAAATAGCCGAAAACCCTTTCTCCAAGGGCAGACCTGTAATCAAATCCAAGCTGATGTATTGCCATGGAAAGTGTGGTGTGGGCATGGGAATGAGTTTACCTTTCCTTCCCCTGGTTTCATTCTTTGCTCAGGCACATTCCTCACATCCGGCCACCCAAGAGGCAACATCAATCTTTCGGCGTCCCACCAGAAGTGACGTAGTACTAACTGCTGGGTTTTTCTCACTCCTGGATGACTTGCTAAAGGGATACATGACACCACAAAAAGGCCTTCTTTTGTAGAGCAACAGTGGGTAGAAACAATCTGTCCTTATGAAAAGGCAACCCTTGCCTAATTACGCGCTCCGTCTCCTCTGCAGCCCATGCTTCCCATACTGAAAGAGATTTATGTTTTATCACTTCTTCCAAGAAATTTTCCGCTCGAACAACACACAGTACCTTTGATGGATCGATGATAGCCTCTGTTTTGACTTCATGAACAATTTCATTGGTTTCCTGTCTGGACAAGGAATCGGCCTTACGGTTCTCTACTCCTGATCGAAAGGTAACATAAAAGTCGTACTCCGCGAAAAACAACATCCATCTCATTTGTCTGAGAAAGATGTCGTGCGGATTTCATGTACTGCAAGTTTCTATGATCCGTATATATGGTGATTGGGTGGCCGGCCCCCCCACAGGTAATGTCTCCACTCTTCAAAGGCCTTTTTTATTGCTAACAACTCTTTTTCGGCAATGGTATAGTTCCTTTCCGCAGGGTTCATTTTTTTGGACAAATAAGCCACAGGGTGCAGCTGCCCCGAGCAAAGATTTCTTTGAGACAATATAGCCCCAATGGCCTCGTCTGAGGCATCTGCCTCTACCACAAAGGGATGTTCTGGCCGAGGATGTGCAAGCACTGGAGCTGATGTAAAGGCATTCTTTAGGAAAGCAAAGTCTTCCTCCGCATCACTAGTCCATTGAAACGCAATACCCTTCCTAAGTAGCCTGGTGATTGGAACAGCTACTTGAGAGAAGTGGAGGATGAATCTACGGTAGTAATTAGCGAAACCTAAAAAACACTGCACATCATGCACATTCTTTGGTGTTGGCCATTCTTGCACTGCTAAGACCTTTCTCTCTGCCATGCGTAATCCTTCTGGACAAAGCATAACCCCTAGGAATTCCCCTTGCCTCACTCCGAACTCACACTTGCTCAGTTTGCAGAAGAGCCTGTGTGCGCGCAGCTGGGACAACACACTGACAACATGACTGGCATGTTCTTCCACTGTGCCGAAGTAAATGAGGATGTCATCGATGTATACAACAACAAACAAATCCACAAACTCCTTGAGGACATCATTAAGGAAATACTGAAATGCCGCTGGGGCGTTGCAAAGGCCGAACGGCATGACAGTATATTCGAACAGCCCATAGCGAGTTTTAAGCGCTGTTTTCCATTCATCCCCGTTTCGCACACGCACCAAATGATACGCCCCTCTCAGGTCTAACCTGGTGTATATCTTGGCCTCTCTTACTTGATCAAGCAATACAAATATTAAGGGAAGAGGGTATCGGTTTCTTACAGTATTCTTATTTAGGTCTCTATAGTCCACACAAGCCCTCAGATCACCATTGGCTTTGGATATAAAAAAAAGCGGAGATGCCGCTGGTGACCTAGATGGTCTAATGAATCCTATATCTAAGTAGTGGTCTAGGTACTCGCGCAAATGTTTGGTTTCGGGCTCAGAGAACGCATATACCCTACAGGCAGTTATCGTAGTCCCTTCTACCAGATCTATCCTGCAATCATACTTCTTGTGAGGGTGCATCTGTTCTGCCTGCTCTTCGCTAAAGACCTCCTTGAACTGGGAGTATTCTATGGGTAGCATGACTTCTTTTTCAGCAGCTGTAGCCACCACATACGGATGTAATAGAGCCCCCGCTTGTGTCTGCTTATTGGGAACTAAATACTATTGACATTCTTCTGAGAGGAACCGAATGGATTTAGTTTTCCAATCTATAGTGGGGTTATGGTGACCTAACCAAGGCATACCCAAGATAACCTCATACTGTGGTGCTTCTATTGTATTCAGGGACAACTCCTCCATATGTTTTTCCTTTGTCAGGTCTAAGGTCAAGAGAAGGATTTCCGTTTGCTCAATAATCAAGCCTGATTTCAGAGGTTTACCATCTACTGCGAATACCTCCTCTGCCGTCTTCCTAGGTACCCTCTGTAACCCAAGGTGTGTGACCAAACCACTATCAATAAAGTTACCAGTGGCACCAGAATGTAACATGACATGTACATGGTGAGACTGATTACTTTGGACAAGTTCCACAGGAAGCACTATATGTGTTTCTGTATCTAACAATTCGGATGGAGCAAAGGAAGGGAGATGCCATCCTTTGTTACCTTCACCACTTCCAGGGGAAACCCCTGAAGAGGTTGCGGGACCCGAAGAAAACACAGCCACGCGTTTATTCCGGGACCATGCTTCAGAAGCCTTCGGTTTAGTGGGACCTTCTCGGATGTAGTGCCCTCTTTTCCCACAGTACATGCATAACCCTTGTATTCTTCTACTCTCTCTATCTTCCTTAGATAAAGGTGTACGAACGGCCCCTATTTCCATGGGTTCTGCTGACGTCTCTGGGCTATACATGGGTCGGCGTGGAGGCCTCTCGGACCTATAGAAACCCCTTTCCCACTTCTTTTTCTCGCCACCTATCTCCAGCATTCTCCCATCCAACCGCAAGGTCAAATTAATCATGTCCGTGCAGATCGTGGGTTGCAGGTCAATTTGTGCCAAAACATCCCTCAACTCCTCTCTTAGTCCCTGGTAAAACAAAGACATTCTTTTTTCCTCAGGCCAGGCTGTTTCAGCCACTAATCGATTGAACGTAGTTAAATATGAAACCAAATCACCCCTCCCTTGCTTAAGTTCCAACAATTCCTTATCAGCGCTAAACGTAGTCGCCCGGCGGTCAAAAACCATCTTGAACTCTGCCCTAAACGCTGCCCAATCCAACAAGACAGCATCGTTGTTCCTGACTAAAGGGACCGCCCAATTGGCCGCATCCCCTATCAAGTAAGAAATCGCAAATGCTACTCTAGAGTGGTTATTGGGAAAAGAGGCTGGTTTGCAGGAGAAGTGACATAATCTGTGTAAAAAAAAAACCTGTACTTTGGATAGATCCCCTGCATATCTTTCGGGACTTGCTAATGGAATGGGAGGAGGGACCGTGACCTGAATCTGGGAAGCTGCAGGAGTAACATCAAAAGGATTCCTAGATAACCTTTCTACTTTATCCCTTAAAGCGGCTGTTTCAGCCTTTGAGGATTCCAGTTCTTGTTGTACCAGCACTAACGCTTGGAGGACATCCTCCATGGTAGCCATTCCTTCTACCCCGTCTGAACCGGGCGGAGCTAAATTACGTGGGCATGTAATTCTGTCAGGCCCGGTTCCGCAGGATCCAGTCGTAGTAGAAAAGAAGGTCCCCCTCCTGATATTACCAACACCCTGAAACGTGAAAGTGCAAAGGGTATTCGAAGGATCAGGCGAGGGAAAGGGAAGGGACAGCTTGGGAATAGAACCTGAAACAAACACACAGGGTTAATAACGTGTACAAGTCTACTCTCATTTATATCTTTCTAGAGGATTGGATCATGTACCTGAATATAACTACAGATGTAACACCTTCCTTGGGGATCCTTAATGGTTACGAAGACAGATATTGAGCCTGAAACGGAAAACACGCAAAGCATTAACTTCATCAATCTTCCCTTTCGCCTCATCAATTTTCCAGTATATCTTATACATACCCAGACATACCCATGACAGTATCCCCAGAAAATAAGGGAAAACTCAGAATACCCTAGCAAGAGGGTTCAAAGAGTGAGCACAATCTAGGCGGAACCTCACTCCCAGTTCTGAGGAAAGTAAAAGGTCAAAACCACTGGATCCTACGGGGTTTACTTCACCTTCGTAACAGTGATTGATGGTTCCAAAGAAAGTCGGTGATAGGACCTAGCAGGGGAGCTAAACATAGTTTTTTAGCGGAGAGGCCTGTAGCTGTTGTATATTCAGGGGAAGCAATAAATAAATGTCATCCGGTTAACAAATGGTAATACGCGGTTACAACCCACTGCCGTATTCCGTTGAGAATGTAATCCACAATTACACAAGTTGCTTACACGGCAGTACGCGGTTGTGACCACCGCCGTACTCCGCAGATAAAGTGTTTCACCAACCAATGAGACGTTGCACACACGGCAATACGCGTTTGTGACCACCGCTGTATTCCACTGTGTCCTCCTACTAAAATTAGAACCAGATTTAGGAAACGGCAATATGCTGAAGCACCGCCATATTCCGCTCCTACAACCAGAACGAGAAATCCTCCTCTGACGTCGAAGAAGCCGAGCTCCCGACTTCCCCACTGCACAGTACTCGCGGTCTTCCTCGAGGCACGAACAATCCAGCCTGAAGTCTTTGGACCCCGAGATTCCCAGAGACGCCTTCCTGCTTCCTTACTCTCTCAGCCGAGAGAGTGAAACCAAACGGATACAGTATTACGCGCAACTTCCTGCGTGACACTGGAGCCTAAATCCCCCTTCACCAGCGGGCTTCCTGGGTAATGTAGTTCAATGAAGGTTTGTAGGCGCTGCTTGCTTGAATCCTGACAGACCTGATCAAAGGAAGAACTAGCATTTACAATGCAATAGGTCTCACAACTGAGTTTTAGAGCGATTGGTATTGTAAATGGCAATGCCTTTTGAAAAATTAACAGGTATTGTAATTTTATAATAGTAATTTTTCACCAGTACCATAACTACCACTATTATTACTATCCCCACAGAGTATTAATAGTAATAATTATAGTGGTGGTTATGGTACTTGTGGTAGTGGTATTGGTGGTGGTGTTAGTGGTGGTGTTACTGGTGGTTTACTTGGATTTTATTTCATTATTGCTACTGCTGGAATATTTTTTGACAAAAACTAACATTATCATTTGCAACGCCAATAGCTCAAACTTTTAGTAATGCCGGCCCTATTGCATTGCAAATGCTTGTTTTATGTTGCAGGCATGCGGTACATCATCTACTTCCCAAAATACAATCTTAGGTTTGTAGACACTTGTTGTTCAGCCAGTTGTTGTTCAGCCAGTGTAAGGCTAATAGCTCACACAACTTTGCATTTTGATACCTGAAGTTTTAAATTACAATAAATGTAGTAGACCTCAGACAGGAGACTTGAGTTACCAGACTGTGGAAAGAGCAATAACTTTAGAAACTGGCTCTTTATTTCACCTTTTCCGTGAATAGGCACAATGGGGCTTATTTACAAGTCCCTTGCACCGCCAGTGCTTCACTTTTTGTGTGGGAAAAAGTGACGCAGCAGCGGCGCAAGGGGCTTGTAAATAAGCCCCAATGTCGTTGGCAGAATGCTTTAAAGATGCCAGTCGATTGTCGCTCACTCTATGCGCACACATAAATCCCAGAGAAAATCCTGCTCTTAAGCAGAGTTGCCACCTTTTGGTGTCCAGTGAAGCTTGAATACTTCCAACTGAAAAACGGTTGTGAAACCAGGAGCAGCTGAATCCCCGAGATACCTGGACCTACAGCCAGAAACATCTGGCATTAGCAAGGAATTTGATCATTAAAAAAAATCCCCTGGGCCTTAATGTCCTGTGGCAGTGGAAATCCCTGTCGGGGCACATACCTTGTTGGCAAAGGTGTATAAATAACTCTCAGAGCCTCATAAGAATGTAGCCAAAAAGTAGCACAATTAATACATATACACAGTTGGAAAAAGTGATCTTAAACATCCAGACCGCACCACGATGACGCATAAATTCATGCTAACTGCCAGTGATACGGCATCTAAGTTTATGAAAGGTTGAGAAAAAAGAGAAGAAAAGAAAAACATCCTAGTGTGAATGTATATACGGCATCTAGTACTTAATTACAACCAGGGTTCTCTGGCTCTACAGCAGCTCTGCTGGCCTGGTTCTCTGGATCTACATCAGCTCTGAAAACCTGGTTCTCTGGCTCTACAGCAGCTCTGCTGACCTGGTTCTCTGGCTCTACAGCAGCTCTGCTGACCTGGTTCTCTGGCTCTACAGCAGCTCTGCTGACCCGGTTCTCTGGCTCTGCAACGGCTCTGCTGACCTGGTTCTCTGGCTGTATAGCAGCTCTGCTGACCTGGTTCTCTGGTTCTACAACGGCTCTGCTGACCTGGTTCTCTGGCTCTAGAGCAGCTCTGCTGACCTGGTTCTCTGGCTCTAAAGCAGCTCTGCTGCCCTGGTTCTCTGGCTCTAAAGCAGCTCTGCTGACCTGGTTCTCTGGCTCTAGAGCAGCTCTGCTGACCTGGTTCTCTGGCTCTAGAGCAGCTTTGCTGACCTGGTTCTCAGGCTGCACAACGGCTCTTCTGACCTGGTTCTTTGGCTGTAGAGCAGCTCTGCTGACCTTGTTCCCTGGCTGTACAGCAGCTCTGCTGACTTGGTTCCCTGGGTCTACAGCGGCTCTGCTGACCTGGTTCTGTGGCTCTACAGCAGCTCTGCTGACCTGGTTCTGTGTCTCTACAGCAGCTCTGCTGACCTGGTTCTGTGTCTCTACAGCAGCTCTGCTGACTTGGTTCTGTGGCTCTATAGCATCTCTTCTGACCTGGTTCTGTGGCTCTACAGTAGCTCTGCTGACCTGGTTCTGTGGCTCTACAGTAGCTCTGCTGACCTGGTTCTGTGGCTCTACAGCAGCTCTGCTGACCTGGTTCTCTGGCTGTACAGCAGCTCTGCTGACCTGGTTCTCTGGCTGTACAGCAGCTCTGCTGACCTGGTTCTCTGGCTCTAATGTGTAGGAGAGTAGGATCTGCTTCACATGGGTACCCCCACTTTTTGCTGGTGTTTCACTGTTTTTCGATCTTAGTCTGGCTGTGGCCCTGCTAATCAGGACCACAGCCTAGCTGCTTCCTCTATAAAATAGTTTCCGTGTACATTAGGTACATATCTAATTGGATTCTGGAGTGCCTTTTTACCCCTAGTATATGGTATACTATGTACCTAGGGCATAGGTACCTCAGAGGCCTACCAGGGGCTGCAGCATGTATTATGCCACCCCTGGGAAGTACTCCAAAATGACACCACAGGTCTGCTACTGCAACCTGGGTAAGGATGTGCTTGCACCCCTTACTGTGGTATAGGCTACCTATATCACTACCTTATACAGACACATATAAACCTATAAGCCACTTCTATGGCAGGCATTGACAATCTTTAAGGCAGACTGCTTGGTTTTATGTGAGAGTGGGCCTAAGCATGAGCTGAGCCCCTCTGCAGCTTTCGGAAATACTTCCTTATGGCTGTTCTGTGATACAGCCATACCATATACTCTTAAGTGCATTATAACCTCGCGGTAAATGCTAACTTTGGGATGGCTGCATCAAAACATGTCGTGTTTGGTGTCAAATGCTTTGGAATACTACTCCCCCCCCCCCCCCCCCCCGCCAGTCCTGGCGGCGGGGGTAGCATTCCACCCTTCTAGAGGGAGAGACATGTTCACACTGGCTTAACCCGGTTAAATCTTTCCAAAGCCCTGGCATCACAAAATGGATGTGTAGGAAGGTGGAATCTGACTGCATGGTTGCCCCCACTTTTTTCCTGGTGTTTGAATTGTTTTTGACTAGTCTGGCTGGGATCCTGCTATCCAGGACCCCAGCCTATCTGCTTACTCCCTTAAATGACTGGTGTGCATATTACATGCACTAGTGATTGGATACTGTGGTACCTTATGAGCCCCTAGTTTATGGTACCTAGGGCATAGGCACTTCACAGGCCTACCAGGGGCTGCAGCATGTATTATGCCACCCCTGGGAAGCAGACTCAATCTGACACCACAGGCCTGCTACTGCAGCCTATGTGAGGCCGTGTTGGCACTCCTCACTGAGGTATAGGTTTCTATATCTCACCATACACACTCATATAAACCTATCAGCCACCCCTATGGCAGGCCCTATCAATCCTGAGGGCAGGGTGCTTGGTTTACAATGTGAGGGGGTACCTCTGCATGAGCAGGAACCCTCTGCAGCTGGCAGGGTCTATTCCTTGTGGCTGTTTGTGGATGCGGTTAAACCATATACTCCTAAGTAAATTAAAATGCTAACTTTGGAATGACTGCATCAAAACATGTCTTGTTTGGTGTCAAACAACTTGGAATCATACCCCCATACCAGTAACTGGTGTGGGAGTATGATCCCACCCTTCTAGAGGGGACGACATGTACCTACTGTGGAAACACGGTAGAAATCTGAAAGAGCCCTGGCATCACAAAATAGATGCCACCAGCACAGACCCTGGGCTGCCCTCCTGCTGCTGACTGAAACTCACAGTGGAGGAGGCCCAACAATAGGCATCTTGTCACAGGGAGGTGTCACTACCTTCCAGACAGGATTTAGTGTATTGGGGCTGGGTGGGTGCACTTCTTGAGTGCTTTGTAGTGCTGCACTGGGGGAGCAGTAGGCTACTCTGTGCATATGCCAGCTCAAACCGGTTCAGGGGCTACCTGTCCCTGCTCTGGCGTGCAACTGGACAAAGGGAAGTGGGTGTAACCACCCCCTACCCTGACCCTCCCAGAGGAGTGGTCATAGAGCTAGTCCCTCCCCTATCTTCAGTATAAGATAGCAAACTTTGCCCTTGCAAAACACATAACCCTGAACGACGCTCTACAAAGAATAATCCTGGCCCTTCGATGTTCCGCTACCTTTGGAAGACAGAAGAATCTCCCTTGGAGTCAAGGAGTGACTCCCCTGCTTGGCAGGCACCAGAAACTCTAATCAATGGTCGCAAACTTTCCCCCTCCCGCCGGAGTCCGAAGTCCCTGCAGCCCCAAAAGTAGATTTCCTGACTTCTCAACAGCCATTGTGAGTCCCCAGCAGAGCTGAGGTGAGTGGACGCCACAAGTGACAAGGAACAGCAATACCCGGGTACCATGCACTATTGTCAATTGCAACCCCTTCACGACGTTCTACGAACTTGTGCATTGGACCATTTATGGCCCAAGCCTCCAGCAAGTTTTGCAGCGAAAATCAGAAGCCTACCCCATCTCGACTGACCGTGGGCTCCTGTGAAGCATTTCCTCAAGAGGCGTCTTTGCGATCCCTTGCCCGTTGGCTTGTGGGTCCCCTGAAGACTTTCTTATCAACTCAAAGGGCTTCCCTGGTTGCTCCAGGCCTGCCCTCACTCACCTTCGCTGGATGAGTCCCTCAGACCTTGCTGGTCTGCACCATCGACTTTCTTCACTCTACGTGAGACTTGCTGTTGCCAAGGCTTGTTGGCTCTAATCCGGTTGCCGACAATGCAATCAGCTGCAGACATTGTGGGACACTCTGAATCCAGCTGCTGGTCATCATCGATCCTTCCTGGACCTCGTGAGCAAAGAGTCAAAACACCCTTGATCACCTGAAATCACCCGACATCCGTGGGCATCCATCTTCCTGACCCCGGGTCACTGGCAAGTGACTGTGAACACTGTCCCTTCAATTTTCAGGTCTTCTACATCTAGAATCCAGCCTTGGATTCCACCGGACACTTCTTCAGTCACCACAAGCAGCAAATCTTCTTTGGTCTCCATAGAAAACAGCGATGCGACCCAACACCAAAAGACACCTATGCACCCGGCTTCCCTGGGTGAGGTAACTCGTACACTCCAGTGCCCTAGTGTGTGTTGGCCCTAGAATTACTTACCTTGTAAGTGGCTTGCTTGTATACTTCCTCGAAGTACCCTAAAACTTTAAAAATCAAACCGCGACTTGCTCCATTGTAATCAATAGGGAACCCACGGCTGTGTTCACACACTGCATGCGTCTCCCGTGGGTCTGCTACTTACCTGCTTTCACTGCAGTAGTGAAGCCCCAGCGATTCTACAGGCCCTAGGCCTTGGCATTCTGCAAGTCGACTTTCCTAAACCTCTTTTTTTAGTATATGGTCTGGTACGCCCCTAGGGCCCCAGCCATATTTGTGCTTAACTTATTGTGAAACGTTGATATTTGAATGTGTTCCTTACTTCTAATCTCATAAAGAGATTAGTAGAGTGTGTCTAGAAATAAATACATATATATTTAATATATATACCTGTGTGGTGTCCTTTCATTTGGTAATTTAAGAGATTATAAGGTGAAACAAGCTGCTTTACATTCCTCGGAGACTTAGCCTGAAGGCTGCTCTCCACAGCTACCACTAGGATAGCTTTCTTTAAAAGGTTGTCTTAAACCGATCTACCATAAGAGTCGAATTGGACTGGTGCAAGGTGGCAACTATAACTAGTGACCAGCATATGCCAAGCCATCTTCTCACAGGATGCCACTGCCACAGACACGGGTCTGGCCTCCTGCTGCTGAGGGATACTCCGGCAGGGGAGTCCTGGACAATAGGTTTCCTGTCACAGTGAGGTGTAACCACCTCCCCAGACAGGCAGATGTGTATTGGGGCAGGGTCGGTGCATTCAGAGAATGCTTTTGAGACACTGCCTGGGGCACACAGGTGTCCCTGTGCATAGCCCAGTTCAAACCGGTTGCAGGGGCACTCAGTCCCTGCTCTGGCGTGAAACTGGACAAAGGGGAAGGGTTGTAACCACCCCCACCCCAGGCCCACCCATAGGTGGAGCCTTAGAGTTAGTCCATCCCCTAAACTTAGTATAAGTATAGGAATCCAGTCCCTAGGACTTTAGATTACCCTGGACGAACCTCTGCAACATATATCCTGGAGCTTCGACTTTCTATCACGACTAGAAGACGGAAGAAATCTCCCTTGGGGTCAAGGAGTGACTCGCCTGCTTGGCAGGTACCAAAGAAGCAACTGACCGACCTGCAATTCTGAAGCTCCTGCTGGACGCCGAAGTCTCTGCATCCCCAGAGGTGGATTTCCAGACTTCCCCGAGGCTACCCTGAGTCCACAGCAAAGCTGAGGCCCGTGACTATTGTGGGTAACTTGGAACCGTGACCCCCTGGACGCCGTGAACTTTTGCAGCAACACTATCTTCTGGTCATCCTCGAAGTTGTGCTTGGGCTCCGAGTAGCCCCAGCCTTGAGCACCTCCTGCACTAAAGATTGTTGGCCTCCACTCCACGAATAACCCGTGGGCTAGCTTCTAGTGCAACCGTTCGAGGCTTCTTTGCGATCGCTAGCCCGTTGGCTAGCAGGTCCACACGAAGGCAACTCCACTTCTGCTGGGGATTTTCTTGTTGCTCCAGACTTGCCCTTACTTACCCTCGCTGGGTGAGTCCATCAGACCTTGCTGGTCTGCACCGCAGTCGTTTCTCTGATTTCTTGTGACTTGCCATTGCCAAGGCTTGTTGGGTCCTTTCTGGTCACTGACACCGCAGCACTCGACAAACTTCGTGGGCCAGCTGGAATCCGGGTCATGGACTTCGTCAATGCCTCCTGGACCTCGTGGCTGAAGTCAAGACACCCATCAACTCACCTGACATCTGTGGGCATTGGTCCATCCTGCCCTAGGTCACTGGCAAGTGACCCAGACTCTGTCCCCTCTGCTTTCAGGTTCCTTTTATCCTAGATCCAGGCTTGGATCTCTCCGGACACTTCTCTTCACGGCAGCAGCAGTTCTTTGCAGGCTTCCATTGGAATCGACGACGCGACCCGACACAAAGACACCTATGCACCCGGCTTCCCTAGGTGAGGTAACTCCGGTACTCGGGTAGTTCTAGGGCTAGCACCCACGAGAGTACCGAAGTCCAAGAGGGTTTGGTCCTGACTCAGTTAGAAGTGTCTCTAATCTTTAAAATTCCAACCGCGACATTCCCCATAGAAGATAATAGGAACCCGCGGTTGTGTTTCCACACTGCATACAGTTCCCGTGGGTCCCCTGTGTCACTACCTTGGGTGGTTACTTGGGGTACCAGCGATTCTAGAGGCAATAGGCCTAGTGCCTATTACAGTCGTGGTTCTTATACCACTTTTTTATGGTTTGGTACGCCCCTAGGGCTCAAACGTTTAATTGTGCTTTTACTGATGCTTAATCGCTTGTAACTTTAGTACTTCGAACTCCAGTCTCATAAAGAGACTAGAGGGGTGTGTTTAACCTTAAAAACATATATTTTGAATATATACCTGGTGTGGTTGTCTTTTCATTTGATCATTCAAGAGATTATAGACTGGTAAAACAAGCTGCTTTACATTCCTTCAAGACTTAGCCTGAAGGCTGCTCTCCATAGCTACTACTAGGATAGCTTTCACATAAGGTTGTCTTTAACCATTCGCCATAAGGGGTTGTTTGGACTGATACAAGGTGCCCACTAGAATTAGGGGACAGCATATATCAGGCCACCTTCTCACATAATGCAGCTCTGCTGACCTGGTTCTCTGGCTCTAGAGAGGCTCTGATGACCTGGTTCTATGGCTCTAAAGCAGCTCTGCTGACATTGTACCTTGGCAGCTTTTCTGACCTGGTTCCCTGGGTATACAGCGGCTCTGCTGCTCTGGTCCTCTGGCTCTACAGCGACTCTGCTGACCTGGTTCTCTGGCTCTACAGCAGCTCTGCTGACCTGGTTCTCTGGCTCTACAGCAGCTCTGCTGACCTGGTTCTCTGGCTCTACTTCAGCTCTGCTGACCTGGTTCTCTGGTTGTACAGCAGCTCTGCTGACCTGGTTCTCTGGCTCTACAACGGCTCTGCTGACCTGGTTCTCTGGCTCTACAGCAGCTCTGCTGGCCTGGTTCTCTGGCTGTACATCAGCTCTGAAAACCTGGTTCCCTGGCTCTACAGCAGCTCTGCTGACCTGATTCTGTGGTTCTAGAGCGGCTCTGCTGACCTGGTTCTCTGGCTCTGAAGGAGCTCTGCTCACCTGGTTCTCTGGTTGTACAGCAGCTCTGCTGACCTGGTTCTCTGGCTCTACAACGGCTCTGCTGGCCTGGTTCTCTGGCTCTACAGCAGCTCTGCTGGCCTGGTTCTCTGGCTCTACAACGGCTCTGCTGGCCTGCTTCTCTGGCTCTACATCAGCTCTGAAAACCTGGTTCTCTGGCTCTACAGCAGCTCTGCTGACCTGGTTCTCTGGCTCTACATCAGCTCTGAAAACCTGGTTCTCTGGCTCTACAGCAGCTCTGCTGACCTGGTTCTCTGGCTCTACAACGGCTCTGCTGGCCTGGTTCTCTGGCCCTACAGCGGCTCCATTGACCTGGTTCTCTGGCTCTACAGCGGCTCTGTTGACCTGGTCTATAGCGGCTCTGCTGACCTGGTTCTCTGGCTCTAGAGCGGCTCTGCTGACCTGGTTCTCTTGCTCTAAAGCAGATCTGCTGACCTGGTTCTCTTGCTCTAAAGCAGCTCTGCTGACCTGGTTCTCTTGCTCTAATGTGGCTCTGCTGACCTGGTTCTCTGGCTCTAGAGCGACTCTGCTGACCTTATTCCCTGGCTGTACAGCAGCTCTGCCGACCTTGTTCCCTGGCTGTACAGCAGCTCTGCTGACCTGGTTCCCTGGGTCTACAGCGGCTCTGCTGGTCTGGTTCCCTGGGTCTACAGCGGCTCTGCTGGTCTGGTTCTCTGGCTCTACAGCGACTCTGCTGACCTGGTTCTGTGGCTCTACAGCAGCTCTGCTGACCTGGTTCTGTGGCTCTACAGCAGCTCTGCTGACCTGGCTCTACAACGGCTCTGCTGACCTGTTTCTCTGGCTGTAAAGCAGCTTTGCTCGCCTGGTTCTCTGGCTCTACAACGGCTCTGCTGGCCTGGTTCTCTGGCTCTATAGCAGCTCTGCTGACCTTTTTCTCTGGCTCTATAGCAGCTGTGCTGACCTGGGTCTCTGGCTCTACAGTGCTCTGCTGACATGGCTCTCTTGCTCTAGAACAGCTCTGCTGACCTGGTTCTCTGGCTCTACAGTGGCTCTGCTGACCTGGCTCTCTTGCTCTAGAGCAGCTCTGCTGACCTGGTTCTATGGCTCTAGAGCGGCTCTGCTGACCTGGTTCTATGGCTCTACAACTGCTTTGCTGACCTGGTTCTAAAGCAGCTCTGAATATCCGGTTCTCTGGCTCTACAGCGGCTCTGCTGACCTGGTTCTCTGGCTCTACAGTGGCTCTGCTGGCCTGGTTCTCTGGCTCTACAGCGGCTCTGCTGACCTGGTGCTCTAGCTCTAGAGCAGCTCTTCTGACCTGGTTCCCTGACTCTGAAGCAGCTCTGCTGACCTGGTTCTCTGGCTCTACAGCAGCTCTGCTGCCCTGGGGGCATATTATCAAGACACGGTGTTAATATTCTGGCCGCTTTAGCTGCAGAAAACTGCCGCTAAAGCGGCGATAATGGGCTTGATAATATGCCCTTGAGAATTCCCATAGAAGCCCATGTTCTGGTGTCAACATGGGCTTCTATTGGAATTCTCGGCGGCATATTATCAAGCCCATTATCGCCGCTTTAGCGGCAGTTTTCTGCCGCTAAAGCGGCGATAATTTTAACACCGTGCTTGATAATATGCCCCTCGGTTCTTTGGCTCTAGAGCAGCTTTGCTGACCTGGTTCTCTGGCTCTACAACGGCTCTGCTGACCTGGTTGCGACAGATATAGGGTCGATTCTCAAGAAAAGTTATCCAGGAGTAAATTTCCGACATTTTGGAATTGGCAGAGGATTGTAGGAGTACTGCCCGGAAACCATGAAGACAATCACACTTTTGTGAGGTCAGTTGTGGAATTCTTTGTAAATCTCAACATTCTCACATGCGTATATGGGTATTTTTGGAAACAAATATAGGTAACCTACATTTACGCATGCGCAAATCCCTCTCATTTACAGAAACCCATTCCACTGCATTGCAAACAGTTTTGGGTGATTCTGTTCTCCGTTTCCACCCTCCTTAAAGACGTACTCCTGCCTGGAGAATATTACATTTTGTACCATGTCACAGGAGGGAACGGATTGCGAGAACAACCACAAACACGCAAGCTTGGCGGGGAGAAACTTCCAGTCCCAGAGCATTTCCATCACGTAACGTCCGCGCCCCGCCCCTTGGTCGCACAATACATGGAAGTAAATCTCTTTACTAGTGTTCTAAATCTACACTCTGATTCCTACGCCTGGATTAACTTCTGATGGCTGTGTGCGTGCACATCTCCTGTCCTCGCTGGCACAGCGAGCAGAGAGCAGGCCGAAAGCAGGAGACGGGGAGGGACTGGCGATGTGCACGCGTTCACATCTCCTGTCCGTACACATGCACATCTCCTGTCCCCCTTCGGCCAAGAAACCGACAACAATAGATCTTGCCAAGGTGAGAGCAGGAGACAGAGAGGGACTGGCGATGTGCACACACTCACATCTCCTGTCCGTACGCGTGCACATCTCCTGTTCCCCCTTCGGCCAAGAAACCGACAAACAATAGATCTCGCCAAGGCATGCAGCGCATGCGCTGCGTCGCTAGGCCGGACCGAAAAATACACAACGATGTTGCCAGTGGTGTAGGTTGAGAAACCAGTTCAGAATAAAGCGAAAGGGAAAATGTACCATAATCGAGCAGAATAAATCTGAAAATAACTCTGCCGGTAAAGTTCAAATAAAAACTCTTCTATATCAAAGGATCAGTGGATCCGCTGTAACGGAGTGAAACAGTGTCTATGCTGCCTGTGAAGAAAGGGGTATTTCTCAAACCGTGATCTCCTCACTACAGTGGGATTGAGCTTGGCAGCCTTCCTTCTTGGCATACAGGTTATACGCTCCACTCACAGGTGTTCCTCAACCTTGGCAGAAGCTAGGCCTACGCGTTTTTGCGGGCTGCTTCGTGAGTCTTCAATAAGTAGTTTTATGGGGAGGAGGGGGGGGCTAGCATGTATCCTTGTTTTGTAGCCTTGTAAGCTTTACATTTCAAACAAGCTTGCTTTTTTCACTGATGTTACCAGTCTGTACACATGGTCTGCAATGGATTTGTCCTGGTTTCTTATAGCAGAGGTTCGTGCTAGTTAAGACTGAGGAGTTTTGTGATGTGCTCACATGCCTTTTTGTTTTTTTATTCTCGCAGATCTATTTCCACTGCAGTGCTTCTGTGTGTTTCCCTTCTTTACTGGAGTCCTGCTTGACTACCTGCCCAACATTCCTCAGGAGTAAGATTTGCTTTTCTTGACACTAACGTATGGTTTGAGTTGACATTGATACTTGGCACTTTATTCTCTTTTACTTTGGTCTGAATTGTACACTTTAGTTATTACGCCATCTCCCTTCACGCAAACCAGTACTTTGTGTTATACACTGGTTTGTACTTTGGCATAAACTAGTAGTTGAACAGTCCCACCTTCACCCAAGTCATCTGACTTCATAATTTATTCACAGAGAGAAGAATGACTGAAGCTTTGGACATGGACCATAGGACTCTTGTGACTGTGGAGGGGCCGGTCTTTTTTAAATTTGAAGATGACGAGGCTTCAGTTGTACTAGGAGGTATGATGGTCTATGTGGAGCACTGACCTTTGTTCCATTGCCACTATGCAGACATGCTCTTGTTTCTTACTTTTGTTCTGAAGACAAGCTTGTACAAATCTAGGGCATTGATGGAGGTTTCAAAAGCCAATTGTACTTCTCCCACTCTTTGGCGTTATAGGTTCCACAAGCCTATAACATCCATCTCTCAAATTTGGCACAATGTAGCAAAATATACCTTCCTACTCTTGTATATTGCAGACCAGAAGCATTGACCGTTGAGGGCAAAAACATTGTACGCTTTTGATTTGAGTTAATCTCAGACCGTCAGTCTTAAGCTGGTTGAGCTGCACAGGAGTAAGTTGTCTTATACAGCTTAGGCTAGGTATAATGAGACAACCATAAGGTCTTTGTGGGATTTGAGGCAAGAAAGGCATGTCTTCTTTATAGAAGGGTACACATTTGTTTGGAATTCTGCCTATACTCTGGCATGGTGTTGAGGTGGGGGAAGGGTCAAATGAAACCATTTAATGTGTTGGTGGTTGGCCATCTATAACATGCTTTTTCTTCTTAATCCCCAGACACTAATATTGCGGCGCAATCCATGCTTCCAAAATTGAGGCGAGGAGCAGTGGTTGTCGTGGGTCTTCTTTGTGTTGCTGTAAGCCTTTTACTGTGGAAATACCGGAGGCATCTCCACTCTAGGGGGTGTAAGTGTGTAGCAGGCAAATAAATCTGGTGCCTTTTCAATGTGTGAAGTCCTTCTTCTTTGTTTGATGTCTTCTTCATCCTCTGCATTGCTTTTGAATTGTTTCAATTCCATTATTGCACTACTTGAGAGAAAGCTGCCCACCTTGCATGTAGTGAGGGATGGTTCTGGAGAGTAATACACATGAAACCAGGCTTCTCTTTCCCAGTATCCTGGTGAATGGGAAACCATGAGCAGACGCGAGAGCCTTATAAACAGGCTAGAGCTGCCACGCCTAAGATGGCTCCCAAGGATTGATAACCCTACAAGTAAGGGCCCAGCAACTTTGACTCCCTGGATAGTAATTTGTGAAAGGTAGTCACCACATTCTGGGGCATAAATTATTTGTGGCTTTGTCAGTCTGTGATGACCAACCCAATGAGCAAACTCCCACCACCCACTCTAGACTTCACAATCTGCTAGCCTACTGGAGGTTAGTTGTTTCCTACATCTGGCATTTCTTCAGCAGATTGTACCTATGTTGAAATAAAGTACTTTCACTGCACCGAATTCCCATCATAAGATTAGGATATGATTGACAGTGGAAGTATAGAATGGTTATATACATGTCATTGTGCACCCCGTAGGGGTGGGTGCTGTCTGGTAGCTCCTCCCGGGGAGGGTTGATCTAGCCATCATATGGGTGGGAGGGGGTGTCTGTCTCACCATGTCTTTGTTTGAAGGAGAGGTTTGCTGTGTGACTAGTAGATGTTAAAGTTTAAACAACAATGGGGTGACCCTGTGTCCCTCAGAACCTGGGTATGGATATATAAACAAAAAACAGCGATTCTGTCGGTCATGCGCACTATTTCTTTATAGAAGAATTATTTCTTTTGCGTTAAGTTAAACAACCTCCATTAATGATATCTGAAATATATGGAACACATAGCAGAAAACTATGACACAAATTGATGAGTATTCTGTTTTTTATATAAAAGCATTTATATATACTCGTAAGTTTGTAAACCGTGCTGTCAATACAAGGAGAAGTATACAGTGATGTGTACTAAAGTGACTTTTGTGCTCGGTGGTAGAACATGGTGCATATATTATGTACAAGGTGATTAAAACCACAGTATATACAAGGGAAAAGGAGGGTGTGGGCCAGAGTATTACGACAAACACAATGACTCTGATGCTTGTACAAATTATTCAATCATTTGCACCCAGAGCCTTGCTAGATCTGGACCCTTTCAACCCAATCGATGCTTAATTAAGAAGGCAAGGCGGGTCTTCATCAGGACAGGTGTAGGGGAGTAGGAGATGACAGCCCTAAGTAAATCACCTATTCAATCGTGATTAATGAGTCCTCATAAAAACGCAACCAATCCAAGTGGTGCGATCAGCTGTGGTCTTGCTTGCCGGCGTGGGAGATCTGCTGTAATAAATATGCAGGGATGTGCTGGGAAGAATAAATTAAAGAATCGAAAACGGGCGTGAGTCCCGGTAAAACGCTGCCGTCTCTTAGCGAGACGCCTAAGGCAGCACCCAAGGGTCGATACGGCAGCGTTTTACCGGGACTCACGCCAGGCCTACATAAAGGCAAAATTACACACCATAGAGCTTATCTGGGCAGAAGGCTACTCGATTTATTTTTAATTTATTTTTCTCTCTCTCCAATGAGTCTTAAAAAGAGATCCAAAAAATAAAGTGTAATTGTGACTGTACCTGGAGGCAGCAGAGCACTCTTCAGGCTTGTTTCACAAGTGCATCAGAGTCTGAGATGCGGTATATTATGGGCAACAAAAGTGCTTCAAAATAGAGGGATGTCGTATGAATAGACACCCTTCTGGCACGGTGGAAGCCGGTACGTGCACCCTTGGCTCCCCCTTGCTATTTTGGAGACACAAGTCAGGTGTCCAGAGAGGCAAATATTAACCTTGCGACCTGACGAAATTGCCACAACGCTGCAGAGGCAATGAAACCTGTTGGCCTACTTTGAAAAGGTTTGCAACATGCTGTGATTTTTAATATTGAGTAAGCTCACGATTGTGAATAAAGAGGGCCATGCCAATGTGAGACTTAACTCAATTTTATTTAGCAATACACATTTTGGTATAGTTCACAGGGTTTTCATTTATAAATTCTTTACTTGCTTTTGTCTTTTGACTGGACACACAATTCCTTCTTTTCTGTGAGAAAGCAACCGATGATGATAGATGCATGCTGGTGAGAACCTGCCAGTAGCTCCTCTGGTGTTGCACACGTGAGGTGCTTTCTCACTTCTTCACTCACTTTTTGACATATTTTATATCCACCTTTCTCTGCATTAAGGGGGTATACTTGTGGAATAGTCTGACTGTTTGTTTATCTGTAGAATGTGGGTATCTAGGATGGGTCTAAAATGAATTTTAAAAGTTATTAGCGGGTGGTTGGAGTTAGATACACCCGTAACTCCTTGTCTTATGTATAAATGGGATTTTTGCCCCTTGACAAGCCAGGCCTTTGTTGATTAAATTGTTTCACATGGCCACTGTTCCAAAGGCTCTGTCATGTTATTCTGGGTTACTCATTCTTTAAAAACCCAACACCATATCTAAACGCACTCTGTGCAAAGGAGTTTTTAGTAAAAAAATATTCTTGAATTGGACATTGTGTGAACAGAATGTATGATAGACTCAAAGTAGTATTGCTTCCATGGTAAAGATACTGATTGGGTGGAGCAACCTTTCCACAATAGTGGTGTGGTGCAGGCAAACAGTAAATTGCGCCTAGAAAGGGAATGGGAGTGATGCAATAGGTTGACAAGACTGGGAAACAGTACAGATGGAAGTAGTGTAGGACTAGGCAAGAGTAGACCAGTTTCTCCTTTTAGTTCGAGCCTAGGCAGCGTGAGCACTAGCTCAACATGCTGTATTCAGTCAGGGGGCTTACATCCAGCCTACAGATTGATTGGCTGTTGCCAGTGTTCTTTAAAAAAAAAAAAAAAAAAAAAATGGTTCCTGCTTGTTACAACTTTTTTCTCCATTGTTGACTACGATAGATCGCCCCTATGATTTGAATCCTTTTACTTTCGTCTATTTCTGGTTGTGTATGTGCACTACATTTTTTGTTTATATCAGCCCCTGTTTTTGGAAGGTTCCCAATTGTCTCTTTACTGTTCATGCTCCGAGCGCCACTCTCGTCATATTGTCTGTTTTCCGAGGGCACCACTTCTGTCCACCCACACGCTCCCTTTTCACTGTTTGTCCCCCTACTTTCTTATTATTTTTGTGTGAAAGACCTAGTCCTAGACGAATGCAAACTGAGAATGAAACAGTAACACTCTGCCTGACATAACAATGGCTGCCACTAGGGACACTATTACACTAGCATGCATCTATATTGACTTGACACCGTCTCCGATTTTGGCCTGCGTAATTGACTTAGTAAATTTCTGCTGCATGTGTCTATTTTAACTAGTCTTCAACAACACAAGAATCCGCGGGTCTATAACAGTCTAGCTGAGACACAAAGACAGCAAACCAGCATATTCAGACACAAAGTCCTTAAATAGGGGACCAAGTTCCATCACCCACCGAGGTGGCATGCTTCATCATCTGGGACCTCCGTTAACCGCACCTGGTGCATTTAAAGAGCGGCAACTCCTTTATTTACTGTAAAAAGGAGGAGCTCACGGATGTTTTATGATGTGACATGGAGGGTAAAAATCTCCTAGTGACAAAGGCTGCCAATTGTGTGGTGAAGCTAAGTGCAGTGTATAAGAAAGAAAATGTGATTTAAAATTGACTACCAGTAGAAAAATATTTTTACTCAGTATCTAATGGGGTCAAAGTAAAATGGAGGAATAAGAGGAACACTTGTACACAAAAATTATAGGAACACGTCCTCAGTGGTCTACATGTTTCAGCCAACTAGTGTCTAAACAATAAAACAGTGGCTTTCGTCAGGACCAAATCGTGAAACTACTGCAAATGTTGAAAATAAAGTGAAAAACACAACAAAGGAACGATACAACCTACACAGGTACCTGCTTATCTTCAGATATGCGGCACAGTAGGTATGTAAAATAATCACCTGTTAAAGAAAGGAAAATTTAAACAGGAGAAAACATGACTGATATATGCTGGTTGAGGTCAAAAGTATTCAGTGACTTAAAACAAATGTGCCAATAGTAAACATTTGTCATGAAGGAGTCTAGATGGCCTCCTTACCCATAATCAATCGGGGATGCGTCCTGCACTCCTGGTAACAACTCAGGGCGTGAGGCAACGCTCTAAAAGACAGAAACAAAGAGAATGAATGAATGAATGAATGAATGGAAACTTGTAATCGCGCTACTTAGCCCGAAGGCATCAAGGCGCCTAAACAAAACAGTTCGAAAAAGAGGCAGATCGTATCTAAGCGTAGGCCTTGGCAAAAAGCCAGGTCTTAAGGGCCTTCCTAAAAGCCAGAGCCGATGGAAGAGATCTTATCTCCAAAGGCAGGGAATTCCACTGCCTGGGAGCAAGAGTTGAAAAAGCTCTACCTCCCCACCTAGCCTTACGTATCCTGGGCACTGAAAGCAGAAGTTTATTTGACGACCGGAGAGTTCTGGGGGGAATGTAGGGGACCAGCAAATCCTTCATACCCCCAGACCGATTGGTTGCCAAGGCTCTATAAATCAAAGTCAGGGACTTAAAGGATATCCTGGACTCAATAGGGAGCCAATGCAAGGTCCTTCTTGCCTGATGAGTCTTGGCCCGTTTAGGCAGGTCCAGGACCAGTCTAGCGGCAGCGTTCTGCACCATCTGTAGACGGGTCACCAAGCCCTTATTGATGCCCAAATAAAGAGCATTGCAATAATCAAGTCTGGACCCAATCAATGCCAGGACAATTTGTTTCCTGGCCTGGAAAGACAGATAGTGCCTGATCCTCCGTAAGATGTTTATCAGTCCCCAGCAGGTGGAGATGGTCCTGCTTACCTGTTGATCCATCCTCAAAAGGGGATCGATCAAAACGCCCAGATTTTTGGCCAGGGTCGACGGTATAGGGCACACCCCCATAGAGGGCGGCCACCAATCAGCTGACCAGAAATCCTCCTTTCCCCCGAACACCAGAAACTCTGTCTTATCCCCATTGAATTTCAATGAATTACCCACCATCCATTGAGCGACTGCCTTCAAACAGTTTTTAAAATTGGAGGCAGCCTGGATAGTGGGTTGGGTAAAGGACAGCAGAATCTGTGTGTCGTCAGCATAGGAGATAACCTCCATCCCAAAAGATCTAATAAGCCTGGCCAGTGGGGTAACATAGATGTTAAAGAGGGTCGGACTTAAAGCCGACCCCTGAGGGACCCCACAAAGCACAGGAAGGGATGGAGACAGAAAATCCCCCAGCTTTACCCTCTGTTCCCTCTGATTAAGAAAAGATGTCAGCAAACTAAGTGCTGTGCCCTTGACCCCGATCTCCCTCAGCCTTGATGTTAATACTGAGGGAGACAGGGTATCAAAAGCAGCCGAGAGATCCAAGAGGATGAGGAGAGTAGTCAGTCCCTTATCAACCCTAGTGCGAATGGTGTCGAGCACGATAGTAAGGGCAGACTCGGTACTGTGTTCTCTCCTGAAGCCGTGCTGCGAGTGGTCCAGCTTATCATGGGCTTCCAGAAAATCAACAAGATGCTTATTTAGATGGATTTCCAGCATCTTGGCAGGAGCTGGAAGCAACGAGATAGGGCGGAAGTTCTTAAGCACACCCGGGTCAAGAGAGGGTTTTTTTAAAAGAGGCTTGACCACCGCTTTCTTCCACTGAAGGGGGAAGGTCCCTTCCTTAATTGCCCCATTCATCACACCCAATAATGGTGGAAGAAGACAGTCTTTACACTGTTTGAGGAATTTAAGGGGGCAGGGGTCTAATGGGGAACCCGACCTGACCTTGGTCAAGAGGCCTTCAAGATCCAGTAGGGAAAGAGAGGGAAAACTAGACAAACTTCCAGAGGGCACCTCCTCAGATAAAGATGGCGGAACACAGTCTAAGGGGATAGATAGAGTCACCCTTTGTAGCTCCAGAGCTGAATAAATATCCACAATCTTGGTGTTGAAGAATTGTGCAATATCATTGCACAGCTGTTGTGAGCTCACCACCGGGTCTGGCATCTTTAGTGAGGTAAGCGTGTCCACGATTTTAAAAAGATCTTTAGGTGAGGAAAGTGAGGCAGTAAGAGAGGTAAAATATTCTTGTTTGGTTTTTATTACCTCCTTCTTATATAGCCTCAACATAGTTTTATGTCTGTCCCTCTCACACACATACCCACTGGACCGCCAACGACGCTCCTGTCGCCGTAATCCCTGCCTAAGTAATCTGAGTGGTTCCGAGAACCAAGGGGCGGATGGAGTTCTTCTGGCCGAATAGCACAAGATGGCCGGTGCAAGTTCGTCCAGGGCTAAAGTAACCCCATTCTCCAGCCTTTCCACCGCCGATGTTACCTCCTCCCCCGGGGCGATCAAAAGCCCTGCAAGCTTGGGAGCGAGTAGATTATTGGATAACTTTTTTAAGTTACGTCTTCGTTCAAACTTGGAAGGCAAATTACCCCTATTACTGGACAGAGAGGTTGTAAGGACCAGAGGAATTGCATAATGGTCTGACCATGAAAGGGGGATAGGCAATTCAGTGACCAACCGCATGTCGTTGGAGAAAACCCCATCCAGCGTATGGCCAACCAAATGTGTGGGGCCTCTGACTAGCTGTGTCAAACCGCACCCCGAGAAAGTATCCAAAAGAGACTGGGTTTCGGGCAAATCCACCTTCTCTAGATGAAAATTTACATCCCCCAGAACGGTGAGATGGTCACAACCGAAGTGTGGTTCTAGGACCTCCAGCATTTGACTACAGAAGTCTACTTTGCTCCCTGGGGGTCTGTAGATCAGGAGGCCCTTAAACGGCACTCCATAATCCCCATTAATAGAAAATTGGAGAGCCTGAAAGGACTCCTGATGATCATCTAGGGGAATGATGTGACAGGTCAGATGGTCCCTGTGCAAGATACCAATCCCTCCCCCCATCCGGCCCGTTCTGTCCATTCTGACTAAAATATAGCCATCGGGAACCGCCTCCACGAGATCAGGACCAGAGGAATCCTTTGCCCAGGTCTCAGTTATGAAAACCCAGTCCGGGACTCTGGACAACTAATGCCATGTAGAAAACAGAAATTTGTTCGTTCACCGGGGCAAGCCTGAGCAGGCTTGACTATTAAAACACATAAAGTGGGTCGAATGACTATGGAGAGCATGTATACGTCTGGAACCAAGTACTTGAATGCGGTTCAACAAGTATTGTTCACAACTGATATAGCACATCTTGTCACAGATACCGACATAAGTATTTTCTAGTAAAAATCGTTATACTTAACAAAGAGGACCGAGGCCTTTCACCTCTCAACGAGGGCACTGTGACTGTTGTGTCAAACATAACCAATATGTAAAGGGTTATGAAACCTTGCAGTCACCCACACATGTCGGCAAACATATAAACATACCTACAGCAAAAGCGCCATGGCACCGAAACAGGATAATTCTCCACATCATTTTGTGGGGAAAATACGAAGTCCTAAAGTCAAAATCATGCTTACCTGTCCGTCGTTACCCCGGACCTTCTTCCTAGTTTTTCCGAGTGGTAACTGGACCAGTGTAAACAAGACTAATTTATACGATGAACTTTAGGTATTGGTTACAGAACGCCAAACGCTGCATCAACGTGGCCCTCGTCACATGACAAGGGCGCTCCTGCGCCGTGCACGTCAAAGAATGTGTACGGGAATGAGCATGCTGGGTACTATAGTTCAGTTCGCTCAACTCGAGTTATGAAGGAATACGTCCTGCCCTGGATACATATATCAAGCAGAAAAGACAACCGTCTAAATTCGGCAGTGGCTCTATGGTTGCTGTTGGAGGCCATACTGCTCTAAATAACGTGGTCTTATACAGAAATACGTCCTGCCAAAAGTGTAATCAGACAGAAAAGAAAGCCATTAACATTCGGCAGTGGCTCTGTGATTGCTATTCCCGGCCAACCACCTGTACGTATCATGGTCTTTCTAATAATAAGATTTTTATGACAAATACAATTGTGCAACTGCAGTTGCACGAATTCGTTGGACATATTGCACAAATGGAAGTCGCCACCTAGTGATGTACCGGCGGTGCTGTTGTAAAACCCCACCTTATCACTTGTGCATATGGTCCACAGCAAGCTACAGCATGAGATGCAGTCAGGGTAAACACTAAATATTTTTAGCATCAAAAACGAGGTCTGAATCATTAGTCCCCCAGATTACTTATGATCGAACAAAAAAGGGAAGAACACCATTTAGAGTCGGCAGTGGCTCTGTGATTGCTGTTCCAGGCCATCCACCTGTAAGTATAATGGTCTTTCAAATAATGCGATTTTTGACACAGGTACAATAGTGCAACTACAGTTGCGTAGGTTCAATGAACATGTGGCAAAAATGGAATCAGCCACCCGGCGCTATATCGGTAATGCTGTTGTAAAACCCCGCCTTCTCGCTTATTAATATGATCCACTGCAGGCTACAAAATGAGATGCAGTAAAGGTAAACACAAAATATTTTGGCAATAAAACTGTATCGGAATCGTTAATCCCCCGAATTACTAGCTGAAATATTCATGTAGGAGCTATCTCCCCGAACATAAAGGTGGAGCACAACTGTGTTATAGCAGAGTCCAGGGAATAGCCTCATTCAACCCCAACTCATCGCTTCTCAATTTGAACACCCAACGCTGTTCTTTTCTGAACAGAAATTTGGAAATATCAGTGACATGTGTTGGAATGAAGGGTTGTTCAAGAATTGTCCAAATCAAGTCGTCAGGTCTGTGTTTCAATTCAACATAGTGGCTGGTCAAACGAGTTGACTGTCTTTGACATCTTATGGTGCTCTTATGTTCCATAATCCTCAATTTAACCTTTCTGGTAGTCATCCCTACAGATCTCTTATTGCAAGGACAGGTGATTAAATAAATCACCTTCTCACTATTGCAGTTTGTGTGTTTCATCTGTCTCCAGGGTTTGCATGTCCCGATGTCGATCTCTGTAGTATGATGTGTGTTTGAACATACAGCACAGTTGCCACATGCAAAGTGACCCTGGACAGGTGGCATGTTCCACAAGGTGTTTGTAGGGGAAACCGCCATGTTTCTTGGACGTGTATGGACCAATGTGTCACGCAAATTGACATTTCTTTTGAAGGAAAATAGTGGGGGTGGAAGATGTGCCTGTCCTACATTTAGAATTCGCCAGTGTTTCCGTATGATTTTCTGTATTTGGTTAGATTGGGTGCTGAACGTATTCACACATGTCAATCTATTCAAAGGGGCTTTTGGTACAGATGGTTCCAGTAAAGCTTCTCGATTGTTATTGCAAGCCCGCTTATATGATTGTCGTATAAATTTGGAAGGGTACTGTCGAACCTTTACATTTTGAGACAAGACGTCAGCATGCTCTCTAAAGCTGTCCATAGTGGAGCAATTTCGCCTCAATCTAAGAAATTGCCCAAAAGGTAGACCTGTCCTGAGTGACTTGGGGTGAAAGCTATCATATGACAAAAGGGAATTTCTTGCCATCGGTTTAGTGTATAATTCACTACCCAGACCATTCTCAATTGGGAAAATACGAAGATCCAAAAACGGCAAGCTAAGTTTGCTTGCTTCCATAGTGAAGTTGAGGAAGTTATTTTGATTGTTGAGCCACACATGGAAAGCCTCCAAAGTGACCCGGTCACCTCTCCAAATGGCAAAAATATCGTCAATGTAGCGTTTCCATACAACGATACAGTCACGAAAGGGATTGTTGTTGTTCAAAACGGAATGTTGTTCGAACAGATGGACATACAGGTTGGCCAGGCTGGGGGAAAAAACACTGCCCATCGGATACTTGAAGATAGACTTTGTTTTCGTACTTAAAAAAGTTTTCAGTCATAGCCAGCCTGGCACAATCCATAATAAATGCCACTGGCGAGCTCAAGCCGGTTGGATTGGCTTCTAACAGCCCTCTGATAGCTTCAAGGGTCTTTGTCTGAGGAATGCAGGTATATAGGGACTCCACGTCAAAACTGACTAGGAAATCCGTGTCGGTGTTAAAATCCAAACCAGGAAGCAACTGTAAAACATCCTTAGTGTCCTGAAGGTACGTTGGCATGGTCTTAACTAAGGGCCTAAGAAAGACGTTCACGAAAGTGGACAACGGTTCAAGGAGTGATCCCAGCCCATATATAATAGGCCTCCCCGGGGGGGGGACGTTGTGCCTTGTGTACCTTAGGTAACACGTAAAAGTAGGGAATAACCGGGTGTTCAGTCACCAAATAGTCCGCTTCATGTGCTGAAATCCAACCTTCCAACTTGGCCTCGTTGACCAACTCAATAATTTCCTTTTGGATTCTCGGTGTAGGGTCCATATCAAGAAGTTTATAAGATCTCTCATCACTTAGTTGTCTTAAACACTCAGTCCTATAGTCTAGAGCGTTAAGGATCACAATGGCTCCGCCCTTGTCGGCGGGCTTAATAATGATGGTAGAATTTTTGGAGAGAGAAGTCAAAGCCTGTTTTTCTAAGTTTGGTAAATTCTGGTATTGTCTGGTCAACCCAGTCTTAAGATCAGAGATGTCTTTAGTGACAGCTGTCTCGTAGGCAAGGACATGAGCGGGCAAGGAATGAACAGGTGGATTGAAAGTGGATTTGTTTCTAAGCCCGCTATCACTCTCACTGGCATCTAATGCAATGTTGTCACCTTTTTTGTCTTTAAAAAAGAAATGTAGTCTGATTTTGCGAAAAAAGGTTTGCTAATTCATATTGAATAGTGAAGGGGTCCCCCATATTGGTCAGTACAAAGCCCAAACCTCTGTTGAGAACTCTCTTCCACCTCCGTCAAAGTATAGGAGCTCAAATTCACCACTAGCTGCTGCTTGATCCTGTCCCTACTGGACCCTTCGAACATACTGCGTAAGTGCCGTGGTGATGTGGGTGGGCTCCAATGAACCCTTGTTTGATTTTGGGTTTGTTGTCCCCTTCTCCATCCCCGACCTAAAAAAGGCTGTGGTGGAGGATTGAAGGGCATCATATTCGGAAGAAAGGGAGGATTAGGATATTGCCACGGTGAAGGATGCCACCATTGTGGTTGTTGATTCCCTCGCCAATTGAGCCTGAGATTACTCCCTCTTCCTCTATTCCGTGTAGACTCATGTGTGGTGGAATCAGAGTCACTGGACCAGTCATCTGATCCTGAAGAGGAGTAATTTGAGCCATATCTTTTTCCTTTCCTATTGAACTCAGGTGGAACATAGTTCTCTTGTGTATACGGATACACTCTTTCTAAGGAAAACTTAGCTAAATCTTTTTTAAATTTTTCAATTTTAGAAGAGAGAATCCCATCTTTAAAATCTTTATTAGATTTATTACTCTCATCGAGATTTTTCTTGTAGACAGTGTTAGACAAAGTGGTCTTGATTTGTCCCTCTAATAGTTGAATCTCAATGAGTATAGCATCAGCGATGCGCTTAGCGGTACTGATGATCAAGATCAACCAGTCGCGAGTGCAGCGCCATGCTATCAATGACCAATCTTTGAGGAAGATCTCATCTTGTAAAAAAAGGCGGGGTGTATTGGTGACAATTAAACCAGTAGGTGCACAATTGCTACGTAAATATTCTGTCATAATTGCACCATGAATACCAGTGCGAGTGTGCGATTTCTTTAAAATGAGAAGTTTAGGCCAGTCATCTCCAGTTCCCCCTGCCGAGTTAGTTACGTTATCTAGAATACTGGGAGTGGTGGTCAATATGAGTCTAGCCATATCATCATCAAAGGCCAGACCTGTGAATTCAGCCATGCTCAAAAAGTCAAAGGACAACACTTAATATGGAAAAGAAGATAGAAAGTATGACATGAAAATAATACACAACAGCACTACTGTGTGTAAAGCACAAATGGACCCGCAGCCGTAGCTGCACAAAATACTTGAAAAAACAATAGGTTAGGGGGTCAAAGGGAATTTTAAAGACCTGCGCGGACAAATCCCCAAATCACTCAAACTTCAACAACACAAGAATCCGCGGGTCTATAACAGTCTATCAATCGTTATACTTAACAAAGAGGACAGAGGCCTTTCACCTCTCAACGAGGGCACTGTGACTGTTGTGTCAAACATAACCAATATGTAAAGGGTTACGAAACCTTGCAGTCACCCACACATGTCGGTAAACATATAAACATACCTACAGCAAAAGCGCCATGGGACCGAAACAGGATAATTCTCCACTATTTAAGGACTTTCTGTGTCTGAATATGCTGGTTTTCTGTCTTTGTGTCTCAGCTAGACTGTTATAGACCCGCGGATTCTTGTGTTGTTGAAGTTTGAGGGATTTGGGGATTTGTCCGCGCAGGTCTTTAAAATTCCCTTTGACCCCCTAACCTATTGTTTTTTCAAGTATTTTAACAAGTCACCATCCCCGAATTTGGCATGCGTAAGTTTGTCATTTTGGACACTCGATTGTTAAGGCCACATGGGATAGGGACGCCACAGAGGAGAGTCCATAATACGGATTTCAACAATCTGCTATCTGCTGACCAGGTCTGGCAGGGGCTGCGTTTGTTTCACAGCAGCTGGGGTTCCTAGTTTTATTGTTTTTATTTTCCATGGGCACTTGAAGGTGCATCACAACATTATTTCGTGTTGATGTTGGAAGTGTCGTAAATTGGGCTTACATAGGACATGAATCTTCATTATGTAATTATCAGAATCATCTGCAACTTAGTGACAGTTGCTTGTGGGCCATATTTGATGTTGGCTTTGGGGTGGGCGTGGCTAGCCAGCCAAGATGGCACACACTCCAGTGAGGCTCTGCAGCTTGGCTCGATTATCCGTCTAAACCCATAAGCCTGCAACACCATCTGCACATCATGTTACATCCCACAGGTACCAAACACCGTGGGAGCATTGTGGCACTAACTGTGTGCTCGGAGACGGCGTGCTGCTGGAGAAGGGCTGACACACCAGAACGGTGGACCAGTGGATGTGTTGCGGACGTGGACTGTGCTTGGCGACGGGTGGCACCTCCTGTCCCCTGGGGCCCCAGTGGAAGCATATCTGTGCAGGCTTCCACATCCATTGACTCCTGATCGGTAAGTGGATCAGGAATCAGCAGAGCACTGGATGCCTTGCCGGATCTCGCCCCTGCTGCTGGCAGTGGGCGCACAGTAGGCCAACACGTAGACCCAGACAAACTGGGAGAGTTCAACCAAGCGTGACGAAATGCACACCAGTTTCATCCGACGTTGTATTGTAAAGTTTCTTCATTGTTTATGCTTTTGCGTGCAGCCCAGATTTATTGTGGTTTGCCTAACAACCACTCACTTGAAAACTTATCACATAGCTGGAGGGCATCCTGCTCCTGTATCGGACACACAGCTTATTCCTTTAGAAAGTCAAAGGTATCGCAGGTTTTTCATGTTCAATGATTTTTATTGTTTGTTGATCAATGATACCATACTGCTCAATCCTAATTTAACCTGTCGCACAGGAGACGTAAATTGTGTTAAAGTTTCTAATACAGCAGATGTGCCGATCCAGGCCTCTTTCTGTAGTACGACGTATACATCAAACAACCTCAGTGGTATTTCCCAATGCATTTCAGGCTTTTCATCGCCCTTTGTCAGGGGTTCACTACAACTTTAGAAACCACAACGTTAAACTGTGTAATCAGACCATGGTACTAGCAAACGGTCAACAATGCATCAATGGCTTTTAGCCTTGCCTTTAAACTGACCCCATATTCCACGTTTTCCCTTTAAATTACGTGACTGATGATTGTTTGATGTATACGTCGTACTACAGAAAGAGGCCTGGATCGGCACATCTGCAGTATTAGAAACTTTTTGAATACATTTTACGTCTCCTGTGTGACAGGTTAAATTAGGACTGGGAGAGTTCCCTGGCCGCTCAAGGGTGCCCGCTGTGGGACTGCAGGGACCTGAGCGGTGGGTCGGGAGGCCAGGGCTGAAACAGCTCCCCACTAAATAGGGAAAACGGATTATCACTCACTGCTGAAGCCCAGGGGTCTTGTCAGACCCAGGCTTCCGGCTCCTGAAGTGCGTGTGGGACACTGACAACACCACCGGATATAGAAGCACGTGCAATCCCACCGGACGGGAGCACGGCAGCCAAAAGTATGGCAGGGGCCCAGGGGCTGGGCCTCCCTGCCAGAGATTGCGGCGGGACTGTTGGACGGCGTGGGATCCGTTGAGGCCTGCCTCATGCAACCCCGGGCATTTCTGTTTGCAGCAATCATGAGAGCACGGTAGCTGCTGCTGACACCGGACCAACAAAGACTCCACGCACATGAAGATGTCCTGGACATTTTAGCTCAGCCTCAGGCAGTGGGTGGAGCTGCGGCTGCCCCTGGCACTGCAACACTGGAGGATATGGAGCCGGAGGCCACCATTGCTGAACACATAGTTGGACCACCAGGCCTGTGCTAATCCACTAAACGGTATTCCTGCCTGTGCCAAGGTAGCACATGTCTGAAAACGGGTTAGCCACATTGATGTGAGCTGGGCCCCTTATGCAACCTGATTGCCATAGCGAGAAAAGGGCAGAACCTGAGCTCAGCATATTCCTAGGCACAAGTGTCCAAGTGGATACTGAATGCGAGTGGGACCTGGACTCGTTCCCCTTCAAAGTACAATTAAGCATTTTGGAGCAATGCATACAGGGCAATAAACCCACCTGGCATTGTTTAAATCCTCAACCGCACTCCCATACTTGAATTGACATCAACTTGCATCCAGGGGGGATTTACAGCATCCTTCCTTCCTCCCTCCCCCCCACCCTCTCCAACAATGCTTGGTGAAACAGACTAAAGCAACAGGCAGACATTGCCTTTTTCCTGAAGCAGATCTGCAAATGGTAGACAATGCATTGGGATGTGGCCTACTCCCCTGCAGACTGCTAGTAGCACTTGGCCAGCTGATCAGGACTGCGGGATGTTGGACACGATGGTGGCCCTCACGCTGGAGTCAAAACTGGACTCCATCCTACAGGAAGTTGAGAAAGTGGGCACCTCATTTACTCAGACGCACACCTCCCTCGAGGGGTGCATAGCCAAGATCACCTCATATTTTATGCTATTGCACGCCAACCACCGGAGGTTAGTGGAGAAGGTACAGGAAACAAAACTGGAAGTAGGTGAAATTTGCCCCGCCAATAAAACTGCATAAAAGAAATATAAGCATTAACAGTATGCATGGAAGCAATGGAGTGCAGAGTGGAAGATGCGGAGGGGCATTCCCGCCGCAGCAACATCCACGTTGCGGGATAGCCTGAGGGCACAAAAGGGTCTGATGCAGTGTCCTACCTGAACAATGTCTGAAATCTCTGTCACCGGCCAAAGCACTCTCCCCTCACTTTGTGGTTGAGAGAGCCCACCCAGTACCAGCGGGCTGACCTCTTCCGGGAGCTCGTCCCCGGCCCATCCTCTTCAATCTCCTCAACTTCAAGGACCGAGATGCTATGCTCCGTGAGGCTCGAAAATTAGAGGAGATAAAGGTAGACAATACCATAGTGCTCTTCTTCCCAAATTACGCCCCGGGAGTACAAAACAGAAGGGGAAAATTCCTGGCCTGCCTCAGGGTGATCTCGGGAGGAACCACTCACTTTTTGAACTCACAGGAGGAGACCTAGACCTGGCTGGAGGCGGCTGGGCACAATACAACATTGTCGTGCTCAATGGAACATACGCAGGCCATTAGTGGTCACCCGGGACCCCGAAGGGGAATGCATAAACAAAACAAGCATCAGTCTCCACGCCTGCGGGCAGGCAGCAACCTAGAACAGGTCCTGCAGGCAAGGCGACAGGTCTCACAAACAGCAGCAAAGAGCCAAAGCCACGAACAGGAACTATCTGACGCATCAGACTAGACTCTCCGTGATGACCGCTCCTCTGCGATTATGGCCATCTGAAGGAGACGCGAGGCTGATCCCAGATATAACGCAGCAAACCGCAGATAAGATCATTTGAATTATACAGTTTGAAGCCTCATATGAATCGATGCATTACTGCATACATACCTCACAATTACTGAAATAGTTGGGGAGGTGGGCCCCCCTCTGGGTCATAAACTTTAAAAAGCATACACCTTACCATGCAAGCTACCACCTACTGGTCCTTTGACACAAAGTGTGGCATTGTGCGCTCATTACAGGAGCATACTAGGACCACTACACATACTAATCTTTCCACCCACCCTTCCACAGCTGACACTTTTAAAGACACTGAATTAGTTAGTTGCCGCTAGGCATAGTTCAAAGTTTGGGCGGAAACACGTTGTCCCTCTGCTCTCTACCTGTTGAGACCCTCCTTTTTCTTTCTTTCCCGTTCCTTAACTGTTTTCTGTTTTATGGTATGGTACTTATTGCGATCATGCAGATGTGGATCCCATGGGTGCGGTCCCCGCATGCAACACAAGAAAGCACATCGACTAGCCCCCCAGTGCACAGTGCAGTTCACTCACCAAAAGGCTCCCACTTATGCAAAACATGTCCACCACTAACATAGTCACCTGTAATGTGCACTGGATGCACACATGGTGCACAGGTATGAAACCTATTCCTACCTCATACATAGGGCAGCATACAGTGATCCTGCAGGAGACGTATCTTGCACAATCTGAGGTCCATAGACTCCAGTGCTGATGGTGGGGAAAGCTGTTTGCCACAGGCTACTCCTCATACACTAGGGGGTACACTTATTTGGCTAAGACCAGGGGATCCCTTTGTGGAAGACGAGACGGAAATTGATCCACATAGCAGCTATGGATTTGTAAGGGGTCGTCTTGATGGGAAACCACTGTTACTCGGGAAACATTTACGCCCCTAACACAGACCAATCAAACTTACTGGTGCACGCTTTCCAGGGTGTTGTCCCCCTGTTGCGGAATCCCATGGCTGATAGGGGGAGACTTCAATGCAGTGCTAGACACCACACTAGATAGGTCATTCCCACTGCTGCTCCTGCAAAACAGCAGTCACAACTAATGCAAGGGCATTGAGGGGATGGCTACACCATTTGCATTTGGCTGACATTTAGAGGTTAAAGCACCCACACAAACTACATGTCAGTATAGACTGCTTTGTGGGGTCAGCAAACATGATTTCGGAGTGTCGCCAGACAGAATACTTGGGGAGGACACCCGCTGATCATAATTCCCATCTATTTCAATTGAGTAGGCAAGGGACAGGACAAACCAGACCACTCTGGCACCTACAACCAACAGCGCTCGAAGACCCACCATTTCGCGCAGCATTGGGCACTGCCATCACCACCTACCTCAAGACCAATGCCGGCTCGGTTGCTGACAAGAGAACGGAATGGGAAGCGATCAAGGTGGTGATGAGAGGGCAATGTCTGGGCATGGGGTGGTGCATCCATAAACAATTAGACCAAGAGGTGATACTTTTTGAAAATGCACTCTTACAATTGGAATCAGATGCAACTCAGGACCGAGAGATTGTTCTTAAACTTACTGAAACTCGTCGTGAACACGTGGCGGTGTTGGAGCGGTTACGATGCCTGAACTATGCTGCGTACTCAGCCCATACCCATGCCACGATTGACAAGGCAGGATGCCTACTGGTGTGGCTCATTTGGCAATAGCTGGTGCAGCGCCAAATCTAGGCGCTATGCTCAAGGACAGGAGATCCATTGACCACTCAACAAGATATACATCAGGAGTTTGTTGCACATTATATGATGCTGTATGAATATATAATGCACAGCGATCCGGAGGTGATTACAGTCCTACTTATCCCTCTGTCACTACTACCACTATCCCCGTCACAACGAGCAGAACGAGAAGAACCAATCACGCTCTTAGAGGTCCAAGCAGTCATAAAGACATTAGCCACAGGTAAAGCACCTGGCCCAGATGGCCTACCAGCTGAGTTTTATAAAGCATATGTACCGCTGCTGGCCCCCTAACTACTAGCAGTATATGACAAATTCCTAGAGATGTCTGCCCTACTGGCAATGCTCCCGGGATCTTTATTTGTGTCGCTTCCCAAACCAGACAGAAACCCTGAAATGCTGGGCTCATACCGGCCACTAGCGCTCCTAAATATGGATTATAAGATCCTAGCTAAAATATTGAGCGCTTGACTCCCCTGAAGCCCCACTTATGGCACGCCGACCGAAACCGTTTCATACAGGCCCGCAACACCTCCCTAAACATACGCCGTCTCTTCTGAGCAGCGGAGTACTCTAGGACGTGCTGGCCGCACTCTGGATGCTTTGTGTTGGATCTAAAAAAGTTGTTTGACACACTAGAATGGGAATATGTATTTACCGTTGTTAGAAGGTGGTTCTGACACTATGGGCCGCCCGGATTTTTCGCTTTTTGAGCACCTTATTGTTGAGCTTTTACTGTGGGGGAGCCTCATAAGTTGGGACTCACCCACATTGAACTCAGGATGGAAGAGACATGCCAGGGAAAGTCAGTGTGTTTACTGTGTTTTCACTTCCTTATTCCCCTATGGGAATGTGGAGCCAGGGGCTAAATTAACTTCAATTAGGCCTACAGATTCCAGACACGCACTTAAGTCCAATGTAGCGAATGTGAAAATAAGTATTCTGCAGAGTCCAAAGTCCTATTTGTACTGCTTTTGGGTCATCCAGAACTGTCATATTTCTCTGAGCCAGCCAAGACCAGACCCAGGCTGAGGGCTGACCTCAGCTGGATGGATTGATAACCTTTCTTCCACAAGCGAGGGCCTCCTCTCCACGAAGAGAAGATGGGTGGGGCTACAGGCCAATCCATCAACCTCTGTCGCTGGATGCCAGGCACCAGGCTGCACCAAGGAGGGAAGGCAGCTTGGGGGAAGGTGCTTCCGAGACATGTGGCAGAAACCCTGGACGACACCATTTTGAACAAGCTCAGAGGCTGGACAAGAAGGAGGGAGCAGGGGCAAGGACGTGATGTGTCGCTGTTTGATAGGACCAACAGAGACATCCTGCCAGCCCCCTACTCAACTTTTAAAAAGTGCTTGCACAGGAAGAGAAGGTCTCTCTGGGGTGTGGTCTGCTGAGGGTGAAGGTGCTGGAGCCTGGCGCAATGGGCAGTTGGAAGGAGAGACCCCCTGACTGCCCCCAGGACCCTATCAGCACCAGAAGAAGAGCCCAGGACTGGTGCACAGAAGCAGGGGCCTCTGCGCAGGGAGAGAGGCCCAGAAGGCGAGCCTGGCGAAAGGCTGCCGCAGGGAGCCAGTGAAGACCGCACACTGCTGAACCTGCCCTCTCAGAGACCCAGAGGGCAGAGGAGAGTGTTCCCAGTGACTGGGGCTGGTAAAGAGGAGCATGAAGCGCCCCATAGTGCTTCGCCAGGCATTTGGGAATCTGCCGTTTTGGTGCTTTGTGGCCCCCAGAGGAGGGGGGTCACCCTCACGGAAGACAGCACACTGCTGAATCTACCCTCTCAGAGACCCAGAGGGCAGAGGAGAGTGTTCCCAGTGGCTGGGGCTGGTAAAGAGGAGCATGAAGCGCCCCATAATGCCTCACCAGGCATTTGGAAATCTGCCGTTTTGGTGCTTCGTGGCCCCCAGAGGAGGGGGGTCACCCTCCTGTGTGAAAAGGGGTGCAGGGGGGCTGCAGGAGCAGCGCAGTCTCCCCCGGCATAAAGAAGAGCAGTCCACCCCTAAGTTTCACGGGGCATCTGAAAGAATAACCCCTCAAGGGCTCAGCCAGCCTTTAACACCTTCTAGGCTGGAACTTACGTTCTACAGCTGTGGGTGTACTATGAAGTGCATCATGGAGTGAAGGGCTGAGTTGGGGATGTCTGGAGAAGGGCATCCCCTAGAGGTAAAGTAGTGTAATTGCACCGAAATGCATTTACTATTGGTTATTTCTTTTTAGGTGGACTGAAAGTCACATGTGTAAAGTGAAGTACCTGTGTAAGGTGATGTTAAGCAAAATGGAGTTATGTTGCTGGACCTTCCTGCTAGGGGGTCTGGCTGTATTTACGTAATCCATGCTTTTACCTGTGATTCCTTTTAAAGTGAAGAGGCGCACTGCAGGAGAAGTGTAGTTGCCAGGAGTACTTCTTTTGAAGGGACCGTAAGTCACATGTGTACGGTGATGTCATAAGCCAAGTGGGGCTATGTTGCCAGACAGTCTTGCTAGGGTGTCTGGCTGTATATGCGCAATCCTGTGATTTCATCTGTGATGCCCTTAGGGGCTGTAATTGCAATGCATTCAAATGATCAACCAAGGTGATGAGTAATGTCATTCTAAAGTGTGCGTAAACATGGATTCTTGCTGCTGCGCTTAGGTGAAGACCCCAGACTGCTAGCCCTTAAGATATAGAGGTGCATACTTTATGGTCAGTAGGAGATGCTCAGTCAGGGTCATGTCTCACTAAGGCAGGTTTACCCCTTTTTAATGCTTGTTGAGGTAATGGGGTGGGTCGCCACTGGGATGGTGCCAGTGCGCAGGGCCCTCGCTTCAGGTTATGTTCAACTAACTGCATTGGGGGCAAGTTGATGTGCATACATGGGAGTGGTGGTACTAGACCCCACCCCCCCTGCGGGAGAGGTGGAGATGTTATGCAATGTCACAAAGTAATTCCAACAGCTTATGTGTATTTGTAAATTGGTGCATAGTATTGAGTAGTGTGTGTGTTTAATAAATGTACTCTTACTTTTATAAAGCAAAGTACAGACTGGACAATCAATTATTGAGTGTTATTTCTGCGCACCTGCAAATGGCGATTACTAGCCCACACCACCTCCCTTGAGTAAGCCTCAGACTGCTCTGCAACGCTACCCTCTGAGAGTCAGGCGCTACAATTGGGTGTTTGGTTCCCGGTGAAGGCCAAATGTAGTCATGTTATTTGTGCAGGCCTCACAGATGCTGCCTCGTTTTCTAACAACCATTCTCCCCAAATTTGGACTGGGAGCCCACTTCATTAGCCTAATCAAACTACTCTACATTCTTCCCACAGCCAGAGTAAAAACACGGCATTACGTATAGGACCCAATATCTATTGGTCGCGGCACCAGACACGGGTGCCCGCTGTTCCTATTGCTATTCTCCGTAGTCATAGAGCTATTGGCGGAAGTACTCTGCTGCGGAGGTGAGGACTGGAGAATTCCACTTGGTGATAGAACACATGAGGTCTCATTATATGCAGACGATCTACTACTCTTTCTACAAGATATAAGAGTCCCCTGTAATAACATAGCAAACTCACTATCTGACTTTGTTTTGCACTCTGGCCTACGAGTAAATTGGACGAAGTCATGCTTATACCCGTTCCAAGAAACCCTTGACAACCAACATTGGTGGTCAATGACATACAGGTGCATTGGCAACAGACTGTGTTCCGATATTTAGGGGTCCAGATTTATCAACAGCCAGGCAACCTACTGGAGGGTAACCTCATGTGCGCTATCAGCACAATCACATCGAACCCCACCCCCTCCTAACCGTAATGGGTCGTATAGCACACCTTAAGATGGTGGTGCTCCCACGTCTCTTATATTATTTCACCAATCTGACACTTTATGTTGGAACTCCTGTTCGCTTGAGCATGCCATGCGAGACTTTATCTGGCAGGGAATGCGCTGCAGAGTAGCACTATCTAAGCTGTATTTGCACATGGATCAGAGGGGCTGGCGGTGCCTAACATGGACCAATATTACCTGGCTGCACAGCTCCAATGGGTAGCCAAATGGGTTGGAGAAGCATGCCTGACAGACTCGGCCACACAGCTGCTAGGTGACACACACTCTTACGTCATAAGCCTGTTCCACCTAGGAAAGAAGGGGGCAATCCCTACTCAATTGTTGCTGGGTGTGGCTTACAGCTGCTTCTGCCAATGTTTGTGCATCACGCGACACACCATTCCATACGTGCCTTCTCTACCCATTCAGGGCACACCTAAAGGAGCGCGGGCCATCACTGCGGGAGAGTTAGCTGCCTGGAAGGAGGCCGGAATGCAAACTATAGGAGACATGTACTGTGATAGCCAAATGGTGCCCTTCAACACACTGGCCGACCAGGGTGGTCAGCCAAGGGGCCAATTCCTACTGTACAACTTGCTAACCTTGGCGATGCGGTCGCTATGGGGAGAAATAGCATATGAGCCCACAACACACCTCGCCATTCAAAATCTGCACGAACTAGGAATGGGAAGACCTCTCACCAAATGGTTTGCAGACTAATTGAGGGCACATACAACACAACCACTGACATCTCTTAGACAAAGTTGGGACATTGATGTACAAAGACCATGCACAGATCAGGAATCGGTAGCCATATTGGAGAGACCTCAGTGAATCCCTAGAAATGCTAGGCTCCATCTTATACAGTACTATATAGTCCAAACAGCGTACCTGACACCAGCCAAAATTAATAAATACTTTGGGCACGCAGACTCTAAATGCCCCAGATGTACTCATGTAGACGCAGACCTGTTGCACATACTGTAGAACCCTCACCACCCGCTGGAAACTTTTAACTAACTGCCTGTTGAACTGCACTGAACGAGAGTTGGATGCTTCTGGGAGGTATGCCTCCTAGGCCTCTCCCGCACATCTAAAAAACATAAAACAACGTCAAGGTTTATTGACTTTGGGTTAATCATGGCTGATCACCAAACGCTGGAAACCCCAGAGTGGCTCTCCGAGAGGACACCAGGGGGATCCGTAGGAACCCGATGGCGGCTGCACAGGATGCAATTCTCCTGGACTCCCGAAAGGCCTGGCGACAATAATAGCGCCCCAGGCATCTTCCGAAAGCGATTCTGACACATCCGCTAATCGCAATCAGGAAGCATATGTGACTCCATACATAGAGCATCACAGTGCGCAGCACCTTGGCATTACCCACATGCACACCTTAGACCTGGCATAGGATGTACTGAGATGGGACACATGGTTGATCTAATCACCAAAGGGCGCTGTAAGTGCTGGGGAGCGACAGAATAGTAAAGTTGGCCGAAGGTTAATAGTGTACCCCACCTAAACCCCCCCCCCCCCCCCGACCACACAACATACGACAAACGCAACACTATTAACACCCGACATTAAAGTCCAGCATGATGGAGATGCCAAGCAATGATATTTGTCGAGGCGCATACACTGAGTGACTAAATGCCACAAATAACACGTGATGCTTTAGCTTTTTCACGACAGTCCAATTTATTATGCAAATGTGATTGAACTATGTAATCTGTCGGAATGTAAACATGCGTGTTGCTCCCCTCCCCTCCCTTGTTTTTCAAAATTCAATAAACGAATTAAAACACAGAATATGATGCTGGATTTGCGCGGGATGCGCTGTGCCAGTGATGCTTGTTGCGGTGTAGATATGCGCCGTGAGTGCGCGCGCTGTCTCTCGGTGCTGTTCCTTTAGCGACTGCCCAAATATGGGACATTCGACATTACGCTGTTTTTCAAGCGAGGTACGAGTATGTGAGGCTTGTGTGCCAACAAGCTGTCTCTTTCAAATTGATGGCTTTGGGTGACAACGCGAGATAGTGTTTTTGTTGTCAGCCTGGATTTGTGACGGTTTTGATGACCATTCCCTTGGAAGAACTGCACAGGTGTGTTTTATTTAATTGGGTCGCCGTGAGGTGGGGATAAAAGCGGGCGCGATACGGATGTGGTGTTTTGCTTCCCCAAACCACTCGTATTCGTATTTGACACAGATTCAGGTGAGGCTGTATACGCAATGCGGGAAGCTAGAATGAATTGAAACTTGTGTGGTTGTATATGTGGGAATTATCGACTTTAAGCAGAGTGTTTTAATAAGTTTAATTGTTTTTAAAAAAATAGACGTGGGTTTGGCACACATGGGGTGCTTTTCTTGCATCCCCCTTATTGGCAGAATGTTTTAAGGATCGCAATCTCGATATTATCTGGAGGAGTCTGAGTCACAATTTATTGGAGCATGCATTGTGTGCGCTTGGCTCATTATGAAGGAAATGAGCTTACTTGCTTTATAGTGGAATATGCGGGACGGGTATCCATGGACGTGGTTATAAAAAGGTAGCCTGACTTTATTGTATGATGCCCCAATTTTCAGCAACAAATCTCTAGTGTGCTATCAAATAGCATGGTTGTCAGCAAAGTGCTCTGACACGTTCCCTTGCTTTGTATGAAAAGGCAACCGTCCCGGGACAGTTTAATTCCAGCGGTGGACGTGTTTCGGCTGAAGTGTTAGGGAGGGAGTCTCCTCCGCTCTGAAACTGAGGGAGGCTCAGACAGCTAAACAAGCCTTCCTTCCAGGGTGCCTGCTTCTGTAAAAGAAATGTAAAACATGCGATACTGGTCTACCTGCAAGCCTCAAGGGTGCTCTGAAGCCGGTATTTGCTTCAATTGATGGAATCACTTCCTGATCACATGTTTATTTTTTAGAGATGGTGTAAGGAGCTACCAGCTAAGGTGTGAAGTGTGTGCTTTTAAAATACAGTTAAACAATCTTTACACTATGCACAGTCTGTGTATTACTAAAATCTATACTTTGAAATCTTTTTTTTTTTATCCTGTATCCTTGTGCGTATTTTGTAGCAGTCTATCTTGTATTGTGAGCAATGCAAATTTAAAATAATGACTTGCACGTTACCAGTCCTTTCTGTCACAGACAACACTGGGACATTGTAGCACTAAACATACACAAGGCACTGTCCTCCACTGCACTAACTAGGCTTTAAATTGGTGGCTCTCTGGTGCAGTGCATTAACTAATAATTGTTTCACAATGTCTGATGGTGCATTTCCCAGTGACTAACATAACTTGCATTTAATTTTCATTAAAGCTGTGCGTTATTTATGTAGTTACCTAAAGGTGAAGGACGGAAGAAAGTTACTGAATATTCAGTTTTTTAGCTACTCGCTTGACCCCTGTCTTCATAAAATTCTCTTTGACGGCACGGCTCTTGCCTGCTGCATGTTTGTATACATATATTGGAACTAGTCTAACTCGAGGTGAACTTTAGAGCAACCCTTTCAGCTCAATTATCCAAAGTGTTTTTTCCTACACATTCAGATGCCTAAAGACCAATTGAGGCAGAGAGAATCCTTATTTTCTCCTAGGTCAAAACTACTTGCCCTTGGACTCAAAGAGCTGCCATCTTCCCTCTCCAAAGTCTACTTCCATCACAGCAGGTTCACACAGAGCTTTGTTAGCAAAATGCGTGGCGCTTTTCTACCCCATAAAGTAGAACTATTGTGAGGCTTCGCATTAAAAGGCACCGAATTTAAGATTTGGCAGAGTAAAGAAAAATGTGTGAAGTGGCATTGCTTGTTTTTCCTCGTCATGGGTTCCCTTTGGAACAGTCGCTCTGAGTTGCTAAGCCGAATCGAAGAGGACACGCTGCCGCATCGTTTAGGCTCCGAGTGGAGAGTGCGCCTTTTACTTTTATTTCCTCCTTATTAGTGATGTGCTCACTGTCTTCCTTTTTTTATTTACTTAATCTTTTGTATCAGAATGACCATAAAGGTTTAGTTAAGAAGCGGCACCAGCCCTGTCAAAGGACTTTAATTAATGCCTGGTAGTAATGGGGCCAGTGTATTCTGGATGATTTACCACAAACTTTGTCTTTAATATGTAATGGAAAGGATAATGTGCTGCATGGCTATACACTTATAAGGTCCCAGAGGCGGGATCTATTGGCTATACCGATACTTATTCACTGTGTTATTGGTCCGACTAGTTAAGTGTACATGTAAAAAAGAAAATCAAAAGATTGAGCACAGCAACCTACATTCAAATCCTCTGTGTGCTTGGCGGCCTTTGAAACTGACATGCGTGCCCTATAAAGCATAACCGGAACAGATGAGGACCACTGTTCACATGGCACAATAGTCCAATGAGGCAGGGTTGTGTGCGCCCTCCTATGCAATGACTAACTGATGGCTCGCTGGACTAATGCCTGCACAGCAGGGGGTCTGTATTTGACACATGGTGCTGGTTAAAAAACACAGCAAGGTTCATGCTGATGTTTCTCCTTCCAAAGTCGACAAAATGAGTAAAATTGTGTTTGGTAACAAACCTCTGTTATTCAGTGCAGAGATGTGCCAAAATGTGACTGTGCGATTTACAAATGCACATGTTGTATTCATTAGGAGAAAGGAACTTGCCTTAGGCTCAAAATGGAATGCAGCTGTGCTGTCAATGAATATATAAGCTATCGATCTGCCTCCCAGGACCAATGTGCTTCAAGTGTGTGGACGTTGCGCAAGGCTTTTTGATCACCCTACTCCTCTGAGACAATTGGAATCCATGTGGTGTATATAGGTTGGGGGGCACCTCTCTTGGCATTCCTTAGATTGCTGTGGCATGGCTTAGGCAGCCCTGTTGCTGCTTCCCATGCAGTAAGTGCTGCTAAACTAGAGTCTTGTACTTTGATGCAGAAGGTGGATTATGCCGGGTTTGTTGCTCTTCTATACAGATTAGGTAGAATTCGCCGCATCACTATAACCTAGGTTGGGTGATGTATATGGGTTGGAGCTGTGCGCTGATTTGCTTGAAAAGTTCTCCAGAGCTCTTCTACGGTTTCATCTTTTTTTCCAGTAGTTCGGCATTGGTTGTCTTTCCATTGGCTTCTTCTGTGGTCGTGCTGCCCATTTTTTCTAAGGGATTTTCTAGAAGGCAGCGACCCTCTGAGCTGTGATGGATGCCGTAGCCAAAGTAAATAAAGAAGCCTGGAAAAGAAATTGTATTTTATAATTGCATTTTTCAATGTGCCTGTAGTCACGCAACATTTTGCATTAAACTCACCAACGATCATCCAGACAGCATAGCGGACCCATGTGTCGGCGCTGAGCTGAACCATCAAATAGATGTTCACCAGAATGCTCAAGATGGGCAACACGGGCAGGCAGGGTACCTGTGATGTACAAGTTAAAAATAACATTCTTGTATTTAGAAACATTCTTCAACAGGTTGCTAAAGAATTCACAAAATATCATGAGAGTTCAGAGACGCTTGCACGAAACTTCAATGAGGTTGACGTCACATCCTCAACAGCCTACCATGGCGAGACCTCAGAGCTGGTGTGTTGTCTCGGAGTTTCATATGCTCACCATCCTACAATATTGTGTTCTGACTTGCACAGAAGACTTTGCGAGGAAATCTCTTCTTTTCATCCATAGTTCTACTCTACCTTGTTTCTTATATGGCTAGTTAGCGTCTCTTCTGACCTTCTTGCTTACTTCTCACTTTAAGCGTACTCCCATATGGTTTGCTTGCTTTTGTAAATCATCTTCTATGATGAACTCTGGTAGCTTCCCACTAGGGCTATATGTATTTATTGACCAGGAGTTTGCAATGCTGGGCTCCTCACTTAAGGCCCTGTGGCTACCTTGGAGTTGCACGTATGGTTCTATTACGCTTCTTCATGAGCACACCTGGCTATCTTTGCAGTGCCTAACCTCATGTTCCACTAACCCACAGGAGTATCATTAGGACCTGATCAATCAATTGACACTAAGTTATATTAACCCTGCTGGGTGACATGAAAATTGATAATCTAAACAGAGTGGGTTTTTGTTTGTTGGACCTGAAAGGTTTTCAGTACTGCAATTTGTTTTGAGTAGCTCTGTGGTGGGAGCTTCACTGCACGCCCAGGAGCAGCACAGACTGGACAGGGACACATGTGCTACCCTGCTGGTGTTTCTCCCTACCCATTGCTGGTCTTAAAATGCTTTGATTTCTGGAAAAATCACATACACAGGCCTACTTCATAGAATACGTTTGAGAATTGCAGAGAATGGAAAACCAGGTGGCCAAAATTTTCTTAATCACTCCACCCGCCACCCACCAACGCCCACTGGCCAAGCCCTTGAACTGTGGCACATTGGCAGGGGAAATAAACAGCTCACTGGTATGCGGGCCACCGAAGGGTCTTTCATGCAGCTTTCCGTTCAAGCGTCAGAGGAAAGATGATCACTTTCATCAGCCCTCAATGGCGACGTCCCCAATCCTGCATAAAATTTAAGACTCCTTTTCAAGGGTATTGATACCAATAAACCCAACCACCTAGCAAAGAAACTCTCCCCATTGGCTGACTCCAGACTACGAGCATTATCGCCCCGGCCAGACAATAATAGATCCAGAAAATAAAAATGTAAAGACCCAGAGAAATCTTCTGCTATGTCCAGAGGCTCTGGAATAAGCTCTCCTGACTCTGGGCTCCTTTTACCCTGAATCTCCCTAGATATCTCTGGCCTCCATCTTCTTTGCTATCTGTACCCAACTGCGCTTTGAACTGTGGATGGCCGTCGTTCCTCTTTGACCTAAGTAAATGACATCGCCTGCCTTCTGTAACAGCCCCACACAGCCGGTCAATGTATTTACTGAGAAAAGTGCTATGCTAGGGATAGAGCAGCCTTTTGCAAATAACCCTCATAAAACTATTTGCATTGCAAGCCCCAGAATATACTCTTTCCACCCTGTAATGGTTGTCATCCTTTTTGAATTCCAACTTTTTATCCTGAAATGACTCGCTGAACCTTAGTTTTCTGGAGATCGTGTTTTCGCACAGTCTTTGCAGTCTCTCTAATGAACCGCTCTGGGATCTAGAGCTGGGATTTTGGACATTTTTAGAGTCTAGTATCCCTAAACTTACAGCATCTCAACCTACCAACCACTGTAATCTCGAAAAATGGTTGGACGTAGCCCAAAGCTCCTGTCTCAGACAACTGTTCAAGCTTCCTTCTAGTACTATTAGGCCAGAAGCTAGGTTGGAATGTGGCCTAGTCATAGAGGAGATGACTAGAGGGTTAGTTTACTAATCTACGGCAGAATATGCATTACCCTCTGGGCTCATTAAGCACATAATCATGGGTTCAACTGCAGCTACCCCACCCCTTAATACTCATGACATGACAGTGTTCTAGAATTGCAATAGAAGCCATGGAAGTTTGTAAAAAGAAGAAAAAACTTCAGTCGGAATTAGTTGACAAGACTTGTGATGCTTTGGGCGAATTTACATACGTTGTAAGAATGTAATTCACAATAACGTGTGAAGGGCCACTGGCTATGAAAAAAACGAGTCCTCGTAGATATGGCTTACACGTGCCCACAAGCAAACATCTTCTTGTTGTCTCTGGCTTGTAGCAGCGGCAGTGCGTCCATTGGGGCGTTGCCTCACTAAGCCTGGGGAACGCACGCATCGCTAAAATTTAATTCACTATTAAGTTAACAAACAATTTCAAACATGTGACATTAACAAACAAACTTTTCCCGGTAGCTGCCTGCTACCGGGACAAGCCCAGCTCAATCGGACGGCGCTGGCTGAAGGGGTGGGGCCTGTGGGGGCGGGGCTGCGGCAGCTGAGTGAGTGCGGCAGCGCAGCCGACAGTGCAGCAGCAGTGCGCATGTCCAAAATTGGGCTGGTCATTTTTATGACCAGTCCGAACATGCGCACATGCCGCACAGTTATACCTTCCCTCCGTAGCGACTGACAAGGGACCTGAGGCCTAATGGGGAGAGGAGTAACCATGCCCCCCTGGCCAATCCTGGCGCTGCATTGAAAGCACCATGATTGGCTGAGAGACCGGGCAAGCAATGGCACATGCTTACCGCGTGTGGGTGGTGGCACTGCCGCACTTTGGCCAATCACTGTGGCTTATGTGAAGCCATGCAGTAGTGATTGGCCATTTCCTACACTGTTGTCGCAGCGTCCGGCTCCGGTGGCATGTCACCGCGCCACGGAGTCACGAGTCACTCGCACTCACTCGCACGCATCACACAGATGGACCTCGTGCCGGTGTTGTCTCGTGTCTCTTGCACAGGAGGAGCGAGGAGTAGTCTACTGCAAAGTTAAGGTAACACTAAAGGTGTATTACCATTTAATGTTAAAGAAGTTTGTGAAGCGGACAGACCACCCAAGTGGTGCACACCATAAAAAGAAATATGCTGCCGTACAGTTCGCCATGAAAGTGGGGGCCTGCTCCACGTGGCTAAGAGTAAGCCCTGTTACCTCACCCACAGAGTGACGCTTTGGGACAATCGATGATTGGCAGAATACGATAGATAAAAGGCGAGCGCGTCAATTTTTTCTTCCATATGCACCTTCATGGCACCTGCGCTCTCCGTGGCGACGGCCTATTGGGGATGTGCGGGCTGTGGGGGGAAGGGGCTCGGCTCCTTTCAGGTCGTGACTCGTGGAGAAGAGGAGGCCTGACATGACATGGGTACCTGGTACTCCTGAATAACGTACAGTTTGCCATGAAAGTGGGTGCCTGCTGTGTGTGGCTAAGAGTAAGACCTGTTACCTCACCCACAGAGTGACGCTTTGGGACAATCGACGATTGGCAGAAAACAATAGATAAAAGGCGAGCGCGTCCATTTTTTCTTCCATATGCACTTCGTGGCACCTTTGCTCTCCGCGGCGGTGGTGGCCTATTGGGGAGGTTTGGGCTGTGGGGGGGGACGGGGTTCGGCTCGTTCAGGTCGTGACTCGTGGAGAATCTGTGAGGGAGGTACTCAGAAATGCATTGTATCTTGAAGTCTGTTATGAAGCTCTGTGGTTATACTGAATAAGCAGCTACCTATGTTATATGACATCTCTTTATTAATGTAATAACTGCACTTTGACAATTGCTTTATTAACCTTCCTGCTTTCTCAAATTTGCTTGAAAATGCACAATTTTTCCTCTTTTTTTCTAAATTTTCTCTGGGGGAAGCCCCCGAACCCTCCTTAGGTTGTTCGGGCTCGCTCGATACGGTGCAGTATGCCAATCATTTTACGCCCCTCCACTTTCAAATGTCACCAGCCGCCCCTGTAAGCTGCAGCCATCCGAGACACGTAGTGCTACCACGTTGTTTAAAATGTACACAGAAAGGGCCGTGGCTCCACCCCGAGGACTATTTCGCTCTCAGTTCCTCCTTTGGCTAGTTGGTGTATCATTTGTTTACCACATTCATTTGCTACTTTTCCCAGGATTCGCAAGCCCTTAGGACAGTCTTTAATGTGATAAACCACATGTGTGATGCAAACAGCTGAGAGTCTGTGCCATCGATTTATATGCATATGTACTGTGTTTTTTTAAAAAATCAGCACTGAGGTTTAATACTGTATGTTATTCAGAGTTATGCTATTTGAATGCTTTCATTACAAGCAAATAAAAACATTTAATACATTCAGTCAATATGGAACGTGGTGAACAGACAAAAGGGTTCCATCATTTCCCGAGACTGCACCCTCTGGTATCAGAGAGAATGGACACTTTTATCAATAATTTTACTATGTGATTTACAAAAGAGACAAAAACGACTGCAGCCTCTTCTGTAATACAGCATTACCCTAGGACATTCGTAAACGAGCACAAAAATCAGTTACGCTCCCAGGACACCTTTGGTAATCTGGAGGCAGCGGATTGGCTTTACAGGCCAGGCACACGTAACTCTTACCGAGGACTTTAAGTCGGCCGGGTCCTGCCGGTGCTTGGCACCGACAGTTCTTAAAAGCAGGTGCCGATACGGGTGCTTATCGGGCTCTCCATTTTCGCCCTCACTCTCAGAATGGAAACAAAAATCTTAACTCTGCAGCAGTACTCTGTTTTTGATGTAACTTATTTCCCCCCCAGTTCTTTATTGCAAAACTCGAAGTGCTTTACGTGAGCACCAACAAGGACATCTTCATTTATTTTTTGGTAGGCACGGACAATTAAGTGATTTGCCCAGAAACACAGGATTTTGAGCGGACGCTGAGTCTCCAACCTGCTTCCTCCGCTCCAAAGGTGGCAGCTCTAGCCATTACACCCCAACCTCTCGCACAAGAACTAAAACATTTTCAATATTATATACAACAATGCCACACTTGTATGTATGCATGTAGTATATGTATCTTATGCAGCTAACAACCTTTGACAAAGGCAATAATCCTGGCATGTTGTAGGTGTAATGTTACTTGTTGTATTATATATGTGGAGCAAAATACCAGTTGGGCGGCACATTATTCTGAGCACAGATTTTTAGCATAAATGTTTTAAGCCACGTCGTTCATTATATCGGCCTTGCCCCTTTGAGAGATCCTCCCCTCTCAAGTTTTTTCATCCCATTTAAAGCCCTTCTCTTACCCCATATTTCGAGTACAGCTGTGGGGGGAGGTTGTTTCCAGACAGCACATTTCCAAATGTGCTACATTCAGCTTTTTGTTTTACTAAGTGACAGAGTTGGCAAAGGGCACAACAGAGAATCCATAATAGGCTATGCCAGTGCACCGGGCGTAGCTCACCACTGGTTCTGTTAATACATCTGCGCGTACTGCACACCACGATTGTCTCTGAAAACAGGGCCATACATATATTGAGGTACTAGAAGCCGACCTTCTCTCGCAGTGGAAGGACACCTATCCTTAAGGTTGCCACCTTTTGCTCCTGTGCTCCTTGGGTGTGACCCTTTACCTGCTAAAGATTCCACCTGCTGCAATCCTCTGGTCAGACAAGGATTACATGTAGGGGTGTCCCACCTCACTCGTTGGTGACCTTATTACTTGGGCACTCGATCTGAACCGAGAGAATCTCTGCCAGTGTGTTGCCAAGCTCAGTTGTGTCACCTGCCGTTCAGATAACACTTTAAGATGAACAAACTGCAGTCTTCCTTTTTTGTCCTGTCTTTGAATTGACTGCCAACCAAGAGGAAGTTTCTTTTTTGTTGAGATCTGTAGAAATGTGAACCTCGCTGCCTAGAAAAGAGACTCCGTGCTGCTTCAATGTCCCCACAGGTGCACACTGCTGCACTCAGGAAAGTTGACGCAGACCTGTCATACATGTTCACATCTGGTCCAACATCTCCCAAAAGGAGGTATCTTTTAGGTGTGACTTCCATACTTAAATCAAATTGGCTAGAGTTTCTATCATCCATTACAGGTGCTCCCTAACCACTGCCACTTGCTCCAATCAACATAGTACATCATACACTCCATGGCAATCACTCCTATGATCCCGGGTACTAGAATTAACCTAATCCATAAATGTGACTCAAGTTTGTAAAGAAGTCAAACGCAGTTCCTGTGATGCTAGTTATTATCCACAGTTGAAGTACTGTGACCAACGCTCACCAATCGTGATGGAACAATGTTGAGTTTTACACTGACCATGAAAGATGCTTTGCTCTGATTCTGTGGCTGCCTCCAGATGATGAGCGTTGACCCCAGGATACCCAGGAGCAGCAGGATCATGATGGTGATGCACCAGGCTCCAGCAGAAATCAAGCAATCCAGTCCCACCGTGGCCACCACGCTTGTGACGCATATCAGGATAGCTAGGAATGGAACCACAGGCGGACAATGAGGGGAGTGTCTGTACGCCTAGTGAAAGTAACTGGCAAAAGCTTTTTTAGGACGGGTTTCATAAGCGGGCAGTGATGGCATCAGTTTGTCTACAGAAAAGCTTTCCAAGCCTGAGAAATGGAATGGGTTGGATGAAGATGTGTTGGGACCCAAGTTTTTCAATTATGCAGGATTCTGGTTCACTAACCACAACTTGTTTCTTTGCTGTTCCTAATTTGCTCATATCTAAAGAAAGGTGCAATGGAAAAGGAAATGGAAGGGTTAAGGGGTATGGGATGCTTTCTCCACCTCACCACTTGATGCCACTCATAGCTCTCTTCTGATAAGTTCTCTTCTGGCAACTGATCTACATCTCGATTAAGCCTGGGCAAAGCAATACGCTACGCTCGCGTAGTTTGCGAAGTTCACGCTACTTTGCACTACGCGAATTGCACGTAGCACAGTGCGAAAACGCGTAGCTTAGTGTTGCGTAGTGCTGCGGTAATTTTTTGCTTGCTCGTGGTCCTCAACGTCAAGTTGGCGACCGCGAGCAAGCAAAATGACATCCCGGCGAGACTTTTTTCTTGTTCGCGATCAGCAACATCAAGTTGGCGATCGCGAGCATGGAAAATAAACCTCCCGGCGAGATTCCCAACGCGAGGTCAGGTTTCTCATTGTGAGTGGTCGCGTATGCTCGCGACCATTCGCGATGAGAAACTACCAGTTCGCGTTGAGAAAGCTGCTGCTCGAGTAAAAATCTACTCGAGCAGCAGAAAACTACAGCTCGCACTGTGCAAGATGCCATTTTCAATGATTGCACAGTGCCGGTTGCTTGTCCGCACTGTGCAATCATTGAAAACGACATCTGGCACAGTGCGAACAAGGTACTACGCAGTTCACGAAGTGCTACGCATAGCTCGCGTAGTGCGAAGTGCACTTTGCGTAGCTTCGCGAAGTGCTACTTCGCGAACTACGCCCAGGGATAATCTCGATCTGTCCTTCTAGCAAGTTCAGCAATGTGCCAAAACATGTCGACACCTAACAAGTTAACATTCTGATGGAACTATGCTCCTAAAGAGAACATTGTTTTACAAATATACAAGGTATTGGAGATTCGGGCTGCTGCTTCAGTGGTGGGTTAGTAGACTGGCTCAGTCTGAAATGGTGGTTTACATCAAGAACCCCTTATAAGTGACCTGTTCCTTTGTGCCTTGAGTACTTCACAGATCTAATAGCAGCGTTAATTTTCCATGTTACAGATACTCTGCTAACTTACCTATGAGGGTGACGATATAGGTCACCAAAGTGGATGTGTGCATCGTTGGAACCAGGGCTGGGTGGAGGAACGAGTCAAGACTTATTCTCTTGTCCGGGATCGCTATGCTGGGGCTGTTTTCTGCATCTGGCTGGTACCTAGAGAAAAGAAAGGTCCCTGGGTTGAGGCAAGAAATCTATGCTCGTTGGGTGGCAAGGCAACAGCAGGTCCAGGAACATGGCATAGACCTTCAGTGGTATCCTCTGTCTCTTCTTAGAGCCAAGAGGTGACTGTGGGTGGGCCAAGGCTCCAGTGAAAATGTCTGGAAACAGACCACATAATTTTATAGAAGAGCCCCTGGAGGAGCTGCAGGAGTGGGCAATTGTAGTTCCCAAAACAAATCATCTCACACAGAAACGATTCCCATGTTGCTGCATCTTGTTTGACCAACGGTACGTAATGTTTACTCTGGAGTTAGTTGAAAGTTAGTTTTTTCCAGAGTACACACAACAGATTTGCTACAATATGTTAGGAATTATTCCTTTGCTACACACTCTCCATTTTTTTGATTCCTTCGAGGCAATTGACGGGGTTGAGAAGCAGAATAGTTACCTCTCTTTAAGGTCCATTGATGATCTGCATTATACACTCTTGCATGGAATGATTGAAACAGTAGCTTCCCAGAACCCCCAGATACTCCATGTAACTAACCCGTATTCATCCTTTTGGGGATTCCCCGTCTAGCTTACCTGAGCAGGAGAATGCAGGCAGCTACCAAGGTGTAAGCTAGGAGTGTCCCGATGGACATCATGTCAACAAGGGCCTTGAGGTCAAACAGAAAGGCCATCAGCGCTGCAGAGGAGATAAAATGATTCTTTTCAGCTGACCTCTTCCTGCTTTTCTATAGTAACATTGTTGCTTAATTAATCTTTGAAGTAGATGCAAAATCTACTGGTTGAAGAATCTGGTGATGTGATTTAGTCTTAGGAGCTGAAGATAAGATTCCTGCATGCACAGGGTGATATCGTGACTTTGTTGGATGTTCGTTATGTTTTTTTGCTTTTATTTGAAACAGACCACTCTGTTGGGCAGAAAGCAGATGAGTGAGAGGAAGAGAGAGAGTAGCTATGTGCAGTTGTGAAGGTGCAGAACAGGCATTGCTGGGCATCGAAGATTGTGTCCTACAGGCCTGGAGAATCGCACGTCGGTCAGAATCGTCACGTTGAACCTTTATGTTCAAAAACATTATTAACTGCTCTCCAGACGAGTTGCACCCATGGATTACGAGCACCCCTGACGAAGGGCCAGCAAATGCCCGAAATGCATTGGGTTATTGGAATCAACAGTGGAGGAATACTTATGTACGCTCCATGCTCCAAGATAAGGCCTGGATTGTCATTTTTGTGGCATTAAGGACATAGCGAAAAGCATAAGCGTTTCTCATGTGACAACTGGATAAACATTGGTTAAAGAGAAACTGTGAAAAAATTGAAGAAGAAAATAAAACATTGAAAAAAAGAAGTTTATTTGTGGCATTGTTTTGTGATGCATCAAACCCAGCTGTGCGTCCGGCACTGGGGCATTACGGCGCCCCAGTTTGGAAAAGATGTAACACACATACATGGGTTTCGAATGACCAACCATTAAGTTGCCAAACGTATGACCCATGTTTTAAAATAAACTGCGGCCTTTTATGCACCGCAAACTGTAGTCCACTGAATGATTGGAAGGGGGGGGAAGCATGGCGAGGTCAGGGAGAAAGGGGGGAACTCAAATGCCGGGTAGGGGATATGCGGAATGTGCAGAGAAACCTCTGCCTCCCATATCTCACAGCAACTCCTTGGTTTTGGGCGAAACGGGGCCTCTTGGAAGGGTTTGGGGCATTCCTGCTCCATGCCCCTGGAGTAGATCATACTGACTCTGGTGACTCCATCAAATAAACAGACAGCAGGCACAACATGGCACAGATCTTTGAGGTGAAAAACATCTGCTGGCCACTAAAAAAATCTGAGTGTCCCGAAACAGCTGCTGATGGACAACAGAACCTGAGCCGTGTCTTCCTCGGCAGATGATGCAAGCACACCCATGGCGATGAGCCACAAACCCGCACTGCAGTGGTGGGCCTCCTCCGTAGAACCATGTGTGTGGTGTTGCAGATGAGAAGTTTGTAATGTTTAGGTCCCTGGTCACACCTTAAGCTCATGGTTATAGAATATGCATTATTACCATGTTTTCATGTTTTGCACTTCCACTGAAAGCTCGTGTTTAGGTGTACAAAACCAAGAGGTGTTTGCACTCCATCTAATTGGGTGCAGCCCTTAAAACAGGCACAAGGACCTTTGCTCGGGCTTGTAGTGGGTGTGAGATGTTGCTTTTAACCTGACACCAGTTCGATTCTCAAACATGCGAACGTTTCTGTAGACCCATGAGTGGTGCTGATTAGGTCTACAGTCAGATGTGTGTGTTGTAATTGTTTGCGAAGATTTAATTACATTTTGTCTAAAAAAGGGTTCTGATTTTACATACTACTTCTGCTTCCATGGAACTCCCTCTCAAAACAAAACATGAAATGTAACAGTAAATTCAATAACTTTCACCACCACTTCCGGAATTAAATTAAGGGATTACTTTACTAACGTTTCCAGAGATCACTTTACAGAGAATAACAGGTATAGAATATTATAAGAAGCAAGTGACCTGGTGATATCTCCTTCACTTCCTTGCAAAGCATTGCATTTTATGAAGTAGGTGAAGTATTTCACACCATTTTCACCAACTTGATGCAATACTGACTTTTACATTCAGAAATGTATTATTTTGTTTTTTACTGCTTCTGCTATGTTTGCACTTAAAAGAGAAACCAGTCTCTGTAGAATTTAGATATATTATTCTCTTTTCATAGAACAAAGAGAAATTAGATAAGGGTTCGTTAGAAACTGAGCGAGGGCCCAACATACCTATTTTTTGCTTGAATGTTAACATCTATGTTTTTGTTCCCCCTCATAGGCCCCCTAATTTAAATCAAGTGGAGATTGAAGTAGTCACCCACATTTTGCCTCAAAGGTTTTCTAAGCTATTGCTTGCCACTGCTGGATGACATAATCAGGAATGGAAACAGACAAAACAAGCATTGGCAAAGGCAATAGGTCTCGCCTACTAGACAGCTTTGGCTTTGTCAATATCTTTTAGTAATGTTGTACAGCAGCATGGCTACTGTGCAGCATGGCTTAAAGTAAATAATAAAAAAAAATAAAACCAAACACTGACACTTGCTGGTGGGATGGAAGGCAACAGGAAGGAAAGGAGGGCCAGTCAGGGCCAACATGAACAACAGTGGGTGGAGCAAGCATATGGACCACTGAGGGTTCATATGCTGATGGACATGGAGGGTGAAAGGGCTGGGGGCAAGCAATAACACAGACAACAAAGGAAAGAGGTAGGATGGGTGGGGTCAAGCAACATTACAGACCACAGAAGGAAGATAGGGTGGGCAAGCAACACAGATGATGGGAGGTGAATGGGGGCAAGCAACATAGATGAGAGATGGTGGACAGGTGGGGGGCAAGAAAAGCAGATGAGGGAAAGGAGGAGGACATCAATGTGGGAGATGTACCGAAGGCAGCCAGCTGAAAAAGATGCACTCTTGTAAATTGCTTAAACACACAGAAAAAATTAGTGCTGAAAAATGAGGTGTCGAAGGGCACATGTAATGCCTTAATGCTCCAGTGGGCAGAGAAAGAGGAATGAAGATTACAGCAGCTGACCAATAAAAAGCAAGCAAATAAGAGTTACAATGAAGCCAATTGGTAATAAGCAATTTGCAATCTCTATGCCCATTTTTAGAAAACAAAACGTCTAGAAGAGACAGCACATGCACTATCCAGGTGAGAATTAAAAACGACGAGAAAGCGAGCTAGAAATGCACAGTATAAAACCGATCAATAATATAGTTGACCCAACAAAGTGATCAGTTTAGGGCAGAATCTTGGCAGTGTGGGGTTGAGTGCACCTGACATCAGTGCCAGCTTTAGAGCTGTTGACGCCGGGTGCGACAATCATATTTGGTGCCCCCCCGACCACCTCATCAGGTTCCCTCACAACCTCCAGGTGAAAGTGCCCCTTGTCTCTCTATAACCCCTCTCTCGCATACATTTCATTTGTTTTAAAGTAAAGGCTGACTTTACTAATAAGAATGTAAATCTACCCAAACAAACACTTTTCAGCAACATTAGGAACAGAAAATGAGACTGGGAGAAAAAAAATCAGTACGTCCAAACCTATTTTATGCAGTTTGCATTCAGCTCTTTGATGACAGTTCGTAACAGTCACTGTTCTATATCAGGGTTGTATCTTATGAACTGCGGTAACAAAAGGATCTCTGTGACAAAAGCAGTAATTGACTCAGCTATCCACATAAAATATAGATCTGTGATCTGCATGGTATGTGTTCTTTGCAGCAGGCATATTAACCCTCTGAGCTACTTTATGGAGAGTCAAAACTGACCCTAGACAAAACTCTGATCATCCTCTCTAGCAGGAACATTAATCACAAGAGTTATCTTGACATTTTTAATGCTGCCTGAAAACTGGACGCACAAGGAACTCTGCTGAAGGTGTTTTTAAATCGTAAGTTATTGCTAAACACAGCGCACCCTCCCCAGGTCCACGTCCAGCATTAGGTTGGCATTGTCTCACATGAAGAATTTAGGGGCATATCAGCAAGGGCCGGCGATAATTATCGCTCAGCGCTCTTAGCGTGAGGATAATTATCGCTGGCCAACTCTAAATTTTATTGTGGAGATAGCGTGCTATCAGCAACTCTTATCTCCAAAGCGATGAAATTCAGAGCGCAAGCTGCCAATTGTGAGATTATCGCTGGAAATACAGCGATAATCCCACAAGGTTTGGCGATAGCTTGCTGATAGGGATAGACATACTTAGCCATGATATCCACCTTACATAGGATATCATGGCTAAGTCAGAAAAATACCAGACGTAAAAAAGCAGCGTTAACCGCGGTTAACACTGCTTTTTTTATCGCTGACAGGGTTAGCGATATCCTTGATAATAGGAGAAATGTCGCTTAGCGACATTTCTCCTATTGATTTACTCTGGAACGCCCCCTTTGCATCTCATTAGAGATGCAAGGGGAAGCGTAGAGTAAAAGGTTGCTAACATTCGAATTTGCGTGTTAGCGCCCTGTTGCTGATAGGGCGCTAGTTTTATCTCTGCTTTTTTGGCTTTTAAAGCCAAAAAAGCAGAGATAAAGTCCTTGTTGATATGCCCCCAAATCCGCTCCTCCTGCTTCAGCGCTGTCAGGTGCCGTCTATGCCTTACCTGCTACAGCTCCCGATACCAAGGTGGCGATAGCGGGGCTCTGGCGACTGTTCACTTTGGCCAGGGGGCTGAAGAGGAGCCCGTCTCTCGCCATGGCAAAAAGAATCCGCGGCATTGGGAACATTGACCCGAGCAGGCTGTAGAGAGACCAAGATGGAGGTCAGAATTGTGCAAAAACATAAACAGGAAAACAACGACAGCCAGCTGTGAAAAACATAAACAGGCAAAACAACAAAAAACAGCTCTGAAAGTTCAGACACATACTGGGAATTGCGATTATGTTGTATTCGTTGGAGCTGTGGTGGCCCAATACAGCACTACGATGGAAAATGCTATGCAGGCACACATTGGTGCCTCGGTGAATTACAGTCGGGGAGGTGTGAGTGGCGGGGCGGCTGAAAGGGGCAAATCTATGCACAGTGATGCGAAATCCGAACAGGTCAAACATCAATTATGCCGATAATAGACCTCTGTGAACGGATGTGTGCCAGTCTCATCTTTTCAGACGCTTTTGTATTGCATTTCGATCGGTCCGACATTGCATCTCTTGAATCAGATCAAGTGTAGACCAAGTTCTACATTTTAGAAATGTAAATGCAAATGTTGTGCATTCTTGGGCGTGTCTTTGGGAAAACAGAGTTAGTTGAGAGAATATGGGCACCGTGCTAAATAGAGGATTTTTAAAACAGTTCAAAATTGGAAAACTGATTTCAAATCGGACATGAAACACGACCAGTGTGCCCCTACAAGTCAATCCAATCATGTTGTGCTCACTGTATTGCATGTTAAGGAAATTTGGGGTAATAAACGGATGCATTTTGGCCCAAATGTGCTGCACACTAGTATTTGGGAGATAAGTAGTCTACCACGAAAACCCTTGAGCAGCAGGGGGACGACTAGAGTCATCTCTCGCTCTCTCCCATGGCACAAGTCCTTTAGAAGGTGGTTGCTTGAGCCTGATAAGCTTTTGGGATTGCTATATTGCTTGGGTTTTCATGTAGTTCATTGTGGTCAGCTGCTTGGTCTTTTATTGCGTCCATTGAAATGACATTGGTTTGTGGTTGTGGGTTTGCCGGTGATGGACCTCCATGAATACAGTGAGGAGAGGTTCTGTGGACCAGCCCTGCCCGAGTGTTGTATGGTTCGCTGTGAGAGGTGTTTAGTCCCTTCTTCATATTCCCCACCTCAAGTGCTCACCTGGTCGTGAGGGCACAGAGTGACCCCACAGCCACAATGTACTTCGCCACGCTCCAACCCACGTACTCAAAGGCTGCAGGCAAAGGGCTCTTTGTGTCCAGGAGGTGGTAGGGCATCATGAGGGTGAGGGCTGCGGAGACACCAAAGTATGCCAGGAAGCAGACGGAAAGGGAGACGACGATGCCCACGGGAATGGACTTCTGGGGGTCCTTGACTTCTTCCCCTGAAATATACACCACAAGCCTCAGTTCAGAAGGCCAGAGTTTACTTTCTACATACTGCTAACCACTAACGTTTGAGTTACAAAGTAACGTGCTACCCACCATAAATCGCTTCAACACTTTGTCAGGGGTAGTAAGTGCTATATAAATGCAATGCCAGTGCATTACAATGCTATATAATTAGGGATGTAGGAAATCAAAGGAGTGGGGCAAACAGATCTAGCTTTCATTCTTAGTGTCCACAATGACCCAGTCATACAATCCATCACAATACGTCCTAATCCAACTGCTTTGCTATTTGTCATTGTCACTATTGCTTGTTGATATTTGTCATATTTCAACTGAGAGCGGCGGAGACCTAGGAATATGTACATTGGCCTCTCCTCAAGATTTGCACATGCGTGTTTCGTCAAAAAAGAAATGTGATTTTGCCAAAGTAATTTGTTTCGACTTGTCAAACTTCTCTGTGAGTATCCTGCAACAGGGGAAGTGCAGGCTCAGCCCGAAGTTTCTATTGAAAATAATTGAATGAGACACCTGCTGGAAAAGTGGTCAGCTGTTGGGGAACAGTGTATGTGAGATGAGGATCAGATCTCCAATCAGGACCAGCAGAGACAGAATAACAACAAATAATATGCTTTTTACAAACCCCTTCACTTCGCAGAACACTTCTGTTGCTTTTAAGAACTTTGATTAAGAGGTGCTTTTGCCTTATGTAATTGCACCCAATGTATCTCCCTCGGAAAGATGGGTGGGTGATCCGGCCTTGCTGAGATTTGAACTCCGACTATAATTCCCAGGGGTTGTCAGTGGCAATCATTTGAGTCACTGAGCTGTCTTGCAGACATATATATGTAATTATTCTTATTATTATTAGGGAAGTTTATAAAGCGCTTGGTTACGCAGGAAGCGTGTCCCCGCACTACAATTGCAAACTCAGAGCAGAAGTAAGGAGAGGTTCAGTTATCTTGAGAAAAGGTGAGTTTTTAGGTTTTTCCGGAAACTGGATTCCGAAGGGTCTAGGCGGAGATTAAGAGGCAGGGCATTCCAGCATTTCGCTGCCAAATGGCGAAAAGAGCGTCCACCCATGCGGGCCTTTCTGATCCTAGGGACCACCAGTAGACCTCCGTGAGAAGAACGCAAAGCACGTGAGGGTACATACTTGATGGCTAGGTTCTGGAGTGGTGCCGGCGCTTTCCGAGCAAGAATGCGATGACCGGTACAGAGGGCCTTGAATTCCACTCTGCTTCTTACTGGCAGCCAGTGAAGGCTATGAAGTAATGGCAAATGAATGAAAGCACATTATGAACATTTAGTAAGGTTCTTAGACCAAACATTTACTTCATGATTACATGTTTCAGGCAATATTTGAGCAGTGTCCTCGGTGGAGGCATCTTGTATTTCAGTTTTTAGACGTTTGCCTTACACTTTGAAGGTATCCAGGCACAAGGTCATTGTTTAGTGGAATTATTGGCACTTAAATATCTTCCGATCATATATTCTTACATTAAAGTCTCACATTTCAGGTGACAAATCTCACATATCCCAAATGTGGAAATGTTACCCTATAGGGTGACCACCTTACTCCAGGTCATTACAAGAATGGTTTCAGGTCTTGAACATTTATTTCAGGTGTTGTAATCTAATTAGTTCAATGGAAGTAAAACAATACTACAGTATCCAGCGCTCATTAGAATGGGACACAAGTCCAGGACTGTAAACAGTGTCACTAATGACCTGGATGGAGTTGGTCGACTTCTTACCCAATGTTCTGCCCATCTTTAGTTCCAAGGCTGCCATTCTCCTAGTATGTTAAACTTTAGAGTTTAGCAGTGTACTGTATTGTAGTGACAGCGGCTAATATTGACCAAATTATGGAGCCGCAAAGCGCACAGCAGCAGTACCAAGTAAACCGAATCTTAACATGACAGTAAAAAGTGCAGAAAATGTACTACACCATTTACTGTCTGACTAGATGGCCTTGAATCAGTCCTAGTAGATTAAGAATGGAGAACTGCTCCTTTCAGGGCTGGGTTAGTGCTCATTTGAATGTAATTACCTCTGTGACACGTGGATGAATAGAAAGATGTATACATAAGTAGGTTAGTTTCCCTGTAGGCATGACTGCATGTGTATGAGTCTTCCTTATTTAACTTAATAAATTAACAAAGCATCACTAATTTTATTGTTTTGTAACATACTCGTTGATGAACTCCTCTTCTTAGCAGGACATTTTACAATGATATCTTTCAAATTGTAGGTTTCTTTGTAGCTCAAATGTCTCCTTTAAAATGTAATAAGTTATTTTATATGTGCTTCCTTCTTTTTCTGGAAACATCTAGATGTTCTACTTAAGTAGCCTTTAGGAAATGATCAAATCTTCTTCTCCATTTTTCTTATCTTTGCAAAATGGTCTGTTATCCTAGAGTCTCAAAAAATCATTCTTATGATAGTTTCTTCATTATCCATATATAGGTTATCTGTGTGTGTATTTGTTGCAATTAAACTTTCACGTCCAATCTCTCTATTTGACATATTTAAAAGAAATTGCATAAGATTATTATTATTTGGTTTCTAGAGATATTTCTTGTCTTCTGATAACATTTCAGTTGCTCTGGTATATATTTGATACCTACCTGTATTTAAAATGGCTTCTTCCATAGATGGAAATCTGCCTGACCTAAAGATGGCCACCATGATTTTGTTGGTCTCACATTATTGGGGCCTGACTTTAAGATTGCCACCACTGACATAACCTCTGCAAAATAAGATCAATTAAAAGCAGCATGTCAATATTGCATTAATTTCAGTATTCAAGTGGGTTTTCTTTCATGCTTGGCTTAATCTTAATATTGCTTTTTATGTTTTATTTGTGACTTAATCTGTTCCTCAAGTGGTGTGGGTTGATTGGCGTTTGTTATCAATTTGTAAAAACAATCTCTGGATTCGCCACAGCTGAGAAGGCGGTGTGGTTGATTGGCGCATGTTGCCAATTTGAAAAGATGATCCCTGGTTAGCCAAAGCATAACTTAAGTTGTAATATTTATTTCTTGCAGGCAAAAGCACAACTCATTAACCTCTGTCTCATTCCTTCTATCTCCAGATCGTAACTGCTGTTGATTCTAAAAAATAACATTCTACAATCTACCTATGACAAAACTTCCCATTCTAACTTTAACAATACCATTACATTGCTACAATGATGCACATGGATGAAGAAATGTCTGCATATACAAGTAGGTTAGCTCAGCTGTAGGCATGTGTAAGTGTGTATGAAAGGATTTGTACAATTGAGACAGGTGTAGTGTCCAGCATAGAGGAAAGCAAAACGAGCATTGGAAGTTGACAATGTAGTTCCATCAGGGAAGCAAGATGTTCAAGTGGTGGGCACCCAACTAATTCTGCGATGATTGGAGGGTTGTGCTGCTGTCTGACTGTGTGCTTATTACATAACAAAGTGTATGAGCGAGTAGGAAATTCCAGAGTTTATCAATTAGAGAATGGTAGAAGTAGTGCTAGTAGGATCTGCTTGCAGGGTCTATTGCTGCCCCTTGTGACATGGGTGAAGGGACTGTTTTCACCCTTCTGAGTCGGTAGTCTGAACTCATGAAGTGCACCAAGGCCCATAGAATGGAGAGTAACTTCTGTACCAGTGCCAGCTGATTATATGAGTACACAGTAAGTTTGCAACATGCAGTGAGTCACCACTATGGGCTACCAGTCCCATTGGTTATATAAGGGCTATGGGCTAGATCATAGTTATCTTTGGTGGGTCCAGAAGGGACCTGATCAAAGGCTGCGGCTCCTTATACCAATACCACTGATCCTAATGTTTCCTGAAAGAACTGAGAGCCCTTGTAGGTGAAAAAGAAAGGGATATTAGTTGAAGTTATCTCACTCCTGCCCACACATTGTATCTGCTGTCTTGTCATTTACTGAGAAAACAGGGCACTACTGGGAATACCCAGATGGAAGGAGAGAAAGGTTGCTACCTCTACCGTATGTGTGTGGCCACTATAGCCTAAGAAAGTGTCATATGTTCTGACTGTTTTCTGTGTTGGAGCATTTTACTTAGATTTTCAGGATGTTGTGATTGCTTTTTCTTTTGATTGCATTGATTCAACATTGATGTGAGAAGGGCTTGTAAATAAACTTCCAAGCAAACTTTGTATGCGGGATTCTATCCTGAGTGAGAGACACTATGATTATTTTACATGATCAAACAGTGTGTACATAAAGCACGTTTTTCAAGAGGTCGAAGACATCTGCCCGCCCAGCACAGTTGAACTCATTGATTTTCAATCAGATTGAAACCATAGCTGAAATTTACCTCTGAAACTTAAATGGTGCCAGCGGCTCTGCAGTTACAGAAAGTTTATCGGTGTTTACAGGACATTGGACAAATGTTGTTACCTACACAATCCATTAAGAACTTGGGCTTCTGGCTGCATCAAGAGCTCTTACTGAATACAAAAATGAATGAATAACTAGGTTAGATGTGTTAGATTCTTGCAAGTGATCTATTGCTATTCCTGCACCGCAAATGTATGTCCTCACTGGTGAAGATCACCGTCCCTTGCTTTCTAGGCTGACCATGAGACAGCCTGCTTTCTGGCGGCTCAGGAGATGAGCTCAGGTAAATACAAAAAATGCTGCATATGACAGAATCTCAGCTGGTTCATAGTGGAGGACTTTGAAAAAATGTAAGGTACTAACTGTGAATCACTGAGCCTTACTTTGACGGGGCTCTGTGTATGTGTGGCAAGTATTCAAAAGATCTCAGTAGCCCATACTCTTCTTTCCAGCTCCCTTTATTAGGTCTCGGGACCATCCGGTCGGCAGACCGGAAGTCCGGAGATTTAATGTCTTTGAGAAGAGGGGCTTGCACCCGCCCCTCTTCTACCCTGTTCTCCATTGGCTGGCCTAGTAAATGCTGGCCAGCCATTGGAGAAGAGGTCCCGTCACTCCAATCATGCCCCGTTCTTTTCGGATCGGGGGGCGTGTTTTTTGCGAAAAGTCTCAGGGAGGAGACAACAGCAAAACACGCCCCCCAATCCGAAAAGGACGCTGCGTTTCTCCGAGGCAGTTCTTCTCAGCCTCGGAGAAAGGCGGTGGTGTCCCGGCGTTGCTCCCTCACCTGATCTCCTTGTTCAAGAGGCCTGTGGCTTCTCTACCAAGGCATGTAGAGTCTACAATCACCGGAACAACCCCAGTCGCTGCGGAACCCGTATTTTTCCCGCCGAGGCTGCGAGAGTAGATGTTTTTCTTTTCTCAGAAAGTATCATGGCTGTGAGCTTGGCAGGCACCTACTCCGCTGTAAACACCGCACCAGTGTTCCAGGTGCCCTTTCAGGGATCACGCATCAAACATCAAACACCCCGAGCCAGCGCAGACCGTGGCACTGAGGTGCCAGCGCCACGCCGGAGAAGGGCGCGGTGTGTGATATCAGACATGAAAGGCAGGGGAGCGCGCTGGCGGAAGTCACTTAGCTCGGGCCTAATCCCACAATAGTGACTCGGCTCTTTTCATGTCGGGGCTCTGTGTAGTTGTAGGGCTTCGTGCCTGCTTCACAGTCTTCGTGGCACCTTAGTTTCTAATTTAACTGCAATCTGGATTTATCAAAGGGCACCAGTCTGTCTTTCTTTGGCAAATGGCGCCTGACAGATCTCGCCTCGTACCTCCTGTGTTTTAGGGAATGTGTGCATTGGCTATTCCAGACTAGCAGCTGCAGCATTGATCTGGCTTCAGCCTTGGGAGTTGCAAACAACTTTTTGTGAAGTGTCTTTATACCATTGAGCCACAACTGGGATCCCATTTCTTAGGATGCGGTCGCTAGGCGCTATATCAGGGCTGTGAGCTTGGCAGGCAGGCACCTACTCCGCTGTAAACACCGCACCAGTGTTCCAGGTGCCCTTTCAGGGATCTCGCAGCAAACATCAAACACCCCGAGCCAGCGCAGACCGTGGCACTGAGGTGCCAGCGCCAAGCCGGAGAAGGGCGCGGTGTGTGATATCAGACATGAAAGGCAGGGGAGCGCGCTGGCGGAAGTCACTTAACTCGGGCCTAATCCCACAACAGTGACTCATGAATTACCGCCAAAAAGCAGGTTTTGTGACATTAAAAGAAAAAAAAACAGAGCAGGATTTTCAAGGAATTCAGGCCCTAGACAAGGAGAAGAAAAGATAAGCTGTGCAAACAGGCAGGCATGTCTTGTAAGACGCATGCCCCTTTAAAGTGCCCAAGAGCAAACATGCTGGGGGTATTGTGAAGACACAAAGCGCACAGGAAGGCCGGCTTCTGCCTGAGCCCGGCTGCCATTAGTCACCGCGGGGGCCAGTCCTCGGAGCTCAGGGGCCCACCTGACAATGGCTTCTGCAGCTGAGGTCAGCCCCCAAGCCCCCTGTTTGTTCAACAGGGCAGGCCGAGCCGCAGGGAGGCTCATTTAATGCATCCCCCCCCCAGGGTGGTACACAAAGGGTCTAGATTGGAGAGGAGGGGATGTGTGGGGGGTGGGGGGGCACTCACCTGGTTCTGCTGCTCTCTGACAATGTACTGGGGTCACCGTCTCAAAGACGGGGTGAGGGCGGCAGACCTGCCTGGGTGGCATACTTACAGTTACCCTCTAGCGCTTGTTAACTCTGTATTTTTTTCCTGGCACTCTAAATAGCTGATATTGTTTTTCTACTTTTTAATGACACTCGGGGTCTAAAAGCTTATTAAGTGGAAACCCGGGGAGAGAAACACGGCCCTTTATAGGCTATAAAGGACCGTGTTTCTCGAGCTCAGGTTTCCATTTAATAAGCTTTTGCAACCCGAGTGTCATTAAAATGGAGAGAAACAATATCAGCTATTTATAAAGCCTAGAAAAAAACACTGAGGTTACAAGCGCTATAGTAACACAATTTATGTTTAGTATTGTTAGTATAAATGCTTTTTTATTACAACCTTTATTGGCATTATTAGTTGTAATCCTGTCTCACGTCCATTGGCCTGACTGGGCAAAAGCACCAGGACACACGGTTTGTGAGGGGAAAGCTCAGGAGTGGAGGGCAAAGGATTCAGCTGGTAATCAAAGCACTAGGGTTTCAATAGAAGCCCCTCCAGTCCAGTCCATTCGAAGAGAGATGGGGGCCTGGGGAGGAGAGAGAGCAGATAAACAAAGAGGCCAAACAGTGAATGTGCATAAGATTGACACTGTTTATTGATTGAAAACGACCCCTCCGCAGAGGGGCAGGCAATTAAATGGACAGGTGGGTAGAACTCTGCTGCCCTCACGCCCAAGGGTAATCCTAGAAGGGAAAGGCCAAAGAAAGAAAGAGCACAGGCGACAAGCTCGCACCAAAAGGAGAGGCCAAGATTTGAATGTGCATAGAGCACAACCACCCCCTGCAACTAACCATGACCTGGGCACCTCTCGGCATTGTTAAAGTTAGAGCTATTGACATTGTAAATAACAATGCCGTTTCTTTAAATGTTTTAAAAACAAAAACATAAACAAGAATAATGTCATGAGCAGTGCCAATAGCTCTAACTTTACCAATGCCGAGACCATTGCATTGTAAATGCTTGTTATTTATCCACTGAAAATTTGGAAATCTCTAGAAAATGGATCCCAGATCCCAGTACTCAGAGCCAAACTATCAATGTGGTACACAGGTACTAGGGAGTATGCAATTGAAAGAGGTTCAAGAAAGGCCTTAAAACACACTTATGACCGGCTGGGGTAGGTCTCTTATGTTCGAGAGTATTTTACAGACTGCTGACTAATATCCTGTATGGACACCTGCTGACCCGTCCATCTGTTGACCTACACTCTTTCAGACATATGTAGTGCTGTATCAAAACTTGATATAAACATAACATGATATAAATATTGCTCATAAGTCGAGAAATAATATTGACCAAAACTAATGCTGTACCTGAGCTCTGCCTATGGCCAGATGCAGAAAACTGTATTCATTTATGAACATACCATAGTGGAGATATGCCCAGGCCCTGTGACAGGACAACCTCAGGAACAACTAACTAAAGGAATCAACGAAGAAATATGAAGCAACGTACTCAGGTAATATAGTGGAGTCTTGCCCCCCCCCACCTTCAGCAAAGGAGCCACTTCCCTCTATGATTTCATTTACCATCTCAGGTAAGATGTATGAAATATAATGTAACGGTCCTTTATAAAGTGCTCTAATACTCCGGGGAGTGCCCTGGTTCTATGCATCCAAGTTGATCAGCAACTGAGGGACCTCCATATTCATTTTGATTAAAAAGCCAAGTTTCCAGTTTCTCCTGAACTGGGAGGTGGCTGAGGTGCTCCATAACTGCAGAGGAAGTTTGTTCCATGCTGAGGGTCCAAAGAATGAAAAGGACCTGCCTCCCATCCTGGACCGCTGGATCCTTGGAGTTGTGGCCTGAAAAAGATTGGCAAAGCACAAGTTTCCGAGTGGAACATGAAAGCTGATCATTGCTGTAAGATAGAAAGCCACAGACTGATAGAGAGCCCTATGTACAGCAGGGTCTTGAAAGGGATCCTCTTCCTTATTGGAAGCCAGTGCAGTGTCCTTAGATAAGGGGAAATGTGTGTTCTCAAAGGCAGACTGAGAAGAGGCCGGGCTTCTGCGTTTTGGACCACCTGCAATTTCCTAATCAGGAAGTTAGGCAGGCCCAAATACAGAGCATTACTGTAGTCAAGCCTAGATGTTAAGGTCAGAACTACCTGTTTCCTTGCTGAAAGAGAGAGAAAGCGCAGGAACTTTAAGACAAGCAGCCGACCAAAACAAGCCCAACCACACCATTGACCTGAGGTAAAAAGGATAGCTCGCCATCAAACCTAATGTCAAAGCTCTTCACCACACTCGCCTGGCAAAGTGGAGGAGGAACATCCACAGGCCAAAACGACTGCCAGGGCTCTTGTGCCCTAACACCAAAAACAGAGTATTTCAGTTTTTCCTTCATTACATATAAACTGATGGTGTATCAGCCATCGAAAAACCGTTGTTATGCAGATTCTGATTTTTTTCACTGGGAAACATCTTATCTCTGCCCCATGAAAATAGTAGCCGGGTGTCATCAGCATAAGAAATATTTGTTGCTTCCAGGGCCTCTGCCAAACAAGCATTGGCATAGCCAATAGGTCTCGCCTTTAGGACCTTATAAGTGTTTAGCCATGCAACAGTTAATGTTGTTGCACCAAGGATATTGTGCTGCATAACTAAATACTTATAAGGTCCCAAAGGCGAGAACTATTGGCTATGCCAATGCTTGTTCTCAGATGCCTAGAACATCCTATCTCAAAAGGAGGGACCGGAGACGGTCTAGCATAAACATGAAAGCATGACAGCAAGAGTGGCCTGTAATACATTCCACAGACTCTTGCCTTTTAATCCGTTGCTTTACTCAATACCTACCAAGATGGAAAACACAAGGCGTTTTAAGTAGATGGGACTGAACAAATGAACTACGGTATGTGCTAAAGTGACTGATCTTACATCCGAAGCCACGCTTCCCTCCTGTATGTTCATATACACGACAAGATTTCCATGCATGCACTAAAATGATATAGTAGTAACCAGTTGTAAGGGCCCTGCAGGGTACTGACCAAGATTTTCGGCAGCGCAGCACGGCAGTGCGGAGCCTTAGCTCAAGAGCTGCTCTCAAAGCATAGTCTGCAAAAAGCGTGCAGCATTTTTACACGAGAGCTTTGTACGTCATATTAATAGCTTTGATTTCCTGCAAGCAGCAAAACGTTAAGAAAAGGAAGCCCACTCCAAAAGTAATAGTCCACTACAAATGATAGTTATTGTAAAGTGGTCAACAGAAACCTTAGATGCTTTCTTCCCCCCAAGGAGCACGACTGCAGTAAGTGATATATTACTGAGAGATCGGTAGATGGACTGGGTGCCCTCAGATCCAAGAGAACACAACAACACTAAACAACAGCGTCTCAGTATCTGAAGATGGGCGGGTAAAAGTTTAGGAAATAAATTACATATTTCGAGTGAAAACCCAGTAGAGCGTTTGGAATGGGCCAAACGCTTGTACATATAAAACTAGGCATACAGATCGTTTAAATAAATACAAATTGAGAACTGAACAAAAGGGACTGAGATCACAGGAACCAATAATGCTAACTTCATTTACCAATTTAACTGTCTCAAAATGTTCAATACCCAAAACAAATAGAGCATTATTAAAGTCAATGACAGGATGTGGTTGACAAGACATCAGTGGAGAATCAAATTAATTAATTTAAAACGTACGTTTTAGTTGCCATGAAATCAGCTACAGGACTCAAGAATAAGGCCAGAACTGCCCTATCTCAGACATGTGTGAGTCAATGGACACCGAATGTAATTTATAACTTTTTTTGCCACATGCTCCCCTACTGACTTCACACAAACTTTACTGCCCTCTTTATAGTTTAAGAGATTCTCACAAGGCATGCCTTGAGGTCAACAGGCTTTGACTTCAGGCACAGTGCATTTTTCCCCAGCCTCTCCAGAAAGAAAGCTTCTGAACGTTTGGAGGTCCATAGCGGCCCACAGGCAGCTTCCTCCTTTATATTGCAAAATAAATGAGGGGGTAAAACAGGTACTCCGTTCCCAAGCCAGTATCAGCTGTATGGCATCCAGCTGGTAGACTTATGATAGCTGAAACAGGAAGCTGGTGAAAGTGGAGAAGATGAAGCCTGAAACCATGCCACATCATTCCTCCAATTATTCGAGGAAATCTTTCCCCCTACCTTGTGTACACAAATTATCTTACATTTATTTGAAGACGCGTCAGGCTCTTCGCATGTGTATTTAATGGTCTAAGGAAGAGGATCAGAGTGTACTATTTCTTTTTAGTGCTGGCTATTTATACGATCTAGCAAAGCAGTTTGCAACACGCTAAAAACTGGAAAGAACTACTCTGTCGATCAGGTAAAACTATGTTGAGGGTGAAAGATATTTAATCACTGGCTTGGTTGTAATTGTTGAAAGTGAATTGGTGCCGAGACTGCACGAGGTTTGCAGTTAATTATAGAAGTTTTAAAGAACACCTTTCTAATAAGTTGCTAGGTATAGGAGTACTGTCTTTCAAATGGCTGGTAAGAGAATCCATACAGATCTTCAATTTCTACAACATCTTAAAGTCAAATCGTGGCATGTAGTCCTTCTAGCCAATTGTAGACTGCTGAAATTCGATATGCTGTCTTCCCGACAGAATCAGCCAATCACCTTGTTTAGAGCTTGGTAAAAATATGAAGATACTTGTCTGCTTTCCATTGTTATCATGCAACAATGGGTGGAAGAGTGGGTTAAAAAAAGGCAACAAAAACCTTTTATCAGTGGGCTCACAAATATGATTTTGGCTGAATTGAGGAAGACCAAAGGTTTCTGAAAATTAGCACTGCAATTCTAAAATATTCTCTTGGACAGACATTGAAAGCCTCCAATACTTACCTGCTAAAAGGACATGAGCAACAACACCAACCTGGGGAAGGCTCAGATTTCATCAAGTCTAGTCTGACAATGGGTTCATCTTCCAAAGAGATGTAAACCTGATTATTCACCTCGCTCGCTTCAACCATATCCATTCATCAGGAGTGCTTTCCCAAGAAAGGGAGGTGTATGAATTGGGACAGAATCCCCGGAAACCAAGCTATACCCAGAGGTAAACGTAAAGGGGATGCCTTAGGATGTGCTGCCAGAGCTTGAGTGAGGGATGTCTATGACTACTGGAGAGGCTCCAGCACGAGAAGCGTCACCCAGTTTTTAAAGAATTAATTTTAAAACCATGGCATTTCATGGAGTCAATGCAAACATATGGCAAATCTTGAATCTCATTAATTATGTTCTGAAAAGATGGAGTCGAACACTTGGTGTACAAAGCCTATGGACATGGGATCTTTAAATGGATGGGAATGTTCTTTTCACTGCGAAAGTCAACACTATAGCGTTTGTTGGACTGTAGACATGCAAACCCACATGGGCCAGACTGTCCGGGCCTGCAAGTTATCACCTACCAAAAGTCCTGATCTCAGAAAGAACTTACAAATAAAAATCAGATAACCTGATAGGTTTCTATAAAACTTAAATTTATATAAATCAAGACCTCTGTGACAAAGTCTATGGAAGTGCTAAGATTATTGAAGGATGGAAGGATCCTTTGGCCCTTGACCAACAAGGGGTCTAACAGCCGAGCAAACAGATTTCCACATGGGCCTCAAGAATGACTTTGCTATTCAGCGACTCAGGCCATCTTCTTAGCGACCTGCAATCCCAATTCCAGCTTGAAACTGGATGGGGCAACAGATGGATTTGAAAACTTGGTACTAAAAGAGACCATAGTAAAGCGCTTTTTAAAAAAAATCCATTCATGAAACACACAAGAACCAAAAGTCATATACACACTAAACAAAGAGAACTGCAGAAAATAGAATGTAAAGAAATATTAGAAACTAAACAGAAGCTAACTAATAAAAGAAAGATTTCAAATATCAATAAAAGACTAGGCACGTTTTCGGTTTTTCCAAACTCAGCTTTATGGTTGACATTAATAGGAGTGTGGTATGCAAAATGCTTACCCCCCCCCCCCACCACCCCCCCTTTTCATACATTTCTATCTAAAACTAACTAGAAGTGCTACACATTAAAACTGCAGATTTCTGAAAAGGCTATAAATGGAGACCAATTTCTTCCAGCACAGCAGCACTTTGGATAGGCTCGGGAGCTGTGTCAGCACTTGTCATAAGAAGTACGTTGTGCATCAAACATTCTTTTCTTAGTGAGGTGGGACTGGTGCCTTGATATTGCAAATAATAAATATGAAGGCCTCTATTCCTTCAGGAGGATAAAAATGAGTGAGGAAGTGGGTATAAGGTTGTTTGTGTGAGCTCAGGCTTCCTATTGCCATAATAAAAGGGTCTCTGGTCTCTTTAAGCCTAAGGCAAAATGAAGTCCTATATGTAGGAAAGAATAGAGAAACGGTAGAGTCCATATAAGCAGTGATCTCTACTACATTGGACAGGAGCTTCACAGAACTGATTTTTCAAGGCAAATCTTATTAAATGTGGCACTTCTCGTTTTCTGTTTGTACCAGCAACATGGCCCCAGCTGATTACTCAGTCCAGCACCTTTCCCTTAATATGGCTTTTGTAGTGCGGTTAACATTGTACTATTGATCTGGAATGTATTGAGCATTAGGAAAAGGTCGGCTTTTAAACAAAAGAAAGGTTTAATGCAAAAGGTCATATTTTCTCACAATGTGCCCACATATAAACTGAACACTATTTACTAGCTTACACCTCTGATGGGAATCGTTTTAAAGAGAACTCTTTTAGAAAACAGCATTGTATACATGTAGCATCACTTCACTATGAAATGCAAGCCTGAATGAAAAATTGGTCTTCGAGTTTACTGTACGTTACAGTATATTTCATTTACAATACAGAACATTGCAGGCGTCAATAAGTTTTTACGTGGGGCATATGCATGACACTGCAACTTATCCTATGAAATACAGTACAAATCCGAAAAAGCCTATGTGTTAATAAAATAAAAAAACAAAATGTCGGGTAACGTACTTAACTTTGATGAGAATTGGCATTCTTGCTAACAAGATCGTTTAGTACACACAGCCCCAATACGCCACTCGAAAAGTAGAAAACCGTGCTTGAACTGAAACACTAGCGCCCAGTAACCTTAAACAAGCAATGGCCGCGCGGCCGTGAAAGTGACACGGCCGCGCGGCGCGAAAATGAAAGTAACATGAAGCTGACCAGGAGGGAGTGGGAGAAGTGAGGGGGTAGGGGAGGGGATTCACGCTGGCAGCTGTGCACGTCGCGAGCGTTTGTGCGCGTAACAGCAAGCTGGTGGCCGGCAAAAGCCTCTGGGTAGCGCTTTCAAAACCGGCTTACTAAATGTCTCGCTTGAGACAGCGCATGCGCTGGCTCAGGTGAGACCTAAAAAGCAATGGGGGTGAGATAAATGTTAAAGGGAGTCGGGCTCAGAGCCGAGCCATGTGGCACTCTACTTGCAGCTCACTAGACCGAGTTGAACAAGGAGGGCACCATACCTCTCCTGACCTCTTCACTTTAGGAATGGGGAGCCAGACTTAAGGTTGCAGATTTCCCCTAGTCTCCTCCTGCTGCTTGCAAAGAAGGAGGCTGGCTTGAATCGATCTTGGTCTGAAAATAGTCAGCCAGTTGTTCACACCATTCCACTGTGGGCACTAGGCATCCGCCTGATGCATAGGGTTGAAAACAGATTGAGACACAGATTGAGACAGTGCCAAGGAAGAAATGCTTCCATTTAGCGAGATCACTCCCTTCTCCTCTGTGTTATCCAAATAGAGATTAAAATCTCCCAGTATAATAAAGGAGGCGTACCTAAGGGCCAATTGTGGTAGTGCATCGCACAATAAATTGAGGAAAGGGCCTGCTGGGCCCTGGGGGTCGATAAACTAAGACCCTGGCCACAGATTGATGGGGTGGGAGGGTGGGGCAAAAACCGAGTGCTTCTGCCCCGCACAGACCCACGTTTCGTAGTGTTATATAGACAAACTTCTCTCTAAAAATCATGGCAACCCCCTACTCTGCCTCTCGGATGATCCAATTTACATATTTTGTAACCTCTAGGTATTGCCGAGACCATTGTAGGGCAGAAGGATTCAGGTAGCCAAGCTTGTTACAAACAGTACATAGTGATCCTAACCTGCTCCCTACCAGATTCAGAGACAGACAGACGAAAACAGTCCTCTATCTTCTCTCACATCTCCCTCTCTCCTCTATCCCCCCTCTCTTTCTCCTGTCAAAGATTGCATCTGGGGAACTCAAAGTAATAGTGGGATTGAAGGAAGGGTGTTTGTGGTGGTACCGAAGCACTATTAATACAACTACCTTTGACAATAGGTGTGTGCCAGCTGTCTATACAAAGAAGTGGGGTCCCCAGTTGAACACCATCATAAAATATTTTTTCGCCAATAAATACCTCCATTTGTTAAACATACTGTGCATACACAGACCTTTTATTTTTCAACCTCTCTCTCATTAGAAATCCCGTAAATAAATCATAACTCCATAACCTCTCCACCATTGAACAGAACCTTACAATTTTTGTCAATTACCTTGGTTTTTGCATTTAACAATCTGACATTTTCTGGCGATGAACCAAAACCCAAAACAATTGTGTTTGTTGCATTATGTTGATGTAGAGTCAGATGTCAGACTGAGAAGGTGAAATGCAAGACTCTTACTGTTATATTCTCTTGACTTAGTTATTTTCCGTTTCCTGTAATATATATTTCTGTTTACATTTAACTTTATCTTCAGTTCCCATTGTATACATTTTGGTAGGTGTTCTTTTCCCTTGCACTTTCCCTTGTTCCTCCCCTCCCTCTCTTACCCGGTTGGTATTTCCCTACAGTTGATTCAGAGGCTGCATTAGAATGTTGAGTCAGGAGTGTGAGAGAACTTGCAGAGATAGGAGAGGCAGTGCTGTACTTCTGATGAGCAGAGGAGATCCAATAAATACCAGAACTGGATTTACCTTCATGTAGAGTCTTCTTCACAACACTTACCTTGGAAAAATGAGCATACAGTACTTCACCTGCTGGAATGACCGGGCACAGTGAATTTCCTGCAAGTGACAGTGTGAACATTTCACCCCTCAATCTGGATTCCACTTTTGCAGGTGCATTCAGGGCGAGACATATGCAGAAGCAATATGTAGTACACGGAGTCCTTGACAATCAGGAGCTCTTTGCATGTGCTCCTCTGCATTCCTCCCTCACCTGTTGTTGCGATGCAGTCAAAACCGACAAAGGCATAGAAGCAAGTTGCAGCCCCTGCCAACGTGCCCGTGAAGCCAAAAGGCATGAACCCGCCAACGCCAAAGTGTTCCGTCTCATTGGCAGCCAGTGACCGGTTACTGCAAGTAAGACAGGCAATAGGATTAGAAGAGAGAAGCCTTGAACAGCTCACGTAGTAGTGCAGATAATTACAGTCTCACTGGAACACAGGGTGCCATTCTAATGGAAAGTGTTTAGATAGAAAAAGAAAGCAAAAGAGTTTTGTAGAAAGAGAAATGATCCTTCATTGTCTCAGGATACCCATCAATCGTCAATGTGATCATTATCATCATTTGGGTTATCCAACCAACCTCCAGTAGTCCTCTTGATCATAGAGGAATGCCAGGTTTATTGTGACCTCTTTCTGGATCATTCACAGAGAGAACAAGGAGGAAAAAAGAACAGCAGTGAAGGACGTTATCTGCTCTTTTATAGAATCACCATATGAAGTGAGTAAGTGCAGTGCGGAAGAAATAAGTGATTAAAAAAGGATTCGCAAGAGAGATGCAGTTCCCATCAAATGTGTAATGTCATGTGCAGTCCTTCTTAAAAACAATCAACTAGCAGTGTCAGAGAGCAACTGCTACCACTGGTCGACATGTTTCAGCCGGCTGGACAAACTGTCCTCGGCTTTCTTCAGGACCTTTAGTTTGAAAATAACTGTATTTAGCTACTGCAGTCGCACCAATGTAGGTTGCAAAACGATATTAAAGTTTTTAACATACAGCTAGGATTTATGCAAACTCCTCTGTATCAACGTGAAGTTCATCTGAAAAACACAAGCAGTGACACCTGTCATCACAATTTGAAAATACAAAAAATATATAATATATAACTCATATGTAGTTATATGCAAATTATACTCTTACGTATTGTCGCCAAAGAGTAATGCTCACCCGTAAGATACAGGGGTTAGACCTCACCGGGCATCAGCTCCTGTCAATGAGGCCCCGCTCTAACAAAATAACAAGCCAAAATAAATATAATTCCTGTATAAATGTACTCCACATGTCCAACTATGAATGGAGACTAATTTTAGTCTCTCATGTGTGCTTTCAAAATGAGAGAAAGTGGCAATTTGAAAATAAATTGACAAAGCTTGATAAACCTCTATCTACATCAAGCGTCATCAGCATCAGGTATTCATTGGTCCATACGAAAGAATGGAGAATAGATACAATCTTATCAGTCACACATCATATGCCTCATGTTGTGATTTTAAAGATTTGACGCGTGTTCTACATGAAAACAAAAATGTCTCGCAATGTCACCTAAAAACTGTTTAAATAGTGGCATAACGCAGTTAGTGCTCAAAATAGCACAACTCATAAGGAGACTTTGCTTTTTATCCTCAAAAATAGGCACGAAATTCAAAACATCAGAGGCAGGTGCGGACTGTATTAAAGTGCGCATACCAAGCACATATAACATCAATGTGCGCTGCCCAGTTAAACGGGTGTATTTACAACAATAAAAATACAAATTCAACATCGTAAAGAGTTTAATGAAAGCCCCCAGTGTGTTCCTACCTCTCCGTCGTTACCTCACGCCACAACTGAGCTGGAAATGGAGGTGACGGACCAGGAACTAAGGAGAACTCTTATACAAAAAAAACATAACACCTGTTTGTGATTCAAGGGATTTAGTCGCCCTTGTGATGATGTCACTAAAAGGAGGAAGATTCTCCCAAAGGACTACCAGGCGCCGTCAACGCTACAGAGCGTATCGGCATCAACGTCGTCATTAAACGCATGAACGGAAACCAAGTTTTTTTGTGTCAGCATTATAGAACTACAATAAATTCAAAATGTTCATGGGAATTGTATTCTTTTTCGTTTTATTATTGTTATTATTAACCAGTAGCGAAGTGAGAGGCATTTCTATGAGCTAAGCTGGGTGTGTATACCCGCGGACTAGATGTTATCTAAAATAAGAACCAACCTATTAGAACGCAAAAAATAAATCTTTAATCAGTCAAATCTTATATCTAAATAAGTATCTGAACGTTCTGAGTGTTAGGTGGTATTTGCAAGACTCCCTTATTTATAGAGGGATATATTTATAACTGTTCAGCGTATCGAAAGGTCAAGCAGGTTGCTATTTTCTCAAAGAAAACAAAAGTACATGTATCACTGCCTTAAATACGTCTGAAGCAGTTGTTTAAATGTCATCATTAAATGTAACTCCTACTGGAATCATGAGAACAATCAGATGATCATAGTAGATCAACAGCGTCTCGTATCAGCCAATAGAGGTTTTCTTATGAAAAAATGCATGAGGGCTCTTGTGAAGAGTCCATTGATTGAGTCACCAGATCTAATCACATAATTTATACTCAAATGAAAATGATGGATGAAAAAACTGGGAGTATAATCAATGTAGTAGGAAAAAAACGCAGAAAGTCATCCGTTCACAAGGTATCTTAACAGATTTTATTAGTGTAATGACACCCATGGAATCGCATCGTTCAGGCCTTTAGTATCACTTGAGAGTCTGAACACCCATTTCTGTTCACGTAGAAAAAGGAAATGGGAAACATCGGTGATATGTGAAGGAATAACAGGTTTTTCTAGAACTGTCCAGGAAAACTCCTCTGCGCTATGTGCTGAGTCTACAAAGTGTCTTGTCAATTTGGTGATGGTTTTCTTGCACCTAAAAGTACTTTTATGTTCTAGCATTCGTAGCTTTACTTTGCGGGTAGTCATCCCAACATACCGGGTTCCACAGGGACAGGTGATAAGGTAAATAAGATTATCACTGTTACAATTAGTGAATATTTTTTGGATCCAAGGTTTATCAGTCCCTATGTCTATGGTCTTAGAATGTCTGGTTTGTGGACATGCTGCACAAGAGCCACAGAGAAAGTGGCCTATAACTGCAGGAAGATTCCACAAAGTACCTACAGCATGTGTAGATGGAATGTTGGGTCGAGTGTGTACAAGTCTGTCTCTTAAGTTAATACCTCGTTTGAACGCAAAGAGTGGTACGGGTATCTTCTCTGTACAACTATTCAAGATACGCCAATGTCTCCTGACGCATCTTTGTATGTCATTCGTTAGTGAGCAGAAAGTACTGACAAACGTAAGGCGGCCTAGAGGTGGTTTGACTGTCGGTGGTTCTAAGAGACACTCCCGATTGTTATTGGTGGCACGTTTGTATGAGTGCTTGATTAGTTTTAGTTCTATATTTTTTGTATTTTCAAATTGTGATGACAGGTGTCACTGCTTGTGTTTTTCAGATGAACTTCACGTTGATACAGAGGAGTTTGCATAAATCTTAGCTGTATGTTCAAAATTCTTATATCGTTTTGCAACCTACATTGGTGCAACTGCAGTAGCTAAATACAGTTATTTTCAAACTAAAGGTCCTGAAGAAAGCCGAGGACAGTTTGTCCAGCCGGCTGAAACATGTCGACCAGTGGTAGCAGTTGCTCTCTGACACTGCTAGATGATTGTTTTTAAGAAGGATTGCACGTGACATTACACATTTGATGGGAACTGCATCTCTCTTGCGAATCCTTTTTTAATCACTTATTTCTTCCGCACTGCACTCACTCACTTCATATGGTGATTCTATAAAAGAGCAGATAACGTCCTTCACTGCTGTTCTTTTTTCCTCCTTGTTCTCTCTGTGAATGATCCAGAAAGAGGTCACAATAAACCTGGCATTCCTCTTTGATCAAGAGGACAACTGGAGATTGGTTGGATAACCCAAATGATGATAATGATCACATTGACGATTGATGGGTATCCTGAGACAATGAAGGATCATTTCTCTTTCTACAAAACTCTTTTGCTTTCTTTTTCTATCTAAACACTTTGCAGTAGATACCTGTTTAAGAGACATATCTCTTTTTCTTTTTTTCTTTCATTAGACCTCAGATTATTTGTGTGTTTTGACTTATTGGATAGGGGAATTAATCCGGCAGGGTCTCTAATTTCCCTTGGACCCTCCTTTGTGTGATATTGCCTTTCTAATGGACCATCCTTCCACAAGTCATAATTTTTAACCAATATCTCACAAACAGCAAACCTGCTCCATGTTCTCCACTAATAGAAAGTCACTTCTTTGGATAATCGTGTCCCAAACCGCCCTTGGATGTGATGATAGTGTCAAACCTCCCCGAAGAAGATGCAAATGTGTCTCAAATTATGAAATCGATGTAGCTAAATTACATCTTCTGTTAGCCTGATATCTATTATTGTCAACAAGCTACTGATTTCACATAGGTGCTGGCCTGTCAAAAAAGCTCACAGTTTCTTTGTAGTAAAGATGTGCATCAAGTCAGAGTTAGAAACTCCTCGTCATGATGTGCTTAAAACAACTGTTTCTTAACTCTCCAAATATCTTAACATTTTGGTTCTACTCTAATGTGATTTGGCATCTATAACTGGAGAACTAATGGTTAATTTAAAATACGTCCACATCTTCCATACCAGCTGGGGTGGATGCCTCAAGCTGGTTCCTACAGCTGTACAATCTCTCCAATGCAAAGATATTACTTCGGCATTCTGGAACCCGGGCTGGTAACCCACAAATACATTTTCTCCAGAACATCCGTCATGGGCTTCAGCATGGACAACATCATTCAATTCTTCTTGAGCCACAGGCCTTCACCCTCTTATCACTGATGCCCGATGGGCTATCTTGAATGGATAGCAGACCACAAACTCCACCCCCCTCTATAACACATGTAGACACCCCTGTGACCAATTAAAGCCCCACTTACACAACAAGATTTCCTTGTCCTGCTCTAGGAATAACTCATCTAATCCTTCAACTATGTCTCCCAATGCAGGCGGAATTTGGTACCTTTTAACTCAGGAGCAATATATTTTTGTTGGCTATGAGCTAAGATGCAGCACACAGTGTCTATCTCTGCATGAGAGATGACATTTTATTCTGGTCATAAGATAGTAGACGTTGCTTAAAGTGGTAAGCTTTATTTTTTTTAGTTTGGTACTACTTTCAGTGTCCCTTCTGAATTCTGTCTGCTTACCTTTTATGAATGGCTAAATATGTATCTCACTTATGACATCTTGAACTAATTTTGCATACTTTTACTACAACATTAAAAACTTCACATCTGAGGACTGTTGGATGGACTTTACATTTCTAAGAAATGTACTACTCCGCTGAAGAAACAACACTTCTAACTAGAATATATTTGGATTTCAACTATCATAACATGACCTTATACCCTTGGCTTCCACGGGAGCAGAAAAAACTCCAAGCAGAGAGTTTTTATGTGCAGGGGAAGTGGTTTCTTCTTTAAATTACTTAACCACTAAACAAGAGCTCTGGTCCTTTTTTTACCTCATTTTTTCAGCATCAGTCCTCAGATTCTCTTCACTTAGGGTCCAATTCCTGAGGTCGCCTTTGATGAATCCGGTGATGATAACAAACATCAGGACCAGTATGTTCACAGCCGTGAACACCTTATTCACCATCGTTGATTCTTTAACTCCAAAGGAGAGGAGGCCTGGAGAACAAGAAAACATGAAGTGACTGTTACATTCACGTTTCAAACAAATTGGCAAAATCCACGAAGTGTGATCCAAAAGTGAGTAATTTATTCTTCTTTAAGTGCGAACATCGATCCCATCCACTAGCGACCTCCACATCTGCGGTATAGCAACTGACTGGGTAACAGCCACAACAGATCCGCAACCAGAACCGCAGAACATGGAATGTCACACAGATTACATTTAAACACAAAGTAGAATTAATGGCACCAGCAAACCATGGCACCCGCATTACGAAGTAGGGCAACTAGCGCGTGCACTATCACTACAACAACAGATCAGATACAACAGTGACATCATCATTGCAGTATGGCAACACCATGCCTATTCCTATTTGGATAGCATGTCCCACCAGCACATGCTGCACCTAGATGGAAGGCTCTCAAAGTAAGCATTCCATCACCTGTGATGAAGAGGAGAAACGGAGGAACCCTGTGCACGCCCCTGATATCTCCAGACAGCAGTATTTCCTGATTGGTTCAGTCAGACAGGCTGTCATCCACCCAGTACAAGCTGTGGAGTTACTCGCCGGCTGCCACTGCTTATCGTCTGCTGCATGAATCTTGAGATGAAACTTGGTTAAGATGTAGCCGCCTGATTTAGAGTTGAGTGGTAACAGACAATTCCCCAATTTTTGAGACATTGCTAAATTTGGAAGAGAGAATCCACTGGATGAATTAACTCTGCCAATAAAATAGTATATATATAGGTAAACCAATTAGTGGACTTTTCAGATTTATTATTTTCTCCGAATAGTGGAGCATTACCATTTAACCAAAATGTACTCTTTCCTTCAGAAAGCGGAAGATTTTACATTACCATCTAACTGTTGATGTCTTCTGTGAATGTAAGGACGTTAACTTTTAATGCATGGCATTGCATTGATTGGGGTAAACATTGATGTATTCACATTGAGAACTTGACTTTGTAGTCGCTCAAACATGGTTTGGTCAACTTCCTCTTTCTGAAACTGTTTACTTTTATCCGGCTGGCTGCCATGCTGAGAGGCCACTTGTGACATTTTCACCAATATTTCTACCTAATTTTTTTACCTCCATGGGAAGTGCCCAATGGCACCCCTGCCCATGCCAACGTAGTCACAAAAACTTCCATCTAGTCTGCCCCTTTTGATCTCGGGTCAGCTTCCAACTGACTGATCAGGACTTCTGTTTTGAATTAAAAAGTTAGAGATTTTGATTAATAAATAATGTTTGTTTAGTGTCATAAGTGTTTGGCATTGAAAACGACACCACTGCCCTTTACAGAACGGTGCTTTCCTGCCTGTAGCAGGTAGACTCGTAACTTCACGTGGCTTTCAAGATAAGCATGGCCTCACCAGGTCTTGTTCCTCAATCACAATGCTTTGTAGACATTTGATATGTATTCCATGCTCGGGCAGTGGAACGGCATCTAGCGGCTCACAGGTGTCAGATGCTCCCGGTCATTGGAATAATAATGCGCCTTCACTTGCTACACATTGGAAACGACTTGTACTTCCCACACACCCACATACCTGATTTTGGTTCTTTTCCAGTCTGGACCATGCTTGCTATTTAAACCTCCGATCGTCAGAAATGTGTAGATTCAGGGCTTTAAGTGGGGGGCGGGGGGTGTCTGTGGGGGTCTGAGCACCCCCAATGTTTTTTGGGGGGGGCCTCGAAAGGAGTCTCTAGGGGGCTCTATTTTCGGGCCTCAAAGGTCAAAGGTAGGATGACCAGACGTCCCGCTTATTTTTGGTGTTTCGGGTGAGCATGCGCATGCACTGCTTAAGGCGTGACGTCATTGTAGCAGGAAGGGAAATCCTTTGAAGAGAGACACTTTCTCTTGGGAGTTCCCTTCTCTTGGAACACGCAGCGCCACCCACGTCATCGTGCCAGCCATCGGCACAACAACAGCTGGTTAGAACCGGCACGACCCTGCTTTTACAGCCTGCAGGAAGATTTCTCCAGCAACCAGTGTGACCCTGCTCTGCCATAAAGCAAGCGAGGGACGAGGGTCTACAACAGAATCCAGCAGCAGTGAAAAGGAAACTTACCTTTGTGACGCCGCCCCAGCCCCACCAGCACCGTCAGGTCCCTGCCTCCGCATCTGAGCTGCCTCAGCCAGGATCCTTCTGAAGCCACATAAGACTTGCCCTCCCAGCCTGCAAGCCCGCATTTTGAGTATTTTAATGGCTGTTTTTTTAATCCCCTTCCCCGCAGCTTTCTCATTCCGCCGCAAAACGCCATTCATCTTTTTCAAAACACTCTCACTGCCAATGCTGACTTGTTCTGTTTATTGATCTATATGTGCGGTGGTAAAGCACCCTCATAGAAAGCACTGCGTATGCGTAGAAAAGATTTAACAGCCCTCCGAAGGGAAATCAAGGCAAATATTGAGTGCCACTGGTTCCCCAGAATTCGAAAATATTGTTACAATTGAGAATTTTAGTTTTGCTTGTGGCTGCATTGAAAATGTTCAGGCAAATTTGCACCGATTATTGTGGAGTTTCTCTCTGGTGATGGTTAAGTTTGCTCTAGTCTTGAATTGGCATTTTCTCCAAACAACTGTTGGGAAATAACCTCTCCTAAGTATACTGTTAGTTTTTTCTTTTTTAACGGAGTTTTATATAGCGCGAACTTGACCCGAATCGGGTATCAGAGCGCTTTACATAATAGCACCAGTTGCGTTACAAGAGGATACAATAATTTTTTTGTAGTTGGTACTTAATAAATATACCTTTTTGCCTATTTTATTATCCTTTGCTGGATGCGACTTCATGATTTTCTTAAGCACACAAGCCTAGTTATCTTGATTTAGACCACGCCCCTACTCAGATAGGCCACACCCCTTTAAGAAATTTGCCAGCTAACAATCTTAACACAGCCACATATTGTTCCACCGTTTCACCTGCTAATTGTGCTCTTGAAAAGAATCTGTGTCTTTCCACAACTATGCTTGTATTTTTTTCTATAATTATCGTTTAAAGCCTTTAAGGCCTTGAGATATTCATCAACAACTCTTTCCTCTGAACCTGACCCATCTTCCTCATCATCACCTTCACGGTTGGTGGTGTTGGCACGTATTGGTTTAGGCAAGGCTTAAACTTTATCAAAAGCTTCTGCCGAAACAATGTAAGTTTTGAGCATGAGTCAAACATGGCTTCAACCTCTGTCTCTTTAATTGTTATGTAGTCTTTCGGGTTACACACAGCCCCACTCTCAACATGCAGTACAATTTCCTCACAGACGTGTGTAGAATCCTCTCTACTGTTTCTCCTGTAGCTAATATTGCTCTTGCAGCAGGTTCTAAAATGACCTCTCCTTCCGCACTTGTTGCAAGTTACTTTGAGCGCCGGGCATTCCCTACTGTTAGCCCAATGGCCTTCTCTTCCACACCCGTAACAATTCCCTTTTGGACTCCAACCTCCTTTGTTTTCCTTCTGATCACCTTTTGCACCTTTAACCACTAACACACTTTCATTCTCACTCTTGACTTCGTTAACCTTAGACTTTTCTTCGCAATCTGGCTAAATTTCACTGACACACTTCATCATGTGTTCCACCGGTTTGGCAATGATTAATATCTCCCCCAAAGGTGGATCATCTTTCAGCCGGAGCTCTTCACGTATTCTTTCGATCTTGCACGTCAAAAGGAACTGATCTCTTATTCTTTCCTTGCAAGCCCCCCCAAACTTACAGCTTGCAGCCAACTTTCTTAACTCTGACACAAATTCTTCCACTGTCTCTCCTTCTTTCTGTCCCCTTCTCCCAAAATGGTAACGTTCCATGATGGTGCTAATCTTAGGCAAGATATGTATGTCTAACTTTTTCAAACTTATTTCATATTCATTCAGACCTCTGGCATCATTTGGATTCAAGTCAGGTAGGTGTTCTAAAATCTCTTGACCTTCAGCTCCTAGTGTAGTAGTAAAGCCACCTTCCTTTCCAAACCTAGATTAGGCCCACAAACCACAGCATAGTTCTGGAACACTTTTTTCCACTTGTTCCATTTCAGAGGAGACTCCCCTGGTGTGCCCAAGAAGAATGGGGGTGGAGTAACATTCTGCATGTTTTGCATGAAAGTAGTACAGTTCCTAATCACAAACTTATTGTCCAAGTGTCTCACCAACCCCAAGGAGAAAAATACAACAAAGTCAAGTCCTAAATCCTGAGGTAACCACAGGACCGATTCAAGATGGAGAGGTAAAATTAAAGACTAGTCCACTAGATGGCGCTGTACTCCTACAATTTTAGCAAAATGTAGGCATAATCTGCAGGTATGAGTTAACAGGGTTCAAGATGTCTACTTTGCATACATATTTGTGAACAGCTTGAGCACAATGTTAGAGAGTATGCAAAAACAATGGACAGTTGGGTTTATCGCACTAATGCAGCACCAATGTGAAATGTACAACCAACAGTCAAACATCAAAATTGTGTGCAAATTCTGAAAACACCCTCTGTCCAAGGGTGTTACCTATGAAAGGAAACAAACAGTTTTTACTAGATCAGAACTGCACCACTGTTACACACATAAGTATTAAATGTCCATAGATTCTCATTAGGTCCAAAAAGTATAGGAGAAGCAACTTAATCCAAATGATGATTTTTATTGTTCAAATAGTCCTTCAGTCAACGCGTTTCGTCCTATTCTGGTAGGACTTCTTCAGGGCTTTATTATTCCACTTGTTACTGAAATACAGGAAATCACCAACATCAAAGACAAATATAAAGAGGGTGGCATCAATCCAGTCCCAAAGAAACAGCCATCTCATCCAGTATGATAGCCGGACAGACGTTCAATTGAAGTCAAAGTAATATTAATACAGTTCTTGATTCAGTATTAGATTTCCACAGCCCATAGTAAGGGGTCCTGCATCGAGGACAGTGACGGGAATCTGTCCGTCCTTCCTGATCTGCATGAGAATAACAATGTTAGAGAGACCTGCCCATTTTTCCTGGTGCCTGATCATCATAAAGAGGGAGAACGAAAGTGCAGTTGTCAATTAACGCAACCCTCTCTTTCAGTGTACACAATGAGGAGAGCGGACTCCCACACCACAAAAAACGTCTCTGTTATGTTAGACCAGACTGTGTGGTCGGACACAGCAGTTCCTTGCAGTGTCCCTTCCAACAGATGGTTATGAGGTGCTGTGCCAGTTAGCGTGACAAATGAGAGTTCACCTCACCAGCTCCAAGCTAGGGCAACCTCACAACACCCGACCACACACCTGCTGTGTCAGTCATCGTATCCAACAGTGGCTGCTCCTCAAAAGTGCCCCTTAGGGAGTTGTCCCTGATAAACTGTGCCAGTGAGCGCGACCGGCCCTACCATTTATCCGATGGCTCTTGATAGCGGAGTGTCCCTGCGCCTGCTTTTCAGGTGGACAACACGTCCGTTTCTCCAGCTCAGATACTCCTGGGTAACTCGCACCAAAGTTGGAAAGAATTATTTACTACCCTTCAAGAGGTAAACTCGCTCTCTTCTGCTGATGTCTCACACCAGGCAAGTATAGCCTACGGTTGTGAAACACAACCACATACAACCTATTCTGCTGCGTGGACTGCAACACGGAAATGTATTGCTCTACTCCTCCAAATCTCTCTCACTCTGCCACATTATCTCATGAGTGACGCTTCTGAAACAGCTTGACAACAGTGCTGATGTGACAGCCCATTTTACTCACTAACTTTCTCCACAGAAAAGTAATTCTTCTATTTTCCCCGTGTAGACCACCCAAGGCGGATGCCCGAGAGGTCTGAGAGAGTAAAAACAGTCCCCAATGATAGCAGTACCACCTGACTCCTGTCAGTAACTAGACATGTGAAGGTTTTAACGATGCGTCCGTTTCAGTCTAGTTAAAATCCGCGAGTGTTTCACGGTAATTACTCACAGCACCGCCGTTCGCACAGTCCTGCTAAGTTGATTCCTCACGTGTTGAGGTCACTTCTTATTCCACATCAACGCTTCTGTGCCCGTCCATCGTCGCTAGTGTAAAACTTTAGTAGGGACGTCCACACATCGAAACATCCCAAGAAGCCGTCATGTGTTCTTGAAGTAGAGGATTTATTAAGATGCTTCAGATAAAGACCTCAGCCACAGCTCACACCGACTTAGAACCTTCAGTGTAGCAGCGTTCTACCAGGTCGCGCAAAGGGAAAGAACCACTATACACATTTGGGGAGGGGTGCAGCAAAAGGACAGTAGTCCCTATAACCGGAAGATACCACAGTATGTCTTGTAAGAAGGTAAGCCACTTTCAAGCAGTCTGTAGAGGGGGTAAGACATTCACAGCATTGAGGTCCTTGACAATACTGATACTTGTTATCGTGTTAGGTGTGGGCAGTGTCAAGGGCTCATGGTGCAATGTGGTGACTGGTGATGTGGTGCTTCAAGTCATGTCGACTCTGGTTCACCAATCACCATCCTGGCTGATGTCACATTTTATGAAAATTGGAAAGATGGTGTAGTACTCACAAAGTCAGACCTAAACCTCAACACGTTTGACAAAACTGAATTTGAAATGCTTGGGTATTTTATGTCCAGACTAGAGTGATGAGGAAGCTACACAATCACTAAGGTGTATGTGGCCGTTAGAGGCAGGAGGATCATAGGTTTTGGCCAAAATGGGTCTGTATTTGAAACCAGCAGTGGAGGTTCATGTGCTGGCAAGATGGCGGCCGGTCATTCGGCTGATTGAGCTGGGTGGACGCTCTCTCCGGACTGACCCTCCCGATCGTTGACTTCTTGTGACTCCTGGGGCTGGGAGACTCGGAAAAAATATGGAGAAATGTGGAAAAAAGACACTTACTTTAATGTGGCAACCTGTGACACTGCTGGCTATGCTGTGGGGGTTACCATTGTTACGGAACCATTTGAGTAGCAGGTTGCTAAGTCTGTGGGTCAGTTCCTTTGTTTGCTGCTTCTATCACTGTTTGTTCTCGCTGCCTGGGTCTCTTAGCAACGCCATGCCTCGGAAAGCGCTGAAGAATTCCTCATCGGCTGCGGTGAATCGTGTAGCCCGGACGGCTGGATCTGCGAAGCTGGCAGGTGCTGGGGGTGAGTCCCCGATTTCTCAAGGGGACATACATATCAGTATTAACTTTGATCACCAGCGATGCTCAGGCAGCGCCCCTGCAACCGGCCAAAACGAGACAGACTCTCCCCGCACTATTCAAATTACAACCCAGAAAAGGAAAGACTCCTCAGCTGCTGGCAAAGAACAAACGCGGGCACCCGGTACCTGTACTCATGAAATCTCTGGAACCCCTGACCAGTGAGAAGGTAGGTGCTGCTCCATTCTCTGAGGGGCCAGACTTGTGCGGTGTGGGGGTGACATCTGGTCAAGTAGCAGGTGACCGGTCTCATCTAGGGCTCCTGGAAGCAAGAACTAAGGGGAGAGAGAATGGCATTAATGGTGTTGAAATTCCCCAGTCTGACCCCAATAACAAAGCGTAGCCAGTGGCATCAAATCCACCCAATGGTATTCTGGGAACTGTAGTCCCAAATATATTGAATATTGAAGATGGGGCTCTCCGGGTACAAAAAATTGACGAACTACCAACTCAAAATAAAGCTATTCTAGATGCAGGAATTCAAGAGGTTCAACAAAGTGCTCGGATTCAACTCAATGGAAGCACAAGAGACTTAGATGGGGGAGATAAATTCTATTCCCTATCTGATCACTCTGCCTCATTGGAGGAGGAATGTTTTGACAAGGAGTGGACTGATGACGAGGACAATAGTGAGTTTGGTGATCATCAAATGAATGAAGTATCAAGGGCAGAGGCTTCGCCCCGTGGCCCCCGTGCAGTCCGAAAAGCTGTTAGAGAGCAGGCGGCCCTCTTGTCAAGCACTAATCCAGGCTCACTAGTCTGGGATTACTCCTTCTCCACACAATCTGGTTTACTGGTCAACCCTACTGATCTCGGGGGGGGGATAGAGGGGCTAGCCCTTCCCAGCTACCCCCTGGTGAGGTGACACTCTCAACTATCTATCAAACAATTATGACCCATCGTGAAGAGACCCGTCAGGAGAGTGTACGAACCCAGGGTGCATGTCGAAGGATGCAAAATTCAATTCGTAGAGTGGCCAAAACATGCTCTGACATAGCGTCCAGGATCGTTGAGGATGAGGAGAGGATTTCTACTCTAGAAGATGATCTTGCCGCTCAGAAGGGCATTACAGATCTTATCAAAACGCAGAGGAAAGATATGCTCTGGAAGTTGACTGATCTTGAAAACAGGGCCAGGATGAACAATTTTAGGATTTTGAGGGTTACAGAAGGGTGTGAAGGATCAGATATTAGGCAGTTTGTTGTGGAACTATTTACCAAGGCGTTTCCTGATGTTACACAGTGGGATTGGTGATCTGAAATCCAGCGTACACATAGTTTCCCGTTTAAGCAAAGACAGCGGTCTGCTCAGACTGTGGAAAAGCCTTGTGCTATATTAATCTGCCTGAATAACTTTCTAGCCAGGGAGAAGATCTATGACCTGGCCAGACCGGACAGGAGGAGGGCAGGGGAAGGTTGCGAATTTTTTGTTAGGCCAGATTTTTGTCCAGCAACTGTAGAGCGGAGGTGGTAGCTCCGACAGTTAATAGCACCTTTTCAGCTGAAAGGGGCACAGTCATTTTTACTCTTTCCCTCTAAATTGAAAATTATTCATCAGGGCAGACTAGATTTTTTGTGTCCGAAATTCAGGCTAAGGAGTTCTTAAATGCAATATAGCCACTTCCTGCCTCTTTTTTTTCAAAATGTTTTCCTCCTCTAAGAGGCTTAGGTTCTTAAAGCTAGGAGTTTGTGCCGTTTATATGAGAGTTCTTTTTTTTTGGTGAATTTATTACTCTTTTTTTTCCCATAAGGCACATCCTCAAGTAATCCTTTTAGGATCGGGGGGGTCCCAGGCCATGGCCAGGGGAGAGCGGGGGTAAACCAGCCTCTTCCATCACAAGGACTCAGTCCTGTTGCCCAATAAGGGGGGTGAGGGGCTAGGGGGGTGTCGGGGTGGGGGGGGTAGGGGCGCTGAAGGTTGGGGGAGGGGCCAAAGGTGGTGGGAAGGGGGGATGGCAGGGGTGGGGTGGAGGGTCTTTAAATGCTCGAATTTGAGTCTTGGCCGTGGCGCTCATGGTGCTTTTTTCATTACTAGTTGTTGTACTTCTTTAGAATGTTGGATTAAAATGGTCATTATTTTTTGCTGTAGATTAGGCTTGCTTATGAATTTAAATGGGGCTGGGTAAACTATGTTTATGTTCATGGAACATATGTGGTCTCAATGACGCTAAAAAAAGGGCTCTCTTTACTAAAATTGTTCAAACCATGCAGATGGAGTTACTCAGTCTACAAGAGACACACACACCCTGGGATAAACTGGATTGTTTGAAAATCCCTGGTTATGATTTAATTGGATGCTCCCGCCAGACCTCTATGATTAGAGGCGTGGCCATTTTGCTGAAACGTGGGGTCGGAATCTGTACTAAAACCAGCCAGGATAGTGCGGGTAGATGGGTAATAGTTGAATTGGTAATTAACAATAGATCATTAACTATCTGCACTATTTATGGCTCAAATCTGGACGATCCGGAGGTGATAAATGATCTAAATGTAGAATTAGCACTCTGACCACATCCTATTTGTTTTTCTGGAGATATGAATATTAATTTGTCTGGGGATTTCAACTTAGCTGGTGGTCAAAAATATTCGGTAAGGAAACCCAGGGTGTTTAGGGCTCTCCAAGCTTTGATTCAAGAACATTGTCTAATTGACCTCTGGTACCGGCATAATAAGGATCAAGATGGCTACACATATTTCTCTGCCCCACACAATAAAATGGTCCGTTTGGACTATTTCTTTATCTCAGATCAGCTGGCAGAAGGCGCTTCCATTTCTGCCCCCCCAAGAATCTTATCTGACCACAATCCTCTGATTGTACAATGTCCCTTTTTCCGTGTGGCAAGGGTCCCTAGGACCTGGACGTTTGAAAGGAAATTATTATTGGAACAGGCTTATCAGGATCATATGAGGAAGTGGTTAATTGAGTTCTTAAATATTAATAGGGGGACTGCCTCTAATAGTATAGTTTGGGATACACTCAAGGCTGCAATATGTGGCGAGACCAAGAGCTTCGCAGCCTTCAGGCGGAAAACTATCCAGGAACAAACTAAGGGGCGCATCGAGGAGCTCAGGGTCGCAGAGTTGGAATTAACATGAATGATCAAGATGGGTCTTGATATTAGTCAAAGTCAGCAATCAGTAGCCATAATCAAGTTCAAAGTTCTGGATTTTTTGGGGCAGGACTTAGCTGCTAAGTATCTACAATATCGTACTATGACTTATGAATTTGGGGAATAAGCCGGCAAAATCTTAGCCAAACGGCTTCAGCAGAAGAGCCTTGCTAACCAGATCATCAGAATTCAAGATGATCAGGGCTGTGTTCATGATACACAGGAGGGTGTCATGGGTAATTTCCATGAGTTCTATACTACATTTTATACAGAGGAGAGCTCTAGCTCTGATAGTCTGTCTGATGCCGGGGATTTTTTTCAGGATATTGATACCCTCCAAGTTACAATTCAGCAGAATGGAGATATATCTGCCCCCATAGAGTGGGAGGAGGTTGAGCTGGCAATCAAATCAATCGCTAATGGTAAGGCTGCAGGTCCTGATGCCATCCCGCTGGAAGTTTATAGGACGTTCTGTCAGGAGATTCGTCAGGATATTTTATTAGTTTTTAGGGCAGCACAGGGGGGTATCATACCGGACTCTTGGCGTCAAACTACTATCGTTCTTTTTAAAAAGAAAGATAAGTCTGAGCTAAATCCCTCATCCTTTCGACCCATCTCCTTCATAAATACAGACAGTAAAATATAGTCTAAAATCTTATTAACCAGATTGGCGCTAGTAATTACTCCATTGGTTTCATTACGTCAGCACGGCTTCATTCCGGGCAGGGATACGACAGACCGTGTCCGGCGGGTTATTGCATTGTTGGATTGGGCTCAAATCACAGGCTCTCCCCTCGGAGTGATCCTGTTGGATGCCGAAAAGGCATTCCACAGGGTCGCCTGGGGGTTTTTATGGGCAGTTCTCCGCTGGAAGGGTTTCAGTGCCAAGTTTATTCAGGCTATTCATTCATTATATATTTCTCCAGTAGCAAATTTGCGTATCTCTGGTCTAGTCTCAGCGTCTATTAATATTAGCAGGGGCACTAGGCAGGGCTGTCCGTGTTCGCCCTTGCTATTTGCCCGGTACATTGACCCCTTTCTTAGTAAGATTGAAGGTGCTTTGGATATCTTTCCTATTAGGGTCAATGATACAGAGTATAAGACGCTGGCATACGCGGACGATATTGTGGTTCTAACCAGTGATGTTACCCTTGCCTTTTCTGCCTTAAAAACCTTAGCTGAGCAGTTTGGCCAGCTATCAGGCTATAAACTCAATGTTACAAAAACACAGGTTATTCAAACACATACTATGAGTTCCTCCCAAGCTCCTGTGGTTCCAGAAGCAACATATCTAGGGGTTAAACGTACTGCCCAAGTTGATAATATTCCAGATTTAAATATTCTCCCGGTTATTGAATCAGTCAATTTCAAGCTGGGAAGATTGGATAATTTACATCTTTCTTTATATGACCAATGTAATGTTCTTAAAATGATGGTCCTCCCAAAGTTTCTGTATTGATTTCGGACCATTCCATTGGAGTTTTCACAGCAAAGCATGGTCAGGGTCGAAAGGATATGTACTAGATTTCTTTGGGGATACCGCCGCCCAAGTAGGGCAGTCAAATGGATGTGTCTCTCTTGAGATCGCGGTGGCTGGTCAGTCCCGAATCTTTTATTATACTATTGGTCAGCCATGCTTCAACATCTTGGGCTTCCATTGCTGGGTGATAGGGTGGAGGTTCAGACTTTTTGTAGACCTACCATCTATGAACTGGGCCTGGGTAAGACTGCTAAGGGAGTGCTGATGTGGATTTTTGGAGGCGAGTTATTACAAAAAAACAAAGTTTAAGGTTATCGGTGCTATGTTTTCAGTCTGGCATAAAATCCGTCGTAAATGGTCAATCTCAAATATACATTTTTATACTCACTTTACCGCTGCTCGACTGTTGCCAGCTATTTTTCAAGATCAGGTCATCTATAGGTGGCAGTCATTGGGGTTGGCAGTAATCGGTGACCTGGGTATTGATGGACAAATGGCCTCTTTTTCCTCTTTAAAGGAGAGGATTCATCTTAAAACCCATGACTTCTTTAAATATTTACAGATTAGAAGCTTTATAGATAAAAAGCAGCACCAAACATCAAATCTTTTCGAAAAGGTCATTCTATTTGAACTAATTCAAAGAAGGGCTAGAATTGGGGCTTTGTATCATCATCTGATATCTGATCTTCCTGATGACCTGGCACTTCAGAATCTCAAGTGGGAGGGTAAATTAGATAAAACTGGAGTGGATATTAGTATGTTATTGGAGCTAGCAAGCTATGCCTTAATACCTGGGAGCCTCCGCACTCAAAGTTATATGGCACTATTCGACCTGTATTATACACCGGCAAAAATCGCAAAATGGGGAAGTTGTAAGGGTAATTGCTGTGCCAGATGTGGGCTCCAGGCTGCTAATGATATACATATGTTTAATTTTTGCACAAAGTTAGGGGTCTTCTTATCTGATGTCGAGCACTTTATAAATTCTACGCTTAACATTTCTCTTAACATCTCTCCAGAGATGATGATGCTGGGATCTGAGGGTATTACGTCAGTTGAAAGGACAAGGCATGCCTCACCTTTTCTGTTTATAACAATGTCCTTAATTCGGCTATGTATTATGTCACAATGGCTTAGCCCAGAAGCCCCTACTTTTTTTAATTGGAGATCCCGGATCCTAGCTCTCTATAACCTGGAGGCTGCAGTCTATTTGAGGCGTGGTAGAAGGAGCTCCGAGCTGGGCCATAAGATCTGGGCTCCTGTTCGGGAGTGGCTCAAGTAATAGATAATAGGTTTTTTTCTACTTTCCTTCTTGAGTCGAGATATATAATTAATTGGTGAATTTCTAGTCTTAAGTCTGCTATATTATGTTCTTTTTTCTTATCGAACATGACCTGGAATCTTTGTTTTGTACTATATCTCATGTTAAGTATGTTTGTCACGACTTTCTCTCTTATCTCTTTTTTCTGTATCGTTGTGAAGCATTAAAATAAAAAATATTTTTTAAAAAAAGGAGGTTCATGTGCTGGTAGGTAAACTTCCTGAAGCTTACATGGAAAATGACGAGGGTTGTAAATGTTGAAAGCAGTCCTTCTATCACAGACATTAGCAATATTTTGAATCAGTTTCCCAGAGTATCTTCTGATAATGTGGGAACCATCAAAGGCCTCAAGCCAGGGGCTCAACCAGTGGTACACAAAGTCTGCCCTTTGCCATTGAGTGCAGAGATTAATTGAAAGGCATTCTTAAGAACTTGTATTCTGAGGGGATCATTTAACCATGTGATTCATTGCAATGGGTTTTTCCCATTATTGTTGGCAGGAGGAAATATCGGGCAGTCAGGCTCTGTGCTGACTAACACTCATCCACTCCCATGGAAACATGATTTACTAGCCAGCCTAGGGTATCAAGAATTTTCTCCATTAAAGATTTGAGGTCAGCGTTCCACCAAATTCCAGTCTCAGCTGATTCGCAGGAACTAACCATCTTTGTAACCCCATTTGGTTCGTACAAGTACCTGAAGTTTTTGCCTCCACTGCTGGTGTTTTCCAGAAGCTAATGGACAGTCTTTTGGGTGGCATTACTGGGGTCCGGGCTTACCAAGATGATTTACTGGAATTCGATAGCAGTTGGAAGGACCATAATGACACTTTGTCATACTGGCACTGGAGAGTTTAGAAAGTACCTTGTGCAATAAGGCAAGAATAATTTGAGGTTGGTGTTCTGGAGCTTTATTATTTGGGAAACACCCTATCACCCGAAGGTATCAAATGAAAAGTTTCCTCAATCAGAGCGATTTGTGATGCTGCTCCACCCAAGGATAGAAAGACCCTGCACTCGTTCTTGAGTTTAGCAGAATATTATGCTCGCTTTGTACATGGCTATGCTAAGACAGTACAGCCTTTGAGGGTTTTGCTGAGAAATGGTATCAAATTCACTTGGATGGATGAACTACACAGTACATTTGACAAACTTAAGAAACTTATTGAGGAATGTGCTGTGTTACGCTTCCTTCAGGATGGTCACAAGTGCTTTGTGACTATTGATACCAGCTTGTCTGGTCTATGCTATAAAGAACAAAGGTCCCTAAACACTAGATAAGGAAAGAGCAAATATAATGCCCAAGAAATATCCAATCAATTGTTTAAAAAAATAGTTTATTATTATATGAGAGCAAAATTAGTTTATAGGAGTTGGTATCCCTATGGGGCACACCTGACCCGGTATCAAATTAACAAAAAGGAAAAAGAAATTGTGTCAAAAAGAATTACAGAAGATCAAAGTCACACTTCTGTCAAAAACAACACTGCTGCACCCAAGAATCAATTTTGCGCAATCACGTGTGTCCGAGCGATCAGGTTGATTATGTTTAGATCCACTAAACATGTGGGATGATGATCAGGACATTACTGTAATATAATAAAAGGGAAAAAAGAAAAAAATAGTCACTTGATTCCTTAGCAATCAAGTGGCTATTTTTTTTCTTTCTTTCCCTGTTTCCCTACTCTTACCTTTCTATTTCTTAGTTTTTTTTCTACATTTTTTCTCCTACCCCTATCTGTATTTTTCCAAGTTTTTATTTTGATTTAACATGCTTCCCAATTGGTTTATGTATCCACGCAAACACAGTATGGTCCTGATGATGATCCCACAAGTTTAGCGGATCAAAATGTGAGTAAAAAGAAAAAAGAAGGAAATTAAAGGAGAGACTGATTGTTAAGTTGGATTCAAGACTCGTAAATGAGCTTTCAAAAAAGATTTAATCCAATAAAGAAGAAAAGGAAGCACTGCCGGTTACAGGACTTCAAGCTCCGGCTGGCTCCATGCAACTGTCCACTCTTGATCCATGGGACCAATCAGATGTTCTATTCTAGAACATGCTGATCGTGCCATGGACCAAGAGTTTGGAAAATAACACATGAAGGGGCTCGTGCATGCAAGCAAGAGGAATAACACATATAACACATCTTCCCCCCTTAAATAAAGAGAAAGAAAAAAAAACATTTAATACACAAATTTGTTTTTGATAAATGAAACAAAATCAGACATCCAACCTGTTTTTTTTCGTTGGCGTTTTCTAGAGTCTACAGTACAATCAATATCATTTGAAACATTGACTAATTCAGTATTATGAATTGGACAATTAACAAGATCTTCATCCTCAAAACTGTCAACGGGCATCGGTTCATCATCAGAATTGAGATAAATACTTTTATCACTTTTGAGAACAGCAATTCTGCTTAGATTCCAAACCTTATTATTGGCGAGTCTGACTGAATTCTTAAGTACCTCTTTTATTTCAAAAGGACCCATAAAATGGCTCTCACCTTTTTTGACCTTCCAAGGTTTTCTTACTTTAACTAGCATACCTACATTGACAATCGGATCGTGTACAGACCCTCTTTTTTTATCATATCGTTCTTTATTAATAGTATGATTTTGGATGAGACTTTTCTTTACAGCCTCAAGATCCAAGTTAGACATGGTAGATGGAGCTAACCATGCAGGGTTGCATTTGGTCCTCGGAAGTCTACCTCTCATAATTTCAAACGGGGGAGTAACCCATCATGACATTAGTGGAGGTTCTGTACATCCATACTGTTTTTAAAATTTGTAATTCCCATTTATCATTTTCAATTCCCGTAACTTGGACAGCACTTTTGAGAACTCTATTAAATCTTTCAATAACACCATTTCCGCTGGGATTGTACAGAGAAGTAGTGCAATGAATTATGCCCACTCTTTTAAAATACACCTTTGCTTTGTTAGAAAGGAATTGAACCCCATTGTCAGTAATCAGGCGTACCGATAACCCCTCCTCAGTGAAAGTTTCATCCAGAAAGGATAGAACAGAATTAGTATCCACTTTTTCTACAATTTTGATAACTGGCCATTTTGAAAAAACATCAATGGTTGCAATGACATATTTAGAATTTGGACCAACTAGACCCACAATATCCATGGCAATGGTATGCCACGGAAAATCCGGAATGGCATGTTCACCAATATTTGGTTTAAGGGTAACCAAGGTCCTGTCGGCATTAGCACATGTGATGCAGTTTCTAACAATACGTTCGATGAAGACATCCATGCCTGGCCACCAAAAATTATTTTTTACCTTTTGTTTGGTTCTAACGATACCACAGTGACCCTCGTGACCATGGGAAACGATATTGTGTCTTAACTCACATGGAGGAATGGCTCGATCACCTCTTTTGAGCACACCATCTACCAACGAAAGCTCGTCCCTTATTTCCCAAAAACATCTAAGGTCAGCATTGATGTATTTTTTATTAGGCCATCCACTTAAAATGTACCTTTCAACGCTTTTTAAAACAGGCTCATTTTCAAATTCTTTAAGCCAAACATTACGATCAATTGGCAAAGTATCTTCATCGTGTACCAAAGCAATATGAAAATCATCCCACTCATTGTAGGTACTTTCTTTGAGTGGTAAGGGCATTCTTGACAGAAAATCAGCAGTTACATTTTCTTTACCAGGTACATAAACAATGGTATAAATAAAATCCTGAAGACGCATAGACATGCGTGCAATTCATGCTGAAGCTTTCAACATGCCTTCTGTGGTTAAAAGGCGCACTAAAGGTTTATGGTCACTTCTAATTAAACATTCCTGGCCCCACACAAACACCCTGAAGTGTTCAAGTGCCCATACGCAAGCTAAAGTTTCTCTTTGTATGGTAGAGTATTTTTCCTCTGCAGGTGTGAGTGCTCTGGACGCATGAGCAATGATGCATTCTTTACCAGTATTAGACTTCTGAGCCAAAACCGCCCCTAAACCTTTTGAACTAGCGTCTGTGGTAATAATGCAAGAAAGTGACGGGTCAAAACCTGAAAGGGCAGTAGCAGAACAGATAGCTTTCTTTACGTCATTAAATTCAGTTTCACAATCCTTAGACCACAAAAACTTGTTTTTGTTTTTGATTAATTGTCTTATGTTAAAAATACGACAAGAGAAGTTCGGCACATACTTTGAATGAAATTCAGTGAGCCCCAAAAAAGATCTAACATCGTCTTTAGATTTGGGATGAGGGGCAGATTGAATAGCCTCCACTAAGTCATTTTTGGGTTTGATTCCTTCCTCACACAGTTCGTGACCTAGATAAGTCACAGATTTCCCTCCAAATCTACATTTGGAATGTTTTATAGTTAGACCGTGATCAGAAAGAACCTTACGTTTTCTAATGCTGATAAATGTACCTGGGCGTCACTTCCAAAAACAAGAATGTCATCTTGAAAACAGATAGCGTTATTGCAATTCTTTAGAATATCCGGCATCACACATTGAAAAATAGCTGCAGCAGAAGCTAGACCGAAAGGCATTGTATTATATCTGAAACACCCGAAAGGGGTAAGGAATGCAGTGTAATCTTTGCTATTGTCATGTAACTCAATCTGGTGGTAAGCTGGAGATAAATCAATAGTTGAAAGCAATTTAGGTCCCCCAACACTGGTCAACATTTCTGAAATACGTGGTAGAGGAAATTGATCGATGATAATGTTGTTGTTTAAATGGCGTAAGTCGATGCATAATCTAATTTTCCCATTGGCACGTTTTGGCAACGACAATGGGTGAAACCCATTCAGAAGACTCAATACTCTCAATAATGCCATCTTTTACTAGAGAACGTAAACTGGGTTCAGGCTTCAATCAGTAAGGCCAAGCCTCTAAACATAAATAACACCAAAGATACCAATACTGATACTTATCTTTCTATCCACTTTTTTTGTGTGGGGACATTTTGAGTAACAACAAAATGAGCCTAGGCCACTTTTTCCGTCTGTTTAATCAATCGATTTCATCAATTTTTTTCTTTTAATTCACCATAATTTTTTAGTGACTCCACAAGGAAAACTTCAAACATATGTCACAAATATAAAGCTGTGAACATATAAAAATATTTTTCTTCCAATCACATTCTTTACGCACTTCATTCATTTCAAATCTTTCATATCCACATTCACTCCCATATCATGCTGAACCGTCCTCACACAAAAAAAGTGGATAGAAAGATAAGTATCAGTATTGGTATCTTTGGTGTTATTTATCTTTTACTAGAGAATCAAGTTCTTTTTTAACCTCCTCGCACACAGCTTTGTGAATTTTTGAGCACGAGTCTTTTTTTAAACGGATCTCATGCTTAAAACCAATTAATTTACCTATATCAGTTCTGAAAGCACTGGGAAATTTGTGTAATAAGTGTTCACTAAGACCGTTAGACTCATCAATAACCATAACTGTGATGGGGGCGTGGCTAGGCGCCGATGTGAATGGCCGCCTGATCCCGGAGCTCCGCCGGGACCGTAGATGTCCCATTGAAATCCGGACCTAATCCGCGCCGTGGGGAGCGCCACTGGAACCCCCCCGGCTCCCCCTGACCAAGTGCCCGGAGGGGAGGCTCGGTGGCCCCAGGCGACGCCCACACGACCAAGGAGGGTGGCTGCGGAGGTCGACGGCGGCCGGACGCCCTGGCTCCGGAACTCTGCTGCGGCTCCTGAAGATACGTGAGGCCCCGGCGAGGGCCTACGCGCTGACGCGCACAAAGCAACGCGGTTTGGGGACAAGCGGCTGACGTCGCGGATCAGAGCCGGAAAACATCGGATGCACCGGAGCAGGTGTGGATCGCGACTGGGGCCGCGGCCGTGAGGAGGGCGCCATTTATCGACCGCAAGGGAGCGGAGGAAGGCCTATAGCCGAGGGACGCCCTGCCCTGCCCTCCGGTGAGACTTCGGAGCGCGCCTTGGATTGCGCACCACCTGGCTGGGAGAAGGGACGGAACGCTCTACCCTTCCCCGGACCCGACTGGTGGCGACGGGGACCCTCTTCCCCCTGTCGCTCCCTGGCAGACTACTCTGAGCTCCAGCCTCCGTCCGTCGACCTCAACCCGGAGCCGGGGACGCCTGGGCGCTGTGGAGGGTACCCCTGGATGACCTGGAGGAGGAGAACGCCCGTGATTGGGGCTGCGGAAGAGTGATCCCCGGGCAGAGGAGGAGACGCTAATTTGCCGAGCAGTAGGTTGTCTGCTGCCTGGAAGCGCCCGGCCCACACACCCGGTAAGGCCGCAGCCGCGACTGGAACTGCACACCGCCTGGCTGACCCGGGGCGAGACGGGGTACTGTGGCGGATCCTGGGCCTCTCTGGTGGCGGCGGAGGTCTCCTTCCTCTCTTGGTCCCGGGGCGAAAGCGGGGCCCAGGGGCTGTGACTGTGAGCGCTGATCGGACCGCGGGACGCCTCGGTGCTGCGGAGGGCGGTGCCGCCTGCGGCCCGCAGGGTGCCCGGACCGCCATGCGACCCAAGAGCGGAGCCGCAACTCAGGCCAACAAGCTAGACCAATACACAATAGCCAAGGCGCCACCTCCGGCGGAGAGGGCCCCGAAGGAAGACGCGGACCCCGCGGACCCTTCCCTGAAGTCCATCATGGCGGCTATTCAGACCTTGGGCACGAACTTGGAAACCAAGATGGATAAGATCACTATTGAGGTGGCCCTGCTCCGAGCTGACCTCGGGAAAACTACTGACCGCTCCAAGACTAATGAAGTCGATATTAAGGCCCTACAGGACTCGGAGAAGCGACTTGAGGGACGGGTGAATGAACTAATACACCAACACCGCCTTATGGCCCTGCGGCTCGATGATCAAGAGGGGAGGGCTCGGAGAAGTAATATCCGCGTCGTGGGTGTTGCGGAAGGCCTTGAAGGAGACAGTGTGGAGCTATTCCTGGAGGATCTGATCCTACGGCACCTTAAACCCAAGCGTCTCTCGAAACTCTTCACCATTGAGCGGGCGCACAGGGCCCCTATCCCACGACCCAAGCCGGGAGCCATGCCACGGACGATCATTGCAAAAATCCTGAATTTCCGAGACCGAGACGCAATACTTCAGGCGGCAAGACAGCACGGTGACCTGCGATATGAGGGGGCCACAGTCCGATTCTTTCCCGACTTCACGCTCCAGGTCCAGCGGGAAAGACGCTCCTTCCAAGGGGTTAAGGTGGCGCTCCGCGAGCGTGGGATCAAATATATGATGTTTTTCCCCGCCAAACTGAAGGTCATCACCGGTGGGAGATCCCTCTTTTTCACCACGCCGGAAGCGGTGCAGGAGTGGCTGGATGGGGGAGAGGCGACGCAGGACTCCCGTAGGGGCGAATTACAGCGGCAAGAGGCGGGCCAGCACGTCACGGAGTCGGCGTCAGGCCGGCCCGAGGGTGGTGCGCCGAGTCAGCGGTCCTGGCGTTCCAGGTCCAACAGTCCCCGCTGGGGCTCGTCCAGAGAAGGGACGCCGCGCCGAGGCCTTGAGTAATAGCGCTGAAGATACCAGACAGTATGTATACCTCACGTGCCTTTATTTTGAGACTTGTTAATAACTCTGGGTGCCCGGGCCGCCTCACTGCCTGCATGGGTGACTTCCCTCTATGGGTGACTCCGTAACAAGGGGGCTGCACGAACTGGGACACTGCGGAAGGGCGACCACAGGGGACTAGCCCACGAACTTCCCAAGTTGAGTTTCTCGGTGGGTTCACCGGGGGGGGGGTGGGGCGACAGGCGCTCTGCTAATTGGGGTGGTGGGCAGTTCTAGACCCACGGAGCAGGGGGCAGGGTGGGGGGAGTTGTTCTCGAGTGGGGGGGCTGGGAGGTCAAGGCCAGCCCCGGGAGGGAGGGGGTTCAACGTCAGACTTGTTGGGGTTGTTGTTATATGTCTGATTTATTATGGGGGGGTGGAACTCAGGAAGGGGTGGGAGTTGGGGATCCATTACGGTCACGCACATTGCTATCACACGACTGTAGCCCGGGTGGTGGGACAAGACACCCTCTTACGACACGGCCATGGCTAGACGGTGGGAAAAAAGCCTCAAGATTCTCAGCTGGAACGTCAACGGTCTAGGGGACAGACTCAAGCGTACTATAGTATTGCAGTTCCTCAAACGGCACCAGCCAGACGTGGTGCTTCTGCAGGAAACCCACCTGTTGGGGAATGTCTGTCACGCTCTAAATAGATATGGGTACACTCTAATAGTGCACTCCGGTTTCACCACTGGATCGAGAGGAGTAGGTATTCTCCTGCGTCGCTCCCTGCCCCTCCATGTAGACACCATCAAGACCGACCCGCAGGGCCGCTTCGCGGCTGTGTCGGGGCGATGGGAGGGCCAGGCGCTCAATCTCCTCTCAGTCTATATCCCCCCAGGCCTACAGGCCCGGGCCTTCGAAGACCTGGGCTCACTCCTACTGTCGCTACCCGATGGTCGGCTCGTTCTGGGAGGGGACTTGAATGCTGTGGCATCGGGAACACAAGACAGATCGCCACCTAGAGACCTGCCCCAGGGGCAACGGTGGCTGCCGGACTTCCTCGAGTCCTTCGGGCTGACGGACGTCTGGCGCCTACTCCACCCCACTGATAGTAGCTTCAGTTTCTTCTCCGGCGCACACCACTCCTTCTCGCGGCTGGACTACATCCTCGCCCTGCTCCAACACGACATGGCGATATCAGAGGCCGAACTCCTACCCCGGGGTATCTCCGATCATTCACCGCTCCTTGCACAGCTTATATTCGGGAATAGACGGGAGGGCTGCACTGCGCCCATTAATCCCTGGCACCTAAAACACGAGGTCACTAGTAAACACATATCCACCTCAATCTCGCGCTACTTTATGGAGAATGATGGGTCGGTCGCCTCCCCTGCCACCCTGTGGGAGGCGTTTAAGACTGTGGTGCGAGGCGAGGCTCTGTCGGCTATCGCGGCTCGGCGACGGGAACGTAGCCAGCAGACCGTAGCGCTAGAGGAGCAACTCGGGGAACTTGAAAGGGAGGCACAGATCAGCGGCGACCGGGAACTCAGGCACGCGATGCAGCTAAAGGCGGCGGAGTACAGAGAGCTGGTCTCTCAGGAGGCCCAGACGGTGGCTCGTCATAGGATCGGCAGGATATATGACCAGGGCGATAAAGCCGGGAAACTTATTGCCTGGCTTGAGCGGAAACAGCAGGCCAGCAGGGTGGTGCCGGAGCTCCGCACTGACTCGGGGAGAGTGCTCACGGAACCCCGGGAAATAGTACAACAGTTCGCCGACTATTACCGGCAGGTGTACAGGCGAGAGTCGGACAGGCCGGAGGAGGACTCCATGGACCTCCTTGCGGACATACGACTGCCTACTCTCTCGGACACGGATCGGGAGGCTCTTGACAGCCCGCTCACCGAGACTGAGCTCCAGCAGGCGATCGGTGACCTCCGTCCTGGTAAAGCGCTCGGACCGAACGGCATACCCATAGAGCTCTACAAACTCCAGCCAGACGTCACCAGTAGGTACCTCAAACTCATGTTCGATAGCTGTAAAACACAAGGGCGGCTGCCCCGGGACCAGCGGTTGGCGACCATAGTCGCGATTCCGAAAGAAGGTAAACCTAAAGACGCTTGCGCATCATACAGACCCATCTCGCTTCTAAACGCGGAACCTAAAATACTTGCCAAAACGCTGGCCAACCGGCTCAAGCCGGTGCTCTCGTCGCTAATACACCCTGACCAATCGGGATTCATGCCCCACCGCAACACGGCCCTCAATATCAGAAGATTGCATGGGGTGCTGGGGCAGTGCCACAGTCTGCAAGAGGACGCGGTGGTGGTCTCGTTGGATGCCACCATGGCCTTCGACACCCTAGAGTGGCCCTACATGTTTGCAGTCCTCCGCAAGTTGGGCTTTGGACCTCAGTTTATCGCTTGGGTGCGTCTACTCTACGCGGAACCCCTGGCGCAGGTGCTTGTAAATAACAAGGTGTCTGAAGTATTCACGCTGGCCAGAGGAACTCGACAGGGCTGTCCCCTGTCCCCCCTCCTATTCGCCCTCTCCCTTGAACCGCTCGCGGCCTGGATAAGACAGGTGGCCACCGTGCAGGGCATAACATGGACGGAGGGATGGGAGGATAAGATATCTTTATATGCCGACGACATACTTCTTTACCTCTCGAAGCCGCGCGGGTCATTGATCGCGGCGCTGAATATATTGGACAGTTTCGGCCGCAATTCTGGCTTCCGAGTCAACTGGGCCAAATCGCATTTATACGTCCTCCGTGGGGACCCTCCCAGGCTTCCTGCCTCTTGCCCTATTCGGGTGGCAGAGGACGGGTTCAAATATCTCGGAGTGTATATTACCCTTGATAAAGCTCTGCTCTATGAACACAACCTCAAGCCGCCGCTCCTTCGGCTTCAACGGGAGGCGAAATCCTGGCAGCATCTGCCCTTGTCATTGCTGGGCAGGGCAGCCCTATTTAAGATGCTCTCGCTCCCGCGGTTTCTATATGCCCTTCAAAATTACCCGCACCTGGTCCCAAACAGCTACTTTCTGGCAATCGAAGCGGCGCTCCGCGAACTCCTCTGGGCTGGGCAGCCACGAATCTCACTGGCCAAACTAACGCTGGGGTGGTACGATGGCGGCATCGCTCTCCCCGATATTCGCAAGTACTACTGGGCGGCCCACCTATCCGCAATCAACCAAGGGACTTACGGGGACGGGAATGACCCGGCTTACGGGATGGATAGATGGCTGCTGCCCGGAGGCAACTACGAAATAGCGCTCTACTCTAGGCGGGGGGCGCGCACACTCACCGGCCCGACGCTGCACTCGGTACAGCTGTGGCACATCGCACAGAAAAAGCTCGGGTGGTCCGGAGTCCTCACGATGGCCACGCCACTATGGGCCTCGGAAGCGTTGGGTAACCTGCGGCGCACCAAAGGATTCCGTGAGTGGGACCTTATCGGCATCTCTCAAATCAAAGATATGTGGGGACCCGCCGGGGTCCGCTCATTCGCCCAAATGCAGGAAGCCTACGAATTGGCAGATGCCGAACATTATAGATACTTGCAGGTGCGCCACTCCTTGCAGGCAAATATCCCACCGGAGGTCAAGCTGCCGCCAGCCTCCCCGCTCGAGGATAGATTACTTGACGGGCTCCTCGCGGAACATGCCATATCCCTCACCTATAAAAAGCTTATTAACAACCCCCCAGACCTGCTCCTCCCCCTCAGAGACAAGTGGATCGCCGAAGGGCTGGAAATAGATGACGAGGAGTGGACGCACGCTTTGGCCTCTCCGCGTGAGGTCGCGATATCGGCCAGATTGCGGCTCATCCAATTGAAGGTCCTGCACAGAGTTTATATATCTTGCACTAGATTACATATGATGGGCAGGGCTGACACAACGCTATGTAGGAGGGGGTGCGGGGGTGTTGGAACCTTTTTCCACGTGCTGTGGGACTGCCCCAAGATTCAGAGGTACTGGAGGAGGGTGGTGCGGGAGATGGAAGAAGTGTGGGAGGTGGGGATACGCCCGGAGGCCAAGAGGTGCCTCCTCAACATATGGGAACCAACTGACCTGTCGCCAAAAGGGAGGATCTGGGTTACACTTGGGCAAATAATAGCAAAACGGAACATTGCCAGGCTCTGGGGTAGTGCTGTTCCACCGAAACTTTCCGATTGGGCCAGCGACATGGACTGGTGCATGCTGCAGGAAAAGACAGGGTATGTGGCGAGGGGGTGCCCGCGCAAGTGGGTCGAGGTGTGGTCCAAGTGGAATGATTTTAGGGGGGGAATCTGCGAGCCTCCCTCCATTGTGCAGGATGACCCTGGAGACGTTTAGACCCGTCTCATCGCAACTTAGGGAGCTGGAGAGGGGTTAGAGAGCGCTGGCTAGCCAAGGGCACACATGAAAACGCAGTGCTGATCGACGGTTCGGGGGGGGGGGGGAGTTGGTAAGTTCCTGCACTGTATACCTCCTGGCAATCTGCCTTATGCCGTGATTGTTTGCTAAGTCTGAGACAAACAACGCTCTTCCTTACCTCACGATACCCGTGCACTCCGTAACGCCGCCGTACCTCCGGGTTGACGGCATAGGGCTGTGTGATCAGATATTCATCCAAATGTGTTTTTCGCGGCCGGCCCGATGGGTTGTTGGCTCATTGCTGTGTATCGTAATGTCTCAATAAAGGTTTTTCAAAACTTAAAAAAAAAAAAAAAAAAAAAAAAAAAATAACCATAACTGTATCAGGGCTATTGGGGTTAAGGATAATATCTAATTTACCTTGATCAAACCAGCTTAAAACAGAAGGTCATTTTTTATAAACATATCGTTTGGCAGTACACTCACGGTTCTTGAATCTAAAATTTAGAGTTCTGTATCCTAGAATATCAATTCTTTTGCCCGAGTAACCCTCTGGGCTGATGTCAGGCAATTCTAACTCATTAGCTAATTTTGGTACAAATTGTGAATTTCATACCATCTCATTCACAATGGAGTACGGTGACCCTGAATCTGCATACATTTTGGTGTTATCTCCGCCAATAACCATATGAGATATAGGTTTTCTTTTAACAACTGAATTGTCAATATTAAGAATAGGATGTTCAGAATCCTTAATGATGAGAACATAGGAACTTACATCACTACAATCAGTGTTAGGATCTTCACCATCGCTATCATCAGTTTGATCTATACACTTGACTTTGTTGTTAACATTCTTTTTGTTGCAAGCTTTTGAAAAATGACCAACTACACCACAATTAGAGCACTTTTGCTCGATGGCTGTGCATAATTTATAATTAGCAAGGTGAGTTTTACTACAACATTTGTAACACTTCAAATTATCTTTTGGATCTTCATTTTTACTCGTGAAAGAATTGGAGATTTTCTTTTTCTTTAAGTCTTGTTCTCTGAAACGATTTTTTGTGTTTACTTTTGTAATAGTATCATTATTAATACTGCTAGATTCCCCCTTAACTTGTTTTGCGCTTCTACATGACATTTCAGATTTTCTTACGCTGACTAGTATGTTTTCAAGATCAGAATCACCATTGACGCATAACCGCTCCTGGATCGTAGAATTGTTAGTATGCATTACTACTTGATCTCTGATGAACTCCTCTTGTAGACTACCAAACCTGCAATCTAAAGAAAAGGTCTTAAGTGCGGAAACATAACTATCAACGGATTCATCTGTAAGCTGTTTTCTTTGAAAAAATTTGTACCTAGAAATACCAACACACACTTTAGGAGAACAGTAGCGATCGAAATCCAAAATAGACTTTTCAAAAACATTTCCATCACCACTGCTTTCAGTTCTGGGTAATTGGTTTAACGCTTTGAGACCTTCAGGGCCTAAGGAATGTAAGAAAACGCCTTTTTTTTCAGGTGGTTTCATTTTACCATTAGAATCTAACGTTTCAATGTAGTTTAAGAAATACGCTTTCCATTCAACCCAGGGCATACATGGGGCCATATGTAGGTAAATTAGATTTACCGATTCTTAAATACCGAATTTTACCGATTCGGTATTTATGAATCGGTAAATGTAATGTAGGTAAATAATTACCGGTATATGTCGGTATTTTAGAATCGGTATTTACCGATTCGGTAATGGCAACTGGCTTCCCATTCATTCCTATGGGCCTGGAGGCCCATAGGGATGAATGGGAAGCCAGTTGCCATTACCGATTCGGTAAATACCGATTCGGTAATGGGGGAGGCATCATCATGGGTGGCAGGGTGTCACATTGACACCCTGTTGCACCCCTGATTCATCCATGTGTGCACATGTGGCGCACACACATGCCCTAAGGGCATGTATGTCTGCCACATTGCACACTTCAAATGGTAAAAAAATGCTTTTTTACAGGTATTCGTCATTTACCATCAACTTTTAGTTGGTGGTAAATAACGAATCCCCACACCAACGACACACTCCCCCTACATATAATTTCAGGATTCGGTATTTACCGAATCAGTAAAATTACCGAGTCAGTAATTTTACCGATTCGGTAAATTACCGAATCCTGAAATATGCCCCCTACATACCAAAACCCTAAATACCGGTCGGTAACGGGATATTTACCGAAAATCGGCCGTTACCGACCGGTATTAGGCTTTCTACATATGGCCCCTGGTGAACTACCGGCAGACCAATAAAGTTGTGGAGGAGAAAGGGTATATCCTTGTGCACACATATTTAGGATTTGGAGAAAGACAAAAAAATAAGAAGGAACTGTAATTGAAAGAAAAGAAAACTGACTTTCACTAACACTTGTATGTTATTAAATGCAGTTAATATAATTGGCTACAACAGAACTGCTTATGGCACCATGAAAATACCTAGAGAAGTGATAATATGTATAAAAAAACACATATAACACTGATCCAGCAGTCCTGGCACTGTGACACACTCCTTTAGTAGTATGATGTAAGGTGGATTGGAATGTGTGATGTAAAGATTGGAATGTGAAGGGAGATTCTTTTTTTTTTGCAAAGTCAAAAAAAAAATAGTACAGAGGTATGACATTCAAGACGCCCACCCCTCCCCCCACCCCCCACTCTGTAAAACTACAGAATCAGTGGCACAGAAAGAAGGGTAAACATAAGTAAATGGCGTTATAAGAATCAGAAGAGAAAAGAAAGGATAATAATAAAAGAGAGGATACTAAGAAATAATCCAGGCGTCAAAAAAAAGAAAAAAGAGAAAAGAATATAACAACGTAAGGAAAAGAAAACAGGCAAGGGAGAGAACACAGGCCGGGTTAGCCCGGCTGCTCTAGCCAAGATGTTAGCTTTCCCCACACATCCAGGCCCTTCTTCCGACTTTTGCGCCCTTTCCTGGCGTAGACTGCTTTTTCTAGATGGTAAGTAGCGACTAGTCTGGCCAGCCACTGAGAGAATGGTGGAGGATCAGCATCCAACCATGCGGAAGCAACACGGATCCTCCAGACTGCCATTGCAATCAATATTAAGCCCCCACTTTTGATCCTGATGGTTTCAGACTGAGTCCCCAACAGGATGACTGTGGGGGTTAGCACAATAGTCTGGGTGGTGACTTCCCCTAGAAATTCCTGTACCTTAAGGAGGATTGAGGCAAGTTTAGGACAGGTTGCAAATATGTGAATTGAGTCGACACCAAACTCAGAACACCGGGGGCATAGTGTCCCTTTGCCAACTCCCCACTTGGCGATTTAATTGGGGGTAATATACAGAAAAAATATGGTTTTAAAATGTTGTGCCTGTAGTTTGGCTGACAGCAAGATATTTTGAGACAATGCTAAGGAGTTGAAAAATTTGCTGGGTGAAGATTCGAGTTTGGTGTGCCATTTATCGGCTATCTTTTGTAAGTCTTCTGGGGTTTGTCTATTTAGTATGTTGTACAAAAGACCTATCCTAGGGGCCGTGGTGTCACATAATTTGTTGAGAAGTCCCACTTCTGTGAATCCTGCATTGCCCCCAACCTTTCTGGAAAGAAAATTAGACATAGATAGATACTTGAAAACGTCCTGGTTTTTCAGACTGTTTTTAAATTGCAGGTTTACGAATGATTTGACTCCCTCGCTAGTAATGAGATCCCCCAGTTTCGTGATGCCTGCCCTGTGCCAATCTGAGAAGTAGGACCTGGCAAAAATAGCAGGAAGATTGAAATTTGTCATGATGGGAGAGTAATAGTTAAATCTTCCCAACCCGAATATTCTGCGGATATTACAGAAGACCATATATGAGTTCATTAAGGTCTTGAATCCCACACGTTTGTAATATCCAAACGAGGTCTCTCGGAGGAGACAGCCCCAGTGCTCTTCACCTAGTAGAAGTTGGAAAGGCGAGGAGAGGCCAAATGTAGGTGAGAGGGGGGGTTCCCTCACCAGCTCAGAGCTATATTGCATAACTGCGGCCCAGTAGTGAAGCATAATGTTAGGGAAGGCCCACCCACCCCGCTCTTTAGGAAGAGATAGTTGCCTTAGAGCCCTCCTTGGTTGTGAGTAGGCCCAAATAAACTGCGTGAATATTTGCTGGAATTTCTGCAAATTAGCTTTGCTGAATTCCAGGGGTACGGTGCGAAAGAAGTAAAGAAGTTTAGGAAAGTATGTCATCTTAATTACGTTGCATATGCCAACGAGGGTCAGGTGTAGGTTATCAATCTGTTTAAGGGCCTTCTTGGTTTATGCAGCGAGAGGAGCTAACTTATCTGTTACGATTTCTACAATATTGGCAGATATGAAAACCCCCAGATATTTAGCTTTTGGCACTACCCTAGCATCAATCCAGGTGATTTCCTTGTTTATATTTATTTGGGTTTTATTTTTGTTCAAGGCGTAGCCCGAGATTTTCCCAAATTTTTGTGCCTCTAGCTCCAATGCAGTTATGGCGTTCTCGGGATCAGGGGAAGTTATGGCCAAGTCGTCCGCATAAGCCATGATTTTGATGTTAATGCCCTGGGTGCTAATTGCTAAGATGGCGGGATTCCTTTCAATTTGTTTAATGAATGGGTCTAGGTAAAGGGCAAATAACAGCGGGGAGCAAGGACAGCCCTGTTTAGTGCCCCGGGAAATGTTAAATTGGTCAGTAAGTCGCCCATTAATGGAGACACAGGCCGTCGGTTTTAAATATAGAGCCTGTACCGCCTGCGTAAGTCTAGTCCCAAAACCCATCCTGCCCATGACAGCCCACAAGAACCACCAGGAGACCCGGTCAAATGCTTTTTTAGCATCAAATAATGTTAATGACATCGGGTCTCCTGCTACCTGCGCTGCGTCAAACAGGGTAATGGCCCGCCTGACGTGTTCCGTGGTGCCTTTTTTAGGAATAAAACCATGTTGCCATTCTGAAACTAAGGACTCGATCACAGAGGATATTCTGGATGCCAGTATTTTAGAGAAGACTTTAGAGTCGCAGTTGATAAGGGTGATGGGTCTGTATGAGCTCATCTCTAGTGGGGACTTACCCTTTTTGGGGAATATAGAAATTCTAGCATTGGACCAGGAAGCAGGGGGGAAGCCCCATTAAAGATAGATGTTACCACGTCGGTGAAACTTGATTTAATTTGAGCGGCGAAGATCTTATAGAACTCTACAGGAATACCATCCATTCCTGCGGCTTTCCCATCTGGTAGGCTAGATAGAGCTTCCATGATTTCATCCCAAGTTGGAATGAGTTCTAGCAGCTCGCTGTTATCAGAGTTAAGCTGTCTAAGATGTATCTCGCTTAGGTAGCTAGCTATCTCGCTTACAAGTGGGCCAGCCGCACTGCGGTTCTCCTCAGTGTATAACTCGGTGTAAAATTCCTGAAATCCCTTCTGTATTGCATTAGGATCATTGGTCTCATTCCCTGTAGTTAATTTGATTGCACGTATTTCACTACTTGTGGACTGTTGCCTGGTTTTGACGGCTAGATGATGCCCAATGCAATCACTGCACTCGTAATTTTTTTCCCACAGTGTTGCCCACTGAGCTGCAGTTTTTTCCGCAAATACTGCTCCTATTTCTGCTTTAGCAAGGACTACCTCTTTTTGGGCATTTTCAGTATCCTGTCCTGATTTAACCAATACGACCAGGTTTATTTCTGCTCTCCTTAGTTTCTCCTGCAGATCATTAATTAACAACTTCTCCTTCCTGTTTTTCCTTACTGAGAACCTCAAAGTTTCGCCCCTGACCCCCGCCTTTAGTGTGTCCCAGACAGTCATCGTTGAGGTAGTTCCGATGTTTATTTCCAGGAATTCCTGGATCCAGCCTTGCATATGTGCCCTATAGCCTGCGTTTTGTAAAAGGGCTTTCTCGAAACTCCATCTAGGTGCCTCCTTCCACTTCCCTAATCCCTTGATGTTTACTATAAGAGGGTTATGATCTGACATAAAGCGAGGTGCAGTGTCTATGGTACAGTTACCAAGAAGTGAAGATGAAACAAAAAAGTAATCTAATCTAACAAGAGTGTTGTGTGGGGCCGAAAAAAAGGTGTAGCCAGGTTGTGTAGGATTTAAACTGGCCCAGATATCACTTAGCCCGTGGATCTGAACTAGGTTAACTGGTGCTTGGAATACTCGGGGCTTTCTGCCTTTGTATCTCCATTTGCTGTCAATTTTCCAGTCGGAGGGCAAATCTATATTGAGGTCGCCACATAGAATGATAGGAGTGGGCCAATGGGCCAGCTCCCCTGAGACCATGTTAATAATCCCTGGGTCATCTACATTGCTGCCATACAGTGAGCAGAGGGTAAAAGGAGGGTTAGAGGAAAGGTGGCATTCAGTTATTACCCATCGGCCAAGTGGATCTGATTTAACCCGGGGATTACTAAGAGAAAGTCTTCTATCTGCCATAATTCCTACCCCTTTTGTCTTAGCGCCCTGTGTGGTAGCCCCCACGACTTTGAACCATAGTCCTTCTGTGAACACTCTATGTGGGTCTCCTGGAGGCAGATTATATTGCCCCCTAGAGAGAGTAGACCTTGAGCAACATTTTGCCTTTTAGAAGTGTCATTCAAACCGCAAATATTGGCAGAGACAAGCCTAAGTGAATCTATCTGAGCCATCTAGATGTTGAGAGGAAACATTTCACCTCGCCCAATAACTTAACAAAGGAGTACGGAGATGTGTACGTGCCAAAGAGTGCCCTTAATTCTTCTGTGCCATTTCTAGTGCCCGTCCCATCCCCCCTGCCCCCCGCCCAGCCCACCCCCCCACTTCTTCTGAGCAATCAGGAATAACCTGAGTGATGATAGTCAGTCATGAGCCCCGGCTGTCAACCACGCCTAAAAAGAACCAAATTAAGCTTTCATTCGGCTAGTAGCCCCCTTGTTTTAAAAAAACGGAACAAACAATCAAGAAAACAAAGGGCTGCCCACTATGTCAATTTTAAGATTCACATAAAGCTGCCGTAGTGCGACCATGGTCACGGCCCTTGGAGGCTTGCAAATTTATAGAAACTGTAGAACGAGAGTAAGAGCAGAGAGGAAATAGCAGGGGCAAGAGAATGAGCTTTTCATCTAAGACTCTTCCTGGATTTCAACTCGTTCAAGTATTCACCAGCTTTTACTTCAGATAGGAAGACTTTGGTGCCCCCGTTGAAGATTACTTTGAGTCTAGCAGGGTTCATTAAGTATACTTCGGCCCCCAGCTGCTGAAATGGAGAGATCAGTTGTCTCAGGCGCCATCTCCGCTCTACTGTCTGATGGCAAAAGTCAGGTTTAGCGAAAAATATTATACCATTGGCCCCTTTCTTGGAGTTAGGGCGAGCCTGATCGTAGATTAACTGTCTAAGAAGAAAGTTGCCAAAGTAAACCAGGAATACCCTTGGCTGTCCCCCAGTGGTGTTGCTGCGGTCATGTTGCCGTCTCTGGTTAAAGGGAAAGCGGTGCGCCCTCTGCACCTCGCGATCCCAATCCCAGCCCTGTTGGTCAGGAAAGGAGTCCTGCAAAAGTTTCACAATGAAGCGTCTGGGGTCGTCCCCTTCCTTCCCCTCCGGAATACCAAGCAGGCGAAGATTGTTCCTCCACTGGCGGTTTTCCTGGTCCTCCATCTTAGCCATTAGGTCTACCAGGCAGGCAGTGTTGGACTCGCTCTGTTGCTTGACTGCCACGGATTCGGTTTCCAAATGCTCTGTACGCGCTTCCACCATGGAGACGCGGTCGCTAATGTCGGCGCAGGTTTTATTCAGCCTTCTTATGCCTCCCTGAAGTTTCTTAGCAGCACTTTTGGCTGCGCGATTGTCGGCCCGGACCTCCTCCTGAAACTCTTTGATGGAAGCTAGGATAGAGGCGAGGGATGGATCAGCTAGGTCTGCAGGCGGGTTTTTTGTAGACCCTCACTGTGTTGTGCTGGGATCATCCTCGTCCAGAGGATAAGACATTTGAGAGTCTGAGTAGTCCCATTTCAGCTGGCTGCACCGCTTGCTCTTACTTCTGGGTTTCTTTGGTCGCTGGACCGTGCCAGTGTCCTGATTTGAGGCCTCGCTGTCTCCTTCACTTGTGTTGGACCCTCCCTCACCCGAAGAGGTAGGTGTGCTATCGGAGACGGAATAGAAATGCTCAGGCCCTGCTTCTGGGGTCCAGGGAGCTTGTGCGCCAGGGGGAGCCTCAAGGCGCTGGATAAAGATGGCTGTACCCGACGTCTGCATTTCTGGCGCTGTGAGAGGGGTGCCAAGGCTCACAACATTGGAGCCATTGCCAAGTTCCTGCGCTACAAAGGGCAGAGTTGATAAAGTTTGTTGCATGGTTGCCCCATTTGGGGGATTAATAGGAGGTACACAGAGAGAGATACCTAAGTTCGTAGCAGGATCTGATAGCCCCACAGAGGTGCCATTGGTGCTAGTGCCAGCGTCAGTGTGTGGCATTTCCCTGGGTCCGGTTTCTGCCAGGACAGTCTCTTGGTTAACCGCTAAGCAAGCCTCTTGCTGCGGACCAGGTGCAGATGCTGGTGCAGTCAGCATGGTTAGTGGGGCCATGGCGACACTCTCAGTTGGGAGCGCAAGAGTCTTGGAAATAGCGCCTGAGGATTGAGTTCTGGCTCCCATAAACATTTTTGCTAGGGGGGGCTGCATAGATGTTGAATCTTTTGTGTCTTTTATGTCTTTAAGCGGCCCTCCCCCCCCTGCTCTACCCAACAGTTTTTTGCTGCCACTAACCTCTTGCCTGGGTTTAACAGTTCCTTCTGTAGATGCAGCATCCCTGGGTTCTCTGGGCTCGAGGATGGCTGCTGTCTTCGTTTCGCCACCTTTCTTGGCCCCCCGGGCGCTCATGTCGAGGCTGCAGAACTTGCTGATAGATGGAGCCAAAGGTGCTGTGAGCGGCGAGGTCCAAATCAAGGCCGCGATAAAGCACCGATCTGGCAGGGGATCCGATGTGTGGATAGAAATACAAAAAGTGGCCTTGATTCTTGCCTCGCAGGTAGTGCCACGTCCGCGTAATAATTGCCGAGATTCGTGACCTCCCAGTAGCAGCCTCAGCGTTCTCTGCGTTCTCAGAGCTGGCATCGCATCGCAGGACGCAGGGCAGCTAGCTGATCATTCACGCGTCTGGCGTGAGCAGCCGAGCAGCGCGAGCACTCACGCTGACTTCATCTTGCTCGTGAAGGGAGATTCTGGTGTGGAATGCATTGCAACATTTGGTCAATGCAGTTCATTATACTAACATTATGGATGTAATCTGATTATGTGTTGAAAACAAGGCGGGAAATCGATCCATACTTTCTACTCTGCTAATAAAATATATAAATTGTTGCCATAGTCGCATTTGGGGAGCTTTTATAACAATTTCTTCTATAAACTCTGATGAGGGGGAAAAAACAACAAATACACTTTGATAGCAAGAACAAAGTAATGCTGTAATATTCAACTATACCTCTTATGCATCCTCTCATATACCTCTTGTAAACATCCTCATATAACATGTAAAGCACCATGATTCCTTCAGGTCTAACTAGCGCTATATAAAACAAAAAATAATAATAAAATAAGAGGGTTGCCACTACATACAGTTCAGTTGTAGAAGCCATATTCAGAGACAAGCAGTGTTACCCTGTGCACTGAATAAAAGAACGCAAGGGTCGTTTTGAGTCTGAGTCGTGAATCCTGAATTGCCACAACTACTTTTCTGGCAGATGTGCAAATGTACTTAAGGAAAAATACCATGACTTACAGTGCAAGAGGGCCAATGGCTGAAGTGGGATGACCCATTGATCCATTCTGTATGCTGCAGTGAGTGGAAGCAACATGTGAGTGACTATTTAACAAACCAATGTATGACTTCTCTTCATGTATATAATATAAAGGAGGCTGGTGAGACAACTACAACTGTCACTAGGCTAGACCTAACAAGACATCTATAGTGCCCTAGATGTTCCAGGCATTGAAGGCATGCAGACAGGTGCTCAGTGTCAGATGTTACTTTGTTATCACAGGAAAGTACTGTTAGGTAATGTCACTGAGTTGAAAATGCAACTGTCAGAGCCACTTTCAGAGAGCCACGAGGCAAGCAGGGGCTACTGGGCCCAACCGTGGGGTTTGAGGACTTTTGCTCCTGATGTCACAGGCCCGGCCTACTACGGGTTCTGAGCAACTGGGCCAAATACTACCCCTTCAGCATTTGACTCTCAGTGGCAGCACGGGTTGAGCACCTCGAGGCTTCTCAGGGGGAAGGTAGGTCAAGACAAAGGACTCAAAATATATCCAGCAACCTCAATAAATTAATGTCCAGCCAGATGCTCGCTTTTTTGGCAAAAGTAGTATTTATATCATTATTATACAAACGCAAAGTGAAATACGGCACTCACAAACAATATATCAATCTTCTTAAAGCCAGCACTCTAGAGTTGTTCTGGTAAGGTCCTGAGACACACTTCAGTGAGGTAACATTCAGATTAGGATTTGTTAGTAAGTATGAGTCTTAGAAGTTCCACAATACCTTTTAGAAGTCAAAGTATCCGAGTGCCATAGTGCTATTAGTCAGAGCAAGTTTCCCCAAGGCTCTGCAGCCAGTTGATCTGTATTACCCGCTCCCGCTGGTGTTGTGATATCAAGGACCCCAGGAGCTTTCAGCAATTTTGCATCTCAGTAGTCGGGAGAGGATGACAGTGAAGAGCTGTAGTCTTGTTGCTGCTGGCAATGTGGCTGGGCGTTCATAACTCTCCTCTGATTATGCAGTAAGCTGTGATCCCGACTGCAGGTCTTTGGTGGTCACTTGGTCTCCAATGCTCAAGTCAGTGCCCTGGGTGCATAGTCAGAGCTTGCTGCTCTTCACTGACTCGAGTGACACATCTGCTAATGGCCCGATCGGTGCAGTGATGCTTTAGTTCCCTCTGGCATACGGTTTTGTTGACTTGGGAAGCACATATGGGTAGTCGGCCTGATCTGTGTGGCAACACCTCCCTTCATGGCAGCCCCCTCTGGCATATGGGGTCAGTGTGTTAGGCAGCACATGGGCGTTGGGCCCGATCTGTGAAGCAACACTTCAGATCATGGCAGCCCCCTCTGGTGTACAGGGTCACTGACGTGGGCAGCACACAAGCAAACAACCTGATTGGTGCAGCAACACTTCCCTTCACAGTGGCCCCCACTAGCGTATGGGGTTGCTGACTTGGGCAGCACATCGGGGGATGGCGAAATCGATGTCGAAGTTCCTGAGGACTGTAAATTACACACTCTTCTTCAGGGATTCGCTCAACAGATCCCACACTGGGCCATGTTCCATCCAGGCAGTCTTTTTCTCCTTCTCATGCGGTCTCTGCTCTCGGCAAGCAGGCAATGCTGACGCTCCAGATACAGTGGTCTTGATTTTACTAGGTGATGTCCTCTCATCCAGCAAGAATACTGGCAGACGTTGATCCACAGTCCTAGTTACAAAAGTCGAACGTCTTGCTGAGCTCCTCCAGAGGTAACAGGAATCAGATATTGGTGAGGCAGCACCCTTCTTTAAACCTCTTCTTGACATGCTGGGGCAGAGACTCGCTCGTCACCAGTGTTGTGAAGTAAGAATAGGGATACACATAGATTGTGTAAGAAACCGCAAGTTCATTGCTACCCCATCCACAGCCTCAGAGCAACTGTCTCTCTCCCTTCAAATTTCCCGCACCGTTCAAGCATATGGAACTTAGAACCCACTATGACTCACAATGGATTACCTTGTGAGCCATAGGCGATACCACAAAAGCATCTCTAGGTTCAGAGAACTAAGGCCAAAAATAGAGTTATGATATACAGATTTACAAGGCCATCTGGGCGAAGGGCTGGGTGAGGTTCTATAGCTATAATAATAGAAAATTAAAACCCAATTAGATGATAATTTTTGTAAACGAAATTTAGGTCACAATATTTCTGTTAGATAATATTCTTGCCAACTATATTCTGAGTGCTGGTCACTTTCACATATTTGGCTCAACAGTTGAGGAATTGCATTTTCATATCCATTGTGCCTTTGCCTAAGAACAATTAGACATCAAAAGATACAAGAATAATGAGATTTATAATTGTCCTGAAGAAACTGCATTTACCGCCTCGAAACACATGTTGGGTGAAAATATCGTGCATTGAAAATGCACCAATTGTAACTATGTGTGGAAAACAGGTAACAGTTTTGTTATTAGTGACCCACCTGAACAAACCATGGGGCTAGTGATTTGCACTTCGGTAATCCCTATTATGCTCAATAACTAGGGATTATATATTCTACTGTGTACATATTTACTATTTTTTTCATGGTAGACCTGGTGGTTAAACCCACAAGAGCCTCTATCAAGAGAAAAGGGTGGGGGCAAAGAAAGCTGACTAGGAAGAAGGCGTCCATTTAAAGGACAGATTCCCTCACCCACCAGAGGTGGTATGCTTCATTCTTGCGAATCCTTCTCTCCCCATGAACCCTAGTCATGGTGCAGGCTACATTCCCCTCGCTGCGAGGGAGGAGTTCAGAGATGTTTTTTGTGCAAGAGGGTTTGTTACTAAAACCCAATGTGAGCTAACCAAGTGTTGTAAGTGGTGCAGTGATGGTAGTGGAGTGGATTAAAACTAGCTACAGGGTTTACCACATATTTTTTATTATGGCTACCTTATGCTAGGATTAAAACAAAAGGTATGACAGAAACCATTAGATCCAATCGTACTGACCTCAGATCGACATGTTTCATCCAATGACCTAGACATCCAATGACCTAGAGAGTGTTGTAGCTTTCTTCAGGATATTAAGTAAGCTGCTGCTGTGAAAACGATATCTACAAAAAAAAGATGGAGAAGCCCGCCCAGACAGGTTTGTGGATTGCCACATTCCCGAGAGCTGGGTGGGACACACTGGAAGAAGAGAGGATCAGGCTCTCTGGTAAACGCCAAAAGAACTCTCTTATTATTGAAAGGCCAGTGGGGCCTGGGCCCCTCTTAGGAAGGGGTTGATAAGGGAAATACTACAGAGACAGGGAATTCTAAAGAGCAGGTCTGGGGCCTTTGTAACCTTTTGTTAGGAAAATATAATTGAGGCTGACTTTCAGGTGTGATTCTCAAGACATTCCCTGGTCTGTGTTGTAGGGCTATGAAGGTTGGCGTCACTTCTACTTTGACAAACTGCTTCCTGGACAAAGAACAGAACAGAGGAGTGGGCGCATGAAAAGAAGCAACACCCACCAACAGGGTAGCCAATAGTTGATGCACAAAGGTTCAGCACTATATAACATATATATATTGTATCAAAGTTCACAACAATTAGCACCCGAATGGATCATCCAAGATGTATATTTCTTGAAGTGTTTTTTCTTTATTGTTATTTTTTTAAAAAAAATTTCTTTACTTTCCAGTGGTTTGCGTTGCACTTCAAAATTTATGCCACCACAAATACAGGAGTCAGCTATAGATGCCTTTTATAAGAAGGTAACAAATGATCTATATGACTTAGAGAATCAACATCATAAAAGGAGGGGTTGTATGCACAATAATAATCTCAGTGAAGAAGAGTATAAACTATTACAGACGTTAAAAGAAGATGTAAATCTGGTCATCAAAGAGGCCGATAAAGGCGGAACTATTGTTCTTATGAACTTAGATGATTACCTACAAGAGATTGATAGGCAATTAAATGATACTCAATGCTATGAGAAATTAGTGAACAATCCCACTATTCAGATAGAGCAAAATATTAACTCCAAACTCTGGGATTGACATGAGTCCTGTCTATTGTCTGATCAGGAATATACATTTTTACAGGCCCCCCATTCTCGTTCACCGTGTATTTACATCTTACCGAAAATTCATAAAGGGGGGCTGTTTCCACCGGGGCGCCCTATTATGTCTGGGAATGGTGGGCCAACAGAACACATTGCTCAATATGTGAACAACGTTCTTCAACCTATTGTAAAGAACTTGCCATCTTATCTTAGGGACAGCTCTGATCTCTTATGTGAACTGGAGGATTTCAACTGGGATTATGACAATCTACTTTTTGTGTCTAGGGATGTGGAAAGTTTGTATAATTGTATTCAAATTCAAGATGGAATGAGAGCTCTTAAACATTTTCTTTTCAAACGGGGAGCACAATACTTGGAACACACTGATATGCTACTGTCCATGGCTGAGATGATTTTGACACAAAATGCATTTCTGCATAAACACACATGGTTTTTACAGAGACAAGTTATGGCCATGGGCTCCAGATTTGCTCCATCCTATGCCAACCTCTTTATGAGGCTGTATGAGTTGGAGCATGTCTGGGGCCCAGGGGCACATTTGTGGAGTGATAACGTAATTTTTTACGGACGCTACATTGATGATATCATCATGATTTGGCATGGAACAGTTGAACAACTAAACTCTTACCATCATTATCTAAATAGGAATAGTTTCAATGTGAAATTGACTATTCAATACTCTGAGAACAGCATAGAGTTCCTTGATTTGAAATTATTTGTAAGAGATACCAGCATACATAGTGACATATACAGAAAAAAGACATCATGTAATAACTATTTACATGCCACCAGTGCACATCCACAATCTATCATTGCAGCCATCCCATATGGCGAAATGGTTCGCGCTAGGCGCAATTGCAGCTTGGATGAAGATTTCACTAAGAATATTAATAAGATTAAAACATAGTTCTCCAGGAGGGGATACAATCAGACCTGTTTGGATAATGCTGAAAAGAAAGTTAAATACTAAGAAACAGGACTCTGAGGTTCTGTTCATCACAGAACATAATGTATTCAGTAATCACATTTATAATATCTTAAGAAAAAATTGGCATTGCCTTGAAAAGGAAGGCTCTCTGGGTAACATAACATCCAAAAAACCCAAAGTGGTATATCGGAAAAGTAGGACGCTAAAGGATATACTAAGCCCCAGTTATATTAAAAGTGCCCAAATCTCTTCTACAACTTGGTTATCTGATAAACCTCTGGGTTTTCATATATGTGGGAACTGTTGCATATGTAAATTTGGTATGAATAAGACCAAGACGTTTAATGGCAGTAAATCATGAGAATTCTCAGTAAATTGTTTTATTAATTGTAATACAACATTTACAGTATACATGGTTATATGTGCCTGCAAAAAGAAATATATTTGCAGCAGTATCCGCAGTCTCAAATTGCGGATTCAAGAACATGCTAGAGCCATAAGAAATTGTGATGCGAAATATCCAGTTACTATGCACATACAATATGAACATCCAAATGATAAGAACTTCACCTTTTGTGGCATTGACCATGTTAAGATGCCTGAAAGAGGAAGCAATAGGGAGTTAATTCTCAGGCAACGAGAGGCATCGTGGATATGCCGCCTTAGGACTGTAAAGTTTGGGCTCAATGTTAATGATGAGCTACACCATTTTCTATGAGATAATTAAATATCTTTCATGCCTAATGCTGGAAATTTATATTTCCGCTCATATTTTGCGCTCATGAGGTTTTTTTCTACCTTGTGCGCCAGACTCTGTTCTGGAGTGATTAGATTATCATACGGATAGACCAATTTCACTAGAAGAATGACGTTTTTCAAGAATTGGTCTCTATTTTATCTGAGTCACAAATATATGCACTCATTTGAGTTATAAACATAAATAAAATGTGTGTGCGATTAACATCTGATAGCTGTATGATCAGGGCAATACTGAATGCCACTAGGGACAATTGTTTACACAACTGATTGAAAAGGATTCCCCTTTTTTGGTTCTGTAGGGGTTAAATTGGAATATCAATGCCTTACATACTATCAAGCCAATAAAATATACCAGTATATTTCCAATTTAAAAATGAAAACTTTGGAATCATTAAGACATCAGACAAGTTTTTAACTTGTCTAATGAGGAATACATTTACATTTACATAATGTGGTAATATAATATATTCAGATATGTACCCTGATGTTTAAAGATGGCCGCTGTGTTCGGCACTATATGATGTTTCTTGTATAATGAGAAATATAATGTGGAAATATAATACATTTACATATGTACCCCGATGTTTAAAGATGGCTGTCGTTTCTGTATATCTTTGGGCGCTATCTAAAATGTGTTATTAGACATGCGGTATTTTGTATTTATATGGGCTATAATTATAGTTGCTTTAGATACATTAGTATTAAGATTATACCTTCATCACTTAACAAGTGTCGTGTCATGTCATGACGATTCCAATGTGCACAATACGATATACATTATGAGAGAAAAATATATTTATCGATGTAGTTTGGCACTACATGATGTATCTTGTATAATGAGAAATATAATGTGGCAATAGAATACATTTATACATGTACTTTGATGTTCAAATATGGCTGCTGTTTCTATATATCCTTGGACGCGGTTTAAAATTTGTCACTAAACATGTGGTATCTCGCATTTATATGCGCTATAATTATAGCTGCTTTTGATGCATTAGTATTAAGATTATACTTTCTTCACTTAACAAGTGTTGTGTTATTCTATGACGATTTTACTGTACATATTGAGATATACATTATGAGAGAAAATATATTTATCCATGTATTTCTATGTTTTAAAGATGGCCTCCACTCTTGTGTAACTCTGGGCATTGTCTTAAAGATCTTTATCCGACATCCGACATTTTTTCACTTCCGGGCGGTGGAGTTTAAATAAACCCGTTTACGGGTGTTCCGTTTCAATCTGAAATATAAGGAGCACACATGCTGTGGGTTATTATGCCACTGCTGGTAAGTGAAATGGCAATGTGGCAGAAATTATATATATTATGCCAAACAATTGCCTAGTTAATTTTGTTTTTTTTAGAATTGGATCAACTGAGGTTGAAATGTGAACTTTTAACAATAGAAATTATATAATATAGTCTGAGTCTTCAAAATTTATGACATAACATGTCAAAAATCTATAGAAGCATTCACGCTCATAACAATGAGTATCATATATAATGAGTCGTGGTACGTTTAAGATGGCCGCTGCGGTCATCCCGTATTCCCATAGAATTATGTTTGCTTTGTTTGTTTGGATCATGAATTTAATATTGCTTGTCTTTTGTTGTTTTATACGTTTCACTTATTATTGTGAAACTTTTGAAATACTGCTGGACTACATGAGTTGCGGGCTATTATCCCATCACTTGGAAGTGACTAAGTTATACTGCATCGTACTGATTGCGGTTTAACATGTAACCGCTCACGGGCGATATACGTATTTTGCATAGCTATGCATAGTTGCTCGTGTTGTCTCAAGTACTTTTCTATAGAAAACGAATACTTGAAGCAAAATATAACCTTATATAGATACAGTCCTAAACATGTATTTCATTATAGACTATTGTCCACAAAAGCCATCTCTGATATAATGACATGCATCTCATATACTGAGTTAGGAGATGTTTAAGATGATTGCCATCGTCATTCCCTTTTTTTAAAAAAAATATAAGATATAAAAAAATGGGTTTGCGGTACTCGCTTTAGCTGCAAATTGTATACTGTTCGTCCTCTGTTGCTTTCTAGCCCCATTTATAATTTTTTTTAAAGAGTTGGTTACCCAGCAGTTTATCAGGCGTTCGTTAGCATGAAGTGTTCAAATTGGCCCTTAATAAAAACAACATATACTGACATATTCTTTGAATGTGAGGCACCTTGAGATGGTTATCATTATTCCAATACACTATATGTTTTTGAGTAATAGGACTAATAGGTATTCTTTGTCCTGTTTTACATTTAAAATGAGAAATCTAAATAACAGCATTGTTACAAGGAATAGTATTAGATTGGGCAACAAAATGGCAATATTAAATGATACCATTGTCACCACAAAATATGGATTATTTTTTGCTTTATTTAAATTGGTGTCAGTTATTGGTCTACAGTTAAGACATGTTATATACTGATAGCTAACATCAGTAGAAACATCTATGGACATATAACAAACAGAGTTAGACTGAAGCTGTTACATCCGTCAATAGATTAAACAATTGAAGTTGTATTCATTGAATAGGTCTCTTGGGTTATCTGCTTTTTCCTATAGAGATTGTGATTTAAATAAGATCATGTGAAACTTACTTTGAGTAAATGATTCCCTTGATCAGTGATTGTCATAACATCTAGATATGATATTGAGTTAAATAGAAATTATTGAAGTCATATAACAATGGGTATAGATAGGAATGAAGGTTGTTTTTTCATATATACATATACACAATAGCGATATGTTTCTCTATATTGTATATATTTGTCATTTTAGAAACTGCATACTGTATAGAAGTTTTCGGAATGTTGGAACTCTCAAAACCAGAACTGTAAAAACAGCATATGAAATTACGGTTTGCCTTACTGTGAAGGTATGATGTTTACCATAATTATGTAATAATTGATGATGTTTTTTTAAATACAACCTGTGAACTACAAGATAGATTGCCCATTACAGTACAGTCTTCTTGTATATAATTTGTCCCCAAATATAGAAATATTTGAGGCATACATGCCCACATATAATTATCATATTATGTTAAACAAATAGAAAATAATTTTTATTATATAAACTTTTTCCTTGAAAAAACATGTGCTTTTTCATTTTAAATGTATTGTATATGTTCCTGTATGTTGAAAACTTATTTGTTTTAAATACTTTATTTGTATGTATCTTTTAATAGCCCTGAAGAAGTCTCGTTGTGAGACAAAACGTGCTGGGTATGGCTATGATTCCTTGACTTCTGAAAAATAAAGAAAAACATTTGAAAAAAGAAAAATAAAGAAAAACCACTTCAAGAAATATACATCTTGGATGATCCATTTGTGTGCTAATTGTTGTGAGCTTTGATACGATATATATATATGTTATATAGTGCTGAACCTTTGTGCATCAAATGTTATTGTAGGATTTGTTCCTAAATAAGGAGTATAGAGGGGGGTACTCCTTGGTTCCTTGCGCTATTTTGTAACTCTAGACACTGTTCATCTGCTGGGTGCCGATTCTAACAGCCTCTACCCTCATCTCTGTGTTTTTCAGGGTAGCCAATAGTGACTCTTATCTTAATGTTTCTATGCTGTTCCTAAAGTTGTTGCAGTTACAATTGAATATTATATAGGGTGAGGTTCAGAAAGTTTTTCTGTCTAAAGTTTTTGAACCAAGCAGAATGTTACTCCTCGATCATTCTTCCTTAATAGCCCATGAGAGCCCCCTATAAAATGAGCAAAGTGAATGAAAATGTTTTACAATTATGCCAGAGTTTGCGGCACCAGCTTATGCATGGAATGATAATTCGCATTCTTAATGCACACTCTTGGAGCAGAGGGATAAGATGTTTCAGAAAATTTGCCCGAAGTTAGCCCGGAGGAAGAGCAGGGCTTGAATGAATTCTAAATATTTATCAAGAAACTGGATAATCCCTGTTTATCTCGTACGGGTACAATAATGGAGAGATATCATTTTGGAAGACATACACAGAAGATGATGAAACTAGAGGAATATGTAATAAGCTTGCAGAAACTGGCATGCACCTGCAAATTTGGTGCATTGATTGAAGAGTACAGTATTTCTACTTCATTGCAAAAGTTATCGCATTAGAGGGGACTTATGGTTAAAAGATGATCCACCGTTGGGTGATGTAAGGGCCACCACGAAGAGCCTGGAGCACATGCTTAAATGTGTCAGGGAACTAATAATAATAATAATAATCCACATTTGTAAAGCGCAAACAATCACCCGTAAGGCTCTCTAGGCGCTGGGGGCCGTCGGGAAGATTAAGCAAGCTATTGCCCAGAGTCACATGGTGCTGGGCTGACCTATCGCCGGCACTGGGGATCGAACCGTGATCCCCAGATCCCGGAGTCAGTCGCCCTGGCCGCGGCGCCACACCTCTTCCTCTACTAGACAAAAGTAACTTGATGGAAGAAGTGGTAAAGGCCATTGAGACAAAACATATAACTAAATGTGAAGATGACTTTAAAGGAAGTTGTTTTAGATTTGGACAAATAGGGCATTTATTAAATGACAGTGGATGTCCTGCTTTGAAAATAGTGTGTCACCAGTGTGGAGGAAAGAGTCATTTCATGAAATGTTACCATTATGTTAAATCCAGTTCCTTTTGTGCTGGAAACATTGGTAACGCCAAAGAAAAATTATATAAAAACTGTGGAACTAAAGAGGTTGGACAAGAATATGTTTTACATATCAATGAAGTAAAAGGTGATATTAAGCATCTGATAATCCATTAGATAAAGTCAAAGTGGGCGATGTTGATGTTAATATGTCGTTTGACTCTTGTTTGAGGCTAACCATAATAGATAATGGTGTATTTAAGGAAACATTTCCTGGAATCAATCTGTACCACATGGATGTTAGGCCAGCGGGGTATGGCGGACAAGAAATAAAGATTTAGGGTTATTTTTTAAGCACTGTATAATACCGAGGGCATATTATTCCTGCAAAGATATATGTTGCATTCAAGGGTGATAACATACTCAGATGGCCTCACCAAAAATATTTGGGTGTCTTTTTGGATTCAAATGCACAACCTTGTGTGGGAGCCAGACATATAATAAAAAGGTTGAGCAGACTTTAAGTGAGTTCCCAGAAGATTTCTCTAAGAAATTAGGATGTGTCAGAGAATACCATCATTACATCAAACTTAATCCTGGTGCTGTGCCAGTTTCACCAAAGTCAGGAAAATCCCACACAGTGTACAACAGGATGTACATAAGGAATTAGAGAGATAAGAATCAGAAGGAAGTATAACCCCAGTGTAAGCCACAGAATGACTAGTACCAATAATAATGGCTAAAAAGCCCTTAGGTGCTATTGGTCTAAGTATAGGGGGTTGAATAAAGAAGTGATAGTGGACAAGTTCCCATTACCTAACATTTCAGAAATGATGTCCACTATCTGTGATGCAAGGTTTTTTCACTAACCTGGATCTCTCATCCACCTATCAACAGATCCAACTGTATCCTGATTATCAGGATCTGACCACTTTTATAACCTCCATGGGAGCATTTAAATTCATGTTGATGCAGTTTGGCCTTGTGTCAGTGGCCTCTGTGTTCCAGAGGTTAATGGTGTCAGCGCTTGGAAAGATGAAAGGGTACAGTTTTTCCAGGATGATGTACTCATTTATAAGAACAGCTGGAAGGAACACAATAGGAACATTTTATCTGTGTTGTGTGAGTTGACAGATGTTGATTTGACATTAAATGTAGAGAAATGTTTGTTTGGAAAATTGAAATATCATATTTGGGTCATACTATCATGTCTGAACCAGAATTGGTGGAAACGATATGCAAACTGTGTACTCCTAAGAACAAAGATGAAGTGGTGTCCTTTTTGGGCATGGTAGATTTCTGGAGTAAATGTATAAACAATATGTCTAGTAAAACTGTAAAGATAAGGAGACTGTGCAAGGAAGGTGTAGAATTCAATTGGAGTAATAAGTGTCAAAAGGAGTTTGATACCATAAAAGATGAGCTACAGTAGGCTCCGAATCAAAATGAATTCAAGGCACACATACTTACCAAGGTTGTCCCCGATGCCAATAATGAGGGTCTAGGAGCCGTTCTTCTTCAACTAAGGATGGAGAGGAGCACACTATTGCATGTGCATCGCATAAGTTGAGAGGGGCAGAACACAATTACTCTGTAATTGAGAAAGAGGTCTTGCAAGTGAGTGGTCAATTACAAAGGTCAATTATTTCTTATGGGGAAGCTCATTCACAGTAGTAACTGATCATAAGCCACTAAAGAAGATCTTTTTGAAAAAAGGGTTAGATAGTCAATCAATCAATCAATCAATCAGGGGTTTATAAAGCGTGCTACTTACCCGTGAGGATCTCAAGGCGCAGGGGGGGTGGGGTGGGGTTATCTCCAGCTCTGCCAAAGAGCAAGCTCTTGAGGTCCTGTCCTGAAGATGTGCAGGTAAGGGAAGTGTCTGATGCTGACCGGGAGCTCATTCCAGGTTGTGGCTGTAATGTAGGAGGAGGCCCTCCTCCTGCTCTGCTTCTGCAGATGCAGGGTGTCTCTGCTAGAGCGAGGTCGGTGGATCGGAGGGTTCTTCTGGGTGCGAGGAAACAGACTCTGTTGTTGAGGTACTTGGGTCCGATGTTGTGGAGAGATTTGTAGGCGTGGGTGAGAAGCTTGTAGGTTATTCTCTTCTCGACCGGGAGCCAGTGTAGGTCTCGAAGGTGTTGTGTCGTGCGTTCGTGCCATGGGGTCCCGAGGACGAGTCTAGCCGCGACAATCTGGATGGTTTGGACCTTGTGTAGGAGTGTCTTGTTGATACCGGCATAGAGGGCGTTTCCGTAGTCCAGTCTGCTGGTTATGAGTGCGTGGGTGACTGTTTTTCTGTGTTTGGGGGGGATCCATTTGAAGGTCTTTCGGAGGATGCGGAGGCAGTTAAAGCTGGGGGAGGCGACGGCGTTGATCTGGTGTGTCATGGTGAGAGAGGAGTCAAGGATGATGCCGAGGTTCCGAGCGTGGTCTGTTGGAGTTGGGGGACTCCCTAGGGCGGAGGGTCACCATGTGTCGTCCCAGACGGAGGTCTAGGGTCCCAGGATAAGGACCTCAGTTTTATCAGTGTTGAGCTTCAGGCAGCTGTCCTTCATCCAGGCTGCGACATCTCTCATTCCTTGCTGGAAGCTGAGCCTGGTGTCCTCTGGATCCTTCACGAGGGAGAGGATGAGTTGGGTGTCATCGGCGTAAGATACTATGTTGAGCCCATGCTGATGATGGCGGCGAGGGGGACCATGTAGATGTTGAAGAGCATGGGGCTGAGCGATGATCCCTGTGGTACTCCGCAGTTGATCTCTGTGGGTTTTGAGATGAAAGGGGGGAGTCTCCTCTGGGTTCTGCCGGAGAGAAAGGATCTGTAGGGTCGGGCTTGGGCTTCTTAAGGAGGGGCTTGACTTCTGCCTGCTTCCAGTCGCCAGGGAAGGTGCCGGATTGGAGGGAGGCATTGATAGTCCATCCTAATTTGGGGGCGATGGCGGTGGAGGCCTTCTGGTAGATGTGAGGTGGGCAGGGGTCTGTGGGGGCTACAGACCGGGTTTTCCTCATGGTCGCGGTGATGAGTTCCACCGTGGTGGGGGTCCAGGTGGTGATGGTCGTCTGGTGGTCCGCGGAGGAGGAAGGGGTGGTGAACGGCATCTGGTCACTGAAATGGTCCCAGAAGGGTCTTGATCTTCTGATGGAAGTAGGTGCTGCGCTTATTGCAGAGTTCCTGGGATGGTGTCGCGTCCGTGGCTCGCTGGTGGGTTTGGTGAATTGCTGTATTGCGTTTGTTGCATTGGTGTCGAGTTTTTTCTTGATGAAGGTCCATTTGGTGTCCCTTATGAGCTGGTGGTAGTTCTTTAGGGCACTCCTATGGTTGTTTAGGTCTTCTGTGGTTTCCCGGCATCGCCAAATTTTCTCGAGGCGTCTGAGGGTGCGCCTGGCGGCTTGGAGTTTGGTGGTGAACCAAGTGGCCTTCAGGGAGCATTGTTTGGCAGGGTTGCAGAGGGGAGCGATCTTGTCGACTCATCTGGAGATCCATCGATGGAGTTCTTTGGCTGCGGAGTTGGTGTTGGTTGTGGTGGAGGGGGGGTCTAGGTGGAGGGTTGGAATTGAGGTGTTCCTCTGTGATTTTGCTCCAGTTCCTTTGTGGCAGGCGTGGGCCCGGTTTGGGTGCGGTAGTGGTGCTGAAGGGGAAATGTACGCAGTGGTGGTCGGTCCAGGTTGGCTGTGTGGTGTGGCTGAAGAGGACGTTTGACCCTCCTGCGAAGATGGGTTCGAGGGTGTGTCCTGCTCTGTGCGTGGAGGTGTTGTCGAGCTGCTTCAGTCCGAGGTTGGAGAGGTTGTTGAGGAGGGTGGTGGAATCAGGGCCGCTGCGGTTGTCGAGGTGGAAATTCAGGTCTCCGAATAGGATGTAGTCTGTGGAGGCGAACGCATGGGGTTCGACGAGGTCAGTGATTGCTGTTGTGGCCAGGGAGCGGGGTCCCGGGGGTCTGTAGGCAAGGGTGCCGCGGAGCGTGGTCTGGGGGAGGTCTGGATCTGGAAGTGGAGGTGTTCTGTGCTGGAGTGGGGGTCACTCGTGCTGGAGGTGGAGAGTCGGAGGGAGGTCTTGTGTGCAATGGCGAGTCCTCCTCCTGGGCAGTTTGAGCGGTCCTTGCTCTGGATCTTGTAACTGTTGGGGATAGCGGTGGCGATGTCAGGACCAGAGGTGGCGTTGGTCCAGGTTTCCGTGAAAAAGGCGACGTCAGGTGTGAGGGTGTCGATCAGGTCCCATATCTCTACGGTGTGTCTGTGAAGGGAGCGCGCGTTGAGGAGGATGCATGGCAGGCCGTCGATGTCCTGGGCGTCCCGTGAGCCTGCGGCGGACATGGGGGCACTGTAGATGGTTAAGTAACGATGGCAGAGTCTGCAGGAGAAAGGTCCGTGGGTGGTGCTTGGTGAGGAGTTCTGGCAGTCTGGGTGCCTTCCGGGGTTGAGAGCGAGGAGGGTTGCGGCATCATATCGGGGGGCTCTGGGGAGCCAGGGTTCCTGGCGCTGGCCGTGGTCGGGACGTGGATGGGCACAGATGGGCTTACCTTAGGCACGCCTTCGGGGCGCCAGCAGCACAACCGTGCAGAGGTCGGCATTATGTAGTGGAGGGGAGGGATGCTCAGCTGGGAGGCAGGAAATGGGCGAGGGCAGGGGGGAGGGGCCACAGGTCAGCAGCGGCGGGAAAAGGGAACGGCTAGGGGAGAGAGGAGCAGTGGGTACAGAGGATGAAGGGTAGAGGAAAAAACGCAGTGAACGGGGCAACAATGCACAAACGAGCAAGAGAGAACACAGTCAAAGGGGCAACAATGCACAGAACGAGCATGGGAATACCACAGTGAAAGGGGCAAGAAAAGCACAATATGAGTGAGAGAATAACATTACAGCAGAGTCAACACGAACAGGGGAATAACACAGTTAAGGGGCAAACAAATACACAGAAGGAACAGGAAAATACGCATTGAAAGGGGCAAGAAAAGCACAAAATGAGCAAGAGTATAACAAAACAGCAGAGTCAACAGTCACCGCAATGTGGCAGGCGGGCCACAGCAGCCTCGAACACCCTGGCTGGGGGTCAGCAGTGGCGACGGAGCGACTGGAGCTGCCGGGGAGAGTGCAGGCCTGTGACCTAAGTCCAGGTCTTACCAGCGCTCCCCCTCAATGGTCGGCATTTTGTAGGGGAGGGGAGGGACGCTCAACTGGGAGGCAGGAAACGGGCGAGGGCAGGGGGAGGGGCCGCGGGTCAGCAGTGGCAAGAAACGGGGAGAAGGGAACGGCAAGGGGAGAGAGGAGCAGTGGGTACAGAGGATGAAGGGTAGAGGAAAAGATGCAGTCAACGGGGCAACAATGCACAAACGAGCAAGAGAGAACACAGTAAAAGGGGCAACAATGCACAGAACGAGCAGGGGAATACCACAGTGAAAGGGGAAAACAAATGCACAGAAGGCGCAGGAAAATACGCATTGAAAGGGGCAAGAAAAGCACAACATGAGCAATAGTATAATAAAACATGATGAATGTGCTTGTGTTGTGATGGAAGGTGCTATCAGTGAGGAAGAAATGAAAACAGAGGTAAAGAATGATGAACTTATGATGTCCATCATTCCATACACTGTGAATGGATGGCCTGTAAAAAATAAACTCAGTGGAGGGGTTTGCCCATTTTGGATGGTCATGATAGGTTAGTGTTTAGGGGCAGTCACCTGGTTGTTCCTGTGAGCATGAGAAATAGAGTCATCAAAATGGCTCATGAAGGGAACTTAGGAGTGAGCAAAACTAAAGAGAGAATTAGATATGACTTTTTGTGGCCAGGTTTGGACATTGGGACTCAGAGAAAAATACAGGAGTATATAGAGTGCTAGGCAAGTGACAAAATACACAAAACTGGGGTGTGTGCCCATGGTTTGTAGAGAGCTACCCAGAGATCCATGGCGAGGAATAGCCCTGGACTTAGTTAGTCAGTTGTAGTAGTGGATTTGTTCTTAATATGGCCTGAAGTGGTGTGTATGTCAAAAATCAACTCAGCAGCTGTTATTCGTTTTTTGGAAGGTCTTTTCAGGAGGGAAGGGGTTCCGAACAGCTTGTTTTACAGATAATGGAGTGCAGTTTTGCTCCAGAGAAGTAGAAGAATTGCTGGCATCATATGGGGTGGTACACAAGAGATCAGCCTTATACCATCCCTCAACCAACTGGATGATAGGAAGATTTAATATGACATTTAAGGAAGGGGGTATCAGTTGGCTAAGAACAGTGAATTAGACTGGAAAAGGGAGTTACAGAATTGCCTAGTATCATATCATCTTTCCCCTCATATGACGACTGGTAAGTCTCCATTTGAACTGTGTAGAGGAAGGGAAGCCAACTCTAAGGGCCTGATTCTGATGCAGTTAGGAAGGCCTCCTAACAGCATTTGCTCCGTCCAAATCGGATTGGGAATGTGTCTTTCCAACCGAGGGCCCGATTACAATGTGGTTAGGAAAGCATTCCCACCTAGGGCCCGATTACGATGCGGTTAGGAACATAGGCTCCCATTGAAGTCAAAGGGAGTCCAACCAAATCGTATCTTGAAGCATCCAGCAGCATCATACTCAGTCGGTTGGACTCTCCCGATCCGATTAGGTTGGAAACCATTCCCAAACCCATTCGGTCAGGAAGCTTTCCAAACCGCATCAGAATCGTGTCCTAGGTTGGTACCAGGATGGATGGACTGGAATAAGGGATGGGTAGATGTCTCGATAAATGATAACTGAAGAAGCAAAGAGTGTGAGAAAATGGTTAAACTGAAGGAGGATTTTGATGGGTGGCATGTAGTAAGAGATACAAATGTGGTTGTAGGTGACTGGGTGGAAATGAAAGCTCCGGTGGGAGCTCAGCCTGTGGTCACTATATAGTGAACTTAGGAAAGTGAAAAAATATTAGGAAATGCCATCAAAACGGAGGGTGGTAGGATATGGAATCTTAGTAGGGTGGTGTTGTCGAAAGAGCATAATACTCAACACACACTTTCCGACAATGAACCTACATATTGTGAAGGTTCTAGAGAATATCTTGGGAAATCATCCAAAGGGACAGATGATCATCATATTAATAGTGGCAAGGTGTCGCCAGGAGATGGTAAGCCAAAGAGGTTCTGCAGAATTCCTAGTTATCTCAAAGATTATGTAAGAACATAAAGACTCATCCATATATAAATATATATAAAGTCATTGTAACAGTATTGGCTATATATTGGTGTTAATACATATTCTAATTTGAGTCTAATTTGTAAATGTGCTCTATGTCTGTTTGGTACAGTGGCGGCTCCTCGAGTGAGTGCTGCGGGGTGGTGAGGCAGGGCGGGGAGGGGCAGATTGGGGGGGTAGTAAACCTCGGCATATGGCCGAACTGACTTAAGTAAAGAAATAAAGAAACAAAAACTAATTACATTGCGCGCGTTGCATCGCCATTTGGCGATGCAGCGAGCACAATGTAATTAGTTGTATTTCTTTATTTTTTTACGTAAGTCCGTTTGTCGTATGCCGGAGTTTACTACCCCCAACTAGCCCCTCACCCCACCTTGCCCCGCAGCACTCCCTCGAGGAGCTGTACTGGTTAGGTACTGTAAAATGCTTTGTTAATTCTGTATGCTTTGTATTTCATTAGTATCAAGGGAAGATGTGTGGTATTGTCTATGGCCCCATGGAAATCCAATGCGAGTCATAGTGCGTTCTAAGTTCTATCTGCTGGAATGGTGCCGGGAATTTGAAGGGAGAGACATTTGCTCTGAGGCTGTGTATGGGGGCAGCAATCAACCTGGGGTTTCTTACACAATCTATGTGTACGCCTAATCCTACTTTACCACACATTCATGATAGCGAAGTAGAATTCATAAGCAAAAGAGTCTATTGCAGGTGATAAGATCTAGAGGGTCGTTCTTCCCCTTGAAATTTAATACACTTTGTACAGTGCTGCCTTTTTGGCAGTACCGTACAAATTATTACCAGTTGGGATGGTCACTGTTGTCTTACAAATACATATCAATGTGTATATATTGAGCTTCTGTCCTATGGAAAGTCAGCTATGACGTTCTGTATTCGTTATTAAATTTAAAGCAAAAAAATAGTATCACTTCAGAAAAAAAGAGTAACGTAACTGCTATAACAGCTGTAAAAGTAATCACTTGTCCACGTTGAAAAGGGGTCCCGTTCCAGTCCCGTAGTACTATGTACTTGATCAAAGAGTTAGTGGGGCATATTTACAAAAGAATGGAGAAGCGTGGCGTTAAAAAATATTGCTAATGCCACGCTTCTCCATTCTGAATATGCAGGGATGCGCCGTATCTATAAGAATGCAGCGCACCCCTGCGTTTCCCCTAGCACTGGCGCTGAGTTCAGCTGCCTAGCGCCAATGCTCGTTGGGGGAAACTTTTGTTTATGTGCAGGAAGGTCTCCCTTCCTGCACATAAACAATCATTCATGGCGTTTTAAACCTTCTATGTGCAGCACACATAGAAGTTGCAAAACGTAATTATTTTTTTTCTATTTTTTATGTGCAGGACGGGTCACCTTCCTGCACATAAACAATCAATGGCGATTTGCTGTGACTATGTGTGATGCACAAGGCAACACACTTGGAAACAGCAAAAACGGGTAGAAATAAAGCCTGTTTAATTCCTTCGGTGTTCATGACGAGGCCAGCTCGTCATGAGTCACAGTGGAGCTGTGCTCATGACGAGCACCTGTGCGGGAGAATTAATGAGTGGGCGGAGTTGTGACAAACCCAGCTCGTCATGAGCACAGCTCCACTGTGACTCATGACGAGCTAGGCTCGTCACGAGCACCGCGGCACCGTGCCCACCCCCCCGCACCGTGGGGGAATTACCCCCGCAGCGAAGGGGTTAAGACCAGGTTTTCCCTGGTCTTAATTTTGGCGCTGCCTCCTATTTACGCCACCCTTGTAAATAGGGGGCACCATCAAAATCAATGGGTGTTGCGGTGAGACGCCAATCACAACAACCATTACCTTCCCCTTTCATGCTAAGTACAGCGTGAAAGGGTGCCTTATTCACAAGGCAGCGTTAAGCCACTTATTGTGGCTTAACGCTACCTTGTAAATAAGGCGAAGGCCCTATCACCTCCACAACGTCACAAAAAGTGACGTTGTGGTGGCGATAGAGGCTTGCAAATATGCCCCAGAGTGCGTTAGAAGAAGTTAGAGACCGCGGAAAGTAGAGTTTAAAGAATCAAAAAGTTGCACAAGTACAAAATGAAGCCGGATAGAGGCTGTAGGTTTTCTAATCATGAGGCATTATTTAGAATTCATTTCGAGATTAATATAGTCTTTAATTTAAAAAATGGAAAGAAACGCTATTGTAAAATATTGTTTCATTCTACGGTATTGTTAGATACTGCGAGATAAATGGGAGATCAGAAAGACCAACCTGCAAGCAGTAAGATTAGAAAAACAGCGAAGAAGTCAGGGTACTCGGCCAGGCCAGGCAAGTTCATGGGCACCGATGAACTCAGGAAAGTTCCAATTCTTTTGCCAAGCAATTCATCAAAGGTGGCACTCCAAGCTCGGGCGACGCTAGAGGTTCCTGAATGAGAGATCAGAGCATGTGTTGTTAGACACATTGGGAAGTCAGTCCCACAATACCGTGTCTGCAGTCCTCCTCTAGCAATCACCCTTCCCCATTCCAGTGCTTTCCACCCGTTCCATGGCCCTTATCTCTTATGTCCGTCTTTGCTCCTAGCTTTTCCCTTCTCCCCTCTCTCTCTCTCTCTCTGTCTCCCTCTCTCTCTCTCCTTCTCCCTCGCTCTCTTTCTCTCACTCGCTCTCTTTTTCTCTCTCCCTCTCTCTTCTCTCTCTCTCTCATCATCTCTCTCTCTCATCATCTCTCTCTCTCATCATTTCTCTCTCTCTCTTATCATCTCTCATTGTGTTTAGCTCAGGGATTGCTGGATCAAAGGTGGAGAGGTTGGGAGCCCAAGAGTGTGATGTGCATGAATTCTAAGATGAAAGATACCGAGAAGCCTGGTTTAGTACAGTAAACCTCTGAAAAGGCAAGTTCAAAAGTGCTGGGCAGCCCCACTATAGTTGTGGGCTACAGAGAGAACTGTATTGGAGCAGATGGATTTGGAACACCATTTGTGGTGAATGGGGAATGACTGAGAGGGAATTATGCAGTATGCTGTGGATTAGGGAATGATGGTTGGGATGCAGCGTCCTACTCGGCACATGATGGAGAGGGGTTAGAGTCCCATGGGTTCCCTGGCATTTTGTCCAGGCAGCTAGAGATTTCCCTGAGCACAGGACAAGGAAGGAGATTGTTGGAGATCTTCCCTAGCCTTTTGGAGTTGTGCTGCAGGTGGCTGGAGACCTCATAGCGCCTGCAGATAACTGTGGGGGTGGTTGGTAATCTCACATGGCAGGCCCACTGAAATTATGTGGAAAGGAAGGGCCAAATTATACATCAGGGTTGACAAAATTATGCAGCAAGGAAAAGCAAATAATGTGGCGTATTGCTCCACATGTGATAGTTTTGTTTCAACATGTTGTCATTGATACATTGTAATACTGTCTGGCCAAAGATTTCACCTCATTAGTGCCAGTTTAACAACTAAATACAGTAATAAGCAACTGAAAGATGACAAACCAACTTTTGTGACGGGCCTTCCACTGAGTGGGAACGTTAAAACATTTTTAGTAACTTTTTATTAATTTGATCTAGAAGCATTTGTGGTAAAATCTCTGCAGATTATGCAGCAGATGATGATTTGTGTAGCAAATGAGACAAATCCATAATTATGCGGAAAAAGTCATGGTCACAGAATCTCATAATTCCAGTGGTCCTGTCTATAGGTGATGAATCTGCTTGAGAATGGAAAGAAGCCTGTGGGCCCAATTCACAGAACTAACTTAAGACAAAATCCTAAACTTACTACCATTTTGGTATTCACAGAAGGCACTTACTCATTTTGGTATTCACAGAAGGCACTTACTCATTTCGGTATTCACAGAAGTTAGGAGTCCTAACTTTAGGACTCCTAAATGCCTTCTGTGAATACTGAACGTCTTATAATTAGGAGTTTCTCAGTTTAGCAGTAGTATAGTTAGGACTCCTAACTTTAGGACTCCTAAATGCCTTCTGTGAATACCAAAAGTCTTAAAATTAGGTTTTTTCTCAATTTAGTAGTAGTAAAGTTAGGAGTTCTAACTTTAGGACTCCTATGTGACTTCTGTGAATACCGAAAGCGTTAAAATTAGGATTTTTCTCAGTTTTGTAGTAGTATAGTTAGGAGTCCTAACTTTAGGAATCCTAAACTGAGAAAAATCCTAATTTTAAGACTTTCTGTATTCACAGAAGGCATTTAGGAGTCCTAAAGTTAGGACTCCTAACTTCTGTGAATACCGAAGTGAGTAAGTGTCTTCTGTGAATACCAAAATGAGTAAGTGCCTTCTGTGAATACGAAAATGGTAGTAAGTTTAGGATTTTGTCTTAAGTTAGTTCTGTGAATCGGGCCCTTTGTGTTTGGCAAACATTTTATGGAGGTTGTAGTTTTAATCATGATTTGCCTGACTTGTGATTTTTATGGTTGACCTCAAGATTTGGTAGACATGTGGTGAAAGTGTAAGGGATCCCTAAATATGATCAGAATACTTATTGCTTTGTCCATTCATCACTATGATGGTCTAATGGTGGTATTGGGCACTTTCTAGACACTTCTCCAAACCTTCAATTTGCATGAAATGTTTGGGCGCTTGGTTGGGTTTCCTTTTTTTATGGACATGTGAAGATGATTCCGTTTGTTGGCCAAATAGTGAATGTGGTTGGGAATGCAGCATTTTACCGTGCATATGGTAGAGGTAGTGTAGCATCCAAATGTTTGTTGGATATATGATAGAGATGGGCAAGTAGGGGAGGAGGTTATAACTTTTTTGGGGATCCTATGATTTTTTGGGGTAGGTGGTCAGGGATCTTGTAGGCACTTGGACACCTAGCCGGCCACTTACCTGTGGCCTCCAGTTCCTGCTTGTTCCAGCCCGATTCAGTGACACCACTGCTGTCCAGGTTTTCCCGCACAGGTTTTCCTGCTGACCATTCTTCCTGCCAACATAACCCTGCCCACCCCAGGTCCTACTTAATGCATCCCGCATTGCGGTCGCACTACTGGTGCACCAAGGACAAGCCCGCCGGCACTTGCACCGTGCCCAATGTTATGACCCCCGGCCCTCCTGTCCCCAAAGATACACAATTGCCGAGCTCTACACCCTCAACGCCATGCGCCACAGCAAACACTGTCCCTTTGCTGACCCATACTCCCAGGTAGGACCTTTCACCTGCACCCACTGCCACTTAATCTGCCACAGCACACACACCAGCCCATCATCAAGCCCCACCCCAAACACACCACAGGCACACACCTGAACAAAAACACTAATTCTCACACGCCCTTCTCAGCATACACTCACTATGCAAACACACCACTGAGATTTGGGACCACATCTTCACCCTCACAGCCGACATCCTCTTCCTCACCGAGACCTGGCTCAACCCCATTTCCATGCCCAGCATTGCCAGCACAATACCCGAAGGATACAAGATCACACAAGGTAACTACATCTACAAGCCTGGCAGAGGGATCACCATCATACATAAGGCATCCACTGAATGCACTTAATTCCACAAATGATGACATCACCCCAGCCAGGGAACACCTAAACATCCGACTGCAAACAGACAGCAAAACCACCATCAGGCCACACGCTAGATCCCATCTTCCCCTCCAGTGACCGCATCCGGTACAGCCAAAACACAGAACTCATGTGGATCGACCACTCCATCGTCCACTTCAACATCAACAGCTCACAGACCTCCATACTGAGTCTGCCCAATGTCCCACACTGTAGCTGGAGCAAAGTCTCAAAGGCCACATGGATCAACACCCTCAACACCACCCACCCCATCTCCTCCAACAACCTAGACCAGAATGTCAGAAACTTCAGCAATTGGATCCCCAACTGTGCCATCAGCGTGGCTCCCATTGACAACAACTAGTACACTGAAGACCTCCGAACCACTAAACGACACTGTAAACCACTGGAAGGGAAATGGCGTGCCATCAAAGACAAACCCAACAAGACCACCTTCAAGACAGCTCTCAACCTCTACCGCAGACAGTTGAGAGAATCGAAGAAAAAGGCCTTAGTCTCTCGCATCAAATCAAGCTCCAATTACAGCAAATAACTCTTCAATATCATGAAAGACTTCTCCATCCCTTCAGCTACAACACACAACATTACCCCCTCACAGGAAATCTGCAACAATCTTTCAGACTTCTTCTGTGACAAGATCCACAACATCTAAAGAAACTTCAACCCCAGCCCAAGGCTACTGACTTCTCCAAGCAACACAATGACCCCGCTAACACCACAGACATACGGCTAACTGAATGGAGCCAGCTTTCCCCACAAGACACTCAGGGGCCCCAACCGACCCATACCCTCACAACATCTTCAACCTAGGTGAGGCCAAAATCAGCCACGTACTCACCACCTTCTTCATCACCTCAATTGCCACAGCTGCCTTCCCTGAGGACTGGAAAGACTCAGAAGTCAATGCCCTACTAAAGAATCCATCAGCAGACCCCAGCAAACTCAACAACTACTGACCGATCTCCCTGCTCCTGTTCCCAGCCAAAGTATTAGAAAAAGCCATCAGCCAACAACTCTCATTACATCTGGAATGGAACCTCCAACTTAACTCCTCCCAGTCTGGATTCCTCAGCAACCACAGCACCGAGACAACCCTCATTGCGGCTACCGTTGACATCCAAACCCTACTCGACCAAGGAGAGACTGCGACTCAGATTTTCCTAAACCTTTCATCAGCCTTTGATATACTCTCCCACCACACACTCATCACAAGCCTGCACAACATAGGCATCCAAGGAGCATATCTCAGATGGATCATTTTCTTCCTCACCGAAAGAATGCAAAATGTCTGCCTTTCCCCTTCAACTCCGAACCCAAGTAAATCATCTGTGGATACCCCAAAGATACTCACTCAGCCCCACCCTCTTCAACACTCATTTGACACCTTTGGCCAGCATCACCAAAACTCAAAAACTCAACATCATATCCTACGCCAACAACACACAACTCATCCTCTCCCTCTCTGAAGACACCACAAATCACCACAAGTTCCACAACTGCCGGCCAGACGTTGCCAACTGGATGAAGGAAAACTGCCTAAAGCTTAACATGGTCAAGACAGAGGCACTGATTTTCAGAAACAAAAACTCCCCATGGGATGCATCCTGGTGGCCCTCAGAACTCAGATCTACTCCTACCCCTACTGACTGCACTAAGAACCTAGACATCATTCTGGACAACAAGCTAACCATGATGACTCAGGTGCACTCTGTCTCCTCCTCCTCCTTTTTCATCCTCTGCATGCTACATAAGATATTCAAATGGCTATCCCAAAGCTCAAGAAGCACCATCATGTAGGTCCTCATCTCCAACCAACTGGACTACGGCAACGCTCTCTACGCAGGGATCACACTACATCTCCTCCTCCGACTACAAACCATACAAAATGCCTCAGCCAGACTCGTCCTGGATCTTCCTAGTCAAAGCCACATCACCCACTTCGCTAGGGAACAACACTGGCTCCCTGTACATAAAATATGCTAGTTCAAGCTCCTGACCCATGCATACAAGGCCCTACACAACCATGGACCCTCCTAATTGAACCACTGCTTGAACTTCCATCATCTCACCAGATACCTCCGCTCCGCATACCTTTCTCTTACCCTCCCCCTGCATCAGACATAGCAGATGTTGAGATCACTCCTCCTCCTACCTAGCAGCAAAGATATGAAACAAGCTACCCTTTCATCTACAGACCTCCTCATCTGTTCCAGAGTTTTGAAAGTCCCTTGAGACCTGACTATTCGGCTAATCAACTGGACCCTGACAGCACCCAGATTCACTCAAGGTTGGTAAGTAGCACTCTACAAATCTGCTAATTGATTGATTGATCTTGTGGCTTACAGGACACTTTTGGGGAGGTGGTTAGGAATCTAGTGCTTTGTGGGGCAGGTGAGAAATGTGGTTGATGTCCTCAAGGTGTTACAAGCACTATGGTTTTTAGGAATGTGGAAGAGATTGCAGACCTGCCAACTTACACAGTGTGTCTTGCAATATCTGCTCCCTTCACAAGGTCACCTGATGAGAAGCCGATATGATACAGTGGGAGGGAAGACGACTTGGGAACCCCTGCACTGAGTCGGTCCCCAGCTCCTCTTTGGAGGCTGTACTCAGCTGATGCCCGTTAAAGGACAAAAAGCTTTTATTTTCTTTGGAGGGGCCGAAGGATCATTGGGGAAGGAGGCAGAAGTGCATCTCTGGCAGTTCACTGCATGAAGCTCCGTTGCATCCAAGGACCTGCCAGCACTCTATACTTTGACAATTATTTTAAGTTGTCAGATCTCATTAGTTTATTGGGCATGTGTAGTGTTCATATGTTGTGTTCATATGTTGTGTTCATGCTTAGTGCTGGAAGTAGAGAGTTCTTAGCTCTCTCTGCCCATTCTCTTCCTGAAGTCCTAGTGTTACCAGGTAGCATTACTGTTAGGAATGTATTGTTTAAAGACTGTGGGCTGTTGGAGCTGGATGGAAAGCTGGCTGTGAAGTCCTGTCTACCGTGTAGCCTTTAATATAAATCAACTTAAACCTACCTGCGTCCGACGTGATTACTACAAAATATAGCGACGAGTTGGCTACACGGCTACACCTCGAACCCGACGCGTGCAGCAATGTTCAAGCCGTCAAATTTATTTTAATTCCCTGGTTCAAGCTCCACCTGATTTCCAGCTCACCCCACAGCTCCTTCCCACACTCGTCAAAATTACGCAATGCGTTGGACTCGCCCTTTCAGCTGCTAAACTCAACTCCATGTCCAGATCGACAGCACTGGTTCCTTCATCGGTGACTTCCTTCGCTCTCCCCATCTCTGTACCCGCTCTCCAAGAGGACCCAGGTCAGCGGTTTTTAACCTTTCTATGGGTGCCATTTTATGGATTTTGGGGTGCAGTGTGGACCTGCATGCAAGTATCATGAGCGATACCTCGCAGCAGGAGACCTTGTGGCAATCCTGTGTGATTGGCGGTGACGTGTGCTCCTTCACGCAATGTCTGTCCCGTTCTCCGTGACTGGCCTGTGTGTCCTATGACACACAACGTCTCCCGTCATTTGGGGGCCCTCCACGTCTTGCCTGGTCCATGTGCCTAATGCCTCCACACAATTTTTTCCAGCGGAGTACCCTGGCAATGGTTTGTCTTGTGAAGGCACACAGCTGCTGTGTTCTCCCCACTAACCTTTTAGAAGTTGGATCACGGTGATTCGCACACCATTGTTCCACACTCGTTTATGTCATCGCGCAGCTCCTGTGTATCCCCATCAAGTTTTGATGTTACTCACTCCGAGTAGACGGATCACGGTGATTCGCACACCATTAATTGTGTTCATTCTGAGAGAGTAAAATCATCACGTGATTGGCACACTTTGTTGGCAAGCTAGCGGATCACAGTGATTTCTTTCACTGTTTTATGTACACTTGTTTTCTGCTCCCCGCAGATCACTGATTAGCACATTTCTTTTCACGTCAGTCTAATGAAACCATATATCTCTGAAATTATTTTCCTGACACATATTTTTGTTCGGCATGAATCAGTGATTCGCACACTCATTTCCAACCACTGTACAACATTTTCTAAAAGTATCTATTGTTGTGATGGTCATCTTTAGCCCCTTATAACTCTTCTATACGTACTGCAAGGCTACTATCATTTTATAGGATCTGCCTTCTACAAGTATAGTCTATTTCTTTACTTAGCATCATGTGTACCATGCAAGCTGTTGCACCGCCTCCCTCATTTTTAGACAATCCCGGCGAACCTCTTAGATTGGAGGTATGGTTCGACGCATTTGAAACCTATCTCAGTGCTATTAGTGCTTCAAGATACAGTGCTAAATGAAAGAAGTGTCTATTGCTACACTCTTTGGGTTTTGAGGAGAGGTCTATGTTCAAACATCTACCTGAAGTAACACATCAAGACGGTGACATCAGAGATGAATACCAAGACACTATTACCAAGCTTAAGACTAGGTTTGACCAACAAACTAGTCTCATGGTCCGTAGGCATTCATTTTTTAAAAGAAAACAGGGCGAGGGTGAAGATGTTGATGCTTATATATCGGTGTTACGTAGGCTGGCATCAGTTTGTCGATTTGAGATGTTCACCAATCAATTGATCAGGGATCAGTTTGTTTGCCAATGTAAAGACAAACAAATCCGGCAAACATTCTATGGGAAACCTATCACTTGGCAAAACTATCAGAGTAGCCAAAAGTATTGAAATTTCCCAAATTTTGGTAAAAGAATTAGATGATAAAGTTTGTGAGGCTGTAGATGTCGTGGTTGGGAGTGGAAAGTTGAAACCAAAAGATTTTCGTAATGGAATGCCTGCTTATGTCAAAAGCAAGAGTCAAGTTGAGATCACCAGTTTCAAAACAAAGGATTGAATATTTTAGGATGGTTTCAGGGGTTGTTGGGTATGGTTCTTAGATCAGGTGCGAAGGAGCAAGTTTTAGTGGTTGGTTGTGATGAGGTGGGTTACAAGTGGAAGAACAGATTTCCTCAGTTTTTTGTGAAGGTCTAGGAAAAATATGTGGTTTCAAACATAAAATTATTGTGAAAGATAGCGCTTCACCTGCGAAACACAAACTGAGGGGTGTCACATTTAGTGTGAGGGCAGACCTGGACAAAGAACTATGATCTTTGTGTGATCAGGGGATCATTAAACCCATAGAGTCATCTTTGTGGTTGTCTCCCTTGGTGGTAGCACACAAGAGGTGTGGAAAATTACGTGTGTGCATTGATTTGAGCTCTCTTTATAAAGAAATCTGGGTGGAGTCACATCCCCTTCCCAAGATTTATGGCTTGTTTGCGTGCGTCAGAGGTTCTAAGTATTTCTCTAAGCTGGATTTTGCTAGCGCTTATCACCAGATTGAATTACATCCTGATTTACAAGCCTTTGTCTCCCCTTTAGGAACTTTTCAGTACAAAAAACTCCTGTTTGGTTTGGCATCCGCTGCCTCTGTATTTCAGAGAGTAATTCAGAATTTGCTAGGCTCTGTGGAAGGTGTGTTAGTCTTCCAAGACGATGTTCTTATTCTTATTCACATGACAGTATTTTGTGCAGAGTAATGGATATTTTTGAGAAGCATGGTGTTGTGTTTAAGCCTGAAAAATGTAAGTTGTTACGTGAAGAGGTGGAATATCTGAGTCATCTCATTTTTAAAGAATGCATTAGACCTAGGAAAGGTCTTTTAGTCGTCATTGTTGGTGTCACTACTCCTGTTGACAAGACTGGTGCGAAGTCACTGTTGGGTCTCTTTGAGTATTACTCACGCTTTATTCCAGATTTTGCTACCATTGTACGGCCTATTAGCAATCTACTTAGGAAAGGAGTCACATTTCAGTGGTCCAATGAGTGTGCTTTGGCCTTCCAGCAAGTCAAGCTGTGTTTGAGCGAGAGTAAAGCTCTTAAGTCTTATGACCTTGATTTTCCATGCTGTATAACAGTCAATGCTAGCCAAGTAGGACTGGGTGTGGTTTTGACACAAAATTTTCAAAATGAAGAGAGCACTGTAGCGTTTGCTTCAAGAGTGCTGAAGAATGCAGAGTTACAGTATTCTGTCATTGAAAGGGAGCTGCTGGCTTGTCTGTGGGCAGTGGAGAAGTTTCGCCCCTATGTATGGGGTAGACGTTTTCCGCTGCGGACAGATCACAAACCATTGGTCAGTATTCTGGGCACAGCTGATAACAAGTGTTGTACACCAAGGATATTGAGAATGGATTCTCACTTAATGCAATATCAATTTGATGTAATTCATATCTCTGGTGGTAAGAATGGAAGGACTGATTTTTTGTCCCGGTTCCCTTTGAGCAGTGATGAAGGTGATGGACAGGAATTTCATGAACTCTGTGAAGAAGACTCTGGGATTATTTCGTGGCTGCCCTGGAATTATCAGAACCTAATCTTTGTTTGGAGGAGAATTGGATGAGTGCACTAAGGGAGGATGTGGTTTTACAGCAGATGTGTGATCTAGTCAGAAGTGGTTGGCCAGGGAGAAAGTCTTATCTCCGCTTCTACAACCTCATTGGAAGGTTGAAGCGGAAATATCCTTAGAAAATTGACTTTTGTTGCGCTAAGATAAACTTATTCCTCCTCATGGTATTAGGAGGGACATCAGCAGCAAAGCCCATGAAGGCCATCTGGGAGCAACCCTCACCAAACGTCACATCCGCGAGACCTTTTGGTGGCCTAGCATGGATGCAGTGGGGAATTATGTTGTGTTGGGTTCAGCAGACAAAAATTTGGAAGTGGCCACACCGCCCCTACTTCCCATTGATTGTCCTTCAAGGCCGTGGGTCAAGGTTGGGTTAGAAATTATGGGTCCTTTTGAGTCCTTACCTGGAGGTTCCCGCTATATTTTTGTTCTGGTTGATAATTATCCAAGTAGCCGGAAGTCAAGATGGTGAAGGACCCTAGTGCATCCAGCCTAGTGTCGTTTCTCAAGGAGGTTTGCATGAGAGAGGGTTTTCCTGAGGTGCTGGTTTCGGATAATGGTACGCAATTTGTGAGTGATGAGTTTAAATCTTTTCTTGCAATATCAAGCATGTGAAGAGTTCCCTTTATCACCCACAAAGCAATGGTCTTGTTGAGCGTATGAATAGAGTGGCGGGTGAGTGTGTCAGGTGGGTAAAGTTGAGCAACCATGATGTGGGCAAGTCTTTGAACAACATGTTGTGGTTCTACAGAACCACTCCTCACTCCACCACCAAGATTTATCCATTTGAAGTATTGAGGTGGAGGAGTGCCAACAGACATTTTAAACCAGGATGGATAAACAAGTGGATCAAGTCAGAGTCTGATGTAGAGAGTTTTATGGATACTGTGAAAGAGAATGTGTTGAAAACACAGACTAAACAGTAGTGTTGGTGTGATCAAAAGAAAGGAGTCAAGACTGTTCCTGTGGTTGTGGGTGATTTGGTGTGGGTTAAGTCACTTGTCCATGTGAAAAAGGGCTTGGACAATTTTGGTGCTCTGACTACTGTGGTAAAGGTTGGTAGAAATGCTGTCCAGGTTGAAGGTGGAAAATGGTGGAATGTTGGCAGAATTGTAAAGGTAAAGAGGAAGGTTAATCAAGAGAGTGCAGGTGAAACCGAATTTGAGGGTGACTTGTGAGGGGTTTCCGATAGAAGAAGCTCCAGAACCAGATTCATCCCAGTAGGTTTTGTGTATAAACTTGCGTTGGTGTTGTGCACTGCATTTTTTTTGTTTTTTTTTGTTTATGAGGAAGGAGGATATGTAGTATTCATATGTTGTGTTCATATGTTGTGTTCATGCTTAGTGCTGGAAGCAGAGAGCTCTTAGCTCTCTCTGTCCATTATCTCCCTGAAGTTGTATTGTTGCCTTGTAGCATTACTGTTAGGAATGTATTGTTTAAAAACTGTGGGCGGTTGGAGCTGGATGGGAAGCTTTCTGTGAAGTCCTGTCTACCGTGTAGCCTTTACAATAAATCAACTTAAACCTACCTTTGCCCGGCGTGATTACTACAGCATGTGTTAAAGGTAGTTGGGATTCCAGTGATTTGTTTGCATGGGTAGAAAGATTTGGGGTCTTCGAGTAATATTGTGGAGGAAGTGGGTAGTTGGCAGTCCTGCTGATGTGGAAGAGGTTTAAAAATCTATGATTTGTGGGACATTTAGCTGGGGTGGCTTATGATTTATGATGGCTGGGAATCCCACTCGTAAATGGTTATCAGATGAAGGTTATATGGAACCTCAAGGATGTTGCTTATCTGTCTGGTAGATGTAGTTGGTAATCCTTTGGTTTGATAGTCATGTAGTAAAGATGGTCAGATATCCCTTGGCTTGATGGGCTTGTGGTAGCAATGTATTGAGATCTATTGGATTGATGGGTGTGTGTTAGAGATGGTTGCCAATCCTAAGGTTTAATAGGAAGCGTTAGAGATGTTTGCCTATCCTATGGTTTGAAGAGCATGTAGTAACAGTTGGTTGGTATCCCCGGTTTAATGGACATGTGTTAGAGAAGGGCTCTCTGGTTTGAGGATAGTCTGGTAGAGGAAGATGTTTCTTCCCCATGGCTTTAGCAGCAAATACTAGAGATGTCTGGGGGTCCTCTCATTTGTTGATTGTTTTCTCCAAGCAGAAGCCCTACTACTGTGAACAAAGACAGTCACTTGCCGATGACGTAGGACAATATTAGATTCCATCCTGTGATGAACGCCCACAGCTCCCCAACAGTCACATAGCTATACAGGTATGCAGAGCCCGTCAGGGGGACCCTGGCTCCAAATTCTGAATAGCAAAGCCCCGCCAGGATGGATGCCAGTGCCGCAATCATGAAGGAGATGATGATGCTGGGCCCAGAGTCTGCCTTCGCAACCTCTCCTGCCAGGATGTACACTCCAGCTCCCAGGGTGCTGCCGACCCCCAAAGCCACCAAATCCAGCGTGGACAAACAGCGACATAAGTTTGATCCTTCAGGGTTAACTGTGGACACCTTCTTGCGCCTAGAAATGCTGCGGCAGACGGACAGAAGAGCATCATAGGCTGGCATCTGAAAAATATAGAACCAGCTTTTCAGAATTGTAATAAAGTTTGATCATTGTTGGCATTATATTTAAAAGGGCATCTATATACTCCTCTGGTTTAATTTTCTAAGGGAGACACCACATATCTATAATTTGATTAAAAAGAAAAGTAAACTGTCTACTAACAGCTATGCTACCTCTCAAACCAGTGCAGAGTGTTAACAGTCTCACTTTAGAAAGTAACAAACTAGCTGTCAGAATCACACACCTTCTCGACAGTGACAGAGCAGGCTTCTCCATGCACCTTTCACACAGGTACAGTGCATGATGCCTAACAGTCTGGCCTCCCAGAAACGCTAACATGAATGATGGTGCAGTACCTTGCAAAATTTGAAGAAGGCACCTAAAATGTTACTTTGGCCAGGGGCCTCACACATTTACTAGGGCCTGGGGCGAACAGGGGGTGGAGCTCCATTAGTGTGGGGGTTCGCTTCGATATTGGAGCCTCTTGCACCAAGGCGTTCTTAGGATCATAGGTACATCTCTGCCTATTGTAACCAATTCAGAAGACGGTATTGGACATCCAGGCTGCTAGACCCCCTCCCCTTTGATAAAGGTGCGGGGGCGTGGCCTGCCCTCGGCAACCCTTGGAGAGGCGCACAGCCACACAGGTGCTTAAGAGTTTCCTCTCATAACAGTGCAGCGCGGGCTGCCAGACCCAATGTCCTCACACTAGGGAACAGTGGGCTGCTCTTCTATCACAGGCCCACAGTTGATTCTTGCGTGCCAAGTGAACTTTGCCCCAGGGGTTTTCAACCTTTAGGGTGGGCTCACTGGGCACATGAGCTTTATGGGAGTGGGAAAGCCCTGGCCAAAAGGAGCATTTGGTATGCGCCTGCAGAACACCAACAAGCCTCAGGCTGGAAACAGTGCTGTGATTTTAGTGAAAGAAAAACAGAGTGGCCATCTGGCTGGAGTAGTTGTAAATTACATGGATACACTTGCCACACTGGTACGCTAATGTGACAGACAAAAAAAGAGACACCCTTGCCCATTTTGACCCCTTTGCTTGCTATATTTTCTTCAAAGTCTCATATGGAATTTATTGCGAGATTAAAGTAACATGTAATATTGTTTTTAACATTTTTAAAGTCACTACTCCGTGACCTCATTTGAAATGTGTGTCTTGCTAGCTATGTTCTACCCTGCATACAAAAGCACAGCTCCACATCAGTTTTGTTTTATATCTGTTAGAGGGTGTGCCCTCGAGCCTCATAAAGATTTCCAGCTCTTTTGAAGTTTTTAGCATTACATAGAATTATTGTTGGAAAATATATCGAAGATGGTCAAATGTATTTACATGGAGCCAGGCACATCATTTTAAAGACCATTGCTGCGCACCCTTCCTTTGGTAGTCCCAGGCTAGACCTTTAATCACTTTAATCTTTCATACCTGCACTGCTGCCAGTCCTTCCCACTCCCCAGCGGTGAAGCGCATGCTGCTAGTGGCAGATATACATACCCCCCTCTTTCAAACTGGTGCCTGATTGGATATCGGCATCGTTCCCCCTCAAAGAACAGGTTAGCTGGACACCATGACCTCTCTCTCATGGCTTTAAGTGGGGCAGGTCCCTCTGGGCCTGAGTCCTGGCAGTAATTAAAAACTGAGGGGCACATTTACAACAAAATGTCAGAGCGCAGAGCTGTGCCAACTTTGACAGTGCTGCGCTCCAATATTTTCAAAGCACAGGGATGCACCGTGTTTACTACAATACAACGCACCCCTTTGTCTTCCCTACTGCTGGCGCTAAAATTAGCTGCATAGCGTCAATGCATGCACCCCTGCACCATAGTGCAAGGGTGCCTGCATTGCAGGAATGATTGTTTATGTGCAGGAAGCAGAGGGATAGAAGTGGGTAAAAGGTTTGCATTTATATAGCGCTTGCTACCCCTGATGAGGTGTTGAAGCTCTTTTTTGGCCAGGTATTTAGATTGAGAAGGATGGCGGAGGGAAAAAGGTTTGCATTTATCCAGCGCTAGCTACCCCTGATGAGATGTTGAAGCATTATTTTTTTGCTTTTTTTTTCGGCGAGTAGCTCGCTACTCCGGAACCCATAAAGGATTAATGGTGAATTAGTGTAGTGAAATATGAAAGTAATTTGCGTGGTGGATATGTCAGTCAGTTATTTGGATTGAGAAGAATAGCAGAGGGATAGAGGAGGAAATAAGGTTTGCATTTATATAGCGCTTGCTACCTCTGATGAGGTGTTGAAGCTCTTTTTTGGTGAGTAGCACGCTACTCTGGAACCCATAAAGGATTAGTGGTGAATTAGTATAGTGAAATATGAAATTAATTTGAGAGGTGAACATGTTAGTCTGTTATTTGGATTGAAAAGGATAGTGGAGGGATAGAGGAGGGCAGGATTTAGACTTTTCTGGGTTTTTTGGTTTTGGAGGTCATAGCAGTAGAAGGAGGCTTGGGATGAGTAAAAGGGTTGTGGAGGGAGAAGAGTCAGAGGGGAAGGGTTTAGTAAGGCTTGTTTTGGGGGATTGGAATAGTAAAAGAGATATGAGAGGATGCAGGGCATACCGCCACCGGATCGTCAAAAAATAGTGACGTTCCGTTGGCACTAGGGGCTTGTACATATGCCCCTGAAATTTAAATGGGTCCCTATTGGGTTTTTATGATATGCTTTCTATGGGAAATCACTGATCAAGGATGTTGTTTTCAGGTAGTTTTCTTTCCTGGAGCATATTAATCTTGCATTACGCATACTGTGAACTGAGACGCCTGTGAGTTGTGTTTGTGGGTGGGTGTTTATAATGGCCAGGACGGAGCTCTGTATATTTGATCATCCAGTCCATGGCCCATCCTTAGAGCGCAATGTTGACATAATGCGATTATATTCAAAAGTGTGTGAAGGAAGCACAAAACTGTTGAACTATTGACTGGGTGAAAGTAAAAGAAAATGAAGACCTTGCAGGTGAGTGTAGATGAGTTATGTGTGGTTGGGGGGATGGTGAAGTGAAGGACAAGGACTCACTTATAGAAAAGAGTGAAAAGAAAGTAGACAAAGAAAAGGGTGAGGTGTGAAATATGCAGGTGGAGGATTTCAGAAAGCTTTGTAAAGAAAAGGGGTGTAAGTGTGTCACAGAGAGGCTGTAGAGGAAAGACATGTGCACTGGAGAACATGAGTGACTGTGATAATCTCGAGACCACTATGTTTCTCTTCCACAGACCTCAAATGTTTAATTCATAGTCTCATATTTTCAGTAATTTTTTTTTTAATTCTAATTACACCCAAAAATATAATTATTATTACTACTTTTACTGATTCTGCTAACAAATATTGGCAACTGTAATAGGCCTGGCTTGTTTTAGGCAGATAATCATTATTATGTAATCTGTCTGAATGCAATAATAAAAAGCTCACAGAGAAGCAGTCACATACTAGTCAGGTGACACGCTGTGTAATTCACAGGATTTTAGTTTAAAAGTTGTAAGCCGTGCCCGTAATTACAAAGGCCACACTTCTTGGAAAGGATTCTGGTATGCTTATTTGGGCAGGTTCCATTTAGAGAAACCCAGTCCTCACACCTTTTTCATCCCACTTAAAGCCCTGCTCCTTCACAGTTGTAATCCAGGCTGCCGGCCACCAGCAACAGTCCCATTGGAGCAGATAAGCTGCAAATCATGGATGCAATTCAAACAGAGAGCAGGCAGTGGCACATCGTCAGCTCTCAGAACAAGAATTGGCAAAGCCAATAGGTCTTTCCTATGAGAGCTATTGCATTTGGCAGTGTTTTGTAGCCTTGTTGTACAGCAACACGGATGCTTTGCAGTGTGGCTATAACTAATTTAAAAAAAAAGTCCAATTACGCAGCCAAGGCTGATGCGCTTTTTTTCTCTTTAAAGTGCACTAACACTAGCTGAGTCATAGTCCATTTTTTTTTTGCCATGCGGCACAGCAGCCATGCTATTACACAGCATGGCTGCAAATCATTACTAAAGATGGAAATGCCCATGCTGTGTAGCAGGAACAAAAGACACTGGCAGAGCCAATAGCCCCAAAAGTGAAACCTATTGGCTTTGCCAATGCCTCTTAGGTCTCAGCACAACATCCCTGTGATTCTGAGCAAATCCTAAAAAATATACATATATAACATTTTGCAAAAAATCCTGTCGCATAAAAAAAGCAATTGCGCCTATATCTTAGTAAAAATACATTTGAAAGCAGATAAAACCTGTTGACACAATAAAAGCAGATAACATCTTTTTGCCACAAAACGTCCATTTCAAAAGAGAAAAGGGCTTTTTTGAAGTGTGTGTGGCATAGTAAAACATTCATACAAATGGCTAGTGGTTCAACAATGCTAGAAAAAGTAATACCTCAGTTACAGCAATTAGTGGAAGGATAGCAATCAAACCGAAGTTATCAGTACTTGGTTCATGTTCCAGCCTAAAGACGAGGAAGTGAAGCCAGCACATGCTGACCAATTGGAAGGTAGCAATCAAGAGTGACAATGAAGCCAAAGAAAGTTAAGCAATGGGCAGGCAGCAAGTCATTTTGTGTATACAATATCGTTTGCAAACGAGAGTGCATGCAGCGCATGCGCTCTCGCAGGCGTAGACCCAAAAATGGCATTATGCCAGACATCCGTACTTTTCAGAATTATATAGAATAGGTTGCTGGAAGCCCTCACCTCTCAAACCCACATATTAAGCTCTCAAGCAGGTGCAGAGCACCTCTCGGACACATCTGTGAGCTCTCAGACAATAGCAGGCTGTATAACAGTCACAACTCAGAACCTCTCTCAGGTCGGTGCAAAGCAGGATGCCTGGCACCCTCACATTTCAGAACCACCTTTGATCTTTCAGGCAGGTGCAGAACATGGTAGCGAGCCCTTACCCCTCAGACCCACCCTCGAGCTCTCGGGCAGGAGCAGAGCAGGATGCCTGACACCCTGGCACCTCAGAGTGGTGATCAGCCTGCTGGCGACCTTCACTAACAGGAGTGTGATGTGCAATTTATGCTCTCAGCAAGTACAGTGCATGCTGCTCCCCTATTTTCGAGGAGAGCAGGGTATTCAGGACCAATCAGTCCCCCCAGCAGGACCACCACCGCCAACAGCTCTAAAGAAAGGGCTGCCGGACCTTCCATCGCCCGAACATGTGCGATGAGCGGACATCTTACCTCTCAGGCCGGAGGAGTACTGGCCGTCAGGCTCCTTCTTCTGTCGGCGGCAATGCTAAGTTTAAGTTGTCTCTTAAACAAACAATCTGGAAACCTATTGCACGAGGCGGTTCTCTGTCCCCTCCTCTGGACTCTACTATATTCAGTATTCTCAGAGTTCCGTCGTTCTCTCTCCCTCTCCTTGCATTTTGCGGCTGACTTTAAATTCCGTTCAGGGGGTAAATACATGGAATATTTTCACAGCACTTTGCTACATTTTAAATGCATGTGTTAGTTAAAGGCATTCAGACCTTCCCATTTCTGTTTAAAATCCCATAATCTCCTGCTTAAGAGCCTTTTGTTCGGGATCTTGAGCAATGGTAAAGAACAAAAAGCCTTGTCCGCAATATTTCTGGAGGAAAATGGTTGGAAGCAGTTTTTGGGTTACCTCAAAAGACCACCTACAAATCATAAAACTATGCGAAAATCCTCACAAGACCATTGTAGAATATTTACACGGCAGGATACCGTGGTCACGAGTCAGTCATGCTTGTAGATATGCAGGTAACTACACCTTACTCTACTCTACAAGGTGTAGCACAGCACTTTCGATGAATTTTGTCACTCAGATAAGAGGCACATTTTTTGCACGACACCAAAAAACGCAATGTTTTGGCTCACTGAAAGCACGAGGTATTCTTAATACAAAATAACACATGTTTGAGGAGTCTGGCGCTACCTTTGTTACAAAACGAAGGGAAACAGAAATCTGCCTTCCTAGACTCGCAGCGCACAGCTCTAGTCCCTAAGGTTTCTAATAAAATATTGAATCACTTATGTTGAAGTATCTAAAAAGATTTAAAAACTAAGAAGAAATATAGTTCAAAACAGTATTGAATCAAAACTAATGTTTTATCTTCACATTGTTCAATTCCAAAACAATTTTTGCACAAATCATGTGTAACATCCAAACTTTTTCAAGTGCAATACATTGTGAAAGACAGATAAACTACATTAGCAGTTCGTAGCAAGGGTGCCAGTGCATTTGGGGTTTCGTAGAACCCTTCTTCAGGGGAAAGCTTCCTAACAACAATGAGATAATGTAAGGTCTCCTGTCGGAACAGTAAAGAAAAAGAGAAATGCCAATCAACAATATGTTTACATATATAGTTTCAGCCACAAAAGTAAAAAAGATGACAAAATCTGTGCTTGTGCTCGCTGTGCTCCAGAGCCATCATGCAGAAAGAGTGTATTGTACACAACGGAAATCTGTTACACCATTGCACTTCCAGGAACTCCACCCTGTCACCATTAGGGTAAACGCCCAGTTTTATTCATCTCATTAAACACAAGGGTCTGTTGATTTTGAAGCAGCCACTGTTTGCACGTTAGGTGTGAAGGGAGGTGTTTGCCCGGTTGTGTGACAATACAAAGCATGCCTTTACCACACATGCCTTTTCTACACAGTCTTTTACCACGCAGATGCCTTTATCAAGCATGCCTTTGCCCATGTTTTTACCGCGCATACATATATGTGTGTGTGTGTCTGTGAGTGGACATATATATATATATATACATATATATTTATATATATATATATTGTTTTCACTGTAAACTATAATTCGTGCCCTAATGTAACTATAACTTGTGATCCTGTCATACACAGTTTTTTCATCTATGATGTCATGTCAAGTGTTGCAGTGATGTTATCAATGATGTTATATAGCATGTCATGTGTGATGTAATATATGGTGTAATTAGCTGCGCTAGGCCTTGTGTCCAACACATTGGTGCAGCTCCCTCCGCAAAGCCACGTCGGGCCCCTGGGACCCTACCCCCTAGGACCTTTTTTTTTTTTTTTAATAAAAACACTGCCCCCTTCCCCTAGCCAATTTGGGCCCTGGGGACCCCATCGCCTGGGGTCTTTGTTTCCTATTCAGGGGTGTGTGCCTCCCAAGCCACTAAGGGTCCTGGCAACACCACCCCTGGGGCCTTTTGTTTTTCAAATTAAGGGGAGGGAGGCACATGGCTCCCATCCCTGAGCCAAAAGTGGACCTGGGTACCCCATTCCCCTCGGCCAAAGGATATTTGTAAAGGGGAGGGGAGCATGTTCCCCCTCCCTGAGTGACAAGGGGCCTCAGACACCCTATCCCCAGTGCCAAAACATATATTTTAAGGAAAGGGGGCGCTCAGCCTCCCTCCCAGAGCCACTGTAGGCCCCATCCCTGGGAGCTTTAAGGGAAAGGTGCACAGGGCCAATCTTCTGAGAGCCAATAGTGGGCCCGGGAGCCCTATTCCTCAGGGCCAAAACATATATTGTAATATGTGGTGTTGCGAGGTAGTTATAGTTAAGCCCACGTTTCCACAGGAAAAGCATTTTTTGGTTTGCTTATAACTTTAGTGTCGTTTGATCAAACGTCAAAAAACTTTAAAAAAAAGATCCTCTGTTTTGATTAGTTTCTTCATTAAAAGTTTCGCCATGATCCATCAATTTTGGGCGGAAAAAAGGGAGTTTCGAAAACACATAATTCTAATGCATTTCCATAGACCTTTTAGGCAGCGCTACCACAAAGACTGTTGAATGGAATTACACCAAATTTGGCAGGAAGCTGGATCTCACGAGAGTCCCTTGAAATCAACTTAAAAAAATAAAGCATTCTGATTGGCATAGGAGCCTTTTTTCCCCTTGTGCACTCTGATTGGCTAGCTACAACATGAGAAAAAATGTTGCCGCAGCCATTAGATGACTCGGGGGACTTTTATATAGTTAAAAAAAAGAGATATAAAGGGCAGTGCAGTGATACCCTGCCACCTAGTCCCTGTTGGGGGGGAATGCAATAGGTCTCACATTACTGAAAGTTTCAGCTATTGGTGGTGCAAATGATAATGTTTGTTAGATTTTATTTTGTTAAAAAAATTCCCAGCAGTAGCATAAGTAATAAAAGAAAATCCACAAGCAAGAAAAGGGTACAGTACCACAGGCTGTTACTAGGTGTCTTTGTGGAGTTGTTAAGGGACCTCTATTAGCCATATAAGGTACTGCACCCTTACCTATGCTACTGCTGGCATATTTTTTAACTAAAAATGTAATCAGTCTTGCAGTAGTTTGAGTTAGAGCTATTGGCATTGTAAATGGTAGTGTATTTTACCTGTATGTTATGGAGTGTATGTATGTGGTGTGTAGCGGAATTATGTAGGTTGTATTGGATTAGTTAAGGGTGTGGATTGGATTAGTGTAGTGGGATTATGTGGCATGGTGAACTGTGGAATTATGTGAATAGTATTTAAGTGGTAGTTTACTGGAATCAAGTGGAGTGTAATTATGAGGAATGGTATTTTGTGTTGTGGAGTGGTATGTAGTGGAGTTTAATTATGTTTAATTATGTGGTGTGCTGTTGAATTTTGTGGAATTGTGTGGTGTGGATTGTATATATGTGGTGTGCCGTGTCATTGTTTTGTTGAGTTGTAGTGGAATTGTGTTGTGGAGTGGAATAATGTGGTTTGGTGGTGAATTATGAGGTGTGGATTGGAAATGTGTGGAGTTGAATTGTGTGGAGTGGAACTGTGTGAATAGCGTTGCGTTTTTGGTGACTAAAAAGAACAAATAGGTAGGAGTTAAGCTCCAGATCTATGTGATTAAGTGTTTAAAAAAGGAACGAGAGTTAGAGGCATTGATGTTGTAAATGTAAATATCTTACCTATGTGGTATGGACTGGAGTGGATGTATGTGGTGTGTAGTAGAATTATGTGGGGGATGGATTGGAATTGTTAGTTGTGGCACTGTTGCGTGGCGTGGATTTGTGCAGTGGAATTATGTGGCATGGTGTGCAGTTGTATTATGTGAATAGTAATTTCATATTTTTAACTGTATTGGAATTGTGTGGAATGGCATTTTGTGTTGTGGACTGTTACGTGGTTGAGTTTAATTATATAGTGTGCTGTTGAATTTTGAGGTATGATGTTGAATTCTGTGTTCTAACTTTAATATAAGTGGTGTGTAGTGGAATCGTGTTGTAGAGTGGAATAATGTGGTTTGGTGTTCAGTTATGTGGTGTGGAATGGATTTGTGTGGAGTTGAATAGTGTGGCATGGAACAGTGAGTTGTTGCGGGAAAATATGTTGAATGGAATTATGTGGCATGCTGTGGAGTGTATTTATGTGAATTGCTATGTGGCATAGAGTGCATTTATGTGGAGTGTATTTATGTGGTATTGAGTGCATGCAATAAGGTGGAGTTGAATTATGTGGTGTTAAGTGGTATTATGTGGATTGTAATTATGTTGTGTGGTGTGGAATTGTGTGGCTCTGAATTGTGTGTTGTGGAATTGTGTGGCATTGTGTTGATTTATGCGGTGCTGAATGCTTGTTGTCTTATCTACAGCAGTGCGGACTGAGTACATATAAAAAAGCCTTCCCTCTAAAAACAGTGAAAACATCACGCAAAAGCTTCAAAAAAGCAATGTTAACATTCCTACAATTTTTAGAAAGAAAGCTGTCCTGTTTATTGCTCCTGAGTGAGCAGAATGTTTCTTTATTCCAGTAAAGGTGGAGTCCTTCTGTAGGAACCTGTGGGTTATGGTTGTTTGCTTATAACAAATAGCCCAGATCTATTGGTTACATCTGATATGCCCTGTTTACAGTCCTTGGGTTCCCTTGGATTTTGAATTATATGGTAGATGCTTTAGAAAATAAAGACATTTAAAAAAGGAACATTTTTACAAAAGCAGCACACTATCCCATATTAAAGAAAAAAAGCCTTTGAAGGTATCATGAATATTTGTTATGATAGGCGAGTAGTGTTGAGATTTAAATGATTTTAAAAAAATTTAAAAAAATGGATGATTGACAAAAATGTCACCGTGTATCATATTATAATAACAGAAAAGCAGCACGTTTCACAAAAACAGACATAGCCTTTGACTGCTGATCCTTATCTTATCAAAGCTGTCTCCTTCCTGGAGCACCCATAAAAAAGCTTGCAAGTAGTGTGAACACTTAGCAATAAACTCTACTTCAGAATAATAAAAGGCTGGCTTTCACAGAGCAGTGACATTTGCATTTTCACAAGCTTTGTGGTCTCACAACTGAAATGTGCGCTAAAGAAAAACACTCCCTTTGCATTAAAGCCAGAAAAAAACGGCATTAAGTGACAGTACATGGGCTTTAAAAGGGCTTACATGCTGTTATTAAAATATGCAAGGGAATTTTTATGTTCATTGGCAGAGGTTAGCAGAGGGCTCCTGTATAATATCTGGTAGAAAACTCTGTACAAATAAAGAAGCTTTCATTAAAGACCGAAGATTGAGTGATATCCGTCGAGGAGCTGTGTGTTAATAAATGATGCAAGGGGCTGTTACTACACATATAAGCACAACAAGATTATTTATAAAGTGCCTGCCCTCCTCCTATGTCAGCAGAGACAGCATGTTTTGGACACTATGGGGTCTATTAGGATGGCGGGCAGTGGCACCACCGTGGTGCCTGCGGTGGCGGAAAATGCCTTTTTCCGCACGCCAGCAGTGGGTCTCACGCCTGCCATATTAGTATGGCCAAACACAGCCCATTTACGGTCCGCCGCGGTGCGACGCGCACCGCCATCAAAGTGTGCCCGCCACCACGGCGGTGGGAGCCCATGGAGACTCACCACTGTGCGTAATGACGTCCCGTCTGCTGTACAAATCAGGATGCCACAAAAAGCCAGTCGCACTGCAGCGTAGAAACCAACTAGAGACGGCGGGAGCTCGACAGCGGAGTGCGAAACCCGATTCCCGGTCCGCAATGGATCCAGCTCTTCACGTCTTTCTGGTGCTGTACCTGATACATCACCAGCAACTCATGGACTGTTCCGGACACCACCGCAGGTACGCAACTACACAATCCCGCCCACAACACACAACTCATGGGCTGATACAGGGTCCCTGGCCACACCAGACATCCTGGTGGGGACAGGAACATATCCACAAGTGTACCCACACAGTTCCTACCTGCCACCAAGTCACCCCTCCGCAGCCAGCTCACACATCGCCGCGATCTCCAAGTAATGTCCCGGTCATGTCACCGCAGTGGTGAAGACAAGGGAAAACATGCGCACAATGCAGAAGGCAGGGCCAGCGCCAGGCATGGGCAGGGCACAAAGTACACAGGGCCACAGCTCCACACTCCACACACTGCCCCCCCCCCGAATGGACATGCCATGTGCACCCCCCTGTGCACCCCCATGCCTGACAACATGCTAGGTGAATCCACACCCTGCACCACACAACAAACAACTAGGGAGACAGCCACAGCAGGAGTGGCTGCAGAGGAACACACAGCACAGAAGCACAGGCCCAGGGCAACCCACACATCACAACAACACCACATTCATGGCAAGAAAGCTGAGCACAAGCACAAAATGAACACACACACACATACAATCAACAAACATCCTACTGGACACACAGCCTGCCAAGTCACACAGACATACCCCACACTGACACACAGCCACATACGCACACCATATGCCACCAGCAATGGAGCACAACATATAGGAAAGTCAAAGTGAGGTGCACACAAATAGGAGGCCAAGGAGACAACCAACAAGCATGTGTACATCACATGCAAGACAAGGAACAGAGAACACTCCCACCCCATCAAAGCACACATGGCTGGCACAGTGAGTGAACTCAAACCACAGTCACCTCAGTGCAACAACTCAGGGAGACAGCAAGGCAACCCATGTATAGGCACAGGGAGGAAAAGAAGGCCCTGAAGTCAAACTGTGAACAGCCACACATATGTACACAACAACTTCACAGGAGTATGCCAGCAGCACAACACACAGGGCACATTGAAACACTCCATGACTGTCAAACATAAGTAGGATTCTCCACACATACCCCTGTCACACCTGCAGCACACAACCCAAGTGCCAGACACACAGAAGAGTGTCAATAATGTCCAGTCAACACACAGACAAACAATCACACTCCCTGGGGGTATCCACAAACATCACACACACACACAGGGATGCCAGAACCAATGTCTGCACAAAAACAACAGCCAAACACATAACAGAAACACACACAGAACCACAACATGACCACACATTTCCTGTGCAGCCAAACTGTGGGAAGGCAATGGGAGCACAGACACTACAGGAGAGCACAACCACATCCGTCAGGAACAATGCACAGACAACATACCACAACACACACAAGAAGTGCACCATCACTGTGAACAACACAGCCACATTAAACATACAACAGATGCACATGACAATATATCACATAGGAAACACAGCAGGACACCAAGGGATGCACACCAGGCCAGGACAAGGTAACATACACCCACAGCACTACATGCACAACAAGCAGTGTGTGCACACAAAACATAACAGTCCCACATAGCCATGAGTGACACACCATGAACATCCACAACAACAAGCAAAACAGCACACTGACAGCATCACATTCAGGACGTCAAGCAGTACCCCAGCATACACACATACACCTAACACAACACCCACAGATGCACAAGTCTGGGACACCAAAGTGGAAACAACTTGACCAGAGGACTGGCCAGCACAGACAGTTGAACTGCACATGGGCAACCATGACTGCTGAACAGTACTTCAACAACACAGATAACCAATTGGGGAAATGCCATGAGTGGCACAGTGCTCCTGACAAAGATCTGCACCACAAAGCACAGTGTCACAAATTAAGTGATGGGAGGCACACACACAGGCAACACAAGGGGACAGCTGACACCAAAGTGAAGTGGTGTGTACTTTAGTAGTGGACATGGCAGGAGTGCACCATAAATAAATAGAGGGAGTGCTGACTCACAATGTCAAGGCATCTGAAGCACAGATAGGGGATGGTATGACACTGCACACCACATGCCACACTGGAGGCAACACAGCAACATGTGACAGCAATGCATGAGCACATCACACCCACAATGTCAGTGTGGTTGAGCAGGTGTGCACAGTGAGTACAAACAGTATCAAGACACACGGCTGTTCAACAAAACAAACGCCTGACTTGCCAGTCACACACTCTGCATACTCACAATTGGCTAAAGCAACAAGTAGGAGTCAGCCAGAACTGCAAGGACACACCAACACACTGCACAGTGCACAATATACAACTCACACATGTGCACACAATCACAAGCACAGGCCTGAACAATCACACAAACAGGCACTCTACTCCTGGGTGACACATGTGTGTAGTTGACATTGCATGGGCACACACACATCAACACTCACGACAAACACACCCCCTTCACACTGCTCACTTCTTGACCACCCAAGTGCACACATTGAAAGCAACCCATGTGACTAGGATGACTGACCATCACAACATGACCATACACCTACACTGCTGGGCACACAGAAAGTAAGAACACACATACATGCTGATCCTGGCCAGCCTGCCTGCAATCCAGTAGAAAGAATCACACACTGTGCTGGCAGTGCCCCCAAACCTGACATGTGTACAATATAGCTACCATGAAGAAAGAATGATAATGATAACGGTATTTCATCATAAACCACCATCATTGCACCCACAAGCATCAGAGTCAGGAGGAAATGAAGTCCCTATCACACCTGTAAAAACTAGAAAAAGTGAGACAAGCCATTGGCAATGTTGAAGTGGCATACAAAGCATGTAGCACAGTAAACCAATACACGCAGGAAAGACTTTATTCAGTAAGGACACTGACAAAACAGACAACAGGAGCAACTCTCTTTATTCACAAATTGCACAGATAAGCCCCATTAGAGAAGAAAAAGGCACAAAATGCAGAGCTTGTCCATGAGAAGCTGCACAGGCAGGGGTCAAACAGCAGTGAACGACAAGGCCAGTGGCCAGTCCAAGGTGCAGACTGAGTCCATGAGAAGCTGCACAGGCAGGGGGCAAACAGCAAGGCCAGTGGCCAGTCCAAGGTGCAGGGTGAGTCCTTGAGAATCTGCACAGGCAAGGAGCAAACAGCAGTGAACGACAAGGTCAGTGGCCAGTCCAAGGTGCAGACTGAGTACATGAGAAGCTACACAGGCAAGGGGCAAACAGCAGTGAACGACAAGGCCAGTGGCCAGTCCAAGGTGCAGACTGAGTCCATGAGAAGCTGCACATGCAGGGGGCAAACAGCAAGGCCAGTGGCCAGTCCAAGGTGCAGAGTATGTCCATGAGAAGCTGCACAGGCAAGGCTCGAACATCAGTGAACAATAGGGCCAGTGGGCAGCACACAGTGCAGGTGAGGTACATGAGAAGCTGCTCAGGCAAGACTGGAACATCAGTGAATAACAGGGCCAGTGGGCAGCACACAGTGCAGCTGAGGTACATGAGAAGCTGCACAGGCAAGACTCGAACATCAGTGAACAACAGGGCCAGTGTGCAGCACACAGTGCAGCTGAGGTACATGAGAAGCTGCACAGGGAATAGTCCAACACAGCAGTGAACGACAAGGCCAGTGGGAAGGACAAAGTGCAGAGTGAATCCATGAGAAGCTGCAGCGGGAATAGTTTAACACAGCAAGGAGCAACAAGGTCAGTGGCCAATACAAAGTGCAGAGTGAGTCCATGAGAAGCTGCACAGGGAATGTGTGCGACTGTACCCTGCCATGGTCAGCAACACAGTCAGGGATGTCATGATGGGCAGCACAGGCCCCGCTGTGGGAGACACAGGTGTGTGAGGTTGACCAACATTCAGACTTGTCTTCAGTAGGACTGGGAGCTGGCTGTGTGTCGGGCACAGTTAAAGCACTTGACTGGGAGTGAGAGGCTCAGCTGAGGTAGAGCTATCAGAGGCTTGGGAAGCCGGAGGGCTGCTTGGACCAGGTGGTGTAGTGGCACGTGGAGGAGGAGTCATGCTGATGTGAGACACAGTGTGGGTGGGAGATTGTGGAGGGGTGTGTTTCCACTTCTTGGGGATTCTAAATGGCTTGCCTGACTTTGGATCAATGGGAAGTGGTGTGGACACAACAGGCACACGCAACACCAAGGCTGCATCAGGTACAGACGCTGGCCCTCCCTTTGGGGACATGCTGGATCCTTCGGCTGGCCTTGCCTCTGCCCCTCCATCCCCTGTTTACTAGGTGTTCCCCCTACAGTGCCCTCCTTTCCCTGCTTCACTGGGCTTGGAATGGAAGTCGAGGTAGTGGGTGAATCTGCCTTGGAGCCCTTCTTATGTGTAGCCTTGGCAGGCACCACCTTCTCAGTGGGCACGGAAACTGTCTGCTTGTCTTTGCAAGACGCTTTTGGGACAGGAGAGTCCTTGGCTTGGGATGCCTCTGAGGCATGTGACCCTGAGGTCTGCTTCTTCGCGTTTTTTGGCCTTGTTGTCGCCTGACGGGGTTTTCTCTTTGTGCTCTGGGTGGCTTTGGTTTTCTGTGGGGATGGTGTCTGCGGCCTGGACCACTTGGACTGCTGCTGCTGTTGTGTGCTACGTGTGCTGTATCGTGACCTTGAGGTCTGTGGAGCGTGGTCACTATCGTCAGACGTGGCCACTGGCATGGGGGTGGACAAAGGGACTGGAGCTGGACTACGAGATTGTGTCAGTTGAAGGGCTGCCGTCACTGTGGAGGACATCGACTGGACAGTCCGGTGCAGCCCACCCACGTCTGAATGTATGCCCTCCATGAAAGCAACCACCTGTGCCAATTTTTTGTCGTGATCTATGAATGCATCGAGGAGAGCTGTCTGGCCTACACACAGCTGGCACAAAAGGTCCACAGACTCAGCGATGATGGCAGCAGGGGGGACAGGGGTAGGGGCAGCGGTGCCTGGGTTGAAGGACACTCTTCCCCTCTTACTGGTGCGAACACGGAGAGCACCAGAGGAAGTGACTGGGAGGGTGGGCACTGTTCGCTGTGTGGTGGAAGATGATGCAGAGTCCCCGTTCTCTGTGCCCTCCAACATGGATGCGTCACCGCTGGCATCAGATGAGGTAGAACTTTGCATCTCGGGTTGTGATTCCTCCAGCAGACTCCGGTCCCCCTCCGAGGCGCTGGTCACATCTGTGTCACTGGGCTCCTGTGCAGCTGCTGTGCTTGTTTCCTCACCACTGGTGTCCGTCCCCTGTCCCTCCATGACCACGGGAGATGCTGCATGAGAGGTAGGGTCAGTTCAGTGGCAGAAACAGAACAAACATATGCAAGCAAAGCAACACTGAGGATGACTAAATCTACATGTTGCACGCCAACCTGTGCAATGACATTGTGCAAACACACTTTTGTCACTCAAACAGCGCGTGTGAACAAGAAAACCAGGCATAAGTGAGCCATGTGATGACCACACAGCACAACATCCTGCATGTTTCTCCATTCAAACAGTAACACAAATAGCTCAGTCATGAAGCCCACCACCCAGAATGCAATTGAAATGCCCAGTACTCGAATTCCCTTAGGTAGTACAGGTAGGACATATGCATGATAGCTGCACTCAGCACAGAGGCCACTCACAAGCCACTGCATCACACTACCAACATCACATAGCCCAGTGCTGGCACAGGCTTGGTACACATGCAGCCACACACAGCCAAAGTCACCCTTCCCAGAAAACTCACCTCCACTTTGCTGCTGATGCTCCTTCAATCGTACACTCTCTCCCCCACTGTTGAAGACTTACCACGACATTTGGGGCACCATATAGCCTTGGGTACTGTGTGAGCACCTTGTCCACCAGGACCTCCAGCTCCTCGCTTGTGAAGGGACTGGCACGGATCTTCTCAGTCCTTGTCATCACTGTGGACTTGAGACAACAGCGGCGGCAGTGGGTGGTGAGGGGTCTCAGGCAGTAGTCCCTGGAGGCAGCAGCAGGTGAGGGGTCTCAGGCAGCAGACCTTGGAGGCAGCAGCAGGTGAGGGGTCTCAGGCAGCAGGCTCTGTGAGCAGTGGTAATGTGGGGCTCTCTCCCACACATATATAGGCCCCTGGTGTTGTTTCTGTGGTTCTAAGCTGCTGCAATTGGTGTTCCAGGTCAGCCTTTTTCAAATGCATCCAAGGACCGGCTCCGCGGTGGCGGAGCACGCCTACCACGATTTTCAAAATTGCATCATGCTACCGCGATAGCAGATTCCATTGGCTGTTAGGGCATGGTCCATGGTGGTGACACACTGCATGGGCCAGGCGGGCGCTACCACGTTGGTGCATCTTTCAATTGCATCCAAGGACCGGCTCCGCGGTGGCGGAGCACGCCTACCGCGATTTTCAAAATTGCATCATACTACCTCGATAGCAGATCCCTTTGGCTGTAAGGGCATGGTCCATGGTGGTGACACACCGCAGGGGCTAGGCAGGAACTACTGCGAGTTGGGTGCCATACCGTGACATGGGTGACCGGGATTTGGGTGGCGGAGCATGCCAACTGCCATTTGGCAATACATATATATCAGTGACTACCGCAATTGTGTCCCTGGCATTGGCGGTGACACACCTCAGGGGCCAGGCGGGCGCTACCGCAAGTTGGATGCCATGCAGTGACATGGGTGACCGGAATTTGTGTAGCGGAGCATGCCAACCGCCATTTGGCAATACATATATATCAGTGACTACCGCGATTGTGTCCCTGGCATTGGCGGTGACACACCGCAGGGGCCAGGTGGTAGCTACCGCGAGTTGGGTGCCATACAGTGACAAGGGTGACCGGGATTTGGGTGGCGGGTGACTGTGACAGCACCAATGGATACATCATGCCGTGTCAATGGCCATCTGTCAGTCATCCACAGTGCACAGTGTCCCCATGGTTGATGGCACGTCACAGTGCACACAATGCCAATGTGCCATGTACCCCACTGCTGAGCACACATGCCATGTTTGTGTATGTGATTTCTTAGATTGGCATGTACTCCCTCACATGTCATTTGTGATATTGATGTGCCTGTACACTGGACAGTGTTGTTATGGACTCCCCAAGTTGTAAAAGTGCAGGGAATATCACTGTGATGTGTTACAAGTTGAAGATTGTCCATATGTGCCTGTTCGCTTATGTTTGACCATGCAAACACTCGTCATGTACGCTCAGCCTGTGGTCATTGTGTTGTTGATGTGTGCCAGGTTCGACTAACGCATGAAGGTGTGTCAGGTGCAGCAGCTAGGTGTGAGACAGTGGTGTTGCCTTTTTATACCAATGCTGGATGATATACTCCCAGGCGTGCCCATGGGGAACGTGGCCATATCCATATGTGCATTCTCATATGGTGAGTATGATTTGGATGTACTTGCTGGGTGTCAGTTGTCAGGTGTACGATCAGTGTAGCTGAAGGAGTCCCTACATGTCAGCTGGTCTGTAACATAATTTAGATGACAGTCACTGTTGGTGTTGTGTCCGGCAAAACGTGAGATACTGTGCCCATCTCATAATGTATTGCATTGACATGTGTCCACTTTCATCTTAACTAGGAGGAGACCAAATATATGCATCGTCCCTTTACGGTGCTGGCAGACATGGAGAATGAGGAGATCATCTGGAAATTCCGTCTGGATAGAGCCACCCTACAGACCCTTTGTGCTCAGTTGGAGCCCCACCTGCAGCCTCGCCGAACATATACAACAGCTTTCACCCCCATGTCTAAGGTGATGGCGGCCCTGCATTTTTTTGCCACAGGATGGTTCCAGCACATGGTATCCAGCGCAGGTGAGATGTCGCAACCCATGTTCAGCATGGTGCTACGGGATGTCCTGTCCGCCATGATGAGATACAAGGACACATATATCCATTTTCCCAGGGGGCAGGAATTGGCTGCTGTAAAGGGAGATTTTTATCCCCTTGGACACATCCCCCATGTGGTTGGTGCCATTGATTGCACCCATGTTGGGCTTGTACCACCACAGGCACGTGAGCACAACTACCGGAATCTGAAACATTTCCACGCCATAAATGCGCAGGTGATGTGCCAGGCAGACATGATCATCTTGCACGTGTGTGCCAAATTGCCAGGCTCGTCCCATGACTCCTACATCCTGCGTAACCTCATTGTGCCCCAGCTGATGGCTAATCTGGTTCCCGAGCGTGCATGGATTGTTGGTGAGTATGCCTAGTCAAATAGCGTGCTGTGTGTGTGACATGCTGTCCTCTGACCCAGCCACAGTGCAATGTGTATCTGTGTTTGTCACACATAGGTGACTCTGCATATCCCAACCGTCCTTGGTTGCTGAGCCCACTGCGGATTCCCAGGACAGCAGCTGATGTCTGCTACAATAATGCCCATGGGAGGACACGTCGTGTGGTGGAGCACACCTTTGGTCTGCTGAAGTCATGTTTCCGCTGCCTGGACAAGACCGGAGATGCACTGATGTACTCGCCCGGGAAGGTGTGTCAGATTGTAATGGCATGCTGCATGCTCCACAACCTAGCCATTCGTAAGGAGATCCTCCTACTCCTGGATGCTGATGAGCAGCAAAGGCCCCCGCCTGCAAACCAACCCATGTCCAGTGATGAGGATAGTGGAGTGGAGGAAGGTGTTGACCTGCGTCAACAGCTCATCACCCGCTACTTCACTTGAAGGTGAGTGAAAATATACAACGGATCCATTGTCTGATGATGTTGCTGTTGTTGTGAAGGTGTATGTGGGCTTTGTGACTGCAGCCGGTTGTTGTCTCTGTGGTGGTTGACAATGTTTCTGGAACAGGGCAGTTTTGTACTTCGACAGGATGTTTGTGTTGGCACTTGTTGCCCATTGTGATGTGTTCATGTTGGATTATCTTGATGGTAGGTGTTGTGTGATGTCTGTGATGCCACAAAAAGATTGTTGTTCTGTTGTGTTTTCCTAGGTGCCTTCAACCTCTCCTTGCCTACATACATTCCATACTTCTGGTACATTGTAATCATGTTGAAGACAGTACATCCTGCAATAAAGACGGAGCAGACACAACAACATGTGTGTAAGGATTTTTTATTTACAATGGTGACATGTGAGGGGGGGTGAACATTTACATTGAGGTTATTAGTAGAGCAGTGAGTTGTCAGTTATGGTAGATGAGATAATCGAGTTGCCACCACATTGATGTGGTGACCCAGTCCAACAGACAGGTGCCATTCACAAGGCAGTGTGGGGAAGGACAGTCCAAAAAGTCAATGCACTGGTGAAGAGGGTTGCCATCAGGGCTAGCTCCGTGACTGGCGTTTGGCAGGTGCAGTGCCTCCAGGTACTCCCAGGATTTTCTTAGGACGGCCCCTTCGTCGCTTGGCTGGGAGGGCCCTGCTGTAGGGCCAGTGGGGTCTGAGAACTCACCCCTCTCAATGGGCGCAGGGGAGGATGGTGAACTATCATCCTGCGGCCCACCAGAGGGAGGTGGAGGTGTTGGTTGTGGCGCAGTCCTGTCCCTCAGTGCCACCACTTGCTGGCCCAAGAGGTCCACAATTTGTCCCATGCGGGTGTCGATGGACCTCATCAGCAGGATGAGCTCGCGGAACAGTTCGTCCGACCGGCCCGTTCGTCCCTTGGCCCGTTCATATGCCCCAAGGACTTTGGTGATATGGTCCAGGGATTGGGTCCCAGCCTCTTGTTGTCTGTGGGTGACCCTGCCCCTCCCACCTTTCCTGATGCCACGGTCCTGTTGCCTCACCACTGTAGGCACCCTCATACTCTTTCTGCCCTCCTCAGTCAGTGGTGTGGGGTGGTCATCCTCTGTGACAGGGAGGGTGTTGCAGGCAGCCCTGGTGGTGGTGGTGGCAGTGGACGCACAGGCCGTAACAGCAGGGCTCTGCAGTGACATTGTTATTGCAGCAGATGTGGTGGGGGGGAAGATGGGATCCTGGGACCTGTTGCGCCCTGGCACACCAGATGGGCCGGCTTCGAGCTCATCGTCCAGAGAATCCCGACAGTCAAACATCCGAGAGTCCATGTACCGGTGGGTGAGACTGGCTCTGCAGGTTGCTGGTGTTGTCCTCTGCAGTGAGTTCTTGGTCACCTGTGGGTCAGATGGGAGATGCTCATTGTAGTGCACACTGAAAGCTTTGTGTTACCTGTATGTCATTCACTGTTTGTACACCACACAGTTGACTAATCATCACATTTTGTTGTATGTGCACTACTGTGCCTCCTGACATGGTGCTGTGGTACATGCATTACTTGTCCATGGTGTGAGTTGTCAATACCTACCATGCGCAACGTGCATGATTTCTGAGTACAGGGACATGTTGCCATCTAGGGACTTGCGCAGGAAAAATTTCTGTGAGGACTCTTTGTTGCTCACTCTGCCCTGTCAGACGTTACATCTGGCCATGAACAGGAAATTGTCATCTCCTGCATACCTTTGTCTTGTCATGTGCATATCTGGATTTGTACCACCAACCATGTTTTCTAGTTTCTCATTTGATCCTTGCTGCTCTGGCCCCATGGCACTTACACATGGAATTCAGTGCTGTGCATGATTGTGCCCAGACTTTCTTCTACATGTGCATTGGTGTGTCACACTTTGGTTGCTGTGACAGTCTCATTGGCTTAGCTGTGTGCACACTGTGAGTGGCAATAGGATCTGTGAGTATGTGTGTTCAATGAGAGGGCTGGTGTTGTCATGTGGCACCATGCTTTTTGCGGACACTGGCTGTGTGCACATATTGGCTACTTACCTGTTCTGTTTTCCCATTTGGCTTTGACTTGACACATTTGTGTGTGGGTGTGTTGTGGAGGCTTGCAAATTGGGTGTGACTAGCAAGCATGATATGTCTGCCTACCTGTTATTTTGTTTGTGGTGATACAATGGCTGACACATGCATCTGGGTGGGAGAGGAGGCTCCATCGTGATGGTCTGGGGGACGAGTTGGCCTGGGGTGAGTTGTTGTTCAGGCATCCCACCCCCAAACATTCTGGGTGGTGTGGAGTGCTACGTCCTGCTCTGGGGTGGGACAGGGGGCATGGTGGGAGTTGTAGTGCAGGCCTCCCACCCCCACACAGCCTCCATGGCAAGATGGCTACCTACCTGTTAGTTTGTTTGTAGTGGGACCATGGCTTCCAAATGCTTCTGGGTGGTGTGGGGTGCTACATCCTGCTCAGGGGTGGGACAGGGGGCATGGTGGGAGTTGTAGTGCAGGCCTCTCACCCCACACAGCCTCCATGGCAAGATGGCTACCTACCTGTTAGTTTGTTTGTAGTGATGGCATGGCTGCCACATACATCTGGGTGGGAGGGAGTGCTCCATCTTGATAAGCTGGGTGACAAGGGTGCACGGTGGGAGTTGTAGTGCAGGACTCCCACCCCCACCCCCACACAGCCTCCATGGCAAGATGGCTACCTACCTGTTAGTTTGTTTGTAGTGGGACCATGGCTTCCAAATGCTTCTGGGTGGTGTGGGGTGGTGTGGGGTGCTACATCCTGCTCAGGGGTGGGGCAGAGGGCATGGTGGGAGTTGTAGTGCAGGCCTCCCACCCACACACAGCCTCCATGGCAACATGGCTACCTACCTGTTAGTTTGTTTGTAGTAGGACCATGGCTTCCACATGCTTCCGGGTGGTGTGGGGTGCTACATCCTGCATCCTGGGACAGGGGGCGTGGTGGGAGTTGTTGTGCTGATTGCCTGTTCACATGCCCCCATGGTGATGTTGCTAGCTACATTTGGGCTGGATGTGAGTGAGTGAATGTTGGATCTGTGAGACATGTGTTGGGGAGTGTGTGGTGCATATGAATGTAATTGTGCCTAGGGGGTGTAGCTTTGTAGTTGTGCAAGCCAGTACATAGCAGTGTGGTGGCAGTCATTTGTTTGTACTTACCAGCCTCCACACCCCCGGCTACTCCTGTGAGACTCTCTGGATGCAGTATGAAGAGCACCTTCTCCTCCCATGCAGTGAATGGTTTTGGTGGGATGGGAGGGCCACTACCAGTCCTGTCAGCCAGCTCAAGGTTCTTGCTCCTCTTCTGTTTGACAACCCTCTTCAGGTCATGCCACCTCTTCATGATTTCCTGCTTGGAGCGCAGGGTGGTCCCTACTAGATTGACCCTTTCGACTATCCTTGCCCACATTTGGGCTCTTGTAGCTAATGGTGTCTGTTGGACCAGGCTACCAAACAGTTGTGGTTCTACTCTGACTATCTCATCTACCATTACCTTCAACTCACTCTCTGTGAATTTTGGCATTTTGTGTGTTGCCATGTTGTGTGATGTGCAAAAGGGTTGTGGGTGTAGGGGTGTGAGTGGTGCAGTGGGCGATGTGTGTGATGTGCAGGAGGGTCAGGGGTGCAGGTGTGGAAGTGGTGGTGATGTGTGTATGGTGTAATGTTTTGCCTCTCCTTTCTGTTATGGTTCAAGCCCTTCTCTTCTGGAGTGTTGCAAAGGATTGTGGTCTGGGAAGGGGCTGGTTTTATACTCATCTATGTGGGTGTGTCCAGATGGGTTATTTCTGTCAGGTGTGTTGTGTGGGTTATCCTGGGATTTGTATTTTTGTGTTTGCCATGTGGTTGTGTCATTGGGGTGTGTTCTGTGTTTTGGGGGCATGGCTGCTTTGCTGTGTGCACTTTGTGGCCTTATTGTGGGTTATTTTCTTTTGTCCGCCATGTTTATCACGGAGCGTCCGCAGCGGTGGGTGTGCTGCAGCTCTTCCGCCGGCTCTCCCATTCATCACTGTTAGAGACGCGGCGGTCAGAAACTGCGGTACGTACCGCGTGGGCTTCGGGGTTATCCTAATTTTCTGTGCTGTGTCTCCGCTGTCCTGGCGGCAGTTTGATTGTTTTCCGCCGCGAATGTGACCTCCGCGGATCGGTTTTGGCCATCTCCGCCCGCTACGGGCGGTTTTTTTTGGACTCGTTCCGCAGTAGTCGGTGTTTTTTGGCGGTTGATCCTAATTTGGACGCCGGATTTTCCATGGTGCCGGCGGAAGGTTGACTTCCGGATCCATGACGGTTGGGGTGGTTTTCCGCCCGCCATCCTAATAGGCTCCAATGTGTCTTTAATGCATTGCTAAGCAGTCTCTGCGGACATAGGAGGAGGGTGGGCACTTCATAAATAATCTTACAACTAACACGAAAGATTGTGCTGTTTCACTTTTTAGGCACAAATGAAAAAGCTTTGTAATGCATTTCATGTCAGTACATGGAATGCATTTTTACAAAGTTTTTTCATTTGTACTTAAAAAGCCAAGCAGCAATCCTTCTTGTTAGTTTATGTTTAGAAAAAAAATCCTGTGGGTGAATATGGGTTCAGAAAGCATGCTGAATGTTGGCTAACAAGATGAATTATAAAGTGCCCGTCCTCCTATGTCCGCAGAGACAGTGCGTTTTGGACACAATGTATCTTTAATGCATTGCCAAGCTGTCTCTGCGGACATAGGAGGAGGGAGACACTTCATAAATAATCTTGTTCTTTGAAAAGAGCCACACTGCACTTTTGTGGAAGTTGTTTTTAACATCTGAATGGCTGCAAAGCTCTCGTTTTTGAGAAAGAAACGGTGACTGTTGGGAAAACTTAATTTAATATGAGTTTGCCAAAATAAGTGCTTTTTCAAACTTTAATCTTTCTCTGCCCTCATGCATTACTAAAGCCTCCGTTTACAACTCACATTTCTGCAGGGCAATTTAAACAAGCAACAAGAGGGAGGGGTGTTGGTGCTAATTAATGCTGGGTGGAGGTGTCAATGTAAAACTAGCAGCAGACAGCAGAACGCATTGATTAAGCAGGAGGGAGGAGGCAGCCGAGGAGAGGGAGCATGTCAGTAGTAAATTATAAACAAGCAGTTGCAGATTGCAGGAAAGCATGTCGTGTGATAGGAAAAAACCATTGAAGAAAATAGTGCTCACAGACAGTAAATAAAACATACGGTATAACACCACAGTAAGAGGGCCAGTCCTCATGGTAGGTTGCAAATAGAGACAATGAGGTACTAAGGAGGGACTACTAAGTCTATTGACTAATCAAAAGTCATCATTTACAAAGGACAGGAAGAGGAGCTAATTGTAAAGAAAGGCGGAACATGGGCAGAGCTGAAAGCCCATGTATTGAATACTGCATGTCTCAAAGAGACAGCAAAAGCACTGCTCTAAGTAAGACCTAAAAAGGGGTTTTGCTACAATCCTATAGGGCTACAGCTGAATCAAAGCAAAAAAAAGAAACCAAAATGACAGCTGGGTCCCGTCCTGTAAAAAAAGGGGCATGCAGCCCTCTCCCCATTCCTCTTTCGAAGCCCCAGAGAACCCACCCCCAGCACCCAGTACAATTTCAAAGGGGTACATGGCCCCCATCCCCAGGCCAATCACGGTCCTGGGGATCCCAGCCCCCGGGCCCAGTGCAACTTAAAAGAGGATGTGGTGTGCAGACCCTCTCCCGGATCCTATAAAGGCCTCTGAAGCCACATTTTCCGGTGCCGGCAGATAAATATAGGCGATGAGGGGCCCATGGCCCCCCTTCCAGAGCCTCTGCAGTCTGCAGCTTGGCAATGCATTAAAGATACATTGTGCCCTGGGTGGCACTACTTGGTCAGGGAGGGGGGGCATATGCCACCCCTCCCCTTAAAAAAGAAAATGCCCCAGAGGCTAGGATACACTGGGCCCATTGTGGCTCTGGGCGAGATGCCGCATGCCCCCCTCCCCTTAACCTCTTCTATGCCCATGACGAGATAGTCTCGTCATGGAGCACGGTTGCGCTGTGCCCATGACGAGACTATCTCGTCATGGACCCCGCCCGCTAATACAATGCCCGGCACAGGAGGGGGAAAGGGCGGGGCACTGAAGGGGTTAATGAAAAAGAGAGGCTGGGATCGTCAAGGCTGGGCAAGGTGGGCCACACACCCCTCTACTGTAATAAAAGGCCCAGGAAATGGGGTCCCTTGGCCAGTAAAGGCTCAGGGAAGAGGCCACACCCCCCCCCCCCAAAAAAAAAGACCCGTAGGGAAGGGTCCCCAGTGTGGGGAAAAATATATATCTATATGTTTGCACCAGACAGATAAGGGAATCAAGCCAAATTCTCCCCTGCACTATCTCAGACCAACTGAGTTAACTATGTCTGTCTCTTACCAAACTGCTTGCTCTGTGCTCCTAAAACATCTGTCAAAAGGCCTCTAATTCTTGCAAGTTTAGCTTAAACTTTTCTGTTCCCTTGCGTTCTTCTACGGCAATAGGTATATTTTGCTCTATGTCTTGTGCTTGCATGACAATTCTATTTGTATATATACCCGCAAATGGCCTTGTCCGGATCTAAGGATTTTAACTGATGACAGCACTATTTTACTCCATAAACTCCTGTGAACGTCAGAGTGGGGCAGAAGAAGCTCGTTCCAAGATGTGACACTGGGATGTGCGTCTGCCTTCTGCATTTGCATGCCAGTAAAAAAAAAAGGTGCAAATACATTTCCTCTGTTTTGAAGCCTGCTGGTGTCTGTGTTTGCTTTGAGTTTCTCTGAGGAGGGTTGGAAGATGTATTACCCAACACCCAGGGCAATAAGGGCTCAGGAAGGGGGCTTTGCAACCACCTCCCCAAGAAATATAAAAGAAGGGTGTCCATGGGAACCAAGGAGTGCAGTAATCCGCCACCAACATTAAAATCTATGACCCAAGGAGAACTTCTCATACAATTTAAAGCTCTCCTAGATGGAGCTATGTGCTCTTCAGCTTGAGTTTAAGGCCCTCTTGTAATGTGTTTGCTCTCACTTGGCAGAAGAATTTCAAAGCTCCTGCCAAGCGAGATCAAACATGAAGTCAGCTAGCGGGAACTTTAAAAAATGCTCCTGACAGCTGGGAGCAGACTTCAGATCTGAATATTGCTCCCTCCTGCAGCATTTTAGCTCCTCCCTGTGGACGGAAGCAATGCCCTCTCCCGCTGGATGCTGAGAGCCAGCTGGGGCTGCAGAGGCCTGGAGCTCACCGGCAACCCCCAACAAGGAGAAGATGGGTGCTCTGGGTGGACAACATGACACCGAGCCTTTATTGGCCAGCCCCGGGGATGGGGTCACCTGGGCCGAAATCGCCTGGGGAGGGGTGCTGCTATGCCCCCTCTTCCCTTAAATATTGGCCAGGCCCCAGGGGTACCTGGGGCCGAATTTGCCCAGGGAAGGGGGATGATTGTCCTCCTCCCTTTTTAAAAACATGAAGGTCCCTGCAATATAAGGTCCCTGGGGCACAACTGGCCAGGGGAGGGGGATGTGGGCCCCCCTCCCCTTTTATAATAACACCAGGCCTGGGGAAATGGATACTCCAGGGTCAAAATCCACCTAGGGAGGGGGGTTGCAAACCCCCTCCCCCATAACTCCAGAAATGGGCCCTAGAGGATGGGGACCCCAGGGTCAAAAATGGCTCGGACGGGGCACATACCTCCCACCCCTTAAAAAATGTGGCCAACCTTGGGGATACTGTCCCCTGGGCTGAAATCATCCCAAGGAGGGGAGCAGTGTACCCTCCCTCCTAGTGTGGCTTGTTTCCGGTCCAGGGAAGGCATGGCTTGGCCGTTCGGGCTGGACTGTTCCCATGAGGCACAGGGTCAGACTGATTTGCATATGGCCATGTCTGAACTGGGGTGGCAGAGTGGGCTAAAGAACGGTGATGGATCAAAACCAGATCTGTTGACTGGGTGTGAGTGTTTGATTGGTTCTGATGCTCCGTCCATCACCACCCCCTTTTGTACCGCTTTGTTCGCCATAAGTTGGCAGGGTATGCTCAGACGTGAGTTCCTTGCTCACTTTGCCACTGCACTCAAGCAAGCCTGGCTGAAGACAGCTGAAATGCCAGAAACCGGTCTAGGAAGCTTGTTTCCGGTCCAGGGAAGGCATGGCTTTGCAGTTTGGGCTGGACTGTTCCCATAAGGCACAGGGTCAGACTGATTTGCATATGGCCATGTCTGAACTGGGGTGACAGAGTGGGCTAAAGAACGGTGATGGATCAAACCCAGATCTGTTGACTGGGTGTGAGTTTGATTGGTTCTGATGCTCCGTCCATCACCACCCCCTTTTGTACCACTTTGTTCGCCATAAGTTGGCAGGCTATGCTCAGACGTGAGTTCCTTGCTCACTTTGCCACTGGATTCAAGCAAGCCTGGCTGAAGACGGCTAAAATGCTAGAAACCGGTCTAGGAAGCTTGTTTCCGGTCCAGGGAAGGCATGGCTTGGCAGTTCGGGCTGGACTGTTCCCATGAGGCACAGGGTCAGACTGATTTGCATATGGCCATGTCTGAACTGGGGTGGCAGAGTGGGCTAAAGAACGGTGATGGATCAAACCCAGATCTGTTGACTGGGTGTGAGTGTTTGATTGGTTCTGATGCTCCGTCCATCACCACCCCCTTTTGTACCGCTTTGTTCGCCATAAGTTGGCAGGGTATGCTCAGACGTGAGTCCCTTGCTCACTTTGCCACTGGATTTAAGCAAGCCTGGCTGAAGACGGCTGAAATGACAGAAACCGGTCTAGGAAGCTTGTTACCGGTCCAGAGAAGGCATGGCTTGGCAGTTCGGGCTTGACTGTTCCCATGAGGCACAGGGTCAGACTGAATTTCATATGGCCATGTCTGAAATGGGGTGACAGAGTGGGCTAAAGAACGGTGATGGATCAAACCCAGATCTGTTGACTGGGTGTGTGTTTGATTGGTTCTGATGCTCCGTCCATCACCACCCCCTTTTGTATCGCTTTGTTCGCCATAAGTTGGCAGGGTATGCTCAGACGTGAGTTCCTTGCTCACTTTGCCACTGGATTCAAGCAAGCCTGGCTGAAGACGGCTGAAATGCCAGAAACCGGTCTAGGAAGCTTGTTTCCGGTCCAGGGAAGGCATGGCTTGGCAGTTCGGGCTGGACTGTTCCCATGAGGTACAGGGTCAGACTGATTTGCATATGGCCATGTCTGAACTGGGGTGGCAGAGTGGGCTAAAGAACGGTGATGGATCAAACCCAGATCTGTTGACTGGGTGTGAGTGTTTGATTGGTTCTGATGCTCCGTCCATCACCACCCCCTTTTGTATCGCTTTGTTCGCCATAAGTTGGCAGGGTATGCTCAGACGTGAGTCCCTTGCTCACTTTGCCACTGGATTCAAGCAAGCCTGGCTGAAGACGGCTGAAATGCCAGAAACCGGTCTAGGAAGCTTGTTTCCGGTCCAGGGAAGGCATGGCTTGGCAGTTCGGGCTGGACTGTTCCCATGAGGCACAGGGTCAGACTGATTTGCATATGGCCATGTCTGAACTGGGGTGGCAGAGTGGGCTAAAGAACGGTGATGGATCAAACCCAGATCTGTTGACTGGGTGTGAGTGTTTGATTGGTTCTGATGCTCCGTCCATCACCACCCCCTTTTGTACCGCTTTGTTCGCCATAAGTTGGCAGGGTATGCTCAGACGTGAGTCCCTTGCTCACTTTGCCACTGGATTCAAGCAAGCCTGGCTGAAGACGGCTGAAATGCCAGAAACCGGTCTAGGAAGCTTGTTTCCGGTCCAGGGAAGGCATGGCTTGGCAGTTCGGGCTGGACTGTTCCCATGAGGCACAGGGTCAGACTGATTTGCATATGGCCATGTCTGAACTGGGGTGGCAGAGTGGGCTAACGAACGGTAATGGATCAAACCCAGATCTGTTGACTGGGTGTGAGTGTTTGATTGGTTCTGATGCTCCGTCCATCACCACCCCCTTTTGTACCGCTTTGTTCGCCATAAGTTGGCAGGGTATGCTCAGACGTGAGTCCCTTGCTCACTTTGCCACTGGATTCAAGCAAGCCTGGCTTAAGACGGCTGAAATGCCAGAAACCGGTCTAGGAAGCTTGTTTCCGGTCCAGGGAAGGCATGGCTTGGCAGTTCGGGCTGGACTGTTCCCATGAGGCACAGGACCAGACTGATTTGCATATGGCCATGTCTGAACTGGGGTGGCAGAGTGGGCTAAAGAATGGTGATGGATCAAACCCAGATCTGTTGACTGGGTTTGTGTGTTTGATTGGTTCTGATGCTCCGTCCATCACCACCCCCTTTTGTACCGCTTTGTTCACCATAAGTTGGCAGGGTATGCTCAGACGTGAGTCCCTTGCTCACTTTGCCACTGGATTCAAGCAAGCCTGGCTGAAGACGGCTGAAATGCCAGAAACCGGTCTAGGAAGCTTGTTTTTGGTCCAGGGAAGGCATGGCTTGGCAGTTCGGGCTTGACTGTTCCCATGAGGCACAGGGTCAGACTGATTTTCATATGGCCATGTCTGAACTGGGGTGGCAGAGTGGGCTAAAGAACGGTGATGGATCAAACCCAGATCTGTTGACTGGGTGTGAGTGTTTGATTGGTTCTGATGCTCCGTCCATCACCACCCCCTTTTGTACCGCTTTGTTCACCATAAGTTGGCAGGGTATGCTCAGACGTGAGTCCCTTGCTCACTTTGCCACTGGATTCAAGCAAGCCTGGCTTAAGACGGCTGAAATGCCAGAAACCGGTCTAGGAAGCTTGTTTCCGGTCCAGGGAAGGCATGGCTTGGCAATTCGGGCTGGACCGTTCCCATGAGGCACAGGGTTAGACTGATTTGCATATGGCCATGTCTGAACTGGGGTGGTAGAGTGGGCTAACGAACGGTGTTGGATCAAACCCAGATCTGTTGACTGGGTGTGAGTGTTTGATTGGTTCTGATGCTCCATCCATCACTACCCCCTTTTGTACCGCTTTGTTCACCATAAGTTGGCAGGGTATGCTCAGACATGAGTCCCTTGCTCACTTTGCTACTGGATTCAAGCAAGCCTGGCTGAAGACGGCTGAAATGCCAGAAACCGGTCTAGGAAGCTTGTTTCCGGTCAAGGGAAGGCATGGCTTGGCAGTTCGGGCTGGACTGTTCCCATGAGGCACAGGGTCAGACTGATTTGCATATGGCCATGTCTGAACTGGGGTGGCAGAGTGGGCTAAAGAACGGTGATGGATCAAACCCAGATCTGTTGACTGGGTGTGAGTGTTTGATTGGTTCTGATGCTCTGTCCATCACCACCCCCTTTTGTACCGCTTTTTTCGCCATAAGTTGGCAGGGTATGCTCAGACGTGAGTCCCTTGCTCACTTTGCCACTGGATTAAAGCATGCCTGGCTTAAGACGGCTGAAATGCCAGAAACCGGTCTAGGAAGCTTGTTTCCGGTCCAGGGAAGGCATGGCTTGGCAATTCGGGCTGGACCGTTCCCATGAGGCACAGGGTTAGACTGGTTTGCATATGGCCATGTCTGAACTGGGGTGGTAGAGTGGGCTAACGAACGGTGTTGGATCAAACCCAGATCTGTTGACTGGGTGTGAGTGTTTGATTGGTTCTGATGCTCCGTCCATCACCACCCCCTTTTGTACCGCTTTGTTCACCATAAGTTGGCAGGGTATGCTCAGACATGAGTCCCTTGCTCACTTTGCTACTGGATTCAAGCAAGCCTGGCTGAAGACGGCTGAAATGCCAGAAACCGGTCTAGAAAGCTTGTTTCCGGTCCAGGGAAGGCATGGCTTGGCAGTTCGGGCTGGACTGTTCCCATGAGGCACAGGGTCAGACTGATTTGCATATGGCCATGTCTGAACTGGGGTGACAGAGTGGGCTAAAGAACGGTGATTGATCAAACCCAGATCTGTTGACTGGGTGTGAGTGTTTGATTGGTTCTGATGCTCCGTCCATCACCACCCCCTTTTGTACCGCTTTGTTCGCCATAAGTTGGCAGGGTATGCTCAGACGTGAGTCCCTTGCTCACTTTGCCACTGGATTCAAGCAAGCCTGGCTTAAGATGGCTGAAATGCCAGAAACCGGTCTAGGAAGCTTGTTTCCGGTCCAGGGAAGGCATGGCTTGGCAATTCGGGCTGGACCGTTCCCATGAGGCACAGGGTTAGACTGATTTGCATATGGCCATGTCTGAACTGGGGTGGTAGAGTGGGCTAACGAACGGTGTTGGATCAAACCCAGATCTGTTGACTGGGTGTGAGTGTTTGATTGGTTCTGATGCTCCGTCCATCACCACCCCCTTTTGTATCGCTTTGTTCACCATAAGTTGGCAGGGTATGCTCAGACATGAGTCCCCTGCTCACTTTGCTACTGGATTCAAGCAAGCCTGGCTGAAGACGGCTGAAATGCCAGAAACCGGTCTAGGAAGCTTGTTTCCGGTCCAGGGAAGGCATGGCTTGGCAGTTCGGGCTGGACTGTTCCCATGAGGCACAGGGTCAGACTGATTTGCATATGGCCATGTCTGAACTGGGGTGGCAGAGTGGGCTAAAGAACGGTGATGGATAAAACCCAGATCTGTTGACTGGGTGTGAGTGTTTGATTGGTTCTGATGCTCTGTCCATTACCACCCCCTTTTGTACATGCCTTTGGGGGGTTGGCCAGAGGACCCGGCCGCTGGCCTGGCCCTGCGGCCAACCTATAGTTGCGCACAATCAAAGGCCATGCGCATCATGGGTTGGCTGCATGGGGGGTTGGCTGCAGGGCCGGGCCATAGGCCAGATTTTGCAGCCAACAACCTGCCATGCACATGTGCAGTTGGCTTTATGCGGGAGGGTTGCCGCAGCCATGCAGTCATCCCTCTGCCTTGCACGGCTAAAGGCCATGCACGGCGGCAGTTAGATTAACGTATGGTAATTAAATATTACTTTATGTAGAAAAAACTAGAAATTTACTGAAAAAAACAAAGGTTACAGGGACATTATAGTTAGGAAACACCATTAAAAACATAGTAATTCATAGAACAAAGCAGAGGTTAAAGAGACTTTATATTTATGAAATAGAATTTAAAAAACCTTAGAAATTCACTAAAAAAACAAGGTGGCAGGGACATTATAGTTAGGTTCAGATTTTACACACACAAGATCATAGAGATTCAGCAGTTATAGTTATACTTATCTCAAGAAACTACTCCTTGTGCCCTAAGGTAACTATAACTTGAGCCCTTGTGTGCATTCCGAAGGGGCAGTGCTGCCTGCTTTACTCATGCGAGCCTATCACAAGACCGCACCAAAATTGGAAAATCACCCAATAGGAAAGCTCATACTGTTTATCAAGTAACTGTGCACCATACAAACAACAGTTGATCACAATCTAACCTACATTTCTAACTGCCACAAATCTACAAATTGCATTTACAACTGTGCCACCCTCCCATTTTTTTCTCTCCTCATATAACTCAGTCTTGCTCTTGGGGCTTACTCCTTTTGCTAAGCACTCCTCTTGTGACAGGGATTTCAATACTGCACCACGGTTTGCCTCTGGATTTTGAGACACTGCTTCATCCACTGGGCTGGAAAATATGCCAATAATTGAGGTAATGACAAAAATCTTGGATTTCCAAACTTGGACATAACTTGAGTAGGCCACAGAGGTATGAAGTAACATCAAGTGTTGCCATTGGTTGACAGCATTTTGGTTTGGGAGCACCCAGACCTCATGATAGTGCACTGTGGTTGCATTGACCTAGGCACAGTCACAGGGGTTGCACTTGAAATCCAAATGAAGGAGATCTTCCCAAAACTTATGTATCTCCCTCCTTCACACTGCCTTTGTATATTCTGATATATGTCAAAAGCAAAAATGGCAATGGTCAAAAGAGTTTTGTCCTTAGATTGAGAAATCCTGGAATCATGTCAGTAAAACAGTTTCTGCATTTCTTTGTGACCATGTCATGGACTCTACATATCATAATAACATCTGGTTTGATATGCCAGGTGTCTATAGGTGAGACGGAGTGCACTACACTGTAGAAGGGAACGTGGTCTTCCTTAATTACTTCAAGGAATACATCCAGTTCTATGTGAAACTGAATATTGAGCACTATAAACACAAAGGCTCTCATCAGAGCCACCCTATTCCAACATTATGTGATTTTTTCAAGGTATAAATCCCCTTTTTTAGGGATACTGACATCTGAGAGAGTTTGGTGGAGCACCCAAACGGCTGCCCTCACCTGCATCATAGTGTATGTATATTAGACTGTGCAAACACAGAAGCCTGAAACCTCTTGATTGAGAAAGATTATCCCCACCCCAACTTTTTGTTTCAATCTTGCAATACTCTTGCGAGATTGTAACGTTTTTTGGACAGCAATTTTGACTTTTCTCTATTTCAGTACTTATACCTTACAGTCCCCATTAGTAGGGTGTGTGTAGAATCTGACCTCTCCAATGAGAGCTTTTCACAGTATGACAACAGTGCATAGGGTGTGAGTGGAGATTGGGTTCTCACTCACACTTCTCCCAAACCCAACAACTGTGTATAGTAGAGTATATGTAGGGACTGGCCTATCCTTTCCATGATTTATTGGTTGCTTCCTCTAGAACTGGGGGGTAGCAACACAGGAATGACCAAAAGTCCTGTGTGTGACTGGCCCCCTCCAAACCAACATTGCTTTGTCAAAGGTCCTGCCCTGCTTCCAACTACTGATGCTTAGGCTCCCCGACCTGCACAAGTGCCCTGGATCGGCTCCGCAGATAAATGCTGGGGATTTCACGCTTCCGGGATTGAGAGCCGCCTCATTTTGACACGCCATCTTTTAACCTTCCCGCACACCCTATTATTAAAGATTTCTTTAGGAGTGGGTGATTAATTTTATTTTTAATAGTACAATATTCTAAGTGCTTCCTGAAACACTGTTGAGCCCACCCCGACCTTTAGGAGTTGGGGTGAGCCCTATGATGAAGCATGTCACTATTAGAGTGAGTGAGGGCTATTAAAAGAAAAATTTATTTTTTCCCTTCCCACCCATAAACAACGGGTTGGTCATACTCATAATTCTCTCAAGAAGCTTCTTGAGAGTATTACCATCACACACCTAGGAACAACAACCCCCCCTACTTTTGGTCGTTCCTGTGTTGCTACCTCCTAGTTCTAGAGGAAGCAACCAATAAATCATAGAAAGGATATTCTTTTGGTTAAAAGTGTATAGAATAGGGAGGTTATATCCTTTCTATCCCCTTGACTGAGGACCTCTCTACCTGCCTGAGACCTTCCGGCCTTGGGAGTTGTGTTTCAGGGACTGGCCTCTCCACTGGCATCAAGGTGGCCAATGTGTAGAGTAGGGTGTAACGAGATACGGCCTCTCCAATCATATCTTTCCCCAGGCTAAGTAGTATGCATAGTAGGGTGTAGAAATTACCTACCTCACATGTAAGACCTCTGTATTGCATAGATATATTAAAGGCACTGGCCTCTCCACTGTGAACCTTCCCCAAGGCAATAACCGTCTATATTTGGGTGTGGGAATGGATTTTCCTGTCCAATGACACCTCTCCCGAGAACAACACACATAGAGGTGCCGATTAGGATCCTGTAAAAATTTTCCCCGTACGACTCGCATCCGGTCTTTTTACCGTACGAATCGTACAAGTGCCATACAAACTGCCAAGTACGATTCGCATGGGAAAAACTCCATACGAGTCGCATTGGGAATAATTCCCCACATGTCCTCGGGTCGGAAAATGTGTCCGACACGTCCCCGGACGATTTACCGTACAAACGTGAAAAGTGAAGTCCGACCGCGCAAGTACGATCCATCCCGTGCGTCCGATGTCACAACCGTATGGAAAAAACACCGTCCGCACCGAACTCCCATTGCAACCATGGAGACATGTGCCCACATATGCGCCTAACCACCCCCCCAGCCCCCGTATGTACGCGCCTAACCACCGCCCCAGCCCCTGTATGTACGCGCCGAACCACCCCCCCAGCCCCCGTATGTACGTGTCGTACCCCCCGTGTATGTACACCTGTGTATGTGTCGTACCCCCCGTGTATGTACACCCGTGTACATTTGAGTCGTACCCCCCGTGTATGTACACCCGTGTATGTTCGAGTCGTACCCCCCCGTGTATGTACACCCGTGTACGTTCGAGTCGTACCCCCTGTGTATGTACACCCGTGTACGTGTCGTACCCCCGTGTATGTACACCCGTGTACGTGTCGTACCCCGTGTATGTACACCCGTGTATGTGTCGTACCCCCCGTGTATGTACACCCGTGTACGTGTCATACCCCCCCGTGTATGTACACCCGTGTACGTGTCGTACCCCCCTGTGTATGTACACCCGTGCTGGGGGTACGCACCGTACATACACGGGTGGGGGTACGACTCGAACGTACACGGGTGTACATACACGGGGGGTACGACACGTACACGGGTGTACATACACGGGGGGTACGACACGTACACGGGTGTACATACACGGGGGGATATGACACGTACACGGGTGTACATACACGGGGGGTACGACACGTACACGGGTGTACATACACGGGGGGTACGACACGTACACGGGTGTACATACACGGGGGGTTCGGCGCGTACTCACGGGGGCCGGGGGGGGTACGGCGCGTACCGGGCCCCCTAATCTGGTCGTTTCACGGCGTACTTCGCTTTTCCGGCACTTTTTGGGTGCCGTGAAAATATTGCCGTCCGGACTGCTGTTGGTTCGAATCGTACTTCCTGGGTCGTGGAACGCTGCCTGAAAGCGTCCCGACGTCACGTCGGAGCATTCCCGGATCACATTCGTATGTATATTTTCGTCGGTCGGTGTTTTTTACGATTCGTACGGAAAAATGGTGTTTCCGTGCGAATCGTACTTCCATGTCTGTAAAGTTTTACAACCGAGTACGAGTCGGACGGAGAAAACGCTCCGACCGACGGTTCATGCCTGGTTTTTCCAGGATCGTAATCGGCACCAGAGTGTGTAGAAAAACATTGTCCTCTCCACTAACACCGATCTCCAGGACAACATGGATGTGCAGTATGGTGTGGGCAACTAGTGAGGTGGTAATGGAGAAGTCATATATTTGTATACCCTGATATACTGACTTGTCATGCAACAGTGAGGTTTCAGCAGAGAGATCAGTTCTTGTCCACACTGTCAGAGACCTATCATACAAAATAGAGCTCTTGTCACAGAGACTAGTGCATCTTCATACTCTGCAACACACTGCTATCAGCTGTTGCAGATGATGTGATAGTGGAGAGGTAAGTTCTTTTTGACAAGTTACTATATGTGCTTGTGGCTCTGGAGAGAAGTTTCAGCGGAGAGGTCTATCTGTGTCTACACCCTGCTACACCTGCCTTTCCTCATAGGGAGATGTTTAAGGGAGAGCTGAGTGTGTTCTCACATTCAAATATACACAACTGTCATCCAAAAGACAGTTCTCAGCAGAGAAGCTAATCCATTTTATACCCTATTATGGACATTCATAACCAGAAAGGTATGAACAGAGCGCAGTGTCTTCCCACAGCCTTCTTTGCACATGTGTTAGTCTGCGGAGATGCCTGACTTGATGGGACAGTGTATTCTCAGTATAGTGCTCATTTCCTCTCCACACCTTGTTCATCTGTCATCTTGGGGAGAGCTGTGATCAGTGAGGTAAGCCCCTTTTCACACCCTAATTTGACACCCATCATCCAAAAGACTGGTCACAGAAGCGAGACCAGTGTCTCTCTAGATTCTAATATGCAGACTTATTATGCAAGAGAGATGTGTCAGCAAAAATGGGAAGCTCGCCCCCACAGCCTACTATGTATACCTGCCAGTATGGGAAGACTTATGACCAGAGAGGTACATTTTTCTCAAACACTACTACAGACACCTCTCACCCTGGGGAGATGTATTGGTGGACCGGCCACTCCCTTTACAGACAGTACTGTGTATCCCTGTTGCCGTGGAGAGAGGTGCCATGCTCCACAGCTCAATACCACGGTATGAAAACACACCCTACAGCAACTTAAAAAATTGATTCTGAAAATTGAAGTTATCAATATGATTTCCCTACTACCTTACACTACCCTGCTCTCCATGCATGCCCATCTAAGGTCGACTCATGTAGGTGTCTGCTGCAACAATAATTTCTTCACGCCTAAAAGCAGCCCCAGTTTACTAATCATCGTGCTCTGATATTCTTGGAGGGTTTTGAATGTGTTTACACCATATGTCTTATAAATACACTGTCGCAAAACCCAACCCTTTTGTAAGAGAGGAAATGTATTTCTAAATACCTTGATTTGTTTCTCTAGCTGTTGTCCTGTAGGCAGGGAGTATGTACGGACAGGTTCCAGTAGAGGAGGCCTCTACCTGAATCACCATAAGATTCCTGTCAGGGAAGTTCTGCTTCTTCCTGGCTGCTCTGCTGCCGGAGTTCCGCAGATGTAGCAGGTGCCCTTAAGCACTATGGTGAGTCTCACAGCACTTCCTTCTGTTTCAGGGCATGCTGGATTTGTGACAGACATAAAAGCCTATCCAACACTAGAGCTTTTAAAACATATGTTTCCATTTCAGTATCATCGGATAATAATATTTAGAGGGCCAAGTGAGGAAATATTGCCATCTGGGCTACCCGAGAATTGGGCATGTATACATGCCTGTGGAGTGCCCGGAGCTCTGGCCTGTAGACCGGATCCAGCAGGAGAATTGAAAGAAGCAAGCCAGCAGCCAAGAAGTACTCACTCTTTCCTGTGTACCCTTCTAACTAGAGCCATACTGTTCTCCCAGGTATACCTACGCCTCCTGTCTAATATTTATTGGCAAATGTACAAAACACACTTGGCATAAATTAATTCCATTTCTTCCATTTTGGATACTCTCCATTTTCTAAGCCGTACTATCTAGGAAGTGCTAACAGCCCATGCGGCATTCCAAGTATACCCCAATACCCTATACAGGGTCACCAGTTTCTCTTCCATATTTAATAGCATTCTGGCATATTCACTCATGCTTCATTTCTAGAGCATCTATGATCTTCTAGTCAGTGTCCTTACAACATGCTGCTCCGCATAGAATTCTAGTTTGAAGTAAGTGATTTTGCAAAATCCTTATACATTGGACATAAATGATTGAACAAAATTAACATACAGTAATGTCTAACTGTATTTCGCCTTCTGTTGTGCTTATCTTTACACCAACACTTCCTCCTCATAAAGCTTACCCCTCCGGCTCTTGTTACTTTTGAGTCCCGATGATGATTCTAATATCTTGAATAGGATCGAAACACCATCGACTACCGCTTTTTAATGCATTTAATTGTGCAGTGTGGGCCATTTTTCTGATTTGTGATGTAGTTATATTGTATATCACACGTTTGTATCACACACTGCTTGAGCAACGAGCACATTTGATCACCTCACTGCATTTTTCATGATCGATGGTTAATGTTTATTGATTAATATGACATCATTAAATGCAGACAATTTTATTGAGAATTTATGGCTTTCTAATTCCTATTAAGGACCATTGTTTTTGTTATATATTTAAGGGATACCTGACAGAGTATCGGCAACACTAATATCGACCTACAGAAATATCGGGACATAAATAACGTTGTCAAAAATATAGACCTCCTATCTTCATAATGGTAAGTACAAAAATATCGGAAAAAATATTGTTGTTAAAAATATCCAAGTACAAAATATTGTTTTTTTATATGTATAAAAATAATGTAAAATAATACATATTACTTAAAAATATATTTAGATTTATTTGTAAATTTTAACAATTATAAGTGATAAATGTAAGGGGCGTGGCTTGGATGCCGAAGGGAATGGCGGCGTGAGCTCTGAGCTCCGCTCCCGATCCCCGCAATAATCCTGAAGACAGCACGGAATCCAGCGCTCACCGGGCCCCTGTAGCAGCGCTAAGTGCGGGGCGGGTGGCAGTGACCTGCGGGACGCCATCTGGTGCCGATCCGGAGGAGATCGACCGGGGCTGGAAAGTGCCGACCTGGCGAGCGACGGAGCCCAAAGTGGCGGCCGCGAATCCGGACCTGTGCAGTTAGCGGCGGACGGGATCGCGACGACCCGGTAGGGCCGGAGGCGGCGCGAGGAGGACCCACCCGGGCTGGCCCTGACTGCGGGAGGTAGCTTGGGGCTGCGACCCTGGGCCCCGCTGGCGAGCGCTGAGCGGGCGGCGGATCGGCCGTCTCGGGGAGAGGGGCGAGGATTGCCCCGGCGAACGCCCTGAGGGCTGTGGCCTACCGGTGTGGCGGATCGAGGAAGAGGAGGCTGCCCCCAAGAGAGCGAGGATTGGCGGACCCCGTCTGTGGCCCCGGGGACGGATTGCCAGCCTGGACGGCCCGCGCCGAAACGGCGGGCCCGCGCTCCAAGCAGCGGAGGCGCCGATGGAGCTGGCGAGAGGGGCTGGCGACTGAGTGGCAGAAGGGGCGGCCGGGGCCTATGAAGGCGCGCCGGGGGTGAGAGACCGGGGGCCTCCAACGCCGAGCTCCCTTGCGCTGGGGGGGATCCTGAGGCCCCGAGGAGAGCGCTCCCAGCTGGCAGCTTGAGGAGAGACGCGCCCTGGAAGGCACTGACACTGCTGCGGCCCCTGAACCGGCGCGAAAGCGGCGGAGGACGGCGGCGAGGGGGGGGGCGCCGGATTGCGCCTCCTGTGAGTGGCGGGGCCCCCAGCGACTGCGGAGGAGGTCAGCCGAACGGCGCCGAGCGCCCTAGTGGTGGAGTACTGTGCCCCGCGGCCGTGAGGAGCCAGCGGGCTGCGACGGGGACAGCGGCCACACGGAGCGTAGGAGGAGACGCTTACCGGAGAGCAGGCCCTGAAGGGAGAGAGGGGCTGGGCTGCGCTGGCCCACGTGCTTGAGTGGTACCCTGCATGAGGACGCTGGCAGACGGCGCGGCGGCGGTGCCCCTGGAACGAGAACGAGCCTGGAAGAGGGCGGCGAGCGCCCGCGGGCCCCCCGGAACGCCTAGAGGGAGTCCTACCTGGAGAAGGCACCGCACTGAGAGAGAACCGCGATTGGCGGAAGACCCTGCGTCATGGGTAAGCCCAAGATTAAAGGCGGAGACGCGGTACCTGAATCGGAGGCGAGAGATGGGGCCACCCAGAGCCCTGCGGACCTACAGCAGATGCGCGATTGCATTCTAGAGGCCATAGCGGCCACAAAAGATGCATTGCAACAGGACATAGCTCAAGTGGCGTCCGGCTTGGGGATCCTGCGAGCTGACCACGGCAAGCTGAGGGACAGGGTCACGGCCGTGGAAGACACTCTACAGGAGCTGGTGCCGGCGCACAAATCTATGGAGGGGAGGCTGGTACAGGCGATAGACCGCAGACAAGTCCTGGAGCGGCGGGCGGGGAAAGCGGAAAACCGCAGCAGGCGTAACAACGTTCGCCTGGTGGGCTTGCCAGAGAAAACGGAAGGGGATGACATGGTGCAATACCTGGACGCCTGGCTGCGAACAGAGGTGGCTCCGGACGGACTCTCGCCCTTCTTCACGCTGGAGCGGGCGCACCGTGTGCCGGCAAGACCCCCCAGACCAGGCCAACCACCGCGCCCAGTGGTGATGAAGCTGCTGCATTATAAAGACAGGGACTGGCTGCTGCAGCGGGCACGGGATGTGGGACCATTCCGAGTGGCTAACAGCAACGTTACACTATTCCCGGATTACACCTTTGAGACTCAGAAACTGCGCGCCTCCTTTTTGCCGCTCAAGCGAGAGCTGCGAGCTGAGGGAATCCAGTACTCGCTCCTTTTCCCGGCCAAATTGCGAGTGGTGGTCGACAATAAGACGGTGTTTTTCCCCGCAGCGGAGGACGCCTGGGCGTGGTGGGAAGAGTACAAGGCGAGGACGGACGGTGCGAAATCCCGAGCGGCGGAGGAGCAACGGTTACAACCCGTGCGGAAATTGCGGAGGCTCCGGCAGAGGAAGCGGAGAGATGGACGGCCCACGGTCTCGCAAACTGAGGAAGAGAGGAAGGCGGCCCTGCAGGTGGTGGTGGACTTGTCGGGAGCGGGAGCGACCCAGTCGACCCGCGGGTCGGGCTCGGAAAGCCGTGTTACAAGCTCGGACACTGACCAATCGGAACTTACTGGGGCCAGGGGCCCGGTGGTGACTCCGCAGACCTCGGGAGAAATAGTGGAAGGCTGAAGGAGAGGCCCTCCCGCACGGCTGGAGTGAAGGGGTCGGAGGGCCCGGCTGCTCCTGAGGAGGAATCAGGCTGCCGAAATGTCTGGATTTTCGTGAGTGACACTGGGGGGATTGGGGGCGGGGGGACGGGATTGTGGTTGCCGCCCTTGGTGCCGGGTCGCACCCTAGAGGCCCTTAAGGCTGCCGCAGTGTTGACTGCGGCTTCGGTGGGTGGTCGAGTGAGGTTGCTCTTCCTTACAGTTTGGATGGGAGCTGCTTTTTCGAAGTTAGGTCCTGTTCTGGGGGGGGTGGGGCCGAGAGTAGTTGGGGGGACTCGAGGCGGGGGAGTTGGTGGGGGGGTACGGGGTTCTTTCAGGGGAGGGAGGGATAGTGCTACGGACTGCGGCTGGACTTGGAGGGGCATGGCACCCTGGCTTTGGACATGGGACTATGGTTAATACTGGGATGGTGAAATGTGTGACATGGAATGTACGGGGGCTGCACACAATGGCACGGAGACATAAGATTCACGCTTACTTGCTGCGCAGGGGTGTTCAGATTGCGTTATTGCAGGAGACGCACTTAACAAAGCAAGAGGGCGTGGCGCTGCAGCGTAGGTGGCGAGGACAGTTATTTAACACCACGTACTCCGCTTTTGCGAGGGGCACTCTGATTTGGATCCGAGCGGGGACCCCCTTCCAGGTAACTAGGCACACGATAGACCCTGAGGGCAGATATGTGGCGGTTGAGGGTAAACTTAGGGGCCGAGACATAGTGCTATGTAGCGTATATGTACCTAATACGGATCAGGGGCCGTACTTTGCGAGACTTTCTGGAGTGCTGGCCAGCTACCTAACGGGTCCTATCCTACTGGGGGGAGACTTTAATTCAATAGCGGACCCCGTGCTGGATAGATCCCACCCGCCTCTAGAGACATCCCCGGTACACCGGCTAGCGAAGGGCAGGCTTGAATGGCAGGGGAGGTGGGGCCTGGAGGATGCTTGGAGGGCGCAGCACCCAACACTGAGGGACTACTCCTATTATTCGTCACTGCATGACCTCCATGTTAGGCTGGACACCTTTTTGGGATCCCCGACTGTACTACAATCAGTCGCGCACACCGAGTATTTAAACCGAACACTCTCCGATCATAACCCCTTGCTGCTGACGTTGGACTGGATGACCGAGATTTCGAGGGTCCCAACATGGCAGCTAAGGCCTGAAACACTAGACGACCCGCCTTACCGGGCGGCACTTGGTGACAGGATTACCCACTACTTTAATGAGAACACTGGGTCCACGGCGCTTAGAGCAATGGAGTGGGACGCTTTCAAAGTTGCTGTTAGAGGGCATTGCATAGGGAAATATGCCGGGGTAAGGCGAACTCTGTTGGAAGACTTGGACAAGGCGTAGGGGACGTTGAGGGCAGCGGAGATGGCGCGGCCTGGCCACCCCGAGCTCCAAGAGGCGGTGAGTGAGGCGAGGGAGGCGGTGGCGGTCGAAGTGGAGAGGCTCCGCAGCTTCGACTATAAGAACTACGTGGTGAGGGCGCACGCGGAGGGGGACAGGGCGGGAACGCTGCTGGCTTGGTTGGCCAACCCCAACAAACGTAGTCAACCGATCGTGGCCTTAGACAGGGAGGGAGGCGGAGTGGTCACGGCCCAGATGGATATATTGGAGAGGTTCGGCTCGTACTACGAGACACTCGACAAAAGCGCGCCGGAGGGACGGGAGGAGGACATCGACGACTTTCTAGAAGGATTACAACTGCCGCGCCTTAACCGGGAAGACGCAGAGGCCCTAGGCGGAGATATTGACCTCGCGGAAATCAGAGGGGCAGTGAACCGGATGGCCCGAAATAAAACCCCGGGCCTCAACGGCCTGCCAATAGAATTTTATGATAGATACTTGGACAAGTTGGCCCCGCGGCTTCAGGAGGTTTATAAGGAGGCCAAGACGAGGGGTAGGCTGCCCCAATCTTTGTGTGAGGCCCTGATGATCCCACTACTGAAGCCGGGGAGGGAAGGACAGGACCCCGCTTCTTATAGGCCATTGTTGATGTTGACGACGGACTATAAAATACTGAGCACCATACTGGCGGCTAGGTTGTTGAGGCACATGCCGAGACAGATACACAGGGACCAGTCGGGGTTCATCCCCGCGCGGAGCACCACGGCTAACATCCGACGACTTGTTCGCCTGATGGGGGATCCGCAGGTGAACGCTCGAACACCACTCGTCTTATCCGTAGATATAGAGAAGGCTTTCAATAGCCTAGAGTGGGGATATCTGTACAAAGCCATGCGGCGTTTCGGCCTTGGAGAGGGGTACATCGGTTGGACGAAGGACCTATACGCCTCGGCGGTGGCAAGGGTGCGGGTGGGACCCCTGGTATCGCGCCAGTACTGCGTGGGCCGGGGCACCAGGCAGGGATGCTCGCTCTCCCCACTCTTGTTTGCACTAGCAGTGGAGCCCCTCGCGGCGGAGGCCAGAACAGGCCGCTACTACAGGGGGTTGGATTATAGAGGGGCCCCGCAACTTATCTCCTTATATGCAGATGATCTGCTCCTGTTCCTGGAGAATGCGGCGGAGGCACTGGACGGAGCGGAGCGGCTCCTTGCACGATTTGGCAGGCTTTCTGGGCTGCGGATGAACTGGTCCAAGACCTGCTTGTACCCGTTCCGGCCACTGCTCAATTGGGAGCCTGACTGCCTTCAATACCTCGGAGTACACATATACCACACTGCCGCGGATATGCTGGATGGCATCGTGGGGCGGTGTATCCGGGCACTGAAGGGCAACATGTCCTTCTGGTCCACCCTCCCGCTCTCGGTAACGGGGCGTGTCTCGCTGCTGAAAATGATTGCATTACCGCGGCTTCTGTATTATTTTCGCACGCTCCCAGTGTGGATACCGGGCTCTGTTTTCCGACAGTTGCGATCGTTGGTAGTCTCTTTCTTGTGGGGCACGGGACGGCGCAGAGTTGCGATGGCGACCCTGACCCGGCCAAAAGACGAAGGAGGCCTGGCGGTGCCTGATTTTGAACTGTATTACCTGGCAGCGCAGTTGCAGATTTTTACGCAGGAAGTAGCGCGAGTATACCGGGGGCCAGAGCAGGACAGGGAGGAGGGTACCCCTCGACATGTACTGGCGTATATTACGCTGCAGCAGAGGCTGGTTATCAGAGACTTATCTCTGGAGGAGCAGACGTTCCGGTAATGCTGGAATCGATCGCAACGTCGGGCCGGGGTGCGCGACCGTATGCGCCGGAGATCCCACTGGGAATGGTAACGGCGCTCCCGCATGGCGGAGACTGGTCGGGATTGCAGATGTGGGAGATGTGGGAGGAGGCGGGCCTCCAAATGTTGGGTGACTTATACGAAGAGGGAGCGCTGGTCCCTTACCAAACGCTGCAAGAGCGCTTCGACCTTCCGAGGGGAGACTACCTGATGCATGCGGCGGTGACAAGTGCGATGCAGGCGCATTGGGGAGCGGGGCTCATGGAACCCACTACATCCGCAGCCTGCCAGTACACCATGATGTCTGCTGGCACTTATAAGGGGGTGACTTGCCTGTACTCCAGAATGTTGCGTGAGACTCTGCGGCCGCTGGCGGCACTAAAGGCGAAATGGGAGCTGGAAGTGCAGACTGAGATCCCTGACGCTACGTGGGCGGGGCTAGTGCGGCGAGCTCGGAAAAGTACCAGAAACGCGCGCTTTCAGCTGATACATGTTTATATCCTCCACAGGGCCTACCTTACACCGAGTAACCTTGGGAAGTATTTCGGGGTGGCAGATGCGGCGTGCCCTAGGTGTGGAACGGTGGGAGCAGAGCTGGGGCATATGCTGTGGGACTGCCCTCACCTGCGAGACTACTGGAGGGCGGTAGGCGAAATGCTGACCGAGGTGACGGACAGGGACTTACAATACACCAAGGCGGTTTGTGTCCTACACTGGTTTCCTCACACACCCAAAAACAAGAATACAAGTAGATTTATCGACATGGGCCTCCTATTAGCTAAAAGGGAGGTGACGAGACTCTGGAAGTCAAAAGCGGGCCCCACACACGGGAGGTGGGCCAAGGAGCTACAGAAATGGGCGGCGAGTGAAAGCACGCTTCGATACCAACTAGCGACTCGCAAGGCTGATGACAGGGCGCTGGAGGCGGCCACGGCATGGGAGGGATTGGTGCAGGCCCTGCGCAATAGTGTGATGGAGGAGGACGGGACGCCGTCCGAGCCCGAGGGGGTCCCCCGGAGCATTCCACCCACACAAACACAGCGAATAGTTATGTACTTCTGAATTGTACCCCAGACTAAATGCGAGGACCGGGAACAGTCGCAGTCGCGGGCATGGGCACGGGCGGCGGGGAGGGAGGGAGGGGGACGGGGAATGGGATGGGGGAGGGGCAGTGTGGGGGCGGGGGACGGGGAGGAGGAAAACTCTAAAGCGGAACGTAGTCACCCTACCGTGTTAGCGGCAAAAGTAAAGTTCAAAATATAGTTCAGTATAATGATACCCTGAACATCGCTGCCCGGCCTCCGGGATGTGGGCTCATGAGCTGTGTACGGCTGTCTAAATGGCCACGGGACATATGGCATTGTTGAAAGCGACGCAGGCAAAGTAAGAATGTATGCTGCTGCTATTATTGTTCTGCAATAAAAACGGTTTTACAAAAAAAAAAAAAAAATAAGTGATAAATGTAATTTAAAAAGAAATTAAACATACATATAGAAAATGTAATATGTATATATTTACTTACAAATAATTAATAAATAATACTTTTAATTAATTATACACTATTAGAAATATATTAAAAAATAAAGATAAATATATGCAAACATACACCTGTAACATAAAAAGAAAAAATTATAATATAATTTGAAAAATTAAAATATATAATATTCTTTAACCCTACATTGTACGCTACATTTAGTGCAACAGTAGGGAAAGTGTTGGATAGCGGAGGGTAAAAAATTACTATTCCCACTCCAGCGAGTGTAACAGTAAGGAAAGTGTTGGATTGCGTAGGGGTATAAATTACTATTCCCACTCCTGAGAATGCAACAGTAGGGAAAGTGTTGGATAGCGGAGGGAAATAATTTACTGTTCCGACTCCAGCAAGTGCAGCAGTAGGGAAAGTGTTGAATAGCGGAGTGGTAAAAATTACTATTCCCACTCCAGCGAGTGCAACAGTAGGGAAAATGTTGGATAGCGGAGGGGAATAATTGATTATTCCCACTCCAATTAATATTCCCACTCCAGCGAGTGCAAAAGTAGGGAAAGTGTTGGAAAGCGGATGTGTAATAATTATTATTCCCACTCCAGCAAGTGTAATAGTAGGGAAAGTGTTGGATAGAGTAGGGGTAAAATTACTATTCCCACTCCTGAGAATGCAACAGTAGGTAAAGTGTTGGATAGTGGAGGGGAATAATTTACTAATCCCACTTCAGGGAGTGCAACAGTAGGGAAAGGGTTGGAGAGCGGAGGGATACAAATTACAATTCCCAGCCCAATGAGTGCAACAGTGGGGAGAGTGTTGGATAACGGAGGGTATTCATTTACTATTTCCCCTCCAATGAGTGCAACAGTAGGGAAAGTGTTGGATAGGGGAGGGGAGAAAATCACTATTCCCTCTCCTGCAAATGCAACAGTAGGGAAAGTGTTGGATAGCAGAGGGGTAAATATTACGATTCCCACTACAGCAAGTGCAATAGAAGGGAAAGTGTTGGATAGCGTAGGGATATAAATTACTATTTCCACTCCTGCGAATGCAACAGTAGGGAAAGTGTTGGATAGCGGAGGGGTAAAAATTACTATTCCCACAGACAAAATTCAAATTTAAAAACAAACAGAATATCAACTACAATACAAAATATAATTTAAAAAAACAAAAACAAAACATATAAAAAAAATAAACTAAACATAGAACAATATTTTAATGTAGCAAGTCTAAAATTGACATAAAAATATACATTTTTTAGTTTAACAAAAACATTACAAATACATATTTTGTAATAGAAATTAATTTTAATCCCAATAATAAAAATTACATAAATGTAACATTTATTTCCCTACCCTATAACACCATACAATTTACAACACGCATCTAAATTAAACCAAAAAGTGTACCTCCATAATTAACACAATTAATTATCAATTAAACAAATATTAATGATAAAAAAACACCTTTAAGAAAGGGGAAATGAATATGCTAACCAAACCTTACAACTATTGAACCTAAATCCCCACACACAATAAAAACTAAACAATTACCAAAAATATTTATCAATTAATAAATTATTATTAATGATCAAATAATGATTAATTATTTTAAACTAAATTATGTTCTACCCTCTACCCCAATAAACTCCAAAACACACACCTAAAATTATTTACACAATTTCCATAACTAATTTTACATTAATAAATTAATATCAATTAACAACAAATCGTTAATTAATTTTTTAAAAATTACTTCCCAAGATTTACCACTATAAACCTCACAACTCACAAATCAAAATATTACACAATTGGCATATTTAAATTTTAATTAATTAATTAGAATTAATGAACAAATAATTAATTAATTATAAATAAATTACCTACCACAATATTCCACTATAAATGTCACCACCAGTTTCGTAAAATATGACACAATTAACATAATTAAGTAACAATTAACAGGCAAAATATAAATAATTATTAATAAATTAGTTCACAAAATTAACACTATAAAATAAAATTCATTGAATATTATATTACAATATTAATAAATGTATTAAAATTAAATTACTTCCCACCCTACTCACCTATCAATCCACAACTCGTTCCTAAAAAAAATCCACAATTAACATAATTACCAATTAATTAATAATAATTAACAACCAATTATTAAATAATTAATAATTAATTATTTTCCACAAATAACAATATAAAGTATAAAATAAATAAATATTAATTAATTAAAAATGTTAATAAATTAATTATAATTAAATTACTTCCCACCCTACTCCCCTATTAACCCACAACCCGCTCCTAAAAAATGACACAATTAACATAATTACCAAATAATTAGTAATAATTAACAACAAATTAATACATTATTGATAATAAATTAATTCCCACAATTAACAAAATAAAATAAATAAATATGAATTAATAAAAAATATTAATAAATGTATTATAATTAAATTACTTCCCACCCTGTACCCCTATAAACTCACAACCGGCTACGGAACTAAAACGCTAAATTTAATGAAAATAAAATTAATAACTTCTAAAAATGTAACACATATATTAAAAAACAAATGCAATACTTAGACAAAAAAATAGAGTACATACATTTAAAATACATACTAAAATACATAACACTAATTAAAAGAACGATATTTTTTGCAACTATGGGGCCGATTCCGATCCTGGAAAAATGTTCCCCGTACGAATCGTATCCGGATTTTTTTCCGTCCGAATCGTACAAGTACCGTACAAACTGGCAAGTACGATTCGCATGGGAAAAAATACATACGAATCGCATTGGGAAAATTCCCCCACACGTCCTCGGGTCGTAAAAAGTGTCCGACACGTCCCCGGACGATTTTACGTACAAATCGGAAAACTGAAGTCCGAGCGCGCAAGTACGATCCATCCCGTCCGTCCGATTGTACAACCGTATGGAAAAAACACCGCACGGAGCGAACTTCAATAGCAACCATGGAGACATGTGCCTGCATACGCGCCGTCCCCCCCAGCCCCCCGTATGTACGCGCCATCCCCCCAGCCCCCCCGCGGATGTATGCGCCGTTCCCCCAGCCCCCCCGCGGATGTACGCGCCGTCCCCCCAGCCCCCCCGCGGCTGTACGCACCGCCCCCCCAGCCCCCCCCGCGGATGTACGCGCCATCCCCCCAGCCCCCCCCCCCCGCGGATGTACGCGCCGTCCCCCCAGACCCCACGCGGATGTACACGCCGTCCCCCCACCCCACCCCGTGTGTACGGTGCGTACCCCCACCCCCGTATGTATGGTGCGTACCCCCACCCCCGTATGTGCGGTGCGTACCCTCACCCCCGTATGTACGGTGCGTACCCTCACCCCCGTATGTACGGTGCGTACCCCCACCCCCGTATGTACAGTGCGTACCCTCACCCCCGTATGTACGGTGCGTACCCCCACCCCCGTATGTACGGTGCGTACCCTCACCCCCGTATGTACGGTGCATACCCTCACCCCCGTATGTACGGTGCGTACCCCCACCCCCGTATGTACAGTGCGTACCCTCACCCCCGTATGTACGGTGCGTACCCCCACCCCCGTATGTACGGTGCGTACCCCCACCCCCGTATGTACGGTGCGTACCCCCAGCGCTACGCGCTGGGCGCACGCACCGTACATACGGGGGTGGGGTGGGGGGACGGTGCGTACTTCCGCGGGGGGCTGGGGGGACGGCGTGTACATCCGTTGGGGGGCTGGGGGGATGGCGCGTACATCCGCGGGGGGGGCTGGGGGGACGGCACGTACATACGGGGGGCTGGGGGGGGGGTATGGCGCATACCGGTCCCCCAATTCCGCTCGCATCGCGGCGTACTTCGCTTTCCTGGCACTTTTTGGGTGCCGTAAAAATATTGCTGTCCGGACTGCTGTCAGTTCGAATCGTACTTCCTGGTTCGTGAAACGCAGCCTGAATGCGTCCCGACGTCACGTCGGCGCTGTTCCGGATCACATTGGTATGTATTTTTTCGTCGGTCGGTGTTTTTTTACGATTCGTACGGAAATGGTGTTTCCGTGCGAATCGTACTTGCATGTTTGTAATGTTTTTTTTCCGGGTACGAGTCGGACGGAGAAAACGCTCCGACCGACGGTTCGTACCCGGTTTTTCCAGGATCGGAATCGGCCCCTATATTTTTGCAAACGATATTAATGACTTCGATATTTTAGAAAACAATATTACTTATCTTAAACTTGATATTCTTGACCACAATATTCTTGCAGTCGATATTTATGTATCTCGATATTTTGCACTCGATATTAGTACAAGTCGACAATTCCAACTCTATATTCGGACTCTTTACCATATTTAAGTTCACTTCAGCACACTTGAAAACCAGGTATGCTGACCCATGTAATTCTTTTTTGACTACAGCATTAACACCCATTTGATAGCAGGTTACCACTAATGTTCTAATTTGTATAATCAATCTAAGAAGCATACCTATACCTTGCCTCTTGTGTCAACCACTCTTCGTGGCATTTGATGTAACCAGACACTTTCAATTCAGTTCATGCAGAGTCTGTTAATTAGATTCAGCACTTCTTGGAAAAAAAATCATAATAATGATAAAAAGACAATCATAAATGAGTACAAATACAAGATACTACATGAAATTAGTATGAAGTTCCTCAGTGGGTCACAGAACACAGTAAGAGAGTTTGGTGCCAATTACGATCCGGTAAAAAAAATTCCCGTACGACTCGTATCCGGTCTTTTTACCGTACGAATCGTACAAGTGCCGTACAAACTCGCAATCACGATTCGCATGGTAAAAAGCCCATACGAGTCGCATTGGGAATAATTCCCCACACGTCCTCGGGTCAGAAAAAGTGTCCGACACATCCTCGGACGATTTACCGTACAAACGTGAAAAGCGAAGTCCGACCGGGGAATCACGATCCGTCCCGGGCGTCCGAATGTACAACCGTATGGTTAAAAGACCGTCCGCACCGAACTCCTATAACAACCATGGAGACGTCCAAACAGGTGCCCGGTACGTGCCGTACCCCCCCCCAGCCCACGCATGTACGCCCCGTACCCCCCCCGCCCCCGCATGTACGCGTCGAACCCCCCCGTGTATGTACACCCGAGTACGCGTCGAACCCCCCCGTGTATGTACACCCGAGTACGTGTCGAACTGTACGTGTCGAACCCCCCGTGTATGTACACCCGAGTACGTTCGAGTCGTACCCCCACCCATGTATGTACGGTGCGTACCCCCAGCGCTGGGGGTACGCACCGTACATACATGGGTGGGGGTACGACTCGAACGTACTCGGTGTGCATACACGGGGGGGTTCGACACGTACTCGGGTGTACATACACGGGGGGTTCGACGCGTACTCGGGTGTACATACACGGGGGGTTCGACACGTACAGTTCGACACGTACTCGGGTGTACATACACGGGGGGTTTGACACGTACAGTTCGACACGTACTCGGGTGTACATACACGGGGGGTTCGACGCGTACATGCGGGGGCTGGGGGGGGTACGGCGCATACATGCGGGGGCTGGGGGGGGTACGGCACTTACCGGGCCACCTACTCTGGTCGTTTCGCGCCGTACTTCGCATTTCCGGCACTTTTTGGGTGCCGTAAAAAATATTGCCGTCCGGACTGCTGTCGGTTCGAATCGTACTTCCTGGGTCGTGAAACGCTGCCTGGAAGCGTCCGGACGTCACGTCGCAGCATTCCCGGATCACATTCGTATGCATATTTTCGTAGGTCGGTGTTTTTTACGATTCGTACGGAAATGGTGTTTCCGTGCGAATCGTAATTCCATGTTTGTAATGTTTTACAACCGGGTACGAGTCGGACGGAGAATACGCTCCGACCGACGGTTCGTACCCGGTTTTTACCGGATCGTAATCGGCACCTTTATGTGATATCACGTTGATAGGTTGTCCTCGAAGGAGGAGGGAATTCCTCCTTTCAGAACTAGGGCCCTCACACACCCAGCAAGCTAGGTGTCATGCTTCATCATATGGGCCTGCTCCTCGTCGGGTCGGCGCTGCAATACCCGATGGGCACCCATAAAGGGGCTATTTACCGGAGATCTTTTGTTCCTTGCCGTTTAGGTGCCATGGGTGTGAGGGGCCTAGTACGTGTAGATGGTGGATGTGCAAGATAAAACAGGAACTCTCTTACTGTGTTTTGTGACCCACTGAGGAACTTCGTACTCATTTCTTGAAGTATATCAGGGCACTTACGTTGGACCTTTCCAAAAGCCCACTGCCCCTAATCGTTGATTGATTACAAATACAAGATGCCAAGAGGTAGGTGGAACAGCTTGGAACTAAAGCTCTACAGATAAAAATGTAGAGCATAACCCAACAATTAAGTTAAGGCCAGAATGAGGCATAAACTAATTTTTAGTCAAAGAAATCTTAATAACTGCTTAAGCATAAGTTTGGAAGTTCGCTAAACTTATTATTGGCTTACACAAAATAGGCTAATCAACCAGAACAAGGCATAGTGTGATTTTAGCAACAAGTAAAGCCTGATAGTCAATCAGCGCCACTGTCTTGATACTCTTGGGTGGAACAGCTCCTGGAGCGGGAAGAGGGCTAAGATGACAGTGGAACAAGCAGACAGGCAGAGCCCTAGCAACATCAATGATATCGTCATTATTAGTATTAATAACAACAACGATAATAATGATAATGATTATTATAATTATTATTATTATTATTATAATAATGATAATGTTTATTTTGGGGTATGCTCAATAAGACTTGCAAGGGAAATAACACTAGATAATTACACAGCACATTATACAAAACCTACAGATTAAAACAGTATTTGTATTTATAATTTGGTTTGCAAAATTAAAATATAGCAACAAGCGCTAACTAACAGTGCTTGTGCATAAACCATGCCAAGTATCTTGAAAGCGCCTAGACGATTAGTCCAGGCGTCTGGAATCTGAATGCATTCTGGGTATTATTACGTTATTATCATGCCAGACTAGTGATTTAATTAGAAACAATGTAGCCATTTACACGTGTGTGTCAAAGCTGGTCTGGTGGCTCGGTGGCCTAATGCACCCATTGCTGGGGCCTCTGTTCGACCTCATGGTCTAAGGTTCAAATATCGGCGGGCCCACTCAGCCTCTCATCCTTTCCGAGGTCGATAGAATGAGTACCATTGAGTTGGGTAACAATAAACATCTGTTATTCAGCGCCAAGACACCCCGTTGGGGGTGAATATGCGCTTTACAAATTCACGTGCTATGTGTATTTATTGACTCTTGTACAAACGCTGCACACCTCATGGCTCCTGCTGTTTCGTTTGCTCGATTCGCATCTTATTCTCTTCCAGCTCAGTTGTTCCTGGTTCTAATTGCACTACTGATAGCGGTAATAGCAACAACACCAGGGACAATGTGTTTTCATGCAACGCTACATACCGTACTTCTTTCTTTTTTAAGCACTGTACATGAGGGGTGGTAATAGTATTCAGGTCAGGGTTAGTCCAGCAAGTAAAGCAAGCTGAAGGTAAGTAAAATACAGGTGCATCTACCTTGAGGTCCGCTTCTCAGACAGCAGAGCTATCCTCGAAGAGACTCAGACTGACAGGTCCCACCGCAGCAGCTACTGAGAAGGCACTGACTATAGAGGCTGAAGGCACACACCTCAGATCCCTATCGCCAGCCAGATGTACAATTAAACCATGAACGCAGGTGCCAACACGGCCGCTCACCAAGTATTACTTTACAAGCACTGCTCGTGACTAGATGTCTCGGGGCACAGACTTTGGGTCACGGAGCTGGGCGTACCCGGCTTTGCCCTCGCCTGGCATGTATGCGCTAAGGAGGGCATCGTGTAGGCATCTGTTGATCTCCATTAAAAGAACCACTCCAAGTGGCGTGCGTCGACGCATGGCGCGAGGAAGGCACTCACCTCTTTTCTCGGGGCCCCGCGCGCGCCTCTCCCGAGGCAGCCGGAGACGGAATGGTAGAAAGTAGGAGCGGAGTGGCAGGGAAGAAGGAGAGCCCTGGGAGCCCCCATGGTGCCTGCGTTCTCAGGATCTGGATAATTCGCATGCATGTCGTGGCCTCTCCCCTCTTGCCCGCAACCCACCTATCTGCCCTCGGCTGGCCGGGCATTCACTCGGACAAGGACAATCTGTGTGCACGCATTTCTCTCACAGCTGCCTCCAAATGGCGCATTTTGAGAGCACAATACGAGCAAGGACAGTCCGGATATTCAAGGGTTTAATTAATCTTTGGATGTAGTTGCTTGTTGTCCTGCGAAGGCAAATATTTCACCCCTCACCGCCTTTCTCTGCATCCATTCTCTCTTCCACTTTTTCGTTCTACTCAGGCTACCCACTTTCCCTTTCTTTCCACTTCGCTCGCCCTCTCTGACTCTCTTTCTCTGGCCGCATCCCTCAACCTCATTTTTTATGCCTCCCTCACTCTCTATTACGACTAGTTTGCTCTCTCTCTCTCTCTCTCTCTCTTTATGCCTGAAAAACTCGCTTTTAATCTATTCTGTTCAGACTAAGGATGTTTTATTGACTCAATTCACAGATTCGCAAATATTGGCAAACGTTGAAAAACGTTTCATTTTGTTCATAGGAGTTCAGGTCAGGCACTCGTTTTGCACAGACTATTATTCACAGTTTCAGTTCATGACAGGTTTGTTTCTTTTCGCCTGATCGTGTTTGTTCTTACTTTGAAGCAGGGCTCCGATCGCGTTTGCCGACCTTTGGGTGTCTGACAGCATTTGTTGGTGTCTGAGCTTTAGTTAGTAGACTGCCCCTGCCATCTCTCATGGGCTCTAATCTTTTCCATTGGTCTTTCGAAATCTGAGAGCGTTTATTTATCTGCGTGTATCCATTAATCGCTGTGTCCCTGACAGTGGTCTCTGGTGCTTGGCTGTCTATTAGCCTCTTTGGGTTTTTGGGTGTCTGGCAGTACCCTCTTGTCTAAGTGTGCCCGATAACTCGAATTGCCAGTAGGTTAGAGCATATTTAAGGCGGCTGCATTTGATTGTGTCTGCTGTTCTTTGAGCGTCTAAAAGTGGCCATTGAATTTTGGTTTTGCAATAGTGTTCATCTGTTGTTTGATGTCATAGAGTCTCTTTTTATATGTATGTGTCTGATACTATACAACGTTCTCCCTGTTATTTACATTCTGTTCATGTTTTGGTGTATGTATTGACATTTGGGGTCTCTAATTGTTGGTTTTTAGCTTCTTAAAGGAACCATTAGCCTGTGGTTGTCTGTTGGTGTCTGTGAGGCTATGGATAAACAGGGCTAAGTCCAATACAATCTCCATTGGCCATTGATTGTCTAATATTTCCCCCTAGTGTTTGTGTTTGAAAGTGGCAGTAAGTTTAAGAGTATCTGACAATGATCCATGGTTTATCTGTGTCTGAAGATGTTCATTGCTGTTTTCACGTTTGATTGTTTGTGTCTAACATTAAGTTTTCTTTTTTTGCAATGTCTGATCTTGTACATTGGTCTTTGATAGTGCCTATTTGTGAGAGTTTAAATGTGTCAGCAGATCTGTAAGTATCTGGCTGCATTTTTGTCAATGTCTGTTTGTATCAGTTGGTCTCTGAGTGTGTGAAGTGTTTATTGGTGTATAGCCATGTCAATCGACCTCTAATAGTGTGACAGGGTTGTTTAGTTGGTGTCTATTGTGCTTGTCTGATAATGCACAATGGTGTGTAAGAGACTGATATTGTGACTGACTGTCCTGCATTATGCTTCCCCTGCCATCTTACCTTTGGTTCTCTACTATTCCATAAAAGAGGCTTCACTCCCCGATCTTGTGAATTTGAAAGATTTCCACAGTATTTGACGTGTATTTCCTCCAAATTTGGGACAGTGTCATCTAAAGTATCTAGCAATGTACCTATGGTTCAAAATGGTCCAAGATACGTTGTGACAGATTTAAACTTGTTAGACTGTCCGATTCTATCAAGCAGCCTGTTTCACTCGACAGCCTGTGGTCAGAGACTCCTTATCTGGCCAATATGTGCCGGTGTGTGTGATATATTGCCTCCTCTGTCTTCTCCCTATGGTCTAATGAGCAAGGGATTTCTGTATTTCAACAAAAGAACGTTCAGTCTTGAAGGATTTGATTAAATAGGGTTGTCAGGACCGGAACGACTTCCTTAATAATACATCTATATATATCTCAGAGGGAAGACCGTCCGGACCTGCTGCCTTACCCTTTTTCAATCTCATTATTTCTTTATAGACCTCCTCCTTAGTTACCGGTTGATCTAAGACCGCTTGTTGTTCCGGGTTTAGTGCAGGGACATTTATCTTACTTAACCAAGACTGAATTTTCATAAGATCTGAATCGCCATCCTCCCTGTAAATTTCCTGAAGAAAGGAGGGAAACGCCCCTCTGATGTCCTCATCAGAAATATAGGATATACCATCCTTGAAGACAGAGTTGATATGATTTCTTGCTTGATCAGATTTTACTTTCCAAGCAAGTAGTTTCCCTGCACCTTCGCCATATTCAAAATGGGCTATTCTGCTAGCCTCCCACCTTTGCATTTAACGTGAGCTCAATACAGCTTCAAGCTGCCCCTTAAGATCGCGCAATTTGGCTTGTATTCCCACAAGTGAACACGGGTTTTGCAAATCGAGCAGTGTTTGTGTAGTTTTAATTTTGCTCTCTAACTCAGAAATGTCATCCTTATATTTTCTCGTTTTATAGACCGTAATGCTAGTTATACTACCCCTCAAAAAAGCCTTAAATGACTCCCATACATTGACCACTGAAGCGGTGTCCAGATTCCTCACCATAAAACTTTCGGTCTCTCTCCGGAGGGTGAGTGAGATGTCATCTGATGCCATTAGTGAACGGTCCATGGACCACGTCCTCGTCAAAGGTACCACAACTCCTTCTATATCCAAACTCACAGCCGAGTGGCCCGAAAGATGAGAGGGGAGCTAGGAAATATTTTTTACCATTTTCTTCAAAGAGTGGCTAACAAGTATAAAGTCGATTCTAGATTGATGTTTATACTTATAATTACAAAACGAGTATTCACGTCTAAGACCCGACCTGGCCCTCCATATATCTAAGTACCCCAATTGTTTCATGACACCCATGAGACAAGCTCTTGTTTTAAGAGAGGTTAACGCACGATTATTTGTGATTTATCTACTAATGGATCTAAAACTATATTAAAATCGCTGGATAATATGACTGGTTCTGGAAAATCCAACTAGGCTGATATCAAGTTTTTAAACTAAGAAGGGTCATCCTGATTCCGACCATAATAGCCAGCAATCGTCACTCTCAAACCAATCAACTGAAGTTCTGCAACAGCCCATCTGCCACTTGGGTCAACCGTTGATGATCTGAGAGTCGCTTGTGCAGCTCTTTTAACCAGGATTGCCACCCCTCTTGTATTAACTGATTGTGTGGTACAGATTACAAAATCGATCCATCTTGACTTCTTAGCTAAGGCTAATAGCTCCTGCTCAGTCAAATGTGTCTCCTGTAAGACAATGATCTGCGCACTACTATCGCGTATATATTGAAAGATCCTTTGTTTTCTAGGATTAGTGCGCAATCTATTAACGTTCCAGGAGAGAACATGGATTGAATTCATAAGAAAACTACCAGCATTGGATACAGTTTCACCAGCCCATTTAGCCTAAAAAAAAACAAAAGAGAAACACTGATACACATGTGCACTTTTTTTCTTTTTTCCCTTTTTTAAAGCTGCCAAACAAAGAAGAAGGCATTTTACGACTGAGAATGAGGACGTTATTATTTTAGTTTTTCCCCCTGCGACCCCCACGTGCCCCTATCCCTACCCCAAACCCCAGTGACCCCAGTGACCCAACGACCTCCCTTACCACCCCTGAAAACCCCTCCCCCTAGTATCTAGACCTAGTCCAGTATTCAGCACCTAACCATGTATGGCCCTTAACTGCTTAGTTGTTTTGTTATGTTTATAGTTCCTATATTCATTGCCATTTGAATGTATCAAATAGTTTTGACATCTAGATCGTCGTTACTTGCTTAAGTCTTTCAAAAGTGCATCTGCTGCCGTTACTGACTTCACATTATGCATCTTGTTGTTAAGCATTATTTTTAGGGTTGCAGGGAATTTCAGCTGGGCAACTGAGCCCAGTTTCCTAAAATCATCCAATCTTCTGCCCAGCTCCCATTGCCTTTCAAGAGTGGTTCTTGACAGATCTGATCTTATTTGAAAGGTGCAACCACTTGCAGTTAAAGATTTTTGCTTAAGTGCTAAAGTGAGGATTTGTTCTTTGAGGGCATATGTCTGCAAATTAACTAAAATCTTTCTAGGTTTCTGCCTTTGCAAGTTTCTACGGAATGGATCCCTGTGTATTCGCTGGATGTCTTTAAATAAGACCTCGTCTGAGAGCTCAGAATACAGAGCTTCTTTTAACAAGGCGACAACAAACCGTTTAAGGTCTCCTCCTTCTTTATTCTCCGGGACATTAAGAATTCGGAGATTGTTTCGCCTTGCATTATTCTCTAAGGACTCTAGACGCTCAGATAGTGCTGCCTCACTCGATTTAAGAGATTTTATTTCAGTCTCAGCAGATTCTAAATTGGCCGTGAGGTTGGTAACATTTTCTTCTAGTTGAAGTGTTCTGGTGTCTAAAAGATCCACTTTTGATCCAAGCGTCTTACAGAGAGTTCTAATTTCAGCTTGATTAGCTGTGGTAGCTTGAAAGCCCTGTTTGATATCCTGGGATAAAGCTCTAAGCATTTCTCCAACAGTGCACTCTGGATGATCGTCAGATATATATTCCCGCACTTTTGAATCGCCATGTCCGTTTGTGCTCTGATGAGATTCAACAATATTAACCGAAGACGGAGAGGAAAGTTCGAGCTACCCCTGTCCTGCTTGTGTCAGCCTTTCAAGATCGGAGGCCTCAAGGTGAGAAAGAGCCCGTGAACCTGTAGATTTAGGAGAAATGGGATCTTGTATATCCTCCATTGGTTTAGTTGGAGCAGAATCCCGTTTAGTCAGCTCCAAAATCTGAGGAAGTACCTTAAAATAGGACCTTAAAGAAGGCGTTATTTTTTTGGGCCCCCCCTGTTGGGCTTTCTGTTTTTTGGTGCCCCTTATTTTCCGTGAAACAGCCCCCACTGAGAAGGATGATAGCTCCCCCTCTTCTTTTCTAGTTGGAACACCTGTGTGCTCAGAAATCCCCTCCAAGCCTTTTGGCGTCAGATGGCTCTGATCTTTAATATCCGAATTTTGTTTAAGTAGTAAAGTTGTTGATATTCTAGAGCCAGCTTTCTTCCCCCTTCTCTTTGAATTTTTAGCTTCCAGATGAACGTGTAGCCCAGCTAGCGCCCCCTGGCGTCTGGGTCTAAGTTTAGGAGGGGCTGTAGCAGGTTCAGGGTCTAAGATGACCACTTTGGAGAGGCCGGTATCCACTTCCCTGACCCCCAAAAGCTCAGACCCCCCCCTCAGTGATCCCTCCAGGGTGACCCGCCTTGCTCCTGCAGACTCCACAGTGCCCCCAAGCAGACCCCTACCTCGTGAAAAGCCGAAACTGGCGCTTCGTATACGTCGGAGCTCCCAAGACGCCAAGATCCAACGAAGAGCGCCAGAGGGAACGATGGGATGACGAGAAAACCTGGAACCGAGCCCGCACATCGGCAGGAGAGGGAGCCGCACACAGTCAAAAGGAAAAAAAAAAGAATACGGACCTCCGCCTTTAAAAGCTCATCAAGACGCCCTCGGGACCTCCAAGGTACTATTTTAGTTTTCTCGCCAATAAACGGGCAACCGGCAAAAAAGGAGAAAAAAAAACGGCATTACTCATCCATAACGTCAGGAAAAATCAAATGAAGGGCTCCATACACGGAGAGGTGCCACGGCCGCTCAACTCATGGGCGCCATGTTTTCTCCGCTGTGACTGACTCAAGCCGGTCCTGACAACCCTATTTAATCAAATCCTTCAAGATGGTATGGCGCCCCCGCCGTCTTGGAATAATGCAACCATGACCCTAATATTAAAGCCGGCAAAATCGCCTTCAAGCTGTGAATCATATAGGCCAATCTCTATATTAAACGCGGATTATAAAATCTACGCCTCTATATTGGCTACTAGGCTTGGAAGAGTTGCAGGGGATCTTTTACATCAGGACCAAAGGGGCTTTGTTGGGGGGCGTCATCTGTCAGAGCTGACCTATGATTTGATTGGGGCTAAAGATCTAGCCTCAACGTGGTCTCTCCCACTGGCAGTGGTGACCCTTGACGCTGCTAAGGCCTTCGACAGGGTCAACTGGTTGTTCCTGTCGAAGGCCCTGGCAAAGTTTAAGATCGGCAATAAGTTTAGGCGGTCTATCGCACTCTTATACAGCAAACCATTGGCTAATTTATTTATAAATGGCTCCCTAGCAGAACCCTTTGAGATCTCGAGGGGTACGCGTCAGGGGTGTCCCCTTTCCCCATTGTTGTTCGATCTATATATTGAACCTCTTGCCCAATTGTTGAGAGATGAGTATAGAGTATCTTCTTTTAAGTATGGGGATTGGGGAAAAAAAGTGGCCTTGTATGCCGATGATGTTTTGATATATACATCAGATCTGAATAGTGCTTACCCCGTAGTTATGGAGTTGGCACAAGAATTTGTTTTAGTTTCAGGGTACAAGGTAAACTCTTCTAAAACCGAAATAATGACGTGGAACATGCAGGCTCAGCATCAGCTCCCCCTTTTGAAAACTAATATGAGATACCTGGGAATACACATTCTCCAAGACATTGATAAGATACCCACCTACAATTTAATGCTGGTTGCAAGAGAAACTCGGAAGTTAATGAAATCTTGGGCTCTACTACCTTTATCAATACTGGGGAGAGTTAATTTAATCAAGATGTCCATTTTGCCTAGATACACTTTTCTTTTTGATGCTATTCCTTTATTTGTTGACACTGGTGCTTTGGCTAAACTCCAAAGTGAACTTAACACATTTGTTTGGGCTTCTCGACATTCCAGGATAGCCTGGAAGAAAATTAGAAGGCGTAGAGAGAAGGGAGGCCTAGCAGCCCCTGATATACAGCTGTATGCTTGGGCGTTTCATTTCTCCCACTCGCGTATGTTATTAAAGACACCCACTAGTAGGGGAGTTGGTATCATGTTCTTGGCCATGTTGAGAGGGTCTGATATCCCAGAGGAAGGTTTTTTATATAAGTACGGTGACCCTAAATTCTTCAAAAAAGTTAGGCTGTAGGTATTACAGGGGTTGGTAAGAATGTGGGTTAAGTTGAGGGTCTCGCTGAAGTTGGGATATTTTTCTAGTTGTGCTCCAATCTGGAATTCTCCAGGGACTCCAGAATGTTTGTTAGACAGTCTATCAATCCCCCGTAGGACGGCTGGAATTGAGAGGTGGGGAGATCTTTTTGTGGATAACACATTAGTTCCCTGGGAGGTTCTCAGAGATAAAGTAGGTCCATCTCTCTCTAGATTTCAATATTTGCAACTAACCAGCTGGGCTACTGCAGTTGGAGCCTCCCGAAATAAACATCTATTGGGCGGTAGCAACCAATTTGAGCACTTGATCTTACAAAAATCCCCAGCAAAGAAAGAAGTTGCGTTTTGGTATCGGTGCATTATGGAAGAGGAGGATGGTGAATTTCAACTGCCTATTTTACTCTGGGAGAGCTGTATCCCACAACAATACCTTCAGTCATTATGGCTAAATTCTTGTAAAATGTTGTGGGACACTGTAAAACCAGCCTGGCTCCGCAGGAATCATCTCTTCACAATCCACAGAGCCTATTATTCACCTCAGAGGCTAACAAAATTCTCAAATGGTCCACTAGTATGTTGTGTGAAATGTGGGGAAATCGCAGCTTCAGATATCCACATGTTTTTGAACTGCCCTGCCCTTACTGATTTTTCTGATGGTGTGGGCAATACACTTACAAGGTCACTGGGGATACATATTGCTATCAATCTACCTATGCTTATCTTCGGCCTTGCAAATAATTTGGAAGGCCCATCCAAGAAACTTCTATTTTACGCCATTCTACTTGCCAGAAGAGAGATCTGCATTAAATGGAAAGACTCTTTACCTCCCACATATTAAGATTGGCAGACTTCTCTTTTGAGGATATCCAGACTGGATCTCTCACGGGCAGGAAATTAGAAGAAGCGAGACCTCTGGAATTTGTTGAAATGGAGCTAGGGTTTTTTTTTTTGTTGTTGTTTTTTTTTCCCCTTGTCCAAGGATTACACAGCCCTCCCTCTCTGGCATACCCTTTAGCATTCGTATGGGTATGTTTGAGACGCTCCAACATTTTAAGTTGAGTAATGGGCCTCCCAAGAGGGCATTGTCTTCAAACTGTTGGATTGAGATAACAACGGCAGGCTGGGCCCTTATTGGGTATAAGCCTGCAGATCCAGTGTACTGAGACGGTGGAACTTTTCTCTTATCATCAGTGCGGGCAAGCCTAAGCGGGTTGAAAATGAGGACAAGAAAAAAAAAAATAATAAATAAAAGAACGTTCAGTAAAAATCAGTGAAAAAGGATCAGCACCAGCATCACTCTGCTTCCTTTCAATAACAGCCTAGTGGACTTCCAAGGACCTAGGGATCGATTCAGAGTTTGGTGGAGTACCCAGTCCTTCAAACCCTCCGTCCAGCCGCATCCTTTAGAGATGGACAGACCTTTACTTTTCCTTCAACGCAGCCCTCGTTGAGTATGTTCCTCCGATGAACCGTTGGAGTAGGGCCCATAAGGAGGAAGGACATTGCACATATTTTGGGCAGATGATGTAATATCCTTTGGTGAGGGACAAAAAGAAACAGTAAAGTTCCCCTCACCCTGAGAGTAACCTCCCAGTGTGTGGGTGTCATTATTTTTTTTCTTTTTCACAAACAAACTCCTACTTTGGGTGTTTGTTTCTTAAAAACAAAAACTTTGGAAAAGTTTGGTGAATGGTTGTCAAAACCAACAGCATCTGTCCACTAAACTTTTTGTACAATGAAAGGAAAAGCTAGGACGACGATTCGTTGCAATGTACAGAGACAACCGCTGGACCCGTGGTCACCTCTAAATGTGGCAAATGGTACTCCATTAGGGAGGCTGCATGAATGTCCTGTGCCACGCTAAGAGATGAAGTACCATTCGCAAAACCCTGAATCCCGCCTCAGTCAGGATGTCGGACAAGCTTTACATCAATGGAGCCAATGTGTATTCTGTTGGCAGAAAACCTAAGGTCTGCCCTTCTCTAAATGAGGTAGGTGGATTGAGAACATGGTACTCCATAGTGTTTCTTTGGAGTACCTTTTCCGACCAACTCTAAATCAGGCCGTTAAACTGTACTCTCTGTGTTCAGTAATCCTCAGTCATCTTCCAGGAGCAATCCAAGGTTTTTCGATTGTACATTGGAGCGTGCAACTACAAGATTATGAATGCACAATTTGAACCAACACCAAAGTAGTCGATAGCCTAAACCCCATGTGTATGAAAGTTTACTTTCCTTACTGACTTCCCTGTTAGACAACAGGGCCCATATTAGAGAAGTGCCCTGGGATTGAAACAGGTGTTTGAGCTCGCTTTGTGCGCCCCTGGGGCACTTTGGTATTACAGAAGGGGCTGCAAAAGCTTTTGCGGCCAATTCTGTAATACACAGCGCTAGCACACATATTGTGCCAGTGATATCTTAAGAGGACATTCTCTCTTTTGCATGGGGGCATGGCAGGGTGCTTGGTTCTAAGTGTGAGGGTGCCCGTGCATGAGCAGGACACCCCTACAACCTTTGAAATCCAATCTCCTGTGTTTTAAGTACCTCAGCCATTACGATATATAGAGTGGCCATGTGTCATTATGCGAGGACCATCTCTAAACTGGGAGTTACGAACCCTGTATCGAACATGTTGGAATCAAACCCCCACACCATGAACAGTGTGGGAGGTATGAAATCATACCCCCACACCGTAAGCGATGTGGGGGGTATGAGTCTATGCATTGTAATGCTCCTCCGGGGAGGCCCTCGGTGCTCCTAGTACCAGTCTTCCAGAACCGTACAGCAAGCTAGGGCTGCTGCTGACAATAGACCTGTTTCTGCCCTCCTGCTGCTTAGCCAGCCCGAGCAGGGGAGGGCAAAACAAAAGATATCCTGTCACAGGGTGGTGTGGGAACCTCCTAGAAAGGGTTTAGTGTATTGGGGCAGGGTGGGGGCGCTTGCCAGCACCACTGAGACTGCTGGGAGAGCCCACTTGGTGCCCTCCTTGCGTACTCAAGTTCAAACCAGTTCAGGGAGCCGTTGGCTCCCGCTCTGGTGCGAAACTGGACAAAGGACATGGGTGTACCCTCCCCACTGTCCAGCCCCTCATCTGGGAGGGGTCCCTGAATCATCCCAACCATTTCCTTAGGGTACTTAAGGGCTTACCTGTACATGGGTCCCTAGATTCATAGTGGGACAAGATTTGGATCAAGGCACCACTTCATCTTCGAGCATCTGGGCACTCTGGACTTGGCTGAACTTTACTCTGGGCACCGAGACTGCAACTGGGAGGACTCCTTCTGTTTCGGTCTCGTCGTCCTGCTTGTCCGCTGCAACATCTGTGCCTGTGCTCCACACAGGATCCTTCCAAGGCCTGTGGACATTCAAAGACACCTGGATGAATCTCCCTTGAAGTGAAGGGGTTACTTCCCTGCATCTACAGGCACTGCAACCAAGCTGACCGGTTTGCTGCTCCTGGGCTCCCATGGACTCTGCAAGGCTCTGCAGCACAGGTGGTGGTTCTACAACTCCTTCGAGCCCTGTACTGTCATCTCACCAAGTTTGAGGCCAGTATCCCTCGTCAGAAAAGCAGAAACCAGACCCCTATGCACTTCATTGACTTGTCGTTACCAAGGCTTGCTGCCTCTCTTCACCAGAGATCTCTGGTCTCCAAGAAGCTCTAGACTCAGGCATCTTCTCCAACCAAGATGTTTGTCTTCACCACATCTCTTGCACCGTGGGCCTGCATCTTTGGTGAGCTGCTCAAGGTCCTCCTGCGACTCCTGTGCCTCCGGCCTGTGGGTCCTCCAGAAGGTCTTTTTTGGCTCCAGTGGGCTCCACTGATTGCTCAGGGCCTACTCTGACTCCCCTACTTGTGTGGGGTCCCTTGGACCTTGCTGGTATTAACTCTGCACCTTTTTCGCTTGCCACATTGTTTGCAGTTGCCAAGGCTTGTTGGTGCTCCCGACAGACACAGACCCCTCAGCTCTCGTAATCCGGCATGGTACAGCTTGTGAATGGCTCCTGGTCTTCCACAGCATCACCTGCTCCACACAGTTGCAGCTCCAAGGTCATCGTCAACTCTCCTGCATCTACCGACATAGGCGGGCATGTGTCTTCCGTGCCTCCTGGTCACTCCTGAGTGGAATAGACTCGGTACTCTCTGCTTGCAGGTACTTCTTGACTTGAATTTCTCTTTGGGTTCCACCTGACACTTTGACCTTCTCGAGCAATGTCATCTTCCTGAAGTCCTCCGTTGATTTCAGTTCCAGTTTCCGAAGCCACTTCACACCTATGCAACTGGCTTCCCTGGTGTAGGTATAATGGTTCCTATGGAATCCGCGGGTGGAGTGGCTCTTCAACCTTCTGTCTTCCACGGGGTTTCTTAAGGGTCCACTGGGAAGGGTCCTTCTTCTTTAGAATTGAAACCGCGACTTAACCATTGACTTGAATTGAGCACAGTATCGTGTTCCCACTCTGCACACAGCCTCCGTGGGGTTACTGGGCACTTACCTCTGGTGGTTCCATGGGTCCCCAGCACTTCTATGTCTTCTGGGTATAGTCTTGACTCCAGTTGTGGTTCGCATTCCACTATTTTAGTATATCGTTTGGTCTCCCTCTGGCGATTACTGTGTATTTGTGCTACTTACCTGTTTTTATTGCAAAGTATTGTGTGCATTGTGTCATATCTCCGGGTAGGAGATATTGTTGTGTGATTAGTGAGTGTCTTACAATAAATACCTATTTTTATAAATACACTGTGTGGTTCTTTTTCACTTAACCTTTACCAATAAGATTAAGATCCGGTAAAACAAGCTGCTTTACACTCCTGGACTAAGTCTGAAGACAGCTCTCCACAGCTACCACTTAGAGATCTTTTTAAGGTTGTCTAAGACCACTAAAATCACCATAAGGGTTGTCTGGATTAGTGCAGGGTGCTACACTTACATACCATATACTAAGCCAGCCTCCTACAACCACTCAATAAGATATAATTGAAGATGCAAACCATCCCAGGCTCTTTCACCATCCACTTCCCCCTGATGACAGGTGTCCATTCAAGACACAGATGGCACATTGGGTAAGGTGACATCATGAATAGTTAATGAGACTGATTGATGTTGAACACTAGACCCGTTCAAGTGATCAAATGCAGGACCAACTCAACTGAGGCTTTATTTGCTTAAGTAGAATTGGTATGGGAGAGAGAGTCATCTTGCAGAGATATGTCCATTAATAAAATACACACTTGATTTATTTATGTCAAGTTTATTACATTTTTTGATGAAGTTAAGAACTTTTCTGCAAATATTTAGTAATAATCTTCTCTTTTATTTGTCAAGTCTTTGATTGTTTGTTCTCAGAGTTGTATAAATACTTAAAAACTTATGTTCTGAAGTGGTTTTGTGGTCATACTTTCACAATATTTTACAGGGCGATCATTGTTTTAACTGAGTGAGTAAACAGACATCTTCACAAAAATATAGCATAGAATTAAATAATCTAATGCTCACCTCCGGAGCTGGGCAGGAAAAAGATCTGGGGCTCCACACCTTCTACCCCGGCTCGCCGGCCAGTATAAGAGACCTCTTCCTACACTTTTGGTGCTTACGCGTTGTTGACATAGACACTTAAGATTACAGAACTTTATAGGTGGTGGAAAAAGTGCTGTCCTGAAGGCAACAAGTTGGTCGGCACTGACCTGGAGTGCTTTCTGCTGACTAGGCACATCGCTTCAAGTTAAGGTCCTGGTTTGACACCACAAGTAAATTGAGCCCAGTGTGTGCAGGCAGGATGAAACAGAAAGGAAGAGATGCCAATAGCTCTTCGCCTGTCCTTAACATATGAGGCTGCAGTTGGCCATTTTAGACTATACTTAGGCATCTGATGGTTGTGCCTGAAGATAATGGTTGTGGCTTGGCACTCGTAGATGTTGCTACGTAACGGACTCTGTAGTTTGGCATTTGAGAAAAATATGGGCAAAATATTGGATCTGCTTGAAGAAGTGATGATATGCCTGGGTAATATGGTGGTTGTGTCTGGTCATTTGAGTCTGCACCGGGCCTTTGAGGCATTAATTGGGTGTTCAGGGCTGGACCTGGAAACATGATGGCTGCATCTATCAGATGATGGCTGTGTCCGGTTATGTGATGATGTGCTGTTGTGCACCTCAAATACCATGGCAGCACTCCACTTTATATTTAGTACTAAATATTTTTTCTGTTTTAGCAGTTTCTAATGTCAGATTTATTGCATTTTTAACTTTAGTAGTGTTACTTCATGAAATGTCATTTATTGATATTACTTCTGAATGGCAGTGGTGGAACGATGCACGCATTATGCACTTTTGAGGGTGTGCAGTTCCTATCAGGCAACAGAGATGCGTGAATTCCTGGTCACAGGAAGAAGAGCTACAAATAGAAGCAAGTGCCCTCACGCACTCCAAGAGATTTCATGCTTCATCATTTGGGCATGCGCCTCATTGGGCCGGCGTTGCAATGCCCGATGAGCACCCACTAAGGAGCTCTTTGCTGGAGATCTTTTTCGATGCCGTCAGGTGAAGTGTTGGTGTGTGGGTCATGTAGTGTGGTGTGGTGATTGAAAGTGTCTTAAAATAGGTATAGTGATGCTAAATGTCAATTTATTTAATGGAAAAAAGCACACTACCCCAGATAAAAATATGGGGGCAGATTTATGTTGCACTTGCGCCACTTTTGCGCCGCCGTTGCGTCACTTTTCTGACGCAGCAGCGGCGCAAATCCTGCGCCATGGTGCGGGGTATTTACAACGTGACGCATCTGGGAGATGCGTCACGTTGTAAAGCCCTGCGCCACATGTAGGCGTTCCAGGGCAGGTGGGGGCGTTCCGGCGCAGGAACGCCTCGTAAAAGTGGCTGAGTGAAATCTACAAGATTTCACTCAGTCACTTTTAGGCCCATGCTGCGTCAAAACCCTGCGCCTGCTTGAAGCAGGCGTAAGGATTGACGCAGCATTGTACAGATAGGGCCCCCCAGAACATTGCTGGAGCTGCGTCGCGCTTGCGACGCAACTCCAGCAATGCGCCACTTTTACGGCACAGATGCGTCACGCATCTGTGCCGTTTTTGCCCCATGGTGCGCCGCATTATAAATGCTTCCACCCATTCCCCACTTGTGTCTCGCTCCACATGGCAATCCTGCTCTGGTAGCAGGCCATTTCTGCCTGTAAATTGGGCGACTTTTCAGCTGTAATGGCACTAAACACGGAAAAGGCCCTCATCCAGTTAACAAATGTCTCCTCAACCCTGAACTTAACCAACTCTGTTCTCCATTCACTGGGTAACATCCATTCCTTTTGTGACTTGGCGTATTCCAGTTCCCTATTGTCGAGCAGCAAGGAGAAAATGTTAATATATTTGCCCGCCCAGATCATCTCTTTCACAGCCTGAGACGCATGTTGACCCAAATTCTCCTTCCTTGAGGGTATAGCACCATCTTTAAGTAATGGCAAAGCCACCTCCTTACCATTGTCAATCCCCTGTGACGTCGCCCCATCCTTTTTCGCCGTCTGCCCGCTGGTGGAACCTGTTGGGGAAGTAAGTGGTGCCAATGGTGCCCCTTCCCCCGCCCTGGCCAACTTAATCAACTCAACCAGTTTCAATGCTTCTGCTGAATGATCCTGAGAGGATGGCAATACCCCCCCCAACTGTAACCAGGGCAAAACAGCGGCTATCTGTGATGCCAATTCCACCGGGACAACATTATTCGGGGGGGTTGGGACCCCAACGGGGGCAATGTTCACGGGGGTGGCAGGGGGAATGACCCCGACAGGGGCGACTGGCAAAGCTGGTATAAGCGGAGCTGGCCCCGCCGGTGCCACTGGGGGCAGAACGGGAGTCTCCTTAGGCGCTCCCCCTGGCAGAACCTTCCCCTCCGCTGTATTCTTGGGCGTTGTGCGCGCAGTTTTCTTAGACTTGCCCCTCTTAGGAGGGGTGACAAACTCACCTCTGGGCCGTGGTGGGTTGACTATTCTTTTTGGCCTGCCTTGTGGACCCGGAGGCCCGTCCAGCCTCTGATTAATCTCTGCCACATTCCTACCCAACTCATCCACCTTACCCAAGCGCCTATCAATCGCCGTCATCCTACGCATCATAGCCTGCATCATTTGCTCCATGCGGGAACTCCTATTAACTCGCGCCCCCGGCATATTTCGACAATCGTAATGCAAACTAGACCTAGCCAAACACCGGCGATTATACCTCTTTCAGATGTAGGATGTGAAGCTGGCCGTAAGCACCAAGCAACTGTGACCGCAAAACACACCAAGCTAGTCTTAGCGTGTGGGCGAGCGCCAACCCCTTGTAGGAAGGTCTCAAGCCCCGCGGCCCTCCAGAAGCAATGAAATGCAGGCCCGCCTCACTCCCCTTACCACCGAAGACCCGTGTGTCCTCAGCCCGTTGCTGTGCTCTGCCGTGATCCGTTGTCCGCCACCGGAAAGAAGCACCAGAGTCAAGCTTCCTACGGAAAACAAATATTACTAGCCTGGACAAACACTTTGGTGCCGATCACGATCCGGTAAAAAATATCCCCGTGCGACTCGTATCCGGTCTTTTTACCGTACGAATCGTACAAGTGCCGTACGAACTGGCAATCACGATTCGCATGGTAAAAAGTCCATACGAACCGCATTGGGAATCATTCCCCACACGTCCTCGGGTCGGAAAATGTGTCCGACACGTCCTCGGACGATTTACCGTACAAACGTGAAAGGTGAAGTCCGACCGAGGAATCACGATCCATCCCGTGCGTCCGAGGTTACAACCGGATGGAAAAATCACCGTCCGCACCGAACTCCCATAGCAACCATGGAGACGTGCCCGCATACGTGCCCCCAGCCCCCGTAGGTACGTGCCGACCCCCCCCAGCCCCCGTAGGTACGCGCCGACCCCCCCCAGCCCCCGTAGGTACGCGCCGACCCCACCCCCCAGCCCCCGTAGGTACGCGCCGACCCCCACCAGCCCCCGTAGGTACGCGCCGAACCCCCCCCAGCCCCCGTAGGTACGCGCCGACCCCCCCCCAGCCCCCGTAGGTACGCGCCGACCCCCCCCCCAGCCCCCGTAGGTACGCGCCGACCCCCCCCCCAGCCCCCGTAGGTACGCGCTGAACCCCCCCCCCAGCCCCCGTAGGTATGCACCGACCCCCCCCCAGCCCCCGTAGGTACGCGCCGACCCCCCCCAGCCCCCGTAGGTACGTGCTGAACCCCCCTGTATGTACACCCGTGTACGTGTCGAACCCCCCCGTACACGGGGGGGTTCGACTCGAACGTACACGGAGGGGTTCGACTCGAACGTACACGGGGGGTTCGACTCGAACGTACACGGGGGGTTCGACTCGAACGTACACGGGGGGTACGCACCGTACATACACGGGTGGGGGTACGACTCGAACGTACACGGGGGGTTCGACTCGAACGGACACGGGGGTTCGACTCGAACGTACACGGGGGGGTTCGACTCGAACGTACACGGGGGGTTCGACTCGAACGTACACGGGGGGGTTCGACTCGAACGTACACGGGGGGGTTCGACTCGAACGTACACGGGTGGTACGCACCGTACATACACGGGTGGGGGTACGACTCGAACGTACACGGGGGGTTCGACTCGAACGTACACGGGGGGTTCGACTCGAACGTACACGGGGGGGTTCGACTCGAACGTACACGGGGGGGTTCGACTCGAACGTACACGGGTGGTACGCACCGTACATACACGGGTGGGGGTACGACTCGAACGTACACGGGGGGGTTCGACTCGAACGTACATGGGGGGGTTCGACACGTACACGGGTGTACATACAGGGGGGTTCAGCGCGTACCTACGGGGGCTGGGGGGGGTCGGCGTGTACCTACGGGGGCTGGGGGGGGGTCGGTGCATACCTACGGGGGCTGGGGGGGGTCGGCGCGTACCTACGGGGGCTGGGGGGGGTTCAGCGCGTACCTACGGGGGCGGGGGGGGGTTCGGCGCGTACCTACGGGGGCTGGGGGGGGACGGCGCGTACCTACGGGGGCTGGGGGGGGTCGGCGCGTACCTACGGGGGCGGGGGGGGGTACGGTGCGTACCGGGCCACCTACTCTGGTCGATTCGCGCCGTACTTCGCTTTTGCGGCACTTTTTGGGTGCTGTGAAAATATTGCCGTCCGGACTGCTGTCGGTTCGAATCGTAATTCCTGGGTCGTGAAACGCTGCCTGAAAGCGTCCCGACGTCACGTCGCAGCATTCCCAGATCACATTCGTATGTATATTTTCGTTGGTCGGTGTTTTTTACGATTCGTACGGAAATGGTGTTTCCGTGCGAATCGTAATTCCATGTTTGTAAAGTTTTACGACTGGGTACGAGTCGGACGGGGAAAACGCTCCGACCGACGGTTCGTACACGGTTTTTACCGGATCGTGATCGGCACCTTTGTGAGCGCAATCCCAGTGCCTGGAATAAATTCGTAGCAAACAATACAAAACCCCTTTTAGAGCCCCACAATTCACACCAAGCTCCTTAAATTAATTCCAAAAACGGGTTAAAAACTATTCAACGCAAGCCGCCCCGCAAAATAACCTTGCTGGGCACTGCAATGAGCACTGGTCGGGAGAAATCATTCAAAACCCACTTCAAACTGTTTAAAATTCAAGCATTTACTAAATAGTCTCCCCTCCAGTGGCTGCCCTGCTGTATCCTGCTTCGCAACCTGCACAAACCAAGCAGACATCAGCTAAATCAGCCTCCGTGTAACCCAATTGCCTGCAGCCTATCTCGCCGCTCGACCGGCACCAGCTCCCACACTTTACCGGCCGTTTTTCAGTACTCAACACTGTCCCCAGCCGAATGGCACCTGCAGCGCCACGTTCCTCCGGTTTACAGACACCAATCCACCTCCGTTTTCACCGATTCCTCGTTTATGCCACTCCCCCTTTGTTCAGGAATGCCCCTGGACCCAGTGTATTTCCCCGCAAGGCACACGGTAGATCAGCCTCCCCCGCAGCCTGCTTCTCTTCCTTGTAGGTGCAACGCTGACGCTCACTCTCCGGCGGAATTCTTCGTCGACCCTAGACCTGCAAGACAAAAAAAAAAATAATAATAATAATTAATTCCGCCCCGAGCGTGGGGCACACGGCAGACGCGGGGAGCGAGCCAGGAGGAAGAGGGTGCCCCCCCGCTCCCCGCGCCTTATAAAGGAGGCTGCCATCGCACTGGGGGCCCGCACCCCGATCGTCCCGCCCCCCTGCCCCGGAAGCCGAATGTCTGCTTCCGGATCAGTCACTGGGAAGACATCAACCTATCGGTGTTGAGGGCGCGCATCCATGAGTGTGGTAATGCGTGCAGCGTCTAGAACGCTAGCATTATGCGCCATATTGGGCTGGTTGCTGGGGGATTTTTGGGAGGAAATCTTATACAGTATCACGATGTTTAATGTCTATTGACTTTCTATGCCACATCAAATGTCCAAGTAGGCATCGACGTGGGGCATATTTGAAAAACGGATGCTAACATTGTGTGCCATAGTTGGCTGTTATAGTGAAGGATTGTAATAGGTACCCCTACGTAGTATCTCAATAATTAATGTATCTTGGAGCAGAAAACTAATGAGTTCCTGGGTTTCATCAAATGTCCTTGTTAATGCTCAAAGTATAGATGTAGGACAATTTTGTAAAATCATGTATTCTTAAAGTTTTGAACAGTCACAAATAACAATGGTGAGAGTGACCGTACTGAGATCATGATGACAGCATTTCCGAGTGATATGTATGTGTTCATCAAAAAATGGATACTTGTGGGCAGATTTATGTTGCACTTGCGCCACTTTTGCGCCGCCGTTGCGTCACTTTTGTGACGCAGCAGCGGCGCAAATCCTGCGCCATGGTGCGGGGTATTTACAACGTGACGCATCTGGGAGATGCGTCACGTTGTAAAGCCCTGCGCCACATGTAGGCGTTCCAGGGCAGGTGGGGGCGTTCCGGCGCAGGAACGCCTCGTAAAAGTGGCTGAGTGAAATCTACAATTTTTCACTCAGTCACTTTTAGGCCCATGCTGCGTCAAAACCCTGCGCCTGCTTGAAGCAGGCGTAAGGATTGACGCAGCATTGTACAGATAGGGCCCCCCAGAACATTGCTGGAGCTGCGTCGCGCTTGCGACGCAACTCCAGCAATGCGCCACTTTTACGGCACAGATGCGTCACGCATCTGTGCCGTTTTTGCCCCATGGTGCGCCGCATTATAAATGCGGCGCATCCATGGTGGCGCAGCTGTGGCGCCTAATAATTGGCGCATCCCTGCTGATATGCAGGGATGCGCCAGTTAACATAAATCTGCCCCTTGGTTCCAAAAGGAAGACCATTGTCCAGTATATGTGTTGAGTCTTCGAATAAAGTAGCTTTCTTTATGCATCACCTAGACTTTAGCGTGTCAAAGCATACAGAATATACAATGTTGATAATACATGCCATAAGGGAATGTCAAGAGACCTTCCTAGGCGGCAATCTAAAGAGGGTGATCTCTAGTATCCTGACCTAAAGTTTACCCATGTGTGAAAAGAAGATAGTGTGATCCTAAAATACTTAGTAATACTTATCCTATCGGTCAGAGTGGTGTTGTTCAGGTATCAGAGAAGTTTTGGTAAGAACTCTGTGATTGGTTATGATACCAGGATCAAAAAAGAGTCGGTCTCTTGGTATCCGGATTACTTATTACATTCAAACCATGCAATGTCATAGTCTCAGACCATCCTTGTGTGTTGACAAACTGAAAATCCAGTTTTGTTCTTTTCTGAACAGTGCCTCCTGTCTTATGGATGGGTGTGTTTGCAAAACTATGCCTTTGATCTCGTAAGGGAAGTGGCCTAATGAGATAAAATGCATATTCATTTTAGCGTTTGATTTTTTTACACCTGATGTTGCTGCGGTGTTCAGAAATTTGTACTTTTACTGTTCTTGTTGTCATGCCAATGTATAGTAATATGCATGGACAAGTGATCAAATAAATACAATTGTGTGTGTTGCAATTGGTGTGTTTCTTGAGAGTCAATGAGTCATTTAGATGAATGACTTTGGTTATGTGTGTTAGTGGACTAACGTTACAATGTCATCCAGGATAGTGGCCTACAACTGGAGGTAAATTCCAAAGTAGTCTAGTTCTAGGTGTGATTTGGGCTTTTGGTCTAGTGTGAATCAACATATCTTTGAGATTCGGTGTTCTCTTATATGCGAATCTTGGAGGGCTAAATATGTGTGTCCCCGTTTGTAGGATACTCCAATGTTTTGTGATTACTTCTTTTATAAAGCTGGATTCTGGAGTGAAGGTGGTGACACGTGTTAGGAAATCTGACTCGGGTTTGTCTTGGATCTCTAGAAGAGTTTCCCGGCTGTTATTACGTGCTCTTCTCTGAGCTGCCTTGATACATTTCAGGGGTACCCTCGTCTGGCTAGGTGATCTGCTAACTCGCTCGCTTGTGCTGTGTAGTCATTTATATTGCTGCAGTTGCGCCTCAGTTGCAAAAACTCCCCTTAGGTAGGTTGTCCCGTAGGGCCTTGCGATGGTGACTCCCGTAATGTAGTAAATTGGGCTGTTTTTTCTGAGCGCCTGGGGTTGTGTGGTGCTTTCTGTTGTAGTTCAATCTTGCATGGTTAGTTGGAACTGGGAGGAAGTAGATGGAAGTGGAGGTAATGTCCCAATTACTTACTGGCAAATTTCTGTACTTCAAGTTCTGGTCTTCTTTTTCACAGTCCTGGCTTACCATCCTCTTTACACTTTCTGGGGGTAATGAATGAAGTAATTTACCTCTAACCAGTCATAAACTAAGTATATTTCTTTTACGTTCAGCACAGATTGAATTTCCTTCACCTCTTTTACAATGTATTGGAATTTTTCACTTTTTAAGCGATTGCACTGAGACTTTTTTGTCTTGCACTTTCTTATTTAACTGTGCATTTGCTTATTTTATTTTGTATCTTAATTTAGTGTGTGCATAATATGTATCACACCATGCATCCTTTCATCTTAGTATATAAATGATTGGTGGAGCAACCTTTGTGCAGAAACATTTTGTCAAAAATATTGTGAAAACTTACATTGTATAAAAAAATCAAATTTCAGCCACTATATTGTATTGTATATGTTACCTCTTTGGACACGCACATAATTAGACAAAGTGTTTCGCTATTACTGGTGCAATAATTTTTGAGGTCACGCACAAAGTTAGATGGGATTGTTTGCTGTTTTAAGAAGTGTACTGTGTTTGCTAATAATAATAATAATAATAATATAACTTGTAGAGCACATAGTTACTTCAGCTGAAGTGTCCCAGCACTAAGGTTTCTCTCCCAGAGTCCAGAACAGAGGAGCCACAAAAGAGGAACAATTACATTGATTTAAAGAGCCCAGTCTTTGGCTTTTTCCGGAAGGATAGCTCATGTTTTTTCTGCCTAAGCAAATGGGGAAGAGAGTTCGACATCTTAGCGGCCAGGAGGCGAGTGGAGCATCCTCCGATGCAGAACCTATTATTGATAGAGATGAAGGCCAGAGAGGCCCCAGCTGATCCCAAACTTCTCCTTAGGGAGCAGGGTGTGACTAGAGGGTGCAGATATCATTGTGAAAGATTCTGTAAAAATAGCACATGGCCTTAAAGAAAACCCTTTCCTTTAGTGGTAGCCGGTGCAATTTTCCAAGAGCAGGTGCTGTACAGCAACATCTTGGCAGATTGAACAATAGTCGAGCTCCTGCTTTCTGCACATGCTGGAGTCTCATCAGTCGTGGCTGCGAGACCCCAGATACAAAACATTGCAGTAGTCCAATCTGGATATAACCGGAGACTTGGCCACTGTCTTCTTGGCTGCTTCTGGTAGTAATCTGAGGATCTTTTAAAAAGTTTTTAAGATCCCAAAGCACTGTCCCGCTAGGCTTGTGATTTAACGATCGAATGAGAGCTTTAAGTCAAACCAGATACCAAGATTTTTAACTCTTGACTTGGGTACAGGTAGAGGCCCATGCGACTAGGGCCACCAGGCTGGGGGCCAAATCGAATGCTGCTTGACAAGGATAGGAACCTCAGTTTCTCAGCAGTTAGCTTGAGACAACTGGGTTTCATCCACTCAGCCACCTCCAACAAGCAGGATCTAAGCAGAACCACAGTGGTGGGTGTGTTCTGAGATAGCGTGATTACCAACTGCATATCATCGGCGTACGTCACGATGTTGAAGCCATAGCACTCAATGATATCTGCCAAAGGGCGCCAATATAAATTGAAAAGGGTAGGGCTCAAAGAAGAGCCCTGAGACACCCCCTGCTGTAGTGGAAAAACCTTGGATGGTGCGGTTCTGCAGACGGAGGCGAGCCACAGCAGAGACTAGTCGCCAATTCCACAGTTCCACAGCTGTTCAAGTAGAAGGCTGTGGGACACAGTGCCAAAGGCTGTGCTGAGGTCCAACATGATGTGTGGTAGATAGCTTTGAGTTGAAGTGGGGCAGATTGTTTTGGGTTGGAGTAGGGCAAATTGTTTTGGATTGAGTGAGGCAGATTGTTGTGGGGACGATTTTTCGGGATTGGAGTAGGGTGGATTGGATTGCAGTGGGATGGATTGGAGAGGAGGTGAATTGGAGTGGGGTAGATTGGATTAGGGTGGGTTGGATTGGTGTGGGGTGGATGGGATTGGAGAAGGGTGGATTGTGGTGCATTGGAGTGAAGTGAATTATGATTGAATGGGTGTACTGGGGAGAGGCAGATTGGAATAGGGCGGATTGGAGTGTGGTGGATTGGAGTGTGGCGGATTGGAGTGGGGCAGATTGTTTTGGATGGAGTGGGGCAGATTGGAGTGGCACGGATTGTTTTGGATTGGATGGGGCAGACTACAGTTGTGCAGATTGAAGTGGGTCAGATTGTTACGTGGTGGGGCAGATTGGAGTGGAGCAGATTGTTTTGGATTGGGTGGGGCAGACTAGAGTTGTGGAGATTGGAGTGGGGCAGATTGTTATGGAGTGGGGCAGATTGGAGTGGGGATGATTTGAATGGAGCTGATTGGAGTGGTGCACATTGTTTTGGACTGGAGTAGGGCAGATTGTTGTGGATTGGAGTGGGGCAAATTGTTTTGGATTGAGTGGGGCAGATTGTTGTGGGGAAGATTTTTTGGGATTGGAGTGGGGTGGATTGGATTGCAGTGGGATGTATTTGGAGGGGGTGGATTGGATTGGGTTGAGGTAAGGTGGATTTGATTGGAGTATGCTAGATTGCAATAGGGTGGGATGGATTGCTGTGGGGTGGATTGGATTGGATTGGAGTGGGGTTGATTGTGATACATTGCAGTGAAGTGAATTAGGATGGAATGGGTGGACTGGGGTGAGGTGGATTGGAGTGTGGAGGATTGGAGTGTGGGTTATTGGAGTGTGGCGGATTGAAATAGGGTGAATTAAAGAAGGGTGTATTAGATTAGTTTGGGGTGGATTGGATTGGGGTGGATTGGATTGGATTGGAGCGTTTTGGAGTAGGGTGAATTGTTTTGGATTGGGGCAGACTAGAATGGGGCAGATTGGAGTGGGGCTGATTGTTTTGAATTTGAGCTGATTGGAGTGGGGAAGATTGGAGTGGAGCTGATTGGAGTGGGCCACATTGATTTGGACTGGAGTGTGGCAGATAGCTTTGAGTTGAAGTGGGGCAGATTGTTTTGGGTTGGAGTAGGGCAAATTGTTTTGGATTTAGTGAGGCAGATTGTTGTGGGGAAGATTTTTTGGGATTGGAGTGGGGTGGATTGGATTGCAGTGGGATGGATTGGAGAGGAGGTGGATTGGATTGGGTTGAGGTGAGCAGGATTGGATTGGAGTGGGGTAGATTGGATTGGGATGGGTTGGATTGGTGTGGGGTGGATTGGATTGGAGTAGGATAGATTATGGTGAATTGGAGTGAAGTGAATTAGGATTAAATGGGTGGACTGGGGTGAGGCAGATTGGAGTGGGGCAGATTGTTTTGGATTGGAGTGGGGCAGATTGTTTTGGGCTAGAGGTTGAGGATTGGAGTGTGGTGGAGTGGAGGTGTATGGATTGGTCTGGGGTGGATTGGATTAAGTGGGGCAGATTCGTGTGTTGTGATTTGAAGTGGATTGGCGTGGAATAGCGTTGATTGGAGTAGTGCGGATTGGAGTGGTGTGCATTGGGGTGTACTGCATGATTATGTGTTAAAACATAATTTCAGAAAATACACATAAGAAAGAAACAATGTAGCTTTGCAATAAAACAATCCTCATCTTTTGAGAACAGCGCCCACGAGCAAAAACAAAAGAAAACTTGAGTGCAAAGTAATCGAAGACTTGGCAAAATAAAACAAAACTTAACAGGTTTTCCGCACCGAGCTGCATTTACTAGACAGCCCTTTAAGTTTAGCACTGGTGACCTGGGCTAGGAAGCAAACATGCTAGCCCCTCTGTGTAAGAAAATCTAGTTATCCAACAGTATAGCTCTGCGAGGCGAAGGACAGGGCCCCCATGCCCTGGGCCTCCTAGCACTATATAACGGCTGCAAAGCCCTGCGGAAGGGGCCCACTCTAGACCTTGCAGCCTGATAGAGGGCTGCAAGGCCCAGCTGCCATGGACTTCGCAGCATAATGGCCCATGTCCCAGTGATAGGGGCCTCACACCTAACCTTGCCGACTGATCCAGTGCTTCCAGGCCCAGGGGGTGAGGAAACACCTCCCCTGTGCCTGGAAGCAGTAGCGAGACACGCTGCTAAACACTGCTGTACTGTGCCAGTCTGAGCTGGATGCTCCTTCCCCTCATCAACCTGTCCTTACCTGGTAATGTCCGGCTCCTTTTGGAAACACGCCATCTAAGGGGTCATGCGGACCAGCTGCGGCGGGTTACCTCTCCGAGTTTTGGAGGTTGTGTGGACGGCGAGTTGAGGTGAGCCCAACACCTCTAATAGCTAACCCCCCTTCCCTCCCCGGGTCTCACCATGCTGCCATGAGCAGTGTGGGACCCCGCCCCGGTTGCACGTCCGGGCCTCGGTCCCGCTGGGGGCTGTTGTCGTCGGCACCTGGGAGGGGGGTCCGACTCCCGCCGCAGTCCGTGGCGGCGTGCCCGGCGCTCGGGGGACAGTGGCGCTTCCGTTTTACCCCATATGGGGGGCACCCTGTGGGCTGCGGGGGGCGGCTCGGGCCGGAGCGAGCAGCCACGGGCAAGTGGAGGTGGCTTTGCTCGGCTCCCCTGCCGAGCCGCCGTTGGGCAGCCCCTTCCGAGATTGGCCCCTGGAGGGTTTCGTTGTAGGGATGTGGCCAGGGAAAGTGGTCGCCCTTGCGGGTCGGAGCTCGAGGGGGGGGGGGCTCGCCCCTGGTGCTCGGCCTCTGGAGCTCGGCCTCTGCTGGTGGCTGGGAGTTTGGCGTGGCTTGATCTGAATGGCTTGTTCTCCCAGCGCGCCGGTGGTGCCGACTTCTGTCCCGCATGTCAGCGCCGGACGGGTGCAGCGCGGGGAGAGTCATCGGGGTCTGATTGTCTTGGCTCGCGGTTGGAGCGCATGTGGGTTGGCAGACCAGGCACGGGCTTTGGTTTTGGAGGCCCTGGGTTTCGTCCTGCTAACTGCGGGTCTCGCTGCATGGCGGGAGGGGAGCTGTCCCGCTGCTGTTCCCAGGGGGCAGCACGGTGACCGCGTGCACAGTGCGGTGGTGCCTTGGTGGGGTCCACCGATGCGGGTCTGCCTGTGCCCCTTGTCGCACCCTCCCTCCCCCCCAAGTGTTACATTGGTGGGTAGGTAGCTCAGGGGTAAGCACTAATCATGTGTGTGATAGCGCTTTGCATAGACGTGGCCCGAGGGCCCTGGGTTCAAGTCCCAGCGCCTACATAAGTTGTGCCATGTTACCTAGCGCATCGCATGCCTTCCCAAGCGCTGATCCGCATGCGGGGTCCCAGGCTTGCTGAGCTGTGCTAGGGCTCACGGGCTGACCGGTCGGGCTTGTGGCCAGCGGCGTCCAGGTATTTCTGGTACAATAACAAACGGTCTGAAGCCTCCCTTGAGGGTCCAGCAGATATTACAATCCCCATTTCTGTGTTTTGCAGCTTCGGATCTAATTTTCTTGTACCTCCTTTATGGAAGGCAGGAAAGCCAACGACGCTACTTTGAGCTCTGTTAGGACCATTTCCTCCTTTGCGCAAACACCCATTGAGCCTCTGGGTGTTTTCATGCAGCTTGAAATAGGCATTAAAAAATGTCAAATAGGGGGAGGAGCCTAGCGCTTGACCAAGATGGCCGCGTGAGCTCTGAGCTCCCGAGACCCTCGCGCCCTCCGTCGACTATCCTGTCTCTAATCCTGTCTGTATGCATGGCATCGTGTAGATGACCTGCCAGGGAGGCGATTGATGCTACCCGCGGTCGGATCGCCCACCGGGAACCGGAGTTATGCATGGCGGAAGATTGCGGCCTATCTCCGAGGAATGCCAGGGGCTAGAGTTGGCAGGACGCCCGACTTCTAGTTGAACAACAACGGCCAGGCGAGGTGTGAACTGTCGGATGGAGGTCCCCGTCCTTTCACTTTCGCTTTCTCTCCCTTTGTCTGCCCTGCCCCTGGAGAGCTCTTGGTGGCTTCATTCTCCTTTGGACGCTCTACATGCTACTCTGGCGGCCCATTGCAGAACTGATCACTCCTGATTCCTCTCGCTGAGGGAGGGCCGTCTTATCTGAACCGACCTGCTTGGTACCAACCATGTCGGGCAAAGCAGAGGTGGATCGGCTGAAGCCTAAATCTACCAGGCGGGGTGCCTATACTCAGGTCAATAATATGGACCGCTATGCTCTGCAGAAGGGACCACCGAGTGGGTCGAGCCAGTCGCCAGATACCCAGAAGGAGGCCTCGCCCTTGGCCCCGGAGCTCTCGCTGCAGGATGTCATGGGCGCGCTTGAAGGGATGCAGACTTCGATTGGGAGGCAGTTTGATGGCCTGGCGCATAGGGTGGATGCCATCTTGGTGGATGTCAACCTGATCCGTGCGGACTTGGGCAAAACGAATGAACGGGTTAAAACCCTGGACCTCAAGACCACGGGCCTCGCCGATGATGTCGCGGAACTGCAGACCGAGGTTCGTAAGCTGAGGACCGAGAGTGATCTCGCCGCCCGCAGGCTGGAGGACTTCGAGAGCCGGGCCAGGCGCAACAACGTGCGCGTTATCGGGGTCCCGGAGTCCTCGGATGAGGCTTCGGTTGACCTGCTCGTCGAGGACTTGGTGCTTAACCATCTGCAGCCTAAGGGTCTTGGGAAGTTCTTTGCGGTTGAAAGGGCCCATAGAGTGCCGGGTGGGAGGCCCAAGGTGGGAGCCCCACCGAGGCCGATTGTCGCCCGGCTCTTTCATTTTCGAGATCGGGACGCTATCCTGCAAGCATCGAGGGTGACGGGCCCGGTCCCCTTCCAGAACGCGTCGGTGAATTTCTATCCGGACTTCACCCAGCAGGTGCAGAGGCAGAGACAGGGCTTTCTGGGGGTGAAGAGGCGACTTCGGGAGAGGGATCTGAAGTATGCCATGCTCTTCCCTGCCAGACTACGTGTGGTGTACGAAGATCGGACATTCTTCTTTGAGTCTCCTGTTATGGCCGATGAATGGCTGGACGCTTTGCCCCGGCGGCGGACGGGAGAGGATACTGCCGCGGATGGGGACAGTGGCCGGGATGGGCAAGGCTGATTTCTCGGAGCCGGTCTGACTCGATTTGACTTTATTTGATGACTTGATTAGAGTGCAGTAAATGCGGAGGGTTGCGGGAGGACGAGGGGAGCTCTTTCCTCCCTTAGGGTGCTTTTTGTAGATGTTGGGGTTTGTAGGGCGACATGCACACTGCAAGTTGGGGGGCTTTGTAAGCTGCAGCAGGGGTGCAGGGTGGGGGGGATGGTTGGGATTTTGGGGTTGTTGTTGGGGGGTCTGTTTCTGCAAGGCGTAGTGATCATCTTCGGTAGTGTCCCATGGTGGCTCTTCGGGGGGGGGTGGGCCTCTTTGTGTTTGGGGATGGGGGTAGAGGTTTAAGTGTTATTAGCTGGAATGTTAATGGTTTGGGGGATCGCATTAAGCGCGGGATAGTTTTGCAACACTTGAAACGGTCAATGCCAGATGTTGCCCTACTGCAGGAGACACACCTTATAGGTAACACGTGCTATGCTCTTAATAGAAAGGGTTATAAATTCATAGCTCATTCGGGATTCTCCTCCGGGTCTAGGGGTGTGGGCATCCTTGTCAGGGCCTCGCTGCCATTTGAGGTGGACTCCACCGTTGTTGACGATAGGGGGAGGTTTGTGGCGGTGGCGGGGAGGTGGGAAGGTAGAACTTTGGTTTTAGTTTCGGTTTATGTCCCTCCAGCCCTGCAGGCCTCCACGTTTGTGGATCTGGGTAGGGCCTTGCTGGATCTCCCGGGGGGTATGTTAGTGGTAGGGGGGGACTTCAATGCTGTCGGCTCTGGGCTGCTGGATAGGCACCCGCCCAGAGACACAGGGGGGGCTCAGAAGTGGCTTCCAGACTTCCTAGACACACTCGGCCTGATAGACTGCTGGAGGCTCCGACACCCCACACAGCGTCAATACACCTTCCACTCCGGGGCGCATGGTAGCCTTTCTAGGATTGACTATCTGCTCACTTTGGCTGTGCACGCCCCTTTGGTTTCTGAGGCCAGGCACATGGCGCGTGGCATATCGGACCATTCGCCAGTGTGGGTCAGGTTGGATGTCGGCCGAGAGGGAGGGGGAAGGGTGGCTCCTATTAACCCCTGGTACTTTCGAGATTCCAAGATGCGCAGCGCACTGGTGAAGACAGTTGATAATTTTTTCAAGGATAATCAGGGGTCCGTGGACTCGGCAGTGTCGCTCTGGGAAGCATTTAAGACCGTTCTGCGAGGGGAGGCCCTATCACTTGTAGTGGCTGCCAAGCGGCGGAGAGATGGCGAGGTTATGCAGGTGGAGGAGGAGATCATGGCTTTGGAAGGAGCGCTAGAGGAGGAGGTAACAGCGGCCTCACTGCATGAGCTGAGCTTGAAGCAAGCCGAGTATAAGGACCTTGTGACAAATGCCGCTAAGACCCTCAGTAGGGAGCAGCAGGGCCGCCTGTATGATGTTGGTGACAAGGCCGGGAAGCTCCTAGCTTGGCTGGATAAAAAAGAACGGGTTAATAGAGTAGTGCCGGAGCTGACGGGTGAGGGGGGAGAGGTGATTTTGGAACCTGAGGGGATTGTCCAGTGTTTCTCGGACTATTTCCGTAAGGTTTATGCCTCAGTGTCGGATAGGCCGCCCGGGGACTCACGTGACCTCTTGCGGGATATCGCTCTGCCCTGTCTTTCTGATGTAGATAGAGATGATCTTGATGGAGACTTAACGGTCGATGAGGTGGCGGGAGCTATTCGCGCGCTGAACTCGGGCAAGGCCTCGGGCCCGAATGGCTTGCCGATTGACCTGTATAAATTGTTCCCGGATAGGGTGGCCCCTCACCTGCGCGCCATGTTTGTGGAGGCGCGGGGGAGTGGGACCCTCCCGTTGGACCAGAGGCTGGCGGCAATTGTTGTGATACATAAAGATGGTAAACCCCGAGATAAGTGTGCCTCATATAGGCCCATATCACTCCTCAACGCCGAGCCGAAGATCCTGGCTAAAATCCTGGCGGGCAGATTGGTCAGGGTACTTGGAGACTTGATTCACCCGGATCAATCCGGTTTTATTCCGCATCGCAACACCGCGTTGAACCTTCGGCGCCTCCATGGGGTGATCGCCAGGGCTGGCACGCTGCGAGAACCGGCTATTGTGGCGTCTCTTGATGCCACGATGGCCTTCGATACAGTGGAATGGGAGTATTTGTGGGCTGTGCTAGCCAAGTTCGGCTTTGGCCCTGGTTTTGTGAGCTGGGTGAGGTTGCTGTACGAGGGACCCCTTGCGAGCGTGGTGGTAAATGGCCGGGCATCGACTCCGTTCCGGCTTGGGAGGGGGACTCGGCAGGGCTGCCCCCTGTCGCATCTGTTGTTCTCCCTTGCTCTTGAACCTCTGGCGGCGTGGATACGCTGGCACCCGGATATACGTGGCCTTCGGTGGTCGCCCGAACACGAGGACCGCATTTCGCTATACGCTGATGACATCTTGTTGTATCTTGCCTCGCCCAAGAACTCACTCATAGTGGTCTGTGACGTTCTTACATCCTTCGGTAGGAATTCGGGTCGCGTCATCAACTGGAGTAAATCGTATTTATACGTCCTGAGTGGTGAGGTTCCGCCGGTCCCGCGAACTTGCTCGATCCAGATTGCTCAGCAGGGCTTCGTGTATCTGGGGATCTTTATCTCCATGGACCCCGCTTTGCGGTATGAGAGAAACCTGCTCCCCCCCCTGGCGCGCCTGCGGCGGGATGTTGAGGGCTGGCGGAGGCTGCCGCTCTCCCTTGTCGGGCGCGCTGCCTTGTTCAAAATGATGTCCCTTCCTCGGTTCCTCTACGCATTGCAAAACACTCTAGATTGGGTGCCGGCCAAGTACTTTCGGGAGGTCGAAAGCCTCCAACGGACGCTGTTGTGGGATGGGAGGCCGCGGATAGCGATTGCTAAATTGACGCTTCCATGGTATGACGGGGGTATCGCGCTTCCAGACATCCGACGCTATTACTGGGCCACCCAGTTGTCCGCTATTAACCACGGTTTCTATGGCCCGGCCCTCAGCCCTGGTTATGCCATGGACAGATGGTTGTTGCGCGGTGGGAACTATCTTAGGGCGTTGTACTCGCGGTCCCTCGACTCATCCCTCACGGGGCCCACTGGGGTGGCGGTGCGTGTATGGAAGATGGCGACTGACTCTCTGGGCTGGAAGGATAGGCTCACCTTAGCTGCCCCGTTGTTTGAATCTGAAAGGTTGGGTAGGCTTTGGCATACGAAAGGGTTTGATAAATGGGATTTGATCGGCATTTCCAGGGTTGGAGATATGCTGATTAAGGGTAGGGTGAAGTCCTTTGAAGAGATGCAGAAGGAGTATGAGTTGGGGGCGTCTGAGTTTTTCCGATATGTTCAGGTGCATCATGCCCTGCGGTCAGTCCTTGTGGAGGGTGAGAGGGTGCCTGAGTCCTCTCCTTTGGAGGACCGGATCATTGATGGCCATATGCCGGAGAGCACGATCTCGCTCATCTACAAGAAACTGATAAATGTTCGGGCTGATGTGCTACTGGGGCTGCGGGACCAGTGGACTAGGGACGGACTCGAGTTGGACGATGAGGACTGGCAGTCTGCTGTTTCCTCTCCTAAGGAGGTTGCGATCCCGTCGCGTCTGAGGCTGGTGCAGCTTAAGATCCTGCATCGAGTGTATGTGACGGGGCCGCGACTGGTTCATATGGGATTCTCTGAGGAAGGCCTATGTAGGAGGGGATGCGGTATGGTGGGTACTTTCCTACATATCATCTGGGAATGTGGTGTCATCATGGAATTTTGGAGGCGAGTTCATGCGGTGATGGGGGAGGTGACGGGCATTGCCATGCAGCCGGAGGCGCGGTGTTGTCTCCTGAATGTCTGGGGGCCCACTGACCATGATGAGGCACAGACCCAGTGGGTGACCCTGGGTAACATGGTTGCTAAGAGGGACATCGCGCGCTTGTGGGGTTCCGGGGGGCCCCCCACGTTAACTGCGTGGAAAGAAAATATGGACTGGAGTATGCTCAGGGAGAAGACAGTATATTGCGCCAGAGGCCGCCCTCGGAGGTGGCATGCCATCTGGGGGCGGTGGAACCAATACAGGGGGGGAATATGTCTTGCCCCTGATCTGGATCCCCCCGAGGAACAGCTTTCTTCTTGACCTTCTTTCCAGCTCCGTATGTAGATGTGATGGTTAATTGACCTCTTGGGCCTCTGCTTTTCCCCCTTTTTCCTCTTATCATAGTACTGTGACCGTTAGATGATTGGGGTCCGGCTCCCCCTGAGGGGCTACCACCGTGGGCATTCAGTGTTGTTGCCTTGCTGGGGTTTGTTGTGTGTTTGTAATTATTAAAAATGGAACCTTCTCACTGCTCCTTCAATGTACTGTGGACGATTCTCTATACTCTCCTAATGAAGCTGCCGAACCTCCGGGTTGTCGGCTGAATAGCTGTGTCCAGATTCTTGAAGAAATAAAGGTTTTTATAAAAAAAAAATAAAAAAAAATAAAAATGTCAAATAATTTTTGTGCTGAGATTAAAGGCGGAAGTGCAGTATGGCACGGCCTGACCTCTGGAGTGATAAAAGAGTCTCCTCGCTGTAGGTAAACAGGATGAAATAATTGGCAACCTAACTCCCTCAGCCATCGTAACGGTAAAAATAAATAAAGGAGATGGTACGTTCTTGTGACGTGAAGCCCTCAAACGCAACTTTTCACAGCACCGTGGTCAGATTTAGCATTCGTTCCCGTTTAATATTATGTCTGCCGACACTGCGCACCTGCTATCAACAGTGATGACAATCTGCCATCTGCCAGTGTATCTGAGAACGGTGGAAAATCGGGACATTATGAGTGGGTTGGTATTTTCGACTCCTGTACAAACGAATTTTGCGCAGGGGTTGACATTCAGAGTTATGCAGTATTTATCACATTTTGTTAATTACTGAGTGTTCATAATCTCACCTTTTATTAAATCTCGGCACATCAAACCTACCAAGATTTAATAAGGAAAATAGTGCAGTATTCACTGCAACATGCACATTTTAGTGCAGTCAGCACAAAAATCCACATTATTCCCCAAACCTCAGAATTGGTGCCAGTTATTGCACCAATGTCATTTTGATCACTGGGGAGTCCAATTTTATTGAGTGCAATAAACAGCACCAACTCTCCAACACACCCATAATTAGGGCCTATGAGATTGCTGAGACTGGCCATGAGTGGGACCGACTTCCGGATTTGAGATGTCTTGAGCGAAAATCTTCTCAATATTACTCAGGATTCAATGGGTTAAAGTGCACTCAGTTGGACAAACCTTTTCGGTATAGCCTTGGCACAGCTTTAGCTATCTCGTCAGGCTAGTGCTTTTCCAAAAAAATAAAAATAAAATGTATATATATATATATATATATACACACACTCACGGGACCCCTTGGAAGATTCTTTAATTACAAGGACGCGTTTCGGCGTTCTGCCTTCATCTGCTTGTTTAAAGACAGTGCAACCTGTCCTGCTGATCATTTGAACAGGTAGAAGTTATTTCATTGGTTCTTGCTGCTAGGCATCAAAGAGGGACTCATTTCCTCGGAAAAAATGTTCCCTTCCCCTAAGATGGACGAAACGCGTCCTTGTAATTAAAGAATCTTCCAAGGGGTCCCGTGAGTGCAGCGTGTTTTCTTTTGGAAACGTGAGCGTGAATATATATATATATATATATATATATATATATATATATATATATATATATATATATAATAAATATAATAATAAATATACACACAAAAAGAGGGGGCTTTTGGTCAGTGTGCTTCACCCATTGGTCTGCTAAGGTGTCACGCATATTCTGGCTCCACCTACTTGCAGCATACTGCATGGGGCAATGGGTAAACCAATTTTTCCCACTGTCCTCCTCACCTTGGGTGACCGGACAAAGTCCGTGCACATTGTTCACATATGCCTTAGAACAGTTCCTTTCTCTTCAGTGACAATGCTAGTTCGACATGTGCTTTATTTAATGTAGAATTTTATATTAACCTTAAATATTGGCTACATTTTGCATGAACTTTAACTGTCTAGTAGATGGTGAATAATTTTACTTCTTTTAAAAGTCGATGGAATATTTAAGGGACATTGTAACACTGTAACTGTCGGCAAGTAAAAGTGCTTGGTTTGGCAGTGACTCCATTTTGTCTCCTTCATAAATAATTATAATAAAACGCGTGGCATAAATGAAAGGCTTTTTGGAACTGCCTTGAATGTGAACAGTCCAGCCCTTTTTTGCCCCCTTGGGGTAAGTTACGGTTGGTGCACGGACATACCCTTCCAATTTCTAAATGTGTTTGCATACAATTTTGGGGGATGGTGACGTAATTTTTCACAGTAACACAGCAACAGCTCACTAATATCACTGGAAATAATAGGCGACTCCACCAAGTAGCAGATAGGATGTTCTGTCTCGATCTAAAAGAAACATTTTAGTGACGTGGTAAGTGTGGAACTCATGGCCCTAGCGGCGCTGGGTGAAGCTTTGCAGGTAGGCACACCGGGGTCTGGAAGCGGAGCGCTGTGGGCCGTCGGATAGTTTGGCTCTCACACTGAGAAGAATAAAAGAAATTTGCACCTGTGCACTTCACTCAACCGGCGCTTGTGACGGCCTGCCACGAGTTGGCACTGTCTGTCTTTTTAGAGATGACCGCAACTGGCATTGTTCAATACAATTTACATTAAAATCACTATGGCCTGCTGCCCAAGCCATTCTTATAGCTTTGAGGGCCTTGGAATAGGTGGACTTGTCACGCTTGCACGGGTGTCAGGGTAGTAGTTGTGGTGATAATAGGAGGGGCAGCACGGCAGGAGCAAGGTATGGTGCTAAGGAAGGGGCCGCCTGACATGAGTCAAGGCATACAGTGACACTAGTGTCAGGTTGTCTGTGGCACTGCCTTGCAGGAAGGTAGCGCAAGCATATGCTGATTCTAGTTTTGCACAATATTGGGCGTCTATGTAGGCGTCACCGTGAGCAGCTCTAGGCCAGAACTTGCTATGCTGTCTTCAGTTGGCATTGCAGTGCGACCAGGGACATCTTAAGGGTGTTGGGGGCCCGGGGCCAAACATATTGGGGGGGGGGGGGCCGTGTTCAGAACAGCTCTGAATTGATGTTCCATGTCCCCTGCGGCCAGGACACTCACAGTGCACAGGCACACTTGTCCAAATTCCTAATGTGTCTACAGCCAATATACAGGCATAGCGAGGTAATTTTCAATTTGGAAACACCAGCAGCACCCCAATATTACTGCAAAAAAAAAGGAGAAAAAAAATCTTTTACAACCTCCTATGTTTCAAAGGTGAGGTCCTGTTGACCAGAAAAAACATTTGATTGAGGTTGCATGAAACAAACGCATTTCTCTGAACAAAGTCTAAGTCTGCCTTCAATTGGCGTTGCGGTGTGCCTTTCTTGGCGGTAATTGGACAGAGTGCCCGGGGTGGGGCAAATTCATTTATTTAGCGTTCTTGGCTGCAGTCCAGAGTTTTTTGGGTTTTTTTCAGTTTCCGTTAGGTTCAGGATAGCACGCCACCAGCCAAGGTCGCATTACCACAGATGATGCAAAGGCAGGTATAGAAAGCACCTTATTTGAGGTTCCCTCTTATAGCATGACCCTTGGCACCGTGGGGAGCTGCACAGTAATATGCCTCTTGTAGGTCACTAGGCATTCTGTTAATGATTATCGATTCTCAGATGGAAGGGCCTGGTATCGGTTACTTCTCTACAATGCCCCAGACAAACTACGTTTATGGTTTCGTCTGGCCATGGCTGGGCTCACACACATTTTACCTGTTTTACAGGGGGGTATGGTTGATTTCCATTGATTGGTGGTGTTGCTCAGTGTAATGGTCCCCATTTGCGGTTGAGATTGCTATTCATCGAAGGCGTTGTTCAGTGATGGATCCTTCAGCGGTGCCTCTGGGAGTGACTCGCGCAGGGGTTTGGGTTTGGGGTGCCTTTTCTTTGGAGTTATGCTGTTAGGGTAAACCTCGGTATCCTGCTTGGCGCTTGGGTGGCGTGCGCCATGAGAAGTCTGTTTCGTATTGTTGCAGTGAACGAAGATTTTGCCGCCGGGCCAGCAAGGTCCTTTGGCCACCAGGAGTTATGCATGTGGCCCTTCTCAATGTCCTATTGATGAATGTGCTACGGATGACAAGTGGTAAAATGGTTTTCAGTTCTGGCCGGGGCTCGGCACGTATGGTTTCATCTTTCACACCTAACACTTGTGCATTACCGGCCTAGAACCCAAGTATACTTCACGGGGCTCTGGTCACACCAAAGTGGGCCAAGAGCACACTAAGCACAGGCTGAGAGTGCGGTGTCAGTCATATATGGCGAATTATGAGAAACATGCCAGAGGTAGCGAAGAGGACATCACAGACTTGGACAGTGAGAATAGCATGGTTCATCTTTTGTCCCTATTTAGGCAAAAGATACGGACAGACTCTGTTTTGCTAAGAATAGTTATTTTGCCTCCGCATGTGCCTCTTTCGCAGCACATCGAGGTCAATTGTGTCTTCAACGCGGGGATTGTGCGCCGCTATTCCGTTTCCAAAGGGCTCCCGCTTTCGGTACCTGGCTCACGTGCAGGTGACCTGTCTGGCTGTTGCGGAAGTTGATTAGTGGAATGGTCCCAATTGCGGGTAAGCTCATTACTCATCGTAGGGAGACAATTCATGCTTGTTCAACACATTAAGGTGACAGTCCCACCAATTGTAATGGAGGCATGTTCAATTTGCTACGCAGCGAAGCCGGAATTGTGACTTCAGTTACCTTATGCAACTAACAAGCATTGTTAAACCCAATGGTACTGGCGTGTTGTAGGTGTACTGCGGTTTTGTAGTAGTTATACAGTGGCAATGTCAGAAGCCACTAATCGTCAGCCTGCCTTTGCCACCGGTTTCATGCCCAATAGTGGGAAAGTATAATTTACACTTTCTCAGGAAATTTCAACGCAGAGAGAGGCACTTACAAATAATGACTGCATTGTGCAATTGGCTACGAGGGCCTTCATGGGGAACACCTGCGGGCACCTTATAGAACCGGGTACCATGTTCACGGGGTGGGCATTCGGATGCAGCCAAGGGCAGGTATCAGGTCGCTTCAGTTAAGATATATTCACCCGCGCGTTAACCAGGGCAGCAGGCGGGTGGTGGTAGTTGTCAGCTAACAAGTGTGCTGTGGCGCAATAAAGTTTGGTTAACACTGCGTTAGTGCCAAAGGGCGACAGGGTATCATAGACCTTTTGGCATCCCAATATTCAGGAAAGGGCAGGGTTTGTACAGTATGTTCCCCCCCCCCCCGGCTCCCACAGACTTGTCCGCTCTCTGGTTATCCTTCTAGGGGCTAGAACCTGAGACTAGAAGGGGCACCTTCTTCGACCGGTGTCCCAAGTATGTTGATAGTCATTGCTGGGGTAGATGTACCTTAAAGGGCATGATTTGTTCTTGGCCTGCCCAAGTTTTGGGGTCAAACTGGGTTGGAGTATTAAGTCCGCAGTCCTTAGGAATCATCCAGCTTTCCTACTATCCAAATAAGGGCAGGTAGCGATACATCAGCGAGTGGGTAATATACCCGGTTATCAGCGACTGCATGCCCCGTGGGCACACGCGCTTCACATAAACACAGAGCTGCAACCAGTAGGGTACCAAGTGGCAAAATCCAGTAAATAGGTTGAGTTTTATGTCTCTCAGGCCTACAGCTGTGTGGAGCCAGTCTCATTGAGGGGTATACCCAGGTGGTAATTGTGTGCTTCTTGAGGTTCTTATTACCAATACGGTTTGTGGCAGCACACCACGCGGATTGTTTAAGGGTCATCCTGGGCCACAGTACTCAGCCCAGCAGGAGCGTTACAGCTGGGCGGAGTCAGTCCCATTTAGTGGTACGCCCGGGTATTAATGGTGTGCCCCTCAAGGTTCCCATGACCTAGGCAGTGTGTGGCATCCCCCACATCAAGTGTTAGGCACTGGTTCAGACAGTGCGCCCTGTATCGAATCAGACAGATTCTCTGAGCGGGTATGCCTAGGGGGCTTCACCAGAGGGAGCTGAGTGTTCGAAATTCCCATAAGGAATAAGGGATGCAGGATAAGTGCTGGAGGGCAGCCGTGCTCATTGTCGCATACGCCTGTTATGGACATTCCGGTGCGCATGGATTTAGCAAGTAAAGGGACTGTGCAAGGGTTAAGCATAATCACCCTCGCCCGTATAGAGCAAGCGGGGGTAGGAACGGTCTTCTAACATGTGAGCTGCTGTCCCAGAGATGGGAGACACATGTGTCCAGTTACACACTGTGCTAGATGGGCGGCTACCAGTGTGAACAGCAAATAGGTGGGGCATCATGTGCCAGGGTGTCTGAAACTGTCCCGCCCAGAGCGGGACGGGGCTGAGTCATGCGACGCAGTGGAACTTTGCAGCATGAGGTGAAGAGTGCTTGGCACAAACTTCACAGGCATAAAGGGCATTTTGTTGCAGCAGACACTAGCTGATCCAAGCTAACGGCTAGGGCTATTGGGATATAGATGGGGCATCGATAACCAGTAGGGATGTTCTCTTTCATCTAGATTTGCAGGAGGCTCTAGACAGGAGAGTTAGCGGGCAAGACTATAGCTTTTTGGTGGGGGGATCCGGCGGCGACTGTGGCCGCCTCCAGAGCTGTGGCAGAGTAACAGGGCGATTGGGAAGCAAATGGGTACCGAACGGTACCTCTGGGCGGCACCATAGGGGGTACCAGAGCCAGAGCCCAGGAGCCCCATGGGAGGTTCCTGGAAAACTGTGTTGGCGCCCTGTTAGTCCTTCGGGCTGTTGTGGGCCTGAACAACCGGGGGCTTGCCTTGCTATGCTCCGCCCTGAAAGGGCCGTGAGTAATAAGGGACTATGATCGGGAAGAGGATCACCGAAGGGGCAGCACTGATGGGGTCGCTCAAGTGCTGCTTGGCTCATCAGACGGGCAGGCGGCCCAGTTGGTTGCCTGCCCTTGGATCGCCCGTAAGATAACCCACCATATTACATAACGGTGTATGTAATAAACCTGCAGCAGTTTCTTACCCAAACAAAATTTGTGTGGTGTGTTTTATTTATGTGTAGACATGCATGCTACTGTGGGGGGGGGGGGTGGGGAGTGTTGCCTCCTGCTGGCGCTATGGCCCATGTCCAAGTGATAGGGGCCCCACACCTAACCTTGCAGCCTTATCCAGTGCTTCCAGGCCCATGGGGTGAGGAAACACCTCCCCTGTGCCTGGACACTGTAGCGAGACACGCTGCTAAACACTGCTCTACTGTGCCAGTCTGAGTTGGATGCTCCTTCCCCTCATCAACCTGTCCTTACCTGGTAATGTCCGGCTCCTTTTGGAAACAAAAGAGTCTTCTGTTGCCTGGAAACGGAATACACAAAAGGCAGACAAGTCTTCACAGTTTTTTAACAGCGGTGCTGCCCTGCCCTCGTCCCTGAGAGCCCACTTTGCTGCCGTCACGTCCCCTACCTAGTCTTTTCCCTCCCCCCACCATTGGAGCCCCAGTAATGCTACCACGCTCGGACCAGCGAGGTCAAGACACCTCTCTTAACATTGGCAATGTGATCGCGTTGTGGAGGGGCCCTGAAGGAGCAGGTGGACTGACTATGAAAGTGCAGCCTTTCAGACAGAAGCGGGGCCCTATGTTTTGAACTGAGCGCGGGGTCCTGGGCAGCTGCCCACATTGCCCATGCTTAGCGCCGGCCCTGCTTTTAACATGGGAAAAGTGACGCAACATGGCGCAAGGGGCTTGTAAATCTGCCCCCTGTTGTCCAGCTGTTCTTGCTCGAACGCATTTGCAGCTATGAAGCCATTCATCGTGTAAGCGGGACTGCGTCCTGCTTTCTCTCTGCAGCACGAGCTTACTGGACGTTTCCGTCGGCTCTCGCTCTTCGACTCACTAAGGAGTCAACGACTGTGCTTTCATGTCAGAAAGCTAAAAACTACTCTTCTGGTGTTGCCGCAGCTTCGTGGCAGATTGCCTCGAGAAAGTAGAGGGTTACTCTTCACAACAGATTCTTGTTTTATTTTATTTTGTTTATCACAACGACCACGCTCACAGACTGGATTGCTGTGTGGGGCGCCTTTCTTTACTTTTGTTTAGGGGATTCACGGCCTGGGGTGTTTCTCGCTGCTGGCGCATGCAGGGTACAGCACCTGTGTGCTTCCATGTCCTGTGAACTGCCAGGAGGATAGGACATCTAACATCGTATGGGCAGATAAGTAACAGAAAAGTATACTTCTCCATACATCTACACACAGGGGAAAAGGGAAATGAATAAAACAACAAACAGCTGTGGAACAGCACTGTGGGGCCTCTTCAATCGTCACTCTCCTCATAGAGGAATACCCTTTTTCTGTAGGAGATGAATATGGAATTTGAGACCCTGTATGTGAGAGAGAATAAAAAATTATGTATAAACATGTGGTAGAACGGAGGAATAGGGTAAATTTTCATTGCCCACCGCTGGTTCTGTTCCTACAGGTGAGTGGCTTGTGTTCTTAACTAACCTGCTGAACCTGACAGATTGACAAGCCCAAGTAGCATATCCAGCCTGGGCGATGGATTCCAATACAGTCCTTACCTCCATTCTGGAGACAATGACCACACTGCAGATAGAAGTTAACGCCTTTTGTACTGAGAATCAGGAACTAACGAAAGAGATGGGTTCCATAAAGAGAGAGGTGGCCGGAATAACTAGAAAGGGCAGGTCCGAGAATGGGGGGGAGAGGTCTTACATTAAGGGATGGACGTTGCCCCCTCCCACACCAGCATCAGGAAACCATAAGGGGCAGTCGATACTGGTTTCAACAGGGGGGAGGGTGTCAGTTGCGGGGTGTTTTACCACAGCCTTTAACCCTTCTGTAACTGCTTCAGGCCCAGCACCCATTCAGGTTATACAGCCCCAGCATATACCTCTAGTTGCACCATAACGCTTCTTTGGGGATCCTAAAAAGTTTGGGATTTTCCTGAGTCAGTGCAGATTGCATTTCTTGTGCAAACCTACAGTCTTTCATGATGATCGGTCCAAAACTGCTTTTATCATGTCATATTTAGGGAGAAATGCAGCAAGTTGGTCAATACCCTTGATAGACAGGGATGGCCCCACTGCTGTTCGGATTGATGGGAAATCACATTTACTCACTTCAGCTTGTGAACTAATCACCCTCAAACAAAGTTCACGAGATCTATTAATGCATATCACCACGTTCAATCACCTTCTAGTGAAAACTGACTGGCCCCAAGAAAAAAGAGCCACACAGTTTTATCAAGGGCTACAAGGAGAGCTACAGGATGGCCTTGCGCAAGTGATTAATTTACCGCACATGTGTGAGGAATTGATCAAACTCACAGTACAGCTCGACCACTGATTACAATAAAAGAAAAATGACAGGAACTGTGGCGATTCTAAGTACTTTATTCCGTGTCCTAGACCAGTCTTTGAAAACGTTGTGAGACATTTCAAGGGAGTGGAGCCCATGCAGGTCAATGGGATACGAGGCCCCATTACTGTGGAGGAACAAGAAAAAAGGTGAAAACAAAGACTGCATATGTATTGTGGAAAAGGGGGACAGTTCATCAAAGATTGCAAGGTAAGAACGAGGCCAGCAGAGAAACAACTCTTTACTAAGATGCAAGCAATCATGGAAAAACACTGGAGACGAAGTGAGGAGACGGAAAATGAGAGAACCCGAGTCAGCAAGGGAAGCAAGAGATTCCTTCCTCGGGTGTTGAAGATTTAGTTATATCACCAGTTATAGTGAATATCATACAGCCCTCTGTTCCACAAATCAATGTGCTCGTTACCCTCTGGCTGTAAGCTGGAAACATGACACAAGTGCCTGCTTTGTTGGATTCTGGAGCAACGGGTAATTTTATAGACGGAGCTTACGCAAGAGGAATAGGCATGCCGTACCGAAAGAGGGATTCACCTGAACCAGTGAAGGCAGTGGATGGAATTGTGATTACCTCAGGGCCGGTGTGCTTTCACACATTACCCACAACTATGCAGTTTGGAAAGGAACATTTCGAAACCATACAATTCAATTTGATCAATGCTCCCCACTTTCGTTTGATATTAGCCATGCCATGGCTGACACATCATGATCCAGTGGGCTGCTCGTTCGGTTACAAATTTTGTGTAGAACATTGTACTAGAGAAACGGTGTTTCAGCGGCTATCAGTGGATTCGCAAGCAGGCCTTTAGTCTTTTGGGTGTGCAGAGCATATGGTGTATGTGTTGCTTCCTTACCTCCTGAGTAAGAACAGTTCTGTTCAGTGTTCAGCAAACAGGAAACCACTCACCTCCCTCCACATAGGGAGTATGATTGCAAAATTGAGTTAACGCCAGGTGCAGCAATACCTTGCAATAGGATCTATGCACTAACCGTACCGGGAACACAACTACGTCAGTACTGGGATGAGAACCTCGCAACAGGGTTTGTTTGTCCCTCATCTTTTCCAGCCCCTTTTCCTCTCTTTTTCATCCCAAATAAGGAAGGCAATCTGACAACCTGTATCTATTATAGAGAAATCAACAGGGTAACCATCAAGAACCAATATCCCTTGCCCCTCATACCCGTGTTGCTGGATCAGTTGAAGGGAGCGGGTCATTTAGTGCGGGTGAAGCAGGGAGACAAGTGGAAGACAGCCTTCCGAACAAAATACGGTCTGTTTGAATATCAGGTGATGCCTTTTGGCCTTTATAATGCCCCTGCAGCGTTTCAGTATTTCATGGATGAGGTGCTTTGTGAATTTTTGGACATCTTCTGTATAGTATACATAGACAATATCCTTATATACTTAACCACTCATACACACAATGTGAGTCATGTACAAGCAGTTCTTAACAGATTACAGAAGCATTCATTGTACGCCAAACTTGAGAAGTGTTTGTTCCATGTTTTGGAGATTGAGTTTTTAGGGTATGTCATTAATTCCAAAGGAATCCGGATGGCCACCAGAAAAGTGAGAGCTATCACACAGTGGAAATCCCCTACGAGCATCAAGGCCCTACAAAGCTTTCTGGGTTTTGCCAACTTTTACAGGCGGTTCATCAGGGACTTTTCTAAAGTCGTTCAAACTATAGCTTATATACTATGAAAAGGAGTGTCTTATATTTGGGATGTGCTTAGCTAAATGTGGACTTTTGGATTTTTTCTTTCAGAACGGACCCCCAGGGGTCTCTTGGCCTCCCTATCCACAACTGTGATGCGGGTAAGTTCATAAGTTGATATGGCCTCTCCATTAAATTTTGTTGCTTTAGTCCTAATTAACCTTTGGGCTTACTAACATGTACCTTCGCTTTACAGACTACCCGATCAAGGGAGCTGTCACCAGGGCCTTTCATCCTTTGGCGCCTGGAATAGGTTAGTAATCTATTCTCTCTGTAGGTCCCACTGTATTTGATCTAACTTCGTATTTGGTACGCAGTACTCATCCTGTACTTCCTCTGTAGGTTGCCCCTCCTTCGCCCCTGTCCTGTGGAAGACCCGCAAGCAGCGGTTAAAGCAACCCTTTGCACCATAAGTTGAGTCGAAACGTCGACATCCACCCCCTATCCAGGGCCTGTACCTAGCAACATCACCATCCCTCTCTTGTTGAACAGATGATATTTCTCTGCCACACTTCTTGTGAATTACCTTGAATTATTGATTAAATTAGAGTATTGTACTGGCCACAACCAACTGGTGCCAATGTTATAAACAGTTGCGCATAACAAACCATTGTAATTTCGGTTGGGCTATCTCCATTCTATGAGGCATATTATCAAGAAACGGCTTTAAAATTATTGCTGCTTTAGCGGCAGAGAACTGCTGCTAAAACGGCGATAATGGGCTTGATAATATGCCCTTGAGAATTCCCATAGAAGCCCATGTTCTGGTGTCAACATGGGCTTCTATGGGAATTCTCTGCGACATATTATCAAGCCCATTATCGCCGCTTCAGCTGCAGTTTTCTGCCGCTAAAGCAGCGATAATTTTAACGCCGTGCTTGATAATATGCCCCTTAGTTTTTTCTCAAGCTTCACTTCACATGAGCACCCTTCTTTTCACTTCTCTTTCCTTTCTGAGCAACCTCTTGACGATCTCATGTTTGGTAATGTTTTTACCTCTAGCATTAGTACTATAAGTAAAAATAGACCATCCTTCTGCAAATACAGTGGTTACCGTATTCTTTCTCTTAAGGTGCATAACTATATATTTTTACTACTTTCTTGATATATTACTGCATGTTTAGAAACATAAATATATTAGCATTGTTGGCCTTAAATGCATGTTGAAGGAGTCCTAGGACCAACTGTTGTTCTATACCTTATGTTTGGAATGAGCAAGTAGAACTTGCCTTTCAGGAACTAAAGACTCATTTTACCCAAGCGCCTGTACTGCGGCATCCGGATGTTCAATTGCCATTTGTGGTGGAAACCAATGCCTCACAATATGCCTTAGGGAGAGTTCTCATCAAAAGGACATGTGAGGAATGGAGACATCGCCTGTTAGGGGCTAAACACACTGTAGAAATAAATACAGACCATCGGAATTTGCTGTTTCTGAAAAACGCCCAGGCTATCACGCCTAGACAACTGAGATGGTCTCTTTTCTCTTCGGATTACGACTTTGTCATCAAGTATAGACCAGGACCCCAGAATGGCAAGGCCGATGTGCTATCCAGACACGGTCTCCCAGAAACAAACGAAGAACTCCTGGCCCCTACTGTGGAGTTAGACAGTATCTACAGCTTACATTCAAAATGTCCCCTAGCCCTTTCACCTCTGGCCATACCTGTACCGCCAAACTTAATAATGGAGGAAAGTATTTACCCAAAGGGGATACCATTATTATAATTATTGACCTCCAGGTCTGTCCCTCTGTCGCAAAATTCCTTTGTTAACGTACCTTTAACTCATCTTATATTTGGTTTACTCTACTTACAAGTCACCCCACGAGGAAGCACCATTCCCAAAGCCATGTCCTCTGTGCCATTATGAACATTGGAATAGGTTGCATTGGACAAAAAGTAAAATCCTGGCTGTGCATAAAGTGGACCTTGATAATCTACAGGAGCATATCTGGTGTTCATTCCCACTGTACTCGGGTCGTTCTTCCTCACTAAAGACATTGTATTCTTGAACAATATCAGTCCAGAACAATTTATGTATAGGAAAGTGTCAGTACTATTTACTATCGGACATCATGCAGGATAGTAACCTTCCTCTCGAGTAACTGTCAAATCTTGATAATGCCAGCCCACTAAAGTAATTTTCTGTTCCTCTATATACATATTGTCACAATACACATTAAGGTTACAACCTGGGTATCCCTTCCCTCGTGGCTTCCTATGATACAAACAGGGACCTGATATCCCATTCCAAACTCACCCTTTACCTCTACGAATTGTGGTGGGCGCACATATGTATAATTAACCAGTGACAATGAGTAAGCAGTCCTCAAACTCGTAACAGATTCAGTAGGATAGAAGCTGTACCTTCACCAAATAATTTTCTATGGGTATCTAGAAATATATTGCTTGGGATTGTTCTTTTGGCATGAACTAGAGAAACAATCTTGTATATAGCACATGATGGGGCATTACAATCACAGTCCAACACCCAGGACACCCCACCCAAAATAAACAACAGTAAAAATACAAAAAGAGCACGGAGCAGTTTTTTCTTAGTACACCAACCGTTTTTTATGCAAACAAGGAGGATTACTTGTTGTTCTTTGTCAGTAACCATTTTGCCAAAGGGGTGTATAGTGAATAGGTAAGCAAGGGCGCAAATTTCCAGCAAGACAAACATACAAGTTCCCAGTGTCTGTCAGAGTCTCACTGTTAGACTCCTATTGTTCATCACTGTTGGCGCTGTTGAGCAACGGCGGTGGAGCTGTCGGACCAGCTCTTGAAGAAATCCCACATCGCTCAGGAGAGCACGTTCAATCTATCTTGTCCAATGTCCAAACAATGCACCAATCTCGCCTTTCCCTAAACTGCCCTTGGTACCACAGGCAGGGTACACCCTATCTCTTACGCTCCATCCCTACTAATCTGACTTCTCCTTTGGTGCACTGTTCCTCAGTCGAGGCACAAATTGTTCCTGATGACTTTAGGCACAGAGGGATCAGTAAACAATTACTCCTAGATATCTCCTCATGTCTAGTGGTACTGCTGCAAGTAATACGTCATCATGCTGTAAATTCATCTTTGTCCCAGCCACCTTGAATCGGCCCATAATAGATACCCAGGCTGGGTATCGCATCCCGGCCCCTCTTGTGTGACTGGTAGGGCTTCCAGAACCTATGAGTGAATAGAATACAAACTTTCAGTTAACTAGCAAAGATAATTTTATCAGCAAGAAGTGGCAAAATAAGCCTCAATCCTTTCACTGAACACTTAAACAAAGTGGGTGGTGTAGAACTACCGGGTGGTATAAGGATACCTTACTCAACATTATGGATCATGGATACAGTATTTTCACTAGATGGGCAATTTCTCAAAATACTGTCATTCTGCCATTAAGGGTCGTTCAATTGTGCTATACTTCCTTGCCATATTGCTAATTCCCCTATTGTGGCCTCACCCTGTACTTTTTTTCACATTCTCAAACGTGTCCTCAAGCATTATAACTTCAGGCACCCACCTAGTAGGGCCTGCTACAAGCATCCTTTTCATTTTTCAAGCCATTTCCTTAGCAGCCTGATCTGCAAATGCTCTATCCCTTCCCACATTATCAATGACTTTTCGGTGGACACTACACTTGCAATTCCAAGTTCTGCTCAGACTGACCGATCGACTGTAATACCATAAGCAGCAGTAGTTGTGCCCTCTGGTAATTCAAAATAGGAACCATCGACATATTTTTACCCTTGGTGGGGTCAGATAGGGGAACATCAATCAAGTCTACCCGTCCTTTCGTCTCTCCTCAGAAGGGAGGGGCAGTAACATGGCTAAATTCAGAGTGGCACATCTGTCATTAGTGATGTTTTTAGCAAACCAAACTAATTCATAGGCAGTTAGACGTGCACGGGTAAGGTGCTGTGTCTTTATCTTATTCAAAAAATGTATCCACAGCATGGAGTACCGTGACTGTGAGATCAGTATCAAATATGAGGCCAACTGATTGCCTTATCAAGACGGCCATGGGCACGACCGCTCTTAGACATCTTGGTAGGGCTCAACCGGCAGTGTTAAGCATTTCAGAAAAAATAAGCACATAGCTGTTGCTTACCTCCAGAGGTCTGTGGTAAAACAAAGAGTGCACAACCGGCTGTCTCATGTACACACAACATGAACAGCTTTGCACCCAGCACAAAGACTAATAGATGAACCAAGCACAGGAGCCAAGCAAAGTGCAACCTTTAATTACTCTAAAGACTGCTGACACTCGGGCGTCCAGAACATGCTTCCATGCACAGCAGAATCATGCACAGCAGGGTCAGTCCCCTACCCTCCTTCGACAGTAGGTGACATATGTAGGAAACCTCCTGTCGACAGTATTGAATGTTAGAAAGGGATACTTTATGGTCATCTTTAGCTACATGTTGACATACTGAACGAATGCATTATCTGTGGGGAGCGCAAAGAAATGCTTTTCACTGTCTAATCAGTTATACCGAGGTAGCCGGAAGAAGCACGTCAAAACCTAAAACCTCAACCAGTGGGGTGGACCCATATGTACCCCAAAATCCAGGTGAACCCCAGCAGATATCCGCTGGCAGGATGAATAGGAATGCTGAAAAAAGTGCTTTTCCAGTCAGGGACAGAAAAGAAAACAGCAGAAAAAGGAATCATAGTAAAAAAAAAAAAAGAAATCAGGAACATCAATAACCGCTGAAAACTGGAAAATCACTGCTACATCCATTTCATGCAAATCAATCACAAACGATAACCATCTTCATAGTCATCGTGATAATACTGTCCACCCTTGTTGTCAACAATGTTGTTACTATCCGAACGATCCTATGAGGCAGCAGCATGCTGAGCTCTGTCCTGTCCACCAGCTCCAAGACCCCGTCCCCAAGAACGTGACTTCCTGTATGTTGTCTTCGGGCTCTTCTCAAGCAGCCTACCTCAATAAGAGACCAGCGTTGCAGCATTACCAAATACCTTACCAGATGCCATAGCAGCAGAATACACATTGTCCCTGATATCATTATTAATCTGGGGTGCTACATCATTGGAATACTGCTCCCACAGTCCAATCAAAGTAGCCGACACATTCTTAAGGGCATGCTGCTGCACAAACTGCTCATAATCTTTCATCACACTCCACACACCCTTCACACTGTATACCGGGGTGACGAGCCCACTGAGCGGCCTTATTAACTACCACCTTTTTCACTTCTCCTCCCACATCAGATCGCATCAATATCCACCCCAGTTGCTCCCTAGCAGTGGCTCAGTGTCCTTCCCCTAATCCACGAAAGGGTGTTCCACTACTCAGTACTGTCGGGGAATGAAGAAAAAGGAACGGAGTAGTAACAGAGGGAACAGGCACCAATGTCACTAACGACTGTTTATCTTACGTGGAAGAGCTGGAGAGAGATATACCGAAACAATAGGCGTAGCGGGAAGACACACAGTCATCACAGGCACAGGGGCAAAGCCAAAGAAAGGACAGGAGGCACAGTGGCCAAAGCAGCGGAATCAATAATAGAAGAAACAGAAACAGCAGAGACAGAAGGAGCGGATGGCTGGGCATGACAGGGTATATTCTCTGCGGGGCATATGGGGGTGGAGGTCAAGTATTTAACTGTTCCTCCACAAACGTATTGTTTTCTTCTCAAGCAATATGAGACTTTTTACTCTGCAATCGAAACCTCCTAATCGCACACTCTATTATTTTTTTTTTCTTTCATACGCTAGCCGAGGCACTGCCCGGTCAGACAGACGGGTCAGCTGCGAGTACCAGACTCTCACGTGCAGAGATCCCTGGTCTGCCCATCTTACCCGACTTGGCCCCGTCCTCCACACCCGTCCGAGGGGAAGGAAGGGTCACTCACCCAATGGGTCCCTGTTCGGGCACCAACTGAAGGAAGTGACCCGATTAGGGCCACCTGGATCACTCGCGACCGCCTCTCAACCTTCCATACAAATGAAGACTCGGTCAAACAGTAGAGAATACAAACCAAAGTTATTTATTAGTATGCGCTCGAGCGGAGTCCGGTCTGACCAGCCTCCTTAGATAGCTGCCGAGGGACTGACCCACGTCCACAAGGTAAAGTTAGATATACATTTCCAACACCTCTAAGACCCACCCAGACTGGAATTTTCCAGCCTGGGCGCTGATGAACAAAGGCGGTACAGAAAGATGGGCTACCATCCTGAGTCTGGGTACACGCTTTCTTAGTTTCAAGGTAACTCTGCCCGTGCTTGTCTTCCTGAGAGTGGAAGCAGACCTACCCACGGGGAAAGGCATGCAGTCACAGAATGATCTATTCATTAGTGCAGAGAAGCTCAACCTTGAATGATAAAGAGAAACAGTTGAGGCTGCTTTCTTCTGAGGCCGACAGTATGAGACAGAGGCTTAATTTCTATCATGGTATAAAATGGCGGGCAAATACAAAATGGTGCCCCAAATGCTAACTTAACTCCCACAATGCTAGAAGAAGTCAGCCAGACGCATTTTCAGTCCAACACTATGCTGAGTCCATGAAGTCTGACGATGGCGGCGAGGGGTGCAATGTAGATGTTGAAGAACGTGGGGCTGAGCGATGATCCTTGGGGCACTCCGCAGTTGATTTCTGTGAGTTCGGAGAGGAAGGGAAGGAGTCTGATTCTTTGGGTTCTGCCGGTGAGGAAGGAGCAGAGCCAGTCGAGGGCAGTTCCCTGTATGTCGGCGTCATGGAGTCTGTGGTGAGAGTGCGGTGGGAAATGGTGTCGAAGGCTGCAGATGGATCCAGTAGGATGAGGGCAGCGGAGTGGCCTTGGTCGACAGAATGCGGAAGTCATCTGTGGCGGCAAGGAGGGTGGTTTTGGTGCTATGGTTGCTGTGGAATTTGGATTGGGAAGGGTTGAGGATGGAGTTTTCCTCTATGAAGTTCGTTCGCTGGACGTTGATGATCTTCTAAGTGACTTTGGCGTGGAAAGGGAGGAGAGAGATGGGTCAGTAGTTTTTCAGGTCTGTTGGGTCTTCAGAGGGCTTCTTGAGGAGGGGCATGACTTCTGCACCTCTCCAATTGTCAGGGAATGGGCTGGATTCAAAGGTGGCATTGATGGTGTGTCTTAGCTCGGGTGCTATGGCGGGGGTGGCCCTTTGGAAAATGTGCAGAGGGTCTGTGGGAGCTCCGGAGTGGATGCTTTTCATGGTCGTGGCGGTGTTTTCGGTGGTGACCGAGGTCCAGGCAGAGACGGTAGGTTGGCTGTAGTTGCTGGGTGAAGCAGTGGGTTTGGTGTCTGGTGTCTGTTTGTTGAAGTTTTCGTAGAGGGTCTTGATTTTCAGATGGAAGTAGGAGTTGCGTTTGTTGCAAAGGTCCTGTGAGGGTGTGATGTCTGTGGCTTTGCTGGGGGGCTTAGTGAATTCCTGAATGATGCTGAACAGTTCCTTTGAGTTGCTGGAGTTAGCAAGGATTTTGTTCTGGATGAAGGGACTTTTGGTTGATCTGATGAATTGGTGGTATTCTGTCATGGCGTTTATTTAGGTGGTTCGATCTTCCGTGGTTTTGCTGTTTCTCCATAGCTTCTCGAGATGTCTGCAGGTGCGTCTGGATTCTTGGATGTCAGTGGTGAACCAAGGGGCCTTCATGGGACGCTGTCTGTTGGAGTTGCGGAGGGGGGCAATCTTGTCTGCACAGTTGGAGATCCATCTGTGAAGTTCTTTGGCTGCAGATTTGGTATCGGTTGAGGTGGGAGTGGGATCGTGGCTGAGGGTGGAGTTGAGGTGCTCATCACTGATCTTGCTCCAGTTCCTTTGCGGAGGCATGGAAACGCAGCTGGGAGGCGGGAGCTGGAACCAGCAGGGGGACGGGCAGCGGGGGCAGCAGGGGTGGGAAAAAGGGCAGAGAAAATGGGTGCAGAGGGATCAGAGGACAGCTAAAGGGACAAATACAAAAGACCAGAAACACAGGCACAATAACAATAACAGTGAAAAAAGACAAAAGACAGGCACAAATACAGTAATACAGTAAAGAGACAAAAAGACTAAAAGACAGTCAGACAGAGTAGGCAGCCGAACGGACCAGCAGAAGAACAAGGCTCTCCCACTGGACCACCAGGGATGAGGTGCAGGCAGGAGGTGGGTGGAGGAAGGCCTCGAACACCTACCTGGATGGGGAGATGTAGGGTGCAGCGGCACAACAACAGAGCTGCTGGGGTGGAGAGCATAGTTCCCTGACCAGGAGGTCAGAGGATGGACTGTTGTACCATCTCCATGCTATGTACATCCCTGATGAAGCCTTACAAGTTCAAGTTTTTGCCTGGACAAATTTTTCCATGCTGGGAGGACATATGGGCATAAATAAGACCATTACAACAACCGAAATATACTTCTGGTGGCCTTTGCTATGGCAAGCAGCGAAGACATTCTTTAAGGAATGCGCTGTGTTTGCGCAGGGGAAGGCCAGCCATGCTAAACCTATTGGTCTGCTTCGTCCTATTCCTATTCCTCGAGTCCTTGGCACACGGTATCAAAGGACTTCATTGTGGAAATGCCACCCAGCGACAGACACACGGTCATTCTTGTGGTGGTAGATCATTTGACCAAGACGGGTCATTTCATTCCTCTGAAGAAACTTCCAATGTCCCCCGAACTAGCAAAAGCCTTCCTCCAACACATCTTACGTGCCCATGGTGTACCCGCAGTGATTATTACGAACAGGGGTACTCAGTTCCCTTTCAGGTTTTGCCAGGACTTATGTAAAACCATGAAGGTAGAAGCTCATCTGTCCACTAGCTATCATCCGCAAAACGGAAAGACAGAACGCCTAAATCAAACCTTGGAACAGTATTTGAGGTGTTTCTGTCTGGAAAATGCTACGGAATTGAGCACTCTACTATGGACTGCAGAGTTTGCCTACAATAACACAGAACACTCCACATTGAGTTGTTTACCTTTCTTTTGTTTGTATGGACATAATCCCAATATGCTCCCCTTTGAGTGACCAATCACAGCTAAACATCCTTCCATGCACGACCACCATGCGTATCTCCGCGCAATCCTCATAGATGCTAAGCACCATCTGGCCAAAGCACAAGATACATGTAGGCGTTTTACGGATAAAAAGCGCTCGAAGGAAACAATATACCAAGTGGGGGATAAAGTATGGCTAGCCACAAAAAATCTAGATCTCAAGGGGGTAGATAAGCTGAAACCTAGTTATGTAGCGACATATGCCGTTGAAAGAAATCATTAATCCTGTGGCTATAAAACTGGGTCTTCCCCCTTCTTGGCGCATACACCCGGTATTTTATGTGTCCCTGCTGCGTCCTTGTCCACCTCACACCAGACTAACAGATACGCTGATACCTTTAGAGATCGAAGGAGAGTTGGAATATGAGGAACAAAGAATACTAGATTCCAAGTTAAGGAAAGGGAGGGTGTACTATTTTGTGGATTGGAAGGGGTTCGAACCTGGGAACCGGTGGATAACCTTAATTGTCCAATCCTTCTAAGACGATTTCATGCCTTACACCCATCAAAACCGCAGGATGAAGCTCAAGCCCCGGGCCTGGGCCCAGCTTCTGAACCCTAGCCAGGCCGGGGAGAGCCTCCCCGAGCCCCGGTGGACCCCTGTCCCTAGCACCCGGACCCTCGGCTGGCTTGCAGGACGGGGGCTCCTGCACCCTGGGGCCCTCCGTACGGAGGTCGAGCCCCGGGCCTTGTCCCAGCTTCTGGGCCCCGGCCAGGCTGGGGAGAGCCTCCCCAGGCCTGGCGGACCCCCGTCCCCAGTGCCCGGACCCTCGGATGGCTTGCAGGACGGGGGCTCCCGCACCTCGGGGCCCGCCGGACGGAGCTTCAGCCCTGGTACCAGCTTCCGAACCCTAGCCAGGCCGGGGAGCGCCTCCCCAAGCCCCGGTTGACCCCCGTCCCCAGTGCCCGGACCTTCGGCTGGCTTGCAGGACGGGGGGGGTTTCCGCACCCTGGGGCCCACCGGACGGAGCTCAAGCCCCAGGCCCGGTCCCAGCTTCCGAACCCTAGCCAGGCCGGGGAGAGCCTCCCTGGGCCCCGGTGGATCCCCATCCCCAGCACCCGGACCCTCAGATGGCTTGCAGGACGGGGGGCTCCTGCACCCCGGTGCCCGCCGGACGGAGCTCCAGCCTCCGGCCCGGTTCCAGCTTCTGAACCCTTGCCAGGCCAGGGAGAGCCTCCCCAGGCCCTGGTGGACCCCCATCCCTAGTGCCCGACCCCTCGGTTGACTTGCAGGACGGGGGGCTCTGCACCCCGGGGCCCACCGGATGGTGCTCCAGCCCCGGGCCCGGTCCCAGCTTCCGAACCCTAGCCAGGCCGGGGAGAGCCTCCTCGGGCCCCGTTGGACCCCCGTCCCCAATGCCCGGACCCTCGGCTGGCTTGCAGGACGGGGGCTCCCTCACCCCGGGGCCCGCTGGACAGAGCTAAAGCCCCAGGCCCGGTCCCAGCTTCCGAACCCTAGCGAGACCAGGGAGAGCCTCTCCAGGCTCCAGTGGATCCCCGTACCCAGCGCCAGGACCCTCGGCTAGAACCAAGTCGGGTTAAGCCCAGGCCACGTCCTCTCCCCGCCGGCCTGCCCGGGGAGCCCATTTTCCTTGACTATTAAGCTCCCAAGTGGGGGCTTACAGAACCCTGGGGAAGGACAAAAGTTGGAGAGAGCCCAGCCTGCCGATAGGCCGCCCATCTGGTCACCCAGCCCGCAGGGCCATCTGGTCACCCAGTCCGCAGGGCCATCTGGTCACCCAGCCCACAGGGCCATCTAGTCACCCGGCCCGCAGGGCCATCTGGTCACCTTGACCGCAGGGCCATCTGGTCGTCCGGCCCACAGGTCCATCTAGTCGCCCGGCCCACAGGCCCATCTAGTCGCGCAGCCAGGCGACCAGATGGCCCTGGAAGATCCAGCACCCAGATGGCCTGAGACAGCTGGACCCAGTCACCCTTGCCATCTGACGACAGCGAGGGTGGCCAGGCGCTCCGAGGCTGCTGCTCAGGAGGCTCCTTCCCTGGGGCTGCTCACCTCCGTGCTCGACTTGTTTGGGAGCAGGGGGAAGGGCCATCTGGTAACCATGCTGACCTGTAAGGGATGGTG